>NC_090317.1:121715841-124162433 GCF_039906515.1 Pseudorca crassidens | reverse complement strand
AGCCCCTTCAGTATTGATGTTTGTAGAATTTTTGCTGATCGTCAGTCGACGGGTGTGAGTTGCAAACTTTTTGTAGATTAGATTTGCATGAGTCTAATAATTCCTGAGGTTGAGCTTTTATCCACTTTCCTTTTTATTTATTTATTTATTTACTTATTTATTTTTGCGGTACGCGGGCCTCTCACTGTTTCGCCCTCTCCCGTTGCGGAGCACAGGCTCTGGACGCGCAGGCTCAGCGGCCCTGGCTCACGGGCCCAGCCACTCCACGGCATGTGGGATCTTCCCGCACCGGGGCACGAACCCGTGTCCCCTGCGTCGGCAGGCGGACTCTCAACCACTGCGCCACCGGGGAAGCCCCTGTTTTGAATTGTTTCGTCCGTTCCCTACCTCAGCACAATATTTTAGGGCAGGTGTCCTTTACGGCCCTGAGTCCTTGTGACTATTAAGTGACCATTAGCTGCGGGCTTAAAGCCGCTCTTGCGGGAAACGGCCACAAGGCGGCAGCATTCTACCTTTGCAGCTCTGGGTTCTTGGGCGACAGAGCTTTCCTGGAAATGGTGTTAGTAGCCTGCAGATGAGAGGGAATGTGCCAGGGCAAACCCCCAAGAGCTTATATCTCCTACTTCTTGTTTTTTAAATTAAATTTTTATGACGTGTCAGAGCAAATTGATAAAAAAAGTGTAGTTTCTCCTAAAGTGTACAGAATCTGGTTCATCATATCAACGTATCTGTCTATTCCTCTTTGGATCCTTTCCGTGTAGGTTATTATAGAGTGTTGAGTAGACCTCTTGGCGTTCCATAGGTATTTTGTGATTATATATTTCATCTGTATTAGTACATGTCTGTTAACCCCCATATCATAATTCATACATTCCTTTCACCTTTCCATTTGGTTAAACGTAATTTTGTTTTCTTAATCCATGCTTTTCCTTCTCTTGGAAATAAGTTCATGAGTATCAATTTTGAGGTAACACCTATAAGTGATGTCATAGGATATCTGTCTTTCAGTTTCTTTCTTACTTCAAGTGGGGTGGTTATCTCTAGGTCCTTATATGGTGGTGCAAACGGCACTGTTTCATTGTTTTCCGTGGCTAATATTCCACTGTTGACATGGACCACTTCCTCTTTGTGCATTTTCCTGTTGCTGGACATTTTGGTTTCTTCCAAGTCTTGGCTATATTAAATGTTTCTGCCGTGCAGGATTGCCAGCCTGTGTCTCTTCCATTCTGCTCTGCTCAGGTGATAGGCGCATCAGAGGACCTACCAGATCGCGTGGTAGCTCAGTTTTTACCCTTAAACGCACCTCCATTATGTTCTCCCTGCCGGCTGTTACCAGTTTACATCCCCCCAGCAGCTAGTGGGTACACAGTTTCCTGAAACCCCTTCAGCATTTATTCTTTGTAGACTTTTTGCTGAAGATCATTCTGACGGCTGTGAGGTGAACATTTCTGTAGATTGGATTTGCATGGCTCTATTAATTGCTGATGTTGAGCATTTTTAAATCCCCTTTTATTTTAAAGGAAAAAAAAGAAGACAGAATGGGCGTGAAACATGCCTCTTGAAATTGTCTTCTTGAAATGTTGACGTCTTTTGAATTTTCTGGTCGATTTACGACCCCAGGATTCTTTTTTTTTGATGGCAGGTGTCATTTACAGGCCTGCAATTCTTTTGAATATTAAGTGACCATTAGCGCTGTTGTGGGAAACGGCCAGAAGGCGGCAGCACTTCTCCTTACCAAATCTGGTTACTAGGGCAACAGAGCCATAATGGAAGTTGTGTTGTAAGTTGTAAATTAGAATGCAGGGCGCCAGGAAAAAGCCCCTTAGGTTTATGCCTCGTTACTTGCCGTTCGTTTTTTAAATTTAATTTTTATTTTGTATCAGGGCAAATTTGATTACAATGTTTTGCTTGTTCTAGGTGTGCAAGATGTGGTTGTTTTACACGTATACATATATCTATTCTTCTTCGGGTCCTTCTCCCATGTAGCTTATGACGCAATGTTGAGTAGAGTCCTCTTGATATGCCGTAGGTCTGTGGTGATTTTATATTTCACATGTGTTTGTATATCTCTGTTAACCCCAATGTCCTGATGTATCCAATCCTCACACCTTTCCGTTTGGTGAACCATAAGTTTGCTTAATGAATCTGTGATTGGATGTCTCTGTGGAAATATCTTCACTGGTATCAATTTTTAGGTAACCCCTATAAGTGATATCGTACGTTAGGTGTCTTTCGCTTTCTCGCTTACTGCAAGTTGCGTGATCACCTCTAGACTCATCTGTGGTGCTACGAGTGGCATTGATTCATTTTTTACCCAAGCTAGTATTCCATCTCTACACGTAGCAGTTCTTCTTTGTCCACTCATCTGTTGATGGACTTTTGGTTGCTTCCATGTCTTGGCTATGGTAGTACTGCTGCAGTGCAGATTTCCTGCCTGTGTCTTTCCAATTCTGTCTCCTTAGGCTATAGGCCACGGAGTGGGCCTGCTGGATCATAGGGTAGCTGAATGTGTACCTTTTACAGGCACCTCCATTCTGTTCCCAGGAGTGGCTCTTACCAGGTTACGTCCCACTTGAGACTGAGGGTATGCATGTCTCCACAACCTCTTCAGCATTGATCGTTTGTAGTTTCTTTGCTGATGGTTATTCTGACTGGTGTGAGTCGATAGCTCTTTGTGGTTGGATTTGCATGTGTCTCATAATCCCTTGAAATTGAGCTTTGAGGCATGTCCTTTTATTTTTCAAACTGTTAATGACAGCTTACGTCTTCAAATTGTTTTCTTGAAATATGTGCCACATTTTGAAATATTTTGGCCTTTACCTGCGTCAGGACATTTTGAGGGCAGGTTTCCTTTGCAGCCCTGCAGTACTTGTGCATATGAAGTGACCATTCGCACAGATTTCCGAGCTGCTGTTGCAGGTATCGGCCAGAGGCCGGCAGCATTTCTACGTTGCCCACTCTGGTACCTAGGGAGACAGACCTTCCTGCCAGTGGTGTTCCTCAGATATCAATTAGACTGCCATGTGCCCTGATAAACCCCCCAAAGCTTATGTGTCCTTACTCATGTTTGTTTTTTGAATTCATATTTTCTAGTGGAGTACTATTCCATCGTGTACATGGACCACTTCTTCTTGGTGCAGTCCTCTGTTGATGGACATTTTCGTTGCTTCCAAGTGTCGGCTATGGTAAGTATTGCCGGGGTGCAGGATTGCCAGCCTGTGCCTTTTGATTCTCGTTTTCTCAGGTGATAGGCCCAGCAGTGGGCGTGACTGATTGACTAGTAGCTCAACGTTTCCCTTTTCAAAGCACCGCCACTGTGTTTTCATCAGTGGCTCTTACCACGTCCCCCCTAGAACCGAGGGTACGCGTTTCTCCACGTTTATTGTTTGCAGCATTTTTGCTAATGGCCATTCCGAGTGCTGTGAGCGGATAGGTTTTTGTAATTTGGGTTTGCATGTCTTTAAAAATGCCTAAAATTCATCATTTTTCCACGCCTGTTTCTTTTCTTTTAAAAAAGAAAAGAAAAGAAAAACGTGGGGGTACAGTATACCTCTTGAAATCGTTTCCTTGGAATGTTGCCCTCTTTCGAATTTTTGGTCGATGTTTGACCCCAGGATTTTTTTGGAGGGCAGGTGTTATTTACAGGCCTGCACGTTTGGTGACTATTTAATGACCATTAGCACTGGGTTTAAAGCTGCTGTTTTGGGAGACGGCCACAAGGCGGCAGCATTTCTCCATTCCCAAATCTGGGTACTAGGGCAGCAGAGCCTTTCTGGAAGTCGTGTTCCTAGGTTGTAAATTAGAATGGAACGTGCCAGGAGAAACGCCCATAAGTTTATGTCGCATCACTTCTGGTTGGTTTTTTAAATGATTTTAATCGGGGTAATGATTAGACTACTGTTTGTCCTGGGTGTACACAATCTGGTTCATTTGTACATTATATACGTCTATTCATGTACAGATCCTCTTCCCATGTAAAATATTACAGAGTGTTCCGTACACCTCCCTTGCTACGTGGTCGGTCTTTTTGATATATGTGTATAACGTGTATTTGTATACGTATGGTAACGCTAACCTTAATTTATCCATTCCGCCCACCTTTCCTTTTAGATAAGCGTAGTTGTTTTCTAAGTCTGTGAGCGTCTTTCTCTGTGCAGATATGTTCATTTGTGTCAGTTATTAGATAACGCCTATAAGTGATATCATAGGATGTAGGTCTTTGGCTTTCCGACTTACCCCATGTTCTGTGATCATCTCCAAGCTCGTCTGTGGTGCCTGAAAGAGCAGTGTTTCATTGTTTTCCGTGGTTAATATTCCATTGCGTACGTGGACCACTTCTTCTTAATCCATTCGTCTGTTGATGGACATTTTGGTAGCTTCACCGTCTTGGCTATTGTGAATAAGGCCGCAGTGCAGCTGTTGCAGCCCGGGTCTTCTCGCTTCTGGTCTTCTCAGGTGAGAGGCCCAGGGGTGTGACTGCTGGATTGAACGGTACCTCAATTTTTACTTCTAAAGGCAGCTCCTTTCTGTTCTTATTGGCTGTTAGCACTTTACATCTCACCAGCAGCTAGAGGGTACACAGTTCTCTAAAGCCCCTTCAGTATTGATTGTTTGTAGAATTTTTGCTGATCGTCAGTCGACGGGTGTGAGTTGCAAACTTTTTGTAGATTAGATTTGCATGAGTCTAATAATTCCTGAGGTTGAGCTTTTATCCACTTTCCTTTTTATTTATTTATTTATTTACTTATTTATTTTTGCGGTACGCGGGCCTCTCACTGTTTCGGCCTCTCCCGTTGCGGAGCACAGGCTCTGGACGCGCAGGCTCAGCGGCCCTGGCTCACGGGCCCAGCCACTCCACGGCATGTGGGATCTTCCCGCACCGGGGCACGAACCCGTGTCCCCTGCGTCGGCAGGCGGACTCTCAACCACTGCGCCACCGGGGAAGCCCCTGTTTTGAATTGTTTCGTCCGTTCCCTACCTCAGCACAATATTTTAGGGCAGGTGTCCTTTACGGCCCTGAGTCCTTGTGACTATTAAGTGACCATTAGCTGCGGGCTTAAAGCCGCTCTTGCGGGAAACGGCCACAAGGCGGCAGCATTTCTACCTTTGCAGCTCTGGGTTCTTGGGCGACAGAGCTTTCCTGGAAATGGTGTTAGTAGCCTGCAGATGAGAGGGGAATGTGCCAGGGCAAACCCCCAAGAGCTTATATCTCCTACTTCTTGTTTTTTAAATTAAATTTTTATGACGTGTCAGAGCAAATTTGATAAAAAAAGTGTAGTTTCTCCTAAGTGTACAGAATCTGGTTCATCATATCAACGTATCTGTCTATTCCTCTTTGGATCCTTTCCCGTGTAGGTTATTATAGAGTGTTGAGTAGACCTCTTGGCGTTCCATAGGTATTTTGTGATTATATATTTCATCTGTATTAGTACATGTCTGTTAACCCCCATATCATAATTCATACATTCCTTTCACCTTTCCATTTGGTTAAACGTAATTTTGTTTTCTTAATCCATGCTTTTCCTTCTCTTGGAAATAAGTTCATGAGTATCAATTTTGAGGTAACACCTATAAGTGATGTCATAGGATATCTGTCTTTCAGTTTCTTTCTTACTTCAAGTGGGGTGGTTATCTCTAGGTCCTTATATGGTGGTGCAAACGGCACTGTTTCATTGTTTTCCGTGGCTAATATTCCACTGTTGACATGGACCACTTCCTCTTTGTGCATTTTCCTGTTGCTGGACATTTTGGTTTCTTCCAAGTCTTGGCTATATTAAATGTTTCTGCCGTGCAGGATTGCCAGCCTGTGTCTCTTCCATTCTGCTCTGCTCAGGTGATAGGCGCATCAGAGGACCTACCAGATCGCGTGGTAGCTCAGTTTTTACCCTTAAACGCACCTCCATTATGTTCTCCCTGCCGGCTGTTACCAGTTTACATCCCCCCAGCAGCTAGTGGGTACACAGTTTCCTGAAACCCCTTCAGCATTTATTCTTTGTAGACTTTTTGCTGAAGATCATTCTGACGGCTGTGAGGTGAACATTTCTGTAGATTGGATTTGCATGGCTCTATTAATTGCTGATGTTGAGCATTTTTAAATCCCCTTTTATTTTAAAGGAAAAAAAAGAAGACAGAATGGGCGTGAAACATGCCTCTTGAAATTGTCTTCTTGAAATGTTGACGTCTTTTGAATTTTCTGGTCGATTTACGACCCCAGGATTCTTTTTTTTTGATGGCAGGTGTCATTTACAGGCCTGCAATTCTTTTGAATATTAAGTGACCATTAGCGCTGTTGTGGGAAACGGCCAGAAGGCGGCAGCACTTCTCCTTACCAAATCTGGTTACTAGGGCAACAGAGCCATAATGGAAGTTGTGTTGTAAGTTGTAAATTAGAATGCAGGGCGCCAGGAAAAAGCCCCTTAGGTTTATGCCTCGTTACTTGCCGTTCGTTTTTTAAATTTAATTTTTATTTTGTATCAGGGCAAATTTGATTACAATGTTTTGCTTGTTCTAGGTGTGCAAGATGTGGTTGTTTTACACGTATACATATATCTATTCTTCTTCGGGTCCTTCTCCCATGTAGCTTATGACGCAATGTTGAGTAGAGTCCTCTTGATATGCCGTAGGTCTGTGGTGATTTTATATTTCACATGTGTTTGTATATCTCTGTTAACCCCAATGTCCTGATGTATCCAATCCTCACACCTTTCCGTTTGGTGAACCATAAGTTTGCTTAATGAATCTGTGATTGGATGTCTCTGTGGAAATATCTTCACTGGTATCAATTTTTAGGTAACCCCTATAAGTGATATCGTACGTTAGGTGTCTTTCGCTTTCTCGCTTACTGCAAGTTGCGTGATCACCTCTAGACTCATCTGTGGTGCTACGAGTGGCATTGATTCATTTTTTACCCAAGCTAGTATTCCATCTCTACACGTAGCAGTTCTTCTTTGTCCACTCATCTGTTGATGGACTTTTGGTTGCTTCCATGTCTTGGCTATGGTAGTACTGCTGCAGTGCAGATTTCCTGCCTGTGTCTTTCCAATTCTGTCTCCTTAGGCTATAGGCCACGGAGTGGGCCTGCTGGATCATAGGGTAGCTGAATGTGTACCTTTTACAGGCACCTCCATTCTGTTCCCAGGAGTGGCTCTTACCAGGTTACGTCCCACTTGAGACTGAGGGTATGCATGTCTCCACAACCTCTTCAGCATTGATCGTTTGTAGTTTCTTTGCTGATGGTTATTCTGACTGGTGTGAGTCGATAGCTCTTTGTGGTTGGATTTGCATGTGTCTCATAATCCCTTGAAATTGAGCTTTGAGGCATGTCCTTTTATTTTTCAAACTGTTAATGACAGCTTACGTCTTCAAATTGTTTTCTTGAAATATGTGCCACATTTTGAAATATTTTGGCCTTTACCTGCGTCAGGACATTTTGAGGGCAGGTTTCCTTTGCAGCCCTGCAGTACTTGTGCATATGAAGTGACCATTCGCACAGATTTCCGAGCTGCTGTTGCAGGTATCGGCCAGAGGCCGGCAGCATTTCTACGTTGCCCACTCTGGTACCTAGGGAGACAGACCTTCCTGCCAGTGGTGTTCCTCAGATATCAATTAGACTGCCATGTGCCCTGATAAACCCCCCAAAGCTTATGTGTCCTTACTCATGTTTGTTTTTTGAATTCATATTTTCTAGTGGAGTACTATTCCATCGTGTACATGGACCACTTCTTCTTGGTGCAGTCCTCTGTTGATGGACATTTTCGTTGCTTCCAAGTGTCGGCTATGGTAAGTATTGCCGGGGTGCAGGATTGCCAGCCTGTGCCTTTTGATTCTCGTTTTCTCAGGTGATAGGCCCAGCAGTGGGCGTGACTGATTGACTAGTAGCTCAACGTTTCCCTTTTCAAAGCACCGCCACTGTGTTTTCATCAGTGGCTCTTACCACGTCCCCCCTAGAACCGAGGGTACGCGTTTCTCCACGTTTATTGTTTGCAGCATTTTTGCTAATGGCCATTCCGAGTGCTGTGAGCGGATAGGTTTTTGTAATTTGGGTTTGCATGTCTTTAAAAATGCCTAAAATTCATCATTTTTCCACGCCTGTTTCTTTTCTTTTAAAAAAGAAAAGAAAAGAAAAACGTGGGGGTACAGTATACCTCTTGAAATCGTTTCCTTGGAATGTTGCCCTCTTTCGAATTTTTGGTCGATGTTTGACCCCAGGATTTTTTTGGAGGGCAGGTGTTATTTACAGGCCTGCACGTTTGGTGACTATTTAATGACCATTAGCACTGGGTTTAAAGCTGCTGTTTTGGGAGACGGCCACAAGGCGGCAGCATTTCTCCATTCCCAAATCTGGGTACTAGGGCAGCAGAGCCTTTCTGGAAGTCGTGTTCCTAGGTTGTAAATTAGAATGGAACGTGCCAGGAGAAACGCCCATAAGTTTATGTCGCATCACTTCTGGTTGGTTTTTTAAATGATTTTAATCGGGGTAATGATTAGACTACTGTTTGTCCTGGGTGTACACAATCTGGTTCATTTGTACATTATATACGTCTATTCATGTACAGATCCTCTTCCCATGTAAAATATTACAGAGTGTTCCGTACACCTCCCTTGCTACGTGGTCGGTCTTTTTGATATATGTGTATAACGTGTATTTGTATACGTATGGTAACGCTAACCTTAATTTATCCATTCCGCCCACCTTTCCTTTTAGATAAGCGTAGTTGTTTTCTAAGTCTGTGAGCGTCTTTCTCTGTGCAGATATGTTCATTTGTGTCAGTTATTAGATAACGCCTATAAGTGATATCATAGGATGTAGGTCTTTGGCTTTCCGACTTACCCCATGTTCTGTGATCATCTCCAAGCTCGTCTGTGGTGCCTGAAAGAGCAGTGTTTCATTGTTTTCCGTGGTTAATATTCCATTGCGTACGTGGACCACTTCTTCTTAATCCATTCGTCTGTTGATGGACATTTTGGTAGCTTCACCGTCTTGGCTATTGTGAATAAGGCCGCAGTGCAGCTGTTGCAGCCCGGGTCTTCTCGCTTCTGGTCTTCTCAGGTGAGAGGCCCAGGGGTGTGACTGCTGGATTGAACGGTACCTCAATTTTTACTTCTAAAGGCAGCTCCTTTCTGTTCTTATTGGCTGTTAGCACTTTACATCTCACCAGCAGCTAGAGGGTACACAGTTCTCTAAAGCCCCTTCAGTATTGATTGTTTGTAGAATTTTTGCTGATCGTCAGTCGACGGGTGTGAGTTGCAAACTTTTTGTAGATTAGATTTGCATGAGTCTAATAATTCCTGAGGTTGAGCTTTTATCCACTTTCCTTTTTATTTATTTATTTATTTACTTATTTATTTTTGCGGTACGCGGGCCTCTCACTGTTTCGGCCTCTCCCGTTGCGGAGCACAGGCTCTGGACGCGCAGGCTCAGCGGCCCTGGCTCACGGGCCCAGCCACTCCACGGCATGTGGGATCTTCCCGCACCGGGGCACGAACCCGTGTCCCCTGCGTCGGCAGGCGGACTCTCAACCACTGCGCCACCGGGGAAGCCCCTGTTTTGAATTGTTTCGTCCGTTCCCTACCTCAGCACAATATTTTAGGGCAGGTGTCCTTTACGGCCCTGAGTCCTTGTGACTATTAAGTGACCATTAGCTGCGGGCTTAAAGCCGCTCTTGCGGGAAACGGCCACAAGGCGGCAGCATTTCTACCTTTGCAGCTCTGGGTTCTTGGGCGACAGAGCTTTCCTGGAAATGGTGTTAGTAGCCTGCAGATGAGAGGGGAATGTGCCAGGGCAAACCCCCAAGAGCTTATATCTCCTACTTCTTGTTTTTTAAATTAAATTTTTATGACGTGTCAGAGCAAATTTGATAAAAAAAGTGTAGTTTCTCCTAAGTGTACAGAATCTGGTTCATCATATCAACGTATCTGTCTATTCCTCTTTGGATCCTTTCCCGTGTAGGTTATTATAGAGTGTTGAGTAGACCTCTTGGCGTTCCATAGGTATTTTGTGATTATATATTTCATCTGTATTAGTACATGTCTGTTAACCCCCATATCATAATTCATACATTCCTTTCACCTTTCCATTTGGTTAAACGTAATTTTGTTTTCTTAATCCATGCTTTTCCTTCTCTTGGAAATAAGTTCATGAGTATCAATTTTGAGGTAACACCTATAAGTGATGTCATAGGATATCTGTCTTTCAGTTTCTTTCTTACTTCAAGTGGGGTGGTTATCTCTAGGTCCTTATATGGTGGTGCAAACGGCACTGTTTCATTGTTTTCCGTGGCTAATATTCCACTGTTGACATGGACCACTTCCTCTTTGTGCATTTTCCTGTTGCTGGACATTTTGGTTTCTTCCAAGTCTTGGCTATATTAAATGTTTCTGCCGTGCAGGATTGCCAGCCTGTGTCTCTTCCATTCTGCTCTGCTCAGGTGATAGGCGCATCAGAGGACCTACCAGATCGCGTGGTAGCTCAGTTTTTACCCTTAAACGCACCTCCATTATGTTCTCCCTGCCGGCTGTTACCAGTTTACATCCCCCCAGCAGCTAGTGGGTACACAGTTTCCTGAAACCCCTTCAGCATTTATTCTTTGTAGACTTTTTGCTGAAGATCATTCTGACGGCTGTGAGGTGAACATTTCTGTAGATTGGATTTGCATGGCTCTATTAATTGCTGATGTTGAGCATTTTTAAATCCCCTTTTATTTTAAAGGAAAAAAAAGAAGACAGAATGGGCGTGAAACATGCCTCTTGAAATTGTCTTCTTGAAATGTTGACGTCTTTTGAATTTTCTGGTCGATTTACGACCCCAGGATTCTTTTTTTTTGATGGCAGGTGTCATTTACAGGCCTGCAATTCTTTTGAATATTAAGTGACCATTAGCGCTGTTGTGGGAAACGGCCAGAAGGCGGCAGCACTTCTCCTTACCAAATCTGGTTACTAGGGCAACAGAGCCATAATGGAAGTTGTGTTGTAAGTTGTAAATTAGAATGCAGGGCGCCAGGAAAAAGCCCCTTAGGTTTATGCCTCGTTACTTGCCGTTCGTTTTTTAAATTTAATTTTTATTTTGTATCAGGGCAAATTTGATTACAATGTTTTGCTTGTTCTAGGTGTGCAAGATGTGGTTGTTTTACACGTATACATATATCTATTCTTCTTCGGGTCCTTCTCCCATGTAGCTTATGACGCAATGTTGAGTAGAGTCCTCTTGATATGCCGTAGGTCTGTGGTGATTTTATATTTCACATGTGTTTGTATATCTCTGTTAACCCCAATGTCCTGATGTATCCAATCCTCACACCTTTCCGTTTGGTGAACCATAAGTTTGCTTAATGAATCTGTGATTGGATGTCTCTGTGGAAATATCTTCACTGGTATCAATTTTTAGGTAACCCCTATAAGTGATATCGTACGTTAGGTGTCTTTCGCTTTCTCGCTTACTGCAAGTTGCGTGATCACCTCTAGACTCATCTGTGGTGCTACGAGTGGCATTGATTCATTTTTTACCCAAGCTAGTATTCCATCTCTACACGTAGCAGTTCTTCTTTGTCCACTCATCTGTTGATGGACTTTTGGTTGCTTCCATGTCTTGGCTATGGTAGTACTGCTGCAGTGCAGATTTCCTGCCTGTGTCTTTCCAATTCTGTCTCCTTAGGCTATAGGCCACGGAGTGGGCCTGCTGGATCATAGGGTAGCTGAATGTGTACCTTTTACAGGCACCTCCATTCTGTTCCCAGGAGTGGCTCTTACCAGGTTACGTCCCACTTGAGACTGAGGGTATGCATGTCTCCACAACCTCTTCAGCATTGATCGTTTGTAGTTTCTTTGCTGATGGTTATTCTGACTGGTGTGAGTCGATAGCTCTTTGTGGTTGGATTTGCATGTGTCTCATAATCCCTTGAAATTGAGCTTTGAGGCATGTCCTTTTATTTTTCAAACTGTTAATGACAGCTTACGTCTTCAAATTGTTTTCTTGAAATATGTGCCACATTTTGAAATATTTTGGCCTTTACCTGCGTCAGGACATTTTGAGGGCAGGTTTCCTTTGCAGCCCTGCAGTACTTGTGCATATGAAGTGACCATTCGCACAGATTTCCGAGCTGCTGTTGCAGGTATCGGCCAGAGGCCGGCAGCATTTCTACGTTGCCCACTCTGGTACCTAGGGAGACAGACCTTCCTGCCAGTGGTGTTCCTCAGATATCAATTAGACTGCCATGTGCCCTGATAAACCCCCCAAAGCTTATGTGTCCTTACTCATGTTTGTTTTTTGAATTCATATTTTCTAGTGGAGTACTATTCCATCGTGTACATGGACCACTTCTTCTTGGTGCAGTCCTCTGTTGATGGACATTTTCGTTGCTTCCAAGTGTCGGCTATGGTAAGTATTGCCGGGGTGCAGGATTGCCAGCCTGTGCCTTTTGATTCTCGTTTTCTCAGGTGATAGGCCCAGCAGTGGGCGTGACTGATTGACTAGTAGCTCAACGTTTCCCTTTTCAAAGCACCGCCACTGTGTTTTCATCAGTGGCTCTTACCACGTCCCCCCTAGAACCGAGGGTACGCGTTTCTCCACGTTTATTGTTTGCAGCATTTTTGCTAATGGCCATTCCGAGTGCTGTGAGCGGATAGGTTTTTGTAATTTGGGTTTGCATGTCTTTAAAAATGCCTAAAATTCATCATTTTTCCACGCCTGTTTCTTTTCTTTTAAAAAAGAAAAGAAAAGAAAAACGTGGGGGTACAGTATACCTCTTGAAATCGTTTCCTTGGAATGTTGCCCTCTTTCGAATTTTTGGTCGATGTTTGACCCCAGGATTTTTTTGGAGGGCAGGTGTTATTTACAGGCCTGCACGTTTGGTGACTATTTAATGACCATTAGCACTGGGTTTAAAGCTGCTGTTTTGGGAGACGGCCACAAGGCGGCAGCATTTCTCCATTCCCAAATCTGGGTACTAGGGCAGCAGAGCCTTTCTGGAAGTCGTGTTCCTAGGTTGTAAATTAGAATGGAACGTGCCAGGAGAAACGCCCATAAGTTTATGTCGCATCACTTCTGGTTGGTTTTTTAAATGATTTTAATCGGGGTAATGATTAGACTACTGTTTGTCCTGGGTGTACACAATCTGGTTCATTTGTACATTATATACGTCTATTCATGTACAGATCCTCTTCCCATGTAAAATATTACAGAGTGTTCCGTACACCTCCCTTGCTACGTGGTCGGTCTTTTTGATATATGTGTATAACGTGTATTTGTATACGTATGGTAACGCTAACCTTAATTTATCCATTCCGCCCACCTTTCCTTTTAGATAAGCGTAGTTGTTTTCTAAGTCTGTGAGCGTCTTTCTCTGTGCAGATATGTTCATTTGTGTCAGTTATTAGATAACGCCTATAAGTGATATCATAGGATGTAGGTCTTTGGCTTTCCGACTTACCCCATGTTCTGTGATCATCTCCAAGCTCGTCTGTGGTGCCTGAAAGAGCAGTGTTTCATTGTTTTCCGTGGTTAATATTCCATTGCGTACGTGGACCACTTCTTCTTAATCCATTCGTCTGTTGATGGACATTTTGGTAGCTTCACCGTCTTGGCTATTGTGAATAAGGCCGCAGTGCAGCTGTTGCAGCCCGGGTCTTCTCGCTTCTGGTCTTCTCAGGTGAGAGGCCCAGGGGTGTGACTGCTGGATTGAACGGTACCTCAATTTTTACTTCTAAAGGCAGCTCCTTTCTGTTCTTATTGGCTGTTAGCACTTTACATCTCACCAGCAGCTAGAGGGTACACAGTTCTCTAAAGCCCCTTCAGTATTGATTGTTTGTAGAATTTTTGCTGATCGTCAGTCGACGGGTGTGAGTTGCAAACTTTTTGTAGATTAGATTTGCATGAGTCTAATAATTCCTGAGGTTGAGCTTTTATCCACTTTCCTTTTTATTTATTTATTTATTTACTTATTTATTTTTGCGGTACGCGGGCCTCTCACTGTTTCGGCCTCTCCCGTTGCGGAGCACAGGCTCTGGACGCGCAGGCTCAGCGGCCCTGGCTCACGGGCCCAGCCACTCCACGGCATGTGGGATCTTCCCGCACCGGGGCACGAACCCGTGTCCCCTGCGTCGGCAGGCGGACTCTCAACCACTGCGCCACCGGGGAAGCCCCTGTTTTGAATTGTTTCGTCCGTTCCCTACCTCAGCACAATATTTTAGGGCAGGTGTCCTTTACGGCCCTGAGTCCTTGTGACTATTAAGTGACCATTAGCTGCGGGCTTAAAGCCGCTCTTGCGGGAAACGGCCACAAGGCGGCAGCATTTCTACCTTTGCAGCTCTGGGTTCTTGGGCGACAGAGCTTTCCTGGAAATGGTGTTAGTAGCCTGCAGATGAGAGGGGAATGTGCCAGGGCAAACCCCCAAGAGCTTATATCTCCTACTTCTTGTTTTTTAAATTAAATTTTTATGACGTGTCAGAGCAAATTTGATAAAAAAAGTGTAGTTTCTCCTAAGTGTACAGAATCTGGTTCATCATATCAACGTATCTGTCTATTCCTCTTTGGATCCTTTCCCGTGTAGGTTATTATAGAGTGTTGAGTAGACCTCTTGGCGTTCCATAGGTATTTTGTGATTATATATTTCATCTGTATTAGTACATGTCTGTTAACCCCCATATCATAATTCATACATTCCTTTCACCTTTCCATTTGGTTAAACGTAATTTTGTTTTCTTAATCCATGCTTTTCCTTCTCTTGGAAATAAGTTCATGAGTATCAATTTTGAGGTAACACCTATAAGTGATGTCATAGGATATCTGTCTTTCAGTTTCTTTCTTACTTCAAGTGGGGTGGTTATCTCTAGGTCCTTATATGGTGGTGCAAACGGCACTGTTTCATTGTTTTCCGTGGCTAATATTCCACTGTTGACATGGACCACTTCCTCTTTGTGCATTTTCCTGTTGCTGGACATTTTGGTTTCTTCCAAGTCTTGGCTATATTAAATGTTTCTGCCGTGCAGGATTGCCAGCCTGTGTCTCTTCCATTCTGCTCTGCTCAGGTGATAGGCGCATCAGAGGACCTACCAGATCGCGTGGTAGCTCAGTTTTTACCCTTAAACGCACCTCCATTATGTTCTCCCTGCCGGCTGTTACCAGTTTACATCCCCCCAGCAGCTAGTGGGTACACAGTTTCCTGAAACCCCTTCAGCATTTATTCTTTGTAGACTTTTTGCTGAAGATCATTCTGACGGCTGTGAGGTGAACATTTCTGTAGATTGGATTTGCATGGCTCTATTAATTGCTGATGTTGAGCATTTTTAAATCCCCTTTTATTTTAAAGGAAAAAAAAGAAGACAGAATGGGCGTGAAACATGCCTCTTGAAATTGTCTTCTTGAAATGTTGACGTCTTTTGAATTTTCTGGTCGATTTACGACCCCAGGATTCTTTTTTTTTGATGGCAGGTGTCATTTACAGGCCTGCAATTCTTTTGAATATTAAGTGACCATTAGCGCTGTTGTGGGAAACGGCCAGAAGGCGGCAGCACTTCTCCTTACCAAATCTGGTTACTAGGGCAACAGAGCCATAATGGAAGTTGTGTTGTAAGTTGTAAATTAGAATGCAGGGCGCCAGGAAAAAGCCCCTTAGGTTTATGCCTCGTTACTTGCCGTTCGTTTTTTAAATTTAATTTTTATTTTGTATCAGGGCAAATTTGATTACAATGTTTTGCTTGTTCTAGGTGTGCAAGATGTGGTTGTTTTACACGTATACATATATCTATTCTTCTTCGGGTCCTTCTCCCATGTAGCTTATGACGCAATGTTGAGTAGAGTCCTCTTGATATGCCGTAGGTCTGTGGTGATTTTATATTTCACATGTGTTTGTATATCTCTGTTAACCCCAATGTCCTGATGTATCCAATCCTCACACCTTTCCGTTTGGTGAACCATAAGTTTGCTTAATGAATCTGTGATTGGATGTCTCTGTGGAAATATCTTCACTGGTATCAATTTTTAGGTAACCCCTATAAGTGATATCGTACGTTAGGTGTCTTTCGCTTTCTCGCTTACTGCAAGTTGCGTGATCACCTCTAGACTCATCTGTGGTGCTACGAGTGGCATTGATTCATTTTTTACCCAAGCTAGTATTCCATCTCTACACGTAGCAGTTCTTCTTTGTCCACTCATCTGTTGATGGACTTTTGGTTGCTTCCATGTCTTGGCTATGGTAGTACTGCTGCAGTGCAGATTTCCTGCCTGTGTCTTTCCAATTCTGTCTCCTTAGGCTATAGGCCACGGAGTGGGCCTGCTGGATCATAGGGTAGCTGAATGTGTACCTTTTACAGGCACCTCCATTCTGTTCCCAGGAGTGGCTCTTACCAGGTTACGTCCCACTTGAGACTGAGGGTATGCATGTCTCCACAACCTCTTCAGCATTGATCGTTTGTAGTTTCTTTGCTGATGGTTATTCTGACTGGTGTGAGTCGATAGCTCTTTGTGGTTGGATTTGCATGTGTCTCATAATCCCTTGAAATTGAGCTTTGAGGCATGTCCTTTTATTTTTCAAACTGTTAATGACAGCTTACGTCTTCAAATTGTTTTCTTGAAATATGTGCCACATTTTGAAATATTTTGGCCTTTACCTGCGTCAGGACATTTTGAGGGCAGGTTTCCTTTGCAGCCCTGCAGTACTTGTGCATATGAAGTGACCATTCGCACAGATTTCCGAGCTGCTGTTGCAGGTATCGGCCAGAGGCCGGCAGCATTTCTACGTTGCCCACTCTGGTACCTAGGGAGACAGACCTTCCTGCCAGTGGTGTTCCTCAGATATCAATTAGACTGCCATGTGCCCTGATAAACCCCCCAAAGCTTATGTGTCCTTACTCATGTTTGTTTTTTGAATTCATATTTTCTAGTGGAGTACTATTCCATCGTGTACATGGACCACTTCTTCTTGGTGCAGTCCTCTGTTGATGGACATTTTCGTTGCTTCCAAGTGTCGGCTATGGTAAGTATTGCCGGGGTGCAGGATTGCCAGCCTGTGCCTTTTGATTCTCGTTTTCTCAGGTGATAGGCCCAGCAGTGGGTGTGACTGATTGACTAGTAGCTCAACGTTTCCCTTTTCAAAGCACCGCCACTGTGTTTTCATCAGTGGCTCTTACCACGTCCCCCCTAGAACCGAGGGTACGCGTTTCTCCACGTTTATTGTTTGCAGCATTTTTGCTAATGGCCATTCCGAGTGCTGTGAGCGGATAGGTTTTTGTAATTTGGGTTTGCATGTCTTTAAAAATGCCTAAAATTCATCATTTTTCCACGCCTGTTTCTTTTCTTTTAAAAAAGAAAAGAAAAGAAAAACGTGGGGGTACAGTATACCTCTTGAAATCGTTTCCTTGGAATGTTGCCCTCTTTCGAATTTTTGGTCGATGTTTGACCCCAGGATTTTTTTGGAGGGCAGGTGTTATTTACAGGCCTGCACGTTTGGTGACTATTTAATGACCATTAGCACTGGGTTTAAAGCTGCTGTTTTGGGAGACGGCCACAAGGCGGCAGCATTTCTCCATTCCCAAATCTGGGTACTAGGGCAGCAGAGCCTTTCTGGAAGTCGTGTTCCTAGGTTGTAAATTAGAATGGAACGTGCCAGGAGAAACGCCCATAAGTTTATGTCGCATCACTTCTGGTTGGTTTTTTAAATGATTTTAATCGGGGTAATGATTAGACTACTGTTTGTCCTGGGTGTACACAATCTGGTTCATTTGTACATTATATACGTCTATTCATGTACAGATCCTCTTCCCATGTAAAATATTACAGAGTGTTCCGTACACCTCCCTTGCTACGTGGTCGGTCTTTTTGATATATGTGTATAACGTGTATTTGTATACGTATGGTAACGCTAACCTTAATTTATCCATTCCGCCCACCTTTCCTTTTAGATAAGCGTAGTTGTTTTCTAAGTCTGTGAGCGTCTTTCTCTGTGCAGATATGTTCATTTGTGTCAGTTATTAGATAACGCCTATAAGTGATATCATAGGATGTAGGTCTTTGGCTTTCCGACTTACCCCATGTTCTGTGATCATCTCCAAGCTCGTCTGTGGTGCCTGAAAGAGCAGTGTTTCATTGTTTTCCGTGGTTAATATTCCATTGCGTACGTGGACCACTTCTTCTTAATCCATTCGTCTGTTGATGGACATTTTGGTAGCTTCACCGTCTTGGCTATTGTGAATAAGGCCGCAGTGCAGCTGTTGCAGCCCGGGTCTTCTCGCTTCTGGTCTTCTCAGGTGAGAGGCCCAGGGGTGTGACTGCTGGATTGAACGGTACCTCAATTTTTACTTCTAAAGGCAGCTCCTTTCTGTTCTTATTGGCTGTTAGCACTTTACATCTCACCAGCAGCTAGAGGGTACACAGTTCTCTAAAGCCCCTTCAGTATTGATTGTTTGTAGAATTTTTGCTGATCGTCAGTCGACGGGTGTGAGTTGCAAACTTTTTGTAGATTAGATTTGCATGAGTCTAATAATTCCTGAGGTTGAGCTTTTATCCACTTTCCTTTTTATTTATTTATTTATTTACTTATTTATTTTTGCGGTACACGGGCCTCTCACTGTTTCGGCCTCTCCCGTTGCGGAGCACAGGCTCTGGACGCGCAGGCTCAGCGGCCCTGGCTCACGGGCCCAGCCACTCCACGGCATGTGGGATCTTCCCGCACCGGGGCACGAACCCGTGTCCCCTGCGTCGGCAGGCGGACTCTCAACCACTGCGCCACCGGGGAAGCCCCTGTTTTGAATTGTTTCGTCCGTTCCCTACCTCAGCACAATATTTTAGGGCAGGTGTCCTTTACGGCCCTGAGTCCTTGTGACTATTAAGTGACCATTAGCTGCGGGCTTAAAGCCGCTCTTGCGGGAAACGGCCACAAGGCGGCAGCATTTCTACCTTTGCAGCTCTGGGTTCTTGGGCGACAGAGCTTTCCTGGAAATGGTGTTAGTAGCCTGCAGATGAGAGGGGAATGTGCCAGGGCAAACCCCCAAGAGCTTATATCTCCTACTTCTTGTTTTTTAAATTAAATTTTTATGACGTGTCAGAGCAAATTTGATAAAAAAAGTGTAGTTTCTCCTAAGTGTACAGAATCTGGTTCATCATATCAACGTATCTGTCTATTCCTCTTTGGATCCTTTCCCGTGTAGGTTATTATAGAGTGTTGAGTAGACCTCTTGGCGTTCCATAGGTATTTTGTGATTATATATTTCATCTGTATTAGTACATGTCTGTTAACCCCCATATCATAATTCATACATTCCTTTCACCTTTCCATTTGGTTAAACGTAATTTTGTTTTCTTAATCCATGCTTTTCCTTCTCTTGGAAATAAGTTCATGAGTATCAATTTTGAGGTAACACCTATAAGTGATGTCATAGGATATCTGTCTTTCAGTTTCTTTCTTACTTCAAGTGGGGTGGTTATCTCTAGGTCCTTATATGGTGGTGCAAACGGCACTGTTTCATTGTTTTCCGTGGCTAATATTCCACTGTTGACATGGACCACTTCCTCTTTGTGCATTTTCCTGTTGCTGGACATTTTGGTTTCTTCCAAGTCTTGGCTATATTAAATGTTTCTGCCGTGCAGGATTGCCAGCCTGTGTCTCTTCCATTCTGCTCTGCTCAGGTGATAGGCGCATCAGAGGACCTACCAGATCGCGTGGTAGCTCAGTTTTTACCCTTAAACGCACCTCCATTATGTTCTCCCTGCCGGCTGTTACCAGTTTACATCCCCCCAGCAGCTAGTGGGTACACAGTTTTCTGAAACCCCTTCAGCATTTATTCTTTGTAGACTTTTTGCTGAAGATCATTCTGACGGCTGTGAGGTGAACATTTCTGTAGATTGGATTTGCATGGCTCTATTAATTGCTGATGTTGAGCATTTTTAAATCCCCTTTTATTTTAAAGGAAAAAAAAGAAGACAGAATGGGCGTGAAACATGCCTCTTGAAATTGTCTTCTTGAAATGTTGACGTCTTTTGAATTTTCTGGTCGATTTACGACCCCAGGATTCTTTTTTTTTTTTTTTGATGGCAGGTGTCATTTACAGGCCTGCAATTCTTTTGAATATTAAGTGACCATTAGCGCTGTTGTGGGAAACGGCCAGAAGGCGGCAGCACTTCTCCTTACCAAATCCGGTTACTAGGGCAACAGAGCCATAATGGAAGTTGTGTTGTAAGTTGTAAATTAGAATGCAGGGCGCCAGGAAAAAGCCCCTTAGGTTTATGCCTCGTTACTTGCCGTTCGTTTTTTAAATTTAATTTTTATTTTGTATCAGGGCAAATTTGATTACAATGTTTTGCTTGTTCTAGGTGTGCAAGATGTGGTTGTTTCACACGTATACATATATCTATTCTTCTTCGGGTCCTTCTCCCATGTAGCTTATGACGCAATGTTGAGTAGAGTCCTCTTGATATGCCGTAGGTCTGTGGTGATTTTATATTTCACATGTGTTTGTATATCTCTGTTAACCCCAATGTCCTGATGTATCCAATCCTCACACCTTTCCGTTTGGTGAACCATAAGTTTGCTTAATGAATCTGTGATTGGATGTCTCTGTGGAAATATCTTCACTGGTATCAATTTTTAGGTAACCCCTATAAGTGATATCGTACGTTAGGCGTCTTTCGCTTTCTCGCTTACTGC
This sequence comes from Pseudorca crassidens, assembly GCF_039906515.1. NCBI lineage: Eukaryota > Metazoa > Chordata > Mammalia > Artiodactyla > Delphinidae > Pseudorca > Pseudorca crassidens. Next base: position 124,141,800 of record NC_090317.1, on the reverse strand, counting down.
AAGTTGCGTGATCACCTCTAGACTCATCTGTGGTGCTACGAGTGGCATTGATTCATTTTTTACCCAAGCTAGTATTCCATCTCTACACGTAGCAGTTCTTCTTTGTCCACTCATCTGTTGATGGACTTTTGGTTGCTTCCACGCCTTGGCTATGGTAATACTGCTGCAGTGCAGATTTCCTGCCTGTGTCTTTCCAATTCTGTCTTCTTAGGCTATAGGCCACGGAGTGGGCCTGCTGGATCATAGGGTAGCTGAATGTGTACCTTTTACAGGCACCTCCATTCTGTTCCCATGAGTGGCTCTTACCAGGTTACGTCCCACTTGAAACTGAGGGTATGCATGTCTCCACAACCTCTTCAGCATTGATCGTTTGTAGTTTCTTTGCTGATGGTTATTCTGACTGGTGTGAGTCGATAGCTCTTTGTGGTTGGATAGCTCAATCCCTTGAAATTGAGCTTTGAGGCATGTCCTTTTATTTTTCAAACTGTTACGACAGCTTACGTCTTCAAATTGTTTTCTTGAAATATGTGCCACATTTTGAAATATTTTGGCCTTTACCTGCGTCAGGACATTTTGAGGGCAGGTTTCCTTTGCAGCCCTGCAGTACTTGTGCATATGAAGTGACCATTCGCACAGATTTCCGAGCTGCTGTTGCAGGTATCGGCCAGAGGCCGGCAGCATGTCTACCTTGCCCACTCTGGTACCTAGGGAGACAGACCTTCCTGCCAGTGGTGTTCCTCAGATATCAATTAGACTGCCATGTGCCCTGATAAACCCCCCAAAGCTTATGTGTCCTTACTCATGTTTGTTTTTTGAATTCATATTTTCTAGTGGAGTACTATTCCATCGTGTACATGGACCACTTCTTCTTGGTGCAGTCCTCTGTTGATGGACATTTTCGTTGCTTCCAAGTGTCGGCTATGGTAAGTATTGCCGGGGTGCAGGATTGCCAGCCTGTGCCTTTTGATTCTCGTTTTCTCAGGTGATAGGCCCAGCAGTGGGCGTGACTGATTGACTAGTAGCTCAACGTTTCCCTTTTCAAAGCACCGCCACTGTGTTTTCATCAGTGGCTCTTACCACGTCCCCCCTAGAACCGAGGGTACGCGTTTCTCCACATTTATTGTTTGCAGCATTTTTGCTAATGGCCATTCCGAGTGCTGTGAGCGGATAGGTTTTTGTAATTTGGGTTTGCATGTCTTTAAAAATGCCTAAAATTCATCATTTTTCCACGCCTGTTTCTTTTCTTTAAAAAAGAAAAGAAAAGAAAAGAAAAACGTGGGGGTACAGTATACCTCTTGAAATCGTTTCCTTGGAATGTTGCCCTCTTTCGAATTTTTGGTCGATGTTTGACCCCAGGATTTTTTTGGAGGGCAGGTGTTATTTACAGGCCTGCACGTTTGGTGACTATTTAATGACCATTAGCACTGGGTTTAAAGCTGCTGTTTTGGGAGACGGCCACAAGGCGGCAGCATTTCTCCATTCCCAAATCTGGGTACTAGGGCAGCAGAGCCTTTCTGGAAGTCGTGTTCCTAGGTTGTAAATTAGAATGGAACGTGCCAGGAGAAACGCCCATAAGTTTATGTCGCATCACTTCTGGTTGGTCTTTTAAATGATTTTAATCGGGGTAATGATTAGACTACTGTTTGTCCTGGGTGTACACAATCTGGTTCATTTGTACATTATATACGTCTATTCATGTACAGATCCTCTTCCCATGTGAAATATTACAGAGTGTTCCGTACACCTCCCTTGCTACGTGGTCGGTCTTTTTGATATATGTGTATAACGTGTATTTGTATACGTATGGTAACGCTAACCTTAATTTATCCATTCCGCCCACCTTTCCTTTTAGATAAGTGTAGTTGTTTTCTAAGTCTGTGAGCGTCTTTCTCTGTGCAAGTATGTTCATTTGTGTCAGTTATTAGATAACGCCTATAAGTGATATCATAGGATGTAGGTCTTTGGCTTTCCGACTTACCCCATGTTCTGTGATCATCTCCAAGCGCGTCTGTGGTGCCTGAAAGAGCAGTGTTTCATTGTTTTCCGTGGTTAATATTCCATTGCGTACGTGGACCACTTCTCCTTAATCCATTCGTCTGTTGATGGACATTTTGGTAGCTTCACCGTCTTGGCTATTGTGAATAAGGCCGCAGTGCAGCTGTTGCAGCCCGGGTCTTCTCGCTTCTGGTCTTCTCAGGTGAGAGGCCCAGGGGTGTGACTGCTGGATTGAACGGTACCTCAATTTTTACTTCTAAAGGCAGCTCCTTTCTGTTCTTATTGGCTGTTGTTAGCACTTTACATCTCACCAGCAGCTAGAGGGTACACAGTTCTCTAAAGCCCCTTCAGTATTGATTGTTTGTAGAATTTTTGCTGATCGTCAGTCGACGGGTGTGAGTTGCAAACTTTTTGTAGATTAGATTTGCATGAGTCTAATAATTCCTGAGGTTGAGCTTTTATCCACTTTCCTTTTTATTTATTTACTTATTTATTTTTGCGGTACGCGGGCCTCTCACTGTTTCGGCCTCTCCCGTTGCGGAGCACAGGCTCTGGACGCGCAGGCTCAGCGGCCCTGGCTCACGGGCCCAGCCACTCCACGGCATGTGGGATCTTCCCGCACCGGGGCACGAACCCGTGTCCCCTGCGTCGGCAGGCGGACTCTCAACCACTGCGCCACCGGGGAAGCCCCTGTTTTGAATTGTTTCGTCCGTTCCCTACCTCAGCACAATATTTTAGGGCAGGTGTCCTTTACGGCCCTGAGTCCTTGTGACTATTAAGTGACCATTAGCTGCGGGCTTAAAGCCGCTCTTGCGGGAAACGGCCACAAGGCGGCAGCATTTCTACCTTTGCAGCTCTGGGTTCTTGGGCGACAGAGCTTTCCTGGAAATGGTGTTAGTAGCCTGCAGATGAGAGGGGAATGTGCCAGGGCAAACCCCCAAGAGCTTATATCTCCTACTTCTTGTTTTTTAAATTAAATTTTTATGACGTGTCAGAGCAAATTTGATAAAAAAAGTGTAGTTTCTCCTAAGTGTACAGAATCTGGTTCATCACATCAACGTATCTGTCTATTCCTCTTTGGATCCTTTCCCGTGTAGGTTATTATAGAGTGTTGAGTAGACCTCTTGGCGTTCCATAGGTATTTTGTGATTATATATTTCATCTGTATTAGTACACGTCTGTTAACCCCCATATCATAATTCATACATTCCTTTCACCTTTCCATTTGGTTAAACGTAATTTTGTTTTCTTAATCCATGCTTTTCCTTCTCTTGGAAATAAGTTCATGAGTATCAATTTTGAGGTAACACCTATAAGTGATGTCATAGGATATCTGTCTTTCAGTTTCTTTCTTACTTCAAGTGGGGTGGTTATCTCTAGGTCCTTATATGGTGGTGCAAACGGCACTGTTTCATTGTTTTCCGTGGCTAATATTCCACTGTTGACATGGACCACTTCCTCTTTGTGCATTTTCCTGTTGCTGGACATTTTGGTTTCTTCCAAGTCTTGGCTATATTAAATGTTTCTGCCGTGCAGGATTGCCAGCCTGTGTCTCTTCCATTCTGCTCTGCTCAGGTGATAGGCGCATCAGAGGACCTACCAGATCGCGTGGTAGCTCAGTTTTTACCCTTAAACGCACCTCCATTATGTTCTCCCTGCCGGCTGTTACCAGTTTACATCCCCCCAGCAGCTAGTGGGTACACAGTTTTCTGAAACCCCTTCAGCATTTATTCTTTGTAGACTTTTTGCTGAAGATCATTCTGACGGCTGTGAGGTGAACATTTCTGTAGATTGGATTTGCATGGCTCTATTAATTGCTGATGTTGAGCATTTTTAAATCCCCTTTTATTTTAAAGGAAAAAAAAGAAGACAGAATGGGCGTGAAACATGCCTCTTGAAATTGTCTTCTTGAAATGTTGACGTCTTTTGAATTTTCTGGTCGATTTACGACCCCAGGATTCTTTTTTTTTTTTTTTGATGGCAGGTGTCATTTACAGGCCTGCAATTCTTTTGAATATTAAGTGACCATTAGCGCTGTTGTGGGAAACGGCCAGAAGGCGGCAGCACTTCTCCTTACCAAATCCGGTTACTAGGGCAACAGAGCCATAATGGAAGTTGTGTTGTAAGTTGTAAATTAGAATGCAGGGCGCCAGGAAAAAGCCCCTTAGGTTTATGCCTCGTTACTTGCCGTTCGTTTTTTAAATTTAATTTTTATTTTGTATCAGGGCAAATTTGATTACAATGTTTTGCTTGTTCTAGGTGTGCAAGATGTGGTTGTTTCACACGTATACATATATCTATTCTTCTTCGGGTCCTTCTCCCATGTAGCTTATGACGCAATGTTGAGTAGAGTCCTCTTGATATGCCGTAGGTCTGTGGTGATTTTATATTTCACATGTGTTTGTATATCTCTGTTAACCCCAATGTCCTGATGTATCCAATCTTCACACCTTTCCGTTTGGTGAACCATAAGTTTGCTTAATGAATCTGTGATTGGATGTCTCTGTGGAAATATCTTCACTGGTATCAATTTTTAGGTAACCCCTATAAGTGATATCGTACGTTAGGTGTCTTTCGCTTTCTCGCTTACTGCAAGTTGCGTGATCACCTCTAGACTCATCTGTGGTGCTACGAGTGGCATTGATTCATTTTTTACCCAAGCTAGTATTCCATCTCTACACGTAGCAGTTCTTCTTTGTCCACTCATCTGTTGATGGACTTTTGGTTGCTTCCACGCCTTGGCTGTGGTAGTACTGCTGCAGTGCAGATTTCCTGCCTGTGTCTTTCCAATTCTGTCTTCTTAGGCTATAGGCCACGGAGTGGGCCTGCTGGATCATAGGGTAGCTGAATGTGTACCTTTTACAGGCACCTCCATTCTGTTCCCATGAGTGGCTCTTACCAGGTTACGTCCCACTTGAGACTGAGGGTATGCATGTCTCCACAACCTCTTCAGCATTGATCGTTTGTAGTTTCTTTGCTGATGGTTATTCTGACTGGTGTGAGTCGATAGCTCTTTGTGGTTGGATTTGCATGTGTCTCATAATCCCTTGAAATTGAGCTTTGAGGCATGTCCTTTTATTTTTCAAACTGTTACGACAGCTTACGTCTTCAAATTGTTTTCTTGAAATATGTGCCACATTTTGAAATATTTTGGCCTTTACCTGCGTCAGGACATTTTGAGGGCAGGTTTCCTTTGCAGCCCTGCAGTACTTGTGCATATGAAGTGACCATTCGCACAGATTTCCGAGCTGCTGTTGCAGGTATCGGCCAGAGGCCGGCAGCATGTCTACGTTGCCCACTCTGGTACCTAGGGAGACAGACCTTCCTGCCAGTGGTGTTCCTCAGATATCAATTAGACTGCCATGTGCCCTGATAAACCCCCCAAAGCTTATGTGTCCTTACTCATGTTTGTTTTTTGAATTCATATTTTCTAGTGGAGTACTATTCCATCGTGTACATGGACCACTTCTTCTTGGTGCAGTCCTCTGTTGATGGACATTTTCGTTGCTTCCAAGTGTCGGCTATGGTAAGTATTGCCGGGGTGCAGGATTGCCAGCCTGTGCCTTTTGATTCTCGTTTTCTCAGGTGATAGGCCCAGCAGTGGGCGTGACTGATTGACTAGTAGCTCAACGTTTCCCTTTTCAAAGCACCGCCACTGTGTTTTCATCAGTGGCTCTTACCACGTCCCCCCTAGAACCGAGGGTACGCGTTTCTCCACATTTATTGTTTGCAGCATTTTTGCTAATGGCCATTCCGAGTGCTGTGAGCGGATAGGTTTTTGTAATTTGGGTTTGCATGTCTTTAAAAATTCCTAAAATTCATCATTTTTCCACGCCTGTTTCTTTTCTTTAAAAAAGAAAAGAAAAGAAAAGAAAAACGTGGGGGTACAGTATACCTCTTGAAATCGTTTCCTTGGAATGTTGCCCTCTTTCGAATTTTTGGTCGATGTTTGACCCCAGGATTTTTTTGGAGGGCAGGTGTTATTTACAGGCCTGCACGTTTGGTGACTATTTAATGACCATTAGCACTGGGTTTAAAGCTGCTGTTTTGGGAGACGGCCACAAGGCGGCAGCATTTCTCCATTCCCAAATCTGGGTACTAGGGCAGCAGAGCCTTTCTGGAAGTCGTGTTCCTAGGTTGTAAATTAGAATGGAACGTGCCAGGAGAAACGCCCATAAGTTTATGTCGCATCACTTCTGGTTGGTCTTTTAAATGATTTTAATCGGGGTAATGATTAGACTACTGTTTGTCCTGGGTGTACACAATCTGGTTCATTTGTACATTATATACGTCTATTCATGTACAGATCCTCTTCCCATGTGAAATATTACAGAGTGTTCCGTACACCTCCCTTGCTACGTGGTCGGTCTTTTTGATATATGTGTATAACGTGTATTTGTATACGTATGGTAACGCTAACCTTAATTTATCCATTCCGCCCACCTTTCCTTTTAGATAAGCGTAGTTGTTTTCTAAGTCTGTGAGCGTCTTTCTCTGTGCAAGTATGTTCATTTGTGTCAGTTATTAGATAACGCCTATAAGTGATATCATAGGATGTAGGTCTTTGGCTTTCCGACTTACCCCATGTTCTGTGATCATCTCCAAGCTCGTCTGTGGTGCCTGAAAGAGCAGTGTTTCATTGTTTTCCGTGGTTAATATTCCATTGCGTACGTGGACCACTTCTTCTTAATCCATTCGTCTGTTGATGGACATTTTGGTAGCTTCACCGTCTTGGCTATTGTGAATAAGGCCGCAGTGCAGCTGTTGCAGCCCGGGTCTTCTCGCTTCTGGTCTTCTCAGGTGAGAGGCCCAGGGGTGTGACTGCTGGATTGAACGGTACCTCAATTTTTACTTCTAAAGGCAGCTCCTTTCTGTTCTTATTGGCTGTTAGCACTTTACATCTCACCAGCAGCTAGAGGGTACACAGTTCTCTAAAGCCCCTTCAGTATTGATTGTTTGTAGAATTTTTGCTGATCGTCAGTCGACGGGTGTGAGTTGCAAACTTTTTGTAGATTAGATTTGCATGAGTCTAATAAGTCCTGAGGTTGAGCTTTTATCCACTTTCCTTTTTATTTATTTATTTATTTACTTATTTATTTTTGCGGTACGCGGGCCTCTCACTGTTTCGGCCTCTCCCGTTGCGGAGCACAGGCTCTGGACGCGCAGGCTCAGCGGCCCTGGCTCACGGGCCCAGCCACTCCACGGCATGTGGGATCTTCCCGCACCGGGGCACGAACCCGTGTCCCCTGCGTCGGCAGGCGGACTCTCAACCACTGCGCCACCGGGGAAGCCCCTGTTTTGAATTGTTTCGTCCGTTCCCTACCTCAGCACAATATTTTAGGGCAGGTGTCCTTTACGGCCCTGAGTCCTTGTGACTATTAAGTGACCATTAGCTGCGGGCTTAAAGCCGCTCTTGCGGGAAACGGCCACAAGGCGGCAGCATTTCTACCTTTGCAGCTCTGGGTTCTTGGGCGACAGAGCTTTCCTGGAAATGGTGTTAGTAGCCTGCAGATGAGAGGGGAATGTGCCAGGGCAAACCCCCAAGAGCTTATATCTCCTACTTCTTGTTTTTTAAATTAAATTTTTATGACGTGTCAGAGCAAATTTGATAAAAAAAAAGTGTAGTTTCTCCTAAGTGTACAGAATCTGGTTCATCATATCAACGTATCTGTCTATTCCTCTTTGGATCCTTTCCCGTGTAGGTTATTATAGAGTGTTGAGTAGACCTCTTGGCGTTCCATAGGTATTTTGTGATTATATATTTCATCTGTATTAGTACACGTCTGTTAACCCCCATATCATAATTCATACATTCCTTTCACCTTTCCATTTGGTTAAACGTAATTTTGTTTTCTTAATCCATGCTTTTCCTTCTCTTGGAAATAAGTTCATGAGTATCAATTTTGAGGTAACACCTATAAGTGATGTCATAGGATATCTGTCTTTCAGTTTCTTTCTTACTTCAAGTGGGGTGGTTATCTCTAGGTCCTTATATGGTGGTGCAAACGGCACTGTTTCATTGTTTTCCGTGGCTAATATTCCACTGTTGACATGGACCACTTCCTCTTTGTGCATTTTCCTGTTGCTGGACATTTTGGTTTCTTCCAAGTCTTGGCTATATTAAATGTTTCTGCCGTGCAGGATTGCCAGCCTGTGTCTCTTCCATTCTGCTCTGCTCAGGTGATAGGCGCATCAGAGGACCTACCAGATCGCGTGGTAGCTCAGTTTTTACCCTTAAACGCACCTCCATTATGTTCTCCCTGCCGGCTGTTACCAGTTTACATCCCCCCAGCAGCTAGTGGGTACACAGTTTTCTGAAACCCCTTCAGCATTTATTCTTTGTAGACTTTTTGCTGAAGATCATTCTGACGGCTGTGAGGTGAACATTTCTGTAGATTGGATTTGCATGGCTCTATTAATTGCTGATGTTGAGCATTTTTAAATCCCCTTTTATTTTAAAGGAAAAAAAAGAAGACAGAATGGGCGTGAAACATGCCTCTTGAAATCGTCTTCTTGAAATGTTGACGTCTTTTGAATTTTCTGGTCGATTTACGACCCCAGGATTCTTTTTTTTTTTTTTTGATGGCAGGTGTCATTTACAGGCCTGCAATTCTTTTGAATATTAAGTGACCATTAGCGCTGTTGTGGGAAACGGCCAGAAGGCGGCAGCACTTCTCCTTACCAAATCCGGTTACTAGGGCAACAGAGCCATAATGGAAGTTGTGTTGTAAGTTGTAAATTAGAATGCAGGGCGCCAGGAAAAAGCCCCTTAGGTTTATGCCTCGTTACTTGCCGTTCGTTTTTTAAATTTAATTTTTATTTTGTATCAGGGCAAATTTGATTACAATGTTTTGCTTGTTCTAGGTGTGCAAGATGTGGTTGTTTCACACGTATACATATATCTATTCTTCTTCGGGTCCTTCTCCCATGTAGCTTATGACGCAATGTTGAGTAGAGTCCTCTTGATATGCCGTAGGTCTGTGGTGATTTTATATTTCACATGTGTTTGTATATCTCTGTTAACCCCAATGTCCTGATGTATCCAATCCTCACACCTTTCCGTTTGGTGAACCGTAAGTTTGCTTAATGAATCTGTGATTGGATGTCTCTGTGGAAATATCTTCACTGGTATCAATTTTTAGGTAACCCCTATAAGTGATATCGTACGTTAGGTGTCTTTCGCTTTCTCGCTTACTGCAAGTTGCGTGATCACCTCTAGACTCATCTGTGGTGCTACGAGTGGCATTGATTCATTTTTTACCCAAGCTAGTATTCCATCTCTACACGTAGCAGTTCTTCTTTGTCCACTCATCTGTTGATGGACTTTTGGTTGCTTCCACGCCTTGGCTATGGTAGTACTGCTGCAGTGCAGATTTCCTGCCTGTGTCTTTCCAATTCTGTCTTCTTAGGCTATAGGCCACGGAGTGGGCCTGCTGGATCATAGGGTAGCTGAATGTGTACCTTTTACAGGCACCTCCATTCTGTTCCCATGAGTGGCTCTTACCAGGTTACGTCCCACTTGAGACTGAGGGTATGCATGTCTCCACAACCTCTTCAGCATTGATCGTTTGTAGTTTCTTTGCTGATGGTTATTCTGACTGGTGTGAGTCGATAGCTCTTTGTGGTTGGATTTGCATGTGTCTCATAATCCCTTGAAATTGAGCTTTGAGGCATGTCCTTTTATTTTTCAAACTGTTACGACAGCTTACGTCTTCAAATTGTTTTCTTGAAATATGTGCCACATTTTGAAATATTTTGGCCTTTACCTGCGTCAGGACATTTTGAGGGCAGGTTTCCTTTGCAGCCCTGCAGTACTTGTGCATATGAAGTGACCATTCGCACAGATTTCCGAGCTGCTGTTGCAGGTATCGGCCAGAGGCCGGCAGCATGTCTACGTTGCCCACTCTGGTACCTAGGGAGACAGACCTTCCTGCCAGTGGTGTTCCTCAGATATCAATTAGACTGCCATGTGCCCTGATAAACCCCCCAAAGCTTATGTGTCCTTACTCATGTTTGTTTTTTGAATTCATATTTTCTAGTGGAGTACTATTCCATCGTGTACATGGACCACTTCTTCTTGGTGCAGTCCTCTGTTGATGGACATTTTCGTTGCTTCCAAGTGTCGGCTATGGTAAGTATTGCCGGGGTGCAGGATTGCCAGCCTGTGCCTTTTGATTCTCGTTTTCTCAGGTGATAGGCCCAGCAGTGGGCGTGACTGATTGACTAGTAGCTCAACGTTTCCCTTTTCAAAGCACCGCCACTGTGTTTTCATCAGTGGCTCTTACCACGTCCCCCCTAGAACCGAGGGTACGCGTTTCTCCACATTTATTGTTTGCAGCATTTTTGCTAATGGCCATTCCGAGTGCTGTGAGCGGATAGGTTTTTGTAATTTGGGTTTGCATGTCTTTAAAAATGCCTAAAATTCATCATTTTTCCACGCCTGTTTCTTTTCTTTAAAAAAGAAAAGAAAAGAAAAGAAAAACGTGGGGGTACAGTATACCTCTTGAAATCGTTTCCTTGGAATGTTGCCCTCTTTCGAATTTTTGGTCGATGTTTGACCCCAGGATTTTTTTGGAGGGCAGGTGTTATTTACAGGCCTGCACGTTTGGTGACTATTTAATGACCATTAGCACTGGGTTTAAAGCTGCTGTTTTGGGAGACGGCCACAAGGCGGCAGCATTTCTCCATTCCCAAATCTGGGTACTAGGGCAGCAGAGCCTTTCTGGAAGTCGTGTTCCTAGGTTGTAAATTAGAATGGAACGTGCCAGGAGAAACGCCCATAAGTTTATGTCGCATCACTTCTGGTTGGTCTTTTAAATGATTTTAATCGGGGTAATGATTAGACTACTGTTTGTCCTGGGTGTACACAATCTGGTTCATTTGTACATTATATACGTCTATTCATGTACAGATCCTCTTCCCATGTGAAATATTACAGAGTGTTCCGTACACCTCCCTTGCTACGTGGTCGGTCTTTTTGATATATGTGTATAACGTGTATTTGTATACGTATGGTAACGCTAACCTTAATTTATCCATTCCGCCCACCTTTCCTTTTAGATAAGCGTAGTTGTTTTCTAAGTCTGTGAGCGTCTTTCTCTGTGCAAGTATGTTCATTTGTGTCAGTTATTAGATAACGCCTATAAGTGATATCATAGGATGTAGGTCTTTGGCTTTCCGACTTACCCCATGTTCTGTGATCATCTCCAAGCTCGTCTGTGGTGCCTGAAAGAGCAGTGTTTCATTGTTTTCCGTGGTTAATATTCCATTGCGTACGTGGACCACTTCTTCTTAATCCATTTGTCTGTTGATGGACATTTTGGTAGCTTCACCGTCTTGGCTATTGTGAATAAGGCCGCAGTGCAGCTGTTGCAGCCCGGGTCTTCTCGCTTCTGGTCTTCTCAGGTGAGAGGCCCAGGGGTGTGACTGCTGGATTGAACGGTACCTCAATTTTTACTTCTAAAGGCAGCTCCTTTCTGTTCTTATTGGCTGTTAGCACTTTACATCTCACCAGCAGCTAGAGGGTACACAGTTCTCTAAAGCCCCTTCAGTATTGATTGTTTGTAGAATTTTTGCTGATCGTCAGTCGACGGGTGTGAGTTGCAAACTTTTTGTAGATTAGATTTGCATGAGTCTAATAAGTCCTGAGGTTGAGCTTTTATCCACTTTCCTTTTTATTTATTTATTTATTTACTTATTTATTTTTGCGGTACGCGGGCCTCTCACTGTTTCGGCCTCTCCCGTTGCGGAGCACAGGCTCTGGACGCGCAGGCTCAGCGGCCCTGGCTCACGGGCCCAGCCACTCCACGGCATGTGGGATCTTCCCGCACCGGGGCACGAACCCGTGTCCCCTGCGTCGGCAGGCGGACTCTCAACCACTGCGCCACCGGGGAAGCCCCTGTTTTGAATTGTTTCGTCCGTTCCCTACCTCAGCACAATATTTTAGGGCAGGTGTCCTTTACGGCCCTGAGTCCTTGTGACTATTAAGTGACCATTAGCTGCGGGCTTAAAGCCGCTCTTGCGGGAAACGGCCACAAGGCGGCAGCATTTCTACCTTTGCAGCTCTGGGTTCTTGGGCGACAGAGCTTTCCTGGAAATGGTGTTAGTAGCCTGCAGATGAGAGGGGAATGTGCCAGGGCAAACCCCCAAGAGCTTATATCTCCTACTTCTTGTTTTTTAAATTAAATTTTTATGACGTGTCAGAGCAAATTTGATAAAAAAAAAGTGTAGTTTCTCCTAAGTGTACAGAATCTGGTTCATCATATCAACGTATCTGTCTATTCCTCTTTGGATCCTTTCCCGTGTAGGTTATTATAGAGTGTTGAGTAGACCTCTTGGCGTTCCATAGGTATTTTGTGATTATATATTTCATCTGTATTAGTACACGTCTGTTAACCCCCATATCATAATTCATACATTCCTTTCACCTTTCCATTTGGTTAAACGTAATTTTGTTTTCTTAATCCATGCTTTTCCTTCTCTTGGAAATAAGTTCATGAGTATCAATTTTGAGGTAACACCTATAAGTGATGTCATAGGATATCTGTCTTTCAGTTTCTTTCTTACTTCAAGTGGGGTGGTTATCTCTAGGTCCTTATATGGTGGTGCAAACGGCACTGTTTCATTGTTTTCCGTGGCTAATATTCCACTGTTGACATGGACCACTTCCTCTTTGTGCATTTTCCTGTTGCTGGACATTTTGGTTTCTTCCAAGTCTTGGCTATATTAAATGTTTCTGCCGTGCAGGATTGCCAGCCTGTGTCTCTTCCATTCTGCTCTGCTCAGGTGATAGGCGCATCAGAGGACCTACCAGATCGCGTGGTAGCTCAGTTTTTACCCTTAAACGCACCTCCATTATGTTCTCCCTGCCGGCTGTTACCAGTTTACATCCCCCCAGCAGCTAGTGGGTACACAGTTTTCTGAAACCCCTTCAGCATTTATTCTTTGTAGACTTTTTGCTGAAGATCATTCTGACGGCTGTGAGGTGAACATTTCTGTAGATTGGATTTGCATGGCTCTATTAATTGCTGATGTTGAGCATTTTTAAATCCCCTTTTATTTTAAAGGAAAAAAAAGAAGACAGAATGGGCGTGAAACATGCCTCTTGAAATCGTCTTCTTGAAATGTTGACGTCTTTTGAATTTTCTGGTCGATTTACGACCCCAGGATTCTTTTTTTTTTTTTTTGATGGCAGGTGTCATTTACAGGCCTGCAATTCTTTTGAATATTAAGTGACCATTAGCGCTGTTGTGGGAAACGGCCAGAAGGCGGCAGCACTTCTCCTTACCAAATCCGGTTACTAGGGCAACAGAGCCATAATGGAAGTTGTGTTGTAAGTTGTAAATTAGAATGCAGGGCGCCAGGAAAAAGCCCCTTAGGTTTATGCCTCGTTACTTGCCGTTCGTTTTTTAAATTTAATTTTTATTTTGTATCAGGGCAAATTTGATTACAATGTTTTGCTTGTTCTAGGTGTGCAAGATGTGGTTGTTTCACACGTATACATATATCTATTCTTCTTCGGGTCCTTCTCCCATGTAGCTTATGACGCAATGTTGAGTAGAGTCCTCTTGATATGCCGTAGGTCTGTGGTGATTTTATATTTCACATGTGTTTGTATATCTCTGTTAACCCCAATGTCCTGATGTATCCAATCCTCACACCTTTCCGTTTGGTGAACCGTAAGTTTGCTTAATGAATCTGTGATTGGATGTCTCTGTGGAAATATCTTCACTGGTATCAATTTTTAGGTAACCCCTATAAGTGATATCGTACGTTAGGTGTCTTTCGCTTTCTCGCTTACTGCAAGTTGCGTGATCACCTCTAGACTCATCTGTGGTGCTACGAGTGGCATTGATTCATTTTTTACCCAAGCTAGTATTCCATCTCTACACGTAGCAGTTCTTCTTTGTCCACTCATCTGTTGATGGACTTTTGGTTGCTTCCACGCCTTGGCTATGGTAGTACTGCTGCAGTGCAGATTTCCTGCCTGTGTCTTTCCAATTCTGTCTTCTTAGGCTATAGGCCACGGAGTGGGCCTGCTGGATCATAGGGTAGCTGAATGTGTACCTTTTACAGGCACCTCCATTCTGTTCCCATGAGTGGCTCTTACCAGGTTACGTCCCACTTGAGACTGAGGGTATGCATGTCTCCACAACCTCTTCAGCATTGATCGTTTGTAGTTTCTTTGCTGATGGTTATTCTGACTGGTGTGAGTCGATAGCTCTTTGTGGTTGGATTTGCATGTGTCTCATAATCCCTTGAAATTGAGCTTTGAGGCATGTCCTTTTATTTTTCAAACTGTTACGACAGCTTACGTCTTCAAATTGTTTTCTTGAAATATGTGCCACATTTTGAAATATTTTGGCCTTTACCTGCGTCAGGACATTTTGAGGGCAGGTTTCCTTTGCAGCCCTGCAGTACTTGTGCATATGAAGTGACCATTCGCACAGATTTCCGAGCTGCTGTTGCAGGTATCGGCCAGAGGCCGGCAGCATGTCTACGTTGCCCACTCTGGTACCTAGGGAGACAGACCTTCCTGCCAGTGGTGTTCCTCAGATATCAATTAGACTGCCATGTGCCCTGATAAACCCCCCAAAGCTTATGTGTCCTTACTCATGTTTGTTTTTTGAATTCATATTTTCTAGTGGAGTACTATTCCATCGTGTACATGGACCACTTCTTCTTGGTGCAGTCCTCTGTTGATGGACATTTTCGTTGCTTCCAAGTGTCGGCTATGGTAAGTATTGCCGGGGTGCAGGATTGCCAGCCTGTGCCTTTTGATTCTCGTTTTCTCAGGTGATAGGCCCAGCAGTGGGCGTGACTGATTGACTAGTAGCTCAACGTTTCCCTTTTCAAAGCACCGCCACTGTGTTTTCATCAGTGGCTCTTACCACGTCCCCCCTAGAACCGAGGGTACGCGTTTCTCCACATTTATTGTTTGCAGCATTTTTGCTAATGGCCATTCCGAGTGCTGTGAGCGGATAGGTTTTTGTAATTTGGGTTTGCATGTCTTTAAAAATGCCTAAAATTCATCATTTTTCCACGCCTGTTTCTTTTCTTTAAAAAAGAAAAGAAAAGAAAAGAAAAACGTGGGGGTACAGTATACCTCTTGAAATCGTTTCCTTGGAATGTTGCCCTCTTTCGAATTTTTGGTCGATGTTTGACCCCAGGATTTTTTTGGAGGGCAGGTGTTATTTACAGGCCTGCACGTTTGGTGACTATTTAATGACCATTAGCACTGGGTTTAAAGCTGCTGTTTTGGGAGACGGCCACAAGGCGGCAGCATTTCTCCATTCCCAAATCTGGGTACTAGGGCAGCAGAGCCTTTCTGGAAGTCGTGTTCCTAGGTTGTAAATTAGAATGGAACGTGCCAGGAGAAACGCCCATAAGTTTATGTCGCATCACTTCTGGTTGGTCTTTTAAATGATTTTAATCGGGGTAATGATTAGACTACTGTTTGTCCTGGGTGTACACAATCTGGTTCATTTGTACATTATATACGTCTATTCATGTACAGATCCTCTTCCCATGTGAAATATTACAGAGTGTTCCGTACACCTCCCTTGCTACGTGGTCGGTCTTTTTGATATATGTGTATAACGTGTATTTGTATACGTATGGTAACGCTAACCTTAATTTATCCATTCCGCCCACCTTTCCTTTTAGATAAGCGTAGTTGTTTTCTAAGTCTGTGAGCGTCTTTCTCTGTGCAAGTATGTTCATTTGTGTCAGTTATTAGATAACGCCTGTAAGTGATATCATAGGATGTAGGTCTTTGGCTTTCCGACTTACCCCATGTTCTGTGATCATCTCCAAGCTCGTCTGTGGTGCCTGAAAGAGCAGTGTTTCATTGTTTTCCGTGGTTAATATTCCATTGCGTACGTGGACCACTTCTTCTTAATCCATTTGTCTGTTGATGGACATTTTGGTAGCTTCACCGTCTTGGCTATTGTGAATAAGGCCGCAGTGCAGCTGTTGCAGCCCGGGTCTTCTCGCTTCTGGTCTTCTCAGGTGAGAGGCCCAGGGGTGTGACTGCTGGATTGAACGGTACCTCAATTTTTACTTCTAAAGGCAGCTCCTTTCTGTTCTTATTGGCTGTTAGCACTTTACATCTCACCAGCAGCTAGAGGGTACACAGTTCTCTAAAGCCCCTTCAGTATTGATTGTTTGTAGAATTTTTGCTGATCGTCAGTCGACGGGTGTGAGTTGCAAACTTTTTGTAGATTAGATTTGCATGAGTCTAATAAGTCCTGAGGTTGAGCTTTTATCCACTTTCCTTTTTATTTATTTATTTATTTACTTATTTATTTTTGCGGTACGCGGGCCTCTCACTGTTTCGGCCTCTCCCGTTGCGGAGCACAGGCTCTGGACGCGCAGGCTCAGCGGCCCTGGCTCACGGGCCCAGCCACTCCACGGCATGTGGGATCTTCCCGCACCGGGGCACGAACCCGTGTCCCCTGCGTCGGCAGGCGGACTCTCAACCACTGCGCCACCGGGGAAGCCCCTGTTTTGAATTGTTTCGTCCGTTCCCTACCTCAGCACAATATTTTAGGGCAGGTGTCCTTTACGGCCCTGAGTCCTTGTGACTATTAAGTGACCATTAGCTGCGGGCTTAAAGCCGCTCTTGCGGGAAACGGCCACAAGGCGGCAGCATTTCTACCTTTGCAGCTCTGGGTTCTTGGGCGACAGAGCTTTCCTGGAAATGGTGTTAGTAGCCTGCAGATGAGAGGGGAATGTGCCAGGGCAAACCCCCAAGAGCTTATATCTCCTACTTCTTGTTTTTTAAATTAAATTTTTATGACGTGTCAGAGCAAATTTGATAAAAAAAAAGTGTAGTTTCTCCTAAGTGTACAGAATCTGGTTCATCATATCAACGTATCTGTCTATTCCTCTTTGGATCCTTTCCCGTGTAGGTTATTATAGAGTGTTGAGTAGACCTCTTGGCGTTCCATAGGTATTTTGTGATTATATATTTCATCTGTATTAGTACACGTCTGTTAACCCCCATATCATAATTCATACATTCCTTTCACCTTTCCATTTGGTTAAACGTAATTTTGTTTTCTTAATCCATGCTTTTCCTTCTCTTGGAAATAAGTTCATGAGTATCAATTTTGAGGTAACACCTATAAGTGATGTCATAGGATATCTGTCTTTCAGTTTCTTTCTTACTTCAAGTGGGGTGGTTATCTCTAGGTCCTTATATGGTGGTGCAAACGGCACTGTTTCATTGTTTTCCGTGGCTAATATTCCACTGTTGACATGGACCACTTCCTCTTTGTGCATTTTCCTGTTGCTGGACATTTTGGTTTCTTCCAAGTCTTGGCTATATTAAATGTTTCTGCCGTGCAGGATTGCCAGCCTGTGTCTCTTCCATTCTGCTCTGCTCAGGTGATAGGCGCATCAGAGGACCTACCAGATCGCGTGGTAGCTCAGTTTTTACCCTTAAACGCACCTCCATTATGTTCTCCCTGCCGGCTGTTACCAGTTTACATCCCCCCAGCAGCTAGTGGGTACACAGTTTTCTGAAACCCCTTCAGCATTTATTCTTTGTAGACTTTTTGCTGAAGATCATTCTGACGGCTGTGAGGTGAACATTTCTGTAGATTGGATTTGCATGGCTCTATTAATTGCTGATGTTGAGCATTTTTAAATCCCCTTTTATTTTAAAGGAAAAAAAAGAAGACAGAATGGGCGTGAAACATGCCTCTTGAAATCGTCTTCTTGAAATGTTGACGTCTTTTGAATTTTCTGGTCGATTTACGACCCCAGGATTCTTTTTTTTTTTTTTTGATGGCAGGTGTCATTTACAGGCCTGCAATTCTTTTGAATATTAAGTGACCATTAGCGCTGTTGTGGGAAACGGCCAGAAGGCGGCAGCACTTCTCCTTACCAAATCCGGTTACTAGGGCAACAGAGCCATAATGGAAGTTGTGTTGTAAGTTGTAAATTAGAATGCAGGGCGCCAGGAAAAAGCCCCTTAGGTTTATGCCTCGTTACTTGCCGTTCGTTTTTTAAATTTAATTTTTATTTTGTATCAGGGCAAATTTGATTACAATGTTTTGCTTGTTCTAGGTGTGCAAGATGTGGTTGTTTCACACGTATACATATATCTATTCTTCTTCGGGTCCTTCTCCCATGTAGCTTATGACGCAATGTTGAGTAGAGTCCTCTTGATATGCCGTAGGTCTGTGGTGATTTTATATTTCACATGTGTTTGTATATCTCTGTTAACCCCAATGTCCTGATGTATCCAATCCTCACACCTTTCCGTTTGGTGAACCGTAAGTTTGCTTAATGAATCTGTGATTGGATGTCTCTGTGGAAATATCTTCACTGGTATCAATTTTTAGGTAACCCCTATAAGTGATATCGTACGTTAGGTGTCTTTCGCTTTCTCGCTTACTGCAAGTTGCGTGATCACCTCTAGACTCATCTGTGGTGCTACGAGTGGCATTGATTCATTTTTTACCCAAGCTAGTATTCCATCTCTACACGTAGCAGTTCTTCTTTGTCCACTCATCTGTTGATGGACTTTTGGTTGCTTCCACGCCTTGGCTATGGTAGTACTGCTGCAGTGCAGATTTCCTGCCTGTGTCTTTCCAATTCTGTCTTCTTAGGCTATAGGCCACGGAGTGGGCCTGCTGGATCATAGGGTAGCTGAATGTGTACCTTTTACAGGCACCTCCATTCTGTTCCCATGAGTGGCTCTTACCAGGTTACGTCCCACTTGAGACTGAGGGTATGCATGTCTCCACAACCTCTTCAGCATTGATCGTTTGTAGTTTCTTTGCTGATGGTTATTCTGACTGGTGTGAGTCGATAGCTCTTTGTGGTTGGATTTGCATGTGTCTCATAATCCCTTGAAATTGAGCTTTGAGGCATGTCCTTTTATTTTTCAAACTGTTACGACAGCTTACGTCTTCAAATTGTTTTCTTGAAATATGTGCCACATTTTGAAATATTTTGGCCTTTACCTGCGTCAGGACATTTTGAGGGCAGGTTTCCTTTGCAGCCCTGCAGTACTTGTGCATATGAAGTGACCATTCGCACAGATTTCCGAGCTGCTGTTGCAGGTATCGGCCAGAGGCCGGCAGCATGTCTACGTTGCCCACTCTGGTACCTAGGGAGACAGACCTTCCTGCCAGTGGTGTTCCTCAGATATCAATTAGACTGCCATGTGCCCTGATAAACCCCCCAAAGCTTATGTGTCCTTACTCATGTTTGTTTTTTGAATTCATATTTTCTAGTGGAGTACTATTCCATCGTGTACATGGACCACTTCTTCTTGGTGCAGTCCTCTGTTGATGGACATTTTCGTTGCTTCCAAGTGTCGGCTATGGTAAGTATTGCCGGGGTGCAGGATTGCCAGCCTGTGCCTTTTGATTCTCGTTTTCTCAGGTGATAGGCCCAGCAGTGGGCGTGACTGATTGACTAGTAGCTCAACGTTTCCCTTTTCAAAGCACCGCCACTGTGTTTTCATCAGTGGCTCTTACCACGTCCCCCCTAGAACCGAGGGTACGCGTTTCTCCACATTTATTGTTTGCAGCATTTTTGCTAATGGCCATTCCGAGTGCTGTGAGCGGATAGGTTTTTGTAATTTGGGTTTGCATGTCTTTAAAAATGCCTAAAATTCATCATTTTTCCACGCCTGTTTCTTTTCTTTAAAAAAGAAAAGAAAAGAAAAGAAAAACGTGGGGGTACAGTATACCTCTTGAAATCGTTTCCTTGGAATGTTGCCCTCTTTCGAATTTTTGGTCGATGTTTGACCCCAGGATTTTTTTGGAGGGCAGGTGTTATTTACAGGCCTGCACGTTTGGTGACTATTTAATGACCATTAGCACTGGGTTTAAAGCTGCTGTTTTGGGAGACGGCCACAAGGCGGCAGCATTTCTCCATTCCCAAATCTGGGTACTAGGGCAGCAGAGCCTTTCTGGAAGTCGTGTTCCTAGGTTGTAAATTAGAATGGAACGTGCCAGGAGAAACGCCCATAAGTTTATGTCGCATCACTTCTGGTTGGTCTTTTAAATGATTTTAATCGGGGTAATGATTAGACTACTGTTTGTCCTGGGTGTACACAATCTGGTTCATTTGTACATTATATACGTCTATTCATGTACAGATCCTCTTCCCATGTGAAATATTACAGAGTGTTCCGTACACCTCCCTTGCTACGTGGTCGGTCTTTTTGATATATGTGTATAACGTGTATTTGTATACGTATGGTAACGCTAACCTTAATTTATCCATTCCGCCCACCTTTCCTTTTAGATAAGCGTAGTTGTTTTCTAAGTCTGTGAGCGTCTTTCTCTGTGCAAGTATGTTCATTTGTGTCAGTTATTAGATAACGCCTATAAGTGATATCATAGGATGTAGGTCTTTGGCTTTCCGACTTACCCCATGTTCTGTGATCATCTCCAAGCTCGTCTGTGGTGCCTGAAAGAGCAGTGTTTCATTGTTTTCCGTGGTTAATATTCCATTGCGTACGTGGACCACTTCTTCTTAATCCATTTGTCTGTTGATGGACATTTTGGTAGCTTCACCGTCTTGGCTATTGTGAATAAGGCCGCAGTGCAGCTGTTGCAGCCCGGGTCTTCTCGCTTCTGGTCTTCTCAGGTGAGAGGCCCAGGGGTGTGACTGCTGGATTGAACGGTACCTCAATTTTTACTTCTAAAGGCAGCTCCTTTCTGTTCTTATTGGCTGTTAGCACTTTACATCTCACCAGCAGCTAGAGGGTACACAGTTCTCTAAAGCCCCTTCAGTATTGATTGTTTGTAGAATTTTTGCTGATCGTCAGTCGACGGGTGTGAGTTGCAAACTTTTTGTAGATTAGATTTGCATGAGTCTAATAATTCCTGAGGTTGAGCTTTTATCCACTTTCCTTTTTATTTATTTACTTATTTATTTTTGCGGTACGCGGGCCTCTCACTGTTTCGGCCTCTCCCGTTGCGGAGCACAGGCTCTGGACGCGCAGGCTCAGCGGCCCTGGCTCACGGGCCCAGCCACTCCACGGCATGTGGGATCTTCCCGCACCGGGGCACGAACCCGTGTCCCCTGCGTCGGCAGGCGGACTCTCAACCACTGCGCCACCGGGGAAGCCCCTGTTTTGAATTGTTTCGTCCGTTCCCTACCTCAGCACAATATTTTAGGGCAGGTGTCCTTTACGGCCCTGAGTCCTTGTGACTATTAAGTGACCATTAGCTGCGGGCTTAAAGCCGCTCTTGCGGGAAACGGCCACAAGGCGGCAGCATTTCTACCTTTGCAGCTCTGGGTTCTTGGGCGACAGAGCTTTCCTGGAAATGGTGTTAGTAGCCTGCAGATGAGAGGGGAATGTGCCAGGGCAAACCCCCAAGAGCTTATATCTCCTACTTCTTGTTTTTTAAATTAAATTTTTATGACGTGTCAGAGCAAATTTGATAAAAAAAGTGTAGTTTCTCCTAAGTGTACAGAATCTGGTTCATCACATCAACGTATCTGTCTATTCCTCTTTGGATCCTTTCCCGTGTAGGTTATTATAGAGTGTTGAGTAGACCTCTTGGCGTTCCATAGGTATTTTGTGATTATATATTTCATCTGTATTAGTACACGTCTGTTAACCCCCATATCATAATTCATACATTCCTTTCACCTTTCCATTTGGTTAAACGTAATTTTGTTTTCTTAATCCATGCTTTTCCTTCTCTTGGAAATAAGTTCATGAGTATCAATTTTGAGGTAACACCTATAAGTGATGTCATAGGATATCTGTCTTTCAGTTTCTTTCTTACTTCAAGTGGGGTGGTTATCTCTAGGTCCTTATATGGTGGTGCAAACGGCACTGTTTCATTGTTTTCCGTGGCTAATATTCCACTGTTGACATGGACCACTTCCTCTTTGTGCATTTTCCTGTTGCTGGACATTTTGGTTTCTTCCAAGTCTTGGCTATATTAAATGTTTCTGCCGTGCAGGATTGCCAGCCTGTGTCTCTTCCATTCTGCTCTGCTCAGGTGATAGGCGCATCAGAGGACCTACCAGATCGCGTGGTAGCTCAGTTTTTACCCTTAAACGCACCTCCATTATGTTCTCCCTGCCGGCTGTTACCAGTTTACATCCCCCCAGCAGCTAGTGGGTACACAGTTTTCTGAAACCCCTTCAGCATTTATTCTTTGTAGACTTTTTGCTGAAGATCATTCTGACGGCTGTGAGGTGAACATTTCTGTAGATTGGATTTGCATGGCTCTATTAATTGCTGATGTTGAGCATTTTTAAATCCCCTTTTATTTTAAAGGAAAAAAAAGAAGACAGAATGGGCGTGAAACATGCCTCTTGAAATTGTCTTCTTGAAATGTTGACGTCTTTTGAATTTTCTGGTCGATTTACGACCCCAGGATTCTTTTTTTTTTTTTTTGATGGCAGGTGTCATTTACAGGCCTGCAATTCTTTTGAATATTAAGTGACCATTAGCGCTGTTGTGGGAAACGGCCAGAAGGCGGCAGCACTTCTCCTTACCAAATCCGGTTACTAGGGCAACAGAGCCATAATGGAAGTTGTGTTGTAAGTTGTAAATTAGAATGCAGGGCGCCAGGAAAAAGCCCCTTAGGTTTATGCCTCGTTACTTGCCGTTCGTTTTTTAAATTTAATTTTTATTTTGTATCAGGGCAAATTTGATTACAATGTTTTGCTTGTTCTAGGTGTGCAAGATGTGGTTGTTTCACACGTATACATATATCTATTCTTCTTCGGGTCCTTCTCCCATGTAGCTTATGACGCAATGTTGAGTAGAGTCCTCTTGATATGCCGTAGGTCTGTGGTGATTTTATATTTCACATGTGTTTGTATATCTCTGTTAACCCCAATGTCCTGATGTATCCAATCCTCACACCTTTCCGTTTGGTGAACCATAAGTTTGCTTAATGAATCTGTGATTGGATGTCTCTGTGGAAATATCTTCACTGGTATCAATTTTTAGGTAACCCCTATAAGTGATATCGTACGTTAGGTGTCTTTCGCTTTCTCGCTTACTGCAAGTTGCGTGATCACCTCTAGACTCATCTGTGGTGCTACGAGTGGCATTGATTCATTTTTTACCCAAGCTAGTATTCCATCTCTACACGTAGCAGTTCTTCTTTGTCCACTCATCTGTTGATGGACTTTTGGTTGCTTCCACGCCTTGGCTATGGTAGTACTGCTGCAGTGCAGATTTCCTGCCTGTGTCTTTCCAATTCTGTCTTCTTAGGCTATAGGCCACGGAGTGGGCCTGCTGGATCATAGGGTAGCTGAATGTGTACCTTTTACAGGCACCTCCATTCTGTTCCCATGAGTGGCTCTTACCAGGTTACGTCCCACTTGAAACTGAGGGTATGCATGTCTCCACAACCTCTTCAGCATTGATCGTTTGTAGTTTCTTTGCTGATGGTTATTCTGACTGGTGTGAGTCGATAGCTCTTTGTGGTTGGATTTGCATGTGTCTCATAATCCCTTGAAATTGAGCTTTGAGGCATGTCCTTTTATTTTTCAAACTGTTACGACAGCTTACGTCTTCAAATTGTTTTCTTGAAATATGTGCCACATTTTGAAATATTTTGGCCTTTACCTGCGTCAGGACATTTTGAGGGCAGGTTTCCTTTGCAGCCCTGCAGTACTTGTGCATATGAAGTGACCATTCGCACAGATTTCCGAGCTGCTGTTGCAGGTATCGGCCAGAGGCCGGCAGCATGTCTACCTTGCCCACTCTGGTACCTAGGGAGACAGACCTTCCTGCCAGTGGTGTTCCTCAGATATCAATTAGACTGCCATGTGCCCTGATAAACCCCCCAAAGCTTATGTGTCCTTACTCATGTTTGTTTTTTGAATTCATATTTTCTAGTGAAGTACTATTCCATCGTGTACATGGACCACTTCTTCTTGGTGCAGTCCTCTGTTGATGGACATTTTCGTTGCTTCCAAGTGTCGGCTATGGTAAGTATTGCCGGGGTGCAGGATTGCCAGCCTGTGCCTTTTGATTCTCGTTTTCTCAGGTGATAGGCCCAGCAGTGGGCGTGACTGATTGACTAGTAGCTCAACGTTTCCCTTTTCAAAGCACCGCCACTGTGTTTTCATCAGTGGCTCTTACCACGTCCCCCCTAGAACCGAGGGTACGCGTTTCTCCACATTTATTGTTTGCAGCATTTTTGCTAATGGCCATTCCGAGTGCTGTGAGCGGATAGGTTTTTGTAATTTGGGTTTGCATGTCTTTAAAAATGCCTAAAATTCATCATTTTTCCACGCCTGTTTCTTTTCTTTAAAAAAGAAAAGAAAAGAAAAGAAAAACGTGGGGGTACAGTATACCTCTTGAAATCGTTTCCTTGGAATGTTGCCCTCTTTCGAATTTTTGGTCGATGTTTGACCCCAGGATTTTTTTGGAGGGCAGGTGTTATTTACAGGCCTGCACGTTTGGTGACTATTTAATGACCATTAGCACTGGGTTTAAAGCTGCTGTTTTGGGAGACGGCCACAAGGCGGCAGCATTTCTCCATTCCCAAATCTGGGTACTAGGGCAGCAGAGCCTTTCTGGAAGTCGTGTTCCTAGGTTGTAAATTAGAATGGAACGTGCCAGGAGAAACGCCCATAAGTTTATGTCGCATCACTTCTGGTTGGTCTTTTAAATGATTTTAATCGGGGTAATGATTAGACTACTGTTTGTCCTGGGTGTACACAATCTGGTTCATTTGTACATTATATACGTCTATTCATGTACAGATCCTCTTCCCATGTGAAATATTACAGAGTGTTCCGTACACCTCCCTTGCTACGTGGTCGGTCTTTTTGATATATGTGTATAACGTGTATTTGTATACGTATGGTAACGCTAACCTTAATTTATCCATTCCGCCCACCTTTCCTTTTAGATAAGCGTAGTTGTTTTCTAAGTCTGTGAGCGTCTTTCTCTGTGCAAGTATGTTCATTTGTGTCAGTTATTACATAACGCCTATAAGTGATATCATAGGATGTAGGTCTTTGGCTTTCCGACTTACCCCATGTTCTGTGATCATCTCCAAGCTCGTCTGTGGTGCCTGAAAGAGCAGTGTTTCATTGTTTTCCGTGGTTAATATTCCATTGCGTACGTGGACCACTTCTTCTTAATCCATTCGTCTGTTGATGGACATTTTGGTAGCTTCACCGTCTTGGCTATTGTGAATAAGGCCGCAGTGCAGCTGTTGCAGCCCGGGTCTTCTCGCTTCTGGTCTTCTCAGGTGAGAGGCCCAGGGGTGTGACTGCTGGATTGAACGGTACCTCAATTTTTACTTCTAAAGGCAGCTCCTTTCTGTTCTTATTGGCTGTTAGCACTTTACATCTCACCAGCAGCTAGAGGGTACACAGTTCTCTAAAGCCCCTTCAGTATTGATTGTTTGTAGAATTTTTGCTGATCGTCAGTCGACGGGTGTGAGTTGCAAACTTTTTGTAGATTAGATTTGCATGAGTCTAATAATTCCTGAGGTTGAGCTTTTATCCACTTTCCTTTTTATTTATTTATTTATTTACTTATTTATTTTTGCGGTACGCGGGCCTCTCACTGTTTCGGCCTCTCCCGTTGCGGAGCACAGGCTCTGGACGCGCAGGCTCAGCGGCCCTGGCTCACGGGCCCAGCCACTCCACGGCATGTGGGATCTTCCCGCACCGGGGCACGAACCCGTGTCCCCTGCGTCGGCAGGCGGACTCTCAACCACTGCGCCACCGGGGAAGCCCCTGTTTTGAATTGTTTCGTCCGTTCCCTACCTCAGCACAATATTTTAGGGCAGGTGTCCTTTACGGCCCTGAGTCCTTGTGACTATTAAGTGACCATTAGCTGCGGGCTTAAAGCCGCTCTTGCGGGAAACGGCCACAAGGCGGCAGCATTTCTACCTTTGCAGCTCTGGGTTCTTGGGCGACAGAGCTTTCCTGGAAATGGTGTTAGTAGCCTGCAGATGAGAGGGGAATGTGCCAGGGCAAACCCCCAAGAGCTTATATCTCCTACTTCTTGTTTTTTAAATTAAATTTTTATGACGTGTCAGAGCAAATTTGATAAAAAAAAGTGTAGTTTCTCCTAAGTGTACAGAATCTGGTTCATCATATCAACGTATCTGTCTATTCCTCTTTGGATCCTTTCCCGTGTAGGTTATTATAGAGTGTTGAGTAGACCTCTTGGCGTTCCATAGGTATTTTGTGATTATATATTTCATCTGTATTAGTACACGTCTGTTAACCCCCATATCATAATTCATACATTCCTTTCACCTTTCCATTTGGTTAAACGTAATTTTGTTTTCTTAATCCATGCTTTTCCTTCTCTTGGAAATAAGTTCATGAGTATCAATTTTGAGGTAACACCTATAAGTGATGTCATAGGATATCTGTCTTTCAGTTTCTTTCTTACTTCAAGTGGGGTGGTTATCTCTAGGTCCTTATATGGTGGTGCAAACGGCACTGTTTCATTGTTTTCCGTGGCTAATATTCCACTGTTGACATGGACCACTTCCTCTTTGTGCATTTTCCTGTTGCTGGACATTTTGGTTTCTTCCAAGTCTTGGCTATATTAAATGTTTCTGCCGTGCAGGATTGCCAGCCTGTGTCTCTTCCATTCTGCTCTGCTCAGGTGATAGGCGCATCAGAGGACCTACCAGATCGCGTGGTAGCTCAGTTTTTACCCTTAAACGCACCTCCATTATGTTCTCCCTGCCGGCTGTTACCAGTTTACATCCCCCCAGCAGCTAGTGGGTACACAGTTTTCTGAAACCCCTTCAGCATTTATTCTTTGTAGACTTTTTGCTGAAGATCATTCTGACGGCTGTGAGGTGAACATTTCTGTAGATTGGATTTGCATGGCTCTATTAATTGCTGATGTTGAGCATTTTTAAATCCCCTTTTATTTTAAAGGAAAAAAAAGAAGACAGAATGGGCGTGAAACATGCCTCTTGAAATTGTCTTCTTGAAATGTTGACGTCTTTTGAATTTTCTGGTCGATTTACGACCCCAGGATTCTTTTTTTTTTTTTTTTGATGGCAGGTGTCATTTACAGGCCTGCAATTCTTTTGAATATTAAGTGACCATTAGCGCTGTTGTGGGAAACGGCCAGAAGGCGGCAGCACTTCTCCTTACCAAATCCGGTTACTAGGGCAACAGAGCCATAATGGAAGTTGTGTTGTAAGTTGTAAATTAGAATGCAGGGCGCCAGGAAAAAGCCCCTTAGGTTTATGTCTCGTTACTTGCCGTTCGTTTTTTAAATTTAATTTTTATTTTGTATCAGGGCAAATTTGATTACAATGTTTTGCTTGTTCTAGGTGTGCAAGATGTGGTTGTTTCACACGTATACATATATCTATTCTTCTTCGGGTCCTTCTCCCATGTAGCTTATGACGCAGTGTTGAGTAGAGTCCTCTTGATATGCCGTAGGTCTGTGGTGATTTTATATTTCACATGTGTTTGTATATCTCTGTTAACCCCAATGTCCTGATGTATCCAATCCTCACACCTTTCCGTTTGGTGAACCATAAGTTTGCTTAATGAATCTGTGATTGGATGTCTCTGTGGAAATATCTTCACTGGTATCAATTTTTAGGTAACCCCTATAAGTGATATCGTACGTTAGGTGTCTTTCGCTTTCTCGTTTACTGCAAGTTGCGTGATCACCTCTAGACTCATCTGTGGTGCTACGAGTGGCATTGATTCATTTTTTACCCAAGCTAGTATTCCATCTCTACACGTAGCAGTTCTTCTTTGTCCACTCATCTGTTGATGGACTTTTGGTTGCTTCCACGCCTTGGCTATGGTAGTACTGCTGCAGTGCAGATTTCCTGCCTGTGTCTTTCCAATTCTGTCTTCTTAGGCTGTAGGCCACGGAGTGGGCCTGCTGGATCGTAGAGTAGCTGAATGTGTACCTTTTACAGGCACCTCCATTCTGTTCCCAGGAGTGGCTCTTACCAGGTTACGTCCCACTTGAGACTGAGGGTATGCATGTCTCCACAACCTCTTCAGCATTGATCGTTTGTAGTTTCTTTGCTGATGGTTATTCTGACTGGTGTGAGTCGATAGCTCTTTGTGGTTGGATTTGCATGTGTCTCATAATCCCTTGAAATTGAGCTTTGAGGCATGTCCTTTTATTTTTCAAACTGTTACGACAGCTTACGTCTTCAAATTGTTTTCTTGAAATATGTGCCACATTTTGAAATATTTTGGCCTTTACCTGCGTCAGGACATTTTGAGGGCAGGTTTCCTTTGCAGCCCTGCAGTACTTGTGCATATGAAGTGACCATTCGCACAGATTTCCGAGCTGCTGTTGCAGGTATCGGCCAGAGGCCGGCAGCATGTCTACGTTGCCCACTCTGGTACCTAGGGAGACAGACCTTCCTGCCAGTGGTGTTCCTCAGATATCAATTAGACTGCCATGTGCCCTGATAAACCCCCCAAAGCTTATGTGTCCTTACTCATGTTTGTTTTTTGAATTCATATTTTCTAGTGGAGTACTATTCCATCGTGTACATGGACCACTTCTTCTTGGTGCAGTCCTCTGTTGATGGACATTTTCGTTGCTTCCAAGTGTCGGCTATGGTAAGTATTGCCGGGGTGCAGGATTGCCAGCCTGTGCCTTTTGATTCTCGTTTTCTCAGGTGATAGGCCCAGCAGTGGGCGTGACTGATTGACTAGTAGCTCAACGTTTCCCTTTTCAAAGCACCGCCACTGTGTTTTCATCAGTGGCTCTTACCACGTCCCCCCTAGAACCGAGGGTACGCGTTTCTCCACATTTATTGTTTGCAGCATTTTTGCTAATGGCCATTCCGAGTGCTGTGAGCGGATAGGTGTTTGTAATTTGGGTTTGCATGTCTTTAAAAATGCCTAAAATTCATCATTTTTCCACGCCTGTTTCTTTTCTTTAAAAAAGAAAAAAGAAAAGAAAAACGTGGGGGTACAGTATACCTCTTGAAATCGTTTCCTTGGAATGTTGCCCTCTTTCGAATTTTTGGTCGATGTTTGACCCCAGGATTTTTTTGGAGGGCAGGTGTTATTTACAGGCCTGCACGTTTGGTGACTATTTAATGACCATTAGCACTGGGTTTAAAGCTGCTGTTTTGGGAGACGGCCACAAGGCGGCAGCATTTCTCCATTCCCAAATCTGGGTACTAGGGCAGCAGAGCCTTTCTGGAAGTCGTGTTCCTAGGTTGTAAATTAGAATGGAACGTGCCAGGAGAAACGCCCATAAGTTTATGTCGCATCACTTCTGGTTGGTCTTTTAAATGATTTTAATCGGGGTAATGATTAGACTACTGTTTGTCCTGGGTGTACACAATCTGGTTCATTTGTACATTATATACGTCTATTCATGTACAGATCCTCTTCCCATGTGAAATATTACAGAGTGTTCCGTACACCTCCCTTGCTACGTGGTCGGTCTTTTTGATATATGTGTATAACGTGTATTTGTATACGTATGGTAACGCTAACCTTAATTTATCCATTCCGCCCACCTTTCCTTTTAGATAAGCGTAGTTGTTTTCTAAGTCTGTGAGCGTCTTTCTCTGTGCAAGTATGTTCATTTGTGTCAGTTATTAGATAACGCCTATAAGTGATATCATAGGATGTAGGTCTTTGGCTTTCCGACTTACCCCATGTTCTGTGATCATCTCCAAGCTCGTCTGTGGTGCCTGAAAGAGCAGTGTTTCATTGTTTTCCGTGGTTAATATTCCATTGCGTACGTGGACCACTTCTTCTTAATCCATTCGTCTGTTGATGGACATTTTGGTAGCTTCACCGTCTTGGCTATTGTGAATAAGGCCGCAGTGCAGCTGTTGCAGCCCGGGTCTTCTCGCTTCTGGTCTTCTCAGGTGAGAGGCCCAGGGGTGTGACTGCTGGATTGAACGGTACCTCAATTTTTACTTCTAAAGGCAGCTCCTTTCTGTTCTTATTGGCTGTTAGCACTTTACATCTCACCAGCAGCTAGAGGGTACACAGTTCTCTAAAGCCCCTTCAGTATTGATTGTTTGTAGAATTTTTGCTGATCGTCAGTCGACGGGTGTGAGTTGCAAACTTTTTGTAGATTAGATTTGCATGAGTCTAATAATTCCTGAGGTTGAGCTTTTATCCACTTTCCTTTTTATTTATTTATTTATTTACTTATTTATTTTTGCGGTACGCGGGCCTCTCACTGTTTCGGCCTCTCCCGTTGCGGAGCACAGGCTCTGGACGCGCAGGCTCAGCGGCCCTGGCTCACGGGCCCAGCCACTCCACGGCATGTGGGATCTTCCCGCACCGGGGCACGAACCCGTGTCCCCTGCGTCGGCAGGCGGACTCTCAACCACTGCGCCACCGGGGAAGCCCCTGTTTTGAATTGTTTCGTCCGTTCCCTACCTCAGCACAATATTTTAGGGCAGGTGTCCTTTACGGCCCTGAGTCCTTGTGACTATTAAGTGACCATTAGCTGCGGGCTTAAAGCCGCTCTTGCGGGAAACGGCCACAAGGCGGCAGCATTTCTACCTTTGCAGCTCTGGGTTCTTGGGCGACAGAGCTTTCCTGGAAATGGTGTTAGTAGCCTGCAGATGAGAGGGGAATGTGCCAGGGCAAACCCCCAAGAGCTTATATCTCCTACTTCTTGTTTTTTAAATTAAATTTTTATGACGTGTCAGAGCAAATTTGATAAAAAAAAAGTGTAGTTTCTCCTAAGTGTACAGAATCTGGTTCATCATATCAACGTATCTGTCTATTCCTCTTTGGATCCTTTCCCGTGTAGGTTATTATAGAGTGTTGAGTAGACCTCTTGGCGTTCCATAGGTATTTTGTGATTATATATTTCATCTGTATTAGTACACGTCTGTTAACCCCCATATCATAATTCATACATTCCTTTCACCTTTCCATTTGGTTAAACGTAATTTTGTTTTCTTAATCCATGCTTTTCCTTCTCTTGGAAATAAGTTCATGAGTATCAATTTTGAGGTAACACCTATAAGTGATGTCATAGGATATCTGTCTTTCAGTTTCTTTCTTACTTCAAGTGGGGTGGTTATCTCTAGGTCCTTATATGGTGGTGCAAACGGCACTGTTTCATTGTTTTCCGTGGCTAATATTCCACTGTTGACATGGACCACTTCCTCTTTGTGCATTTTCCTGTTGCTGGACATTTTGGTTTCTTCCAAGTCTTGGCTATATTAAATGTTTCTGCCGTGCAGGATTGCCAGCCTGTGTCTCTTCCATTCTGCTCTGCTCAGGTGATAGGCGCATCAGAGGACCTACCAGATCGCGTGGTAGCTCAGTTTTTACCCTTAAACGCACCTCCATTATGTTCTCCCTGCCGGCTGTTACCAGTTTACATCCCCCCAGCAGCTAGTGGGTACACAGTTTTCTGAAACCCCTTCAGCATTTATTCTTTGTAGACTTTTTGCTGAAGATCATTCTGACGGCTGTGAGGTGAACATTTCTGTAGATTGGATTTGCATGGCTCTATTAATTGCTGATGTTGAGCATTTTTAAATCCCCTTTTATTTTAAAGGAAAAAAAAGAAGACAGAATGGGCGTGAAACATGCCTCTTGAAATCGTCTTCTTGAAATGTTGACGTCTTTTGAATTTTCTGGTCGATTTACGACCCCAGGATTCTTTTTTTTTTTTTTTGATGGCAGGTGTCATTTACAGGCCTGCAATTCTTTTGAATATTAAGTGACCATTAGCGCTGTTGTGGGAAACGGCCAGAAGGCGGCAGCACTTCTCCTTACCAAATCCGGTTACTAGGGCAACAGAGCCATAATGGAAGTTGTGTTGTAAGTTGTAAATTAGAATGCAGGGCGCCAGGAAAAAGCCCCTTAGGTTTATGCCTCGTTACTTGCCGTTCGTTTTTTAAATTTAATTTTTATTTTGTATCAGGGCAAATTTGATTACAATGTTTTGCTTGTTCTAGGTGTGCAAGATGTGGTTGTTTCACACGTATACATATATCTATTCTTCTTCGGGTCCTTCTCCCATGTAGCTTATGACGCAATGTTGAGTAGAGTCCTCTTGATATGCCGTAGGTCTGTGGTGATTTTATATTTCACATGTGTTTGTATATCTCTGTTAACCCCAATGTCCTGATGTATCCAATCCTCACACCTTTCCGTTTGGTGAACCGTAAGTTTGCTTAATGAATCTGTGATTGGATGTCTCTGTGGAAATATCTTCACTGGTATCAATTTTTAGGTAACCCCTATAAGTGATATCGTACGTTAGGTGTCTTTCGCTTTCTCGCTTACTGCAAGTTGCGTGATCACCTCTAGACTCATCTGTGGTGCTACGAGTGGCATTGATTCATTTTTTACCCAAGCTAGTATTCCATCTCTACACGTAGCAGTTCTTCTTTGTCCACTCATCTGTTGATGGACTTTTGGTTGCTTCCACGCCTTGGCTATGGTAGTACTGCTGCAGTGCAGATTTCCTGCCTGTGTCTTTCCAATTCTGTCTTCTTAGGCTATAGGCCACGGAGTGGGCCTGCTGGATCATAGGGTAGCTGAATGTGTACCTTTTACAGGCACCTCCATTCTGTTCCCATGAGTGGCTCTTACCAGGTTACGTCCCACTTGAGACTGAGGGTATGCATGTCTCCACAACCTCTTCAGCATTGATCGTTTGTAGTTTCTTTGCTGATGGTTATTCTGACTGGTGTGAGTCGATAGCTCTTTGTGGTTGGATTTGCATGTGTCTCATAATCCCTTGAAATTGAGCTTTGAGGCATGTCCTTTTATTTTTCAAACTGTTACGACAGCTTACGTCTTCAAATTGTTTTCTTGAAATATGTGCCACATTTTGAAATATTTTGGCCTTTACCTGCGTCAGGACATTTTGAGGGCAGGTTTCCTTTGCAGCCCTGCAGTACTTGTGCATATGAAGTGACCATTCGCACAGATTTCCGAGCTGCTGTTGCAGGTATCGGCCAGAGGCCGGCAGCATGTCTACGTTGCCCACTCTGGTACCTAGGGAGACAGACCTTCCTGCCAGTGGTGTTCCTCAGATATCAATTAGACTGCCATGTGCCCTGATAAACCCCCCAAAGCTTATGTGTCCTTACTCATGTTTGTTTTTTGAATTCATATTTTCTAGTGGAGTACTATTCCATCGTGTACATGGACCACTTCTTCTTGGTGCAGTCCTCTGTTGATGGACATTTTCGTTGCTTCCAAGTGTCGGCTATGGTAAGTATTGCCGGGGTGCAGGATTGCCAGCCTGTGCCTTTTGATTCTCGTTTTCTCAGGTGATAGGCCCAGCAGTGGGCGTGACTGATTGACTAGTAGCTCAACGTTTCCCTTTTCAAAGCACCGCCACTGTGTTTTCATCAGTGGCTCTTACCACGTCCCCCCTAGAACCGAGGGTACGCGTTTCTCCACATTTATTGTTTGCAGCATTTTTGCTAATGGCCATTCCGAGTGCTGTGAGCGGATAGGTTTTTGTAATTTGGGTTTGCATGTCTTTAAAAATGCCTAAAATTCATCATTTTTCCACGCCTGTTTCTTTTCTTTAAAAAAGAAAAGAAAAGAAAAGAAAAACGTGGGGGTACAGTATACCTCTTGAAATCGTTTCCTTGGAATGTTGCCCTCTTTCGAATTTTTGGTCGATGTTTGACCCCAGGATTTTTTTGGAGGGCAGGTGTTATTTACAGGCCTGCACGTTTGGTGACTATTTAATGACCATTAGCACTGGGTTTAAAGCTGCTGTTTTGGGAGACGGCCACAAGGCGGCAGCATTTCTCCATTCCCAAATCTGGGTACTAGGGCAGCAGAGCCTTTCTGGAAGTCGTGTTCCTAGGTTGTAAATTAGAATGGAACGTGCCAGGAGAAACGCCCATAAGTTTATGTCGCATCACTTCTGGTTGGTCTTTTAAATGATTTTAATCGGGGTAATGATTAGACTACTGTTTGTCCTGGGTGTACACAATCTGGTTCATTTGTACATTATATACGTCTATTCATGTACAGATCCTCTTCCCATGTGAAATATTACAGAGTGTTCCGTACACCTCCCTTGCTACGTGGTCGGTCTTTTTGATATATGTGTATAACGTGTATTTGTATACGTATGGTAACGCTAACCTTAATTTATCCATTCCGCCCACCTTTCCTTTTAGATAAGCGTAGTTGTTTTCTAAGTCTGTGAGCGTCTTTCTCTGTGCAAGTATGTTCATTTGTGTCAGTTATTAGATAACGCCTATAAGTGATATCATAGGATGTAGGTCTTTGGCTTTCCGACTTACCCCATGTTCTGTGATCATCTCCAAGCTCGTCTGTGGTGCCTGAAAGAGCAGTGTTTCATTGTTTTCCGTGGTTAATATTCCATTGCGTACGTGGACCACTTCTTCTTAATCCATTTGTCTGTTGATGGACATTTTGGTAGCTTCACCGTCTTGGCTATTGTGAATAAGGCCGCAGTGCAGCTGTTGCAGCCCGGGTCTTCTCGCTTCTGGTCTTCTCAGGTGAGAGGCCCAGGGGTGTGACTGCTGGATTGAACGGTACCTCAATTTTTACTTCTAAAGGCAGCTCCTTTCTGTTCTTATTGGCTGTTAGCACTTTACATCTCACCAGCAGCTAGAGGGTACACAGTTCTCTAAAGCCCCTTCAGTATTGATTGTTTGTAGAATTTTTGCTGATCGTCAGTCGACGGGTGTGAGTTGCAAACTTTTTGTAGATTAGATTTGCATGAGTCTAATAAGTCCTGAGGTTGAGCTTTTATCCACTTTCCTTTTTATTTATTTATTTATTTACTTATTTATTTTTGCGGTACGCGGGCCTCTCACTGTTTCGGCCTCTCCCGTTGCGGAGCACAGGCTCTGGACGCGCAGGCTCAGCGGCCCTGGCTCACGGGCCCAGCCACTCCACGGCATGTGGGATCTTCCCGCACCGGGGCACGAACCCGTGTCCCCTGCGTCGGCAGGCGGACTCTCAACCACTGCGCCACCGGGGAAGCCCCTGTTTTGAATTGTTTCGTCCGTTCCCTACCTCAGCACAATATTTTAGGGCAGGTGTCCTTTACGGCCCTGAGTCCTTGTGACTATTAAGTGACCATTAGCTGCGGGCTTAAAGCCGCTCTTGCGGGAAACGGCCACAAGGCGGCAGCATTTCTACCTTTGCAGCTCTGGGTTCTTGGGCGACAGAGCTTTCCTGGAAATGGTGTTAGTAGCCTGCAGATGAGAGGGGAATGTGCCAGGGCAAACCCCCAAGAGCTTATATCTCCTACTTCTTGTTTTTTAAATTAAATTTTTATGACGTGTCAGAGCAAATTTGATAAAAAAAAAGTGTAGTTTCTCCTAAGTGTACAGAATCTGGTTCATCATATCAACGTATCTGTCTATTCCTCTTTGGATCCTTTCCCGTGTAGGTTATTATAGAGTGTTGAGTAGACCTCTTGGCGTTCCATAGGTATTTTGTGATTATATATTTCATCTGTATTAGTACACGTCTGTTAACCCCCATATCATAATTCATACATTCCTTTCACCTTTCCATTTGGTTAAACGTAATTTTGTTTTCTTAATCCATGCTTTTCCTTCTCTTGGAAATAAGTTCATGAGTATCAATTTTGAGGTAACACCTATAAGTGATGTCATAGGATATCTGTCTTTCAGTTTCTTTCTTACTTCAAGTGGGGTGGTTATCTCTAGGTCCTTATATGGTGGTGCAAACGGCACTGTTTCATTGTTTTCCGTGGCTAATATTCCACTGTTGACATGGACCACTTCCTCTTTGTGCATTTTCCTGTTGCTGGACATTTTGGTTTCTTCCAAGTCTTGGCTATATTAAATGTTTCTGCCGTGCAGGATTGCCAGCCTGTGTCTCTTCCATTCTGCTCTGCTCAGGTGATAGGCGCATCAGAGGACCTACCAGATCGCGTGGTAGCTCAGTTTTTACCCTTAAACGCACCTCCATTATGTTCTCCCTGCCGGCTGTTACCAGTTTACATCCCCCCAGCAGCTAGTGGGTACACAGTTTTCTGAAACCCCTTCAGCATTTATTCTTTGTAGACTTTTTGCTGAAGATCATTCTGACGGCTGTGAGGTGAACATTTCTGTAGATTGGATTTGCATGGCTCTATTAATTGCTGATGTTGAGCATTTTTAAATCCCCTTTTATTTTAAAGGAAAAAAAAGAAGACAGAATGGGCGTGAAACATGCCTCTTGAAATCGTCTTCTTGAAATGTTGACGTCTTTTGAATTTTCTGGTCGATTTACGACCCCAGGATTCTTTTTTTTTTTTTTTGATGGCAGGTGTCATTTACAGGCCTGCAATTCTTTTGAATATTAAGTGACCATTAGCGCTGTTGTGGGAAACGGCCAGAAGGCGGCAGCACTTCTCCTTACCAAATCCGGTTACTAGGGCAACAGAGCCATAATGGAAGTTGTGTTGTAAGTTGTAAATTAGAATGCAGGGCGCCAGGAAAAAGCCCCTTAGGTTTATGCCTCGTTACTTGCCGTTCGTTTTTTAAATTTAATTTTTATTTTGTATCAGGGCAAATTTGATTACAATGTTTTGCTTGTTCTAGGTGTGCAAGATGTGGTTGTTTCACACGTATACATATATCTATTCTTCTTCGGGTCCTTCTCCCATGTAGCTTATGACGCAATGTTGAGTAGAGTCCTCTTGATATGCCGTAGGTCTGTGGTGATTTTATATTTCACATGTGTTTGTATATCTCTGTTAACCCCAATGTCCTGATGTATCCAATCCTCACACCTTTCCGTTTGGTGAACCGTAAGTTTGCTTAATGAATCTGTGATTGGATGTCTCTGTGGAAATATCTTCACTGGTATCAATTTTTAGGTAACCCCTATAAGTGATATCGTACGTTAGGTGTCTTTCGCTTTCTCGCTTACTGCAAGTTGCGTGATCACCTCTAGACTCATCTGTGGTGCTACGAGTGGCATTGATTCATTTTTTACCCAAGCTAGTATTCCATCTCTACACGTAGCAGTTCTTCTTTGTCCACTCATCTGTTGATGGACTTTTGGTTGCTTCCACGCCTTGGCTATGGTAGTACTGCTGCAGTGCAGATTTCCTGCCTGTGTCTTTCCAATTCTGTCTTCTTAGGCTATAGGCCACGGAGTGGGCCTGCTGGATCATAGGGTAGCTGAATGTGTACCTTTTACAGGCACCTCCATTCTGTTCCCATGAGTGGCTCTTACCAGGTTACGTCCCACTTGAGACTGAGGGTATGCATGTCTCCACAACCTCTTCAGCATTGATCGTTTGTAGTTTCTTTGCTGATGGTTATTCTGACTGGTGTGAGTCGATAGCTCTTTGTGGTTGGATTTGCATGTGTCTCATAATCCCTTGAAATTGAGCTTTGAGGCATGTCCTTTTATTTTTCAAACTGTTACGACAGCTTACGTCTTCAAATTGTTTTCTTGAAATATGTGCCACATTTTGAAATATTTTGGCCTTTACCTGCGTCAGGACATTTTGAGGGCAGGTTTCCTTTGCAGCCCTGCAGTACTTGTGCATATGAAGTGACCATTCGCACAGATTTCCGAGCTGCTGTTGCAGGTATCGGCCAGAGGCCGGCAGCATGTCTACCTTGCCCACTCTGGTACCTAGGGAGACAGACCTTCCTGCCAGTGGTGTTCCTCAGATATCAATTAGACTGCCATGTGCCCTGATAAACCCCCCAAAGCTTATGTGTCCTTACTCATGTTTGTTTTTTGAATTCATATTTTCTAGTGGAGTACTATTCCATCGTGTACATGGACCACTTCTTCTTGGTGCAGTCCTCTGTTGATGGACATTTTCGTTGCTTCCAAGTGTCGGCTATGGTAAGTATTGCCGGGGTGCAGGATTGCCAGCCTGTGCCTTTTGATTCTCGTTTTCTCAGGTGATAGGCCCAGCAGTGGGCGTGACTGATTGACTAGTAGCTCAACGTTTCCCTTTTCAAAGCACCGCCACTGTGTTTTCATCAGTGGCTCTTACCACGTCCCCCCTAGAACCGAGGGTACGCGTTTCTCCACATTTATTGTTTGCAGCATTTTTGCTAATGGCCATTCCGAGTGCTGTGAGCGGATAGGTTTTTGTAATTTGGGTTTGCATGTCTTTAAAAATGCCTAAAATTCATCATTTTTCCACGCCTGTTTCTTTTCTTTAAAAAAGAAAAGAAAAGAAAAGAAAAACGTGGGGGTACAGTATACCTCTTGAAATCGTTTCCTTGGAATGTTGCCCTCTTTCGAATTTTTGGTCGATGTTTGACCCCAGGATTTTTTTGGAGGGCAGGTGTTATTTACAGGCCTGCACGTTTGGTGACTATTTAATGACCATTAGCACTGGGTTTAAAGCTGCTGTTTTGGGAGACGGCCACAAGGCGGCAGCATTTCTCCATTCCCAAATCTGGGTACTAGGGCAGCAGAGCCTTTCTGGAAGTCGTGTTCCTAGGTTGTAAATTAGAATGGAACGTGCCAGGAGAAACGCCCATAAGTTTATGTCGCATCACTTCTGGTTGGTCTTTTAAATGATTTTAATCGGGGTAATGATTAGACTACTGTTTGTCCTGGGTGTACACAATCTGGTTCATTTGTACATTACATACGTCTATTCATGTACAGATCCTCTTCCCATGTGAAATATTACAGAGTGTTCCGTACACCTCCCTTGCTACGTGGTCGGTCTTTTTGATATATGTGTATAACGTGTATTTGTATACGTATGGTAACGCTAACCTTAATTTATCCATTCCGCCCACCTTTCCTTTTAGATAAGCGTAGTTGTTTTCTAAGTCTGTGAGCGTCTTTCTCTGTGCAAGTATGTTCATTTGTGTCAGTTATTAGATAACGCCTATAAGTGATATCATAGGATGTAGGTCTTTGGCTTTCCGACTTACCCCATGTTCTGTGATCATCTCCAAGCTCGTCTGTGGTGCCTGAAAGAGCAGTGTTTCATTGTTTTCCGTGGTTAATATTCCATTGCGTACGTGGACCACTTCTTCTTAATCCATTTGTCTGTTGATGGACATTTTGGTAGCTTCACCGTCTTGGCTATTGTGAATAAGGCCGCAGTGCAGCTGTTGCAGCCCGGGTCTTCTCGCTTCTGGTCTTCTCAGGTGAGAGGCCCAGGGGTGTGACTGCTGGATTGAACGGTACCTCAATTTTTACTTCTAAAGGCAGCTCCTTTCTGTTCTTATTGGCTGTTAGCACTTTACATCTCACCAGCAGCTAGAGGGTACACAGTTCTCTAAAGCCCCTTCAGTATTGATTGTTTGTAGAATTTTTGCTGATCGTCAGTCGACGGGTGTGAGTTGCAAACTTTTTGTAGATTAGATTTGCATGAGTCTAATAATTCCTGAGGTTGAGCTTTTATCCACTTTCCTTTTTATTTATTTACTTATTTATTTTTGCGGTACGCGGGCCTCTCACTGTTTCGGCCTCTCCCGTTGCGGAGCACAGGCTCTGGACGCGCAGGCTCAGCGGCCCTGGCTCACGGGCCCAGCCACTCCACGGCATGTGGGATCTTCCCGCACCGGGGCACGAACCCGTGTCCCCTGCGTCGGCAGGCGGACTCTCAACCACTGCGCCACCGGGGAAGCCCCTGTTTTGAATTGTTTCGTCCGTTCCCTACCTCAGCACAATATTTTAGGGCAGGTGTCCTTTACGGCCCTGAGTCCTTGTGACTATTAAGTGACCATTAGCTGCGGGCTTAAAGCCGCTCTTGCGGGAAACGGCCACAAGGCGGCAGCATTTCTACCTTTGCAGCTCTGGGTTCTTGGGCGACAGAGCTTTCCTGGAAATGGTGTTAGTAGCCTGCAGATGAGAGGGGAATGTGCCAGGGCAAACCCCCAAGAGCTTATATCTCCTACTTCTTGTTTTTTAAATTAAATTTTTATGACGTGTCAGAGCAAATTTGATAAAAAAAGTGTAGTTTCTCCTAAGTGTACAGAATCTGGTTCATCACATCAACGTATCTGTCTATTCCTCTTTGGATCCTTTCCCGTGTAGGTTATTATAGAGTGTTGAGTAGACCTCTTGGCGTTCCATAGGTATTTTGTGATTATATATTTCATCTGTATTAGTACACGTCTGTTAACCCCCATATCATAATTCATACATTCCTTTCACCTTTCCATTTGGTTAAACGTAATTTTGTTTTCTTAATCCATGCTTTTCCTTCTCTTGGAAATAAGTTCATGAGTATCAATTTTGAGGTAACACCTATAAGTGATGTCATAGGATATCTGTCTTTCAGTTTCTTTCTTACTTCAAGTGGGGTGGTTATCTCTAGGTCCTTATATGGTGGTGCAAACGGCACTGTTTCATTGTTTTCCGTGGCTAATATTCCACTGTTGACATGGACCACTTCCTCTTTGTGCATTTTCCTGTTGCTGGACATTTTGGTTTCTTCCAAGTCTTGGCTATATTAAATGTTTCTGCCGTGCAGGATTGCCAGCCTGTGTCTCTTCCATTCTGCTCTGCTCAGGTGATAGGCGCATCAGAGGACCTACCAGATCGCGTGGTAGCTCAGTTTTTACCCTTAAACGCACCTCCATTATGTTCTCCCTGCCGGCTGTTACCAGTTTACATCCCCCCAGCAGCTAGTGGGTACACAGTTTTCTGAAACCCCTTCAGCATTTATTCTTTGTAGACTTTTTGCTGAAGATCATTCTGACGGCTGTGAGGTGAACATTTCTGTAGATTGGATTTGCATGGCTCTATTAATTGCTGATGTTGAGCATTTTTAAATCCCCTTTTATTTTAAAGGAAAAAAAAGAAGACAGAATGGGCGTGAAACATGCCTCTTGAAATTGTCTTCTTGAAATGTTGACGTCTTTTGAATTTTCTGGTCGATTTACGACCCCAGGATTCTTTTTTTTTTTTTTTGATGGCAGGTGTCATTTACAGGCCTGCAATTCTTTTGAATATTAAGTGACCATTAGCGCTGTTGTGGGAAACGGCCAGAAGGCGGCAGCACTTCTCCTTACCAAATCCGGTTACTAGGGCAACAGAGCCATAATGGAAGTTGTGTTGTAAGTTGTAAATTAGAATGCAGGGCGCCAGGAAAAAGCCCCTTAGGTTTATGCCTCGTTACTTGCCGTTCGTTTTTTAAATTTAATTTTTATTTTGTATCAGGGCAAATTTGATTACAATGTTTTGCTTGTTCTAGGTGTGCAAGATGTGGTTGTTTCACACGTATACATATATCTATTCTTCTTCGGGTCCTTCTCCCATGTAGCTTATGACGCAATGTTGAGTAGAGTCCTCTTGATATGCCGTAGGTCTGTGGTGATTTTATATTTCACATGTGTTTGTATATCTCTGTTAACCCCAATGTCCTGATGTATCCAATCCTCACACCTTTCCGTTTGGTGAACCATAAGTTTGCT
Organism: Pseudorca crassidens; assembly: GCF_039906515.1. NCBI lineage: Eukaryota > Metazoa > Chordata > Mammalia > Artiodactyla > Delphinidae > Pseudorca > Pseudorca crassidens. Next base: position 124,100,509 of record NC_090317.1, on the reverse strand, counting down.
TAATGAATCTGTGATTGGATGTCTCTGTGGAAATATCTTCACTGGTATCAATTTTTAGGTAACCCCTATAAGTGATATCGTACGTTAGGTGTCTTTCGCTTTCTCGCTTACTGCAAGTTGCGTGATCACCTCTAGACTCATCTGTGGTGCTACGAGTGGCATTGATTCATTTTTTACCCAAGCTAGTATTCCATCTCTACACGTAGCAGTTCTTCTTTGTCCACTCATCTGTTGATGGACTTTTGGTTGCTTCCACGCCTTGGCTATGGTAGTACTGCTGCAGTGCAGATTTCCTGCCTGTGTCTTTCCAATTCTGTCTTCTTAGGCTATAGGCCACGGAGTGGGCCTGCTGGATCATAGGGTAGCTGAATGTGTACCTTTTACAGGCACCTCCATTCTGTTCCCATGAGTGGCTCTTACCAGGTTACGTCCCACTTGAAACTGAGGGTATGCATGTCTCCACAACCTCTTCAGCATTGATCGTTTGTAGTTTCTTTGCTGATGGTTATTCTGACTGGTGTGAGTCGATAGCTCTTTGTGGTTGGATTTGCATGTGTCTCATAATCCCTTGAAATTGAGCTTTGAGGCATGTCCTTTTATTTTTCAAACTGTTACGACAGCTTACGTCTTCAAATTGTTTTCTTGAAATATGTGCCACATTTTGAAATATTTTGGCCTTTACCTGCGTCAGGACATTTTGAGGGCAGGTTTCCTTTGCAGCCCTGCAGTACTTGTGCATATGAAGTGACCATTCGCACAGATTTCCGAGCTGCTGTTGCAGGTATCGGCCAGAGGCCGGCAGCATGTCTACCTTGCCCACTCTGGTACCTAGGGAGACAGACCTTCCTGCCAGTGGTGTTCCTCAGATATCAATTAGACTGCCATGTGCCCTGATAAACCCCCCAAAGCTTATGTGTCCTTACTCATGTTTGTTTTTTGAATTCATATTTTCTAGTGGAGTACTATTCCATCGTGTACATGGACCACTTCTTCTTGGTGCAGTCCTCTGTTGATGGACATTTTCGTTGCTTCCAAGTGTCGGCTATGGTAAGTATTGCCGGGGTGCAGGATTGCCAGCCTGTGCCTTTTGATTCTCGTTTTCTCAGGTGATAGGCCCAGCAGTGGGCGTGACTGATTGACTAGTAGCTCAACGTTTCCCTTTTCAAAGCACCGCCACTGTGTTTTCATCAGTGGCTCTTACCACGTCCCCCCTAGAACCGAGGGTACGCGTTTCTCCACATTTATTGTTTGCAGCATTTTTGCTAATGGCCATTCCGAGTGCTGTGAGCGGATAGGTTTTTGTAATTTGGGTTTGCATGTCTTTAAAAATGCCTAAAATTCATCATTTTTCCACGCCTGTTTCTTTTCTTTAAAAAAGAAAAGAAAAGAAAAGAAAAACGTGGGGGTACAGTATACCTCTTGAAATCGTTTCCTTGGAATGTTGCCCTCTTTCGAATTTTTGGTCGATGTTTGACCCCAGGATTTTTTTGGAGGGCAGGTGTTATTTACAGGCCTGCACGTTTGGTGACTATTTAATGACCATTAGCACTGGGTTTAAAGCTGCTGTTTTGGGAGACGGCCACAAGGCGGCAGCATTTCTCCATTCCCAAATCTGGGTACTAGGGCAGCAGAGCCTTTCTGGAAGTCGTGTTCCTAGGTTGTAAATTAGAATGGAACGTGCCAGGAGAAACGCCCATAAGTTTATGTCGCATCACTTCTGGTTGGTCTTTTAAATGATTTTCATCGGGGTAATGATTAGACTACTGTTTGTCCTGGGTGTACACAATCTGGTTCATTTGTACATTATATACGTCTATTCATGTACAGATCCTCTTCCCATGTGAAATATTACAGAGTGTTCCGTACACCTCCCTTGCTACGTGGTCGGTCTTTTTGATATATGTGTATAACGTGTATTTGTATACGTATGGTAACGCTAACCTTAATTTATCCATTCCGCCCACCTTTCCTTTTAGATAAGCGTAGTTGTTTTCTAAGTCTGTGAGCGTCTTTCTCTGTGCAAGTATGTTCATTTGTGTCAGTTATTACATAACGCCTATAAGTGATATCATAGGATGTAGGTCTTTGGCTTTCCGACTTACCCCATGTTCTGTGATCATCTCCAAGCTCGTCTGTGGTGCCTGAAAGAGCAGTGTTTCATTGTTTTCCGTGGTTAATATTCCATTGCGTACGTGGACCACTTCTTCTTAATCCATTCGTCTGTTGATGGACATTTTGGTAGCTTCACCGTCTTGGCTATTGTGAATAAGGCCGCAGTGCAGCTGTTGCAGCCCGGGTCTTCTCGCTTCTGGTCTTCTCAGGTGAGAGGCCCAGGGGTGTGACTGCTGGATTGAACGGTACCTCAATTTTTACTTCTAAAGGCAGCTCCTTTCTGTTCTTATTGGCTGTTAGCACTTTACATCTCACCAGCAGCTAGAGGGTACACAGTTCTCTAAAGCCCCTTCAGTATTGATTGTTTGTAGAATTTTTGCTGATCGTCAGTCGACGGGTGTGAGTTGCAAACTTTTTGTAGATTAGATTTGCATGAGTCTAATAATTCCTGAGGTTGAGCTTTTATCCACTTTCCTTTTTATTTATTTATTTATTTACTTATTTATTTTTGCGGTACGCGGGCCTCTCACTGTTTCGGCCTCTCCCGTTGCGGAGCACAGGCTCTGGACGCGCAGGCTCAGCGGCCCTGGCTCACGGGCCCAGCCACTCCACGGCATGTGGGATCTTCCCGCACCGGGGCACGAACCCGTGTCCCCTGCGTCGGCAGGCGGACTCTCAACCACTGCGCCACCGGGGAAGCCCCTGTTTTGAATTGTTTCGTCCGTTCCCTACCTCAGCACAATATTTTAGGGCAGGTGTCCTTTACGGCCCTGAGTCCTTGTGACTATTAAGTGACCATTAGCTGCGGGCTTAAAGCCGCTCTTGCGGGAAACGGCCACAAGGCGGCAGCATTTCTACCTTTGCAGCTCTGGGTTCTTGGGCGACAGAGCTTTCCTGGAAATGGTGTTAGTAGCCTGCAGATGAGAGGGGAATGTGCCAGGGCAAACCCCCAAGAGCTTATATCTCCTACTTCTTGTTTTTTAAATTAAATTTTTATGACGTGTCAGAGCAAATTTGATAAAAAAAAGTGTAGTTTCTCCTAAGTGTACAGAATCTGGTTCATCATATCAACGTATCTGTCTATTCCTCTTTGGATCCTTTCCCGTGTAGGTTATTATAGAGTGTTGAGTAGACCTCTTGGCGTTCCATAGGTATTTTGTGATTATATATTTCATCTGTATTAGTACACGTCTGTTAACCCCCATATCATAATTCATACATTCCTTTCACCTTTCCATTTGGTTAAACGTAATTTTGTTTTCTTAATCCATGCTTTTCCTTCTCTTGGAAATAAGTTCATGAGTATCAATTTTGAGGTAACACCTATAAGTGATGTCATAGGATATCTGTCTTTCAGTTTCTTTCTTACTTCAAGTGGGGTGGTTATCTCTAGGTCCTTATATGGTGGTGCAAACGGCACTGTTTCATTGTTTTCCGTGGCTAATATTCCACTGTTGACATGGACCACTTCCTCTTTGTGCATTTTCCTGTTGCTGGACATTTTGGTTTCTTCCAAGTCTTGGCTATATTAAATGTTTCTGCCGTGCAGGATTGCCAGCCTGTGTCTCTTCCATTCTGCTCTGCTCAGGTGATAGGCGCATCAGAGGACCTACCAGATCGCGTGGTAGCTCAGTTTTTACCCTTAAACGCACCTCCATTATGTTCTCCCTGCCGGCTGTTACCAGTTTACATCCCCCCAGCAGCTAGTGGGTACACAGTTTTCTGAAACCCCTTCAGCATTTATTCTTTGTAGACTTTTTGCTGAAGATCATTCTGACGGCTGTGAGGTGAACATTTCTGTAGATTGGATTTGCATGGCTCTATTAATTGCTGATGTTGAGCATTTTTAAATCCCCTTTTATTTTAAAGGAAAAAAAAGAAGACAGAATGGGCGTGAAACATGCCTCTTGAAATTGTCTTCTTGAAATGTTGACGTCTTTTGAATTTTCTGGTCGATTTACGACCCCAGGATTCTTTTTTTTTTTTTTTTGATGGCAGGTGTCATTTACAGGCCTGCAATTCTTTTGAATATTAAGTGACCATTAGCGCTGTTGTGGGAAACGGCCAGAAGGCGGCAGCACTTCTCCTTACCAAATCCGGTTACTAGGGCAACAGAGCCATAATGGAAGTTGTGTTGTAAGTTGTAAATTAGAATGCAGGGCGCCAGGAAAAAGCCCCTTAGGTTTATGCCTCGTTACTTGCCGTTCGTTTTTTAAATTTAATTTTTATTTTGTATCAGGGCAAATTTGATTACAATGTTTTGCTTGTTCTAGGTGTGCAAGATGTGGTTGTTTCACACGTATACATATATCTATTCTTCTTCGGGTCCTTCTCCCATGTAGCTTATGACGCAGTGTTGAGTAGAGTCCTCTTGATATGCCGTAGGTCTGTGGTGATTTTATATTTCACATGTGTTTGTATATCTCTGTTAACCCCAATGTCCTGATGTATCCAATCCTCACACCTTTCCGTTTGGTGAACCATAAGTTTGCTTAATGAATCTGTGATTGGATGTCTCTGTGGAAATATCTTCACTGGTATCAATTTTTAGGTAACCCCTATAAGTGATATCGTACGTTAGGTGTCTTTCGCTTTCTCGTTTACTGCAAGTTGCGTGATCACCTCTAGACTCATCTGTGGTGCTACGAGTGGCATTGATTCATTTTTTACCCAAGCTAGTATTCCATCTCTACACGTAGCAGTTCTTCTTTGTCCACTCATCTGTTGATGGACTTTTGGTTGCTTCCACGCCTTGGCTATGGTAGTACTGCTGCAGTGCAGATTTCCTGCCTGTGTCTTTCCAATTCTGTCTTCTTAGGCTGTAGGCCACGGAGTGGGCCTGCTGGATCGTAGAGTAGCTGAATGTGTACCTTTTACAGGCACCTCCATTCTGTTCCCAGGAGTGGCTCTTACCAGGTTACGTCCCACTTGAGACTGAGGGTATGCATGTCTCCACAACCTCTTCAGCATTGATCGTTTGTAGTTTCTTTGCTGATGGTTATTCTGACTGGTGTGAGTCGATAGCTCTTTGTGGTTGGATTTGCATGTGTCTCATAATCCCTTGAAATTGAGCTTTGAGGCATGTCCTTTTATTTTTCAAACTGTTACGACAGCTTACGTCTTCAAATTGTTTTCTTGAAATATGTGCCACATTTTGAAATATTTTGGCCTTTACCTGCGTCAGGACATTTTGAGGGCAGGTTTCCTTTGCAGCCCTGCAGTACTTGTGCATATGAAGTGACCATTCGCACAGATTTCCGAGCTGCTGTTGCAGGTATCGGCCAGAGGCCGGCAGCATGTCTACCTTGCCCACTCTGGTACCTAGGGAGACAGACCTTCCTGCCAGTGGTGTTCCTCAGATATCAATTAGACTGCCATGTGCCCTGATAAACCCCCCAAAGCTTATGTGTCCTTACTCATGTTTGTTTTTTGAATTCATATTTTCTAGTGGAGTACTATTCCATCGTGTACATGGACCACTTCTTCTTGGTGCAGTCCTCTGTTGATGGACATTTTCGTTGCTTCCAAGTGTCGGCTATGGTAAGTATTGCCGGGGTGCAGGATTGCCAGCCTGTGCCTTTTGATTCTCGTTTTCTCAGGTGATAGGCCCAGCAGTGGGCGTGACTGATTGACTAGTAGCTCAACGTTTCCCTTTTCAAAGCACCGCCACTGTGTTTTCATCAGTGGCTCTTACCACGTCCCCCCTAGAACCGAGGGTACGCGTTTCTCCACATTTATTGTTTGCAGCATTTTTGCTAATGGCCATTCCGAGTGCTGTGAGCGGATAGGTTTTTGTAATTTGGGTTTGCATGTCTTTAAAAATGCCTAAAATTCATCATTTTTCCACGCCTGTTTCTTTTCTTTAAAAAAGAAAAGAAAAGAAAAGAAAAACGTGGGGGTACAGTATACCTCTTGAAATCGTTTCCTTGGAATGTTGCCCTCTTTCGAATTTTTGGTCGATGTTTGACCCCAGGATTTTTTTGGAGGGCAGGTGTTATTTACAGGCCTGCACGTTTGGTGACTATTTAATGACCATTAGCACTGGGTTTAAAGCTGCTGTTTTGGGAGACGGCCACAAGGCGGCAGCATTTCTCCATTCCCAAATCTGGGTACTAGGGCAGCAGAGCCTTTCTGGAAGTCGTGTTCCTAGGTTGTAAATTAGAATGGAACGTGCCAGGAGAAACGCCCATAAGTTTATGTCGCATCACTTCTGGTTGGTCTTTTAAATGATTTTAATCGGGGTAATGATTAGACTACTGTTTGTCCTGGGTGTACACAATCTGGTTCATTTGTACATTATATACGTCTATTCATGTACAGATCCTCTTCCCATGTGAAATATTACAGAGTGTTCCGTACACCTCCCTTGCTACGTGGTCGGTCTTTTTGATATATGTGTATAACGTGTATTTGTATACGTATGGTAACGCTAACCTTAATTTATCCATTCCGCCCACCTTTCCTTTTAGATAAGCGTAGTTGTTTTCTAAGTCTGTGAGCGTCTTTCTCTGTGCAAGTATGTTCATTTGTGTCAGTTATTAGATAACGCCTATAAGTGATATCATAGGATGTAGGTCTTTGGCTTTCCGACTTACCCCATGTTCTGTGATCATCTCCAAGCTCGTCTGTGGTGCCTGAAAGAGCAGTGTTTCATTGTTTTCCGTGGTTAATATTCCATTGCGTACGTGGACCACTTCTTCTTAATCCATTCGTCTGTTGATGGACATTTTGGTAGCTTCACCGTCTTGGCTATTGTGAATAAGGCCGCAGTGCAGCTGTTGCAGCCCGGGTCTTCTCGCTTCTGGTCTTCTCAGGTGAGAGGCCCAGGGGTGTGACTGCTGGATTGAACGGTACCTCAATTTTTACTTCTAAAGGCAGCTCCTTTCTGTTCTTATTGGCTGTTAGCACTTTACATCTCACCAGCAGCTAGAGGGTACACAGTTCTCTAAAGCCCCTTCAGTATTGATTGTTTGTAGAATTTTTGCTGATCGTCAGTCGACGGGTGTGAGTTGCAAACTTTTTGTAGATTAGATTTGCATGAGTCTAATAATTCCTGAGGTTGAGCTTTTATCCACTTTCCTTTTTATTTATTTATTTATTTACTTATTTATTTTTGCGGTACGCGGGCCTCTCACTGTTTCGGCCTCTCCCGTTGCGGAGCACAGGCTCTGGACGCGCAGGCTCAGCGGCCCTGGCTCACGGGCCCAGCCACTCCACGGCATGTGGGATCTTCCCGCACCGGGGCACGAACCCGTGTCCCCTGCGTCGGCAGGCGGACTCTCAACCACTGCGCCACCGGGGAAGCCCCTGTTTTGAATTGTTTCGTCCGTTCCCTACCTCAGCACAATATTTTAGGGCAGGTGTCCTTTACGGCCCTGAGTCCTTGTGACTATTAAGTGACCATTAGCTGCGGGCTTAAAGCCGCTCTTGCGGGAAACGGCCACAAGGCGGCAGCATTTCTACCTTTGCAGCTCTGGGTTCTTGGGCGACAGAGCTTTCCTGGAAATGGTGTTAGTAGCCTGCAGATGAGAGGGGAATGTGCCAGGGCAAACCCCCAAGAGCTTATATCTCCTACTTCTTGTTTTTTAAATTAAATTTTTATGACGTGTCAGAGCAAATTTGATAAAAAAAAGTGTAGTTTCTCCTAAGTGTACAGAATCTGGTTCATCACATCAACGTATCTGTCTATTCCTCTTTGGATCCTTTCCCGTGTAGGTTATTATAGAGTGTTGAGTAGACCTCTTGGCGTTCCATAGGTATTTTGTGATTATATATTTCATCTGTATTAGTACACGTCTGTTAACCCCCATATCATAATTCATACATTCCTTTCACCTTTCCATTTGGTTAAACGTAATTTTGTTTTCTTAATCCATGCTTTTCCTTCTCTTGGAAATAAGTTCATGAGTATCAATTTTGAGGTAACACCTATAAGTGATGTCATAGGATATCTGTCTTTCAGTTTCTTTCTTACTTCAAGTGGGGTGGTTATCTCTAGGTCCTTATATGGTGGTGCAAACGGCACTGTTTCATTGTTTTCCGTGGCTAATATTCCACTGTTGACATGGACCACTTCCTCTTTGTGCATTTTCCTGTTGCTGGACATTTTGGTTTCTTCCAAGTCTTGGCTATATTAAATGTTTCTGCCGTGCAGGATTGCCAGCCTGTGTCTCTTCCATTCTGCTCTGCTCAGGTGATAGGCGCATCAGAGGACCTACCAGATCGCGTGGTAGCTCAGTTTTTACCCTTAAACGCACCTCCATTATGTTCTCCCTGCCGGCTGTTACCAGTTTACATCCCCCCAGCAGCTAGTGGGTACACAGTTTTCTGAAACCCCTTCAGCATTTATTCTTTGTAGACTTTTTGCTGAAGATCATTCTGACGGCTGTGAGGTGAACATTTCTGTAGATTGGATTTGCATGGCTCTATTAATTGCTGATGTTGAGCATTTTTAAATCCCCTTTTATTTTAAAGGAAAAAAAAGAAGACAGAATGGGCGTGAAACATGCCTCTTGAAATCGTCTTCTTGAAATGTTGACGTCTTTTGAATTTTCTGGTCGATTTACGACCCCAGGATTCTTTTTTTTTTTTTTTTGATGGCAGGTGTCATTTACAGGCCTGCAATTCTTTTGAATATTAAGTGACCATTAGCGCTGTTGTGGGAAACGGCCAGAAGGCGGCAGCACTTCTCCTTACCAAATCCGGTTACTAGGGCAACAGAGCCATAATGGAAGTTGTGTTGTAAGTTGTAAATTAGAATGCAGGGCGCCAGGAAAAAGCCCCTTAGGTTTATGCCTCGTTACTTGCCGTTCGTTTTTTAAATTTAATTTTTATTTTGTATCAGGGCAAATTTGATTACAATGTTTTGCTTGTTCTAGGTGTGCAAGATGTGGTTGTTTCACACGTATACATATATCTATTCTTCTTCGGGTCCTTCTCCCATGTAGCTTATGACGCAATGTTGACTAGAGTCCTCTTGATATGCCGTAGGTCTGTGGTGATTTTATATTTCACATGTGTTTGTATATCTCTGTTAACCCCAATGTCCTGATGTATCCAATCCTCACACCTTTCCGTTTGGTGAACCATAAGTTTGCTTAATGAATCTGTGATTGGATGTCTCTGTGGAAATATCTTCACTGGTATCAATTTTTAGGTAACCCCTATAAGTGATATCGTACGTTAGGTGTCTTTCGCTTTCTCGTTTACTGCAAGTTGCGTGATCACCTCTAGACTCATCTGTGGTGCTACGAGTGGCATTGATTCATTTTTTACCCAAGCTAGTATTCCATCTCTACACGTAGCAGTTCTTCTTTGTCCACTCATCTGTTGATGGACTTTTGGTTGCTTCCACGCCTTGGCTATGGTAGTACTGCTGCAGTGCAGATTTCCTGCCTGTGTCTTTCCAATTCTGTCTTCTTAGGCTGTAGGCCACGGAGTGGGCCTGCTGGATCGTAGAGTAGCTGAATGTGTACCTTTTACAGGCACCTCCATTCTGTTCCCAGGAGTGGCTCTTACCAGGTTACGTCCCACTTGAGACTGAGGGTATGCATGTCTCCACAACCTCTTCAGCATTGATCGTTTGTAGTTTCTTTGCTGATGGTTATTCTGACTGGTGTGAGTCGATAGCTCTTTGTGGTTGGATTTGCATGTGTCTCATAATCCCTTGAAATTGAGCTTTGAGGCATGTCCTTTTATTTTTCAAACTGTTACGACAGCTTACGTCTTCAAATTGTTTTCTTGAAATATGTGCCACATTTTGAAATATTTTGGCCTTTACCTGCGTCAGGACATTTTGAGGGCAGGTTTCCTTTGCAGCCCTGCAGTACTTGTGCATATGAAGTGACCATTCGCACAGATTTCCGAGCTGCTGTTGCAGGTATCGGCCAGAGGCCGGCAGCATGTCTACGTTGCCCACTCTGGTACCTAGGGAGACAGACCTTCCTGCCAGTGGTGTTCCTCAGATATCAATTAGACTGCCATGTGCCCTGATAAACCCCCCAAAGCTTATGTGTCCTTACTCATGTTTGTTTTTTGAATTCATATTTTCTAGTGGAGTACTATTCCATCGTGTACATGGACCACTTCTTCTTGGTGCAGTCCTCTGTTGATGGACATTTTCGTTGCTTCCAAGTGTCGGCTATGGTAAGTATTGCCGGGGTGCAGGATTGCCAGCCTGTGCCTTTTGATTCTCGTTTTCTCAGGTGATAGGCCCAGCAGTGGGCGTGACTGATTGACTAGTAGCTCAACGTTTCCCTTTTCAAAGCACCGCCACTGTGTTTTCATCAGTGGCTCTTACCACGTCCCCCCTAGAACCGAGGGTACGCGTTTCTCCACATTTATTGTTTGCAGCATTTTTGCTAATGGCCATTCCGAGTGCTGTGAGCGGATAGGTTTTTGTAATTTGGGTTTGCATGTCTTTAAAAATGCCTAAAATTCATCATTTTTCCACGCCTGTTTCTTTTCTTTAAAAAAGAAAAGAAAAGAAAAGAAAAACGTGGGGGTACAGTATACCTCTTGAAATCGTTTCCTTGGAATGTTGCCCTCTTTCGAATTTTTGGTCGATGTTTGACCCCAGGATTTTTTTGGAGGGCAGGTGTTATTTACAGGCCTGCACGTTTGGTGACTATTTAATGACCATTAGCACTGGGTTTAAAGCTGCTGTTTTGGGAGACGGCCACAAGGCGGCAGCATTTCTCCATTCCCAAATCTGGGTACTAGGGCAGCAGAGCCTTTCTGGAAGTCGTGTTCCTAGGTTGTAAATTAGAATGGAACGTGCCAGGAGAAACGCCCATAAGTTTATGTCGCATCACTTCTGGTTGGTCTTTTAAATGATTTTAATCGGGGTAATGATTAGACTACTGTTTGTCCTGGGTGTACACAATCTGGTTCATTTGTACATTATATACGTCTATTCATGTACAGATCCTCTTCCCATGTGAAATATTACAGAGTGTTCCGTACACCTCCCTTGCTACGTGGTCGGTCTTTTTGATATATGTGTATAACGTGTATTTGTATACGTATGGTAACGCTAACCTTAATTTATCCATTCCGCCCACCTTTCCTTTTAGATAAGCGTAGTTGTTTTCTAAGTCTGTGAGCGTCTTTCTCTGTGCAAGTATGTTCATTTGTGTCAGTTATTAGATAACGCCTATAAGTGATATCATAGGATGTAGGTCTTTGGCTTTCCGACTTACCCCATGTTCTGTGATCATCTCCAAGCTCGTCTGTGGTGCCTGAAAGAGCAGTGTTTCATTGTTTTCCGTGGTTAATATTCCATTGCGTACGTGGACCACTTCTTCTTAATCCATTCGTCTGTTGATGGACATTTTGGTAGCTTCACCGTCTTGGCTATTGTGAATAAGGCCGCAGTGCAGCTGTTGCAGCCCGGGTCTTCTCGCTTCTGGTCTTCTCAGGTGAGAGGCCCAGGGGTGTGACTGCTGGATTGAACGGTACCTCAATTTTTACTTCTAAAGGCAGCTCCTTTCTGTTCTTATTGGCTGTTAGCACTTTACATCTCACCAGCAGCTAGAGGGTACACAGTTCTCTAAAGCCCCTTCAGTATTGATTGTTTGTAGAATTTTTGCTGATCGTCAGTCGACGGGTGTGAGTTGCAAACTTTTTGTAGATTAGATTTGCATGAGTCTAATAATTCCTGAGGTTGAGCTTTTATCCACTTTCCTTTTTATTTATTTATTTATTTACTTATTTATTTTTGCGGTACGCGGGCCTCTCACTGTTTCGGCCTCTCCCGTTGCGGAGCACAGGCTCTGGACGCGCAGGCTCAGCGGCCCTGGCTCACGGGCCCAGCCACTCCACGGCATGTGGGATCTTCCCGCACCGGGGCACGAACCCGTGTCCCCTGCGTCGGCAGGCGGACTCTCAACCACTGCGCCACCGGGGAAGCCCCTGTTTTGAATTGTTTCGTCCGTTCCCTACCTCAGCACAATATTTTAGGGCAGGTGTCCTTTACGGCCCTGAGTCCTTGTGACTATTAAGTGACCATTAGCTGCGGGCTTAAAGCCGCTCTTGCGGGAAACGGCCACAAGGCGGCAGCATTTCTACCTTTGCAGCTCTGGGTTCTTGGGCGACAGAGCTTTCCTGGAAATGGTGTTAGTAGCCTGCAGATGAGAGGGGAATGTGCCAGGGCAAACCCCCAAGAGCTTATATCTCCTACTTCTTGTTTTTTAAATTAAATTTTTATGACGTGTCAGAGCAAATTTGATAAAAAAAAGTGTAGTTTCTCCTAAGTGTACAGAATCTGGTTCATCACATCAACGTATCTGTCTATTCCTCTTTGGATCCTTTCCCGTGTAGGTTATTATAGAGTGTTGAGTAGACCTCTTGGCGTTCCATAGGTATTTTGTGATTATATATTTCATCTGTATTAGTACACGTCTGTTAACCCCCATATCATAATTCATACATTCCTTTCACCTTTCCATTTGGTTAAACGTAATTTTGTTTTCTTAATCCATGCTTTTCCTTCTCTTGGAAATAAGTTCATGAGTATCAATTTTGAGGTAACACCTATAAGTGATGTCATAGGATATCTGTCTTTCAGTTTCTTTCTTACTTCAAGTGGGGTGGTTATCTCTAGGTCCTTATATGGTGGTGCAAACGGCACTGTTTCATTGTTTTCCGTGGCTAATATTCCACTGTTGACATGGACCACTTCCTCTTTGTGCATTTTCCTGTTGCTGGACATTTTGGTTTCTTCCAAGTCTTGGCTATATTAAATGTTTCTGCCGTGCAGGATTGCCAGCCTGTGTCTCTTCCATTCTGCTCTGCTCAGGTGATAGGCGCATCAGAGGACCTACCAGATCGCGTGGTAGCTCAGTTTTTACCCTTAAACGCACCTCCATTATGTTCTCCCTGCCGGCTGTTACCAGTTTACATCCCCCCAGCAGCTAGTGGGTACACAGTTTTCTGAAACCCCTTCAGCATTTATTCTTTGTAGACTTTTTGCTGAAGATCATTCTGACGGCTGTGAGGTGAACATTTCTGTAGATTGGATTTGCATGGCTCTATTAATTGCTGATGTTGAGCATTTTTAAATCCCCTTTTATTTTAAAGGAAAAAAAAGAAGACAGAATGGGCGTGAAACATGCCTCTTGAAATTGTCTTCTTGAAATGTTGACGTCTTTTGAATTTTCTGGTCGATTTACGACCCCAGGATTCTTTTTTTTTTTTTTTTTGATGGCAGGTGTCATTTACAGGCCTGCAATTCTTTTGAATATTAAGTGACCATTAGCGCTGTTGTGGGAAACGGCCAGAAGGCGGCAGCACTTCTCCTTACCAAATCCGGTTACTAGGGCAACAGAGCCATAATGGAAGTTGTGTTGTAAGTTGTAAATTAGAATGCAGGGCGCCAGGAAAAAGCCCCTTAGGTTTATGCCTCGTTACTTGCCGTTCGTTTTTTAAATTTAATTTTTATTTTGTATCAGGGCAAATTTGATTACAATGTTTTGCTTGTTCTAGGTGTGCAAGATGTGGTTGTTTCACACGTATACATATATCTATTCTTCTTCGGGTCCTTCTCCCATGTAGCTTATGACGCAATGTTGACTAGAGTCCTCTTGATATGCCGTAGGTCTGTGGTGATTTTATATTTCACATGTGTTTGTATATCTCTGTTAACCCCAATGTCCTGATGTATCCAATCCTCACACCTTTCCGTTTGGTGAACCATAAGTTTGCTTAATGAATCTGTGATTGGATGTCTCTGTGGAAATATCTTCACTGGTATCAATTTTTAGGTAACCCCTATAAGTGATATCGTACGTTAGGTGTCTTTCGCTTTCTCGTTTACTGCAAGTTGCGTGATCACCTCTAGACTCATCTGTGGTGCTACGAGTGGCATTGATTCATTTTTTACCCAAGCTAGTATTCCATCTCTACACGTAGCAGTTCTTCTTTGTCCACTCATCTGTTGATGGACTTTTGGTTGCTTCCACGCCTTGGCTATGGTAGTACTGCTGCAGTGCAGATTTCCTGCCTGTGTCTTTCCAATTCTGTCTTCTTAGGCTGTAGGCCACGGAGTGGGCCTGCTGGATCGTAGAGTAGCTGAATGTGTACCTTTTACAGGCACCTCCATTCTGTTCCCAGGAGTGGCTCTTACCAGGTTACGTCCCACTTGAGACTGAGGGTATGCATGTCTCCACAACCTCTTCAGCATTGATCGTTTGTAGTTTCTTTGCTGATGGTTATTCTGACTGGTGTGAGTCGATAGCTCTTTGTGGTTGGATTTGCATGTGTCTCATAATCCCTTGAAATTGAGCTTTGAGGCATGTCCTTTTATTTTTCAAACTGTTACGACAGCTTACGTCTTCAAATTGTTTTCTTGAAATATGTGCCACATTTTGAAATATTTTGGCCTTTACCTGCGTCAGGACATTTTGAGGGCAGGTTTCCTTTGCAGCCCTGCAGTACTTGTGCATATGAAGTGACCATTCGCACAGATTTCCGAGCTGCTGTTGCAGGTATCGGCCAGAGGCCGGCAGCATGTCTACGTTGCCCACTCTGGTACCTAGGGAGACAGACCTTCCTGCCAGTGGTGTTCCTCAGATATCAATTAGACTGCCATGTGCCCTGATAAACCCCCCAAAGCTTATGTGTCCTTACTCATGTTTGTTTTTTGAATTCATATTTTCTAGTGGAGTACTATTCCATCGTGTACATGGACCACTTCTTCTTGGTGCAGTCCTCTGTTGATGGACATTTTCGTTGCTTCCAAGTGTCGGCTATGGTAAGTATTGCCGGGGTGCAGGATTGCCAGCCTGTGCCTTTTGATTCTCGTTTTCTCAGGTGATAGGCCCAGCAGTGGGCGTGACTGATTGACTAGTAGCTCAACGTTTCCCTTTTCAAAGCACCGCCACTGTGTTTTCATCAGTGGCTCTTACCACGTCCCCCCTAGAACCGAGGGTACGCGTTTCTCCACATTTATTGTTTGCAGCATTTTTGCTAATGGCCATTCCGAGTGCTGTGAGCGGATAGGTGTTTGTAATTTGGGTTTGCATGTCTTTAAAAATGCCTAAAATTCATCATTTTTCCACGCCTGTTTCTTTTCTTTAAAAAAGAAAAGAAAAGAAAAGAAAAACGTGGGGGTACAGTATACCTCTTGAAATCGTTTCCTTGGAATGTTGCCCTCTTTCGAATTTTTGGTCGATGTTTGACCCCAGGATTTTTTTGGAGGGCAGGTGTTATTTACAGGCCTGCACGTTTGGTGACTATTTAATGACCATTAGCACTGGGTTTAAAGCTGCTGTTTTGGGAGACGGCCACAAGGCGGCAGCATTTCTCCATTCCCAAATCTGGGTACTAGGGCAGCAGAGCCTTTCTGGAAGTCGTGTTCCTAGGTTGTAAATTAGAATGGAACGTGCCAGGAGAAACGCCCATAAGTTTATGTCGCATCACTTCTGGTTGGTCTTTTAAATGATTTTAATCGGGGTAATGATTAGACTACTGTTTGTCCTGGGTGTACACAATCTGGTTCATTTGTACATTATATACGTCTATTCATGTACAGATCCTCTTCCCATGTGAAATATTACAGAGTGTTCCGTACACCTCCCTTGCTACGTGGTCGGTCTTTTTGATATATGTGTATAACGTGTATTTGTATACGTATGGTAACGCTAACCTTAATTTATCCATTCCGCCCACCTTTCCTTTTAGATAAGCGTAGTTGTTTTCTAAGTCTGTGAGCGTCTTTCTCTGTGCAAGTATGTTCATTTGTGTCAGTTATTAGATAACGCCTATAAGTGATATCATAGGATGTAGGTCTTTGGCTTTCCGACTTACCCCATGTTCTGTGATCATCTCCAAGCTCGTCTGTGGTGCCTGAAAGAGCAGTGTTTCATTGTTTTCCGTGGTTAATATTCCATTGCGTACGTGGACCACTTCTTCTTAATCCATTTGTCTGTTGATGGACATTTTGGTAGCTTCACCGTCTTGGCTATTGTGAATAAGGCCGCAGTGCAGCTGTTGCAGCCCGGGTCTTCTCGCTTCTGGTCTTCTCAGGTGAGAGGCCCAGGGGTGTGACTGCTGGATTGAACGGTACCTCAATTTTTACTTCTAAAGGCAGCTCCTTTCTGTTCTTATTGGCTGTTAGCACTTTACATCTCACCAGCAGCTAGAGGGTACACAGTTCTCTAAAGCCCCTTCAGTATTGATTGTTTGTAGAATTTTTGCTGATCGTCAGTCGACGGGTGTGAGTTGCAAACTTTTTGTAGATTAGATTTGCATGAGTCTAATAATTCCTGAGGTTGAGCTTTTATCCACTTTCCTTTTTATTTATTTATTTATTTACTTATTTATTTTTGCGGTACGCGGGCCTCTCACTGTTTCGGCCTCTCCCGTTGCGGAGCACAGGCTCTGGACGCGCAGGCTCAGCGGCCCTGGCTCACGGGCCCAGCCACTCCACGGCATGTGGGATCTTCCCGCACCGGGGCACGAACCCGTGTCCCCTGCGTCGGCAGGCGGACTCTCAACCACTGCGCCACCGGGGAAGCCCCTGTTTTGAATTGTTTCGTCCGTTCCCTACCTCAGCACAATATTTTAGGGCAGGTGTCCTTTACGGCCCTGAGTCCTTGTGACTATTAAGTGACCATTAGCTGCGGGCTTAAAGCCGCTCTTGCGGGAAACGGCCACAAGGCGGCAGCATTTCTACCTTTGCAGCTCTGGGTTCTTGGGCGACAGAGCTTTCCTGGAAATGGTGTTAGTAGCCTGCAGATGAGAGGGGAATGTGCCAGGGCAAACCCCCAAGAGCTTATATCTCCTACTTCTTGTTTTTTAAATTAAATTTTTATGACGTGTCAGAGCAAATTTGATTAAAAAAAGTGTAGTTTCTCCTAAGTGTACAGAATCTGGTTCATCACATCAACGTATCTGTCTATTCCTCTTTGGATCCTTTCCCGTGTAGGTTATTATAGAGTGTTGAGTAGACCTCTTGGCGTTCCATAGGTATTTTGTGATTATATATTTCATCTGTATTAGTACACGTCTGTTAACCCCCATATCATAATTCATACATTCCTTTCACCTTTCCATTTGGTTAAACGTAATTTTGTTTTCTTAATCCATGCTTTTCCTTCTCTTGGAAATAAGTTCATGAGTATCAATTTTGAGGTAACACCTATAAGTGATGTCATAGGATATCTGTCTTTCAGTTTCTTTCTTACTTCAAGTGGGGTGGTTATCTCTAGGTCCTTATATGGTGGTGCAAACGGCACTGTTTCATTGTTTTCCGTGGCTAATATTCCACTGTTGACATGGACCACTTCCTCTTTGTGCATTTTCCTGTTGCTGGACATTTTGGTTTCTTCCAAGTCTTGGCTATATTAAATGTTTCTGCCGTGCAGGATTGCCAGCCTGTGTCTCTTCCATTCTGCTCTGCTCAGGTGATAGGCGCATCAGAGGACCTACCAGATCGCGTGGTAGCTCAGTTTTTACCCTTAAACGCACCTCCATTATGTTCTCCCTGCCGGCTGTTACCAGTTTACATCCCCCCAGCAGCTAGTGGGTACACAGTTTTCTGAAACCCCTTCAGCATTTATTCTTTGTAGACTTTTTGCTGAAGATCATTCTGACGGCTGTGAGGTGAACATTTCTGTAGATTGGATTTGCATGGCTCTATTAATTGCTGATGTTGAGCATTTTTAAATCCCCTTTTATTTTAAAGGAAAAAAAAGAAGACAGAATGGGCGTGAAACATGCCTCTTGAAATTGTCTTCTTGAAATGTTGACGTCTTTTGAATTTTCTGGTCGATTTACGACCCCAGGATTCTTTTTTTTTTTTTTTTGATGGCAGGTGTCATTTACAGGCCTGCAATTCTTTTGAATATTAAGTGACCATTAGCGCTGTTGTGGGAAACGGCCAGAAGGCGGCAGCACTTCTCCTTACCAAATCCGGTTACTAGGGCAACAGAGCCATAATGGAAGTTGTGTTGTAAGTTGTAAATTAGAATGCAGGGCGCCAGGAAAAAGCCCCTTAGGTTTATGCCTCGTTACTTGCCGTTCGTTTTTTAAATTTAATTTTTATTTTGTATCAGGGCAAATTTGATTACAATGTTTTGCTTGTTCTAGGTGTGCAAGATGTGGTTGTTTCACACGTATACATATATCTATTCTTCTTCGGGTCCTTCTCCCATGTAGCTTATGACGCAATGTTGACTAGAGTCCTCTTGATATGCCGTAGGTCTGTGGTGATTTTATATTTCACATGTGTTTGTATATCTCTGTTAACCCCAATGTCCTGATGTATCCAATCCTCACACCTTTCCGTTTGGTGAACCATAAGTTTGCTTAATGAATCTGTGATTGGATGTCTCTGTGGAAATATCTTCACTGGTATCAATTTTTAGGTAACCCCTATAAGTGATATCGTACGTTAGGTGTCTTTCGCTTTCTCGTTTACTGCAAGTTGCGTGATCACCTCTAGACTCATCTGTGGTGCTACGAGTGGCATTGATTCATTTTTTACCCAAGCTAGTATTCCATCTCTACACGTAGCAGTTCTTCTTTGTCCACTCATCTGTTGATGGACTTTTGGTTGCTTCCACGCCTTGGCTATGGTAGTACTGCTGCAGTGCAGATTTCCTGCCTGTGTCTTTCCAATTCTGTCTTCTTAGGCTGTAGGCCACGGAGTGGGCCTGCTGGATCGTAGAGTAGCTGAATGTGTACCTTTTACAGGCACCTCCATTCTGTTCCCAGGAGTGGCTCTTACCAGGTTACGTCCCACTTGAGACTGAGGGTATGCATGTCTCCACAACCTCTTCAGCATTGATCGTTTGTAGTTTCTTTGCTGATGGTTATTCTGACTGGTGTGAGTCGATAGCTCTTTGTGGTTGGATTTGCATGTGTCTCATAATCCCTTGAAATTGAGCTTTGAGGCATGTCCTTTTATTTTTCAAACTGTTACGACAGCTTACGTCTTCAAATTGTTTTCTTGAAATATGTGCCACATTTTGAAATATTTTGGCCTTTACCTGCGTCAGGACATTTTGAGGGCAGGTTTCCTTTGCAGCCCTGCAGTACTTGTGCATATGAAGTGACCATTCGCACAGATTTCCGAGCTGCTGTTGCAGGTATCGGCCAGAGGCCGGCAGCATGTCTACCTTGCCCACTCTGGTACCTAGGGAGACAGACCTTCCTGCCAGTGGTGTTCCTCAGATATCAATTAGACTGCCATGTGCCCTGATAAACCCCCCAAAGCTTATGTGTCCTTACTCATGTTTGTTTTTTGAATTCATATTTTCTAGTGGAGTACTATTCCATCGTGTACATGGACCACTTCTTCTTGGTGCAGTCCTCTGTTGATGGACATTTTCGTTGCTTCCAAGTGTCGGCTATGGTAAGTATTGCCGGGGTGCAGGATTGCCAGCCTGTGCCTTTTGATTCTCGTTTTCTCAGGTGATAGGCCCAGCAGTGGGCGTGACTGATTGACTAGTAGCTCAACGTTTCCCTTTTCAAAGCACCGCCACTGTGTTTTCATCAGTGGCTCTTACCACGTCCCCCCTAGAACCGAGGGTACGCGTTTCTCCACATTTATTGTTTGCAGCATTTTTGCTAATGGCCATTCCGAGTGCTGTGAGCGGATAGGTGTTTGTAATTTGGGTTTGCATGTCTTTAAAAATGCCTAAAATTCATCATTTTTCCACGCCTGTTTCTTTTCTTTAAAAAAGAAAAGAAAAGAAAAGAAAAACGTGGGGGTACAGTATACCTCTTGAAATCGTTTCCTTGGAATGTTGCCCTCTTTCGAATTTTTGGTCGATGTTTGACCCCAGGATTTTTTTGGAGGGCAGGTGTTATTTACAGGCCTGCACGTTTGGTGACTATTTAATGACCATTAGCACTGGGTTTAAAGCTGCTGTTTTGGGAGACGGCCACAAGGCGGCAGCATTTCTCCATTCCCAAATCTGGGTACTAGGGCAGCAGAGCCTTTCTGGAAGTCGTGTTCCTAGGTTGTAAATTAGAATGGAACGTGCCAGGAGAAACGCCCATAAGTTTATGTCGCATCACTTCTGGTTGGTCTTTTAAATGATTTTAATCGGGGTAATGATTAGACTACTGTTTGTCCTGGGTGTACACAATCTGGTTCATTTGTACATTATATACGTCTATTCATGTACAGATCCTCTTCCCATGTGAAATATTACAGAGTGTTCCATACACCTCCCTTGCTACGTGGTCGGTCTTTTTGATATATGTGTATAACGTGTATTTGTATACGTATGGTAACGCTAACCTTAATTTATCCATTCCGCCCACCTTTCCTTTTAGATAAGCGTAGTTGTTTTCTAAGTCTGTGAGCGTCTTTCTCTGTGCAAGTATGTTCATTTGTGTCAGTTATTAGATAACGCCTATAAGTGATATCATAGGATGTAGGTCTTTGGCTTTCCGACTTACCCCATGTTCTGTGATCATCTCCAAGCTCGTCTGTGGTGCCTGAAAGAGCAGTGTTTCATTGTTTTCCGTGGTTAATATTCCATTGCGTACGTGGACCACTTCTTCTTAATCCATTCGTCTGTTGATGGACATTTTGGTAGCTTCACCGTCTTGGCTATTGTGAATAAGGCCGCAGTGCAGCTGTTGCAGCCCGGGTCTTCTCGCTTCTGGTCTTCTCAGGTGAGAGGCCCAGGGGTGTGACTGCTGGATTGAACGGTACCTCAATTTTTACTTCTAAAGGCAGCTCCTTTCTGTTCTTATTGGCTGTTAGCACTTTACATCTCACCAGCAGCTAGAGGGTACACAGTTCTCTAAAGCCCCTTCAGTATTGATTGTTTGTAGAATTTTTGCTGATCGTCAGTCGACGGGTGTGAGTTGCAAACTTTTTGTAGATTAGATTTGCATGAGTCTAATAATTCCTGAGGTTGAGCTTTTATCCACTTTCCTTTTTATTTATTTATTTATTTACTTATTTATTTTTGCGGTACGCGGGCCTCTCACTGTTTCGGCCTCTCCCGTTGCGGAGCACAGGCTCTGGACGCGCAGGCTCAGCGGCCCTGGCTCACGGGCCCAGCCACTCCACGGCATGTGGGATCTTCCCGCACCGGGGCACGAACCCGTGTCCCCTGCGTCGGCAGGCGGACTCTCAACCACTGCGCCACCGGGGAAGCCCCTGTTTTGAATTGTTTCGTCCGTTCCCTACCTCAGCACAATATTTTAGGGCAGGTGTCCTTTACGGCCCTGAGTCCTTGTGACTATTAAGTGACCATTAGCTGCGGGCTTAAAGCCGCTCTTGCGGGAAACGGCCACAAGGCGGCAGCATTTCTACCTTTGCAGCTCTGGGTTCTTGGGCGACAGAGCTTTCCTGGAAATGGTGTTAGTAGCCTGCAGATGAGAGGGGAATGTGCCAGGGCAAACCCCCAAGAGCTTATATCTCCTACTTCTTGTTTTTTAAATTAAATTTTTATGACGTGTCAGAGCAAATTTGATAAAAAAAAGTGTAGTTTCTCCTAAGTGTACAGAATCTGGTTCATCACATCAACGTATCTGTCTATTCCTCTTTGGATCCTTTCCCGTGTAGGTTATTATAGAGTGTTGAGTAGACCTCTTGGCGTTCCATAGGTATTTTGTGATTATATATTTCATCTGTATTAGTACACGTCTGTTAACCCCCATATCATAATTCATACATTCCTTTCACCTTTCCATTTGGTTAAACGTAATTTTGTTTTCTTAATCCATGCTTTTCCTTCTCTTGGAAATAAGTTCATGAGTATCAATTTTGAGGTAACACCTATAAGTGATGTCATAGGATATCTGTCTTTCAGTTTCTTTCTTACTTCAAGTGGGGTGGTTATCTCTAGGTCCTTATATGGTGGTGCAAACGGCACTGTTTCATTGTTTTCCGTGGCTAATATTCCACTGTTGACATGGACCACTTCCTCTTTGTGCATTTTCCTGTTGCTGGACATTTTGGTTTCTTCCAAGTCTTGGCTATATTAAATGTTTCTGCCGTGCAGGATTGCCAGCCTGTGTCTCTTCCATTCTGCTCTGCTCAGGTGATAGGCGCATCAGAGGACCTACCAGATCGCGTGGTAGCTCAGTTTTTACCCTTAAACGCACCTCCATTATGTTCTCCCTGCCGGCTGTTACCAGTTTACATCCCCCCAGCAGCTAGTGGGTACACAGTTTTCTGAAACCCCTTCAGCATTTATTCTTTGTAGACTTTTTGCTGAAGATCATTCTGACGGCTGTGAGGTGAACATTTCTGTAGATTGGATTTGCATGGCTCTATTAATTGCTGATGTTGAGCATTTTTAAATCCCCTTTTATTTTAAAGGAAAAAAAAGAAGACAGAATGGGCGTGAAACATGCCTCTTGAAATTGTCTTCTTGAAATGTTGACGTCTTTTGAATTTTCTGGTCGATTTACGACCCCAGGATTCTTTTTTTTTTTTTTTTGATGGCAGGTGTCATTTACAGGCCTGCAATTCTTTTGAATATTAAGTGACCATTAGCGCTGTTGTGGGAAACGGCCAGAAGGCGGCAGCACTTCTCCTTACCAAATCCGGTTACTAGGGCAACAGAGCCATAATGGAAGTTGTGTTGTAAGTTGTAAATTAGAATGCAGGGCGCCAGGAAAAAGCCCCTTAGGTTTATGCCTCGTTACTTGCCGTTCGTTTTTTAAATTTAATTTTTATTTTGTATCAGGGCAAATTTGATTACAATGTTTTGCTTGTTCTAGGTGTGCAAGATGTGGTTGTTTCACACGTATACATATATCTATTCTTCTTCGGGTCCTTCTCCCATGTAGCTTATGACGCAATGTTGAGTAGAGTCCTCTTGATATGCCGTAGGTCTGTGGTGATTTTATATTTCACATGTGTTTGTATATCTCTGTTAACCCCAATGTCCTGATGTATCCAATCCTCACACCTTTCCGTTTGGTGAACCATAAGTTTGCTTAATGAATCTGTGATTGGATGTCTCTGTGGAAATATCTTCACTGGTATCAATTTTTAGGTAACCCCTATAAGTGATATCGTACGTTAGGTGTCTTTCGCTTTCTCGTTTACTGCAAGTTGCGTGATCACCTCTAGACTCATCTGTGGTGCTACGAGTGGCATTGATTCATTTTTTACCCAAGCTAGTATTCCATCTCTACACGTAGCAGTTCTTCTTTGTCCACTCATCTGTTGATGGACTTTTGGTTGCTTCCACGCCTTGGCTATGGTAGTACTGCTGCAGTGCAGATTTCCTGCCTGTGTCTTTCCAATTCTGTCTTCTTAGGCTGTAGGCCACGGAGTGGGCCTGCTGGATCGTAGAGTAGCTGAATGTGTACCTTTTACAGGCACCTCCATTCTGTTCCCAGGAGTGGCTCTTACCAGGTTACGTCCCACTTGAGACTGAGGGTATGCATGTCTCCACAACCTCTTCAGCATTGATCGTTTGTAGTTTCTTTGCTGATGGTTATTCTGACTGGTGTGAGTCGATAGCTCTTTGTGGTTGGATTTGCATGTGTCTCATAATCCCTTGAAATTGAGCTTTGAGGCATGTCCTTTTATTTTTCAAACTGTTACGACAGCTTACGTCTTCAAATTGTTTTCTTGAAATATGTGCCACATTTTGAAATATTTTGGCCTTTACCTGCGTCAGGACATTTTGAGGGCAGGTTTCCTTTGCAGCCCTGCAGTACTTGTGCATATGAAGTGACCATTCGCACAGATTTCCGAGCTGCTGTTGCAGGTATCGGCCAGAGGCCGGCAGCATGTCTACCTTGCCCACTCTGGTACCTAGGGAGACAGACCTTCCTGCCAGTGGTGTTCCTCAGATATCAATTAGACTGCCATGTGCCCTGATAAACCCCCCAAAGCTTATGTGTCCTTACTCATGTTTGTTTTTTGAATTCATATTTTCTAGTGGAGTACTATTCCATCGTGTACATGGACCACTTCTTCTTGGTGCAGTCCTCTGTTGATGGACATTTTCGTTGCTTCCAAGTGTCGGCTATGGTAAGTATTGCCGGGGTGCAGGATTGCCAGCCTGTGCCTTTTGATTCTCGTTTTCTCAGGTGATAGGCCCAGCAGTGGGCGTGACTGATTGACTAGTAGCTCAACGTTTCCCTTTTCAAAGCACCGCCACTGTGTTTTCATCAGTGGCTCTTACCACGTCCCCCCTAGAACCGAGGGTACGCGTTTCTCCACATTTATTGTTTGCAGCATTTTTGCTAATGGCCATTCCGAGTGCTGTGAGCGGATAGGTGTTTGTAATTTGGGTTTGCATGTCTTTAAAAATGCCTAAAATTCATCATTTTTCCACGCCTGTTTCTTTTCTTTAAAAAAGAAAAGAAAAGAAAAGAAAAACGTGGGGGTACAGTATACCTCTTGAAATCGTTTCCTTGGAATGTTGCCCTCTTTCGAATTTTTGGTCGATGTTTGACCCCAGGATTTTTTTGGAGGGCAGGTGTTATTTACAGGCCTGCACGTTTGGTGACTATTTAATGACCATTAGCACTGGGTTTAA
This sequence comes from Pseudorca crassidens, assembly GCF_039906515.1. NCBI lineage: Eukaryota > Metazoa > Chordata > Mammalia > Artiodactyla > Delphinidae > Pseudorca > Pseudorca crassidens. The sequence continues at coordinate 124,075,925 of NC_090317.1, read as the reverse complement.
AGCTGCTGTTTTGGGAGACGGCCACAAGGCGGCAGCATTTCTCCATTCCCAAATCTGGGTACTAGGGCAGCAGAGCCTTTCTGGAAGTCGTGTTCCTAGGTTGTAAATTAGAATGGAACGTGCCAGGAGAAACGCCCATAAGTTTATGTCGCATCACTTCTGGTTGGTCTTTTAAATGATTTTAATCGGGGTAATGATTAGACTACTGTTTGTCCTGGGTGTACACAATCTGGTTCATTTGTACATTATATACGTCTATTCATGTACAGATCCTCTTCCCATGTGAAATATTACAGAGTGTTCCGTACACCTCCCTTGCTACGTGGTCGGTCTTTTTGATATATGTGTATAACGTGTATTTGTATACGTATGGTAACGCTAACCTTAATTTATCCATTCCGCCCACCTTTCCTTTTAGATAAGCGTAGTTGTTTTCTAAGTCTGTGAGCGTCTTTCTCTGTGCAAGTATGTTCATTTGTGTCAGTTATTAGATAACGCCTATAAGTGATATCATAGGATGTAGGTCTTTGGCTTTCCGACTTACCCCATGTTCTGTGATCATCTCCAAGCTCGTCTGTGGTGCCTGAAAGAGCAGTGTTTCATTGTTTTCCGTGGTTAATATTCCATTGCGTACGTGGACCACTTCTTCTTAATCCATTCGTCTGTTGATGGACATTTTGGTAGCTTCACCGTCTTGGCTATTGTGAATAAGGCCGCAGTGCAGCTGTTGCAGCCCGGGTCTTCTCGCTTCTGGTCTTCTCAGGTGAGAGGCCCAGGGGTGTGACTGCTGGATTGAACGGTACCTCAATTTTTACTTCTAAAGGCAGCTCCTTTCTGTTCTTATTGGCTGTTAGCACTTTACATCTCACCAGCAGCTAGAGGGTACACAGTTCTCTAAAGCCCCTTCAGTATTGATTGTTTGTAGAATTTTTGCTGATCGTCAGTCGACGGGTGTGAGTTGCAAACTTTTTGTAGATTAGATTTGCATGAGTCTAATAATTCCTGAGGTTGAGCTTTTATCCACTTTCCTTTTTATTTATTTATTTATTTACTTATTTATTTTTGCGGTACGCGGGCCTCTCACTGTTTCGGCCTCTCCCGTTGCGGAGCACAGGCTCTGGACGCGCAGGCTCAGCGGCCCTGGCTCACGGGCCCAGCCACTCCACGGCATGTGGGATCTTCCCGCACCGGGGCACGAATCCGTGTCCCCTGCGTCGGCAGGCGGACTCTCAACCACTGCGCCACCAGGGAAGCCCCTGTTTTGAATTGTTTCGTCCGTTCCCTACCTCAGCACAATATTTTAGGGCAGGTGTCCTTTACGGCCCTGAGTCCTTGTGACTATTAAGTGACCATTAGCTGCGGGCTTAAAGCCGCTCTTGCGGGAAACGGCCACAAGGCGGCAGCATTTCTACCTTTGCAGCTCTGGGTTCTTGGGCGACAGAGCTTTCCTGGAAATGGTGTTAGTAGCCTGCAGATGAGAGGGGAATGTGCCAGGGCAAACCCCCAAGAGCTTATATCTCCTGCTTCTTGTTTTTTAAATTAAATTTTTATGACGTGTCAGAGCAAATTTGATAAAAAAAAGTGTAGTTTCTCCTAAGTGTACAGAATCTGGTTCATCACATCAACGTATCTGTCTATTCCTCTTTGGATCCTTTCCCTTGTAGGTTATTATAGAGTGTTGAGTAGACCTCTTGGCGTTCCATAGGTATTTTGTGATTATATATTTCATCTGTATTAGTACACGTCTGTTAACCCCCATATCATAATTCATACATTCCTTTCACCTTTCCATTTGGTTAAACGTAATTTTGTTTTCTTAATCCATGCTTTTCCTTCTCTTGGAAATAAGTTCATGAGTATCAATTTTGAGGTAACACCTATAAGTGATGTCATAGGATATCTGTCTTTCAGTTTCTTTCTTACTTCAAGTGGGGTGGTTATCTCTAGGTCCTTATATGGTGGTGCAAACGGCACTGTTTCATTGTTTTCCGTGGCTAATATTCCACTGTTGACATGGACCACTTCCTCTTTGTGCATTTTCCTGTTGCTGGACATTTTGGTTTCTTCCAAGTCTTGGCTATATTAAATGTTTCTGCCGTGCAGGATTGCCAGCCTGTGTCTCTTCCATTCTGCTCTGCTCAGGTGATAGGCGCATCAGAGGACCTACCAGATCGCGTGGTAGCTCAGTTTTTACCCTTAAACGCACCTCCATTATGTTCTCCCTGCCGGCTGTTACCAGTTTACATCCCCCCAGCAGCTAGTGGGTACACAGTTTTCTGAAACCCCTTCAGCATTTATTCTTTGTAGACTTTTTGCTGAAGATCATTCTGACGGCTGTGAGGTGAACATTTCTGTAGATTGGATTTGCATGGCTCTATTAATTGCTGATGTTGAGCATTTTTAAATCCCCTTTTATTTTAAAGGAAAAAAAAGAAGACAGAATGGGCGTGAAACATGCCTCTTGAAATCGTCTTCTTGAAATGTTGACGTCTTTTGAATTTTCTGGTCGATTTACGACCCCAGGATTCTTTTTTTTTTTTTTTTGATGGCAGGTGTCATTTACAGGCCTGCAATTCTTTTGAATATTAAGTGACCATTAGCGCTGTTGTGGGAAACGGCCAGAAGGCGGCAGCACTTCTCCTTACCAAATCCGGTTACTAGGGCAACAGAGCCATAATGGAAGTTGTGTTGTAAGTTGTAAATTAGAATGCAGGGCGCCAGGAAAAAGCCCCTTAGGTTTATGCCTCGTTACTTGCCGTTCGTTTTTTAAATTTAATTTTTATTTTGTATCAGGGCAAATTTGATTACAATGTTTTGCTTGTTCTAGGTGTGCAAGATGTGGTTGTTTCACACGTATACATATATCTATTCTTCTTCGGGTCCTTCTCCCATGTAGCTTATGACGCAATGTTGAGTAGAGTCCTCTTGATATGCCGTAGGTCTGTGGTGATTTTATATTTCACATGTGTTTGTATATCTCTGTTAACCCCAATGTCCTGATGTATCCAATCCTCACACCTTTCCGTTTGGTGAACCATAAGTTTGCTTAATGAATCTGTGATTGGATGTCTCTGTGGAAATATCTTCACTGGTATCAATTTTTAGGTAACCCCTATAAGTGATATCGTACGTTAGGTGTCTTTCGCTTTCTCGCTTACTGCAAGTTGCGTGATCACCTCTAGACTCATCTGTGGTGCTACGAGTGGCATTGATTCATTTTTTACCCAAGCTAGTATTCCATCTCTACACGTAGCAGTTCTTCTTTGTCCACTCATCTGTTGATGGACTTTTGGTTGCTTCCACGCCTTGGCTATGGTAGTACTGCTGCAGTGCAGATTTCCTGCCTGTGTCTTTCCAATTCTGTCTCCTTAGGCTATAGGCCACGGAGTGGGCCTGCTGGATCATAGGGTAGCTGAATGTGTACCTTTTACAGGCACCTCCATTCTGTTCCCAGGAGTGGCTCTTACCAGGTTACGTCCCACTTGAGACTGAGGGTATGCATGTCTCCACAACCTCTTCAGCATTGATCGTTTGTAGTTTCTTTGCTGATGGTTATTCTGACTGGTGTGAGTCGATAGCTCTTTGTGGTTGGATTTGCATGTGTCTCATAATCCCTTGAAATTGAGCTTTGAGGCATGTCCTTTTATTTTTCAAACTGTTACGACAGCTTACGTCTTCAAATTGTTTTCTTGAAATATGTGCCACATTTTGAAATATTTTGGCCTTTACCTGCGTCAGGACATTTTGAGGGCAGGTTTCCTTTGCAGCCCTGCAGTACTTGTGCATATGAAGTGACCATTCGCACAGATTTCCGAGCTGCTGTTGCAGGTATCGGCCAGAGGCCGGCAGCATGTCTACGTTGCCCACTCTGGTACCTAGGGAGACAGACCTTCCTGCCAGTGGTGTTTCTCAGATATCAATTAGACTGCCATGTGCCCTGATAAACCCCCCAAAGCTTATGTGTCCTTACTCATGTTTGTTTTTTGAATTCATATTTTCTAGTGGAGTACTATTCCATCGTGTACATGGACCACTTCTTCTTGGTGCAGTCCTCTGTTGATGGACATTTTCGTTGCTTCCAAGTGTCGGCTATGGTAAGTATTGCCGGGGTGCAGGATTGCCAGCCTGTGCCTTTTGATTCTCGTTTTCTCAGGTGATAGGCCCAGCAGTGGGCGTGACTGATTGACTAGTAGCTCAACGTTTCCCTTTTCAAAGCACCGCCACTGTGTTTTCATCAGTGGCTCTTACCACGTCCCCCCTAGAACCGAGGGTACGCGTTTCTCCACATTTATTGTTTGCAGCATTTTTGCTAATGGCCATTCCGAGTGCTGTGAGCGGATAGGTGTTTGTAATTTGGGTTTGCATGTCTTTAAAAATGCCTAAAATTCATCATTTTTCCACGCCTGTTTCTTTTCTTTAAAAAAGAAAAGAAAAGAAAAGAAAAACGTGGGGGTACAGTATACCTCTTGAAATCGTTTCCTTGGAATGTTGCCCTCTTTCGAATTTTTGGTCGATGTTTGACCCCAGGATTTTTTTGGAGGGCAGGTGTTATTTACAGGCCTGCACGTTTGGTGACTATTTAATGACCATTAGCACTGGGTTTAAAGCTGCTGTTTTGGGAGACGGCCACAAGGCGGCAGCATTTCTCCATTCCCAAATCTGGGTACTAGGGCAGCAGAGCCTTTCTGGAAGTCGTGTTCCTAGGTTGTAAATTAGAATGGAACGTGCCAGGAGAAACGCCCATAAGTTTATGTCGCATCACTTCTGGTTGGTCTTTTAAATGATTTTAATCGGGGTAATGATTAGACTACTGTTTGTCCTGGGTGTACACAATCTGGTTCATTTGTACATTATATACGTCTATTCATGTACAGATCCTCTTCCCATGTGAAATATTACAGAGTGTTCCGTACACCTCCCTTGCTACGTGGTCGGTCTTTTTGATATATGTGTATAACGTGTATTTGTATACGTATGGTAACGCTAACCTTAATTTATCCATTCCGCCCACCTTTCCTTTTAGATAAGCGTAGTTGTTTTCTAAGTCTGTGAGCGTCTTTCTCTGTGCAAGTATGTTCATTTGTGTCAGTTATTAGATAACGCCTATAAGTGATATCATAGGATGTAGGTCTTTGGCTTTCCGACTTACCCCATGTTCTGTGATCATCTCCAAGCTCGTCTGTGGTGCCTGAAAGAGCAGTGTTTCATTGTTTTCCGTGGTTAATATTCCATTGCGTACGTGGACCACTTCTTCTTAATCCATTCGTCTGTTGATGGACATTTTGGTAGCTTCACCGTCTTGGCTATTGTGAATAAGGCCGCAGTGCAGCTGTTGCAGCCCGGGTCTTCTCGCTTCTGGTCTTCTCAGGTGAGAGGCCCAGGGGTGTGACTGCTGGATTGAACGGTACCTCAATTTTTACTTCTAAAGGCAGCTCCTTTCTGTTCTTATTGGCTGTTAGCACTTTACATCTCACCAGCAGCTAGAGGGTACACAGTTCTCTAAAGCCCCTTCAGTATTGATTGTTTGTAGAATTTTTGCTGATCGTCAGTCGACGGGTGTGAGTTGCAAACTTTTTGTAGATTAGATTTGCATGAGTCTAATAAGTCCTGAGGTTGAGCTTTTATCCACTTTCCTTTTTATTTATTTATTTATTTACTTATTTATTTTTGCGGTACGCGGGCCTCTCACTGTTTCGGCCTCTCCCGTTGCGGAGCACAGGCTCTGGACGCGCAGGCTCAGCGGCCCTGGCTCACGGGCCCAGCCACTCCACGGCATGTGGGATCTTCCCGCACCGGGGCACGAACCCGTGTCCCCTGCGTCGGCAGGCGGACTCTCAACCACTGCGCCACCGGGGAAGCCCCTGTTTTGAATTGTTTCGTCCGTTCCCTACCTCAGCACAATATTTTAGGGCAGGTGTCCTTTACGGCCCTGAGTCCTTGTGACTATTAAGTGACCATTAGCTGCGGGCTTAAAGCCGCTCTTGCGGGAAACGGCCACAAGGCGGCAGCATTTCTACCTTTGCAGCTCTGGGTTCTTGGGCGACAGAGCTTTCCTGGAAATGGTGTTAGTAGCCTGCAGATGAGAGGGGAATGTGCCAGGGCAAACCCCCAAGAGCTTATATCTCCTACTTCTTGTTTTTTAAATTAAATTTTTATGACGTGTCAGAGCAAATTTGATAAAAAAAAGTGTAGTTTCTCCTAAGTGTACAGAATCTGGTTCATCACATCAACGTATCTGTCTATTCCTCTTTGGATCCTTTCCCGTGTAGGTTATTATAGAGTGTTGAGTAGACCTCTTGGCGTTCCATAGGTATTTTGTGATTATATATTTCATCTGTATTAGTACACGTCTGTTAACCCCCATATCATAATTCATACATTCCTTTCACCTTTCCATTTGGTTAAACGTAATTTTGTTTTCTTAATCCATGCTTTTCCTTCTCTTGGAAATAAGTTCATGAGTATCAATTTTGAGGTAACACCTATAAGTGATGTCATAGGATATCTGTCTTTCAGTTTCTTTCTTACTTCAAGTGGGGTGGTTATCTCTAGGTCCTTATATGGTGGTGCAAACGGCACTGTTTCATTGTTTTCCGTGGCTAATATTCCACTGTTGACATGGACCACTTCCTCTTTGTGCATTTTCCTGTTGCTGGACATTTTGGTTTCTTCCAAGTCTTGGCTATATTAAATGTTTCTGCCGTGCAGGATTGCCAGCCTGTGTCTCTTCCATTCTGCTCTGCTCAGGTGATAGGCGCATCAGAGGACCTACCAGATCGCGTGGTAGCTCAGTTTTTACCCTTAAACGCACCTCCATTATGTTCTCCCTGCCGGCTGTTACCAGTTTACATCCCCCCAGCAGCTAGTGGGTACACAGTTTTCTGAAACCCCTTCAGCATTTATTCTTTGTAGACTTTTTGCTGAAGATCATTCTGACGGCTGTGAGGTGAACATTTCTGTAGATTGGATTTGCATGGCTCTATTAATTGCTGATGTTGAGCATTTTTAAATCCCCTTTTATTTTAAAGGAAAAAAAAGAAGACAGAATGGGCGTGAAACATGCCTCTTGAAATTGTCTTCTTGAAATGTTGACGTCTTTTGAATTTTCTGGTCGATTTACGACCCCAGGATTCTTTTTTTTTTTTTTTTGATGGCAGGTGTCATTTACAGGCCTGCAATTCTTTTGAATATTAAGTGACCATTAGCGCTGTTGTGGGAAACGGCCAGAAGGCGGCAGCACTTCTCCTTACCAAATCCGGTTACTAGGGCAACAGAGCCATAATGGAAGTTGTGTTGTAAGTTGTAAATTAGAATGCAGGGCGCCAGGAAAAAGCCCCTTAGGTTTATGCCTCGTTACTTGCCGTTCGTTTTTTAAATTTAATTTTTATTTTGTATCAGGGCAAATTTGATTACAATGTTTTGCTTGTTCTAGGTGTGCAAGATGTGGTTGTTTCACACGTATACATATATCTATTCTTCTTCGGGTCCTTCTCCCATGTAGCTTATGACGCAATGTTGACTAGAGTCCTCTTGATATGCCGTAGGTCTGTGGTGATTTTATATTTCACATGTGTTTGTATATCTCTGTTAACCCCAATGTCCTGATGTATCCAATCCTCACACCTTTCCGTTTGGTGAACCATAAGTTTGCTTAATGAATCTGTGATTGGATGTCTCTGTGGAAATATCTTCACTGGTATCAATTTTTAGGTAACCCCTATAAGTGATATCGTACGTTAGGTGTCTTTCGCTTTCTCGTTTACTGCAAGTTGCGTGATCACCTCTAGACTCATCTGTGGTGCTACGAGTGGCATTGATTCATTTTTTACCCAAGCTAGTATTCCATCTCTACACGTAGCAGTTCTTCTTTGTCCACTCATCTGTTGATGGACTTTTGGTTGCTTCCACGCCTTGGCTATGGTAGTACTGCTGCAGTGCAGATTTCCTGCCTGTGTCTTTCCAATTCTGTCTTCTTAGGCTGTAGGCCACGGAGTGGGCCTGCTGGATCGTAGAGTAGCTGAATGTGTACCTTTTACAGGCACCTCCATTCTGTTCCCAGGAGTGGCTCTTACCAGGTTACGTCCCACTTGAGACTGAGGGTATGCATGTCTCCACAACCTCTTCAGCATTGATCGTTTGTAGTTTCTTTGCTGATGGTTATTCTGACTGGTGTGAGTCGATAGCTCTTTGTGGTTGGATTTGCATGTGTCTCATAATCCCTTGAAATTGAGCTTTGAGGCATGTCCTTTTATTTTTCAAACTGTTACGACAGCTTACGTCTTCAAATTGTTTTCTTGAAATATGTGCCACATTTTGAAATATTTTGGCCTTTACCTGCGTCAGGACATTTTGAGGGCAGGTTTCCTTTGCAGCCCTGCAGTACTTGTGCATATGAAGTGACCATTCGCACAGATTTCCGAGCTGCTGTTGCAGGTATCGGCCAGAGGCCGGCAGCATGTCTACCTTGCCCACTCTGGTACCTAGGGAGACAGACCTTCCTGCCAGTGGTGTTCCTCAGATATCAATTAGACTGCCATGTGCCCTGATAAACCCCCCAAAGCTTATGTGTCCTTACTCATGTTTGTTTTTTGAATTCATATTTTCTAGTGGAGTACTATTCCATCGTGTACATGGACCACTTCTTCTTGGTGCAGTCCTCTGTTGATGGACATTTTCGTTGCTTCCAAGTGTCGGCTATGGTAAGTATTGCCGGGGTGCAGGATTGCCAGCCTGTGCCTTTTGATTCTCGTTTTCTCAGGTGATAGGCCCAGCAGTGGGCGTGACTGATTGACTAGTAGCTCAACGTTTCCCTTTTCAAAGCACCGCCACTGTGTTTTCATCAGTGGCTCTTACCACGTCCCCCCTAGAACCGAGGGTACGCGTTTCTCCACATTTATTGTTTGCAGCATTTTTGCTAATGGCCATTCCGAGTGCTGTGAGCGGATAGGTGTTTGTAATTTGGGTTTGCATGTCTTTAAAAATGCCTAAAATTCATCATTTTTCCACGCCTGTTTCTTTTCTTTAAAAAAGAAAAGAAAAGAAAAGAAAAACGTGGGGGTACAGTATACCTCTTGAAATCGTTTCCTTGGAATGTTGCCCTCTTTCGAATTTTTGGTCGATGTTTGACCCCAGGATTTTTTTGGAGGGCAGGTGTTATTTACAGGCCTGCACGTTTGGTGACTATTTAATGACCATTAGCACTGGGTTTAAAGCTGCTGTTTTGGGAGACGGCCACAAGGCGGCAGCATTTCTCCATTCCCAAATCTGGGTACTAGGGCAGCAGAGCCTTTCTGGAAGTCGTGTTCCTAGGTTGTAAATTAGAATGGAACGTGCCAGGAGAAACGCCCATAAGTTTATGTCGCATCACTTCTGGTTGGTCTTTTAAATGATTTTAATCGGGGTAATGATTAGACTACTGTTTGTCCTGGGTGTACACAATCTGGTTCATTTGTACATTATATACGTCTATTCATGTACAGATCCTCTTCCCATGTGAAATATTACAGAGTGTTCCGTACACCTCCCTTGCTACGTGGTCGGTCTTTTTGATATATGTGTATAACGTGTATTTGTATACGTATGGTAACGCTAACCTTAATTTATCCATTCCGCCCACCTTTCCTTTTAGATAAGCGTAGTTGTTTTCTAAGTCTGTGAGCGTCTTTCTCTGTGCAAGTATGTTCATTTGTGTCAGTTATTAGATAACGCCTATAAGTGATATCATAGGATGTAGGTCTTTGGCTTTCCGACTTACCCCATGTTCTGTGATCATCTCCAAGCTCGTCTGTGGTGCCTGAAAGAGCAGTGTTTCATTGTTTTCCGTGGTTAATATTCCATTGCGTACGTGGACCACTTCTTCTTAATCCATTCGTCTGTTGATGGACATTTTGGTAGCTTCACCGTCTTGGCTATTGTGAATAAGGCCGCAGTGCAGCTGTTGCAGCCCGGGTCTTCTCGCTTCTGGTCTTCTCAGGTGAGAGGCCCAGGGGTGTGACTGCTGGATTGAACGGTACCTCAATTTTTACTTCTAAAGGCAGCTCCTTTCTGTTCTTATTGGCTGTTAGCACTTTACATCTCACCAGCAGCTAGAGGGTACACAGTTCTCTAAAGCCCCTTCAGTATTGATTGTTTGTAGAATTTTTGCTGATCGTCAGTCGACGGGTGTGAGTTGCAAACTTTTTGTAGATTAGATTTGCATGAGTCTAATAAGTCCTGAGGTTGAGCTTTTATCCACTTTCCTTTTTATTTATTTATTTATTTACTTATTTATTTTTGCGGTACGCGGGCCTCTCACTGTTTCGGCCTCTCCCGTTGCGGAGCACAGGCTCTGGACGCGCAGGCTCAGCGGCCCTGGCTCACGGGCCCAGCCACTCCACGGCATGTGGGATCTTCCCGCACCGGGGCACGAACCCGTGTCCCCTGCGTCGGCAGGCGGACTCTCAACCACTGCGCCACCGGGGAAGCCCCTGTTTTGAATTGTTTCGTCCGTTCCCTACCTCAGCACAATATTTTAGGGCAGGTGTCCTTTACGGCCCTGAGTCCTTGTGACTATTAAGTGACCATTAGCTGCGGGCTTAAAGCCGCTCTTGCGGGAAACGGCCACAAGGCGGCAGCATTTCTACCTTTGCAGCTCTGGGTTCTTGGGCGACAGAGCTTTCCTGGAAATGGTGTTAGTAGCCTGCAGATGAGAGGGGAATGTGCCAGGGCAAACCCCCAAGAGCTTATATCTCCTACTTCTTGTTTTTTAAATTAAATTTTTATGACGTGTCAGAGCAAATTTGATAAAAAAAAGTGTAGTTTCTCCTAAGTGTACAGAATCTGGTTCATCACATCAACGTATCTGTCTATTCCTCTTTGGATCCTTTCCCGTGTAGGTTATTATAGAGTGTTGAGTAGACCTCTTGGCGTTCCATAGGTATTTTGTGATTATATATTTCATCTGTATTAGTACACGTCTGTTAACCCCCATATCATAATTCATACATTCCTTTCACCTTTCCATTTGGTTAAACGTAATTTTGTTTTCTTAATCCATGCTTTTCCTTCTCTTGGAAATAAGTTCATGAGTATCAATTTTGAGGTAACACCTATAAGTGATGTCATAGGATATCTGTCTTTCAGTTTCTTTCTTACTTCAAGTGGGGTGGTTATCTCTAGGTCCTTATATGGTGGTGCAAACGGCACTGTTTCATTGTTTTCCGTGGCTAATATTCCACTGTTGACATGGACCACTTCCTCTTTGTGCATTTTCCTGTTGCTGGACATTTTGGTTTCTTCCAAGTCTTGGCTATATTAAATGTTTCTGCCGTGCAGGATTGCCAGCCTGTGTCTCTTCCATTCTGCTCTGCTCAGGTGATAGGCGCATCAGAGGACCTACCAGATCGCGTGGTAGCTCAGTTTTTACCCTTAAACGCACCTCCATTATGTTCTCCCTGCCGGCTGTTACCAGTTTACATCCCCCCAGCAGCTAGTGGGTACACAGTTTTCTGAAACCCCTTCAGCATTTATTCTTTGTAGACTTTTTGCTGAAGATCATTCTGACGGCTGTGAGGTGAACATTTCTGTAGATTGGATTTGCATGGCTCTATTAATTGCTGATGTTGAGCATTTTTAAATCCCCTTTTATTTTAAAGGAAAAAAAAGAAGACAGAATGGGCGTGAAACATGCCTCTTGAAATTGTCTTCTTGAAATGTTGACGTCTTTTGAATTTTCTGGTCGATTTACGACCCCAGGATTCTTTTTTTTTTTTTTTTTTGATGGCAGGTGTCATTTACAGGCCTGCAATTCTTTTGAATATTAAGTGACCATTAGCGCTGTTGTGGGAAACGGCCAGAAGGCGGCAGCACTTCTCCTTACCAAATCCGGTTACTAGGGCAACAGAGCCATAATGGAAGTTGTGTTGTAAGTTGTAAATTAGAATGCAGGGCGCCAGGAAAAAGCCCCTTAGGTTTATGCCTCGTTACTTGCCGTTCGTTTTTTAAATTTAATTTTTATTTTGTATCAGGGCAAATTTGATTACAATGTTTTGCTTGTTCTAGGTGTGCAAGATGTGGTTGTTTCACACGTATACATATATCTATTCTTCTTCGGGTCCTTCTCCCATGTAGCTTATGACGCAATGTTGACTAGAGTCCTCTTGATATGCCGTAGGTCTGTGGTGATTTTATATTTCACATGTGTTTGTATATCTCTGTTAACCCCAATGTCCTGATGTATCCAATCCTCACACCTTTCCGTTTGGTGAACCATAAGTTTGCTTAATGAATCTGTGATTGGATGTCTCTGTGGAAATATCTTCACTGGTATCAATTTTTAGGTAACCCCTATAAGTGATATCGTACGTTAGGTGTCTTTCGCTTTCTCGTTTACTGCAAGTTGCGTGATCACCTCTAGACTCATCTGTGGTGCTACGAGTGGCATTGATTCATTTTTTACCCAAGCTAGTATTCCATCTCTACACGTAGCAGTTCTTCTTTGTCCACTCATCTGTTGATGGACTTTTGGTTGCTTCCACGCCTTGGCTATGGTAGTACTGCTGCAGTGCAGATTTCCTGCCTGTGTCTTTCCAATTCTGTCTTCTTAGGCTGTAGGCCACGGAGTGGGCCTGCTGGATCGTAGAGTAGCTGAATGTGTACCTTTTACAGGCACCTCCATTCTGTTCCCAGGAGTGGCTCTTACCAGGTTACGTCCCACTTGAGACTGAGGGTATGCATGTCTCCACAACCTCTTCAGCATTGATCGTTTGTAGTTTCTTTGCTGATGGTTATTCTGACTGGTGTGAGTCGATAGCTCTTTGTGGTTGGATTTGCATGTGTCTCATAATCCCTTGAAATTGAGCTTTGAGGCATGTCCTTTTATTTTTCAAACTGTTACGACAGCTTACGTCTTCAAATTGTTTTCTTGAAATATGTGCCACATTTTGAAATATTTTGGCCTTTACCTGCGTCAGGACATTTTGAGGGCAGGTTTCCTTTGCAGCCCTGCAGTACTTGTGCATATGAAGTGACCATTCGCACAGATTTCCGAGCTGCTGTTGCAGGTATCGGCCAGAGGCCGGCAGCATGTCTACGTTGCCCACTCTGGTACCTAGGGAGACAGACCTTCCTGCCAGTGGTGTTCCTCAGATATCAATTAGACTGCCATGTGCCCTGATAAACCCCCCAAAGCTTATGTGTCCTTACTCATGTTTGTTTTTTGAATTCATATTTTCTAGTGGAGTACTATTCCATCGTGTACATGGACCACTTCTTCTTGGTGCAGTCCTCTGTTGATGGACATTTTCGTTGCTTCCAAGTGTCGGCTATGGTAAGTATTGCCGGGGTGCAGGATTGCCAGCCTGTGCCTTTTGATTCTCGTTTTCTCAGGTGATAGGCCCAGCAGTGGGCGTGACTGATTGACTAGTAGCTCAACGTTTCCCTTTTCAAAGCACCGCCACTGTGTTTTCATCAGTGGCTCTTACCACGTCCCCCCTAGAACCGAGGGTACGCGTTTCTCCACATTTATTGTTTGCAGCATTTTTGCTAATGGCCATTCCGAGTGCTGTGAGCGGATAGGTTTTTGTAATTTGGGTTTGCATGTCTTTAAAAATGCCTAAAATTCATCATTTTTCCACGCCTGTTTCTTTTCTTTAAAAAAGAAAAGAAAAGAAAAGAAAAACGTGGGGGTACAGTATACCTCTTGAAATCGTTTCCTTGGAATGTTGCCCTCTTTCGAATTTTTGGTCGATGTTTGACCCCAGGATTTTTTTGGAGGGCAGGTGTTATTTACAGGCCTGCACGTTTGGTGACTATTTAATGACCATTAGCACTGGGTTTAAAGCTGCTGTTTTGGGAGACGGCCACAAGGCGGCAGCATTTCTCCATTCCCAAATCTGGGTACTAGGGCAGCAGAGCCTTTCTGGAAGTCGTGTTCCTAGGTTGTAAATTAGAATGGAACGTGCCAGGAGAAACGCCCATAAGTTTATGTCGCATCACTTCTGGTTGGTCTTTTAAATGATTTTAATCGGGGTAATGATTAGACTACTGTTTGTCCTGGGTGTACACAATCTGGTTCATTTGTACATTATATACGTCTATTCATGTACAGATCCTCTTCCCATGTGAAATATTACAGAGTGTTCCGTACACCTCCCTTGCTACGTGGTCGGTCTTTTTGATATATGTGTATAACGTGTATTTGTATACGTATGGTAACGCTAACCTTAATTTATCCATTCCGCCCACCTTTCCTTTTAGATAAGCGTAGTTGTTTTCTAAGTCTGTGAGCGTCTTTCTCTGTGCAAGTATGTTCATTTGTGTCAGTTATTAGATAACGCCTATAAGTGATATCATAGGATGTAGGTCTTTGGCTTTCCGACTTACCCCATGTTCTGTGATCATCTCCAAGCTCGTCTGTGGTGCCTGAAAGAGCAGTGTTTCATTGTTTTCCGTGGTTAATATTCCATTGCGTACGTGGACCACTTCTTCTTAATCCATTCGTCTGTTGATGGACATTTTGGTAGCTTCACCGTCTTGGCTATTGTGAATAAGGCCGCAGTGCAGCTGTTGCAGCCCGGGTCTTCTCGCTTCTGGTCTTCTCAGGTGAGAGGCCCAGGGGTGTGACTGCTGGATTGAACGGTACCTCAATTTTTACTTCTAAAGGCAGCTCCTTTCTGTTCTTATTGGCTGTTAGCACTTTACATCTCACCAGCAGCTAGAGGGTACACAGTTCTCTAAAGCCCCTTCAGTATTGATTGTTTGTAGAATTTTTGCTGATTGTCAGTCGACGGGTGTGAGTTGCAAACTTTTTGTAGATTAGATTTGCATGAGTCTAATAATTCCTGAGGTTGAGCTTTTATCCACTTTCCTTTTTATTTATTTATTTATTTACTTATTTATTTTTGCGGTACGCGGGCCTCTCACTGTTTCGGCCTCTCCCGTTGCGGAGCACAGGCTCTGGACGCGCAGGCTCAGCGGCCCTGGCTCACGGGCCCAGCCACTCCACGGCATGTGGGATCTTCCCGCACCGGGGCACGAATCCGTGTCCCCTGCGTCGGCAGGCGGACTCTCAACCACTGCGCCACCAGGGAAGCCCCTGTTTTGAATTGTTTCGTCCGTTCCCTACCTCAGCACAATATTTTAGGGCAGGTGTCCTTTACGGCCCTGAGTCCTTGTGACTATTAAGTGACCATTAGCTGCGGGCTTAAAGCCGCTCTTGCGGGAAACGGCCACAAGGCGGCAGCATTTCTACCTTTGCAGCTCTGGGTTCTTGGGCGACAGAGCTTTCCTGGAAATGGTGTTAGTAGCCTGCAGATGAGAGGGGAATGTGCCAGGGCAAACCCCCAAGAGCTTATATCTCCTGCTTCTTGTTTTTTAAATTAAATTTTTATGACGTGTCAGAGCAAATTTGATAAAAAAAAGTGTAGTTTCTCCTAAGTGTACAGAATCTGGTTCATCACATCAACGTATCTGTCTATTCCTCTTTGGATCCTTTCCCTTGTAGGTTATTATAGAGTGTTGAGTAGACCTCTTGGCGTTCCATAGGTATTTTGTGATTATATATTTCATCTGTATTAGTACACGTCTGTTAACCCCCATATCATAATTCATACATTCCTTTCACCTTTCCATTTGGTTAAACGTAATTTTGTTTTCTTAATCCATGCTTTTCCTTCTCTTGGAAATAAGTTCATGAGTATCAATTTTGAGGTAACACCTATAAGTGATGTCATAGGATATCTGTCTTTCAGTTTCTTTCTTACTTCAAGTGGGGTGGTTATCTCTAGGTCCTTATATGGTGGTGCAAACGGCACTGTTTCATTGTTTTCCGTGGCTAATATTCCACTGTTGACATGGACCACTTCCTCTTTGTGCATTTTCCTGTTGCTGGACATTTTGGTTTCTTCCAAGTCTTGGCTATATTAAATGTTTCTGCCGTGCAGGATTGCCAGCCTGTGTCTCTTCCATTCTGCTCTGCTCAGGTGATAGGCGCATCAGAGGACCTACCAGATCGCGTGGTAGCTCAGTTTTTACCCTTAAACGCACCTCCATTATGTTCTCCCTGCCGGCTGTTACCAGTTTACATCCCCCCAGCAGCTAGTGGGTACACAGTTTTCTGAAACCCCTTCAGCATTTATTCTTTGTAGACTTTTTGCTGAAGATCATTCTGACGGCTGTGAGGTGAACATTTCTGTAGATTGGATTTGCATGGCTCTATTAATTGCTGATGTTGAGCATTTTTAAATCCCCTTTTATTTTAAAGGAAAAAAAAGAAGACAGAATGGGCGTGAAACATGCCTCTTGAAATCGTCTTCTTGAAATGTTGACGTCTTTTGAATTTTCTGGTCGATTTACGACCCCAGGATTCTTTTTTTTTTTTTTTTGATGGCAGGTGTCATTTACAGGCCTGCAATTCTTTTGAATATTAAGTGACCATTAGCGCTGTTGTGGGAAACGGCCAGAAGGCGGCAGCACTTCTCCTTACCAAATCCGGTTACTAGGGCAACAGAGCCATAATGGAAGTTGTGTTGTAAGTTGTAAATTAGAATGCAGGGCGCCAGGAAAAAGCCCCTTAGGTTTATGCCTCGTTACTTGCCGTTCGTTTTTTAAATTTAATTTTTATTTTGTATCAGGGCAAATTTGATTACAATGTTTTGCTTGTTCTAGGTGTGCAAGATGTGGTTGTTTCACACGTATACATATATCTATTCTTCTTCGGGTCCTTCTCCCATGTAGCTTATGACGCAATGTTGAGTAGAGTCCTCTTGATATGCCGTAGGTCTGTGGTGATTTTATATTTCACATGTGTTTGTATATCTCTGTTAACCCCAATGTCCTGATGTATCCAATCCTCACACCTTTCCGTTTGGTGAACCATAAGTTTGCTTAATGAATCTGTGATTGGATGTCTCTGTGGAAATATCTTCACTGGTATCAATTTTTAGGTAACCCCTATAAGTGATATCGTACGTTAGGTGTCTTTCGCTTTCTCGCTTACTGCAAGTTGCGTGATCACCTCTAGACTCATCTGTGGTGCTACGAGTGGCATTGATTCATTTTTTACCCAAGCTAGTATTCCATCTCTACACGTAGCAGTTCTTCTTTGTCCACTCATCTGTTGATGGACTTTTGGTTGCTTCCACGCCTTGGCTATGGTAGTACTGCTGCAGTGCAGATTTCCTGCCTGTGTCTTTCCAATTCTGTCTCCTTAGGCTATAGGCCACGGAGTGGGCCTGCTGGATCATAGGGTAGCTGAATGTGTACCTTTTACAGGCACCTCCATTCTGTTCCCATGAGTGGCTCTTACCAGGTTACGTCCCACTTGAGACTGAGGGTATGCATGTCTCCACAACCTCTTCAGCATTGATCGTTTGTAGTTTCTTTGCTGATGGTTATTCTGACTGGTGTGAGTCGATAGCTCTTTGTGGTTGGATTTGCATGTGTCTCATAATCCCTTGAAATTGAGCTTTGAGGCATGTCCTTTTATTTTTCAAACTGTTACGACAGCTTACGTCTTCAAATTGTTTTCTTGAAATATGTGCCACATTTTGAAATATTTTGGCCTTTACCTGCGTCAGGACATTTTGAGGGCAGGTTTCCTTTGCAGCCCTGCAGTACTTGTGCATATGAAGTGACCATTCGCACAGATTTCCGAGCTGCTGTTGCAGGTATCGGCCAGAGGCCGGCAGCATGTCTACGTTGCCCACTCTGGTACCTAGGGAGACAGACCTTCCTGCCAGTGGTGTTTCTCAGATATCAATTAGACTGCCATGTGCCCTGATAAACCCCCCAAAGCTTATGTGTCCTTACTCATGTTTGTTTTTTGAATTCATATTTTCTAGTGGAGTACTATTCCATCGTGTACATGGACCACTTCTTCTTGGTGCAGTCCTCTGTTGATGGACATTTTCGTTGCTTCCAAGTGTCGGCTATGGTAAGTATTGCCGGGGTGCAGGATTGCCAGCCTGTGCCTTTTGATTCTCGTTTTCTCAGGTGATAGGCCCAGCAGGGGGCGTGACTGATTGACTAGTAGCTCAACGTTTCCCTTTTCAAAGCACCGCCACTGTGTTTTCATCAGTGGCTCTTACCACGTCCCCCCTAGAACCGAGGGTACGCGTTTCTCCACATTTATTGTTTGCAGCATTTTTGCTAATGGCCATTCCGAGTGCTGTGAGCGGATAGGTTTTTGTAATTTGGGTTTGC
Organism: Pseudorca crassidens; assembly: GCF_039906515.1. Classification (NCBI taxonomy): domain Eukaryota; kingdom Metazoa; phylum Chordata; class Mammalia; order Artiodactyla; family Delphinidae; genus Pseudorca; species Pseudorca crassidens. The sequence goes on along the minus strand of NC_090317.1, from coordinate 124,057,745 downwards.
ATGTCTTTAAAAATGCCTAAAATTCATCATTTTTCCACGCCTGTTTCTTTTCTTTAAAAAAGAAAAGAAAAGAAAAGAAAAACGTGGGGGTACAGTATACCTCTTGAAATCGTTTCCTTGGAATGTTGCCCTCTTTCGAATTTTTGGTCGATGTTTGACCCCAGGATTTTTTTGGAGGGCAGGTGTTATTTACAGGCCTGCACGTTTGGTGACTATTTAATGACCATTAGCACTGGGTTTAAAGCTGCTGTTTTGGGAGACGGCCACAAGGCGGCAGCATTTCTCCATTCCCAAATCTGGGTACTAGGGCAGCAGAGCCTTTCTGGAAGTCGTGTTCCTAGGTTGTAAATTAGAATGGAACGTGCCAGGAGAAACGCCCATAAGTTTATGTCGCATCACTTCTGGTTGGTCTTTTAAATGATTTTAATCGGGGTAATGATTAGACTACTGTTTGTCCTGGGTGTACACAATCTGGTTCATTTGTACATTATATACGTCTATTCATGTACAGATCCTCTTCCCATGTGAAATATTACAGAGTGTTCCGTACACCTCCCTTGCTACGTGGTCGGTCTTTTTGATATATGTGTATAACGTGTATTTGTATACGTATGGTAACGCTAACCTTAATTTATCCATTCCGCCCGCCTTTCCTTTTAGATAAGCGTAGTTGTTTTCTAAGTCTGTGAGCGTCTTTCTCTGTGCAAGTATGTTCATTTGTGTCAGTTATTAGATAACGCCTATAAGTGATATCATAGGATGTAGGTCTTTGGCTTTCCGACTTACCCCATGTTCTGTGATCATCTCCAAGCTCGTCTGTGGTGCCTGAAAGAGCAGTGTTTCATTGTTTTCCGTGGTTAATATTCCATTGCGTACGTGGACCACTTCTTCTTAATCCATTCGTCTGTTGATGGACATTTTGGTAGCTTCACCGTCTTGGCTATTGTGAATAAGGCCGCAGTGCAGCTGTTGCAGCCCGGGTCTTCTCGCTTCTGGTCTTCTCAGGTGAGAGGCCCAGGGGTGTGACTGCTGGATTGAACGGTACCTCAATTTTTACTTCTAAAGGCAGCTCCTTTCTGTTCTTATTGGCTGTTAGCACTTTACATCTCACCAGCAGCTAGAGGGTACACAGTTCTCTAAAGCCCCTTCAGTATTGATTGTTTGTAGAATTTTTGCTGATCGTCAGTCGACGGGTGTGAGTTGCAAACTTTTTGTAGATTAGATTTGCATGAGTCTAATAATTCCTGAGGTTGAGCTTTTATCCACTTTCCTTTTTATTTATTTATTTATTTACTTATTTATTTTTGCGGTACGCGGGCCTCTCACTGTTTCGGCCTCTCCCGTTGCGGAGCACAGGCTCTGGACGCGCAGGCTCAGCGGCCCTGGCTCACGGGCCCAGCCACTCCACGGCATGTGGGATCTTCCCGCACCGGGGCACGAACCCGTGTCCCCTGCGTCGGCAGGCGGACTCTCAACCACTGCGCCACCGGGGAAGCCCCTGTTTTGAATTGTTTCGTCCGTTCCCTACCTCAGCACAATATTTTAGGGCAGGTGTCCTTTACGGCCCTGAGTCCTTGTGACTATTAAGTGACCATTAGCTGCGGGCTTAAAGCCGCTCTTGCGGGAAACGGCCACAAGGCGGCAGCATTTCTACCTTTGCAGCTCTGGGTTCTTGGGCGACAGAGCTTTCCTGGAAATGGTGTTAGTAGCCTGCAGATGAGAGGGGAATGTGCCAGGGCAAACCCCCAAGAGCTTATATCTCCTACTTCTTGTTTTTTAAATTAAATTTTTATGACGTGTCAGAGCAAATTTGATAAAAAAAAGTGTAGTTTCTCCTAAGTGTACAGAATCTGGTTCATCACATCAACGTATCTGTCTATTCCTCTTTGGATCCTTTCCCGTGTAGGTTATTATAGAGTGTTGAGTAGACCTCTTGGCGTTCCATAGGTATTTTGTGATTATATATTTCATCTGTATTAGTACACGTCTGTTAACCCCCATATCATAATTCATACATTCCTTTCACCTTTCCATTTGGTTAAACGTAATTTTGTTTTCTTAATCCATGCTTTTCCTTCTCTTGGAAATAAGTTCATGAGTATCAATTTTGAGGTAACACCTATAAGTGATGTCATAGGATATCTGTCTTTCAGTTTCTTTCTTACTTCAAGTGGGGTGGTTATCTCTAGGTCCTTATATGGTGGTGCAAACGGCACTGTTTCATTGTTTTCCGTGGCTAATATTCCACTGTTGACATGGACCACTTCCTCTTTGTGCATTTTCCTGTTGCTGGACATTTTGGTTTCTTCCAAGTCTTGGCTATATTAAATGTTTCTGCCGTGCAGGATTGCCAGCCTGTGTCTCTTCCATTCTGCTCTGCTCAGGTGATAGGCGCATCAGAGGACCTACCAGATCGCGTGGTAGCTCAGTTTTTACCCTTAAACGCACCTCCATTATGTTCTCCCTGCCGGCTGTTACCAGTTTACATCCCCCCAGCAGCTAGTGGGTACACAGTTTTCTGAAACCCCTTCAGCATTTATTCTTTGTAGACTTTTTGCTGAAGATCATTCTGACGGCTGTGAGGTGAACATTTCTGTAGATTGGATTTGCATGGCTCTATTAATTGCTGATGTTGAGCATTTTTAAATCCCCTTTTATTTTAAAGGAAAAAAAAGAAGACAGAATGGGCGTGAAACATGCCTCTTGAAATCGTCTTCTTGAAATGTTGACGTCTTTTGAATTTTCTGGTCGATTTACGACCCCAGGATTCTTTTTTTTTTTTTTTTGATGGCAGGTGTCATTTACAGGCCTGCAATTCTTTTGAATATTAAGTGACCATTAGCGCTGTTGTGGGAAACGGCCAGAAGGCGGCAGCACTTCTCCTTACCAAATCCGGTTACTAGGGCAACAGAGCCATAATGGAAGTTGTGTTGTAAGTTGTAAATTAGAATGCAGGGCGCCAGGAAAAAGCCCCTTAGGTTTATGCCTCGTTACTTGCCGTTCGTTTTTTAAATTTAATTTTTATTTTGTATCAGGGCAAATTTGATTACAATGTTTTGCTTGTTCTAGGTGTGCAAGATGTGGTTGTTTCACACGTATACATATATCTATTCTTCTTCGGGTCCTTCTCCCATGTAGCTTATGACGCAGTGTTGAGTAGAGTCCTCTTGATATGCCGTAGGTCTGTGGTGATTTTATATTTCACATGTGTTTGTATATCTCTGTTAACCCCAATGTCCTGATGTATCCAATCCTCACACCTTTCCGTTTGGTGAACCATAAGTTTGCTTAATGAATCTGTGATTGGATGTCTCTGTGGAAATATCTTCACTGGTATCAATTTTTAGGTAACCCCTATAAGTGATATCGTACGTTAGGTGTCTTTCGCTTTCTCGCTTACTGCAAGTTGCGTGATCACCTCTAGACTCATCTGTGGTGCTACGAGTGGCATTGATTCATTTTTTACCCAAGCTAGTATTCCATCTCTACACGTAGCAGTTCTTCTTTGTCCACTCATCTGTTGATGGACTTTTGGTTGCTTCCACGCCTTGGCTATGGTAGTACTGCTGCAGTGCAGATTTCCTGCCTGTGTCTTTCCAATTCTGTCTCCTTAGGCTATAGGCCACGGAGTGGGCCTGCTGGATCATAGGGTAGCTGAATGTGTACCTTTTACAGGCACCTCCATTCTGTTCCCATGAGTGGCTCTTACCAGGTTACGTCCCACTTGAGACTGAGGGTATGCATGTCTCCACAACCTCTTCAGCATTGATCGTTTGTAGTTTCTTTGCTGATGGTTATTCTGACTGGTGTGAGTCGATAGCTCTTTGTGGTTGGATTTGCATGTGTCTCATAATCCCTTGAAATTGAGCTTTGAGGCATGTCCTTTTATTTTTCAAACTGTTACGACAGCTTACGTCTTCAAATTGTTTTCTTGAAATATGTGCCACATTTTGAAATATTTTGGCCTTTACCTGCGTCAGGACATTTTGAGGGCAGGTTTCCTTTGCAGCCCTGCAGTACTTGTGCATATGAAGTGACCATTCGCACAGATTTCCGAGCTGCTGTTGCAGGTATCGGCCAGAGGCCGGCAGCATGTCCACGTTGCCCACTCTGGTACCTAGGGAGACAGACCTTCCTGCCAGTGGTGTTTCTCAGATATCAATTAGACTGCCATGTGCCCTGATAAACCCCCCAAAGCTTATGTGTCCTTACTCATGTTTGTTTTTTGAATTCATATTTTCTAGTGGAGTACTATTCCATCGTGTACATGGACCACTTCTTCTTGGTGCAGTCCTCTGTTGATGGACATTTTCGTTGCTTCCAAGTGTCGGCTATGGTAAGTATTGCCGGGGTGCAGGATTGCCAGCCTGTGCCTTTTGATTCTCGTTTTCTCAGGTGATAGGCCCAGCAGGGGGCGTGACTGATTGACTAGTAGCTCAACGTTTCCCTTTTCAAAGCACCGCCACTGTGTTTTCATCAGTGGCTCTTACCACGTCCCCCCTAGAACCGAGGGTACGCGTTTCTCCACATTTATTGTTTGCAGCATTTTTGCTAATGGCCATTCCGAGTGCTGTGAGCGGATAGGTTTTTGTAATTTGGGTTTGCATGTCTTTAAAAATGCCTAAAATTCATCATTTTTCCACGCCTGTTTCTTTTCTTTAAAAAAGAAAAGAAAAGAAAAGAAAAACGTGGGGGTACAGTATACCTCTTGAAATCGTTTCCTTGGAATGTTGCCCTCTTTCGAATTTTTGGTCGATGTTTGACCCCAGGATTTTTTTGGAGGGCAGGTGTTATTTACAGGCCTGCACGTTTGGTGACTATTTAATGACCATTAGCACTGGGTTTAAAGCTGCTGTTTTGGGAGACGGCCACAAGGCGGCAGCATTTCTCCATTCCCAAATCTGGGTACTAGGGCAGCAGAGCCTTTCTGGAAGTCGTGTTCCTAGGTTGTAAATTAGAATGGAACGTGCCAGGAGAAACGCCCATAAGTTTATGTCGCATCACTTCTGGTTGGTCTTTTAAATGATTTTAATCGGGGTAATGATTAGACTACTGTTTGTCCTGGGTGTACACAATCTGGTTCATTTGTACATTATATACGTCTATTCATGTACAGATCCTCTTCCCATGTGAAATATTACAGAGTGTTCCGTACACCTCCCTTGCTACGTGGTCGGTCTTTTTGATATATGTGTATAACGTGTATTTGTATACGTATGGTAACGCTAACCTTAATTTATCCATTCCGCCCACCTTTCCTTTTAGATAAGCGTAGTTGTTTTCTAAGTCTGTGAGCGTCTTTCTCTGTGCAAGTATGTTCATTTGTGTCAGTTATTAGATAACGCCTATAAGTGATATCATAGGATGTAGGTCTTTGGCTTTCCGACTTACCCCATGTTCTGTGATCATCTCCAAGCTCGTCTGTGGTGCCTGAAAGAGCAGTGTTTCATTGTTTTCCGTGGTTAATATTCCATTGCGTACGTGGACCACTTCTTCTTAATCCATTCGTCTGTTGATGGACATTTTGGTAGCTTCACCGTCTTGGCTATTGTGAATAAGGCCGCAGTGCAGCTGTTGCAGCCCGGGTCTTCTCGCTTCTGGTCTTCTCAGGTGAGAGGCCCAGGGGTGTGACTGCTGGATTGAACGGTACCTCAATTTTTACTTCTAAAGGCAGCTCCTTTCTGTTCTTATTGGCTGTTAGCACTTTACATCTCACCAGCAGCTAGAGGGTACACAGTTCTCTAAAGCCCCTTCAGTATTGATTGTTTGTAGAATTTTTGCTGATCGTCAGTCGACGGGTGTGAGTTGCAAACTTTTTGTAGATTAGATTTGCATGAGTCTAATAATTCCTGAGGTTGAGCTTTTATCCACTTTCCTTTTTATTTATTTATTTATTTACTTATTTATTTTTGCGGTACGCGGGCCTCTCACTGTTTCGGCCTCTCCCGTTGCGGAGCACAGGCTCTGGACGCGCAGGCTCAGCGGCCCTGGCTCACGGGCCCAGCCACTCCACGGCATGTGGGATCTTCCCGCACCGGGGCACGAACCCGTGTCCCCTGCGTCGGCAGGCGGACTCTCAACCACTGCGCCACCAGGGAAGCCCCTGTTTTGAATTGTTTCGTCCGTTCCCTACCTCAGCACAATATTTTAGGGCAGGTGTCCTTTACGGCCCTGAGTCCTTGTGACTATTAAGTGACCATTAGCTGCGGGCTTAAAGCCGCTCTTGCGGGAAACGGCCACAAGGCGGCAGCATTTCTACCTTTGCAGCTCTGGGTTCTTGGGCGACAGAGCTTTCCTGGAAATGGTGTTAGTAGCCTGCAGATGAGAGGGGAATGTGCCAGGGCAAACCCCCAAGAGCTTATATCTCCTACTTCTTGTTTTTTAAATTAAATTTTTATGACGTGTCAGAGCAAATTTGATAAAAAAAAGTGTAGTTTCTCCTAAGTGTACAGAATCTGGTTCATCATATCAACGTATCTGTCTATTCCTCTTTGGATCCTTTCCCGTGTAGGTTATTATAGAGTGTTGAGTAGACCTCTTGGCGTTCCATAGGTATTTTGTGATTATATATTTCATCTGTATTAGTACATGTCTGTTAACCCCCATATCATAATTCATACATTCCTTTCACCTTTCCATTTGGTTAAACGTAATTTTGTTTTCTTAATCCATGCTTTTCCTTCTCTTGGAAATAAGTTCATGAGTATCAATTTTGAGGTAACACCTATAAGTGATGTCATAGGATATCTGTCTTTCAGTTTCTTTCTTACTTCAAGTGGGGTGGTTATCTCTAGGTCCTTATATGGTGGTGCAAACGGCACTGTTTCATTGTTTTCCGTGGCTAATATTCCACTGTTGACATGGACCACTTCCTCTTTGTGCATTTTCCTGTTGCTGGACATTTTGGTTTCTTCCAAGTCTTGGCTATATTAAATGTTTCTGCCGTGCAGGATTGCCAGCCTGTGTCTCTTCCATTCTGCTCTGCTCAGGTGATAGGCGCATCAGAGGACCTACCAGATCGCGTGGTAGCTCAGTTTTTACCCTTAAACGCACCTCCATTATGTTCTCCCTGCCGGCTGTTACCAGTTTACATCCCCCCAGCAGCTAGTGGGTACACAGTTTTCTGAAACCCCTTCAGCATTTATTCTTTGTAGACTTTTTGCTGAAGATCATTCTGACGGCTGTGAGGTGAACATTTCTGTAGATTGGATTTGCATGGCTCTATTAATTGCTGATGTTGAGCATTTTTAAATCCCCTTTTATTTTAAAGGAAAAAAAAGAAGACAGAATGGGCGTGAAACATGCCTCTTGAAATCGTCTTCTTGAAATGTTGACGTCTTTTGAATTTTCTGGTCGATTTACGACCCCAGGATTCTTTTTTTTTTTTTTTTGATGGCAGGTGTCATTTACAGGCCTGCAATTCTTTTGAATATTAAGTGACCATTAGCGCTGTTGTGGGAAACGGCCAGAAGGCGGCAGCACTTCTCCTTACCAAATCCGGTTACTAGGGCAACAGAGCCATAATGGAAGTTGTGTTGTAAGTTGTAAATTAGAATGCAGGGCGCCAGGAAAAAGCCCCTTAGGTTTATGCCTCGTTACTTGCCGTTCGTTTTTTAAATTTAATTTTTATTTTGTATCAGGGCAAATTTGATTACAATGTTTTGCTTGTTCTAGGTGTGCAAGATGTGGTTGTTTCACACGTATACATATATCTATTCTTCTTCGGGTCCTTCTCCCATGTAGCTTATGACGCAGTGTTGAGTAGAGTCCTCTTGATATGCCGTAGGTCTGTGGTGATTTTATATTTCACATGTGTTTGTATATCTCTGTTAACCCCAATGTCCTGATGTATCCAATCCTCACACCTTTCCGTTTGGTGAACCATAAGTTTGCTTAATGAATCTGTGATTGGATGTCTCTGTGGAAATATCTTCACTGGTATCAATTTTTAGGTAACCCCTATAAGTGATATCGTACGTTAGGTGTCTTTCGCTTTCTCGCTTACTGCAAGTTGCGTGATCACCTCTAGACTCATCTGTGGTGCTACGAGTGGCATTGATTCATTTTTTACCCAAGCTAGTATTCCATCTCTACACGTAGCAGTTCTTCTTTGTCCACTCATCTGTTGATGGACTTTTGGTTGCTTCCACGCCTTGGCTATGGTAGTACTGCTGCAGTGCAGATTTCCTGCCTGTGTCTTTCCAATTCTGTCTCCTTAGGCTATAGGCCACGGAGTGGGCCTGCTGGATCATAGGGTAGCTGAATGTGTACCTTTTACAGGCACCTCCATTCTGTTCCCATGAGTGGCTCTTACCAGGTTACGTCCCACTTGAGACTGAGGGTATGCATGTCTCCACAACCTCTTCAGCATTGATCGTTTGTAGTTTCTTTGCTGATGGTTATTCTGACTGGTGTGAGTCGATAGCTCTTTGTGGTTGGATTTGCATGTGTCTCATAATCCCTTGAAATTGAGCTTTGAGGCATGTCCTTTTATTTTTCAAACTGTTACGACAGCTTACGTCTTCAAATTGTTTTCTTGAAATATGTGCCACATTTTGAAATATTTTGGCCTTTACCTGCGTCAGGACATTTTGAGGGCAGGTTTCCTTTGCAGCCCTGCAGTACTTGTGCATATGAAGTGACCATTCGCACAGATTTCCGAGCTGCTGTTGCAGGTATCGGCCAGAGGCCGGCAGCATGTCTACGTTGCCCACTCTGGTACCTAGGGAGACAGACCTTCCTGCCAGTGGTGTTTCTCAGATATCAATTAGACTGCCATGTGCCCTGATAAACCCCCCAAAGCTTATGTGTCCTTACTCATGTTTGTTTTTTGAATTCATATTTTCTAGTGGAGTACTATTCCATCGTGTACATGGACCACTTCTTCTTGGTGCAGTCCTCTGTTGATGGACATTTTCGTTGCTTCCAAGTGTCGGCTATGGTAAGTATTGCCGGGGTGCAGGATTGCCAGCCTGTGCCTTTTGATTCTCGTTTTCTCAGGTGATAGGCCCAGCAGGGGGCGTGACTGATTGACTAGTAGCTCAACGTTTCCCTTTTCAAAGCACCGCCACTGTGTTTTCATCAGTGGCTCTTACCACGTCCCCCCTAGAACCGAGGGTACGCGTTTCTCCACATTTATTGTTTGCAGCATTTTTGCTAATGGCCATTCCGAGTGCTGTGAGCGGATAGGTTTTTGTAATTTGGGTTTGCATGTCTTTAAAAATGCCTAAAATTCATCATTTTTCCACGCCTGTTTCTTTTCTTTAAAAAAGAAAAGAAAAGAAAAGAAAAACGTGGGGGTACAGTATACCTCTTGAAATCGTTTCCTTGGAATGTTGCCCTCTTTCGAATTTTTGGTCGATGTTTGACCCCAGGATTTTTTTGGAGGGCGGGTGTTATTTACAGGCCTGCACGTTTGGTGACTATTTAATGACCATTAGCACTGGGTTTAAAGCTGCTGTTTTGGGAGACGGCCACAAGGCGGCAGCATTTCTCCATTCCCAAATCTGGGTACTAGGGCAGCAGAGCCTTTCTGGAAGTCGTTTTCCTAGGTTGTAAATTAGAATGGAACGTGCCAGGAGAAACGCCCATAAGTTTATGTCGCATCACTTCTGGTTGGTCTTTTAAATGATTTTAATCGGGGTAATGATTAGACTACTGTTTGTCCTGGGTGTACACAATCTGGTTCATTTGTACATTATATACGTCTATTCATGTACAGATCCTCTTCCCATGTGAAATATTACAGAGTGTTCCGTACACCTCCCTTGCTACGTGGTCGGTCTTTTTGATATATGTGTATAACGTGTATTTGTATACGTATGGTAACGCTAACCTTAATTTATCCATTCCGCCCACCTTTCCTTTTAGATAAGCGTAGTTGTTTTCTAAGTCTGTGAGCGTCTTTCTCTGTGCAAGTATGTTCATTTGTGTCAGTTATTAGATAACGCCTATAAGTGATATCATAGGATGTAGGTCTTTGGCTTTCCGACTTACCCCATGTTCTGTGATCATCTCCAAGCTCGTCTGTGGTGCCTGAAAGAGCAGTGTTTCATTGTTTTCCGTGGTTAATATTCCATTGCGTACGTGGACCACTTCTTCTTAATCCATTCGTCTGTTGATGGACATTTTGGTAGCTTCACCGTCTTGGCTATTGTGAATAAGGCCGCAGTGCAGCTGTTGCAGCCCGGGTCTTCTCGCTTCTGGTCTTCTCAGGTGAGAGGCCCAGGGGTGTGACTGCTGGATTGAACGGTACCTCAATTTTTACTTCTAAAGGCAGCTCCTTTCTGTTCTTATTGGCTGTTAGCACTTTACATCTCACCAGCAGCTAGAGGGTACACAGTTCTCTAAAGCCCCTTCAGTATTGATTGTTTGTAGAATTTTTGCTGATCGTCAGTCGACGGGTGTGAGTTGCAAACTTTTTGTAGATTAGATTTGCATGAGTCTAATAATTCCTGAGGTTGAGCTTTTATCCACTTTCCTTTTTATTTATTTATTTATTTACTTATTTATTTTTGCGGTACGCGGGCCTCTCACTGTTTCGGCCTCTCCCGTTGCGGAGCACAGGCTCTGGACGCGCAGGCTCAGCGGCCCTGGCTCACGGGCCCAGCCACTCCACGGCATGTGGGATCTTCCCGCACCGGGGCACGAACCCGTGTCCCCTGCGTCGGCAGGCGGACTCTCAACCACTGCGCCACCAGGGAAGCCCCTGTTTTGAATTGTTTCGTCCGTTCCCTACCTCAGCACAATATTTTAGGGCAGGTGTCCTTTACGGCCCTGAGTCCTTGTGACTATTAAGTGACCATTAGCTGCGGGCTTAAAGCCGCTCTTGCGGGAAACGGCCACAAGGCGGCAGCATTTCTACCTTTGCAGCTCTGGGTTCTTGGGCGACAGAGCTTTCCTGGAAATGGTGTTAGTAGCCTGCAGATGAGAGGGGAATGTGCCAGGGCAAACCCCCAAGAGCTTATATCTCCTACTTCTTGTTTTTTAAATTAAATTTTTATGACGTGTCAGAGCAAATTTGATAAAAAAAAGTGTAGTTTCTCCTAAGTGTACAGAATCTGGTTCATCATATCAACGTATCTGTCTATTCCTCTTTGGATCCTTTCCCGTGTAGGTTATTATAGAGTGTTGAGTAGACCTCTTGGCGTTCCATAGGTATTTTGTGATTATATATTTCATCTGTATTAGTACACGTCTGTTAACCCCCATATCATAATTCATACATTCCTTTCACCTTTCCATTTGGTTAAACGTAATTTTGTTTTCTTAATCCATGCTTTTCCTTCTCTTGGAAATAAGTTCATGAGTATCAATTTTGAGGTAACACCTATAAGTGATGTCATAGGATATCTGTCTTTCAGTTTCTTTCTTATTTCAAGTGGGGTGGTTATCTCTAGGTCCTTATATGGTGGTGCAAACGGCACTGTTTCATTGTTTTCCGTGGCTAATATTCCACTGTTGACATGGACCACTTCCTCTTTGTGCATTTTCCTGTTGCTGGACATTTTGGTTTCTTCCAAGTCTTGGCTATATTAAATGTTTCTGCCGTGCAGGATTGCCAGCCTGTGTCTCTTCCATTCTGCTCTGCTCAGGTGATAGGCGCATCAGAGGACCTACCAGATCGCGTGGTAGCTCAGTTTTTACCCTTAAACGCACCTCCATTATGTTCTCCCTGCCGGCTGTTACCAGTTTACATCCCCCCAGCAGCTAGTGGGTACACAGTTTTCTGAAACCCCTTCAGCATTTATTCTTTGTAGACTTTTTGCTGAAGATCATTCTGACGGCTGTGAGGTGAACATTTCTGTAGATTGGATTTGCATGGCTCTATTAATTGCTGATGTTGAGCATTTTTAAATCCCCTTTTCTTTTAGAGGAAAAAAAAGAAGACAGAATGGGCGTGAAACATGCCTCTTGAAATTGTCTTCTTGAAATGTTGACGTCTTTTGAATTTTCTGGTCGATTTACGACCCCAGGATTCTTTTTTTTTTTTTTTGATGGCAGGTGTCATTTACAGGCCTGCAATTCTTTTGAATATTAAGTGACCATTAGCGCTGTTGTGGGAAACGGCCAGAAGGCGGCAGCACTTCTCCTTACCAAATCCGGTTACTAGGGCAACAGAGCCATAATGGAAGTTGTGTTGTAAGTTGTAAATTAGAATGCAGGGCGCCAGGAAAAAGCCCCTTAGGTTTATGCCTCGTTACTTGCCGTTCGTTTTTTAAATTTAATTTTTATTTTGTATCAGGGCAAATTTGATTACAATGTTTTGCTTGTTCTAGGTGTGCAAGATGTGGTTGTTTCACACGTATACATATATCTATTCTTCTTCGGGTCCTTCTCCCATGTAGCTTATGACGCAGTGTTGAGTAGAGTCCTCTTGATATGCCGTAGGTCTGTGGTGATTTTATATTTCACATGTGTTTGTATATCTCTGTTAACCCCAATGTCCTGATGTATCCAATCCTCACACCTTTCCGTTTGGTGAACCATAAGTTTGCTTAATGAATCTGTGATTGGATGTCTCTGTGGAAATATCTTCACTGGTATCAATTTTTAGGTAACCCCTATAAGTGATATCGTACGTTAGGTGTCTTTCGCTTTCTCGCTTACTGCAAGTTGCGTGATCACCTCTAGACTCATCTGTGGTGCTACGAGTGGCATTGATTCATTTTTTACCCAAGCTAGTATTCCATCTCTACACGTAGCAGTTCTTCTTTGTCCACTCATCTGTTGATGGAGTTTTGGTTGCTTCCACGCCTTGGCTATGGTAGTACTGCTGCAGTGCAGATTTCCTGCCTGTGTCTTTCCAATTCTGTCTTCTTAGGCTATAGGCCACGGAGTGGGCCTGCTGGATCATAGGGTAGCTGAATGTGTACCTTTTACAGGCACCTCCATTCTGTTCCCATGAGTGGCTCTTACCAGGTTACGTCCCACTTGAGACTGAGGGTATGCATGTCTCCACAACCTCTTCAGCATTGATCGTTTGTAGTTTCTTTGCTGATGGTTATTCTGACTGGTGTGAGTCGATAGCTCTTTGTGGTTGGATTTGCATGTGTCTCATAATCCCTTGAAATTGAGCTTTGAGGCATGTCCTTTTATTTTTCAAACTGTTACGACAGCTTACGTCTTCAAATTGTTTTCTTGAAATATGTGCCACATTTTGAAATATTTTGGCCTTTACCTGCGTCAGGACATTTTGAGGGCAGGTTTCCTTTGCAGCCCTGCAGTACTTGTGCATATGAAGTGACCATTCGCACAGATTTCCGAGCTGCTGTTGCAGGTATCGGCCAGAGGCCGGCAGCATGTCTACGTTGCCCACTCTGGTACCTAGGGAGACAGACCTTCCTGCCAGTGGTGTTTCTCAGATATCAATTAGACTGCCATGTGCCCTGATAAACCCCCCAAAGCTTATGTGTCCTTACTCATGTTTGTTTTTTGAATTCATATTTTCTAGTGGAGTACTATTCCATCGTGTACATGGACCACTTCTTCTTGGTGCAGTCCTCTGTTGATGGACATTTTCGTTGCTTCCAAGTGTCGGCTATGGTAAGTATTGCCGGGGTGCAGGATTGCCAGCCTGTGCCTTTTGATTCTCGTTTTCTCAGGTGATAGGCCCAGCAGGGGGCGTGACTGATTGACTAGTAGCTCAACGTTTCCCTTTTCAAAGCACCGCCACTGTGTTTTCATCAGTGGCTCTTACCACGTCCCCCCTAGAACCGAGGGTACGCGTTTCTCCACATTTATTGTTTGCAGCATTTTTGCTAATGGCCATTCCGAGTGCTGTGAGCGGATAGGTTTTTCTAATTTGGGTTTGCATGTCTTTAACAATGCCTAAAATTCATCATTTTTCCACGCCTGTTTCTTTTCTTTAAAAAAGAAAAGAAAAGAAAAGAAAAACGTGGGGGTACAGTATACCTCTTGAAATCGTTTCCTTGGAATGTTGCCCTCTTTCGAATTTTTGGTCGATGTTTGACCCCAGGATTTTTTTGGAGGGCAGGTGTTATTTACAGGCCTGCACGTTTGGTGACTATTTAATGACCATTAGCACTGGGTTTAAAGCTGCTGTTTTGGGAGACGGCCACAAGGCGGCAGCATTTCTCCATTCCCAAATCTGGGTACTAGGGCAGCAGAGCCTTTCTGGAAGTCGTGTTCCTAGGTTGTAAATTAGAATGGAACGTGCCAGGAGAAACGCCCATAAGTTTATGTCGCATCACTTCTGGTTGGTCTTTTAAATGATTTTAATCGGGGTAATGATTAGACTACTGTTTGTCCTGGGTGTACACAATCTGGTTCATTTGTACATTATATACGTCTATTCATGTACAGATCCTCTTCCCATGTGAAATATTACAGAGTGTTCTGTACACCTCCCTTGCTACGTGGTCGGTCTTTTTGATATATGTGTATAACGTGTATTTGTATACGTATGGTAACGCTAACCTTAATTTATCCATTCCGCCCACCTTTCCTTTTAGATAAGCGTAGTTGTTTTCTAAGTCTGTGAGCGTCTTTCTCTGTGCAAGTATGTTCATTTGTGTCAGTTATTAGATAACGCCTATAAGTGATATCATAGGATGTAGGTCTTTGGCTTTCCGACTTACCCCATGTTCTGTGATCATCTCCAAGCTCGTCTGTGGTGCCTGAAAGAGCAGTGTTTCATTGTTTTCCGTGGTTAATATTCCATTGCGTACGTGGACCACTTCTTCTTAATCCATTCGTCTGTTGATGGACATTTTGGTAGCTTCACCGTCTTGGCTATTGTGAATAAGGCCGCAGTGCAGCTGTTGCAGCCTGGGTCTTCTCGCTTCTGGTCTTCTCAGGTGAGAGGCCCAGGGGTGTGACTGCTGGATTGAACGGTACCTCAATTTTTACTTCTAAAGGCAGCTCCTTTCTGTTCTTATTGGCTGTTAGCACTTTACATCTCACCAGCAGCTAGAGGGTACACAGTTCTCTAAAGCCCCTTCAGTATTGATTGTTTGTAGAATTTTTGCTGATCGTCAGTCGACGGGTGTGAGTTGCAAACTTTTTGTAGATTAGATTTGCATGAGTCTAATAATTCCTGAGGTTGAGCTTTTATCCACTTTCCTTTTTATTTATTTATTTATTTACTTATTTATTTTTGCGGTACGCGGGCCTCTCACTGTTTCGGCCTCTCCCGTTGCGGAGCACAGGCTCTGGACGCGCAGGCTCAGCGGCCCTGGCTCACGGGCCCAGCCACTCCACGGCATGTGGGATCTTCCCGCACCGGGGCACGAACCCGTGTCCCCTGCGTCGGCAGGCGGACTCTCAACCACTGCGCCACCGGGGAAGCCCCTGTTTTGAATTGTTTCGTCCGTTCCCTACCTCAGCACAATATTTTAGGGCAGGTGTCCTTTACGGCCCTGAGTCCTTGTGACTATTAAGTGACCATTAGCTGCGGGCTTAAAGCCGCTCTTGCGGGAAACGGCCACAAGGCGGCAGCATTTCTACCTTTGCAGCTCTGGGTTCTTGGGCGACAGAGCTTTCCTGGAAATGGTGTTAGTAGCCTGCAGATGAGAGGGGAATGTGCCAGGGCAAACCCCCAAGAGCTTATATCTCCTACTTCTTGTTTTTTAAATTAAATTTTTATGACGTGTCAGAGCAAATTTGATAAAAAAAAAGTGTAGTTTCTCCTAAGTGTACAGAATCTGGTTCATCATATCAACGTATCTGTCTATTCCTCTTTGGATCCTTTCCCGTGTAGGTTATTATAGAGTGTTGAGTAGACCTCTTGGCGTTCCATAGGTATTTTGTGATTATGTATTTCATCTGTATTAGTACACGTCTGTTAACCCCCATATCATAATTCATACATTCCTTTCACCTTTCCATTTGGTTAAACGTAATTTTGTTTTCTTAATCCATGCTTTTCCTTCTCTTGGAAATAAGTTCATGAGTATCAATTTTGAGGTAACACCTATAAGTGATGTCATAGGATATCTGTCTTTCAGTTTCTTTCTTACTTCAAGTGGGGTGGTTATCTCTAGGTCCTTATATGGTGGTGCAAACGGCACTGTTTCATTGTTTTCCGTGGCTAATATTCCACTGTTGACATGGACCACTTCCTCTTTGTGCATTTTCCTGTTGCTGGACATTTTGGTTTCTTCCAAGTCTTGGCTATATTAAATGTTTCTGCCGTGCAGGATTGCCAGCCTGTGTCTCTTCCATTCTGCTCTGCTCAGGTGATAGGCGCATCAGAGGACCTACCAGATCGCGTGGTAGCTCAGTTTTTACCCTTAAACGCACCTCCATTATGTTCTCCCTGCCGGCTGTTACCAGTTTACATCCCCCCAGCAGCTAGTGGGTACACAGTTTTCTGAAACCCCTTCAGCATTTATTCTTTGTAGACTTTTTGCTGAAGATCATTCTGACGGCTGTGAGGTGAACATTTCTGTAGATTGGATTTGCATGGCTCTATTAATTGCTGATGTTGAGCATTTTTAAATCCCCTTTTATTTTAAAGGAAAAAAAAGAAGACAGAATGGGCGTGAAACATGCCTCTTGAAATCGTCTTCTTGAAATGTTGACGTCTTTTGAATTTTCTGGTCGATTTACGACCCCAGGATTCTTTTTTTTTTTTTTTTTGATGGCAGGTGTCATTTACAGGCCTGCAATTCTTTTGAATATTAAGTGACCATTAGCGCTGTTGTGGGAAACGGCCAGAAGGCGGCAGCACTTCTCCTTACCAAATCCGGTTACTAGGGCAACAGAGCCATAATGGAAGTTGTGTTGTAAGTTGTAAATTAGAATGCAGGGCGCCAGGAAAAAGCCCCTTAGGTTTATGCCTCGTTACTTGCCGTTCGTTTTTTAAATTTAATTTTTATTTTGTATCAGGGCAAATTTGATTACAATGTTTTGCTTGTTCTAGGTGTGCAAGATGTGGTTGTTTCACACGTATACATATATCTATTCTTCTTCGGGTCCTTCTCCCATGTAGCTTATGACGCAGTGTTGAGTAGAGTCCTCTTGATATGCCGTAGGTCTGTGGTGATTTTATATTTCACATGTGTTTGTATATCTCTGTTAACCCCAATGTCCTGATGTATCCAATCCTCACACCTTTCCGTTTGGTGAACCATAAGTTTGCTTAATGAATCTGTGATTGGATGTCTCTGTGGAAATATCTTCACTGGTATCAATTTTTAGGTAACCCCTATAAGTGATATCGTACGTTAGGTGTCTTTCGCTTTCTCGCTTACTGCAAGTTGCGTGATCACCTCTAGACTCATCTGTGGTGCTACGAGTGGCATTGATTCATTTTTTACCCAAGCTAGTATTCCATCTCTACACGTAGCAGTTCTTCTTTGTCCACTCATCTGTTGATGGACTTTTGGTTGCTTCCACGCCTTGGCTATGGTAGTACTGCTGCAGTGCAGATTTCCTGCCTGTGTCTTTCCAATTCTGTCTTCTTAGGCTATAGGCCACGGAGTGGGCCTGCTGGATCATAGGGTAGCTGAATGTGTACCTTTTACAGGCACCTCCATTCTGTTCCCATGAGTGGCTCTTACCAGGTTACGTCCCACTTGAGACTGAGGGTATGCATGTCTCCACAACCTCTTCAGCATTGATCGTTTGTAGTTTCTTTGCTGATGGTTATTCTGACTGGTGTGAGTCGATAGCTCTTTGTGGTTGGATTTGCATGTGTCTCATAATCCCTTGAAATTGAGCTTTGAGGCATGTCCTTTTATTTTTCAAACTGTTACGACAGCTTACGTCTTCAAATTGTTTTCTTGAAATATGTGCCACATTTTGAAATATTTTGGCCTTTACCTGCGTCAGGACATTTTGAGGGCAGGTTTCCTTTGCAGCCCTGCAGTACTTGTGCATATGAAGTGACCATTCGCACAGATTTCCGAGCTGCTGTTGCAGGTATCGGCCAGAGGCCGGCAGCATGTCTACGTTGCCCACTCTGGTACCTAGGGAGACAGACCTTCCTGCCAGTGGTGTTCCTCAGATATCAATTAGACTGCCATGTGCCCTGATAAACCCCCCAAAGCTTATGTGTCCTTACTCATGTTTGTTTTTTGAATTCATATTTTCTAGTGGAGTACTATTCCATCGTGTACATGGACCACTTCTTCTTGGTGCAGTCCTCTGTTGATGGACATTTTCGTTGCTTCCAAGTGTCGGCTATGGTAAGTATTGCCGGGGTGCAGGATTGCCAGCCTGTGCCTTTTGATTCTCGTTTTCTCAGGTGATAGGCCCAGCAGTGGGCGTGACTGATTGACTAGTAGCTCAACGTTTCCCTTTTCAAAGCACCGCCACTGTGTTTTCATCAGTGGCTCTTACCACGTCCCCCCTAGAACCGAGGGTACGCGTTTCTCCACATTTATTGTTTGCAGCATTTTTGCTAATGGCCATTCCGAGTGCTGTGAGCGGATAGGTTTTTGTAATTTGGGTTTGCATGTCTTTAAAAATTCCTAAAATTCATCATTTTTCCACGCCTGTTTCTTTTCTTTAAAAAAGAAAAGAAAAGAAAAGAAAAACGTGGGGGTACAGTATACCTCTTGAAATCGTTTCCTTGGAATGTTGCCCTCTTTCGAATTTTTGGTCGATGTTTGACCCCAGGATTTTTTTGGAGGGCAGGTGTTATTTACAGGCCTGCACGTTTGGTGACTATTTAATGACCATTAGCACTGGGTTTAAAGCTGCTGTTTTGGGAGACGGCCACAAGGCGGCAGCATTTCTCCATTCCCAAATCTGGGTACTAGGGCAGCAGAGCCTTTCTGGAAGTCGTGTTCCTAGGTTGTAAATTAGAATGGAACGTGCCAGGAGAAACGCCCATAAGTTTATGTCGCATCACTTCTGGTTGGTCTTTTAAATGATTTTAATCGGGGTAATGATTAGACTACTGTTTGTCCTGGGTGTACACAATCTGGTTCATTTGTACATTATATACGTCTATTCATGTACAGATCCTCTTCCCATGTGAAATATTACAGAGTGTTCCGTACACCTCCCTTGCTACGTGGTCGGTCTTTTTGATATATGTGTATAACGTGTATTTGTATACGTATGGTAACGCTAACCTTAATTTATCCATTCCGCCCACCTTTCCTTTTAGATAAGCGTAGTTGTTTTCTAAGTCTGTGAGCGTCTTTCTCTGTGCAAGTATGTTCATTTGTGTCAGTTATTAGATAACGCCTATAAGTGATATCATAGGATGTAGGTCTTTGGCTTTCCGACTTACCCCATGTTCTGTGATCATCTCCAAGCTCGTCTGTGGTGCCTGAAAGAGCAGTGTTTCATTGTTTTCCGTGGTTAATATTCCATTGCGTACGTGGACCACTTCTTCTTAATCCATTCGTCTGTTGATGGACATTTTGGTAGCTTCACCGTCTTGGCTATTGTGAATAAGGCCGCAGTGCAGCTGTTGCAGCCCGGGTCTTCTCGCTTCTGGTCTTCTCAGGTGAGAGGCCCAGGGGTGTGACTGCTGGATTGAACGGTACCTCAATTTTTACTTCTAAAGGCAGCTCCTTTCTGTTCTTATTGGCTGTTAGCACTTTACATCTCACCAGCAGCTAGAGGGTACACAGTTCTCTAAAGCCCCTTCAGTATTGATTGTTTGTAGAATTTTTGCTGATCGTCAGTCGACGGGTGTGAGTTGCAAACTTTTTGTAGATTAGATTTGCATGAGTCTAATAATTCCTGAGGTTGAGCTTTTATCCACTTTCCTTTTTATTTATTTATTTATTTACTTATTTATTTTTGCGGTACGCGGGCCTCTCACTGTTTCGGCCTCTCCCGTTGCGGAGCACAGGCTCTGGACGCGCAGGCTCAGCGGCCCTGGCTCACGGGCCCAGCCACTCCACGGCATGTGGGATCTTCCCGCACCGGGGCACGAACCCGTGTCCCCTGCGTCGGCAGGCGGACTCTCAACCACTGCGCCACCAGGGAAGCCCCTGTTTTGAATTGTTTCGTCCGTTCCCTACCTCAGCACAATATTTTAGGGCAGGTGTCCTTTACGGCCCTGAGTCCTTGTGACTATTAAGTGACCATTAGCTGCGGGCTTAAAGCCGCTCTTGCGGGAAACGGCCACAAGGCGGCAGCATTTCTACCTTTGCAGCTCTGGGTTCTTGGGCGACAGAGCTTTCCTGGAAATGGTGTTAGTAGCCTGCAGATGAGAGGGGAATGTGCCAGGGCAAACCCCCAAGAGCTTATATCTCCTACTTCTTGTTTTTTAAATTAAATTTTTATGACGTGTCAGAGCAAATTTGATAAAAAAAAGTGTAGTTTCTCCTAAGTGTACAGAATCTGGTTCATCATATCAACGTATCTGTCTATTCCTCTTTGGATCCTTTCCCGTGTAGGTTATTATAGAGTGTTGAGTAGACCTCTTGGCGTTCCATAGGTATTTTGTGATTATATATTTCATCTGTATTAGTACACGTCTGTTAACCCCCATATCATAATTCATACATTCCTTTCACCTTTCCATTTGGTTAAACGTAATTTTGTTTTCTTAATCCATGCTTTTCCTTCTCTTGGAAATAAGTTCATGAGTATCAATTTTGAGGTAACACCTATAAGTGATGTCATAGGATATCTGTCTTTCAGTTTCTTTCTTACTTCAAGTGGGGTGGTTATCTCTAGGTCCTTATATGGTGGTGCAAACGGCACTGTTTCATTGTTTTCCGTGGCTAATATTCCACTGTTGACATGGACCACTTCCTCTTTGTGCATTTTCCTGTTGCTGGACATTTTGGTTTCTTCCAAGTCTTGGCTATATTAAATGTTTCTGCCGTGCAGGATTGCCAGCCTGTGTCTCTTCCATTCTGCTCTGCTCAGGTGATAGGCGCATCAGAGGACCTACCAGATCGCGTGGTAGCTCAGTTTTTACCCTTAAACGCACCTCCATTATGTTCTCCCTGCCGGCTGTTACCAGTTTACATCCCCCCAGCAGCTAGTGGGTACACAGTTTTCTGAAACCCCTTCAGCATTTATTCTTTGTAGACTTTTTGCTGAAGATCATTCTGACGGCTGTGAGGTGAACATTTCTGTAGATTGGATTTGCATGGCTCTATTAATTGCTGATGTTGAGCATTTTTAAATCCCCTTTTATTTTAAAGGAAAAAAAAGAAGACAGAATGGGCGTGAAACATGCCTCTTGAAATCGTCTTCTTGAAATGTTGACGTCTTTTGAATTTTCTGGTCGATTTACGACCCCAGGATTCTTTTTTTTTTTTTTTGATGGCAGGTGTCATTTACAGGCCTGCAATTCTTTTGAATATTAAGTGACCATTAGCGCTGTTGTGGGAAACGGCCAGAAGGCGGCAGCACTTCTCCTTACCAAATCCGGTTACTAGGGCAACAGAGCCATAATGGAAGTTGTGTTGTAAGTTGTAAATTAGAATGCAGGGCGCCAGGAAAAAGCCCCTTAGGTTTATGCCTCGTTACTTGCCGTTCGTTTTTTAAATCTAATTTTTATTTTGTATCAGGGCAAATTTGATTACAATGTTTTGCTTGTTCTAGGTGTGCAAGATGTGGTTGTTTCACACGTATACATATATCTATTCTTCTTCGGGTCCTTCTCCCATGTAGCTTATGACGCAGTGTTGAGTAGAGTCCTCTTGATATGCCGTAGGTCTGTGGTGATTTTATATTTCACATGTGTTTGTATATCTCTGTTAACCCCAATGTCCTGATGTATCCAATCCTCACACCTTTCCGTTTGGTGAACCATAAGTTTGCTTAATGAATCTGTGATTGGATGTCTCTGTGGAAATATCTTCACTGGTATCAATTTTTAGGTAACCCCTATAAGTGATATCGTACGTTAGGTGTCTTTCGCTTTCTCGCTTACTGCAAGTTGCGTGATCACCTCTAGATTCATCTGTGGTGCTACGAGTGGCATTGATTCATTTTTTACCCAAGCTAGTATTCCATCTCTACACGTAGCAGTTCTTCTTTGTCCACTCATCTGTTGATGGACTTTTGGTTGCTTCCACGCCTTGGCTATGGTAGTACTGCTGCAGTGCAGATTTCCTGCCTGTGTCTTTCCAATTCTGTCTTCTTAGGCTATAGGCCGTGGAGTGGGCCTGCTGGATCATAGGGTAGCTGAATGTGTACCTTTTACAGGCACCTCCATTCTGTTCCCATGAGTGGCTCTTACCAGGTTACGTCCCACTTGAGACTGAGGGTATGCATGTCTCCACAACCTCTTCAGCATTGATCGTTTGTAGTTTCTTTGCTGATGGTTATTCTGACTGGTGTGAGTCGATAGCTCTTTGTGGTTGGATTTGCATGTGTCTCATAATCCCTTGAAATTGAGCTTTGAGGCATGTCCTTTTATTTTTCAAACTGTTACGACAGCTTACGTCTTCAAATTGTTTTCTTGAAATATGTGCCACATTTTGAAATATTTTGGCCTTTACCTGCGTCAGGACATTTTGAGGGCAGGTTTCCTTTGCAGCCCTGCAGTACTTGTGCATATGAAGTGACCATTCGCACAGATTTCCGAGCTGCTGTTGCAGGTATCGGCCAGAGGCCGGCAGCATGTCTACGTTGCCCACTCTGGTACCTAGGGAGACAGACCTTCCTGCCAGTGGTGTTCCTCAGATATCAATTAGACTGCCATGTGCCCTGATAAACCCCCCAAAGCTTATGTGTCCTTACTCATGTTTGTTTTTTGAATTCATATTTTCTAGTGGAGTACTATTCCATCGTGTACATGGACCACTTCTTCTTGGTGCAGTCCTCTGTTGATGGACATTTTCGTTGCTTCCAAGTGTCGGCTATGGTAAGTATTGCCGGGGTGCAGGATTGCCAGCCTGTGCCTTTTGATTCTCGTTTTCTCAGGTGATAGGCCCAGCAGGGGGCGTGACTGATTGACTAGTAGCTCAACGTTTCCCTTTTCAAAGCACCGCCACTGTGTTTTCATCAGTGGCTCTTACCACGTCCCCCCTAGAACCGAGGGTACGCGTTTCTCCACATTTATTGTTTGCAGCATTTTTGCTAATGGCCATTCCGAGTGCTGTGAGCGGATAGGTTTTTGTAATTTGGGTTTGCATGTCTTTAAAAATGCCTAAAATTCATCATTTTTCCACGCCTGTTTCTTTTCTTTAAAAAAGAAAAGAAAAGAAAAGAAAAACGTGGGGGTACAGTATACCTCTTGAAATCGTTTCCTTGGAATGTTGCCCTCTTTCGAATTTTTGGTCGATGTTTGACCCCAGGATTTTTTTGGAGGGCAGGTGTTATTTACAGGCCTGCACGTTTGGTGACTATTTAATGACCATTAGCACTGGGTTTAAAGCTGCTGTTTTGGGAGACGGCCACAAGGCGGCAGCATTTCTCCATTCCCAAATCTGGGTACTAGGGCAGCAGAGCCTTTCTGGAAGTCGTGTTCCTAGGTTGTAAATTAGAATGGAACGTGCCAGGAGAAACGCCCATAAGTTTATGTCGCATCACTTCTGGTTGGTCTTTTAAATGATTTTAATCGGGGTAATGATTAGACTACTGTTTGTCCTGGGTGTACACAATCTGGTTCATTTGTACATTATATACGTCTATTCATGTACAGATCCTCTTCCCATGTGAAATATTACAGAGTGTTCCGTACACCTCCCTTGCTACGTGGTCGGTCTTTTTGATATATGTGTATAACGTGTATTTGTATACGTATGGTAACGCTAACCTTAATTTATCCATTCCGCCCACCTTTCCTTTTAGATAAGCGTAGTTGTTTTCTAAGTCTGTGAGCGTCTTTCTCTGTGCAAGTATGTTCATTTGTGTCAGTTATTAGATAACGCCTATAAGTGATATCATAGGATGTAGGTCTTTGGCTTTCCGACTTACCCCATGTTCTGTGATCATCTCCAAGCTCGTCTGTGGTGCCTGAAAGAGCAGTGTTTCATTGTTTTCCGTGGTTAATATTCCATTGCGTACGTGGACCACTTCTTCTTAATCCATTCGTCTGTTGATGGACATTTTGGTAGCTTCACCGTCTTGGCTATTGTGAATAAGGCCGCAGTGCAGCTGTTGCAGCCCGGGTCTTCTCGCTTCTGGTCTTCTCAGGTGAGAGGCCCAGGGGTGTGACTGCTGGATTGAACGGTACCTCAATTTTTACTTCTAAAGGCAGCTCCTTTCTGTTCTTATTGGCTGTTAGCACTTTACATCTCACCAGCAGCTAGAGGGTACACAGTTCTCTAAAGCCCCTTCAGTATTGATTGTTTGTAGAATTTTTGCTGATCGTCAGTCGACGGGTGTGAGTTGCAAACTTTTTGTAGATTAGATTTGCATGAGTCTAATAATTCCTGAGGTTGAGCTTTTATCCACTTTCCTTTTTATTTATTTATTTATTTACTTATTTATTTTTGCGGTACGCGGGCCTCTCACTGTTTCGGCCTCTCCCGTTGCGGAGCACAGGCTCTGGACGCGCAGGCTCAGCGGCCCTGGCTCACGGGCCCAGCCACTCCACGGCATGTGGGATCTTCCCGCACCGGGGCACGAACCCGTGTCCCCTGCGTCGGCAGGCGGACTCTCAACCACTGCGCCACCGGGGAAGCCCCTGTTTTGAATTGTTTCGTCCGTTCCCTACCTCAGCACAATATTTTAGGGCAGGTGTCCTTTACGGCCCTGAGTCCTTGTGACTATTAAGTGACCATTAGCTGCGGGCTTAAAGCCGCTCTTGCGGGAAACGGCCACAAGGCGGCAGCATTTCTACCTTTGCAGCTCTGGGTTCTTGGGCGACAGAGCTTTCCTGGAAATGGTGTTAGTAGCCTGCAGATGAGAGGGGAATGTGCCAGGGCAAACCCCCAAGAGCTTATATCTCCTACTTCTTGTTTTTTAAATTAAATTTTTATGACGTGTCAGAGCAAATTTGATAAAAAAAAAGTGTAGTTTCTCCTAAGTGTACAGAATCTGGTTCATCATATCAACGTATCTGTCTATTCCTCTTTGGATCCTTTCCCGTGTAGGTTATTATAGAGTGTTGAGTAGACCTCTTGGCGTTCCATAGGTATTTTGTGATTATATATTTCATCTGTATTAGTACACGTCTGTTAACCCCCATATCATAATTCATACATTCCTTTCACCTTTCCATTTGGTTAAACGTAATTTTGTTTTCTTAATCCATGCTTTTCCTTCTCTTGGAAATAAGTTCATGAGTATCAATTTTGAGGTAACACCTATAAGTGATGTCATAGGATATCTGTCTTTCAGTTTCTTTCTTACTTCAAGTGGGGTGGTTATCTCTAGGTCCTTATATGGTGGTGCAAACGGCACTGTTTCATTGTTTTCCGTGGCTAATATTCCACTGTTGACATGGACCACTTCCTCTTTGTGCATTTTCCTGTTGCTGGACATTTTGGTTTCTTCCAAGTCTTGGCTATATTAAATGTTTCTGCCGTGCAGGATTGCCAGCCTGTGTCTCTTCCATTCTGCTCTGCTCAGGTGATAGGCGCATCAGAGGACCTACCAGATCGCGTGGTAGCTCAGTTTTTACCCTTAAACGCACCTCCATTATGTTCTCCCTGCCGGCTGTTACCAGTTTACATCCCCCCAGCAGCTAGTGGGTACACAGTTTTCTGAAACCCCTTCAGCATTTATTCTTTGTAGACTTTTTGCTGAAGATCATTCTGACGGCTGTGAGGTGAACATTTCTGTAGATTGGATTTGCATGGCTCTATTAATTGCTGATGTTGAGCATTTTTAAATCCCCTTTTATTTTAAAGGAAAAAAAAGAAGACAGAATGGGCGTGAAACATGCCTCTTGAAATTGTCTTCTTGAAATGTTGACGTCTTTTGAATTTTCTGGTCGATTTACGACCCCAGGATTCTTTTTTTTTTTTTTGATGGCAGGTGTCATTTACAGGCCTGCAATTCTTTTGAATATTAAGTGACCATTAGCGCTGTTGTGGGAAACGGCCAGAAGGCGGCAGCACTTCTCCTTACCAAATCCGGTTACTAGGGCAACAGAGCCATAATGGAAGTTGTGTTGTAAGTTGTAAATTAGAATGCAGGGCGCCAGGAAAAAGCCCCTTAGGTTTATGCCTCGTTACTTGCCGTTCGTTTTTTAAATTTAATTTTTATTTTGTATCAGGGCAAATTTGATTACAATGTTTTGCTTGTTCTAGGTGTGCAAGATGTGGTTGTTTCACACGTATACATATATCTATTCTTCTTCGGGTCCTTCTCCCATGTAGCTTATGACGCAATGTTGAGTAGAGTCCTCTTGATATGCCGTAGGTCTGTGGTGATTTTATATTTCACATGTGTTTGTATATCTCTGTTAACCCCAATGTCCTGATGTATCCAATCCTCACACCTTTCCGTTTGGTGAACCATAAGTTTGCTTAATGAATCTGTGATTGGATGTCTCTGTGGAAATATCTTCACTGGTATCAATTTTTAGGTAACCCCTATAAGTGATATCGTACGTTAGGTGTCTTTCGCTTTCTCGCTTACTGCAAGTTGCGTGATCACCTCTAGACTCATCTGTGGTGCTACGAGTGGCATTGATTCATTTTTTACCCAAGCTAGTATTCCATCTCTACACGTAGCAGTTCTTCTTTGTCCACTCATCTGTTGATGGACTTTTGGTTGCTTCCACGCCTTGGCTATGGTAGTACTGCTGCAGTGCAGATTTCCTGCCTGTGTCTTTCCAATTCTGTCTTCTTAGGCTATAGGCCGTGGAGTGGGCCTGCTGGATCATAGGGTAGCTGAATGTGTACCTTTTACAGGCACCTCCATTCTGTTCCCATGAGTGGCTCTTACCAGGTTACGTCCCACTTGAGACTGAGGGTATGCATGTCTCCACAACCTCTTCAGCATTGATCGTTTGTAGTTTCTTTGCTGATGGTTATTCTGACTGGTGTGAGTCGATAGCTCTTTGTGGTTGGATTTGCATGTGTCTCATAATCCCTTGAAATTGAGCTTTGAGGCATGTCCTTTTATTTTTCAAACTGTTACGACAGCTTACGTCTTCAAATTGTTTTCTTGAAATATGTGCCACATTTTGAAATATTTTGGCCTTTACCTGCGTCAGGACATTTTGAGGGCAGGTTTCCTTTGCAGCCCTGCAGTACTTGTGCATATGAAGTGACCATTCGCACAGATTTCCGAGCTGCTGTTGCAGGTATCGGCCAGAGGCCGGCAGCATGTCTACGTTGCCCACTCTGGTACCTAGGGAGACAGACCTTCCTGCCAGTGGTGTTCCTCAGATATCAATTAGACTGCCATGTGCCCTGATAAACCCCCCAAAGCTTATGTGTCCTTACTCATGTTTGTTTTTTGAATTCATATTTTCTAGTGGAGTACTATTCCATCGTGTACATGGACCACTTCTTCTTGGTGCAGTCCTCTGTTGATGGACATTTTCGTTGCTTCCAAGTGTCGGCTATGGTAAGTATTGCCGGGGTGCAGGATTGCCAGCCTGTGCCTTTTGATTCTCGTTTTCTCAGGTGATAGGCCCAGCAGGGGGCGTGACTGATTGACTAGTAGCTCAACGTTTCCCTTTTCAAAGCACCGCCACTGTGTTTTCATCAGTGGCTCTTACCACGTCCCCCCTAGAACCGAGGGTACGCGTTTCTCCACATTTATTGTTTGCAGCATTTTTGCTAATGGCCATTCCGAGTGCTGTGAGCGGATAGGTTTTTGTAATTTGGGTTTGCATGTCTTTAAAAATGCCTAAAATTCATCATTTTTCCACGCCTGTTTCTTTTCTTTAAAAAAGAAAAGAAAAGAAAAGAAAAACGTGGGGGTACAGTATACCTCTTGAAATCGTTTCCTTGGAATGTTGCCCTCTTTCGAATTTTTGGTCGATGTTTGACCCCAGGATTTTTTTGGAGGGCAGGTGTTATTTACAGGCCTGCACGTTTGGTGACTATTTAATGACCATTAGCACTGGGTTTAAAGCTGCTGTTTTGGGAGACGGCCACAAGGCGGCAGCATTTCTCCATTCCCAAATCTGGGTACTAGGGCAGCAGAGCCTTTCTGGAAGTCGTGTTCCTAGGTTGTAAATTAGAATGGAACGTGCCAGGAGAAACGCCCATAAGTTTATGTCGCATCACTTCTGGTTGGTCTTTTAAATGATTTTAATCGGGGTAATGATTAGACTACTGTTTGTCCTGGGTGTACACAATCTGGTTCATTTGTACATTATATACGTCTATTCATGTACAGATCCTCTTCCCATGTGAAATATTACAGAGTGTTCCGTACACCTCCCTTGCTACGTGGTCGGTCTTTTTGATATATGTGTATAACGTGTATTTGTATACGTATGGTAACGCTAACCTTAATTTATCCATTCCGCCCACCTTTCCTTTTAGATAAGCGTAGTTGTTTTCTAAGTCTGTGAGCGTCTTTCTCTGTGCAAGTATGTTCATTTGTGTCAGTTATTAGATAACGCCTATAAGTGATATCATAGGATGTAGGTCTTTGGCTTTCCGACTTACCCCATGTTCTGTGATCATCTCCAAGCTCGTCTGTGGTGCCTGAAAGAGCAGTGTTTCATTGTTTTCCGTGGTTAATATTCCATTGCGTACGTGGACCACTTCTTCTTAATCCATTCGTCTGTTGATGGACATTTTGGTAGCTTCACCGTCTTGGCTATTGTGAATAAGGCCGCAGTGCAGCTGTTGCAGCCCGGGTCTTCTCGCTTCTGGTCTTCTCAGGTGAGAGGCCCAGGGGTGTGACTGCTGGATTGAACGGTACCTCAATTTTTACTTCTAAAGGCAGCTCCTTTCTGTTCTTATTGGCTGTTGTTAGCACTTTACATCTCACCAGCAGCTAGAGGGTACACAGTTCTCTAAAGCCCCTTCAGTATTGATTGTTTGTAGAATTTTTGCTGATCGTCAGTCGACGGGTGTGAGTTGCAAACTTTTTGTAGATTAGATTTGCATGAGTCTAATAATTCCTGAGGTTGAGCTTTTATCCACTTTCCTTTTTATTTATTTATTTATTTACTTATTTATTTTTGCGGTACGCGGGCCTCTCACTGTTTCGGCCTCTCCCGTTGCGGAGCACAGGCTCTGGACGTGCAGGCTCAGCGGCCCTGGCTCACGGGCCCAGCCACTCCACGGCATGTGGGATCTTCCCGCACCGGGGCACGAACCCGTGTCCCCTGCGTCGGCAGGCGGACTCTCAACCACTGCGCCACCGGGGAAGCCCCTGTTTTGAATTGTTTCGTCCGTTCCCTACCTCAGCACAATATTTTAGGGCAGGTGTCCTTTACGGCCCTGAGTCCTTGTGACTATTAAGTGACCATTAGCTGCGGGCTTAAAGCCGCTCTTGCGGGAAACGGCCACAAGGCGGCAGCATTTCTACCTTTGCAGCTCTGGGTTCTTGGGCGACAGAGCTTTCCTGGAAATGGTGTTAGTAGCCTGCAGATGAGAGGGGAATGTGCCAGGGCAAACCCCCAAGAGCTTATATCTCCTACTTCTTGTTTTTTAAATTAAATTTTTATGACGTGTCAGAGCAAATTTGATAAAAAAAGTGTAGTTTCTCCTAAGTGTACAGAATCTGGTTCATCACATCAACGTATCTGTCTATTCCTCTTTGGATCCTTTCCCGTGTAGGTTATTATAGAGTGTTGAGTAGACCTCTTGGCGTTCCATAGGTATTTTGTGATTATATATTTCATCTGTATTAGTACACGTCTGTTAACCCCCATATCATAATTCATACATTCCTTTCACCTTTCCATTTGGTTAAACGTAATTTTGTTTTCTTAATCCATGCTTTTCCTTCTCTTGGAAATAAGTTCATGAGTATCAATTTTGAGGTAACACCTATAAGTGATGTCATAGGATATCTGTCTTTCAGTTTCTTTCTTACTTCAAGTGGGGTGGTTATCTCTAGGTCCTTATATGGTGGTGCAAACGGCACTGTTTCATTGTTTTCCGTGGCTAATATTCCACTGTTGACATGGACCACTTCCTCTTTGTGCATTTTCCTGTTGCTGGACATTTTGGTTTCTTCCAAGTCTTGGCTATATTAAATGTTTCTGCCGTGCAGGATTGCCAGCCTGTGTCTCTTCCATTCTGCTCTGCTCAGGTGATAGGCGCATCAGAGGACCTACCAGATCGCGTGGTAGCTCAGTTTTTACCCTTAAACGCACCTCCATTATGTTCTCCCTGCCGGCTGTTACCAGTTTACATCCCCCCAGCAGCTAGTGGGTACACAGTTTTCTGAAACCCCTTCAGCATTTATTCTTTGTAGACTTTTTGCTGAAGATCATTCTGACGGCTGTGAGGTGAACATTTCTGTAGATTGGATTTGCATGGCTCTATTAATTGCTGATGTTGAGCATTTTTAAATCCCCTTTTATTTTAAAGGAAAAAAAAGAAGACAGAATGGGCGTGAAACATGCCTCTTGAAATTGTCTTCTTGAAATGTTGACGTCTTTTGAATTTTCTGGTCGATTTACGACCCCAGGATTCTTTTTTTTTTTTTGATGGCAGGTGTCATTTACAGGCCTGCAATTCTTTTGAATATTAAGTGACCATTAGCGCTGTTGTGGGAAACGGCCAGAAGGCGGCAGCACTTCTCCTTACCAAATCCGGTTACTAGGGCAACAGAGCCATAATGGAAGTTGTGTTGTAAGTTGTAAATTAGAATGCAGGGCGCCAGGAAAAAGCCCCTTAGGTTTATGCCTCGTTACTTGCCGTTCGTTTTTTAAATTTAATTTTTATTTTGTATCAGGGCAAATTTGATTACAATGTTTTGCTTGTTCTAGGTGTGCAAGATGTGGTTGTTTCACACGTATACATATATCTATTCTTCTTCGGGTCCTTCTCCCATGTAGCTTATGACGCAATGTTGAGTAGAGTCCTCTTGATATGCCGTAGGTCTGTGGTGATTTTATATTTCACATGTGTTTGTATATCTCTGTTAACCCCAATGTCCTGATGTATCCAATCCTCACACCTTTCCGTTTGGTGAACCATAAGTTTGCTTAATGAATCTGTGATTGGATGTCTCTGTGGAAATATCTTCACTGGTATCAATTTTTAGGTAACCCCTATAAGTGATATCGTACGTTAGGTGTCTTTCGCTTTCTCACTTACTGCAAGTTGCGTGATCACCTCTAGACTCATCTGTGGTGCTACGAGTGGCATTGATTCATTTTTTACCCAAGCTAGTATTCCATCTCTACACGTAGCAGTTCTTCTTTGTCCACTCATCTGTTGATGGACTTTTGGTTGCTTCCACGCCTTGGCTATGGTAGTACTGCTGCAGTGCAGATTTCCTGCCTGTGTCTTTCCAATTCTGTCTTCTTAGGCTATAGGCCGTGGAGTGGGCCTGCTGGATCATAGGGTAGCTGAATGTGTACCTTTTACAGGCACCTCCATTCTGTTCCCATGAGTGGCTCTTACCAGGTTACGTCCCACTTGAGACTGAGGGTATGCATGTCTCCACAACCTCTTCAGCATTGATCGTTTGTAGTTTCTTTGCTGATGGTTATTCTGACTGGTGTGAGTCGATAGCTCTTTGTGGTTGGATTTGCATGTGTCTCATAATCCCTTGAAATTGAGCTTTGAGGCATGTCCTTTTATTTTTCAAACTGTTACGACACCTTACGTCTTCAAATTGTTTTCTTGAAATATGTGCCACATTTTGAAATATTTTGGCCTTTACCTGCGTCAGGACATTTTGAGGGCAGGTTTCCTTTGCAGCCCTGCAGTACTTGTGCATATGAAGTGACCATTCGCACAGATTTCCGAGCTGCTGTTGCAGGTATCGGCCAGAGGCCGGCAGCATGTCTACGTTGCCCACTCTGGTACCTAGGGAGACAGACCTTCCTGCCAGTGGTGTTCCTCAGATATCAATTAGACTGCCATGTGCCCTGATAAACCCCCCAAAGCTTATGTGTCCTTACTCATGTTTGTTTTTTGAATTCATATTTTCTAGTGGAGTACTATTCCATCGTGTACATGGACCACTTCTTCTTGGTGCAGTCCTCTGTTGATGGACATTTTCGTTGCTTCCAAGTGTCGGCTATGGTAAGTATTGCCGGGGTGCAGGATTGCCAGCCTGTGCCTTTTGATTCTCGTTTTCTCAGGTGATAGGCCCAGCAGGGGGCGTGACTGATTGACTAGTAGCTCAACGTTTCCCTTTTCAAAGCACCGCCACTGTGTTTTCATCAGTGGCTCTTACCACGTCCCCCCTAGAACCGAGGGTACGCGTTTCTCCACATTTATTGTTTGCAGCATTTTTGCTAATGGCCATTCCGAGTGCTGTGAGCGGATAGGTTTTTGTAATTTGGGTTTGCATGTCTTTAAAAATGCCTAAAATTCATCATTTTTCCACGCCTGTTTCTTTTCTTTAAAAAAGAAAAGAAAAGAAAAGAAAAACGTGGGGGTACAGTATACCTCTTGAAATCGTTTCCTTGGAATGTTGCCCTCTTTCGAATTTTTGGTCGATGTTTGACCCCAGGATTTTTTTGGAGGGCAGGTGTTATTTACAGGCCTGCACGTTTGGTGACTATTTAATGACCATTAGCACTGGGTTTAAAGCTGCTGTTTTGGGAGACGGCCACAAGGCGGCAGCATTTCTCCATTCCCAAATCTGGGTACTAGGGCAGCAGAGCCTTTCTGGAAGTCGTGTTCCTAGGTTGTAAATTAGAATGGAACGTGCCAGGAGAAACGCCCATAAGTTTATGTCGCATCACTTCTGGTTGGTCTTTTAAATGATTTTAATCGGGGTAATGATTAGACTACTGTTTGTCCTGGGTGTACACAATCTGGTTCATTTGTACATTATATACGTCTATTCATGTACAGATCCTCTTCCCATGTGAAATATTACAGAGTGTTCCGTACACCTCCCTTGCTACGTGGTCGGTCTTTTTGATATATGTGTATAACGTGTATTTGTATACGTATGGTAACGCTAACCTTAATTTATCCATTCCGCCCACCTTTCCTTTTAGATAAGCGTAGTTGTTTTCTAAGTCTGTGAGCGTCTTTCTCTGTGCAAGTATGTTCATTTGTGTCAGTTATTAGATAACGCCTATAAGTGATATCATAGGATGTAGGTCTTTGGCTTTCCGACTTACCCCATGTTCTGTGATCATCTCCAAGCTCGTCTGTGGTGCCTGAAAGAGCAGTGTTTCATTGTTTTCCGTGGTTAATATTCCATTGCGTACGTGGACCACTTCTTCTTAATCCATTCGTCTGTTGATGGACATTTTGGTAGCTTCACCGTCTTGGCTATTGTGAATAAGGCCGCAGTGCAGCTGTTGCAGCCCGGGTCTTCTCGCTTCTGGTCTTCTCAGGTGAGAGGCCCAGGGGTGTGACTGCTGGATTGAACGGTACCTCAATTTTTACTTCTAAAGGCAGCTCCTTTCTGTTCTTATTGGCTGTTAGCACTTTACATCTCACCAGCAGCTAGAGGGTACACAGTTCTCTAAAGCCCCTTCAGTATTGATTGTTTGTAGAATTTTTGCTGATCATCAGTCGACGGGTGTGAGTTGCAAACTTTTTGTAGATTAGATTTGCATGAGTCTAATAATTCCTGAGGTTGAGCTTTTATCCACTTTCCTTTTTATTTATTTATTTATTTACTTATTTATTTTTGCGGTACGCGGGCCTCTCACTGTTTCGGCCTCTCCCGTTGCGGAGCACAGGCTCTGGACGCGCAGGCTCAGCGGCCCTGGCTCACGGGCCCAGCCACTCCACGGCATGTGGGATCTTCCCGCACCGGGGCACGAACCCGTGTCCCCTGCGTCGGCAGGCGGACTCTCAACCACTGCGCCACCGGGGAAGCCCCTGTTTTGAATTGTTTCGTCCGTTCCCTACCTCAGCACAATATTTTAGGGCAGGTGTCCTTTACGGCCCTGAGTCCTTGTGACTATTAAGTGACCATTAGCTGCGGGCTTAAAGCCGCTCTTGCGGGAAACGGCCACAAGGCGGCAGCATTTCTACCTTTGCAGCTCTGGGTTCTTGGGCGACAGAGCTTTCCTGGAAATGGTGTTAGTAGCCTGCAGATGAGAGGGGAATGTGCCAGGGCAAACCCCCAAGAGCTTATATCTCCTACTTCTTGTTTTTTAAATTAAATTTTTATGACGTGTCAGAGCAAATTTGATAAAAAAAAAGTGTAGTTTCTCCTAAGTGTACAGAATCTGGTTCATCATATCAACGTATCTGTCTATTCCTCTTTGGATCCTTTCCCGTGTAGGTTATTATAGAGTGTTGAGTAGACCTCTTGGCGTTCCATAGGTATTTTGTGATTATATATTTCATCTGTATTAGTACACGTCTGTTAACCCCCATATCATAATTCATACATTCCTTTCACCTTTCCATTTGGTTAAACGTAATTTTGTTTTCTTAATCCATGCTTTTCCTTCTCTTGGAAATAAGTTCATGAGTATCAATTTTGAGGTAACACCTATAAGTGATGTCATAGGATATCTGTCTTTCAGTTTCTTTCTTACTTCAAGTGGGGTGGTTATCTCTAGGTCCTTATATGGTGGTGCAAACGGCACTGTTTCATTGTTTTCCGTGGCTAATATTCCACTGTTGACATGGACCACTTCCTCTTTGTGCATTTTCCTGTTGCTGGACATTTTGGTTTCTTCCAAGTCTTGGCTATATTAAATGTTTCTGCCGTGCAGGATTGCCAGCCTGTGTCTCTTCCATTCTGCTCTGCTCAGGTGATAGGCGCATCAGAGGACCTACCAGATCGCGTGGTAGCTCAGTTTTTACCCTTAAACGCACCTCCATTATGTTCTCCCTGCCGGCTGTTACCAGTTTACATCCCCCCAGCAGCTAGTGGGTACACAGTTTTCTGAAACCCCTTCAGCATTTATTCTTTGTAGACTTTTTGCTGAAGATCATTCTGACGGCTGTGAGGTGAACATTTCTGTAGATTGGATTTGCATGGCTCTATTAATTGCTGATGTTGAGCATTTTTAAATCCCCTTTTATTTTAAAGGAAAAAAAAGAAGACAGAATGGGCGTGAAACATGCCTCTTGAAATTGTCTTCTTGAAATGTTGACGTCTTTTGAATTTTCTGGTCGATTTACGACCCCAGGATTCTTTTTTTTTTTTTTGATGGCAGGTGTCATTTACAGGCCTGCAATTCTTTTGAATATTAAGTGACCATTAGCGCTGTTGTGGGAAACGGCCAGAAGGCGGCAGCACTTCTCCTTACCAAATCCGGTTACTAGGGCAACAGAGCCATAATGGAAGTTGTGTTGTAAGTTGTAAATTAGAATGCAGGGCGCCAGGAAAAAGCCCCTTAGGTTTATGCCTCGTTACTTGCCGTTCGTTTTTTAAATTTAATTTTTATTTTGTATCAGGGCAAATTTGATTACAATGTTTTGCTTGTTCTAGGTGTGCAAGATGTGGTTGTTTCACACGTATACATATATCTATTCTTCTTCGGGTCCTTCTCCCATGTAGCTTATGACGCAATGTTGAGTAGAGTCCTCTTGATATGCCGTAGGTCTGTGGTGATTTTATATTTCACATGTGTTTGTATATCTCTGTTAACCCCAATGTCCTGATGTATCCAATCCTCACACCTTTCCGTTTGGTGAACCATAAGTTTGCTTAATGAATCTGTGATTGGATGTCTCTGTGGAAATATCTTCACTGGTATCAATTTTTAGGTAACCCCTATAAGTGATATCGTACGTTAGGTGTCTTTCGCTTTCTCGCTTACTGCAAGTTGCGTGATCACCTCTAGACTCATCTGTGGTGCTACGAGTGGCATTGATTCATTTTTTACCCAAGCTAGTATTCCATCTCTACACGTAGCAGTTCTTCTTTGTCCACTCATCTGTTGATGGACTTTTGGTTGCTTCCACGCCTTGGCTATGGTAATACTGCTGCAGTGCAGATTTCCTGCCTGTGTCTTTCCAATTCTGTCTTCTTAGGCTATAGGCCACGGAGTGGGCCTGCTGGATCGTAGGGTAGCTGAATGTGTACCTTTTACAGGCACCTCCATTCTGTTCCCATGAGTGGCTCTTACCAGGTTACGTCCCACTTGAAACTGAGGGTATGCATGTCTCCACAACCTCTTCAGCATTGATCGTTTGTAGTTTCTTTGCTGATGGTTATTCTGACTGGTGTGAGTCGATAGCTCTTTGTGGTTGGATTTGCATGTGTCTCATAATCCCTTGAAATTGAGCTTTGAGGCATGTCCTTTTATTTTTCAAACTGTTACGACAGCTTACGTCTTCAAATTGTTTTCTTGAAATATGTGCCACATTTTGAAATATTTTGGCCTTTACCTGCGTCAGGACATTTTGAGGGCAGGTTTCCTTTGCAGCCCTGCAGTACTTGTGCATATGAAGTGACCATTCGCACAGATTTCCGAGCTGCTGTTGCAGGTATCGGCCAGAGGCCGGCAGCATGTCTACCTTGCCCACTCTGGTACCTAGGGAGACAGACCTTCCTGCCAGTGGTGTTCCTCAGATATCAATTAGACTGCCATGTGCCCTGATAAACCCCCCAAAGCTTATGTGTCCTTACTCATGTTTGTTTTTTGAATTCATATTTTCTAGTGGAGTACTATTCCATCGTGTACATGGACCACTTCTTCTTGGTGCAGTCCTCTGTTGATGGACATTTTCGTTGCTTCCAAGTGTCGGCTATGGTAAGTATTGCCGGGGTGCAGGATTGCCAGCCTGTGCCTTTTGATTCTCGTTTTCTCAGGTGATAGGCCCAGCAGTGGGCGTGACTGATTGACTAGTAGCTCAACGTTTCCCTTTTCAAAGCACCGCCACTGTGTTTTCATCAGTGGCTCTTACCACGTCCCCCCTAGAACCGAGGGTACGCGTTTCTCCACATTTATTGTTTGCAGCATTTTTGCTAATGGCCATTCCGAGTGCTGTGAGCGGATAGGTTTTTGTAATTTGGGTTTGCATGTCTTTAAAAATGCCTAAAATTCATCATTTTTCCACGCCTGTTTCTTTTCTTTAAAAAAGAAAAGAAAAGAAAAGAAAAACGTGGGGGTACAGTATACCTCTTGAAATCGTTTCCTTGGAATGTTGCCCTCTTTCGAATTTTTGGTCGATGTTTGACCCCAGGATTTTTTTGGAGGGCAGGTGTTATTTACAGGCCTGCACGTTTGGTGACTATTTAATGACCATTAGCACTGGGTTTAAAGCTGCTGTTTTGGGAGACGGCCACAAGGCGGCAGCATTTCTCCATTCCCAAATCTGGGTACTAGGGCAGCAGAGCCTTTCTGGAAGTCGTGTTCCTAGGTTGTAAATTAGAATGGAACGTGCCAGGAGAAACGCCCATAAGTTTATGTCGCATCACTTCTGGTTGGTCTTTTAAATGATTTTAATCGGGGTAATGATTAGACTACTGTTTGTCCTGGGTGTACACAATCTGGTTCATTTGTACATTATATAC
The DNA here is from genome assembly GCF_039906515.1 of Pseudorca crassidens. Lineage (NCBI taxonomy): Eukaryota > Metazoa > Chordata > Mammalia > Artiodactyla > Delphinidae > Pseudorca > Pseudorca crassidens. The sequence continues at coordinate 124,020,413 of NC_090317.1, read as the reverse complement.
GTCTATTCATGTACAGATCCTCTTCCCATGTGAAATATTACAGAGTGTTCCGTACACCTCCCTTGCTACGTGGTCGGTCTTTTTGATATATGTGTATAACGTGTATTTGTATACGTATGGTAACGCTAACCTTAATTTATCCATTCCGCCCACCTTTCCTTTTAGATAAGCGTAGTTGTTTTCTAAGTCTGTGAGCGTCTTTCTCTGTGCAAGTATGTTCATTTGTGTCAGTTATTAGATAACGCCTATAAGTGATATCATAGGATGTAGGTCTTTGGCTTTCCGACTTACCCCATGTTCTGTGATCATCTCCAAGCTCGTCTGTGGTGCCTGAAAGAGCAGTGTTTCATTGTTTTCCGTGGTTAATATTCCATTGCGTACGTGGACCACTTCTTCTTAATCCATTCGTCTGTTGATGGACATTTTGGTAGCTTCACCGTCTTGGCTATTGTGAATAAGGCCGCAGTGCAGCTGTTGCAGCCCGGGTCTTCTCGCTTCTGGTCTTCTCAGGTGAGAGGCCCAGGGGTGTGACTGCTGGATTGAACGGTACCTCAATTTTTACTTCTAAAGGCAGCTCCTTTCTGTTCTTATTGGCTGTTGTTAGCACTTTACATCTCACCAGCAGCTAGAGGGTACACAGTTCTCTAAAGCCCCTTCAGTATTGATTGTTTGTAGAATTTTTGCTGATCGTCAGTCGACGGGTGTGAGTTGCAAACTTTTTGTAGATTAGATTTGCATGAGTCTAATAATTCCTGAGGTTGAGCTTTTATCCACTTTCCTTTTTATTTATTTACTTATTTATTTTTGCGGTACGCGGGCCTCTCACTGTTTCGGCCTCTCCCGTTGCGGAGCACAGGCTCTGGACGCGCAGGCTCAGCGGCCCTGGCTCACGGGCCCAGCCACTCCACGGCATGTGGGATCTTCCCGCACCGGGGCACGAACCCGTGTCCCCTGCGTCGGCAGGCGGACTCTCAACCACTGCGCCACCGGGGAAGCCCCTGTTTTGAATTGTTTCGTCCGTTCCCTACCTCAGCACAATATTTTAGGGCAGGTGTCCTTTACGGCCCTGAGTCCTTGTGACTATTAAGTGACCATTAGCTGCGGGCTTAAAGCCGCTCTTGCGGGAAACGGCCACAAGGCGGCAGCATTTCTACCTTTGCAGCTCTGGGTTCTTGGGCGACAGAGCTTTCCTGGAAATGGTGTTAGTAGCCTGCAGATGAGAGGGGAATGTGCCAGGGCAAACCCCCAAGAGCTTATATCTCCTACTTCTTGTTTTTTAAATTAAATTTTTATGACGTGTCAGAGCAAATTTGATAAAAAAAGTGTAGTTTCTCCTAAGTGTACAGAATCTGGTTCATCACATCAACGTATCTGTCTATTCCTCTTTGGATCCTTTCCCGTGTAGGTTATTATAGAGTGTTGAGTAGACCTCTTGGCGTTCCATAGGTATTTTGTGATTATATATTTCATCTGTATTAGTACACGTCTGTTAACCCCCATATCATAATTCATACATTCCTTTCACCTTTCCATTTGGTTAAACGTAATTTTGTTTTCTTAATCCATGCTTTTCCTTCTCTTGGAAATAAGTTCATGAGTATCAATTTTGAGGTAACACCTATAAGTGATGTCATAGGATATCTGTCTTTCAGTTTCTTTCTTACTTCAAGTGGGGTGGTTATCTCTAGGTCCTTATATGGTGGTGCAAACGGCACTGTTTCATTGTTTTCCGTGGCTAATATTCCACTGTTGACATGGACCACTTCCTCTTTGTGCATTTTCCTGTTGCTGGACATTTTGGTTTCTTCCAAGTCTTGGCTATATTAAATGTTTCTGCCATGCAGGATTGCCAGCCTGTGTCTCTTCCATTCTGCTCTGCTCAGGTGATAGGCGCATCAGAGGACCTACCAGATCGCGTGGTAGCTCAGTTTTTACCCTTAAACGCACCTCCATTATGTTCTCCCTGCCGGCTGTTACCAGTTTACATCCCCCCAGCAGCTAGTGGGTACACAGTTTTCTGAAACCCCTTCAGCATTTATTCTTTGTAGACTTTTTGCTGAAGATCATTCTGACGGCTGTGAGGTGAACATTTCTGTAGATTGGATTTGCATGGCTCTATTAATTGCTGATGTTGAGCATTTTTAAATCCCCTTTTATTTTAAAGGAAAAAAAAGAAGACAGAATGGGCGTGAAACATGCCTCTTGAAATTGTCTTCTTGAAATGTTGACGTCTTTTGAATTTTCTGGTCGATTTACGACCCCAGGATTCTTTTTTTTTTTTTTTGATGGCAGGTGTCATTTACAGGCCTGCAATTCTTTTGAATATTAAGTGACCATTAGCGCTGTTGTGGGAAACGGCCAGAAGGCGGCAGCACTTCTCCTTACCAAATCCGGTTACTAGGGCAACAGAGCCATAATGGAAGTTGTGTTGTAAGTTGTAAATTAGAATGCAGGGCGCCAGGAAAAAGCCCCTTAGGTTTATGCCTCGTTACTTGCCGTTCGTTTTTTAAATTTAATTTTTATTTTGTATCAGGGCAAATTTGATTACAATGTTTTGCTTGTTCTAGGTGTGCAAGATGTGGTTGTTTCACACGTATACATATATCTATTCTTCTTCGGGTCCTTCTCCCATGTAGCTTATGACGCAATGTTGAGTAGAGTCCTCTTGATATGCCGTAGGTCTGTGGTGATTTTATATTTCACATGTGTTTGTATATCTCTGTTAACCCCAATGTCCTGATGTATCCAATCTTCACACCTTTCCGTTTGGTGAACCATAAGTTTGCTTAATGAATCTGTGATTGGATGTCTCTGTGGAAATATCTTCACTGGTATCAATTTTTAGGTAACCCCTATAAGTGATATCGTACGTTAGGTGTCTTTCGCTTTCTCGCTTACTGCAAGTTGCGTGATCACCTCTAGACTCATCTGTGGTGCTACGAGTGGCATTGATTCATTTTTTACCCAAGCTAGTATTCCATCTCTACACGTAGCAGTTCTTCTTTGTCCACTCATCTGTTGATGGACTTTTGGTTGCTTCCACGCCTTGGCTATGGTAGTACTGCTGCAGTGCAGATTTCCTGCCTGTGTCTTTCCAATTCTGTCTTCTTAGGCTATAGGCCACGGAGTGGGCCTGCTGGATCGTAGAGTAGCTGAATGTGTACCTTTTACAGGCACCTCCATTCTGTTCCCATGAGTGGCTCTTACCAGGTTACGTCCCACTTGAGACTGAGGGTATGCATGTCTCCACAACCTCTTCAGCATTGATCGTTTGTAGTTTCTTTGCTGATGGTTATTCTGACTGGTGTGAGTCGATAGCTCTTTGTGGTTGGATTTGCATGTGTCTCATAATCCCTTGAAATTGAGCTTTGAGGCATGTCCTTTTATTTTTCAAACTGTTACGACAGCTTACGTCTTCAAATTGTTTTCTTGAAATATGTGCCACATTTTGAAATATTTTGGCCTTTACCTGCGTCAGGACATTTTGAGGGCAGGTTTCCTTTGCAGCCCTGCAGTACTTGTGCATATGAAGTGACCATTCGCACAGATTTCCGAGCTGCTGTTGCAGGTATCGGCCAGAGGCCGGCAGCATGTCTACGTTGCCCACTCTGGTACCTAGGGAGACAGACCTTCCTGCCAGTGGTGTTCCTCAGATATCAATTAGACTGCCATGTGCCCTGATAAACCCCCCAAAGCTTATGTGTCCTTACTCATGTTTGTTTTTTGAATTCATATTTTCTAGTGGAGTACTATTCCATCGTGTACATGGACCACTTCTTCTTGGTGCAGTCCTCTGTTGATGGACATTTTCGTTGCTTCCAAGTGTCGGCTATGGTAAGTATTGCCGGGGTGCAGGATTGCCAGCCTGTGCCTTTTGATTCTCGTTTTCTCAGGTGATAGGCCCAGCAGTGGGCGTGACTGATTGACTAGTAGCTCAACGTTTCCCTTTTCAAAGCACCGCCACTGTGTTTTCATCAGTGGCTCTTACCACGTCCCCCCTAGAACCGAGGGTACGCGTTTCTCCACATTTATTGTTTGCAGCATTTTTGCTAATGGCCATTCCGAGTGCTGTGAGCGGATAGGTTTTTGTAATTTGGGTTTGCATGTCTTTAAAAATTCCTAAAATTCATCATTTTTCCACGCCTGTTTCTTTTCTTTAAAAAAGAAAAGAAAAGAAAAGAAAAACGTGGGGGTACAGTATACCTCTTGAAATCGTTTCCTTGGAATGTTGCCCTCTTTCGAATTTTTGGTCGATGTTTGACCCCAGGATTTTTTTGGAGGGCAGGTGTTATTTACAGGCCTGCACGTTTGGTGACTATTTAATGACCATTAGCACTGGGTTTAAAGCTGCTGTTTTGGGAGACGGCCACAAGGCGGCAGCATTTCTCCATTCCCAAATCTGGGTACTAGGGCAGCAGAGCCTTTCTGGAAGTCGTGTTCCTAGGTTGTAAATTAGAATGGAACGTGCCAGGAGAAACGCCCATAAGTTTATGTCGCATCACTTCTGGTTGGTCTTTTAAATGATTTTAATCGGGGTAATGATTAGACTACTGTTTGTCCTGGGTGTACACAATCTGGTTCATTTGTACATTATATACGTCTATTCATGTACAGATCCTCTTCCCATGTGAAATATTACAGAGTGTTCCGTACACCTCCCTTGCTACGTGGTCGGTCTTTTTGATATATGTGTATAACGTGTATTTGTATACGTATGGTAACGCTAACCTTAATTTATCCATTCCGCCCACCTTTCCTTTTAGATAAGCGTAGTTGTTTTCTAAGTCTGTGAGCGTCTTTCTCTGTGCAAGTATGTTCATTTGTGTCAGTTATTAGATAACGCCTATAAGTGATATCATAGGATGTAGGTCTTTGGCTTTCCGACTTACCCCATGTTCTGTGATCATCTCCAAGCTCGTCTGTGGTGCCTGAAAGAGCAGTGTTTCATTGTTTTCCGTGGTTAATATTCCATTGCGTACGTGGACCACTTCTTCTTAATCCATTCGTCTGTTGATGGACATTTTGGTAGCTTCACCGTCTTGGCTATTGTGAATAAGGCCGCAGTGCAGCTGTTGCAGCCCGGGTCTTCTCGCTTCTGGTCTTCTCAGGTGAGAGGCCCAGGGGTGTGACTGCTGGATTGAACGGTACCTCAATTTTTACTTCTAAAGGCAGCTCCTTTCTGTTCTTATTGGCTGTTAGCACTTTACATCTCACCAGCAGCTAGAGGGTACACAGTTCTCTAAAGCCCCTTCAGTATTGATTGTTTGTAGAATTTTTGCTGATCGTCAGTCGACGGGTGTGAGTTGCAAACTTTTTGTAGATTAGATTTGCATGAGTCTAATAATTCCTGAGGTTGAGCTTTTATCCACTTTCCTTTTTATTTATTTATTTATTTACTTATTTATTTTTGCGGTACGCGGGCCTCTCACTGTTTCGGCCTCTCCCGTTGCGGAGCACAGGCTCTGGACGCGCAGGCTCAGCGGCCCTGGCTCACGGGCCCAGCCACTCCACGGCATGTGGGATCTTCCCGCACCGGGGCACGAACCCGTGTCCCCTGCGTCGGCAGGCGGACTCTCAACCACTGCGCCACCGGGGAAGCCCCTGTTTTGAATTGTTTCGTCCGTTCCCTACCTCAGCACAATATTTTAGGGCAGGTGTCCTTTACGGCCCTGAGTCCTTGTGACTATTAAGTGACCATTAGCTGCGGGCTTAAAGCCGCTCTTGCGGGAAACGGCCACAAGGCGGCAGCATTTCTACCTTTGCAGCTCTGGGTTCTTGGGCGACAGAGCTTTCCTGGAAATGGTGTTAGTAGCCTGCAGATGAGAGGGGAATGTGCCAGGGCAAACCCCCAAGAGCTTATATCTCCTACTTCTTGTTTTTTAAATTAAATTTTTATGACGTGTCAGAGCAAATTTGATAAAAAAAAAAGTGTAGTTTCTCCTAAGTGTACAGAATCTGGTTCATCATATCAACGTATCTGTCTATTCCTCTTTGGATCCTTTCCCGTGTAGGTTATTATAGAGTGTTGAGTAGACCTCTTGGCGTTCCATAGGTATTTTGTGATTATATATTTCATCTGTATTAGTACACGTCTGTTAACCCCCATATCATAATTCATACATTCCTTTCACCTTTCCATTTGGTTAAACGTAATTTTGTTTTCTTAATCCATGCTTTTCCTTCTCTTGGAAATAAGTTCATGAGTATCAATTTTGAGGTAACACCTATAAGTGATGTCATAGGATATCTGTCTTTCAGTTTCTTTCTTACTTCAAGTGGGGTGGTTATCTCTAGGTCCTTATATGGTGGTGCAAACGGCACTGTTTCATTGTTTTCCGTGGCTAATATTCCACTGTTGACATGGACCACTTCCTCTTTGTGCATTTTCCTGTTGCTGGACATTTTGGTTTCTTCCAAGTCTTGGCTATATTAAATGTTTCTGCCGTGCAGGATTGCCAGCCTGTGTCTCTTCCATTCTGCTCTGCTCAGGTGATAGGCGCATCAGAGGACCTACCAGATCGCGTGGTAGCTCAGTTTTTACCCTTAAACGCACCTCCATTATGTTCTCCCTGCCGGCTGTTACCAGTTTACATCCCCCCAGCAGCTAGTGGGTACACAGTTTTCTGAAACCCCTTCAGCATTTATTCTTTGTAGACTTTTTGCTGAAGATCATTCTGACGGCTGTGAGGTGAACATTTCTGTAGATTGGATTTGCATGGCTCTATTAATTGCTGATGTTGAGCATTTTTAAATCCCCTTTTATTTTAAAGGAAAAAAAAGAAGACAGAATGGGCGTGAAACATGCCTCTTGAAATTGTCTTCTTGAAATGTTGACGTCTTTTGAATTTTCTGGTCGATTTACGACCCCAGGATTCTTTTTTTTTTTTTTTGATGGCAGGTGTCATTTACAGGCCTGCAATTCTTTTGAATATTAAGTGACCATTAGCGCTGTTGTGGGAAACGGCCAGAAGGCGGCAGCACTTCTCCTTACCAAATCCGGTTACTAGGGCAACAGAGCCATAATGGAAGTTGTGTTGTAAGTTGTAAATTAGAATGCAGGGCGCCAGGAAAAAGCCCCTTAGGTTTATGCCTCGTTACTTGCCGTTCGTTTTTTAAATTTAATTTTTATTTTGTATCAGGGCAAATTTGATTACAATGTTTTGCTTGTTCTAGGTGTGCAAGATGTGGTTGTTTCACACGTATACATATATCTATTCTTCTTCGGGTCCTTCTCCCATGTAGCTTATGACGCAATGTTGAGTAGAGTCCTCTTGATATGCCGTAGGTCTGTGGTGATTTTATATTTCACATGTGTTTGTATATCTCTGTTAACCCCAATGTCCTGATGTATCCAATCCTCACACCTTTCCGTTTGGTGAACCATAAGTTTGCTTAATGAATCTGTGATTGGATGTCTCTGTGGAAATATCTTCACTGGTATCAATTTTTAGGTAACCCCTATAAGTGATATCGTACGTTAGGTGTCTTTCGCTTTCTCGCTTACTGCAAGTTGCGTGATCACCTCTAGACTCATCTGTGGTGCTACGAGTGGCATTGATTCATTTTTTACCCAAGCTAGTATTCCATCTCTACACGTAGCAGTTCTTCTTTGTCCACTCATCTGTTGATGGACTTTTGGTTGCTTCCACGCCTTGGCTATGGTAGTACTGCTGCAGTGCAGATTTCCTGCCTGTGTCTTTCCAATTCTGTCTTCTTAGGCTATAGGCCACGGAGTGGGCCTGCTGGATCATAGGGTAGCTGAATGTGTACCTTTTACAGGCACCTCCATTCTGTTCCCATGAGTGGCTCTTACCAGGTTACGTCCCACTTGAGACTGAGGGTATGCATGTCTCCACAACCTCTTCAGCATTGATCGTTTGTAGTTTCTTTGCTGATGGTTATTCTGACTGGTGTGAGTCGATAGCTCTTTGTGGTTGGATTTGCATGTGTCTCATAATCCCTTGAAATTGAGCTTTGAGGCATGTCCTTTTATTTTTCAAACTGTTACGACAGCTTACGTCTTCAAATTGTTTTCTTGAAATATGTGCCACATTTTGAAATATTTTGGCCTTTACCTGCGTCAGGACATTTTGAGGGCAGGTTTCCTTTGCAGCCCTGCAGTACTTGTGCATATGAAGTGACCATTCGCACAGATTTCCGAGCTGCTGTTGCAGGTATCGGCCAGAGGCCGGCAACATGTCTACCTTGCCCACTCTGGTACCTAGGGAGACAGACCTTCCTGCCAGTGGTGTTCCTCAGATATCAATTAGACTGCCATGTGCCCTGATAAACCCCCCAAAGCTTATGTGTCCTTACTCATGTTTGTTTTTTGAATTCATATTTTCTAGTGGAGTACTATTCCATCGTGTACATGGACCACTTCTTCTTGGTGCAGTCCTCTGTTGATGGACATTTTCGTTGCTTCCAAGTGTCGGCTATGGTAAGTATTGCCGGGGTGCAGGATTGCCAGCCTGTGCCTTTTGATTCTCGTTTTCTCAGGTGATAGGCCCAGCAGTGGGCGTGACTGATTGACTAGTAGCTCAACGTTTCCCTTTTCAAAGCACCGCCACTGTGTTTTCATCAGTGGCTCTTACCACGTCCCCCCTAGAACCGAGGGTACGCGTTTCTCCACATTTATTGTTTGCAGCATTTTTGCTAATGGCCATTCCGAGTGCTGTGAGCGGATAGGTTTTTGTAATTTGGGTTTGCATGTCTTTAAAAATGCCTAAAATTCATCATTTTTCCACGCCTGTTTCTTTTCTTTAAAAAAGAAAAGAAAAGAAAAGAAAAACGTGGGGGTACAGTATACCTCTTGAAATCGTTTCCTTGGAATGTTGCCCTCTTTCGAATTTTTGGTCGATGTTTGACCCCAGGATTTTTTTGGAGGGCAGGTGTTATTTACAGGCCTGCACGTTTGGTGACTATTTAATGACCATTAGCACTGGGTTTAAAGCTGCTGTTTTGGGAGACAGCCACAAGGCGGCAGCATTTCTCCATTCCCAAATCTGGGTACTAGGGCAGCAGAGCCTTTCTGGAAGTCGTGTTCCTAGGTTGTAAATTAGAATGGAACGTGCCAGGAGAAACGCCCATAAGTTTATGTCGCATCACTTCTGGTTGGTCTTTTAAATGATTTTAATCGGGGTAATGATTAGACTACTGTTTGTCCTGGGTGTACACAATCTGGTTCATTTGTACATTATATACGTCTATTCATGTACAGATCCTCTTCCCATGTGAAATATTACAGAGTGTTCCGTACACCTCCCTTGCTACGTGGTCGGTCTTTTTGATATATGTGTATAACGTGTATTTGTATACGTATGGTAACGCTAACCTTAATTTATCCATTCCGCCCACCTTTCCTTTTAGATAAGCGTAGTTGTTTTCTAAGTCTGTGAGCGTCTTTCTCTGTGCAAGTATGTTCATTTGTGTCAGTTATTAGATAACGCCTATAAGTGATATCATAGGATGTAGGTCTTTGGCTTTCCGACTTACCCCATGTTCTGTGATCATCTCCAAGCTCGTCTGTGGTGCCTGAAAGAGCAGTGTTTCATTGTTTTCCGTGGTTAATATTCCATTGCGTACGTGGACCACTTCTTCTTAATCCATTCGTCTGTTGATGGACATTTTGGTAGCTTCACCGTCTTGGCTATTGTGAATAAGGCCGCAGTGCAGCTGTTGCAGCCCGGGTCTTCTCGCTTCTGGTCTTCTCAGGTGAGAGGCCCAGGGGTGTGACTGCTGGATTGAACGGTACCTCAATTTTTACTTCTAAAGGCAGCTCCTTTCTGTTCTTATTGGCTGTTGTTAGCACTTTACATCTCACCAGCAGCTAGAGGGTACACAGTTCTCTAAAGCCCCTTCAGTATTGATTGTTTGTAGAATTTTTGCTGATCGTCAGTCGACGGGTGTGAGTTGCAAACTTTTTGTAGATTAGATTTGCATGAGTCTAATAATTCCTGAGGTTGAGCTTTTATCCACTTTCCTTTTTATTTATTTACTTATTTATTTTTGCGGTACGCGGGCCTCTCACTGTTTCGGCCTCTCCCGTTGCGGAGCACAGGCTCTGGACGCGCAGGCTCAGCGGCCCTGGCTCACGGGCCCAGCCACTCCACGGCATGTGGGATCTTCCCGCACCGGGGCACGAACCCGTGTCCCCTGCGTCGGCAGGCGGACTCTCAACCACTGCGCCACCAGGGAAGCCCCTGTTTTGAATTGTTTCGTCCGTTCCCTACCTCAGCACAATATTTTAGGGCAGGTGTCCTTTACGGCCCTGAGTCCTTGTGACTATTAAGTGACCATTAGCTGCGGGCTTAAAGCCGCTCTTGCGGGAAACGGCCACAAGGCGGCAGCATTTCTACCTTTGCAGCTCTGGGTTCTTGGGCGACAGAGCTTTCCTGGAAATGGTGTTAGTAGCCTGCAGATGAGAGGGGAATGTGCCAGGGCAAACCCCCAAGAGCTTATATCTCCTACTTCTTGTTTTTTAAATTAAATTTTTATGACGTGTCAGAGCAAATTTGATAAAAAAAGTGTAGTTTCTCCTAAGTGTACAGAATCTGGTTCATCACATCAACGTATCTGTCTATTCCTCTTTGGATCCTTTCCCGTGTAGGTTATTATAGAGTGTTGAGTAGACCTCTTGGCGTTCCATAGGTATTTTGTGATTATATATTTCATCTGTATTAGTACACGTCTGTTAACCCCCATATCATAATTCATACATTCCTTTCACCTTTCCATTTGGTTAAACATAATTTTGTTTTCTTAATCCATGCTTTTCCTTCTCTTGGAAATAAGTTCATGAGTATCAATTTTGAGGTAACACCTATAAGTGATGTCATAGGATATCTGTCTTTCAGTTTCTTTCTTACTTCAAGTGGGGTGGTTATCTCTAGGTCCTTATATGGTGGTGCAAACGGCACTGTTTCATTGTTTTCCGTGGCTAATATTCCACTGTTGACATGGACCACTTCCTCTTTGTGCATTTTCCTGTTGCTGGACATTTTGGTTTCTTCCAAGTCTTGGCTATATTAAATGTTTCTGCCGTGCAGGATTGCCAGCCTGTGTCTCTTCCATTCTGCTCTGCTCAGGTGATAGGCGCATCAGAGGACCTACCAGATCGCGTGGTAGCTCAGTTTTTACCCTTAAACGCACCTCCATTATGTTCTCCCTGCCGGCTGTTACCAGTTTACATCCCCCCAGCAGCTAGTGGGTACACAGTTTTCTGAAACCCCTTCAGCATTTATTCTTTGTAGACTTTTTGCTGAAGATCATTCTGACGGCTGTGAGGTGAACATTTCTGTAGATTGGATTTGCATGGCTCTATTAATTGCTGATGTTGAGCATTTTTAAATCCCCTTTTATTTTAAAGGAAAAAAAAGAAGACAGAATGGGCGTGAAACATGCCTCTTGAAATTGTCTTCTTGAAATGTTGACGTCTTTTGAATTTTCTGGTCGATTTACGACCCCAGGATTCTTTTTTTTTTTTTTTGATGGCAGGTGTCATTTACAGGCCTGCAATTCTTTTGAATATTAAGTGACCATTAGCGCTGTTGTGGGAAACGGCCAGAAGGCGGCAGCACTTCTCCTTACCAAATCCGGTTACTAGGGCAACAGAGCCATAATGGAAGTTGTGTTGTAAGTTGTAAATTAGAATGCAGGGCGCCAGGAAAAAGCCCCTTAGGTTTATGCCTCGTTACTTGCCGTTCGTTTTTTAAATTTAATTTTTATTTTGTATCAGGGCAAATTTGATTACAATGTTTTGCTTGTTCTAGGTGTGCAAGATGTGGTTGTTTCACACGTATACATATATCTATTCTTCTTCGGGTCCTTCTCCCATGTAGCTTATGACGCAATGTTGAGTAGAGTCCTCTTGATATGCCGTAGGTCTGTGGTGATTTTATATTTCACATGTGTTTGTATATCTCTGTTAACCCCAATGTCCTGATGTATCCAATCTTCACACCTTTCCGTTTGGTGAACCATAAGTTTGCTTAATGAATCTGTGATTGGATGTCTCTGTGGAAATATCTTCACTGGTATCAATTTTTAGGTAACCCCTATAAGTGATATCGTACGTTAGGTGTCTTTCGCTTTCTCGCTTACTGCAAGTTGCGTGATCACCTCTAGACTCATCTGTGGTGCTACGAGTGGCATTGATTCATTTTTTACCCAAGCTAGTATTCCATCTCTACACGTAGCAGTTCTTCTTTGTCCACTCATCTGTTGATGGACTTTTGGTTGCTTCCACGCCTTGGCTATGGTAGTACTGCTGCAGTGCAGATTTCCTGCCTGTGTCTTTCCAATTCTGTCTTCTTAGGCTATAGGCCGTGGAGTGGGCCTGCTGGATCATAGGGTAGCTGAATGTGTACCTTTTACAGGCACCTCCATTCTGTTCCCATGAGTGGCTCTTACCAGGTTACGTCCCACTTGAGACTGAGGGTATGCATGTCTCCACAACCTCTTCAGCATTGATCGTTTGTAGTTTCTTTGCTGATGGTTATTCTGACTGGTGTGAGTCGATAGCTCTTTGTGGTTGGATTTGCATGTGTCTCATAATCCCTTGAAATTGAGCTTTGAGGCATGTCCTTTTATTTTTCAAACTGTTACGACAGCTTACGTCTTCAAATTGTTTTCTTGAAATATGTGCCACATTTTGAAATATTTTGGCCTTTACCTGCGTCAGGACATTTTGAGGGCAGGTTTCCTTTGCAGCCCTGCAGTACTTGTGCATATGAAGTGACCATTCGCACAGATTTCCGAGCTGCTGTTGCAGGTATCGGCCAGAGGCCGGCAGCATGTCTACGTTGCCCACTCTGGTACCTAGGGAGACAGACCTTCCTGCCAGTGGTGTTCCTCAGATATCAATTAGACTGCCATGTGCCCTGATAAACCCCCCAAAGCTTATGTGTCCTTACTCATGTTTGTTTTTTGAATTCATATTTTCTAGTGGAGTACTATTCCATCGTGTACATGGACCACTTCTTCTTGGTGCAGTCCTCTGTTGATGGACATTTTCGTTGCTTCCAAGTGTCGGCTATGGTAAGTATTGCCGGGGTGCAGGATTGCCAGCCTGTGCCTTTTGATTCTCGTTTTCTCAGGTGATAGGCCCAGCAGTGGGCGTGACTGATTGACTAGTAGCTCAACGTTTCCCTTTTCAAAGCACCGCCACTGTGTTTTCATCAGTGGCTCTTACCACGTCCCCCCTAGAACCGAGGGTACGCGTTTCTCCACATTTATTGTTTGCAGCATTTTTGCTAATGGCCATTCCGAGTGCTGTGAGCGGATAGGTTTTTGTAATTTGGGTTTGCATGTCTTTAAAAATGCCTAAAATTCATCATTTTTCCACGCCTGTTTCTTTTCTTTAAAAAAGAAAAGAAAAGAAAAGAAAAACGTGGGGGTACAGTATACCTCTTGAAATCGTTTCCTTGGAATGTTGCCCTCTTTCGAATTTTTGGTCGATGTTTGACCCCAGGATTTTTTTGGAGGGCAGGTGTTATTTACAGGCCTGCACGTTTGGTGACTATTTAATGACCATTAGCACTGGGTTTAAAGCTGCTGTTTTGGGAGACGGCCACAAGGCGGCAGCATTTCTCCATTCCCAAATCTGGGTACTAGGGCAGCAGAGCCTTTCTGGAAGTCGTGTTCCTAGGTTGTAAATTAGAATGGAACGTGCCAGGAGAAACGCCCATAAGTTTATGTCGCATCACTTCTGGTTGGTCTTTTAAATGATTTTAATCGGGGTAATGATTAGACTACTGTTTGTCCTGGGTGTACACAATCTGGTTCATTTGTACATTATATACGTCTATTCATGTACAGATCCTCTTCCCATGTGAAATATTACAGAGTGTTCCGTACACCTCCCTTGCTACGTGGTCGGTCTTTTTGATATATGTGTATAACGTGTATTTGTATACGTATGGTAACGCTAACCTTAATTTATCCATTCCGCCCACCTTTCCTTTTAGATAAGCGTAGTTGTTTTCTAAGTCTGTGAGCGTCTTTCTCTGTGCAAGTATGTTCATTTGTGTCAGTTATTAGATAACGCCTATAAGTGATATCATAGGATGTAGGTCTTTGGCTTTCCGACTTACCCCATGTTCTGTGATCATCTCCAAGCTCGTCTGTGGTGCCTGAAAGAGCAGTGTTTCATTGTTTTCCGTGGTTAATATTCCATTGCGTACGTGGACCACTTCTTCTTAATCCATTCGTCTGTTGATGGACATTTTGGTAGCTTCACCGTCTTGGCTATTGTGAATAAGGCCGCAGTGCAGCTGTTGCAGCCCGGGTCTTCTCGCTTCTGGTCTTCTCAGGTGAGAGGCCCAGGGGTGTGACTGCTGGATTGAACGGTACCTCAATTTTTACTTCTAAAGGCAGCTCCTTTCTGTTCTTATTGGCTGTTAGCACTTTACATCTCACCAGCAGCTAGAGGGTACACAGTTCTCTAAAGCCCCTTCAGTATTGATTGTTTGTAGAATTTTTGCTGATCGTCAGTCGACGGGTGTGAGTTGCAAACTTTTTGTAGATTAGATTTGCATGAGTCTAATAATTCCTGAGGTTGAGCTTTTATCCACTTTCCTTTTTATTTATTTATTTATTTACTTATTTATTTTTGCGGTACGCGGGCCTCTCACTGTTTCGGCCTCTCCCGTTGCGGAGCACAGGCTCTGGACGCGCAGGCTCAGCGGCCCTGGCTCACGGGCCCAGCCACTCCACGGCATGTGGGATCTTCCCGCACCGGGGCACGAACCCGTGTCCCCTGCGTCGGCAGGCGGACTCTCAACCACTGCGCCACCGGGGAAGCCCCTGTTTTGAATTGTTTCGTCCGTTCCCTACCTCAGCACAATATTTTAGGGCAGGTGTCCTTTACGGCCCTGAGTCCTTGTGACTATTAAGTGACCATTAGCTGCGGGCTTAAAGCCGCTCTTGCGGGAAACGGCCACAAGGCGGCAGCATTTCTACCTTTGCAGCTCTGGGTTCTTGGGCGACAGAGCTTTCCTGGAAATGGTGTTAGTAGCCTGCAGATGAGAGGGGAATGTGCCAGGGCAAACCCCCAAGAGCTTATATCTCCTACTTCTTGTTTTTTAAATTAAATTTTTATGACGTGTCAGAGCAAATTTGATAAAAAAAAAGTGTAGTTTCTCCTAAGTGTACAGAATCTGGTTCATCATATCAACGTATCCGTCTATTCCTCTTTGGATCCTTTCCCGTGTAGGTTATTATAGAGTGTTGAGTAGACCTCTTGGCGTTCCATAGGTATTTTGTGATTATATATTTCATCTGTATTAGTACACGTCTGTTAACCCCCATATCATAATTCATACATTCCTTTCACCTTTCCATTTGGTTAAACGTAATTTTGTTTTCTTAATCCATGCTTTTCCTTCTCTTGGAAATAAGTTCATGAGTATCAATTTTGAGGTAACACCTATAAGTGATGTCATAGGATATCTGTCTTTCAGTTTCTTTCTTACTTCAAGTGGGGTGGTTATCTCTAGGTCCTTATATGGTGGTGCAAACGGCACTGTTTCATTGTTTTCCGTGGCTAATATTCCACTGTTGACATGGACCACTTCCTCTTTGTGCATTTTCCTGTTGCTGGACATTTTGGTTTCTTCCAAGTCTTGGCTATATTAAATGTTTCTGCCGTGCAGGATTGCCAGCCTGTGTCTCTTCCATTCTGCTCTGCTCAGGTGATAGGCGCATCAGAGGACCTACCAGATCGCGTGGTAGCTCAGTTTTTACCCTTAAACGCACCTCCATTATGTTCTCCCTGCCGGCTGTTACCAGTTTACATCCCCCCAGCAGCTAGTGGGTACACAGTTTTCTGAAACCCCTTCAGCATTTATTCTTTGTAGACTTTTTGCTGAAGATCATTCTGACGGCTGTGAGGTGAACATTTCTGTAGATTGGATTTGCATGGCTCTATTAATTGCTGATGTTGAGCATTTTTAAATCCCCTTTTATTTTAAAGGAAAAAAAAGAAGACAGAATGGGCGTGAAACATGCCTCTTGAAATTGTCTTCTTGAAATGTTGACGTCTTTTGAATTTTCTGGTCGATTTACGACCCCAGGATTCTTTTTTTTTTTTTTTGATGGCAGGTGTCATTTACAGGCCTGCAATTCTTTTGAATATTAAGTGACCATTAGCGCTGTTGTGGGAAACGGCCAGAAGGCGGCAGCACTTCTCCTTACCAAATCCGGTTACTAGGGCAACAGAGCCATAATGGAAGTTGTGTTGTAAGTTGTAAATTAGAATGCAGGGCGCCAGGAAAAAGCCCCTTAGGTTTATGCCTCGTTACTTGCCGTTCGTTTTTTAAATTTAATTTTTATTTTGTATCAGGGCAAATTTGATTACAATGTTTTGCTTGTTCTAGGTGTGCAAGATGTGGTTGTTTCACACGTATACATATATCTATTCTTCTTCGGGTCCTTCTCCCATGTAGCTTATGACGCAATGTTGAGTAGAGTCCTCTTGATATGCCGTAGGTCTGTGGTGATTTTATATTTCACATGTGTTTGTATATCTCTGTTAACCCCAATGTCCTGATGTATCCAATCCTCACACCTTTCCGTTTGGTGAACCATAAGTTTGCTTAATGAATCTGTGATTGGATGTCTCTGTGGAAATATCTTCACTGGTATCAATTTTTAGGTAACCCCTATAAGTGATATCGTACGTTAGGTGTCTTTCGCTTTCTCGCTTACTGCAAGTTGCGTGATCACCTCTAGACTCATCTGTGGTGCTACGAGTGGCATTGATTCATTTTTTACCCAAGCTAGTATTCCATCTCTACACGTAGCAGTTCTTCTTTGTCCACTCATCTGTTGATGGACTTTTGGTTGCTTCCACGCCTTGGCTATGGTAGTACTGCTGCAGTGCAGATTTCCTGCCTGTGTCTTTCCAATTCTGTCTTCTTAGGCTATAGGCCACGGAGTGGGCCTGCTGGATCATAGGGTAGCTGAATGTGTACCTTTTACAGGCACCTCCATTCTGTTCCCATGAGTGGCTCTTACCAGGTTACGTCCCACTTGAGACTGAGGGTATGCATGTCTCCACAACCTCTTCAGCATTGATCGTTTGTAGTTTCTTTGCTGATGGTTATTCTGACTGGTGTGAGTCGATAGCTCTTTGTGGTTGGATTTGCATGTGTCTCATAATCCCTTGAAATTGAGCTTTGAGGCATGTCCTTTTATTTTTCAAACTGTTACGACAGCTTACGTCTTCAAATTGTTTTCTTGAAATATGTGCCACATTTTGAAATATTTTGGCCTTTACCTGCGTCAGGACATTTTGAGGGCAGGTTTCCTTTGCAGCCCTGCAGTACTTGTGCATATGAAGTGACCATTCGCACAGATTTCCGAGCTGCTGTTGCAGGTATCGGCCAGAGGCCGGCAACATGTCTACCTTGCCCACTCTGGTACCTAGGGAGACAGACCTTCCTGCCAGTGGTGTTCCTCAGATATCAATTAGACTGCCATGTGCCCTGATAAACCCCCCAAAGCTTATGTGTCCTTACTCATGTTTGTTTTTTGAATTCATATTTTCTAGTGGAGTACTATTCCATCGTGTACATGGACCACTTCTTCTTGGTGCAGTCCTCTGTTGATGGACATTTTCGTTGCTTCCAAGTGTCGGCTATGGTAAGTATTGCCGGGGTGCAGGATTGCCAGCCTGTGCCTTTTGATTCTCGTTTTCTCAGGTGATAGGCCCAGCAGTGGGCGTGACTGATTGACTAGTAGCTCAACGTTTCCCTTTTCAAAGCACCGCCACTGTGTTTTCATCAGTGGCTCTTACCACGTCCCCCCTAGAACCGAGGGTACGCGTTTCTCCACATTTATTGTTTGCAGCATTTTTGCTAATGGCCATTCCGAGTGCTGTGAGCGGATAGGTTTTTGTAATTTGGGTTTGCATGTCTTTAAAAATGCCTAAAATTCATCATTTTTCCACGCCTGTTTCTTTTCTTTAAAAAAGAAAAGAAAAGAAAAGAAAAACGTGGGGGTACAGTATACCTCTTGAAATCGTTTCCTTGGAATGTTGCCCTCTTTCGAATTTTTGGTCGATGTTTGACCCCAGGATTTTTTTGGAGGGCAGGTGTTATTTACAGGCCTGCACGTTTGGTGACTATTTAATGACCATTAGCACTGGGTTTAAAGCTGCTGTTTTGGGAGACAGCCACAAGGCGGCAGCATTTCTCCATTCCCAAATCTGGGTACTAGGGCAGCAGAGCCTTTCTGGAAGTCGTGTTCCTAGGTTGTAAATTAGAATGGAACGTGCCAGGAGAAACGCCCATAAGTTTATGTCGCATCACTTCTGGTTGGTCTTTTAAATGATTTTAATCGGGGTAATGATTAGACTACTGTTTGTCCTGGGTGTACACAATCTGGTTCATTTGTACATTATATACGTCTATTCATGTACAGATCCTCTTCCCATGTGAAATATTACAGAGTGTTCCGTACACCTCCCTTGCTACGTGGTCGGTCTTTTTGATATATGTGTATAACGTGTATTTGTATACGTATGGTAACGCTAACCTTAATTTATCCATTCCGCCCACCTTTCCTTTTAGATAAGCGTAGTTGTTTTCTAAGTCTGTGAGCGTCTTTCTCTGTGCAAGTATGTTCATTTGTGTCAGTTATTAGATAACGCCTATAAGTGATATCATAGGATGTAGGTCTTTGGCTTTCCGACTTACCCCATGTTCTGTGATCATCTCCAAGCTCGTCTGTGGTGCCTGAAAGAGCAGTGTTTCATTGTTTTCCGTGGTTAATATTCCATTGCGTACGTGGACCACTTCTTCTTAATCCATTCGTCTGTTGATGGACATTTTGGTAGCTTCACCGTCTTGGCTATTGTGAATAAGGCCGCAGTGCAGCTGTTGCAGCCCGGGTCTTCTCGCTTCTGGTCTTCTCAGGTGAGAGGCCCAGGGGTGTGACTGCTGGATTGAACGGTACCTCAATTTTTACTTCTAAAGGCAGCTCCTTTCTGTTCTTATTGGCTGTTGTTAGCACTTTACATCTCACCAGCAGCTAGAGGGTACACAGTTCTCTAAAGCCCCTTCAGTATTGATTGTTTGTAGAATTTTTGCTGATCGTCAGTCGACGGGTGTGAGTTGCAAACTTTTTGTAGATTAGATTTGCATGAGTCTAATAATTCCTGAGGTTGAGCTTTTATCCACTTTCCTTTTTATTTATTTACTTATTTATTTTTGCGGTACGCGGGCCTCTCACTGTTTCGGCCTCTCCCGTTGCGGAGCACAGGCTCTGGACGCGCAGGCTCAGCGGCCCTGGCTCACGGGCCCAGCCACTCCACGGCATGTGGGATCTTCCCGCACCGGGGCACGAACCCGTGTCCCCTGCGTCGGCAGGCGGACTCTCAACCACTGCGCCACCAGGGAAGCCCCTGTTTTGAATTGTTTCGTCCGTTCCCTACCTCAGCACAATATTTTAGGGCAGGTGTCCTTTACGGCCCTGAGTCCTTGTGACTATTAAGTGACCATTAGCTGCGGGCTTAAAGCCGCTCTTGCGGGAAACGGCCACAAGGCGGCAGCATTTCTACCTTTGCAGCTCTGGGTTCTTGGGCGACAGAGCTTTCCTGGAAATGGTGTTAGTAGCCTGCAGATGAGAGGGGAATGTGCCAGGGCAAACCCCCAAGAGCTTATATCTCCTACTTCTTGTTTTTTAAATTAAATTTTTATGACGTGTCAGAGCAAATTTGATAAAAAAAGTGTAGTTTCTCCTAAGTGTACAGAATCTGGTTCATCACATCAACGTATCTGTCTATTCCTCTTTGGATCCTTTCCCGTGTAGGTTATTATAGAGTGTTGAGTAGACCTCTTGGCGTTCCATAGGTATTTTGTGATTATATATTTCATCTGTATTAGTACACGTCTGTTAACCCCCATATCATAATTCATACATTCCTTTCACCTTTCCATTTGGTTAAACGTAATTTTGTTTTCTTAATCCATGCTTTTCCTTCTCTTGGAAATAAGTTCATGAGTATCAATTTTGAGGTAACACCTATAAGTGATGTCATAGGATATCTGTCTTTCAGTTTCTTTCTTACTTCAAGTGGGGTGGTTATCTCTAGGTCCTTATATGGTGGTGCAAACGGCACTGTTTCATTGTTTTCCGTGGCTAATATTCCACTGTTGACATGGACCACTTCCTCTTTGTGCATTTTCCTGTTGCTGGACATTTTGGTTTCTTCCAAGTCTTGGCTATATTAAATGTTTCTGCCGTGCAGGATTGCCAGCCTGTGTCTCTTCCATTCTGCTCTGCTCAGGTGATAGGCGCATCAGAGGACCTACCAGATCGCGTGGTAGCTCAGTTTTTACCCTTAAACGCACCTCCATTATGTTCTCCCTGCCGGCTGTTACCAGTTTACATCCCCCCAGCAGCTAGTGGGTACACAGTTTTCTGAAACCCCTTCAGCATTTATTCTTTGTAGACTTTTTGCTGAAGATCATTCTGACGGCTGTGAGGTGAACATTTCTGTAGATTGGATTTGCATGGCTCTATTAATTGCTGATGTTGAGCATTTTTAAATCCCCTTTTATTTTAAAGGAAAAAAAAGAAGACAGAATGGGCGTGAAACATGCCTCTTGAAATTGTCTTCTTGAAATGTTGACGTCTTTTGAATTTTCTGGTCGATTTACGACCCCAGGATTCTTTTTTTTTTTTTTTGATGGCAGGTGTCATTTACAGGCCTGCAATTCTTTTGAATATTAAGTGACCATTAGCGCTGTTGTGGGAAACGGCCAGAAGGCGGCAGCACTTCTCCTTACCAAATCCGGTTACTAGGGCAACAGAGCCATAATGGAAGTTGTGTTGTAAGTTGTAAATTAGAATGCAGGGCGCCAGGAAAAAGCCCCTTAGGTTTATGCCTCGTTACTTGCCGTTCGTTTTTTAAATTTAATTTTTATTTTGTATCAGGGCAAATTTGATTACAATGTTTTGCTTGTTCTAGGTGTGCAAGATGTGGTTGTTTCACACGTATACATATATCTATTCTTCTTCGGGTCCTTCTCCCATGTAGCTTATGACGCAATGTTGAGTAGAGTCCTCTTGATATGCCGTAGGTCTGTGGTGATTTTATATTTCACATGTGTTTGTATATCTCTGTTAACCCCAATGTCCTGATGTATCCAATCTTCACACCTTTCCGTTTGGTGAACCATAAGTTTGCTTAATGAATCTGTGATTGGATGTCTCTGTGGAAATATCTTCACTGGTATCAATTTTTAGGTAACCCCTATAAGTGATATCGTACGTTAGGTGTCTTTCGCTTTCTCGCTTACTGCAAGTTGCGTGATCACCTCTAGACTCATCTGTGGTGCTACGAGTGGCATTGATTCATTTTTTACCCAAGCTAGTATTCCATCTCTACACGTAGCAGTTCTTCTTTGTCCACTCATCTGTTGATGGACTTTTGGTTGCTTCCACGCCTTGGCTATGGTAGTACTGCTGCAGTGCAGATTTCCTGCCTGTGTCTTTCCAATTCTGTCTTCTTAGGCTATAGGCCGTGGAGTGGGCCTGCTGGATCATAGGGTAGCTGAATGTGTACCTTTTACAGGCACCTCCATTCTGTTCCCATGAGTGGCTCTTACCAGGTTACGTCCCACTTGAGACTGAGGGTATGCATGTCTCCACAACCTCTTCAGCATTGATCGTTTGTAGTTTCTTTGCTGATGGTTATTCTGACTGGTGTGAGTCGATAGCTCTTTGTGGTTGGATTTGCATGTGTCTCATAATCCCTTGAAATTGAGCTTTGAGGCATGTCCTTTTATTTTTCAAACTGTTACGACAGCTTACGTCTTCAAATTGTTTTCTTGAAATATGTGCCACATTTTGAAATATTTTGGCCTTTACCTGCGTCAGGACATTTTGAGGGCAGGTTTCCTTTGCAGCCCTGCAGTACTTGTGCATATGAAGTGACCATTCGCACAGATTTCCGAGCTGCTGTTGCAGGTATCGGCCAGAGGCCGGCAGCATGTCTACGTTGCCCACTCTGGTACCTAGGGAGACAGACCTTCCTGCCAGTGGTGTTCCTCAGATATCAATTAGACTGCCATGTGCCCTGATAAACCCCCCAAAGCTTATGTGTCCTTACTCATGTTTGTTTTTTGAATTCATATTTTCTAGTGGAGTACTATTCCATCGTGTACATGGACCACTTCTTCTTGGTGCAGTCCTCTGTTGATGGACATTTTCGTTGCTTCCAAGTGTCGGCTATGGTAAGTATTGCCGGGGTGCAGGATTGCCAGCCTGTGCCTTTTGATTCTCGTTTTCTCAGGTGATAGGCCCAGCAGTGGGCGTGACTGATTGACTAGTAGCTCAACGTTTCCCTTTTCAAAGCACCGCCACTGTGTTTTCATCAGTGGCTCTTACCACGTCCCCCCTAGAACCGAGGGTACGCGTTTCTCCACATTTATTGTTTGCAGCATTTTTGCTAATGGCCATTCCGAGTGCTGTGAGCGGATAGGTTTTTGTAATTTGGGTTTGCATGTCTTTAAAAATGCCTAAAATTCATCATTTTTCCACGCCTGTTTCTTTTCTTTAAAAAAGAAAAGAAAAGAAAAGAAAAACGTGGGGGTACAGTATACCTCTTGAAATCGTTTCCTTGGAATGTTGCCCTCTTTCGAATTTTTGGTCGATGTTTGACCCCAGGATTTTTTTGGAGGGCAGGTGTTATTTACAGGCCTGCACGTTTGGTGACTATTTAATGACCATTAGCACTGGGTTTAAAGCTGCTGTTTTGGGAGACGGCCACAAGGCGGCAGCATTTCTCCATTCCCAAATCTGGGTACTAGGGCAGCAGAGCCTTTCTGGAAGTCGTGTTCCTAGGTTGTAAATTAGAATGGAACGTGCCAGGAGAAACGCCCATAAGTTTATGTCGCATCACTTCTGGTTGGTCTTTTAAATGATTTTAATCGGGGTAATGATTAGACTACTGTTTGTCCTGGGTGTACACAATCTGGTTCATTTGTACATTATATACGTCTATTCATGTACAGATCCTCTTCCCATGTGAAATATTACAGAGTGTTCCGTACACCTCCCTTGCTACGTGGTCGGTCTTTTTGATATATGTGTATAACGTGTATTTGTATACGTATGGTAACGCTAACCTTAATTTATCCATTCCGCCCACCTTTCCTTTTAGATAAGCGTAGTTGTTTTCTAAGTCTGTGAGCGTCTTTCTCTGTGCAAGTATGTTCATTTGTGTCAGTTATTAGATAACGCCTATAAGTGATATCATAGGATGTAGGTCTTTGGCTTTCCGACTTACCCCATGTTCTGTGATCATCTCCAAGCTCGTCTGTGGTGCCTGAAAGAGCAGTGTTTCATTGTTTTCCGTGGTTAATATTCCATTGCGTACGTGGACCACTTCTTCTTAATCCATTCGTCTGTTGATGGACATTTTGGTAGCTTCACCGTCTTGGCTATTGTGAATAAGGCCGCAGTGCAGCTGTTGCAGCCCGGGTCTTCTCGCTTCTGGTCTTCTCAGGTGAGAGGCCCAGGGGTGTGACTGCTGGATTGAACGGTACCTCAATTTTTACTTCTAAAGGCAGCTCCTTTCTGTTCTTATTGGCTGTTAGCACTTTACATCTCACCAGCAGCTAGAGGGTACACAGTTCTCTAAAGCCCCTTCAGTATTGATTGTTTGTAGAATTTTTGCTGATCGTCAGTCGACGGGTGTGAGTTGCAAACTTTTTGTAGATTAGATTTGCATGAGTCTAATAATTCCTGAGGTTGAGCTTTTATCCACTTTCCTTTTTATTTATTTATTTATTTACTTATTTATTTTTGCGGTACGCGGGCCTCTCACTGTTTCGGCCTCTCCCGTTGCGGAGCACAGGCTCTGGACGCGCAGGCTCAGCGGCCCTGGCTCACGGGCCCAGCCACTCCACGGCATGTGGGATCTTCCCGCACCGGGGCACGAACCCGTGTCCCCTGCGTCGGCAGGCGGACTCTCAACCACTGCGCCACCGGGGAAGCCCCTGTTTTGAATTGTTTCGTCCGTTCCCTACCTCAGCACAATATTTTAGGGCAGGTGTCCTTTACGGCCCTGAGTCCTTGTGACTATTAAGTGACCATTAGCTGCGGGCTTAAAGCCGCTCTTGCGGGAAACGGCCACAAGGCGGCAGCATTTCTACCTTTGCAGCTCTGGGTTCTTGGGCGACAGAGCTTTCCTGGAAATGGTGTTAGTAGCCTGCAGATGAGAGGGGAATGTGCCAGGGCAAACCCCCAAGAGCTTATATCTCCTACTTCTTGTTTTTTAAATTAAATTTTTATGACGTGTCAGAGCAAATTTGATAAAAAAAAAGTGTAGTTTCTCCTAAGTGTACAGAATCTGGTTCATCATATCAACGTATCCGTCTATTCCTCTTTGGATCCTTTCCCGTGTAGGTTATTATAGAGTGTTGAGTAGACCTCTTGGCGTTCCATAGGTATTTTGTGATTATATATTTCATCTGTATTAGTACACGTCTGTTAACCCCCATATCATAATTCATACATTCCTTTCACCTTTCCATTTGGTTAAACGTAATTTTGTTTTCTTAATCCATGCTTTTCCTTCTCTTGGAAATAAGTTCATGAGTATCAATTTTGAGGTAACACCTATAAGTGATGTCATAGGATATCTGTCTTTCAGTTTCTTTCTTACTTCAAGTGGGGTGGTTATCTCTAGGTCCTTATATGGTGGTGCAAACGGCACTGTTTCATTGTTTTCCGTGGCTAATATTCCACTGTTGACATGGACCACTTCCTCTTTGTGCATTTTCCTGTTGCTGGACATTTTGGTTTCTTCCAAGTCTTGGCTATATTAAATGTTTCTGCCGTGCAGGATTGCCAGCCTGTGTCTCTTCCATTCTGCTCTGCTCAGGTGATAGGCGCATCAGAGGACCTACCAGATCGCGTGGTAGCTCAGTTTTTACCCTTAAACGCACCTCCATTATGTTCTCCCTGCCGGCTGTTACCAGTTTACATCCCCCCAGCAGCTAGTGGGTACACAGTTTTCTGAAACCCCTTCAGCATTTATTCTTTGTAGACTTTTTGCTGAAGATCATTCTGACGGCTGTGAGGTGAACATTTCTGTAGATTGGATTTGCATGGCTCTATTAATTGCTGATGTTGAGCATTTTTAAATCCCCTTTTATTTTAAAGGAAAAAAAAGAAGACAGAATGGGCGTGAAACATGCCTCTTGAAATTGTCTTCTTGAAATGTTGACGTCTTTTGAATTTTCTGGTCGATTTACGACCCCAGGATTCTTTTTTTTTTTTTTTGATGGCAGGTGTCATTTACAGGCCTGCAATTCTTTTGAATATTAAGTGACCATTAGCGCTGTTGTGGGAAACGGCCAGAAGGCGGCAGCACTTCTCCTTACCAAATCCGGTTACTAGGGCAACAGAGCCATAATGGAAGTTGTGTTGTAAGTTGTAAATTAGAATGCAGGGCGCCAGGAAAAAGCCCCTTAGGTTTATGCCTCGTTACTTGCCGTTCGTTTTTTAAATTTAATTTTTATTTTGTATCAGGGCAAATTTGATTACAATGTTTTGCTTGTTCTAGGTGTGCAAGATGTGGTTGTTTCACACGTATACATATATCTATTCTTCTTCGGGTCCTTCTCCCATGTAGCTTATGACGCAATGTTGAGTAGAGTCCTCTTGATATGCCGTAGGTCTGTGGTGATTTTATATTTCACATGTGTTTGTATATCTCTGTTAACCCCAATGTCCTGATGTATCCAATCCTCACACCTTTCCGTTTGGTGAACCATAAGTTTGCTTAATGAATCTGTGATTGGATGTCTCTGTGGAAATATCTTCACTGGTATCAATTTTTAGGTAACCCCTATAAGTGATATCGTACGTTAGGTGTCTTTCGCTTTCTCGCTTACTGCAAGTTGCGTGATCACCTCTAGACTCATCTGTGGTGCTACGAGTGGCATTGATTCATTTTTTACCCAAGCTAGTATTCCATCTCTACACGTAGCAGTTCTTCTTTGTCCACTCATCTGTTGATGGACTTTTGGTTGCTTCCACGCCTTGGCTATGGTAGTACTGCTGCAGTGCAGATTTCCTGCCTGTGTCTTTCCAATTCTGTCTTCTTAGGCTATAGGCCACGGAGTGGGCCTGCTGGATCGTAGGGTAGCTGAATGTGTACCTTTTACAGGCACCTCCATTCTGTTCCCATGAGTGGCTCTTACCAGGTTACGTCCCACTTGAGACTGAGGGTATGCATGTCTCCACAACCTCTTCAGCATTGATCGTTTGTAGTTTCTTTGCTGATGGTTATTCTGACTGGTGTGAGTCGATAGCTCTTTGTGGTTGGATTTGCATGTGTCTCATAATCCCTTGAAATTGAGCTTTGAGGCATGTCCTTTTATTTTTCAAACTGTTACGACAGCTTACGTCTTCAAATTGTTTTCTTGAAATATGTGCCACATTTTGAAATATTTTGGCCTTTACCTGCGTCAGGACATTTTGAGGGCAGGTTTCCTTTGCAGCCCTGCAGTACTTGTGCATATGAAGTGACCATTCGCACAGATTTCCGAGCTGCTGTTGCAGGTATCGGCCAGAGGCTGGCAGCATGTCTACCTTGCCCACTCTGGTACCTAGGGAGACAGACCTTCCTGCCAGTGGTGTTCCTCAGATATCAATTAGACTGCCATGTGCCCTGATAAACCCCCCAAAGCTTATGTGTCCTTACTCATGTTTGTTTTTTGAATTCATATTTTCTAGTGGAGTACTATTCCATCGTGTACATGGACCACTTCTTCTTGGTGCAGTCCTCTGTTGATGGACATTTTCGTTGCTTCCAAGTGTCGGCTATGGTAAGTATTGCCGGGGT
This sequence comes from Pseudorca crassidens, assembly GCF_039906515.1. Lineage (NCBI taxonomy): Eukaryota > Metazoa > Chordata > Mammalia > Artiodactyla > Delphinidae > Pseudorca > Pseudorca crassidens. The sequence continues at coordinate 123,993,550 of NC_090317.1, read as the reverse complement.
GCAGGATTGCCAGCCTGTGCCTTTTGATTCTCGTTTTCTCAGGTGATAGGCCCAGCAGTGGGCGTGACTGATTGACTAGTAGCTCAACGTTTCCCTTTTCAAAGCACCGCCACTGTGTTTTCATCAGTGGCTCTTACCACGTCCCCCCTAGAACCGAGGGTACGCGTTTCTCCACATTTATTGTTTGCAGCATTTTTGCTAATGGCCATTCCGAGTGCTGTGAGCGGATAGGTTTTTGTAATTTGGGTTTGCATGTCTTTAAAAATGCCTAAAATTCATCATTTTTCCACGCCTGTTTCTTTTCTTTAAAAAAGAAAAGAAAAGAAAAGAAAAACGTGGGGGTACAGTATACCTCTTGAAATCGTTTCCTTGGAATGTTGCCCTCTTTCGAATTTTTGGTCGATGTTTGACCCCAGGATTTTTTTGGAGGGCAGGTGTTATTTACAGGCCTGCACGTTTGGTGACTATTTAATGACCATTAGCACTGGGTTTAAAGCTGCTGTTTTGGGAGACAGCCACAAGGCGGCAGCATTTCTCCATTCCCAAATCTGGGTACTAGGGCAGCAGAGCCTTTCTGGAAGTCGTGTTCCTAGGTTGTAAATTAGAATGGAACGTGCCAGGAGAAACGCCCATAAGTGTATGTCGCATCACTTCTGGTTGGTCTTTTAAATGATTTTAATCGGGGTAATGATTAGACTACTGTTTGTCCTGGGTGTACACAATCTGGTTCATTTGTACATTATATACGTCTATTCATGTACAGATCCTCTTCCCATGTGAAATATTACAGAGTGTTCCGTACACCTCCCTTGCTACGTGGTCGGTCTTTTTGATATATGTGTATAACGTGTATTTGTATACGTATGGTAACGCTAACCTTAATTTATCCATTCCGCCCACCTTTCCTTTTAGATAAGCGTAGTTGTTTTCTAAGTCTGTGAGCGTCTTTCTCTGTGCAAGTATGTTCATTTGTGTCAGTTATTAGATAACGCCTATAAGTGATATCATAGGATGTAGGTCTTTGGCTTTCCGACTTACCCCATGTTCTGTGATCATCTCCAAGCTCGTCTGTGGTGCCTGAAAGAGCAGTGTTTCATTGTTTTCCGTGGTTAATATTCCATTGCGTACGTGGACCACTTCTTCTTAATCCATTCGTCTGTTGATGGACATTTTGGTAGCTTCACCGTCTTGGCTATTGTGAATAAGGCCGCAGTGCAGCTGTTGCAGCCCGGGTCTTCTCGCTTCTGGTCTTCTCAGGTGAGAGGCCCAGGGGTGTGACTGCTGGATTGAACGGTACCTCAATTTTTACTTCTAAAGGCAGCTCCTTTCTGTTCTTATTGGCTGTTAGCACTTTACATCTCACCAGCAGCTAGAGGGTACACAGTTCTCTAAAGCCCCTTCAGTATTGATTGTTTGTAGAATTTTTGCTGATCGTCAGTCGACGGGTGTGAGTTGCAAACTTTTTGTAGATTAGATTTGCATGAGTCTAATAATTCCTGAGGTTGAGCTTTTATCCACTTTCCTTTTTATTTATTTATTTATTTACTTATTTATTTTTGCGGTACGCGGGCCTCTCACTGTTTCGGCCTCTCCCGTTGCGGAGCACAGGCTCTGGACGCGCAGGCTCAGCGGCCCTGGCTCACGGGCCCAGCCACTCCACGGCATGTGGGATCTTCCCGCACCGGGGCACGAACCCGTGTCCCCTGCGTCGGCAGGCGGACTCTCAACCACTGCGCCACCGGGGAAGCCCCTGTTTTGAATTGTTTCGTCCATTCCCTACCTCAGCACAATATTTTAGGGCAGGTGTCCTTTACGGCCCTGAGTCCTTGTGACTATTAAGTGACCATTAGCTGCGGGCTTAAAGCCGCTCTTGCGGGAAACGGCCACAAGGCGGCAGCATTTCTACCTTTGCAGCTCTGGGTTCTTGGGCGACAGAGCTTTCCTGGAAATGGTGTTAGTAGCCTGCAGATGAGAGGGGAATGTGCCAGGGCAAACCCCCAAGAGCTTATATCTCCTACTTCTTGTTTTTTAAATTAAATTTTTATGACGTGTCAGAGCAAATTTGATAAAAAAAAGTGTAGTTTCTCCTAAGTGTACAGAATCTGGTTCATCATATCAACGTATCTGTCTATTCCTCTTTGGATCCTTTCCCGTGTAGGTTATTATAGAGTGTTGAGTAGACCTCTTGGCGTTCCATAGGTATTTTGTGATTATATATTTCATCTGTATTAGTACACGTCTGTTAACCCCCATATCATAATTCATACATTCCTTTCACCTTTCCATTTGGTTAAACGTAATTTTGTTTTCTTAATCCATGCTTTTCCTTCTCTTGGAAATAAGTTCATGAGTATCAATTTTGAGGTAACACCTATAAGTGATGTCATAGGATATCTGTCTTTCAGTTTCTTTCTTACTTCAAGTGGGGTGGTTATCTCTAGGTCCTTATATGGTGGTGCAAACGGCACTGTTTCATTGTTTTCCGTGGCTAATATTCCACTGTTGACATGGACCACTTCCTCTTTGTGCATTTTCCTGTTGCTGGACATTTTGGTTTCTTCCAAGTCTTGGCTATATTAAATGTTTCTGCCGTGCAGGATTGCCAGCCTGTGTCTCTTCCATTCTGCTCTGCTCAGGTGATAGGCGCATCAGAGGACCTACCAGATCGCGTGGTAGCTCAGTTTTTACCCTTAAACGCACCTCCATTATGTTCTCCCTGCCGGCTGTTACCAGTTTACATCCCCCCAGCAGCTAGTGGGTACACAGTTTTCTGAAACCCCTTCAGCATTTATTCTTTGTAGACTTTTTGCTGAAGATCATTCTGACGGCTGTGAGGTGAACATTTCTGTAGATTGGATTTGCATGGCTCTATTAATTGCTGATGTTGAGCATTTTTAAATCCCCTTTTATTTTAAAGGAAAAAAAAGAAGACAGAATGGGCGTGAAACATGCCTCTTGAAATTGTCTTCTTGAAATGTTGACGTCTTTTGAATTTTCTGGTCGATTTACGACCCCAGGATTCTTTTTTTTTTTTTTTGATGGCAGGTGTCATTTACAGGCCTGCAATTCTTTTGAATATTAAGTGACCATTAGCGCTGTTGTGGGAAACGGCCAGAAGGCGGCAGCACTTCTCCTTACCAAATCCGGTTACTCGGGCAACAGAGCCATAATGGAAGTTGTGTTGTAAGTTGTAAATTAGAATGCAGGGCGCCAGGAAAAAGCCCCTTAGGTTTATGCCTCGTTACTTGCCGTTCGTTTTTTAAATTTAATTTTTATTTTGTATCAGGGCAAATTTGATTACAATGTTTTGCTTGTTCTAGGTGTGCAAGATGTGGTTGTTTCACACGTATACATATATCTATTCTTCTTCGGGTCCTTCTCCCATGTAGCTTATGACGCAATGTTGAGTAGAGTCCTCTTGATATGCCGTAGGTCTGTGGTGATTTTATATTTCACATGTGTTTGTATATCTCTGTTAACCCCAATGTCCTGATGTATCCAATCCTCACACCTTTCCGTTTGGTGAACCATAAGTTTGCTTAATGAATCTGTGATTGGATGTCTCTGTGGAAATATCTTCACTGGTATCAATTTTTAGGTAACCCCTATAAGTGATATCGTACGTTAGGTGTCTTTCGCTTTCTCGCTTACTGCAAGTTGCGTGATCACCTCTAGACTCATCTGTGGTGCTACGAGTGGCATTGATTCATTTTTTACCCAAGCTAGTATTCCATCTCTACACGTAGCAGTTCTTCTTTGTCCACTCATCTGTTGATGGACTTTTGGTTGCTTCCACGCCTTGGCTATGGTAATACTGCTGCAGTGCAGATTTCCTGCCTGTGTCTTTCCAATTCTGTCTTCTTAGGCTATAGGCCACGGAGTGGGCCTGCTGGATCATAGGGTAGCTGAATGTGTACCTTTTACAGGCACCTCCATTCTGTTCCCATGAGTGGCTCTTACCAGGTTACGTCCCACTTGAAACTGAGGGTATGCATGTCTCCACAACCTCTTCAGCATTGATCGTTTGTAGTTTCTTTGCTGATGGTTATTCTGACTGGTGTGAGTCGATAGCTCTTTGTGGTTGGATTTGCATGTGTCTCATAATCCCTTGAAATTGAGCTTTGAGGCATGTCCTTTTATTTTTCAAACTGTTACGACAGCTTACGTCTTCAAATTGTTTTCTTGAAATATGTGCCACATTTTGAAATATTTTGGCCTTTACCTGCGTCAGGACATTTTGAGGGCAGGTTTCCTTTGCAGCCCTGCAGTACTTGTGCATATGAAGTGACCATTCGCACAGATTTCCGAGCTGCTGTTGCAGGTATCGGCCAGAGGCCGGCAGCATGTCTACCTTGCCCACTCTGGTACCTAGGGAGACAGACCTTCCTGCCAGTGGTGTTCCTCAGATATCAATTAGACTGCCATGTGCCCTGATAAACCCCCCAAAGCTTATGTGTCCTTACTCATGTTTGTTTTTTGAATTCATATTTTCTAGTGGAGTACTATTCCATCGTGTACATGGACCACTTCTTCTTGGTGCAGTCCTCTGTTGATGGACATTTTCGTTGCTTCCAAGTGTCGGCTATGGTAAGTATTGCCGGGGTGCAGGATTGCCAGCCTGTGCCTTTTGATTCTCGTTTTCTCAGGTGATAGGCCCAGCAGTGGGCGTGACTGATTGACTAGTAGCTCAACGTTTCCCTTTTCAAAGCACCGCCACTGTGTTTTCATCAGTGGCTCTTACCACGTCCCCCCTAGAACCGAGGGTACGCGTTTCTCCACATTTATTGTTTGCAGCATTTTTGCTAATGGCCATTCCGAGTGCTGTGAGCGGATAGGTTTTTGTAATTTGGGTTTGCATGTCTTTAAAAATGCCTAAAATTCATCATTTTTCCACGCCTGTTTCTTTTCTTTAAAAAAGAAAAGAAAAGAAAAGAAAAACGTGGGGGTACAGTATACCTCTTGAAATCGTTTCCTTGGAATGTTGCCCTCTTTCGAATTTTTGGTCGATGTTTGACCCCAGGATTTTTTTGGAGGGCAGGTGTTATTTACAGGCCTGCACGTTTGGTGACTATTTAATGACCATTAGCACTGGGTTTAAAGCTGCTGTTTTGGGAGACGGCCACAAGGCGGCAGCATTTCTCCATTCCCAAATCTGGGTACTAGGGCAGCAGAGCCTTTCTGGAAGTCGTGTTCCTAGGTTGTAAATTAGAATGGAACGTGCCAGGAGAAACGCCCATAAGTGTATGTCGCATCACTTCTGGTTGGTCTTTTAAATGATTTTAATCGGGGTAATGATTAGACTACTGTTTGTCCTGGGTGTACACAATCTGGTTCATTTGTACATTATATACGTCTATTCATGTACAGATCCTCTTCCCATGTGAAATATTACAGAGTGTTCCGTACACCTCCCTTGCTACGTGGTCGGTCTTTTTGATATATGTGTATAACGTGTATTTGTATACGTATGGTAACGCTAACCTTAATTTATCCATTCCGCCCACCTTTCCTTTTAGATAAGCGTAGTTGTTTTCTAAGTCTGTGAGCGTCTTTCTCTGTGCAAGTATGTTCATTTGTGTCAGTTATTAGATAACGCCTATAAGTGATATCATAGGATGTAGGTCTTTGGCTTTCCGACTTACCCCATGTTCTGTGATCATCTCCAAGCTCGTCTGTGGTGCCTGAAAGAGCAGTGTTTCATTGTTTTCCGTGGTTAATATTCCATTGCGTACGTGGACCACTTCTTCTTAATCCATTCGTCTGTTGATGGACATTTTGGTAGCTTCACCGTCTTGGCTATTGTGAATAAGGCCGCAGTGCAGCTGTTGCAGCCCGGGTCTTCTCGCTTCTGGTCTTCTCAGGTGAGAGGCCCAGGGGTGTGACTGCTGGATTGAACGGTACCTCAATTTTTACTTCTAAAGGCAGCTCCTTTCTGTTCTTATTGGCTGTTAGCACTTTACATCTCACCAGCAGCTAGAGGGTACACAGTTCTCTAAAGCCCCTTCAGTATTGATTGTTTGTAGAATTTTTGCTGATCGTCAGTCGACGGGTGTGAGTTGCAAACTTTTTGTAGATTAGATTTGCATGAGTCTAATAATTCCTGAGGTTGAGCTTTTATCCACTTTCCTTTTTATTTATTTACTTATTTATTTTTGCGGTACGCGGGCCTCTCACTGTTTCGGCCTCTCCCGTTGCGGAGCACAGGCTCTGGACGCGCAGGCTCAGCGGCCCTGGCTCACGGGCCCAGCCACTCCACGGCATGTGGGATCTTCCCGCACCGGGGCACGAACCCGTGTCCCCTGCGTCGGCAGGCGGACTCTCAACCACTGCGCCACCGGGGAAGCCCCTGTTTTGAATTGTTTCGTCCGTTCCCTACCTCAGCACAATATTTTAGGGCAGGTGTCCTTTACGGCCCTGAGTCCTTGTGACTATTAAGTGACCATTAGCTGCGGGCTTAAAGCCGCTCTTGCGGGAAACGGCCACAAGGCGGCAGCATTTCTACCTTTGCAGCTCTGGGTTCTTGGGCGACAGAGCTTTCCTGGAAATGGTGTTAGTAGCCTGCAGATGAGAGGGGAATGTGCCAGGGCAAACCCCCAAGAGCTTATATCTCCTACTTCTTGTTTTTTAAATTAAATTTTTATGACGTGTCAGAGCAAATTTGATAAAAAAAAGTGTAGTTTCTCCTAATTGTACAGAATCTGGTTCATCATATCAACGTATCTGTCTATTCCTCTTTGGATCCTTTCCCGTGTAGGTTATTATAGAGTGTTGAGTAGACCTCTTGGCGTTCCATAGGTATTTTGTGATTATATATTTCATCTGTATTAGTACACGTCTGTTAACCCCCATATCATAATTCATACATTCCTTTCACCTTTCCATTTGGTTAAACGTAATTTTGTTTTCTTAATCCATGCTTTTCCTTCTCTTGGAAATAAGTTCATGAGTATCAATTTTGAGGTAACACCTATAAGTGATGTCATAGGATATCTGTCTTTCAGTTTCTTTCTTACTTCAAGTGGGGTGGTTATCTCTAGGTCCTTATATGGTGGTGCAAACGGCACTGTTTCATTGTTTTCCGTGGCTAATATTCCACTGTTGACATGGACCACTTCCTCTTTGTGCATTTTCCTGTTGCTGGACATTTTGGTTTCTTCCAAGTCTTGGCTATATTAAATGTTTCTGCCGTGCAGGATTGCCAGCCTGTGTCTCTTCCATTCTGCTCTGCTCAGGTGATAGGCGCATCAGAGGACCTACCAGATCGCGTGGTAGCTCAGTTTTTACCCTTAAACGCACCTCCATTATGTTCTCCCTGCCGGCTGTTACCAGTTTACATCCCCCCAGCAGCTAGTGGGTACACAGTTTTCTGAAACCCCTTCAGCATTTATTCTTTGTAGACTTTTTGCTGAAGATCATTCTGACGGCTGTGAGGTGAACATTTCTGTAGATTGGATTTGCATGGCTCTATTAATTGCTGATGTTGAGCATTTTTAAATCCCCTTTTATTTTAAAGGAAAAAAAAGAAGACAGAATGGGCGTGAAACATGCCTCTTGAAATTGTCTTCTTGAAATGTTGACGTCTTTTGAATTTTCTGGTCGATTTACGACCCCAGGATTCTTTTTTTTTTGATGGCAGGTGTCATTTACAGGCCTGCAATTCTTTTGAATATTAAGTGACCATTAGCGCTGTTGTGGGAAACGGCCAGAAGGCGGCAGCACTTCTCCTTACCAAATCCGGTTACTAGGGCAACAGAGCCATAATGGAAGTTGTGTTGTAAGTTGTAAATTAGAATGCAGGGCGCCAGGAAAAAGCCCCTTAGGTTTATGCCTCGTTACTTGCCGTTCGTTTTTTAAATTTAATTTTTATTTTGTATCAGGGCAAATTTGATTACAATGTTTTGCTTGTTCTAGGTGTGCAAGATGTGGTTGTTTCACACGTATACATATATCTATTCTTCTTCGGGTCCTTCTCCCATGTAGCTTATGACGCAATGTTGAGTAGAGTCCTCTTGATATGCCGTAGGTCTGTGGTGATTTTATATTTCACATGTGTTTGTATATCTCTGTTAACCCCAATGTCCTGATGTATCCAATCCTCACACCTTTCCGTTTGGTGAACCATAAGTTTGCTTAATGAATCTGTGATTGGATGTCTCTGTGGAAATATCTTCACTGGTATCAATTTTTAGGTAACCCCTATAAGTGATATCGTACGTTAGGTGTCTTTCGCTTTCTCGCTTACTGCAAGTTGCGTGATCACCTCTAGACTCATCTGTGGTGCTACGAGTGGCATTGATTCATTTTTTACCCAAGCTAGTATTCCATCTCTACACGTAGCAGTTCTTCTTTGTCCACTCATCTGTTGATGGACTTTTGGTTGCTTCCACGCCTTGGCTATGGTAGTACTGCTGCAGTGCAGATTTCCTGCCTGTGTCTTTCCAATTCTGTCTTCTTAGGCTATAGGCCACGGAGTGGGCCTGCTGGATCGTAGAGTAGCTGAATGTGTACCTTTTACAGGCACCTCCATTCTGTTCCCATGAGTGGCTCTTACCAGGTTACGTCCCACTTGAGACTGAGGGTATGCATGTCTCCACAACCTCTTCAGCATTGATCGTTTGTAGTTTCTTTGCTGATGGTTATTCTGACTGGTGTGAGTCGATAGCTCTTTGTGGTTGGATTTGCATGTGTCTCATAATCCCTTGAAATTGAGCTTTGAGGCATGTCCTTTTATTTTTCAAACTGTTACGACAGCTTACGTCTTCAAATTGTTTTCTTGAAATATGTGCCACATTTTGAAATATTTTGGCCTTTACCTGCGTCAGGACATTTTGAGGGCAGGTTTCCTTTGCAGCCCTGCAGTACTTGTGCATATGAAGTGACCATTCGCACAGATTTCCGAGCTGCTGTTGCAGGTATCGGCCAGAGGCCGGCAGCATGTCTACCTTGCCCACTCTGGTACCTAGGGAGACAGACCTTCCTGCCAGTGGTGTTCCTCAGATATCAATTAGACTGCCATGTGCCCTGATAAACCCCCCAAAGCTTATGTGTCCTTACTCATGTTTGTTTTTTGAATTCATATTTTCTAGTGGAGTACTATTCCATCGTGTACATGGACCACTTCTTCTTGGTGCAGTCCTCTGTTGATGGACATTTTCGTTGCTTCCAAGTGTCGGCTATGGTAAGTATTGCCGGGGTGCAGGATTGCCAGCCTGTGCCTTTTGATTCTCGTTTTCTCAGGTGATAGGCCCAGCAGTGGGCGTGACTGATTGACTAGTAGCTCAACGTTTCCCTTTTCAAAGCACCGCCACTGTGTTTTCATCAGTGGCTCTTACCACGTCCCCCCTAGAACCGAGGGTACGCGTTTCTCCACATTTATTGTTTGCAGCATTTTTGCTAATGGCCATTCCGAGTGCTGTGAGCGGATAGGTTTTTGTAATTTGGGTTTGCATGTCTTTAAAAATGCCTAAAATTCATCATTTTTCCACGCCTGTTTCTTTTCTTTAAAAAAGAAAAGAAAAGAAAAACGTGGGGGTACAGTATACCTCTTGAAATCGTTTCCTTGGAATGTTGCCCTCTTTCGAATTTTTGGTCGATGTTTGACCCCAGGATTTTTTTGGAGGGCAGGTGTTATTTACAGGCCTGCACGTTTGGTGACTATTTAATGACCATTAGCACTGGGTTTAAAGCTGCTGTTTTGGGAGACGGCCACAAGGCGGCAGCATTTCTCCATTCCCAAATCTGGGTACTAGGGCAGCAGAGCCTTTCTGGAAGTCGTGTTCCTAGGTTGTAAATTAGAATGGAACGTGCCAGGAGAAACGCCCATAAGTTTATGTCGCATCACTTCTGGTTGGTCTTTTAAATGATTTTAATCGGGGTAATGATTAGACTACTGTTTGTCCTGGGTGTACACAATCTGGTTCATTTGTACATTATATACGTCTATTCATGTACAGATCCTCTTCCCATGTGAAATATTACAGAGTGTTCCGTACACCTCCCTTGCTACGTGGTCGGTCTTTTTGATATATGTGTATAACGTGTATTTGTATACGTATGGTAACGCTAACCTTAATTTATCCATTCCGCCCACCTTTCCTTTTAGATAAGCGTAGTTGTTTTCTAAGTCTGTGAGCGTCTTTCTCTGTGCAAGTATGTTCATTTGTGTCAGTTATTAGATAACGCCTATAAGTGATATCATAGGATGTAGGTCTTTGGCTTTCCGACTTACCCCATGTTCTGTGATCATCTCCAAGCTCGTCTGTGGTGCCTGAAAGAGTGTTTCATTGTTTTCCGTGGTTAATATTCCATTGCGTACGTGGACCACTTCTTCTTAATCCATTCGTCTGTTGATGGACATTTTGGTAGCTTCACCGTCTTGGCTATTGTGAATAAGGCCGCAGTGCAGCTGTTGCAGCCCGGGTCTTCTCGCTTCTGGTCTTCTCAGGTGAGAGGCCCAGGGGTGTGACTGCTGGATTGAACGGTACCTCAATTTTTACTTCTAAAGGCAGCTCCTTTCTGTTCTTATTGGCTGTTAGCACTTTACATCTCACCAGCAGCTAGAGGGTACACAGTTCTCTAAAGCCCCTTCAGTATTGATTGTTTGTAGAATTTTTGCTGATCGTCAGTCGACGGGTGTGAGTTGCAAACTTTTTGTAGATTAGATTTGCATGAGTCTAATAATTCCTGAGGTTGAGCTTTTATCCACTTTCCTTTTTATTTATTTACTTATTTATTTTTGCGGTACGCGGGCCTCTCACTGTTTCGGCCTCTCCCGTTGCGGAGCACAGGCTCTGGACGCGCAGGCTCAGCGGCCCTGGCTCACGGGCCCAGCCACTCCACGGCATGTGGGATCTTCCCGCACCGGGGCACGAACCCGTGTCCCCTGCGTCGGCAGGCGGACTCTCAACCACTGCGCCACCGGGGAAGCCCCTGTTTTGAATTGTTTCGTCCGTTCCCTACCTCAGCACAATATTTTAGGGCAGGTGTCCTTTACGGCCCTGAGTCCTTGTGACTATTAAGTGACCATTAGCTGCGGGCTTAAAGCCGCTCTTGCGGGAAACGGCCACAAGGCGGCAGCATTTCTACCTTTGCAGCTCTGGGTTCTTGGGCGACAGAGCTTTCCTGGAAATGGTGTTAGTAGCCTGCAGATGAGAGGGGAATGTGCCAGGGCAAACCCCCAAGAGCTTATATCTCCTACTTCTTGTTTTTTAAATTAAATTTTTATGACGTGTCAGAGCAAATTTGATAAAAAAAGTGTAGTTTCTCCTAAGTGTACAGAATCTGGTTCATCACATCAACGTATCCGTCTATTCCTCTTTGGATCCTTTCCCGTGTAGGTTATTATAGAGTGTTGAGTAGACCTCTTGGCGTTCCATAGGTATTTTGTGATTATATATTTCATCTGTATTAGTACACGTCTGTTAACCCCCATATCATAATTCATACATTCCTTTCACCTTTCCATTTGGTTAAACGTAATTTTGTTTTCTTAATCCATGCTTTTCCTTCTCTTGGAAATAAGTTCATGAGTATCAATTTTGAGGTAACACCTATAAGTGATGTCATAGGATATCTGTCTTTCAGTTTCTTTCTTACTTCAAGTGGGGTGGTTATCTCTAGGTCCTTATATGGTGGTGCAAACGGCACTGTTTCATTGTTTTCCGTGGCTAATATTCCACTGTTGACATGGACCGCTTCCTCTTTGTGCATTTTCCTGTTGCTGGACATTTTGGTTTCTTCCAAGTCTTGGCTATATTAAATGTTTCTGCCGTGCAGGATTGCCAGCCTGTGTCTCTTCCATTCTGCTCTGCTCAGGTGATAGGCGCATCAGAGGACCTACCAGATCGCGTGGTAGCTCAGTTTTTACCCTTAAACGCACCTCCATTATGTTCTCCCTGCCGGCTGTTACCAGTTTACATCCCCCCAGCAGCTAGTGGGTACACAGTTTTCTGAAACCCCTTCAGCATTTATTCTTTGTAGACTTTTTGCTGAAGATCATTCTGACGGCTGTGAGGTGAACATTTCTGTAGATTGGATTTGCATGGCTCTATTAATTGCTGATGTTGAGCATTTTTAAATCCCCTTTTATTTTAAAGGAAAAAAAAGAAGACAGAATGGGCGTGAAACATGCCTCTTGAAATTGTCTTCTTGAAATGTTGACGTCTTTTGAATTTTCTGGTCGATTTACGACCCCAGGATTCTTTTTTTTTTTTTTTTTGATGGCAGGTGTCATTTACAGGCCTGCAATTCTTTTGAATATTAAGTGACCATTAGCGCTGTTGTGGGAAACGGCCAGAAGGCGGCAGCACTTCTCCTTACCAAATCCGGTTACTAGGGCAACAGAGCCATAATGGAAGTTGTGTTGTAAGTTGTAAATTAGAATGCAGGGCGCCAGGAAAAAGCCCCTTAGGTTTATGCCTCGTTACTTGCCGTTCGTTTTTTAAATTTAATTTTTATTTTGTATCAGGGCAAATTTGATTACAATGTTTTGCTTGTTCTAGGTGTGCAAGATGTGGTTGTTTCACACGTATACATATATCTATTCTTCTTCGGGTCCTTCTCCCATGTAGCTTATGACGCAATGTTGAGTAGAGTCCTCTTGATATGCCGTAGGTCTGTGGTGATTTTATATTTCACATGTGTTTGTATATCTCTGTTAACCCCAATGTCCTGATGTATCCAATCCTCACACCTTTCCGTTTGGTGAACCATAAGTTTGCTTAATGAATCTGTGATTGGATGTCTCTGTGGAAATATCTTCACTGGTATCAATTTTTAGGTAACCCCTATAAGTGATATCGTACGTTAGGTGTCTTTCGCTTTCTCGCTTACTGCAAGTTGCGTGATCACCTCTAGACTCATCTGTGGTGCTACGAGTGGCATTGATTCATTTTTTACCCAAGCTAGTATTCCATCTCTACACGTAGCAGTTCTTCTTTGTCCACTCATCTGTTGATGGACTTTTGGTTGCTTCCACGCCTTGGCTATGGTAGTACTGCTGCAGTGCAGATTTCCTGCCTGTGTCTTTCCAATTCTGTCTTCTTAGGCTATAGGCCACGGAGTGGGCCTGCTGGATCGTAGGGTAGCTGAATGTGTACCTTTTACAGGCACCTCCATTCTGTTCCCATGAGTGGCTCTTACCAGGTTACGTCCCACTTGAGACTGAGGGTATGCATGTCTCCACAACCTCTTCAGCATTGATCGTTTGTAGTTTCTTTGCTGATGGTTATTCTGACTGGTGTGAGTCGATAGCTCTTTGTGGTTGGATTTGCATGTGTCTCATAATCCCTTGAAATTGAGCTTTGAGGCATGTCCTTTTATTTTTCAAACTGTTACGACAGCTTACGTCTTCAAATTGTTTTCTTGAAATATGTGCCACATTTTGAAATATTTTGGCCTTTACCTGCGTCAGGACATTTTGAGGGCAGGTTTCCTTTGCAGCCCTGCAGTACTTGTGCATATGAAGTGACCATTCGCACAGATTTCCGAGCTGCTGTTGCAGGTATCGGCCAGAGGCCGGCAGCATGTCTACGTTGCCCACTCTGGTACCTAGGGAGACAGACCTTCCTGCCAGTGGTGTTCCTCAGATATCAATTAGACTGCCATGTGCCCTGATAAACCCCCCAAAGCTTATGTGTCCTTACTCATGTTTGTTTTTTGAATTCATATTTTCTAGTGGAGTACTATTCCATCGTGTACATGGACCACTTCTTCTTGGTGCAGTCCTCTGTTGATGGACATTTTCGTTGCTTCCAAGTGTCGGCTATGGTAAGTATTGCCGGGGTGCAGGATTGCCAGCCTGTGCCTTTTGATTCTCGTTTTCTCAGGTGATAGGCCCAGCAGTGGGCGTGACTGATTGACTAGTAGCTCAACGTTTCCCTTTTCAAAGCACCGCCACTGTGTTTTCATCAGTGGCTCTTACCACGTCCCCCCTAGAACCGAGGGTACGCGTTTCTCCACATTTATTGTTTGCAGCATTTTTGCTAATGGCCATTCCGAGTGCTGTGAGCGGATAGGTTTTTGTAATTTGGGTTTGCATGTCTTTAAAAATGCCTAAAATTCATCATTTTTCCACGCCTGTTTCTTTTCTTTAAAAAAGAAAAGAAAAGAAAAGAAAAACGTGGGGGTACAGTATACCTCTTGAAATCGTTTCCTTGGAATGTTGCCCTCTTTCGAATTTTTGGTCGATGTTTGACCCCAGGATTTTTTTGGAGGGCAGGTGTTATTTACAGGCCTGCACGTTTGGTGACTATTTAATGACCATTAGCACTGGGTTTAAAGCTGCTGTTTTGGGAGACGGCCACAAGGCGGCAGCATTTCTCCATTCCCAAATCTGGGTACTAGGGCAGCAGAGCCTTTCTGGAAGTCGTGTTCCTAGGTTGTAAATTAGAATGGAACGTGCCAGGAGAAACGCCCATAAGTTTATGTCGCATCACTTCTGGTTGGTCTTTTAAATGATTTTAATCGGGGTAATGATTAGACTACTGTTTGTCCTGGGTGTACACAATCTGGTTCATTTGTACATTATATACGTCTATTCATGTACAGATCCTCTTCCCATGTGAAATATTACAGAGTGTTCCGTACACCTCCCTTGCTACGTGGTCGGTCTTTTTGATATATGTGTATAACGTGTATTTGTATACGTATGGTAACGCTAACCTTAATTTATCCATTCCGCCCACCTTTCCTTTTAGATAAGCGTAGTTGTTTTCTAAGTCTGTGAGCGTCTTTCTCTGTGCAAGTATGTTCATTTGTGTCAGTTATTAGATAACGCCTATAAGTGATATCATAGGATGTAGGTCTTTGGCTTTCCGACTTACCCCATGTTCTGTGATCATCTCCAAGCTCGTCTGTGGTGCCTGAAAGAGCAGTGTTTCATTGTTTTCCGTGGTTAATATTCCATTGCGTACGTGGACCACTTCTTCTTAATCCATTCGTCTGTTGATGGACATTTTGGTAGCTTCACCGTCTTGGCTATTGTGAATAAGGCCGCAGTGCAGCTGTTGCAGCCCGGGTCTTCTCGCTTCTGGTCTTCTCAGGTGAGAGGCCCAGGGGTGTGACTGCTGGATTGAACGGTACCTCAATTTTTACTTCTAAAGGCAGCTCCTTTCTGTTCTTATTGGCTGTTGTTAGCACTTTACATCTCACCAGCAGCTAGAGGGTACACAGTTCTCTAAAGCCCCTTCAGTATTGATTGTTTGTAGAATTTTTGCTGATCGTCAGTCGACGGGTGTGAGTTGCAAACTTTTTGTAGATTAGATTTGCATGAGTCTAATAATTCCTGAGGTTGAGCTTTTATCCACTTTCCTTTTTATTTATTTACTTATTTATTTTTGCGGTACGCGGGCCTCTCACTGTTTCGGCCTCTCCCGTTGCGGAGCACAGGCTCTGGACGCGCAGGCTCAGCGGCCCTGGCTCACGGGCCCAGCCACTCCACGGCATGTGGGATCTTCCCGCACCGGGGCACGAACCCGTGTCCCCTGCGTCGGCAGGCGGACTCTCAACCACTGCGCCACCGGGGAAGCCCCTGTTTTGAATTGTTTCGTCCGTTCCCTACCTCAGCACAATATTTTAGGGCAGGTGTCCTTTACGGCCCTGAGTCCTTGTGACTATTAAGTGACCATTAGCTGCGGGCTTAAAGCCGCTCTTGCGGGAAACGGCCACAAGGCGGCAGCATTTCTACCTTTGCAGCTCTGGGTTCTTGGGCGACAGAGCTTTCCTGGAAATGGTGTTAGTAGCCTGCAGATGAGAGGGGAATGTGCCAGGGCAAACCCCCAAGAGCTTATATCTCCTACTTCTTGTTTTTTAAATTAAATTTTTATGACGTGTCAGAGCAAATTTGATAAAAAAAGTGTAGTTTCTCCTAAGTGTACAGAATCTGGTTCATCACATCAACGTATCCGTCTATTCCTCTTTGGATCCTTTCCCGTGTAGGTTATTATAGAGTGTTGAGTAGACCTCTTGGCGTTCCATAGGTATTTTGTGATTATATATTTCATCTGTATTAGTACACGTCTGTTAACCCCCATATCATAATTCATACATTCCTTTCACCTTTCCATTTGGTTAAACGTAATTTTGTTTTCTTAATCCATGCTTTTCCTTCTCTTGGAAATAAGTTCATGAGTATCAATTTTGAGGTAACACCTATAAGTGATGTCATAGGATATCTGTCTTTCAGTTTCTTTCTTACTTCAAGTGGGGTGGTTATCTCTAGGTCCTTATATGGTGGTGCAAACGGCACTGTTTCATTGTTTTCCGTGGCTAATATTCCACTGTTGACATGGACCGCTTCCTCTTTGTGCATTTTCCTGTTGCTGGACATTTTGGTTTCTTCCAAGTCTTGGCTATATTAAATGTTTCTGCCGTGCAGGATTGCCAGCCTGTGTCTCTTCCATTCTGCTCTGCTCAGGTGATAGGCGCATCAGAGGACCTACCAGATCGCGTGGTAGCTCAGTTTTTACCCTTAAACGCACCTCCATTATGTTCTCCCTGCCGGCTGTTACCAGTTTACATCCCCCCAGCAGCTAGTGGGTACACAGTTTTCTGAAACCCCTTCAGCATTTATTCTTTGTAGACTTTTTGCTGAAGATCATTCTGACGGCTGTGAGGTGAACATTTCTGTAGATTGGATTTGCATGGCTCTATTAATTGCTGATGTTGAGCATTTTTAAATCCCCTTTTATTTTAAAGGAAAAAAAAGAAGACAGAATGGGCGTGAAACATGCCTCTTGAAATTGTCTTCTTGAAATGTTGACGTCTTTTGAATTTTCTGGTCGATTTACGACCCCAGGATTCTTTTTTTTTTTTTTTTTTGATGGCAGGTGTCATTTACAGGCCTGCAATTCTTTTGAATATTAAGTGACCATTAGCGCTGTTGTGGGAAACGGCCAGAAGGCGGCAGCACTTCTCCTTACCAAATCCGGTTACTAGGGCAACAGAGCCATAATGGAAGTTGTGTTGTAAGTTGTAAATTAGAATGCAGGGCGCCAGGAAAAAGCCCCTTAGGTTTATACCTCGTTACTTGCCGTTCGTTTTTTAAATTTAATTTTTATTTTGTATCAGGGCAAATTTGATTACAATGTTTTGCTTGTTCTAGGTGTGCAAGATGTGGTTGTTTCACACGTATACATATATCTATTCTTCTTCGGGTCCTTCTCCCATGTAGCTTATGACGCAATGTTGAGTAGAGTCCTCTTGATATGCCGTAGGTCTGTGGTGATTTTATATTTCACATGTGTTTGTATATCTCTGTTAACCCCAATGTCCTGATGTATCCAATCCTCACACCTTTCCGTTTGGTGAACCATAAGTTTGCTTAATGAATCTGTGATTGGATGTCTCTGTGGAAATATCTTCACTGGTATCAATTTTTAGGTAACCCCTATAAGTGATATCGTACGTTAGGTGTCTTTCGCTTTCTCGCTTACTGCAAGTTGCGTGATCACCTCTAGACTCATCTGTGGTGCTACGAGTGGCATTGATTCATTTTTTACCCAAGCTAGTATTCCATCTCTACACGTAGCAGTTCTTCTTTGTCCACTCATCTGTTGATGGACTTTTGGTTGCTTCCACGCCTTGGCTATGGTAGTACTGCTGCAGTGCAGATTTCCTGCCTGTGTCTTTCCAATTCTGTCTTCTTAGGCTATAGGCCACGGAGTGGGCCTGCTGGATCGTAGGGTAGCTGAATGTGTACCTTTTACAGGCACCTCCATTCTGTTCCCATGAGTGGCTCTTACCAGGTTACGTCCCACTTGAGACTGAGGGTATGCATGTCTCCACAACCTCTTCAGCATTGATCGTTTGTAGTTTCTTTGCTGATGGTTATTCTGACTGGTGTGAGTCGATAGCTCTTTGTGGTTGGATTTGCATGTGTCTCATAATCCCTTGAAATTGAGCTTTGAGGCATGTCCTTTTATTTTTCAAACTGTTACGACAGCTTACGTCTTCAAATTGTTTTCTTGAAATATGTGCCACATTTTGAAATATTTTGGCCTTTACCTGCGTCAGGACATTTTGAGGGCAGGTTTCCTTTGCAGCCCTGCAGTACTTGTGCATATGAAGTGACCATTCGCACAGATTTCCGAGCTGCTGTTGCAGGTATCGGCCAGAGGCCGGCAGCATGTCTACGTTGCCCACTCTGGTACCTAGGGAGACAGACCTTCCTGCCAGTGGTGTTCCTCAGATATCAATTAGACTGCCATGTGCCCTGATAAACCCCCCAAAGCTTATGTGTCCTTACTCATGTTTGTTTTTTGAATTCATATTTTCTAGTGGAGTACTATTCCATCGTGTACATGGACCACTTCTTCTTGGTGCAGTCCTCTGTTGATGGACATTTTCGTTGCTTCCAAGTGTCGGCTATGGTAAGTATTGCCGGGGTGCAGGATTGCCAGCCTGTGCCTTTTGATTCTCGTTTTCTCAGGTGATAGGCCCAGCAGTGGGCGTGACTGATTGACTAGTAGCTCAACGTTTCCCTTTTCAAAGCACCGCCACTGTGTTTTCATCAGTGGCTCTTACCACGTCCCCCCTAGAACCGAGGGTACGCGTTTCTCCACATTTATTGTTTGCAGCATTTTTGCTAATGGCCATTCCGAGTGCTGTGAGCGGATAGGTTTTTGTAATTTGGGTTTGCATGTCTTTAAAAATGCCTAAAATTCATCATTTTTCCACGCCTGTTTCTTTTCTTTAAAAAAGAAAAGAAAAGAAAAGAAAAACGTGGGGGTACAGTATACCTCTTGAAATCGTTTCCTTGGAATGTTGCCCTCTTTCGAATTTTTGGTCGATGTTTGACCCCAGGATTTTTTTGGAGGGCAGGTGTTATTTACAGGCCTGCACGTTTGGTGACTATTTAATGACCATTAGCACTGGGTTTAAAGCTGCTGTTTTGGGAGACGGCCACAAGGCGGCAGCATTTCTCCATTCCCAAATCTGGGTACTAGGGCAGCAGAGCCTTTCTGGAAGTCGTGTTCCTAGGTTGTAAATTAGAATGGAACGTGCCAGGAGAAACGCCCATAAGTTTATGTCGCATCACTTCTGGTTGGTCTTTTAAATGATTTTAATCGGGGTAATGATTAGACTACTGTTTGTCCTGGGTGTACACAATCTGGTTCATTTGTACATTATATACGTCTATTCATGTACAGATCCTCTTCCCATGTGAAATATTACAGAGTGTTCCGTACACCTCCCTTGCTACGTGGTCGGTCTTTTTGATATATGTGTATAACGTGTATTTGTATACGTATGGTAACGCTAACCTTAATTTATCCATTCCGCCCACCTTTCCTTTTAGATAAGCGTAGTTGTTTTCTAAGTCTGTGAGCGTCTTTCTCTGTGCAAGTATGTTCATTTGTGTCAGTTATTAGATAACGCCTATAAGTGATATCATAGGATGTAGGTCTTTGGCTTTCCGACTTACCCCATGTTCTGTGATCATCTCCAAGCTCGTCTGTGGTGCCTGAAAGAGCAGTGTTTCATTGTTTTCCGTGGTTAATATTCCATTGCGTACGTGGACCACTTCTTCTTAATCCATTCGTCTGTTGATGGACATTTTGGTAGCTTCACCGTCTTGGCTATTGTGAATAAGGCCGCAGTGCAGCTGTTGCAGCCCGGGTCTTCTCGCTTCTGGTCTTCTCAGGTGAGAGGCCCAGGGGTGTGACTGCTGGATTGAACGGTACCTCAATTTTTACTTCTAAAGGCAGCTCCTTTCTGTTCTTATTGGCTGTTAGCACTTTACATCTCACCAGCAGCTAGAGGGTACACAGTTCTCTAAAGCCCCTTCAGTATTGATTGTTTGTAGAATTTTTGCTGATCGTCAGTCGACGGGTGTGAGTTGCAAACTTTTTGTAGATTAGATTTGCATGAGTCTAATAATTCCTGAGGTTGAGCTTTTATCCACTTTCCTTTTTATTTATTTATTTATTTACTTATTTATTTTTGCGGTACGCGGGCCTCTCACTGTTTCGGCCTCTCCCGTTGCGGAGCACAGGCTCTGGACGCGCAGGCTCAGCGGCCCTGGCTCACGGGCCCAGCCACTCCACGGCATGTGGGATCTTCCCGCACCGGGGCACGAACCCGTGTCCCCTGCGTCGGCAGGCGGACTCTCAACCACTGCGCCACCGGGGAAGCCCCTGTTTTGAATTGTTTCGTCCGTTCCCTACCTCAGCACAATATTTTAGGGCAGGTGTCCTTTACGGCCCTGAGTCCTTGTGACTATTAAGTGACCATTAGCTGCGGGCTTAAAGCCGCTCTTGCGGGAAACGGCCACAAGGCGGCAGCATTTCTACCTTTGCAGCTCTGGGTTCTTGGGCGACAGAGCTTTCCTGGAAATGGTGTTAGTAGCCTGCAGATGAGAGGGGAATGTGCCAGGGCAAACCCCCAAGAGCTTATATCTCCTACTTCTTGTTTTTTAAATTAAATTTTTATGACGTGTCAGAGCAAATTTGATAAAAAAAAGTGTAGTTTCTCCTAAGTGTACAGAATCTGGTTCATCATATCAACGTATCTGTCTATTCCTCTTTGGATCCTTTCCCGTGTAGGTTATTATAGAGTGTTGAGTAGACCTCTTGGCGTTCCATAGGTATTTTGTGATTATATATTTCATCTGTATTAGTACACGTCTGTTAACCCCCATATCATAATTCATACATTCCTTTCACCTTTCCATTTGGTTAAACGTAATTTTGTTTTCTTAATCCATGCTTTTCCTTCTCTTGGAAATAAGTTCATGAGTATCAATTTTGAGGTAACACCTATAAGTGATGTCATAGGATATCTGTCTTTCAGTTTCTTTCTTACTTCAAGTGGGGTGGTTATCTCTAGGTCCTTATATGGTGGTGCAAACGGCACTGTTTCATTGTTTTCCGTGGCTAATATTCCACTGTTGACATGGACCACTTCCTCTTTGTGCATTTTCCTGTTGCTGGACATTTTGGTTTCTTCCAAGTCTTGGCTATATTAAATGTTTCTGCCGTGCAGGATTGCCAGCCTGTGTCTCTTCCATTCTGCTCTGCTCAGGTGATAGGCGCATCAGAGGACCTACCAGATCGCGTGGTAGCTCAGTTTTTACCCTTAAACGCACCTCCATTATGTTCTCCCTGCCGGCTGTTACCAGTTTACATCCCCCCAGCAGCTAGTGGGTACACAGTTTTCTGAAACCCCTTCAGCATTTATTCTTTGTAGACTTTTTGCTGAAGATCATTCTGACGGCTGTGAGGTGAACATTTCTGTAGATTGGATTTGCATGGCTCTATTAATTGCTGATGTTGAGCATTTTTAAATCCCCTTTTATTTTAAAGGAAAAAAAAGAAGACAGAATGGGCGTGAAACATGCCTCTTGAAATTGTCTTCTTGAAATGTTGACGTCTTTTGAATTTTCTGGTCGATTTACGACCCCAGGATTCTTTTTTTTTTTTTTTTTGATGGCAGGTGTCATTTACAGGCCTGCAATTCTTTTGAATATTAAGTGACCATTAGCGCTGTTGTGGGAAACGGCCAGAAGGCGGCAGCACTTCTCCTTACCAAATCCGGTTACTAGGGCAACAGAGCCATAATGGAAGTTGTGTTGTAAGTTGTAAATTAGAATGCAGGGCGCCAGGAAAAAGCCCCTTAGGTTTATGCCTCGTTACTTGCCGTTCGTTTTTTAAATTTAATTTTTATTTTGTATCAGGGCAAATTTGATTACAATGTTTTGCTTGTTCTAGGTGTGCAAGATGTGGTTGTTTCACACGTATACATATATCTATTCTTCTTCGGGTCCTTCTCCCATGTAGCTTATGACGCAATGTTGAGTAGAGTCCTCTTGATATGCCGTAGGTCTGTGGTGATTTTATATTTCACATGTGTTTGTATATCTCTGTTAACCCCAATGTCCTGATGTATCCAATCCTCACACCTTTCCGTTTGGTGAACCATAAGTTTGCTTAATGAATCTGTGATTGGATGTCTCTGTGGAAATATCTTCACTGGTATCAATTTTTAGGTAACCCCTATAAGTGATATCGTACGTTAGGTGTCTTTCGCTTTCTCGCTTACTGCAAGTTGCGTGATCACCTCTAGACTCATCTGTGGTGCTACGAGTGGCATTGATTCATTTTTTACCCAAGCTAGTATTCCATCTCTACACGTAGCAGTTCTTCTTTGTCCACTCATCTGTTGATGGACTTTTGGTTGCTTCCACGCCTTGGCTATGGTAATACTGCTGCAGTGCAGATTTCCTGCCTGTGTCTTTCCAATTCTGTCTTCTTAGGCTATAGGCCACGGAGTGGGCCTGCTGGATCATAGGGTAGCTGAATGTGTACCTTTTACAGGCACCTCCATTCTGTTCCCATGAGTGGCTCTTACCAGGTTACGTCCCACTTGAAACTGAGGGTATGCATGTCTCCACAACCTCTTCAGCATTGATCGTTTGTAGTTTCTTTGCTGATGGTTATTCTGACTGGTGTGAGTCGATAGCTCTTTGTGGTTGGATTTGCATGTGTCTCATAATCCCTTGAAATTGAGCTTTGAGGCATGTCCTTTTATTTTTCAAACTGTTACGACAGCTTACGTCTTCAAATTGTTTTCTTGAAATATGTGCCACATTTTGAAATATTTTGGCCTTTACCTGCGTCAGGACATTTTGAGGGCAGGTTTCCTTTGCAGCCCTGCAGTACTTGTGCATATGAAGTGACCATTCGCACAGATTTCCGAGCTGCTGTTGCAGGTATCGGCCAGAGGCCGGCAGCATGTCTACCTTGCCCACTCTGGTACCTAGGGAGACAGACCTTCCTGCCAGTGGTGTTCCTCAGATATCAATTAGACTGCCATGTGCCCTGATAAACCCCCCAAAGCTTATGTGTCCTTACTCATGTTTGTTTTTTGAATTCATATTTTCTAGTGGAGTACTATTCCATCGTGTACATGGACCACTTCTTCTTGGTGCAGTCCTCTGTTGATGGACATTTTCGTTGCTTCCAAGTGTCGGCTATGGTAAGTATTGCCGGGGTGCAGGATTGCCAGCCTGTGCCTTTTGATTCTCGTTTTCTCAGGTGATAGGCCCAGCAGTGGGCGTGACTGATTGACTAGTAGCTCAACGTTTCCCTTTTCAAAGCACCGCCACTGTGTTTTCATCAGTGGCTCTTACCACGTCCCCCCTAGAACCGAGGGTACGCGTTTCTCCACATTTATTGTTTGCAGCATTTTTGCTAATGGCCATTCCGAGTGCTGTGAGCGGATAGGTTTTTGTAATTTGGGTTTGCATGTCTTTAAAAATGCCTAAAATTCATCATTTTTCCACGCCTGTTTCTTTTCTTTAAAAAAGAAAAGAAAAGAAAAGAAAAACGTGGGGGTACAGTATACCTCTTGAAATCGTTTCCTTGGAATGTTGCCCTCTTTCGAATTTTTGGTCGATGTTTGACCCCAGGATTTTTTTGGAGGGCAGGTGTTATTTACAGGCCTGCACGTTTGGTGACTATTTAATGACCATTAGCACTGGGTTTAAAGCTGCTGTTTTGGGAGACGGCCACAAGGCGGCAGCATTTCTCCATTCCCAAATCTGGGTACTAGGGCAGCAGAGCCTTTCTGGAAGTCGTGTTCCTAGGTTGTAAATTAGAATGGAACGTGCCAGGAGAAACGCCCATAAGTTTATGTCGCATCACTTCTGGTTGGTCTTTTAAATGATTTTAATCGGGGTAATGATTAGACTACTGTTTGTCCTGGGTGTACACAATCTGGTTCATTTGTACATTATATACGTCTATTCATGTACAGATCCTCTTCCCATGTGAAATATTACAGAGTGTTCCGTACACCTCCCTTGCTACGTGGTCGGTCTTTTTGATATATGTGTATAACGTGTATTTGTATACGTATGGTAACGCTAACCTTAATTTATCCATTCCGCCCACCTTTCCTTTTAGATAAGCGTAGTTGTTTTCTAAGTCTGTGAGCGTCTTTCTCTGTGCAAGTATGTTCATTTGTGTCAGTTATTAGATAACGCCTATAAGTGATATCATAGGATGTAGGTCTTTGGCTTTCCGACTTACCCCATGTTCTGTGATCATCTCCAAGCTCGTCTGTGGTGCCTGAAAGAGCAGTGTTTCATTGTTTTCCGTGGTTAATATTCCATTGCGTACGTGGACCACTTCTTCTTAATCCATTCGTCTGTTGATGGACATTTTGGTAGCTTCACCGTCTTGGCTATTGTGAATAAGGCCGCAGTGCAGCTGTTGCAGCCCGGGTCTTCTCGCTTCTGGTCTTCTCAGGTGAGAGGCCCAGGGGTGTGACTGCTGGATTGAACGGTACCTCAATTTTTACTTCTAAAGGCAGCTCCTTTCTGTTCTTATTGGCTGTTAGCACTTTACATCTCACCAGCAGCTAGAGGGTACACAGTTCTCTAAAGCCCCTTCAGTATTGATTGTTTGTAGAATTTTTGCTGATCGTCAGTCGACGGGTGTGAGTTGCAAACTTTTTGTAGATTAGATTTGCATGAGTCTAATAATTCCTGAGGTTGAGCTTTTATCCACTTTCCTTTTTATTTATTTACTTATTTATTTTTGCGGTACGCGGGCCTCTCACTGTTTCGGCCTCTCCCGTTGCGGAGCACAGGCTCTGGACACGCAGGCTCAGCGGCCCTGGCTCACGGGCCCAGCCACTCCACGGCATGTGGGATCTTCCCGCACCGGGGCACGAACCCGTGTCCCCTGCGTCGGCAGGCGGACTCTCAACCACTGCGCCACCGGGGAAGCCCCTGTTTTGAATTGTTTCGTCCCTTCCCTACCTCAGCACAATATTTTAGGGCAGGTGTCCTTTACGGCCCTGAGTCCTTGTGACTATTAAGTGACCATTAGCTGCGGGCTTAAAGCCGCTCTTGCGGGAAACGGCCACAAGGCGGCAGCATTTCTACCTTTGCAGCTCTGGGTTCTTGGGCGACAGAGCTTTCCTGGAAATGGTGTTAGTAGCCTGCAGATGAGAGGGGAATGTGCCAGGGCAAACCCCCAAGAGCTTATATCTCCTACTTCTTGTTTTTTAAATTAAATTTTTATGACGTGTCAGAGCAAATTTGATAAAAAAAAGTGTAGTTTCTCCTAAGTGTACAGAATCTGGTTCATCATATCAACGTATCTGTCTATTCCTCTTTGGATCCTTTCCCGTGTAGGTTATTATAGAGTGTTGAGTAGACCTCTTGGCGTTCCATAGGTATTTTGTGATTATATATTTCATCTGTATTAGTACACGTCTGTTAACCCCCATATCATAATTCATACATTCCTTTCACCTTTCCATTTGGTTAAACGTAATTTTGTTTTCTTAATCCATGCTTTTCCTTCTCTTGGAAATAAGTTCATGAGTATCAATTTTGAGGTAACACCTATAAGTGATGTCATAGGATATCTGTCTTTCAGTTTCTTTCTTACTTCAAGTGGGGTGGTTATCTCTAGGTCCTTATATGGTGGTGCAAACGGCACTGTTTCATTGTTTTCCGTGGCTAATATTCCACTGTTGACATGGACCACTTCCTCTTTGTGCATTTTCCTGTTGCTGGACATTTTGGTTTCTTCCAAGTCTTGGCTATATTAAATGTTTCTGCCGTGCAGGATTGCCAGCCTGTGTCTCTTCCATTCTGCTCTGCTCAGGTGATAGGCGCATCAGAGGACCTACCAGATCGCGTGGTAGCTCAGTTTTTACCCTTAAACGCACCTCCATTATGTTCTCCCTGCCGGCTGTTACCAGTTTACATCCCCCCAGCAGCTAGTGGGTACACAGTTTTCTGAAACCCCTTCAGCATTTATTCTTTGTAGACTTTTTGCTGAAGATCATTCTGACGGCTGTGAGGTGAGCATTTCTGTAGATTGGATTTGCATGGCTCTATTAATTGCTGATGTTGAGCATTTTTAAATCCCCTTTTATTTTAAAGGAAAAAAAAGAAGACAGAATGGGCGTGAAACATGCCTCTTGAAATTGTCTTCTTGAAATGTTGACGTCTTTTGAATTTTCTGGTCGATTTACGACCCCAGGATTCTTTTTTTTTTTTTGATGGCAGGTGTCATTTACAGGCCTGCAATTCTTTTGAATATTAAGTGACCATTAGCGCTGTTGTGGGAAACGGCCAGAAGGCGGCAGCACTTCTCCTTACCAAATCCGGTTACTAGGGCAACAGAGCCATAATGGAAGTTGTGTTGTAAGTTGTAAATTAGAATGCAGGGCGCCAGGAAAAAGCCCCTTAGGTTTATGCCTCGTTACTTGCCGTTCGTTTTTTAAATTTAATTTTTATTTTGTATCAGGGCAAATTTGATTACAATGTTTTGCTTGTTCTAGGTGTGCAAGATGTGGTTGTTTCACACGTATACATATATCTATTCTTCTTCGGGTCCTTCTCCCATGTAGCTTATGACGCAATGTTGAGTAGAGTCCTCTTGATATGCCGTAGGTCTGTGGTGATTTTATATTTCACATGTGTTTGTATATCTCTGTTAACCCCAATGTCCTGATGTATCCAATCCTCACACCTTTCCGTTTGGTGAACCATAAGTTTGCTTAATGAATCTGTGATTGGATGTCTCTGTGGAAATATCTTCACTGGTATCAATTTTTAGGTAACCCCTATAAGTGATATCGTACGTTAGGTGTCTTTCGCTTTCTCGCTTACTGCAAGTTGCATGATCACCTCTAGACTCATCTGTGGTGCTACGAGTGGCATTGATTCATTTTTTACCCAAGCTAGTATTCCATCTCTACACGTAGCAGTTCTTCTTTGTCCACTCATCTGTTGATGGACTTTTGGTTGCTTCCACGCCTTGGCTATGGTAGTACTGCTGCAGTGCAGATTTCCTGCCTGTGTCTTTCCAATTCTGTCTTCTTAGGCTATAGGCCACGGAGTGGGCCTGCTGGATCGTAGAGTAGCTGAATGTGTACCTTTTACAGGCACCTCCATTCTGTTCCCATGAGTGGCTCTTACCAGGTTACGTCCCACTTGAGACTGAGGGTATGCATGTCTCCACAACCTCTTCAGCATTGATCGTTTGTAGTTTCTTTGCTGATGGTTATTCTGACTGGTGTGAGTCGATAGCTCTTTGTGGTTGGATTTGCATGTGTCTCATAATCCCTTGAAATTGAGCTTTGAGGCATGTCCTTTTATTTTTCAAACTGTTACGACAGCTTACGTCTTCAAATTGTTTTCTTGAAATATGTGCCACATTTTGAAATATTTTGGCCTTTACCTGCGTCAGGACATTTTGAGGGCAGGTTTCCTTTGCAGCCCTGCAGTACTTGTGCATATGAAGTGACCATTCGCACAGATTTCCGAGCTGCTGTTGCAGGTATCGGCCAGAGGCCGGCAGCATGTCTACGTTGCCCACTCTGGTACCTAGGGAGACAGACCTTCCTGCCAGTGGTGTTCCTCAGATATCAATTAGACTGCCATGTGCCCTGATAAACCCCCCAAAGCTTATGTGTCCTTACTCATGTTTGTTTTTTGAATTCATATTTTCTAGTGGAGTACTATTCCATCGTGTACATGGACCACTTCTTCTTGGTGCAGTCCTCTGTTGATGGACATTTTCGTTGCTTCCAAGTGTCGGCTATGGTAAGTATTGCCGGGGTGCAGGATTGCCAGCCTGTGCCTTTTGATTCTCGTTTTCTCAGGTGATAGGCCCAGCAGTGGGCGTGACTGATTGACTAGTAGCTCAACGTTTCCCTTTTCAAAGCACCGCCACTGTGTTTTCATCAGTGGCTCTTACCACGTCCCCCCTAGAACCGAGGGTACGCGTTTCTCCACATTTATTGTTTGCAGCATTTTTGCTAATGGCCATTCCGAGTGCTGTGAGCGGATAGGTTTTTGTAATTTGGGTTTGCATGTCTTTAAAAATGCCTAAAATTCATCATTTTTCCACGCCTGTTTCTTTTCTTTAAAAAAGAAAAGAAAAGAAAAGAAAAACGTGGGGGTACAGTATACCTCTTGAAATCGTTTCCTTGGAATGTTGCCCTCTTTCGAATTTTTGGTCGATGTTTGACCCCAGGATTTTTTTGGAGGGCAGGTGTTATTTACAGGCCTGCACGTTTGGTGACTATTTAATGACCATTAGCACTGGGTTTAAAGCTGCTGTTTTGGGAGACGGCCACAAGGCGGCAGCATTTCTCCATTCCCAAATCTGGGTACTAGGGCAGCAGAGCCTTTCTGGAAGTCGTGTTCCTAGGTTGTAAATTAGAATGGAACGTGCCAGGAGAAACGCCCATAAGTTTATGTCGCATCACTTCTGGTTGGTCTTTTAAATGATTTTAATCGGGGTAATGATTAGACTACTGTTTGTCCTGGGTGTACACAATCTGGTTCATTTGTACATTATATACGTCTATTCATGTACAGATCCTCTTCCCATGTGAAATATTACAGAGTGTTCCGTACACCTCCCTTGCTACGTGGTCGGTCTTTTTGATATATGTGTATAACGTGTATTTGTATACGTATGGTAACGCTAACCTTAATTTATCCATTCCGCCCACCTTTCCTTTTAGATAAGCGTAGTTGTTTTCTAAGTCTGTGAGCGTCTTTCTCTGTGCAAGTATGTTCATTTGTGTCAGTTATTAGATAACGCCTATAAGTGATATCATAGGATGTAGGTCTTTGGCTTTCCGACTTACCCCATGTTCTGTGATCATCTCCAAGCTCGTCTGTGGTGCCTGAAAGAGCAGTGTTTCATTGTTTTCCGTGGTTAATATTCCATTGCGTACGTGGACCACTTCTTCTTAATCCATTCGTCTGTTGATGGACATTTTGGTAGCTTCACCGTCTTGGCTATTGTGAATAAGGCCGCAGTGCAGCTGTTGCAGCCCGGGTCTTCTCGCTTCTGGTCTTCTCAGGTGAGAGGCCCAGGGGTGTGACTGCTGGATTGAACGGTACCTCAATTTTTACTTCTAAAGGCAGCTCCTTTCTGTTCTTATTGGCTGTTGTTAGCACTTTACATCTCACCAGCAGCTAGAGGGTACACAGTTCTCTAAAGCCCCTTCAGTATTGATTGTTTGTAGAATTTTTGCTGATCGTCAGTCGACGGGTGTGAGTTGCAAACTTTTTGTAGATTAGATTTGCATGAGTCTAATAATTCCTGAGGTTGAGCTTTTATCCACTTTCCTTTTTATTTATTTACTTATTTATTTTTGCGGTACGCGGGCCTCTCACTGTTTCGGCCTCTCCCGTTGCGGAGCACAGGCTCTGGACGCGCAGGCTCAGCGGCCCTGGCTCACGGGCCCAGCCACTCCACGGCATGTGGGATCTTCCCGCACCGGGGCACGAACCCGTGTCCCCTGCGTCGGCAGGCGGACTCTCAACCACTGCGCCACCGGGGAAGCCCCTGTTTTGAATTGTTTCGTCCGTTCCCTACCTCAGCACAATATTTTAGGGCAGGTGTCCTTTACGGCCCTGAGTCCTTGTGACTATTAAGTGACCATTAGCTGCGGGCTTAAAGCCGCTCTTGCGGGAAACGGCCACAAGGCGGCAGCATTTCTACCTTTGCAGCTCTGGGTTCTTGGGCGACAGAGCTTTCCTGGAAATGGTGTTAGTAGCCTGCAGATGAGAGGGGAATGTGCCAGGGCAAACCCCCAAGAGCTTATATCTCCTACTTCTTGTTTTTTAAATTAAATTTTTATGACGTGTCAGAGCAAATTTGATAAAAAAAGTGTAGTTTCTCCTAAGTGTACAGAATCTGGTTCATCACATCAACGTATCCGTCTATTCCTCTTTGGATCCTTTCCCGTGTAGGTTATTATAGAGTGTTGAGTAGACCTCTTGGCGTTCCATAGGTATTTTGTGATTATATATTTCATCTGTATTAGTACACGTCTGTTAACCCCCATATCATAATTCATACATTCCTTTCACCTTTCCATTTGGTTAAACGTAATTTTGTTTTCTTAATCCATGCTTTTCCTTCTCTTGGAAATAAGTTCATGAGTATCAATTTTGAGGTAACACCTATAAGTGATGTCATAGGATATCTGTCTTTCAGTTTCTTTCTTACTTCAAGTGGGGTGGTTATCTCTAGGTCCTTATATGGTGGTGCAAACGGCACTGTTTCATTGTTTTCCGTGGCTAATATTCCACTGTTGACATGGACCGCTTCCTCTTTGTGCATTTTCCTGTTGCTGGACATTTTGGTTTCTTCCAAGTCTTGGCTATATTAAATGTTTCTGCCGTGCAGGATTGCCAGCCTGTGTCTCTTCCATTCTGCTCTGCTCAGGTGATAGGCGCATCAGAGGACCTACCAGATCGCGTGGTAGCTCAGTTTTTACCCTTAAACGCACCTCCATTATGTTCTCCCTGCCGGCTGTTACCAGTTTACATCCCCCCAGCAGCTAGTGGGTACACAGTTTTCTGAAACCCCTTCAGCATTTATTCTTTGTAGACTTTTTGCTGAAGATCATTCTGACGGCTGTGA
The DNA here is from genome assembly GCF_039906515.1 of Pseudorca crassidens. Classification (NCBI taxonomy): domain Eukaryota; kingdom Metazoa; phylum Chordata; class Mammalia; order Artiodactyla; family Delphinidae; genus Pseudorca; species Pseudorca crassidens. The sequence goes on along the minus strand of NC_090317.1, from coordinate 123,963,137 downwards.
GGTGAACATTTCTGTAGATTGGATTTGCATGGCTCTATTAATTGCTGATGTTGAGCATTTTTAAATCCCCTTTTATTTTAAAGGAAAAAAAAGAAGACAGAATGGGCGTGAAACATGCCTCTTGAAATTGTCTTCTTGAAATGTTGACGTCTTTTGAATTTTCTGGTCGATTTACGACCCCAGGATTCTTTTTTTTTTTTTTTTTGATGGCAGGTGTCATTTACAGGCCTGCAATTCTTTTGAATATTAAGTGACCATTAGCGCTGTTGTGGGAAACGGCCAGAAGGCGGCAGCACTTCTCCTTACCAAATCCGGTTACTAGGGCAACAGAGCCATAATGGAAGTTGTGTTGTAAGTTGTAAATTAGAATGCAGGGCGCCAGGAAAAAGCCCCTTAGGTTTATGCCTCGTTACTTGCCGTTCGTTTTTTAAATTTAATTTTTATTTTGTATCAGGGCAAATTTGATTACAATGTTTTGCTTGTTCTAGGTGTGCAAGATGTGGTTGTTTCACACGTATACATATATCTATTCTTCTTCGGGTCCTTCTCCCATGTAGCTTATGACGCAATGTTGAGTAGAGTCCTCTTGATATGCCGTAGGTCTGTGGTGATTTTATATTTCACATGTGTTTGTATATCTCTGTTAACCCCAATGTCCTGATGTATCCAATCCTCACACCTTTCCGTTTGGTGAACCATAAGTTTGCTTAATGAATCTGTGATTGGATGTCTCTGTGGAAATATCTTCACTGGTATCAATTTTTAGGTAACCCCTATAAGTGATATCGTACGTTAGGTGTCTTTCGCTTTCTCGCTTACTGCAAGTTGCATGATCACCTCTAGACTCATCTGTGGTGCTACGAGTGGCATTGATTCATTTTTTACCCAAGCTAGTATTCCATCTCTACACGTAGCAGTTCTTCTTTGTCCACTCATCTGTTGATGGACTTTTGGTTGCTTCCACGCCTTGGCTATGGTAGTACTGCTGCAGTGCAGATTTCCTGCCTGTGTCTTTCCAATTCTGTCTTCTTAGGCTATAGGCCACGGAGTGGGCCTGCTGGATCGTAGAGTAGCTGAATGTGTACCTTTTACAGGCACCTCCATTCTGTTCCCATGAGTGGCTCTTACCAGGTTACGTCCCACTTGAGACTGAGGGTATGCATGTCTCCACAACCTCTTCAGCATTGATCGTTTGTAGTTTCTTTGCTGATGGTTATTCTGACTGGTGTGAGTCGATAGCTCTTTGTGGTTGGATTTGCATGTGTCTCATAATCCCTTGAAATTGAGCTTTGAGGCATGTCCTTTTATTTTTCAAACTGTTACGACAGCTTACGTCTTCAAATTGTTTTCTTGAAATATGTGCCACATTTTGAAATATTTTGGCCTTTACCTGCGTCAGGACATTTTGAGGGCAGGTTTCCTTTGCAGCCCTGCAGTACTTGTGCATATGAAGTGACCATTCGCACAGATTTCCGAGCTGCTGTTGCAGGTATCGGCCAGAGGCCGGCAGCATGTCTACGTTGCCCACTCTGGTACCTAGGGAGACAGACCTTCCTGCCAGTGGTGTTCCTCAGATATCAATTAGACTGCCATGTGCCCTGATAAACCCCCCAAAGCTTATGTGTCCTTACTCATGTTTGTTTTTTGAATTCATATTTTCTAGTGGAGTACTATTCCATCGTGTACATGGACCACTTCTTCTTGGTGCAGTCCTCTGTTGATGGACATTTTCGTTGCTTCCAAGTGTCGGCTATGGTAAGTATTGCCGGGGTGCAGGATTGCCAGCCTGTGCCTTTTGATTCTCGTTTTCTCAGGTGATAGGCCCAGCAGTGGGCGTGACTGATTGACTAGTAGCTCAACGTTTCCCTTTTCAAAGCACCGCCACTGTGTTTTCATCAGTGGCTCTTACCACGTCCCCCCTAGAACCGAGGGTACGCGTTTCTCCACATTTATTGTTTGCAGCATTTTTGCTAATGGCCATTCCGAGTGCTGTGAGCGGATAGGTTTTTGTAATTTGGGTTTGCATGTCTTTAAAAATGCCTAAAATTCATCATTTTTCCACGCCTGTTTCTTTTCTTTAAAAAAGAAAAGAAAAGAAAAGAAAAACGTGGGGGTACAGTATACCTCTTGAAATGGTTTCCTTGGAATGTTGCCCTCTTTCGAATTTTTGGTCGATGTTTGACCCCAGGATTTTTTTGGATGGCAGGTGTTATTTACAGGCCTGCACGTTTGGTGACTATTTAATGACCATTAGCACTGGGTTTAAAGCTGCTGTTTTGGGAGACGGCCACAAGGCGGCAGCATTTCTCCATTCCCAAATCTGGGTACTAGGGCAGCAGAGCCTTTCTGGAAGTCGTGTTCCTAGGTTGTAAATTAGAATGGAACGTGCCAGGAGAAACGCCCATAAGTTTATGTCGCATCACTTCTGGTTGGTCTTTTAAATGATTTTAATCGGGGTAATGATTAGACTACTGTTTGTCCTGGGTGTACACAATCTGGTTCATTTGTACATTATATACGTCTATTCATGTACAGATCCTCTTCCCATGTGAAATATTACAGAGTGTTCCGTACACCTCCCTTGCTACGTGGTCGGTCTTTTTGATATATGTGTATAACGTGTATTTGTATACGTATGGTAACGCTAACCTTAATTTATCCATTCCGCCCACCTTTCCTTTTAGATAAGCGTAGTTGTTTTCTAAGTCTGTGAGCGTCTTTCTCTGTGCAAGTATGTTCATTTGTGTCAGTTATTAGATAACGCCTATAAGTGATATCATAGGATGTAGGTCTTTGGCTTTCCGACTTACCCCATGTTCTGTGATCATCTCCAAGCTCGTCTGTGGTGCCTGAAAGAGCAGTGTTTCATTGTTTTCCGTGGTTAATATTCCATTGCGTACGTGGACCACTTCTTCTTAATCCATTCGTCTGTTGATGGACATTTTGGTAGCTTCACCGTCTTGGCTATTGTGAATAAGGCCGCAGTGCAGCTGTTGCAGCCCGGGTCTTCTCGCTTCTGGTCTTCTCAGGTGAGAGGCCCAGGGGTGTGACTGCTGGATTGAACGGTACCTCAATTTTTACTTCTAAAGGCAGCTCCTTTCTGTTCTTATTGGCTGTTGTTAGCACTTTACATCTCACCAGCAGCTAGAGGGTACACAGTTCTCTAAAGCCCCTTCAGTATTGATTGTTTGTAGAATTTTTGCTGATCGTCAGTCGACGGGTGTGAGTTGCAAACTTTTTGTAGATTAGATTTGCATGAGTCTAATAATTCCTGAGGTTGAGCTTTTATCCACTTTCCTTTTTATTTATTTACTTATTTATTTTTGCGGTACGCGGGCCTCTCACTGTTTCGGCCTCTCCCGTTGCGGAGCACAGGCTCTGGACGCGCAGGCTCAGCGGCCCTGGCTCACGGGCCCAGCCACTCCACGGCATGTGGGATCTTCCCGCACCGGGGCACGAACCCGTGTCCCCTGCGTCGGCAGGCGGACTCTCAACCACTGCGCCACCGGGGAAGCCCCTGTTTTGAATTGTTTCGTCCGTTCCCTACCTCAGCACAATATTTTAGGGCAGGTGTCCTTTACGGCCCTGAGTCCTTGTGACTATTAAGTGACCATTAGCTGCGGGCTTAAAGCCGCTCTTGCGGGAAACGGCCACAAGGCGGCAGCATTTCTACCTTTGCAGCTCTGGGTTCTTGGGCGACAGAGCTTTCCTGGAAATGGTGTTAGTAGCCTGCAGATGAGAGGGGAATGTGCCAGGGCAAACCCCCAAGAGCTTATATCTCCTACTTCTTGTTTTTTAAATTAAATTTTTATGACGTGTCAGAGCAAATTTGATAAAAAAAGTGTAGTTTCTCCTAAGTGTACAGAATCTGGTTCATCACATCAACGTATCTGTCTATTCCTCTTTGGATCCTTTCCCGTGTAGGTTATTATAGAGTGTTGAGTAGACCTCTTGGCGTTCCATAGGTATTTTGTGATTATATATTTCATCTGTATTAGTACACGTCTGTTAACCCCCATATCATAATTCATACATTCCTTTCACCTTTCCATTTGGTTAAACGTAATTTTGTTTTCTTAATCCATGCTTTTCCTTCTCTTGGAAATAAGTTCATGAGTATCAATTTTGAGGTAACACCTATAAGTGATGTCATAGGATATCTGTCTTTCAGTTTCTTTCTTACTTCAAGTGGGGTGGTTATCTCTAGGTCCTTATATGGTGGTGCAAACGGCACTGTTTCATTGTTTTCCGTGGCTAATATTCCACTGTTGACATGGACCACTTCCTCTTTGTGCATTTTCCTGTTGCTGGACATTTTGGTTTCTTCCAAGTCTTGGCTATATTAAATGTTTCTGCCGTGCAGGATTGCCAGCCTGTGTCTCTTCCATTCTGCTCTGCTCAGGTGATAGGCGCATCAGAGGACCTACCAGATCGCGTGGTAGCTCAGTTTTTACCCTTAAACGCACCTCCATTATGTTCTCCCTGCCGGCTGTTACCAGTTTACATCCCCCCAGCAGCTAGTGGGTACACAGTTTTCTGAAACCCCTTCAGCATTTATTCTTTGTAGACTTTTTGCTGAAGATCATTCTGACGGCTGTGAGGTGAACATTTCTGTAGATTGGATTTGCATGGCTCTATTAATTGCTGATGTTGAGCATTTTTAAATCCCCTTTTATTTTAAAGGAAAAAAAAGAAGACAGAATGGGCGTGAAACATGCCTCTTGAAATTGTCTTCTTGAAATGTTGACGTCTTTTGAATTTTCTGGTCGATTTACGACCCCAGGATTCTTTTTTTTTTTTTTTTTGATGGCAGGTGTCATTTACAGGCCTGCAATTCTTTTGAATATTAAGTGACCATTAGCGCTGTTGTGGGAAACGGCCAGAAGGCGGCAGCACTTCTCCTTACCAAATCCGGTTACTAGGGCAACAGAGCCATAATGGAAGTTGTGTTGTAAGTTGTAAATTAGAATGCAGGGCGCCAGGAAAAAGCCCCTTAGGTTTATGCCTCGTTACTTGCCGTTCGTTTTTTAAATTTAATTTTTATTTTGTATCAGGGCAAATTTGATTACAATGTTTTGCTTGTTCTAGGTGTGCAAGATGTGGTGGTTTCACACGTATACATATATCTATTCTTCTTCGGGTCCTTCTCCCATGTAGCTTATGACGCAATGTTGAGTAGAGTCCTCTTGATATGCCGTAGGTCTGTGGTGATTTTATATTTCACATGTGTTTGTATATCTCTGTTAACCCCAATGTCCTGATGTATCCAATCCTCACACCTTTCCGTTTGGTGAACCATAAGTTTGCTTAATGAATCTGTGATTGGATGTCTCTGTGGAAATATCTTCACTGGTATCAATTTTTAGGTAACCCCTATAAGTGATATCGTACGTTAGGTGTCTTTCGCTTTCTCGCTTACTGCAAGTTGCGTGATCACCTCTAGACTCATCTGTGGTGCTACGAGTGGCATTGATTCATTTTTTACCCAAGCTAGTATTCCATCTCTACACGTAGCAGTTCTTCTTTGTCCACTCATCTGTTGATGGACTTTTGGTTGCTTCCACGCCTTGGCTATGGTAGTACTGCTGCAGTGCAGATTTCCTGCCTGTGTCTTTCCAATTCTGTCTTCTTAGGCTATAGGCCACGGAGTGGGCCTGCTGGATCGTAGGGTAGCTGAATGTGTACCTTTTACAGGCACCTCCATTCTGTTCCCATGAGTGGCTCTTACCAGGTTACGTCCCACTTGAGACTGAGGGTATGCATGTCTCCACAACCTCTTCAGCATTGATCGTTTGTAGTTTCTTTGCTGATGGTTATTCTGACTGGTGTGAGTCGATAGCTCTTTGTGGTTGGATTTGCATGTGTCTCATAATCCCTTGAAATTGAGCTTTGAGGCATGTCCTTTTATTTTTCAAACTGTTACGACAGCTTACGTCTTCAAATTGTTTTCTTGAAATATGTGCCACATTTTGAAATATTTTGGCCTTTACCTGCGTCAGGACATTTTGAGGGCAGGTTTCCTTTGCAGCCCTGCAGTACTTGTGCATATGAAGTGACCATTCGCACAGATTTCCGAGCTGCTGTTGCAGGTATCGGCCAGAGGCCGGCAGCATGTCTACGTTGCCCACTCTGGTACCTAGGGAGACAGACCTTCCTGCCAGTGGTGTTCCTCAGATATCAATTAGACTGCCATGTGCCCTGATAAACCCCCCAAAGCTTATGTGTCCTTACTCATGTTTGTTTTTTGAATTCATATTTTCTAGTGGAGTACTATTCCATCGTGTACATGGACCACTTCTTCTTGGTGCAGTCCTCTGTTGATGGACATTTTCGTTGCTTCCAAGTGTCGGCTATGGTAAGTATTGCCGGGGTGCAGGATTGCCAGCCTGTGCCTTTTGATTCTCGTTTTCTCAGGTGATAGGCCCAGCAGTGGGCGTGACTGATTGACTAGTAGCTCAACGTTTCCCTTTTCAAAGCACCGCCACTGTGTTTTCATCAGTGGCTCTTACCACGTCCCCCCTAGAACCGAGGGTACGCGTTTCTCCACATTTATTGTTTGCAGCATTTTTGCTAATGGCCATTCCGAGTGCTGTGAGCGGATAGGTTTTTGTAATTTGGGTTTGCATGTCTTTAAAAATGCCTAAAATTCATCATTTTTCCACGCCTGTTTCTTTTCTTTAAAAAAGAAAAGAAAAGAAAAGAAAAACGTGGGGCTACAGTATACCTCTTGAAATCGTTTCCTTGGAATGTTGCCCTCTTTCGAATTTTTGGTCGATGTTTGACCCCAGGATTTTTTTGGAGGGCAGGTGTTATTTACAGGCCTGCACGTTTGGTGACTATTTAATGACCATTAGCACTGGGTTTAAAGCTGCTGTTTTGGGAGACGGCCACAAGGCGGCAGCATTTCTCCATTCCCAAATCTGGGTACTAGGGCAGCAGAGCCTTTCTGGAAGTCGTGTTCCTAGGTTGTAAATTAGAATGGAACGTGCCAGGAGAAACGCCCATAAGTTTATGTCGCATCACTTCTGGTTGGTCTTTTAAATGATTTTAATCGGGGTAATGATTAGACTACTGTTTGTCCTGGGTGTACACAATCTGGTTCATTTGTACATTATATACGTCTATTCATGTACAGATCCTCTTCCCATGTGAAATATTACAGAGTGTTCCGTACACCTCCCTTGCTACGTGGTCGGTCTTTTTGATATATGTGTATAACGTGTATTTGTATACGTATGGTAACGCTAACCTTAATTTATCCATTCCGCCCACCTTTCCTTTTAGATAAGCGTAGTTGTTTTCTAAGTCTGTGAGCGTCTTTCTCTGTGCAAGTATGTTCATTTGTGTCAGTTATTAGATAACGCCTATAAGTGATATCATAGGATGTAGGTCTTTGGCTTTCCGACTTACCCCATGTTCTGTGATCATCTCCAAGCTCGTCTGTGGTGCCTGAAAGAGCAGTGTTTCATTGTTTTCCGTGGTTAATATTCCATTGCGTACGTGGACCACTTCTTCTTAATCCATTCGTCTGTTGATGGACATTTTGGTAGCTTCACCGTCTTGGCTATTGTGAATAAGGCCGCAGTGCAGCTGTTGCAGCCCGGGTCTTCTCGCTTCTGGTCTTCTCAGGTGAGAGGCCCAGGGGTGTGACTGCTGGATTGAACGGTACCTCAATTTTTACTTCTAAAGGCAGCTCCTTTCTGTTCTTATTGGCTGTTGTTAGCACTTTACATCTCACCAGCAGCTAGAGGGTACACAGTTCTCTAAAGCCCCTTCAGTATTGATTGTTTGTAGAATTTTTGCTGATCGTCAGTCGACGGGTGTGAGTTGCAAACTTTTTGTAGATTAGATTTGCATGAGTCTAATAATTCCTGAGGTTGAGCTTTTATCCACTTTCCTTTTTATTTATTTACTTATTTATTTTTGCGGTACGCGGGCCTCTCACTGTTTCGGCCTCTCCCGTTGCGGAGCACAGGCTCTGGACGCGCAGGCTCAGCGGCCCTGGCTCACGGGCCCAGCCACTCCACGGCATGTGGGATCTTCCCGCACCGGGGCACGAACCCGTGTCCCCTGCGTCGGCAGGCGGACTCTCAACCACTGCGCCACCGGGGAAGCCCCTGTTTTGAATTGTTTCGTCCGTTCCCTACCTCAGCACAATATTTTAGGGCAGGTGTCCTTTACGGCCCTGAGTCCTTGTGACTATTAAGTGACCATTAGCTGCGGGCTTAAAGCCGCTCTTGCGGGAAACGGCCACAAGGCGGCAGCATTTCTACCTTTGCAGCTCTGGGTTCTTGGGCGACAGAGCTTTCCTGGAAATGGTGTTAGTAGCCTGCAGATGAGAGGGGAATGTGCCAGGGCAAACCCCCAAGAGCTTATATCTCCTACTTCTTGTTTTTTAAATTAAATTTTTATGACGTGTCAGAGCAAATTTGATAAAAAAAAGTGTAGTTTCTCCTAAGTGTACAGAATCTGGTTCATCACATCAACGTATCCGTCTATTCCTCTTTGGATCCTTTCCCGTGTAGGTTATTATAGAGTGTTGAGTAGACCTCTTGGCGTTCCATAGGTATTTTGTGATTATATATTTCATCTGTATTAGTACACGTCTGTTAACCCCCATATCATAATTCATACATTCCTTTCACCTTTCCATTTGGTTAAACGTAATTTTGTTTTCTTAATCCATGCTTTTCCTTCTCTTGGAAATAAGTTCATGAGTATCAATTTTGAGGTAACACCTATAAGTGATGTCATAGGATATCTGTCTTTCAGTTTCTTTCTTACTTCAAGTGGGGTGGTTATCTCTAGGTCCTTATATGGTGGTGCAAACGGCACTGTTTCATTGTTTTCCGTGGCTAATATTCCACTGTTGACATGGACCGCTTCCTCTTTGTGCATTTTCCTGTTGCTGGACATTTTGGTTTCTTCCAAGTCTTGGCTATATTAAATGTTTCTGCCGTGCAGGATTGCCAGCCTGTGTCTCTTCCATTCTGCTCTGCTCAGGTGATAGGCGCATCAGAGGACCTACCAGATCGCGTGGTAGCTCAGTTTTTACCCTTAAACGCACCTCCATTATGTTCTCCCTGCCGGCTGTTACCAGTTTACATCCCCCCAGCAGCTAGTGGGTACACAGTTTTCTGAAACCCCTTCAGCATTTATTCTTTGTAGACTTTTTGCTGAAGATCATTCTGACGGCTGTGAGGTGAACATTTCTGTAGATTGGATTTGCATGGCTCTATTAATTGCTGATGTTGAGCATTTTTAAATCCCCTTTTATTTTAAAGGAAAAAAAAGAAGACAGAATGGGCGTGAAACATGCCTCTTGAAATTGTCTTCTTGAAATGTTGACGTCTTTTGAATTTTCTGGTCGATTTACGACCCCAGGATTCTTTTTTTTTTTTTTTTTGATGGCAGGTGTCATTTACAGGCCTGCAATTCTTTTGAATATTAAGTGACCATTAGCGCTGTTGTGGGAAACGGCCAGAAGGCGGCAGCACTTCTCCTTACCAAATCCGGTTACTAGGGCAACAGAGCCATAATGGAAGTTGTGTTGTAAGTTGTAAATTAGAATGCAGGGCGCCAGGAAAAAGCCCCTTAGGTTTATGCCTCGTTACTTGCCGTTCGTTTTTTAAATTTAATTTTTATTTTGTATCAGGGCAAATTTGATTACAATGTTTTGCTTGTTCTAGGTGTGCAAGATGTGGTGGTTTCACACGTATACATATATCTATTCTTCTTCGGGTCCTTCTCCCATGTAGCTTATGACGCAATGTTGAGTAGAGTCCTCTTGATATGCCGTAGGTCTGTGGTGATTTTATATTTCACATGTGTTTGTATATCTCTGTTAACCCCAATGTCCTGATGTATCCAATCCTCACACCTTTCCGTTTGGTGAACCATAAGTTTGCTTAATGAATCTGTGATTGGATGTCTCTGTGGAAATATCTTCACTGGTATCAATTTTTAGGTAACCCCTATAAGTGATATCGTACGTTAGGTGTCTTTCGCTTTCTCGCTTACTGCAAGTTGCATGATCACCTCTAGACTCATCTGTGGTGCTACGAGTGGCATTGATTCATTTTTTACCCAAGCTAGTATTCCATCTCTACACGTAGCAGTTCTTCTTTGTCCACTCATCTGTTGATGGACTTTTGGTTGCTTCCACGCCTTGGCTATGGTAGTACTGCTGCAGTGCAGATTTCCTGCCTGTGTCTTTCCAATTCTGTCTTCTTAGGCTATAGGCCACGGAGTGGGCCTGCTGGATCGTAGAGTAGCTGAATGTGTACCTTTTACAGGCACCTCCATTCTGTTCCCATGAGTGGCTCTTACCAGGTTACGTCCCACTTGAGACTGAGGGTATGCATGTCTCCACAACCTCTTCAGCATTGATCGTTTGTAGTTTCTTTGCTGATGGTTATTCTGACTGGTGTGAGTCGATAGCTCTTTGTGGTTGGATTTGCATGTGTCTCATAATCCCTTGAAATTGAGCTTTGAGGCATGTCCTTTTATTTTTCAAACTGTTACGACAGCTTACGTCTTCAAATTGTTTTCTTGAAATATGTGCCACATTTTGAAATATTTTGGCCTTTACCTGCGTCAGGACATTTTGAGGGCAGGTTTCCTTTGCAGCCCTGCAGTACTTGTGCATATGAAGTGACCATTCGCACAGATTTCCGAGCTGCTGTTGCAGGTATCGGCCAGAGGCCGGCAGCATGTCTACGTTGCCCACTCTGGTACCTAGGGAGACAGACCTTCCTGCCAGTGGTGTTCCTCAGATATCAATTAGACTGCCATGTGCCCTGATAAACCCCCCAAAGCTTATGTGTCCTTACTCATGTTTGTTTTTTGAATTCATATTTTCTAGTGGAATACTATTCCATCGTGTACATGGACCACTTCTTCTTGGTGCAGTCCTCTGTTGATGGACATTTTCGTTGCTTCCAAGTGTCGGCTATGGTAAGTATTGCCGGGGTGCAGGATTGCCAGCCTGTGCCTTTTGATTCTCGTTTTCTCAGGTGATAGGCCCAGCAGTGGGCGTGACTGATTGACTAGTAGCTCAACGTTTCCCTTTTCAAAGCACCGCCACTGTGTTTTCATCAGTGGCTCTTACCACGTCCCCCCTAGAACCGAGGGTACGCGTTTCTCCACATTTATTGTTTGCAGCATTTTTGCTAATGGCCATTCCGAGTGCTGTGAGCGGATAGGTTTTTGTAATTTGGGTTTGCATGTCTTTAAAAATTCCTAAAATTCATCATTTTTCCACGCCTGTTTCTTTTCTTTAAAAAAGAAAAGAAAAGAAAAGAAAAACGTGGGGCTACAGTATACCTCTTGAAATCGTTTCCTTGGAATGTTGCCCTCTTTCGAATTTTTGGTCGATGTTTGACCCCAGGATTTTTTTGGAGGGCAGGTGTTATTTACAGGCCTGCACGTTTGGTGACTATTTAATGACCATTAGCACTGGGTTTAAAGCTGCTGTTTTGGGAGACGGCCACAAGGCGGCAGCATTTCTCCATTCCCAAATCTGGGTACTAGGGCAGCAGAGCCTTTCTGGAAGTCGTGTTCCTAGGTTGTAAATTAGAATGGAACGTGCCAGGAGAAACGCCCATAAGTTTATGTCGCATCACTTCTGGTTGGTCTTTTAAATGATTTTAATCGGGGTAATGATTAGACTACTGTTTGTCCTGGGTGTACACAATCTGGTTCATTTGTACATTATATACGTCTATTCATGTACAGATCCTCTTCCCATGTGAAATATTACAGAGTGTTCCGTACACCTCCCTTGCTACGTGGTCGGTCTTTTTGATATATGTGTATAACGTGTATTTGTATACGTATGGTAACGCTAACCTTAATTTATCCATTCCGCCCACCTTTCCTTTTAGATAAGCGTAGTTGTTTTCTAAGTCTGTGAGCGTCTTTCTCTGTGCAAGTATGTTCATTTGTGTCAGTTATTAGATAACGCCTATAAGTGATATCATAGGATGTAGGTCTTTGGCTTTCCGACTTACCCCATGTTCTGTGATCATCTCCAAGCTCGTCTGTGGTGCCTGAAAGAGCAGTGTTTCATTGTTTTCCGTGGTTAATATTCCATTGCGTACGTGGACCACTTCTTCTTAATCCATTCGTCTGTTGATGGACATTTTGGTAGCTTCACCGTCTTGGCTATTGTGAATAAGGCCGCAGTGCAGCTGTTGCAGCCCGGGTCTTCTCGCTTCTGGTCTTCTCAGGTGAGAGGCCCAGGGGTGTGACTGCTGGATTGAACGGTACCTCAATTTTTACTTCTAAAGGCAGCTCCTTTCTGTTCTTATTGGCTGTTAGCACTTTACATCTCACCAGCAGCTAGAGGGTACACAGTTCTCTAAAGCCCCTTCAGTATTGATTGTTTGTAGAATTTTTGCTGATCGTCAGTCGACGGGTGTGAGTTGCAAACTTTTTGTAGATTAGATTTGCATGAGTCTAATAATTCCTGAGGTTGAGCTTTTATCCACTTTCCTTTTTATTTATTTACTTATTTATTTTTGCGGTACGCGGGCCTCTCACTGTTTCGGCCTCTCCCGTTGCGGAGCACAGGCTCTGGACGCGCAGGCTCAGCGGCCCTGGCTCACGGGCCCAGCCACTCCACGGCATGTGGGATCTTCCCGCACCGGGGCACGAACCCGTGTCCCCTGCGTCGGCAGGCGGACTCTCAACCACTGCGCCACCGGGGAAGCCCCTGTTTTGAATTGTTTCGTCCGTTCCCTACCTCAGCACAATATTTTAGGGCAGGTGTCCTTTACGGCCCTGAGTCCTTGTGACTATTAAGTGACCATTAGCTGCGGGCTTAAAGCCGCTCTTGCGGGAAACGGCCACAAGGCGGCAGCATTTCTACCTTTGCAGCTCTGGGTTCTTGGGCGACAGAGCTTTCCTGGAAATGGTGTTAGTAGCCTGCAGATGAGAGGGGAATGTGCCAGGGCAAACCCCCAAGAGCTTATATCTCCTACTTCTTGTTTTTTAAATTAAATTTTTATGACGTGTCAGAGCAAATTTGATAAAAAAAGTGTAGTTTCTCCTAAGTGTACAGAATCTGGTTCATCACATCAACGTATCCGTCTGTTCCTCTTTGGATCCTTTCCCGTGTAGGTTATTATAGAGTGTTGAGTAGACCTCTTGGCGTTCCATAGGTATTTTGTGATTATATATTTCATCTGTATTAGTACACGTCTGTTAACCCCCATATCATAATTCATACATTCCTTTCACCTTTCCATTTGGTTAAACGTAATTTTGTTTTCTTAATCCATGCTTTTCCTTCTCTTGGAAATAAGTTCATGAGTATCAATTTTGAGGTAACACCTATAAGTGATGTCATAGGATATCTGTCTTTCAGTTTCTTTCTTACTTCAAGTGGGGTGGTTATCTCTAGGTCCTTATATGGTGGTGCAAACGGCACTGTTTCATTGTTTTCCGTGGCTCATATTCCACTGTTGACATGGACCGCTTCCTCTTTGTGCATTTTCCTGTTGCTGGACATTTTGGTTTCTTCCAAGTCTTGGCTATATTAAATGTTTCTGCCGTGCAGGATTGCCAGCCTGTGTCTCTTCCATTCTGCTCTGCTCAGGTGATAGGCGCATCAGAGGACCTACCAGATCGCGTGGTAGCTCAGTTTTTACCCTTAAACGCACCTCCATTATGTTCTCCCTGCCGGCTGTTACCAGTTTACATCCCCCCAGCAGCTAGTGGGTACACAGTTTTCTGAAACCCCTTCAGCATTTATTCTTTGTAGACTTTTTGCTGAAGATCATTCTGACGGCTGTGAGGTGAACATTTCTGTAGATTGGATTTGCATGGCTCTATTAATTGCTGATGTTGAGCATTTTTAAATCCCCTTTTATTTTAAAGGAAAAAAAAGAAGACAGAATGGGCGTGAAACATGCCTCTTGAAATTGTCTTCTTGAAATGTTGACGTCTTTTGAATTTTCTGGTCGATTTACGACCCCAGGATTCTTTTTTTTTTTTTTTTTGATGGCAGGTGTCATTTACAGGCCTGCAATTCTTTTGAATATTAAGTGACCATTAGCGCTGTTGTGGGAAACGGCCAGAAGGCGGCAGCACTTCTCCTTACCAAATCCGGTTACTAGGGCAACAGAGCCATAATGGAAGTTGTGTTGTAAGTTGTAAATTAGAATGCAGGGCGCCAGGAAAAAGCCCCTTAGGTTTATGCCTCGTTACTTGCCGTTCGTTTTTTAAATTTAATTTTTATTTTGTATCAGGGCAAATTTGATTACAATGTTTTGCTTGTTCTAGGTGTGCAAGATGTGGTTGTTTCACACGTATACATATATCTATTCTTCTTCGGGTCCTTCTCCCATGTAGCTTATGACGCAATGTTGAGTAGAGTCCTCTTGATATGCCGTAGGTCTGTGGTGATTTTATATTTCACATGTGTTTGTATATCTCTGTTAACCCCAATGTCCTGATGTATCCAATCCTCACACCTTTCCGTTTGGTGAACCATAAGTTTGCTTAATGAATCTGTGATTGGATGTCTCTGTGGAAATATCTTCACTGGTATCAATTTTTAGGTAACCCCTATAAGTGATATCGTACGTTAGGTGTCTTTCGCTTTCTCGCTTACTGCAAGTTGCGTGATCACCTCTAGACTCATCTGTGGTGCTACGAGTGGCATTGATTCATTTTTTACCCAAGCTAGTATTCCATCTCTACACGTAGCAGTTCTTCTTTGTCCACTCATCTGTTGATGGACTTTTGGTTGCTTCCACGCCTTGGCTATGGTAGTACTGCTGCAGTGCAGATTTCCTGCCTGTGTCTTTCCAATTCTGTCTTCTTAGGCTATAGGCCACGGAGTGGGCCTGCTGGATCGTAGGGTAGCTGAATGTGTACCTTTTACAGGCACCTCCATTCTGTTCCCATGAGTGGCTCTTACCAGGTTACGTCCCACTTGAGACTGAGGGTATGCATGTCTCCACAACCTCTTCAGCATTGATCGTTTGTAGTTTCTTTGCTGATGGTTATTCTGACTGGTGTGAGTCGATAGCTCTTTGTGGTTGGATTTGCATGTGTCTCATAATCCCTTGAAATTGAGCTTTGAGGCATGTCCTTTTATTTTTCAAACTGTTACGACAGCTTACGTCTTCAAATTGTTTTCTTGAAATATGTGCCACATTTTGAAATATTTTGGCCTTTACCTGCGTCAGGACATTTTGAGGGCAGGTTTCCTTTGCAGCCCTGCAGTACTTGTGCATATGAAGTGACCATTCGCACAGATTTCCGAGCTGCTGTTGCAGGTATCGGCCAGAGGCCGGCAGCATGTCTACGTTGCCCACTCTGGTACCTAGGGAGACAGACCTTCCTGCCAGTGGTGTTCCTCAGATATCAATTAGACTGCCATGTGCCCTGATAAACCCCCCAAAGCTTATGTGTCCTTACTCATGTTTGTTTTTTGAATTCATATTTTCTAGTGGAGTACTATTCCATCGTGTACATGGACCACTTCTTCTTGGTGCAGTCCTCTGTTGATGGACATTTTCGTTGCTTCCAAGTGTCGGCTATGGTAAGTATTGCCGGGGTGCAGGATTGCCAGCCTGTGCCTTTTGATTCTCGTTTTCTCAGGTGATAGGCCCAGCAGTGGGCGTGACTGATTGACTAGTAGCTCAACGTTTCCCTTTTCAAAGCACCGCCACTGTGTTTTCATCAGTGGCTCTTACCACGTCCCCCCTAGAACCGAGGGTACGCGTTTCTCCACATTTATTGTTTGCAGCATTTTTGCTAATGGCCATTCCGAGTGCTGTGAGCGGATAGGTTTTTGTAATTTGGGTTTGCATGTCTTTAAAAATGCCTAAAATTCATCATTTTTCCACGCCTGTTTCTTTTCTTTAAAAAAGAAAAGAAAAGAAAAGAAAAACGTGGGGGTACAGTATACCTCTTGAAATGGTTTCCTTGGAATGTTGCCCTCTTTCGAATTTTTGGTCGATGTTTGACCCCAGGATTTTTTTGGAGGGCAGGTGTTATTTACAGGCCTGCACGTTTGGTGACTATTTAATGACCATTAGCACTGGGTTTAAAGCTGCTGTTTTGGGAGACGGCCACAAGGCGGCAGCATTTCTCCATTCCCAAATCTGGGTACTAGGGCAGCAGAGCCTTTCTGGAAGTCGTGTTCCTAGGTTGTAAATTAGAATGGAACGTGCCAGGAGAAACGCCCATAAGTTTATGTCGCATCACTTCTGGTTGGTCTTTTAAATGATTTTAATCGGGGTAATGATTAGACTACTGTTTGTCCTGGGTGTACACAATCTGGTTCATTTGTACATTATATACGTCTATTCATGTACAGATCCTCTTCCCATGTGAAATATTACAGAGTGTTCCGTACACCTCCCTTGCTACGTGGTCGGTCTTTTTGATATATGTGTATAACGTGTATTTGTATACGTATGGTAACGCTAACCTTAATTTATCCATTCCGCCCACCTTTCCTTTTAGATAAGCGTAGTTGTTTTCTAAGTCTGTGAGCGTCTTTCTCTGTGCAAGTATGTTCATTTGTGTCAGTTATTAGATAACGCCTATAAGTGATATCATAGGATGTAGGTCTTTGGCTTTCCGACTTACCCCATGTTCTGTGATCATCTCCAAGCTCGTCTGTGGTGCCTGAAAGAGCAGTGTTTCATTGTTTTCCGTGGTTAATATTCCATTGCGTACGTGGACCACTTCTTCTTAATCCATTCGTCTGTTGATGGACATTTTGGTAGCTTCACCGTCTTGGCTATTGTGAATAAGGCCGCAGTGCAGCTGTTGCAGCCCGGGTCTTCTCGCTTCTGGTCTTCTCAGGTGAGAGGCCCAGGGGTGTGACTGCTGGATTGAACGGTACCTCAATTTTTACTTCTAAAGGCAGCTCCTTTCTGTTCTTATTGGCTGTTAGCACTTTACATCTCACCAGCAGCTAGAGGGTACACAGTTCTCTAAAGCCCCTTCAGTATTGATTGTTTGTAGAATTTTTGCTGATCGTCAGTCGACGGGTGTGAGTTGCAAACTTTTTGTAGATTAGATTTGCATGAGTCTAATAATTCCTGAGGTTGAGCTTTTATCCACTTTCCTTTTTATTTATTTACTTATTTATTTTTGCGGTACGCGGGCCTCTCACTGTTTCGGCCTCTCCCGTTGCGGAGCACAGGCTCTGGACGCGCAGGCTCAGCGGCCCTGGCTCACGGGCCCAGCCACTCCACGGCATGTGGGATCTTCCCGCACCGGGGCACGAACCCGTGTCCCCTGCGTCGGCAGGCGGACTCTCAACCACTGCGCCACCGGGGAAGCCCCTGTTTTGAATTGTTTCGTCCGTTCCCTACCTCAGCACAATATTTTAGGGCAGGTGTCCTTTACGGCCCTGAGTCCTTGTGACTATTAAGTGACCATTAGCTGCGGGCTTAAAGCCGCTCTTGCGGGAAACGGCCACAAGGCGGCAGCATTTCTACCTTTGCAGCTCTGGGTTCTTGGGCGACAGAGCTTTCCTGGAAATGGTGTTAGTAGCCTGCAGATGAGAGGGGAATGTGCCAGGGCAAACCCCCAAGAGCTTATATCTCCTACTTCTTGTTTTTTAAATTAAATTTTTATGACGTGTCAGAGCAAATTTGATAAAAAAAGTGTAGTTTCTCCTAAGTGTACAGAATCTGGTTCATCACATCAACGTATCCGTCTATTCCTCTTTGGATCCTTTCCCGTGTAGGTTATTATAGAGTGTTGAGTAGACCTCTTGGCGTTCCATAGGTATTTTGTGATTATATATTTCATCTGTATTAGTACACGTCTGTTAACCCCCATATCATAATTCATACATTCCTTTCACCTTTCCATTTGGTTAAACGTAATTTTGTTTTCTTAATCCATGCTTTTCCTTCTCTTGGAAATAAGTTCATGAGTATCAATTTTGAGGTAACACCTATAAGTGATGTCATAGGATATCTGTCTTTCAGTTTCTTTCTTACTTCAAGTGGGGTGGTTATCTCTAGGTCCTTATATGGTGGTGCAAACGGCACTGTTTCATTGTTTTCCGTGGCTAATATTCCACTGTTGACATGGACCGCTTCCTCTTTGTGCATTTTCCTGTTGCTGGACATTTTGGTTTCTTCCAAGTCTTGGCTATATTAAATGTTTCTGCCGTGCAGGATTGCCAGCCTGTGTCTCTTCCATTCTGCTCTGCTCAGGTGATAGGCGCATCAGAGGACCTACCAGATCGCGTGGTAGCTCAGTTTTTACCCTTAAACGCACCTCCATTATGTTCTCCCTGCCGGCTGTTACCAGTTTACATCCCCCCAGCAGCTAGTGGGTACACAGTTTTCTGAAACCCCTTCAGCATTTATTCTTTGTAGACTTTTTGCTGAAGATCATTCTGACGGCTGTGAGGTGAACATTTCTGTAGATTGGATTTGCATGGCTCTATTAATTGCTGATGTTGAGCATTTTTAAATCCCCTTTTATTTTAAAGGAAAAAAAAGAAGACAGAATGGGCGTGAAACATGCCTCTTGAAATTGTCTTCTTGAAATGTTGACGTCTTTTGAATTTTCTGGTCGATTTACGACCCCAGGATTCTTTTTTTTTTGATGGCAGGTGTCATTTACAGGCCTGCAATTATTTTGAATATTAAGTGACCATTAGCGCTGTTGTGGGAAACGGCCAGAAGGCGGCAGCACTTCTCCTTACCAAATCTGGTTACTAGGGCAGCAGAGCCATAATGGAAGTGGCGTTGTAAATTGTAAATTAGAATGGAGTGCGCCAGGAAAAAGCCCCTTACGTTTATGTCTCATTACTTGCTGTTCGTTTTTTAAATTTAATTTTTATTTTGTATCAGAGCAGATTTGATTACAATGTTTTGCTTGTTCTAGGTGTGCAAGATGTGGTTGTTTCACACGTATACATATATCTGTTCTTCTTCGGGTCCTTCTCCCATGTAGCTTATGACACAATGTTGAGTAGTCTCCTCTTGGTATGCCGTAGGTCCGTGGCGACTTTGTATTTCACATGTGTTTGTGTATCTCTGTTAACCCCAATGTCCTAATGTATCCAATCCTCACACCTTTCCATCTGGTGAACCATAAGTTTGCTTAATGAATCTGTGATTGGATGTCTCTGTGGAAATATCTTCACTGGTATCAATTTTTAGGTAACCCCTATAAGTGATATCGTACGTTAGGTGTCTTTCGCTTTCTCGCTTACTGCAAGTTGCGTGATCACCTCTAGACTCATCTGTGGTGCTACGAGTGGCATTGATTCATTTTTTACCCAAGCTAGTATTCCATCTCTACACGTAGCAGTTCTTCTTTGTCCACTCATCTGTTGATGGACTTTTGGTTGCTTCCACGCCTTGGCTATGGTAGTACTGCTGCAGTGCAGATTTCCTGCCTGTGTCTTTCCAATTCTGTCTTCTTAGGCTATAGGCCACGGAGTGGGCCTGCTGGATCGTAGAGTAGCTGAATGTGTACCTTTTACAGGCACCTCCATTCTGTTCCCATGAGTGGCTCTTACCAGGTTACGTCCCACTTGAGACTGAGGGTATGCATGTCTCCACAACCTCTTCAGCATTGATCGTTTGTAGTTTCTTTGCTGATGGTTATTCTGACTGGTGTGAGTCGATAGCTCTTTGTGGTTGGATTTGCATGTGTCTCATAATCCCTTGAAATTGAGCTTTGAGGCATGTCCTTTTATTTTTCAAACTGTTACGACAGCTTACGTCTTCAAATTGTTTTCTTGAAATATGTGCCACATTTTGAAATATTTTGGCCTTTACCTGCGTCAGGACATTTTGAGGGCAGGTTTCCTTTGCAGCCCTGCAGTACTTGTGCATATGAAGTGACCATTCGCACAGATTTCCGAGCTGCTGTTGCAGGTATCGGCCAGAGGCCGGCAGCATGTCTACGTTGCCCACTCTGGTACCTAGGGAGACAGACCTTCCTGCCAGTGGTGTTCCTCAGATATCAATTAGACTGCCATGTGCCCTGATAAACCCCCCAAAGCTTATGTGTCCTTACTCATGTTTGTTTTTTGAATTCATATTTTCTAGTGGAGTACTATTCCATCGTGTACATGGACCACTTCTTCTTGGTGCAGTCCTCTGTTGATGGACATTTTCGTTGCTTCCAAGTGTCGGCTATGGTAAGTATTGCCGGGGTGCAGGATTGCCAGCCTGTGCCTTTTGATTCTCGTTTTCTCAGGTGATAGGCCCAGCAGTGGGCGTGACTGATTGACTAGTAGCTCAACGTTTCCCTTTTCAAAGCACCGCCACTGTGTTTTCATCAGTGGCTCTTACCACGTCCCCCCTAGAACCGAGGGTACGCGTTTCTCCACATTTATTGTTTGCAGCATTTTTGCTAATGGCCATTCCGAGTGCTGTGAGCGGATAGGTTTTTGTAATTTGGGTTTGCATGTCTTTAAAAATTCCTAAAATTCATCATTTTTCCACGCCTGTTTCTTTTCTTTAAAAAAGAAAAGAAAAGAAAAGAAAAACGTGGGGGTACAGTATACCTCTTGAAATCGTTTCCTTGGAATGTTGCCCTCTTTCGAATTTTTGGTCGATGTTTGACCCCAGGATTTTTTTGGAGGGCAGGTGTTATTTACAGGCCTGCACGTTTGGTGACTATTTAATGACCATTAGCACTGGGTTTAAAGCTGCTGTTTTGGGAGACGGCCACAAGGCGGCAGCATTTCTCCATTCCCAAATCTGGGTACTAGGGCAGCAGAGCCTTTCTGGAAGTCGTGTTCCTAGGTTGTAAATTAGAATGGAACGTGCCAGGAGAAACGCCCATAAGTATGTCGCATCACTTCTGGTTGGTCTTTTAAATGATTTTAATCGGGGTAATGATTAGACTACTGTTTGTCCTGGGTGTACACAATCTGGTTCATTTGTACATTATATACGTCTATTCATGTACAGATCCTCTTCCCATGTGAAATATTACAGAGTGTTCCGTACACCTCCCTTGCTACGTGGTCGGTCTTTTTGATATATGTGTATAACGTGTATTTGTATACGTATGGTAATGCTAACCTTAATTTATCCATTCCGCCCACCTTTCCTTTTAGATAAGCGTAGTTGTTTTCTAAGTCTGTGAGCGTCTTTCTCTGTGCAAGTATGTTCATTTGTGTCAGTTATTAGATAACGCCTATAAGTGATATCATAGGATGTAGGTCTTTGGCTTTCCGACTTACCCCATGTTCTGTGATCATCTCCAAGCTCGTCTGTGGTGCCTGAAAGAGCAGTGTTTCATTGTTTTCCGTGGTTAATATTCCATTGCGTACGTGGACCACTTCTTCTTAATCCATTCGTCTGTTGATGGACATTTTGGTAGCTTCACCGTCTTGGCTATTGTGAATAAGGCCGCAGTGCAGCTGTTGCAGCCCGGGTCTTCTCGCTTCTGGTCTTCTCAGGTGAGAGGCCCAGGGGTGTGACTGCTGGATTGAACGGTACCTCAATTTTTACTTCTAAAGGCAGCTCCTTTCTGTTCTTATTGGCTGTTAGCACTTTACATCTCACCAGCAGCTAGAGGGTACACAGTTCTCTAAAGCCCCTTCAGTATTGATTGTTTGTAGAATTTTTGCTGATCGTCAGTCGACGGGTGTGAGTTGCAAACTTTTTGTAGATTAGATTTGCATGAGTCTAATAATTCCTGAGGTTGAGCTTTTATCCACTTTCCTTTTTATTTATTTACTTATTTATTTTTGCGGTACGCGGGCCTCTCACTGTTTCGGCCTCTCCCGTTGCGGAGCACAGGCTCTGGACGCGCAGGCTCAGCGGCCCTGGCTCACGGGCCCAGCCACTCCACGGCATGTGGGATCTTCCCGCACCGGGGCACGAACCCGTGTCCCCTGCGTCGGCAGGCGGACTCTCAACCACTGCGCCACCGGGGAAGCCCCTGTTTTGAATTGTTTCGTCCGTTCCCTACCTCAGCACAATATTTTAGGGCAGGTGTCCTTTACGGCCCTGAGTCCTTGTGACTATTAAGTGACCATTAGCTGCGGGCTTAAAGCCGCTCTTGCGGGAAACGGCCACAAGGCGGCAGCATTTCTACCTTTGCAGCTCTGGGTTCTTGGGCGACAGAGCTTTCCTGGAAATGGTGTTAGTAGCCTGCAGATGAGAGGGGAATGTGCCAGGGCAAACCCCCAAGAGCTTATATCTCCTACTTCTTGTTTTTTAAATTAAATTTTTATGACGTGTCAGAGCAAATTTGATAAAAAAAGTGTAGTTTCTCCTAAGTGTACAGAATCTGGTTCATCACATCAACGTATCCGTCTATTCCTCTTTGGATCCTTTCCCGTGTAGGTTATTATAGAGTGTTGAGTAGACCTCTTGGCGTTCCATAGGTATTTTGTGATTATATATTTCATCTGTATTAGTACACGTCTGTTAACCCCCATATCATAATTCATACATTCCTTTCACCTTTCCATTTGGTTAAACGTAATTTTGTTTTCTTAATCCATGCTTTTCCTTCTCTTGGAAATAAGTTCATGAGTATCAATTTTGAGGTAACACCTATAAGTGATGTCATAGGATATCTGTCTTTCAGTTTCTTTCTTACTTCAAGTGGGGTGGTTATCTCTAGGTCCTTATATGGTGGTGCAAACGGCACTGTTTCATTGTTTTCCGTGGCTAATATTCCACTGTTGACATGGACCGCTTCCTCTTTGTGCATTTTCCTGTTGCTGGACATTTTGGTTTCTTCCAAGTCTTGGCTATATTAAATGTTTCTGCCGTGCAGGATTGCCAGCCTGTGTCTCTTCCATTCTGCTCTGCTCAGGTGATAGGCGCATCAGAGGACCTACCAGATCGCGTGGTAGCTCAGTTTTTACCCTTAAACGCACCTCCATTATGTTCTCCCTGCCGGCTGTTACCAGTTTACATCCCCCCAGCAGCTAGTGGGTACACAGTTTTCTGAAACCCCTTCAGCATTTATTCTTTGTAGACTTTTTGCTGAAGATCATTCTGACGGCTGTGAGGTGAACATTTCTGTAGATTGGATTTGCATGGCTCTATTAATTGCTGATGTTGAGCATTTTTAAATCCCCTTTTATTTTAAAGGAAAAAAAAGAAGACAGAATGGGCGTGAAACATGCCTCTTGAAATTGTCTTCTTGAAATGTTGACGTCTTTTGAATTTTCTGGTCGATTTACGACCCCAGGATTCTTTTTTTTTTTTTTTTTGATGGCAGGTGTCATTTACAGGCCTGCAATTCTTTTGAATATTAAGTGACCATTAGCGCTGTTGTGGGAAACGGCCAGAAGGCGGCAGCACTTCTCCTTACCAAATCCGGTTACTAGGGCAACAGAGCCATAATGGAAGTTGTGTTGTAAGTTGTAAATTAGAATGCAGGGCGCCAGGAAAAAGCCCCTTAGGTTTATGCCTCGTTACTTGCCGTTCGTTTTTTAAATTTAATTTTTATTTTGTATCAGGGCAAATTTGATTACAATGTTTTGCTTGTTCTAGGTGTGCAAGATGTGGTTGTTTCACACGTATACATATATCTATTCTTCTTCGGGTCCTTCTCCCATGTAGCTTATGACGCAATGTTGAGTAGAGTCCTCTTGATATGCCGTAGGTCTGTGGTGATTTTATATTTCACATGTGTTTGTATATCTCTGTTAACCCCAATGTCCTGATGTATCCAATCCTCACACCTTTCCGTTTGGTGAACCATAAGTTTGCTTAATGAATCTGTGATTGGATGTCTCTGTGGAAATATCTTCACTGGTATCAATTTTTAGGTAACCCCTATAAGTGATATCGTACGTTAGGTGTCTTTCGCTTTCTCGCTTACTGCAAGTTGCATGATCACCTCTAGACTCATCTGTGGTGCTACGAGTGGCATTGATTCATTTTTTACCCAAGCTAGTATTCCATCTCTACACGTAGCAGTTCTTCTTTGTCCACTCATCTGTTGATGGACTTTTGGTTGCTTCCACGCCTTGGCTATGGTAGTACTGCTGCAGTGCAGATTTCCTGCCTGTGTCTTTCCAATTCTGTCTTCTTAGGCTATAGGCCACGGAGTGGGCCTGCTGGATCGTAGAGTAGCTGAATGTGTACCTTTTACAGGCACCTCCATTCTGTTCCCATGAGTGGCTCTTACCAGGTTACGTCCCACTTGAGACTGAGGGTATGCATGTCTCCACAACCTCTTCAGCATTGATCGTTTGTAGTTTCTTTGCTGATGGTTATTCTGACTGGTGTGAGTCGATAGCTCTTTGTGGTTGGATTTGCATGTGTCTCATAATCCCTTGAAATTGAGCTTTGAGGCATGTCCTTTTATTTTTCAAACTGTTACGACAGCTTACGTCTTCAAATTGTTTTCTTGAAATATGTGCCACATTTTGAAATATTTTGGCCTTTACCTGCGTCAGGACATTTTGAGGGCAGGTTTCCTTTGCAGCCCTGCAGTACTTGTGCATATGAAGTGACCATTCGCACAGATTTCCGAGCTGCTGTTGCAGGTATCGGCCAGAGGCCGGCAGCATGTCTACGTTGCCCACTCTGGTACCTAGGGAGACAGACCTTCCTGCCAGTGGTGTTCCTCAGATATCAATTAGACTGCCATGTGCCCTGATAAACCCCCCAAAGCTTATGTGTCCTTACTCATGTTTGTTTTTTGAATTCATATTTTCTAGTGGAGTACTATTCCATCGTGTACATGGACCACTTCTTTTTGGTGCAGTCCTCTGTTGATGGACATTTTCGTTGCTTCCAAGTGTCGGCTATGGTAAGTATTGCCGGGGTGCAGGATTGCCAGCCTGTGCCTTTTGATTCTCGTTTTCTCAGGTGATAGGCCCAGCAGTGGGCGTGACTGATTGACTAGTAGCTCAACGTTTCCCTTTTCAAAGCACCGCCACTGTGTTTTCATCAGTGGCTCTTACCACGTCCCCCCTAGAACCGAGGGTACGCGTTTCTCCACATTTATTGTTTGCAGCATTTTTGCTAATGGCCATTCCGAGTGCTGTGAGCGGATAGGTTTTTGTAATTTGGGTTTGCATGTCTTTAAAAATGCCTAAAATTCATCATTTTTCCACGCCTGTTTCTTTTCTTTAAAAAAGAAAAGAAAAGAAAAGAAAAACGTGGGGCTACAGTATACCTCTTGAAATCGTTTCCTTGGAATGTTGCCCTCTTTCGAATTTTTGGTCGATGTTTGACCCCAGGATTTTTTTGGAGGGCAGGTGTTATTTACAGGCCTGCACGTTTGGTGACTATTTAATGACCATTAGCACTGGGTTTAAAGCTGCTGTTTTGGGAGACGGCCACAAGGCGGCAGCATTTCTCCATTCCCAAATCTGGGTACTAGGGCAGCAGAGCCTTTCTGGAAGTCGTGTTCCTAGGTTGTAAATTAGAATGGAACGTGCCAGGAGAAACGCCCATAAGTTTATGTCGCATCACTTCTGGTTGGTCTTTTAAATGATTTTAATCGGGGTAATGATTAGACTACTGTTTGTCCTGGGTGTACACAATCTGGTTCATTTGTACATTATATACGTCTATTCATGTACAGATCCTCTTCCCATGTGAAATATTACAGAGTGTTCCGTACACCTCCCTTGCTACGTGGTCGGTCTTTTTGATATATGTGTATAACGTGTATTTGTATACGTATGGTAACGCTAACCTTAATTTATCCATTCCGCCCACCTTTCCTTTTAGATAAGCGTAGTTGTTTTCTAAGTCTGTGAGCGTCTTTCTCTGTGCAAGTATGTTCATTTGTGTCAGTTATTAGATAACGCCTATAAGTGATATCATAGGATGTAGGTCTTTGGCTTTCCGACTTACCCCATGTTCTGTGATCATCTCCAAGCTCGTCTGTGGTGCCTGAAAGAGCAGTGTTTCATTGTTTTCCGTGGTTAATATTCCATTGCGTACGTGGACCACTTCTTCTTAATCCATTCGTCTGTTGATGGACATTTTGGTAGCTTCACCGTCTTGGCTATTGTGAATAAGGCCGCAGTGCAGCTGTTGCAGCCCGGGTCTTCTCGCTTCTGGTCTTCTCAGGTGAGAGGCCCAGGGGTGTGACTGCTGGATTGAACGGTACCTCAATTTTTACTTCTAAAGGCAGCTCCTTTCTGTTCTTATTGGCTGTTAGCACTTTACATCTCACCAGCAGCTAGAGGGTACACAGTTCTCTAAAGCCCCTTCAGTATTGATTGTTTGTAGAATTTTTGCTGATCGTCAGTCGACGGGTGTGAGTTGCAAACTTTTTGTAGATTAGATTTGCATGAGTCTAATAATTCCTGAGGTTGAGCTTTTATCCACTTTCCTTTTTATTTATTTACTTATTTATTTTTGCGGTACGCGGGCCTCTCACTGTTTCGGCCTCTCCCGTTGCGGAGCACAGGCTCTGGACGCGCAGGCTCAGCGGCCCTGGCTCACGGGCCCAGCCACTCCACGGCATGTGGGATCTTCCCGCACCGGGGCACGAACCCGTGTCCCCTGCGTCGGCAGGCGGACTCTCAACCACTGCGCCACCGGGGAAGCCCCTGTTTTGAATTGTTTCGTCCGTTCCCTACCTCAGCACAATATTTTAGGGCAGGTGTCCTTTACGGCCCTGAGTCCTTGTGACTATTAAGTGACCATTAGCTGCGGGCTTAAAGCCGCTCTTGCGGGAAACGGCCACAAGGCGGCAGCATTTCTACCTTTGCAGCTCTGGGTTCTTGGGCGACAGAGCTTTCCTGGAAATGGTGTTAGTAGCCTGCAGATGAGAGGGGAATGTGCCAGGGCAAACCCCCAAGAGCTTATATCTCCTACTTCTTGTTTTTTAAATTAAATTTTTATGACGTGTCAGAGCAAATTTGATAAAAAAAGTGTAGTTTCTCCTAAGTGTACAGAATCTGGTTCATCACATCAACGTATCCGTCTATTCCTCTTTGGATCCTTTCCCGTGTAGGTTATTATAGAGTGTTGAGTAGACCTCTTGGCGTTCCATAGGTATTTTGTGATTATATATTTCATCTGTATTAGTACACGTCTGTTAACCCCCATATCATAATTCATACATTCCTTTCACCTTTCCATTTGGTTAAACGTAATTTTGTTTTCTTAATCCATGCTTTTCCTTCTCTTGGAAATAAGTTCATGAGTATCAATTTTGAGGTAACACCTATAAGTGATGTCATAGGATATCTGTCTTTCAGTTTCTTTCTTACTTCAAGTGGGGTGGTTATCTCTAGGTCCTTATATGGTGGTGCAAACGGCACTGTTTCATTGTTTTCCGTGGCTCATATTCCACTGTTGACATGGACCGCTTCCTCTTTGTGCATTTTCCTGTTGCTGGACATTTTGGTTTCTTCCAAGTCTTGGCTATATTAAATGTTTCTGCCGTGCAGGATTGCCAGCCTGTGTCTCTTCCATTCTGCTCTGCTCAGGTGATAGGCGCATCAGAGGACCTACCAGATCGCGTGGTAGCTCAGTTTTTACCCTTAAACGCACCTCCATTATGTTCTCCCTGCCGGCTGTTACCAGTTTACATCCCCCCAGCAGCTAGTGGGTACACAGTTTTCTGAAACCCCTTCAGCATTTATTCTTTGTAGACTTTTTGCTGAAGATCATTCTGACGGCTGTGAGGTGAACATTTCTGTAGATTGGATTTGCATGGCTCTATTAATTGCTGATGTTGAGCATTTTTAAATCCCCTTTTATTTTAAAGGAAAAAAAAGAAGACAGAATGGGCGTGAAACATGCCTCTTGAAATTGTCTTCTTGAAATGTTGACGTCTTTTGAATTTTCTGGTCGATTTACGACCCCAGGATTCTTTTTTTTTTTTTTTTTGATGGCAGGTGTCATTTACAGGCCTGCAATTCTTTTGAATATTAAGTGACCATTAGCGCTGTTGTGGGAAACGGCCAGAAGGCGGCAGCACTTCTCCTTACCAAATCCGGTTACTAGGGCAACAGAGCCATAATGGAAGTTGTGTTGTAAGTTGTAAATTAGAATGCAGGGCGCCAGGAAAAAGCCCCTTAGGTTTATGCCTCGTTACTTGCCGTTCGTTTTTTAAATTTAATTTTTATTTTGTATCAGGGCAAATTTGATTACAATGTTTTGCTTGTTCTAGGTGTGCAAGATGTGGTTGTTTCACACGTATACATATATCTATTCTTCTTCGGGTCCTTCTCCCATGTAGCTTATGACGCAATGTTGAGTAGAGTCCTCTTGATATGCCGTAGGTCTGTGGTGATTTTATATTTCACATGTGTTTGTATATCTCTGTTAACCCCAATGTCCTGATGTATCCAATCCTCACACCTTTCCGTTTGGTGAACCATAAGTTTGCTTAATGAATCTGTGATTGGATGTCTCTGTGGAAATATCTTCACTGGTATCAATTTTTAGGTAACCCCTATAAGTGATATCGTACGTTAGGTGTCTTTCGCTTTCTCGCTTACTGCAAGTTGCGTGATCACCTCTAGACTCATCTGTGGTGCTACGAGTGGCATTGATTCATTTTTTACCCAAGCTAGTATTCCATCTCTACACGTAGCAGTTCTTCTTTGTCCACTCATCTGTTGATGGACTTTTGGTTGCTTCCACGCCTTGGCTATGGTAGTACTGCTGCAGTGCAGATTTCCTGCCTGTGTCTTTCCAATTCTGTCTTCTTAGGCTATAGGCCACGGAGTGGGCCTGCTGGATCGTAGAGTAGCTGAATGTGTACCTTTTACAGGCACCTCCATTCTGTTCCCATGAGTGGCTCTTACCAGGTTACGTCCCACTTGAGACTGAGGGTATGCATGTCTCCACAACCTCTTCAGCATTGATCGTTTGTAGTTTCTTTGCTGATGGTTATTCTGACTGGTGTGAGTCGATAGCTCTTTGTGGTTGGATTTGCATGTGTCTCATAATCCCTTGAAATTGAGCTTTGAGGCATGTCCTTTTATTTTTCAAACTGTTACGACAGCTTACGTCTTCAAATTGTTTTCTTGAAATATGTGCCACATTTTGAAATATTTTGGCCTTTACCTGCGTCAGGACATTTTGAGGGCAGGTTTCCTTTGCAGCCCTGCAGTACTTGTGCATATGAAGTGACCATTCGCACAGATTTCCGAGCTGCTGTTGCAGGTATCGGCCAGAGGCCGGCAGCATGTCTACGTTGCCCACTCTGGTACCTAGGGAGACAGACCTTCCTGCCAGTGGTGTTCCTCAGATATCAATTAGACTGCCATGTGCCCTGATAAACCCCCCAAAGCTTATGTGTCCTTACTCATGTTTGTTTTTTGAATTCATATTTTCTAGTGGAGTACTATTCCATCGTGTACATGGACCACTTCTTCTTGGTGCAGTCCTCTGTTGATGGACATTTTCGTTGCTTCCAAGTGTCGGCTATGGTAAGTATTGCCGGGGTGCAGGATTGCCAGCCTGTGCCTTTTGATTCTCGTTTTCTCAGGTGATAGGCCCAGCAGTGGGCGTGACTGATTGACTAGTAGCTCAACGTTTCCCTTTTCAAAGCACCGCCACTGTGTTTTCATCAGTGGCTCTTACCACGTCCCCCCTAGAACCGAGGGTACGCGTTTCTCCACATTTATTGTTTGCAGCATTTTTGCTAATGGCCATTCCGAGTGCTGTGAGCGGATAGGTGTTTGTAATTTGGGTTTGCATGTCTTTAAAAATGCCTAAAATTCATCATTTTTCCACGCCTGTTTCTTTTCTTTAAAAAAGAAAAGAAAAGAAAAGAAAAACGTGGGGGTACAGTATACCTCTTGAAATCGTTTCCTTGGAATGTTGCCCTCTTTCGAATTTTTGGTCGATGTTTGACCCCAGGATTTTTTTGGAGGGCAGGTGTTATTTACAGGCCTGCACGTTTGGTGACTATTTAATGACCATTAGCACTGGGTTTAAAGCTGCTGTTTTGGGAGACGGCCACAAGGCGGCAGCATTTCTCCATTCCCAAATCTGGGTACTAGGGCAGCAGAGCCTTTCTGGAAGTCGTGTTCCTAGGTTGTAAATTAGAATGGAACGTGCCAGGAGAAACGCCCATAAGTTTATGTCGCATCACTTCTGGTTGGTCTTTTAAATGATTTTAATCGGGGTAATGATTAGACTACTGTTTGTCCTGGGTGTACACAATCTGGTTCATTTGTACATTATATACGTCTATTCATGTACAGATCCTCTTCCCATGTGAAATATTACAGAGTGTTCCGTACACCTCCCTTGCTATGTGGTCGGTCTTTTTGATATATGTGTATAACGTGTATTTGTATACGTATGGTAACGCTAACCTTAATTTATCCATTCCGCCCACCTTTCCTTTTAGATAAGCGTAGTTGTTTTCTAAGTCTGTGAGCGTCTTTCTCTGTGCAAGTATGTTCATTTGTGTCAGTTATTAGATAACGCCTATAAGTGATATCATAGGATGTAGGTCTTTGGCTTTCCGACTTACCCCATGTTCTGTGATCATCTCCAAGCTCGTCTGTGGTGCCTGAAAGAGCAGTGTTTCATTGTTTTCCGTGGTTAATATTCCATTGCGTACGTGGACCACTTCTTCTTAATCCATTCGTCTGTTGATGGACATTTTGGTAGCTTCACCGTCTTGGCTATTGTGAATAAGGCCGCAGTGCAGCTGTTGCAGCCCGGGTCTTCTCGCTTCTGGTCTTCTCAGGTGAGAGGCCCAGGGGTGTGACTGCTGGATTGAACGGTACCTCAATTTTTACTTCTAAAGGCAGCTCCTTTCTGTTCTTATTGGCTGTTAGCACTTTACATCTCACCAGCAGCTAGAGGGTACACAGTTCTCTAAAGCCCCTTCAGTATTGATTGTTTGTAGAATTTTTGCTGATCGTCAGTCGACGGGTGTGAGTTGCAAACTTTTTGTAGATTAGATTTGCATGAGTCTAATAATTCCTGAGGTTGAGCTTTTATCCACTTTCCTTTTTATTTATTTACTTATTTATTTTTGCGGTACGCGGGCCTCTCACTGTTTCGGCCTCTCCCGTTGCGGAGCACAGGCTCTGGACGCGCAGGCTCAGCGGCCCTGGCTCACGGGCCCAGCCACTCCACGGCATGTGGGATCTTCCCGCACCGGGGCACGAACCCGTGTCCCCTGCGTCGGCAGGCGGACTCTCAACCACTGCGCCACCGGGGAAGCCCCTGTTTTGAATTGTTTCGTCCGTTCCCTACCTCAGCACAATATTTTAGGGCAGGTGTCCTTTACGGCCCTGAGTCCTTGTGACTATTAAGTGACCATTAGCTGCGGGCTTAAAGCCGCTCTTGCGGGAAACGGCCACAAGGCGGCAGCATTTCTACCTTTGCAGCTCTGGGTTCTTGGGCGACAGAGCTTTCCTGGAAATGGTGTTAGTAGCCTGCAGATGAGAGGGGAATGTGCCAGGGCAAACCCCCAAGAGCTTATATCTCCTACTTCTTGTTTTTTAAATTAAATTTTTATGACGTGTCAGAGCAAATTTGATAAAAAAAGTGTAGTTTCTCCTAAGTGTACAGAATCTGGTTCATCACATCAACGTATCCGTCTATTCCTCTTTGGATCCTTTCCCGTGTAGGTTATTATAGAGTGTTGAGTAGACCTCTTGGCGTTCCATAGGTATTTTGTGATTATATATTTCATCTGTATTAGTACACGTCTGTTAACCCCCATATCATAATTCATACATTCCTTTCACCTTTCCATTTGGTTAAACGTAATTTTGTTTTCTTAATCCATGCTTTTCCTTCTCTTGGAAATAAGTTCATGAGTATCAATTTTGAGGTAACACCTATAAGTGATGTCATAGGATATCTGTCTTTCAGTTTCTTTCTTACTTCAAGTGGGGTGGTTATCTCTAGGTCCTTATATGGTGGTGCAAACGGCACTGTTTCATTGTTTTCCGTGGCTAATATTCCACTGTTGACATGGACCGCTTCCTCTTTGTGCATTTTCCTGTTGCTGGACATTTTGGTTTCTTCCAAGTCTTGGCTATATTAAATGTTTCTGCCGTGCAGGATTGCCAGCCTGTGTCTCTTCCATTCTGCTCTGCTCAGGTGATAGGCGCATCAGAGGACCTACCAGATCGCGTGGTAGCTCAGTTTTTACCCTTAAACGCACCTCCATTATGTTCTCCCTGCCGGCTGTTACCAGTTTACATCCCCCCAGCAGCTAGTGGGTACACAGTTTTCTGAAACCCCTTCAGCATTTATTCTTTGTAGACTTTTTGCTGAAGATCATTCTGACGGCTGTGAGGTGAACATTTCTGTAGATTGGATTTGCATGGCTCTATTAATTGCTGATGTTGAGCATTTTTAAATCCCCTTTTATTTTAAAGGAAAAAAAAGAAGACAGAATGGGCGTGAAACATGCCTCTTGAAATTGTCTTCTTGAAATGTTGACGTCTTTTGAATTTTCTGGTCGATTTACGACCCCAGGATTCTTTTTTTTTTTTTTTTTGATGGCAGGTGTCATTTACAGGCCTGCAATTCTTTTGAATATTAAGTGACCATTAGCGCTGTTGTGGGAAACGGCCAGAAGGCGGCAGCACTTCTCCTTACCAAATCCGGTTACTAGGGCAACAGAGCCATAATGGAAGTTGTGTTGTAAGTTGTAAATTAGAATGCAGGGCGCCAGGAAAAAGCCCCTTAGGTTTATGCCTCGTTACTTGCCGTTCGTTTTTTAAATTTAATTTTTATTTTGTATCAGGGCAAATTTGATTACAATGTTTTGCTTGTTCTAGGTGTGCAAGATGTGGTTGTTTCACACGTATACATATATCTATTCTTCTTCGGGTCCTTCTCCCATGTAGCTTATGACGCAATGTTGAGTAGAGTCCTCTTGATATGCCGTAGGTCTGTGGTGATTTTATATTTCACATGTGTTTGTATATCTCTGTTAACCCCAATGTCCTGATGTATCCAATCCTCACACCTTTCCGTTTGGTGAACCATAAGTTTGCTTAATGAATCTGTGATTGGATGTCTCTGTGGAAATATCTTCACTGGTATCAATTTTTAGGTAACCCCTATAAGTGATATCGTACGTTAGGTGTCTTTCGCTTTCTCGCTTACTGCAAGTTGCGTGATCACCTCTAGACTCATCTGTGGTGCTACGAGTGGCATTGATTCATTTTTTACCCAAGCTAGTATTCCATCTCTACACGTAGCAGTTCTTCTTTGTCCACTCATCTGTTGATGGACTTTTGGTTGCTTCCACGCCTTGGCTATGGTAGTACTGCTGCAGTGCAGATTTCCTGCCTGTGTCTTTCCAATTCTGTCTTCTTAGGCTATAGGCCACGGAGTGGGCCTGCTGGATCGTAGGGTAGCTGAATGTGTACCTTTTACAGGCACCTCCATTCTGTTCCCATGAGTGGCTCTTACCAGGTTACGTCCCACTTGAGACTGAGGGTATGCATGTCTCCACAACCTCTTCAGCATTGATCGTTTGTAGTTTCTTTGCTGATGGTTATTCTGACTGGTGTGAGTCGATAGCTCTTTGTGGTTGGATTTGCATGTGTCTCATAATCCCTTGAAATTGAGCTTTGAGGCATGTCCTTTTATTTTTCAAACTGTTACGACAGCTTACGTCTTCAAATTGTTTTCTTGAAATATGTGCCACATTTTGAAATATTTTGGCCTTTACCTGCGTCAGGACATTTTGAGGGCAGGTTTCCTTTGCAGCCCTGCAGTACTTGTGCATATGAAGTGACCATTCGCACAGATTTCCGAGCTGCTGTTGCAGGTATCGGCCAGAGGCCGGCAGCATGTCTACGTTGCCCACTCTGGTACCTAGGGAGACAGACCTTCCTGCCAGTGGTGTTCCTCAGATATCAATTAGACTGCCATGTGCCCTGATAAACCCCCCAAAGCTTATGTGTCCTTACTCATGTTTGTTTTTTGAATTCATATTTTCTAGTGGAGTACTATTCCATCGTGTACATGGACCACTTCTTCTTGGTGCAGTCCTCTGTTGATGGACATTTTCGTTGCTTCCAAGTGTCGGCTATGGTAAGTATTGCCGGGGTGCAGGATTGCCAGCCTGTGCCTTTTGATTCTCGTTTTCTCAGGTGATAGGCCCAGCAGTGGGCGTGACTGATTGACTAGTAGCTCAACGTTTCCCTTTTCAAAGCACCGCCACTGTGTTTTCATCAGTGGCTCTTACCACGTCCCCCCTAGAACCGAGGGTACGCGTTTCTCCACATTTATTGTTTGCAGCATTTTTGCTAATGGCCATTCCGAGTGCTGTGAGCGGATAGGTTTTTGTAATTTGGGTTTGCATGTCTTTAAAAATGCCTAAAATTCATCATTTTTCCACGCCTGTTTCTTTTCTTTAAAAAAGAAAAGAAAAGAAAAGAAAAACGTGGGGGTACAGTATACCTCTTGAAATCGTTTCCTTGGAATGTTGCCCTCTTTCGAATTTTTGGTCGATGTTTGACCCCAGGATTTTTTTGGAGGGCAGGTGTTATTTACAGGCCTGCACGTTTGGTGACTATTTAATGACCATTAGCACTGGGTTTAAAGCTGCTGTTTTGGGAGACGGCCACAAGGCGGCAGCATTTCTCCATTCCCAAATCTGGGTACTAGGGCAGCAGAGCCTTTCTGGAAGTCGTGTTCCTAGGTTGTAAATTAGAATGGAACGTGCCAGGAGAAACGCCCATAAGTTTATGTCGCATCACTTCTGGTTGGTCTTTTAAATGATTTTAATCGGGGTAATGATTAGACTACTGTTTGTCCTGGGTGTACACAATCTGGTTCATTTGTACATTATATACGTCTATTCATGTACAGATCCTCTTCCCATGTGAAATATTACAGAGTGTTCCGTACACCTCCCTTGCTACGTGGTCGGTCTTTTTGATATATGTGTATAACGTGTATTTGTATACGTATGGTAACGCTAACCTTAATTTATCCATTCCGCCCACCTTTCCTTTTAGATAAGCGTAGTTGTTTTCTAAGTCTGTGAGCGTCTTTCTCTGTGCAAGTATGTTCATTTGTGTCAGTTATTAGATAACGCCTATAAGTGATATCATAGGATGTAGGTCTTTGGCTTTCCGACTTACCCCATGTTCTGTGATCATCTCCAAGCTCGTCTGTGGTGCCTGAAAGAGCAGTGTTTCATTGTTTTCCGTGGTTAATATTCCATTGCGTACGTGGACCACTTCTTCTTAATCCATTCGTCTGTTGATGGACATTTTGGTAGCTTCACCGTCTTGGCTATTGTGAATAAGGCCGCAGTGCAGCTGTTGCAGCCCGGGTCTTCTCGCTTCTGGTCTTCTCAGGTGAGAGGCCCAGGGGTGTGACTGCTGGATTGAACGGTACCTCAATTTTTACTTCTAAAGGCAGCTCCTTTCTGTTCTTATTGGCTGTTGTTAGCACTTTACATCTCACCAGCAGCTAGAGGGTACACAGTTCTCTAAAGCCCCTTCAGTATTGATTGTTTGTAGAATTTTTGCTGATCGTCAGTCGACGGGTGTGAGTTGCAAACTTTTTGTAGATTAGATTTGCATGAGTCTAATAATTCCTGAGGTTGAGCTTTTATCCACTTTCCTTTTTATTTATTTACTTATTTATTTTTGCGGTACGCGGGCCTCTCACTGTTTCGGCCTCTCCCGTTGCGGAGCACAGGCTCTGGACGCGCAGGCTCAGCGGCCCTGGCTCACGGGCCCAGCCACTCCACGGCATGTGGGATCTTCCCGCACCGGGGCACGAACCCGTGTCCCCTGCGTCGGCAGGCGGACTCTCAACCACTGCGCCACCGGGGAAGCCCCTGTTTTGAATTGTTTCGTCCGTTCCCTACCTCAGCACAATATTTTAGGGCAGGTGTCCTTTACGGCCCTGAGTCCTTGTGACTATTAAGTGACCATTAGCTGCGGGCTTAAAGCCGCTCTTGCGGGAAACGGCCACAAGGCGGCAGCATTTCTACCTTTGCAGCTCTGGGTTCTTGGGCGACAGAGCTTTCCTGGAAATGGTGTTAGTAGCCTGCAGATGAGAGGGGAATGTGCCAGGGCAAACCCCCAAGAGCTTATATCTCCTACTTCTTGTTTTTTAAATTAAATTTTTATGACGTGTCAGAGCAAATTTGATAAAAAAAAAGTGTAGTTTCTCCTAAGTGTACAGAATCTGGTTCATCATATCAACGTATCTGTCTATTCCTCTTTGGATCCTTTCCCGTGTAGGTTATTATAGAGTGTTGAGTAGACCTCTTGGCGTTCCATAGGTATTTTGTGATTATATATTTCATCTGTATTAGTACACGTCTGTTAACCCCCATATCATAATTCATACATTCCTTTCACCTTTCCATTTGGTTAAACGTAATTTTGTTTTCTTAATCCATGCTTTTCCTTCTCTTGGAAATAAGTTCATGAGTATCAATTTTGAGGTAACACCTATAAGTGATGTCATAGGATATCTGTCTTTCAGTTTCTTTCTTACTTCAAGTGGGGTGGTTATCTCTAGGTCCTTATATGGTGGTGCAAACGGCACTGTTTCATTGTTTTCCGTGGCTAATATTCCACTGTTGACATGGACCACTTCCTCTTTGTGCATTTTCCTGTTGCTGGACATTTTGGTTTCTTCCAAGTCTTGGCTATATTAAATGTTTCTGCCGTGCAGGATTGCCAGCCTGTGTCTCTTCCATTCTGCTCTGCTCAGGTGATAGGCGCATCAGAGGACCTACCAGATCGCGTGGTAGCTCAGTTTTTACCCTTAAACGCACCTCCATTATGTTCTCCCTGCCGGCTGTTACCAGTTTACATCCCCCCAGCAGCTAGTGGGTACACAGTTTTCTGAAACCCCTTCAGCATTTATTCTTTGTAGACTTTTTGCTGAAGATCATTCTGACGGCTGTGAGGTGAACATTTCTGTAGATTGGATTTGCATGGCTCTATTAATTGCTGATGTTGAGCATTTTTAAATCCCCTTTTATTTTAAAGGAAAAAAAAGAAGACAGAATGGGCGTGAAACATGCCTCTTGAAATTGTCTTCTTGAAATGTTGACGTCTTTTGAATTTTCTGGTCGATTTACGACCCCAGGATTCTTTTTTTTTTTTTTTTTTGATGGCAGGTGTCATTTACAGGCCTGCAATTCTTTTGAATATTAAGTGACCATTAGCGCTGTTGTGGGAAACGGCCAGAAGGCGGCAGCACTTCTCCTTACCAAATCCGGTTACTAGGGCAACAGAGCCATAATGGAAGTTGTGTTGTAAGTTGTAAATTAGAATGCAGGGCGCCAGGAAAAAGCCCCTTAGGTTTATGCCTCGTTACTTGCCGTTCGTTTTTTAAATTTAATTTTTATTTTGTATCAGGGCAAATTTGATTACAATGTTTTGCTTGTTCTAGGTGTGCAAGATGTGGTTGTTTCACACGTATACATATATCTATTCTTCTTCGGGTCCTTCTCCCATGTAGCTTATGACGCAATGTTGAGTAGAGTCCTCTTGATATGCCGTAGGTCTGTGGTGATTTTATATTTCACATGTGTTTGTATATCTCTGTTAACCCCAATGTCCTGATGTATCCAATCCTCACACCTTTCCGTTTGGTGAACCATAAGTTTGCTTAATGAATCTGTGATTGGATGTCTCTGTGGAAATATCTTCACTGGTATCAATTTTTAGGTAACCCCTATAAGTGATATCGTACGTTAGGTGTCTTTCGCTTTCTCGCTTACTGCAAGTTGCGTGATCACCTCTAGACTCATCTGTGGTGCTACGAGTGGCATTGATTCATTTTTTACCCAAGCTAGTATTCCATCTCTA
This sequence comes from Pseudorca crassidens, assembly GCF_039906515.1. Classification (NCBI taxonomy): domain Eukaryota; kingdom Metazoa; phylum Chordata; class Mammalia; order Artiodactyla; family Delphinidae; genus Pseudorca; species Pseudorca crassidens. The sequence continues at coordinate 123,925,450 of NC_090317.1, read as the reverse complement.
CACGTAGCAGTTCTTCTTTGTCCACTCATCTGTTGATGGACTTTTGGTTGCTTCCACGCCTTGGCTATGGTAGTACTGCTGCAGTGCAGATTTCCTGCCTGTGTCTTTCCAATTCTGTCTTCTTAGGCTATAGGCCACGGAGTGGGCCTGCTGGATCGTAGGGTAGCTGAATGTGTACCTTTTACAGGCACCTCCATTCTGTTCCCATGAGTGGCTCTTACCAGGTTACGTCCCACTTGAGACTGAGGGTATGCATGTCTCCACAACCTCTTCAGCATTGATCGTTTGTAGTTTCTTTGCTGATGGTTATTCTGACTGGTGTGAGTCGATAGCTCTTTGTGGTTGGATTTGCATGTGTCTCATAATCCCTTGAAATTGAGCTTTGAGGCATGTCCTTTTATTTTTCAAACTGTTACGACAGCTTACGTCTTCAAATTGTTTTCTTGAAATATGTGCCACATTTTGAAATATTTTGGCCTTTACCTGCGTCAGGACATTTTGAGGGCAGGTTTCCTTTGCAGCCCTGCAGTACTTGTGCATATGAAGTGACCATTCGCACAGATTTCCGAGCTGCTGTTGCAGGTATCGGCCAGAGGCCGGCAGCATGTCTACGTTGCCCACTCTGGTACCTAGGGAGACAGACCTTCCTGCCAGTGGTGTTCCTCAGATATCAATTAGACTGCCATGTGCCCTGATAAACCCCCCAAAGCTTATGTGTCCTTACTCATGTTTGTTTTTTGAATTCATATTTTCTAGTGGAGTACTATTCCATCGTGTACATGGACCACTTCTTCTTGGTGCAGTCCTCTGTTGATGGACATTTTCGTTGCTTCCAAGTGTCGGCTATGGTAAGTATTGCCGGGGTGCAGGATTGCCAGCCTGTGCCTTTTGATTCTCGTTTTCTCAGGTGATAGGCCCAGCAGTGGGCGTGACTGATTGACTAGTAGCTCAACGTTTCCCTTTTCAAAGCACCGCCACTGTGTTTTCATCAGTGGCTCTTACCACGTCCCCCCTAGAACCGAGGGTACGCGTTTCTCCACATTTATTGTTTGCAGCATTTTTGCTAATGGCCATTCCGAGTGCTGTGAGCGGATAGGTGTTTGTAATTTGGGTTTGCATGTCTTTAAAAATGCCTAAAATTCATCATTTTTCCACGCCTGTTTCTTTTCTTTAAAAAAGAAAAGAAAAGAAAAGAAAAACGTGGGGGTACAGTATACCTCTTGAAATCGTTTCCTTGGAATGTTGCCCTCTTTCGAATTTTTGGTCGATGTTTGACCCCAGGATTTTTTTGGAGGGCAGGTGTTATTTACAGGCCTGCACGTTTGGTGACTATTTAATGACCATTAGCACTGGGTTTAAAGCTGCTGTTTTGGGAGACGGCCACAAGGCGGCAGCATTTCTCCATTCCCAAATCTGGGTACTAGGGCAGCAGAGCCTTTCTGGAAGTCGTGTTCCTAGGTTGTAAATTAGAATGGAACGTGCCAGGAGAAACGCCCATAAGTTTATGTCGCATCACTTCTGGTTGGTCTTTTAAATGATTTTAATCGGGGTAATGATTAGACTACTGTTTGTCCTGGGTGTACACAATCTGGTTCATTTGTACATTATATACGTCTATTCATGTACAGATCCTCTTCCCATGTGAAATATTACAGAGTGTTCCGTACACCTCCCTTGCTACGTGGTCGGTCTTTTTGATATATGTGTATAACGTGTATTTGTATACGTATGGTAACGCTAACCTTAATTTATCCATTCCGCCCACCTTTCCTTTTAGATAAGCGTAGTTGTTTTCTAAGTCTGTGAGCGTCTTTCTCTGTGCAAGTATGTTCATTTGTGTCAGTTATTAGATAACGCCTATAAGTGATATCATAGGATGTAGGTCTTTGGCTTTCCGACTTACCCCATGTTCTGTGATCATCTCCAAGCTCGTCTGTGGTGCCTGAAAGAGCAGTGTTTCATTGTTTTCCGTGGTTAATATTCCATTGCGTACGTGGACCACTTCTTCTTAATCCATTCGTCTGTTGATGGACATTTTGGTAGCTTCACCGTCTTGGCTATTGTGAATAAGGCCGCAGTGCAGCTGTTGCAGCCCGGGTCTTCTCGCTTCTGGTCTTCTCAGGTGAGAGGCCCAGGGGTGTGACTGCTGGATTGAACGGTACCTCAATTTTTACTTCTAAAGGCAGCTCCTTTCTGTTCTTATTGGCTGTTAGCACTTTACATCTCACCAGCAGCTAGAGGGTACACAGTTCTCTAAAGCCCCTTCAGTATTGATTGTTTGTAGAATTTTTGCTGATCGTCAGTCGACGGGTGTGAGTTGCAAACTTTTTGTAGATTAGATTTGCATGAGTCTAATAATTCCTGAGGTTGAGCTTTTATCCACTTTCCTTTTTATTTATTTATTTATTTACTTATTTATTTTTGCGGTACGCGGGCCTCTCACTGTTTCGGCCTCTCCCGTTGCGGAGCACAGGCTCTGGACGCGCAGGCTCAGCGGCCCTGGCTCACGGGCCCAGCCACTCCACGGCATGTGGGATCTTCCCGCACCGGGGCACGAACCCGTGTCCCCTGCGTCGGCAGGCGGACTCTCAACCACTGCGCCACCGGGGAAGCCCCTGTTTTGAATTGTTTCGTCCGTTCCCTACCTCAGCACAATATTTTAGGGCAGGTGTCCTTTACGGCCCTGAGTCCTTGTGACTATTAAGTGACCATTAGCTGCGGGCTTAAAGCCGCTCTTGCGGGAAACGGCCACAAGGCGGCAGCATTTCTACCTTTGCAGCTCTGGGTTCTTGGGCGACAGAGCTTTCCTGGAAATGGTGTTAGTAGCCTGCAGATGAGAGGGGAATGTGCCAGGGCAAACCCCCAAGAGCTTATATCTCCTACTTCTTGTTTTTTAAATTAAATTTTTATGACGTGTCAGAGCAAATTTGATAAAAAAAGTGTAGTTTCTCCTAAGTGTACAGAATCTGGTTCATCACATCAACGTATCCGTCTATTCCTCTTTGGATCCTTTCCCGTGTAGGTTATTATAGAGTGTTGAGTAGACCTCTTGGCGTTCCATAGGTATTTTGTGATTATATATTTCATCTGTATTAGTACACGTCTGTTAACCCCCATATCATAATTCATACATTCCTTTCACCTTTCCATTTGGTTAAACGTAATTTTGTTTTCTTAATCCATGCTTTTCCTTCTCTTGGAAATAAGTTCATGAGTATCAATTTTGAGGTAACACCTATAAGTGATGTCATAGGATATCTGTCTTTCAGTTTCTTTCTTACTTCAAGTGGGGTGGTTATCTCTAGGTCCTTATATGGTGGTGCAAACGGCACTGTTTCATTGTTTTCCGTGGCTAATATTCCACTGTTGACATGGACCGCTTCCTCTTTGTGCATTTTCTGTTGCTGGACATTTTGGTTTCTTCCAAGTCTTGGCTATATTAAATGTTTCTGCCGTGCAGGATTGCCAGCCTGTGTCTCTTCCATTCTGCTCTGCTCAGGTGATAGGCGCATCAGAGGACCTACCAGATCGCGTGGTAGCTCAGTTTTTACCCTTAAACGCACCTCCATTATGTTCTCCCTGCCGGCTGTTACCAGTTTACATCCCCCCAGCAGCTAGTGGGTACACAGTTTTCTGAAACCCCTTCAGCATTTATTCTTTGTAGACTTTTTGCTGAAGATCATTCTGACGGCTGTGAGGTGAACATTTCTGTAGATTGGATTTGCATGGCTCTATTAATTGCTGATGTTGAGCATTTTTAAATCCCCTTTTATTTTAAAGGAAAAAAAAGAAGACAGAATGGGCGTGAAACATGCCTCTTGAAATTGTCTTCTTGAAATGTTGACGTCTTTTGAATTTTCTGGTCGATTTACGACCCCAGGATTCTTTTTTTTTTTTTTTTTGATGGCAGGTGTCATTTACAGGCCTGCAATTCTTTTGAATATTAAGTGACCATTAGCGCTGTTGTGGGAAACGGCCAGAAGGCGGCAGCACTTCTCCTTACCAAATCCGGTTACTAGGGCAACAGAGCCATAATGGAAGTTGTGTTGTAAGTTGTAAATTAGAATGCAGGGCGCCAGGAAAAAGCCCCTTAGGTTTATGCCTCGTTACTTGCCGTTCGTTTTTTAAATTTAATTTTTATTTTGTATCAGGGCAAATTTGATTACAATGTTTTGCTTGTTCTAGGTGTGCAAGATGTGGTTGTTTCACACGTATACATATATCTATTCTTCTTCGGGTCCTTCTCCCATGTAGCTTATGACGCAATGTTGAGTAGAGTCCTCTTGATATGCCGTAGGTCTGTGGTGATTTTATATTTCACATGTGTTTGTATATCTCTGTTAACCCCAATGTCCTGATGTATCCAATCCTCACACCTTTCCGTTTGGTGAACCATAAGTTTGCTTAATGAATCTGTGATTGGATGTCTCTGTGGAAATATCTTCACTGGTATCAATTTTTAGGTAACCCCTATAAGTGATATCGTACGTTAGGTGTCTTTCGCTTTCTCGCTTACTGCAAGTTGCGTGATCACCTCTAGACTCATCTGTGGTGCTACGAGTGGCATTGATTCATTTTTTACCCAAGCTAGTATTCCATCTCTACACGTAGCAGTTCTTCTTTGTCCACTCATCTGTTGATGGACTTTTGGTTGCTTCCACGCCTTGGCTATGGTAGTACTGCTGCAGTGCAGATTTCCTGCCTGTGTCTTTCCAATTCTGTCTTCTTAGGCTATAGGCCACGGAGTGGGCCTGCTGGATCGTAGGGTAGCTGAATGTGTACCTTTTACAGGCACCTCCATTCTGTTCCCATGAGTGGCTCTTACCAGGTTACGTCCCACTTGAGACTGAGGGTATGCATGTCTCCACAACCTCTTCAGCATTGATCGTTTGTAGTTTCTTTGCTGATGGTTATTCTGACTGGTGTGAGTCGATAGCTCTTTGTGGTTGGATTTGCATGTGTCTCATAATCCCTTGAAATTGAGCTTTGAGGCATGTCCTTTTATTTTTCAAACTGTTACGACAGCTTACGTCTTCAAATTGTTTTCTTGAAATATGTGCCACATTTTGAAATATTTTGGCCTTTACCTGCGTCAGGACATTTTGAGGGCAGGTTTCCTTTGCAGCCCTGCAGTACTTGTGCATATGAAGTGACCATTCGCACAGATTTCCGAGCTGCTGTTGCAGGTATCGGCCAGAGGCCGGCAGCATGTCTACGTTGCCCACTCTGGTACCTAGGGAGACAGACCTTCCTGCCAGTGGTGTTCCTCAGATATCAATTAGACTGCCATGTGCCCTGATAAACCCCCCAAAGCTTATGTGTCCTTACTCATGTTTGTTTTTTGAATTCATATTTTCTAGTGGAGTACTATTCCATCGTGTACATGGACCACTTCTTCTTGGTGCAGTCCTCTGTTGATGGACATTTTCGTTGCTTCCAAGTGTCGGCTATGGTAAGTATTGCCGGGGTGCAGGATTGCCAGCCTGTGCCTTTTGATTCTCGTTTTCTCAGGTGATAGGCCCAGCAGTGGGCGTGACTGATTGACTAGTAGCTCAACGTTTCCCTTTTCAAAGCACCGCCACTGTGTTTTCATCAGTGGCTCTTACCACGTCCCCCCTAGAACCGAGGGTACGCGTTTCTCCACATTTATTGTTTGCAGCATTTTTGCTAATGGCCATTCCGAGTGCTGTGAGCGGATAGGTTTTTGTAATTTGGGTTTGCATGTCTTTAAAAATGCCTAAAATTCATCATTTTTCCACGCCTGTTTCTTTTCTTTAAAAAAGAAAAGAAAAGAAAAGAAAAACGTGGGGGTACAGTATACCTCTTGAAATCGTTTCCTTGGAATGTTGCCCTCTTTCGAATTTTTGGTCGATGTTTGACCCCAGGATTTTTTTGGAGGGCAGGTGTTATTTACAGGCCTGCACGTTTGGTGACTATTTAATGACCATTAGCACTGGGTTTAAAGCTGCTGTTTTGGGAGACGGCCACAAGGCGGCAGCATTTCTCCATTCCCAAATCTGGGTACTAGGGCAGCAGAGCCTTTCTGGAAGTCGTGTTCCTAGGTTGTAAATTAGAATGGAACGTGCCAGGAGAAACGCCCATAAGTTTATGTCGCATCACTTCTGGTTGGTCTTTTAAATGATTTTAATCGGGGTAATGATTAGACTACTGTTTGTCCTGGGTGTACACAATCTGGTTCATTTGTACATTATATACGTCTATTCATGTACAGATCCTCTTCCCATGTGAAATATTACAGAGTGTTCCGTACACCTCCCTTGCTACGTGGTCGGTCTTTTTGATATATGTGTATAACGTGTATTTGTATACGTATGGTAACGCTAACCTTAATTTATCCATTCCGCCCACCTTTCCTTTTAGATAAGCGTAGTTGTTTTCTAAGTCTGTGAGCGTCTTTCTCTGTGCAAGTATGTTCATTTGTGTCAGTTATTAGATAACGCCTATAAGTGATATCATAGGATGTAGGTCTTTGGCTTTCCGACTTACCCCATGTTCTGTGATCATCTCCAAGCTCGTCTGTGGTGCCTGAAAGAGCAGTGTTTCATTGTTTTCCGTGGTTAATATTCCATTGCGTACGTGGACCACTTCTTCTTAATCCATTCGTCTGTTGATGGACATTTTGGTAGCTTCACCGTCTTGGCTATTGTGAATAAGGCCGCAGTGCAGCTGTTGCAGCCCGGGTCTTCTCGCTTCTGGTCTTCTCAGGTGAGAGGCCCAGGGGTGTGACTGCTGGATTGAACGGTACCTCAATTTTTACTTCTAAAGGCAGCTCCTTTCTGTTCTTATTGGCTGTTGTTAGCACTTTACATCTCACCAGCAGCTAGAGGGTACACAGTTCTCTAAAGCCCCTTCAGTATTGATTGTTTGTAGAATTTTTGCTGATCGTCAGTCGACGGGTGTGAGTTGCAAACTTTTTGTAGATTAGATTTGCATGAGTCTAATAATTCCTGAGGTTGAGCTTTTATCCACTTTCCTTTTTATTTATTTACTTATTTATTTTTGCGGTACGCGGGCCTCTCACTGTTTCGGCCTCTCCCGTTGCGGAGCACAGGCTCTGGACGCGCAGGCTCAGCGGCCCTGGCTCACGGGCCCAGCCACTCCACGGCATGTGGGATCTTCCCGCACCGGGGCACGAACCCGTGTCCCCTGCGTCGGCAGGCGGACTCTCAACCACTGCGCCACCGGGGAAGCCCCTGTTTTGAATTGTTTCGTCCGTTCCCTACCTCAGCACAATATTTTAGGGCAGGTGTCCTTTACGGCCCTGAGTCCTTGTGACTATTAAGTGACCATTAGCTGCGGGCTTAAAGCCGCTCTTGCGGGAAACGGCCACAAGGCGGCAGCATTTCTACCTTTGCAGCTCTGGGTTCTTGGGCGACAGAGCTTTCCTGGAAATGGTGTTAGTAGCCTGCAGATGAGAGGGGAATGTGCCAGGGCAAACCCCCAAGAGCTTATATCTCCTACTTCTTGTTTTTTAAATTAAATTTTTATGACGTGTCAGAGCAAATTTGATAAAAAAAGTGTAGTTTCTCCTAAGTGTACAGAATCTGGTTCATCACATCAACGTATCCGTCTATTCCTCTTTGGATCCTTTCCCGTGTAGGTTATTATAGAGTGTTGAGTAGACCTCTTGGCGTTCCATAGGTATTTTGTGATTATATATTTCATCTGTATTAGTACACGTCTGTTAACCCCCATATCATAATTCATACATTCCTTTCACCTTTCCATTTGGTTAAACGTAATTTTGTTTTCTTAATCCATGCTTTTCCTTCTCTTGGAAATAAGTTCATGAGTATCAATTTTGAGGTAACACCTATAAGTGATGTCATAGGATATCTGTCTTTCAGTTTCTTTCTTACTTCAAGTGGGGTGGTTATCTCTAGGTCCTTATATGGTGGTGCAAACGGCACTGTTTCATTGTTTTCCGTGGCTAATATTCCACTGTTGACATGGACCGCTTCCTCTTTGTGCATTTTCCTGTTGCTGGACATTTTGGTTTCTTCCAAGTCTTGGCTATATTAAATGTTTCTGCCGTGCAGGATTGCCAGCCTGTGTCTCTTCCATTCTGCTCTGCTCAGGTGATAGGCGCATCAGAGGACCTACCAGATCGCGTGGTAGCTCAGTTTTTACCCTTAAACGCACCTCCATTATGTTCTCCCTGCCGGCTGTTACCAGTTTACATCCCCCCAGCAGCTAGTGGGTACACAGTTTTCTGAAACCCCTTCAGCATTTATTCTTTGTAGACTTTTTGCTGAAGATCATTCTGACGGCTGTGAGGTGAACATTTCTGTAGATTGGATTTGCATGGCTCTATTAATTGCTGATGTTGAGCATTTTTAAATCCCCTTTTATTTTAAAGGAAAAAAAAGAAGACAGAATGGGCGTGAAACATGCCTCTTGAAATTGTCTTCTTGAAATGTTGACGTCTTTTGAATTTTCTGGTCGATTTACGACCCCAGGATTCTTTTTTTTTTTTTTTGATGGCAGGTGTCATTTACAGGCCTGCAATTCTTTTGAATATTAAGTGACCATTAGCGCTGTTGTGGGAAACGGCCAGAAGGCGGCAGCACTTCTCCTTACCAAATCCGGTTACTAGGGCAACAGAGCCATAATGGAAGTTGTGTTGTAAGTTGTAAATTAGAATGCAGGGCGCCAGGAAAAAGCCCCTTAGGTTTATGCCTCGTTACTTGCCGTTCGTTTTTTAAATTTAATTTTTATTTTGTATCAGGGCAAATTTGATTACAATGTTTTGCTTGTTCTAGGTGTGCAAGATGTGGTTGTTTCACACGTATACATATATCTATTCTTCTTCGGGTCCTTCTCCCATGTAGCTTATGACGCAATGTTGAGTAGAGTCCTCTTGATATGCCGTAGGTCTGTGGTGATTTTATATTTCACATGTGTTTGTATATCTCTGTTAACCCCAATGTCCTGATGTATCCAATCTTCACACCTTTCCGTTTGGTGAACCATAAGTTTGCTTAATGAATCTGTGATTGGATGTCTCTGTGGAAATATCTTCACTGGTATCAATTTTTAGGTAACCCCTATAAGTGATATCGTACGTTAGGTGTCTTTCGCTTTCTCGCTTACTGCAAGTTGCGTGATCACCTCTAGACTCATCTGTGGTGCTACGAGTGGCATTGATTCATTTTTTACCCAAGCTAGTATTCCATCTCTACACGTAGCAGTTCTTCTTTGTCCACTCATCTGTTGATGGACTTTTGGTTGCTTCCACGCCTTGGCTATGGTAGTACTGCTGCAGTGCAGATTTCCTGCCTGTGTCTTTCCAATTCTGTCTTCTTAGGCTATAGGCCACGGAGTGGGCCTGCTGGATCATAGGGTAGCTGAATGTGTACCTTTTACAGGCACCTCCATTCTGTTCCCATGAGTGGCTCTTACCAGGTTACGTCCCACTTGAGACTGAGGGTATGCATGTCTCCACAACCTCTTCAGCATTGATCGTTTGTAGTTTCTTTGCTGATGGTTATTCTGACTGGTGTGAGTCGATAGCTCTTTGTGGTTGGATTTGCATGTGTCTCATAATCCCTTGAAATTGAGCTTTGAGGCATGTCCTTTTATTTTTCAAACTGTTACGACAGCTTACGTCTTCAAATTGTTTTCTTGAAATATGTGCCACATTTTGAAATATTTTGGCCTTTACCTGCGTCAGGACATTTTGAGGGCAGGTTTCCTTTGCAGCCCTGCAGTACTTGTGCATATGAAGTGACCATTCGCACAGATTTCCGAGCTGCTGTTGCAGGTATCGGCCAGAGGCCGGCAGCATGTCTACCTTGCCCACTCTGGTACCTAGGGAGACAGACCTTCCTGCCAGTGGTGTTCCTCAGATATCAATTAGACTGCCATGTGCCCTGATAAACCCCCCAAAGCTTATGTGTCCTTACTCATGTTTGTTTTTTGAATTCATATTTTCTAGTGGAGTACTATTCCATCGTGTACATGGACCACTTCTTCTTGGTGCTGTCCTCTGTTGATGGACATTTTCGTTGCTTCCAAGTGTCGGCTATGGTAAGTATTGCCGGGGTGCAGGATTGCCAGCCTGTGCCTTTTGATTCTCGTTTTCTCAGGTGATAGGCCCAGCAGTGGGCGTGACTGATTGACTAGTAGCTCAACGTTTCCCTTTTCAAAGCACCGCCACTGTGTTTTCATCAGTGGCTCTTACCACGTCCCCCCTAGAACCGAGGGTACGCGTTTCTCCACATTTATTGTTTGCAGCATTTTTGCTAATGGCCATTCCGAGTGCTGTGAGCGGATAGGTTTTTGTAATTTGGGTTTGCATGTCTTTAAAAATGCCTAAAATTCATCATTTTTCCACGCCTGTTTCTTTTCTTTAAAAAAGAAAAGAAAAGAAAAGAAAAACGTGGGGGTACAGTATACCTCTTGAAATCGTTTCCTTGGAATGTTGCCCTCTTTCGAATTTTTGGTCGATGTTTGACCCCAGGATTTTTTTGGAGGGCAGGTGTTATTTACAGGCCTGCACGTTTGGTGACTATTTAATGACCATTAGCACTGGGTTTAAAGCTGCTGTTTTGGGAGACGGCCACAAGGCGGCAGCATTTCTCCATTCCCAAATCTGGGTACTAGGGCAGCAGAGCCTTTCTGGAAGTCGTGTTCCTAGGTTGTAAATTAGAATGGAACGTGCCAGGAGAAACGCCCATAAGTTTATGTCGCATCACTTCTGGTTGGTCTTTTAAATGATTTTAATCGGGGTAATGATTAGACTACTGTTTGTCCTGGGTGTACACAATCTGGTTCATTTGTACATTATATACGTCTATTCATGTACAGATCCTCTTCCCATGTGAAATATTACAGAGTGTTCCGTACACCTCCCTTGCTACGTGGTCGGTCTTTTTGATATATGTGTATAACGTGTATTTGTATACGTATGGTAACGCTAACCTTAATTTATCCATTCCGCCCACCTTTCCTTTTAGATAAGCGTAGTTGTTTTCTAAGTCTGTGAGCGTCTTTCTCTGTGCAAGTATGTTCATTTGTGTCAGTTATTAGATAACGCCTATAAGTGATATCATAGGATGTAGGTCTTTGGCTTTCCGACTTACCCCATGTTCTGTGATCATCTCCAAGCTCGTCTGTGGTGCCTGAAAGAGCAGTGTTTCATTGTTTTCCGTGGTTAATATTCCATTGCGTACGTGGACCACTTCTTCTTAATCCATTCGTCTGTTGATGGACATTTTGGTAGCTTCACCGTCTTGGCTATTGTGAATAAGGCCGCAGTGCAGCTGTTGCAGCCCGGGTCTTCTCGCTTCTGGTCTTCTCAGGTGAGAGGCCCAGGGGTGTGACTGCTGGATTGAACGGTACCTCAATTTTTACTTCTAAAGGCAGCTCCTTTCTGTTCTTATTGGCTGTTAGCACTTTACATCTCACCAGCAGCTAGAGGGTACACAGTTCTCTAAAGCCCCTTCAGTATTGATTGTTTGTAGAATTTTTGCTGATCGTCAGTCGACGGGTGTGAGTTGCAAACTTTTTGTAGATTAGATTTGCATGAGTCTAATAATTCCTGAGGTTGAGCTTTTATCCACTTTCCTTTTTATTTATTTACTTATTTATTTTTGCGGTACGCGGGCCTCTCACTGTTTCGGCCTCTCCCGTTGCGGAGCACAGGCTCTGGACGCGCAGGCTCAGCGGCCCTGGCTCACGGGCCCAGCCACTCCACGGCATGTGGGATCTTCCCGCACCGGGGCACGAACCCGTGTCCCCTGCGTCGGCAGGCGGACTCTCAACCACTGCGCCACCGGGGAAGCCCCTGTTTTGAATTGTTTCGTCCGTTCCCTACCTCAGCACAATATTTTAGGGCAGGTGTCCTTTACGGCCCTGAGTCCTTGTGACTATTAAGTGACCATTAGCTGCGGGCTTAAAGCCGCTCTTGCGGGAAACGGCCACAAGGCGGCAGCATTTCTACCTTTGCAGCTCTGGGTTCTTGGGCGACAGAGCTTTCCTGGAAATGGTGTTAGTAGCCTGCAGATGAGAGGGGAATGTGCCAGGGCAAACCCCCAAGAGCTTATATCTCCTACTTCTTGTTTTTTAAATTAAATTTTTATGACGTGTCAGAGCAAATTTGATAAAAAAAGTGTAGTTTCTCCTAAGTGTACAGAATCTGGTTCATCACATCAACGTATCCGTCTATTCCTCTTTGGATCCTTTCCCGTGTAGGTTATTATAGAGTGTTGAGTAGACCTCTTGGCGTTCCATAGGTATTTTGTGATTATATATTTCATCTGTATTAGTACACGTCTGTTAACCCCCATATCATAATTCATACATTCCTTTCACCTTTCCATTTGGTTAAACGTAATTTTGTTTTCTTAATCCATGCTTTTCCTTCTCTTGGAAATAAGTTCATGAGTATCAATTTTGAGGTAACACCTATAAGTGATGTCATAGGATATCTGTCTTTCAGTTTCTTTCTTACTTCAAGTGGGGTGGTTATCTCTAGGTCCTTATATGGTGGTGCAAACGGCACTGTTTCATTGTTTTCCGTGGCTAATATTCCACTGTTGACATGGACCGCTTCCTCTTTGTGCATTTTCCTGTTGCTGGACATTTTGGTTTCTTCCAAGTCTTGGCTATATTAAATGTTTCTGCCGTGCAGGATTGCCAGCCTGTGTCTCTTCCATTCTGCTCTGCTCAGGTGATAGGCGCATCAGAGGACCTACCAGATCGCGTGGTAGCTCAGTTTTTACCCTTAAACGCACCTCCATTATGTTCTCCCTGCCGGCTGTTACCAGTTTACATCCCCCCAGCAGCTAGTGGGTACACAGTTTTCTGAAACCCCTTCAGCATTTATTCTTTGTAGACTTTTTGCTGAAGATCATTCTGACGGCTGTGAGGTGAACATTTCTGTAGATTGGATTTGCATGGCTCTATTAATTGCTGATGTTGAGCATTTTTAAATCCCCTTTTATTTTAAAGGAAAAAAAAGAAGACAGAATGGGCGTGAAACATGCCTCTTGAAATTGTCTTCTTGAAATGTTGACGTCTTTTGAATTTTCTGGTCGATTTACGACCCCAGGATTCTTTTTTTTTTGATGGCAGGTGTCATTTACAGGCCTGCAATTATTTTGAATATTAAGTGACCATTAGCGCTGTTGTGGGAAACGGCCAGAAGGCGGCAGCACTTCTCCTTACCAAATCTGGTTACTAGGGCAGCAGAGCCATAATGGAAGTGGCGTTGTAAATTGTAAATTAGAATGGAGTGCGCCAGGAAAAAGCCCCTTACGTTTATGTCTCATTACTTGCTGTTCGTTTTTTAAATTTAATTTTTATTTTGTATCAGAGCAGATTTGATTACAATGTTTTGCTTGTTCTAGGTGTGCAAGATGTGGTTGTTTCACACGTATACATATATCTGTTCTTCTTCGGGTCCTTCTCCCATGTAGCTTATGACACAATGTTGAGTAGTCTCCTCTTGGTATGCCGTAGGTCCGTGGCGACTTTGTATTTCACATGTGTTTGTGTATCTCTGTTAACCCCAATGTCCTAATGTATCCAATCCTCACACCTTTCCATCTGGTGAACCATAAGTTTGCTTAATGAATCTGTGATTGGATGTCTCTGTGGAAATATCTTCACTGGTATCAATTTTTAGGTAACCCCTATAAGTGATATCGTACGTTAGGTGTCTTTCGCTTTCTCGCTTACTGCAAGTTGCGTGATCACCTCTAGACTCATCTGTGGTGCTACGAGTGGCATTGATTCATTTTTTACCCAAGCTAGTATTCCATCTCTACACGTAGCAGTTCTTCTTTGTCCACTCATCTGTTGATGGACTTTTGGTTGCTTCCACGCCTTGGCTATGGTAGTACTGCTGCAGTGCAGATTTCCTGCCTGTGTCTTTCCAATTCTGTCTTCTTAGGCTATAGGCCACGGAGTGGGCCTGCTGGATCATAGGGTAGCTGAATGTGTACCTTTTACAGGCACCTCCATTCTGTTCCCATGAGTGGCTCTTACCAGGTTACGTCCCACTTGAGACTGAGGGTATGCATGTCTCCACAACCTCTTCAGCATTGATCGTTTGTAGTTTCTTTGCTGATGGTTATTCTGACTGGTGTGAGTCGATAGCTCTTTGTGGTTGGATTTGCATGTGTCTCATAATCCCTTGAAATTGAGCTTTGAGGCATGTCCTTTTATTTTTCAAACTGTTACGACAGCTTACGTCTTCAAATTGTTTTCTTGAAATATGTGCCACATTTTGAAATATTTTGGCCTTTACCTGCGTCAGGACATTTTGAGGGCAGGTTTCCTTTGCAGCCCTGCAGTACTTGTGCATATGAAGTGACCATTCGCACAGATTTCCGAGCTGCTGTTGCAGGTATCGGCCAGAGGCCGGCAGCATGTCTACGTTGCCCACTCTGGTACCTAGGGAGACAGACCTTCCTGCCAGTGGTGTTCCTCAGATATCAATTAGACTGCCATGTGCCCTGATAAACCCCCCAAAGCTTATGTGTCCTTACTCATGTTTGTTTTTTGAATTCATATTTTCTAGTGGAGTACTATTCCATCGTGTACATGGACCACTTCTTCTTGGTGCAGTCCTCTGTTGATGGACATTTTCGTTGCTTCCAAGTGTCGGCTATGGTAAGTATTGCCGGGGTGCAGGATTGCCAGCCTGTGCCTTTTGATTCTCGTTTTCTCAGGTGATAGGCCCAGCAGTGGGCGTGACTGATTGACTAGTAGCTCAACGTTTCCCTTTTCAAAGCACCGCCACTGTGTTTTCATCAGTGGCTCTTACCACGTCCCCCCTAGAACCGAGGGTACGCGTTTCTCCACATTTATTGTTTGCAGCATTTTTGCTAATGGCCATTCCGAGTGCTGTGAGCGGATAGGTTTTTGTAATTTGGGTTTGCATGTCTTTAAAAATGCCTAAAATTCATCATTTTTCCACGCCTGTTTCTTTTCTTTTAAAAAAGAAAAGAAAAGAAAAGAAAAACGTGGGGGTACAGTATACCTCTTGAAATCGTTTCCTTGGAATGTTGCCCTCTTTCGAATTTTTGGTCGATGTTTGACCCCAGGATTTTTTTGGAGGGCAGGTGTTATTTACAGGCCTGCACGTTTGGTGACTATTTAATGACCATTAGCACTGGGTTTAAAGCTGCTGTTTTGGGAGACGGCCACAAGGCGGCAGCATTTCTCCATTCCCAAATCTGGGTACTAGGGCAGCAGAGCCTTTCTGGAAGTCGTGTTCCTAGGTTGTAAATTAGAATGGAACGTGCCAGGAGAAACGCCCATAAGTTTATGTCGCATCACTTCTGGTTGGTTTTTTAAATGATTTTAATCGGGGTAATGATTAGACTACTGTTTGTCCTGGGTGTACACAATCTGGTTCATTTGTACATTATATACGTCTATTCATGTACAGATCCTCTTCCCATGTAAAATATTACAGAGTGTTCCGTACACCTCCCTTGCTACGTGGTCGGTCTTTTTGATATATGTGTATAACGTGTATTTGTATACGTATGGTAACGCTAACCTTAATTTATCCATTCCGCCCACCTTTCCTTTTAGATAAGCGTAGTTGTTTTCTAAGTCTGTGAGCGTCTTTCTCTGTGCAAGTATGTTCATTTGTGTCAGTTATTAGATAACGCCTATAAGTGATATCATAGGATGTAGGTCTTTGGCTTTCCGACTTACCCCATGTTCTGTGATCATCTCCAAGCTCGTCTGTGGTGCCTGAAAGAGCAGTGTTTCATTGTTTTCCGTGGTTAATATTCCATTGCGTACGTGGACCACTTCTTCTTAATCCATTCGTCTGTTGATGGACATTTTGGTAGCTTCACCGTCTTGGCTATTGTGAATAAGGCCGCAGTGCAGCTGTTGCAGCCCGGGTCTTCTCGCTTCTGGTCTTCTCAGGTGAGAGGCCCAGGGGTGTGACTGCTGGATTGAACGGTACCTCAATTTTTACTTCTAAAGGCAGCTCCTTTCTGTTCTTATTGGCTGTTGTTAGCACTTTACATCTCACCAGCAGCTAGAGGGTACACAGTTCTCTAAAGCCCCTTCAGTATTGATTGTTTGTAGAATTTTTGCTGATCGTCAGTCGACGGGTGTGAGTTGCAAACTTTTTGTAGATTAGATTTGCATGAGTCTAATAATTCCTGAGGTTGAGCTTTTATCCACTTTCCTTTTTATTTATTTACTTATTTATTTTTGCGGTACGCGGGCCTCTCACTGTTTCGGCCTCTCCCGTTGCGGAGCACAGGCTCTGGACGCGCAGGCTCAGCGGCCCTGGCTCACGGGCCCAGCCACTCCACGGCATGTGGGATCTTCCCGCACCGGGGCACGAACCCGTGTCCCCTGCGTCGGCAGGCGGACTCTCAACCACTGCGCCACCGGGGAAGCCCCTGTTTTGAATTGTTTCGTCCGTTCCCTACCTCAGCACAATATTTTAGGGCAGGTGTCCTTTACGGCCCTGAGTCCTTGTGACTATTAAGTGACCATTAGCTGCGGGCTTAAAGCCGCTCTTGCGGGAAACGGCCACAAGGCGGCAGCATTTCTACCTTTGCAGCTCTGGGTTCTTGGGCGACAGAGCTTTCCTGGAAATGGTGTTAGTAGCCTGCAGATGAGAGGGGAATGTGCCAGGGCAAACCCCCAAGAGCTTATATCTCCTACTTCTTGTTTTTTAAATTAAATTTTTATGACGTGTCAGAGCAAATTTGATAAAAAAAGTGTAGTTTCTCCTAAGTGTACAGAATCTGGTTCATCATATCAACGTATCCGTCTATTCCTCTTTGGATCCTTTCCCGTGTAGGTTATTATAGAGTGTTGAGTAGACCTCTTGGCGTTCCATAGGTATTTTGTGATTATATATTTCATCTGTATTAGTACACGTCTGTTAACCCCCATATCATAATTCATACATTCCTTTCACCTTTCCATTTGGTTAAACGTAATTTTGTTTTCTTAATCCATGCTTTTCCTTCTCTTGGAAATAAGTTCATGAGTATCAATTTTGAGGTAACACCTATAAGTGATGTCATAGGATATCTGTCTTTCAGTTTCTTTCTTACTTCAAGTGGGGTGGTTATCTCTAGGTCCTTATATGGTGGTGCAAACAGCACTGTTTCATTGTTTTCCGTGGCTAATATTCCACTGTTGACATGGACCACTTCCTCTTTGTGCATTTTCCTGTTGCTGGACATTTTGGTTTCTTCCAAGTCTTGGCTATATTAAATGTTTCTGCCGTGCAGGATTGCCAGCCTGTGTCTCTTCCATTCTGCTCTGCTCAGGTGATAGGCGCATCAGAGGACCTACCAGATCGCGTGGTAGCTCAGTTTTTACCCTTAAACGCACCTCCATTATGTTCTCCCTGCCGGCTGTTACCAGTTTACATCCCCCCAGCAGCTAGTGGGTACACAGTTTTCTGAAACCCCTTCAGCATTTATTCTTTGTAGACTTTTTGCTGAAGATCATTCTGACGGCTGTGAGGTGAACATTTCTGTAGATTGGATTTGCATGGCTCTATTAATTGCTGATGTTGAGCATTTTTAAATCCCCTTTTATTTTAAAGGAAAAAAAAGAAGACAGAATGGGCGTGAAACATGCCTCTTGAAATTGTCTTCTTGAAATGTTGACGTCTTTTGAATTTTCTGGTCGATTTACGACCCCAGGATTCTTTTTTTTTTTTTGATGGCAGGTGTCATTTACAGGCCTGCAATTCTTTTGAATATTAAGTGACCATTAGCGCTGTTGTGGGAAACGGCCAGAAGGCGGCAGCACTTCTCCTTACCAAATCCGGTTACTAGGGCAACAGAGCCATAATGGAAGTTGTGTTGTAAGTTGTAAATTAGAATGCAGGGCGCCAGGAAAAAGCCCCTTAGGTTTATGCCTCGTTACTTGCCGTTCGTTTTTTAAATTTAATTTTTATTTTGTATCAGGGCAAATTTGATTACAATGTTTTGCTTGTTCTAGGTGTGCAAGATGTGGTTGTTTCACACGTATACATATATCTATTCTTCTTCGGGTCCTTCTCCCATGTAGCTTATGACGCAATGTTGAGTAGAGTCCTCTTGATATGCCGTAGGTCTGTGGTGATTTTATATTTCACATGTGTTTGTATATCTCTGTTAACCCCAATGTCCTGATGTATCCAATCCTCACACCTTTCCGTTTGGTGAACCATAAGTTTGCTTAATGAATCTGTGATTGGATGTCTCTGTGGAAATATCTTCACTGGTATCAATTTTTAGGTAACCCCTATAAGTGATATCGTACGTTAGGTGTCTTTCGCTTTCTCGCTTACTGCAAGTTGCGTGATCACCTCTAGACTCATCTGTGGTGCTACGAGTGGCATTGATTCATTTTTTACCCAAGCTAGTATTCCATCTCTACACGTAGCAGTTCTTCTTTGTCCACTCATCTGTTGATGGACTTTTGGTTGCTTCCACGCCTTGGCTATGGTAGTACTGCTGCAGTGCAGATTTCCTGCCTGTGTCTTTCCAATTCTGTCTTCTTAGGCTATAGGCCACGGAGTGGGCCTGCTGGATCATAGGGTAGCTGAATGTGTACCTTTTACAGGCACCTCCATTCTGTTCCCATGAGTGGCTCTTACCAGGTTACGTCCCACTTGAGACTGAGGGTATGCATGTCTCCACAACCTCTTCAGCATTGATCGTTTGTAGTTTCTTTGCTGATGGTTATTCTGACTGGTGTGAGTCGATAGCTCTTTGTGGTTGGATTTGCATGTGTCTCATAATCCCTTGAAATTGAGCTTTGAGGCATGTCCTTTTATTTTTCAAACTGTTACGACAGCTTACGTCTTCAAATTGTTTTCTTGAAATATGTGCCACATTTTGAAATATTTTGGCCTTTACCTGCGTCAGGACATTTTGAGGGCAGGTTTCCTTTGCAGCCCTGCAGTACTTGTGCATATGAAGTGACCATTCACACAGATTTCCGAGCTGCTGTTGCAGGTATCGGCCAGAGGCCGGCAGCATGTCTACCTTGCCCACTCTGGTACCTAGGGAGACAGACCTTCCTGCCAGTGGTGTTCCTCAGATATCAATTAGACTGCCATGTGCCCTGATAAACCCCCCAAAGCTTATGTGTCCTTACTCATGTTTGTTTTTTGAATTCATATTTTCTAGTGGAGTACTATTCCATCGTGTACATGGACCACTTCTTCTTGGTGCAGTCCTCTGTTGATGGACATTTTCGTTGCTTCCAAGTGTCGGCTATGGTAAGTATTGCCGGGGTGCAGGATTGCCAGCCTGTGCCTTTTGATTCTCGTTTTCTCAGGTGATAGGCCCAGCAGTGGGCGTGACTGATTGACTAGTAGCTCAACGTTTCCCTTTTCAAAGCACCGCCACTGTGTTTTCATCAGTGGCTCTTACCACGTCCCCCCTAGAACCGAGGGTACGCGTTTCTCCACATTTATTGTTTGCAGCATTTTTGCTAATGGCCATTCCGAGTGCTGTGAGCGGATAGGTTTTTGTAATTTGGGTTTGCATGTCTTTAAAAATTCCTAAAATTCATCATTTTTCCACGCCTGTTTCTTTTCTTTAAAAAAGAAAAGAAAAGAAAAACGTGGGGGTACAGTATACCTCTTGAAATCGTTTCCTTGGAATGTTGCCCTCTTTCGAATTTTTGGTCGATGTTTGACCCCAGGATTTTTTTGGAGGGCAGGTGTTATTTACAGGCCTGCACGTTTGGTGACTATTTAATGACCATTAGCACTGGGTTTAAAGCTGCTGTTTTGGGAGACGGCCACAAGGCGGCAGCATTTCTCCATTCCCAAATCTGGGTACTAGGGCAGCAGAGCCTTTCTGGAAGTCGTGTTCCTAGGTTGTAAATTAGAATGGAACGTGCCAGGAGAAACGCCCATAAGTTTATGTCGCATCACTTCTGGTTGGTCTTTTAAATGATTTTAATCGGGGTAATGATTAGACTACTGTTTGTCCTGGGTGTACACAATCTGGTTCATTTGTACATTATATACGTCTATTCATGTACAGATCCTCTTCCCATGTGAAATATTACAGAGTGTTCCGTACACCTCCCTTGCTACGTGGTCGGTCTTTTTGATATATGTGTATAACATGTATTTGTATACGTATGGTAACGCTAACCTTAATTTATCCATTCCGCCCACCTTTCCTTTTAGATAAGCGTAGTTGTTTTCTAAGTCTGTGAGCGTCTTTCTCTGTGCAAGTATGTTCATTTGTGTCAGTTATTAGATAACGCCTATAAGTGATATCATAGGATGTAGGTCTTTGGCTTTCCGACTTACCCCATGTTCTGTGATCATCTCCAAGCTCGTCTGTGGTGCCTGAAAGAGCAGTGTTTCATTGTTTTCCGTGGTTAATATTCCATTGCGTACGTGGACCACTTCTTCTTAATCCATTCGTCTGTTGATGGACATTTTGGTAGCTTCACCGTCTTGGCTATTGTGAATAAGGCCGCAGTGCAGCTGTTGCAGCCCGGGTCTTCTCGCTTCTGGTCTTCTCAGGTGAGAGGCCCAGGGGTGTGACTGCTGGATTGAACGGTACCTCAATTTTTACTTCTAAAGGCAGCTCCTTTCTGTTCTTATTGGCTGTTAGCACTTTACATCTCACCAGCAGCTAGAGGGTACACAGTTCTCTAAAGCCCCTTCAGTATTGATTGTTTGTAGAATTTTTGCTGATCGTCAGTCGACGGGTGTGAGTTGCAAACTTTTTGTAGATTAGATTTGCATGAGTCTAATAATTCCTGAGGTTGAGCTTTTATCCACTTTCCTTTTTATTTATTTATTTATTTACTTATTTATTTTTGCGGTACGCGGGCCTCTCACTGTTTCGGCCTCTCCCGTTGCGGAGCACAGGCTCTGGACGCGCAGGCTCAGCGGCCCTGGCTCACGGGCCCAGCCACTCCACGGCATGTGGGATCTTCCCGCACCGGGGCACGAACCCGTGTCCCCTGCGTCGGCAGGCGGACTCTCAACCACTGCGCCACCGGGGAAGCCCCTGTTTTGAATTGTTTCGTCCGTTCCCTACCTCAGCACAATATTTTAGGGCAGGTGTCCTTTACGGCCCTGAGTCCTTGTGACTATTAAGTGACCATTAGCTGCGGGCTTAAAGCCGCTCTTGCGGGAAACGGCCACAAGGCGGCAGCATTTCTACCTTTGCAGCTCTGGGTTCTTGGGCGACAGAGCTTTCCTGGAAATGGCGTTAGTAGCCTGCAGATGAGAGGGGAATGTGCCAGGGCAAACCCCCAAGAGCTTATATCTCCTACTTCTTGTTTTTTAAATTAAATTTTTATGACGTGTCAGAGCAAATTTGATAAAAAAAGTGTAGTTTCTCCTAAGTGTACAGAATCTGGTTCATCACATCAACGTATCCGTCTATTCCTCTTTGGATCCTTTCCCGTGTAGGTTATTATAGAGTGTTGAGTAGACCTCTTGGCGTTCCATAGGTATTTTGTGATTATATATTTCATCTGTATTAGTACACGTCTGTTAACCCCCATATCATAATTCATACATTCCTTTCACCTTTCCATTTGGTTAAACGTAATTTTGTTTTCTTAATCCATGCTTTTCCTTCTCTTGGAAATAAGTTCATGAGTATCAATTTTGAGGTAACACCTATAAGTGATGTCATAGGATATCTGTCTTTCAGTTTCTTTCTTACTTCAAGTGGGGTGGTTATCTCTAGGTCCTTATATGGTGGTGCAAACGGCACTGTTTCATTGTTTTCCGTGGCTAATATTCCACTGTTGACATGGACCACTTCCTCTTTGTGCATTTTCCTGTTGCTGGACATTTTGGTTTCTTCCAAGTCTTGGCTATATTAAATGTTTCTGCCGTGCAGGATTGCCAGCCTGTGTCTCTTCCATTCTGCTCTGCTCAGGTGATAGGCGCATCAGAGGACCTACCAGATCGCGTGGTAGCTCAGTTTTTACCCTTAAACGCACCTCCATTATGTTCTCCCTGCCGGCTGTTACCAGTTTACATCCCCCCAGCAGCTAGTGGGTACACAGTTTTCTGAAACCCCTTCAGCATTTATTCTTTGTAGACTTTTTGCTGAAGATCATTCTGACGGCTGTGAGGTGAACATTTCTGTAGATTGGATTTGCATGGCTCTATTAATTGCTGATGTTGAGCATTTTTAAATCCCCTTTTATTTTAAAGGAAAAAAAAGAAGACAGAATGGGCGTGAAACATGCCTCTTGAAATTGTCTTCTTGAAATGTTGACGTCTTTTGAATTTTCTGGTCGATTTACGACCCCAGGATTCTTTTTTTTTTTTTGATGGCAGGTGTCATTTACAGGCCTGCAATTCTTTTGAATATTAAGTGACCATTAGCGCTGTTGTGGGAAACGGCCAGAAGGCGGCAGCACTTCTCCTTACCAAATCCGGTTACTAGGGCAACAGAGCCATAATGGAAGTTGTGTTGTAAGTTGTAAATTAGAATGCAGGGCGCCAGGAAAAAGCCCCTTAGGTTTATGCCTCGTTACTTGCCGTTCGTTTTTTAAATTTAATTTTTATTTTGTATCAGGGCAAATTTGATTACAATGTTTTGCTTGTTCTAGGTGTGCAAGATGTGGTTGTTTCACACGTATACATATATCTATTCTTCTTCGGGTCCTTCTCCCATGTAGCTTATGACGCAATGTTGAGTAGAGTCCTCTTGATATGCCGTAGGTCTGTGGTGATTTTATATTTCACATGTGTTTGTATATCTCTGTTAACCCCAATGTCCTGATGTATCCAATCCTCACACCTTTCCGTTTGGTGAACCATAAGTTTGCTTAATGAATCTGTGATTGGATGTCTCTGTGGAAATATCTTCACTGGTATCAATTTTTAGGTAACCCCTATAAGTGATATCGTACGTTAGGTGTCTTTCGCTTTCTCGCTTACTGCAAGTTGCGTGATCACCTCTAGACTCATCTGTGGTGCTACGAGTGGCATTGATTCATTTTTTACCCAAGCTAGTATTCCATCTCTACACGTAGCAGTTCTTCTTTGTCCACTCATCTGTTGATGGACTTTTGGTTGCTTCCACGCCTTGGCTATGGTAGTACTGCTGCAGTGCAGATTTCCTGCCTGTGTCTTTCCAATTCTGTCTTCTTAGGCTATAGGCCACGGAGTGGGCCTGCTGGATCATAGGGTAGCTGAATGTGTACCTTTTACAGGCACCTCCATTCTGTTCCCATGAGTGGCTCTTACCAGGTTACGTCCCACTTGAGACTGAGGGTATGCATGTCTCCACAACCTCTTCAGCATTGATCGTTTGTAGTTTCTTTGCTGATGGTTATTCTGACTGGTGTGAGTCGATAGCTCTTTGTGGTTGGATTTGCATGTGTCTCATAATCCCTTGAAATTGAGCTTTGAGGCATGTCCTTTTATTTTTCAAACTGTTACGACAGCTTACGTCTTCAAATTGTTTTCTTGAAATATGTGCCACATTTTGAAATATTTTGGCCTTTACCTGCGTCAGGACATTTTGAGGGCAGGTTTCCTTTGCAGCCCTGCAGTACTTGTGCATATGAAGTGACCATTCACACAGATTTCCGAGCTGCTGTTGCAGGTATCGGCCAGAGGCCGGCAGCATGTCTACCTTGCCCACTCTGGTACCTAGGGAGACAGACCTTCCTGCCAGTGGTGTTCCTCAGATATCAATTAGACTGCCATGTGCCCTGATAAACCCCCCAAAGCTTATGTGTCCTTACTCATGTTTGTTTTTTGAATTCATATTTTCTAGTGGAGTACTATTCCATCGTGTACATGGACCACTTCTTCTTGGTGCAGTCCTCTGTTGATGGACATTTTCGTTGCTTCCAAGTGTCGGCTATGGTAAGTATTGCCGGGGTGCAGGATTGCCAGCCTGTGCCTTTTGATTCTCGTTTTCTCAGGTGATAGGCCCAGCAGTGGGCGTGACTGATTGACTAGTAGCTCAACGTTTCCCTTTTCAAAGCACCGCCACTGTGTTTTCATCAGTGGCTCTTACCACGTCCCCCCTAGAACCGAGGGTACGCGTTTCTCCACATTTATTGTTTGCAGCATTTTTGCTAATGGCCATTCCGAGTGCTGTGAGCGGATAGGTTTTTGTAATTTGGGTTTGCATGTCTTTAAAAATTCCTAAAATTCATCATTTTTCCACGCCTGTTTCTTTTCTTTAAAAAAGAAAAGAAAAGAAAAACGTGGGGGTACAGTATACCTCTTGAAATCGTTTCCTTGGAATGTTGCCCTCTTTCGAATTTTTGGTCGATGTTTGACCCCAGGATTTTTTTGGAGGGCAGGTGTTATTTACAGGCCTGCACGTTTGGTGACTATTTAATGACCATTAGCACTGGGTTTAAAGCTGCTGTTTTGGGAGACGGCCACAAGGCGGCAGCATTTCTCCATTCCCAAATCTGGGTACTAGGGCAGCAGAGCCTTTCTGGAAGTCGTGTTCCTAGGTTGTAAATTAGAATGGAACGTGCCAGGAGAAACGCCCATAAGTTTATGTCGCATCACTTCTGGTTGGTCTTTTAAATGATTTTAATCGGGGTAATGATTAGACTACTGTTTGTCCTGGGTGTACACAATCTGGTTCATTTGTACATTATATACGTCTATTCATGTACAGATCCTCTTCCCATGTGAAATATTACAGAGTGTTCCGTACACCTCCCTTGCTACGTGGTCGGTCTTTTTGATATATGTGTATAACATGTATTTGTATACGTATGGTAACGCTAACCTTAATTTATCCATTCCGCCCACCTTTCCTTTTAGATAAGCGTAGTTGTTTTCTAAGTCTGTGAGCGTCTTTCTCTGTGCAAGTATGTTCATTTGTGTCAGTTATTAGATAACGCCTATAAGTGATATCATAGGATGTAGGTCTTTGGCTTTCCGACTTACCCCATGTTCTGTGATCATCTCCAAGCTCGTCTGTGGTGCCTGAAAGAGCAGTGTTTCATTGTTTTCCGTGGTTAATATTCCATTGCGTACGTGGACCACTTCTTCTTAATCCATTCGTCTGTTGATGGACATTTTGGTAGCTTCACCGTCTTGGCTATTGTGAATAAGGCCGCAGTGCAGCTGTTGCAGCCCGGGTCTTCTCGCTTCTGGTCTTCTCAGGTGAGAGGCCCAGGGGTGTGACTGCTGGATTGAACGGTACCTCAATTTTTACTTCTAAAGGCAGCTCCTTTCTGTTCTTATTGGCTGTTAGCACTTTACATCTCACCAGCAGCTAGAGGGTACACAGTTCTCTAAAGCCCCTTCAGTATTGATTGTTTGTAGAATTTTTGCTGATCGTCAGTCGACGGGTGTGAGTTGCAAACTTTTTGTAGATTAGATTTGCATGAGTCTAATAATTCCTGAGGTTGAGCTTTTATCCACTTTCCTTTTTATTTATTTATTTATTTACTTATTTATTTTTGCGGTACGCGGGCCTCTCACTGTTTCGGCCTCTCCCGTTGCGGAGCACAGGCTCTGGACGCGCAGGCTCAGCGGCCCTGGCTCACGGGCCCAGCCACTCCACGGCATGTGGGATCTTCCCGCACCGGGGCACGAACCCGTGTCCCCTGCGTCGGCAGGCGGACTCTCAACCACTGCGCCACCGGGGAAGCCCCTGTTTTGAATTGTTTCGTCCGTTCCCTACCTCAGCACAATATTTTAGGGCAGGTGTCCTTTACGGCCCTGAGTCCTTGTGACTATTAAGTGACCATTAGCTGCGGGCTTAAAGCCGCTCTTGCGGGAAACGGCCACAAGGCGGCAGCATTTCTACCTTTGCAGCTCTGGGTTCTTGGGCGACAGAGCTTTCCTGGAAATGGCGTTAGTAGCCTGCAGATGAGAGGGGAATGTGCCAGGGCAAACCCCCAAGAGCTTATATCTCCTACTTCTTGTTTTTTAAATTAAATTTTTATGACGTGTCAGAGCAAATTTGATAAAAAAAGTGTAGTTTCTCCTAAGTGTACAGAATCTGGTTCATCACATCAACGTATCCGTCTATTCCTCTTTGGATCCTTTCCCGTGTAGGTTATTATAGAGTGTTGAGTAGACCTCTTGGCGTTCCATAGGTATTTTGTGATTATATATTTCATCTGTATTAGTACACGTCTGTTAACCCCCATATCATAATTCATACATTCCTTTCACCTTTCCATTTGGTTAAACGTAATTTTGTTTTCTTAATCCATGCTTTTCCTTCTCTTGGAAATAAGTTCATGAGTATCAATTTTGAGGTAACACCTATAAGTGATGTCATAGGATATCTGTCTTTCAGTTTCTTTCTTACTTCAAGTGGGGTGGTTATCTCTAGGTCCTTATATGGTGGTGCAAACGGCACTGTTTCATTGTTTTCCGTGGCTAATATTCCACTGTTGACATGGACCACTTCCTCTTTGTGCATTTTCCTGTTGCTGGACATTTTGGTTTCTTCCAAGTCTTGGCTATATTAAATGTTTCTGCCGTGCAGGATTGCCAGCCTGTGTCTCTTCCATTCTGCTCTGCTCAGGTGATAGGCGCATCAGAGGACCTACCAGATCGCGTGGTAGCTCAGTTTTTACCCTTAAACGCACCTCCATTATGTTCTCCCTGCCGGCTGTTACCAGTTTACATCCCCCCAGCAGCTAGTGGGTACACAGTTTTCTGAAACCCCTTCAGCATTTATTCTTTGTAGACTTTTTGCTGAAGATCATTCTGACGGCTGTGAGGTGAACATTTCTGTAGATTGGATTTGCATGGCTCTATTAATTGCTGATGTTGAGCATTTTTAAATCCCCTTTTATTTTAAAGGAAAAAAAAGAAGACAGAATGGGCGTGAAACATGCCTCTTGAAATTGTCTTCTTGAAATGTTGACGTCTTTTGAATTTTCTGGTCGATTTACGACCCCAGGATTCTTTTTTTTTTTTTGATGGCAGGTGTCATTTACAGGCCTGCAATTCTTTTGAATATTAAGTGACCATTAGCGCTGTTGTGGGAAACGGCCAGAAGGCGGCAGCACTTCTCCTTACCAAATCCGGTTACTAGGGCAACAGAGCCATAATGGAAGTTGTGTTGTAAGTTGTAAATTAGAATGCAGGGCGCCAGGAAAAAGCCCCTTAGGTTTATGCCTCGTTACTTGCCGTTCGTTTTTTAAATTTAATTTTTATTTTGTATCAGGGCAAATTTGATTACAATGTTTTGCTTGTTCTAGGTGTGCAAGATGTGGTTGTTTCACACGTATACATATATCTATTCTTCTTCGGGTCCTTCTCCCATGTAGCTTATGACGCAATGTTGAGTAGAGTCCTCTTGATATGCCGTAGGTCTGTGGTGATTTTATATTTCACATGTGTTTGTATATCTCTGTTAACCCCAATGTCCTGATGTATCCAATCCTCACACCTTTCCGTTTGGTGAACCATAAGTTTGCTTAATGAATCTGTGATTGGATGTCTCTGTGGAAATATCTTCACTGGTATCAATTTTTAGGTAACCCCTATAAGTGATATCGTACGTTAGGTGTCTTTCGCTTTCTCGCTTACTGCAAGTTGCGTGATCACCTCTAGACTCATCTGTGGTGCTACGAGTGGCATTGATTCATTTTTTACCCAAGCTAGTATTCCATCTCTACACGTAGCAGTTCTTCTTTGTCCACTCATCTGTTGATGGACTTTTGGTTGCTTCCACGCCTTGGCTATGGTAGTACTGCTGCAGTGCAGATTTCCTGCCTGTGTCTTTCCAATTCTGTCTTCTTAGGCTATAGGCCACGGAGTGGGCCTGCTGGATCATAGGGTAGCTGAATGTGTACCTTTTACAGGCACCTCCATTCTGTTCCCATGAGTGGCTCTTACCAGGTTACGTCCCACTTGAGACTGAGGGTATGCATGTCTCCACAACCTCTTCAGCATTGATCGTTTGTAGTTTCTTTGCTGATGGTTATTCTGACTGGTGTGAGTCGATAGCTCTTTGTGGTTGGATTTGCATGTGTCTCATAATCCCTTGAAATTGAGCTTTGAGGCATGTCCTTTTATTTTTCAAACTGTTACGACAGCTTACGTCTTCAAATTGTTTTCTTGAAATATGTGCCACATTTTGAAATATTTTGGCCTTTACCTGCGTCAGGACATTTTGAGGGCAGGTTTCCTTTGCAGCCCTGCAGTACTTGTGCATATGAAGTGACCATTCGCACAGATTTCCGAGCTGCTGTTGCAGGTATCGGCCAGAGGCCGGCAGCATGTCTACCTTGCCCACTCTGGTACCTAGGGAGACAGACCTTCCTGCCAGTGGTGTTCCTCAGATATCAATTAGACTGCCATGTGCCCTGATAAACCCCCCAAAGCTTATGTGTCCTTACTCATGTTTGTTTTTTGAATTCATATTTTCTAGTGGAGTACTATTCCATCGTGTACATGGACCACTTCTTCTTGGTGCAGTCCTCTGTTGATGGACATTTTCGTTGCTTCCAAGTGTCGGCTATGGTAAGTATTGCCGGGGTGCAGGATTGCCAGCCTGTGCCTTTTGATTCTCGTTTTCTCAGGTGATAGGCCCAGCAGTGGGCGTGACTGATTGACTAGTAGCTCAACGTTTCCCTTTTCAAAGCACCGCCACTGTGTTTTCATCAGTGGCTCTTACCACGTCCCCCCTAGAACCGAGGGTACGCGTTTCTCCACATTTATTGTTTGCAGCATTTTTGCTAATGGCCATTCCGAGTGCTGTGAGCGGATAGGTTTTTGTAATTTGGGTTTGCATGTCTTTAAAAATTCCTAAAATTCATCATTTTTCCACGCCTGTTTCTTTTCTTTAAAAAAGAAAAGAAAAGAAAAACGTGGGGGTACAGTATACCTCTTGAAATCGTTTCCTTGGAATGTTGCCCTCTTTCGAATTTTTGGTCGATGTTTGACCCCAGGATTTTTTTGGAGGGCAGGTGTTATTTACAGGCCTGCACGTTTGGTGACTATTTAATGACCATTAGCACTGGGTTTAAAGCTGCTGTTTTGGGAGACGGCCACAAGGCGGCAGCATTTCTCCATTCCCAAATCTGGGTACTAGGGCAGCAGAGCCTTTCTGGAAGTCGTGTTCCTAGGTTGTAAATTAGAATGGAACGTGCCAGGAGAAACGCCCATAAGTTTATGTCGCATCACTTCTGGTTGGTCTTTTAAATGATTTTAATCGGGGTAATGATTAGACTACTGTTTGTCCTGGGTGTACACAATCTGGTTCATTTGTACATTATATACGTCTATTCATGTACAGATCCTCTTCCCATGTGAAATATTACAGAGTGTTCCGTACACCTCCCTTGCTACGTGGTCGGTCTTTTTGATATATGTGTATAACATGTATTTGTATACGTATGGTAACGCTAACCTTAATTTATCCATTCCGCCCACCTTTCCTTTTAGATAAGCGTAGTTGTTTTCTAAGTCTGTGAGCGTCTTTCTCTGTGCAAGTATGTTCATTTGTGTCAGTTATTAGATAACGCCTATAAGTGATATCATAGGATGTAGGTCTTTGGCTTTCCGACTTACCCCATGTTCTGTGATCATCTCCAAGCTCATCTGTGGTGCCTGAAAGAGCAGTGTTTCATTGTTTTCCGTGGTTAATATTCCATTGCGTACGTGGACCACTTCTTCTTAATCCATTCGTCTGTTGATGGACATTTTGGTAGCTTCACCGTCTTGGCTATTGTGAATAAGGCCGCAGTGCAGCTGTTGCAGCCCGGGTCTTCTCGCTTCTGGTCTTCTCAGGTGAGAGGCCCAGGGGTGTGACTGCTGGATTGAACGGTACCTCAATTTTTACTTCTAAAGGCAGCTCCTTTCTGTTCTTATTGGCTGTTGTTAGCACTTTACATCTCACCAGCAGCTAGAGGGTACACAGTTCTCTAAAGCCCCTTCAGTATTGATTGTTTGTAGAATTTTTGCTGATCGTCAGTCGACGGGTGTGAGTTGCAAACTTTTTGTAGATTAGATTTGCATGAGTCTAATAATTCCTGAGGTTGAGCTTTTATCCACTTTCCTTTTTATTTATTTATTTATTTACTTATTTATTTTTGCGGTACGCGGGCCTCTCACTGTTTCGGCCTCTCCCGTTGCGGAGCACAGGCTCTGGACGCGCAGGCTCAGCGGCCCTGGCTCACGGGCCCAGCCACTCCACGGCATGTGGGATCTTCCCGCACCGGGGCACGAACCCGTGTCCCCTGCGTCGGCAGGCGGACTCTCAACCACTGCGCCACCGGGGAAGCCCCTGTTTTGAATTGTTTCGTCCGTTCCCTACCTCAGCACAATATTTTAGGGCAGGTGTCCTTTACGGCCCTGAGTCCTTGTGACTATTAAGTGACCATTAGCTGCGGGCTTAAAGCCGCTCTTGCGGGAAACGGCCACAAGGCGGCAGCATTTCTACCTTTGCAGCTCTGGGTTCTTGGGCGACAGAGCTTTCCTGGAAATGGTGTTAGTAGCCTGCAGATGAGAGGGGAATGTGCCAGGGCAAACCCCCAAGAGCTTATATCTCCTACTTCTTGTTTTTTAAATTAAATTTTTATGACGTGTCAGAGCAAATTTGATAAAAAAAGTGTAGTTTCTCCTAAGTGTACAGAATCTGGTTCATCACATCAACGTATCTGTCTATTCCTCTTTGGATCCTTTCCCGTGTAGGTTATTATAGAGTGTTGAGTAGACCTCTTGGCGTTCCATAGGTATTTTGTGATTATATATTTCATCTGTATTAGTACACGTCTGTTAACCCCCATATCATAATTCATACATTCCTTTCACCTTTCCATTTGGTTAAACGTAATTTTGTTTTCTTAATCCATGCTTTTCCTTCTCTTGGAAATAAGTTCATGAGTATCAATTTTGAGGTAACACCTATAAGTGATGTCATAGGATATCTGTCTTTCAGTTTCTTTCTTACTTCAAGTGGGGTGGTTATCTCTAGGTCCTTATATGGTGGTGCAAACGGCACTGTTTCATTGTTTTCCGTGGCTAATATTCCACTGTTGACATGGACCACTTCCTCTTTGTGCATTTTCCTGTTGCTGGACATTTTGGTTTCTTCCAAGTCTTGGCTATATTAAATGTTTCTGCCGTGCAGGATTGCCAGCCTGTGTCTCTTCCATTCTGCTCTGCTCAGGTGATAGGCGCATCAGAGGACCTACCAGATCGCGTGGTAGCTCAGTTTTTACCCTTAAACGCACCTCCATTATGTTCTCCCTGCCGGCTGTTACCAGTTTACATCCCCCCAGCAGCTAGTGGGTACACAGTTTTCTGAAACCCCTTCAGCATTTATTCTTTGTAGACTTTTTGCTGAAGATCATTCTGACGGCTGTGAGGTGAACATTTCTGTAGATTGGATTTGCATGGCTCTATTAATTGCTGATGTTGAGCATTTTTAAATCCCCTTTTATTTTAAAGGAAAAAAAAGAAGACAGAATGGGCGTGAAACATGCCTCTTGAAATTGTCTTCTTGAAATGTTGACGTCTTTTGAATTTTCTGGTCGATTTACGACCCCAGGATTCTTTTTTTTTTTTTGATGGCAGGTGTCATTTACAGGCCTGCAATTCTTTTGAATATTAAGTGACCATTAGCGCTGTTGTGGGAAACGGCCAGAAGGCGGCAGCACTTCTCCTTACCAAATCCGGTTACTAGGGCAACAGAGCCATAATGGAAGTTGTGTTGTAAGTTGTAAATTAGAATGCAGGGCGCCAGGAAAAAGCCCCTTAGGTTTATGCCTCGTTACTTGCCGTTCGTTTTTTAAATTTAATTTTTATTTTGTATCAGGGCAAATTTGATTACAATGTTTTGCTTGTTCTAGGTGTGCAAGATGTGGTTGTTTCACACGTATACATATATCTATTCTTCTTCGGGTCCTTCTCCCATGTAGCTTATGACGCAATGTTGAGTAGAGTCCTCTTGATATGCCGTAGGTCTGTGGTGATTTTATATTTCACATGTGTTTGTATATCTCTGTTAACCCCAATGTCCTGATGTATCCAATCCTCACACCTTTCCGTTTGGTGAACCATAAGTTTGCTTAATGAATCTGTGATTGGATGTCTCTGTGGAAATATCTTCACTGGTATCAATTTTTAGGTAACCCCTATAAGTGATATCGTACGTTAGGTGTCTTTCGCTTTCTCGCTTACTGCAAGTTGCGTGATCACCTCTAGACTCATCTGTGGTGCTACGAGTGGCATTGATTCATTTTTTACCCAAGCTAGTATTCCATCTCTACACGTAGCAGTTCTTCTTTGTCCACTCATCTGTTGATGGACTTTTGGTTGCTTCCACGCCTTGGCTATGGTAGTACTGCTGCAGTGCAGATTTCCTGCCTGTGTCTTTCCAATTCTGTCTTCTTAGGCTATAGGCCACGGAGTGGGCCTGCTGGATCATAGGGTAGCTGAATGTGTACCTTTTACAGGCACCTCCATTCTGTTCCCATGAGTGGCTCTTACCAGGTTACGTCCCACTTGAGACTGAGGGTATGCATGTCTCCACAACCTCTTCAGCATTGATCGTTTGTAGTTTCTTTGCTGATGGTTATTCTGACTGGTGTGAGTCGATAGCTCTTTGTGGTTGGATTTGCATGTGTCTCATAATCCCTTGAAATTGAGCTTTGAGGCATGTCCTTTTATTTTTCAAACTGTTACGACAGCTTACGTCTTCAAATTGTTTTCTTGAAATATGTGCCACATTTTGAAATATTTTGGCCTTTACCTGCGTCAGGACATTTTGAGGGCAGGTTTCCTTTGCAGCCCTGCAGTACTTGTGCATATGAAGTGACCATTCGCACAGATTTCCGAGCTGCTGTTGCAGGTATCGGCCAGAGGCCGGCAGCATGTCTACCTTGCCCACTCTGGTACCTAGGGAGACAGACCTTCCTG
Source organism: Pseudorca crassidens (assembly GCF_039906515.1). Classification (NCBI taxonomy): domain Eukaryota; kingdom Metazoa; phylum Chordata; class Mammalia; order Artiodactyla; family Delphinidae; genus Pseudorca; species Pseudorca crassidens. The sequence goes on along the minus strand of NC_090317.1, from coordinate 123,892,620 downwards.
CCAGTGGTGTTCCTCAGATATCAATTAGACTGCCATGTGCCCTGATAAACCCCCCAAAGCTTATGTGTCCTTACTCATGTTTGTTTTTTGAATTCATATTTTCTAGTGGAGTACTATTCCATCGTGTACATGGACCACTTCTTCTTGGTGCAGTCCTCTGTTGATGGACATTTTCGTTGCTTCCAAGTGTCGGCTATGGTAAGTATTGCCGGGGTGCAGGATTGCCAGCCTGTGCCTTTTGATTCTCGTTTTCTCAGGTGATAGGCCCAGCAGTGGGCGTGACTGATTGACTAGTAGCTCAACGTTTCCCTTTTCAAAGCACCGCCACTGTGTTTTCATCAGTGGCTCTTACCACGTCCCCCCTAGAACCGAGGGTACGCGTTTCTCCACATTTATTGTTTGCAGCATTTTTGCTAATGGCCATTCCGAGTGCTGTGAGCGGATAGGTTTTTGTAATTTGGGTTTGCATGTCTTTAAAAATTCCTAAAATTCATCATTTTTCCACGCCTGTTTCTTTTCTTTAAAAAAGAAAAGAAAAGAAAAACGTGGGGGTACAGTATACCTCTTGAAATCGTTTCCTTGGAATGTTGCCCTCTTTCGAATTTTTGGTCGATGTTTGACCCCAGGATTTTTTTGGAGGGCAGGTGTTATTTACAGGCCTGCACGTTTGGTGACTATTTAATGACCATTAGCACTGGGTTTAAAGCTGCTGTTTTGGGAGACGGCCACAAGGCGGCAGCATTTCTCCATTCCCAAATCTGGGTACTAGGGCAGCAGAGCCTTTCTGGAAGTCGTGTTCCTAGGTTGTAAATTAGAATGGAACGTGCCAGGAGAAACGCCCATAAGTTTATGTCGCATCACTTCTGGTTGGTCTTTTAAATGATTTTAATCGGGGTAATGATTAGACTACTGTTTGTCCTGGGTGTACACAATCTGGTTCATTTGTACATTATATACGTCTATTCATGTACAGATCCTCTTCCCATGTGAAATATTACAGAGTGTTCCGTACACCTCCCTTGCTACGTGGTCGGTCTTTTTGATATATGTGTATAACATGTATTTGTATACGTATGGTAACGCTAACCTTAATTTATCCATTCCGCCCACCTTTCCTTTTAGATAAGCGTAGTTGTTTTCTAAGTCTGTGAGCGTCTTTCTCTGTGCAAGTATGTTCATTTGTGTCAGTTATTAGATAACGCCTATAAGTGATATCATAGGATGTAGGTCTTTGGCTTTCCGACTTACCCCATGTTCTGTGATCATCTCCAAGCTCATCTGTGGTGCCTGAAAGAGCAGTGTTTCATTGTTTTCCGTGGTTAATATTCCATTGCGTACGTGGACCACTTCTTCTTAATCCATTCGTCTGTTGATGGACATTTTGGTAGCTTCACCGTCTTGGCTATTGTGAATAAGGCCGCAGTGCAGCTGTTGCAGCCCGGGTCTTCTCGCTTCTGGTCTTCTCAGGTGAGAGGCCCAGGGGTGTGACTGCTGGATTGAACGGTACCTCAATTTTTACTTCTAAAGGCAGCTCCTTTCTGTTCTTATTGGCTGTTGTTAGCACTTTACATCTCACCAGCAGCTAGAGGGTACACAGTTCTCTAAAGCCCCTTCAGTATTGATTGTTTGTAGAATTTTTGCTGATCGTCAGTCGACGGGTGTGAGTTGCAAACTTTTTGTAGATTAGATTTGCATGAGTCTAATAATTCCTGAGGTTGAGCTTTTATCCACTTTCCTTTTTATTTATTTATTTATTTACTTATTTATTTTTGCGGTACGCGGGCCTCTCACTGTTTCGGCCTCTCCCGTTGCGGAGCACAGGCTCTGGACGCGCAGGCTCAGCGGCCCTGGCTCACGGGCCCAGCCACTCCACGGCATGTGGGATCTTCCCGCACCGGGGCACGAACCCGTGTCCCCTGCGTCGGCAGGCGGACTCTCAACCACTGCGCCACCGGGGAAGCCCCTGTTTTGAATTGTTTCGTCCGTTCCCTACCTCAGCACAATATTTTAGGGCAGGTGTCCTTTACGGCCCTGAGTCCTTGTGACTATTAAGTGACCATTAGCTGCGGGCTTAAAGCCGCTCTTGCGGGAAACGGCCACAAGGCGGCAGCATTTCTACCTTTGCAGCTCTGGGTTCTTGGGCGACAGAGCTTTCCTGGAAATGGTGTTAGTAGCCTGCAGATGAGAGGGGAATGTGCCAGGGCAAACCCCCAAGAGCTTATATCTCCTACTTCTTGTTTTTTAAATTAAATTTTTATGACGTGTCAGAGCAAATTTGATAAAAAAAGTGTAGTTTCTCCTAAGTGTACAGAATCTGGTTCATCACATCAACGTATCTGTCTATTCCTCTTTGGATCCTTTCCCGTGTAGGTTATTATAGAGTGTTGAGTAGACCTCTTGGCGTTCCATAGGTATTTTGTGATTATATATTTCATCTGTATTAGTACACGTCTGTTAACCCCCATATCATAATTCATACATTCCTTTCACCTTTCCATTTGGTTAAACGTAATTTTGTTTTCTTAATCCATGCTTTTCCTTCTCTTGGAAATAAGTTCATGAGTATCAATTTTGAGGTAACACCTATAAGTGATGTCATAGGATATCTGTCTTTCAGTTTCTTTCTTACTTCAAGTGGGGTGGTTATCTCTAGGTCCTTATATGGTGGTGCAAACGGCACTGTTTCATTGTTTTCCGTGGCTAATATTCCACTGTTGACATGGACCACTTCCTCTTTGTGCATTTTCCTGTTGCTGGACATTTTGGTTTCTTCCAAGTCTTGGCTATATTAAATGTTTCTGCCGTGCAGGATTGCCAGCCTGTGTCTCTTCCATTCTGCTCTGCTCAGGTGATAGGCGCATCAGAGGACCTACCAGATCGCGTGGTAGCTCAGTTTTTACCCTTAAACGCACCTCCATTATGTTCTCCCTGCCGGCTGTTACCAGTTTACATCCCCCCAGCAGCTAGTGGGTACACAGTTTTCTGAAACCCCTTCAGCATTTATTCTTTGTAGACTTTTTGCTGAAGATCATTCTGACGGCTGTGAGGTGAACATTTCTGTAGATTGGATTTGCATGGCTCTATTAATTGCTGATGTTGAGCATTTTTAAATCCCCTTTTATTTTAAAGGAAAAAAAAGAAGACAGAATGGGCGTGAAACATGCCTCTTGAAATTGTCTTCTTGAAATGTTGACGTCTTTTGAATTTTCTGGTCGATTTACGACCCCAGGATTCTTTTTTTTTTTTTGATGGCAGGTGTCATTTACAGGCCTGCAATTCTTTTGAATATTAAGTGACCATTAGCGCTGTTGTGGGAAACGGCCAGAAGGCGGCAGCACTTCTCCTTACCAAATCCGGTTACTAGGGCAACAGAGCCATAATGGAAGTTGTGTTGTAAGTTGTAAATTAGAATGCAGGGCGCCAGGAAAAAGCCCCTTAGGTTTATGCCTCGTTACTTGCCGTTCGTTTTTTAAATTTAATTTTTATTTTGTATCAGGGCAAATTTGATTACAATGTTTTGCTTGTTCTAGGTGTGCAAGATGTGGTTGTTTCACACGTATACATATATCTATTCTTCTTCGGGTCCTTCTCCCATGTAGCTTATGACGCAATGTTGAGTAGAGTCCTCTTGATATGCCGTAGGTCTGTGGTGATTTTATATTTCACATGTGTTTGTATATCTCTGTTAACCCCAATGTCCTGATGTATCCAATCCTCACACCTTTCCGTTTGGTGAACCATAAGTTTGCTTAATGAATCTGTGATTGGATGTCTCTGTGGAAATATCTTCACTGGTATCAATTTTTAGGTAACCCCTATAAGTGATATCGTACGTTAGGTGTCTTTCGCTTTCTCGCTTACTGCAAGTTGCGTGATCACCTCTAGACTCATCTGTGGTGCTACGAGTGGCATTGATTCATTTTTTACCCAAGCTAGTATTCCATCTCTACACGTAGCAGTTCTTCTTTGTCCACTCATCTGTTGATGGACTTTTGGTTGCTTCCACGCCTTGGCTATGGTAGTACTGCTGCAGTGCAGATTTCCTGCCTGTGTCTTTCCAATTCTGTCTTCTTAGGCTATAGGCCACGGAGTGGGCCTGCTGGATCATAGGGTAGCTGAATGTGTACCTTTTACAGGCACCTCCATTCTGTTCCCATGAGTGGCTCTTACCAGGTTACGTCCCACTTGAGACTGAGGGTATGCATGTCTCCACAACCTCTTCAGCATTGATCGTTTGTAGTTTCTTTGCTGATGGTTATTCTGACTGGTGTGAGTCGATAGCTCTTTGTGGTTGGATTTGCATGTGTCTCATAATCCCTTGAAATTGAGCTTTGAGGCATGTCCTTTTATTTTTCAAACTGTTACGACAGCTTACGTCTTCAAATTGTTTTCTTGAAATATGTGCCACATTTTGAAATATTTTGGCCTTTACCTGCGTCAGGACATTTTGAGGGCAGGTTTCCTTTGCAGCCCTGCAGTACTTGTGCATATGAAGTGACCATTCGCACAGATTTCCGAGCTGCTGTTGCAGGTATCGGCCAGAGGCCGGCAGCATGTCTACCTTGCCCACTCTGGTACCTAGGGAGACAGACCTTCCTGCCAGTGGTGTTCCTCAGATATCAATTAGACTGCCATGTGCCCTGATAAACCCCCCAAAGCTTATGTGTCCTTACTCATGTTTGTTTTTTGAATTCATATTTTCTAGTGGAGTACTATTCCATCGTGTACATGGACCACTTCTTCTTGGTGCAGTCCTCTGTTGATGGACATTTTCGTTGCTTCCAAGTGTCGGCTATGGTAAGTATTGCCGGGGTGCAGGATTGCCAGCCTGTGCCTTTTGATTCTCGTTTTCTCAGGTGATAGGCCCAGCAGTGGGCGTGACTGATTGACTAGTAGCTCAACGTTTCCCTTTTCAAAGCACCGCCACTGTGTTTTCATCAGTGGCTCTTACCACGTCCCCCCTAGAACCGAGGGTACGCGTTTCTCCACATTTATTGTTTGCAGCATTTTTGCTAATGGCCATTCCGAGTGCTGTGAGCGGATAGGTTTTTGTAATTTGGGTTTGCATGTCTTTAAAAATTCCTAAAATTCATCATTTTTCCACGCCTGTTTCTTTTCTTTAAAAAAGAAAAGAAAAGAAAAACGTGGGGGTACAGTATACCTCTTGAAATCGTTTCCTTGGAATGTTGCCCTCTTTCGAATTTTTGGTCGATGTTTGACCCCAGGATTTTTTTGGAGGGCAGGTGTTATTTACAGGCCTGCACGTTTGGTGACTATTTAATGACCATTAGCACTGGGTTTAAAGCTGCTGTTTTGGGAGACGGCCACAAGGCGGCAGCATTTCTCCATTCCCAAATCTGGGTACTAGGGCAGCAGAGCCTTTCTGGAAGTCGTGTTCCTAGGTTGTAAATTAGAATGGAACGTGCCAGGAGAAACGCCCATAAGTTTATGTCGCATCACTTCTGGTTGGTCTTTTAAATGATTTTAATCGGGGTAATGATTAGACTACTGTTTGTCCTGGGTGTACACAATCTGGTTCATTTGTACATTATATACGTCTATTCATGTACAGATCCTCTTCCCATGTGAAATATTACAGAGTGTTCCGTACACCTCCCTTGCTACGTGGTCGGTCTTTTTGATATATGTGTATAACATGTATTTGTATACGTATGGTAACGCTAACCTTAATTTATCCATTCCGCCCACCTTTCCTTTTAGATAAGCGTAGTTGTTTTCTAAGTCTGTGAGCGTCTTTCTCTGTGCAAGTATGTTCATTTGTGTCAGTTATTAGATAACGCCTATAAGTGATATCATAGGATGTAGGTCTTTGGCTTTCCGACTTACCCCATGTTCTGTGATCATCTCCAAGCTCATCTGTGGTGCCTGAAAGAGCAGTGTTTCATTGTTTTCCGTGGTTAATATTCCATTGCGTACGTGGACCACTTCTTCTTAATCCATTCGTCTGTTGATGGACATTTTGGTAGCTTCACCGTCTTGGCTATTGTGAATAAGGCCGCAGTGCAGCTGTTGCAGCCCGGGTCTTCTCGCTTCTGGTCTTCTCAGGTGAGAGGCCCAGGGGTGTGACTGCTGGATTGAACGGTACCTCAATTTTTACTTCTAAAGGCAGCTCCTTTCTGTTCTTATTGGCTGTTAGCACTTTACATCTCACCAGCAGCTAGAGGGTACACAGTTCTCTAAAGCCCCTTCAGTATTGATTGTTTGTAGAATTTTTGCTGATCGTCAGTCGACGGGTGTGAGTTGCAAACTTTTTGTAGATTAGATTTGCATGAGTCTAATAATTCCTGAGGTTGAGCTTTTATCCACTTTCCTTTTTATTTATTTATTTATTTACTTATTTATTTTTGCGGTACGCGGGCCTCTCACTGTTTCGGCCTCTCCCGTTGCGGAGCACAGGCTCTGGACGCGCAGGCTCAGCGGCCCTGGCTCACGGGCCCAGCCACTCCACGGCATGTGGGATCTTCCCGCACCGGGGCACGAACCCGTGTCCCCTGCGTCGGCAGGCGGACTCTCAACCACTGCGCCACCGGGGAAGCCCCTGTTTTGAATTGTTTCGTCCGTTCCCTACCTCAGCACAATATTTTAGGGCAGGTGTCCTTTACGGCCCTGAGTCCTTGTGACTATTAAGTGACCATTAGCTGCGGGCTTAAAGCCGCTCTTGCGGGAAACGGCCACAAGGCGGCAGCATTTCTACCTTTGCAGCTCTGGGTTCTTGGGCGACAGAGCTTTCCTGGAAATGGCGTTAGTAGCCTGCAGATGAGAGGGGAATGTGCCAGGGCAAACCCCCAAGAGCTTATATCTCCTACTTCTTGTTTTTTAAATTAAATTTTTATGACGTGTCAGAGCAAATTTGATAAAAAAAGTGTAGTTTCTCCTAAGTGTACAGAATCTGGTTCATCACATCAACGTATCCGTCTATTCCTCTTTGGATCCTTTCCCGTGTAGGTTATTATAGAGTGTTGAGTAGACCTCTTGGCGTTCCATAGGTATTTTGTGATTATATATTTCATCTGTATTAGTACACGTCTGTTAACCCCCATATCATAATTCATACATTCCTTTCACCTTTCCATTTGGTTAAACGTAATTTTGTTTTCTTAATCCATGCTTTTCCTTCTCTTGGAAATAAGTTCATGAGTATCAATTTTGAGGTAACACCTATAAGTGATGTCATAGGATATCTGTCTTTCAGTTTCTTTCTTACTTCAAGTGGGGTGGTTATCTCTAGGTCCTTATATGGTGGTGCAAACGGCACTGTTTCATTGTTTTCCGTGGCTAATATTCCACTGTTGACATGGACCACTTCCTCTTTGTGCATTTTCCTGTTGCTGGACATTTTGGTTTCTTCCAAGTCTTGGCTATATTAAATGTTTCTGCCGTGCAGGATTGCCAGCCTGTGTCTCTTCCATTCTGCTCTGCTCAGGTGATAGGCGCATCAGAGGACCTACCAGATCGCGTGGTAGCTCAGTTTTTACCCTTAAACGCACCTCCATTATGTTCTCCCTGCCGGCTGTTACCAGTTTACATCCCCCCAGCAGCTAGTGGGTACACAGTTTTCTGAAACCCCTTCAGCATTTATTCTTTGTAGACTTTTTGCTGAAGATCATTCTGACGGCTGTGAGGTGAACATTTCTGTAGATTGGATTTGCATGGCTCTATTAATTGCTGATGTTGAGCATTTTTAAATCCCCTTTTATTTTAAAGGAAAAAAAAGAAGACAGAATGGGCGTGAAACATGCCTCTTGAAATTGTCTTCTTGAAATGTTGACGTCTTTTGAATTTTCTGGTCGATTTACGACCCCAGGATTCTTTTTTTTTTTTTGATGGCAGGTGTCATTTACAGGCCTGCAATTCTTTTGAATATTAAGTGACCATTAGCGCTGTTGTGGGAAACGGCCAGAAGGCGGCAGCACTTCTCCTTACCAAATCCGGTTACTAGGGCAACAGAGCCATAATGGAAGTTGTGTTGTAAGTTGTAAATTAGAATGCAGGGCGCCAGGAAAAAGCCCCTTAGGTTTATGCCTCGTTACTTGCCGTTCGTTTTTTAAATTTAATTTTTATTTTGTATCAGGGCAAATTTGATTACAATGTTTTGCTTGTTCTAGGTGTGCAAGATGTGGTTGTTTCACACGTATACATATATCTATTCTTCTTCGGGTCCTTCTCCCATGTAGCTTATGACGCAATGTTGAGTAGAGTCCTCTTGATATGCCGTAGGTCTGTGGTGATTTTATATTTCACATGTGTTTGTATATCTCTGTTAACCCCAATGTCCTGATGTATCCAATCCTCACACCTTTCCGTTTGGTGAACCATAAGTTTGCTTAATGAATCTGTGATTGGATGTCTCTGTGGAAATATCTTCACTGGTATCAATTTTTAGGTAACCCCTATAAGTGATATCGTACGTTAGGTGTCTTTCGCTTTCTCGCTTACTGCAAGTTGCGTGATCACCTCTAGACTCATCTGTGGTGCTACGAGTGGCATTGATTCATTTTTTACCCAAGCTAGTATTCCATCTCTACACGTAGCAGTTCTTCTTTGTCCACTCATCTGTTGATGGACTTTTGGTTGCTTCCACGCCTTGGCTATGGTAGTACTGCTGCAGTGCAGATTTCCTGCCTGTGTCTTTCCAATTCTGTCTTCTTAGGCTATAGGCCACGGAGTGGGCCTGCTGGATCATAGGGTAGCTGAATGTGTACCTTTTACAGGCACCTCCATTCTGTTCCCATGAGTGGCTCTTACCAGGTTACGTCCCACTTGAGACTGAGGGTATGCATGTCTCCACAACCTCTTCAGCATTGATCGTTTGTAGTTTCTTTGCTGATGGTTATTCTGACTGGTGTGAGTCGATAGCTCTTTGTGGTTGGATTTGCATGTGTCTCATAATCCCTTGAAATTGAGCTTTGAGGCATGTCCTTTTATTTTTCAAACTGTTACGACAGCTTACGTCTTCAAATTGTTTTCTTGAAATATGTGCCACATTTTGAAATATTTTGGCCTTTACCTGCGTCAGGACATTTTGAGGGCAGGTTTCCTTTGCAGCCCTGCAGTACTTGTGCATATGAAGTGACCATTCGCACAGATTTCCGAGCTGCTGTTGCAGGTATCGGCCAGAGGCCGGCAGCATGTCTACCTTGCCCACTCTGGTACCTAGGGAGACAGACCTTCCTGCCAGTGGTGTTCCTCAGATATCAATTAGACTGCCATGTGCCCTGATAAACCCCCCAAAGCTTATGTGTCCTTACTCATGTTTGTTTTTTGAATTCATATTTTCTAGTGGAGTACTATTCCATCGTGTACATGGACCACTTCTTCTTGGTGCAGTCCTCTGTTGATGGACATTTTCGTTGCTTCCAAGTGTCGGCTATGGTAAGTATTGCCGGGGTGCAGGATTGCCAGCCTGTGCCTTTTGATTCTCGTTTTCTCAGGTGATAGGCCCAGCAGTGGGCGTGACTGATTGACTAGTAGCTCAACGTTTCCCTTTTCAAAGCACCGCCACTGTGTTTTCATCAGTGGCTCTTACCACGTCCCCCCTAGAACCGAGGGTACGCGTTTCTCCACATTTATTGTTTGCAGCATTTTTGCTAATGGCCATTCCGAGTGCTGTGAGCGGATAGGTTTTTGTAATTTGGGTTTGCATGTCTTTAAAAATTCCTAAAATTCATCATTTTTCCACGCCTGTTTCTTTTCTTTAAAAAAGAAAAGAAAAGAAAAACGTGGGGGTACAGTATACCTCTTGAAATCGTTTCCTTGGAATGTTGCCCTCTTTCGAATTTTTGGTCGATGTTTGACCCCAGGATTTTTTTGGAGGGCAGGTGTTATTTACAGGCCTGCACGTTTGGTGACTATTTAATGACCATTAGCACTGGGTTTAAAGCTGCTGTTTTGGGAGACGGCCACAAGGCGGCAGCATTTCTCCATTCCCAAATCTGGGTACTAGGGCAGCAGAGCCTTTCTGGAAGTCGTGTTCCTAGGTTGTAAATTAGAATGGAACGTGCCAGGAGAAACGCCCATAAGTTTATGTCGCATCACTTCTGGTTGGTCTTTTAAATGATTTTAATCGGGGTAATGATTAGACTACTGTTTGTCCTGGGTGTACACAATCTGGTTCATTTGTACATTATATACGTCTATTCATGTACAGATCCTCTTCCCATGTGAAATATTACAGAGTGTTCCGTACACCTCCCTTGCTACGTGGTCGGTCTTTTTGATATATGTGTATAACATGTATTTGTATACGTATGGTAACGCTAACCTTAATTTATCCATTCCGCCCACCTTTCCTTTTAGATAAGCGTAGTTGTTTTCTAAGTCTGTGAGCGTCTTTCTCTGTGCAAGTATGTTCATTTGTGTCAGTTATTAGATAACGCCTATAAGTGATATCATAGGATGTAGGTCTTTGGCTTTCCGACTTACCCCATGTTCTGTGATCATCTCCAAGCTCGTCTGTGGTGCCTGAAAGAGCAGTGTTTCATTGTTTTCCGTGGTTAATATTCCATTGCGTACGTGGACCACTTCTTCCATTCGTCTGTTGATGGACATTTTGGTAGCTTCACCGTCTTGGCTATTGTGAATAAGGCCGCAGTGCAGCTGTTGCAGCCCGGGTCTTCTCGCTTCTGGTCTTCTCAGGTGAGAGGCCCAGGGGTGTGACTGCTGGATTGAACGGTACCTCAATTTTTACTTCTAAAGGCAGCTCCTTTCTGTTCTTATTGGCTGTTGTTAGCACTTTACATCTCACCAGCAGCTAGAGGGTACACAGTTCTCTAAAGCCCCTTCAGTATTGATTGTTTGTAGAATTTTTGCTGATCGTCAGTCGACGGGTGTGAGTTGCAAACTTTTTGTAGATTAGATTTGCATGAGTCTAATAATTCCTGAGGTTGAGCTTTTATCCACTTTCCTTTTTATTTATTTATTTATTTACTTATTTATTTTTGCGGTACGCGGGCCTCTCACTGTTTCGGCCTCTCCCGTTGCGGAGCACAGGCTCTGGACGCGCAGGCTCAGCGGCCCTGGCTCACGGGCCCAGCCACTCCACGGCATGTGGGATCTTCCCGCACCGGGGCACGAACCCGTGTCCCCTGCGTCGGCAGGCGGACTCTCAACCACTGCGCCACCGGGGAAGCCCCTGTTTTGAATTGTTTCGTCCGTTCCCTACCTCAGCACAATATTTTAGGGCAGGTGTCCTTTACGGCCCTGAGTCCTTGTGACTATTAAGTGACCATTAGCTGCGGGCTTAAAGCCGCTCTTGCGGGAAACGGCCACAAGGCGGCAGCATTTCTACCTTTGCAGCTCTGGGTTCTTGGGCGACAGAGCTTTCCTGGAAATGGTGTTAGTAGCCTGCAGATGAGAGGGGAATGTGCCAGGGCAAACCCCCAAGAGCTTATATCTCCTACTTCTTGTTTTTTAAATTAAATTTTTATGACGTGTCAGAGCAAATTTGATAAAAAAAGTGTAGTTTCTCCTAAGTGTACAGAATCTGGTTCATCACATCAACGTATCTGTCTATTCCTCTTTGGATCCTTTCCCGTGTAGGTTATTATAGAGTGTTGAGTAGACCTCTTGGCGTTCCATAGGTATTTTGTGATTATATATTTCATCTGTATTAGTACACGTCTGTTAACCCCCATATCATAATTCGTACATTCCTTTCACCTTTCCATTTGGTTAAACGTAATTTTGTTTTCTTAATCCATGCTTTTCCTTCTCTTGGAAATAAGTTCATGAGTATCAATTTTGAGGTAACACCTATAAGTGATGTCATAGGATATCTGTCTTTCAGTTTCTTTCTTACTTCAAGTGGGGTGGTTATCTCTAGGTCCTTATATGGTGGTGCAAACGGCACTGTTTCATTGTTTTCCGTGGCTAATATTCCACTGTTGACATGGACCACTTCCTCTTTGTGCATTTTCCTGTTGCTGGACATTTTGGTTTCTTCCAAGTCTTGGCTATATTAAATGTTTCTGCCGTGCAGGATTGCCAGCCTGTGTCTCTTCCATTCTGCTCTGCTCAGGTGATAGGCGCATCAGAGGACCTACCAGATCGCGTGGTAGCTCAGTTTTTACCCTTAAACGCACCTCCATTATGTTCTCCCTGCCGGCTGTTACCAGTTTACATCCCCCCAGCAGCTAGTGGGTACACAGTTTTCTGAAACCCCTTCAGCATTTATTCTTTGTAGACTTTTTGCTGAAGATCATTCTGACGGCTGTGAGGTGAACATTTCTGTAGATTGGATTTGCATGGCTCTATTAATTGCTGATGTTGAGCATTTTTAAATCCCCTTTTATTTTAAAGGAAAAAAAAGAAGACAGAATGGGCGTGAAACATGCCTCTTGAAATTGTCTTCTTGAAATGTTGACGTCTTTTGAATTTTCTGGTCGATTTACGACCCCAGGATTCTTTTTTTTTTTTTTGATGGCAGGTGTCATTTACAGGCCTGCAATTCTTTTGAATATTAAGTGACCATTAGCGCTGTTGTGGGAAACGGCCAGAAGGCGGCAGCACTTCTCCTTACCAAATCCGGTTACTAGGGCAACAGAGCCATAATGGAAGTTGTGTTGTAAGTTGTAAATTAGAATGCAGGGCGCCAGGAAAAAGCCCCTTAGGTTTATGCCTCGTTACTTGCCGTTCGTTTTTTAAATTTAATTTTTATTTTGTATCAGGGCAAATTTGATTACAATGTTTTGCTTGTTCTAGGTGTGCAAGATGTGGTTGTTTCACACGTATACATATATCTATTCTTCTTCGGGTCCTTCTCCCATGTAGCTTATGACGCAATGTTGAGTAGAGTCCTCTTGATATGCCGTAGGTCTGTGGTGATTTTATATTTCACATGTGTTTGTATATCTCTGTTAACCCCAATGTCCTGATGTATCCAATCTTCACACCTTTCCGTTTGGTGAACCATAAGTTTGCTTAATGAATCTGTGATTGGATGTCTCTGTGGAAATATCTTCACTGGTATCAATTTTTAGGTAACCCCTATAAGTGATATCGTACGTTAGGTGTCTTTCGCTTTCTCGCTTACTGCAAGTTGCGTGATCACCTCTAGACTCATCTGTGGTGCTACGAGTGGCATTGATTCATTTTTTACCCAAGCTAGTATTCCATCTCTACACGTAGCAGTTCTTCTTTGTCCACTCATCTGTTGATGGACTTTTGGTTGCTTCCACGCCTTGGCTATGGTAGTACTGCTGCAGTGCAGATTTCCTGCCTGTGTCTTTCCAATTCTGTCTTCTTAGGCTATAGGCCACGGAGTGGGCCTGCTGGATCATAGGGTAGCTGAATGTGTACCTTTTACAGGCACCTCCATTCTGTTCCCATGAGTGGCTCTTACCAGGTTACGTCCCACTTGAGACTGAGGGTATGCATGTCTCCACAACCTCTTCAGCATTGATCGTTTGTAGTTTCTTTGCTGATGGTTATTCTGACTGGTGTGAGTCGATAGCTCTTTGTGGTTGGATTTGCATGTGTCTCATAATCCCTTGAAATTGAGCTTTGAGGCATGTCCTTTTATTTTTCAAACTGTTACGACAGCTTACGTCTTCAAATTGTTTTCTTGAAATATGTGCCACATTTTGAAATATTTTGGCCTTTACCTGCGTCAGGACATTTTGAGGGCAGGTTTCCTTTGCAGCCCTGCAGTACTTGTGCATATGAAGTGACCATTCGCACAGATTTCCGAGCTGCTGTTGCAGGTATCGGCCAGAGGCCAGCAGCATGTCTACGTTGCCCACTCTGGTACCTAGGGAGACAGACCTTCCTGCCAGTGGTGTTCCTCAGATATCAATTAGACTGCCATGTGCCCTGATAAACCCCCCAAAGCTTATGTGTCCTTACTCATGTTTGTTTTTTGAATTCATATTTTCTAGTGGAGTACTATTCCATCGTGTACATGGACCACTTCTTCTTGGTGCAGTCCTCTGTTGATGGACATTTTCGTTGCTTCCAAGTGTCGGCTATGGTAAGTATTGCCGGGGTGCAGGATTGCCAGCCTGTGCCTTTTGATTCTCGTTTTCTCAGGTGATAGGCCCAGCAGTGGGCGTGACTGATTGACTAGTAGCTCAACGTTTCCCTTTTCAAAGCACCGCCACTGTGTTTTCATCAGTGGCTCTTACCACGTCCCCCCTAGAACCGAGGGTACGCGTTTCTCCACATTTATTGTTTGCAGCATTTTTGCTAATGGCCATTCCGAGTGCTGTGAGCGGATAGGTGTTTGTAATTTGGGTTTGCATGTCTTTAAAAATTCCTAAAATTCATCATTTTTCCACGCCTGTTTCTTTTCTTTAAAAAAGAAAAGAAAAGAAAAGAAAAACGTGGGGGTACAGTATACCTCTTGAAATCGTTTCCTTGGAATGTTGCCCTCTTTCGAATTTTTGGTCGATGTTTGACCCCAGGATTTTTTTGGAGGGCAGGTGTTATTTACAGGCCTGCACGTTTGGTGACTATTTAATGACCATTAGCACTGGGTTTAAAGCTGCTGTTTTGGGAGACGGCCACAAGGCGGCAGCATTTCTCCATTCCCAAATCTGGGTACTAGGGCAGCAGAGCCTTTCTGGAAGTCGTGTTCCTAGGTTGTAAATTAGAATGGAACGTGCCAGGAGAAACGCCCATAAGTTTATGTCGCATCACTTCTGGTTGGTCTTTTAAATGATTTTAATCGGGGTAATGATTAGACTACTGTTTGTCCTGGGTGTACACAATCTGGTTCATTTGTACATTATATACGTCTATTCATGTACAGATCCTCTTCCCATGTGAAATATTACAGAGTGTTCCGTACACCTCCCTTGCTACGTGGTCGGTCTTTTTGATATATGTGTATAACGTGTATTTGTATACGTATGGTAACGCTAACCTTAATTTATCCATTCCGCCCACCTTTCCTTTTAGATAAGCGTAGTTGTTTTCTAAGTCTGTGAGCGTCTTTCTCTGTGCAAGTATGTTCATTTGTGTCAGTTATTAGATAACGCCTATAAGTGATATCATAGGATGTAGGTCTTTGGCTTTCCGACTTACCCCATGTTCTGTGATCATCTCCAAGCTCGTCTGTGGTGCCTGAAAGAGCAGTGTTTCATTGTTTTCCGTGGTTAATATTCCATTGCGTACGTGGACCACTTCTTCTTAATCCATTCGTCTGTTGATGGACATTTTGGTAGCTTCACCGTCTTGGCTATTGTGAATAAGGCCGCAGTGCAGCTGTTGCAGCCCGGGTCTTCTCGCTTCTGGTCTTCTCAGGTGAGAGGCCCAGGGGTGTGACTGCTGGATTGAACGGTACCTCAATTTTTACTTCTAAAGGCAGCTCCTTTCTGTTCTTATTGGCTGTTAGCACTTTACATCTCACCAGCAGCTAGAGGGTACACAGTTCTCTAAAGCCCCTTCAGTATTGATTGTTTGTAGAATTTTTGCTGATCGTCAGTCGACGGGTGTGAGTTGCAAACTTTTTGTAGATTAGATTTGCATGAGTCTAATAATTCCTGAGGTTGAGCTTTTATCCACTTTCCTTTTTATTTATTTATTTATTTACTTATTTATTTTTGCGGTACGCGGGCCTCTCACTGTTTCGGCCTCTCCCGTTGCGGAGCACAGGCTCTGGACGCGCAGGCTCAGCGGCCCTGGCTCACGGGCCCAGCCACTCCACGGCATGTGGGATCTTCCCGCACCGGGGCACGAACCCGTGTCCCCTGCGTCGGCAGGCGGACTCTCAACCACTGCGCCACCGGGGAAGCCCCTGTTTTGAATTGTTTCGTCCGTTCCCTACCTCAGCACAATATTTTAGGGCAGGTGTCCTTTACGGCCCTGAGTCCTTGTGACTATTAAGTGACCATTAGCTGCGGGCTTAAAGCCGCTCTTGCGGGAAACGGCCACAAGGCGGCAGCATTTCTACCTTTGCAGCTCTGGGTTCTTGGGCGACAGAGCTTTCCTGGAAATGGCGTTAGTAGCCTGCAGATGAGAGGGGAATGTGCCAGGGCAAACCCCCAAGAGCTTATATCTCCTACTTCTTGTTTTTTAAATTAAATTTTTATGACGTGTCAGAGCAAATTTGATAAAAAAAGTGTAGTTTCTCCTAAGTGTACAGAATCTGGTTCATCACATCAACGTATCCGTCTATTCCTCTTTGGATCCTTTCCCGTGTAGGTTATTATAGAGTGTTGAGTAGACCTCTTGGCGTTCCATAGGTATTTTGTGATTATATATTTCATCTGTATTAGTACACGTCTGTTAACCCCCATATCATAATTCATACATTCCTTTCACCTTTCCATTTGGTTAAACGTAATTTTGTTTTCTTAATCCATGCTTTTCCTTCTCTTGGAAATAAGTTCATGAGTATCAATTTTGAGGTAACACCTATAAGTGATGTCATAGGATATCTGTCTTTCAGTTTCTTTCTTACTTCAAGTGGGGTGGTTATCTCTAGGTCCTTATATGGTGGTGCAAACGGCACTGTTTCATTGTTTTCCGTGGCTAATATTCCACTGTTGACATGGACCACTTCCTCTTTGTGCATTTTCCTGTTGCTGGACATTTTGGTTTCTTCCAAGTCTTGGCTATATTAAATGTTTCTGCCGTGCAGGATTGCCAGCCTGTGTCTCTTCCATTCTGCTCTGCTCAGGTGATAGGCGCATCAGAGGACCTACCAGATCGCGTGGTAGCTCAGTTTTTACCCTTAAACGCACCTCCATTATGTTCTCCCTGCCGGCTGTTACCAGTTTACATCCCCCCAGCAGCTAGTGGGTACACAGTTTTCTGAAACCCCTTCAGCATTTATTCTTTGTAGACTTTTTGCTGAAGATCATTCTGACGGCTGTGAGGTGAACATTTCTGTAGATTGGATTTGCATGGCTCTATTAATTGCTGATGTTGAGCATTTTTAAATCCCCTTTTATTTTAAAGGAAAAAAAAGAAGACAGAATGGGCGTGAAACATGCCTCTTGAAATTGTCTTCTTGAAATGTTGACGTCTTTTGAATTTTCTGGTCGATTTACGACCCCAGGATTCTTTTTTTTTTTTTTGATGGCAGGTGTCATTTACAGGCCTGCAATTCTTTTGAATATTAAGTGACCATTAGCGCTGTTGTGGGAAACGGCCAGAAGGCGGCAGCACTTCTCCTTACCAAATCCGGTTACTAGGGCAACAGAGCCATAATGGAAGTTGTGTTGTAAGTTGTAAATTAGAATGCAGGGCGCCAGGAAAAAGCCCCTTAGGTTTATGCCTCGTTACTTGCCGTTCGTTTTTTAAATTTAATTTTTATTTTGTATCAGGGCAAATTTGATTACAATGTTTTGCTTGTTCTAGGTGTGCAAGATGTGGTTGTTTCACACGTATACATATATCTATTCTTCTTCGGGTCCTTCTCCCATGTAGCTTATGACGCAATGTTGAGTAGAGTCCTCTTGATATGCCGTAGGTCTGTGGTGATTTTATATTTCACATGTGTTTGTATATCTCTGTTAACCCCAATGTCCTGATGTATCCAATCCTCACACCTTTCCGTTTGGTGAACCATAAGTTTGCTTAATGAATCTGTGATTGGATGTCTCTGTGGAAATATCTTCACTGGTATCAATTTTTAGGTAACCCCTATAAGTGATATCGTACGTTAGGTGTCTTTCGCTTTCTCGCTTACTGCAAGTTGCGTGATCACCTCTAGACTCATCTGTGGTGCTACGAGTGGCATTGATTCATTTTTTACCCAAGCTAGTATTCCATCTCTACACGTAGCAGTTCTTCTTTGTCCACTCATCTGTTGATGGACTTTTGGTTGCTTCCACGCCTTGGCTATGGTAGTACTGCTGCAGTGCAGATTTCCTGCCTGTGTCTTTCCAATTCTGTCTTCTTAGGCTATAGGCCACGGAGTGGGCCTGCTGGATCATAGGGTAGCTGAATGTGTACCTTTTACAGGCACCTCCATTCTGTTCCCATGAGTGGCTCTTACCAGGTTACGTCCCACTTGAGACTGAGGGTATGCATGTCTCCACAACCTCTTCAGCATTGATCGTTTGTAGTTTCTTTGCTGATGGTTATTCTGACTGGTGTGAGTCGATAGCTCTTTGTGGTTGGATTTGCATGTGTCTCATAATCCCTTGAAATTGAGCTTTGAGGCATGTCCTTTTATTTTTCAAACTGTTACGACAGCTTACGTCTTCAAATTGTTTTCTTGAAATATGTGCCACATTTTGAAATATTTTGGCCTTTACCTGCGTCAGGACATTTTGAGGGCAGGTTTCCTTTGCAGCCCTGCAGTACTTGTGCATATGAAGTGACCATTCGCACAGATTTCCGAGCTGCTGTTGCAGGTATCGGCCAGAGGCCAGCAGCATGTCTACGTTGCCCACTCTGGTACCTAGGGAGACAGACCTTCCTGCCAGTGGTGTTCCTCAGATATCAATTAGACTGCCATGTGCCCTGATAAACCCCCCAAAGCTTATGTGTCCTTACTCATGTTTGTTTTTTGAATTCATATTTTCTAGTGGAGTACTATTCCATCGTGTACATGGACCACTTCTTCTTGGTGCAGTCCTCTGTTGATGGACATTTTCGTTGCTTCCAAGTGTCGGCTATGGTAAGTATTGCCGGGGTGCAGGATTGCCAGCCTGTGCCTTTTGATTCTCGTTTTCTCAGGTGATAGGCCCAGCAGTGGGCGTGACTGATTGACTAGTAGCTCAACGTTTCCCTTTTCAAAGCACCGCCACTGTGTTTTCATCAGTGGCTCTTACCACGTCCCCCCTAGAACCGAGGGTACGCGTTTCTCCACATTTATTGTTTGCAGCATTTTTGCTAATGGCCATTCCGAGTGCTGTGAGCGGATAGGTTTTTGTAATTTGGGTTTGCATGTCTTTAAAAATTCCTAAAATTCATCATTTTTCCACGCCTGTTTCTTTTCTTTAAAAAAGAAAAGAAAAGAAAAGAAAAACGTGGGGGTACAGTATACCTCTTGAAATCGTTTCCTTGGAATGTTGCCCTCTTTCGAATTTTTGGTCGATGTTTGACCCCAGGATTTTTTTGGAGGGCAGGTGTTATTTACAGGCCTGCACGTTTGGTGACTATTTAATGACCATTAGCACTGGGTTTAAAGCTGCTGTTTTGGGAGACGGCCACAAGGCGGCAGCATTTCTCCATTCCCAAATCTGGGTACTAGGGCAGCAGAGCCTTTCTGGAAGTCGTGTTCCTAGGTTGTAAATTAGAATGGAACGTGCCAGGAGAAACGCCCATAAGTTTATGTCGCATCACTTCTGGTTGGTCTTTTAAATGATTTTAATCGGGGTAATGATTAGACTACTGTTTGTCCTGGGTGTACACAATCTGGTTCATTTGTACATTATATACGTCTATTCATGTACAGATCCTCTTCCCATGTGAAATATTACAGAGTGTTCCGTACACCTCCCTTGCTACGTGGTCGGTCTTTTTGATATATGTGTATAACGTGTATTTGTATACGTATGGTAACGCTAACCTTAATTTATCCATTCCGCCCACCTTTCCTTTTAGATAAGCGTAGTTGTTTTCTAAGTCTGTGAGCGTCTTTCTCTGTGCAAGTATGTTCATTTGTGTCAGTTATTAGATAACGCCTATAAGTGATATCATAGGATGTAGGTCTTTGGCTTTCCGACTTACCCCATGTTCTGTGATCATCTCCAAGCTCGTCTGTGGTGCCTGAAAGAGCAGTGTTTCATTGTTTTCCGTGGTTAATATTCCATTGCGTACGTGGACCACTTCTTCTTAATCCATTCGTCTGTTGATGGACATTTTGGTAGCTTCACCGTCTTGGCTATTGTGAATAAGGCCGCAGTGCAGCTGTTGCAGCCCGGGTCTTCTCGCTTCTGGTCTTCTCAGGTGAGAGGCCCAGGGGTGTGACTGCTGGATTGAACGGTACCTCAATTTTTACTTCTAAAGGCAGCTCCTTTCTGTTCTTATTGGCTGTTAGCACTTTACATCTCACCAGCAGCTAGAGGGTACACAGTTCTCTAAAGCCCCTTCAGTATTGATTGTTTGTAGAATTTTTGCTGATCGTCAGTCGACGGGTGTGAGTTGCAAACTTTTTGTAGATTAGATTTGCATGAGTCTAATAATTCCTGAGGTTGAGCTTTTATCCACTTTCCTTTTTATTTATTTATTTATTTACTTATTTATTTTTGCGGTACGCGGGCCTCTCACTGTTTCGGCCTCTCCCGTTGCGGAGCACAGGCTCTGGACGCGCAGGCTCAGCGGCCCTGGCTCACGGGCCCAGCCACTCCACGGCATGTGGGATCTTCCCGCACCGGGGCACGAACCCGTGTCCCCTGCGTCGGCAGGCGGACTCTCAACCACTGCGCCACCGGGGAAGCCCCTGTTTTGAATTGTTTCGTCCGTTCCCTACCTCAGCACAATATTTTAGGGCAGGTGTCCTTTACGGCCCTGAGTCCTTGTGACTATTAAGTGACCATTAGCTGCGGGCTTAAAGCCGCTCTTGCGGGAAACGGCCACAAGGCGGCAGCATTTCTACCTTTGCAGCTCTGGGTTCTTGGGCGACAGAGCTTTCCTGGAAATGGTGTTAGTAGCCTGCAGATGAGAGGGGAATGTGCCAGGGCAAACCCCCAAGAGCTTATATCTCCTACTTCTTGTTTTTTAAATTAAATTTTTATGACGTGTCAGAGCAAATTTGATAAAAAAAGTGTAGTTTCTCCTAAGTGTACAGAATCTGGTTCATCACATCAACGTATCTGTCTATTCCTCTTTGGATCCTTTCCCGTGTAGGTTATTATAGAGTGTTGAGTAGACCTCTTGGCGTTCCATAGGTATTTTGTGATTATATATTTCATCTGTATTAGTACACGTCTGTTAACCCCCATATCATAATTCATACATTCCTTTCACCTTTCCATTTGGTTAAACGTAATTTTGTTTTCTTAATCCATGCTTTTCCTTCTCTTGGAAATAAGTTCATGAGTATCAATTTTGAGGTAACACCTATAAGTGATGTCATAGGATATCTGTCTTTCAGTTTCTTTCTTACTTCAAGTGGGGTGGTTATCTCTAGGTCCTTATATGGTGGTGCAAACGGCACTGTTTCATTGTTTTCCGTGGCTAATATTCCACTGTTGACATGGACCACTTCCTCTTTGTGCATTTTCCTGTTGCTGGACATTTTGGTTTCTTCCAAGTCTTGGCTATATTAAATGTTTCTGCCGTGCAGGATTGCCAGCCTGTGTCTCTTCCATTCTGCTCTGCTCAGGTGATAGGCGCATCAGAGGACCTACCAGATCGCGTGGTAGCTCAGTTTTTACCCTTAAACGCACCTCCATTATGTTCTCCCTGCCGGCTGTTACCAGTTTACATCCCCCCAGCAGCTAGTGGGTACACAGTTTTCTGAAACCCCTTCAGCATTTATTCTTTGTAGACTTTTTGCTGAAGATCATTCTGACGGCTGTGAGGTGAACATTTCTGTAGATTGGATTTGCATGGCTCTATTAATTGCTGATGTTGAGCATTTTTAAATCCCCTTTTATTTTAAAGGAAAAAAAAGAAGACAGAATGGGCGTGAAACATGCCTCTTGAAATTGTCTTCTTGAAATGTTGACGTCTTTTGAATTTTCTGGTCGATTTACGACCCCAGGATTCTTTTTTTTTTTTTTGATGGCAGGTGTCATTTACAGGCCTGCAATTCTTTTGAATATTAAGTGACCATTAGCGCTGTTGTGGGAAACGGCCAGAAGGCGGCAGCACTTCTCCTTACCAAATCCGGTTACTAGGGCAACAGAGCCATAATGGAAGTTGTGTTGTAAGTTGTAAATTAGAATGCAGGGCGCCAGGAAAAAGCCCCTTAGGTTTATGCCTCGTTACTTGCCGTTCGTTTTTTAAATTTAATTTTTATTTTGTATCAGGGCAAATTTGATTACAATGTTTTGCTTGTTCTAGGTGTGCAAGATGTGGTTGTTTCACACGTATACATATATCTATTCTTCTTCGGGTCCTTCTCCCATGTAGCTTATGACGCAATGTTGAGTAGAGTCCTCTTGATATGCCGTAGGTCTGTGGTGATTTTATATTTCACATGTGTTTGTATATCTCTGTTAACCCCAATGTCCTGATGTATCCAATCTTCACACCTTTCCGTTTGGTGAACCATAAGTTTGCTTAATGAATCTGTGATTGGATGTCTCTGTGGAAATATCTTCACTGGTATCAATTTTTAGGTAACCCCTATAAGTGATATCGTACGTTAGGTGTCTTTCGCTTTCTCGCTTACTGCAAGTTGCGTGATCACCTCTAGACTCATCTGTGGTGCTACGAGTGGCATTGATTCATTTTTTACCCAAGCTAGTATTCCATCTCTACACGTAGCAGTTCTTCTTTGTCCACTCATCTGTTGATGGACTTTTGGTTGCTTCCACGCCTTGGCTATGGTAGTACTGCTGCAGTGCAGATTTCCTGCCTGTGTCTTTCCAATTCTGTCTTCTTAGGCTATAGGCCACGGAGTGGGCCTGCTGGATCATAGGGTAGCTGAATGTGTACCTTTTACAGGCACCTCCATTCTGTTCCCATGAGTGGCTCTTACCAGGTTACGTCCCACTTGAGACTGAGGGTATGCATGTCTCCACAACCTCTTCAGCATTGATCGTTTGTAGTTTCTTTGCTGATGGTTATTCTGACTGGTGTGAGTCGATAGCTCTTTGTGGTTGGATTTGCATGTGTCTCATAATCCCTTGAAATTGAGCTTTGAGGCATGTCCTTTTATTTTTCAAACTGTTACGACAGCTTACGTCTTCAAATTGTTTTCTTGAAATATGTGCCACATTTTGAAATATTTTGGCCTTTACCTGCGTCAGGACATTTTGAGGGCAGGTTTCCTTTGCAGCCCTGCAGTACTTGTGCATATGAAGTGACCATTCGCACAGATTTCCGAGCTGCTGTTGCAGGTATCGGCCAGAGGCCAGCAGCATGTCTACGTTGCCCACTCTGGTACCTAGGGAGACAGACCTTCCTGCCAGTGGTGTTCCTCAGATATCAATTAGACTGCCATGTGCCCTGATAAACCCCCCAAAGCTTATGTGTCCTTACTCATGTTTGTTTTTTGAATTCATATTTTCTAGTGGAGTACTATTCCATCGTGTACATGGACCACTTCTTCTTGGTGCAGTCCTCTGTTGATGGACATTTTCGTTGCTTCCAAGTGTCGGCTATGGTAAGTATTGCCGGGGTGCAGGATTGCCAGCCTGTGCCTTTTGATTCTCGTTTTCTCAGGTGATAGGCCCAGCAGTGGGCGTGACTGATTGACTAGTAGCTCAACGTTTCCCTTTTCAAAGCACCGCCACTGTGTTTTCATCAGTGGCTCTTACCACGTCCCCCCTAGAACCGAGGGTACGCGTTTCTCCACATTTATTGTTTGCAGCATTTTTGCTAATGGCCATTCCGAGTGCTGTGAGCGGATAGGTGTTTGTAATTTGGGTTTGCATGTCTTTAAAAATGCCTAAAATTCATCATTTTTCCACGCCTGTTTCTTTTCTTTAAAAAAGAAAAGAAAAGAAAAGAAAAACGTGGGGGTACAGTATACCTCTTGAAATCGTTTCCTTGGAATGTTGCCCTCTTTCGAATTTTTGGTCGATGTTTGACCCCAGGATTTTTTTGGAGGGCAGGTGTTATTTACAGGCCTGCACGTTTGGTGACTATTTAATGACCATTAGCACTGGGTTTAAAGCTGCTGTTTTGGGAGACGGCCACAAGGCGGCAGCATTTCTCCATTCCCAAATCTGGGTACTAGGGCAGCAGAGCCTTTCTGGAAGTCGTGTTCCTAGGTTGTAAATTAGAATGGAACGTGCCAGGAGAAACGCCCATAAGTTTATGTCGCATCACTTCTGGTTGGTCTTTTAAATGATTTTAATCGGGGTAATGATTAGACTACTGTTTGTCCTGGGTGTACACAATCTGGTTCATTTGTACATTATATACGTCTATTCATGTACAGATCCTCTTCCCATGTGAAATATTACAGAGTGTTCCGTACACCTCCCTTGCTACGTGGTCGGTCTTTTTGATATATGTGTATAACGTGTATTTGTATACGTATGGTAACGCTAACCTTAATTTATCCATTCCGCCCACCTTTCCTTTTAGATAAGCGTAGTTGTTTTCTAAGTCTGTGAGCGTCTTTCTCTGTGCAAGTATGTTCATTTGTGTCAGTTATTAGATAACGCCTATAAGTGATATCATAGGATGTAGGTCTTTGGCTTTCCGACTTACCCCATGTTCTGTGATCATCTCCAAGCTCGTCTGTGGTGCCTGAAAGAGCAGTGTTTCATTGTTTTCCGTGGTTAATATTCCATTGCGTACGTGGACCACTTCTTCTTAATCCATTCGTCTGTTGATGGACATTTTGGTAGCTTCACCGTCTTGGCTATTGTGAATAAGGCCGCAGTGCAGCTGTTGCAGCCCGGGTCTTCTCGCTTCTGGTCTTCTCAGGTGAGAGGCCCAGGGGTGTGACTGCTGGATTGAACGGTACCTCAATTTTTACTTCTAAAGGCAGCTCCTTTCTGTTCTTATTGGCTGTTAGCACTTTACATCTCACCAGCAGCTAGAGGGTACACAGTTCTCTAAAGCCCCTTCAGTATTGATTGTTTGTAGAATTTTTGCTGATCGTCAGTCGACGGGTGTGAGTTGCAAACTTTTTGTAGATTAGATTTGCATGAGTCTAATAATTCCTGAGGTTGAGCTTTTATCCACTTTCCTTTTTATTTATTTATTTATTTACTTATTTATTTTTGCGGTACGCGGGCCTCTCACTGTTTCGGCCTCTCCCGTTGCGGAGCACAGGCTCTGGACGCGCAGGCTCAGCGGCCCTGGCTCACGGGCCCAGCCACTCCACGGCATGTGGGATCTTCCCGCACCGGGGCACGAACCCGTGTCCCCTGCGTCGGCAGGCGGACTCTCAACCACTGCGCCACCGGGGAAGCCCCTGTTTTGAATTGTTTCGTCCGTTCCCTACCTCAGCACAATATTTTAGGGCAGGTGTCCTTTACGGCCCTGAGTCCTTGTGACTATTAAGTGACCATTAGCTGCGGGCTTAAAGCCGCTCTTGCGGGAAACGGCCACAAGGCGGCAGCATTTCTACCTTTGCAGCTCTGGGTTCTTGGGCGACAGAGCTTTCCTGGAAATGGTGTTAGTAGCCTGCAGATGAGAGGGGAATGTGCCAGGGCAAACCCCCAAGAGCTTATATCTCCTACTTCTTGTTTTTTAAATTAAATTTTTATGACGTGTCAGAGCAAATTTGATAAAAAAAAGTGTAGTTTCTCCTAAGTGTACAGAATCTGGTTCATCATATCAACGTATCTGTCTATTCCTCTTTGGATCCTTTCCCGTGTAGGTTATTATAGAGTGTTGAGTAGACCTCTTGGCGTTCCATAGGTATTTTGTGATTATATATTTCATCTGTATTAGTACACGTCTGTTAACCCCCATATCATAATTCATACATTCCTTTCACCTTTCCATTTGGTTAAACGTAATTTTGTTTTCTTAATCCATGCTTTTCCTTCTCTTGGAAATAAGTTCATGAGTATCAATTTTGAGGTAACACCTATAAGTGATGTCATAGGATATCTGTCTTTCAGTTTCTTTCTTACTTCAAGTGGGGTGGTTATCTCTAGGTCCTTATATGGTGGTGCAAACGGCACTGTTTCATTGTTTTCCGTGGCTAATATTCCACTGTTGACATGGACCACTTCCTCTTTGTGCATTTTCCTGTTGCTGGACATTTTGGTTTCTTCCAAGTCTTGGCTATATTAAATGTTTCTGCCGTGCAGGATTGCCAGCCTGTGTCTCTTCCATTCTGCTCTGCTCAGGTGATAGGCGCATCAGAGGACCTACCAGATCGCGTGGTAGCTCAGTTTTTACCCTTAAACGCACCTCCATTATGTTCTCCCTGCCGGCTGTTACCAGTTTACATCCCCCCAGCAGCTAGTGGGTACACAGTTTTCTGAAACCCCTTCAGCATTTATTCTTTGTAGACTTTTTGCTGAAGATCATTCTGACGGCTGTGAGGTGAACATTTCTGTAGATTGGATTTGCATGGCTCTATTAATTGCTGATGTTGAGCATTTTTAAATCCCCTTTTATTTTAAAGGAAAAAAAAGAAGACAGAATGGGCGTGAAACATGCCTCTTGAAATTGTCTTCTTGAAATGTTGACGTCTT
Source organism: Pseudorca crassidens (assembly GCF_039906515.1). NCBI lineage: Eukaryota > Metazoa > Chordata > Mammalia > Artiodactyla > Delphinidae > Pseudorca > Pseudorca crassidens. The sequence continues at coordinate 123,866,425 of NC_090317.1, read as the reverse complement.
TTGAATTTTCTGGTCGATTTACGACCCCAGGATTCTTTTTTTTTTTTTTGATGGCAGGTGTCATTTACAGGCCTGCAATTCTTTTGAATATTAAGTGACCATTAGCGCTGTTGTGGGAAACGGCCAGAAGGCGGCAGCACTTCTCCTTACCAAATCCGGTTACTAGGGCAACAGAGCCATAATGGAAGTTGTGTTGTAAGTTGTAAATTAGAATGCAGGGCGCCAGGAAAAAGCCCCTTAGGTTTATGCCTCGTTACTTGCCGTTCGTTTTTTAAATTTAATTTTTATTTTGTATCAGGGCAAATTTGATTACAATGTTTTGCTTGTTCTAGGTGTGCAAGATGTGGTTGTTTCACACGTATACATATATCTATTCTTCTTCGGGTCCTTCTCCCATGTAGCTTATGACGCAATGTTGAGTAGAGTCCTCTTGATATGCCGTAGGTCTGTGGTGATTTTATATTTCACATGTGTTTGTATATCTCTGTTAACCCCAATGTCCTGATGTATCCAATCTTCACACCTTTCCGTTTGGTGAACCATAAGTTTGCTTAATGAATCTGTGATTGGATGTCTCTGTGGAAATATCTTCACTGGTATCAATTTTTAGGTAACCCCTATAAGTGATATCGTACGTTAGGTGTCTTTCGCTTTCTCGCTTACTGCAAGTTGCGTGATCACCTCTAGACTCATCTGTGGTGCTACGAGTGGCATTGATTCATTTTTTACCCAAGCTAGTATTCCATCTCTACACGTAGCAGTTCTTCTTTGTCCACTCATCTGTTGATGGACTTTTGGTTGCTTCCACGCCTTGGCTATGGTAGTACTGCTGCAGTGCAGATTTCCTGCCTGTGTCTTTCCAATTCTGTCTTCTTAGGCTATAGGCCACGGAGTGGGCCTGCTGGATCATAGGGTAGCTGAATGTGTACCTTTTACAGGCACCTCCATTCTGTTCCCATGAGTGGCTCTTACCAGGTTACGTCCCACTTGAGACTGAGGGTATGCATGTCTCCACAACCTCTTCAGCATTGATCGTTTGTAGTTTCTTTGCTGATGGTTATTCTGACTGGTGTGAGTCGATAGCTCTTTGTGGTTGGATTTGCATGTGTCTCATAATCCCTTGAAATTGAGCTTTGAGGCATGTCCTTTTATTTTTCAAACTGTTACGACAGCTTACGTCTTCAAATTGTTTTCTTGAAATATGTGCCACATTTTGAAATATTTTGGCCTTTACCTGCGTCAGGACATTTTGAGGGCAGGTTTCCTTTGCAGCCCTGCAGTACTTGTGCATATGAAGTGACCATTCGCACAGATTTCCGAGCTGCTGTTGCAGGTATCGGCCAGAGGCCAGCAGCATGTCTACGTTGCCCACTCTGGTACCTAGGGAGACAGACCTTCCTGCCAGTGGTGTTCCTCAGATATCAATTAGACTGCCATGTGCCCTGATAAACCCCCCAAAGCTTATGTGTCCTTACTCATGTTTGTTTTTTGAATTCATATTTTCTAGTGGAGTACTATTCCATCGTGTACATGGACCACTTCTTCTTGGTGCAGTCCTCTGTTGATGGACATTTTCGTTGCTTCCAAGTGTCGGCTATGGTAAGTATTGCCGGGGTGCAGGATTGCCAGCCTGTGCCTTTTGATTCTCGTTTTCTCAGGTGATAGGCCCAGCAGTGGGCGTGACTGATTGACTAGTAGCTCAACGTTTCCCTTTTCAAAGCACCGCCACTGTGTTTTCATCAGTGGCTCTTACCACGTCCCCCCTAGAACCGAGGGTACGCGTTTCTCCACATTTATTGTTTGCAGCATTTTTGCTAATGGCCATTCCGAGTGCTGTGAGCGGATAGGTTTTTGTAATTTGGGTTTGCATGTCTTTAAAAATTCCTAAAATTCATCATTTTTCCACGCCTGTTTCTTTTCTTTAAAAAAGAAAAGAAAAGAAAAGAAAAACGTGGGGGTACAGTATACCTCTTGAAATCGTTTCCTTGGAATGTTGCCCTCTTTCGAATTTTTGGTCGATGTTTGACCCCAGGATTTTTTTGGAGGGCAGGTGTTATTTACAGGCCTGCACGTTTGGTGACTATTTAATGACCATTAGCACTGGGTTTAAAGCTGCTGTTTTGGGAGACGGCCACAAGGCGGCAGCATTTCTCCATTCCCAAATCTGGGTACTAGGGCAGCAGAGCCTTTCTGGAAGTCGTGTTCCTAGGTTGTAAATTAGAATGGAACGTGCCAGGAGAAACGCCCATAAGTTTATGTCGCATCACTTCTGGTTGGTCTTTTAAATGATTTTAATCGGGGTAATGATTAGACTACTGTTTGTCCTGGGTGTACACAATCTGGTTCATTTGTACATTATATACGTCTATTCATGTACAGATCCTCTTCCCATGTGAAATATTACAGAGTGTTCCGTACACCTCCCTTGCTACGTGGTCGGTCTTTTTGATATATGTGTATAACGTGTATTTGTATACGTATGGTAACGCTAACCTTAATTTATCCATTCCGCCCACCTTTCCTTTTAGATAAGCGTAGTTGTTTTCTAAGTCTGTGAGCGTCTTTCTCTGTGCAAGTATGTTCATTTGTGTCAGTTATTAGATAACGCCTATAAGTGATATCATAGGATGTAGGTCTTTGGCTTTCCGACTTACCCCATGTTCTGTGATCATCTCCAAGCTCGTCTGTGGTGCCTGAAAGAGCAGTGTTTCATTGTTTTCCGTGGTTAATATTCCATTGCGTACGTGGACCACTTCTTCTTAATCCATTCGTCTGTTGATGGACATTTTGGTAGCTTCACCGTCTTGGCTATTGTGAATAAGGCCGCAGTGCAGCTGTTGCAGCCCGGGTCTTCTCGCTTCTGGTCTTCTCAGGTGAGAGGCCCAGGGGTGTGACTGCTGGATTGAACGGTACCTCAATTTTTACTTCTAAAGGCAGCTCCTTTCTGTTCTTATTGGCTGTTAGCACTTTACATCTCACCAGCAGCTAGAGGGTACACAGTTCTCTAAAGCCCCTTCAGTATTGATTGTTTGTAGAATTTTTGCTGATCGTCAGTCGACGGGTGTGAGTTGCAAACTTTTTGTAGATTAGATTTGCATGAGTCTAATAATTCCTGAGGTTGAGCTTTTATCCACTTTCCTTTTTATTTATTTATTTATTTACTTATTTATTTTTGCGGTACGCGGGCCTCTCACTGTTTCGGCCTCTCCCGTTGCGGAGCACAGGCTCTGGACGCGCAGGCTCAGCGGCCCTGGCTCACGGGCCCAGCCACTCCACGGCATGTGGGATCTTCCCGCACCGGGGCACGAACCCGTGTCCCCTGCGTCGGCAGGCGGACTCTCAACCACTGCGCCACCGGGGAAGCCCCTGTTTTGAATTGTTTCGTCCGTTCCCTACCTCAGCACAATATTTTAGGGCAGGTGTCCTTTACGGCCCTGAGTCCTTGTGACTATTAAGTGACCATTAGCTGCGGGCTTAAAGCCGCTCTTGCGGGAAACGGCCACAAGGCGGCAGCATTTCTACCTTTGCAGCTCTGGGTTCTTGGGCGACAGAGCTTTCCTGGAAATGGTGTTAGTAGCCTGCAGATGAGAGGGGAATGTGCCAGGGCAAACCCCCAAGAGCTTATATCTCCTACTTCTTGTTTTTTAAATTAAATTTTTATGACGTGTCAGAGCAAATTTGATAAAAAAAGTGTAGTTTCTCCTAAGTGTACAGAATCTGGTTCATCACATCAACGTATCTGTCTATTCCTCTTTGGATCCTTTCCCGTGTAGGTTATTATAGAGTGTTGAGTAGACCTCTTGGCGTTCCATAGGTATTTTGTGATTATATATTTCATCTGTATTAGTACACGTCTGTTAACCCCCATATCATAATTCATACATTCCTTTCACCTTTCCATTTGGTTAAACGTAATTTTGTTTTCTTAATCCATGCTTTTCCTTCTCTTGGAAATAAGTTCATGAGTATCAATTTTGAGGTAACACCTATAAGTGATGTCATAGGATATCTGTCTTTCAGTTTCTTTCTTACTTCAAGTGGGGTGGTTATCTCTAGGTCCTTATATGGTGGTGCAAACGGCACTGTTTCATTGTTTTCCGTGGCTAATATTCCACTGTTGACATGGACCACTTCCTCTTTGTGCATTTTCCTGTTGCTGGACATTTTGGTTTCTTCCAAGTCTTGGCTATATTAAATGTTTCTGCCGTGCAGGATTGCCAGCCTGTGTCTCTTCCATTCTGCTCTGCTCAGGTGATAGGCGCATCAGAGGACCTACCAGATCGCGTGGTAGCTCAGTTTTTACCCTTAAACGCACCTCCATTATGTTCTCCCTGCCGGCTGTTACCAGTTTACATCCCCCCAGCAGCTAGTGGGTACACAGTTTTCTGAAACCCCTTCAGCATTTATTCTTTGTAGACTTTTTGCTGAAGATCATTCTGACGGCTGTGAGGTGAACATTTCTGTAGATTGGATTTGCATGGCTCTATTAATTGCTGATGTTGAGCATTTTTAAATCCCCTTTTATTTTAAAGGAAAAAAAAGAAGACAGAATGGGCGTGAAACATGCCTCTTGAAATTGTCTTCTTGAAATGTTGACGTCTTTTGAACTTTCTGGTCGATTTACGACCCCAGGATTCTTTTTTTTTTTTTTGATGGCAGGTGTCATTTACAGGCCTGCAATTCTTTTGAATATTAAGTGACCATTAGCGCTGTTGTGGGAAACGGCCAGAAGGCGGCAGCACTTCTCCTTACCAAATCCGGTTACTAGGGCAACAGAGCCATAATGGAAGTTGTGTTGTAAGTTGTAAATTAGAATGCAGGGCGCCAGGAAAAAGCCCCTTAGGTTTATGCCTCGTTACTTGCCGTTCGTTTTTTAAATTTAATTTTTATTTTGTATCAGGGCAAATTTGATTACAATGTTTTGCTTGTTCTAGGTGTGCAAGATGTGGTTGTTTCACACGTATACATATATCTATTCTTCTTCGGGTCCTTCTCCCATGTAGCTTATGACGCAATGTTGAGTAGAGTCCTCTTGATATGCCGTAGGTCTGTGGTGATTTTATATTTCACATGTGTTTGTATATCTCTGTTAACCCCAATGTCCTGATGTATCCAATCTTCACACCTTTCCGTTTGGTGAACCATAAGTTTGCTTAATGAATCTGTGATTGGATGTCTCTGTGGAAATATCTTCACTGGTATCAATTTTTAGGTAACCCCTATAAGTGATATCGTACGTTAGGTGTCTTTCGCTTTCTCGCTTACTGCAAGTTGCGTGATCACCTCTAGACTCATCTGTGGTGCTACGAGTGGCATTGATTCATTTTTTACCCAAGCTAGTATTCCATCTCTACACGTAGCAGTTCTTCTTTGTCCACTCATCTGTTGATGGACTTTTGGTTGCTTCCACGCCTTGGCTATGGTAGTACTGCTGCAGTGCAGATTTCCTGCCTGTGTCTTTCCAATTCTGTCTTCTTAGGCTATAGGCCACGGAGTGGGCCTGCTGGATCATAGGGTAGCTGAATGTGTACCTTTTACAGGCACCTCCATTCTGTTCCCATGAGTGGCTCTTACCAGGTTACGTCCCACTTGAGACTGAGGGTATGCATGTCTCCACAACCTCTTCAGCATTGATCGTTTGTAGTTTCTTTGCTGATGGTTATTCTGACTGGTGTGAGTCGATAGCTCTTTGTGGTTGGATTTGCATGTGTCTCATAATCCCTTGAAATTGAGCTTTGAGGCATGTCCTTTTATTTTTCAAACTGTTACGACAGCTTACGTCTTCAAATTGTTTTCTTGAAATATGTGCCACATTTTGAAATATTTTGGCCTTTACCTGCGTCAGGACATTTTGAGGGCAGGTTTCCTTTGCAGCCCTGCAGTACTTGTGCATATGAAGTGACCATTCGCACAGATTTCCGAGCTGCTGTTGCAGGTATCGGCCAGAGGCCAGCAGCATGTCTACGTTGCCCACTCTGGTACCTAGGGAGACAGACCTTCCTGCCAGTGGTGTTCCTCAGATATCAATTAGACTGCCATGTGCCCTGATAAACCCCCCAAAGCTTATGTGTCCTTACTCATGTTTGTTTTTTGAATTCATATTTTCTAGTGGAGTACTATTCCATCGTGTACATGGACCACTTCTTCTTGGTGCAGTCCTCTGTTGATGGACATTTTCGTTGCTTCCAAGTGTCGGCTATGGTAAGTATTGCCGGGGTGCAGGATTGCCAGCCTGTGCCTTTTGATTCTCGTTTTCTCAGGTGATAGGCCCAGCAGTGGGCGTGACTGATTGACTAGTAGCTCAACGTTTCCCTTTTCAAAGCACCGCCACTGTGTTTTCATCAGTGGCTCTTACCACGTCCCCCCTAGAACCGAGGGTACGCGTTTCTCCACATTTATTGTTTGCAGCATTTTTGCTAATGGCCATTCCGAGTGCTGTGAGCGGATAGGTGTTTGTAATTTGGGTTTGCATGTCTTTAAAAATGCCTAAAATTCATCATTTTTCCACGCCTGTTTCTTTTCTTTAAAAAAGAAAAGAAAAGAAAAGAAAAACGTGGGGGTACAGTATACCTCTTGAAATCGTTTCCTTGGAATGTTGCCCTCTTTCGAATTTTTGGTCGATGTTTGACCCCAGGATTTTTTTGGAGGGCAGGTGTTATTTACAGGCCTGCACGTTTGGTGACTATTTAATGACCATTAGCACTGGGTTTAAAGCTGCTGTTTTGGGAGACGGCCACAAGGCGGCAGCATTTCTCCATTCCCAAATCTGGGTACTAGGGCAGCAGAGCCTTTCTGGAAGTCGTGTTCCTAGGTTGTAAATTAGAATGGAACGTGCCAGGAGAAACGCCCATAAGTTTATGTCGCATCACTTCTGGTTGGTCTTTTAAATGATTTTAATCGGGGTAATGATTAGACTACTGTTTGTCCTGGGTGTACACAATCTGGTTCATTTGTACATTATATACGTCTATTCATGTACAGATCCTCTTCCCATGTGAAATATTACAGAGTGTTCCGTACACCTCCCTTGCTACGTGGTCGGTCTTTTTGATATATGTGTATAACGTGTATTTGTATACGTATGGTAACGCTAACCTTAATTTATCCATTCCGCCCACCTTTCCTTTTAGATAAGCGTAGTTGTTTTCTAAGTCTGTGAGCGTCTTTCTCTGTGCAAGTATGTTCATTTGTGTCAGTTATTAGATAACGCCTATAAGTGATATCATAGGATGTAGGTCTTTGGCTTTCCGACTTACCCCATGTTCTGTGATCATCTCCAAGCTCGTCTGTGGTGCCTGAAAGAGCAGTGTTTCATTGTTTTCCGTGGTTAATATTCCATTGCGTACGTGGACCACTTCTTCTTAATCCATTCGTCTGTTGATGGACATTTTGGTAGCTTCACCGTCTTGGCTATTGTGAATAAGGCCGCAGTGCAGCTGTTGCAGCCCGGGTCTTCTCGCTTCTGGTCTTCTCAGGTGAGAGGCCCAGGGGTGTGACTGCTGGATTGAACGGTACCTCAATTTTTACTTCTAAAGGCAGCTCCTTTCTGTTCTTATTGGCTGTTAGCACTTTACATCTCACCAGCAGCTAGAGGGTACACAGTTCTCTAAAGCCCCTTCAGTATTGATTGTTTGTAGAATTTTTGCTGATCGTCAGTCGACGGGTGTGAGTTGCAAACTTTTTGTAGATTAGATTTGCATGAGTCTAATAATTCCTGAGGTTGAGCTTTTATCCACTTTCCTTTTTATTTATTTATTTATTTACTTATTTATTTTTGCGGTACGCGGGCCTCTCACTGTTTCGGCCTCTCCCGTTGCGGAGCACAGGCTCTGGACGCGCAGGCTCAGCGGCCCTGGCTCACGGGCCCAGCCACTCCACGGCATGTGGGATCTTCCCGCACCGGGGCACGAACCCGTGTCCCCTGCGTCGGCAGGCGGACTCTCAACCACTGCGCCACCGGGGAAGCCCCTGTTTTGAATTGTTTCGTCCATTCCCTACCTCAGCACAATATTTTAGGGCAGGTGTCCTTTACGGCCCTGAGTCCTTGTGACTATTAAGTGACCATTAGCTGCGGGCTTAAAGCCGCTCTTGCGGGAAACGGCCACAAGGCGGCAGCATTTCTACCTTTGCAGCTCTGGGTTCTTGGGCGACAGAGCTTTCCTGGAAATGGTGTTAGTAGCCTGCAGATGAGAGGGGAATGTGCCAGGGCAAACCCCCAAGAGCTTATATCTCCTACTTCTTGTTTTTTAAATTAAATTTTTATGACGTGTCAGAGCAAATTTGATAAAAAAAAGTGTAGTTTCTCCTAAGTGTACAGAATCTGGTTCATCATATCAACGTATCTGTCTATTCCTCTTTGGATCCTTTCCCGTGTAGGTTATTATAGAGTGTTGAGTAGACCTCTTGGCGTTCCATAGGTATTTTGTGATTATATATTTCATCTGTATTAGTACACGTCTGTTAACCCCCATATCATAATTCATACATTCCTTTCACCTTTCCATTTGGTTAAACGTAATTTTGTTTTCTTAATCCATGCTTTTCCTTCTCTTGGAAATAAGTTCATGAGTATCAATTTTGAGGTAACACCTATAAGTGATGTCATAGGATATCTGTTTTTCAGTTTCTTTCTTACTTCAAGTGGGGTGGTTATCTCTAGGTCCTTATATGGTGGTGCAAACGGCACTGTTTCATTGTTTTCCGTGGCTAATATTCCACTGTTGACATGGACCACTTCCTCTTTGTGCATTTTCCTGTTGCTGGACATTTTGGTTTCTTCCAAGTCTTGGCTATATTAAATGTTTCTGCCGTGCAGGATTGCCAGCCTGTGTCTCTTCCATTCTGCTCTGCTCAGGTGATAGGCGCATCAGAGGACCTACCAGATCGCGTGGTAGCTCAGTTTTTACCCTTAAACGCACCTCCATTATGTTCTCCCTGCCGGCTGTTACCAGTTTACATCCCCCCAGCAGCTAGTGGGTACACAGTTTTCTGAAACCCCTTCAGCATTTATTCTTTGTAGACTTTTTGCTGAAGATCATTCTGACGGCTGTGAGGTGAACATTTCTGTAGATTGGATTTGCATGGCTCTATTAATTGCTGATGTTGAGCATTTTTAAATCCCCTTTTATTTTAAAGGAAAAAAAAGAAGACAGAATGGGCGTGAAACATGCCTCTTGAAATTGTCTTCTTGAAATGTTGACGTCTTTTGAATTTTCTGGTCGATTTACGACCCCAGGATTCTTTTTTTTTTTTTTGATGGCAGGTGTCATTTACAGGCCTGCAATTCTTTTGAATATTAAGTGACCATTAGCGCTGTTGTGGGAAACGGCCAGAAGGCGGCAGCACTTCTCCTTACCAAATCCGGTTACTAGGGCAACAGAGCCATAATGGAAGTTGTGTTGTAAGTTGTAAATTAGAATGCAGGGCGCCAGGAAAAAGCCCCTTAGGTTTATGCCTCGTTACTTGCCGTTCGTTTTTTAAATTTAATTTTTATTTTGTATCAGGGCAAATTTGATTACAATGTTTTGCTTGTTCTAGGTGTGCAAGATGTGGTTGTTTCACACGTATACATATATCTATTCTTCTTCGGGTCCTTCTCCCATGTAGCTTATGACGCAATGTTGAGTAGAGTCCTCTTGATATGCTGTAGGTCTGTGGTGATTTTATATTTCACATGTGTTTGTATATCTCTGTTAACCCCAATGTCCTGATGTATCCAATCCTCACACCTTTCCGTTTGGTGAACCATAAGTTTGCTTAATGAATCTGTGATTGGATGTCTCTGTGGAAATATCTTCACTGGTATCAATTTTTAGGTAACCCCTATAAGTGATATCGTACGTTAGGTGTCTTTCGCTTTCTCGCTTACTGCAAGTTGCGTGATCACCTCTAGACTCATCTGTGGTGCTACGAGTGGCATTGATTCATTTTTTACCCAAGCTAGTATTCCATCTCTACACGTAGCAGTTCTTCTTTGTCCACTCATCTGTTGATGGACTTTTGGTTGCTTCCATGCCTTGGCTATGGTAATACTGCTGCAGTGCAGATTTCCTGCCTGTGTCTTTCCAATTCTGTCTTCTTAGGCTATAGGCCACGGAGTGGGCCTGCTGGATCATAGGGTAGCTGAATGTGTACCTTTTACAGGCACCTCCATTCTGTTCCCATGAGTGGCTCTTACCAGGTTACGTCCCACTTGAAACTGAGGGTATGCATGTCTCCACAACCTCTTCAGCATTGATCGTTTGTAGTTTCTTTGCTGATGGTTATTCTGACTGGTGTGAGTCGATAGCTCTTTGTGGTTGGATTTGCATGTGTCTCATAATCCCTTGAAATTGAGCTTTGAGGCATGTCCTTTTATTTTTCAAACTGTTACGACAGCTTACGTCTTCAAATTGTTTTCTTGAAATATGTGCCACATTTTGAAATATTTTGGCCTTTACCTGCGTCAGGACATTTTGAGGGCAGGTTTCCTTTGCAGCCCTGCAGTACTTGTGCATATGAAGTGACCATTCGCACAGATTTCCGAGCTGCTGTTGCAGGTATCGGCCAGAGGCCGGCAGCATGTCTACCTTGCCCACTCTGGTACCTAGGGAGACAGACCTTCCTGCCAGTGGTGTTCCTCAGATATCAATTAGACTGCCATGTGCCCTGATAAACCCCCCAAAGCTTATGTGTCCTTACTCATGTTTGTTTTTTGAATTCATATTTTCTAGTGGAGTACTATTCCATCGTGTACATGGACCACTTCTTCTTGGTGCAGTCCTCTGTTGATGGACATTTTCGTTGCTTCCAAGTGTCGGCTATGGTAAGTATTGCCGGGGTGCAGGATTGCCAGCCTGTGCCTTTTGATTCTCGTTTTCTCAGGTGATAGGCCCAGCAGTGGGCGTGACTGATTGACTAGTAGCTCAACGTTTCCCTTTTCAAAGCACCGCCACTGTGTTTTCATCAGTGGCTCTTACCACGTCCCCCCTAGAACCGAGGGTACGCGTTTCTCCACATTTATTGTTTGCAGCATTTTTGCTAATGGCCATTCCGAGTGCTGTGAGCGGATAGGTTTTTGTAATTTGGGTTTGCATGTCTTTAAAAATGCCTAAAATTCATCATTTTTCCACGCCTGTTTCTTTTCTTTAAAAAAGAAAAGAAAAGAAAAGAAAAACGTGGGGGTACAGTATACCTCTTGAAATCGTTTCCTTGGAATGTTGCCCTCTTTCGAATTTTTGGTCGATGTTTGACCCCAGGATTTTTTTGGAGGGCAGGTGTTATTTACAGGCCTGCACGTTTGGTGACTATTTAATGACCATTAGCACTGGGTTTAAAGCTACTGTTTTGGGAGACGGCCACAAGGCGGCAGCATTTCTCCATTCCCAAATCTGGGTACTAGGGCAGCAGAGCCTTTCTGGAAGTCGTGTTCCTAGGTTGTAAATTAGAATGGAACGTGCCAGGAGAAACGCCCATAAGTTTATGTCGCATCACTTCTGGTTGGTCTTTTAAATGATTTTAATCGGGGTAATGATTAGACTACTGTTTGTCCTGGGTGTACACAATCTGGTTCATTTGTACATTATATACGTCTATTCATGTACAGATCCTCTTCCCATGTGAAATATTACAGAGTGTTCCGTACACCTCCCTTGCTACGTGGTCGGTCTTTTTGATATATGTGTATAACGTGTATTTGTATACGTATGGTAACGCTAACCTTAATTTATCCATTCCGCCCACCTTTCCTTTTAGATAAGCGTAGTTGTTTTCTAAGTCTGTGAGCGTCTTTCTCTGTGCAAGTATGTTCATTTGTGTCAGTTATTAGATAACGCCTATAAGTGATATCATAGGATGTAGGTCTTTGGCTTTCCGACTTACCCCATGTTCTGTGATCATCTCCAAGCTCGTCTGTGGTGCCTGAAAGAGCAGTGTTTCATTGTTTTCCGTGGTTAATATTCCATTGCGTACGTGGACCACTTCTTCTTAATCCATTCGTCTGTTGATGGACATTTTGGTAGCTTCACCGTCTTGGCTATTGTGAATAAGGCCGCAGTGCAGCTGTTGCAGCCCGGGTCTTCTCGCTTCTGGTCTTCTCAGGTGAGAGGCCCAGGGGTGTGACTGCTGGATTGAACGGTACCTCAATTTTTACTTCTAAAGGCAGCTCCTTTCTGTTCTTATTGGCTGTTGTTAGCACTTTACATCTCACCAGCAGCTAGAGGGTACACAGTTCTCTAAAGCCCCTTCAGTATTGATTGTTTGTAGAATTTTTGCTGATCGTCAGTCGACGGGTGTGAGTTGCAAACTTTTTGTAGATTAGATTTGCATGAGTCTAATAATTCCTGAGGTTGAGCTTTTATCCACTTTCCTTTTTATTTATTTACTTATTTATTTTTGCGGTACGCGGGCCTCTCACTGTTTCGGCCTCTCCCGTTGCGGAGCACAGGCTCTGGACGCGCAGGCTCAGCGGCCCTGGCTCACGGGCCCAGCCACTCCACGGCATGTGGGATCTTCCCGCACCGGGGCACGAACCCGTGTCCCCTGCGTCGGCAGGCGGACTCTCAACCACTGCGCCACCGGGGAAGCCCCTGTTTTGAATTGTTTCGTCCGTTCCCTACCTCAGCACAATATTTTAGGGCAGGTGTCCTTTACGGCCCTGAGTCCTTGTGACTATTAAGTGACCATTAGCTGCGGGCTTAAAGCCGCTCTTGCGGGAAACGGCCACAAGGCGGCAGCATTTCTACCTTTGCAGCTCTGGGTTCTTGGGCGACAGAGCTTTCCTGGAAATGGTGTTAGTAGCCTGCAGATGAGAGGGGAATGTGCCAGGGCAAACCCCCAAGAGCTTATATCTCCTACTTCTTGTTTTTTAAATTAAATTTTTATGACGTGTCAGAGCAAATTTGATAAAAAAAGTGTAGTTTCTCCTAAGTGTACAGAATCTGGTTCATCACATCAACGTATCTGTCTATTCCTCTTTGGATCCTTTCCCGTGTAGGTTATTATAGAGTGTTGAGTAGACCTCTTGGCGTTCCATAGGTATTTTGTGATTATATATTTCATCTGTATTAGTACACGTCTGTTAACCCCCATATCATAATTCATACATTCCTTTCACCTTTCCATTTGGTTAAACGTAATTTTGTTTTGTTAATCCATGCTTTTCCTTCTCTTGGAAATAAGTTCATGAGTATCAATTTTGAGGTAACACCTATAAGTGATGTCATAGGATATCTGTCTTTCAGTTTCTTTCTTACTTCAAGTGGGGTGGTTATCTCTAGGTCCTTATATGGTGGTGCAAACGGCACTGTTTCATTGTTTTCCGTGGCTAATATTCCACTGTTGACATGGACCACTTCCTCTTTGTGCATTTTCCTGTTGCTGGACATTTTGGTTTCTTCCAAGTCTTGGCTATATTAAATGTTTCTGCCGTGCAGGATTGCCAGCCTGTGTCTCTTCCATTCTGCTCTGCTCAGGTGATAGGCGCATCAGAGGACCTACCAGATCGCGTGGTAGCTCAGTTTTTACCCTTAAACGCACCTCCATTATGTTCTCCCTGCCGGCTGTTACCAGTTTACATCCCCCCAGCAGCTAGTGGGTACACAGTTTTCTGAAACCCCTTCAGCATTTATTCTTTGTAGACTTTTTGCTGAAGATCATTCTGACGGCTGTGAGGTGAACATTTCTGTAGATTGGATTTGCATGGCTCTATTAATTGCTGATGTTGAGCATTTTTAAATCCCCTTTTATTTTAAAGGAAAAAAAAGAAGACAGAATGGGCGTGAAACATGCCTCTTGAAATTGTCTTCTTGAAATGTTGACGTCTTTTGAATTTTCTGGTCGATTTACGACCCCAGGATTCTTTTTTTTTTTTTTTGATGGCAGGTGTCATTTACAGGCCTGCAATTCTTTTGAATATTAAGTGACCATTAGCGCTGTTGTGGGAAACGGCCAGAAGGCGGCAGCACTTCTCCTTACCAAATCCGGTTACTAGGGCAACAGAGCCATAATGGAAGTTGTGTTGTAAGTTGTAAATTAGAATGCAGGGCGCCAGGAAAAAGCCCCTTAGGTTTATGCCTCGTTACTTGCCGTTCGTTTTTTAAATTTAATTTTTATTTTGTATCAGGGCAAATTTGATTACAATGTTTTGCTTGTTCTAGGTGTGCAAGATGTGGTTGTTTCACACGTATACATATATCTATTCTTCTTCGGGTCCTTCTCCCATGTAGCTTATGACGCAATGTTGAGTAGAGTCCTCTTGATATGCCGTAGGTCTGTGGTGATTTTATATTTCACATGTGTTTGTATATCTCTGTTAACCCCAATGTCCTGATGTATCCAATCTTCACACCTTTCCGTTTGGTGAACCATAAGTTTGCTTAATGAATCTGTGATTGGATGTCTCTGTGGAAATATCTTCACTGGTATCAATTTTTAGGTAACCCCTATAAGTGATATCGTACGTTAGGTGTCTTTCGCTTTCTCGCTTACTGCAAGTTGCGTGATCACCTCTAGACTCATCTGTGGTGCTACGAGTGGCATTGATTCATTTTTTACCCAAGCTAGTATTCCATCTCTACACGTAGCAGTTCTTCTTTGTCCACTCATCTGTTGATGGACTTTTGGTTGCTTCCACGCCTTGGCTATGGTAGTACTGCTGCAGTGCAGATTTCCTGCCTGTGTCTTTCCAATTCTGTCTTCTTAGGCTATAGGCCGTGGAGTGGGCCTGCTGGATCATAGGGTAGCTGAATGTGTACCTTTTACAGGCACCTCCATTCTGTTCCCATGAGTGGCTCTTACCAGGTTACGTCCCACTTGAGACTGAGGGTATGCATGTCTCCACAACCTCTTCAGCATTGATCGTTTGTAGTTTCTTTGCTGATGGTTATTCTGACTGGTGTGAGTCGATAGCTCTTTGTGGTTGGATTTGCATGTGTCTCATAATCCCTTGAAATTGAGCTTTGAGGCATGTCCTTTTATTTTTCAAACTGTTACGACAGCTTACGTCTTCAAATTGTTTTCTTGAAATATGTGCCACATTTTGAAATATTTTGGCCTTTACCTGCGTCAGGACATTTTGAGGGCAGGTTTCCTTTGCAGCCCTGCAGTACTTGTGCATATGAAGTGACCATTCGCACAGATTTCCGAGCTGCTGTTGCAGGTATCGGCCAGAGGCCGGCAGCATGTCTACGTTGCCCACTCTGGTACCTAGGGAGACAGACCTTCCTGCCAGTGGTGTTCCTCAGATATCAATTAGACTGCCATGTGCCCTGATAAACCCCCCAAAGCTTATGTGTCCTTACTCATGTTTGTTTTTTGAATTCATATTTTCTAGTGGAGTACTATTCCATCGTGTACATGGACCACTTCTTCTTGGTGCAGTCCTCTGTTGATGGACATTTTCGTTGCTTCCAAGTGTCGGCTATGGTAAGTATTGCCGGGGTGCAGGATTGCCAGCCTGTGCCTTTTGATTCTCGTTTTCTCAGGTGATAGGCCCAGCAGTGGGCGTGACTGATTGACTAGTAGCTCAACGTTTCCCTTTTCAAAGCACCGCCACTGTGTTTTCATCAGTGGCTCTTACCACGTCCCCCCTAGAACCGAGGGTACGCGTTTCTCCACATTTATTGTTTGCAGCATTTTTGCTAATGGCCATTCCGAGTGCTGTGAGCGGATAGGTGTTTGTAATTTGGGTTTGCATGTCTTTAAAAATGCCTAAAATTCATCATTTTTCCACGCCTGTTTCTTTTCTTTAAAAAAGAAAAGAAAAGAAAAGAAAAACGTGGGGGTACAGTATACCTCTTGAAATCGTTTCCTTGGAATGTTGCCCTCTTTCGAATTTTT
The DNA here is from genome assembly GCF_039906515.1 of Pseudorca crassidens. NCBI lineage: Eukaryota > Metazoa > Chordata > Mammalia > Artiodactyla > Delphinidae > Pseudorca > Pseudorca crassidens. Next base: position 123,850,609 of record NC_090317.1, on the reverse strand, counting down.
GGTCGATGTTTGACCCCAGGATTTTTTTGGAGGGCAGGTGTTATTTACAGGCCTGCACGTTTGGTGACTATTTAATGACCATTAGCACTGGGTTTAAAGCTGCTGTTTTGGGAGACGGCCACAAGGCGGCAGCATTTCTCCATTCCCAAATCTGGGTACTAGGGCAGCAGAGCCTTTCTGGAAGTCGTGTTCCTAGGTTGTAAATTAGAATGGAACGTGCCAGGAGAAACGCCCATAAGTTTATGTCGCATCACTTCTGGTTGGTCTTTTAAATGATTTTAATCGGGGTAATGATTAGACTACTGTTTGTCCTGGGTGTACACAATCTGGTTCATTTGTACATTATATACGTCTATTCATGTACAGATCCTCTTCCCATGTGAAATATTACAGAGTGTTCCGTACACCTCCCTTGCTACGTGGTCGGTCTTTTTGATATATGTGTATAACGTGTATTTGTATACGTATGGTAACGCTAACCTTAATTTATCCATTCCGCCCACCTTTCCTTTTAGATAAGCGTAGTTGTTTTCTAAGTCTGTGAGCGTCTTTCTCTGTGCAAGTATGTTCATTTGTGTCAGTTATTAGATAACGCCTATAAGTGATATCATAGGATGTAGGTCTTTGGCTTTCCGACTTACCCCATGTTCTGTGATCATCTCCAAGCTCGTCTGTGGTGCCTGAAAGAGCAGTGTTTCATTGTTTTCCGTGGTTAATATTCCATTGCGTACGTGGACCACTTCTTCTTAATCCATTCGTCTGTTGATGGACATTTTGGTAGCTTCACCGTCTTGGCTATTGTGAATAAGGCCGCAGTGCAGCTGTTGCAGCCCGGGTCTTCTCGCTTCTGGTCTTCTCAGGTGAGAGGCCCAGGGGTGTGACTGCTGGATTGAACGGTACCTCAATTTTTACTTCTAAAGGCAGCTCCTTTCTGTTCTTATTGGCTGTTAGCACTTTACATCTCACCAGCAGCTAGAGGGTACACAGTTCTCTAAAGCCCCTTCAGTATTGATTGTTTGTAGAATTTTTGCTGATCGTCAGTCGACGGGTGTGAGTTGCAAACTTTTTGTAGATTAGATTTGCATGAGTCTAATAATTCCTGAGGTTGAGCTTTTATCCACTTTCCTTTTTATTTATTTATTTATTTACTTATTTATTTTTGCGGTACGCGGGCCTCTCACTGTTTCGGCCTCTCCCGTTGCGGAGCACAGGCTCTGGACGCGCAGGCTCAGCGGCCCTGGCTCACGGGCCCAGCCACTCCACGGCATGTGGGATCTTCCCGCACCGGGGCACGAACCCGTGTCCCCTGCGTCGGCAGGCGGACTCTCAACCACTGCGCCACCGGGGAAGCCCCTGTTTTGAATTGTTTCGTCCATTCCCTACCTCAGCACAATATTTTAGGGCAGGTGTCCTTTACGGCCCTGAGTCCTTGTGACTATTAAGTGACCATTAGCTGCGGGCTTAAAGCCGCTCTTGCGGGAAACGGCCACAAGGCGGCAGCATTTCTACCTTTGCAGCTCTGGGTTCTTGGGCGACAGAGCTTTCCTGGAAATGGTGTTAGTAGCCTGCAGATGAGAGGGGAATGTGCCAGGGCAAACCCCCAAGAGCTTATATCTCCTACTTCTTGTTTTTTAAATTAAATTTTTATGACGTGTCAGAGCAAATTTGATAAAAAAAAGTGTAGTTTCTCCTAAGTGTACAGAATCTGGTTCATCATATCAACGTATCTGTCTATTCCTCTTTGGATCCTTTCCCGTGTAGGTTATTATAGAGTGTTGAGTAGACCTCTTGGCGTTCCATAGGTATTTTGTGATTATATATTTCATCTGTATTAGTACACGTCTGTTAACCCCCATATCATAATTCATACATTCCTTTCACCTTTCCATTTGGTTAAACGTAATTTTGTTTTCTTAATCCATGCTTTTCCTTCTCTTGGAAATAAGTTCATGAGTATCAATTTTGAGGTAACACCTATAAGTGATGTCATAGGATATCTGTTTTTCAGTTTCTTTCTTACTTCAAGTGGGGTGGTTATCTCTAGGTCCTTATATGGTGGTGCAAACGGCACTGTTTCATTGTTTTCCGTGGCTAATATTCCACTGTTGACATGGACCACTTCCTCTTTGTGCATTTTCCTGTTGCTGGACATTTTGGTTTCTTCCAAGTCTTGGCTATATTAAATGTTTCTGCCGTGCAGGATTGCCAGCCTGTGTCTCTTCCATTCTGCTCTGCTCAGGTGATAGGCGCATCAGAGGACCTACCAGATCGCGTGGTAGCTCAGTTTTTACCCTTAAACGCACCTCCATTATGTTCTCCCTGCCGGCTGTTACCAGTTTACATCCCCCCAGCAGCTAGTGGGTACACAGTTTTCTGAAACCCCTTCAGCATTTATTCTTTGTAGACTTTTTGCTGAAGATCATTCTGACGGCTGTGAGGTGAACATTTCTGTAGATTGGATTTGCATGGCTCTATTAATTGCTGATGTTGAGCATTTTTAAATCCCCTTTTATTTTAAAGGAAAAAAAAGAAGACAGAATGGGCGTGAAACATACCTCTTGAAATTGTCTTCTTGAAATGTTGACGTCTTTTGAATTTTCTGGTCGATTTACGACCCCAGGATTCTTTTTTTTTTTTTTGATGGCAGGTGTCATTTACAGGCCTGCAATTCTTTTGAATATTAAGTGACCATTAGCGCTGTTGTGGGAAACGGCCAGAAGGCGGCAGCACTTCTCCTTACCAAATCCGGTTACTAGGGCAACAGAGCCATAATGGAAGTTGTGTTGTAAGTTGTAAATTAGAATGCAGGGCGCCAGGAAAAAGCCCCTTAGGTTTATGCCTCGTTACTTGCCGTTCGTTTTTTAAATTTAATTTTTATTTTGTATCAGGGCAAATTTGATTACAATGTTTTGCTTGTTCTAGGTGTGCAAGATGTGGTTGTTTCACACGTATACATATATCTATTCTTCTTCGGGTCCTTCTCCCATGTAGCTTATGACGCAATGTTGAGTAGAGTCCTCTTGATATGCTGTAGGTCTGTGGTGATTTTATATTTCACATGTGTTTGTATATCTCTGTTAACCCCAATGTCCTGATGTATCCAATCCTCACACCTTTCCGTTTGGTGAACCATAAGTTTGCTTAATGAATCTGTGATTGGATGTCTCTGTGGAAATATCTTCACTGGTATCAATTTTTAGGTAACCCCTATAAGTGATATCGTACGTTAGGTGTCTTTCGCTTTCTCGCTTACTGCAAGTTGCGTGATCACCTCTAGACTCATCTGTGGTGCTACGAGTGGCATTGATTCATTTTTTACCCAAGCTAGTATTCCATCTCTACACGTAGCAGTTCTTCTTTGTCCACTCATCTGTTGATGGACTTTTGGTTGCTTCCATGCCTTGGCTATGGTAATACTGCTGCAGTGCAGATTTCCTGCCTGTGTCTTTCCAATTCTGTCTTCTTAGGCTATAGGCCACGGAGTGGGCCTGCTGGATCATAGGGTAGCTGAATGTGTACCTTTTACAGGCACCTCCATTCTGTTCCCATGAGTGGCTCTTACCAGGTTACGTCCCACTTGAAACTGAGGGTATGCATGTCTCCACAACCTCTTCAGCATTGATCGTTTGTAGTTTCTTTGCTGATGGTTATTCTGACTGGTGTGAGTCGATAGCTCTTTGTGGTTGGATTTGCATGTGTCTCATAATCCCTTGAAATTGAGCTTTGAGGCATGTCCTTTTATTTTTCAAACTGTTACGACAGCTTACGTCTTCAAATTGTTTTCTTGAAATATGTGCCACATTTTGAAATATTTTGGCCTTTACCTGCGTCAGGACATTTTGAGGGCAGGTTTCCTTTGCAGCCCTGCAGTACTTGTGCATATGAAGTGACCATTCGCACAGATTTCCGAGCTGCTGTTGCAGGTATCGGCCAGAGGCCGGCAGCATGTCTACCTTGCCCACTCTGGTACCTAGGGAGACAGACCTTCCTGCCAGTGGTGTTCCTCAGATATCAATTAGACTGCCATGTGCCCTGATAAACCCCCCAAAGCTTATGTGTCCTTACTCATGTTTGTTTTTTGAATTCATATTTTCTAGTGGAGTACTATTCCATCGTGTACATGGACCACTTCTTCTTGGTGCAGTCCTCTGTTGATGGACATTTTCGTTGCTTCCAAGTGTCGGCTATGGTAAGTATTGCCGGGGTGCAGGATTGCCAGCCTGTGCCTTTTGATTCTCGTTTTCTCAGGTGATAGGCCCAGCAGTGGGCGTGACTGATTGACTAGTAGCTCAACGTTTCCCTTTTCAAAGCACCGCCACTGTGTTTTCATCAGTGGCTCTTACCACGTCCCCCCTAGAACCGAGGGTACGCGTTTCTCCACATTTATTGTTTGCAGCATTTTTGCTAATGGCCATTCCGAGTGCTGTGAGCGGATAGGTTTTTGTAATTTGGGTTTGCATGTCTTTAAAAATGCCTAAAATTCATCATTTTTCCACGCCTGTTTCTTTTCTTTAAAAAAGAAAAGAAAAGAAAAGAAAAACGTGGGGGTACAGTATACCTCTTGAAATCGTTTCCTTGGAATGTTGCCCTCTTTCGAATTTTTGGTCGATGTTTGACCCCAGGATTTTTTTGGAGGGCAGGTGTTATTTACAGGCCTGCACGTTTGGTGACTATTTAATGACCATTAGCACTGGGTTTAAAGCTACTGTTTTGGGAGACGGCCACAAGGCGGCAGCATTTCTCCATTCCCAAATCTGGGTACTAGGGCAGCAGAGCCTTTCTGGAAGTCGTGTTCCTAGGTTGTAAATTAGAATGGAACGTGCCAGGAGAAACGCCCATAAGTTTATGTCGCATCACTTCTGGTTGGTCTTTTAAATGATTTTAATCGGGGTAATGATTAGACTACTGTTTGTCCTGGGTGTACACAATCTGGTTCATTTGTACATTATATACGTCTATTCATGTACAGATCCTCTTCCCATGTGAAATATTACAGAGTGTTCCGTACACCTCCCTTGCTACGTGGTCGGTCTTTTTGATATATGTGTATAACGTGTATTTGTATACGTATGGTAACGCTAACCTTAATTTATCCATTCCGCCCACCTTTCCTTTTAGATAAGCGTAGTTGTTTTCTAAGTCTGTGAGCGTCTTTCTCTGTGCAAGTATGTTCATTTGTGTCAGTTATTAGATAACGCCTATAAGTGATATCATAGGATGTAGGTCTTTGGCTTTCCGACTTACCCCATGTTCTGTGATCATCTCCAAGCTCGTCTGTGGTGCCTGAAAGAGCAGTGTTTCATTGTTTTCCGTGGTTAATATTCCATTGCGTACGTGGACCACTTCTTCTTAATCCATTCGTCTGTTGATGGACATTTTGGTAGCTTCACCGTCTTGGCTATTGTGAATAAGGCCGCAGTGCAGCTGTTGCAGCCCGGGTCTTCTCGCTTCTGGTCTTCTCAGGTGAGAGGCCCAGGGGTGTGACTGCTGGATTGAACGGTACCTCAATTTTTACTTCTAAAGGCAGCTCCTTTCTGTTCTTATTGGCTGTTGTTAGCACTTTACATCTCACCAGCAGCTAGAGGGTACACAGTTCTCTAAAGCCCCTTCAGTATTGATTGTTTGTAGAATTTTTGCTGATCGTCAGTCGACGGGTGTGAGTTGCAAACTTTTTGTAGATTAGATTTGCATGAGTCTAATAATTCCTGAGGTTGAGCTTTTATCCACTTTCCTTTTTATTTATTTACTTATTTATTTTTGCGGTACGCGGGCCTCTCACTGTTTCGGCCTCTCCCGTTGCGGAGCACAGGCTCTGGACGCGCAGGCTCAGCGGCCCTGGCTCACGGGCCCAGCCACTCCACGGCATGTGGGATCTTCCCGCACCGGGGCACGAACCCGTGTCCCCTGCGTCGGCAGGCGGACTCTCAACCACTGCGCCACCAGGGAAGCCCCTGTTTTGAATTGTTTCGTCCGTTCCCTACCTCAGCACAATATTTTAGGGCAGGTGTCCTTTACGGCCCTGAGTCCTTGTGACTATTAAGTGACCATTAGCTGCGGGCTTAAAGCCGCTCTTGCGGGAAACGGCCACAAGGCGGCAGCATTTCTACCTTTGCAGCTCTGGGTTCTTGGGCGACAGAGCTTTCCTGGAAATGGTGTTAGTAGCCTGCAGATGAGAGGGGAATGTGCCAGGGCAAACCCCCAAGAGCTTATATCTCTTACTTCTTGTTTTTTAAATTAAATTTTTATGACGTGTCAGAGCAAATTTGATAAAAAAAGTGTAGTTTCTCCTAAGTGTACAGAATCTGGTTCATCACATCAACGTATCTGTCTATTCCTCTTTGGATCCTTTCCCGTGTAGGTTATTATAGAGTGTTGAGTAGACCTCTTGGCGTTCCATAGGTATTTTGTGATTATATATTTCATCTGTATTAGTACACGTCTGTTAACCCCCATATCATAATTCATACATTCCTTTCACCTTTCCATTTGGTTAAACGTAATTTTGTTTTCTTAATCCATGCTTTTCCTTCTCTTGGAAATAAGTTCATGAGTATCAATTTTGAGGTAACACCTATAAGTGATGTCATAGGATATCTGTCTTTCAGTTTCTTTCTTACTTCAAGTGGGGTGGTTATCTCTAGGTCCTTATATGGTGGTGCAAACGGCACTGTTTCATTGTTTTCCGTGGCTAATATTCCACTGTTGACATGGACCACTTCCTCTTTGTGCATTTTCCTGTTGCTGGACATTTTGGTTTCTTCCAAGTCTTGGCTATATTAAATGTTTCTGCCGTGCAGGATTGCCAGCCTGTGTCTCTTCCATTCTGCTCTGCTCAGGTGATAGGCGCATCAGAGGACCTACCAGATCGCGTGGTAGCTCAGTTTTTACCCTTAAACGCACCTCCATTATGTTCTCCCTGCCGGCTGTTACCAGTTTACATCCCCCCAGCAGCTAGTGGGTACACAGTTTTCTGAAACCCCTTCAGCATTTATTCTTTGTAGACTTTTTGCTGAAGATCATTCTGACGGCTGTGAGGTGAACATTTCTGTAGATTGGATTTGCATGGCTCTATTAATTGCTGATGTTGAGCATTTTTAAATCCCCTTTTATTTTAAAGGAAAAAAAAGAAGACAGAATGGGCGTGAAACATGCCTCTTGAAATTGTCTTCTTGAAATGTTGACGTCTTTTGAATTTTCTGGTCGATTTACGACCCCAGGATTCTTTTTTTTTTTTTTTGATGGCAGGTGTCATTTACAGGCCTGCAATTCTTTTGAATATTAAGTGACCATTAGCGCTGTTGTGGGAAACGGCCAGAAGGCGGCAGCACTTCTCCTTACCAAATCCGGTTACTAGGGCAACAGAGCCATAATGGAAGTTGTGTTGTAAGTTGTAAATTAGAATGCAGGGCGCCAGGAAAAAGCCCCTTAGGTTTATGCCTCGTTACTTGCCGTTCGTTTTTTAAATTTAATTTTTATTTTGTATCAGGGCAAATTTGATTACAATGTTTTGCTTGTTCTAGGTGTGCAAGATGTGGTTGTTTCACACGTATACATATATCTATTCTTCTTCGGGTCCTTCTCCCATGTAGCTTATGACGCAATGTTGAGTAGAGTCCTCTTGATATGCCGTAGGTCTGTGGTGATTTTATATTTCACATGTGTTTGTATATCTCTGTTAACCCCAATGTCCTGATGTATCCAATCTTCACACCTTTCCGTTTGGTGAACCATAAGTTTGCTTAATGAATCTGTGATTGGATGTCTCTGTGGAAATATCTTCACTGGTATCAATTTTTAGGTAACCCCTATAAGTGATATCGTACGTTAGGTGTCTTTCGCTTTCTCGCTTACTGCAAGTTGCGTGATCACCTCTAGACTCATCTGTGGTGCTACGAGTGGCATTGATTCATTTTTTACCCAAGCTAGTATTCCATCTCTACACGTAGCAGTTCTTCTTTGTCCACTCATCTGTTGATGGACTTTTGGTTGCTTCCACGCCTTGGCTATGGTAGTACTGCTGCAGTGCAGATTTCCTGCCTGTGTCTTTCCAATTCTGTCTTCTTAGGCTATAGGCCGTGGAGTGGGCCTGCTGGATCATAGGGTAGCTGAATGTGTACCTTTTACAGGCACCTCCATTCTGTTCCCATGAGTGGCTCTTACCAGGTTACGTCCCACTTGAGACTGAGGGTATGCATGTCTCCACAACCTCTTCAGCATTGATCGTTTGTAGTTTCTTTGCTGATGGTTATTCTGACTGGTGTGAGTCGATAGCTCTTTGTGGTTGGATTTGCATGTGTCTCATAATCCCTTGAAATTGAGCTTTGAGGCATGTCCTTTTATTTTTCAAACTGTTACGACAGCTTACGTCTTCAAATTGTTTTCTTGAAATATGTGCCACATTTTGAAATATTTTGGCCTTTACCTGCGTCAGGACATTTTGAGGGCAGGTTTCCTTTGCAGCCCTGCAGTACTTGTGCATATGAAGTGACCATTCGCACAGATTTCCGAGCTGCTGTTGCAGGTATCGGCCAGAGGCCGGCAGCATGTCTACGTTGCCCACTCTGGTACCTAGGGAGACAGACCTTCCTGCCAGTGGTGTTCCTCAGATATCAATTAGACTGCCATGTGCCCTGATAAACCCCCCAAAGCTTATGTGTCCTTACTCATGTTTGTTTTTTGAATTCATATTTTCTAGTGGAGTACTATTCCATCGTGTACATGGACCACTTCTTCTTGGTGCAGTCCTCTGTTGATGGACATTTTCGTTGCTTCCAAGTGTCGGCTATGGTAAGTATTGCCGGGGTGCAGGATTGCCAGCCTGTGCCTTTTGATTCTCGTTTTCTCAGGTGATAGGCCCAGCAGTGGGCGTGACTGATTGACTAGTAGCTCAACGTTTCCCTTTTCAAAGCACCGCCACTGTGTTTTCATCAGTGGCTCTTACCACGTCCCCCCTAGAACCGAGGGTACGCGTTTCTCCACATTTATTGTTTGCAGCATTTTTGCTAATGGCCATTCCGAGTGCTGTGAGCGGATAGGTTTTTGTAATTTGGGTTTGCATGTCTTTAAAAATTCCTAAAATTCATCATTTTTCCACGCCTGTTTCTTTTCTTTAAAAAAGAAAAGAAAAGAAAAGAAAAACGTGGGGGTACAGTATACCTCTTGAAATCGTTTCCTTGGAATGTTGCCCTCTTTCGAATTTTTGGTCGATGTTTGACCCCAGGATTTTTTTGGAGGGCAGGTGTTATTTACAGGCCTGCACGTTTGGTGACTATTTAATGACCATTAGCACTGGGTTTAAAGCTGCTGTTTTGGGAGACGGCCACAAGGCGGCAGCATTTCTCCATTCCCAAATCTGGGTACTAGGGCAGCAGAGCCTTTCTGGAAGTCGTGTTCCTAGGTTGTAAATTAGAATGGAACGTGCCAGGAGAAACGCCCATAAGTTTATGTCGCATCACTTCTGGTTGGTCTTTTAAATGATTTTAATCGGGGTAATGATTAGACTACTGTTTGTCCTGGGTGTACACAATCTGGTTCATTTGTACATTATATACGTCTATTCATGTACAGATCCTCTTCCCATGTGAAATATTACAGAGTGTTCCGTACACCTCCCTTGCTACGTGGTCGGTCTTTTTGATATATGTGTATAACGTGTATTTGTATACGTATGGTAACGCTAACCTTAATTTATCCATTCCGCCCACCTTTCCTTTTAGATAAGCGTAGTTGTTTTCTAAGTCTGTGAGCGTCTTTCTCTGTGCAAGTATGTTCATTTGTGTCAGTTATTAGATAACGCCTATAAGTGATATCATAGGATGTAGGTCTTTGGCTTTCCGACTTACCCCATGTTCTGTGATCATCTCCAAGCTCGTCTGTGGTGCCTGAAAGAGCAGTGTTTCATTGTTTTCCGTGGTTAATATTCCATTGCGTACGTGGACCACTTCTTCTTAATCCATTCGTCTGTTGATGGACATTTTGGTAGCTTCACCGTCTTGGCTATTGTGAATAAGGCCGCAGTGCAGCTGTTGCAGCCCGGGTCTTCTCGCTTCTGGTCTTCTCAGGTGAGAGGCCCAGGGGTGTGACTGCTGGATTGAACGGTACCTCAATTTTTACTTCTAAAGGCAGCTCCTTTCTGTTCTTATTGGCTGTTGTTAGCACTTTACATCTCACCAGCAGCTAGAGGGTACACAGTTCTCTAAAGCCCCTTCAGTATTGATTGTTTGTAGAATTTTTGCTGATCGTCAGTCGACGGGTGTGAGTTGCAAACTTTTTGTAGATTAGATTTGCATGAGTCTAATAATTCCTGAGGTTGAGCTTTTATCCACTTTCCTTTTTATTTATTTATTTATTTACTTATTTATTTTTGCGGTACGCGGGCCTCTCACTGTTTCGGCCTCTCCCGTTGCGGAGCACAGGCTCTGGACGCGCAGGCTCAGCGGCCCTGGCTCACGGGCCCAGCCACTCCACGGCATGTGGGATCTTCCCGCACCGGGGCACGAACCCGTGTCCCCTGCGTCGGCAGGCGGACTCTCAACCACTGCGCCACCGGGGAAGCCCCTGTTTTGAATTGTTTCGTCCGTTCCCTACCTCAGCACAATATTTTAGGGCAGGTGTCCTTTACGGCCCTGAGTCCTTGTGACTATTAAGTGACCATTAGCTGCGGGCTTAAAGCCGCTCTTGCGGGAAACGGCCACAAGGCGGCAGCATTTCTACCTTTGCAGCTCTGGGTTCTTGGGCGACAGAGCTTTCCTGGAAATGGTGTTAGTAGCCTGCAGATGAGAGGGGAATGTGCCAGGGCAAACCCCCAAGAGCTTATATCTCCTACTTCTTGTTTTTTAAATTAAATTTTTATGACGTGTCAGAGCAAATTTGATAAAAAAAAAGTGTAGTTTCTCCTAAGTGTACAGAATCTGGTTCATCATATCAACGTATCTGTCTATTCCTCTTTGGATCCTTTCCCGTGTAGGTTATTATAGAGTGTTGAGTAGACCTCTTGGCGTTCCATAGGTATTTTGTGATTATATATTTCATCTGTATTAGTACACGTCTGTTAACCCCCATATCATAATTCATACATTCCTTTCACCTTTCCATTTGGTTAAACGTAATTTTGTTTTGTTAATCCATGCTTTTCCTTCTCTTGGAAATAAGTTCATGAGTATCAATTTTGAGGTAACACCTATAAGTGATGTCATAGGATATCTGTCTTTCAGTTTCTTTCTTACTTCAAGTGGGGTGGTTATCTCTAGGTCCTTATATGGTGGTGCAAACGGCACTGTTTCATTGTTTTCCGTGGCTAATATTCCACTGTTGACATGGACCACTTCCTCTTTGTGCATTTTCCTGTTGCTGGACATTTTGGTTTCTTCCAAGTCTTGGCTATATTAAATGTTTCTGCCGTGCAGGATTGCCAGCCTGTGTCTCTTCCATTCTGCTCTGCTCAGGTGATAGGCGCATCAGAGGACCTACCAGATCGCGTGGTAGCTCAGTTTTTACCCTTAAACGCACCTCCATTATGTTCTCCCTGCCGGCTGTTACCAGTTTACATCCCCCCAGCAGCTAGTGGGTACACAGTTTTCTGAAACCCCTTCAGCATTTATTCTTTGTAGACTTTTTGCTGAAGATCATTCTGACGGCTGTGAGGTGAACATTTCTGTAGATTGGATTTGCATGGCTCTATTAATTGCTGATGTTGAGCATTTTTAAATCCCCTTTTATTTTAAAGGAAAAAAAAGAAGACAGAATGGGCGTGAAACATGCCTCTTGAAATTGTCTTCTTGAAATGTTGACGTCTTTTGAATTTTCTGGTCGATTTACGACCCCAGGATTCTTTTTTTTTTTTTTTGATGGCAGGTGTCATTTACAGGCCTGCAATTCTTTTGAATATTAAGTGACCATTAGCGCTGTTGTGGGAAACGGCCAGAAGGCGGCAGCACTTCTCCTTACCAAATCCGGTTACTAGGGCAACAGAGCCATAATGGAAGTTGTGTTGTAAGTTGTAAATTAGAATGCAGGGCGCCAGGAAAAAGCCCCTTAGGTTTATGCCTCGTTACTTGCCGTTCGTTTTTTAAATTTAATTTTTATTTTGTATCAGGGCAAATTTGATTACAATGTTTTGCTTGTTCTAGGTGTGCAAGATGTGGTTGTTTCACACGTATACATATATCTATTCTTCTTCGGGTCCTTCTCCCATGTAGCTTATGACGCAATGTTGAGTAGAGTCCTCTTGATATGCCGTAGGTCTGTGGTGATTTTATATTTCACATGTGTTTGTATATCTCTGTTAACCCCAATGTCCTGATGTATCCAATCCTCACACCTTTCCGTTTGGTGAACCATAAGTTTGCTTAATGAATCTGTGATTGGATGTCTCTGTGGAAATATCTTCACTGGTATCAATTTTTAGGTAACCCCTATAAGTGATATCGTACGTTAGGTGTCTTTCGCTTTCTCGCTTACTGCAAGTTGCGTGATCACCTCTAGACTCATCTGTGGTGCTACGAGTGGCATTGATTCATTTTTTACCCAAGCTAGTATTCCATCTCTACACGTAGCAGTTCTTCTTTGTCCACTCATCTGTTGATGGACTTTTGGTTGCTTCCACGCCTTGGCTATGGTAGTACTGCTGCAGTGCAGATTTCCTGCCTGTGTCTTTCCAATTCTGTCTTCTTAGGCTATAGGCCACGGAGTGGGCCTGCTGGATCATAGGGTAGCTGAATGTGTACCTTTTACAGGCACCTCCATTCTGTTCCCATGAGTGGCTCTTACCAGGTTACGTCCCACTTGAGACTGAGGGTATGCATGTCTCCACAACCTCTTCAGCATTGATCGTTTGTAGTTTCTTTGCTGATGGTTATTCTGACTGGTGTGAGTCGATAGCTCTTTGTGGTTGGATTTGCATGTGTCTCATAATCCCTTGAAATTGAGCTTTGAGGCATGTCCTTTTATTTTTCAAACTGTTACGACAGCTTACGTCTTCAAATTGTTTTCTTGAAATATGTGCCACATTTTGAAATATTTTGGCCTTTACCTGCGTCAGGACATTTTGAGGGCAGGTTTCCTTTGCAGCCCTGCAGTACTTGTGCATATGAAGTGACCATTCGCACAGATTTCCGAGCTGCTGTTGCAGGTATCGGCCAGAGGCCGGCAGCATGTCTACGTTGCCCACTCTGGTACCTAGGGAGACAGACCTTCCTGCCAGTGGTGTTCCTCAGATATCAATTAGACTGCCATGTGCCCTGATAAACCCCCCAAAGCTTATGTGTCCTTACTCATGTTTGTTTTTTGAATTCATATTTTCTAGTGGAGTACTATTCCATCGTGTACATGGACCACTTCTTCTTGGTGCAGTCCTCTGTTGATGGACATTTTCGTTGCTTCCAAGTGTCGGCTATGGTAAGTATTGCCGGGGTGCAGGATTGCCAGCCTGTGCCTTTTGATTCTCGTTTTCTCAGGTGATAGGCCCAGCAGTGGGCGTGACTGATTGACTAGTAGCTCAACGTTTCCCTTTTCAAAGCACCGCCACTGTGTTTTCATCAGTGGCTCTTACCACGTCCCCCCTAGAACCGAGGGTACGCGTTTCTCCACATTTATTGTTTGCAGCATTTTTGCTAATGGCCATTCCGAGTGCTGTGAGCGGATAGGTTTTTGTAATTTGGGTTTGCATGTCTTTAAAAATGCCTAAAATTCATCATTTTTCCACGCCTGTTTCTTTTCTTTAAAAAAGAAAAGAAAAGAAAAGAAAAACGTGGGGGTACAGTATACCTCTTGAAATCGTTTCCTTGGAATGTTGCCCTCTTTCGAATTTTTGGTCGATGTTTGACCCCAGGATTTTTTTGGAGGGCAGGTGTTATTTACAGGCCTGCACGTTTGGTGACTATTTAATGACCATTAGCACTGGGTTTAAAGCTGCTGTTTTGGGAGACAGCCACAAGGCGGCAGCATTTCTCCATTCCCAAATCTGGGTACTAGGGCAGCAGAGCCTTTCTGGAAGTCGTGTTCCTAGGTTGTAAATTAGAATGGAACGTGCCAGGAGAAACGCCCATAAGTTTATGTCGCATCACTTCTGGTTGGTCTTTTAAATGATTTTAATCGGGGTAATGATTAGACTACTGTTTGTCCTGGGTGTACACAATCTGGTTCATTTGTACATTATATACGTCTATTCATGTACAGATCCTCTTCCCATGTGAAATATTACAGAGTGTTCCGTACACCTCCCTTGCTACGTGGTCGGTCTTTTTGATATATGTGTATAACGTGTATTTGTATACGTGTGGTAACGCTAACCTTAATTTATCCATTCCGCCCACCTTTCCTTTTAGATAAGCGTAGTTGTTTTCTAAGTCTGTGAGCGTCTTTCTCTGTGCAAGTATGTTCATTTGTGTCAGTTATTAGATAACGCCTATAAGTGATATCATAGGATGTAGGTCTTTGGCTTTCCGACTTACCCCATGTTCTGTGATCATCTCCAAGCTCGTCTGTGGTGCCTGAAAGAGCAGTGTTTCATTGTTTTCCGTGGTTAATATTCCATTGCGTACGTGGACCACTTCTTCTTAATCCATTCGTCTGTTGATGGACATTTTGGTAGCTTCACCGTCTTGGCTATTGTGAATAAGGCCGCAGTGCAGCTGTTGCAGCCCGGGTCTTCTCGCTTCTGGTCTTCTCAGGTGAGAGGCCCAGGGGTGTGACTGCTGGATTGAACGGTACCTCAATTTTTACTTCTAAAGGCAGCTCCTTTCTGTTCTTATTGGCTGTTAGCACTTTACATCTCACCAGCAGCTAGAGGGTACACAGTTCTCTAAAGCCCCTTCAGTATTGATTGTTTGTAGAATTTTTGCTGATCGTCAGTCGACGGGTGTGAGTTGCAAACTTTTTGTAGATTAGATTTGCATGAGTCTAATAATTCCTGAGGTTGAGCTTTTATCCACTTTCCTTTTTATTTATTTATTTATTTACTTATTTATTTTTGCGGTACGCGGGCCTCTCACTGTTTCGGCCTCTCCCGTTGCGGAGCACAGGCTCTGGACGCGCAGGCTCAGCGGCCCTGGCTCACGGGCCCAGCCACTCCACGGCATGTGGGATCTTCCCGCACCGGGGCACGAACCCGTGTCCCCTGCGTCGGCAGGCGGACTCTCAACCACTGCGCCACCGGGGAAGCCCCTGTTTTGAATTGTTTCGTCCATTCCCTACCTCAGCACAATATTTTAGGGCAGGTGTCCTTTACGGCCCTGAGTCCTTGTGACTATTAAGTGACCATTAGCTGCGGGCTTAAAGCCGCTCTTGCGGGAAACGGCCACAAGGCGGCAGCATTTCTACCTTTGCAGCTCTGGGTTCTTGGGCGACAGAGCTTTCCTGGAAATGGTGTTAGTAGCCTGCAGATGAGAGGGGAATGTGCCAGGGCAAACCCCCAAGAGCTTATATCTCCTACTTCTTGTTTTTTAAATTAAATTTTTATGACGTGTCAGAGCAAATTTGATAAAAAAAAGTGTAGTTTCTCCTAAGTGTACAGAATCTGGTTCATCATATCAACGTATCTGTCTATTCCTCTTTGGATCCTTTCCCGTGTAGGTTATTATAGAGTGTTGAGTAGACCTCTTGGCGTTCCATAGGTATTTTGTGATTATATATTTCATCTGTATTAGTACACGTCTGTTAACCCCCATATCATAATTCATACATTCCTTTCACCTTTCCATTTGGTTAAACGTAATTTTGTTTTCTTAATCCATGCTTTTCCTTCTCTTGGAAATAAGTTCATGAGTATCAATTTTGAGGTAACACCTATAAGTGATGTCATAGGATATCTGTCTTTCAGTTTCTTTCTTACTTCAAGTGGGGTGGTTATCTCTAGGTCCTTATATGGTGGTGCAAACGGCACTGTTTCATTGTTTTCCGTGGCTAATATTCCACTGTTGACATGGACCACTTCCTCTTTGTGCATTTTCCTGTTGCTGGACATTTTGGTTTCTTCCAAGTCTTGGCTATATTAAATGTTTCTGCCGTGCAGGATTGCCAGCCTGTGTCTCTTCCATTCTGCTCTGCTCAGGTGATAGGCGCATCAGAGGACCTACCAGATCGCGTGGTAGCTCAGTTTTTACCCTTAAACGCACCTCCATTATGTTCTCCCTGCCGGCTGTTACCAGTTTACATCCCCCCAGCAGCTAGTGGGTACACAGTTTTCTGAAACCCCTTCAGCATTTATTCTTTGTAGACTTTTTGCTGAAGATCATTCTGACGGCTGTGAGGTGAACATTTCTGTAGATTGGATTTGCATGGCTCTATTAATTGCTGATGTTGAGCATTTTTAAATCCCCTTTTATTTTAAAGGAAAAAAAAGAAGACAGAATGGGCGTGAAACATGCCTCTTGAAATTGTCTTCTTGAAATGTTGACGTCTTTTGAATTTTCTGGTCGATTTACGACCCCAGGATTCTTTTTTTTTTTTTTTTTGATGGCAGGTGTCATTTACAGGCCTGCAATTCTTTTGAATATTAAGTGACCATTAGCGCTGTTGTGGGAAACGGCCAGAAGGCGGCAGCACTTCTCCTTACCAAATCCGGTTACTAGGGCAACAGAGCCATAATGGAAGTTGTGTTGTAAGTTGTAAATTAGAATGCAGGGCGCCAGGAAAAAGCCCCTTAGGTTTATGCCTCGTTACTTGCCGTTCGTTTTTTAAATTTAATTTTTATTTTGTATCAGGGCAAATTTGATTACAATGTTTTGCTTGTTCTAGGTGTGCAAGATGTGGTTGTTTCACACGTATACATATATCTATTCTTCTTCGGGTCCTTCTCCCATGTAGCTTATGACGCAATGTTGAGTAGAGTCCTCTTGATATGCCGTAGGTCTGTGGTGATTTTATATTTCACATGTGTTTGTATATCTCTGTTAACCCCAATGTCCTGATGTATCCAATCCTCACACCTTTCCGTTTGGTGAACCATAAGTTTGCTTAATGAATCTGTGATTGGATGTCTCTGTGGAAATATCTTCACTGGTATCAATTTTTAGGTAACCCCTATAAGTGATATCGTACGTTAGGTGTCTTTCGCTTTCTCGCTTACTGCAAGTTGCGTGATCACCTCTAGACTCATCTGTGGTGCTACGAGTGGCATTGATTCATTTTTTACCCAAGCTAGTATTCCATCTCTACACGTAGCAGTTCTTCTTTGTCCACTCATCTGTTGATGGACTTTTGGTTGCTTCCACGCCTTGGCTATGGTAATACTGCTGCAGTGCAGATTTCCTGCCTGTGTCTTTCCAATTCTGTCTTCTTAGGCTATAGGCCACGGAGTGGGCCTGCTGGATCGTAGGGTAGCTGAATGTGTACCTTTTACAGGCACCTCCATTCTGTTCCCATGAGTGGCTCTTACCAGGTTACGTCCCACTTGAAACTGAGGGTATGCATGTCTCCACAACCTCTTCAGCATTGATCGTTTGTAGTTTCTTTGCTGATGGTTATTCTGACTGGTGTGAGTCGATAGCTCTTTGTGGTTGGATTTGCATGTGTCTCATAATCCCTTGAAATTGAGCTTTGAGGCATGTCCTTTTATTTTTCAAACTGTTACGACAGCTTACGTCTTCAAATTGTTTTCTTGAAATATGTGCCACATTTTGAAATATTTTGGCCTTTACCTGCGTCAGGACATTTTGAGGGCAGGTTTCCTTTGCAGCCCTGCAGTACTTGTGCATATGAAGTGACCATTCGCACAGATTTCCGAGCTGCTGTTGCAGGTATCGGCCAGAGGCCGGCAGCATGTCTACCTTGCCCACTCTGGTACCTAGGGAGACAGACCTTCCTGCCAGTGGTGTTCCTCAGATATCAATTAGACTGCCATGTGCCCTGATAAACCCCCCAAAGCTTATGTGTCCTTACTCATGTTTGTTTTTTGAATTCATATTTTCTAGTGGAGTACTATTCCATCGTGTACATGGACCACTTCTTCTTGGTGCAGTCCTCTGTTGATGGACATTTTCGTTGCTTCCAAGTGTCGGCTATGGTAAGTATTGCCGGGGTGCAGGATTGCCAGCCTGTGCCTTTTGATTCTCGTTTTCTCAGGTGATAGGCCCAGCAGTGGGCGTGACTGATTGACTAGTAGCTCAACGTTTCCCTTTTCAAAGCACCGCCACTGTGTTTTCATCAGTGGCTCTTACCACGTCCCCCCTAGAACCGAGGGTACGCGTTTCTCCACATTTATTGTTTGCAGCATTTTTGCTAATGGCCATTCCGAGTGCTGTGAGCGGATAGGTTTTTGTAATTTGGGTTTGCATGTCTTTAAAAATTCCTAAAATTCATCATTTTTCCACGCCTGTTTCTTTTCTTTAAAAAGGAAAAGAAAAGAAAAGAAAAACGTGGGGGTACATTATACCTCTTGAAATCGTTTACTTGGAATGTTGCCCTCTTTCGAATTTTTGGTCGATGTTTGACCCCAGGATTTTTTTGGAGGGCAGGTGTTATTTACAGGCCTGCACGTTTGGTGACTATTTAATGACCATTAGCACTGGGTTTAAAGCTGCTGTTTTGGGAGACGGCCACAAGGCGGCAGCATTTCTCCATTCCCAAATCTGGGTACTAGGGCAGCAGAGCCTTTCTGGAAGTCGTGTTCCTAGGTTGTAAATTAGAATGGAACGTGCCAGGAGAAACGCCCATAAGTTTATGTCGCATCACTTCTGGTTGGTCTTTTAAATGATTTTAATCGGGGTAATGATTAGACTACTGTTTGTCCTGGGTGTACACAATCTGGTTCATTTGTACATTATATACGTCTATTCATGTACAGATCCTCTTCCCATGTGAAATATTACAGAGTGTTCCGTACACCTCCCTTGCTACGTGGTCGGTCTTTTTGATATATGTGTATAACGTGTATTTGTATACGTATGGTAATGCTAACCTTAATTTATCCATTCCGCCCACCTTTCCTTTTAGATAAGCGTAGTTGTTTTCTAAGTCTGTGAGCGTCTTTCTCTGTGCAAGTATGTTCATTTGTGTCAGTTATTAGATAACGCCTATAAGTGATATCATAGGATGTAGGTCTTTGGCTTTCCGACTTACCCCATGTTCTGTGATCATCTCCAAGCTCGTCTGTGGTGCCTGAAAGAGCAGTGTTTCATTGTTTTCCGTGGTTAATATTCCATTGCGTACGTGGACCACTTCTTCTTAATCCATTCGTCTGTTGATGGACATTTTGGTAGCTTCACCGTCTTGGCTATTGTGAATAAGGCCGCAGTGCAGCTGTTGCAGCCCGGGTCTTCTCGCTTCTGGTCTTCTCAGGTGAGAGGCCCAGGGGTGTGACTGCTGGATTGAACGGTACCTCAATTTTTACTTCTAAAGGCAGCTCCTTTCTGTTCTTATTGGCTGTTAGCACTTTACATCTCACCAGCAGCTAGAGGGTACACAGTTCTCTAAAGCCCCTTCAGTATTGATTGTTTGTAGAATTTTTGCTGATCGTCAGTCGACGGGTGTGAGTTGCAAACTTTTTGTAGATTAGATTTGCATGAGTCTAATAATTCCTGAGGTTGAGCTTTTATCCACTTTCCTTTTTATTTATTTACTTATTTATTTTTGCGGTACGCGGGCCTCTCACTGTTTCGGCCTCTCCCGTTGCGGAGCACAGGCTCTGGACACGCAGGCTCAGCGGCCCTGGCTCACGGGCCCAGCCACTCCACGGCATGTGGGATCTTCCCGCACCGGGGCACGAACCCGTGTCCCCTGCGTCGGCAGGCGGACTCTCAACCACTGCGCCACCGGGGAAGCCCCTGTTTTGAATTGTTTCGTCCCTTCCCTACCTCAGCACAATATTTTAGGGCAGGTGTCCTTTACGGCCCTGAGTCCTTGTGACTATTAAGTGACCATTAGCTGCGGGCTTAAAGCCGCTCTTGCGGGAAACGGCCACAAGGCGGCAGCATTTCTACCTTTGCAGCTCTGGGTTCTTGGGCGACAGAGCTTTCCTGGAAATGGTGTTAGTAGCCTGCAGATGAGAGGGGAATGTGCCAGGGCAAACCCCCAAGAGCTTATATCTCCTACTTCTTGTTTTTTAAATTAAATTTTTATGACGTGTCAGAGCAAATTTGATAAAAAAAGTGTAGTTTCTCCTAAGTGTACAGAATCTGGTTCATCACATCAACGTATCCGTCTATTCCTCTTTGGATCCTTTCCCGTGTAGGTTATTATAGAGTGTTGAGTAGACCTCTTGGCGTTCCATAGGTATTTTGTGATTATATATTTCATCTGTATTAGTACACGTCTGTTAACCCCCATATCATAATTCATACATTCCTTTCACCTTTCCATTTGGTTAAACGTAATTTTGTTTTCTTAATCCATGCTTTTCCTTCTCTTGGAAATAAGTTCATGAGTATCAATTTTGAGGTAACACCTATAAGTGATGTCATAGGATATCTGTCTTTCAGTTTCTTTCTTACTTCAAGTGGGGTGGTTATCTCTAGGTCCTTATATGGTGGTGCAAACGGCACTGTTTCATTGTTTTCCGTGGCTAATATTCCACTGTTGACATGGACCGCTTCCTCTTTGTGCATTTTCGTGTTGCTGGACATTTTGGTTTCTTCCAAGTCTTGGCTATATTAAATGTTTCTGCCGTGCAGGATTGCCAGCCTGTGTCTCTTCCATTCTGCTCTGCTCAGGTGATAGGCGCATCAGAGGACCTACCAGATCGCGTGGTAGCTCAGTTTTTACCCTTAAACGCACCTCCATTATGTTCTCCCTGCCGGCTGTTACCAGTTTACATCCCCCCAGCAGCTAGTGGGTACACAGTTTTCTGAAACCCCTTCAGCATTTATTCTTTGTAGACTTTTTGCTGAAGATCATTCTGACGGCTGTGAGGTGAACATTTCTGTAGATTGGATTTGCATGGCTCTATTAATTGCTGATGTTGAGCATTTTTAAATCCCCTTTTATTTTAAAGGAAAAAAAAGAAGACAGAATGGGCGTGAAACATGCCTCTTGAAATTGTCTTCTTGAAATGTTGACGTCTTTTGAATTTTCTGGTCGATTTACGACCCCAGGATTCTTTTTTTTTTTTTTTGATGGCAGGTGTCATTTACAGGCCTGCAATTCTTTTGAATATTAAGTGACCATTAGCGCTGTTGTGGGAAACGGCCAGAAGGCGGCAGCACTTCTCCTTACCAAATCCGGTTACTAGGGCAACAGAGCCATAATGGAAGTTGTGTTGTAAGTTGTAAATTAGAATGCAGGGCGCCAGGAAAAAGCCCCTTAGGTTTATGCCTCGTTACTTGCCGTTCGTTTTTTAAATTTAATTTTTATTTTGTATCAGGGCAAATTTGATTACAATGTTTTGCTTGTTCTAGGTGTGCAAGATGTGGTTGTTTCACACGTATACATATATCTATTCTTCTTCGGGTCCTTCTCCCATGTAGCTTATGACGCAATGTTGAGTAGAGTCCTCTTGATATGCCGTAGGTCTGTGGTGATTTTATATTTCACATGTGTTTGTATATCTCTGTTAACCCCAATGTCCTGATGTATCCAATCCTCACACCTTTCCGTTTGGTGAACCATAAGTTTGCTTAATGAATCTGTGATTGGATGTCTCTGTGGAAATATCTTCACTGGTATCAATTTTTAGGTAACCCCTATAAGTGATATCGTACGTTAGGTGTCTTTCGCTTTCTCGCTTACTGCAAGTTGCGTGATCACCTCTAGACTCATCTGTGGTGCTACGAGTGGCATTGATTCATTTTTTACCCAAGCTAGTATTCCATCTCTACACGTAGCAGTTCTTCTTTGTCCACTCATCTGTTGATGGACTTTTGGTTGCTTCCACGCCTTGGCTATGGTAGTACTGCTGCAGTGCAGATTTCCTGCCTGTGTCTTTCCAATTCTGTCTTCTTAGGCTATAGGCCACGGAGTGGGCCTGCTGGATCGTAGGGTAGCTGAATGTGTACCTTTTACAGGCACCTCCATTCTGTTCCCATGAGTGGCTCTTACCAGGTTACGTCCCACTTGAGACTGAGGGTATGCATGTCTCCACAACCTCTTCAGCATTGATCGTTTGTAGTTTCTTTGCTGATGGTTATTCTGACTGGTGTGAGTCGATAGCTCTTTGTGGTTGGATTTGCATGTGTCTCATAATCCCTTGAAATTGAGCTTTGAGGCATGTCCTTTTATTTTTCAAACTGTTACGACAGCTTACGTCTTCAAATTGTTTTCTTGAAATATGTGCCACATTTTGAAATATTTTGGCCTTTACCTGCGTCAGGACATTTTGAGGGCAGGTTTCCTTTGCAGCCCTGCAGTACTTGTGCATATGAAGTGACCATTCGCACAGATTTCCGAGCTGCTGTTGCAGGTATCGGCCAGAGGCCGGCAGCATGTCTACGTTGCCCACTCTGGTACCTAGGGAGACAGACCTTCCTGCCAGTGGTGTTCCTCAGATATCAATTAGACTGCCATGTGCCCTGATAAACCCCCCAAAGCTTATGTGTCCTTACTCATGTTTGTTTTTTGAATTCATATTTTCTAGTGGAGTACTATTCCATCGTGTACATGGACCACTTCTTCTTGGTGCAGTCCTCTGTTGATGGACATTTTCGTTGCTTCCAAGTGTCGGCTATGGTAAGTATTGCCGGGGTGCAGGATTGCCAGCCTGTGCCTTTTGATTCTCGTTTTCTCAGGTGATAGGCCCAGCAGTGGGCGTGACTGATTGACTAGTAGCTCAACGTTTCCCTTTTCAAAGCACCGCCACTGTGTTTTCATCAGTGGCTCTTACCACGTCCCCCCTAGAACCGAGGGTACGCGTTTCTCCACATTTATTGTTTGCAGCATTTTTGCTAATGGCCATTCCGAGTGCTGTGAGCGGATAGGTTTTTGTAATTTGGGTTTGCATGTCTTTAAAAATGCCTAAAATTCATCATTTTTCCACGCCTGTTTCTTTTCTTTAAAAAAGAAAAGAAAAGAAAAGAAAAACGTGGGGGTACAGTATACCTCTTGAAATCGTTTCCTTGGAATGTTGCCCTCTTTCGAATTTTTGGTCGATGTTTGACCCCAGGATTTTTTTGGAGGGCAGGTGTTATTTACAGGCCTGCACGTTTGGTGACTATTTAATGACCATTAGCACTGGGTTTAAAGCTGCTGTTTTGGGAGACGGCCACAAGGCGGCAGCATTTCTCCATTCCCAAATCTGGGTACTAGGGCAGCAGAGCCTTTCTGGAAGTCGTGTTCCTAGGTTGTAAATTAGAATGGAACGTGCCAGGAGAAACGCCCATAAGTTTATGTCGCATCACTTCTGGTTGGTCTTTTAAATGATTTTAATCGGGGTAATGATTAGACTACTGTTTGTCCTGGGTGTACACAATCTGGTTCATTTGTACATTATATACGTCTATTCATGTACAGATCCTCTTCCCATGTGAAATATTACAGAGTGTTCCGTACACCTCCCTTGCTACGTGGTCGGTCTTTTTGATATATGTGTATAACGTGTATTTGTATACGTATGGTAACGCTAACCTTAATTTATCCATTCCGCCCACCTTTCCTTTTAGATAAGCGTAGTTGTTTTCTAAGTCTGTGAGCGTCTTTCTCTGTGCAAGTATGTTCATTTGTGTCAGTTATTAGATAACGCCTATAAGTGATATCATAGGATGTAGGTCTTTGGCTTTCCGACTTACCCCATGTTCTGTGATCATCTCCAAGCTCGTCTGTGGTGCCTGAAAGAGCAGTGTTTCATTGTTTTCCGTGGTTAATATTCCATTGCGTACGTGGACCACTTCTTCTTAATCCATTCGTCTGTTGATGGACATTTTGGTAGCTTCACCGTCTTGGCTATTGTGAATAAGGCCGCAGTGCAGCTGTTGCAGCCCGGGTCTTCTCGCTTCTGGTCTTCTCAGGTGAGAGGCCCAGGGGTGTGACTGCTGGATTGAACGGTACCTCAATTTTTACTTCTAAAGGCAGCTCCTTTCTGTTCTTATTGGCTGTTGTTAGCACTTTACATCTCACCAGCAGCTAGAGGGTACACAGTTCTCTAAAGCCCCTTCAGTATTGATTGTTTGTAGAATTTTTGCTGATCGTCAGTCGACGGGTGTGAGTTGCAAACTTTTTGTAGATTAGATTTGCATGAGTCTAATAATTCCTGAGGTTGAGCTTTTATCCACTTTCCTTTTTATTTATTTACTTATTTATTTTTGCGGTACGCGGGCCTCTCACTGTTTCGGCCTCTCCCGTTGCGGAGCACAGGCTCTGGACGCGCAGGCTCAGCGGCCCTGGCTCACGGGCCCAGCCACTCCACGGCATGTGGGATCTTCCCGCACCGGGGCACGAACCCGTGTCCCCTGCGTCGGCAGGCGGACTCTCAACCACTGCGCCACCAGGGAAGCCCCTGTTTTGAATTGTTTCGTCCGTTCCCTACCTCAGCACAATATTTTAGGGCAGGTGTCCTTTACGGCCCTGAGTCCTTGTGACTATTAAGTGACCATTAGCTGCGGGCTTAAAGCCGCTCTTGCGGGAAACGGCCACAAGGCGGCAGCATTTCTACCTTTGCAGCTCTGGGTTCTTGGGCGACAGAGCTTTCCTGGAAATGGTGTTAGTAGCCTGCAGATGAGAGGGGAATGTGCCAGGGCAAACCCCCAAGAGCTTATATCTCTTACTTCTTGTTTTTTAAATTAAATTTTTATGACGTGTCAGAGCAAATTTGATAAAAAAAGTGTAGTTTCTCCTAAGTGTACAGAATCTGGTTCATCACATCAACGTATCTGTCTATTCCTCTTTGGATCCTTTCCCGTGTAGGTTATTATAGAGTGTTGAGTAGACCTCTTGGCGTTCCATAGGTATTTTGTGATTATATATTTCATCTGTATTAGTACACGTCTGTTAACCCCCATATCATAATTCATACATTCCTTTCACCTTTCCATTTGGTTAAACGTAATTTTGTTTTCTTAATCCATGCTTTTCCTTCTCTTGGAAATAAGTTCATGAGTATCAATTTTGAGGTAACACCTATAAGTGATGTCATAGGATATCTGTCTTTCAGTTTCTTTCTTACTTCAAGTGGGGTGGTTATCTCTAGGTCCTTATATGGTGGTGCAAACGGCACTGTTTCATTGTTTTCCGTGGCTAATATTCCACTGTTGACATGGACCGCTTCCTCTTTGTGCATTTTCCTGTTGCTGGACATTTTGGTTTCTTCCAAGTCTTGGCTATATTAAATGTTTCTGCCGTGCAGGATTGCCAGCCTGTGTCTCTTCCATTCTGCTCTGCTCAGGTGATAGGCGCATCAGAGGACCTACCAGATCGCGTGGTAGCTCAGTTTTTACCCTTAAACGCACCTCCATTATGTTCTCCCTGCCGGCTGTTACCAGTTTACATCCCCCCAGCAGCTAGTGGGTACACAGTTTTCTGAAACCCCTTCAGCATTTATTCTTTGTAGACTTTTTGCTGAAGATCATTCTGACGGCTGTGAGGTGAACATTTCTGTAGATTGGATTTGCATGGCTCTATTAATTGCTGATGTTGAGCATTTTTAAATCCCCTTTTATTTTAAAGGAAAAAAAAGAAGACAGAATGGGCGTGAAACATGCCTCTTGAAATTGTCTTCTTGAAATGTTGACGTCTTTTGAATTTTCTGGTCGATTTACGACCCCAGGATTCTTTTTTTTTTTTTTTGATGGCAGGTGTCATTTACAGGCCTGCAATTCTTTTGAATATTAAGTGACCATTAGCGCTGTTGTGGGAAACGGCCAGAAGGCGGCAGCACTTCTCCTTACCAAATCCGGTTACTAGGGCAACAGAGCCATAATGGAAGTTGTGTTGTAAGTTGTAAATTAGAATGCAGGGCGCCAGGAAAAAGCCCCTTAGGTTTATGCCTCGTTACTTGCCGTTCGTTTTTTAAATTTAATTTTTATTTTGTATCAGGGCAAATTTGATTACAATGTTTTGCTTGTTCTAGGTGTGCAAGATGTGGTTGTTTCACACGTATACATATATCTATTCTTCTTCGGGTCCTTCTCCCATGTAGCTTATGACGCAATGTTGAGTAGAGTCCTCTTGATATGCCGTAGGTCTGTGGTGATTTTATATTTCACATGTGTTTGTATATCTCTGTTAACCCCAATGTCCTGATGTATCCAATCTTCACACCTTTCCGTTTGGTGAACCATAAGTTTGCTTAATGAATCTGTGATTGGATGTCTCTGTGGAAATATCTTCACTGGTATCAATTTTTAGGTAACCCCTATAAGTGATATCGTACGTTAGGTGTCTTTCGCTTTCTCGCTTACTGCAAGTTGCGTGATCACCTCTAGACTCATCTGTGGTGCTACGAGTGGCATTGATTCATTTTTTACCCAAGCTAGTATTCCATCTCTACACGTAGCAGTTCTTCTTTGTCCACTCATCTGTTGATGGACTTTTGGTTGCTTCCACGCCTTGGCTATGGTAGTACTGCTGCAGTGCAGATTTCCTGCCTGTGTCTTTCCAATTCTGTCTTCTTAGGCTATAGGCCGTGGAGTGGGCCTGCTGGATCATAGGGTAGCTGAATGTGTACCTTTTACAGGCACCTCCATTCTGTTCCCATGAGTGGCTCTTACCAGGTTACGTCCCACTTGAGACTGAGGGTATGCATGTCTCCACAACCTCTTCAGCATTGATCGTTTGTAGTTTCTTTGCTGATGGTTATTCTGACTGGTGTGAGTCGATAGCTCTTTGTGGTTGGATTTGCATGTGTCTCATAATCCCTTGAAATTGAGCTTTGAGGCATGTCCTTTTATTTTTCAAACTGTTACGACAGCTTACGTCTTCAAATTGTTTTCTTGAAATATGTGCCACATTTTGAAATATTTTGGCCTTTACCTGCGTCAGGACATTTTGAGGGCAGGTTTCCTTTGCAGCCCTGCAGTACTTGTGCATATGAAGTGACCATTCGCACAGATTTCCGAGCTGCTGTTGCAGGTATCGGCCAGAGGCCGGCAGCATGTCTACGTTGCCCACTCTGGTACCTAGGGAGACAGACCTTCCTGCCAGTGGTGTTCCTCAGATATCAATTAGACTGCCATGTGCCCTGATAAACCCCCCAAAGCTTATGTGTCCTTACTCATGTTTGTTTTTTGAATTCATATTTTCTAGTGGAGTACTATTCCATCGTGTACATGGACCACTTCTTCTTGGTGCAGTCCTCTGTTGATGGACATTTTCGTTGCTTCCAAGTGTCGGCTATGGTAAGTATTGCCGGGGTGCAGGATTGCCAGCCTGTGCCTTTTGATTCTCGTTTTCTCAGGTGATAGGCCCAGCAGTGGGCGTGACTGATTGACTAGTAGCTCAACGTTTCCCTTTTCAAAGCACCGCCACTGTGTTTTCATCAGTGGCTCTTACCACGTCCCCCCTAGAACCGAGGGTACGCGTTTCTCCACATTTATTGTTTGCAGCATTTTTGCTAATGGCCATTCCGAGTGCTGTGAGCGGATAGGTTTTTGTAATTTGGGTTTGCATGTCTTTAAAAATTCCTAAAATTCATCATTTTTCCACGCCTGTTTCTTTTCTTTAAAAAAGAAAAGAAAAGAAAAGAAAAACGTGGGGGTACAGTATACCTCTTGAAATCGTTTCCTTGGAATGTTGCCCTCTTTCGAATTTTTGGTCGATGTTTGACCCCAGGATTTTTTTGGAGGGCAGGTGTTATTTACAGGCCTGCACGTTTGGTGACTATTTAATGACCATTAGCACTGGGTTTAAAGCTGCTGTTTTGGGAGACGGCCACAAGGCGGCAGCATTTCTCCATTCCCAAATCTGGGTACTAGGGCAGCAGAGCCTTTCTGGAAGTCGTGTTCCTAGGTTGTAAATTAGAATGGAACGTGCCAGGAGAAACGCCCA
Organism: Pseudorca crassidens; assembly: GCF_039906515.1. Taxonomy (NCBI): domain Eukaryota; kingdom Metazoa; phylum Chordata; class Mammalia; order Artiodactyla; family Delphinidae; genus Pseudorca; species Pseudorca crassidens. The sequence goes on along the minus strand of NC_090317.1, from coordinate 123,822,766 downwards.
TAAGTTTATGTCGCATCACTTCTGGTTGGTCTTTTAAATGATTTTAATCGGGGTAATGATTAGACTACTGTTTGTCCTGGGTGTACACAATCTGGTTCATTTGTACATTATATACGTCTATTCATGTACAGATCCTCTTCCCATGTGAAATATTACAGAGTGTTCCGTACACCTCCCTTGCTACGTGGTCGGTCTTTTTGATATATGTGTATAACGTGTATTTGTATACGTATGGTAACGCTAACCTTAATTTATCCATTCCGCCCACCTTTCCTTTTAGATAAGCGTAGTTGTTTTCTAAGTCTGTGAGCGTCTTTCTCTGTGCAAGTATGTTCATTTGTGTCAGTTATTAGATAACGCCTATAAGTGATATCATAGGATGTAGGTCTTTGGCTTTCCGACTTACCCCATGTTCTGTGATCATCTCCAAGCTCGTCTGTGGTGCCTGAAAGAGCAGTGTTTCATTGTTTTCCGTGGTTAATATTCCATTGCGTACGTGGACCACTTCTTCTTAATCCATTCGTCTGTTGATGGACATTTTGGTAGCTTCACCGTCTTGGCTATTGTGAATAAGGCCGCAGTGCAGCTGTTGCAGCCCGGGTCTTCTCGCTTCTGGTCTTCTCAGGTGAGAGGCCCAGGGGTGTGACTGCTGGATTGAACGGTACCTCAATTTTTACTTCTAAAGGCAGCTCCTTTCTGTTCTTATTGGCTGTTGTTAGCACTTTACATCTCACCAGCAGCTAGAGGGTACACAGTTCTCTAAAGCCCCTTCAGTATTGATTGTTTGTAGAATTTTTGCTGATCGTCAGTCGACGGGTGTGAGTTGCAAACTTTTTGTAGATTAGATTTGCATGAGTCTAATAATTCCTGAGGTTGAGCTTTTATCCACTTTCCTTTTTATTTATTTATTTATTTACTTATTTATTTTTGCGGTACGCGGGCCTCTCACTGTTTCGGCCTCTCCCGTTGCGGAGCACAGGCTCTGGACGCGCAGGCTCAGCGGCCCTGGCTCACGGGCCCAGCCACTCCACGGCATGTGGGATCTTCCCGCACCGGGGCACGAACCCGTGTCCCCTGCGTCGGCAGGCGGACTCTCAACCACTGCGCCACCGGGGAAGCCCCTGTTTTGAATTGTTTCGTCCGTTCCCTACCTCAGCACAATATTTTAGGGCAGGTGTCCTTTACGGCCCTGAGTCCTTGTGACTATTAAGTGACCATTAGCTGCGGGCTTAAAGCCGCTCTTGCGGGAAACGGCCACAAGGCGGCAGCATTTCTACCTTTGCAGCTCTGGGTTCTTGGGCGACAGAGCTTTCCTGGAAATGGTGTTAGTAGCCTGCAGATGAGAGGGGAATGTGCCAGGGCAAACCCCCAAGAGCTTATATCTCCTACTTCTTGTTTTTTAAATTAAATTTTTATGACGTGTCAGAGCAAATTTGATAAAAAAAAAGTGTAGTTTCTCCTAAGTGTACAGAATCTGGTTCATCATATCAACGTATCTGTCTATTCCTCTTTGGATCCTTTCCCGTGTAGGTTATTATAGAGTGTTGAGTAGACCTCTTGGCGTTCCATAGGTATTTTGTGATTATATATTTCATCTGTATTAGTACACGTCTGTTAACCCCCATATCATAATTCATACATTCCTTTCACCTTTCCATTTGGTTAAACGTAATTTTGTTTTGTTAATCCATGCTTTTCCTTCTCTTGGAAATAAGTTCATGAGTATCAATTTTGAGGTAACACCTATAAGTGATGTCATAGGATATCTGTCTTTCAGTTTCTTTCTTACTTCAAGTGGGGTGGTTATCTCTAGGTCCTTATATGGTGGTGCAAACGGCACTGTTTCATTGTTTTCCGTGGCTAATATTCCACTGTTGACATGGACCACTTCCTCTTTGTGCATTTTCCTGTTGCTGGACATTTTGGTTTCTTCCAAGTCTTGGCTATATTAAATGTTTCTGCCGTGCAGGATTGCCAGCCTGTGTCTCTTCCATTCTGCTCTGCTCAGGTGATAGGCGCATCAGAGGACCTACCAGATCGCGTGGTAGCTCAGTTTTTACCCTTAAACGCACCTCCATTATGTTCTCCCTGCCGGCTGTTACCAGTTTACATCCCCCCAGCAGCTAGTGGGTACACAGTTTTCTGAAACCCCTTCAGCATTTATTCTTTGTAGACTTTTTGCTGAAGATCATTCTGACGGCTGTGAGGTGAACATTTCTGTAGATTGGATTTGCATGGCTCTATTAATTGCTGATGTTGAGCATTTTTAAATCCCCTTTTATTTTAAAGGAAAAAAAAGAAGACAGAATGGGCGTGAAACATGCCTCTTGAAATTGTCTTCTTGAAATGTTGACGTCTTTTGAATTTTCTGGTCGATTTACGACCCCAGGATTCTTTTTTTTTTTTTTTGATGGCAGGTGTCATTTACAGGCCTGCAATTCTTTTGAATATTAAGTGACCATTAGCGCTGTTGTGGGAAACGGCCAGAAGGCGGCAGCACTTCTCCTTACCAAATCCGGTTACTAGGGCAACAGAGCCATAATGGAAGTTGTGTTGTAAGTTGTAAATTAGAATGCAGGGCGCCAGGAAAAAGCCCCTTAGGTTTATGCCTCGTTACTTGCCGTTCGTTTTTTAAATTTAATTTTTATTTTGTATCAGGGCAAATTTGATTACAATGTTTTGCTTGTTCTAGGTGTGCAAGATGTGGTTGTTTCACACGTATACATATATCTATTCTTCTTCGGGTCCTTCTCCCATGTAGCTTATGACGCAATGTTGAGTAGAGTCCTCTTGATATGCCGTAGGTCTGTGGTGATTTTATATTTCACATGTGTTTGTATATCTCTGTTAACCCCAATGTCCTGATGTATCCAATCCTCACACCTTTCCGTTTGGTGAACCATAAGTTTGCTTAATGAATCTGTGATTGGATGTCTCTGTGGAAATATCTTCACTGGTATCAATTTTTAGGTAACCCCTATAAGTGATATCGTACGTTAGGTGTCTTTCGCTTTCTCGCTTACTGCAAGTTGCGTGATCACCTCTAGACTCATCTGTGGTGCTACGAGTGGCATTGATTCATTTTTTACCCAAGCTAGTATTCCATCTCTACACGTAGCAGTTCTTCTTTGTCCACTCATCTGTTGATGGACTTTTGGTTGCTTCCACGCCTTGGCTATGGTAGTACTGCTGCAGTGCAGATTTCCTGCCTGTGTCTTTCCAATTCTGTCTTCTTAGGCTATAGGCCACGGAGTGGGCCTGCTGGATCATAGGGTAGCTGAATGTGTACCTTTTACAGGCACCTCCATTCTGTTCCCATGAGTGGCTCTTACCAGGTTACGTCCCACTTGAGACTGAGGGTATGCATGTCTCCACAACCTCTTCAGCATTGATCGTTTGTAGTTTCTTTGCTGATGGTTATTCTGACTGGTGTGAGTCGATAGCTCTTTGTGGTTGGATTTGCATGTGTCTCATAATCCCTTGAAATTGAGCTTTGAGGCATGTCCTTTTATTTTTCAAACTGTTACGACAGCTTACGTCTTCAAATTGTTTTCTTGAAATATGTGCCACATTTTGAAATATTTTGGCCTTTACCTGCGTCAGGACATTTTGAGGGCAGGTTTCCTTTGCAGCCCTGCAGTACTTGTGCATATGAAGTGACCATTCGCACAGATTTCCGAGCTGCTGTTGCAGGTATCGGCCAGAGGCCGGCAGCATGTCTACCTTGCCCACTCTGGTACCTAGGGAGACAGACCTTCCTGCCAGTGGTGTTCCTCAGATATCAATTAGACTGCCATGTGCCCTGATAAACCCCCCAAAGCTTATGTGTCCTTACTCATGTTTGTTTTTTGAATTCATATTTTCTAGTGGAGTACTATTCCATCGTGTACATGGACCACTTCTTCTTGGTGCAGTCCTCTGTTGATGGACATTTTCGTTGCTTCCAAGTGTCGGCTATGGTAAGTATTGCCGGGGTGCAGGATTGCCAGCCTGTGCCTTTTGATTCTCGTTTTCTCAGGTGATAGGCCCAGCAGTGGGCGTGACTGATTGACTAGTAGCTCAACGTTTCCCTTTTCAAAGCACCGCCACTGTGTTTTCATCAGTGGCTCTTACCACGTCCCCCCTAGAACCGAGGGTACGCGTTTCTCCACATTTATTGTTTGCAGCATTTTTGCTAATGGCCATTCCGAGTGCTGTGAGCGGATAGGTTTTTGTAATTTGGGTTTGCATGTCTTTAAAAATGCCTAAAATTCATCATTTTTCCACGCCTGTTTCTTTTCTTTAAAAAAGAAAAGAAAAGAAAAGAAAAACGTGGGGGTACAGTATACCTCTTGAAATCGTTTCCTTGGAATGTTGCCCTCTTTCGAATTTTTGGTCGATGTTTGACCCCAGGATTTTTTTGGAGGGCAGGTGTTATTTACAGGCCTGCACGTTTGGTGACTATTTAATGACCATTAGCACTGGGTTTAAAGCTGCTGTTTTGGGAGACAGCCACAAGGCGGCAGCATTTCTCCATTCCCAAATCTGGGTACTAGGGCAGCAGAGCCTTTCTGGAAGTCGTGTTCCTAGGTTGTAAATTAGAATGGAACGTGCCAGGAGAAACGCCCATAAGTTTATGTCGCATCACTTCTGGTTGGTCTTTTAAATGATTTTAATCGGGGTAATGATTAGACTACTGTTTGTCCTGGGTGTACACAATCTGGTTCATTTGTACATTATATACGTCTATTCATGTACAGATCCTCTTCCCATGTGAAATATTACAGAGTGTTCCGTACACCTCCCTTGCTACGTGGTCGGTCTTTTTGATATATGTGTATAACGTGTATTTGTATACGTGTGGTAACGCTAACCTTAATTTATCCATTCCGCCCACCTTTCCTTTTAGATAAGCGTAGTTGTTTTCTAAGTCTGTGAGCGTCTTTCTCTGTGCAAGTATGTTCATTTGTGTCAGTTATTAGATAACGCCTATAAGTGATATCATAGGATGTAGGTCTTTGGCTTTCCGACTTACCCCATGTTCTGTGATCATCTCCAAGCTCGTCTGTGGTGCCTGAAAGAGCAGTGTTTCATTGTTTTCCGTGGTTAATATTCCATTGCGTACGTGGACCACTTCTTCTTAATCCATTCGTCTGTTGATGGACATTTTGGTAGCTTCACCGTCTTGGCTATTGTGAATAAGGCCGCAGTGCAGCTGTTGCAGCCCGGGTCTTCTCGCTTCTGGTCTTCTCAGGTGAGAGGCCCAGGGGTGTGACTGCTGGATTGAACGGTACCTCAATTTTTACTTCTAAAGGCAGCTCCTTTCTGTTCTTATTGGCTGTTAGCACTTTACATCTCACCAGCAGCTAGAGGGTACACAGTTCTCTAAAGCCCCTTCAGTATTGATTGTTTGTAGAATTTTTGCTGATCGTCAGTCGACGGGTGTGAGTTGCAAACTTTTTGTAGATTAGATTTGCATGAGTCTAATAATTCCTGAGGTTGAGCTTTTATCCACTTTCCTTTTTATTTATTTATTTATTTACTTATTTATTTTTGCGGTACGCGGGCCTCTCACTGTTTCGGCCTCTCCCGTTGCGGAGCACAGGCTCTGGACGCGCAGGCTCAGCGGCCCTGGCTCACGGGCCCAGCCACTCCACGGCATGTGGGATCTTCCCGCACCGGGGCACGAACCCGTGTCCCCTGCGTCGGCAGGCGGACTCTCAACCACTGCGCCACCGGGGAAGCCCCTGTTTTGAATTGTTTCGTCCATTCCCTACCTCAGCACAATATTTTAGGGCAGGTGTCCTTTACGGCCCTGAGTCCTTGTGACTATTAAGTGACCATTAGCTGCGGGCTTAAAGCCGCTCTTGCGGGAAACGGCCACAAGGCGGCAGCATTTCTACCTTTGCAGCTCTGGGTTCTTGGGCGACAGAGCTTTCCTGGAAATGGTGTTAGTAGCCTGCAGATGAGAGGGGAATGTGCCAGGGCAAACCCCCAAGAGCTTATATCTCCTACTTCTTGTTTTTTAAATTAAATTTTTATGACGTGTCAGAGCAAATTTGATAAAAAAAAGTGTAGTTTCTCCTAAGTGTACAGAATCTGGTTCATCATATCAACGTATCTGTCTATTCCTCTTTGGATCCTTTCCCGTGTAGGTTATTATAGAGTGTTGAGTAGACCTCTTGGCGTTCCATAGGTATTTTGTGATTATATATTTCATCTGTATTAGTACACGTCTGTTAACCCCCATATCATAATTCATACATTCCTTTCACCTTTCCATTTGGTTAAACGTAATTTTGTTTTCTTAATCCATGCTTTTCCTTCTCTTGGAAATAAGTTCATGAGTATCAATTTTGAGGTAACACCTATAAGTGATGTCATAGGATATCTGTCTTTCAGTTTCTTTCTTACTTCAAGTGGGGTGGTTATCTCTAGGTCCTTATATGGTGGTGCAAACGGCACTGTTTCATTGTTTTCCGTGGCTAATATTCCACTGTTGACATGGACCACTTCCTCTTTGTGCATTTTCCTGTTGCTGGACATTTTGGTTTCTTCCAAGTCTTGGCTATATTAAATGTTTCTGCCGTGCAGGATTGCCAGCCTGTGTCTCTTCCATTCTGCTCTGCTCAGGTGATAGGCGCATCAGAGGACCTACCAGATCGCGTGGTAGCTCAGTTTTTACCCTTAAACGCACCTCCATTATGTTCTCCCTGCCGGCTGTTACCAGTTTACATCCCCCCAGCAGCTAGTGGGTACACAGTTTTCTGAAACCCCTTCAGCATTTATTCTTTGTAGACTTTTTGCTGAAGATCATTCTGACGGCTGTGAGGTGAACATTTCTGTAGATTGGATTTGCATGGCTCTATTAATTGCTGATGTTGAGCATTTTTAAATCCCCTTTTATTTTAAAGGAAAAAAAAGAAGACAGAATGGGCGTGAAACATGCCTCTTGAAATTGTCTTCTTGAAATGTTGACGTCTTTTGAATTTTCTGGTCGATTTACGACCCCAGGATTCTTTTTTTTTTTTTTTTTGATGGCAGGTGTCATTTACAGGCCTGCAATTCTTTTGAATATTAAGTGACCATTAGCGCTGTTGTGGGAAACGGCCAGAAGGCGGCAGCACTTCTCCTTACCAAATCCGGTTACTAGGGCAACAGAGCCATAATGGAAGTTGTGTTGTAAGTTGTAAATTAGAATGCAGGGCGCCAGGAAAAAGCCCCTTAGGTTTATGCCTCGTTACTTGCCGTTCGTTTTTTAAATTTAATTTTTATTTTGTATCAGGGCAAATTTGATTACAATGTTTTGCTTGTTCTAGGTGTGCAAGATGTGGTTGTTTCACACGTATACATATATCTATTCTTCTTCGGGTCCTTCTCCCATGTAGCTTATGACGCAATGTTGAGTAGAGTCCTCTTGATATGCCGTAGGTCTGTGGTGATTTTATATTTCACATGTGTTTGTATATCTCTGTTAACCCCAATGTCCTGATGTATCCAATCCTCACACCTTTCCGTTTGGTGAACCATAAGTTTGCTTAATGAATCTGTGATTGGATGTCTCTGTGGAAATATCTTCACTGGTATCAATTTTTAGGTAACCCCTATAAGTGATATCGTACGTTAGGTGTCTTTCGCTTTCTCGCTTACTGCAAGTTGCGTGATCACCTCTAGACTCATCTGTGGTGCTACGAGTGGCATTGATTCATTTTTTACCCAAGCTAGTATTCCATCTCTACACGTAGCAGTTCTTCTTTGTCCACTCATCTGTTGATGGACTTTTGGTTGCTTCCACGCCTTGGCTATGGTAATACTGCTGCAGTGCAGATTTCCTGCCTGTGTCTTTCCAATTCTGTCTTCTTAGGCTATAGGCCACGGAGTGGGCCTGCTGGATCGTAGGGTAGCTGAATGTGTACCTTTTACAGGCACCTCCATTCTGTTCCCATGAGTGGCTCTTACCAGGTTACGTCCCACTTGAAACTGAGGGTATGCATGTCTCCACAACCTCTTCAGCATTGATCGTTTGTAGTTTCTTTGCTGATGGTTATTCTGACTGGTGTGAGTCGATAGCTCTTTGTGGTTGGATTTGCATGTGTCTCATAATCCCTTGAAATTGAGCTTTGAGGCATGTCCTTTTATTTTTCAAACTGTTACGACAGCTTACGTCTTCAAATTGTTTTCTTGAAATATGTGCCACATTTTGAAATATTTTGGCCTTTACCTGCGTCAGGACATTTTGAGGGCAGGTTTCCTTTGCAGCCCTGCAGTACTTGTGCATATGAAGTGACCATTCGCACAGATTTCCGAGCTGCTGTTGCAGGTATCGGCCAGAGGCCGGCAGCATGTCTACCTTGCCCACTCTGGTACCTAGGGAGACAGACCTTCCTGCCAGTGGTGTTCCTCAGATATCAATTAGACTGCCATGTGCCCTGATAAACCCCCCAAAGCTTATGTGTCCTTACTCATGTTTGTTTTTTGAATTCATATTTTCTAGTGGAGTACTATTCCATCGTGTACATGGACCACTTCTTCTTGGTGCAGTCCTCTGTTGATGGACATTTTCGTTGCTTCCAAGTGTCGGCTATGGTAAGTATTGCCGGGGTGCAGGATTGCCAGCCTGTGCCTTTTGATTCTCGTTTTCTCAGGTGATAGGCCCAGCAGTGGGCGTGACTGATTGACTAGTAGCTCAACGTTTCCCTTTTCAAAGCACCGCCACTGTGTTTTCATCAGTGGCTCTTACCACGTCCCCCCTAGAACCGAGGGTACGCGTTTCTCCACATTTATTGTTTGCAGCATTTTTGCTAATGGCCATTCCGAGTGCTGTGAGCGGATAGGTTTTTGTAATTTGGGTTTGCATGTCTTTAAAAATTCCTAAAATTCATCATTTTTCCACGCCTGTTTCTTTTCTTTAAAAAGGAAAAGAAAAGAAAAGAAAAACGTGGGGGTACATTATACCTCTTGAAATCGTTTACTTGGAATGTTGCCCTCTTTCGAATTTTTGGTCGATGTTTGACCCCAGGATTTTTTTGGAGGGCAGGTGTTATTTACAGGCCTGCACGTTTGGTGACTATTTAATGACCATTAGCACTGGGTTTAAAGCTGCTGTTTTGGGAGACGGCCACAAGGCGGCAGCATTTCTCCATTCCCAAATCTGGGTACTAGGGCAGCAGAGCCTTTCTGGAAGTCGTGTTCCTAGGTTGTAAATTAGAATGGAACGTGCCAGGAGAAACGCCCATAAGTTTATGTCGCATCACTTCTGGTTGGTCTTTTAAATGATTTTAATCGGGGTAATGATTAGACTACTGTTTGTCCTGGGTGTACACAATCTGGTTCATTTGTACATTATATACGTCTATTCATGTACAGATCCTCTTCCCATGTGAAATATTACAGAGTGTTCCGTACACCTCCCTTGCTACGTGGTCGGTCTTTTTGATATATGTGTATAACGTGTATTTGTATACGTATGGTAATGCTAACCTTAATTTATCCATTCCGCCCACCTTTCCTTTTAGATAAGCGTAGTTGTTTTCTAAGTCTGTGAGCGTCTTTCTCTGTGCAAGTATGTTCATTTGTGTCAGTTATTAGATAACGCCTATAAGTGATATCATAGGATGTAGGTCTTTGGCTTTCCGACTTACCCCATGTTCTGTGATCATCTCCAAGCTCGTCTGTGGTGCCTGAAAGAGCAGTGTTTCATTGTTTTCCGTGGTTAATATTCCATTGCGTACGTGGACCACTTCTTCTTAATCCATTCGTCTGTTGATGGACATTTTGGTAGCTTCACCGTCTTGGCTATTGTGAATAAGGCCGCAGTGCAGCTGTTGCAGCCCGGGTCTTCTCGCTTCTGGTCTTCTCAGGTGAGAGGCCCAGGGGTGTGACTGCTGGATTGAACGGTACCTCAATTTTTACTTCTAAAGGCAGCTCCTTTCTGTTCTTATTGGCTGTTAGCACTTTACATCTCACCAGCAGCTAGAGGGTACACAGTTCTCTAAAGCCCCTTCAGTATTGATTGTTTGTAGAATTTTTGCTGATCGTCAGTCGACGGGTGTGAGTTGCAAACTTTTTGTAGATTAGATTTGCATGAGTCTAATAATTCCTGAGGTTGAGCTTTTATCCACTTTCCTTTTTATTTATTTACTTATTTATTTTTGCGGTACGCGGGCCTCTCACTGTTTCGGCCTCTCCCGTTGCGGAGCACAGGCTCTGGACACGCAGGCTCAGCGGCCCTGGCTCACGGGCCCAGCCACTCCACGGCATGTGGGATCTTCCCGCACCGGGGCACGAACCCGTGTCCCCTGCGTCGGCAGGCGGACTCTCAACCACTGCGCCACCGGGGAAGCCCCTGTTTTGAATTGTTTCGTCCCTTCCCTACCTCAGCACAATATTTTAGGGCAGGTGTCCTTTACGGCCCTGAGTCCTTGTGACTATTAAGTGACCATTAGCTGCGGGCTTAAAGCCGCTCTTGCGGGAAACGGCCACAAGGCGGCAGCATTTCTACCTTTGCAGCTCTGGGTTCTTGGGCGACAGAGCTTTCCTGGAAATGGTGTTAGTAGCCTGCAGATGAGAGGGGAATGTGCCAGGGCAAACCCCCAAGAGCTTATATCTCCTACTTCTTGTTTTTTAAATTAAATTTTTATGACGTGTCAGAGCAAATTTGATAAAAAAAGTGTAGTTTCTCCTAAGTGTACAGAATCTGGTTCATCACATCAACGTATCCGTCTATTCCTCTTTGGATCCTTTCCCGTGTAGGTTATTATAGAGTGTTGAGTAGACCTCTTGGCGTTCCATAGGTATTTTGTGATTATATATTTCATCTGTATTAGTACACGTCTGTTAACCCCCATATCATAATTCATACATTCCTTTCACCTTTCCATTTGGTTAAACGTAATTTTGTTTTCTTAATCCATGCTTTTCCTTCTCTTGGAAATAAGTTCATGAGTATCAATTTTGAGGTAACACCTATAAGTGATGTCATAGGATATCTGTCTTTCAGTTTCTTTCTTACTTCAAGTGGGGTGGTTATCTCTAGGTCCTTATATGGTGGTGCAAACGGCACTGTTTCATTGTTTTCCGTGGCTAATATTCCACTGTTGACATGGACCGCTTCCTCTTTGTGCATTTTCGTGTTGCTGGACATTTTGGTTTCTTCCAAGTCTTGGCTATATTAAATGTTTCTGCCGTGCAGGATTGCCAGCCTGTGTCTCTTCCATTCTGCTCTGCTCAGGTGATAGGCGCATCAGAGGACCTACCAGATCGCGTGGTAGCTCAGTTTTTACCCTTAAACGCACCTCCATTATGTTCTCCCTGCCGGCTGTTACCAGTTTACATCCCCCCAGCAGCTAGTGGGTACACAGTTTTCTGAAACCCCTTCAGCATTTATTCTTTGTAGACTTTTTGCTGAAGATCATTCTGACGGCTGTGAGGTGAACATTTCTGTAGATTGGATTTGCATGGCTCTATTAATTGCTGATGTTGAGCATTTTTAAATCCCCTTTTATTTTAAAGGAAAAAAAAGAAGACAGAATGGGCGTGAAACATGCCTCTTGAAATTGTCTTCTTGAAATGTTGACGTCTTTTGAATTTTCTGGTCGATTTACGACCCCAGGATTCTTTTTTTTTTTTTTTGATGGCAGGTGTCATTTACAGGCCTGCAATTCTTTTGAATATTAAGTGACCATTAGCGCTGTTGTGGGAAACGGCCAGAAGGCGGCAGCACTTCTCCTTACCAAATCCGGTTACTAGGGCAACAGAGCCATAATGGAAGTTGTGTTGTAAGTTGTAAATTAGAATGCAGGGCGCCAGGAAAAAGCCCCTTAGGTTTATGCCTCGTTACTTGCCGTTCGTTTTTTAAATTTAATTTTTATTTTGTATCAGGGCAAATTTGATTACAATGTTTTGCTTGTTCTAGGTGTGCAAGATGTGGTTGTTTCACACGTATACATATATCTATTCTTCTTCGGGTCCTTCTCCCATGTAGCTTATGACGCAATGTTGAGTAGAGTCCTCTTGATATGCCGTAGGTCTGTGGTGATTTTATATTTCACATGTGTTTGTATATCTCTGTTAACCCCAATGTCCTGATGTATCCAATCCTCACACCTTTCCGTTTGGTGAACCATAAGTTTGCTTAATGAATCTGTGATTGGATGTCTCTGTGGAAATATCTTCACTGGTATCAATTTTTAGGTAACCCCTATAAGTGATATCGTACGTTAGGTGTCTTTCGCTTTCTCGCTTACTGCAAGTTGCGTGATCACCTCTAGACTCATCTGTGGTGCTACGAGTGGCATTGATTCATTTTTTACCCAAGCTAGTATTCCATCTCTACACGTAGCAGTTCTTCTTTGTCCACTCATCTGTTGATGGACTTTTGGTTGCTTCCACGCCTTGGCTATGGTAGTACTGCTGCAGTGCAGATTTCCTGCCTGTGTCTTTCCAATTCTGTCTTCTTAGGCTATAGGCCACGGAGTGGGCCTGCTGGATCGTAGGGTAGCTGAATGTGTACCTTTTACAGGCACCTCCATTCTGTTCCCATGAGTGGCTCTTACCAGGTTACGTCCCACTTGAGACTGAGGGTATGCATGTCTCCACAACCTCTTCAGCATTGATCGTTTGTAGTTTCTTTGCTGATGGTTATTCTGACTGGTGTGAGTCGATAGCTCTTTGTGGTTGGATTTGCATGTGTCTCATAATCCCTTGAAATTGAGCTTTGAGGCATGTCCTTTTATTTTTCAAACTGTTACGACAGCTTACGTCTTCAAATTGTTTTCTTGAAATATGTGCCACATTTTGAAATATTTTGGCCTTTACCTGCGTCAGGACATTTTGAGGGCAGGTTTCCTTTGCAGCCCTGCAGTACTTGTGCATATGAAGTGACCATTCGCACAGATTTCCGAGCTGCTGTTGCAGGTATCGGCCAGAGGCCGGCAGCATGTCTACGTTGCCCACTCTGGTACCTAGGGAGACAGACCTTCCTGCCAGTGGTGTTCCTCAGATATCAATTAGACTGCCATGTGCCCTGATAAACCCCCCAAAGCTTATGTGTCCTTACTCATGTTTGTTTTTTGAATTCATATTTTCTAGTGGAGTACTATTCCATCGTGTACATGGACCACTTCTTCTTGGTGCAGTCCTCTGTTGATGGACATTTTCGTTGCTTCCAAGTGTCGGCTATGGTAAGTATTGCCGGGGTGCAGGATTGCCAGCCTGTGCCTTTTGATTCTCGTTTTCTCAGGTGATAGGCCCAGCAGTGGGCGTGACTGATTGACTAGTAGCTCAACGTTTCCCTTTTCAAAGCACCGCCACTGTGTTTTCATCAGTGGCTCTTACCACGTCCCCCCTAGAACCGAGGGTACGCGTTTCTCCACATTTATTGTTTGCAGCATTTTTGCTAATGGCCATTCCGAGTGCTGTGAGCGGATAGGTTTTTGTAATTTGGGTTTGCATGTCTTTAAAAATTCCTAAAATTCATCATTTTTCCACGCCTGTTTCTTTTCTTTAAAAAAGAAAAGAAAAGAAAAGAAAAACGTGGGGGTACAGTATACCTCTTGAAATCGTTTCCTTGGAATGTTGCCCTCTTTCGAATTTTTGGTCGATGTTTGACCCCAGGATTTTTTTGGAGGGCAGGTGTTATTTACAGGCCTGCACGTTTGGTGACTATTTAATGACCATTAGCACTGGGTTTAAAGCTGCTGTTTTGGGAGACGGCCACAAGGCGGCAGCATTTCTCCATTCCCAAATCTGGGTACTAGGGCAGCAGAGCCTTTCTGGAAGTCGTGTTCCTAGGTTGTAAATTAGAATGGAACGTGCCAGGAGAAACGCCCATAAGTTTATGTCGCATCACTTCTGGTTGGTCTTTTAAATGATTTTAATCGGGGTAATGATTAGACTACTGTTTGTCCTGGGTGTACACAATCTGGTTCATTTGTACATTATATACGTCTATTCATGTACAGATCCTCTTCCCATGTGAAATATTACAGAGTGTTCCGTACACCTCCCTTGCTACGTGGTCGGTCTTTTTGATATATGTGTATAACGTGTATTTGTATACGTATGGTAACGCTAACCTTAATTTATCCATTCCGCCCACCTTTCCTTTTAGATAAGCGTAGTTGTTTTCTAAGTCTGTGAGCGTCTTTCTCTGTGCAAGTATGTTCATTTGTGTCAGTTATTAGATAACGCCTATAAGTGATATCATAGGATGTAGGTCTTTGGCTTTCCGACTTACCCCATGTTCTGTGATCATCTCCAAGCTCGTCTGTGGTGCCTGAAAGAGCAGTGTTTCATTGTTTTCCGTGGTTAATATTCCATTGCGTACGTGGACCACTTCTTCTTAATCCATTCGTCTGTTGATGGACATTTTGGTAGCTTCACCGTCTTGGCTATTGTGAATAAGGCCGCAGTGCAGCTGTTGCAGCCCGGGTCTTCTCGCTTCTGGTCTTCTCAGGTGAGAGGCCCAGGGGTGTGACTGCTGGATTGAACGGTACCTCAATTTTTACTTCTAAAGGCAGCTCCTTTCTGTTCTTATTGGCTGTTAGCACTTTACATCTCACCAGCAGCTAGAGGGTACACAGTTCTCTAAAGCCCCTTCAGTATTGATTGTTTGTAGAATTTTTGCTGATCGTCAGTCGACGGGTGTGAGTTGCAAACTTTTTGTAGATTAGATTTGCATGAGTCTAATAATTCCTGAGGTTGAGCTTTTATCCACTTTCCTTTTTATTTATTTACTTATTTATTTTTGCGGTACGCGGGCCTCTCACTGTTTCGGCCTCTCCCGTTGCGGAGCACAGGCTCTGGACGCGCAGGCTCAGCGGCCCTGGCTCACGGGCCCAGCCACTCCACGGCATGTGGGATCTTCCCGCACCGGGGCACGAACCCGTGTCCCCTGCGTCGGCAGGCGGACTCTCAACCACTGCGCCACCGGGGAAGCCCCTGTTTTGAATTGTTTCGTCCGTTCCCTACCTCAGCACAATATTTTAGGGCAGGTGTCCTTTACGGCCCTGAGTCCTTGTGACTATTAAGTGACCATTAGCTGCGGGCTTAAAGCCGCTCTTGCGGGAAACGGCCACAAGGCGGCAGCATTTCTACCTTTGCAGCTCTGGGTTCTTGGGCGACAGAGCTTTCCTGGAAATGGTGTTAGTAGCCTGCAGATGAGAGGGGAATGTGCCAGGGCAAACCCCCAAGAGCTTATATCTCCTACTTCTTGTTTTTTAAATTAAATTTTTATGACGTGTCAGAGCAAATTTGATAAAAAAAGTGTAGTTTCTCCTAAGTGTACAGAATCTGGTTCATCACATCAACGTATCCGTCTATTCCTCTTTGGATCCTTTCCCGTGTAGGTTATTATAGAGTGTTGAGTAGACCTCTTGGCGTTCCATAGGTATTTTGTGATTATATATTTCATCTGTATTAGTACACGTCTGTTAACCCCCATATCATAATTCATACATTCCTTTCACCTTTCCATTTGGTTAAACGTAATTTTGTTTTCTTAATCCATGCTTTTCCTTCTCTTGGAAATAAGTTCATGAGTATCAATTTTGAGGTAACACCTATAAGTGATGTCATAGGATATCTGTCTTTCAGTTTCTTTCTTACTTCAAGTGGGGTGGTTATCTCTAGGTCCTTATATGGTGGTGCAAACGGCACTGTTTCATTGTTTTCCGTGGCTAATATTCCACTGTTGACATGGACCGCTTCCTCTTTGTGCATTTTCCTGTTGCTGGACATTTTGGTTTCTTCCAAGTCTTGGCTATATTAAATGTTTCTGCCGTGCAGGATTGCCAGCCTGTGTCTCTTCCATTCTGCTCTGCTCAGGTGATAGGCGCATCAGAGGACCTACCAGATCGCGTGGTAGCTCAGTTTTTACCCTTAAACGCACCTCCATTATGTTCTCCCTGCCGGCTGTTACCAGTTTACATCCCCCCAGCAGCTAGTGGGTACACAGTTTTCTGAAACCCCTTCAGCATTTATTCTTTGTAGACTTTTTGCTGAAGATCATTCTGACGGCTGTGAGGTGAACATTTCTGTAGATTGGATTTGCATGGCTCTATTAATTGCTGATGTTGAGCATTTTTAAATCCCCTTTTATTTTAAAGGAAAAAAAAGAAGACAGAATGGGCGTGAAACATGCCTCTTGAAATTGTCTTCTTGAAATGTTGACGTCTTTTGAATTTTCTGGTCGATTTACGACCCCAGGATTCTTTTTTTTTTGATGGCAGGTGTCATTTACAGGCCTGCAATTCTTTTGAATATTAAGTGACCATTAGCGCTGTTGTGGGAAACGGCCAGAAGGCGGCAGCACTTCTCCTTACCAAATCCGGTTACTAGGGCAACAGAGCCATAATGGAAGTTGTGTTGTAAGTTGTAAATTAGAATGCAGGGCGCCAGGAAAAAGCCCCTTAGGTTTATGCCTCGTTACTTGCCGTTCGTTTTTTAAATTTAATTTTTATTTTGTATCAGGGCAAATTTGATTACAATGTTTTGCTTGTTCTAGGTGTGCAAGATGTGGTTGTTTCACACGTATACATATATCTATTCTTCTTCGGGTCCTTCTCCCATGTAGCTTATGACGCAATGTTGAGTAGAGTCCTCTTGATATGCCGTAGGTCTGTGGTGATTTTATATTTCACATGTGTTTGTATATCTCTGTTAACCCCAATGTCCTGATGTATCCAATCCTCACACCTTTCCGTTTGGTGAACCATAAGTTTGCTTAATGAATCTGTGATTGGATGTCTCTGTGGAAATATCTTCACTGGTATCAATTTTTAGGTAACCCCTATAAGTGATATCGTACGTTAGGTGTCTTTCGCTTTCTCGCTTACTGCAAGTTGCGTGATCACCTCTAGACTCATCTGTGGTGCTACGAGTGGCATTGATTCATTTTTTACCCAAGCTAGTATTCCATCTCTACACGTAGCAGTTCTTCTTTGTCCACTCATCTGTTGATGGACTTTTGGTTGCTTCCACGCCTTGGCTATGGTAGTACTGCTGCAGTGCAGATTTCCTGCCTGTGTCTTTCCAATTCTGTCTTCTTAGGCTATAGGCCACGGAGTGGGCCTGCTGGATCGTAGGGTAGCTGAATGTGTACCTTTTACAGGCACCTCCATTCTGTTCCCATGAGTGGCTCTTACCAGGTTACGTCCCACTTGAGACTGAGGGTATGCATGTCTCCACAACCTCTTCAGCATTGATCGTTTGTAGTTTCTTTGCTGATGGTTATTCTGACTGGTGTGAGTCGATAGCTCTTTGTGGTTGGATTTGCATGTGTCTCATAATCCCTTGAAATTGAGCTTTGAGGCATGTCCTTTTATTTTTCAAACTGTTACGACAGCTTACGTCTTCAAATTGTTTTCTTGAAATATGTGCCACATTTTGAAATATTTTGGCCTTTACCTGCGTCAGGACATTTTGAGGGCAGGTTTCCTTTGCAGCCCTGCAGTACTTGTGCATATGAAGTGACCATTCGCACAGATTTCCGAGCTGCTGTTGCAGGTATCGGCCAGAGGCCGGCAGCATGTCTACGTTGCCCACTCTGGTACCTAGGGAGACAGACCTTCCTGCCAGTGGTGTTCCTCAGATATCAATTAGACTGCCATGTGCCCTGATAAACCCCCCAAAGCTTATGTGTCCTTACTCATGTTTGTTTTTTGAATTCATATTTTCTAGTGGAGTACTATTCCATCGTGTACATGGACCACTTCTTCTTGGTGCAGTCCTCTGTTGATGGACATTTTCGTTGCTTCCAAGTGTCGGCTATGGTAAGTATTGCCGGGGTGCAGGATTGCCAGCCTGTGCCTTTTGATTCTCGTTTTCTCAGGTGATAGGCCCAGCAGTGGGCGTGACTGATTGACTAGTAGCTCAACGTTTCCCTTTTCAAAGCACCGCCACTGTGTTTTCATCAGTGGCTCTTACCACGTCCCCCCTAGAACCGAGGGTACGCGTTTCTCCACATTTATTGTTTGCAGCATTTTTGCTAATGGCCATTCCGAGTGCTGTGAGCGGATAGGTTTTTGTAATTTGGGTTTGCATGTCTTTAAAAATGCCTAAAATTCATCATTTTTCCACGCCTGTTTCTTTTCTTTAAAAAAGAAAAGAAAAGAAAAGAAAAACGTGGGGGTACAGTATACCTCTTGAAATCGTTTCCTTGGAATGTTGCCCTCTTTCGAATTTTTGGTCGATGTTTGACCCCAGGATTTTTTTGGAGGGCAGGTGTTATTTACAGGCCTGCACGTTTGGTGACTATTTAATGACCATTAGCACTGGGTTTAAAGCTGCTGTTTTGGGAGACGGCCACAAGGCGGCAGCATTTCTCCATTCCCAAATCTGGGTACTAGGGCAGCAGAGCCTTTCTGGAAGTCGTGTTCCTAGGTTGTAAATTAGAATGGAACGTGCCAGGAGAAACGCCCATAAGTTTATGTCGCATCACTTCTGGTTGGTCTTTTAAATGATTTTAATCGGGGTAATGATTAGACTACTGTTTGTCCTGGGTGTACACAATCTGGTTCATTTGTACATTATATACGTCTATTCATGTACAGATCCTCTTCCCATGTGAAATATTACAGAGTGTTCCGTACACCTCCCTTGCTACGTGGTCGGTCTTTTTGATATATGTGTATAACGTGTATTTGTATACGTATGGTAACGCTAACCTTAATTTATCCATTCCGCCCACCTTTCCTTTTAGATAAGCGTAGTTGTTTTCTAAGTCTGTGAGCGTCTTTCTCTGTGCAAGTATGTTCATTTGTGTCAGTTATTAGATAACGCCTATAAGTGATATCATAGGATGTAGGTCTTTGGCTTTCCGACTTACCCCATGTTCTGTGATCATCTCCAAGCTCGTCTGTGGTGCCTGAAAGAGCAGTGTTTCATTGTTTTCCGTGGTTAATATTCCATTGCGTACGTGGACCACTTCTTCTTAATCCATTCGTCTGTTGATGGACATTTTGGTAGCTTCACCGTCTTGGCTATTGTGAATAAGGCCGCAGTGCAGCTGTTGCAGCCCGGGTCTTCTCGCTTCTGGTCTTCTCAGGTGAGAGGCCCAGGGGTGTGACTGCTGGATTGAACGGTACCTCAATTTTTACTTCTAAAGGCAGCTCCTTTCTGTTCTTATTGGCTGTTAGCACTTTACATCTCACCAGCAGCTAGAGGGTACACAGTTCTCTAAAGCCCCTTCAGTATTGATTGTTTGTAGAATTTTTGCTGATCGTCAGTCGACGGGTGTGAGTTGCAAACTTTTTGTAGATTAGATTTGCATGAGTCTAATAATTCCTGAGGTTGAGCTTTTATCCACTTTCCTTTTTATTTATTTACTTATTTATTTTTGCGGTACGCGGGCCTCTCACTGTTTCGGCCTCTCCCGTTGCGGAGCACAGGCTCTGGACGCGCAGGCTCAGCGGCCCTGGCTCACGGGCCCAGCCACTCCACGGCATGTGGGATCTTCCCGCACCGGGGCACGAACCCGTGTCCCCTGCGTCGGCAGGCGGACTCTCAACCACTGCGCCACCGGGGAAGCCCCTGTTTTGAATTGTTTCGTCCGTTCCCTACCTCAGCACAATATTTTAGGGCAGGTGTCCTTTACGGCCCTGAGTCCTTGTGACTATTAAGTGACCATTAGCTGCGGGCTTAAAGCCGCTCTTGCGGGAAACGGCCACAAGGCGGCAGCATTTCTACCTTTGCAGCTCTGGGTTCTTGGGCGACAGAGCTTTCCTGGAAATGGTGTTAGTAGCCTGCAGATGAGAGGGGAATGTGCCAGGGCAAACCCCCAAGAGCTTATATCTCCTACTTCTTGTTTTTTAAATTAAATTTTTATGACGTGTCAGAGCAAATTTGATAAAAAAAGTGTAGTTTCTCCTAAGTGTACAGAATCTGGTTCATCACATCAACGTATCCGTCTATTCCTCTTTGGATCCTTTCCCGTGTAGGTTATTATAGAGTGTTGAGTAGACCTCTTGGCGTTCCATAGGTATTTTGTGATTATATATTTCATCTGTATTAGTACACGTCTGTTAACCCCCATATCATAATTCATACATTCCTTTCACCTTTCCATTTGGTTAAACGTAATTTTGTTTTCTTAATCCATGCTTTTCCTTCTCTTGGAAATAAGTTCATGAGTATCAATTTTGAGGTAACACCTATAAGTGATGTCATAGGATATCTGTCTTTCAGTTTCTTTCTTACTTCAAGTGGGGTGGTTATCTCTAGGTCCTTATATGGTGGTGCAAACGGCACTGTTTCATTGTTTTCCGTGGCTAATATTCCACTGTTGACATGGACCGCTTCCTCTTTGTGCATTTTCCTGTTGCTGGACATTTTGGTTTCTTCCAAGTCTTGGCTATATTAAATGTTTCTGCCGTGCAGGATTGCCAGCCTGTGTCTCTTCCATTCTGCTCTGCTCAGGTGATAGGCGCATCAGAGGACCTACCAGATCGCGTGGTAGCTCAGTTTTTACCCTTAAACGCACCTCCATTATGTTCTCCCTGCCGGCTGTTACCAGTTTACATCCCCCCAGCAGCTAGTGGGTACACAGTTTTCTGAAACCCCTTCAGCATTTATTCTTTGTAGACTTTTTGCTGAAGATCATTCTGACGGCTGTGAGGTGAACATTTCTGTAGATTGGATTTGCATGGCTCTATTAATTGCTGATGTTGAGCATTTTTAAATCCCCTTTTATTTTAAAGGAAAAAAAAGAAGACAGAATGGGCGTGAAACATGCCTCTTGAAATTGTCTTCTTGAAATGTTGACGTCTTTTGAATTTTCTGGTCGATTTACGACCCCAGGATTCTTTTTTTTTTTTTTTTTTGATGGCAGGTGTCATTTACAGGCCTGCAATTCTTTTGAATATTAAGTGACCATTAGCGCTGTTGTGGGAAACGGCCAGAAGGCGGCAGCACTTCTCCTTACCAAATCCGGTTACTAGGGCAACAGAGCCATAATGGAAGTTGTGTTGTAAGTTGTAAATTAGAATGCAGGGCGCCAGGAAAAAGCCCCTTAGGTTTATGCCTCGTTACTTGCCGTTCGTTTTTTAAATTTAATTTTTATTTTGTATCAGGGCAAATTTGATTACAATGTTTTGCTTGTTCTAGGTGTGCAAGATGTGGTTGTTTCACACGTATACATATATCTATTCTTCTTCGGGTCCTTCTCCCATGTAGCTTATGACGCAATGTTGAGTAGAGTCCTCTTGATATGCCGTAGGTCTGTGGTGATTTTATATTTCACATGTGTTTGTATATCTCTGTTAACCCCAATGTCCTGATGTATCCAATCCTCACACCTTTCCGTTTGGTGAACCATAAGTTTGCTTAATGAATCTGTGATTGGATGTCTCTGTGGAAATATCTTCACTGGTATCAATTTTTAGGTAACCCCTATAAGTGATATCGTACGTTAGGTGTCTTTCGCTTTCTCGCTTACTGCAAGTTGCGTGATCACCTCTAGACTCATCTGTGGTGCTACGAGTGGCATTGATTCATTTTTTACCCAAGCTAGTATTCCATCTCTACACGTAGCAGTTCTTCTTTGTCCACTCATCTGTTGATGGACTTTTGGTTGCTTCCACGCCTTGGCTATGGTAGTACTGCTGCAGTGCAGATTTCCTGCCTGTGTCTTTCCAATTCTGTCTTCTTAGGCTATAGGCCACGGAGTGGGCCTGCTGGATCGTAGGGTAGCTGAATGTGTACCTTTTACAGGCACCTCCATTCTGTTCCCATGAGTGGCTCTTACCAGGTTACGTCCCACTTGAGACTGAGGGTATGCATGTCTCCACAACCTCTTCAGCATTGATCGTTTGTAGTTTCTTTGCTGATGGTTATTCTGACTGGTGTGAGTCGATAGCTCTTTGTGGTTGGATTTGCATGTGTCTCATAATCCCTTGAAATTGAGCTTTGAGGCATGTCCTTTTATTTTTCAAACTGTTACGACAGCTTACGTCTTCAAATTGTTTTCTTGAAATATGTGCCACATTTTGAAATATTTTGGCCTTTACCTGCGTCAGGACATTTTGAGGGCAGGTTTCCTTTGCAGCCCTGCAGTACTTGTGCATATGAAGTGACCATTCGCACAGATTTCCGAGCTGCTGTTGCAGGTATCGGCCAGAGGCCGGCAGCATGTCTACGTTGCCCACTCTGGTACCTAGGGAGACAGACCTTCCTGCCAGTGGTGTTCCTCAGATATCAATTAGACTGCCATGTGCCCTGATAAACCCCCCAAAGCTTATGTGTCCTTACTCATGTTTGTTTTTTGAATTCATATTTTCTAGTGGAGTACTATTCCATCGTGTACATGGACCACTTCTTCTTGGTGCAGTCCTCTGTTGATGGACATTTTCGTTGCTTCCAAGTGTCGGCTATGGTAAGTATTGCCGGGGTGCAGGATTGCCAGCCTGTGCCTTTTGATTCTCGTTTTCTCAGGTGATAGGCCCAGCAGTGGGCGTGACTGATTGACTAGTAGCTCAACGTTTCCCTTTTCAAAGCACCGCCACTGTGTTTTCATCAGTGGCTCTTACCACGTCCCCCCTAGAACCGAGGGTACGCGTTTCTCCACATTTATTGTTTGCAGCATTTTTGCTAATGGCCATTCCGAGTGCTGTGAGCGGATAGGTTTTTGTAATTTGGGTTTGCATGTCTTTAAAAATTCCTAAAATTCATCATTTTTCCACGCCTGTTTCTTTTCTTTAAAAAAGAAAAGAAAAGAAAAGAAAAACGTGGGGGTACAGTATACCTCTTGAAATCGTTTCCTTGGAATGTTGCCCTCTTTCGAATTTTTGGTCGATGTTTGACCCCAGGATTTTTTTGGAGGGCAGGTGTTATTTACAGGCCTGCACGTTTGGTGACTATTTAATGACCATTAGCACTGGGTTTAAAGCTGCTGTTTTGGGAGACGGCCACAAGGCGGCAGCATTTCTCCATTCCCAAATCTGGGTACTAGGGCAGCAGAGCCTTTCTGGAAGTCGTGTTCCTAGGTTGTAAATTAGAATGGAACGTGCCAGGAGAAACGCCCATAAGTTTATGTCGCATCACTTCTGGTTGGTCTTTTAAATGATTTTAATCGGGGTAATGATTAGACTACTGTTTGTCCTGGGTGTACACAATCTGGTTCATTTGTACATTATATACGTCTATTCATGTACAGATCCTCTTCCCATGTGAAATATTACAGAGTGTTCCGTACACCTCCCTTGCTACGTGGTCGGTCTTTTTGATATATGTGTATAACGTGTATTTGTATACGTATGGTAACGCTAACCTTAATTTATCCATTCCGCCCACCTTTCCTTTTAGATAAGCGTAGTTGTTTTCTAAGTCTGTGAGCGTCTTTCTCTGTGCAAGTATGTTCATTTGTGTCAGTTATTAGATAACGCCTATAAGTGATATCATAGGATGTAGGTCTTTGGCTTTCCGACTTACCCCATGTTCTGTGATCATCTCCAAGCTCGTCTGTGGTGCCTGAAAGAGCAGTGTTTCATTGTTTTCCGTGGTTAATATTCCATTGCGTACGTGGACCACTTCTTCTTAATCCATTCGTCTGTTGATGGACATTTTGGTAGCTTCACCGTCTTGGCTATTGTGAATAAGGCCGCAGTGCAGCTGTTGCAGCCCGGGTCTTCTCGCTTCTGGTCTTCTCAGGTGAGAGGCCCAGGGGTGTGACTGCTGGATTGAACGGTACCTCAATTTTTACTTCTAAAGGCAGCTCCTTTCTGTTCTTATTGGCTGTTAGCACTTTACATCTCACCAGCAGCTAGAGGGTACACAGTTCTCTAAAGCCCCTTCAGTATTGATTGTTTGTAGAATTTTTGCTGATCGTCAGTCGACGGGTGTGAGTTGCAAACTTTTTGTAGATTAGATTTGCATGAGTCTAATAATTCCTGAGGTTGAGCTTTTATCCACTTTCCTTTTTATTTATTTACTTATTTATTTTTGCGGTACGCGGGCCTCTCACTGTTTCGGCCTCTCCCGTTGCGGAGCACAGGCTCTGGACGCGCAGGCTCAGCGGCCCTGGCTCACGGGCCCAGCCACTCCACGGCATGTGGGATCTTCCCGCACCGGGGCACGAACCCGTGTCCCCTGCGTCGGCAGGCGGACTCTCAACCACTGCGCCACCGGGGAAGCCCCTGTTTTGAATTGTTTCGTCCGTTCCCTACCTCAGCACAATATTTTAGGGCAGGTGTCCTTTACGGCCCTGAGTCCTTGTGACTATTAAGTGACCATTAGCTGCGGGCTTAAAGCCGCTCTTGCGGGAAACGGCCACAAGGCGGCAGCATTTCTACCTTTGCAGCTCTGGGTTCTTGGGCGACAGAGCTTTCCTGGAAATGGTGTTAGTAGCCTGCAGATGAGAGGGGAATGTGCCAGGGCAAACCCCCAAGAGCTTATATCTCCTACTTCTTGTTTTTTAAATTAAATTTTTATGACGTGTCAGAGCAAATTTGATAAAAAAAGTGTAGTTTCTCCTAAGTGTACAGAATCTGGTTCATCACATCAACGTATCCGTCTATTCCTCTTTGGATCCTTTCCCGTGTAGGTTATTATAGAGTGTTGAGTAGACCTCTTGGCGTTCCATAGGTATTTTGTGATTATATATTTCATCTGTATTAGTACACGTCTGTTAACCCCCATATCATAATTCATACATTCCTTTCACCTTTCCATTTGGTTAAACGTAATTTTGTTTTCTTAATCCATGCTTTTCCTTCTCTTGGAAATAAGTTCATGAGTATCAATTTTGAGGTAACACCTATAAGTGATGTCATAGGATATCTGTCTTTCAGTTTCTTTCTTACTTCAAGTGGGGTGGTTATCTCTAGGTCCTTATATGGTGGTGCAAACGGCACTGTTTCATTGTTTTCCGTGGCTAATATTCCACTGTTGACATGGACCGCTTCCTCTTTGTGCATTTTCCTGTTGCTGGACATTTTGGTTTCTTCCAAGTCTTGGCTATATTAAATGTTTCTGCCGTGCAGGATTGCCAGCCTGTGTCTCTTCCATTCTGCTCTGCTCAGGTGATAGGCGCATCAGAGGACCTACCAGATCGCGTGGTAGCTCAGTTTTTACCCTTAAACGCACCTCCATTATGTTCTCCCTGCCGGCTGTTACCAGTTTACATCCCCCCAGCAGCTAGTGGGTACACAGTTTTCTGAAACCCCTTCAGCATTTATTCTTTGTAGACTTTTTGCTGAAGATCATTCTGACGGCTGTGAGGTGAACATTTCTGTAGATTGGATTTGCATGGCTCTATTAATTGCTGATGTTGAGCATTTTTAAATCCCCTTTTATTTTAAAGGAAAAAAAAGAAGACAGAATGGGCGTGAAACATGCCTCTTGAAATTGTCTTCTTGAAATGTTGACGTCTTTTGAATTTTCTGGTCGATTTACGACCCCAGGATTCTTTTTTTTTTTTTTTGATGGCAGGTGTCATTTACAGGCCTGCAATTCTTTTGAATATTAAGTGACCATTAGCGCTGTTGTGGGAAACGGCCAGAAGGCGGCAGCACTTCTCCTTACCAAATCCGGTTACTAGGGCAACAGAGCCATAATGGAAGTTGTGTTGTAAGTTGTAAATTAGAATGCAGGGCGCCAGGAAAAAGCCCCTTAGGTTTATGCCTCGTTACTTGCCGTTCGTTTTTTAAATTTAATTTTTATTTTGTATCAGGGCAAATTTGATTACAATGTTTTGCTTGTTCTAGGTGTGCAAGATGTGGTTGTTTCACACGTATACATATATCTATTCTTCTTCGGGTCCTTCTCCCATGTAGCTTATGACGCAATGTTGAGTAGAGTCCTCTTGATATGCCGTAGGTCTGTGGTGATTTTATATTTCACATGTGTTTGTATATCTCTGTTAACCCCAATGTCCTGATGTATCCAATCCTCACACCTTTCCGTTTGGTGAACCATAGGTTTGCTTAATGAATCTGTGATTGGATGTCTCTGTGGAAATATCTTCACTGGTATCAATTTTTAGGTAACCCCTATAAGTGATATCGTACGTTAGGTGTCTTTCGCTTTCTCGCTTACTGCAAGTTGCGTGATCACCTCTAGACTCATCTGTGGTGCTACGAGTGGCATTGATTCATTTTTTACCCAAGCTAGTATTCCATCTCTACACGTAGCAGTTCTTCTTTGTCCACTCATCTGTTGATGGACTTTTGGTTGCTTCCACGCCTTGGCTATGGTAGTACTGCTGCAGTGCAGATTTCCTGCCTGTGTCTTTCCAATTCTGTCTTCTTAGGCTATAGGCCACGGAGTGGGCCTGCTGGATCGTAGGGTAGCTGAATGTGTACCTTTTACAGGCACCTCCATTCTGTTCCCATGAGTGGCTCTTACCAGGTTACGTCCCACTTGAGACTGAGGGTATGCATGTCTCCACAACCTCTTCAGCATTGATCGTTTGTAGTTTCTTTGCTGATGGTTATTCTGACTGGTGTGAGTCGATAGCTCTTTGTGGTTGGATTTGCATGTGTCTCATAATCCCTTGAAATTGAGCTTTGAGGCATGTCCTTTTATTTTTCAAACTGTTACGACAGCTTACGTCTTCAAATTGTTTTCTTGAAATATGTGCCACATTTTGAAATATTTTGGCCTTTACCTGCGTCAGGACATTTTGAGGGCAGGTTTCCTTTGCAGCCCTGCAGTACTTGTGCATATGAAGTGACCATTCGCACAGATTTCCGAGCTGCTGTTGCAGGTATCGGCCAGAGGCCGGCAGCATGTCTACGTTGCCCACTCTGGTACCTAGGGAGACAGACCTTCCTGCCAGTGGTGTTCCTCAGATATCAATTAGACTGCCATGTGCCCTGATAAACCCCCCAAAGCTTATGTGTCCTTACTCATGTTTGTTTTTTGAATTCATATTTTCTAGTGGAGTACTATTCCATCGTGTACATGGACCACTTCTTCTTGGTGCAGTCCTCTGTTGATGGACATTTTCGTTGCTTCCAAGTGTCGGCTATGGTAAGTATTGCCGGGGTGCAGGATTGCCAGCCTGTGCCTTTTGATTCTCGTTTTCTCAGGTGATAGGCCCAGCAGTGGGCGTGACTGATTGACTAGTAGCTCAACGTTTCCCTTTTCAAAGCACCGCCACTGTGTTTTCATCAGTGGCTCTTACCACGTCCCCCCTAGAACCGAGGGTACGCGTTTCTCCACATTTATTGTTTGCAGCATTTTTGCTAATGGCCATTCCGAGTGCTGTGAGCGGATAGGTTTTTGTAATTTGGGTTTGCATGTCTTTAAAAATTCCTAAAATTCATCATTTTTCCACGCCTGTTTCTTTTCTTTAAAAAAGAAAAGAAAAGAAAAGAAAAACGTGGGGGTACAGTATACCTCTTGAAATCGTTTCCTTGGAATGTTGCCCTCTTTCGAATTTTTGGTCGATGTTTGACCCCAGGATTTTTTTGGAGGGCAGGTGTTATTTACAGGCCTGCACGTTTGGTGACTATTTAATGACCATTAGCACTGGGTTTAAAGCTGCTGTTTTGGGAGACGGCCACAAGGCGGCAGCATTTCTCCATTCCCAAATCTGGGTACTAGGGCAGCAGAGCCTTTCTGGAAGTCGTGTTCCTAGGTTGTAAATTAGAATGGAACGTGCCAGGAGAAACGCCCATAAGTTTATGTCGCATCACTTCTGGTTGGTCTTTTAAATGATTTTAATCGGGGTAATGATTAGACTACTGTTTGTCCTGGGTGTACACAATCTGGTTCATTTGTACATTATATACGTCTATTCATGTACAGATCCTCTTCCCATGTGAAATATTACAGAGTGTTCCGTACACCTCCCTTGCTACGTGGTCGGTCTTTTTGATATATGTGTATAACGTGTATTTGTATACGTATGGTAACGCTAACCTTAATTTATCCATTCCGCCCACCTTTCCTTTTAGATAAGCGTAGTTGTTTTCTAAGTCTGTGAGCGTCTTTCTCTGTGCAAGTATGTTCATTTGTGTCAGTTATTAGATAACGCCTATAAGTGATATCATAGGATGTAGGTCTTTGGCTTTCCGACTTACCCCATGTTCTGTGATCATCTCCAAGCTCGTCTGTGGTGCCTGAAAGAGCAGTGTTTCATTGTTTTCCGTGGTTAATATTCCATTGCGTACGTGGACCACTTCTTCTTAATCCATTCGTCTGTTGATGGACATTTTGGTAGCTTCACCGTCTTGGCTATTGTGAATAAGGCCGCAGTGCAGCTGTTGCAGCCCGGGTCTTCTCGCTTCTGGTCTTCTCAGGTGAGAGGCCCAGGGGTGTGACTGCTGGATTGAACGGTACCTCAATTTTTACTTCTAAAGGCAGCTCCTTTCTGTTCTTATTGGCTGTTAGCACTTTACATCTCACCAGCAGCTAGAGGGTACACAGTTCTCTAAAGCCCCTTCAGTATTGATTGTTTGTAGAATTTTTGCTGATCGTCAGTCGACGGGTGTGAGTTGCAAACTTTTTGTAGATTAGATTTGCATGAGTCTAATAATTCCTGAGGTTGAGCTTTTATCCACTTTCCTTTTTATTTATTTACTTATTTATTTTTGCGGTACGCGGGCCTCTCACTGTTTCGGCCTCTCCCGTTGCGGAGCACAGGCTCTGGACGCGCAGGCTCAGCGGCCCTGGCTCACGGGCCCAGCCACTCCACGGCATGTGGGATCTTCCCGCACCGGGGCACGAACCCGTGTCCCCTGCGTCGGCAGGCGGACTCTCAACCACTGCGCCACCGGGGAAGCCCCTGTTTTGAATTGTTTCGTCCGTTCCCTACCTCAGCACAATATTTTAGGGCAGGTGTCCTTTACGGCCCTGAGTCCTTGTGACTATTAAGTGACCATTAGCTGCGGGCTTAAAGCCGCTCTTGCGGGAAACGGCCACAAGGCGGCAGCATTTCTACCTTTGCAGCTCTGGGTTCTTGGGCGACAGAGCTTTCCTGGAAATGGTGTTAGTAGCCTGCAGATGAGAGGGGAATGTGCCAGGGCAAACCCCCAAGAGCTTATATCTCCTACTTCTTGTTTTTTAAATTAAATTTTTATGACGTGTCAGAGCAAATTTGATAAAAAAAGTGTAGTTTCTCCTAAGTGTACAGAATCTGGTTCATCACATCAACGTATCCGTCTATTCCTCTTTGGATCCTTTCCCGTGTAGGTTATTATAGAGTGTTGAGTAGACCTCTTGGCGTTCCATAGGTATTTTGTGATTATATATTTCATCTGTATTAGTACACGTCTGTTAACCCCCATATCATAATTCATACATTCCTTTCACCTTTCCATTTGGTTAAACGTAATTTTGTTTTCTTAATCCATGCTTTTCCTTCTCTTGGAAATAAGTTCATGAGTATCAATTTTGAGGTAACACCTATAAGTGATGTCATAGGATATCTGTCTTTCAGTTTCTTTCTTCAAGTGGGGTGGTTATCTCTAGGTCCTTATATGGTGGTGCAAACGGCACTGTTTCATTGTTTTCCGTGGCTAATATTCCACTGTTGACATGGACCGCTTCCTCTTTGTGCATTTTCCTGTTGCTGGACATTTTGGTTTCTTCCAAGTCTTGGCTATATTAAATGTTTCTGCCGTGCAGGATTGCCAGCCTGTGTCTCTTCCATTCTGCTCTGCTCAGGTGATAGGCGCATCAGAGGACCTACCAGATCGCGTGGTAGCTCAGTTTTTACCCTTAAACGCACCTCCATTATGTTCTCCCTGCCGGCTGTTACCAGTTTACATCCCCCCAGCAGCTAGTGGGTACACAGTTTTCTGAAACCCCTTCAGCATTTATTCTTTGTAGACTTTTTGCTGAAGATCATTCTGACGGCTGTGAGGTGAACATTTCTGTAGATTGGATTTGCATGGCTCTATTAATTGCTGATGTTGAGCATTTTTAAATCCCCTTTTATTTTAAAGGAAAAAAAAGAAGACAGAATGGGCGTGAAACATGCCTCTTGAAATTGTCTTCTTGAAATGTTGACGTCTTTTGAATTTTCTGGTCGATTTACGACCCCAGGATTCTTTTTTTTTTTTTGATGGCAGGTGTCATTTACAGGCCTGCAATTCTTTTGAATATTAAGTGACCATTAGCGCTGTTGTGGGAAACGGCCAGAAGGCGGCAGCACTTCTCCTTACCAAATCCGGTTACTAGGGCAACAGAGCCATAATGGAAGTTGTGTTGTAAGTTGTAAATTAGAATGCAGGGCGCCAGGAAAAAGCCCCTTAGGTTTATGCCTCGTTACTTGCCGTTCGTTTTTTAAATTTAATTTTTATTTTGTATCAGGGCAAATTTGATTACAATGTTTTGCTTGTTCTAGGTGTGCAAGATGTGGTTGTTTCACACGTATACATATATCTATTCTTCTTCGGGTCCTTCTCCCATGTAGCTTATGACGCAATGTTGAGTAGAGTCCTCTTGATATGCCGTAGGTCTGTGGTGATTTTATATTTCACATGTGTTTGTATATCTCTGTTAACCCCAATGTCCTGATGTATCCAATCCTCACACCTTTCCGTTTGGTGAACCATAAGTTTGCTTAATGAATCTGTGATTGGATGTCTCTGTGGAAATATCTTCACTGGTATCAATTTTTAGGTAACCCCTATAAGTGATATCGTACGTTAGGTGTCTTTCGCTTTCTCGCTTACTGCAAGTTGCGTGATCACCTCTAGACTCATCTGTGGTGCTACGAGTGGCATTGATTCATTTTTTACCCAAGCTAGTATTCCATCTCTACACGTAGCAGTTCTTCTTTGTCCACTCATCTGTTGATGGACTTTTGGTTGCTTCCACGCCTTGGCTATGGTAGTACTGCTGCAGTGCAGATTTCCTGCCTGTGTCTTTCCAATTCTGTCTTCTTAGGCTATAGGCCACGGAGTGGGCCTGCTGGATCATAGGGTAGCTGAATGTGTACCTTTTACAGGCACCTCCATTCTGTTCCCATGAGTGGCTCTTACCAGGTTACGTCCCACTTGAGACTGAGGGTATGCATGTCTCCACAACCTCTTCAGCATTGATCGTTTGTAGTTTCTTTGCTGATGGTTATTCTGACTGGTGTGAGTCGATAGCTCTTTGTGGTTGGATTTGCATGTGTCTCATAATCCCTTGAAATTGAGCTTTGAGGCATGTCCTTTTATTTTTCAAACTGTTACGACAGCTTACGTCTTCAAATTGTTTTCTTGAAATATGTGCCACATTTTGAAATATTTTGGCCTTTACCTGCGTCAGGACATTTTGAGGGCAGGTTTCCTTTGCAGCCCTGCAGTACTTGTGCATATGAAGTGACCATTCGCACAGATTTCCGAGCTGCTGTTGCAGGTATCGGCCAGAGGCCGGCAGCATGTCTACCTTGCCCACTCTGGTACCTAGGGAGACAGACCTTCCTGCCAGTGGTGTTCCTCAGATATCAATTAGACTGCCATGTGCCCTGATAAACCCCCCAAAGCTTATGTGTCCTTACTCATGTTTGTTTTTTGAATTCATATTTTCTAGTGGAGTACTATTCCATCGTGTACATGGACCACTTCTTCTTGGTGCAGTCCTCTGTTGATGGACATTTTCGTTGCTTCCAAGTGTCGGCTATGGTAAGTATTGCCAGGGTGCAGGATTGCCAGCCTGTGCCTTTTGATTCTCGTTTTCTCAGGTGATAGGCCCAGCAGTGGGCGTGACTGATTGACTAGTAGCTCAACGTTTCCCTTTTCAAAGCACCGCCACTGTGTTTTCATCAGTGGCTCTTACCACGTCCCCCCTAGAACCGAGGGTACGCGTTTCTCCACATTTATTGTTTGCAGCATTTTTGCTAATGGCCATTCCGAGTGCTGTGAGCGGATAGGTGTTTGTAATTTGGGTTTGCATGTCTTTAAAAATGCCTAAAATTCATCATTTTTCCACGCCTGTTTCTTTTCTTTAAAAAAGAAAAGAAAAGAAAAGAAAAACGTGGGGGTACAGTATACCTCTTGAAATCGTTTCCTTGGAATGTTGCCCTCTTTCGAATTTTTGGTCGATGTTTGACCCCAGGATTTTTTTGGAGGGCAGGTGTTATTTACAGGCCTGCACGTTTGGTGACTATTTAATGACCATTAGCACTGGGTTTAAAGCTGCTGTTTTGGGAGACGGCCACAAGGCGGCAGCATTTCTCCATTCCCAAATCTGGGTACTAGGGCAGCAGAGCCTTTCTGGAAGTCGTGTTCCTAGGTTGTAAATTAGAATGGAACGTGCCAGGAGAAACGCCCATAAGTTTATGTCGCATCACTTCTGGTTGGTCTTTTAAATGATTTTAATCGGGGTAATGATTAGACTACTGTTTGTCCTGGGTGTACACAATCTGGTTCATTTGTACATTATATACGTCTATTCATGTACAGATCCTCTTCCCATGTGAAATATTACAGAGTGTTCCGTACACCTCCCTTGCTACGTGGTCGGTCTTTTTGATATATGTGTATAACGTGTATTTGTATACGTATGGTAACGCTAACCTTAATTTAT
The DNA here is from genome assembly GCF_039906515.1 of Pseudorca crassidens. Lineage (NCBI taxonomy): Eukaryota > Metazoa > Chordata > Mammalia > Artiodactyla > Delphinidae > Pseudorca > Pseudorca crassidens. The sequence continues at coordinate 123,790,330 of NC_090317.1, read as the reverse complement.
CCATTCCGCCCACCTTTCCTTTTAGATAAGCGTAGTTGTTTTCTAAGTCTGTGAGCGTCTTTCTCTGTGCAAGTATGTTCATTTGTGTCAGTTATTAGATAACGCCTATAAGTGATATCATAGGATGTAGGTCTTTGGCTTTCCGACTTACCCCATGTTCTGTGATCATCTCCAAGCTCGTCTGTGGTGCCTGAAAGAGCAGTGTTTCATTGTTTTCCGTGGTTAATATTCCATTGCGTACGTGGACCACTTCTTCTTAATCCATTCGTCTGTTGATGGACATTTTGGTAGCTTCACCGTCTTGGCTATTGTGAATAAGGCCGCAGTGCAGCTGTTGCAGCCCGGGTCTTCTCGCTTCTGGTCTTCTCAGGTGAGAGGCCCAGGGGTGTGACTGCTGGATTGAACGGTACCTCAATTTTTACTTCTAAAGGCAGCTCCTTTCTGTTCTTATTGGCTGTTAGCACTTTACATCTCACCAGCAGCTAGAGGGTACACAGTTCTCTAAAGCCCCTTCAGTATTGATTGTTTGTAGAATTTTTGCTGATCGTCAGTCGACGGGTGTGAGTTGCAAACTTTTTGTAGATTAGATTTGCATGAGTCTAATAATTCCTGAGGTTGAGCTTTTATCCACTTTCCTTTTTATTTATTTACTTATTTATTTTTGCGGTACGCGGGCCTCTCACTGTTTCGGCCTCTCCCGTTGCGGAGCACAGGCTCTGGACGCGCAGGCTCAGCGGCCCTGGCTCACGGGCCCAGCCACTCCACGGCATGTGGGATCTTCCCGCACCGGGGCACGAACCCGTGTCCCCTGCGTCGGCAGGCGGACTCTCAACCACTGCGCCACCGGGGAAGCCCCTGTTTTGAATTGTTTCGTCCGTTCCCTACCTCAGCACAATATTTTAGGGCAGGTGTCCTTTACGGCCCTGAGTCCTTGTGACTATTAAGTGACCATTAGCTGCGGGCTTAAAGCCGCTCTTGCGGGAAACGGCCACAAGGCGGCAGCATTTCTACCTTTGCAGCTCTGGGTTCTTGGGCGACAGAGCTTTCCTGGAAATGGTGTTAGTAGCCTGCAGATGAGAGGGGAATGTGCCAGGGCAAACCCCCAAGAGCTTATATCTCCTACTTCTTGTTTTTTAAATTAAATTTTTATGACGTGTCAGAGCAAATTTGATAAAAAAAGTGTAGTTTCTCCTAAGTGTACAGAATCTGGTTCATCACATCAACGTATCCGTCTATTCCTCTTTGGATCCTTTCCCGTGTAGGTTATTATAGAGTGTTGAGTAGACCTCTTGGCGTTCCATAGGTATTTTGTGATTATATATTTCATCTGTATTAGTACACGTCTGTTAACCCCCATATCATAATTCATACATTCCTTTCACCTTTCCATTTGGTTAAACGTAATTTTGTTTTCTTAATCCATGCTTTTCCTTCTCTTGGAAATAAGTTCATGAGTATCAATTTTGAGGTAACACCTATAAGTGATGTCATAGGATATCTGTCTTTCAGTTTCTTTCTTACTTCAAGTGGGGTGGTTATCTCTAGGTCCTTATATGGTGGTGCAAACGGCACTGTTTCATTGTTTTCCGTGGCTAATATTCCACTGTTGACATGGACCGCTTCCTCTTTGTGCATTTTCCTGTTGCTGGACATTTTGGTTTCTTCCAAGTCTTGGCTATATTAAATGTTTCTGCCGTGCAGGATTGCCAGCCTGTGTCTCTTCCATTCTGCTCTGCTCAGGTGATAGGCGCATCAGAGGACCTACCAGATCGCGTGGTAGCTCAGTTTTTACCCTTAAACGCACCTCCATTATGTTCTCCCTGCCGGCTGTTACCAGTTTACATCCCCCCAGCAGCTAGTGGGTACACAGTTTTCTGAAACCCCTTCAGCATTTATTCTTTGTAGACTTTTTGCTGAAGATCATTCTGACGGCTGTGAGGTGAACATTTCTGTAGATTGGATTTGCATGGCTCTATTAATTGCTGATGTTGAGCATTTTTAAATCCCCTTTTATTTTAAAGGAAAAAAAAGAAGACAGAATGGGCGTGAAACATGCCTCTTGAAATTGTCTTCTTGAAATGTTGACGTCTTTTGAATTTTCTGGTCGATTTACGACCCCAGGATTCTTTTTTTTTTTTTTTTTTGATGGCAGGTGTCATTTACAGGCCTGCAATTCTTTTGAATATTAAGTGACCATTAGCGCTGTTGTGGGAAACGGCCAGAAGGCGGCAGCACTTCTCCTTACCAAATCCGGTTACTAGGGCAACAGAGCCATAATGGAAGTTGTGTTGTAAGTTGTAAATTAGAATGCAGGGCGCCAGGAAAAAGCCCCTTAGGTTTATGCCTCGTTACTTGCCGTTCGTTTTTTAAATTTAATTTTTATTTTGTATCAGGGCAAATTTGATTACAATGTTTTGCTTGTTCTAGGTGTGCAAGATGTGGTTGTTTCACACGTATACATATATCTATTCTTCTTCGGGTCCTTCTCCCATGTAGCTTATGACGCAATGTTGAGTAGAGTCCTCTTGATATGCCGTAGGTCTGTGGTGATTTTATATTTCACATGTGTTTGTATATCTCTGTTAACCCCAATGTCCTGATGTATCCAATCCTCACACCTTTCCGTTTGGTGAACCATAAGTTTGCTTAATGAATCTGTGATTGGATGTCTCTGTGGAAATATCTTCACTGGTATCAATTTTTAGGTAACCCCTATAAGTGATATCGTACGTTAGGTGTCTTTCGCTTTCTCGCTTACTGCAAGTTGCGTGATCACCTCTAGACTCATCTGTGGTGCTACGAGTGGCATTGATTCATTTTTTACCCAAGCTAGTATTCCATCTCTACACGTAGCAGTTCTTCTTTGTCCACTCATCTGTTGATGGACTTTTGGTTGCTTCCACGCCTTGGCTATGGTAGTACTGCTGCAGTGCAGATTTCCTGCCTGTGTCTTTCCAATTCTGTCTTCTTAGGCTATAGGCCACGGAGTGGGCCTGCTGGATCATAGGGTAGCTGAATGTGTACCTTTTACAGGCACCTCCATTCTGTTCCCATGAGTGGCTCTTACCAGGTTACGTCCCACTTGAGACTGAGGGTATGCATGTCTCCACAACCTCTTCAGCATTGATCGTTTGTAGTTTCTTTGCTGATGGTTATTCTGACTGGTGTGAGTCGATAGCTCTTTGTGGTTGGATTTGCATGTGTCTCATAATCCCTTGAAATTGAGCTTTGAGGCATGTCCTTTTATTTTTCAAACTGTTACGACAGCTTACGTCTTCAAATTGTTTTCTTGAAATATGTGCCACATTTTGAAATATTTTGGCCTTTACCTGCGTCAGGACATTTTGAGGGCAGGTTTCCTTTGCAGCCCTGCAGTACTTGTGCATATGAAGTGACCATTCGCACAGATTTCCGAGCTGCTGTTGCAGGTATCGGCCAGAGGCCGGCAGCATGTCTACCTTGCCCACTCTGGTACCTAGGGAGACAGACCTTCCTGCCAGTGGTGTTCCTCAGATATCAATTAGACTGCCATGTGCCCTGATAAACCCCCCAAAGCTTATGTGTCCTTACTCATGTTTGTTTTTTGAATTCATATTTTCTAGTGGAGTACTATTCCATCGTGTACATGGACCACTTCTTCTTGGTGCAGTCCTCTGTTGATGGACATTTTCGTTGCTTCCAAGTGTCGGCTATGGTAAGTATTGCCGGGGTGCAGGATTGCCAGCCTGTGCCTTTTGATTCTCGTTTTCTCAGGTGATAGGCCCAGCAGTGGGCGTGACTGATTGACTAGTAGCTCAACGTTTCCCTTTTCAAAGCACCGCCACTGTGTTTTCATCAGTGGCTCTTACCACGTCCCCCCTAGAACCGAGGGTACGCGTTTCTCCACATTTATTGTTTGCAGCATTTTTGCTAATGGCCATTCCGAGTGCTGTGAGCGGATAGGTGTTTGTAATTTGGGTTTGCATGTCTTTAAAAATGCCTAAAATTCATCATTTTTCCACGCCTGTTTCTTTTCTTTAAAAAAGAAAAGAAAAGAAAAGAAAAACGTGGGGGTACAGTATACCTCTTGAAATCGTTTCCTTGGAATGTTGCCCTCTTTCGAATTTTTGGTCGATGTTTGACCCCAGGATTTTTTTGGAGGGCAGGTGTTATTTACAGGCCTGCACGTTTGGTGACTATTTAATGACCATTAGCACTGGGTTTAAAGCTGCTGTTTTGGGAGACGGCCACAAGGCGGCAGCATTTCTCCATTCCCAAATCTGGGTACTAGGGCAGCAGAGCCTTTCTGGAAGTCGTGTTCCTAGGTTGTAAATTAGAATGGAACGTGCCAGGAGAAACGCCCATAAGTTTATGTCGCATCACTTCTGGTTGGTCTTTTAAATGATTTTAATCGGGGTAATGATTAGACTACTGTTTGTCCTGGGTGTACACAATCTGGTTCATTTGTACATTATATACGTCTATTCATGTACAGATCCTCTTCCCATGTGAAATATTACAGAGTGTTCCGTACACCTCCCTTGCTACGTGGTCGGTCTTTTTGATATATGTGTATAACGTGTATTTGTATACGTATGGTAACGCTAACCTTAATTTATCCATTCCGCCCACCTTTCCTTTTAGATAAGCGTAGTTGTTTTCTAAGTCTGTGAGCGTCTTTCTCTGTGCAAGTATGTTCATTTGTGTCAGTTATTAGATAACGCCTATAAGTGATATCATAGGATGTAGGTCTTTGGCTTTCCGACTTACCCCATGTTCTGTGATCATCTCCAAGCTCGTCTGTGGTGCCTGAAAGAGCAGTGTTTCATTGTTTTCCGTGGTTAATATTCCATTGCGTACGTGGACCACTTCTTCTTAATCCATTCGTCTGTTGATGGACATTTTGGTAGCTTCACCGTCTTGGCTATTGTGAATAAGGCCGCAGTGCAGCTGTTGCAGCCCGGGTCTTCTCGCTTCTGGTCTTCTCAGGTGAGAGGCCCAGGGGTGTGACTGCTGGATTGAACGGTACCTCAATTTTTACTTCTAAAGGCAGCTCCTTTCTGTTCTTATTGGCTGTTGTTAGCACTTTACATCTCACCAGCAGCTAGAGGGTACACAGTTCTCTAAAGCCCCTTCAGTATTGATTGTTTGTAGAATTTTTGCTGATCGTCAGTCGACGGGTGTGAGTTGCAAACTTTTTGTAGATTAGATTTGCATGAGTCTAATAATTCCTGAGGTTGAGCTTTTATCCACTTTCCTTTTTATTTATTTATTTATTTACTTATTTATTTTTGCGGTACGCGGGCCTCTCACTGTTTCGGCCTCTCCCGTTGCGGAGCACAGGCTCTGGACGCGCAGGCTCAGCGGCCCTGGCTCACGGGCCCAGCCACTCCACGGCATGTGGGATCTTCCCGCACCGGGGCACGAACCCGTGTCCCCTGCGTCGGCAGGCGGACTCTCAACCACTGCGCCACCGGGGAAGCCCCTGTTTTGAATTGTTTCGTCCGTTCCCTACCTCAGCACAATATTTTAGGGCAGGTGTCCTTTACGGCCCTGAGTCCTTGTGACTATTAAGTGACCATTAGCTGCGGGCTTAAAGCCGCTCTTGCGGGAAACGGCCACAAGGCGGCAGCATTTCTACCTTTGCAGCTCTGGGTTCTTGGGCGACAGAGCTTTCCTGGAAATGGTGTTAGTAGCCTGCAGATGAGAGGGGAATGTGCCAGGGCAAACCCCCAAGAGCTTATATCTCCTACTTCTTGTTTTTTAAATTAAATTTTTATGACGTGTCAGAGCAAATTTGATAAAAAAAGTGTAGTTTCTCCTAAGTGTACAGAATCTGGTTCATCACATCAACGTATCCGTCTATTCCTCTTTGGATCCTTTCCCGTGTAGGTTATTATAGAGTGTTGAGTAGACCTCTTGGCGTTCCATAGGTATTTTGTGATTATATATTTCATCTGTATTAGTACACGTCTGTTAACCCCCATATCATAATTCATACATTCCTTTCACCTTTCCATTTGGTTAAACGTAATTTTGTTTTCTTAATCCATGCTTTTCCTTCTCTTGGAAATAAGTTCATGAGTATCAATTTTGAGGTAACACCTATAAGTGATGTCATAGGATATCTGTCTTTCAGTTTCTTTCTTACTTCAAGTGGGGTGGTTATCTCTAGGTCCTTATATGGTGGTGCAAACGGCACTGTTTCATTGTTTTCCGTGGCTAATATTCCACTGTTGACATGGACCACTTCCTCTTTGTGCATTTTCCTGTTGCTGGACATTTTGGTTTCTTCCAAGTCTTGGCTATATTAAATGTTTCTGCCGTGCAGGATTGCCAGCCTGTGTCTCTTCCATTCTGCTCTGCTCAGGTGATAGGCGCATCAGAGGACCTACCAGATCGCGTGGTAGCTCAGTTTTTACCCTTAAACGCACCTCCATTATGTTCTCCCTGCCGGCTGTTACCAGTTTACATCCCCCCAGCAGCTAGTGGGTACACAGTTTTCTGAAACCCCTTCAGCATTTATTCTTTGTAGACTTTTTGCTGAAGATCATTCTGACGGCTGTGAGGTGAACATTTCTGTAGATTGGATTTGCATGGCTCTATTAATTGCTGATGTTGAGCATTTTTAAATCCCCTTTTATTTTAAAGGAAAAAAAAGAAGACAGAATGGGCGTGAAACATGCCTCTTGAAATTGTCTTCTTGAAATGTTGACGTCTTTTGAATTTTCTGGTCGATTTACGACCCCAGGATTCTTTTTTTTTTTTTGATGGCAGGTGTCATTTACAGGCCTGCAATTCTTTTGAATATTAAGTGACCATTAGCGCTGTTGTGGGAAACGGCCAGAAGGCGGCAGCACTTCTCCTTACCAAATCCGGTTACTAGGGCAACAGAGCCATAATGGAAGTTGTGTTGTAAGTTGTAAATTAGAATGCAGGGCGCCAGGAAAAAGCCCCTTAGGTTTATGCCTCGTTACTTGCCGTTCGTTTTTTAAATTTAATTTTTATTTTGTATCAGGGCAAATTTGATTACAATGTTTTGCTTGTTCTAGGTGTGCAAGATGTGGTTGTTTCACACGTATACATATATCTATTCTTCTTCGGGTCCTTCTCCCATGTAGCTTATGACGCAATGTTGAGTAGAGTCCTCTTGATATGCCGTAGGTCTGTGGTGATTTTATATTTCACATGTGTTTGTATATCTCTGTTAACCCCAATGTCCTGATGTATCCAATCCTCACACCTTTCCGTTTGGTGAACCATAAGTTTGCTTAATGAATCTGTGATTGGATGTCTCTGTGGAAATATCTTCACTGGTATCAATTTTTAGGTAACCCCTATAAGTGATATCGTACGTTAGGTGTCTTTCGCTTTCTCGCTTACTGCAAGTTGCGTGATCACCTCTAGACTCATCTGTGGTGCTACGAGTGGCATTGATTCATTTTTTACCCAAGCTAGTATTCCATCTCTACACGTAGCAGTTCTTCTTTGTCCACTCATCTGTTGATGGACTTTTGGTTGCTTCCACGCCTTGGCTATGGTAGTACTGCTGCAGTGCAGATTTCCTGCCTGTGTCTTTCCAATTCTGTCTTCTTAGGCTATAGGCCACGGAGTGGGCCTGCTGGATCATAGGGTAGCTGAATGTGTACCTTTTACAGGCACCTCCATTCTGTTCCCATGAGTGGCTCTTACCAGGTTACGTCCCACTTGAGACTGAGGGTATGCATGTCTCCACAACCTCTTCAGCATTGATCGTTTGTAGTTTCTTTGCTGATGGTTATTCTGACTGGTGTGAGTCGATAGCTCTTTGTGGTTGGATTTGCATGTGTCTCATAATCCCTTGAAATTGAGCTTTGAGGCATGTCCTTTTATTTTTCAAACTGTTACGACAGCTTACGTCTTCAAATTGTTTTCTTGAAATATGTGCCACATTTTGAAATATTTTGGCCTTTACCTGCGTCAGGACATTTTGAGGGCAGGTTTCCTTTGCAGCCCTGCAGTACTTGTGCATATGAAGTGACCATTCGCACAGATTTCCGAGCTGCTGTTGCAGGTATCGGCCAGAGGCCGGCAGCATGTCTACCTTGCCCACTCTGGTACCTAGGGAGACAGACCTTCCTGCCAGTGGTGTTCCTCAGATATCAATTAGACTGCCATGTGCCCTGATAAACCCCCCAAAGCTTATGTGTCCTTACTCATGTTTGTTTTTTGAATTCATATTTTCTAGTGGAGTACTATTCCATCGTGTACATGGACCACTTCTTCTTGGTGCAGTCCTCTGTTGATGGACATTTTCGTTGCTTCCAAGTGTCGGCTATGGTAAGTATTGCCGGGGTGCAGGATTGCCAGCCTGTGCCTTTTGATTCTCGTTTTCTCAGGTGATAGGCCCAGCAGTGGGCGTGACTGATTGACTAGTAGCTCAACGTTTCCCTTTTCAAAGCACCGCCACTGTGTTTTCATCAGTGGCTCTTACCACGTCCCCCCTAGAACCGAGGGTACGCGTTTCTCCACATTTATTGTTTGCAGCATTTTTGCTAATGGCCATTCCGAGTGCTGTGAGCGGATAGGTTTTTGTAATTTGGGTTTGCATGTCTTTAAAAATGCCTAAAATTCATCATTTTTCCACGCCTGTTTCTTTTCTTTAAAAAAGAAAAGAAAAGAAAAGAAAAACGTGGGGGTACAGTATACCTCTTGAAATCGTTTCCTTGGAATGTTGCCCTCTTTCGAATTTTTGGTCGATGTTTGACCCCAGGATTTTTTTGGAGGGCAGGTGTTATTTACAGGCCTGCACGTTTGGTGACTATTTAATGACCTTTAGCACTGGGTTTAAAGCTGCTGTTTTGGGAGACAGCCACAAGGCGGCAGCATTTCTCCATTCCCAAATCTGGGTACTAGGGCAGCAGAGCCTTTCTGGAAGTCGTGTTCCTAGGTTGTAAATTAGAATGGAACGTGCCAGGAGAAACGCCCATAAGTTTATGTCGCATCACTTCTGGTTGGTCTTTTAAATGATTTTAATCGGGGTAATGATTAGACTACTGTTTGTCCTGGGTGTACACAATCTGGTTCATTTGTACATTATATACGTCTATTCATGTACAGATCCTCTTCCCATGTGAAATATTACAGAGTGTTCCGTACACCTCCCTTGCTACGTGGTCGGTCTTTTTGATATATGTGTATAACGTGTATTTGTATACGTATGGTAACGCTAACCTTAATTTATCCATTCCGCCCACCTTTCCTTTTAGATAAGCGTAGTTGTTTTCTAAGTCTGTGAGCGTCTTTCTCTGTGCAAGTATGTTCATTTGTGTCAGTTATTAGATAACGCCTATAAGTGATATCATAGGATGTAGGTCTTTGGCTTTCCGACTTACCCCATGTTCTGTGATCATCTCCAAGCTCGTCTGTGGTGCCTGAAAGAGCAGTGTTTCATTGTTTTCCGTGGTTAATATTCCATTGCGTACGTGGACCACTTCTTCTTAATCCATTCGTCTGTTGATGGACATTTTGGTAGCTTCACCGTCTTGGCTATTGTGAATAAGGCCGCAGTGCAGCTGTTGCAGCCCGGGTCTTCTCGCTTCTGGTCTTCTCAGGTGAGAGGCCCAGGGGTGTGACTGCTGGATTGAACGGTACCTCAATTTTTACTTCTAAAGGCAGCTCCTTTCTGTTCTTATTGGCTGTTGTTAGCACTTTACATCTCACCAGCAGCTAGAGGGTACACAGTTCTCTAAAGCCCCTTCAGTATTGATTGTTTGTAGAATTTTTGCTGATCGTCAGTCGACGGGTGTGAGTTGCAAACTTTTTGTAGATTAGATTTGCATGAGTCTAATAATTCCTGAGGTTGAGCTTTTATCCACTTTCCTTTTTATTTATTTATTTATTTACTTATTTATTTTTGCGGTACGCGGGCCTCTCACTGTTTCGGCCTCTCCCGTTGCGGAGCACAGGCTCTGGACGCGCAGGCTCAGCGGCCCTGGCTCACGGGCCCAGCCACTCCACGGCATGTGGGATCTTCCCGCACCGGGGCACGAACCCGTGTCCCCTGCGTCGGCAGGCGGACTCTCAACCACTGCGCCACCGGGGAAGCCCCTGTTTTGAATTGTTTCGTCCGTTCCCTACCTCAGCACAATATTTTAGGGCAGGTGTCCTTTACGGCCCTGAGTCCTTGTGACTATTAAGTGACCATTAGCTGCGGGCTTAAAGCCGCTCTTGCGGGAAACGGCCACAAGGCGGCAGCATTTCTACCTTTGCAGCTCTGGGTTCTTGGGCGACAGAGCTTTCCTGGAAATGGTGTTAGTAGCCTGCAGATGAGAGGGGAATGTGCCAGGGCAAACCCCCAAGAGCTTATATCTCCTACTTCTTGTTTTTTAAATTAAATTTTTATGACGTGTCAGAGCAAATTTGATAAAAAAAGTGTAGTTTCTCCTAAGTGTACAGAATCTGGTTCATCACATCAACGTATCCGTCTATTCCTCTTTGGATCCTTTCCCGTGTAGGTTATTATAGAGTGTTGAGTAGACCTCTTGGCGTTCCATAGGTATTTTGTGATTATATATTTCATCTGTATTAGTACACGTCTGTTAACCCCCATATCATAATTCATACATTCCTTTCACCTTTCCATTTGGTTAAACGTAATTTTGTTTTCTTAATCCATGCTTTTCCTTCTCTTGGAAATAAGTTCATGAGTATCAATTTTGAGGTAACACCTATAAGTGATGTCATAGGATATCTGTCTTTCAGTTTCTTTCTTACTTCAAGTGGGGTGGTTATCTCTAGGTCCTTATATGGTGGTGCAAACGGCACTGTTTCATTGTTTTCCGTGGCTAATATTCCACTGTTGACATGGACCACTTCCTCTTTGTGCATTTTCCTGTTGCTGGACATTTTGGTTTCTTCCAAGTCTTGGCTATATTAAATGTTTCTGCCGTGCAGGATTGCCAGCCTGTGTCTCTTCCATTCTGCTCTGCTCAGGTGATAGGCGCATCAGAGGACCTACCAGATCGCGTGGTAGCTCAGTTTTTACCCTTAAACGCACCTCCATTATGTTCTCCCTGCCGGCTGTTACCAGTTTACATCCCCCCAGCAGCTAGTGGGTACACAGTTTTCTGAAACCCCTTCAGCATTTATTCTTTGTAGACTTTTTGCTGAAGATCATTCTGACGGCTGTGAGGTGAACATTTCTGTAGATTGGATTTGCATGGCTCTATTAATTGCTGATGTTGAGCATTTTTAAATCCCCTTTTATTTTAAAGGAAAAAAAAGAAGACAGAATGGGCGTGAAACATGCCTCTTGAAATTGTCTTCTTGAAATGTTGACGTCTTTTGAATTTTCTGGTCGATTTACGACCCCAGGATTCTTTTTTTTTTTTTGATGGCAGGTGTCATTTACAGGCCTGCAATTCTTTTGAATATTAAGTGACCATTAGCGCTGTTGTGGGAAACGGCCAGAAGGCGGCAGCACTTCTCCTTACCAAATCCGGTTACTAGGGCAACAGAGCCATAATGGAAGTTGTGTTGTAAGTTGTAAATTAGAATGCAGGGCGCCAGGAAAAAGCCCCTTAGGTTTATGCCTCGTTACTTGCCGTTCGTTTTTTAAATTTAATTTTTATTTTGTATCAGGGCAAATTTGATTACAATGTTTTGCTTGTTCTAGGTGTGCAAGATGTGGTTGTTTCACACGTATACATATATCTATTCTTCTTCGGGTCCTTCTCCCATGTAGCTTATGACGCAATGTTGAGTAGAGTCCTCTTGATATGCCGTAGGTCTGTGGTGATTTTATATTTCACATGTGTTTGTATATCTCTGTTAACCCCAATGTCCTGATGTATCCAATCCTCACACCTTTCCGTTTGGTGAACCATAAGTTTGCTTAATGAATCTGTGATTGGATGTCTCTGTGGAAATATCTTCACTGGTATCAATTTTTAGGTAACCCCTATAAGTGATATCGTACGTTAGGTGTCTTTCGCTTTCTCGCTTACTGCAAGTTGCGTGATCACCTCTAGACTCATCTGTGGTGCTACGAGTGGCATTGATTCATTTTTTACCCAAGCTAGTATTCCATCTCTACACGTAGCAGTTCTTCTTTGTCCACTCATCTGTTGATGGACTTTTGGTTGCTTCCACGCCTTGGCTATGGTAGTACTGCTGCAGTGCAGATTTCCTGCCTGTGTCTTTCCAATTCTGTCTTCTTAGGCTATAGGCCACGGAGTGGGCCTGCTGGATCATAGGGTAGCTGAATGTGTACCTTTTACAGGCACCTCCATTCTGTTCCCATGAGTGGCTCTTACCAGGTTACGTCCCACTTGAGACTGAGGGTATGCATGTCTCCACAACCTCTTCAGCATTGATCGTTTGTAGTTTCTTTGCTGATGGTTATTCTGACTGGTGTGAGTCGATAGCTCTTTGTGGTTGGATTTGCATGTGTCTCATAATCCCTTGAAATTGAGCTTTGAGGCATGTCCTTTTATTTTTCAAACTGTTACGACAGCTTACGTCTTCAAATTGTTTTCTTGAAATATGTGCCACATTTTGAAATATTTTGGCCTTTACCTGCGTCAGGACATTTTGAGGGCAGGTTTCCTTTGCAGCCCTGCAGTACTTGTGCATATGAAGTGACCATTCGCACAGATTTCCGAGCTGCTGTTGCAGGTATCGGCCAGAGGCCGGCAGCATGTCTACCTTGCCCACTCTGGTACCTAGGGAGACAGACCTTCCTGCCAGTGGTGTTCCTCAGATATCAATTAGACTGCCATGTGCCCTGATAAACCCCCCAAAGCTTATGTGTCCTTACTCATGTTTGTTTTTTGAATTCATATTTTCTAGTGGAGTACTATTCCATCGTGTACATGGACCACTTCTTCTTGGTGCAGTCCTCTGTTGATGGACATTTTCGTTGCTTCCAAGTGTCGGCTATGGTAAGTATTGCCGGGGTGCAGGATTGCCAGCCTGTGCCTTTTGATTCTCGTTTTCTCAGGTGATAGGCCCAGCAGTGGGCGTGACTGATTGACTAGTAGCTCAACGTTTCCCTTTTCAAAGCACCGCCACTGTGTTTTCATCAGTGGCTCTTACCACGTCCCCCCTAGAACCGAGGGTACGCGTTTCTCCACATTTATTGTTTGCAGCATTTTTGCTAATGGCCATTCCGAGTGCTGTGAGCGGATAGGTTTTTGTAATTTGGGTTTGCATGTCTTTAAAAATGCCTAAAATTCATCATTTTTCCACGCCTGTTTCTTTTCTTTAAAAAAGAAAAGAAAAGAAAAGAAAAACGTGGGGGTACAGTATACCTCTTGAAATCGTTTCCTTGGAATGTTGCCCTCTTTCGAATTTTTGGTCGATGTTTGACCCCAGGATTTTTTTGGAGGGCAGGTGTTATTTACAGGCCTGCACGTTTGGTGACTATTTAATGACCTTTAGCACTGGGTTTAAAGCTGCTGTTTTGGGAGACAGCCACAAGGCGGCAGCATTTCTCCATTCCCAAATCTGGGTACTAGGGCAGCAGAGCCTTTCTGGAAGTCGTGTTCCTAGGTTGTAAATTAGAATGGAACGTGCCAGGAGAAACGCCCATAAGTTTATGTCGCATCACTTCTGGTTGGTCTTTTAAATGATTTTAATCGGGGTAATGATTAGACTACTGTTTGTCCTGGGTGTACACAATCTGGTTCATTTGTACATTATATACGTCTATTCATGTACAGATCCTCTTCCCATGTGAAATATTACAGAGTGTTCCGTACACCTCCCTTGCTACGTGGTCGGTCTTTTTGATATATGTGTATAACGTGTATTTGTATACGTATGGTAACGCTAACCTTAATTTATCCATTCCGCCCACCTTTCCTTTTAGATAAGCGTAGTTGTTTTCTAAGTCTGTGAGCGTCTTTCTCTGTGCAAGTATGTTCATTTGTGTCAGTTATTAGATAACGCCTATAAGTGATATCATAGGATGTAGGTCTTTGGCTTTCCGACTTACCCCATGTTCTGTGATCATCTCCAAGCTCGTCTGTGGTGCCTGAAAGAGCAGTGTTTCATTGTTTTCCGTGGTTAATATTCCATTGCGTACGTGGACCACTTCTTCTTAATCCATTCGTCTGTTGATGGACATTTTGGTAGCTTCACCGTCTTGGCTATTGTGAATAAGGCCGCAGTGCAGCTGTTGCAGCCCGGGTCTTCTCGCTTCTGGTCTTCTCAGGTGAGAGGCCCAGGGGTGTGACTGCTGGATTGAACGGTACCTCAATTTTTACTTCTAAAGGCAGCTCCTTTCTGTTCTTATTGGCTGTTAGCACTTTACATCTCACCAGCAGCTAGAGGGTACACAGTTCTCTAAAGCCCCTTCAGTATTGATTGTTTGTAGAATTTTTGCTGATCGTCAGTCGACGGGTGTGAGTTGCAAACTTTTTGTAGATTAGATTTGCATGAGTCTAATAATTCCTGAGGTTGAGCTTTTATCCACTTTCCTTTTTATTTATTTATTTATTTACTTATTTATTTTTGCGGTACGCGGGCCTCTCACTGTTTCGGCCTCTCCCGTTGCGGAGCACAGGCTCTGGACGCGCAGGCTCAGCGGCCCTGGCTCACGGGCCCAGCCACTCCACGGCATGTGGGATCTTCCCGCACCGGGGCACGAACCCGTGTCCCCTGCGTCGGCAGGCGGATTCTCAACCACTGCGCCACCGGGGAAGCCCCTGTTTTGAATTGTTTCGTCCCTTCCCTACCTCAGCACAATATTTTAGGGCAGGTGTCCTTTACGGCCCTGAGTCCTTGTGACTATTAAGTGACCATTAGCTGCGGGCTTAAAGCCGCTCTTGCGGGAAACGGCCACAAGGCGGCAGCATTTCTACCTTTGCAGCTCTGGGTTCTTGGGCGACAGAGCTTTCCTGGAAATGGTGTTAGTAGCCTGCAGATGAGAGGGGAATGTGCCAGGGCAAACCCCCAAGAGCTTATATCTCCTACTTCTTGTTTTTTAAATTAAATTTTTATGACGTGTCAGAGCAAATTTGATAAAAAAAGTGTAGTTTCTCCTAAGTGTACAGAATCTGGTTCATCACATCAACGTATCTGTCTATTCCTCTTTGGATCCTTTCCCGTGTAGGTTATTATAGAGTGTTGAGTAGACCTCTTGGCGTTCCATAGGTATTTTGTGATTATATATTTCATCTGTATTAGTACACGTCTGTTAACCCCCATATCATAATTCATACATTCCTTTCACCTTTCCATTTGGTTAAACGTAATTTTGTTTTCTTAATCCATGCTTTTCCTTCTCTTGGAAATAAGTTCATGAGTATCAATTTTGAGGTAACACCTATAAGTGATGTCATAGGATATCTGTCTTTCAGTTTCTTTCTTACTTCAAGTGGGGTGGTTATCTCTAGGTCCTTATATGGTGGTGCAAACGGCACTGTTTCATTGTTTTCCGTGGCTAATATTCCACTGTTGACATGGACCGCTTCCTCTTTGTGCATTTTCGTGTTGCTGGACATTTTGGTTTCTTCCAAGTCTTGGCTATATTAAATGTTTCTGCCGTGCAGGATTGCCAGCCTGTGTCTCTTCCATTCTGCTCTGCTCAGGTGATAGGCGCATCAGAGGACCTACCAGATCGCGTGGTAGCTCAGTTTTTACCCTTAAACGCACCTCCATTATGTTCTCCCTGCCGGCTGTTACCAGTTTACATCCCCCCAGCAGCTAGTGGGTACACAGTTTTCTGAAACCCCTTCAGCATTTATTCTTTGTAGACTTTTTGCTGAAGATCATTCTGACGGCTGTGAGGTGAACATTTCTGTAGATTGGATTTGCATGGCTCTATTAATTGCTGATGTTGAGCATTTTTAAATCCCCTTTTATTTTAAAGGAAAAAAAAGAAGACAGAATGGGCGTGAAACATGCCTCTTGAAATTGTCTTCTTGAAATGTTGACGTCTTTTGAATTTTCTGGTCGATTTACGACCCCAGGATTCTTTTTTTTTTTTTTTGATGGCAGGTGTCATTTACAGGCCTGCAATTCTTTTGAATATTAAGTGACCATTAGCGCTGTTGTGGGAAACGGCCAGAAGGCGGCAGCACTTCTCCTTACCAAATCCGGTTACTAGGGCAACAGAGCCATAATGGAAGTTGTGTTGTAAGTTGTAAATTAGAATGCAGGGCGCCAGGAAAAAGCCCCTTAGGTTTATGCCTCGTTACTTGCCGTTCGTTTTTTAAATTTAATTTTTATTTTGTATCAGGGCAAATTTGATTACAATGTTTTGCTTGTTCTAGGTGTGCAAGATGTGGTTGTTTCACACGTATACATATATCTATTCTTCTTCGGGTCCTTCTCCCATGTAGCTTATGACGCAATGTTGAGTAGAGTCCTCTTGATATGCCGTAGGTCTGTGGTGATTTTATATTTCACATGTGTTTGTATATCTCTGTTAACCCCAATGTCCTGATGTATCCAATCCTCACACCTTTCCGTTTGGTGAACCATAAGTTTGCTTAATGAATCTGTGATTGGATGTCTCTGTGGAAATATCTTCACTGGTATCAATTTTTAGGTAACCCCTATAAGTGATATCGTACGTTAGGTGTCTTTCGCTTTCTCGCTTACTGCAAGTTGCGTGATCACCTCTAGACTCATCTGTGGTGCTACGAGTGGCATTGATTCATTTTTTACCCAAGCTAGTATTCCATCTCTACACGTAGCAGTTCTTCTTTGTCCACTCATCTGTTGATGGACTTTTGGTTGCTTCCACGCCTTGGCTATGGTAGTACTGCTGCAGTGCAGATTTCCTGCCTGTGTCTTTCCAATTCTGTCTTCTTAGGCTATAGGCCACGGAGTGGGCCTGCTGGATCGTAGGGTAGCTGAATGTGTACCTTTTACAGGCACCTCCATTCTGTTCCCATGAGTGGCTCTTACCAGGTTACGTCCCACTTGAGACTGAGGGTATGCATGTCTCCACAACCTCTTCAGCATTGATCGTTTGTAGTTTCTTTGCTGATGGTTATTCTGACTGGTGTGAGTCGATAGCTCTTTGTGGTTGGATTTGCATGTGTCTCATAATCCCTTGAAATTGAGCTTTGAGGCATGTCCTTTTATTTTTCAAACTGTTACGACAGCTTACGTCTTCAAATTGTTTTCTTGAAATATGTGCCACATTTTGAAATATTTTGGCCTTTACCTGCGTCAGGACATTTTGAGGGCAGGTTTCCTTTGCAGCCCTGCAGTACTTGTGCATATGAAGTGACCATTCGCACAGATTTCCGAGCTGCTGTTGCAGGTATCGGCCAGAGGCCGGCAGCATGTCTACGTTGCCCACTCTGGTACCTAGGGAGACAGACCTTCCTGCCAGTGGTGTTCCTCAGATATCAATTAGACTGCCATGTGCCCTGATAAACCCCCCAAAGCTTATGTGTCCTTACTCATGTTTGTTTTTTGAATTCATATTTTCTAGTGGAGTACTATTCCATCGTGTACATGGACCACTTCTTCTTGGTGCAGTCCTCTGTTGATGGACATTTTCGTTGCTTCCAAGTGTCGGCTATGGTAAGTATTGCCGGGGTGCAGGATTGCCAGCCTGTGCCTTTTGATTCTCGTTTTCTCAGGTGATAGGCCCAGCAGTGGGCGTGACTGATTGACTAGTAGCTCAACGTTTCCCTTTTCAAAGCACCGCCACTGTGTTTTCATCAGTGGCTCTTACCACGTCCCCCCTAGAACCGAGGGTACGCGTTTCTCCACATTTATTGTTTGCAGCATTTTTGCTAATGGCCATTCCGAGTGCTGTGAGCGGATAGGTTTTTGTAATTTGGGTTTGCATGTCTTTAAAAATTCCTAAAATTCATCATTTTTCCACGCCTGTTTCTTTTCTTTAAAAAAGAAAAGAAAAGAAAAGAAAAACGTGGGGGTACAGTATACCTCTTGAAATCGTTTCCTTGGAATGTTGCCCTCTTTCGAATTTTTGGTCGATGTTTGACCCCAGGATTTTTTTGGAGGGCAGGTGTTATTTACAGGCCTGCACGTTTGGTGACTATTTAATGACCATTAGCACTGGGTTTAAAGCTGCTGTTTTGGGAGACGGCCACAAGGCGGCAGCATTTCTCCATTCCCAAATCTGGGTACTAGGGCAGCAGAGCCTTTCTGGAAGTCGTGTTCCTAGGTTGTAAATTAGAATGGAACGTGCCAGGAGAAACGCCCATAAGTTTATGTCGCATCACTTCTGGTTGGTCTTTTAAATGATTTTAATCGGGGTAATGATTAGACTACTGTTTGTCCTGGGTGTACACAATCTGGTTCATTTGTACATTATATACGTCTATTCATGTACAGATCCTCTTCCCATGTGAAATATTACAGAGTGTTCCGTACACCTCCCTTGCTACGTGGTCGGTCTTTTTGATATATGTGTATAACGTGTATTTGTATACGTATGGTAACGCTAACCTTAATTTATCCATTCCGCCCACCTTTCCTTTTAGATAAGCGTAGTTGTTTTCTAAGTCTGTGAGCGTCTTTCTCTGTGCAAGTATGTTCATTTGTGTCAGTTATTAGATAACGCCTATAAGTGATATCATAGGATGTAGGTCTTTGGCTTTCCGACTTACCCCATGTTCTGTGATCATCTCCAAGCTCGTCTGTGGTGCCTGAAAGAGCAGTGTTTCATTGTTTTCCGTGGTTAATATTCCATTGCGTACGTGGACCACTTCTTCTTAATCCATTCGTCTGTTGATGGACATTTTGGTAGCTTCACCGTCTTGGCTATTGTGAATAAGGCCGCAGTGCAGCTGTTGCAGCCCGGGTCTTCTCGCTTCTGGTCTTCTCAGGTGAGAGGCCCAGGGGTGTGACTGCTGGATTGAACGGTACCTCAATTTTTACTTCTAAAGGCAGCTCCTTTCTGTTCTTATTGGCTGTTAGCACTTTACATCTCACCAGCAGCTAGAGGGTACACAGTTCTCTAAAGCCCCTTCAGTATTGATTGTTTGTAGAATTTTTGCTGATCGTCAGTCGACGGGTGTGAGTTGCAAACTTTTTGTAGATTAGATTTGCATGAGTCTAATAATTCCTGAGGTTGAGCTTTTATCCACTTTCCTTTTTATTTATTTACTTATTTATTTTTGCGGTACGCGGGCCTCTCACTGTTTCGGCCTCTCCCGTTGCGGAGCACAGGCTCTGGACGCGCAGGCTCAGCGGCCCTGGCTCACGGGCCCAGCCACTCCACGGCATGTGGGATCTTCCCGCACCGGGGCACGAACCCGTGTCCCCTGCGTCGGCAGGCGGACTCTCAACCACTGCGCCACCGGGGAAGCCCCTGTTTTGAATTGTTTCGTCCGTTCCCTACCTCAGCACAATATTTTAGGGCAGGTGTCCTTTACGGCCCTGAGTCCTTGTGACTATTAAGTGACCATTAGCTGCGGGCTTAAAGCCGCTCTTGCGGGAAACGGCCACAAGGCGGCAGCATTTCTACCTTTGCAGCTCTGGGTTCTTGGGCGACAGAGCTTTCCTGGAAATGGTGTTAGTAGCCTGCAGATGAGAGGGGAATGTGCCAGGGCAAACCCCCAAGAGCTTATATCTCCTACTTCTTGTTTTTTAAATTAAATTTTTATGACGTGTCAGAGCAAATTTGATAAAAAAAGTGTAGTTTCTCCTAAGTGTACAGAATCTGGTTCATCACATCAACGTATCCGTCTATTCCTCTTTGGATCCTTTCCCGTGTAGGTTATTATAGAGTGTTGAGTAGACCTCTTGGCGTTCCATAGGTATTTTGTGATTATATATTTCATCTGTATTAGTACACGTCTGTTAACCCCCATATCATAATTCATACATTCCTTTCACCTTTCCATTTGGTTAAACGTAATTTTGTTTTCTTAATCCATGCTTTTCCTTCTCTTGGAAATAAGTTCATGAGTATCAATTTTGAGGTAACACCTATAAGTGATGTCATAGGATATCTGTCTTTCAGTTTCTTTCTTACTTCAAGTGGGGTGGTTATCTCTAGGTCCTTATATGGTGGTGCAAACGGCACTGTTTCATTGTTTTCCGTGGCTAATATTCCACTGTTGACATGGACCGCTTCCTCTTTGTGCATTTTCCTGTTGCTGGACATTTTGGTTTCTTCCAAGTCTTGGCTATATTAAATGTTTCTGCCGTGCAGGATTGCCAGCCTGTGTCTCTTCCATTCTGCTCTGCTCAGGTGATAGGCGCATCAGAGGACCTACCAGATCGCGTGGTAGCTCAGTTTTTACCCTTAAACGCACCTCCATTATGTTCTCCCTGCCGGCTGTTACCAGTTTACATCCCCCCAGCAGCTAGTGGGTACACAGTTTTCTGAAACCCCTTCAGCATTTATTCTTTGTAGACTTTTTGCTGAAGATCATTCTGACGGCTGTGAGGTGAACATTTCTGTAGATTGGATTTGCATGGCTCTATTAATTGCTGATGTTGAGCATTTTTAAATCCCCTTTTATTTTAAAGGAAAAAAAAGAAGACAGAATGGGCGTGAAACATGCCTCTTGAAATTGTCTTCTTGAAATGTTGACGTCTTTTGAATTTTCTGGTCGATTTACGACCCCAGGATTCTTTTTTTTTTGATGGCAGGTGTCATTTACAGGCCTGCAATTCTTTTGAATATTAAGTGACCATTAGCGCTGTTGTGGGAAACGGCCAGAAGGCGGCAGCACTTCTCCTTACCAAATCCGGTTACTAGGGCAACAGAGCCATAATGGAAGTTGTGTTGTAAGTTGTAAATTAGAATGCAGGGCGCCAGGAAAAAGCCCCTTAGGTTTATGCCTCGTTACTTGCCGTTCGTTTTTTAAATTTAATTTTTATTTTGTATCAGGGCAAATTTGATTACAATGTTTTGCTTGTTCTAGGTGTGCAAGATGTGGTTGTTTCACACGTATACATATATCTATTCTTCTTCGGGTCCTTCTCCCATGTAGCTTATGACGCAATGTTGAGTAGAGTCCTCTTGATATGCCGTAGGTCTGTGGTGATTTTATATTTCACATGTGTTTGTATATCTCTGTTAACCCCAATGTCCTGATGTATCCAATCCTCACACCTTTCCGTTTGGTGAACCATAAGTTTGCTTAATGAATCTGTGATTGGATGTCTCTGTGGAAATATCTTCACTGGTATCAATTTTTAGGTAACCCCTATAAGTGATATCGTACGTTAGGTGTCTTTCGCTTTCTCGCTTACTGCAAGTTGCGTGATCACCTCTAGACTCATCTGTGGTGCTACGAGTGGCATTGATTCATTTTTTACCCAAGCTAGTATTCCATCTCTACACGTAGCAGTTCTTCTTTGTCCACTCATCTGTTGATGGACTTTTGGTTGCTTCCACGCCTTGGCTATGGTAGTACTGCTGCAGTGCAGATTTCCTGCCTGTGTCTTTCCAATTCTGTCTTCTTAGGCTATAGGCCACGGAGTGGGCCTGCTGGATCGTAGGGTAGCTGAATGTGTACCTTTTACAGGCACCTCCATTCTGTTCCCATGAGTGGCTCTTACCAGGTTACGTCCCACTTGAGACTGAGGGTATGCATGTCTCCACAACCTCTTCAGCATTGATCGTTTGTAGTTTCTTTGCTGATGGTTATTCTGACTGGTGTGAGTCGATAGCTCTTTGTGGTTGGATTTGCATGTGTCTCATAATCCCTTGAAATTGAGCTTTGAGGCATGTCCTTTTATTTTTCAAACTGTTACGACAGCTTACGTCTTCAAATTGTTTTCTTGAAATATGTGCCACATTTTGAAATATTTTGGCCTTTACCTGCGTCAGGACATTTTGAGGGCAGGTTTCCTTTGCAGCCCTGCAGTACTTGTGCATATGAAGTGACCATTCGCACAGATTTCCGAGCTGCTGTTGCAGGTATCGGCCAGAGGCCGGCAGCATGTCTACCTTGCCCACTCTGGTACCTAGGGAGACAGACCTTCCTGCCAGTGGTGTTCCTCAGATATCAATTAGACTGCCATGTGCCCTGATAAACCCCCCAAAGCTTATGTGTCCTTACTCATGTTTGTTTTTTGAATTCATATTTTCTAGTGGAGTACTATTCCATCGTGTACATGGACCACTTCTTCTTGGTGCAGTCCTCTGTTGATGGACATTTTCGTTGCTTCCAAGTGTCGGCTATGGTAAGTATTGCCGGGGTGCAGGATTGCCAGCCTGTGCCTTTTGATTCTCGTTTTCTCAGGTGATAGGCCCAGCAGTGGGCGTGACTGATTGACTAGTAGCTCAACGTTTCCCTTTTCAAAGCACCGCCACTGTGTTTTCATCAGTGGCTCTTACCACGTCCCCCCTAGAACCGAGGGTACGCGTTTCTCCACATTTATTGTTTGCAGCATTTTTGCTAATGGCCATTCCGAGTGCTGTGAGCGGATAGGTTTTTGTAATTTGGGTTTGCATGTCTTTAAAAATTTCTAAAATTCATCATTTTTCCACGCCTGTTTCTTTTCTTTAAAAAAGAAAAGAAAAGAAAAGAAAAACGTGGGGGTACAGTATACCTCTTGAAATCGTTTCCTTGGAATGTTGCCCTCTTTCGAATTTTTGGTCGATGTTTGACCCCAGGATTTTTTTGGAGGGCAGGTGTTATTTACAGGCCTGCACGTTTGGTGACTATTTAATGACCATTAGCACTGGGTTTAAAGCTGCTGTTTTGGGAGACGGCCACAAGGCGGCAGCATTTCTCCATTCCCAAATCTGGGTACTAGGGCAGCAGAGCCTTTCTGGAAGTCGTGTTCCTAGGTTGTAAATTAGAATGGAACGTGCCAGGAGAAACGCCCATAAGTTTATGTCGCATCACTTCTGGTTGGTCTTTTAAATGATTTTAATCGGGGTAATGATTAGACTACTGTTTGTCCTGGGTGTACACAATCTGGTTCATTTGTACATTATATACGTCTATTCATGTACAGATCCTCTTCCCATGTGAAATATTACAGAGTGTTCCGTACACCTCCCTTGCTACGTGGTCGGTCTTTTTGATATATGTGTATAACGTGTATTTGTATACGTATGGTAACGCTAACCTTAATTTATCCATTCCGCCCACCTTTCCTTTTAGATAAGCGTAGTTGTTTTCTAAGTCTGTGAGCGTCTTTCTCTGTGCAAGTATGTTCATTTGTGTCAGTTATTAGATAACGCCTATAAGTGATATCATAGGATGTAGGTCTTTGGCTTTCCGACTTACCCCATGTTCTGTGATCATCTCCAAGCTCGTCTGTGGTGCCTGAAAGAGCAGTGTTTCATTGTTTTCCGTGGTTAATATTCCATTGCGTACGTGGACCACTTCTTCTTAATCCATTCGTCTGTTGATGGACATTTTGGTAGCTTCACCGTCTTGGCTATTGTGAATAAGGCCGCAGTGCAGCTGTTGCAGCCCGGGTCTTCTCGCTTCTGGTCTTCTCAGGTGAGAGGCCCAGGGGTGTGACTGCTGGATTGAACGGTACCTCAATTTTTACTTCTAAAGGCAGCTCCTTTCTGTTCTTATTGGCTGTTAGCACTTTACATCTCACCAGCAGCTAGAGGGTACACAGTTCTCTAAAGCCCCTTCAGTATTGATTGTTTGTAGAATTTTTGCTGATCGTCAGTCGACGGGTGTGAGTTGCAAACTTTTTGTAGATTAGATTTGCATGAGTCTAATAATTCCTGAGGTTGAGCTTTTATCCACTTTCCTTTTTATTTATTTACTTATTTATTTTTGCGGTACGCGGGCCTCTCACTGTTTCGGCCTCTCCCGTTGCGGAGCACAGGCTCTGGACGCGCAGGCTCAGCGGCCCTGGCTCACGGGCCCAGCCACTCCACGGCATGTGGGATCTTCCCGCACCGGGGCACGAACCCGTGTCCCCTGCGTCGGCAGGCGGACTCTCAACCACTGCGCCACCGGGGAAGCCCCTGTTTTGAATTGTTTCGTCCGTTCCCTACCTCAGCACAATATTTTAGGGCAGGTGTCCTTTACGGCCCTGAGTCCTTGTGACTATTAAGTGACCATTAGCTGCGGGCTTAAAGCCGCTCTTGCGGGAAACGGCCACAAGGCGGCAGCATTTCTACCTTTGCAGCTCTGGGTTCTTGGGCGACAGAGCTTTCCTGGAAATGGTGTTAGTAGCCTGCAGATGAGAGGGGAATGTGCCAGGGCAAACCCCCAAGAGCTTATATCTCCTACTTCTTGTTTTTTAAATTAAATTTTTATGACGTGTCAGAGCAAATTTGATAAAAAAAGTGTAGTTTCTCCTAAGTGTACAGAATCTGGTTCATCACATCAACGTATCCGTCTATTCCTCTTTGGATCCTTTCCCGTGTAGGTTATTATAGAGTGTTGAGTAGACCTCTTGGCGTTCCATAGGTATTTTGTGATTATATATTTCATCTGTATTAGTACACGTCTGTTAACCCCCATATCATAATTCATACATTCCTTTCACCTTTCCATTTGGTTAAACGTAATTTTGTTTTCTTAATCCATGCTTTTCCTTCTCTTGGAAATAAGTTCATGAGTATCAATTTTGAGGTAACACCTATAAGTGATGTCATAGGATATCTGTCTTTCAGTTTCTTTCTTACTTCAAGTGGGGTGGTTATCTCTAGGTCCTTATATGGTGGTGCAAACGGCACTGTTTCATTGTTTTCCGTGGCTAATATTCCACTGTTGACATGGACCGCTTCCTCTTTGTGCATTTTCCTGTTGCTGGACATTTTGGTTTCTTCCAAGTCTTGGCTATATTAAATGTTTCTGCCGTGCAGGATTGCCAGCCTGTGTCTCTTCCATTCTGCTCTGCTCAGGTGATAGGCGCATCAGAGGACCTACCAGATCGCGTGGTAGCTCAGTTTTTACCCTTAAACGCACCTCCATTATGTTCTCCCTGCCGGCTGTTACCAGTTTACATCCCCCCAGCAGCTAGTGGGTACACAGTTTTCTGAAACCCCTTCAGCATTTATTCTTTGTAGACTTTTTGCTGAAGATCATTCTGACGGCTGTGAGGTGAACATTTCTGTAGATTGGATTTGCATGGCTCTATTAATTGCTGATGTTGAGCATTTTTAAATCCCCTTTTATTTTAAAGGAAAAAAAAGAAGACAGAATGGGCGTGAAACATGCCTCTTGAAATTGTCTTCTTGAAATGTTGACGTCTTTTGAATTTTCTGGTCGATTTACGACCCCAGGATTCTTTTTTTTTTGATGGCAGGTGTCATTTACAGGCCTGCAATTCTTTTGAATATTAAGTGACCATTAGCGCTGTTGTGGGAAACGGCCAGAAGGCGGCAGCACTTCTCCTTACCAAATCCGGTTACTAGGGCAACAGAGCCATAATGGAAGTTGTGTTGTAAGTTGTAAATTAGAATGCAGGGCGCCAGGAAAAAGCCCCTTAGGTTTATGCCTCGTTACTTGCCGTTCGTTTTTTAAATTTAATTTTTATTTTGTATCAGGGCAAATTTGATTACAATGTTTTGCTTGTTCTAGGTGTGCAAGATGTGGTTGTTTCACACGTATACATATATCTATTCTTCTTCGGGTCCTTCTCCCATGTAGCTTATGACGCAATGTTGAGTAGAGTCCTCTTGATATGCCGTAGGTCTGTGGTGATTTTATATTTCACATGTGTTTGTATATCTCTGTTAACCCCAATGTCCTGATGTATCCAATCCTCACACCTTTCCGTTTGGTGAACCATAAGTTTGCTTAATGAATCTGTGATTGGATGTCTCTGTGGAAATATCTTCACTGGTATCAATTTTTAGGTAACCCCTATAAGTGATATCGTACGTTAGGTGTCTTTCGCTTTCTCGCTTACTGCAAGTTGCGTGATCACCTCTAGACTCATCTGTGGTGCTACGAGTGGCATTGATTCATTTTTTACCCAAGCTAGTATTCCATCTCTACACGTAGCAGTTCTTCTTTGTCCACTCATCTGTTGATGGACTTTTGGTTGCTTCCACGCCTTGGCTATGGTAGTACTGCTGCAGTGCAGATTTCCTGCCTGTGTCTTTCCAATTCTGTCTTCTTAGGCTATAGGCCACGGAGTGGGCCTGCTGGATCGTAGGATAGCTGAATGTGTACCTTTTACAGGCACCTCCATTCTGTTCCCATGAGTGGCTCTTACCAGGTTACGTCCCACTTGAGACTGAGGGTATGCATGTCTCCACAACCTCTTCAGCATTGATCGTTTGTAGTTTCTTTGCTGATGGTTATTCTGACTGGTGTGAGTCGATAGCTCTTTGTGGTTGGATTTGCATGTGTCTCATAATCCCTTGAAATTGAGCTTTGAGGCATGTCCTTTTATTTTTCAAACTGTTACGACAGCTTACGTCTTCAAATTGTTTTCTTGAAATATGTGCCACATTTTGAAATATTTTGGCCTTTACCTGCGTCAGGACATTTTGAGGGCAGGTTTCCTTTGCAGCCCTGCAGTACTTGTGCATATGAAGTGACCATTCGCACAGATTTCCGAGCTGCTGTTGCAGGTATCGGCCAGAGGCCGGCAGCATGTCTACGTTGCCCACTCTGGTACCTAGGGAGACAGACCTTCCTGCCAGTGGTGTTCCTCAGATATCAATTAGACTGCCATGTGCCCTGATAAACCCCCCAAAGCTTATGTGTCCTTACTCATGTTTGTTTTTTGAATTCATATTTTCTAGTGGAGTACTATTCCATCGTGTACATGGACCACTTCTTCTTGGTGCAGTCCTCTGTTGATGGACATTTTCGTTGCTTCCAAGTGTCGGCTATGGTAAGTATTGCCGGGGTGCAGGATTGCCAGCCTGTGCCTTTTGATTCTCGTTTTCTCAGGTGATAGGCCCAGCAGTGGGCGTGACTGATTGACTAGTAGCTCAACGTTTCCCTTTTCAAAGCACCGCCACTGTGTTTTCATCAGTGGCTCTTACCACGTCCCCCCTAGAACCGAGGGTACGCGTTTCTCCACATTTATTGTTTGCAGCATTTTTGCTAATGGCCATTCCGAGTGCTGTGAGCGGATAGGTTTTTGTAATTTGGGTTTGCATGTCTTTAAAAATTCCTAAAATTCATCATTTTTCCACGCCTGTTTCTTTTCTTTAAAAAAGAAAAGAAAAGAAAAGAAAAACGTGGGGGTACAGTATACCTCTTGAAATCGTTTCCTTGGAATGTTGCCCTCTTTCGAATTTTTGGTCGATGTTTGACCCCAGGATTTTTTTGGAGGGCAGGTGTTATTTACAGGCCTGCACGTTTGGTGACTATTTAATGACCATTAGCACTGGGTTTAAAGCTGCTGTTTTGGGAGACGGCCACAAGGCGGCAGCATTTCTCCATTCCCAAATCTGGGTACTAGGGCAGCAGAGCCTTTCTGGAAGTCGTGTTCCTAGGTTGTAAATTAGAATGGAACGTGCCAGGAGAAACGCCCATAAGTTTATGTCGCATCACTTCTGGTTGGTCTTTTAAATGATTTTAATCGGGGTAATGATTAGACTACTGTTTGTCCTGGGTGTACACAATCTGGTTCATTTGTACATTATATACGTCTATTCATGTACAGATCCTCTTCCCATGTGAAATATTACAGAGTGTTCCGTACACCTCCCTTGCTACGTGGTCGGTCTTTTTGATATATGTGTATAACATGTATTTGTATACGTATGGTAACGCTAACCTTAATTTATCCATTCCGCCCACCTTTCCTTTTAGATAAGCGTAGTTGTTTTCTAAGTCTGTGAGCGTCTTTCTCTGTGCAAGTATGTTCATTTGTGTCAGTTATTAGATAACGCCTATAAGTGATATCATAGGATGTAGGTCTTTGGCTTTCCGACTTACCCCATGTTCTGTGATCATCTCCAAGCTCGTCTGTGGTGCCTGAAAGAGCAGTGTTTCATTGTTTTCCGTGGTTAATATTCCATTGCGTACGTGGACCACTTCTTCTTAATCCATTCGTCTGTTGATGGACATTTTGGTAGCTTCACCGTCTTGGCTATTGTGAATAAGGCCGCAGTGCAGCTGTTGCAGCCCGGGTCTTCTCGCTTCTGGTCTTCTCAGGTGAGAGGCCCAGGGGTGTGACTGCTGGATTGAACGGTACCTCAATTTTTACTTCTAAAGGCAGCTCCTTTCTGTTCTTATTGGCTGTTAGCACTTTACATCTCACCAGCAGCTAGAGGGTACACAGTTCTCTAAAGCCCCTTCAGTATTGATTGTTTGTAGAATTTTTGCTGATCGTCAGTCGACGGGTGTGAGTTGCAAACTTTTTGTAGATTAGATTTGCATGAGTCTAATAATTCCTGAGGTTGAGCTTTTATCCACTTTCCTTTTTATTTATTTACTTATTTATTTTTGCGGTACGCGGGCCTCTCACTGTTTCGGCCTCTCCCGTTGCGGAGCACAGGCTCTGGACGCGCAGGCTCAGCGGCCCTGGCTCACGGGCCCAGCCACTCCACGGCATGTGGGATCTTCCCGCACCGGGGCACGAACCCGTGTCCCCTGCGTCGGCAGGCGGACTCTCAACCACTGCGCCACCGGGGAAGCCCCTGTTTTGAATTGTTTCGTCCGTTCCCTACCTCAGCACAATATTTTAGGGCAGGTGTCCTTTACGGCCCTGAGTCCTTGTGACTATTAAGTGACCATTAGCTGCGGGCTTAAAGCCGCTCTTGCGGGAAACGGCCACAAGGCGGCAGCATTTCTACCTTTGCAGCTCTGGGTTCTTGGGCGACAGAGCTTTCCTGGAAATGGTGTTAGTAGCCTGCAGATGAGAGGGGAATGTGCCAGGGCAAACCCCCAAGAGCTTATATCTCCTACTTCTTGTTTTTTAAATTAAATTTTTATGACGTGTCAGAGCAAATTTGATAAAAAAAGTGTAGTTTCTCCTAAGTGTACAGAATCTGGTTCATCACATCAACGTATCCGTCTATTCCTCTTTGGATCCTTTCCCGTGTAGGTTATTATAGAGTGTTGAGTAGACCTCTTGGCGTTCCATAGGTATTTTGTGATTATATATTTCATCTGTATTAGTACACGTCTGTTAACCCCCATATCATAATTCATACATTCCTTTCACCTTTCCATTTGGTTAAACGTAATTTTGTTTTCTTAATCCATGCTTTTCCTTCTCTTGGAAATAAGTTCATGAGTATCAATTTTGAGGTAACACCTATAAGTGATGTCATAGGATATCTGTCTTTCAGTTTCTTTCTTACTTCAAGTGGGGTGGTTATCTCTAGGTCCTTATATGGTGGTGCAAACGGCACTGTTTCATTGTTTTCCGTGGCTAATATTCCACTGTTGACATGGACCGCTTCCTCTTTGTGCATTTTCCTGTTGCTGGACATTTTGGTTTCTTCCAAGTCTTGGCTATATTAAATGTTTCTGCCGTGCAGGATTGCCAGCCTGTGTCTCTTCCATTCTGCTCTGCTCAGGTGATAGGCGCATCAGAGGACCTACCAGATCGCGTGGTAGCTCAGTTTTTACCCTTAAACGCACCTCCATTATGTTCTCCCTGCCGGCTGTTACCAGTTTACATCCCCCCAGCAGCTAGTGGGTACACAGTTTTCTGAAACCCCTTCAGCATTTATTCTTTGTAGACTTTTTGCTGAAGATCATTCTGACGGCTGTGAGGTGAACATTTCTGTAGATTGGATTTGCATGGCTCTATTAATTGCTGATGTTGAGCATTTTTAAATCCCCTTTTATTTTAAAGGAAAAAAAAGAAGACAGAATGGGCGTGAAACATGCCTCTTGAAATTGTCTTCTTGAAATGTTGACGTCTTTTGAATTTTCTGGTCGATTTACGACCCCAGGATTCTTTTTTTTTTTTTTTGATGGCAGGTGTCATTTACAGGCCTGCAATTCTTTTGAATATTAAGTGACCATTAGCGCTGTTGTGGGAAACGGCCAGAAGGCGGCAGCACTTCTCCTTACCAAATCCGGTTACTAGGGCAACAGAGCCATAATGGAAGTTGTGTTGTAAGTTGTAAATTAGAATGCAGGGCGCCAGGAAAAAGCCCCTTAGGTTTATGCCTCGTTACTTGCCGTTCGTTTTTTAAATTTAATTTTTATTTTGTATCAGGGCAAATTTGATTACAATGTTTTGCTTGTTCTAGGTGTGCAAGATGTGGTTGTTTCACACGTATACATATATCTATTCTTCTTCGGGTCCTTCTCCCATGTAGCTTATGACGCAATGTTGAGTAGAGTCCTCTTGATATGCCGTAGGTCTGTGGTGATTTTATATTTCACATGTGTTTGTATATCTCTGTTAACCCCAATGTCCTGATGTATCCAATCCTCACACCTTTCCGTTTGGTGAACCATAAGTTTGCTTAATGAATCTGTGATTGGATGTCTCTGTGGAAATATCTTCACTGGTATCAATTTTTAGGTAACCCCTATAAGTGATATCGTACGTTAGGTGTCTTTCGCTTTCTCGCTTACTGCAAGTTGCGTGATCACCTCTAGACTCATCTGTGGTGCTACGAGTGGCATTGATTCATTTTTTACCCAAGCTAGTATTCCATCTCTACACGTAGCAGTTCTTCTTTGTCCACTCATCTGTTGATGGACTTTTGGTTGCTTCCACGCCTTGGCTATGGTAGTACTGCTGCAGTGCAGATTTCCTGCCTGTGTCTTTCCAATTCTGTCTTCTTAGGCTATAGGCCACGGAGTGGGCCTGCTGGATCGTAGGGTAGCTGAATGTGTACCTTTTACAGGCACCTCCATTCTGTTCCCATGAGTGGCTCTTACCAGGTTACGTCCCACTTGAGACTGAGGGTATGCATGTCTCCACAACCTCTTCAGCATTGATCGTTTGTAGTTTCTTTGCTGATGGTTATTCTGACTGGTGTGAGTCGATAGCTCTTTGTGGTTGGATTTGCATGTGTCTCATAATCCCTTGAAATTGAGCTTTGAGGCATGTCCTTTTATTTTTCAAACTGTTACGACAGCTTACGTCTTCAAATTGTTTTCTTGAAATATGTGCCACATTTTGAAATATTTTGGCCTTTACCTGCGTCAGGACATTTTGAGGGCAGGTTTCCTTTGCAGCCCTGCAGTACTTGTGCATATGAAGTGACCATTCGCACAGATTTCCGAGCTGCTGTTGCAGGTATCGGCCAGAGGCCGGCAGCATGTCTACGTTGCCCACTCTGGTACCTAGGGAGACAGACCTTCCTGCCAGTGGTGTTCCTCAGATATCAATTAGACTGCCATGTGCCCTGATAAACCCCCCAAAGCTTATGTGTCCTTACTCATGTTTGTTTTTTGAATTCATATTTTCTAGTGGAGTACTATTCCATCGTGTACATGGACCACTTCTTCTTGGTGCAGTCCTCTGTTGATGGACATTTTCGTTGCTTCCAAGTGTCGGCTATGGTAAGTATTGCCGGGGTGCAGGATTGCCAGCCTGTGCCTTTTGATTCTCGTTTTCTCAGGTGATAGGCCCAGCAGTGGGCGTGACTGATTGACTAGTAGCTCAACGTTTCCCTTTTCAAAGCACCGCCACTGTGTTTTCATCAGTGGCTCTTACCACGTCCCCCCTAGAACCGAGGGTACGCGTTTCTCCACATTTATTGTTTGCAGCATTTTTGCTAATGGCCATTCCGAGTGCTGTGAGCGGATAGGTTTTTGTAATTTGGGTTTGCATGTCTTTAAAAATTCCTAAAATTCATCATTTTTCCACGCCTGTTTCTTTTCTTTAAAAAAGAAAAGAAAAGAAAAGAAAAACGTGGGGGTACAGTATACCTCTTGAAATCGTTTCCTTGGAATGTTGCCCTCTTTCGAATTTTTGGTCGATGTTTGACCCCAGGATTTTTTTGGAGGGCAGGTGTTATTTACAGGCCTGCACGTTTGGTGACTATTTAATGACCATTAGCACTGGGTTTAAAGCTGCTGTTTTGGGAGACGGCCACAAGGCGGCAGCATTTCTCCATTCCCAAATCTGGGTACTAGGGCAGCAGAGCCTTTCTGGAAGTCGTGTTCCTAGGTTGTAAATTAGAATGGAACGTGCCAGGAGAAACGCCCATAAGTTTATGTCGCATCACTTCTGGTTGGTCTTTTAAATGATTTTAATCGGGGTAATGATTAGACTACTGTTTGTCCTGGGTGTACACAATCTGGTTCATTTGTACATTATATACGTCTATTCATGTACAGATCCTCTTCCCATGTGAAATATTACAGAGTGTTCCGTACACCTCCCTTGCTACGTGGTCGGTCTTTTTGATATATGTGTATAACGTGTATTTGTATACGTATGGTAACGCTAACCTTAATTTATCCATTCCGCCCACCTTTCCTTTTAGATAAGCGTAGTTGTTTTCTAAGTCTGTGAGCGTCTTTCTCTGTGCAAGTATGTTCATTTGTGTCAGTTATTAGATAACGCCTATAAGTGATATCATAGGATGTAGGTCTTTGGCTTTCCGACTTACCCCATGTTCTGTGATCATCTCCAAGCTCGTCTGTGGTGCCTGAAAGAGCAGTGTTTCATTGTTTTCCGTGGTTAATATTCCATTGCGTACGTGGACCACTTCTTCTTAATCCATTCGTCTGTTGATGGACATTTTGGTAGCTTCACCGTCTTGGCTATTGTGAATAAGGCCGCAGTGCAGCTGTTGCAGCCCGGGTCTTCTCGCTTCTGGTCTTCTCAGGTGAGAGGCCCAGGGGTGTGACTGCTGGATTGAACGGTACCTCAATTTTTACTTCTAAAGGCAGCTCCTTTCTGTTCTTATTGGCTGTTAGCACTTTACATCTCACCAGCAGCTAGAGGGTACACAGTTCTCTAAAGCCCCTTCAGTATTGATTGTTTGTAGAATTTTTGCTGATCGTCAGTCGACGGGTGTGAGTTGCAAACTTTTTGTAGATTAGATTTGCATGAGTCTAATAATTCCTGAGGTTGAGCTTTTATCCACTTTCCTTTTTATTTATTTACTTATTTATTTTTGCGGTACGCGGGCCTCTCACTGTTTCGGCCTCTCCCGTTGCGGAGCACAGGCTCTGGACGCGCAGGCTCAGCGGCCCTGGCTCACGGGCCCAGCCACTCCACGGCATGTGGGATCTTCCCGCACCGGGGCACGAACCCGTGTCCCCTGCGTCGGCAGGCGGACTCTCAACCACTGCGCCACCGGGGAAGCCCCTGTTTTGAATTGTTTCGTCCGTTCCCTACCTCAGCACAATATTTTAGGGCAGGTGTCCTTTACGGCCCTGAGTCCTTGTGACTATTAAGTGACCATTAGCTGCGGGCTTAAAGCCGCTCTTGCGGGAAACGGCCACAAGGCGGCAGCATTTCTACCTTTGCAGCTCTGGGTTCTTGGGCGACAGAGCTTTCCTGGAAATGGTGTTAGTAGCCTGCAGATGAGAGGGGAATGTGCCAGGGCAAACCCCCAAGAGCTTATATCTCCTACTTCTTGTTTTTTAAATTAAATTTTTATGACGTGTCAGAGCAAATTTGATAAAAAAAGTGTAGTTTCTCCTAAGTGTACAGAATCTGGTTCATCACATCAACGTATCCGTCTATTCCTCTTTGGATCCTTTCCCGTGTAGGTTATTATAGAGTGTTGAGTAGACCTCTTGGCGTTCCATAGGTATTTTGTGATTATATATTTCATCTGTATTAGTACACGTCTGTTAACCCCCATATCATAATTCATACATTCCTTTCACCTTTCCATTTGGTTAAACGTAATTTTGTTTTCTTAATCCATGCTTTTCCTTCTCTTGGAAATAAGTTCATGAGTATCAATTTTGAGGTAACACCTATAAGTGATGTCATAGGATATCTGTCTTTCAGTTTCTTTCTTACTTCAAGTGGGGTGGTTATCTCTAGGTCCTTATATGGTGGTGCAAACGGCACTGTTTCATTGTTTTCCGTGGCTAATATTCCACTGTTGACATGGACCGCTTCCTCTTTGTGCATTTTCCTGTTGCTGGACATTTTGGTTTCTTCCAAGTCTTGGCTATATTAAATGTTTCTGCCGTGCAGGATTGCCAGCCTGTGTCTCTTCCATTCTGCTCTGCTCAGGTGATAGGCGCATCAGAGGACCTACCAGATCGCGTGGTAGCTCAGTTTTTACCCTTAAACGCACCTCCATTATGTTCTCCCTGCCGGCTGTTACCAGTTTACATCCCCCCAGCAGCTAGTGGGTACACAGTTTTCTGAAACCCCTTCAGCATTTATTCTTTGTAGACTTTTTGCTGAAGATCATTCTGACGGCTGTGAGGTGAACATTTCTGTAGATTGGATTTGCATGGCTCTATTAATTGCTGATGTTGAGCATTTTTAAATCCCCTTTTATTTTAAAGGAAAAAAAAGAAGACAGAATGGGCGTGAAACATGCCTCTTGAAATTGTCTTCTTGAAATGTTGACGTCTTTTGAATTTTCTGGTCGATTTACGACCCCAGGATTCTTTTTTTTTTGATGGCAGGTGTCATTTACAGGCCTGCAATTCTTTTGAATATTAAGTGACCATTAGCGCTGTTGTGGGAAACGGCCAGAAGGCGGCAGCACTTCTCCTTACCAAATCCGGTTACTAGGGCAACAGAGCCATAATGGAAGTTGTGTTGTAAGTTGTAAATTAGAATGCAGGGCGCCAGGAAAAAGCCCCTTAGGTTTATGCCTCGTTACTTGCCGTTCGTTTTTTAAATTTAATTTTTATTTTGTATCAGGGCAAATTTGATTACAATGTTTTGCTTGTTCTAGGTGTGCAAGATGTGGTTGTTTCACACGTATACATATATCTATTCTTCTTCGGGTCCTTCTCCCATGTAGCTTATGACGCAATGTTGAGTAGAGTCCTCTTGATATGCCGTAGGTCTGTGGTGATTTTATATTTCACATGTGTTTGTATATCTCTGTTAACCCCAATGTCCTGATGTATCCAATCCTCACACCTTTCCGTTTGGTGAACCATAAGTTTGCTTAATGAATCTGTGATTGGATGTCTCTGTGGAAATATCTTCACTGGTATCAATTTTTAGGTAACCCCTATAAGTGATATCGTACGTTAGGTGTCTTTCGCTTTCTCGCTTACTGCAAGTTGCGTGATCACCTCTAGACTCATCTGTGGTGCTACGAGTGGCATTGATTCATTTTTTACCCAAGCTAGTATTCCATCTCTACACGTAGCAGTTCTTCTTTGTCCACTCATCTGTTGATGGACTTTTGGTTGCTTCCACGCCTTGGCTATGGTAGTACTGCTGCAGTGCAGATTTCCTGCCTGTGTCTTTCCAATTCTGTCTTCTTAGGCTATAGGCCACGGAGTGGGCCTGCTGGATCATAGGGTAGCTGAATGTGTACCTTTTACAGGCACCTCCATTCTGTTCCCATGAGTGGCTCTTACCAGGTTACGTCCCACTTGAGACTGAGGGTATGCATGTCTCCACAACCTCTTCAGCATTGATCGTTTGTAGTTTCTTTGCTGATGGTTATTCTGACTGGTGTGAGTCGATAGCTCTTTGTGGTTGGATTTGCATGTGTCTCATAATCCCTTGAAATTGAGCTTTGAGGCATGTCCTTTTATTTTTCAAACTGTTACGACAGCTTACGTCTTCAAATTGTTTTCTTGAAATATGTGCCACATTTTGAAATATTTTGGCCTTTACCTGCGTCAGGACATTTTGAGGGCAGGTTTCCTTTGCAGCCCTGCAGTACTTGTGCATATGAAGTGACCATTCGCACAGATTTCCGAGCTGCTGTTGCAGGTATCGGCCAGAGGCCGGCAGCATGTCTACCTTGCCCACTCTGGTACCTAGGGAGACAGACCTTCCTGCCAGTGGTGTTCCTCAGATATCAATTAGACTGCCATGTGCCCTGATAAACCCCCCAAAGCTTATGTGTCCTTACTCATGTTTGTTTTTTGAATTCATATTTTCTAGTGGAGTACTATTCCATCGTGTACATGGACCACTTCTTCTTGGTGCAGTCCTCTGTTGATGGACATTTTCGTTGCTTCCAAGTGTCGGCTATGGTAAGTATTGCCGGGGTGCAGGATTGCCAGCCTGTGCCTTTTGATTCTCGTTTTCTCAGGTGATAGGCCCAGCAGTGGGCGTGACTGATTGACTAGTAGCTCAACGTTTCCCTTTTCAAAGCACCGCCACTGTGTTTTCATCAGTGGCTCTTACCACGTCCCCCCTAGAACCGAGGGTACGCGTTTCTCCACATTTATTGTTTGCAGCATTTTTGCTAATGGCCATTCCGAGTGCTGTGAGCGGATAGGTTTTTGTAATTTGGGTTTGCATGTCTTTAAAAATGCCTAAAATTCATCATTTTTCCACGCCTGTTTCTTTTCTTTAAAAAAGAAAAGAAAAGAAAAACGTGGGGGTACAGTATACCTCTTGAAATCGTTTCCTTGGAATGTTGCCCTCTTTCGAATTTTTGGTCGATGTTTGACCCCAGGATTTTTTTGGAGGGCAGGTGTTATTTACAGGCCTGCACGTTTGGTGACTATTTAATGACCATTAGCACTGGGTTTAAAGCTGCTGTTTTGGGAGACGGCCACAAGGCGGCAGCATTTCTCCATTCCCAAATCTGGGTACTAGGGCAGCAGAGCCTTTCTGGAAGTCGTGTTCCTAGGTTGTAAATTAGAATGGAACGTGCCAGGAGAAACGCCCATAAGTTTATGTCGCATCACTTCTGGTTGGTCTTTTAAATGATTTTAATCGGGGTAATGATTAGACTACTGTTTGTCCTGGGTGTACACAATCTGGTTCATTTGTACATTATATACGTCTATTCATGTACAGATCCTCTTCCCATGTGAAATATTACAGAGTGTTCCGTACACCTCCCTTGCTACGTGGTCGGTCTTTTTGATATATGTGTATAACGTGTATTTGTATACGTATGGTAACGCTAACCTTAATTTATCCATTCCGCCCACCTTTCCTTTTAGATAAGCGTAGTTGTTTTCTAAGTCTGTGAGCGTCTTTCTCTGTGCAAGTATGTTCATTTGTGTCAGTTATTAGATAACGCCTATAAGTGATATCATAGGATGTAGGTCTTTGGCTTTCCGACTTACCCCATGTTCTGTGATCATCTCCAAGCTCGTCTGTGGTGCCTGAAAGAGCAGTGTTTCATTGTTTTCCGTGGTTAATATTCCATTGCGTACGTGGACCACTTCTTCTTAATCCATTCGTCTGTTGATGGACATTTTGGTAGCTTCACCGTCTTGGCTATTGTGAATAAGGCCGCAGTGCAGCTGTTGCAGCCCGGGTCTTCTCGCTTCTGGTCTTCTCAGGTGAGAGGCCCAGGGGTGTGACTGCTGGATTGAACGGTACCTCAATTTTTACTTCTAAAGGCAGCTCCTTTCTGTTCTTATTGGCTGTTAGCACTTTACATCTCACCAGCAGCTAGAGGGTACACAGTTCTCTAAAGCCCCTTCAGTATTGATTGTTTGTAGAATTTTTGCTGATCGTCAGTCGACGGGTGTGAGTTGCAAACTTTTTGTAGATTAGATTTGCATGAGTCTAATAATTCCTGAGGTTGAGCTTTTATCCACTTTCCTTTTTATTTATTTACTTATTTATTTTTGCGGTACGCGGGCCTCTCACTGTTTCGGCCTCTCCCGTTGCGGAGCACAGGCTCTGGACGCGCAGGCTCAGCGGCCCTGGCTCACGGGCCCAGCCACTCCACGGCATGTGGGATCTTCCCGCACCGGGGCACGAACCCGTGTCCCCTGCGTCGGCAGGCGGACTCTCAACCACTGCGCCACCGGGGAAGCCCCTGTTTTGAATTGTTTCGTCCGTTCCCTACCTCAGCACAATATTTTAGGGCAGGTGTCCTTTACGGCCCTGAGTCCTTGTGACTATTAAGTGACCATTAGCTGCGGGCTTAAAGCCGCTCTTGCGGGAAACGGCCACAAGGCGGCAGCATTTCTACCTTTGCAGCTCTGGGTTCTTGGGCGACAGAGCTTTCCTGGAAATGGTGTTAGTAGCCTGCAGATGAGAGGGGAATGTGCCAGGGCAAACCCCCAAGAGCTTATATCTCCTACTTCTTGTTTTTTAAATTAAATTTTTATGACGTGTCAGAGCAAATTTGATAAAAAAAGTGTAGTTTCTCCTAAGTGTACAGAATCTGGTTCATCACATCAACGTATCCGTCTATTCCTCTTTGGATCCTTTCCCGTGTAGGTTATTATAGAGTGTTGAGTAGACCTCTTGGCGTTCCATAGGTATTTTGTGATTATATATTTCATCTGTATTAGTACACGTCTGTTAACCCCCATATCATAATTCATACATTCCTTTCACCTTTCCATTTGGTTAAACGTAATTTTGTTTTCTTAATCCATGCTTTTCCTTCTCTTGGAAATAAGTTCATGAGTATCAATTTTGAGGTAACACCTATAAGTGATGTCATAGGATATCTGTCTTTCAGTTTCTTTCTTACTTCAAGTGGGGTGGTTATCTCTAGGTCCTTATATGGTGGTGCAAACGGCACTGTTTCATTGTTTTCCGTGGCTAATATTCCACTGTTGACATGGACCACTTCCTCTTTGTGCATTTTCCTGTTGCTGGACATTTTGGTTTCTTCCAAGTCTTGGCTATATTAAATGTTTCTGCCGTGCAGGATTGCCAGCCTGTGTCTCTTCCATTCTGCTCTGCTCAGGTGATAGGCGCATCAGAGGACCTACCAGATCGCGTGGTAGCTCAGTTTTTACCCTTAAACGCACCTCCATTATGTTCTCCCTGCCGGCTGTTACCAGTTTACATCCCCCCAGCAGCTAGTGGGTACACAGTTTTCTGAAACCCCTTCAGCATTTATTCTTTGTAGACTTTTTGCTGAAGATCATTCTGACGGCTGTGAGGTGAACATTTCTGTAGATTGGATTTGCATGGCTCTATTAATTGCTGATGTTGAGCATTTTTAAATCCCCTTTTATTTTAAAGGAAAAAAAAGAAGACAGAATGGGCGTGAAACATGCCTCTTGAAATTGTCTTCTTGAAATGTTGACGTCTTTTGAATTTTCTGGTCGATTTACGACCCCAGGATTCTTTTTTTTTTTTTGATGGCAGGTGTCATTTACAGGCCTGCAATTCTTTTGAATATTAAGTGACCATTAGCGCTGTTGTGGGAAACGGCCAGAAGGCGGCAGCACTTCTCCTTACCAAATCCGGTTACTAGGGCAACAGAGCCATAATGGAAGTTGTGTTGTAAGTTGTAAATTAGAATGCAGGGCGCCAGGAAAAAGCCCCTTAGGTTTATGCCTCGTTACTTGCCATTCGTTTTTTAAATTTAATTTTTATTTTGTATCAGGGCAAATTTGATTACAATGTTTTGCTTGTTCTAGGTGTGCAAGATGTGGTTGTTTCACACGTATACATATATCTATTCTTCTTCGGGTCCTTCTCCCATGTAGCTTATGACGCAATGTTGAGTAGAGTCCTCTTGATATGCCGTAGGTCTGTGGTGATTTTATATTTCACATGTGTTTGTATATCTCTGTTAACCCCAATGTCCTGATGTATCCAATCCTCACACCTTTCCGTTTGGTGAACCATAAGTTTGCTTAATGAATCTGTGATTGGATGTCTCTGTGGAAATATCTTCACTGGTATCAATTTTTAGGTAACCCCTATAAGTGATATCGTACGTTAGGTGTCTTTCGCTTTCTCGCTTACTGCAAGTTGCGTGATCACCTCTAGACTCATCTGTGGTGCTACGAGTGGCATTGATTCATTTTTTACCCAAGCTAGTATTCCATCTCTACACGTAGCAGTTCTTCTTTGTCCACTCATCTGTTGATGGACTTTTGGTTGCTTCCACGCCTTGGCTATGGTAGTACTGCTGCAGTGCAGATTTCCTGCCTGTGTCTTTCCAATTCTGTCTTCTTAGGCTATAGGCCACGGAGTGGGCCTGCTGGATCGTAGGGTAGCTGAATGTGTACCTTTTACAGGCACCTCCATTCTGTTCCCATGAGTGGCTCTTACCAGGTTACGTCCCACTTGAGACTGAGGGTATGCATGTCTCCACAACCTCTTCAGCATTGATCGTTTGTAGTTTCTTTGCTGATGGTTATTCTGACTGGTGTGAGTCGATAGCTCTTTGTGGTTGGATTTGCATGTGTCTCATAATCCCTTGAAATTGAGCTTTGAGGCATGTCCTTTTATTTTTCAAACTGTTACGACAGCTTACGTCTTCAAATTGTTTTCTTGAAATATGTGCCACATTTTGAAATATTTTGGCCTTTACCTGCGTCAGGACATTTTGAGGGCAGGTTTCCTTTGCAGCCCTGCAGTACTTGTGCATATGAAGTGACCATTCGCACAGATTTCCGAGCTGCTGTTGCAGGTATCGGCCAGAGGCCGGCAGCATGTCTACGTTGCCCACTCTGGTACCTAGGGAGACAGACCTTCCTGCCAGTGGTGTTCCTCAGATATCAATTAGACTGCCATGTGCCCTGATAAACCCCCCAAAGCTTATGTGTCCTTACTCATGTTTGTTTTTTGAATTCATATTTTCTAGTGGAGTACTATTCCATCGTGTACATGGACCACTTCTTCTTGGTGCAGTCCTCTGTTGATGGACATTTTCGTTGCTTCCAAGTGTCGGCTATGGTAAGTATTGCCGGGGTGCAGGATTGCCAGCCTGTGCCTTTTGATTCTCGTTTTCTCAGGTGATAGGCCCAGCAGTGGGCGTGACTGATTGACTAGTAGCTCAACGTTTCCCTTTTCAAAGCACCGCCACTGTGTTTTCATCAGTGGCTCTTACCACGTCCCCCCTAGAACCGAGGGTACGCGTTTCTCCACATTTATTGTTTGCAGCATTTTTGCTAATGGCCATTCCGAGTGCTGTGAGCGGATAGGTTTTTGTAATTTGGGTTTGCATGTCTTTAAAAATTCCTAAAATTCATCATTTTTCCACGCCTGTTTCTTTTCTTTAAAAAAGAAAAGAAAAGAAAAGAAAAACGTGGGGGTACAGTATACCTCTTGAAATCGTTTCCTTGGAATGTTGCCCTCTTTCGAATTTTTGGTCGATGTTTGACCCCAGGATTTTTTTGGAGGGCAGGTGTTATTTACAGGCCTGCACGTTTGGTGACTATTTAATGACCATTAGCACTGGGTTTAAAGCTGCTGTTTTGGGAGACGGCCACAAGGCGGCAGCATTTCTCCATTCCCAAATCTGGGTACTAGGGCAGCAGAGCCTTTCTGGAAGTCGTGTTCCTAGGTTGTAAATTAGAATGGAACGTGCCAGGAGAAACGCCCATAAGTTTATGTCGCATCACTTCTGGTTGGTCTTTTAAATGATTTTAATCGGGGTAATGATTAGACTACTGTTTGTCCTGGGTGTACACAATCTGGTTCATTTGTACATTATATACGTCTATTCATGTACAGATCCTCTTCCCATGTGAAATATTACAGAGTGTTCCGTACACCTCCCTTGCTACGTGGTCGGTCTTTTTGATATATGTGTATAACGTGTATTTGTATACGTATGGTAACGCTAACCTTAATTTATCCATTCCGCCCACCTTTCCTTTTAGATAAGCGTAGTTGTTTTCTAAGTCTGTGAGCGTCTTTCTCTGTGCAAGTATGTTCATTTGTGTCAGTTATTAGATAACGCCTATAAGTGATATCATAGGATGTAGGTCTTTGGCTTTCCGACTTACCCCATGTTCTGTGATCATCTCCAAGCTCGTCTGTGGTGCCTGAAAGAGCAGTGTTTCATTGTTTTCCGTGGTTAATATTCCATTGCGTACGTGGACCACTTCTTCT
The DNA here is from genome assembly GCF_039906515.1 of Pseudorca crassidens. Lineage (NCBI taxonomy): Eukaryota > Metazoa > Chordata > Mammalia > Artiodactyla > Delphinidae > Pseudorca > Pseudorca crassidens. The sequence goes on along the minus strand of NC_090317.1, from coordinate 123,748,711 downwards.
TAATCCATTCGTCTGTTGATGGACATTTTGGTAGCTTCACCGTCTTGGCTATTGTGAATAAGGCCGCAGTGCAGCTGTTGCAGCCCGGGTCTTCTCGCTTCTGGTCTTCTCAGGTGAGAGGCCCAGGGGTGTGACTGCTGGATTGAACGGTACCTCAATTTTTACTTCTAAAGGCAGCTCCTTTCTGTTCTTATTGGCTGTTAGCACTTTACATCTCACCAGCAGCTAGAGGGTACACAGTTCTCTAAAGCCCCTTCAGTATTGATTGTTTGTAGAATTTTTGCTGATCGTCAGTCGACGGGTGTGAGTTGCAAACTTTTTGTAGATTAGATTTGCATGAGTCTAATAATTCCTGAGGTTGAGCTTTTATCCACTTCCCTATTTATTTACTTATTTATTTTTGCGGTACGCGGGCCTCTCACTGTTTCGGCCTCTCCCGTTGCGGAGCACAGGCTCTGGACGCGCAGGCTCAGCGGCCCTGGCTCACGGGCCCAGCCACTCCACGGCATGTGGGATCTTCCCGCACCGGGGCACGAACCCGTGTCCCCTGCGTCGGCAGGCGGACTCTCAACCACTGCGCCACCGGGGAAGCCCCTGTTTTGAATTGTTTTGTCCGTTCCCTACCTCAGCACAATATTTTAGGGCAGGTGTCCTTTACGGCCCTGAGTCCTTGTGACTATTAAGTGACCATTAGCTGCGGGCTTAAAGCCGCTCTTGCGGGAAACGGCCACAAGGCGGCAGCATTTCTACCTTTGCAGCTCTGGGTTCTTGGGCGACAGAGCTTTCCTGGAAATGGTGTTAGTAGCCTGCAGATGAGAGGGGAATGTGCCAGGGCAAACCCCCAAGAGCTTATATCTCCTACTTCTTGTTTTTTAAATTAAATTTTTATGACGTGTCAGAGCAAATTTGATAAAAAAAGTGTAGTTTCTCCTAAGTGTACAGAATCTGGTTCATCACATCAACGTATCCGTCTATTCCTCTTTGGATCCTTTCCCGTGTAGGTTATTATAGAGTGTTGAGTAGACCTCTTGGCGTTCCATAGGTATTTTGTGATTATATATTTCATCTGTATTAGTACACGTCTGTTAACCCCCATATCATAATTCATACATTCCTTTCACCTTTCCATTTGGTTAAACGTAATTTTGTTTTCTTAATCCATGCTTTTCCTTCTCTTGGAAATAAGTTCATGAGTATCAATTTTGAGGTAACACCTATAAGTGATGTCATAGGATATCTGTCTTTCAGTTTCTTTCTTACTTCAAGTGGGGTGGTTATCTCTAGGTCCTTATATGGTGGTGCAAACGGCACTGTTTCATTGTTTTCCGTGGCTAATATTCCACTGTTGACATGGACCGCTTCCTCTTTGTGCATTTTCCTGTTGCTGGACATTTTGGTTTCTTCCAAGTCTTGGCTATATTAAATGTTTCTGCCGTGCAGGATTGCCAGCCTGTGTCTCTTCCATTCTGCTCTGCTCAGGTGATAGGCGCATCAGAGGACCTACCAGATCGCGTGGTAGCTCAGTTTTTACCCTTAAACGCACCTCCATTATGTTCTCCCTGCCGGCTGTTACCAGTTTACATCCCCCCAGCAGCTAGTGGGTACACAGTTTTCTGAAACCCCTTCAGCATTTATTCTTTGTAGACTTTTTGCTGAAGATCATTCTGACGGCTGTGAGGTGAACATTTCTGTAGATTGGATTTGCATGGCTCTATTAATTGCTGATGTTGAGCATTTTTAAATCCCCTTTTATTTTAAAGGAAAAAAAAGAAGACAGAATGGGCGTGAAACATGCCTCTTGAAATTGTCTTCTTGAAATGTTGACGTCTTTTGAATTTTCTGGTCGATTTACGACCCCAGGATTCTTTTTTTTTTTTTTTTGATGGCAGGTGTCATTTACAGGCCTGCAATTCTTTTGAATATTAAGTGACCATTAGCGCTGTTGTGGGAAACGGCCAGAAGGCGGCAGCACTTCTCCTTACCAAATCCGGTTACTAGGGCAACAGAGCCATAATGGAAGTTGTGTTGTAAGTTGTAAATTAGAATGCAGGGCGCCAGGAAAAAGCCCCTTAGGTTTATGCCTCGTTACTTGCCGTTCGTTTTTTAAATTTAATTTTTATTTTGTATCAGGGCAAATTTGATTACAATGTTTTGCTTGTTCTAGGTGTGCAAGATGTGGTTGTTTCACACGTATACATATATCTATTCTTCTTCGGGTCCTTCTCCCATGTAGCTTATGACGCAATGTTGAGTAGAGTCCTCTTGATATGCCGTAGGTCTGTGGTGATTTTATATTTCACATGTGTTTGTATATCTCTGTTAACCCCAATGTCCTGATGTATCCAATCCTCACACCTTTCCGTTTGGTGAACCATAAGTTTGCTTAATGAATCTGTGATTGGATGTCTCTGTGGAAATATCTTCACTGGTATCAATTTTTAGGTAACCCCTATAAGTGATATCGTACGTTAGGTGTCTTTCGCTTTCTCGCTTACTGCAAGTTGCGTGATCACCTCTAGACTCATCTGTGGTGCTACGAGTGGCATTGATTCATTTTTTACCCAAGCTAGTATTCCATCTCTACACGTAGCAGTTCTTCTTTGTCCACTCATCTGTTGATGGACTTTTGGTTGCTTCCACGCCTTGGCTATGGTAGTACTGCTGCAGTGCAGATTTCCTGCCTGTGTCTTTCCAATTCTGTCTTCTTAGGCTATAGGCCACGGAGTGGGCCTGCTGGATCGTAGGGTAGCTGAATGTGTACCTTTTACAGGCACCTCCATTCTGTTCCCATGAGTGGCTCTTACCAGGTTACGTCCCACTTGAGACTGAGGGTATGCATGTCTCCACAACCTCTTCAGCATTGATCGTTTGTAGTTTCTTTGCTGATGGTTATTCTGACTGGTGTGAGTCGATAGCTCTTTGTGGTTGGATTTGCATGTGTCTCATAATCCCTTGAAATTGAGCTTTGAGGCATGTCCTTTTATTTTTCAAACTGTTACGACAGCTTACGTCTTCAAATTGTTTTCTTGAAATATGTGCCACATTTTGAAATATTTTGGCCTTTACCTGCGTCAGGACATTTTGAGGGCAGGTTTCCTTTGCAGCCCTGCAGTACTTGTGCATATGAAGTGACCATTCGCACAGATTTCCGAGCTGCTGTTGCAGGTATCGGCCAGAGGCCGGCAGCATGTCTACGTTGCCCACTCTGGTACCTAGGGAGACAGACCTTCCTGCCAGTGGTGTTCCTCAGATATCAATTAGACTGCCATGTGCCCTGATAAACCCCCCAAAGCTTATGTGTCCTTACTCATGTTTGTTTTTTGAATTCATATTTTCTAGTGGAGTACTATTCCATCGTGTACATGGACCACTTCTTCTTGGTGCAGTCCTCTGTTGATGGACATTTTCGTTGCTTCCAAGTGTCGGCTATGGTAAGTATTGCCGGGGTGCAGGATTGCCAGCCTGTGCCTTTTGATTCTCGTTTTCTCAGGTGATAGGCCCAGCAGTGGGCGTGACTGATTGACTAGTAGCTCAACGTTTCCCTTTTCAAAGCACCGCCACTGTGTTTTCATCAGTGGCTCTTACCACGTCCCCCCTAGAACCGAGGGTACGCGTTTCTCCACATTTATTGTTTGCAGCATTTTTGCTAATGGCCATTCCGAGTGCTGTGAGCGGATAGGTTTTTGTAATTTGGGTTTGCATGTCTTTAAAAATTCCTAAAATTCATCATTTTTCCACGCCTGTTTCTTTTCTTTAAAAAAGAAAAGAAAAGAAAAGAAAAACGTGGGGGTACAGTATACCTCTTGAAATCGTTTCCTTGGAATGTTGCCCTCTTTCGAATTTTTGGTCGATGTTTGACCCCAGGATTTTTTTGGAGGGCAGGTGTTATTTACAGGCCTGCACGTTTGGTGACTATTTAATGACCATTAGCACTGGGTTTAAAGCTGCTGTTTTGGGAGACGGCCACAAGGCGGCAGCATTTCTCCATTCCCAAATCTGGGTACTAGGGCAGCAGAGCCTTTCTGGAAGTCGTGTTCCTAGGTTGTAAATTAGAATGGAACGTGCCAGGAGAAACGCCCATAAGTTTATGTCGCATCACTTCTGGTTGGTCTTTTAAATGATTTTAATCGGGGTAATGATTAGACTACTGTTTGTCCTGGGTGTACACAATCTGGTTCATTTGTACATTATATACGTCTATTCATGTACAGATCCTCTTCCCATGTGAAATATTACAGAGTGTTCCGTACACCTCCCTTGCTACGTGGTCGGTCTTTTTGATATATGTGTATAACGTGTATTTGTATACGTATGGTAACGCTAACCTTAATTTATCCATTCCGCCCACCTTTCCTTTTAGATAAGCGTAGTTGTTTTCTAAGTCTGTGAGCGTCTTTCTCTGTGCAAGTATGTTCATTTGTGTCAGTTATTAGATAACGCCTATAAGTGATATCATAGGATGTAGGTCTTTGGCTTTCCGACTTACCCCATGTTCTGTGATCATCTCCAAGCTCGTCTGTGGTGCCTGAAAGAGCAGTGTTTCATTGTTTTCCGTGGTTAATATTCCATTGCGTACGTGGACCACTTCTTCTTAATCCATTCGTCTGTTGATGGACATTTTGGTAGCTTCACCGTCTTGGCTATTGTGAATAAGGCCGCAGTGCAGCTGTTGCAGCCCGGGTCTTCTCGCTTCTGGTCTTCTCAGGTGAGAGGCCCAGGGGTGTGACTGCTGGATTGAACGGTACCTCAATTTTTACTTCTAAAGGCAGCTCCTTTCTGTTCTTATTGGCTGTTAGCACTTTACATCTCACCAGCAGCTAGAGGGTACACAGTTCTCTAAAGCCCCTTCAGTATTGATTGTTTGTAGAATTTTTGCTGATCGTCAGTCGACGGGTGTGAGTTGCAAACTTTTTGTAGATTAGATTTGCATGAGTCTAATAATTCCTGAGGTTGAGCTTTTATCCACTTTCCTTTTTATTTATTTACTTATTTATTTTTGCGGTACGCGGGCCTCTCACTGTTTCGGCCTCTCCCGTTGCGGAGCACAGGCTCTGGACGCGCAGGCTCAGCGGCCCTGGCTCACGGGCCCAGCCACTCCACGGCATGTGGGATCTTCCCGCACCGGGGCACGAACCCGTGTCCCCTGCGTCGGCAGGCGGACTCTCAACCACTGCGCCACCGGGGAAGCCCCTGTTTTGAATTGTTTCGTCCGTTCCCTACCTCAGCACAATATTTTAGGGCAGGTGTCCTTTACGGCCCTGAGTCCTTGTGACTATTAAGTGACCATTAGCTGCGGGCTTAAAGCCGCTCTTGCGGGAAACGGCCACAAGGCGGCAGCATTTCTACCTTTGCAGCTCTGGGTTCTTGGGCGACAGAGCTTTCCTGGAAATGGTGTTAGTAGCCTGCAGATGAGAGGGGAATGTGCCAGGGCAAACCCCCAAGAGCTTATATCTCCTACTTCTTGTTTTTTAAATTAAATTTTTATGACGTGTCAGAGCAAATTTGATAAAAAAAGTGTAGTTTCTCCTAAGTGTACAGAATCTGGTTCATCACATCAACGTATCCGTCTATTCCTCTTTGGATCCTTTCCCGTGTAGGTTATTATAGAGTGTTGAGTAGACCTCTTGGCGTTCCATAGGTATTTTGTGATTATATATTTCATCTGTATTAGTACACGTCTGTTAACCCCCATATCATAATTCATACATTCCTTTCACCTTTCCATTTGGTTAAACGTAATTTTGTTTTCTTAATCCATGCTTTTCCTTCTCTTGGAAATAAGTTCATGAGTATCAATTTTGAGGTAACACCTATAAGTGATGTCATAGGATATCTGTCTTTCAGTTTCTTTCTTACTTCAAGTGGGGTGGTTATCTCTAGGTCCTTATATGGTGGTGCAAACGGCACTGTTTCATTGTTTTCCGTGGCTAATATTCCACTGTTGACATGGACCACTTCCTCTTTGTGCATTTTCCTGTTGCTGGACATTTTGGTTTCTTCCAAGTCTTGGCTATATTAAATGTTTCTGCCGTGCAGGATTGCCAGCCTGTGTCTCTTCCATTCTGCTCTGCTCAGGTGATAGGCGCATCAGAGGACCTACCAGATCGCGTGGTAGCTCAGTTTTTACCCTTAAACGCACCTCCATTATGTTCTCCCTGCCGGCTGTTACCAGTTTACATCCCCCCAGCAGCTAGTGGGTACACAGTTTTCTGAAACCCCTTCAGCATTTATTCTTTGTAGACTTTTTGCTGAAGATCATTCTGACGGCTGTGAGGTGAACATTTCTGTAGATTGGATTTGCATGGCTCTATTAATTGCTGATGTTGAGCATTTTTAAATCCCCTTTTATTTTAAAGGAAAAAAAAGAAGACAGAATGGGCGTGAAACATGCCTCTTGAAATTGTCTTCTTGAAATGTTGACGTCTTTTGAATTTTCTGGTCGATTTACGACCCCAGGATTCTTTTTTTTTTTTTGATGGCAGGTGTCATTTACAGGCCTGCAATTCTTTTGAATATTAAGTGACCATTAGCGCTGTTGTGGGAAATGGCCAGAAGGCGGCAGCACTTCTCCTTACCAAATCCGGTTACTAGGGCAACAGAGCCATAATGGAAGTTGTGTTGTAAGTTGTAAATTAGAATGCAGGGCGCCAGGAAAAAGCCCCTTAGGTTTATGCCTCGTTACTTGCCGTTCGTTTTTTAAATTTAATTTTTATTTTGTATCAGGGCAAATTTGATTACAATGTTTTGCTTGTTCTAGGTGTGCAAGATGTGGTTGTTTCACACGTATACATATATCTATTCTTCTTCGGGTCCTTCTCCCATGTAGCTTATGACGCAATGTTGAGTAGAGTCCTCTTGATATGCCGTAGGTCTGTGGTGATTTTATATTTCACATGTGTTTGTATATCTCTGTTAACCCCAATGTCCTGATGTATCCAATCCTCACACCTTTCCGTTTGGTGAACCATAAGTTTGCTTAATGAATCTGTGATTGGATGTCTCTGTGGAAATATCTTCACTGGTATCAATTTTTAGGTAACCCCTATAAGTGATATCGTACGTTAGGTGTCTTTCGCTTTCTCGCTTACTGCAAGTTGCGTGATCACCTCTAGACTCATCTGTGGTGCTACGAGTGGCATTGATTCATTTTTTACCCAAGCTAGTATTCCATCTCTACACGTAGCAGTTCTTCTTTGTCCACTCATCTGTTGATGGACTTTTGGTTGCTTCCACGCCTTGGCTATGGTAGTACTGCTGCAGTGCAGATTTCCTGCCTGTGTCTTTCCAATTCTGTCTTCTTAGGCTATAGGCCACGGAGTGGGCCTGCTGGATCATAGGGTAGCTGAATGTGTACCTTTTACAGGCACCTCCATTCTGTTCCCATGAGTGGCTCTTACCAGGTTACGTCCCACTTGAGACTGAGGGTATGCATGTCTCCACAACCTCTTCAGCATTGATCGTTTGTAGTTTCTTTGCTGATGGTTATTCTGACTGGTGTGAGTCGATAGCTCTTTGTGGTTGGATTTGCATGTGTCTCATAATCCCTTGAAATTGAGCTTTGAGGCATGTCCTTTTATTTTTCAAACTGTTACGACAGCTTACGTCTTCAAATTGTTTTCTTGAAATATGTGCCACATTTTGAAATATTTTGGCCTTTACCTGCGTCAGGACATTTTGAGGGCAGGTTTCCTTTGCAGCCCTGCAGTACTTGTGCATATGAAGTGACCATTCGCACAGATTTCCGAGCTGCTGTTGCAGGTATCGGCCAGAGGCCGGCAGCATGTCTACCTTGCCCACTCTGGTACCTAGGGAGACAGACCTTCCTGCCAGTGGTGTTCCTCAGATATCAATTAGACTGCCATGTGCCCTGATAAACCCCCCAAAGCTTATGTGTCCTTACTCATGTTTGTTTTTTGAATTCATATTTTCTAGTGGAGTACTATTCCATCGTGTACGTGGACCACTTCTTCTTGGTGCAGTCCTCTGTTGATGGACATTTTCGTTGCTTCCAAGTGTCGGCTATGGTAAGTATTGCCGGGGTGCAGGATTGCCAGCCTGTGCCTTTTGATTCTCGTTTTCTCAGGTGATAGGCCCAGCAGTGGGCGTGACTGATTGACTAGTAGCTCAACGTTTCCCTTTTCAAAGCACCGCCACTGTGTTTTCATCAGTGGCTCTTACCACGTCCCCCCTAGAACCGAGGGTACGCGTTTCTCCACATTTATTGTTTGCAGCATTTTTGCTAATGGCCATTCCGAGTGCTGTGAGCGGATAGGTGTTTGTAATTTGGGTTTGCATGTCTTTAAAAATGCCTAAAATTCATCATTTTTCCACGCCTGTTTCTTTTCTTTAAAAAAGAAAAGAAAAGAAAAACGTGGGGGTACAGTATACCTCTTGAAATCGTTTCCTTGGAATGTTGCCCTCTTTCGAATTTTTGGTCGATGTTTGACCCCAGGATTTTTTTGGAGGGCAGGTGTTATTTACAGGCCTGCACGTTTGGTGACTATTTAATGACCATTAGCACTGGGTTTAAAGCTGCTGTTTTGGGAGACGGCCACAAGGCGGCAGCATTTCTCCATTCCCAAATCTGGGTACTAGGGCAGCAGAGCCTTTCTGGAAGTCGTGTTCCTAGGTTGTAAATTAGAATGGAACGTGCCAGGAGAAACGCCCATAAGTTTATGTCGCATCACTTCTGGTTGGTCTTTTAAATGATTTTAATCGGGGTAATGATTAGACTACTGTTTGTCCTGGGTGTACACAATCTGGTTCATTTGTACATTATATACGTCTATTCATGTACAGATCCTCTTCCCATGTGAAATATTACAGAGTGTTCCGTACACCTCCCTTGCTACGTGGTCGGTCTTTTTGATATATGTGTATAACGTGTATTTGTATACGTATGGTAACGCTAACCTTAATTTATCCATTCCGCCCACCTTTCCTTTTAGATAAGCGTAGTTGTTTTCTAAGTCTGTGAGCGTCTTTCTCTGTGCAAGTATGTTCATTTGTGTCAGTTATTAGATAACGCCTATAAGTGATATCATAGGATGTAGGTCTTTGGCTTTCCGACTTACCCCATGTTCTGTGATCATCTCCAAGCTCGTCTGTGGTGCCTGAAAGAGCAGTGTTTCATTGTTTTCCGTGGTTAATATTCCATTGCGTACGTGGACCACTTCTTCTTAATCCATTCGTCTGTTGATGGACATTTTGGTAGCTTCACCGTCTTGGCTATTGTGAATAAGGCCGCAGTGCAGCTGTTGCAGCCCGGGTCTTCTCGCTTCTGGTCTTCTCAGGTGAGAGGCCCAGGGGTGTGACTGCTGGATTGAACGGTACCTCAATTTTTACTTCTAAAGGCAGCTCCTTTCTGTTCTTATTGGCTGTTAGCACTTTACATCTCACCAGCAGCTAGAGGGTACACAGTTCTCTAAAGCCCCTTCAGTATTGATTGTTTGTAGAATTTTTGCTGATCGTCAGTCGACGGGTGTGAGTTGCAAACTTTTTGTAGATTAGATTTGCATGAGTCTAATAATTCCTGAGGTTGAGCTTTTATCCACTTTCCTTTTTATTTATTTACTTATTTATTTTTGCGGTACGCGGGCCTCTCACTGTTTCGGCCTCTCCCGTTGCGGAGCACAGGCTCTGGACGCGCAGGCTCAGCGGCCCTGGCTCACGGGCCCAGCCACTCCACGGCATGTGGGATCTTCCCGCACCGGGGCACGAACCCGTGTCCCCTGCGTCGGCAGGCGGACTCTCAACCACTGCGCCACCGGGGAAGCCCCTGTTTTGAATTGTTTCGTCCGTTCCCTACCTCAGCACAATATTTTAGGGCAGGTGTCCTTTACGGCCCTGAGTCCTTGTGACTATTAAGTGACCATTAGCTGCGGGCTTAAAGCCGCTCTTGCGGGAAACGGCCACAAGGCGGCAGCATTTCTACCTTTGCAGCTCTGGGTTCTTGGGCGACAGAGCTTTCCTGGAAATGGTGTTAGTAGCCTGCAGATGAGAGGGGAATGTGCCAGGGCAAACCCCCAAGAGCTTATATCTCCTACTTCTTGTTTTTTAAATTAAATTTTTATGACGTGTCAGAGCAAATTTGATAAAAAAAGTGTAGTTTCTCCTAAGTGTACAGAATCTGGTTCATCACATCAACGTATCCGTCTATTCCTCTTTGGATCCTTTCCCGTGTAGGTTATTATAGAGTGTTGAGTAGACCTCTTGGCGTTCCATAGGTATTTTGTGATTATATATTTCATCTGTATTAGTACACGTCTGTTAACCCCCATATCATAATTCATACATTCCTTTCACCTTTCCATTTGGTTAAACGTAATTTTGTTTTCTTAATCCATGCTTTTCCTTCTCTTGGAAATAAGTTCATGAGTATCAATTTTGAGGTAACACCTATAAGTGATGTCATAGGATATCTGTCTTTCAGTTTCTTTCTTACTTCAAGTGGGGTGGTTATCTCTAGGTCCTTATATGGTGGTGCAAACGGCACTGTTTCATTGTTTTCCGTGGCTAATATTCCACTGTTGACATGGACCACTTCCTCTTTGTGCATTTTCCTGTTGCTGGACATTTTGGTTTCTTCCAAGTCTTGGCTATATTAAATGTTTCTGCCGTGCAGGATTGCCAGCCTGTGTCTCTTCCATTCTGCTCTGCTCAGGTGATAGGCGCATCAGAGGACCTACCAGATCGCGTGGTAGCTCAGTTTTTACCCTTAAACGCACCTCCATTATGTTCTCCCTGCCGGCTGTTACCAGTTTACATCCCCCCAGCAGCTAGTGGGTACACAGTTTTCTGAAACCCCTTCAGCATTTATTCTTTGTAGACTTTTTGCTGAAGATCATTCTGACGGCTGTGAGGTGAACATTTCTGTAGATTGGATTTGCATGGCTCTATTAATTGCTGATGTTGAGCATTTTTAAATCTCCTTTTATTTTAAAGGAAAAAAAAGAAGACAGAATGGGCGTGAAACATGCCTCTTGAAATTGTCTTCTTGAAATGTTGACGTCTTTTGAATTTTCTGGTCGATTTACGACCCCAGGATTCTTTTTTTTTTTTTGATGGCAGGTGTCATTTACAGGCCTGCAATTCTTTTGAATATTAAGTGACCATTAGCGCTGTTGTGGGAAACGGCCAGAAGGCGGCAGCACTTCTCCTTACCAAATCCGGTTACTAGGGCAACAGAGCCATAATGGAAGTTGTGTTGTAAGTTGTAAATTAGAATGCAGGGCGCCAGGAAAAAGCCCCTTAGGTTTATGCCTCGTTACTTGCCATTCGTTTTTTAAATTTAATTTTTATTTTGTATCAGGGCAAATTTGATTACAATGTTTTGCTTGTTCTAGGTGTGCAAGATGTGGTTGTTTCACACGTATACATATATCTATTCTTCTTCGGGTCCTTCTCCCATGTAGCTTATGACGCAATGTTGAGTAGAGTCCTCTTGATATGCCGTAGGTCTGTGGTGATTTTATATTTCACATGTGTTTGTATATCTCTGTTAACCCCAATGTCCTGATGTATCCAATCCTCACACCTTTCCGTTTGGTGAACCATAAGTTTGCTTAATGAATCTGTGATTGGATGTCTCTGTGGAAATATCTTCACTGGTATCAATTTTTAGGTAACCCCTATAAGTGATATCGTACGTTAGGTGTCTTTCGCTTTCTCGCTTACTGCAAGTTGCGTGATCACCTCTAGACTCATCTGTGGTGCTACGAGTGGCATTGATTCATTTTTTACCCAAGCTAGTATTCCATCTCTACACGTAGCAGTTCTTCTTTGTCCACTCATCTGTTGATGGACTTTTGGTTGCTTCCACGCCTTGGCTATGGTAGTACTGCTGCAGTGCAGATTTCCTGCCTGTGTCTTTCCAATTCTGTCTTCTTAGGCTATAGGCCACGGAGTGGGCCTGCTGGATCGTAGGGTAGCTGAATGTGTACCTTTTACAGGCACCTCCATTCTGTTCCCATGAGTGGCTCTTACCAGGTTACGTCCCACTTGAGACTGAGGGTATGCATGTCTCCACAACCTCTTCAGCATTGATCGTTTGTAGTTTCTTTGCTGATGGTTATTCTGACTGGTGTGAGTCGATAGCTCTTTGTGGTTGGATTTGCATGTGTCTCATAATCCCTTGAAATTGAGCTTTGAGGCATGTCCTTTTATTTTTCAAACTGTTACGACAGCTTACGTCTTCAAATTGTTTTCTTGAAATATGTGCCACATTTTGAAATATTTTGGCCTTTACCTGCGTCAGGACATTTTGAGGGCAGGTTTCCTTTGCAGCCCTGCAGTACTTGTGCATATGAAGTGACCATTCGCACAGATTTCCGAGCTGCTGTTGCAGGTATCGGCCAGAGGCCGGCAGCATGTCTACGTTGCCCACTCTGGTACCTAGGGAGACAGACCTTCCTGCCAGTGGTGTTCCTCAGATATCAATTAGACTGCCATGTGCCCTGATAAACCCCCCAAAGCTTATGTGTCCTTACTCATGTTTGTTTTTTGAATTCATATTTTCTAGTGGAGTACTATTCCATCGTGTACATGGACCACTTCTTCTTGGTGCAGTCCTCTGTTGATGGACATTTTCGTTGCTTCCAAGTGTCGGCTATGGTAAGTATTGCCGGGGTGCAGGATTGCCAGCCTGTGCCTTTTGATTCTCGTTTTCTCAGGTGATAGGCCCAGCAGTGGGCGTGACTGATTGACTAGTAGCTCAACGTTTCCCTTTTCAAAGCACCGCCACTGTGTTTTCATCAGTGGCTCTTACCACGTCCCCCCTAGAACCGAGGGTACGCGTTTCTCCACATTTATTGTTTGCAGCATTTTTGCTAATGGCCATTCCGAGTGCTGTGAGCGGATAGGTTTTTGTAATTTGGGTTTGCATGTCTTTAAAAATTCCTAAAATTCATCATTTTTCCACGCCTGTTTCTTTTCTTTAAAAAAGAAAAGAAAAGAAAAGAAAAACGTGGGGGTACAGTATACCTCTTGAAATCGTTTCCTTGGAATGTTGCCCTCTTTCGAATTTTTGGTCGATGTTTGACCCCAGGATTTTTTTGGAGGGCAGGTGTTATTTACAGGCCTGCACGTTTGGTGACTATTTAATGACCATTAGCACTGGGTTTAAAGCTGCTGTTTTGGGAGACGGCCACAAGGCGGCAGCATTTCTCCATTCCCAAATCTGGGTACTAGGGCAGCAGAGCCTTTCTGGAAGTCGTGTTCCTAGGTTGTAAATTAGAATGGAACGTGCCAGGAGAAACGCCCATAAGTTTATGTCGCATCACTTCTGGTTGGTCTTTTAAATGATTTTAATCGGGGTAATGATTAGACTACTGTTTGTCCTGGGTGTACACAATCTGGTTCATTTGTACATTATATACGTCTATTCATGTACAGATCCTCTTCCCATGTGAAATATTACAGAGTGTTCCGTACACCTCCCTTGCTACGTGGTCGGTCTTTTTGATATATGTGTATAACGTGTATTTGTATACGTATGGTAACGCTAACCTTAATTTATCCATTCCGCCCACCTTTCCTTTTAGATAAGCGTAGTTGTTTTCTAAGTCTGTGAGCGTCTTTCTCTGTGCAAGTATGTTCATTTGTGTCAGTTATTAGATAACGCCTATAAGTGATATCATAGGATGTAGGTCTTTGGCTTTCCGACTTACCCCATGTTCTGTGATCATCTCCAAGCTCGTCTGTGGTGCCTGAAAGAGCAGTGTTTCATTGTTTTCCGTGGTTAATATTCCATTGCGTACGTGGACCACTTCTTCTTAATCCATTCGTCTGTTGATGGACATTTTGGTAGCTTCACCGTCTTGGCTATTGTGAATAAGGCCGCAGTGCAGCTGTTGCAGCCCGGGTCTTCTCGCTTCTGGTCTTCTCAGGTGAGAGGCCCAGGGGTGTGACTGCTGGATTGAACGGTACCTCAATTTTTACTTCTAAAGGCAGCTCCTTTCTGTTCTTATTGGCTGTTAGCACTTTACATCTCACCAGCAGCTAGAGGGTACACAGTTCTCTAAAGCCCCTTCAGTATTGATTGTTTGTAGAATTTTTGCTGATCGTCAGTCGACGGGTGTGAGTTGCAAACTTTTTGTAGATTAGATTTGCATGAGTCTAATAATTCCTGAGGTTGAGCTTTTATCCACTTTCCTTTTTATTTATTTATTTATTTACTTATTTATTTTTGCGGTACGCGGGCCTCTCACTGTTTCGGCCTCTCCCGTTGCGGAGCACAGGCTCTGGACGCGCAGGCTCAGCGGCCCTGGCTCACGGGCCCAGCCACTCCACGGCATGTGGGATCTTCCCGCACCGGGGCACGAACCCGTGTCCCCTGCGTCGGCAGGCGGACTCTCAACCACTGCGCCACCGGGGAAGCCCCTGTTTTGAATTGTTTCGTCCGTTCCCTACCTCAGCACAATATTTTAGGGCAGGTGTCCTTTACGGCCCTGAGTCCTTGTGACTATTAAGTGACCATTAGCTGCGGGCTTAAAGCCGCTCTTGCGGGAAACGGCCACAAGGCGGCAGCATTTCTACCTTTGCAGCTCTGGGTTCTTGGGCGACAGAGCTTTCCTGGAAATGGCGTTAGTAGCCTGCAGATGAGAGGGGAATGTGCCAGGGCAAACCCCCAAGAGCTTATATCTCCTACTTCTTGTTTTTTAAATTAAATTTTTATGACGTGTCAGAGCAAATTTGATAAAAAAAGTGTAGTTTCTCCTAAGTGTACAGAATCTGGTTCATCACATCAACGTATCCGTCTATTCCTCTTTGGATCCTTTCCCGTGTAGGTTATTATAGAGTGTTGAGTAGACCTCTTGGCGTTCCATAGGTATTTTGTGATTATATATTTCATCTGTATTAGTACACGTCTGTTAACCCCCATATCATAATTCATACATTCCTTTCACCTTTCCATTTGGTTAAACGTAATTTTGTTTTCTTAATCCATGCTTTTCCTTCTCTTGGAAATAAGTTCATGAGTATCAATTTTGAGGTAACACCTATAAGTGATGTCATAGGATATCTGTCTTTCAGTTTCTTTCTTACTTCAAGTGGGGTGGTTATCTCTAGGTCCTTATATGGTGGTGCAAACGGCACTGTTTCATTGTTTTCCGTGGCTAATATTCCACTGTTGACATGGACCACTTCCTCTTTGTGCATTTTCCTGTTGCTGGACATTTTGGTTTCTTCCAAGTCTTGGCTATATTAAATGTTTCTGCCGTGCAGGATTGCCAGCCTGTGTCTCTTCCATTCTGCTCTGCTCAGGTGATAGGCGCATCAGAGGACCTACCAGATCGCGTGGTAGCTCAGTTTTTACCCTTAAACGCACCTCCATTATGTTCTCCCTGCCGGCTGTTACCAGTTTACATCCCCCCAGCAGCTAGTGGGTACACAGTTTTCTGAAACCCCTTCAGCATTTATTCTTTGTAGACTTTTTGCTGAAGATCATTCTGACGGCTGTGAGGTGAACATTTCTGTAGATTGGATTTGCATGGCTCTATTAATTGCTGATGTTGAGCATTTTTAAATCCCCTTTTATTTTAAAGGAAAAAAAAGAAGACAGAATGGGCGTGAAACATGCCTCTTGAAATTGTCTTCTTGAAATGTTGACGTCTTTTGAATTTTCTGGTCGATTTACGACCCCAGGATTCTTTTTTTTTTTTTGATGGCAGGTGTCATTTACAGGCCTGCAATTCTTTTGAATATTAAGTGACCATTAGCGCTGTTGTGGGAAACGGCCAGAAGGCGGCAGCACTTCTCCTTACCAAATCCGGTTACTAGGGCAACAGAGCCATAATGGAAGTTGTGTTGTAAGTTGTAAATTAGAATGCAGGGCGCCAGGAAAAAGCCCCTTAGGTTTATGCCTCGTTACTTGCCGTTCGTTTTTTAAATTTAATTTTTATTTTGTATCAGGGCAAATTTGATTACAATGTTTTGCTTGTTCTAGGTGTGCAAGATGTGGTTGTTTCACACGTATACATATATCTATTCTTCTTCGGGTCCTTCTCCCATGTAGCTTATGACGCAATGTTGAGTAGAGTCCTCTTGATATGCCGTAGGTCTGTGGTGATTTTATATTTCACATGTGTTTGTATATCTCTGTTAACCCCAATGTCCTGATGTATCCAATCCTCACACCTTTCCGTTTGGTGAACCATAAGTTTGCTTAATGAATCTGTGATTGGATGTCTCTGTGGAAATATCTTCACTGGTATCAATTTTTAGGTAACCCCTATAAGTGATATCGTACGTTAGGTGTCTTTCGCTTTCTCGCTTACTGCAAGTTGCGTGATCACCTCTAGACTCATCTGTGGTGCTACGAGTGGCATTGATTCATTTTTTACCCAAGCTAGTATTCCATCTCTACACGTAGCAGTTCTTCTTTGTCCACTCATCTGTTGATGGACTTTTGGTTGCTTCCACGCCTTGGCTATGGTAGTACTGCTGCAGTGCAGATTTCCTGCCTGTGTCTTTCCAATTCTGTCTTCTTAGGCTATAGGCCACGGAGTGGGCCTGCTGGATCATAGGGTAGCTGAATGTGTACCTTTTACAGGCACCTCCATTCTGTTCCCATGAGTGGCTCTTACCAGGTTACGTCCCACTTGAGACTGAGGGTATGCATGTCTCCACAACCTCTTCAGCATTGATCGTTTGTAGTTTCTTTGCTGATGGTTATTCTGACTGGTGTGAGTCGATAGCTCTTTGTGGTTGGATTTGCATGTGTCTCATAATCCCTTGAAATTGAGCTTTGAGGCATGTCCTTTTATTTTTCAAACTGTTACGACAGCTTACGTCTTCAAATTGTTTTCTTGAAATATGTGCCACATTTTGAAATATTTTGGCCTTTACCTGCGTCAGGACATTTTGAGGGCAGGTTTCCTTTGCAGCCCTGCAGTACTTGTGCATATGAAGTGACCATTCGCACAGATTTCCGAGCTGCTGTTGCAGGTATCGGCCAGAGGCCGGCAGCATGTCTACCTTGCCCACTCTGGTACCTAGGGAGACAGACCTTCCTGCCAGTGGTGTTCCTCAGATATCAATTAGACTGCCATGTGCCCTGATAAACCCCCCAAAGCTTATGTGTCCTTACTCATGTTTGTTTTTTGAATTCATATTTTCTAGTGGAGTACTATTCCATCGTGTACATGGACCACTTCTTCTTGGTGCAGTCCTCTGTTGATGGACATTTTCGTTGCTTCCAAGTGTCGGCTATGGTAAGTATTGCCGGGGTGCAGGATTGCCAGCCTGTGCCTTTTGATTCTCGTTTTCTCAGGTGATAGGCCCAGCAGTGGGCGTGACTGATTGACTAGTAGCTCAACGTTTCCCTTTTCAAAGCACCGCCACTGTGTTTTCATCAGTGGCTCTTACCACGTCCCCCCTAGAACCGAGGGTACGCGTTTCTCCACATTTATTGTTTGCAGCATTTTTGCTAATGGCCATTCCGAGTGCTGTGAGCGGATAGGTTTTTGTAATTTGGGTTTGCATGTCTTTAAAAATGCCTAAAATTCATCATTTTTCCACGCCTGTTTCTTTTCTTTAAAAAAGAAAAGAAAAGAAAAGAAAAACGTGGGGGTACAGTATACCTCTTGAAATCGTTTCCTTGGAATGTTGCCCTCTTTCGAATTTTTGGTCGATGTTTGACCCCAGGATTTTTTTGGAGGGCAGGTGTTATTTACAGGCCTGCACGTTTGGTGACTATTTAATGACCATTAGCACTGGGTTTAAAGCTGCTGTTTTGGGAGACAGCCACAAGGCGGCAGCATTTCTCCATTCCCAAATCTGGGTACTAGGGCAGCAGAGCCTTTCTGGAAGTCGTGTTCCTAGGTTGTAAATTAGAATGGAACGTGCCAGGAGAAACGCCCATAAGTTTATGTCGCATCACTTCTGGTTGGTCTTTTAAATGATTTTAATCGGGGTAATGATTAGACTACTGTTTGTCCTGGGTGTACACAATCTGGTTCATTTGTACATTATATACGTCTATTCATGTACAGATCCTCTTCCCATGTGAAATATTACAGAGTGTTCCGTACACCTCCCTTGCTACGTGGTCGGTCTTTTTGATATATGTGTATAACGTGTATTTGTATACGTATGGTAACGCTAACCTTAATTTATCCATTCCGCCCACCTTTCCTTTTAGATAAGCGTAGTTGTTTTCTAAGTCTGTGAGCGTCTTTCTCTGTGCAAGTATGTTCATTTGTGTCAGTTATTAGATAACGCCTATAAGTGATATCATAGGATGTAGGTCTTTGGCTTTCCGACTTACCCCATGTTCTGTGATCATCTCCAAGCTCGTCTGTGGTGCCTGAAAGAGCAGTGTTTCATTGTTTTCCGTGGTTAATATTCCATTGCGTACGTGGACCACTTCTTCTTAATCCATTCGTCTGTTGATGGACATTTTGGTAGCTTCACCGTCTTGGCTATTGTGAATAAGGCCGCAGTGCAGCTGTTGCAGCCCGGGTCTTCTCGCTTCTGGTCTTCTCAGGTGAGAGGCCCAGGGGTGTGACTGCTGGATTGAACGGTACCTCAATTTTTACTTCTAAAGGCAGCTCCTTTCTGTTCTTATTGGCTGTTAGCACTTTACATCTCACCAGCAGCTAGAGGGTACACAGTTCTCTAAAGCCCCTTCAGTATTGATTGTTTGTAGAATTTTTGCTGATCGTCAGTCGACGGGTGTGAGTTGCAAACTTTTTGTAGATTAGATTTGCATGAGTCTAATAATTCCTGAGGTTGAGCTTTTATCCACTTTCCTTTTTATTTATTTATTTATTTACTTATTTATTTTTGCGGTACGCGGGCCTCTCACTGTTTCGGCCTCTCCCGTTGCGGAGCACAGGCTCTGGACGCGCAGGCTCAGCGGCCCTGGCTCACGGGCCCAGCCACTCCACGGCATGTGGGATCTTCCCGCACCGGGGCACGAACCCGTGTCCCCTGCGTCGGCAGGCGGACTCTCAACCACTGCGCCACCGGGGAAGCCCCTGTTTTGAATTGTTTCGTCCATTCCCTACCTCAGCACAATATTTTAGGGCAGGTGTCCTTTACGGCCCTGAGTCCTTGTGACTATTAAGTGACCATTAGCTGCGGGCTTAAAGCCGCTCTTGCGGGAAACGGCCACAAGGCGGCAGCATTTCTACCTTTGCAGCTCTGGGTTCTTGGGCGACAGAGCTTTCCTGGAAATGGTGTTAGTAGCCTGCAGATGAGAGGGGAATGTGCCAGGGCAAACCCCCAAGAGCTTATATCTCCTACTTCTTGTTTTTTAAATTAAATTTTTATGACGTGTCAGAGCAAATTTGATAAAAAAAAGTGTAGTTTCTCCTAAGTGTACAGAATCTGGTTCATCATATCAACGTATCTGTCTATTCCTCTTTGGATCCTTTCCCGTGTAGGTTATTATAGAGTGTTGAGTAGACCTCTTGGCGTTCCATAGGTATTTTGTGATTATATATTTCATCTGTATTAGTACACGTCTGTTAACCCCCATATCATAATTCATACATTCCTTTCACCTTTCCATTTGGTTAAACGTAATTTTGTTTTCTTAATCCATGCTTTTCCTTCTCTTGGAAATAAGTTCATGAGTATCAATTTTGAGGTAACACCTATAAGTGATGTCATAGGATATCTGTCTTTCAGTTTCTTTCTTACTTCAAGTGGGGTGGTTATCTCTAGGTCCTTATATGGTGGTGCAAACGGCACTGTTTCATTGTTTTCCGTGGCTAATATTCCACTGTTGACATGGACCACTTCCTCTTTGTGCATTTTCCTGTTGCTGGACATTTTGGTTTCTTCCAAGTCTTGGCTATATTAAATGTTTCTGCCGTGCAGGATTGCCAGCCTGTGTCTCTTCCATTCTGCTCTGCTCAGGTGATAGGCGCATCAGAGGACCTACCAGATCGCGTGGTAGCTCAGTTTTTACCCTTAAACGCACCTCCATTATGTTCTCCCTGCCGGCTGTTACCAGTTTACATCCCCCCAGCAGCTAGTGGGTACACAGTTTTCTGAAACCCCTTCAGCATTTATTCTTTGTAGACTTTTTGCTGAAGATCATTCTGACGGCTGTGAGGTGAACATTTCTGTAGATTGGATTTGCATGGCTCTATTAATTGCTGATGTTGAGCATTTTTAAATCCCCTTTTATTTTAAAGGAAAAAAAAGAAGACAGAATGGGCGTGAAACATGCCTCTTGAAATTGTCTTCTTGAAATGTTGACGTCTTTTGAATTTTCTGGTCGATTTACGACCCCAGGATTCTTTTTTTTTTTTTTTTTGATGGCAGGTGTCATTTACAGGCCTGCAATTCTTTTGAATATTAAGTGACCATTAGCGCTGTTGTGGGAAACGGCCAGAAGGCGGCAGCACTTCTCCTTACCAAATCCGGTTACTAGGGCAACAGAGCCATAATGGAAGTTGTGTTGTAAGTTGTAAATTAGAATGCAGGGCGCCAGGAAAAAGCCCCTTAGGTTTATGCCTCGTTACTTGCCGTTCGTTTTTTAAATTTAATTTTTATTTTGTATCAGGGCAAATTTGATTACAATGTTTTGCTTGTTCTAGGTGTGCAAGATGTGGTTGTTTCACACGTATACATATATCTATTCTTCTTCGGGTCCTTCTCCCATGTAGCTTATGACGCAATGTTGAGTAGAGTCCTCTTGATATGCCGTAGGTCTGTGGTGATTTTATATTTCACATGTGTTTGTATATCTCTGTTAACCCCAATGTCCTGATGTATCCAATCCTCACACCTTTCCGTTTGGTGAACCATAAGTTTGCTTAATGAATCTGTGATTGGATGTCTCTGTGGAAATATCTTCACTGGTATCAATTTTTAGGTAACCCCTATAAGTGATATCGTACGTTAGGTGTCTTTCGCTTTCTCGCTTACTGCAAGTTGCGTGATCACCTCTAGACTCATCTGTGGTGCTACGAGTGGCATTGATTCATTTTTTACCCAAGCTAGTATTCCATCTCTACACGTAGCAGTTCTTCTTTGTCCACTCATCTGTTGATGGACTTTTGGTTGCTTCCACGCCTTGGCTATGGTAATACTGCTGCAGTGCAGATTTCCTGCCTGTGTCTTTCCAATTCTGTCTTCTTAGGCTATAGGCCACGGAGTGGGCCTGCTGGATCGTAGGGTAGCTGAATGTGTACCTTTTACAGGCACCTCCATTCTGTTCCCATGAGTGGCTCTTACCAGGTTACGTCCCACTTGAGACTGAGGGTATGCATGTCTCCACAACCTCTTCAGCATTGATCGTTTGTAGTTTCTTTGCTGATGGTTATTCTGACTGGTGTGAGTCGATAGCTCTTTGTGGTTGGATTTGCATGTGTCTCATAATCCCTTGAAATTGAGCTTTGAGGCATGTCCTTTTATTTTTCAAACTGTTACGACAGCTTACGTCTTCAAATTGTTTTCTTGAAATATGTGCCACATTTTGAAATATTTTGGCCTTTACCTGCGTCAGGACATTTTGAGGGCAGGTTTCCTTTGCAGCCCTGCAGTACTTGTGCATATGAAGTGACCATTCGCACAGATTTCCGAGCTGCTGTTGCAGGTATCGGCCAGAGGCCGGCAGCATGTCTACCTTGCCCACTCTGGTACCTAGGGAGACAGACCTTCCTGCCAGTGGTGTTCCTCAGATATCAATTAGACTGCCATGTGCCCTGATAAACCCCCCAAAGCTTATGTGTCCTTACTCATGTTTGTTTTTTGAATTCATATTTTCTAGTGGAGTACTATTCCATCGTGTACATGGACCACTTCTTCTTGGTGCAGTCCTCTGTTGATGGACATTTTCGTTGCTTCCAAGTGTCGGCTATGGTAAGTATTGCCGGGGTGCAGGATTGCCAGCCTGTGCCTTTTGATTCTCGTTTTCTCAGGTGATAGGCCCAGCAGTGGGCGTGACTGATTGACTAGTAGCTCAACGTTTCCCTTTTCAAAGCACCGCCACTGTGTTTTCATCAGTGGCTCTTACCACGTCCCCCCTAGAACCGAGGGTACGCGTTTCTCCACATTTATTGTTTGCAGCATTTTTGCTAATGGCCATTCCGAGTGCTGTGAGCGGATAGGTTTTTGTAATTTGGGTTTGCATGTCTTTAAAAATTCCTAAAATTCATCATTTTTCCACGCCTGTTTCTTTTCTTTAAAAAAGAAAAGAAAAGAAAAGAAAAACGTGGGGGTACAGTATACCTCTTGAAATCGTTTCCTTGGAATGTTGCCCTCTTTCGAATTTTTGGTCGATGTTTGACCCCAGGATTTTTTTGGAGGGCAGGTGTTATTTACAGGCCTGCACGTTTGGTGACTATTTAATGACCATTAGCACTGGGTTTAAAGCTGCTGTTTTGGGAGACGGCCACAAGGCGGCAGCATTTCTCCATTCCCAAA
Organism: Pseudorca crassidens; assembly: GCF_039906515.1. Taxonomy (NCBI): domain Eukaryota; kingdom Metazoa; phylum Chordata; class Mammalia; order Artiodactyla; family Delphinidae; genus Pseudorca; species Pseudorca crassidens. The sequence goes on along the minus strand of NC_090317.1, from coordinate 123,726,328 downwards.
TCTGGGTACTAGGGCAGCAGAGCCTTTCTGGAAGTCGTGTTCCTAGGTTGTAAATTAGAATGGAACGTGCCAGGAGAAACGCCCATAAGTTTATGTCGCATCACTTCTGGTTGGTCTTTTAAATGATTTTAATCGGGGTAATGATTAGACTACTGTTTGTCCTGGGTGTACACAATCTGGTTCATTTGTACATTATATACGTCTATTCATGTACAGATCCTCTTCCCATGTGAAATATTACAGAGTGTTCCGTACACCTCCCTTGCTACGTGGTCGGTCTTTTTGATATATGTGTATAACGTGTATTTGTATACGTATGGTAACGCTAACCTTAATTTATCCATTCCGCCCACCTTTCCTTTTAGATAAGCGTAGTTGTTTTCTAAGTCTGTGAGCGTCTTTCTCTGTGCAAGTATGTTCATTTGTGTCAGTTATTAGATAACGCCTATAAGTGATATCATAGGATGTAGGTCTTTGGCTTTCCGACTTACCCCATGTTCTGTGATCATCTCCAAGCTCGTCTGTGGTGCCTGAAAGAGCAGTGTTTCATTGTTTTCCGTGGTTAATATTCCATTGCGTACGTGGACCACTTCTTCTTAATCCATTCGTCTGTTGATGGACATTTTGGTAGCTTCACCGTCTTGGCTATTGTGAATAAGGCCGCAGTGCAGCTGTTGCAGCCCGGGTCTTCTCGCTTCTGGTCTTCTCAGGTGAGAGGCCCAGGGGTGTGACTGCTGGATTGAACGGTACCTCAATTTTTACTTCTAAAGGCAGCTCCTTTCTGTTCTTATTGGCTGTTAGCACTTTACATCTCACCAGCAGCTAGAGGGTACACAGTTCTCTAAAGCCCCTTCAGTATTGATTGTTTGTAGAATTTTTGCTGATCGTCAGTCGACGGGTGTGAGTTGCAAACTTTTTGTAGATTAGATTTGCATGAGTCTAATAATTCCTGAGGTTGAGCTTTTATCCACTTTCCTTTTTATTTATTTACTTATTTATTTTTGCGGTACGCGGGCCTCTCACTGTTTCGGCCTCTCCCGTTGCGGAGCACAGGCTCTGGACACGCAGGCTCAGCGGCCCTGGCTCACGGGCCCAGCCACTCCACGGCATGTGGGATCTTCCCGCACCGGGGCACGAACCCGTGTCCCCTGCGTCGGCAGGCGGACTCTCAACCACTGCGCCACCGGGGAAGCCCCTGTTTTGAATTGTTTCGTCCCTTCCCTACCTCAGCACAATATTTTAGGGCAGGTGTCCTTTACGGCCCTGAGTCCTTGTGACTATTAAGTGACCATTAGCTGCGGGCTTAAAGCCGCTCTTGCGGGAAACGGCCACAAGGCGGCAGCATTTCTACCTTTGCAGCTCTGGGTTCTTGGGCGACAGAGCTTTCCTGGAAATGGTGTTAGTAGCCTGCAGATGAGAGGGGAATGTGCCAGGGCAAACCCCCAAGAGCTTATATCTCCTACTTCTTGTTTTTTAAATTAAATTTTTATGACGTGTCAGAGCAAATTTGATAAAAAAAGTGTAGTTTCTCCTAAGTGTACAGAATCTGGTTCATCACATCAACGTATCCGTCTATTCCTCTTTGGATCCTTTCCCGTGTAGGTTATTATAGAGTGTTGAGTAGACCTCTTGGCGTTCCATAGGTATTTTGTGATTATATATTTCATCTGTATTAGTACACGTCTGTTAACCCCCATATCATAATTCATACATTCCTTTCACCTTTCCATTTGGTTAAACGTAATTTTGTTTTCTTAATCCATGCTTTTCCTTCTCTTGGAAATAAGTTCATGAGTATCAATTTTGAGGTAACACCTATAAGTGATGTCATAGGATATCTGTCTTTCAGTTTCTTTCTTACTTCAAGTGGGGTGGTTATCTCTAGGTCCTTATATGGTGGTGCAAACGGCACTGTTTCATTGTTTTCCGTGGCTAATATTCCACTGTTGACATGGACCGCTTCCTCTTTGTGCATTTTCCTGTTGCTGGACATTTTGGTTTCTTCCAAGTCTTGGCTATATTAAATGTTTCTGCCGTGCAGGATTGCCAGCCTGTGTCTCTTCCATTCTGCTCTGCTCAGGTGATAGGCGCATCAGAGGACCTACCAGATCGCGTGGTAGCTCAGTTTTTACCCTTAAACGCACCTCCATTATGTTCTCCCTGCCGGCTGTTACCAGTTTACATCCCCCCAGCAGCTAGTGGGTACACAGTTTTCTGAAACCCCTTCAGCATTTATTCTTTGTAGACTTTTTGCTGAAGATCATTCTGACGGCTGTGAGGTGAACATTTCTGTAGATTGGATTTGCATGGCTCTATTAATTGCTGATGTTGAGCATTTTTAAATCCCCTTTTATTTTAAAGGAAAAAAAAGAAGACAGAATGGGCGTGAAACATGCCTCTTGAAATTGTCTTCTTGAAATGTTGACGTCTTTTGAATTTTCTGGTCGATTTACGACCCCAGGATTCTTTTTTTTTTTTTTTTGATGGCAGGTGTCATTTACGGGCCTGCAATTCTTTTGAATATTAAGTGACCATTAGCGCTGTTGTGGGAAACGGCCAGAAGGCGGCAGCACTTCTCCTTACCAAATCCGGTTACTAGGGCAACAGAGCCATAATGGAAGTTGTGTTGTAAGTTGTAAATTAGAATGCAGGGCGCCAGGAAAAAGCCCCTTAGGTTTATGCCTCGTTACTTGCCGTTCGTTTTTTAAATTTAATTTTTATTTTGTATCAGGGCAAATTTGATTACAATGTTTTGCTTGTTCTAGGTGTGCAAGATGTGGTTGTTTCACACGTATACATATATCTATTCTTCTTCGGGTCCTTCTCCCATGTAGCTTATGACGCAATGTTGAGTAGAGTCCTCTTGATATGCCGTAGGTCTGTGGTGATTTTATATTTCACATGTGTTTGTATATCTCTGTTAACCCCAATGTCCTGATGTATCCAATCCTCACACCTTTCCGTTTGGTGAACCATAAGTTTGCTTAATGAATCTGTGATTGGATGTCTCTGTGGAAATATCTTCACTGGTATCAATTTTTAGGTAACCCCTATAAGTGATATCGTACGTTAGGTGTCTTTCGCTTTCTCGCTTACTGCAAGTTGCGTGATCACCTCTAGACTCATCTGTGGTGCTACGAGTGGCATTGATTCATTTTTTACCCAAGCTAGTATTCCATCTCTACACGTAGCAGTTCTTCTTTGTCCACTCATCTGTTGATGGACTTTTGGTTGCTTCCACGCCTTGGCTATGGTAGTACTGCTGCAGTGCAGATTTCCTGCCTGTGTCTTTCCAATTCTGTCTTCTTAGGCTATAGGCCACGGAGTGGGCCTGCTGGATCGTAGGGTAGCTGAATGTGTACCTTTTACAGGCACCTCCATTCTGTTCCCATGAGTGGCTCTTACCAGGTTACGTCCCACTTGAGACTGAGGGTATGCATGTCTCCACAACCTCTTCAGCATTGATCGTTTGTAGTTTCTTTGCTGATGGTTATTCTGACTGGTGTGAGTCGATAGCTCTTTGTGGTTGGATTTGCATGTGTCTCATAATCCCTTGAAATTGAGCTTTGAGGCATGTCCTTTTATTTTTCAAACTGTTACGACAGCTTACGTCTTCAAATTGTTTTCTTGAAATATGTGCCACATTTTGAAATATTTTGGCCTTTACCTGCGTCAGGACATTTTGAGGGCAGGTTTCCTTTGCAGCCCTGCAGTACTTGTGCATATGAAGTGACCATTCGCACAGATTTCCGAGCTGCTGTTGCAGGTATCGGCCAGAGGCCGGCAGCATGTCTACCTTGCCCACTCTGGTACCTAGGGAGACAGACCTTCCTGCCAGTGGTGTTCCTCAGATATCAATTAGACTGCCATGTGCCCTGATAAACCCCCCAAAGCTTATGTGTCCTTACTCATGTTTGTTTTTTGAATTCATATTTTCTAGTGGAGTACTATTCCATCGTGTACATGGACCACTTCTTCTTGGTGCAGTCCTCTGTTGATGGACATTTTCGTTGCTTCCAAGTGTCGGCTATGGTAAGTATTGCCGGGGTGCAGGATTGCCAGCCTGTGCCTTTTGATTCTCGTTTTCTCAGGTGATAGGCCCAGCAGTGGGCGTGACTGATTGACTAGTAGCTCAACGTTTCCCTTTTCAAAGCACCGCCACTGTGTTTTCATCAGTGGCTCTTACCACGTCCCCCCTAGAACCGAGGGTACGCGTTTCTCCACATTTATTGTTTGCAGCATTTTTGCTAATGGCCATTCCGAGTGCTGTGAGCGGATAGGTTTTTGTAATTTGGGTTTGCATGTCTTTAAAAATTTCTAAAATTCATCATTTTTCCACGCCTGTTTCTTTTCTTTAAAAAAGAAAAGAAAAGAAAAGAAAAACGTGGGGGTACAGTATACCTCTTGAAATCGTTTCCTTGGAATGTTGCCCTCTTTCGAATTTTTGGTCGATGTTTGACCCCAGGATTTTTTTGGAGGGCAGGTGTTATTTACAGGCCTGCACGTTTGGTGACTATTTAATGACCATTAGCACTGGGTTTAAAGCTGCTGTTTTGGGAGACGGCCACAAGGCGGCAGCATTTCTCCATTCCCAAATCTGGGTACTAGGGCAGCAGAGCCTTTCTGGAAGTCGTGTTCCTAGGTTGTAAATTAGAATGGAACGTGCCAGGAGAAACGCCCATAAGTTTATGTCGCATCACTTCTGGTTGGTCTTTTAAATGATTTTAATCGGGGTAATGATTAGACTACTGTTTGTCCTGGGTGTACACAATCTGGTTCATTTGTACATTATATACGTCTATTCATGTACAGATCCTCTTCCCATGTGAAATATTACAGAGTGTTCCGTACACCTCCCTTGCTACGTGGTCGGTCTTTTTGATATATGTGTATAACGTGTATTTGTATATGTATGGTAACGCTAACCTTAATTTATCCATTCCGCCCACCTTTCCTTTTAGATAAGCGTAGTTGTTTTCTAAGTCTGTGAGCGTCTTTCTCTGTGCAAGTATGTTCATTTGTGTCAGTTATTAGATAACGCCTATAAGTGATATCATAGGATGTAGGTCTTTGGCTTTCCGACTTACCCCATGTTCTGTGATCATCTCCAAGCTCGTCTGTGGTGCCTGAAAGAGCAGTGTTTCATTGTTTTCCGTGGTTAATATTCCATTGCGTACGTGGACCACTTCTTCTTAATCCATTCGTCTGTTGATGGACATTTTGGTAGCTTCACCGTCTTGGCTATTGTGAATAAGGCCGCAGTGCAGCTGTTGCAGCCCGGGTCTTCTCGCTTCTGGTCTTCTCAGGTGAGAGGCCCAGGGGTGTGACTGCTGGATTGAACGGTACCTCAATTTTTACTTCTAAAGGCAGCTCCTTTCTGTTCTTATTGGCTGTTAGCACTTTACATCTCACCAGCAGCTAGAGGGTACACAGTTCTCTAAAGCCCCTTCAGTATTGATTGTTTGTAGAATTTTTGCTGATCGTCAGTCGACGGGTGTGAGTTGCAAACTTTTTGTAGATTAGATTTGCATGAGTCTAATAATTCCTGAGGTTGAGCTTTTATCCACTTTCCTTTTTATTTATTTATTTATTTACTTATTTATTTTTGCGGTACGCGGGCCTCTCACTGTTTCGGCCTCTCCCGTTGCGGAGCACAGGCTCTGGACGCGCAGGCTCAGCGGCCCTGGCTCACGGGCCCAGCCACTCCACGGCATGTGGGATCTTCCCGCACCGGGGCACGAACCCGTGTCCCCTGCGTCGGCAGGCGGACTCTCAACCACTGCGCCACCGGGGAAGCCCCTGTTTTGAATTGTTTCGTCCATTCCCTACCTCAGCACAATATTTTAGGGCAGGTGTCCTTTACGGCCCTGAGTCCTTGTGACTATTAAGTGACCATTAGCTGCGGGCTTAAAGCCGCTCTTGCGGGAAACGGCCACAAGGCGGCAGCATTTCTACCTTTGCAGCTCTGGGTTCTTGGGCGACAGAGCTTTCCTGGAAATGGTGTTAGTAGCCTGCAGATGAGAGGGGAATGTGCCAGGGCAAACCCCCAAGAGCTTATATCTCCTACTTCTTGTTTTTTAAATTAAATTTTTATGACGTGTCAGAGCAAATTTGATAAAAAAAAGTGTAGTTTCTCCTAAGTGTACAGAATCTGGTTCATCATATCAACGTATCTGTCTATTCCTCTTTGGATCCTTTCCCGTGTAGGTTATTATAGAGTGTTGAGTAGACCTCTTGGCGTTCCATAGGTATTTTGTGATTATATATTTCATCTGTATTAGTACACGTCTGTTAACCCCCATATCATAATTCATACATTCCTTTCACCTTTCCATTTGGTTAAACGTAATTTTGTTTTCTTAATCCATGCTTTTCCTTCTCTTGGAAATAAGTTCATGAGTATCAATTTTGAGGTAACACCTATAAGTGATGTCATAGGATATCTGTCTTTCAGTTTCTTTCTTACTTCAAGTGGGGTGGTTATCTCTAGGTCCTTATATGGTGGTGCAAACGGCACTGTTTCATTGTTTTCCGTGGCTAATATTCCACTGTTGACATGGACCGCTTCCTCTTTGTGCATTTTCCTGTTGCTGGACATTTTGGTTTCTTCCAAGTCTTGGCTATATTAAATGTTTCTGCCGTGCAGGATTGCCAGCCTGTGTCTCTTCCATTCTGCTCTGCTCAGGTGATAGGCGCATCAGAGGACCTACCAGATCGCGTGGTAGCTCAGTTTTTACCCTTAAACGCACCTCCATTATGTTCTCCCTGCCGGCTGTTACCAGTTTACATCCCCCCAGCAGCTAGTGGGTACACAGTTTTCTGAAACCCCTTCAGCATTTATTCTTTGTAGACTTTTTGCTGAAGATCATTCTGACGGCTGTGAGGTGAACATTTCTGTAGATTGGATTTGCATGGCTCTATTAATTGCTGATGTTGAGCATTTTTAAATCCCCTTTTATTTTAAAGGAAAAAAAAGAAGACAGAATGGGCGTGAAACATGCCTCTTGAAATTGTCTTCTTGAAATGTTGACGTCTTTTGAATTTTCTGGTCGATTTACGACCCCAGGATTCTTTTTTTTTTTTTTTTTGATGGCAGGTGTCATTTACAGGCCTGCAATTCTTTTGAATATTAAGTGACCATTAGCGCTGTTGTGGGAAACGGCCAGAAGGCGGCAGCACTTCTCCTTACCAAATCCGGTTACTAGGGCAACAGAGCCATAATGGAAGTTGTGTTGTAAGTTGTAAATTAGAATGCAGGGCGCCAGGAAAAAGCCCCTTAGGTTTATGCCTCGTTACTTGCCGTTCGTTTTTTAAATTTAATTTTTATTTTGTATCAGGGCAAATTTGATTACAATGTTTTGCTTGTTCTAGGTGTGCAAGATGTGGTTGTTTCACACGTATACATATATCTATTCTTCTTCGGGTCCTTCTCCCATGTAGCTTATGACGCAATGTTGAGTAGAGTCCTCTTGATATGCCGTAGGTCTGTGGTGATTTTATATTTCACATGTGTTTGTATATCTCTGTTAACCCCAATGTCCTGATGTATCCAATCCTCACACCTTTCCGTTTGGTGAACCATAAGTTTGCTTAATGAATCTGTGATTGGATGTCTCTGTGGAAATATCTTCACTGGTATCAATTTTTAGGTAACCCCTATAAGTGATATCGTACGTTAGGTGTCTTTCGCTTTCTCGCTTACTGCAAGTTGCGTGATCACCTCTAGACTCATCTGTGGTGCTACGAGTGGCATTGATTCATTTTTTACCCAAGCTAGTATTCCATCTCTACACGTAGCAGTTCTTCTTTGTCCACTCATCTGTTGATGGACTTTTGGTTGCTTCCACGCCTTGGCTATGGTAATACTGCTGCAGTGCAGATTTCCTGCCTGTGTCTTTCCAATTCTGTCTTCTTAGGCTATAGGCCACGGAGTGGGCCTGCTGGATCGTAGGGTAGCTGAATGTGTACCTTTTACAGGCACCTCCATTCTGTTCCCATGAGTGGCTCTTACCAGGTTACGTCCCACTTGAGACTGAGGGTATGCATGTCTCCACAACCTCTTCAGCATTGATCGTTTGTAGTTTCTTTGCTGATGGTTATTCTGACTGGTGTGAGTCGATAGCTCTTTGTGGTTGGATTTGCATGTGTCTCATAATCCCTTGAAATTGAGCTTTGAGGCATGTCCTTTTATTTTTCAAACTGTTACGACAGCTTACGTCTTCAAATTGTTTTCTTGAAATATGTGCCACATTTTGAAATATTTTGGCCTTTACCTGCGTCAGGACATTTTGAGGGCAGGTTTCCTTTGCAGCCCTGCAGTACTTGTGCATATGAAGTGACCATTCGCACAGATTTCCGAGCTGCTGTTGCAGGTATCGGCCAGAGGCCGGCAGCATGTCTACCTTGCCCACTCTGGTACCTAGGGAGACAGACCTTCCTGCCAGTGGTGTTCCTCAGATATCAATTAGACTGCCATGTGCCCTGATAAACCCCCCAAAGCTTATGTGTCCTTACTCATGTTTGTTTTTTGAATTCATATTTTCTAGTGGAGTACTATTCCATCGTGTACATGGACCACTTCTTCTTGGTGCAGTCCTCTGTTGATGGACATTTTCGTTGCTTCCAAGTGTCGGCTATGGTAAGTATTGCCGGGGTGCAGGATTGCCAGCCTGTGCCTTTTGATTCTCGTTTTCTCAGGTGATAGGCCCAGCAGTGGGCGTGACTGATTGACTAGTAGCTCAACGTTTCCCTTTTCAAAGCACCGCCACTGTGTTTTCATCAGTGGCTCTTACCACGTCCCCCCTAGAACCGAGGGTACGCGTTTCTCCACATTTATTGTTTGCAGCATTTTTGCTAATGGCCATTCCGAGTGCTGTGAGCGGATAGGTTTTTGTAATTTGGGTTTGCATGTCTTTAAAAATTCCTAAAATTCATCATTTTTCCACGCCTGTTTCTTTTCTTTAAAAAAGAAAAGAAAAGAAAAGAAAAACGTGGGGGTACAGTATACCTCTTGAAATCGTTTCCTTGGAATGTTGCCCTCTTTCGAATTTTTGGTCGATGTTTGACCCCAGGATTTTTTTGGAGGGCAGGTGTTATTTACAGGCCTGCACGTTTGGTGACTATTTAATGACCATTAGCACTGGGTTTAAAGCTGCTGTTTTGGGAGACGGCCACAAGGCGGCAGCATTTCTCCATTCCCAAATCTGGGTACTAGGGCAGCAGAGCCTTTCTGGAAGTCGTGTTCCTAGGTTGTAAATTAGAATGGAACGTGCCAGGAGAAACGCCCATAAGTTTATGTCGCATCACTTCTGGTTGGTCTTTTAAATGATTTTAATCGGGGTAATGATTAGACTACTGTTTGTCCTGGGTGTACACAATCTGGTTCATTTGTACATTATATACGTCTATTCATGTACAGATCCTCTTCCCATGTGAAATATTACAGAGTGTTCCGTACACCTCCCTTGCTACGTGGTCGGTCTTTTTGATATATGTGTATAACGTGTATTTGTATACGTATGGTAACGCTAACCTTAATTTATCCATTCCGCCCACCTTTCCTTTTAGATAAGCGTAGTTGTTTTCTAAGTCTGTGAGCGTCTTTCTCTGTGCAAGTATGTTCATTTGTGTCAGTTATTAGATAACGCCTATAAGTGATATCATAGGATGTAGGTCTTTGGCTTTCCGACTTACCCCATGTTCTGTGATCATCTCCAAGCTCGTCTGTGGTGCCTGAAAGAGCAGTGTTTCATTGTTTTCCGTGGTTAATATTCCATTGCGTACGTGGACCACTTCTTCTTAATCCATTCGTCTGTTGATGGACATTTTGGTAGCTTCACCGTCTTGGCTATTGTGAATAAGGCCGCAGTGCAGCTGTTGCAGCCCGGGTCTTCTCGCTTCTGGTCTTCTCAGGTGAGAGGCCCAGGGGTGTGACTGCTGGATTGAACGGTACCTCAATTTTTACTTCTAAAGGCAGCTCCTTTCTGTTCTTATTGGCTGTTAGCACTTTACATCTCACCAGCAGCTAGAGGGTACACAGTTCTCTAAAGCCCCTTCAGTATTGATTGTTTGTAGAATTTTTGCTGATCGTCAGTCGACGGGTGTGAGTTGCAAACTTTTTGTAGATTAGATTTGCATGAGTCTAATAATTCCTGAGGTTGAGCTTTTATCCACTTTCCTTTTTATTTATTTACTTATTTATTTTTGCGGTACGCGGGCCTCTCACTGTTTCGGCCTCTCCCGTTGCGGAGCACAGGCTCTGGACACGCAGGCTCAGCGGCCCTGGCTCACGGGCCCAGCCACTCCACGGCATGTGGGATCTTCCCGCACCGGGGCACGAACCCGTGTCCCCTGCGTCGGCAGGCGGACTCTCAACCACTGCGCCACCGGGGAAGCCCCTGTTTTGAATTGTTTCGTCCCTTCCCTACCTCAGCACAATATTTTAGGGCAGGTGTCCTTTACGGCCCTGAGTCCTTGTGACTATTAAGTGACCATTAGCTGCGGGCTTAAAGCCGCTCTTGCGGGAAACGGCCACAAGGCGGCAGCATTTCTACCTTTGCAGCTCTGGGTTCTTGGGCGACAGAGCTTTCCTGGAAATGGTGTTAGTAGCCTGCAGATGAGAGGGGAATGTGCCAGGGCAAACCCCCAAGAGCTTATATCTCCTACTTCTTGTTTTTTAAATTAAATTTTTATGACGTGTCAGAGCAAATTTGATAAAAAAAGTGTAGTTTCTCCTAAGTGTACAGAATCTGGTTCATCACATCAACGTATCCGTCTATTCCTCTTTGGATCCTTTCCCGTGTAGGTTATTATAGAGTGTTGAGTAGACCTCTTGGCGTTCCATAGGTATTTTGTGATTATATATTTCATCTGTATTAGTACACGTCTGTTAACCCCCATATCATAATTCATACATTCCTTTCACCTTTCCATTTGGTTAAACGTAATTTTGTTTTCTTAATCCATGCTTTTCCTTCTCTTGGAAATAAGTTCATGAGTATCAATTTTGAGGTAACACCTATAAGTGATGTCATAGGATATCTGTCTTTCAGTTTCTTTCTTACTTCAAGTGGGGTGGTTATCTCTAGGTCCTTATATGGTGGTGCAAACGGCACTGTTTCATTGTTTTCCGTGGCTAATATTCCACTGTTGACATGGACCGCTTCCTCTTTGTGCATTTTCCTGTTGCTGGACATTTTGGTTTCTTCCAAGTCTTGGCTATATTAAATGTTTCTGCCGTGCAGGATTGCCAGCCTGTGTCTCTTCCATTCTGCTCTGCTCAGGTGATAGGCGCATCAGAGGACCTACCAGATCGCGTGGTAGCTCAGTTTTTACCCTTAAACGCACCTCCATTATGTTCTCCCTGCCGGCTGTTACCAGTTTACATCCCCCCAGCAGCTAGTGGGTACACAGTTTTCTGAAACCCCTTCAGCATTTATTCTTTGTAGACTTTTTGCTGAAGATCATTCTGACGGCTGTGAGGTGAACATTTCTGTAGATTGGATTTGCATGGCTCTATTAATTGCTGATGTTGAGCATTTTTAAATCCCCTTTTATTTTAAAGGAAAAAAAAGAAGACAGAATGGGCGTGAAACATGCCTCTTGAAATTGTCTTCTTGAAATGTTGACGTCTTTTGAATTTTCTGGTCGATTTACGACCCCAGGATTCTTTTTTTTTTTTTTTGATGGCAGGTGTCATTTACGGGCCTGCAATTCTTTTGAATATTAAGTGACCATTAGCGCTGTTGTGGGAAACGGCCAGAAGGCGGCAGCACTTCTCCTTACCAAATCCGGTTACTAGGGCAACAGAGCCATAATGGAAGTTGTGTTGTAAGTTGTAAATTAGAATGCAGGGCGCCAGGAAAAAGCCCCTTAGGTTTATGCCTCGTTACTTGCCGTTCGTTTTTTAAATTTAATTTTTATTTTGTATCAGGGCAAATTTGATTACAATGTTTTGCTTGTTCTAGGTGTGCAAGATGTGGTTGTTTCACACGTATACATATATCTATTCTTCTTCGGGTCCTTCTCCCATGTAGCTTATGACGCAATGTTGAGTAGAGTCCTCTTGATATGCCGTAGGTCTGTGGTGATTTTATATTTCACATGTGTTTGTATATCTCTGTTAACCCCAATGTCCTGATGTATCCAATCCTCACACCTTTCCGTTTGGTGAACCATAAGTTTGCTTAATGAATCTGTGATTGGATGTCTCTGTGGAAATATCTTCACTGGTATCAATTTTTAGGTAACCCCTATAAGTGATATCGTACGTTAGGTGTCTTTCGCTTTCTCGCTTACTGCAAGTTGCGTGATCACCTCTAGACTCATCTGTGGTGCTACGAGTGGCATTGATTCATTTTTTACCCAAGCTAGTATTCCATCTCTACACGTAGCAGTTCTTCTTTGTCCACTCATCTGTTGATGGACTTTTGGTTGCTTCCACGCCTTGGCTATGGTAGTACTGCTGCAGTGCAGATTTCCTGCCTGTGTCTTTCCAATTCTGTCTTCTTAGGCTATAGGCCACGGAGTGGGCCTGCTGGATCGTAGGGTAGCTGAATGTGTACCTTTTACAGGCACCTCCATTCTGTTCCCATGAGTGGCTCTTACCAGGTTACGTCCCACTTGAGACTGAGGGTATGCATGTCTCCACAACCTCTTCAGCATTGATCGTTTGTAGTTTCTTTGCTGATGGTTATTCTGACTGGTGTGAGTCGATAGCTCTTTGTGGTTGGATTTGCATGTGTCTCATAATCCCTTGAAATTGAGCTTTGAGGCATGTCCTTTTATTTTTCAAACTGTTACGACAGCTTACGTCTTCAAATTGTTTTCTTGAAATATGTGCCACATTTTGAAATATTTTGGCCTTTACCTGCGTCAGGACATTTTGAGGGCAGGTTTCCTTTGCAGCCCTGCAGTACTTGTGCATATGAAGTGACCATTCGCACAGATTTCCGAGCTGCTGTTGCAGGTATCGGCCAGAGGCCGGCAGCATGTCTACCTTGCCCACTCTGGTACCTAGGGAGACAGACCTTCCTGCCAGTGGTGTTCCTCAGATATCAATTAGACTGCCATGTGCCCTGATAAACCCCCCAAAGCTTATGTGTCCTTACTCATGTTTGTTTTTTGAATTCATATTTTCTAGTGGAGTACTATTCCATCGTGTACATGGACCACTTCTTCTTGGTGCAGTCCTCTGTTGATGGACATTTTCGTTGCTTCCAAGTGTCGGCTATGGTAAGTATTGCCGGGGTGCAGGATTGCCAGCCTGTGCCTTTTGATTCTCGTTTTCTCAGGTGATAGGCCCAGCAGTGGGCGTGACTGATTGACTAGTAGCTCAACGTTTCCCTTTTCAAAGCACCGCCACTGTGTTTTCATCAGTGGCTCTTACCACGTCCCCCCTAGAACCGAGGGTACGCGTTTCTCCACATTTATTGTTTGCAGCATTTTTGCTAATGGCCATTCCGAGTGCTGTGAGCGGATAGGTTTTTGTAATTTGGGTTTGCATGTCTTTAAAAATTCCTAAAATTCATCATTTTTCCACGCCTGTTTCTTTTCTTTAAAAAAGAAAAGAAAAGAAAAGAAAAACGTGGGGGTACAGTATACCTCTTGAAATCGTTTCCTTGGAATGTTGCCCTCTTTCGAATTTTTGGTCGATGTTTGACCCCAGGATTTTTTTGGAGGGCAGGTGTTATTTACAGGCCTGCACGTTTGGTGACTATTTAATGACCATTAGCACTGGGTTTAAAGCTGCTGTTTTGGGAGACGGCCACAAGGCGGCAGCATTTCTCCATTCCCAAATCTGGGTACTAGGGCAGCAGAGCCTTTCTGGAAGTCGTGTTCCTAGGTTGTAAATTAGAATGGAACGTGCCAGGAGAAACGCCCATAAGTTTATGTCGCATCACTTCTGGTTGGTCTTTTAAATGATTTTAATCGGGGTAATGATTAGACTACTGTTTGTCCTGGGTGTACACAATCTGGTTCATTTGTACATTATATACGTCTATTCATGTACAGATCCTCTTCCCATGTGAAATATTACAGAGTGTTCCGTACACCTCCCTTGCTACGTGGTCGGTCTTTTTGATATATGTGTATAACGTGTATTTGTATACGTATGGTAACGCTAACCTTAATTTATCCATTCCGCCCACCTTTCCTTTTAGATAAGCGTAGTTGTTTTCTAAGTCTGTGAGCGTCTTTCTCTGTGCAAGTATGTTCATTTGTGTCAGTTATTAGATAACGCCTATAAGTGATATCATAGGATGTAGGTCTTTGGCTTTCCGACTTACCCCATGTTCTGTGATCATCTCCAAGCTCGTCTGTGGTGCCTGAAAGAGCAGTGTTTCATTGTTTTCCGTGGTTAATATTCCATTGCGTACGTGGACCACTTCTTCTTAATCCATTCGTCTGTTGATGGACATTTTGGTAGCTTCACCGTCTTGGCTATTGTGAATAAGGCCGCAGTGCAGCTGTTGCAGCCCGGGTCTTCTCGCTTCTGGTCTTCTCAGGTGAGAGGCCCAGGGGTGTGACTGCTGGATTGAACGGTACCTCAATTTTTACTTCTAAAGGCAGCTCCTTTCTGTTCTTATTGGCTGTTAGCACTTTACATCTCACCAGCAGCTAGAGGGTACACAGTTCTCTAAAGCCCCTTCAGTATTGATTGTTTGTAGAATTTTTGCTGATCGTCAGTCGACGGGTGTGAGTTGCAAACTTTTTGTAGATTAGATTTGCATGAGTCTAATAATTCCTGAGGTTGAGCTTTTATCCACTTTCCTTTTTATTTATTTACTTATTTATTTTTGCGGTACGCGGGCCTCTCACTGTTTCGGCCTCTCCCGTTGCGGAGCACAGGCTCTGGACGCGCAGGCTCAGCGGCCCTGGCTCACGGGCCCAGCCACTCCACGGCATGTGGGATCTTCCCGCACCGGGGCACGAACCCGTGTCCCCTGCGTCGGCAGGCGGACTCTCAACCACTGCGCCACCGGGGAAGCCCCTGTTTTGAATTGTTTCGTCCGTTCCCTACCTCAGCACAATATTTTAGGGCAGGTGTCCTTTACGGCCCTGAGTCCTTGTGACTATTAAGTGACCATTAGCTGCGGGCTTAAAGCCGCTCTTGCGGGAAACGGCCACAAGGCGGCAGCATTTCTACCTTTGCAGCTCTGGGTTCTTGGGCGACAGAGCTTTCCTGGAAATGGTGTTAGTAGCCTGCAGATGAGAGGGGAATGTGCCAGGGCAAACCCCCAAGAGCTTATATCTCCTACTTCTTGTTTTTTAAATTAAATTTTTATGACGTGTCAGAGCAAATTTGATAAAAAAAGTGTAGTTTCTCCTAAGTGTACAGAATCTGGTTCATCACATCAACGTATCCGTCTATTCCTCTTTGGATCCTTTCCCGTGTAGGTTATTATAGAGTGTTGAGTAGACCTCTTGGCGTTCCATAGGTATTTTGTGATTATATATTTCATCTGTATTAGTACACGTCTGTTAACCCCCATATCATAATTCATACATTCCTTTCACCTTTCCATTTGGTTAAACGTAATTTTGTTTTCTTAATCCATGCTTTTCCTTCTCTTGGAAATAAGTTCATGAGTATCAATTTTGAGGTAACACCTATAAGTGATGTCATAGGATATCTGTCTTTCAGTTTCTTTCTTACTTCAAGTGGGGTGGTTATCTCTAGGTCCTTATATGGTGGTGCAAACGGCACTGTTTCATTGTTTTCCGTGGCTAATATTCCACTGTTGACATGGACCGCTTCCTCTTTGTGCATTTTCCTGTTGCTGGACATTTTGGTTTCTTCCAAGTCTTGGCTATATTAAATGTTTCTGCCGTGCAGGATTGCCAGCCTGTGTCTCTTCCATTCTGCTCTGCTCAGGTGATAGGCGCATCAGAGGACCTACCAGATCGCGTGGTAGCTCAGTTTTTACCCTTAAACGCACCTCCATTATGTTCTCCCTGCCGGCTGTTACCAGTTTACATCCCCCCAGCAGCTAGTGGGTACACAGTTTTCTGAAACCCCTTCAGCATTTATTCTTTGTAGACTTTTTGCTGAAGATCATTCTGACGGCTGTGAGGTGAACATTTCTGTAGATTGGATTTGCATGGCTCTATTAATTGCTGATGTTGAGCATTTTTAAATCCCCTTTTATTTTAAAGGAAAAAAAAGAAGACAGAATGGGCGTGAAACATGCCTCTTGAAATTGTCTTCTTGAAATGTTGACGTCTTTTGAATTTTCTGGTCGATTTACGACCCCAGGATTCTTTTTTTTTTTTTTTGATGGCAGGTGTCATTTACAGGCCTGCAATTCTTTTGAATATTAAGTGACCATTAGCGCTGTTGTGGGAAACGGCCAGAAGGCGGCAGCACTTCTCCTTACCAAATCCGGTTACTAGGGCAACAGAGCCATAATGGAAGTTGTGTTGTAAGTTGTAAATTAGAATGCAGGGCGCCAGGAAAAAGCCCCTTAGGTTTATGCCTCGTTACTTGCCGTTCGTTTTTTAAATTTAATTTTTATTTTGTATCAGGGCAAATTTGATTACAATGTTTTGCTTGTTCTAGGTGTGCAAGATGTGGTTGTTTCACACGTATACATATATCTATTCTTCTTCGGGTCCTTCTCCCATGTAGCTTATGACGCAATGTTGAGTAGAGTCCTCTTGATATGCCGTAGGTCTGTGGTGATTTTATATTTCACATGTGTTTGTATATCTCTGTTAACCCCAATGTCCTGATGTATCCAATCCTCACACCTTTCCGTTTGGTGAACCATAAGTTTGCTTAATGAATCTGTGATTGGATGTCTCTGTGGAAATATCTTCACTGGTATCAATTTTTAGGTAACCCCTATAAGTGATATCGTACGTTAGGTGTCTTTCGCTTTCTCGCTTACTGCAAGTTGCGTGATCACCTCTAGACTCATCTGTGGTGCTACGAGTGGCATTGATTCATTTTTTACCCAAGCTAGTATTCCATCTCTACACGTAGCAGTTCTTCTTTGTCCACTCATCTGTTGATGGACTTTTGGTTGCTTCCACGCCTTGGCTATGGTAATACTGCTGCAGTGCAGATTTCCTGCCTGTGTCTTTCCAATTCTGTCTTCTTAGGCTATAGGCCACGGAGTGGGCCTGCTGGATCGTAGGGTAGCTGAATGTGTACCTTTTACAGGCACCTCCATTCTGTTCCCATGAGTGGCTCTTACCAGGTTACGTCCCACTTGAAACTGAGGGTATGCATGTCTCCACAACCTCTTCAGCATTGATCGTTTGTAGTTTCTTTGCTGATGGTTATTCTGACTGGTGTGAGTCGATAGCTCTTTGTGGTTGGATTTGCATGTGTCTCATAATCCCTTGAAATTGAGCTTTGAGGCATGTCCTTTTATTTTTCAAACTGTTACGACAGCTTACGTCTTCAAATTGTTTTCTTGAAATATGTGCCACATTTTGAAATATTTTGGCCTTTACCTGCGTCAGGACATTTTGAGGGCAGGTTTCCTTTGCAGCCCTGCAGTACTTGTGCATATGAAGTGACCATTCGCACAGATTTCCGAGCTGCTGTTGCAGGTATCGGCCAGAGGCCGGCAGCATGTCTACGTTGCCCACTCTGGTACCTAGGGAGACAGACCTTCCTGCCAGTGGTGTTCCTCAGATATCAATTAGACTGCCATGTGCCCTGATAAACCCCCCAAAGCTTATGTGTCCTTACTCATGTTTGTTTTTTGAATTCATATTTTCTAGTGGAGTACTATTCCATCGTGTACATGGACCACTTCTTCTTGGTGCAGTCCTCTGTTGATGGACATTTTCGTTGCTTCCAAGTGTCGGCTATGGTAAGTATTGCCGGGGTGCAGGATTGCCAGCCTGTGCCTTTTGATTCTCGTTTTCTCAGGTGATAGGCCCAGCAGTGGGCGTGACTGATTGACTAGTAGCTCAACGTTTCCCTTTTCAAAGCACCGCCACTGTGTTTTCATCAGTGGCTCTTACCACGTCCCCCCTAGAACCGAGGGTACGCGTTTCTCCACATTTATTGTTTGCAGCATTTTTGCTAATGGCCATTCCGAGTGCTGTGAGCGGATAGGTTTTTGTAATTTGGGTTTGCATGTCTTTAAAAATTCCTAAAATTCATCATTTTTCCACGCCTGTTTCTTTTCTTTAAAAAAGAAAAGAAAAGAAAAGAAAAACGTGGGGGTACAGTATACCTCTTGAAATCGTTTCCTTGGAATGTTGCCCTCTTTCGAATTTTTGGTCGATGTTTGACCCCAGGATTTTTTTGGAGGGCAGGTGTTATTTACAGGCCTGCACGTTTGGTGACTATTTAATGACCATTAGCACTGGGTTTAAAGCTGCTGTTTTGGGAGACGGCCACAAGGCGGCAGCATTTCTCCATTCCCAAATCTGGGTACTAGGGCAGCAGAGCCTTTCTGGAAGTCGTGTTCCTAGGTTGTAAATTAGAATGGAACGTGCCAGGAGAAACGCCCATAAGTTTATGTCGCATCACTTCTGGTTGGTCTTTTAAATGATTTTAATCGGGGTAATGATTAGACTACTGTTTGTCCTGGGTGTACACAATCTGGTTCATTTGTACATTATATACGTCTATTCATGTACAGATCCTCTTCCCATGTGAAATATTACAGAGTGTTCCGTACACCTCCCTTGCTACGTGGTCGGTCTTTTTGATATATGTGTATAACGTGTATTTGTATACGTATGGTAACGCTAACCTTAATTTATCCATTCCGCCCACCTTTCCTTTTAGATAAGCGTAGTTGTTTTCTAAGTCTGTGAGCGTCTTTCTCTGTGCAAGTATGTTCATTTGTGTCAGTTATTAGATAACGCCTATAAGTGATATCATAGGATGTAGGTCTTTGGCTTTCCGACTTACCCCATGTTCTGTGATCATCTCCAAGCTCGTCTGTGGTGCCTGAAAGAGCAGTGTTTCATTGTTTTCCGTGGTTAATATTCCATTGCGTACGTGGACCACTTCTTCTTAATCCATTCGTCTGTTGATGGACATTTTGGTAGCTTCACCGTCTTGGCTATTGTGAATAAGGCCGCAGTGCAGCTGTTGCAGCCCGGGTCTTCTCGCTTCTGGTCTTCTCAGGTGAGAGGCCCAGGGGTGTGACTGCTGGATTGAACGGTACCTCAATTTTTACTTCTAAAGGCAGCTCCTTTCTGTTCTTATTGGCTGTTAGCACTTTACATCTCACCAGCAGCTAGAGGGTACACAGTTCTCTAAAGCCCCTTCAGTATTGATTGTTTGTAGAATTTTTGCTGATCGTCAGTCGACGGGTGTGAGTTGCAAACTTTTTGTAGATTAGATTTGCATGAGTCTAATAATTCCTGAGGTTGAGCTTTTATCCACTTTCCTTTTTATTTATTTACTTATTTATTTTTGCGGTACGCGGGCCTCTCACTGTTTCGGCCTCTCCCGTTGCGGAGCACAGGCTCTGGACGCGCAGGCTCAGCGGCCCTGGCTCACGGGCCCAGCCACTCCACGGCATGTGGGATCTTCCCGCACCGGGGCACGAACCCGTGTCCCCTGCGTCGGCAGGCGGACTCTCAACCACTGCGCCACCGGGGAAGCCCCTGTTTTGAATTGTTTCGTCCGTTCCCTACCTCAGCACAATATTTTAGGGCAGGTGTCCTTTACGGCCCTGAGTCCTTGTGACTATTAAGTGACCATTAGCTGCGGGCTTAAAGCCGCTCTTGCGGGAAACGGCCACAAGGCGGCAGCATTTCTACCTTTGCAGCTCTGGGTTCTTGGGCGACAGAGCTTTCCTGGAAATGGTGTTAGTAGCCTGCAGATGAGAGGGGAATGTGCCAGGGCAAACCCCCAAGAGCTTATATCTCCTACTTCTTGTTTTTTAAATTAAATTTTTATGACGTGTCAGAGCAAATTTGATAAAAAAAGTGTAGTTTCTCCTAAGTGTACAGAATCTGGTTCATCACATCAACGTATCCGTCTATTCCTCTTTGGATCCTTTCCCGTGTAGGTTATTATAGAGTGTTGAGTAGACCTCTTGGCGTTCCATAGGTATTTTGTGATTATATATTTCATCTGTATTAGTACACGTCTGTTAACCCCCATATCATAATTCATACATTCCTTTCACCTTTCCATTTGGTTAAACGTAATTTTGTTTTCTTAATCCATGCTTTTCCTTCTCTTGGAAATAAGTTCATGAGTATCAATTTTGAGGTAACACCTATAAGTGATGTCATAGGATATCTGTCTTTCAGTTTCTTTCTTACTTCAAGTGGGGTGGTTATCTCTAGGTCCTTATATGGTGGTGCAAACGGCACTGTTTCATTGTTTTCCGTGGCTAATATTCCACTGTTGACATGGACCGCTTCCTCTTTGTGCATTTTCGTGTTGCTGGACATTTTGGTTTCTTCCAAGTCTTGGCTATATTAAATGTTTCTGCCGTGCAGGATTGCCAGCCTGTGTCTCTTCCATTCTGCTCTGCTCAGGTGATAGGCGCATCAGAGGACCTACCAGATCGCGTGGTAGCTCAGTTTTTACCCTTAAACGCACCTCCATTATGTTCTCCCTGCCGGCTGTTACCAGTTTACATCCCCCCAGCAGCTAGTGGGTACACAGTTTTCTGAAACCCCTTCAGCATTTATTCTTTGTAGACTTTTTGCTGAAGATCATTCTGACGGCTGTGAGGTGAACATTTCTGTAGATTGGATTTGCATGGCTCTATTAATTGCTGATGTTGAGCATTTTTAAATCCCCTTTTATTTTAAAGGAAAAAAAAGAAGACAGAATGGGCGTGAAACATGCCTCTTGAAATTGTCTTCTTGAAATGTTGACGTCTTTTGAATTTTCTGGTCGATTTACGACCCCAGGATTCTTTTTTTTTTTTTTTGATGGCAGGTGTCATTTACAGGCCTGCAATTCTTTTGAATATTAAGTGACCATTAGCGCTGTTGTGGGAAACGGCCAGAAGGCGGCAGCACTTCTCCTTACCAAATCCGGTTACTAGGGCAACAGAGCCATAATGGAAGTTGTGTTGTAAGTTGTAAATTAGAATGCAGGGCGCCAGGAAAAAGCCCCTTAGGTTTATGCCTCGTTACTTGCCGTTCGTTTTTTAAATTTAATTTTTATTTTGTATCAGGGCAAATTTGATTACAATGTTTTGCTTGTTCTAGGTGTGCAAGATGTGGTTGTTTCACACGTATACATATATCTATTCTTCTTCGGGTCCTTCTCCCATGTAGCTTATGACGCAATGTTGAGTAGAGTCCTCTTGATATGCCGTAGGTCTGTGGTGATTTTATATTTCACATGTGTTTGTATATCTCTGTTAACCCCAATGTCCTGATGTATCCAATCCTCACACCTTTCCGTTTGGTGAACCATAAGTTTGCTTAATGAATCTGTGATTGGATGTCTCTGTGGAAATATCTTCACTGGTATCAATTTTTAGGTAACCCCTATAAGTGATATCGTACGTTAGGTGTCTTTCGCTTTCTCGCTTACTGCAAGTTGCGTGATCACCTCTAGACTCATCTGTGGTGCTACGAGTGGCATTGATTCATTTTTTACCCAAGCTAGTATTCCATCTCTACACGTAGCAGTTCTTCTTTGTCCACTCATCTGTTGATGGACTTTTGGTTGCTTCCACGCCTTGGCTATGGTAGTACTGCTGCAGTGCAGATTTCCTGCCTGTGTCTTTCCAATTCTGTCTTCTTAGGCTATAGGCCACGGAGTGGGCCTGCTGGATCGTAGGGTAGCTGAATGTGTACCTTTTACAGGCACCTCCATTCTGTTCCCATGAGTGGCTCTTACCAGGTTACGTCCCACTTGAGACTGAGGGTATGCATGTTTCCACAACCTCTTCAGCATTGATCGTTTGTAGTTTCTTTGCTGATGGTTATTCTGACTGGTGTGAGTCGATAGCTCTTTGTGGTTGGATTTGCATGTGTCTCATAATCCCTTGAAATTGAGCTTTGAGGCATGTCCTTTTATTTTTCAAACTGTTACGACAGCTTACGTCTTCAAATTGTTTTCTTGAAATATGTGCCACATTTTGAAATATTTTGGCCTTTACCTGCGTCAGGACATTTTGAGGGCAGGTTTCCTTTGCAGCCCTGCAGTACTTGTGCATATGAAGTGACCATTCGCACAGATTTCCGAGCTGCTGTTGCAGGTATCGGCCAGAGGCCGGCAGCATGTCTACGTTGCCCACTCTGGTACCTAGGGAGACAGACCTTCCTGCCAGTGGTGTTCCTCAGATATCAATTAGACTGCCATGTGCCCTGATAAACCCCCCAAAGCTTATGTGTCCTTACTCATGTTTGTTTTTTGAATTCATATTTTCTAGTGGAGTACTATTCCATCGTGTACATGGACCACTTCTTCTTGGTGCAGTCCTCTGTTGATGGACATTTTCGTTGCTTCCAAGTGTCGGCTATGGTAAGTATTGCCGGGGTGCAGGATTGCCAGCCTGTGCCTTTTGATTCTCGTTTTCTCAGGTGATAGGCCCAGCAGTGGGCGTGACTGATTGACTAGTAGCTCAACGTTTCCCTTTTCAAAGCACCGCCACTGTGTTTTCATCAGTGGCTCTTACCACGTCCCCCCTAGAACCGAGGGTACGCGTTTCTCCACATTTATTGTTTGCAGCATTTTTGCTAATGGCCATTCCGAGTGCTGTGAGCGGATAGGTTTTTGTAATTTGGGTTTGCATGTCTTTAAAAATGCCTAAAATTCATCATTTTTCCACGCCTGTTTCTTTTCTTTAAAAAAGAAAAGAAAAGAAAAGAAAAACGTGGGGGTACAGTATACCTCTTGAAATCGTTTCCTTGGAATGTTGCCCTCTTTCGAATTTTTGGTCGATGTTTGACCCCAGGATTTTTTTGGAGGGCAGGTGTTATTTACAGGCCTGCACGTTTGGTGACTATTTAATGACCATTAGCACTGGGTTTAAAGCTGCTGTTTTGGGAGACGGCCACAAGGCGGCAGCATTTCTCCATTCCCAAATCTGGGTACTAGGGCAGCAGAGCCTTTCTGGAAGTCGTGTTCCTAGGTTGTAAATTAGAATGGAACGTGCCAGGAGAAACGCCCATAAGTATGTCGCATCACTTCTGGTTGGTCTTTTAAATGATTTTAATCGGGGTAATGATTAGACTACTGTTTGTCCTGGGTGTACACAATCTGGTTCATTTGTACATTATATACGTCTATTCATGTACAGATCCTCTTCCCATGTGAAATATTACAGAGTGTTCCGTACACCTCCCTTGCTACGTGGTCGGTCTTTTTGATATATGTGTATAACGTGTATTTGTATACGTATGGTAACGCTAACCTTAATTTATCCATTCCGCCCACCTTTCCTTTTAGATAAGCGTAGTTGTTTTCTAAGTCTGTGAGCGTCTTTCTCTGTGCAAGTATGTTCATTTGTGTCAGTTATTAGATAACGCCTATAAGTGATATCATAGGATGTAGGTCTTTGGCTTTCCGACTTACCCCATGTTCTGTGATCATCTCCAAGCTCGTCTGTGGTGCCTGAAAGAGCAGTGTTTCATTGTTTTCCGTGGTTAATATTCCATTGCGTACGTGGACCACTTCTTCTTAATCCATTCGTCTGTTGATGGACATTTTGGTAGCTTCACCGTCTTGGCTATTGTGAATAAGGCCGCAGTGCAGCTGTTGCAGCCCGGGTCTTCTCGCTTCTGGTCTTCTCAGGTGAGAGGCCCAGGGGTGTGACTGCTGGATTGAACGGTACCTCAATTTTTACTTCTAAAGGCAGCTCCTTTCTGTTCTTATTGGCTGTTAGCACTTTACATCTCACCAGCAGCTAGAGGGTACACAGTTCTCTAAAGCCCCTTCAGTATTGATTGTTTGTAGAATTTTTGCTGATCGTCAGTCGACGGGTGTGAGTTGCAAACTTTTTGTAGATTAGATTTGCATGAGTCTAATAATTCCTGAGGTTGAGCTTTTATCCACTTTCCTTTTTATTTATTTACTTATTTATTTTTGCGGTACGCGGGCCTCTCACTGTTTCGGCCTCTCCCGTTGCGGAGCACAGGCTCTGGACGCGCAGGCTCAGCGGCCCTGGCTCACGGGCCCAGCCACTCCACGGCATGTGGGATCTTCCCGCACCGGGGCACGAACCCGTGTCCCCTGCGTCGGCAGGCGGACTCTCAACCACTGCGCCACCGGGGAAGCCCCTGTTTTGAATTGTTTCGTCCGTTCCCTACCTCAGCACAATATTTTAGGGCAGGTGTCCTTTACGGCCCTGAGTCCTTGTGACTATTAAGTGACCATTAGCTGCGGGCTTAAAGCCGCTCTTGCGGGAAACGGCCACAAGGCGGCAGCATTTCTACCTTTGCAGCTCTGGGTTCTTGGGCGACAGAGCTTTCCTGGAAATGGTGTTAGTAGCCTGCAGATGAGAGGGGAATGTGCCAGGGCAAACCCCCAAGAGCTTATATCTCCTACTTCTTGTTTTTTAAATTAAATTTTTATGACGTGTCAGAGCAAATTTGATAAAAAAAGTGTAGTTTCTCCTAAGTGTACAGAATCTGGTTCATCACATCAACGTATCCGTCTATTCCTCTTTGGATCCTTTCCCGTGTAGGTTATTATAGAGTGTTGAGTAGACCTCTTGGCGTTCCATAGGTATTTTGTGATTATATATTTCATCTGTATTAGTACACGTCTGTTAACCCCCATATCATAATTCATACATTCCTTTCACCTTTCCATTTGGTTAAACGTAATTTTGTTTTCTTAATCCATGCTTTTCCTTCTCTTGGAAATAAGTTCATGAGTATCAATTTTGAGGTAACACCTATAAGTGATGTCATAGGATATCTGTCTTTCAGTTTCTTTCTTACTTCAAGTGGGGTGGTTATCTCTAGGTCCTTATATGGTGGTGCAAACGGCACTGTTTCATTGTTTTCCGTGGCTAATATTCCACTGTTGACATGGACCGCTTCCTCTTTGTGCATTTTCGTGTTGCTGGACATTTTGGTTTCTTCCAAGTCTTGGCTATATTAAATGTTTCTGCCGTGCAGGATTGCCAGCCTGTGTCTCTTCCATTCTGCTCTGCTCAGGTGATAGGCGCATCAGAGGACCTACCAGATCGCGTGGTAGCTCAGTTTTTACCCTTAAACGCACCTCCATTATGTTCTCCCTGCCGGCTGTTACCAGTTTACATCCCCCCAGCAGCTAGTGGGTACACAGTTTTCTGAAACCCCTTCAGCATTTATTCTTTGTAGACTTTTTGCTGAAGATCATTCTGACGGCTGTGAGGTGAACATTTCTGTAGATTGGATTTGCATGGCTCTATTAATTGCTGATGTTGAGCATTTTTAAATCCCCTTTTATTTTAAAGGAAAAAAAAGAAGACAGAATGGGCGTGAAACATGCCTCTTGAAATTGTCTTCTTGAAATGTTGACGTCTTTTGAATTTTCTGGTCGATTTACGACCCCAGGATTCTTTTTTTTTTTTTTTGATGGCAGGTGTCATTTACAGGCCTGCAATTCTTTTGAATATTAAGTGACCATTAGCGCTGTTGTGGGAAACGGCCAGAAGGCGGCAGCACTTCTCCTTACCAAATCCGGTTACTAGGGCAACAGAGCCATAATGGAAGTTGTGTTGTAAGTTGTAAATTAGAATGCAGGGCGCCAGGAAAAAGCCCCTTAGGTTTATGCCTCGTTACTTGCCGTTCGTTTTTTAAATTTAATTTTTATTTTGTATCAGGGCAAATTTGATTACAATGTTTTGCTTGTTCTAGGTGTGCAAGATGTGGTTGTTTCACACGTATACATATATCTATTCTTCTTCGGGTCCTTCTCCCATGTAGCTTATGACGCAATGTTGAGTAGAGTCCTCTTGATATGCCGTAGGTCTGTGGTGATTTTATATTTCACATGTGTTTGTA
Organism: Pseudorca crassidens; assembly: GCF_039906515.1. NCBI lineage: Eukaryota > Metazoa > Chordata > Mammalia > Artiodactyla > Delphinidae > Pseudorca > Pseudorca crassidens. The sequence goes on along the minus strand of NC_090317.1, from coordinate 123,700,432 downwards.
TATCTCTGTTAACCCCAATGTCCTGATGTATCCAATCCTCACACCTTTCCGTTTGGTGAACCATAAGTTTGCTTAATGAATCTGTGATTGGATGTCTCTGTGGAAATATCTTCACTGGTATCAATTTTTAGGTAACCCCTATAAGTGATATCGTACGTTAGGTGTCTTTCGCTTTCTCGCTTACTGCAAGTTGCGTGATCACCTCTAGACTCATCTGTGGTGCTACGAGTGGCATTGATTCATTTTTTACCCAAGCTAGTATTCCATCTCTACACGTAGCAGTTCTTCTTTGTCCACTCATCTGTTGATGGACTTTTGGTTGCTTCCACGCCTTGGCTATGGTAGTACTGCTGCAGTGCAGATTTCCTGCCTGTGTCTTTCCAATTCTGTCTTCTTAGGCTATAGGCCACGGAGTGGGCCTGCTGGATCGTAGGGTAGCTGAATGTGTACCTTTTACAGGCACCTCCATTCTGTTCCCATGAGTGGCTCTTACCAGGTTACGTCCCACTTGAGACTGAGGGTATGCATGTTTCCACAACCTCTTCAGCATTGATCGTTTGTAGTTTCTTTGCTGATGGTTATTCTGACTGGTGTGAGTCGATAGCTCTTTGTGGTTGGATTTGCATGTGTCTCATAATCCCTTGAAATTGAGCTTTGAGGCATGTCCTTTTATTTTTCAAACTGTTACGACAGCTTACGTCTTCAAATTGTTTTCTTGAAATATGTGCCACATTTTGAAATATTTTGGCCTTTACCTGCGTCAGGACATTTTGAGGGCAGGTTTCCTTTGCAGCCCTGCAGTACTTGTGCATATGAAGTGACCATTCGCACAGATTTCCGAGCTGCTGTTGCAGGTATCGGCCAGAGGCCGGCAGCATGTCTACGTTGCCCACTCTGGTACCTAGGGAGACAGACCTTCCTGCCAGTGGTGTTCCTCAGATATCAATTAGACTGCCATGTGCCCTGATAAACCCCCCAAAGCTTATGTGTCCTTACTCATGTTTGTTTTTTGAATTCATATTTTCTAGTGGAGTACTATTCCATCGTGTACATGGACCACTTCTTCTTGGTGCAGTCCTCTGTTGATGGACATTTTCGTTGCTTCCAAGTGTCGGCTATGGTAAGTATTGCCGGGGTGCAGGATTGCCAGCCTGTGCCTTTTGATTCTCGTTTTCTCAGGTGATAGGCCCAGCAGTGGGCGTGACTGATTGACTAGTAGCTCAACGTTTCCCTTTTCAAAGCACCGCCACTGTGTTTTCATCAGTGGCTCTTACCACGTCCCCCCTAGAACCGAGGGTACGCGTTTCTCCACATTTATTGTTTGCAGCATTTTTGCTAATGGCCATTCCGAGTGCTGTGAGCGGATAGGTTTTTGTAATTTGGGTTTGCATGTCTTTAAAAATTCCTAAAATTCATCATTTTTCCACGCCTGTTTCTTTTCTTTAAAAAAGAAAAGAAAAGAAAAGAAAAACGTGGGGGTACAGTATACCTCTTGAAATCGTTTCCTTGGAATGTTGCCCTCTTTCGAATTTTTGGTCGATGTTTGACCCCAGGATTTTTTTGGAGGGCAGGTGTTATTTACAGGCCTGCACGTTTGGTGACTATTTAATGACCATTAGCACTGGGTTTAAAGCTGCTGTTTTGGGAGACGGCCACAAGGCGGCAGCATTTCTCCATTCCCAAATCTGGGTACTAGGGCAGCAGAGCCTTTCTGGAAGTCGTGTTCCTAGGTTGTAAATTAGAATGGAACGTGCCAGGAGAAACGCCCATAAGTATGTCGCATCACTTCTGGTTGGTCTTTTAAATGATTTTAATCGGGGTAATGATTAGACTACTGTTTGTCCTGGGTGTACACAATCTGGTTCATTTGTACATTATATACGTCTATTCATGTACAGATCCTCTTCCCATGTGAAATATTACAGAGTGTTCCGTACACCTCCCTTGCTACGTGGTCGGTCTTTTTGATATATGTGTATAACGTGTATTTGTATACGTATGGTAACGCTAACCTTAATTTATCCATTCCGCCCACCTTTCCTTTTAGATAAGCGTAGTTGTTTTCTAAGTCTGTGAGCGTCTTTCTCTGTGCAAGTATGTTCATTTGTGTCAGTTATTAGATAACGCCTATAAGTGATATCATAGGATGTAGGTCTTTGGCTTTCCGACTTACCCCATGTTCTGTGATCATCTCCAAGCTCGTCTGTGGTGCCTGAAAGAGCAGTGTTTCATTGTTTTCCGTGGTTAATATTCCATTGCGTACGTGGACCACTTCTTCTTAATCCATTCGTCTGTTGATGGACATTTTGGTAGCTTCACCGTCTTGGCTATTGTGAATAAGGCCGCAGTGCAGCTGTTGCAGCCCGGGTCTTCTCGCTTCTGGTCTTCTCAGGTGAGAGGCCCAGGGGTGTGACTGCTGGATTGAACGGTACCTCAATTTTTACTTCTAAAGGCAGCTCCTTTCTGTTCTTATTGGCTGTTAGCACTTTACATCTCACCAGCAGCTAGAGGGTACACAGTTCTCTAAAGCCCCTTCAGTATTGATTGTTTGTAGAATTTTTGCTGATCGTCAGTCGACGGGTGTGAGTTGCAAACTTTTTGTAGATTAGATTTGCATGAGTCTAATAATTCCTGAGGTTGAGCTTTTATCCACTTTCCTTTTTATTTATTTACTTATTTATTTTTGCGGTACGCGGGCCTCTCACTGTTTCGGCCTCTCCCGTTGCGGAGCACAGGCTCTGGACGCGCAGGCTCAGCGGCCCTGGCTCACGGGCCCAGCCACTCCACGGCATGTGGGATCTTCCCGCACCGGGGCACGAACCCGTGTCCCCTGCGTCGGCAGGCGGACTCTCAACCACTGCGCCACCGGGGAAGCCCCTGTTTTGAATTGTTTCGTCCGTTCCCTACCTCAGCACAATATTTTAGGGCAGGTGTCCTTTACGGCCCTGAGTCCTTGTGACTATTAAGTGACCATTAGCTGCGGGCTTAAAGCCGCTCTTGCGGGAAACGGCCACAAGGCGGCAGCATTTCTACCTTTGCAGCTCTGGGTTCTTGGGCGACAGAGCTTTCCTGGAAATGGTGTTAGTAGCCTGCAGATGAGAGGGGAATGTGCCAGGGCAAACCCCCAAGAGCTTATATCTCCTACTTCTTGTTTTTTAAATTAAATTTTTATGACGTGTCAGAGCAAATTTGATAAAAAAAGTGTAGTTTCTCCTAAGTGTACAGAATCTGGTTCATCACATCAACGTATCCGTCTATTCCTCTTTGGATCCTTTCCCGTGTAGGTTATTATAGAGTGTTGAGTAGACCTCTTGGCGTTCCATAGGTATTTTGTGATTATATATTTCATCTGTATTAGTACACGTCTGTTAACCCCCATATCATAATTCATACATTCCTTTCACCTTTCCATTTGGTTAAACGTAATTTTGTTTTCTTAATCCATGCTTTTCCTTCTCTTGGAAATAAGTTCATGAGTATCAATTTTGAGGTAACACCTATAAGTGATGTCATAGGATATCTGTCTTTCAGTTTCTTTCTTACTTCAAGTGGGGTGGTTATCTCTAGGTCCTTATATGGTGGTGCAAACGGCACTGTTTCATTGTTTTCCGTGGCTAATATTCCACTGTTGACATGGACCGCTTCCTCTTTGTGCATTTTCCTGTTGCTGGACATTTTGGTTTCTTCCAAGTCTTGGCTATATTAAATGTTTCTGCCGTGCAGGATTGCCAGCCTGTGTCTCTTCCATTCTGCTCTGCTCAGGTGATAGGCGCATCAGAGGACCTACCAGATCGCGTGGTAGCTCAGTTTTTACCCTTAAACGCACCTCCATTATGTTCTCCCTGCCGGCTGTTACCAGTTTACATCCCCCCAGCAGCTAGTGGGTACACAGTTTTCTGAAACCCCTTCAGCATTTATTCTTTGTAGACTTTTTGCTGAAGATCATTCTGACGGCTGTGAGGTGAACATTTCTGTAGATTGGATTTGCATGGCTCTATTAATTGCTGATGTTGAGCATTTTTAAATCCCCTTTTATTTTAAAGGAAAAAAAAGAAGACAGAATGGGCGTGAAACATGCCTCTTGAAATTGTCTTCTTGAAATGTTGACGTCTTTTGAATTTTCTGGTCGATTTACGACCCCAGGATTCTTTTTTTTTTGATGGCAGGTGTCATTTACAGGCCTGCAATTCTTTTGAATATTAAGTGACCATTAGCGCTGTTGTGGGAAACGGCCAGAAGGCGGCAGCACTTCTCCTTACCAAATCCGGTTACTAGGGCAACAGAGCCATAATGGAAGTTGTGTTGTAAGTTGTAAATTAGAATGCAGGGCGCCAGGAAAAAGCCCCTTAGGTTTATGCCTCGTTACTTGCCGTTCGTTTTTTAAATTTAATTTTTATTTTGTATCAGGGCAAATTTGATTACAATGTTTTGCTTGTTCTAGGTGTGCAAGATGTGGTTGTTTCACACGTATACATATATCTATTCTTCTTCGGGTCCTTCTCCCATGTAGCTTATGACGCAATGTTGAGTAGAGTCCTCTTGATATGCCGTAGGTCTGTGGTGATTTTATATTTCACATGTGTTTGTATATCTCTGTTAACCCCAATGTCCTGATGTATCCAATCCTCACACCTTTCCGTTTGGTGAACCATAGGTTTGCTTAATGAATCTGTGATTGGATGTCTCTGTGGAAATATCTTCACTGGTATCAATTTTTAGGTAACCCCTATAAGTGATATCGTACGTTAGGTGTCTTTCGCTTTCTCGCTTACTGCAAGTTGCGTGATCACCTCTAGACTCATCTGTGGTGCTACGAGTGGCATTGATTCATTTTTTACCCAAGCTAGTATTCCATCTCTACACGTAGCAGTTCTTCTTTGTCCACTCATCTGTTGATGGACTTTTGGTTGCTTCCACGCCTTGGCTATGGTAGTACTGCTGCAGTGCAGATTTCCTGCCTGTGTCTTTCCAATTCTGTCTTCTTAGGCTATAGGCCACGGAGTGGGCCTGCTGGATCGTAGGGTAGCTGAATGTGTACCTTTTACAGGCACCTCCATTCTGTTCCCATGAGTGGCTCTTACCAGGTTACGTCCCACTTGAGACTGAGGGTATGCATGTCTCCACAACCTCTTCAGCATTGATCGTTTGTAGTTTCTTTGCTGATGGTTATTCTGACTGGTGTGAGTCGATAGCTCTTTGTGGTTGGATTTGCATGTGTCTCATAATCCCTTGAAATTGAGCTTTGAGGCATGTCCTTTTATTTTTCAAACTGTTACGACAGCTTACGTCTTCAAATTGTTTTCTTGAAATATGTGCCACATTTTGAAATATTTTGGCCTTTACCTGCGTCAGGACATTTTGAGGGCAGGTTTCCTTTGCAGCCCTGCAGTACTTGTGCATATGAAGTGACCATTCGCACAGATTTCCGAGCTGCTGTTGCAGGTATCGGCCAGAGGCCGGCAGCATGTCTACGTTGCCCACTCTGGTACCTAGGGAGACAGACCTTCCTGCCAGTGGTGTTCCTCAGATATCAATTAGACTGCCATGTGCCCTGATAAACCCCCCAAAGCTTATGTGTCCTTACTCATGTTTGTTTTTTGAATTCATATTTTCTAGTGGAGTACTATTCCATCGTGTACATGGACCACTTCTTCTTGGTGCAGTCCTCTGTTGATGGACATTTTCGTTGCTTCCAAGTGTCGGCTATGGTAAGTATTGCCGGGGTGCAGGATTGCCAGCCTGTGCCTTTTGATTCTCGTTTTCTCAGGTGATAGGCCCAGCAGTGGGCGTGACTGATTGACTAGTAGCTCAACGTTTCCCTTTTCAAAGCACCGCCACTGTGTTTTCATCAGTGGCTCTTACCACGTCCCCCCTAGAACCGAGGGTACGCGTTTCTCCACATTTATTGTTTGCAGCATTTTTGCTAATGGCCATTCCGAGTGCTGTGAGCGGATAGGTTTTTGTAATTTGGGTTTGCATGTCTTTAAAAATTCCTAAAATTCATCATTTTTCCACGCCTGTTTCTTTTCTTTAAAAAAGAAAAGAAAAGAAAAGAAAAACGTGGGGGTACAGTATACCTCTTGAAATCGTTTCCTTGGAATGTTGCCCTCTTTCGAATTTTTGGTCGATGTTTGACCCCAGGATTTTTTTGGAGGGCAGGTGTTATTTACAGGCCTGCACGTTTGGTGACTATTTAATGACCATTAGCACTGGGTTTAAAGCTGCTGTTTTGGGAGACGGCCACAAGGCGGCAGCATTTCTCCATTCCCAAATCTGGGTACTAGGGCAGCAGAGCCTTTCTGGAAGTCGTGTTCCTAGGTTGTAAATTAGAATGGAACGTGCCAGGAGAAACGCCCATAAGTTTATGTCGCATCACTTCTGGTTGGTCTTTTAAATGATTTTAATCGGGGTAATGATTAGACTACTGTTTGTCCTGGGTGTACACAATCTGGTTCATTTGTACATTATATACGTCTATTCATGTACAGATCCTCTTCCCATGTGAAATATTACAGAGTGTTCCGTACACCTCCCTTGCTACGTGGTCGGTCTTTTTGATATATGTGTATAACGTGTATTTGTATACGTATGGTAACGCTAACCTTAATTTATCCATTCCGCCCACCTTTCCTTTTAGATAAGCGTAGTTGTTTTCTAAGTCTGTGAGCGTCTTTCTCTGTGCAAGTATGTTCATTTGTGTCAGTTATTAGATAACGCCTATAAGTGATATCATAGGATGTAGGTCTTTGGCTTTCCGACTTACCCCATGTTCTGTGATCATCTCCAAGCTCGTCTGTGGTGCCTGAAAGAGCAGTGTTTCATTGTTTTCCGTGGTTAATATTCCATTGCGTACGTGGACCACTTCTTCTTAATCCATTCGTCTGTTGATGGACATTTTGGTAGCTTCACCGTCTTGGCTATTGTGAATAAGGCCGCAGTGCAGCTGTTGCAGCCCGGGTCTTCTCGCTTCTGGTCTTCTCAGGTGAGAGGCCCAGGGGTGTGACTGCTGGATTGAACGGTACCTCAATTTTTACTTCTAAAGGCAGCTCCTTTCTGTTCTTATTGGCTGTTAGCACTTTACATCTCACCAGCAGCTAGAGGGTACACAGTTCTCTAAAGCCCCTTCAGTATTGATTGTTTGTAGAATTTTTGCTGATCGTCAGTCGACGGGTGTGAGTTGCAAACTTTTTGTAGATTAGATTTGCATGAGTCTAATAATTCCTGAGGTTGAGCTTTTATCCACTTTCCTTTTTATTTATTTACTTATTTATTTTTGCGGTACGCGGGCCTCTCACTGTTTCGGCCTCTCGCGTTGCGGAGCACAGGCTCTGGACGCGCAGGCTCAGCGGCCCTGGCTCACGGGCCCAGCCACTCCACGGCATGTGGGATCTTCCCGCACCGGGGCACGAACCCGTGTCCCCTGCGTCGGCAGGCGGACTCTCAACCACTGCGCCACCGGGGAAGCCCCTGTTTTGAATTGTTTCGTCCGTTCCCTACCTCAGCACAATATTTTAGGGCAGGTGTCCTTTACGGCCCTGAGTCCTTGTGACTATTAAGTGACCATTAGCTGCGGGCTTAAAGCCGCTCTTGCGGGAAACGGCCACAAGGCGGCAGCATTTCTACCTTTGCAGCTCTGGGTTCTTGGGCGACAGAGCTTTCCTGGAAATGGTGTTAGTAGCCTGCAGATGAGAGGGGAATGTGCCAGGGCAAACCCCCAAGAGCTTATATCTCCTACTTCTTGTTTTTTAAATTAAATTTTTATGACGTGTCAGAGCAAATTTGATAAAAAAAGTGTAGTTTCTCCTAAGTGTACAGAATCTGGTTCATCACATCAACGTATCCGTCTATTCCTCTTTGGATCCTTTCCCGTGTAGGTTATTATAGAGTGTTGAGTAGACCTCTTGGCGTTCCATAGGTATTTTGTGATTATATATTTCATCTGTATTAGTACACGTCTGTTAACCCCCATATCATAATTCATACATTCCTTTCACCTTTCCATTTGGTTAAACGTAATTTTGTTTTCTTAATCCATGCTTTTCCTTCTCTTGGAAATAAGTTCATGAGTATCAATTTTGAGGTAACACCTATAAGTGATGTCATAGGATATCTGTCTTTCAGTTTCTTTCTTACTTCAAGTGGGGTGGTTATCTCTAGGTCCTTATATGGTGGTGCAAACGGCACTGTTTCATTGTTTTCCGTGGCTAATATTCCACTGTTGACATGGACCGCTTCCTCTTTGTGCATTTTCCTGTTGCTGGACATTTTGGTTTCTTCCAAGTCTTGGCTATATTAAATGTTTCTGCCGTGCAGGATTGCCAGCCTGTGTCTCTTCCATTCTGCTCTGCTCAGGTGATAGGCGCATCAGAGGACCTACCAGATCGCGTGGTAGCTCAGTTTTTACCCTTAAACGCACCTCCATTATGTTCTCCCTGCCGGCTGTTACCAGTTTACATCCCCCCAGCAGCTAGTGGGTACACAGTTTTCTGAAACCCCTTCAGCATTTATTCTTTGTAGACTTTTTGCTGAAGATCATTCTGACGGCTGTGAGGTGAACATTTCTGTAGATTGGATTTGCATGGCTCTATTAATTGCTGATGTTGAGCATTTTTAAATCCCCTTTTATTTTAAAGGAAAAAAAAGAAGACAGAATGGGCGTGAAACATGCCTCTTGAAATTGTCTTCTTGAAATGTTGACGTCTTTTGAATTTTCTGGTCGATTTACGACCCCAGGATTCTTTTTTTTTTTTTTTGATGGCAGGTGTCATTTACAGGCCTGCAATTCTTTTGAATATTAAGTGACCATTAGCGCTGTTGTGGGAAACGGCCAGAAGGCGGCAGCACTTCTCCTTACCAAATCCGGTTACTAGGGCAACAGAGCCATAATGGAAGTTGTGTTGTAAGTTGTAAATTAGAATGCAGGGCGCCAGGAAAAAGCCCCTTAGGTTTATGCCTCGTTACTTGCCGTTCGTTTTTTAAATTTAATTTTTATTTTGTATCAGGGCAAATTTGATTACAATGTTTTGCTTGTTCTAGGTGTGCAAGATGTGGTTGTTTCACACGTATACATATATCTATTCTTCTTCGGGTCCTTCTCCCATGTAGCTTATGACGCAATGTTGAGTAGAGTCCTCTTGATATGCCGTAGGTCTGTGGTGATTTTATATTTCACATGTGTTTGTATATCTCTGTTAACCCCAATGTCCTGATGTATCCAATCCTCACACCTTTCCGTTTGGTGAACCATAAGTTTGCTTAATGAATCTGTGATTGGATGTCTCTGTGGAAATATCTTCACTGGTATCAATTTTTAGGTAACCCCTATAAGTGATATCGTACGTTAGGTGTCTTTCGCTTTCTCGCTTACTGCAAGTTGCGTGATCACCTCTAGACTCATCTGTGGTGCTACGAGTGGCATTGATTCATTTTTTACCCAAGCTAGTATTCCATCTCTACACGTAGCAGTTCTTCTTTGTCCACTCATCTGTTGATGGACTTTTGGTTGCTTCCACGCCTTGGCTATGGTAGTACTGCTGCAGTGCAGATTTCCTGCCTGTGTCTTTCCAATTCTGTCTTCTTAGGCTATAGGCCACGGAGTGGGCCTGCTGGATCATAGGGTAGCTGAATGTGTACCTTTTACAGGCACCTCCATTCTGTTCCCATGAGTGGCTCTTACCAGGTTACGTCCCACTTGAGACTGAGGGTATGCATGTCTCCACAACCTCTTCAGCATTGATCGTTTGTAGTTTCTTTGCTGATGGTTATTCTGACTGGTGTGAGTCGATAGCTCTTTGTGGTTGGATTTGCATGTGTCTCATAATCCCTTGAAATTGAGCTTTGAGGCATGTCCTTTTATTTTTCAAACTGTTACGACAGCTTACGTCTTCAAATTGTTTTCTTGAAATATGTGCCACATTTTGAAATATTTTGGCCTTTACCTGCGTCAGGACATTTTGAGGGCAGGTTTCCTTTGCAGCCCTGCAGTACTTGTGCATATGAAGTGACCATTCGCACAGATTTCCGAGCTGCTGTTGCAGGTATCGGCCAGAGGCCGGCAGCATGTCTACGTTGCCCACTCTGGTACCTAGGGAGACAGACCTTCCTGCCAGTGGTGTTCCTCAGATATCAATTAGACTGCCATGTGCCCTGATAAACCCCCCAAAGCTTATGTGTCCTTACTCATGTTTGTTTTTTGAATTCATATTTTCTAGTGGAGTACTATTCCATCGTGTACATGGACCACTTCTTCTTGGTGCAGTCCTCTGTTGATGGACATTTTCGTTGCTTCCAAGTGTCGGCTATGGTAAGTATTGCCGGGGTGCAGGATTGCCAGCCTGTGCCTTTTGATTCTCGTTTTCTCAGGTGATAGGCCCAGCAGTGGGCGTGACTGATTGACTAGTAGCTCAACGTTTCCCTTTTCAAAGCACCGCCACTGTGTTTTCATCAGTGGCTCTTACCACGTCCCCCCTAGAACCGAGGGTACGCGTTTCTCCACATTTATTGTTTGCAGCATTTTTGCTAATGGCCATTCCGAGTGCTGTGAGCGGATAGGTGTTTGTAATTTGGGTTTGCATGTCTTTAAAAATGCCTAAAATTCATCATTTTTCCACGCCTGTTTCTTTTCTTTAAAAAAGAAAAGAAAAGAAAAGAAAAACGTGGGGGTACAGTATACCTCTTGAAATCGTTTCCTTGGAATGTTGCCCTCTTTCGAATTTTTGGTCGATGTTTGACCCCAGGATTTTTTTGGAGGGCAGGTGTTATTTACAGGCCTGCACGTTTGGTGACTATTTAATGACCATTAGCACTGGGTTTAAAGCTGCTGTTTTGGGAGACGGCCACAAGGCGGCAGCATTTCTCCATTCCCAAATCTGGGTACTAGGGCAGCAGAGCCTTTCTGGAAGTCGTGTTCCTAGGTTGTAAATTAGAATGGAACGTGCCAGGAGAAACGCCCATAAGTTTATGTCGCATCACTTCTGGTTGGTCTTTTAAATGATTTTAATCGGGGTAATGATTAGACTACTGTTTGTCCTGGGTGTACACAATCTGGTTCATTTGTACATTATATACGTCTATTCATGTACAGATCCTCTTCCCATGTGAAATATTACAGAGTGTTCCGTACACCTCCCTTGCTACGTGGTCGGTCTTTTTGATATATGTGTATAACGTGTATTTGTATACGTATGGTAACGCTAACCTTAATTTATCCATTCCGCCCACCTTTCCTTTTAGATAAGCGTAGTTGTTTTCTAAGTCTGTGAGCGTCTTTCTCTGTGCAAGTATGTTCATTTGTGTCAGTTATTAGATAACGCCTATAAGTGATATCATAGGATGTAGGTCTTTGGCTTTCCGACTTACCCCATGTTCTGTGATCATCTCCAAGCTCGTCTGTGGTGCCTGAAAGAGCAGTGTTTCATTGTTTTCCGTGGTTAATATTCCATTGCGTACGTGGACCACTTCTTCTTAATCCATTCGTCTGTTGATGGACATTTTGGTAGCTTCACCGTCTTGGCTATTGTGAATAAGGCCGCAGTGCAGCTGTTGCAGCCCGGGTCTTCTCGCTTCTGGTCTTCTCAGGTGAGAGGCCCAGGGGTGTGACTGCTGGATTGAACGGTACCTCAATTTTTACTTCTAAAGGCAGCTCCTTTCTGTTCTTATTGGCTGTTAGCACTTTACATCTCACCAGCAGCTAGAGGGTACACAGTTCTCTAAAGCCCCTTCAGTATTGATTGTTTGTAGAATTTTTGCTGATCGTCAGTCGACGGGTGTGAGTTGCAAACTTTTTGTAGATTAGATTTGCATGAGTCTAATAATTCCTGAGGTTGAGCTTTTATCCACTTTCCTTTTTATTTATTTACTTATTTATTTTTGCGGTACGCGGGCCTCTCACTGTTTCGGCCTCTCCCGTTGCGGAGCACAGGCTCTGGACGCGCAGGCTCAGCGGCCCTGGCTCACGGGCCCAGCCACTCCACGGCATGTGGGATCTTCCCGCACCGGGGCACGAACCCGTGTCCCCTGCGTCGGCAGGCGGACTCTCAACCACTGCGCCACCGGGGAAGCCCCTGTTTTGAATTGTTTCGTCCATTCCCTACCTCAGCACAATATTTTAGGGCAGGTGTCCTTTACGGCCCTGAGTCCTTGTGACTATTAAGTGACCATTAGCTGCGGGCTTAAAGCCGCTCTTGCGGGAAACGGCCACAAGGCGGCAGCATTTCTACCTTTGCAGCTCTGGGTTCTTGGGCGACAGAGCTTTCCTGGAAATGGTGTTAGTAGCCTGCAGATGAGAGGGGAATGTGCCAGGGCAAACCCCCAAGAGCTTATATCTCCTACTTCTTGTTTTTTAAATTAAATTTTTATGACGTGTCAGAGCAAATTTGATAAAAAAAGTGTAGTTTCTCCTAAGTGTACAGAATCTGGTTCATCACATCAACGTATCCGTCTATTCCTCTTTGGATCCTTTCCCGTGTAGGTTATTATAGAGTGTTGAGTAGACCTCTTGGCGTTCCATAGGTATTTTGTGATTATATATTTCATCTGTATTAGTACACGTCTGTTAACCCCCATATCATAATTCATACATTCCTTTCACCTTTCCATTTGGTTAAACGTAATTTTGTTTTCTTAATCCATGCTTTTCCTTCTCTTGGAAATAAGTTCATGAGTATCAATTTTGAGGTAACACCTATAAGTGATGTCATAGGATATCTGTCTTTCAGTTTCTTTCTTACTTCAAGTGGGGTGGTTATCTCTAGGTCCTTATATGGTGGTGCAAACGGCACTGTTTCATTGTTTTCCGTGGCTAATATTCCACTGTTGACATGGACCACTTCCTCTTTGTGCATTTTCCTGTTGCTGGACATTTTGGTTTCTTCCAAGTCTTGGCTATATTAAATGTTTCTGCCGTGCAGGATTGCCAGCCTGTGTCTCTTCCATTCTGCTCTGCTCAGGTGATAGGCGCATCAGAGGACCTACCAGATCGCGTGGTAGCTCAGTTTTTACCCTTAAACGCACCTCCATTATGTTCTCCCTGCCGGCTGTTACCAGTTTACATCCCCCCAGCAGCTAGTGGGTACACAGTTTTCTGAAACCCCTTCAGCATTTATTCTTTGTAGACTTTTTGCTGAAGATCATTCTGACGGCTGTGAGGTGAACATTTCTGTAGATTGGATTTGCATGGCTCTATTAATTGCTGATGTTGAGCATTTTTAAATCCCCTTTTATTTTAAAGGAAAAAAAAGAAGACAGAATGGGCGTGAAACATGCCTCTTGAAATTGTCTTCTTGAAATGTTGACGTCTTTTGAATTTTCTGGTCGATTTACGACCCCAGGATTCTTTTTTTTTTTTGATGGCAGGTGTCATTTACAGGCCTGCAATTCTTTTGAATATTAAGTGACCATTAGCGCTGTTGTGGGAAACGGCCAGAAGGCGGCAGCACTTCTCCTTACCAAATCCGGTTACTAGGGCAACAGAGCCATAATGGAAGTTGTGTTGTAAGTTGTAAATTAGAATGCAGGGCGCCAGGAAAAAGCCCCTTAGGTTTATGCCTCGTTACTTGCCGTTCGTTTTTTAAATTTAATTTTTATTTTGTATCAGGGCAAATTTGATTACAATGTTTTGCTTGTTCTAGGTGTGCAAGATGTGGTTGTTTCACACGTATACATATATCTATTCTTCTTCGGGTCCTTCTCCCATGTAGCTTATGACGCAATGTTGAGTAGAGTCCTCTTGATATGCCGTAGGTCTGTGGTGATTTTATATTTCACATGTGTTTGTATATCTCTGTTAACCCCAATGTCCTGATGTATCCAATCCTCACACCTTTCCGTTTGGTGAACCATAAGTTTGCTTAATGAATCTGTGATTGGATGTCTCTGTGGAAATATCTTCACTGGTATCAATTTTTAGGTAACCCCTATAAGTGATATCGTACGTTAGGTGTCTTTCGCTTTCTCGCTTACTGCAAGTTGCGTGATCACCTCTAGACTCATCTGTGGTGCTACGAGTGGCATTGATTCATTTTTTACCCAAGCTAGTATTCCATCTCTACACGTAGCAGTTCTTCTTTGTCCACTCATCTGTTGATGGACTTTTGGTTGCTTCCACGCCTTGGCTATGGTAGTACTGCTGCAGTGCAGATTTCCTGCCTGTGTCTTTCCAATTCTGTCTTCTTAGGCTATAGGCCACGGAGTGGGCCTGCTGGATCGTAGGGTAGCTGAATGTGTACCTTTTACAGGCACCTCCATTCTGTTCCCATGAGTGGCTCTTACCAGGTTACGTCCCACTTGAGACTGAGGGTATGCATGTCTCCACAACCTCTTCAGCATTGATCGTTTGTAGTTTCTTTGCTGATGGTTATTCTGACTGGTGTGAGTCGATAGCTCTTTGTGGTTGGATTTGCATGTGTCTCATAATCCCTTGAAATTGAGCTTTGAGGCATGTCCTTTTATTTTTCAAACTGTTACGACAGCTTACGTCTTCAAATTGTTTTCTTGAAATATGTGCCACATTTTGAAATATTTTGGCCTTTACCTGCGTCAGGACATTTTGAGGGCAGGTTTCCTTTGCAGCCCTGCAGTACTTGTGCATATGAAGTGACCATTCGCACAGATTTCCGAGCTGCTGTTGCAGGTATCGGCCAGAGGCCGGCAGCATGTCTACGTTGCCCACTCTGGTACCTAGGGAGACAGACCTTCCTGCCAGTGGTGTTCCTCAGATATCAATTAGACTGCCATGTGCCCTGATAAACCCCCCAAAGCTTATGTGTCCTTACTCATGTTTGTTTTTTGAATTCATATTTTCTAGTGGAGTACTATTCCATCGTGTACATGGACCACTTCTTCTTGGTGCAGTCCTCTGTTGATGGACATTTTCGTTGCTTCCAAGTGTCGGCTATGGTAAGTATTGCCGGGGTGCAGGATTGCCAGCCTGTGCCTTTTGATTCTCGTTTTCTCAGGTGATAGGCCCAGCAGTGGGCGTGACTGATTGACTAGTAGCTCAACGTTTCCCTTTTCAAAGCACCGCCACTGTGTTTTCATCAGTGGCTCTTACCACGTCCCCCCTAGAACCGAGGGTACGCGTTTCTCCACATTTATTGTTTGCAGCATTTTTGCTAATGGCCATTCCGAGTGCTGTGAGCGGATAGGTTTTTGTAATTTGGGTTTGCATGTCTTTAAAAATTCCTAAAATTCATCATTTTTCCACGCCTGTTTCTTTTCTTTAAAAAAGAAAAGAAAAGAAAAGAAAAACGTGGGGGTACAGTATACCTCTTGAAATCGTTTCCTTGGAATGTTGCCCTCTTTCGAATTTTTGGTCGATGTTTGACCCCAGGATTTTTTTGGAGGGCAGGTGTTATTTACAGGCCTGCACGTTTGGTGACTATTTAATGACCATTAGCACTGGGTTTAAAGCTGCTGTTTTGGGAGACGGCCACAAGGCGGCAGCATTTCTCCATTCCCAAATCTGGGTACTAGGGCAGCAGAGCCTTTCTGGAAGTCGTGTTCCTAGGTTGTAAATTAGAATGGAACGTGCCAGGAGAAACGCCCATAAGTTTATGTCGCATCACTTCTGGTTGGTCTTTTAAATGATTTTAATCGGGGTAATGATTAGACTACTGTTTGTCCTGGGTGTACACAATCTGGTTCATTTGTACATTATATACGTCTATTCATGTACAGATCCTCTTCCCATGTGAAATATTACAGAGTGTTCCGTACACCTCCCTTGCTACGTGGTCGGTCTTTTTGATATATGTGTATAACGTGTATTTGTATACGTATGGTAACGCTAACCTTAATTTATCCATTCCGCCCACCTTTCCTTTTAGATAAGCGTAGTTGTTTTCTAAGTCTGTGAGCGTCTTTCTCTGTGCAAGTATGTTCATTTGTGTCAGTTATTAGATAACGCCTATAAGTGATATCATAGGATGTAGGTCTTTGGCTTTCCGACTTACCCCATGTTCTGTGATCATCTCCAAGCTCGTCTGTGGTGCCTGAAAGAGCAGTGTTTCATTGTTTTCCGTGGTTAATATTCCATTGCGTACGTGGACCACTTCTTCTTAATCCATTCGTCTGTTGATGGACATTTTGGTAGCTTCACCGTCTTGGCTATTGTGAATAAGGCCGCAGTGCAGCTGTTGCAGCCCGGGTCTTCTCGCTTCTGGTCTTCTCAGGTGAGAGGCCCAGGGGTGTGACTGCTGGATTGAACGGTACCTCAATTTTTACTTCTAAAGGCAGCTCCTTTCTGTTCTTATTGGCTGTTAGCACTTTACATCTCACCAGCAGCTAGAGGGTACACAGTTCTCTAAAGCCCCTTCAGTATTGATTGTTTGTAGAATTTTTGCTGATCGTCAGTCGACGGGTGTGAGTTGCAAACTTTTTGTAGATTAGATTTGCATGAGTCTAATAATTCCTGAGGTTGAGCTTTTATCCACTTTCCTTTTTATTTATTTACTTATTTATTTTTGCGGTACGCGGGCCTCTCACTGTTTCGGCCTCTCCCGTTGCGGAGCACAGGCTCTGGACGCGCAGGCTCAGCGGCCCTGGCTCACGGGCCCAGCCACTCCACGGCATGTGGGATCTTCCCGCACCGGGGCACGAACCCGTGTCCCCTGCGTCGGCAGGCGGACTCTCAACCACTGCGCCACCGGGGAAGCCCCTGTTTTGAATTGTTTCGTCCGTTCCCTACCTCAGCACAATATTTTAGGGCAGGTGTCCTTTACGGCCCTGAGTCCTTGTGACTATTAAGTGACCATTAGCTGCGGGCTTAAAGCCGCTCTTGCGGGAAACGGCCACAAGGCGGCAGCATTTCTACCTTTGCAGCTCTGGGTTCTTGGGCGACAGAGCTTTCCTGGAAATGGTGTTAGTAGCCTGCAGATGAGAGGGGAATGTGCCAGGGCAAACCCCCAAGAGCTTATATCTCCTACTTCTTGTTTTTTAAATTAAATTTTTATGACGTGTCAGAGCAAATTTGATAAAAAAAGTGTAGTTTCTCCTAAGTGTACAGAATCTGGTTCATCACATCAACGTATCCGTCTATTCCTCTTTGGATCCTTTCCCGTGTAGGTTATTATAGAGTGTTGAGTAGACCTCTTGGCGTTCCATAGGTATTTTGTGATTATATATTTCATCTGTATTAGTACACGTCTGTTAACCCCCATATCATAATTCATACATTCCTTTCACCTTTCCATTTGGTTAAACGTAATTTTGTTTTCTTAATCCATGCTTTTCCTTCTCTTGGAAATAAGTTCATGAGTATCAATTTTGAGGTAACACCTATAAGTGATGTCATAGGATATCTGTCTTTCAGTTTCTTTCTTACTTCAAGTGGGGTGGTTATCTCTAGGTCCTTATATGGTGGTGCAAACGGCACTGTTTCATTGTTTTCCGTGGCTAATATTCCACTGTTGACATGGACCGCTTCCTCTTTGTGCATTTTCCTGTTGCTGGACATTTTGGTTTCTTCCAAGTCTTGGCTATATTAAATGTTTCTGCCGTGCAGGATTGCCAGCCTGTGTCTCTTCCATTCTGCTCTGCTCAGGTGATAGGCGCATCAGAGGACCTACCAGATCGCGTGGTAGCTCAGTTTTTACCCTTAAACGCACCTCCATTATGTTCTCCCTGCCGGCTGTTACCAGTTTACATCCCCCCAGCAGCTAGTGGGTACACAGTTTTCTGAAACCCCTTCAGCATTTATTCTTTGTAGACTTTTTGCTGAAGATCATTCTGACGGCTGTGAGGTGAACATTTCTGTAGATTGGATTTGCATGGCTCTATTAATTGCTGATGTTGAGCATTTTTAAATCCCCTTTTATTTTAAAGGAAAAAAAAGAAGACAGAATGGGCGTGAAACATGCCTCTTGAAATTGTCTTCTTGAAATGTTGACGTCTTTTGAATTTTCTGGTCGATTTACGACCCCAGGATTCTTTTTTTTTTTTTGATGGCAGGTGTCATTTACAGGCCTGCAATTCTTTTGAATATTAAGTGACCATTAGCGCTGTTGTGGGAAACGGCCAGAAGGCGGCAGCACTTCTCCTTACCAAATCCGGTTACTAGGGCAACAGAGCCATAATGGAAGTTGTGTTGTAAGTTGTAAATTAGAATGCAGGGCGCCAGGAAAAAGCCCCTTAGGTTTATGCCTCGTTACTTGCCGTTCGTTTTTTAAATTTAATTTTTATTTTGTATCAGGGCAAATTTGATTACAATGTTTTGCTTGTTCTAGGTGTGCAAGATGTGGTTGTTTCACACGTATACATATATCTATTCTTCTTCGGGTCCTTCTCCCATGTAGCTTATGACGCAATGTTGAGTAGAGTCCTCTTGATATGCCGTAGGTCTGTGGTGATTTTATATTTCACATGTGTTTGTATATCTCTGTTAACCCCAATGTCCTGATGTATCCAATCCTCACACCTTTCCGTTTGGTGAACCATAAGTTTGCTTAATGAATCTGTGATTGGATGTCTCTGTGGAAATATCTTCACTGGTATCAATTTTTAGGTAACCCCTATAAGTGATATCGTACGTTAGGTGTCTTTCGCTTTCTCGCTTACTGCAAGTTGCGTGATCACCTCTAGACTCATCTGTGGTGCTACGAGTGGCATTGATTCATTTTTTACCCAAGCTAGTATTCCATCTCTACACGTAGCAGTTCTTCTTTGTCCACTCATCTGTTGATGGACTTTTGGTTGCTTCCACGCCTTGGCTATGGTAGTACTGCTGCAGTGCAGATTTCCTGCCTGTGTCTTTCCAATTCTGTCTTCTTAGGCTATAGGCCACGGAGTGGGCCTGCTGGATCGTAGGGTAGCTGAATGTGTACCTTTTACAGGCACCTCCATTCTGTTCCCATGAGTGGCTCTTACCAGGTTACGTCCCACTTGAGACTGAGGGTATGCATGTCTCCACAACCTCTTCAGCATTGATCGTTTGTAGTTTCTTTGCTGATGGTTATTCTGACTGGTGTGAGTCGATAGCTCTTTGTGGTTGGATTTGCATGTGTCTCATAATCCCTTGAAATTGAGCTTTGAGGCATGTCCTTTTATTTTTCAAACTGTTACGACAGCTTACGTCTTCAAATTGTTTTCTTGAAATATGTGCCACATTTTGAAATATTTTGGCCTTTACCTGCGTCAGGACATTTTGAGGGCAGGTTTCCTTTGCAGCCCTGCAGTACTTGTGCATATGAAGTGACCATTCGCACAGATTTCCGAGCTGCTGTTGCAGGTATCGGCCAGAGGCCGGCAGCATGTCTACCTTGCCCACTCTGGTACCTAGGGAGACAGACCTTCCTGCCAGTGGTGTTCCTCAGATATCAATTAGACTGCCATGTGCCCTGATAAACCCCCCAAAGCTTATGTGTCCTTACTCATGTTTGTTTTTTGAATTCATATTTTCTAGTGGAGTACTATTCCATCGTGTACATGGACCACTTCTTCTTGGTGCAGTCCTCTGTTGATGGACATTTTCGTTGCTTCCAAGTGTCGGCTATGGTAAGTATTGCCGGGGTGCAGGATTGCCAGCCTGTGCCTTTTGATTCTCGTTTTCTCAGGTGATAGGCCCAGCAGTGGGCGTGACTGATTGACTAGTAGCTCAACGTTTCCCTTTTCAAAGCACCGCCACTGTGTTTTCATCAGTGGCTCTTACCACGTCCCCCCTAGAACCGAGGGTACGCGTTTCTCCACATTTATTGTTTGCAGCATTTTTGCTAATGGCCATTCCGAGTGCTGTGAGCGGATAGGTGTTTGTAATTTGGGTTTGCATGTCTTTAAAAATTCCTAAAATTCATCATTTTTCCACGCCTGTTTCTTTTCTTTAAAAAAGAAAAGAAAAGAAAAGAAAAACGTGGGGGTACAGTATACCTCTTGAAATCGTTTCCTTGGAATGTTGCCCTCTTTCGAATTTTTGGTCGATGTTTGACCCCAGGATTTTTTTGGAGGGCAGGTGTTATTTACAGGCCTGCACGTTTGGTGACTATTTAATGACCATTAGCACTGGGTTTAAAGCTGCTGTTTTGGGAGACGGCCACAAGGCGGCAGCATTTCTCCATTCCCAAATCTGGGTACTAGGGCAGCAGAGCCTTTCTGGAAGTCGTGTTCCTAGGTTGTAAATTAGAATGGAACGTGCCAGGAGAAACGCCCATAAGTTTATGTCGCATCACTTCTGGTTGGTCTTTTAAATGATTTTAATCGGGGTAATGATTAGACTACTGTTTGTCCTGGGTGTACACAATCTGGTTCATTTGTACATTATATACGTCTATTCATGTACAGATCCTCTTCCCATGTGAAATATTACAGAGTGTTCCGTACACCTCCCTTGCTACGTGGTCGGTCTTTTTGATATATGTGTATAACGTGTATTTGTATACGTATGGTAACGCTAACCTTAATTTATCCATTCCGCCCACCTTTCCTTTTAGATAAGCGTAGTTGTTTTCTAAGTCTGTGAGCGTCTTTCTCTGTGCAAGTATGTTCATTTGTGTCAGTTATTAGATAACGCCTATAAGTGATATCATAGGATGTAGGTCTTTGGCTTTCCGACTTACCCCATGTTCTGTGATCATCTCCAAGCTCGTCTGTGGTGCCTGAAAGAGCAGTGTTTCATTGTTTTCCGTGGTTAATATTCCATTGCGTACGTGGACCACTTCTTCTTAATCCATTCGTCTGTTGATGGACATTTTGGTAGCTTCACCGTCTTGGCTATTGTGAATAAGGCCGCAGTGCAGCTGTTGCAGCCCGGGTCTTCTCGCTTCTGGTCTTCTCAGGTGAGAGGCCCAGGGGTGTGACTGCTGGATTGAACGGTACCTCAATTTTTACTTCTAAAGGCAGCTCCTTTCTGTTCTTATTGGCTGTTAGCACTTTACATCTCACCAGCAGCTAGAGGGTACACAGTTCTCTAAAGCCCCTTCAGTATTGATTGTAGAATTTTTGCTGATCGTCAGTCGACGGGTGTGAGTTGCAAACTTTTTGTAGATTAGATTTGCATGAGTCTAATAATTCCTGAGGTTGAGCTTTTATCCACTTTCCTTTTTATTTATTTATTTATTTACTTATTTATTTTTGCGGTACGCGGGCCTCTCACTGTTTCGGCCTCTCCCGTTGCGGAGCACAGGCTCTGGACGCGCAGGCTCAGCGGCCCTGGCTCACGGGCCCAGCCACTCCACGGCATGTGGGATCTTCCCGCACCGGGGCACGAACCCGTGTCCCCTGCGTCGGCAGGCGGACTCTCAACCACTGCGCCACCGGGGAAGCCCCTGTTTTGAATTGTTTCGTCCGTTCCCTACCTCAGCACAATATTTTAGGGCAGGTGTCCTTTACGGCCCTGAGTCCTTGTGACTATTAAGTGACCATTAGCTGCGGGCTTAAAGCCGCTCTTGCGGGAAACGGCCACAAGGCGGCAGCATTTCTACCTTTGCAGCTCTGGGTTCTTGGGCGACAGAGCTTTCCTGGAAATGGTGTTAGTAGCCTGCAGATGAGAGGGGAATGTGCCAGGGCAAACCCCCAAGAGCTTATATCTCCTACTTCTTGTTTTTTAAATTAAATTTTTATGACATGTCAGAGCAAATTTGATAAAAAAAGTGTAGTTTCTCCTAAGTGTACAGAATCTGGTTCATCACATCAACGTATCTGTCTATTCCTCTTTGGATCCTTTCCCGTGTAGGTTATTATAGAGTGTTGAGTAGACCTCTTGGCGTTCCATAGGTATTTTGTGATTATATATTTCATCTGTATTAGTACACGTCTGTTAACCCCCATATCATAATTCATACATTCCTTTCACCTTTCCATTTGGTTAAACGTAATTTTGTTTTCTTAATCCATGCTTTTCCTTCTCTTGGAAATAAGTTCATGAGTATCAATTTTGAGGTAACACCTATAAGTGATGTCATAGGATATCTGTCTTTCAGTTTCTTTCTTACTTCAAGTGGGGTGGTTATCTCTAGGTCCTTATATGGTGGTGCAAACGGCACTGTTTCATTGTTTTCCGTGGCTAATATTCCACTGTTGACATGGACCACTTCCTCTTTGTGCATTTTCCTGTTGCTGGACATTTTGGTTTCTTCCAAGTCTTGGCTATATTAAATGTTTCTGCCGTGCAGGATTGCCAGCCTGTGTCTCTTCCATTCTGCTCTGCTCAGGTGATAGGCGCATCAGAGGACCTACCAGATCGCGTGGTAGCTCAGTTTTTACCCTTAAACGCACCTCCATTATGTTCTCCCTGCCGGCTGTTACCAGTTTACATCCCCCCAGCAGCTAGTGGGTACACAGTTTTCTGAAACCCCTTCAGCATTTACTCTTTGTAGACTTTTTGCTGAAGATCATTCTGACGGCTGTGAGGTGAACATTTCTGTAGATTGGATTTGCATGGCTCTATTAATTGCTGATGTTGAGCATTTTTAAATCCCCTTTTATTTTAAAGGAAAAAAAAGAAGACAGAATGGGCGTGAAACATGCCTCTTGAAATTGTCTTCTTGAAATGTTGACGTCTTTTGAATTTTCTGGTCGATTTACGACCCCAGGATTCTTTTTTTTTTGATGGCAGGTGTCATTTACAGGCCTGCAATTATTTTGAATATTAAGTGACCATTAGCGCTGTTGTGGGAAACGGCCAGAAGGCGGCAGCACTTCTCCTTACCAAATCTGGTTACTAGGGCAGCAGAGCCATAATGGAAGTGGCGTTGTAAATTGTAAATTAGAATGGAGTGCGCCAGGAAAAAGCCCCTTACGTTTATGTCTCATTAATTGCTGTTCGTTTTTTAAATTTAATTTTTATTTTGTATCAGAGCAGATTTGATTACAATGTTTTGCTTGTTCTAGGTGTGCAAGATGTGGTTGTTTCACACGTATACATATATCTATTCTTCTTCGGGTCCTTCTCCCATGTAGCTTATGACGCAATGTTGAGTAGAGTCCTCTTGATATGCCGTAGGTCTGTGGTGATTTTATATTTCACATGTGTTTGTATATCTCTGTTAACCCCAATGTCCTGATGTATCCAATCCTCACACCTTTCCGTTTGGTGAACCATAAGTTTGCTTAATGAATCTGTGATTGGATGTCTCTGTGGAAATATCTTCACTGGTATCAATTTTTAGGTAACCCCTATAAGTGATATCGTACGTTAGGTGTCTTTCGCTTTCTCGCTTACTGCAAGTTGCGTGATCACCTCTAGACTCATCTGTGGTGCTACGAGTGGCATTGATTCATTTTTTACCCAAGCTAGTATTCCATCTCTACACGTAGCAGTTCTTCTTTGTCCACTCATCTGTTGATGGACTTTTGGTTGCTTCCACGCCTTGGCTATGGTAGTACTGCTGCAGTGCAGATTTCCTGCCTGTGTCTTTCCAATTCTGTCTTCTTAGGCTATAGGCCACGGAGTGGGCCTGCTGGATCGTAGAGTAGCTGAATGTGTACCTTTTACAGGCACCTCCATTCTGTTCCCATGAGTGGCTCTTACCAGGTTACGTCCCACTTGAGACTGAGGGTATGCATGTCTCCACAACCTCTTCAGCATTGATCGTTTGTAGTTTCTTTGCTGATGGTTATTCTGACTGGTGTGAGTCGATAGCTCTTTGTGGTTGGATTTGCATGTGTCTCATAATCCCTTGAAATTGAGCTTTGAGGCATGTCCTTTTATTTTTCAAACTGTTACGACAGCTTACGTCTTCAAATTGTTTTCTTGAAATATGTGCCACATTTTGAAATATTTTGGCCTTTACCTGCGTCAGGACATTTTGAGGGCAGGTTTCCTTTGCAGCCCTGCAGTACTTGTGCATATGAAGTGACCATTCGCACAGATTTCCGAGCTGCTGTTGCAGGTATCGGCCAGAGGCCGGCAGCATGTCTACCTTGCCCACTCTGGTACCTAGGGAGACAGACCTTCCTGCCAGTGGTGTTCCTCAGATATCAATTAGACTGCCATGTGCCCTGATAAACCCCCCAAAGCTTATGTGTCCTTACTCATGTTTGTTTTTTGAATTCATATTTTCTAGTGGAGTACTATTCCATCGTGTACATGGACCACTTCTTCTTGGTGCAGTCCTCTGTTGATGGACATTTTCGTTGCTTCCAAGTGTCGGCTATGGTAAGTATTGCCGGGGTGCAGGATTGCCAGCCTGTGCCTTTTGATTCTCGTTTTCTCAGGTGATAGGCCCAGCAGTGGGCGTGACTGATTGACTAGTAGCTCAACGTTTCCCTTTTCAAAGCACCGCCACTGTGTTTTCATCAGTGGCTCTTACCACGTCCCCCCTAGAACTGAGGGTACGCGTTTCTCCACATTTATTGTTTGCAGCATTTTTGCTAATGGCCATTCCGAGTGCTGTGAGCGGATAGGTTTTTGTAATTTGGGTTTGCATGTCTTTAAAAATTCCTAAAATTCATCATTTTTCCACGCCTGTTTCTTTTCTTTAAAAAAGAAAAGAAAAGAAAAGAAAAACGTGGGGGTACAGTATACCTCTTGAAATCGTTTCCTTGGAATGTTGCCCTCTTTCGAATTTTTGGTCGATGTTTGACCCCAGGATTTTTTTGGAGGGCAGGTGTTATTTACAGGCCTGCACGTTTGGTGACTATTTAATGACCATTAGCACTGGGTTTAAAGCTGCTGTTTTGGGAGACGGCCACAAGGCGGCAGCATTTCTCCATTCCCAAATCTGGGTACTAGGGCAGCAGAGCCTTTCTGGAAGTCGTGTTCCTAGGTTGTAAATTAGAATGGAACGTGCCAGGAGAAACGCCCATAAGTATGTCGCATCACTTCTGGTTGGTCTTTTAAATGATTTTAATCGGGGTAATGATTAGACTACTGTTTGTCCTGGGTGTACACAATCTGGTTCATTTGTACATTATATACGTCTATTCATGTACAGATCCTCTTCCCATGTGAAATATTACAGAGTGTTCCGTACACCTCCCTTGCTACGTGGTCGGTCTTTTTGATATATGTGTATAACGTGTATTTGTATACGTATGGTAACGCTAACCTTAATTTATCCATTCCGCCCACCTTTCCTTTTAGATAAGCGTAGTTGTTTTCTAAGTCTGTGAGCGTCTTTCTCTGTGCAAGTATGTTCATTTGTGTCAGTTATTAGATAACGCCTATAAGTGATATCATAGGATGTAGGTCTTTGGCTTTCCGACTTACCCCATGTTCTGTGATCATCTCCAAGCTCGTCTGTGGTGCCTGAAAGAGCAGTGTTTCATTGTTTTCCGTGGTTAATATTCCATTGCGTACGTGGACCACTTCTTCTTAATCCATTCGTCTGTTGATGGACATTTTGGTAGCTTCACCGTCTTGGCTATTGTGAATAAGGCCGCAGTGCAGCTGTTGCAGCCCGGGTCTTCTCGCTTCTGGTCTTCTCAGGTGAGAGGCCCAGGGGTGTGACTGCTGGATTGAACGGTACCTCAATTTTTACTTCTAAAGGCAGCTCCTTTCTGTTCTTATTGGCTGTTAGCACTTTACATCTCACCAGCAGCTAGAGGGTACACAGTTCTCTAAAGCCCCTTCAGTATTGATTGTTTGTAGAATTTTTGCTGATCGTCAGTCGACGGGTGTTAGTTGCAAACTTTTTGTAGATTAGATTTGCATGAGTCTAATAATTCCTGAGGTTGAGCTTTTATCCACTTTCCTTTTTATTTATTTACTTATTTATTTTTGCGGTACGCGGGCCTCTCACTGTTTCGGCCTCTCCCGTTGCGGAGCACAGGCTCTGGACGCGCAGGCTCAGCGGCCCTGGCTCACGGGCCCAGCCACTCCACGGCATGTGGGATCTTCCCGCACCGGGGCACGAACCCGTGTCCCCTGCGTCGGCAGGCGGACTCTCAACCACTGCGCCACCGGGGAAGCCCCTGTTTTGAATTGTTTCGTCCGTTCCCTACCTCAGCACAATATTTTAGGGCAGGTGTCCTTTACGGCCCTGAGTCCTTGTGACTATTAAGTGACCATTAGCTGCGGGCTTAAAGCCGCTCTTGCGGGAAACGGCCACAAGGCGGCAGCATTTCTACCTTTGCAGCTCTGGGTTCTTGGGCGACAGAGCTTTCCTGGAAATGGTGTTAGTAGCCTGCAGATGAGAGGGGAATGTGCCAGGGCAAACCCCCAAGAGCTTATATCTCCTACTTCTTGTTTTTTAAATTAAATTTTTATGACGTGTCAGAGCAAATTTGATAAAAAAAGTGTAGTTTCTCCTAAGTGTACAGAATCTGGTTCATCACATCAACGTATCCGTCTATTCCTCTTTGGATCCTTTCCCGTGTAGGTTATTATAGAGTGTTGAGTAGACCTCTTGGCGTTCCATAGGTATTTTGTGATTATATATTTCATCTGTATTAGTACACGTCTGTTAACCCCCATATCATAATTCATACATTCCTTTCACCTTTCCATTTGGTTAAACGTAATTTTGTTTTCTTAATCCATGCTTTTCCTTCTCTTGGAAATAAGTTCATGAGTATCAATTTTGAGGTAACACCTATAAGTGATGTCATAGGATATCTGTCTTTCAGTTTCTTTCTTACTTCAAGTGGGGTGGTTATCTCTAGGTCCTTATATGGTGGTGCAAACGGCACTGTTTCATTGTTTTCCGTGGCTAATATTCCACTGTTGACATGGACCGCTTCCTCTTTGTGCATTTTCCTGTTGCTGGACATTTTGGTTTCTTCCAAGTCTTGGCTATATTAAATGTTTCTGCCGTGCAGGATTGCCAGCCTGTGTCTCTTCCATTCTGCTCTGCTCAGGTGATAGGCGCATCAGAGGACCTACCAGATCGCGTGGTAGCTCAGTTTTTACCCTTAAACGCACCTCCATTATGTTCTCCCTGCCGGCTGTTACCAGTTTACATCCCCCCAGCAGCTAGTGGGTACACAGTTTTCTGAAACCCCTTCAGCATTTATTCTTTGTAGACTTTTTGCTGAAGATCATTCTGACGGCTGTGAGGTGAACATTTCTGTAGATTGGATTTGCATGGCTCTATTAATTGCTGATGTTGAGCATTTTTAAATCCCCTTTTATTTTAAAGGAAAAAAAAGAAGACAGAATGGGCGTGAAACATGCCTCTTGAAATTGTCTTCTTGAAATGTTGACGTCTTTTGAATTTTCTGGTCGATTTACGACCCCAGGATTCTTTTTTTTTTTTTGATGGCAGGTGTCATTTACAGGCCTGCAATTCTTTTGAATATTAAGTGACCATTAGCGCTGTTGTGGGAAACGGCCAGAAGGCGGCAGCACTTCTCCTTACCAAATCCGGTTACTAGGGCAACAGAGCCATAATGGAAGTTGTGTTGTAAGTTGTAAATTAGAATGCAGGGCGCCAGGAAAAAGCCCCTTAGGTTTATGCCTCGTTACTTGCCGTTCGTTTTTTAAATTTAATTTTTATTTTGTATCAGGGCAAATTTGATTACAATGTTTTGCTTGTTCTAGGTGTGCAAGATGTGGTTGTTTCACACGTATACATATATCTATTCTTCTTCGGGTCCTTCTCCCATGTAGCTTATGACGCAATGTTGAGTAGAGTCCTCTTGATATGCCGTAGGTCTGTGGTGATTTTATATTTCACATGTGTTTGTATATCTCTGTTAACCCCAATGTCCTGATGTATCCAATCCTCACACCTTTCCGTTTGGTGAACCATAAGTTTGCTTAATGAATCTGTGATTGGATGTCTCTGTGGAAATATCTTCACTGGTATCAATTTTTAGGTAACCCCTATAAGTGATATCGTACGTTAGGTGTCTTTCGCTTTCTCGCTTACTGCAAGTTGCGTGGTCACCTCTAGACTCATCTGTGGTGCTACGAGTGGCATTGATTCATTTTTTACCCAAGCTAGTATTCCATCTCTACACGTAGCAGTTCTTCTTTGTCCACTCATCTGTTGATGGACTTTTGGTTGCTTCCACGCCTTGGCTATGGTAGTACTGCTGCAGTGCAGATTTCCTGCCTGTGTCTTTCCAATTCTGTCTTCTTAGGCTATAGGCCACGGAGTGGGCCTGCTGGATCATAGGGTAGCTGAATGTGTACCTTTTACAGGCACCTCCATTCTGTTCCCATGAGTGGCTCTTACCAGGTTACGTCCCACTTGAGACTGAGGGTATGCATGTCTCCACAACCTCTTCAGCATTGATCGTTTGTAGTTTCTTTGCTGATGGTTATTCTGACTGGTGTGAGTCGATAGCTCTTTGTGGTTGGATTTGCATGTGTCTCATAATCCCTTGAAATTGAGCTTTGAGGCATGTCCTTTTATTTTTCAAACTGTTACGACAGCTTACGTCTTCAAATTGTTTTCTTGAAATATGTGCCACATTTTGAAATATTTTGGCCTTTACCTGCGTCAGGACATTTTGAGGGCAGGTTTCCTTTGCAGCCCTGCAGTACTTGTGCATATGAAGTGACCATTCGCACAGATTTCCGAGCTGCTGTTGCAGGTATCGGCCAGAGGCCGGCAGCATGTCTACCTTGCCCACTCTGGTACCTAGGGAGACAGACCTTCCTGCCAGTGGTGTTCCTCAGATATCAATTAGACTGCCATGTGCCCTGATAAACCCCCCAAAGCTTATGTGTCCTTACTCATGTTTGTTTTTTGAATTCATATTTTCTAGTGGAGTACTATTCCATCGTGTACATGGACCACTTCTTCTTGGTGCAGTCCTCTGTTGATGGACATTTTCGTTGCTTCCAAGTGTCGGCTATGGTAAGTATTGCCGGGGTGCAGGATTGCCAGCCTGTGCCTTTTGATTCTCGTTTTCTCAGGTGATAGGCCCAGCAGTGGGCGTGACTGATTGACTAGTAGCTCAACGTTTCCCTTTTCAAAGCACCGCCACTGTGTTTTCATCAGTGGCTCTTACCACGTCCCCCCTAGAACCGAGGGTACGCGTTTCTCCACATTTATTGTTTGCAGCATTTTTGCTAATGGCCATTCCGAGTGCTGTGAGCGGATAGGTGTTTGTAATTTGGGTTTGCATGTCTTTAAAAATGCCTAAAATTCATCATTTTTCCACGCCTGTTTCTTTTCTTTAAAAAAGAAAAGAAAAGAAAAGAAAAACGTGGGGGTACAGTATACCTCTTGAAATCGTTTCCTTGGAATGTTGCCCTCTTTCGAATTTTTGGTCGATGTTTGACCCCAGGATTTTTTTGGAGGGCAGGTGTTATTTACAGGCCTGCACGTTTGGTGACTATTTAATGACCATTAGCACTGGGTTTAAAGCTGCTGTTTTGGGAGACGGCCACAAGGCGGCAGCATTTCTCCATTCCCAAATCTGGGTACTAGGGCAGCAGAG
Source organism: Pseudorca crassidens (assembly GCF_039906515.1). NCBI lineage: Eukaryota > Metazoa > Chordata > Mammalia > Artiodactyla > Delphinidae > Pseudorca > Pseudorca crassidens. The sequence continues at coordinate 123,671,173 of NC_090317.1, read as the reverse complement.
CCTTTCTGGAAGTCGTGTTCCTAGGTTGTAAATTAGAATGGAACGTGCCAGGAGAAACGCCCATAAGTTTATGTCGCATCACTTCTGGTTGGTCTTTTAAATGATTTTAATCGGGGTAATGATTAGACTACTGTTTGTCCTGGGTGTACACAATCTGGTTCATTTGTACATTATATACGTCTATTCATGTACAGATCCTCTTCCCATGTGAAATATTACAGAGTGTTCCGTACACCTCCCTTGCTACGTGGTCGGTCTTTTTGATATATGTGTATAACGTGTATTTGTATACGTATGGTAACGCTAACCTTAATTTATCCATTCCGCCCACCTTTCCTTTTAGATAAGCGTAGTTGTTTTCTAAGTCTGTGAGCGTCTTTCTCTGTGCAAGTATGTTCATTTGTGTCAGTTATTAGATAACGCCTATAAGTGATATCATAGGATGTAGGTCTTTGGCTTTCCGACTTACCCCATGTTCTGTGATCATCTCCAAGCTCGTCTGTGGTGCCTGAAAGAGCAGTGTTTCATTGTTTTCCGTGGTTAATATTCCATTGCGTACGTGGACCACTTCTTCTTAATCCATTCGTCTGTTGATGGACATTTTGGTAGCTTCACCGTCTTGGCTATTGTGAATAAGGCCGCAGTGCAGCTGTTGCAGCCCGGGTCTTCTCGCTTCTGGTCTTCTCAGGTGAGAGGCCCAGGGGTGTGACTGCTGGATTGAACGGTACCTCAATTTTTACTTCTAAAGGCAGCTCCTTTCTGTTCTTATTGGCTGTTAGCACTTTACATCTCACCAGCAGCTAGAGGGTACACAGTTCTCTAAAGCCCCTTCAGTATTGATTGTTTGTAGAATTTTTGCTGATCGTCAGTCGACGGGTGTGAGTTGCAAACTTTTTGTAGATTAGATTTGCATGAGTCTAATAATTCCTGAGGTTGAGCTTTTATCCACTTTCCTTTTTATTTATTTATTTATTTACTTATTTATTTTTGCGGTACGCGGGCCTCTCACTGTTTCGGCCTCTCCCGTTGCGGAGCACAGGCTCTGGACGCGCAGGCTCAGCGGCCCTGGCTCACGGGCCCAGCCACTCCACGGCATGTGGGATCTTCCCGCACCGGGGCACGAACCCGTGTCCCCTGCGTCGGCAGGCGGACTCTCAACCACTGCGCCACCGGGGAAGCCCCTGTTTTGAATTGTTTCGTCCGTTCCCTACCTCAGCACAATATTTTAGGGCAGGTGTCCTTTACGGCCCTGAGTCCTTGTGACTATTAAGTGACCATTAGCTGCGGGCTTAAAGCCGCTCTTGCGGGAAACGGCCACAAGGCGGCAGCATTTCTACCTTTGCAGCTCTGGGTTCTTGGGCGACAGAGCTTTCCTGGAAATGGTGTTAGTAGCCTGCAGATGAGAGGGGAATGTGCCAGGGCAAACCCCCAAGAGCTTATATCTCCTACTTCTTGTTTTTTAAATTAAATTTTTATGACGTGTCAGAGCAAATTTGATAAAAAAAGTGTAGTTTCTCCTAAGTGTACAGAATCTGGTTCATCACATCAACGTATCTGTCTATTCCTCTTTGGATCCTTTCCCGTGTAGGTTATTATAGAGTGTTGAGTAGACCTCTTGGCGTTCCATAGGTATTTTGTGATTATATATTTCATCTGTATTAGTACACGTCTGTTAACCCCCATATCATAATTCATACATTCCTTTCACCTTTCCATTTGGTTAAACGTAATTTTGTTTTCTTAATCCATGCTTTTCCTTCTCTTGGAAATAAGTTCATGAGTATCAATTTTGAGGTAACACCTATAAGTGATGTCATAGGATATCTGTCTTTCAGTTTCTTTCTTACTTCAAGTGGGGTGGTTATCTCTAGGTCCTTATATGGTGGTGCAAACGGCACTGTTTCATTGTTTTCCGTGGCTAATATTCCACTGTTGACATGGACCGCTTCCTCTTTGTGCATTTTCCTGTTGCTGGACATTTTGGTTTCTTCCAAGTCTTGGCTATATTAAATGTTTCTGCCGTGCAGGATTGCCAGCCTGTGTCTCTTCCATTCTGCTCTGCTCAGGTGATAGGCGCATCAGAGGACCTACCAGATCGCGTGGTAGCTCAGTTTTTACCCTTAAACGCACCTCCATTATGTTCTCCCTGCCGGCTGTTACCAGTTTACATCCCCCCAGCAGCTAGTGGGTACACAGTTTTCTGAAACCCCTTCAGCATTTACTCTTTGTAGACTTTTTGCTGAAGATCATTCTGACGGCTGTGAGGTGAACATTTCTGTAGATTGGATTTGCATGGCTCTATTAATTGCTGATGTTGAGCATTTTTAAATCCCCTTTTATTTTAAAGGAAAAAAAAGAAGACAGAATGGGCGTGAAACATGCCTCTTGAAATTGTCTTCTTGAAATGTTGACGTCTTTTGAATTTTCTGGTCGATTTACGACCCCAGGATTCTTTTTTTTTTTTTGATGGCAGGTGTCATTTACAGGCCTGCAATTATTTTGAATATTAAGTGACCATTAGCGCTGTTGTGGGAAACGGCCAGAAGGCGGCAGCACTTCTCCTTACCAAATCTGGTTACTAGGGCAGCAGAGCCATAATGGAAGTGGCGTTGTAAATTGTAAATTAGAATGGAGTGCGCCAGGAAAAAGCCCCTTACGTTTATGTCTCATTAATTGCTGTTCGTTTTTTAAATTTAATTTTTATTTTGTATCAGAGCAGATTTGATTACAATGTTTTGCTTGTTCTAGGTGTGCAAGATGTGGTTGTTTCACACGTATACATATATCTATTCTTCTTCGGGTCCTTCTCCCATGTAGCTTATGACGCAATGTTGAGTAGAGTCCTCTTGATATGCCGTAGGTCTGTGGTGATTTTATATTTCACATGTGTTTGTATATCTCTGTTAACCCCAATGTCCTGATGTATCCAATCCTCACACCTTTCCGTTTGGTGAACCATAAGTTTGCTTAATGAATCTGTGATTGGATGTCTCTGTGGAAATATCTTCACTGGTATCAATTTTTAGGTAACCCCTATAAGTGATATCGTACGTTAGGTGTCTTTCGCTTTCTCGCTTACTGCAAGTTGCGTGATCACCTCTAGACTCATCTGTGGTGCTACGAGTGGCATTGATTCATTTTTTACCCAAGCTAGTATTCCATCTCTACACGTAGCAGTTCTTCTTTGTCCACTCATCTGTTGATGGACTTTTGGTTGCTTCCACGCCTTGGCTATGGTAGTACTGCTGCAGTGCAGATTTCCTGCCTGTGTCTTTCCAATTCTGTCTTCTTAGGCTATAGGCCACGGAGTGGGCCTGCTGGATCGTAGAGTAGCTGAATGTGTACCTTTTACAGGCACCTCCATTCTGTTCCCATGAGTGGCTCTTACCAGGTTACGTCCCACTTGAGACTGAGGGTATGCATGTCTCCACAACCTCTTCAGCATTGATCGTTTGTAGTTTCTTTGCTGATGGTTATTCTGACTGGTGTGAGTCGATAGCTCTTTGTGGTTGGATTTGCATGTGTCTCATAATCCCTTGAAATTGAGCTTTGAGGCATGTCCTTTTATTTTTCAAACTGTTACGACAGCTTACGTCTTCAAATTGTTTTCTTGAAATATGTGCCACATTTTGAAATATTTTGGCCTTTACCTGCGTCAGGACATTTTGAGGGCAGGTTTCCTTTGCAGCCCTGCAGTACTTGTGCATATGAAGTGACCATTCGCACAGATTTCCGAGCTGCTGTTGCAGGTATCGGCCAGAGGCCGGCAGCATGTCTACCTTGCCCACTCTGGTACCTAGGGAGACAGACCTTCCTGCCAGTGGTGTTCCTCAGATATCAATTAGACTGCCATGTGCCCTGATAAACCCCCCAAAGCTTATGTGTCCTTACTCATGTTTGTTTTTTGAATTCATATTTTCTAGTGGAGTACTATTCCATCGTGTACATGGACCACTTCTTCTTGGTGCAGTCCTCTGTTGATGGACATTTTCGTTGCTTCCAAGTGTCGGCTATGGTAAGTATTGCCGGGGTGCAGGATTGCCAGCCTGTGCCTTTTGATTCTCGTTTTCTCAGGTGATAGGCCCAGCAGTGGGCGTGACTGATTGACTAGTAGCTCAACGTTTCCCTTTTCAAAGCACCGCCACTGTGTTTTCATCAGTGGCTCTTACCACGTCCCCCCTAGAACTGAGGGTACGCGTTTCTCCACATTTATTGTTTGCAGCATTTTTGCTAATGGCCATTCCGAGTGCTGTGAGCGGATAGGTTTTTGTAATTTGGGTTTGCATGTCTTTAAAAATTCCTAAAATTCATCATTTTTCCACGCCTGTTTCTTTTCTTTAAAAAAGAAAAGAAAAGAAAAGAAAAACGTGGGGGTACAGTATACCTCTTGAAATCGTTTCCTTGGAATGTTGCCCTCTTTCGAATTTTTGGTCGATGTTTGACCCCAGGATTTTTTTGGAGGGCAGGTGTTATTTACAGGCCTGCACGTTTGGTGACTATTTAATGACCATTAGCACTGGGTTTAAAGCTGCTGTTTTGGGAGACGGCCACAAGGCGGCAGCATTTCTCCATTCCCAAATCTGGGTACTAGGGCAGCAGAGCCTTTCTGGAAGTCGTGTTCCTAGGTTGTAAATTAGAATGGAACGTGCCAGGAGAAACGCCCATAAGTATGTCGCATCACTTCTGGTTGGTCTTTTAAATGATTTTAATCGGGGTAATGATTAGACTACTGTTTGTCCTGGGTGTACACAATCTGGTTCATTTGTACATTATATACGTCTATTCATGTACAGATCCTCTTCCCATGTGAAATATTACAGAGTGTTCCGTACACCTCCCTTGCTACGTGGTCGGTCTTTTTGATATATGTGTATAACGTGTATTTGTATACGTATGGTAACGCTAACCTTAATTTATCCATTCCGCCCACCTTTCCTTTTAGATAAGCGTAGTTGTTTTCTAAGTCTGTGAGCGTCTTTCTCTGTGCAAGTATGTTCATTTGTGTCAGTTATTAGATAACGCCTATAAGTGATATCATAGGATGTAGGTCTTTGGCTTTCCGACTTACCCCATGTTCTGTGATCATCTCCAAGCTCGTCTGTGGTGCCTGAAAGAGCAGTGTTTCATTGTTTTCCGTGGTTAATATTCCATTGCGTACGTGGACCACTTCTTCTTAATCCATTCGTCTGTTGATGGACATTTTGGTAGCTTCACCGTCTTGGCTATTGTGAATAAGGCCGCAGTGCAGCTGTTGCAGCCCGGGTCTTCTCGCTTCTGGTCTTCTCAGGTGAGAGGCCCAGGGGTGTGACTGCTGGATTGAACGGTACCTCAATTTTTACTTCTAAAGGCAGCTCCTTTCTGTTCTTATTGGCTGTTAGCACTTTACATCTCACCAGCAGCTAGAGGGTACACAGTTCTCTAAAGCCCCTTCAGTATTGATTGTTTGTAGAATTTTTGCTGATCGTCAGTCGACGGGTGTTAGTTGCAAACTTTTTGTAGATTAGATTTGCATGAGTCTAATAATTCCTGAGGTTGAGCTTTTATCCACTTTCCTTTTTATTTATTTACTTATTTATTTTTGCGGTACGCGGGCCTCTCACTGTTTCGGCCTCTCCCGTTGCGGAGCACAGGCTCTGGACGCGCAGGCTCAGCGGCCCTGGCTCACGGGCCCAGCCACTCCACGGCATGTGGGATCTTCCCGCACCGGGGCACGAACCCGTGTCCCCTGCGTCGGCAGGCGGACTCTCAACCACTGCGCCACCGGGGAAGCCCCTGTTTTGAATTGTTTCGTCCGTTCCCTACCTCAGCACAATATTTTAGGGCAGGTGTCCTTTACGGCCCTGAGTCCTTGTGACTATTAAGTGACCATTAGCTGCGGGCTTAAAGCCGCTCTTGCGGGAAACGGCCACAAGGCGGCAGCATTTCTACCTTTGCAGCTCTGGGTTCTTGGGCGACAGAGCTTTCCTGGAAATGGTGTTAGTAGCCTGCAGATGAGAGGGGAATGTGCCAGGGCAAACCCCCAAGAGCTTATATCTCCTACTTCTTGTTTTTTAAATTAAATTTTTATGACGTGTCAGAGCAAATTTGATAAAAAAAGTGTAGTTTCTCCTAAGTGTACAGAATCTGGTTCATCACATCAACGTATCCGTCTATTCCTCTTTGGATCCTTTCCCGTGTAGGTTATTATAGAGTGTTGAGTAGACCTCTTGGCGTTCCATAGGTATTTTGTGATTATATATTTCATCTGTATTAGTACACGTCTGTTAACCCCCATATCATAATTCATACATTCCTTTCACCTTTCCATTTGGTTAAACGTAATTTTGTTTTCTTAATCCATGCTTTTCCTTCTCTTGGAAATAAGTTCATGAGTATCAATTTTGAGGTAACACCTATAAGTGATGTCATAGGATATCTGTCTTTCAGTTTCTTTCTTACTTCAAGTGGGGTGGTTATCTCTAGGTCCTTATATGGTGGTGCAAACGGCACTGTTTCATTGTTTTCCGTGGCTAATATTCCACTGTTGACATGGACCGCTTCCTCTTTGTGCATTTTCCTGTTGCTGGACATTTTGGTTTCTTCCAAGTCTTGGCTATATTAAATGTTTCTGCCGTGCAGGATTGCCAGCCTGTGTCTCTTCCATTCTGCTCTGCTCAGGTGATAGGCGCATCAGAGGACCTACCAGATCGCGTGGTAGCTCAGTTTTTACCCTTAAACGCACCTCCATTATGTTCTCCCTGCCGGCTGTTACCAGTTTACATCCCCCCAGCAGCTAGTGGGTACACAGTTTTCTGAAACCCCTTCAGCATTTATTCTTTGTAGACTTTTTGCTGAAGATCATTCTGACGGCTGTGAGGTGAACATTTCTGTAGATTGGATTTGCATGGCTCTATTAATTGCTGATGTTGAGCATTTTTAAATCCCCTTTTATTTTAAAGGAAAAAAAAGAAGACAGAATGGGCGTGAAACATGCCTCTTGAAATTGTCTTCTTGAAATGTTGACGTCTTTTGAATTTTCTGGTCGATTTACGACCCCAGGATTCTTTTTTTTTTTTTGATGGCAGGTGTCATTTACAGGCCTGCAATTCTTTTGAATATTAAGTGACCATTAGCGCTGTTGTGGGAAACGGCCAGAAGGCGGCAGCACTTCTCCTTACCAAATCCGGTTACTAGGGCAACAGAGCCATAATGGAAGTTGTGTTGTAAGTTGTAAATTAGAATGCAGGGCGCCAGGAAAAAGCCCCTTAGGTTTATGCCTCGTTACTTGCCGTTCGTTTTTTAAATTTAATTTTTATTTTGTATCAGGGCAAATTTGATTACAATGTTTTGCTTGTTCTAGGTGTGCAAGATGTGGTTGTTTCACACGTATACATATATCTATTCTTCTTCGGGTCCTTCTCCCATGTAGCTTATGACGCAATGTTGAGTAGAGTCCTCTTGATATGCCGTAGGTCTGTGGTGATTTTATATTTCACATGTGTTTGTATATCTCTGTTAACCCCAATGTCCTGATGTATCCAATCCTCACACCTTTCCGTTTGGTGAACCATAAGTTTGCTTAATGAATCTGTGATTGGATGTCTCTGTGGAAATATCTTCACTGGTATCAATTTTTAGGTAACCCCTATAAGTGATATCGTACGTTAGGTGTCTTTCGCTTTCTCGCTTACTGCAAGTTGCGTGGTCACCTCTAGACTCATCTGTGGTGCTACGAGTGGCATTGATTCATTTTTTACCCAAGCTAGTATTCCATCTCTACACGTAGCAGTTCTTCTTTGTCCACTCATCTGTTGATGGACTTTTGGTTGCTTCCACGCCTTGGCTATGGTAGTACTGCTGCAGTGCAGATTTCCTGCCTGTGTCTTTCCAATTCTGTCTTCTTAGGCTATAGGCCACGGAGTGGGCCTGCTGGATCATAGGGTAGCTGAATGTGTACCTTTTACAGGCACCTCCATTCTGTTCCCATGAGTGGCTCTTACCAGGTTACGTCCCACTTGAGACTGAGGGTATGCATGTCTCCACAACCTCTTCAGCATTGATCGTTTGTAGTTTCTTTGCTGATGGTTATTCTGACTGGTGTGAGTCGATAGCTCTTTGTGGTTGGATTTGCATGTGTCTCATAATCCCTTGAAATTGAGCTTTGAGGCATGTCCTTTTATTTTTCAAACTGTTACGACAGCTTACGTCTTCAAATTGTTTTCTTGAAATATGTGCCACATTTTGAAATATTTTGGCCTTTACCTGCGTCAGGACATTTTGAGGGCAGGTTTCCTTTGCAGCCCTGCAGTACTTGTGCATATGAAGTGACCATTCGCACAGATTTCCGAGCTGCTGTTGCAGGTATCGGCCAGAGGCCGGCAGCATGTCTACCTTGCCCACTCTGGTACCTAGGGAGACAGACCTTCCTGCCAGTGGTGTTCCTCAGATATCAATTAGACTGCCATGTGCCCTGATAAACCCCCCAAAGCTTATGTGTCCTTACTCATGTTTGTTTTTTGAATTCATATTTTCTAGTGGAGTACTATTCCATCGTGTACATGGACCACTTCTTCTTGGTGCAGTCCTCTGTTGATGGACATTTTCGTTGCTTCCAAGTGTCGGCTATGGTAAGTATTGCCGGGGTGCAGGATTGCCAGCCTGTGCCTTTTGATTCTCGTTTTCTCAGGTGATAGGCCCAGCAGTGGGCGTGACTGATTGACTAGTAGCTCAACGTTTCCCTTTTCAAAGCACCGCCACTGTGTTTTCATCAGTGGCTCTTACCACGTCCCCCCTAGAACCGAGGGTACGCGTTTCTCCACATTTATTGTTTGCAGCATTTTTGCTAATGGCCATTCCGAGTGCTGTGAGCGGATAGGTGTTTGTAATTTGGGTTTGCATGTCTTTAAAAATGCCTAAAATTCATCATTTTTCCACGCCTGTTTCTTTTCTTTAAAAAAGAAAAGAAAAGAAAAGAAAAACGTGGGGGTACAGTATACCTCTTGAAATCGTTTCCTTGGAATGTTGCCCTCTTTCGAATTTTTGGTCGATGTTTGACCCCAGGATTTTTTTGGAGGGCAGGTGTTATTTACAGGCCTGCACGTTTGGTGACTATTTAATGACCATTAGCACTGGGTTTAAAGCTGCTGTTTTGGGAGACGGCCACAAGGCGGCAGCATTTCTCCATTCCCAAATCTGGGTACTAGGGCAGCAGAGCCTTTCTGGAAGTCGTGTTCCTAGGTTGTAAATTAGAATGGAACGTGCCAGGAGAAACGCCCATAAGTTTATGTCGCATCACTTCTGGTTGGTCTTTTAAATGATTTTAATCGGGGTAATGATTAGACTACTGTTTGTCCTGGGTGTACACAATCTGGTTCATTTGTACATTATATACGTCTATTCATGTACAGATCCTCTTCCCATGTGAAATATTACAGAGTGTTCCGTACACCTCCCTTGCTACGTGGTCGGTCTTTTTGATATATGTGTATAACGTGTATTTGTATACGTATGGTAACGCTAACCTTAATTTATCCATTCCGCCCACCTTTCCTTTTAGATAAGCGTAGTTGTTTTCTAAGTCTGTGAGCGTCTTTCTCTGTGCAAGTATGTTCATTTGTGTCAGTTATTAGATAACGCCTATAAGTGATATCATAGGATGTAGGTCTTTGGCTTTCCGACTTACCCCATGTTCTGTGATCATCTCCAAGCTCGTCTGTGGTGCCTGAAAGAGCAGTGTTTCATTGTTTTCCGTGGTTAATATTCCATTGCGTACGTGGACCACTTCTTCTTAATCCATTCGTCTGTTGATGGACATTTTGGTAGCTTCACCGTCTTGGCTATTGTGAATAAGGCCGCAGTGCAGCTGTTGCAGCCCGGGTCTTCTCGCTTCTGGTCTTCTCAGGTGAGAGGCCCAGGGGTGTGACTGCTGGATTGAACGGTACCTCAATTTTTACTTCTAAAGGCAGCTCCTTTCTGTTCTTATTGGCTGTTAGCACTTTACATCTCACCAGCAGCTAGAGGGTACACAGTTCTCTAAAGCCCCTTCAGTATTGATTGTTTGTAGAATTTTTGCTGATCGTCAGTCGACGGGTGTGAGTTGCAAACTTTTTGTAGATTAGATTTGCATGAGTCTAATAATTCCTGAGGTTGAGCTTTTATCCACTTTCCTTTTTATTTATTTATTTATTTACTTATTTATTTTTGCGGTACGCGGGCCTCTCACTGTTTCGGCCTCTCCCGTTGCGGAGCACAGGCTCTGGACGCGCAGGCTCAGCGGCCCTGGCTCACGGGCCCAGCCACTCCACGGCATGTGGGATCTTCCCGCACCGGGGCACGAACCCGTGTCCCCTGCGTCGGCAGGCGGACTCTCAACCACTGCGCCACCGGGGAAGCCCCTGTTTTGAATTGTTTCGTCCGTTCCCTACCTCAGCACAATATTTTAGGGCAGGTGTCCTTTACGGCCCTGAGTCCTTGTGACTATTAAGTGACCATTAGCTGCGGGCTTAAAGCCGCTCTTGCGGGAAACGGCCACAAGGCGGCAGCATTTCTACCTTTGCAGCTCTGGGTTCTTGGGCGACAGAGCTTTCCTGGAAATGGTGTTAGTAGCCTGCAGATGAGAGGGGAATGTGCCAGGGCAAACCCCCAAGAGCTTATATCTCCTACTTCTTGTTTTTTAAATTAAATTTTTATGACGTGTCAGAGCAAATTTGATAAAAAAAGTGTAGTTTCTCCTAAGTGTACAGAATCTGGTTCATCACATCAACGTATCTGTCTATTCCTCTTTGGATCCTTTCCCGTGTAGGTTATTATAGAGTGTTGAGTAGACCTCTTGGCGTTCCATAGGTATTTTGTGATTATATATTTCATCTGTATTAGTACACGTCTGTTAACCCCCATATCATAATTCATACATTCCTTTCACCTTTCCATTTGGTTAAACGTAATTTTGTTTTCTTAATCCATGCTTTTCCTTCTCTTGGAAATAAGTTCATGAGTATCAATTTTGAGGTAACACCTATAAGTGATGTCATAGGATATCTGTCTTTCAGTTTCTTTCTTACTTCAAGTGGGGTGGTTATCTCTAGGTCCTTATATGGTGGTGCAAACGGCACTGTTTCATTGTTTTCCGTGGCTAATATTCCACTGTTGACATGGACCACTTCCTCTTTGTGCATTTTCCTGTTGCTGGACATTTTGGTTTCTTCCAAGTCTTGGCTATATTAAATGTTTCTGCCGTGCAGGATTGCCAGCCTGTGTCTCTTCCATTCTGCTCTGCTCAGGTGATAGGCGCATCAGAGGACCTACCAGATCGCGTGGTAGCTCAGTTTTTACCCTTAAACGCACCTCCATTATGTTCTCCCTGCCGGCTGTTACCAGTTTACATCCCCCCAGCAGCTAGTGGGTACACAGTTTTCTGAAACCCCTTCAGCATTTATTCTTTGTAGACTTTTTGCTGAAGATCATTCTGACGGCTGTGAGGTGAACATTTCTGTAGATTGGATTTGCATGGCTCTATTAATTGCTGATGTTGAGCATTTTTAAATCCCCTTTTATTTTAAAGGAAAAAAAAGAAGACAGAATGGGCGTGAAACATGCCTCTTGAAATTGTCTTCTTGAAATGTTGACGTCTTTTGAATTTTCTGGTCGATTTACGACCCCAGGATTCTTTTTTTTTTGATGGCAGGTGTCATTTACAGGCCTGCAATTATTTTGAATATTAAGTGACCATTAGCGCTGTTGTGGGAAACGGCCAGAAGGCGGCAGCACTTCTCCTTACCAAATCTGGTTACTAGGGCAGCAGAGCCATAATGGAAGTGGCGTTGTAAATTGTAAATTAGAATGGAGTGCGCCAGGAAAAAGCCCCTTACGTTTATGTCTCATTAATTGCTGTTCGTTTTTTAAATTTAATTTTTATTTTGTATCAGAGCAGATTTGATTACAATGTTTTGCTTGTTCTAGGTGTGCAAGATGTGGTTGTTTCACACGTATACATATATCTATTCTTCTTCGGGTCCTTCTCCCATGTAGCTTATGACGCAATGTTGAGTAGAGTCCTCTTGATATGCCGTAGGTCTGTGGTGATTTTATATTTCACATGTGTTTGTATATCTCTGTTAACCCCAATGTCCTGATGTATCCAATCCTCACACCTTTCCGTTTGGTGAACCATAAGTTTGCTTAATGAATCTGTGATTGGATGTCTCTGTGGAAATATCTTCACTGGTATCAATTTTTAGGTAACCCCTATAAGTGATATCGTACGTTAGGTGTCTTTCGCTTTCTCGCTTACTGCAAGTTGCGTGATCACCTCTAGACTCATCTGTGGTGCTACGAGTGGCATTGATTCATTTTTTACCCAAGCTAGTATTCCATCTCTACACGTAGCAGTTCTTCTTTGTCCACTCATCTGTTGATGGACTTTTGGTTGCTTCCACGCCTTGGCTATGGTAGTACTGCTGCAGTGCAGATTTCCTGCCTGTGTCTTTCCAATTCTGTCTTCTTAGGCTATAGGCCACGGAGTGGGCCTGCTGGATCGTAGAGTAGCTGAATGTGTACCTTTTACAGGCACCTCCATTCTGTTCCCATGAGTGGCTCTTACCAGGTTACGTCCCACTTGAGACTGAGGGTATGCATGTCTCCACAACCTCTTCAGCATTGATCGTTTGTAGTTTCTTTGCTGATGGTTATTCTGACTGGTGTGAGTCGATAGCTCTTTGTGGTTGGATTTGCATGTGTCTCATAATCCCTTGAAATTGAGCTTTGAGGCATGTCCTTTTATTTTTCAAACTGTTACGACAGCTTACGTCTTCAAATTGTTTTCTTGAAATATGTGCCACATTTTGAAATATTTTGGCCTTTACCTGCGTCAGGACATTTTGAGGGCAGGTTTCCTTTGCAGCCCTGCAGTACTTGTGCATATGAAGTGACCATTCGCACAGATTTCCGAGCTGCTGTTGCAGGTATCGGCCAGAGGCCGGCAGCATGTCTACCTTGCCCACTCTGGTACCTAGGGAGACAGACCTTCCTGCCAGTGGTGTTCCTCAGATATCAATTAGACTGCCATGTGCCCTGATAAACCCCCCAAAGCTTATGTGTCCTTACTCATGTTTGTTTTTTGAATTCATATTTTCTAGTGGAGTACTATTCCATCGTGTACATGGACCACTTCTTCTTGGTGCAGTCCTCTGTTGATGGACATTTTCGTTGCTTCCAAGTGTCGGCTATGGTAAGTATTGCCGGGGTGCAGGATTGCCAGCCTGTGCCTTTTGATTCTCGTTTTCTCAGGTGATAGGCCCAGCAGTGGGCGTGACTGATTGACTAGTAGCTCAACGTTTCCCTTTTCAAAGCACCGCCACTGTGTTTTCATCAGTGGCTCTTACCACGTCCCCCCTAGAACCGAGGGTACGCGTTTCTCCACATTTATTGTTTGCAGCATTTTTGCTAATGGCCATTCCGAGTGCTGTGAGCGGATAGGTTTTTGTAATTTGGGTTTGCATGTCTTTAAAAATTCCTAAAATTCATCATTTTTCCACGCCTGTTTCTTTTCTTTAAAAAAGAAAAGAAAAGAAAAGAAAAACGTGGGGGTACAGTATACCTCTTGAAATCGTTTCCTTGGAATGTTGCCCTCTTTCGAATTTTTGGTCGATGTTTGACCCCAGGATTTTTTTGGAGGGCAGGTGTTATTTACAGGCCTGCACGTTTGGTGACTATTTAATGACCATTAGCACTGGGTTTAAAGCTGCTGTTTTGGGAGACGGCCACAAGGCGGCAGCATTTCTCCATTCCCAAATCTGGGTACTAGGGCAGCAGAGCCTTTCTGGAAGTCGTGTTCCTAGGTTGTAAATTAGAATGGAACGTGCCAGGAGAAACGCCCATAAGTTTATGTCGCATCACTTCTGGTTGGTCTTTTAAATGATTTTAATCGGGGTAATGATTAGACTACTGTTTGTCCTGGGTGTACACAATCTGGTTCATTTGTACATTATATACGTCTATTCATGTACAGATCCTCTTCCCATGTGAAATATTACAGAGTGTTCCGTACACCTCCCTTGCTACGTGGTCGGTCTTTTTGGTATACGTATACAATATGTATTTGTATACGTATGGTAACGCTAACCTTAATTTATCCATTCCGCCCACCTTTCCTTTTAGATAAGCGTAGTTGTTTTCTAAGTCTGTGAGCGTCTTTCTCTGTGCAAGTATGTTCATTTGTGTCAGTTATTAGATAACGCCTATAAGTGATATCATAGGATGTAGGTCTTTGGCTTTCCGACTTACCCCATGTTCTGTGATCATCTCCAAGCTCGTCTGTGGTGCCTGAAAGAGCAGTGTTTCATTGTTTTCCGTGGTTAATATTCCATTGCGTACGTGGACCACTTCTTCTTAATCCATTCGTCTGTTGATGGACATTTTGGTAGCTTCACCGTCTTGGCTATTGTGAATAAGGCCGCAGTGCAGCTGTTGCAGCCCGGGTCTTCTCGCTTCTGGTCTTCTCAGGTGAGAGGCCCAGGGGTGTGACTGCTGGATTGAACGGTACCTCAATTTTTACTTCTAAAGGCAGCTCCTTTCTGTTCTTATTGGCTGTTAGCACTTTACATCTCACCAGCAGCTAGAGGGTACACAGTTCTCTAAAGCCCCTTCAGTATTGATTGTTTGTAGAATTTTTGCTGATCGTCAGTCGACGGGTGTGAGTTGCAAACTTTTTGTAGATTAGATTTGCATGAGTCTAATAATTCCTGAGGTTGAGCTTTTATCCACTTTCCTTTTTATTTATTTACTTATTTATTTTTGCGGTACGCGGGCCTCTCACTGTTTCGGCCTCTCCCGTTGCGGAGCACAGGCTCTGGACGCGCAGGCTCAGCGGCCCTGGCTCACGGGCCCAGCCACTCCACGGCATGTGGGATCTTCCCGCACCGGGGCACGAACCCGTGTCCCCTGCGTCGGCAGGCGGACTCTCAACCACTGCGCCACCGGGGAAGCCCCTGTTTTGAATTGTTTCGTCCGTTCCCTACCTCAGCACAATATTTTAGGGCAGGTGTCCTTTACGGCCCTGAGTCCTTGTGACTATTAAGTGACCATTAGCTGCGGGCTTAAAGCCGCTCTTGCGGGAAACGGCCACAAGGCGGCAGCATTTCTACCTTTGCAGCTCTGGGTTCTTGGGCGACAGAGCTTTCCTGGAAATGGTGTTAGTAGCCTGCAGATGAGAGGGGAATGTGCCAGGGCAAACCCCCAAGAGCTTATATCTCCTACTTCTTGTTTTTTAAATTAAATTTTTATGACGTGTCAGAGCAAATTTGATAAAAAAAGTGTAGTTTCTCCTAAGTGTACAGAATCTGGTTCATCACATCAACGTATCCGTCTATTCCTCTTTGGATCCTTTCCCGTGTAGGTTATTATAGAGTGTTGAGTAGACCTCTTGGCGTTCCATAGGTATTTTGTGATTATATATTTCATCTGTATTAGTACACGTCTGTTAACCCCCATATCATAATTCATACATTCCTTTCACCTTTCCATTTGGTTAAACGTAATTTTGTTTTCTTAATCCATGCTTTTCCTTCTCTTGGAAATAAGTTCATGAGTATCAATTTTGAGGTAACACCTATAAGTGATGTCATAGGATATCTGTCTTTCAGTTTCTTTCTTACTTCAAGTGGGGTGGTTATCTCTAGGTCCTTATATGGTGGTGCAAACGGCACTGTTTCATTGTTTTCCGTGGCTAATATTCCACTGTTGACATGGACCGCTTCCTCTTTGTGCATTTTCCTGTTGCTGGACATTTTGGTTTCTTCCAAGTCTTGGCTATATTAAATGTTTCTGCCGTGCAGGATTGCCAGCCTGTGTCTCTTCCATTCTGCTCTGCTCAGGTGATAGGCGCATCAGAGGACCTACCAGATCGCGTGGTAGCTCAGTTTTTACCCTTAAACGCACCTCCATTATGTTCTCCCTGCCGGCTGTTACCAGTTTACATCCCCCCAGCAGCTAGTGGGTACACAGTTTTCTGAAACCCCTTCAGCATTTATTCTTTGTAGACTTTTTGCTGAAGATCATTCTGACGGCTGTGAGGTGAACATTTCTGTAGATTGGATTTGCATGGCTCTATTAATTGCTGATGTTGAGCATTTTTAAATCCCCTTTTATTTTAAAGGAAAAAAAAGAAGACAGAATGGGCGTGAAACATGCCTCTTGAAATTGTCTTCTTGAAATGTTGACGTCTTTTGAATTTTCTGGTCGATTTACGACCCCAGGATTCTTTTTTTTTTTTTGATGGCAGGTGTCATTTACAGGCCTGCAATTCTTTTGAATATTAAGTGACCATTAGCGCTGTTGTGGGAAACGGCCAGAAGGCGGCAGCACTTCTCCTTACCAAATCCGGTTACTAGGGCAACAGAGCCATAATGGAAGTTGTGTTGTAAGTTGTAAATTAGAATGCAGGGCGCCAGGAAAAAGCCCCTTAGGTTTATGCCTCGTTACTTGCCGTTCGTTTTTTAAATTTAATTTTTATTTTGTATCAGGGCAAATTTGATTACAATGTTTTGCTTGTTCTAGGTGTGCAAGATGTGGTTGTTTCACACGTATACATATATCTATTCTTCTTCGGGTCCTTCTCCCATGTAGCTTATGACGCAATGTTGAGTAGAGTCCTCTTGATATGCCGTAGGTCTGTGGTGATTTTATATTTCACATGTGTTTGTATATCTCTGTTAACCCCAATGTCCTGATGTATCCAATCCTCACACCTTTCCGTTTGGTGAACCATAAGTTTGCTTAATGAATCTGTGATTGGATGTCTCTGTGGAAATATCTTCACTGGTATCAATTTTTAGGTAACCCCTATAAGTGATATCGTACGTTAGGTGTCTTTCGCTTTCTCGCTTACTGCAAGTTGCGTGATCACCTCTAGACTCATCTGTGGTGCTACGAGTGGCATTGATTCATTTTTTACCCAAGCTAGTATTCCATCTCTACACGTAGCAGTTCTTCTTTGTCCACTCATCTGTTGATGGACTTTTGGTTGCTTCCACGCCTTGGCTATGGTAGTACTGCTGCAGTGCAGATTTCCTGCCTGTGTCTTTCCAATTCTGTCTTCTTAGGCTATAGGCCACGGAGTGGGCCTGCTGGATCATAGGGTAGCTGAATGTGTACCTTTTACAGGCACCTCCATTCTGTTCCCATGAGTGGCTCTTACCAGGTTACGTCCCACTTGAGACTGAGGGTATGCATGTCTCCACAACCTCTTCAGCATTGATCGTTTGTAGTTTCTTTGCTGATGGTTATTCTGACTGGTGTGAGTCGATAGCTCTTTGTGGTTGGATTTGCATGTGTCTCATAATCCCTTGAAATTGAGCTTTGAGGCATGTCCTTTTATTTTTCAAACTGTTACGACAGCTTACGTCTTCAAATTGTTTTCTTGAAATATGTGCCACATTTTGAAATATTTTGGCCTTTACCTGCGTCAGGACATTTTGAGGGCAGGTTTCCTTTGCAGCCCTGCAGTACTTGTGCATATGAAGTGACCATTCGCACAGATTTCCGAGCTGCTGTTGCAGGTATCGGCCAGAGGCCGGCAGCATGTCTACCTTGCCCACTCTGGTACCTAGGGAGACAGACCTTCCTGCCAGTGGTGTTCCTCAGATATCAATTAGACTGCCATGTGCCCTGATAAACCCCCCAAAGCTTATGTGTCCTTACTCATGTTTGTTTTTTGAATTCATATTTTCTAGTGGAGTACTATTCCATCGTGTACATGGACCACTTCTTCTTGGTGCAGTCCTCTGTTGATGGACATTTTCGTTGCTTCCAAGTGTCGGCTATGGTAAGTATTGCCGGGGTGCAGGATTGCCAGCCTGTGCCTTTTGATTCTCGTTTTCTCAGGTGATAGGCCCAGCAGTGGGCGTGACTGATTGACTAGTAGCTCAACGTTTCCCTTTTCAAAGCACCGCCACTGTGTTTTCATCAGTGGCTCTTACCACGTCCCCCCTAGAACCGAGGGTACGCGTTTCTCCACATTTATTGTTTGCAGCATTTTTGCTAATGGCCATTCCGAGTGCTGTGAGCGGATAGGTGTTTGTAATTTGGGTTTGCATGTCTTTAAAAATGCCTAAAATTCATCATTTTTCCACGCCTGTTTCTTTTCTTTAAAAAAGAAAAGAAAAGAAAAGAAAAACGTGGGGGTACAGTATACCTCTTGAAATCGTTTCCTTGGAATGTTGCCCTCTTTCGAATTTTTGGTCGATGTTTGACCCCAGGATTTTTTTGGAGGGCAGGTGTTATTTACAGGCCTGCACGTTTGGTGACTATTTAATGACCATTAGCACTGGGTTTAAAGCTGCTGTTTTGGGAGACGGCCACAAGGCGGCAGCATTTCTCCATTCCCAAATCTGGGTACTAGGGCAGCAGAGCCTTTCTGGAAGTCGTGTTCCTAGGTTGTAAATTAGAATGGAACGTGCCAGGAGAAACGCCCATAAGTTTATGTCGCATCACTTCTGGTTGGTCTTTTAAATGATTTTAATCGGGGTAATGATTAGACTACTGTTTGTCCTGGGTGTACACAATCTGGTTCATTTGTACATTATATACGTCTATTCATGTACAGATCCTCTTCCCATGTGAAATATTACAGAGTGTTCCGTACACCTCCCTTGCTACGTGGTCGGTCTTTTTGATATATGTGTATAACGTGTATTTGTATACGTATGGTAACGCTAACCTTAATTTATCCATTCCGCCCACCTTTCCTTTTAGATAAGCGTAGTTGTTTTCTAAGTCTGTGAGCGTCTTTCTCTGTGCAAGTATGTTCATTTGTGTCAGTTATTAGATAACGCCTATAAGTGATATCATAGGATGTAGGTCTTTGGCTTTCCGACTTACCCCATGTTCTGTGATCATCTCCAAGCTCGTCTGTGGTGCCTGAAAGAGCAGTGTTTCATTGTTTTCCGTGGTTAATATTCCATTGCGTACGTGGACCACTTCTTCTTAATCCATTCGTCTGTTGATGGACATTTTGGTAGCTTCACCGTCTTGGCTATTGTGAATAAGGCCGCAGTGCAGCTGTTGCAGCCCGGGTCTTCTCGCTTCTGGTCTTCTCAGGTGAGAGGCCCAGGGGTGTGACTGCTGGATTGAACGGTACCTCAATTTTTACTTCTAAAGGCAGCTCCTTTCTGTTCTTATTGGCTGTTAGCACTTTACATCTCACCAGCAGCTAGAGGGTACACAGTTCTCTAAAGCCCCTTCAGTATTGATTGTTTGTAGAATTTTTGCTGATCGTCAGTCGACGGGTGTGAGTTGCAAACTTTTTGTAGATTAGATTTGCATGAGTCTAATAATTCCTGAGGTTGAGCTTTTATCCACTTTCCTTTTTATTTATTTATTTATTTACTTATTTATTTTTGCGGTACGCGGGCCTCTCACTGTTTCGGCCTCTCCCGTTGCGGAGCACAGGCTCTGGACGCGCAGGCTCAGCGGCCCTGGCTCACGGGCCCAGCCACTCCACGGCATGTGGGATCTTCCCGCACCGGGGCACGAACCCGTGTCCCCTGCGTCGGCAGGCGGACTCTCAACCACTGCGCCACCGGGGAAGCCCCTGTTTTGAATTGTTTCGTCCGTTCCCTACCTCAGCACAATATTTTAGGGCAGGTGTCCTTTACGGCCCTGAGTCCTTGTGACTATTAAGTGACCATTAGCTGCGGGCTTAAAGCCGCTCTTGCGGGAAACGGCCACAAGGCGGCAGCATTTCTACCTTTGCAGCTCTGGGTTCTTGGGCGACAGAGCTTTCCTGGAAATGGTGTTAGTAGCCTGCAGATGAGAGGGGAATGTGCCAGGGCAAACCCCCAAGAGCTTATATCTCCTACTTCTTGTTTTTTAAATTAAATTTTTATGACGTGTCAGAGCAAATTTGATAAAAAAAAGTGTAGTTTCTCCTAAGTGTACAGAATCTGGTTCATCATATCAACGTATCTGCCTATTCCTCTTTTGGTCCTGGCACATGCCATTCTATTTCACAACCTAGGAACATGACTTCCAGAAAGGCTCTGCTGCCCTAGTACCCAGATTTGGGAACGGAGAAATGCTGCCGCCTTGTGGCCGTTTCCCAAAACAGCAGCTTTAAACCCAGTGCTAATGGTCATTAAATAGTCACCAAATGTGCAGGCCTGTAAATAACACCTGCCCTCCAAAACAATCCTGGGGTCAAACATCGACCAAAAATTCGAAAGAGGGCAACATTCCAAGGAAACGATTTCAAGAGGTATACTGTACCCCCACGTTTTTCTTTTCTTTTTAAGGAAAAGAAAACAGGCGTGGAAAAATGATGAATTTTAGGAATTTTTAAAGACACGCAAACCCAAATTACAAACACCTATCCGCTCACAGCACTCGGAATGGCCATTAGCAAAAATGCTGCAAACGATAAATGCTGAAGGGATTGTGGAGAACTGCGTACCCTCGGTTCTAAGGGGGACGTGGTAAGAGCCACTAATGAAGACACAGTGGAGGTGCTCTGAAAAGGGAAACACTGAGCTACTAGTCAATCAGTCACACCCGCTGCTGGGCCTATCACCTGAGAAAATGAGAATCAAAAGGCACAGGCTGGCAATCCTGCACCCCGGCAATACTTACCATAGCCGACACTTGGAAGCAACGAAAATGTCCATCAACAGAGGAGTGCACCAAGAAGAAGTGGTCCATGCACACGATGGAATATTGCTCCACTAGAAAATATGAATTCAAAAAACAAACATGAGTAAGGAGACATAAGCTTTGGGGGGTTTGTCAGGGCACATGGCAGTCTAATTGATATCTGAGGAACACCACTGGCAGGAAGGTCTGTCTCCGTAGGTACCAGAGTGGGCAACGTAGAAATGCTGCCGGCCTCTGGCCGATACCTGCAACAGCAGCTCGGAAATCTGTGCGAATGGTCACTTCATATGCACAAGTACTGCAGGGCTGCAAAGGAAACCTGCCCTCAAAATGTCCTGACGCAGGTAAAGGCCAAAATATTTCAAAATGTGGCACATATTTCAAGAAAACAATTTGAAGACGTAAGCTGTCATGACAGTTTGAAAAATAAAAGGACATGCCTCAGAGCTCAATTTCAAGGGATTATGAGACACATGCAAATCCAACCACAAAGAGCTATCAACTCACACCAGTCAGAATAACCATCAGCAAAGAAACTACAAACGATCAATGCTGAAGAGGTTGTGGAGCCATGCATACCCTCAGTCTCAAGTGGGACGTAACCTGGTAAGAGCCACTCCTGGGAACAGAATGGAGGTGCCTTTAAAAGGTACACATTCAGCTACTCTACGATCCAGCAGGCCCACTCCACGGCCTACAGCCTAAGGAGACAGAATTGGAAAGACACAGGCAGGAAATCTGCACTGCAGCAGTATTACCATAGCCAAGACATGGAAGCAACCAAAAGTCCATCAACAGATGAGTGGACAAAGAAGAACTGCTACGTGTAGAGATGGAATATTAGCTTGGGGAAGAAAATGAATCAATGCCACTCGTAGCACCACAGATGAGTCTAGAGGTGATCACGCAGCTTGCAGTAAGCGAGAAAGCGAAAGACACCTAACGTATGATACCACTTATAGGGGTTACCTAAAAATCGATACCAGTGAAGATATTTCCACAGAGACATCCAATCACAGATTCATTAAGCAAACTTATGGTTCACCAGATGGAAAGGTGTGAGGATTGGATACATTAGGACATTGGGGTTAACAGAGATACACAAACACATGTGAAATACAAAGTCGCCACGGACCTACGGCATACCACGAGGAGACTACTCAACATTGTGTCATAAGCTACATGGGAGAAGGACCCGAAGAAGAACAGATATATGTATACGTGTGAAACAACCACATCTTGCACACCTAGAACAAGCAAAACATTGTAATCAAATCTGCTCTGATACAAAATAAAAATTAAATTTAAAAAACGAACAGCAAGTAATGAGACATAAACGTAAGGGGCTTTTTCCTGGCGCACTCCATTCTAATTTACAATTTACAACGCCACTTCCATTATGGCTCTGTTGCCCTAGTAACCAGATTTGGTAAGGAGAAGTGCTGCCGCCTTCTGGCCGTTTCCCACAACAGCGCTAATGGTCACTTAATATTCAAAATAATTGCAGGCCAGTAAATGACACCTGCCATCAAAAAAAAAAAAAAAAAAAATCCTGGGGTCGTAAATCGACCAGAAAATTCAAAAGACGTCAACATTTCAAGAGGCATGTTTTACGCCCATTCTGTCTTCTTTGTTCCTTTAAAATAAAAGGGGATTTAAAAATGCTCAACATCAGCAATTAATAAAGCCATGCAAATCCAATCTACAGAAATGCTCACCTCACAGCCGTCAGAATGCTCTTCAGCAAAACGTCTACAAAGAATAAATGCTGAAGGGGTTTCAGGAAACTGTGTACCCACTAGCTGCTGGGGGGATGTAAACTGGTAACAGCCGGCAGGGAGAACATAATGGAGGTGCGTTTAAGGGTAAAAACTGAGCTACCATGTGATCTGGTAGGTCCTTTGACGCGCCTATCACCTGAGCAGAGCAGAATGGAAGAGACACAGGCTGGCAATCCTGCACGGCAGAAACATTTAATATAGCCAAGACTTGGAAGAAACCAAAATGTCCAGCAACAGAAAAATGCACAAAGAGGAAGTGGTCCATGTCAACAGTGGAATATTAGCCACGGAAAACAATGAAACAGTGCCGTTTGCACCACCATATAAGGACCTAGAGATAACCACCCCACTTGAAGTAAGAAAGAAACTGAAAGACAGATATCCTATGACATCACTTATAGGTGTTACCTAAAAATTGATACTCATGAACTTATTTCCAAGAGAAGGAAGAGCATGGATTAAGAAAACAAAATTACGTTTAGCCGAATGGAAAGGTGAAAGGAATGTATGAATTATGATATGGGGGTTAACAGACATGTACTAATACAGATGAAATATATAACCACAAAATACCTATGGAACGCCAAGAGGTCTACTCAACACTCTATAATAACCTACACGGGAAAGGATCCAAAGAGGAATAGACGGATACGTTGATATGATGAACCAGATTCTGTACGCTTAGGAGAAAGTGCATTTTTTTTTTATCAAATTTGCTCTGATACCTAAAAAAAATTTAATTTAAAAAACAAGAAGTAGGAGGTATAAGCTCTTGGGGGTTTGCCCTGGCACATTCCCCTCTAACCTGCAGGCTACTAACACGATTTCCCGGAAAGCGCTGTCGCCCAGGAACCCAGAGCTGCAAAGGTAGAAATGCTGCCGCCTTGTGGCCCTTTCCCGCAAGAGCGGCTTTAAGCCCGCAGCTAATGGTCACTTAATAGTCACAAGGACTCAGGGCCGTAAAGGACACCTGCCCTAAAATATTGTGCTGAGGTAGGGAACGGACAAAAAAATTCAAAACAGGGGCTTCCCTGGTGGCGCAGTGGTTGAGAGTCCGCCTGCCGACGCAGGGGACACGGGTTCGTGCGCCGGTCCGGGAAGATCCCACATGCCGCGGAGTGGCTGGGCCCGTGAGCCATGGCCGCTGAGCCTGCGCGCCCAGAGCCTGTGCTCCGCAACGGGAGAGGCCACAACAGTGAGAGGCCCGCGTACCGCAAAACTAAATAGATAGATAGATAACTAAATAAATACATACATACATACATACATACATAGAAAGGGAAATGGATAAAAGCTCAACCTCAGGAATTATTAGACTCACGCAGATCTAATCTACAAAAAGTTTGCAACACACACCTGTCGACCGACGATCAGCAAAAATTCTACACACAGTCAATACTGAAGGGGTTTTAGGGAACTGTGTACCCTCTAGCTGCTGGCGAGATGTAAAGTGGTAACAGCCAATAAGAACAGACAGGAGCTGCCTTTAGAAGTAAAACTTGAGGTACCATTCAATCCAGCAGTCACACCACTGGGCCTCTCACCTGAGAAGACCAGAAGCGAGAAGACCCGGGCTGCAACAGCTGCACTGAGGCCTTATTCACAATAGCCAAGACGGTGAAGCTACCAAAATGTCCATCAACAGACGAATGGATGAAGAAGAAATGGTCCGTGTACACAATGGAATATTAACCACGGAAAACAATGAAACACTGCTCTTTGAGGCACCATAGATGAGCTTGGAGATAATCGCAGAACGTGCGGTAAGTCGGAAAGCCAAAGACCTACATCCTATGATATCACTTATAGGCGTTATGTAATAACTGACACAAATGAACATACTTGCACAGAGAAAGACACTCACAGGCTTACAAAACAACTATGCTTATCTAAAAGGAAAGGTGGGCGGAATGGATAAATTAAGATTAGCGTTACCATACGTATACAAATACATATTGTATACGTATACCAAAAAGACCGACCACGTAGCAAGGGAGGTGTACGGAACACTCTGTAATATTTCACATGGGAAGAGGATCTGTACATGAATAGACGTATACAATGTACAAATGAACCAGACTGTGTACACCTAGGACAAACGATATTCTAATCATTACCCCGATTCAAATGGTTTCAAAAACCAACCAGCAGTAATGCCACATAAACTTATGGGCGTTTCTCCTGGCACATGCCATTCTAATTTACAACCTAGGAACACGACTTCCAGAAAGGCTCTGCTGCCCTAGTACCCAGATTTGGGAACGGAGAAATGCTGCCGCCTTGTGGCCGTTTCCCAAAACAGCAGCTTTAAACCCAGTGCTAATGGTCATTAAATAGTCACCAAACGTGCAGGCCTGTAAATAACACCTGCCCTCCAAAACAATCCTGGGGTCCCACATCGACCAAAAATTCAAAAGAGGGCAACATTCCAAGAAAACGATTTCAAGAGGTATACTGTACCCCCACGTTTTTCTTTTCTTTTCTTTTTAAGGAAAAGAAAACAGGCGTGGAAAAATGATGAATTTTAGGAATTTTTAAAGACACGCAAACCCAAATTACAAACACCTATCCGCTCACAGCACTCGGAATGGCCATTAGCAAAAATGCTGCAAACGATAAATGCTGAAGGGATTGTGGAGAACTGCGTACCCTCGGTTCTAAGGGGGACGTGGTAAGAGCCACTAATGAAGACACAGTGGAGGTGCTCTGAAAAGGGAAACACTGAGCTACTAGTCAATCAGTCACACCCGCTGCTGGGCCTATCACCTGAGAAAATGAGAATCAAAAGGCACAGGCTGGCAATCCTGCACCCCGGCAATACTTACCATAGCCGACACTTGGAAGCAACGAAAATGTCCATCAACAGAGGAGTGCACCAAGAAGAAGTGGTCCATGCACACGATGGAATATTGCTCCACTAGAAAATATGAATTCAAAAAACAAACATGAGTAAGGAGACATAAGCTTTGGGGGGTTTGTCAGGGCACATGGCAGTCTAATTGATATCTGAGGAACACCACTGGCAGGAAGGTCTGTCTCCGTAGGTACCAGAGTGGGCAACGTAGAAATGCTGCCGGCCTCTGGCCGATACCTGCAACAGCAGCTCGGAAATCTGTGCGAATGGTCACTTCATATGCACAAGTACTGCAGGGCTGCAAAGGAAACCTGCCCTCAAAATGTCCTGACGCAGGTAAAGGCCAAAATATTTCAAAATGTGGCACATATTTCAAGAAAACAATTTGAAGACGTAAGCTGTCATGACAGTTTGAAAAATAAAAGGACATGCCTCAGAGCTCAATTTCAAGGGATTATGAGACACATGCAAATCCAACCACAAAGAGCTATCAACTCACACCAGTCAGAATAACCATCAGCAAAGAAACTACAAACGATCAATGCTGAAGAGGTTGTGGAGCCATGCATACCCTCAGTCTCAAGTGGGACGTAACCTGGTAAGAGCCACTCCTGGGAACAGAATGGAGGTGCCTTTAAAAGGTACACATTCAGCTACTCTACGATCCAGCAGGCCCACTCCACGGCCTACAGCCTAAGGAGACAGAATTGGAAAGACACAGGCAGGAAATCTGCACTGCAGCAGTATTACCATAGCCAAGACATGGAAGCAACCAAAAGTCCATCAACAGATGAGTGGACAAAGAAGAACTGCTACGTGTAGAGATGGAATATTAGCTTGGGGAAGAAAATGAATCAATGCCACTCGTAGCACCACAGATGAGTCTAGAGGTGATCACGCAGCTTGCAGTAAGCGAGAAAGCGAAAGACACCTAACGTATGATACCACTTATAGGGGTTACCTAAAAATCGATACCAGTGAAGATATTTCCACAGAGACATCCAATCACAGATTCATTAAGCAAACTTATGGTTCACCAGATGGAAAGGTGTGAGGATTGGATACATTAGGACATTGGGGTTAACAGAGATACACAAACACATGTGAAATACAAAGTCGCCACGGACCTACGGCATACCACGAGGAGACTACTCAACATTGTGTCATAAGCTACATGGGAGAAGGACCCGAAGAAGAACAGATATATGTATACGTGTGAAACAACCACATCTTGCACACCTAGAACAAGCAAAACATTGTAATCAAATCTGCTCTGATACAAAATAAAAATTAAATTTAAAAAACGAACAGCAAGTAATGAGACATAAACGTAAGGGGCTTTTTCCTGGCGCACTCCATTCTAATTTACAATTTACAACGCCACTTCCATTATGGCTCTGTTGCCCTAGTAACCAGATTTGGTAAGGAGAAGTGCTGCCGCCTTCTGGCCGTTTCCCACAACAGCGCTAATGGTCACTTAATATTCAAAATAATTGCAGGCCAGTAAATGACACCTGCCATCAAAAAAAAAAAAAAAAAAATCCTGGGGTCGTAAATCGACCAGAAAATTCAAAAGACGTCAACATTTCAAGAGGCATGTTTTACGCCCATTCTGTCTTCTTTGTTCCTTTAAAATAAAAGGGGATTTAAAAATGCTCAACATCAGCAATTAATAAAGCCATGCAAATCCAATCTACAGAAATGCTCACCTCACAGCCGTCAGAATGCTCTTCAGCAAAACGTCTACAAAGAATAAATGCTGAAGGGGTTTCAGGAAACTGTGTACCCACTAGCTGCTGGGGGGATGTAAACTGGTAACAGCCGGCAGGGAGAACATAATGGAGGTGCGTTTAAGGGTAAAAACTGAGCTACCATGTGATCTGGTAGGTCCTTTGACGCGCCTATCACCTGAGCAGAGCAGAATGGAAGAGACACAGGCTGGCAATCCTGCACGGCAGAAACATTTAATATAGCCAAGACTTGGAAGAAACCAAAATGTCCAGCAACAGAAAAATGCACAAAGAGGAAGTGGTCCATGTCAACAGTGGAATATTAGCCACGGAAAACAATGAAACAGTGCCGTTTGCACCACCATATAAGGACCTAGAGATAACCACCCCACTTGAAGTAAGAAAGAAACTGAAAGACAGATATCCTATGACATCACTTATAGGTGTTACCTAAAAATTGATACTCATGAACTTATTTCCAAGAGAAGGAAGAGCATGGATTAAGAAAACAAAATTACGTTTAGCCGAATGGAAAGGTGAAAGGAATGTATGAATTATGATATGGGGGTTAACAGACATGTACTAATACAGATGAAATATATAACCACAAAATACCTATGGAACGCCAAGAGGTCTACTCAACACTCTATAATAACCTACACGGGAAAGGATCCAAAGAGGAATAGACGGATACGTTGATATGATGAACCAGATTCTGTACGCTTAGGAGAAAGTGCATTTTTTTTTTTTTATCAAATTTGCTCTGATACCTAAAAAAAATTTAATTTAAAAAACAAGAAGTAGGAGGTATAAGCTCTTGGGGGTTTGCCCTGGCACATTCCCCTCTAACCTGCAGGCTACTAACACGATTTCCCGGAAAGCGCTGTTGCCCAGGAACCCAGAGCTGCAAAGGTAGAAATGCTGCCGCCTTGTGGCCCTTTCCCGCAAGAGCGGCTTTAAGCCCGCAGCTAATGGTCACTTAATAGTCACAAGGACTCAGGGCCGTAAAGGACACCTGCCCTAAAATATTGTGCTGAGGTAGGGAACGGACAAAAAAATTCAAAACAGGGGCTTCCCTGGTGGCGCAGTGGTTGAGAGTCCGCCTGCCGACGCAGGGGACACGGGTTCGTGCGCCGGTCCGGGAAGATCCCACATGCCGCGGAGTGGCTGGGCCCGTGAGCCATGGCCGCTGAGCCTGCGCGCCCAGAGCCTGTGCTCCGCAACGGGAGAGGCCACAACAGTGAGAGGCCCGCGTACCGCAAAACTAAATAGATAGATAACTAAATAAATACATACATACATACATACATACATACATACATAGAAAGGGAAATGGATAAAAGCTCAACCTCAGGAATTATTAGACTCACGCAGATCTAATCTACAAAAAGTTTGCAACACACACCTGTCGACCGACGATCAGCAAAAATTCTACACACAGTCAATACTGAAGGGGTTTTAGGGAACTGTGTACCCTCTAGCTGCTGGCGAGATGTAAAGTGGTAACAGCCAATAAGAACAGACAGGAGCTGCCTTTAGAAGTAAAACTTGAGGTACCATTCAATCCAGCAGTCACACCACTGGGCCTCTCACCTGAGAAGACCAGAAGCGAGAAGACCCTGGCTGCAACAGCTGCACTGAGGCCTTATTCACAATAGCCAAGACGGTGAAGCTACCAAAATGTCCATCAACAGACGAATGGATGAAGAAGAAATGGTCCGTGTACACAATGGAATATTAACCACGGAAAACAATGAAACACTGCTCTTTGAGGCACCATAGATGAGCTTGGAGATAATCGCAGAACGTGCGGTAAGTCGGAAAGCCAAAGACCTACATCCTATGATATCACTTATAGGCGTTATGTAATAACTGACACAAATGAACATACTTGCACAGAGAAAGACACTCACAGGCTTACAAAACAACTATGCTTATCTAAAAGGAAAGGTGGGCGGAATGGATAAATTAAGATTAGCGTTACCATACGTATACAAATACATATTGTATAAGTATACCAAAAAGACCGACCACGTAGCAAGGGAGGTGTACGGAACACTCTGTAATATTTCACATGGGAAGAGGATCTGTACATGAATAGACGTATACAATGTACAAATGAACCAGACTGTGTACACCTAGGACAAACGATATTCTAATCATTACCCCGATTCAAATGGTTTCAAAAACCAACCAGCAGTAATGCCACATAAACTTATGGGCGTTTCTCCTGGCACATGCCATTCTAATTTACAACCTAGGAACACGACTTCCAGAAAGGCTCTGCTGCCCTAGTACCCAGATTTGGGAACGGAGAAATGCTGCCGCCTTGTGGCCGTTTCCCAAAACAGCAGCTTTAAACCCAGTGCTAATGGTCATTAAATAGTCACCAAACGTGCAGGCCTGTAAATAACACCTGCCCTCCAAAACAATCCTGGGGTCCCACATCGACCAAAAATTCAAAAGAGGGCAACATTCCAAGAAAACGATTTCAAGAGGTATACTGTACCCCCACGTTTTTCTTTTCTTTTCTTTTTAAGGAAAAGAAAACAGGCGTGGAAAAATGATGAATTTTAGGAATTTTTAAAGACACGCAAACCCAAATTACAAACACCTATCCGCTCACAGCACTCGGAATGGCCATTAGCAAAAATGCTGCAAACGATAAATGCTGAAGGGATTGTGGAGAACTGCGTACCCTCGGTTCTAAGGGGGACGTGGTAAGAGCCACTAATGAAGACACAGTGGAGGTGCTCTGAAAAGGGAAACACTGAGCTACTAGTCAATCAGTCACACCCGCTGCTGGGCCTATCACCTGAGAAAATGAGAATCAAAAGGCACAGGCTGGCAATCCTGCACCCCGGCAATACTTACCATAGCCGACACTTGGAAGCAACGAAAATGTCCATCAACAGAGGAGTGCACCAAGAAGAAGTGGTCCATGCACACGATGGAATATTGCTCCACTAGAAAATATGAATTCAAAAAACAAACATGAGTAAGGAGACATAAGCTTTGGGGGGTTTGTCAGGGCACATGGCAGTCTAATTGATATCTGAGGAACACCACTGGCAGGAAGGTCTGTCTCCGTAGGTACCAGAGTGGGCAACGTAGAAATGCTGCCGGCCTCTGGCCGATACCTGCAACAGCAGCTCGGAAATCTGTGCGAATGGTCACTTCATATGCACAAGTACTGCAGGGCTGCAAAGGAAACCTGCCCTCAAAATGTCCTGACGCAGGTAAAGGCCAAAATATTTCAAAATGTGGCACATATTTCAAGAAAACAATTTGAAGACGTAAGCTGTCATGACAGTTTGAAAAATAAAAGGACATGCCTCAGAGCTCAATTTCAAGGGATTATGAGA
Organism: Pseudorca crassidens; assembly: GCF_039906515.1. Taxonomy (NCBI): domain Eukaryota; kingdom Metazoa; phylum Chordata; class Mammalia; order Artiodactyla; family Delphinidae; genus Pseudorca; species Pseudorca crassidens. Next base: position 123,640,824 of record NC_090317.1, on the reverse strand, counting down.
CACATGCAAATCCAACCACAAAGAGCTATCAACTCACACCAGTCAGAATAACCATCAGCAAAGAAACTACAAACGATCAATGCTGAAGAGGTTGTGGAGCCATGCATACCCTCAGTCTCAAGTGGGACGTAACCTGGTAAGAGCCACTCCTGGGAACAGAATGGAGGTGCCTTTAAAAGGTACACATTCAGCTACTCTACGATCCAGCAGGCCCACTCCACGGCCTACAGCCTAAGGAGACAGAATTGGAAAGACACAGGCAGGAAATCTGCACTGCAGCAGTATTACCATAGCCAAGACATGGAAGCAACCAAAAGTCCATCAACAGATGAGTGGACAAAGAAGAACTGCTACGTGTAGAGATGGAATATTAGCTTGGGGAAGAAAATGAATCAATGCCACTCGTAGCACCACAGATGAGTCTAGAGGTGATCACGCAGCTTGCAGTAAGCGAGAAAGCGAAAGACACCTAACGTATGATACCACTTATAGGGGTTACCTAAAAATCGATACCAGTGAAGATATTTCCACAGAGACATCCAATCACAGATTCATTAAGCAAACTTATGGTTCACCAGATGGAAAGGTGTGAGGATTGGATACATTAGGACATTGGGGTTAACAGAGATACACAAACACATGTGAAATACAAAGTCGCCACGGACCTACGGCATACCACGAGGAGACTACTCAACATTGTGTCATAAGCTACATGGGAGAAGGACCCGAAGAAGAACAGATATATGTATACGTGTGAAACAACCACATCTTGCACACCTAGAACAAGCAAAACATTGTAATCAAATCTGCTCTGATACAAAATAAAAATTAAATTTAAAAAACGAACAGCAAGTAATGAGACATAAACGTAAGGGGCTTTTTCCTGGCGCACTCCATTCTAATTTACAATTTACAACGCCACTTCCATTATGGCTCTGTTGCCCTAGTAACCAGATTTGGTAAGGAGAAGTGCTGCCGCCTTCTGGCCGTTTCCCACAACAGCGCTAATGGTCACTTAATATTCAAAATAATTGCAGGCCAGTAAATGACACCTGCCATCAAAAAAAAAAAAAAAAAAAATCCTGGGGTCGTAAATCGACCAGAAAATTCAAAAGACGTCAACATTTCAAGAGGCATGTTTTACGCCCATTCTGTCTTCTTTGTTCCTTTAAAATAAAAGGGGATTTAAAAATGCTCAACATCAGCAATTAATAAAGCCATGCAAATCCAATCTACAGAAATGCTCACCTCACAGCCGTCAGAATGCTCTTCAGCAAAACGTCTACAAAGAATAAATGCTGAAGGGGTTTCAGGAAACTGTGTACCCACTAGCTGCTGGGGGGATGTAAACTGGTAACAGCCGGCAGGGAGAACATAATGGAGGTGCGTTTAAGGGTAAAAACTGAGCTACCATGTGATCTGGTAGGTCCTTTGACGCGCCTATCACCTGAGCAGAGCAGAATGGAAGAGACACAGGCTGGCAATCCTGCACGGCAGAAACATTTAATATAGCCAAGACTTGGAAGAAACCAAAATGTCCAGCAACAGAAAAATGCACAAAGAGGAAGTGGTCCATGTCAACAGTGGAATATTAGCCACGGAAAACAATGAAACAGTGCCGTTTGCACCACCATATAAGGACCTAGAGATAACCACCCCACTTGAAGTAAGAAAGAAACTGAAAGACAGATATCCTATGACATCACTTATAGGTGTTACCTAAAAATTGATACTCATGAACTTATTTCCAAGAGAAGGAAGAGCATGGATTAAGAAAACAAAATTACGTTTAGCCGAATGGAAAGGTGAAAGGAATGTATGAATTATGATATGGGGGTTAACAGACATGTACTAATACAGATGAAATATATAACCACAAAATACCTATGGAACGCCAAGAGGTCTACTCAACACTCTATAATAACCTACACGGGAAAGGATCCAAAGAGGAATAGACGGATACGTTGATATGATGAACCAGATTCTGTACGCTTAGGAGAAAGTGCATTTTTTTTTTTTTATCAAATTTGCTCTGATACCTAAAAAAAATTTAATTTAAAAAACAAGAAGTAGGAGGTATAAGCTCTTGGGGGTTTGCCCTGGCACATTCCCCTCTAACCTGCAGGCTACTAACACGATTTCCCGGAAAGCGCTGTTGCCCAGGAACCCAGAGCTGCAAAGGTAGAAATGCTGCCGCCTTGTGGCCCTTTCCCGCAAGAGCGGCTTTAAGCCCGCAGCTAATGGTCACTTAATAGTCACAAGGACTCAGGGCCGTAAAGGACACCTGCCCTAAAATATTGTGCTGAGGTAGGGAACGGACAAAAAAATTCAAAACAGGGGCTTCCCTGGTGGCGCAGTGGTTGAGAGTCCGCCTGCCGACGCAGGGGACACGGGTTCGTGCGCCGGTCCGGGAAGATCCCACATGCCGCGGAGTGGCTGGGCCCGTGAGCCATGGCCGCTGAGCCTGCGCGCCCAGAGCCTGTGCTCCGCAACGGGAGAGGCCACAACAGTGAGAGGCCCGCGTACCGCAAAACTAAATAGATAGATAACTAAATAAATACATACATACATACATACATACATACATACATAGAAAGGGAAATGGATAAAAGCTCAACCTCAGGAATTATTAGACTCACGCAGATCTAATCTACAAAAAGTTTGCAACACACACCTGTCGACCGACGATCAGCAAAAATTCTACACACAGTCAATACTGAAGGGGTTTTAGGGAACTGTGTACCCTCTAGCTGCTGGCGAGATGTAAAGTGGTAACAGCCAATAAGAACAGACAGGAGCTGCCTTTAGAAGTAAAACTTGAGGTACCATTCAATCCAGCAGTCACACCACTGGGCCTCTCACCTGAGAAGACCAGAAGCGAGAAGACCCTGGCTGCAACAGCTGCACTGAGGCCTTATTCACAATAGCCAAGACGGTGAAGCTACCAAAATGTCCATCAACAGACGAATGGATGAAGAAGAAATGGTCCGTGTACACAATGGAATATTAACCACGGAAAACAATGAAACACTGCTCTTTGAGGCACCATAGATGAGCTTGGAGATAATCGCAGAACGTGCGGTAAGTCGGAAAGCCAAAGACCTACATCCTATGATATCACTTATAGGCGTTATGTAATAACTGACACAAATGAACATACTTGCACAGAGAAAGACACTCACAGGCTTACAAAACAACTATGCTTATCTAAAAGGAAAGGTGGGCGGAATGGGTAAATTAAGATTAGCGTTACCATACGTATACAAATACATATTGTATACGTATACCAAAAAGACCGACCACGTAGCAAGGGAGGTGTACGGAACACTCTGTAATATTTCACATGGGAAGAGGATCTGTACATGAATAGACGTATACAATGTACAAATGAACCAGACTGTGTACACCTAGGACAAACGATATTCTAATCATTACCCCGATTCAAATGGTTTCAAAAACCAACCAGCAGTAATGCCACATAAACTTATGGGCGTTTCTCCTGGCACATGCCATTCTAATTTACAACCTAGGAACACGACTTCCAGAAAGGCTCTGCTGCCCTAGTACCCAGATTTGGGAACGGAGAAATGCTGCCGCCTTGTGGCCGTTTCCCAAAACAGCAGCTTTAAACCCAGTGCTAATGGTCATTAAATAGTCACCAAACGTGCAGGCCTGTAAATAACACCTGCCCTCCAAAACAATCCTGGGGTCCCACATTGACCAAAAATTCAAAAGAGGGCAACATTCCAAGAAAACGATTTCAAGAGGTATACTGTACCCCCACGTTTTTCTTTTCTTTTCTTTTTAAGGAAAAGAAAACAGGCGTGGAAAAATGATGAATTTTAGGAATTTTTAAAGACACGCAAACCCAAATTACAAACACCTATCCGCTCACAGCACTCGGAATGGCCATTAGCAAAAATGCTGCAAACGATAAATGCTGAAGGGATTGTGGAGAACTGCGTACCCTCGGTTCTAAGGGGGACGTGGTAAGAGCCACTAATGAAGACACAGTGGAGGTGCTCTGAAAAGGGAAACACTGAGCTACTAGTCAATCAGTCACACCCGCTGCTGGGCCTATCACCTGAGAAAATGAGAATCAAAAGGTACAGGCTGGCAATCCTGCACCCCGGCAATACTTACCATAGCCGACACTTGGAAGCAACGAAAATGTCCATCAACAGAGGAGTGCACCAAGAAGAAGTGGTCCATGCACACGATGGAATATTGCTCCACTAGAAAATATGAATTCAAAAAACAAACATGAGTAAGGAGACATAAGCTTTGGGGGGTTTGTCAGGGCACATGGCAGTCTAATTGATATCTGAGGAACACCACTGGCAGGAAGGTCTGTCTCCGTAGGTACCAGAGTGGGCAACGTAGAAATGCTGCCGGCCTCTGGCCGATACCTGCAACAGCAGCTCGGAAATCTGTGCGAATGGTCACTTCATATGCACAAGTACTGCAGGGCTGCAAAGGAAACCTGCCCTCAAAATGTCCTGACGCAGGTAAAGGCCAAAATATTTCAAAATGTGGCACATATTTCAAGAAAACAATTTGAAGACGTAAGCTGTCATGACAGTTTGAAAAATAAAAGGACATGCCTCAGAGCTCAATTTCAAGGGATTATGAGACACATGCAAATCCAACCACAAAGAGCTATCAACTCACACCAGTCAGAATAACCATCAGCAAAGAAACTACAAACGATCAATGCTGAAGAGGTTGTGGAGCCATGCATACCCTCAGTCTCAAGTGGGACGTAACCTGGTAAGAGCCACTCCTGGGAACAGAATGGAGGTGCCTTTAAAAGGTACACATTCAGCTACTCTACGATCCAGCAGGCCCACTCCACGGCCTACAGCCTAAGGAGACAGAATTGGAAAGACACAGGCAGGAAATCTGCACTGCAGCAGTATTACCATAGCCAAGACATGGAAGCAACCAAAAGTCCATCAACAGATGAGTGGACAAAGAAGAACTGCTACGTGTAGAGATGGAATATTAGCTTGGGGAAGAAAATGAATCAATGCCACTCGTAGCACCACAGATGAGTCTAGAGGTGATCACGCAGCTTGCAGTAAGCGAGAAAGCGAAAGACACCTAACGTATGATACCACTTATAGGGGTTACCTAAAAATCGATACCAGTGAAGATATTTCCACAGAGACATCCAATCACAGATTCATTAAGCAAACTTATGGTTCACCAGATGGAAAGGTGTGAGGATTGGATACATTAGGACATTGGGGTTAACAGAGATACACAAACACATGTGAAATACAAAGTCGCCACGGACCTACGGCATACCACGAGGAGACTACTCAACATTGTGTCATAAGCTACATGGGAGAAGGACCCGAAGAAGAACAGATATATGTATACGTGTGAAACAACCACATCTTGCACACCTAGAACAAGCAAAACATTGTAATCAAATCTGCTCTGATACAAAATAAAAATTAAATTTAAAAAACGAACAGCAAGTAATGAGACATAAACGTAAGGGGCTTTTTCCTGGCGCACTCCATTCTAATTTACAATTTACAACGCCACTTCCATTATGGCTCTGTTGCCCTAGTAACCAGATTTGGTAAGGAGAAGTGCTGCCGCCTTCTGGCCGTTTCCCACAACAGCGCTAATGGTCACTTAATATTCAAAATAATTGCAGGCCAGTAAATGACACCTGCCATCAAAAAAAAAAAAAAAAAAAAAATCCTGGGGTCGTAAATCGACCAGAAAATTCAAAAGACGTCAACATTTCAAGAGGCATGTTTTACGCCCATTCTGTTTTCTTTGTTCCTTTAAAATAAAAGGGGATTTAAAAATGCTCAACATCAGCAATTAATAAAGCCATGCAAATCCAATCTACAGAAATGCTCACCTCACAGCCGTCAGAATGCTCTTCAGCAAAACGTCTACAAAGAATAAATGCTGAAGGGGTTTCAGGAAACTGTGTACCCACTAGCTGCTGGGGGGATGTAAACTGGTAACAGCCGGCAGGGAGAACATAATGGAGGTGCGTTTAAGGGTAAAAACTGAGCTACCATGTGATCTGGTAGGTCCTTTGACGCGCCTATCACCTGAGCAGAGCAGAATGGAAGAGACACAGGCTGGCAATCCTGCACGGCAGAAACATTTAATATAGCCAAGACTTGGAAGAAACCAAAATGTCCAGCAACAGAAAAATGCACAAAGAGGAAGTGGTCCATGTCAACAGTGGAATATTAGCCACGGAAAACAATGAAACAGTGCCGTTTGCACCACCATATAAGGACCTAGAGATAACCACCCCACTTGAAGTAAGAAAGAAACTGAAAGACAGATATCCTATGACATCACTTATAGGTGTTACCTAAAAATTGATACTCATGAACTTATTTCCAAGAGAAGGAAGAGCATGGATTAAGAAAACAAAATTACGTTTAGCCGAATGGAAAGGTGAAAGGAATGTATGAATTATGATATGGGGGTTAACAGACATGTACTAATACAGATGAAATATATAACCACAAAATACCTATGGAACGCCAAGAGGTCTACTCAACACTCTATAATAACCTACACGGGAAAGGATCCAAAGAGGAATAGACGGATACGTTGATATGATGAACCAGATTCTGTACGCTTAGGAGAAAGTGCATTTTTTTTTTTTATCAAATTTGCTCTGATACCTAAAAAAAATTTAATTTAAAAAACAAGAAGTAGGAGGTATAAGCTCTTGGGGGTTTGCCCTGGCACATTCCCCTCTAACCTGCAGGCTACTAACACGATTTCCCGGAAAGCGCTGTCGCCCAGGAACCCAGAGCTGCAAAGGTAGAAATGCTGCCGCCTTGTGGCCCTTTCCCGCAAGAGCGGCTTTAAGCCCGCAGCTAATGGTCACTTAATAGTCACAAGGACTCAGGGCCGTAAAGGACACCTGCCCTAAAATATTGTGCTGAGGTAGGGAACGGACAAAAAAATTCAAAACAGGGGCTTCCCTGGTGGCGCAGTGGTTGAGAGTCCGCCTGCCGACGCAGGGGACACGGGTTCGTGCGCCGGTCCGGGAAGATCCCACATGCCGCGGAGTGGCTGGGCCCGTGAGCCATGGCCGCTGAGCCTGCGCGCCCAGAGCCTGTGCTCCGCAACGGGAGAGGCCACAACAGTGAGAGGCCCGCGTACCGCAAAACTAAATAGATAGATAGATAACTAAATAAATACATACATACATACATACATACATAGAAAGGGAAATGGATAAAAGCTCAACCTCAGGAATTATTAGACTCACGCAGATCTAATCTACAAAAAGTTTGCAACACACACCTGTCGACCAACGATCAGCAAAAATTCTACACACAGTCAATACTGAAGGGGTTTTAGGGAACTGTGTACCCTCTAGCTGCTGGCGAGATGTAAAGTGGTAACAGCCAATAAGAACAGACAGGAGCTGCCTTTAGAAGTAAAACTTGAGGTACCATTCAATCCAGCAGTCACACCACTGGGCCTCTCACCTGAGAAGACCAGAAGCGAGAAGACCCGGGCTGCAACAGCTGCACTGAGGCCTTATTCACAATAGCCAAGACGGTGAAGCTACCAAAATGTCCATCAACAGACGAATGGATGAAGAAGAAATGGTCCGTGTACACAATGGAATATTAACCACGGAAAACAATGAAACACTGCTCTTTGAGGCACCATAGATGAGCTTGGAGATAATCGCAGAACGTGCGGTAAGTCGGAAAGCCAAAGACCTACATCCTATGATATCACTTATAGGCGTTAGGTAATAACTGACACAAATGAACATACTTGCACAGAGAAAGACACTCACAGGCTTACAAAACAACTATGCTTATCTAAAAGGAAAGGTGGGCGGAATGGATAAATTAAGATTAGCGTTACCATACGTATACAAATACATATTGTATACGTATACCAAAAAGACCGACCACGTAGCAAGGGAGGTGTACGGAACACTCTGTAATATTTCACATGGGAAGAGGATCTGTACATGAATAGACGTATACAATGTACAAATGAACCAGACTGTGTACACCTAGGACAAACGATATTCTAATCATTACCCCGATTCAAATGGTTTCAAAAACCAACCAGCAGTAATGCCACATAAACTTATGGGCGTTTCTCCTGGCACATGCCATTCTAATTTACAACCTAGGAACACGACTTCCAGAAAGGCTCTGCTGCCCTAGTACCCAGATTTGGGAACGGAGAAATGCTGCCGCCTTGTGGCCGTTTCCCAAAACAGCAGCTTTAAACCCAGTGCTAATGGTCATTAAATAGTCACCAAACGTGCAGGCCTGTAAATAACACCTGCCCTCCAAAACAATCCTGGGGTCCCACATCGACCAAAAATTCAAAAGAGGGCAACATTCCAAGAAAACGATTTCAAGAGGTATACTGTACCCACACGTTTTTCTTTTCTTTTCTTTTTAAGGAAAAGAAAACAGGCGTGGAAAAATGATGAATTTTAGGAATTTTTAAAGACACGCAAACCCAAATTACAAACACCTATCCGCTCACAGCACTCGGAATGGCCATTAGCAAAAATGCTGCAAACGATAAATGCTGAAGGGATTGTGGAGAACTGCGTACCCTCGGTTCTAAGGGGGACGTGGTAAGAGCCACTAATGAAGACACAGTGGAGGTGCTCTGAAAAGGGAAACACTGAGCTACTAGTCAATCAGTCACACCCGCTGCTGGGCCTATCACCTGAGAAAATGAGACTCAAAAGGCACAGGCTGGCAATCCTGCACCCCGGCAATACTTACCATAGCCGACACTTGGAAGCAACGAAAATGTCCATCAACAGAGGAGTGCACCAAGAAGAAGTGGTCCATGCACACGATGGAATATTGCTCCACTAGAAAATATGAATTCAAAAAACAAACATGAGTAAGGAGACATAAGCTTTGGGGGGTTTGTCAGGGCACATGGCAGTCTAATTGATATCTGAGGAACACCACTGGCAGGAAGGTCTGTCTCCGTAGGTACCAGAGTGGGCAACGTAGAAATGCTGCCGGCCTCTGGCCGATACCTGCAACAGCAGCTCGGAAATCTGTGCGAATGGTCACTTCATATGCACAAGTACTGCAGGGCTGCAAAGGAAACCTGCCCTCAAAATGTCCTGACGCAGGTAAAGGCCAAAATATTTCAAAATGTGGCACATATTTCAAGAAAACAATTTGAAGACGTAAGCTGTCATGACAGTTTGAAAAATAAAAGGACATGCCTCAGAGCTCAATTTCAAGGGATTATGAGACACATGCAAATCCAACCACAAAGAGCTATCAACTCACACCAGTCAGAATAACCATCAGCAAAGAAACTACAAACGATCAATGCTGAAGAGGTTGTGGAGCCATGCATACCCTCAGTCTCAAGTGGGACGTAACCTGGTAAGAGCCACTCCTGGGAACAGAATGGAGGTGCCTTTAAAAGGTACACATTCAGCTACTCTACGATCCAGCAGGCCCACTCCATGGCCTACAGCCTAAGGAGACAGAATTGGAAAGACACAGGCAGGAAATCTGCACTGCAGCAGTATTACCATAGCCAAGACATGGAAGCAACCAAAAGTCCATCAACAGATGAGTGGACAAAGAAGAACTGCTACGTGTAGAGATGGAATATTAGCTTGGGGAAGAAAATGAATCAATGCCACTCGTAGCACCACAGATGAGTCTAGAGGTGATCACGCAGCTTGCAGTAAGCGAGAAAGCGAAAGACACCTAACGTATGATACCACTTATAGGGGTTACCTAAAAATCGATACCAGTGAAGATATTTCCACAGAGACATCCAATCACAGATTCATTAAGCAAACTTATGGTTCACCAGATGGAAAGGTGTGAGGATTGGATACATTAGGACATTGGGGTTAACAGAGATACACAAACACATGTGAAATACAAAGTCGCCACGGACCTACGGCATACCACGAGGAGACTACTCAACATTGTGTCATAAGCTACATGGGAGAAGGACCCGAAGAAGAACAGATATATGTATACGTGTGAAACAACCACATCTTGCACACCTAGAACAAGCAAAACATTGTAATCAAATCTGCTCTGATACAAAATAAAAATTAAATTTAAAAAACGAACAGCAAGTAATGAGACATAAACGTAAGGGGCTTTTTCCTGGCGCACTCCATTCTAATTTACAATTTACAACGCCACTTCCATTATGGCTCTGTTGCCCTAGTAACCAGATTTGGTAAGGAGAAGTGCTGCCGCCTTCTGGCCGTTTCCCACAACAGCGCTAATGGTCACTTAATATTCAAAATAATTGCAGGCCAGTAAATGACACCTGCCATCAAAAAAAAAAAAAAAAAATCCTGGGGTCGTAAATCGACCAGAAAATTCAAAAGACGTCAACATTTCAAGAGGCATGTTTTACGCCCATTCTGTCTTCTTTGTTCCTTTAAAATAAAAGGGGATTTAAAAATGCTCAACATCAGCAATTAATAAAGCCATGCAAATCCAATCTACAGAAATGCTCACCTCACAGCCGTCAGAATGCTCTTCAGCAAAACGTCTACAAAGAATAAATGCTGAAGGGGTTTCAGGAAACTGTGTACCCACTAGCTGCTGGGGGGATGTAAACTGGTAACAGCCGGCAGGGAGAACATAATGGAGGTGCGTTTAAGGGTAAAAACTGAGCTACCATGTGATCTGGTAGGTCCTTTGACGCGCCTATCACCTGAGCAGAGCAGAATGGAAGAGACACAGGCTGGCAATCCTGCACGGCAGAAACATTTAATATAGCCAAGACTTGGAAGAAACCAAAATGTCCAGCAACAGAAAAATGCACAAAGAGGAAGTGGTCCATGTCAACAGTGGAATATTAGCCACGGAAAACAATGAAACAGTGCCGTTTGCACCACCATATAAGGACCTAGAGATAACCACCCCACTTGAAGTAAGAAAGAAACTGAAAGACAGATATCCTATGACATCACTTATAGGTGTTACCTAAAAATTGATACTCATGAACTTATTTCCAAGAGAAGGAAGAGCATGGATTAAGAAAACAAAATTACGTTTAGCCGAATGGAAAGGTGAAAGGAATGTATGAATTATGATATGGGGGTTAACAGACATGTACTAATACAGATGAAATATATAACCACAAAATACCTATGGAACGCCAAGAGGTCTACTCAACACTCTATAATAACCTACACGGGAAAGGATCCAAAGAGGAATAGACGGATACGTTGATATGATGAACCAGATTCTGTACGCTTAGGAGAAAGTGCATTTTTTTTTTTATCAAATTTGCTCTGATACCTAAAAAAAATTTAATTTAAAAAACAAGAAGTAGGAGGTATAAGCTCTTGGGGGTTTGCCCTGGCACATTCCCCTCTAACCTGCAGGCTACTAACACGATTTCCCGGAAAGCGCTGTCGCCCAGGAACCCAGAGCTGCAAAGGTAGAAATGCTGCCGCCTTGTGGCCCTTTCCCGGAAGAGCGGCTTTAAGCCCGCAGCTAATGGTCACTTAATAGTCACAAGGACTCAGGGCCGTAAAGGACACCTGCCCTAAAATATTGTGCTGAGGTAGGGAACGGACAAAAAAATTCAAAACAGGGGCTTCCCTGGTGGCGCAGTGGTTGAGAGTCCGCCTGCCGACGCAGGGGACACGGGTTCGTGCCCCGGTCCGGGAAGATCCCACATGCCGCGGAGTGGCTGGGCCCGTGAGCCATGGCCGCTGAGCCTGCGCGCCCAGAGCCTGTGCTCCGCAACGGGAGAGGCCACAACAGTGAGAGGCCCGCGTACCGCAAAACTAAATAGATAGATAGATAACTAAATAAATACATACATACATACATACATACATACATACATACATAGAAAGGGAAATGGATAAAAGCTCAACCTCAGGAATTATTAGACTCACGCAGATCTAATCTACAAAAAGTTTGCAACACACACCTGTCGACCGACGATCAGCAAAAATTCTACACACAGTCAATACTGAAGGGGTTTTAGGGAACTGTGTACCCTCTAGCTGCTGGCGAGATGTAAAGTGGTAACAGCCAATAAGAACAGACAGGAGCTGCCTTTAGAAGTAAAACTTGAGGTACCATTCAATCCAGCAGTCACACCACTGGGCCTCTCACCTGAGAAGACCAGAAGCGAGAAGACCCGGGCTGCAACAGCTGCACTGAGGCCTTATTCACAATAGCCAAGACGGTGAAGCTACCAAAATGTCCATCAACAGACGAATGGATGAAGAAGAAATGGTCCGTGTACACAATGGAATATTAACCACGGAAAACAATGAAACACTGCTCTTTGAGGCACCATAGATGAGCTTGGAGATAATCGCAGAACGTGCGGTAAGTCGGAAAGCCAAAGACCTACATCCTATGATATCACTTATAGGCGTTATGTAATAACTGACACAAATGAACATACTTGCACAGAGAAAGACACTCACAGGCTTACAAAACAACTATGCTTATCTAAAAGGAAAGGTGGGCGGAATGGATAAATTAAGATTAGCGTTACCATACGTATACAAATACATATTGTATACGTATACCAAAAAGACCGACCACGTAGCAAGGGAGGTGTACGGAACACTCTGTAATATTTCACATGGGAAGAGGATCTGTACATGAATAGACGTATACAATGTACAAATGAACCAGACTGTGTACACCTAGGACAAACGATATTCTAATCATTACCCCGATTCAAATGGTTTCAAAAACCAACCAGCAGTAATGCCACATAAACTTATGGGCGTTTCTCCTGGCACATGCCATTCTAATTTACAACCTAGGAACACGACTTCCAGAAAGGCTCTGCTGCCCTAGTACCCAGATTTGGGAACGGAGAAATGCTGCCGCCTTGTGGCCGTTTCCCAAAACAGCAGCTTTAAACCCAGTGCTAATGGTCATTAAATAGTCACCAAACGTGCAGGCCTGTAAATAACACCTGCCCTCCAAAACAATCCTGGGGTCCCACATCGACCAAAAATTCAAAAGAGGGCAACATTCCAAGAAAACGATTTCAAGAGGTATACTGTACCCCCACGTTTTTCTTTTCTTTTCTTTTTAAGGAAAAGAAAACAGGCGTGGAAAAATGATGAATTTTAGGAATTTTTAAAGACACGCAAACCCAAATTACAAACACCTATCCGCTCACAGCACTCGGAATGGCCATTAGCAAAAATGCTGCAAACGATAAATGCTGAAGGGATTGTGGAGAACTGCGTACCCTCGGTTCTAAGGGGGACGTGGTAAGAGCCACTAATGAAGACACAGTGGAGGTGCTCTGAAAAGGGAAACACTGAGCTACTAGTCAATCAGTCACACCCGCTGCTGGGCCTATCACCTGAGAAAATGAGAATCAAAAGGCACAGGCTGGCAATCCTGCACCCCGGCAATACTTACCATAGCCGACACTTGGAAGCAACGAAAATGTCCATCAACAGAGGAGTGCACCAAGAAGAAGTGGTCCATGCACACGATGGAATATTGCTCCACTAGAAAATATGAATTCAAAAAACAAACATGAGTAAGGAGACATAAGCTTTGGGGGGTTTGTCAGGGCACATGGCAGTCTAATTGATATCTGAGGAACACCACTGGCAGGAAGGTCTGTCTCCGTAGGTACCAGAGTGGGCAACGTAGAAATGCTGCCGGCCTCTGGCCGATACCTGCAACAGCAGCTCGGAAATCTGTGCGAATGGTCACTTCATATGCACAAGTACTGCAGGGCTGCAAAGGAAACCTGCCCTCAAAATGTCCTGACGCAGGTAAAGGCCAAAATATTTCAAAATGTGGCACATATTTCAAGAAAACAATTTGAAGACGTAAGCTGTCATGACAGTTTGAAAAATAAAAGGACATGCCTCAGAGCTCAATTTCAAGGGATTATGAGACACATGCAAATCCAACCACAAAGAGCTATCAACTCACACCAGTCAGAATAACCATCAGCAAAGAAACTACAAACGATCAATGCTGAAGAGGTTGTGGAGCCATGCATACCCTCAGTCTCAAGTGGGACGTAACCTGGTAAGAGCCACTCCTGGGAACAGAATGGAGGTGCCTTTAAAAGGTACACATTCAGCTACTCTACGATCCAGCAGGCCCACTCCACGGCCTACAGCCTAAGGAGACAGAATTGGAAAGACACAGGCAGGAAATCTGCACTGCAGCAGTATTACCATAGCCAAGACATGGAAGCAACCAAAAGTCCATCAACAGATGAGTGGACAAAGAAGAACTGCTACGTGTAGAGATGGAATATTAGCTTGGGGAAGAAAATGAATCAATGCCACTCGTAGCACCACAGATGAGTCTAGAGGTGATCACGCAGCTTGCAGTAAGCGAGAAAGCGAAAGACACCTAACGTATGATACCACTTATAGGGGTTACCTAAAAATCGATACCAGTGAAGATATTTCCACAGAGACATCCAATCACAGATTCATTAAGCAAACTTATGGTTCACCAGATGGAAAGGTGTGAGGATTGGATACATTAGGACATTGGGGTTAACAGAGATACACAAACACATGTGAAATACAAAGTCGCCACGGACCTACGGCATACCACGAGGAGACTACTCAACATTGTGTCATAAGCTACATGGGAGAAGGACCCGAAGAAGAACAGATATATGTATACGTGTGAAACAACCACATCTTGCACACCTAGAACAAGCAAAACATTGTAATCAAATCTGCTCTGATACAAAATAAAAATTAAATTTAAAAAACGAACAGCAAGTAATGAGACATAAACGTAAGGGGCTTTTTCCTGGCGCACTCCATTCTAATTTACAATTTACAACGCCACTTCCATTATGGCTCTGTTGCCCTAGTAACCAGATTTGGTAAGGAGAAGTGCTGCCGCCTTCTGGCCGTTTCCCACAACAGCGCTAATGGTCACTTAATATTCAAAATAATTGCAGGCCAGTAAATGACACCTGCCATCAAAAAAAAAAAAAAAAGAAAAATCCTGGGGTCGTAAATCGACCAGAAAATTCAAAAGACGTCAACATTTCAAGAGGCATGTTTTACGCCCATTCTGTCTTCTTTGTTCCTTTAAAATAAAAGGGGATTTAAAAATGCTCAACATCAGCAATTAATAAAGCCATGCAAATCCAATCTACAGAAATGCTCACCTCACAGCCGTCAGAATGCTCTTCAGCAAAACGTCTACAAAGAATAAATGCTGAAGGGGTTTCAGGAAACTGTGTACCCACTAGCTGCTGGGGGGATGTAAACTGGTAACAGCCGGCAGGGAGAACATAATGGAGGTGCGTTTAAGGGTAAAAACTGAGCTACCATGTGATCTGGTAGGTCCTTTGACGCGCCTATCACCTGAGCAGAGCAGAATGGAAGAGACACAGGCTGGCAATCCTGCACGGCAGAAACATTTAATATAGCCAAGACTTGGAAGAAACCAAAATGTCCAGCAACAGAAAAATGCACAAAGAGGAAGTGGTCCATGTCAACAGTGGAATATTAGCCACGGAAAACAATGAAACAGTGCCGTTTGCACCACCATATAAGGACCTAGAGATAACCACCCCACTTGAAGTAAGAAAGAAACTGAAAGACAGATATCCTATGACATCACTTATAGGTGTTACCTAAAAATTGATACTCATGAACTTATTTCCAAGAGAAGGAAGAGCATGGATTAAGAAAACAAAATTACGTTTAGCCGAATGGAAAGGTGAAAGGAATGTATGAATTATGATATGGGGGTTAACAGACATGTACTAATACAGATGAAATATATAACCACAAAATACCTATGGAACGCCAAGAGGTCTACTCAACACTCTATAATAACCTACACGGGAAAGGATCCAAAGAGGAATAGACGGATACGTTGATATGATGAACCAGATTCTGTACGCTTAGGAGAAAGTGCATTTTTTTTTTTTATCAAATTTGCTCTGATACCTAAAAAAAATTTAATTTAAAAAACAAGAAGTAGGAGGTATAAGCTCTTGGGGGTTTGCCCTGGCACATTCCCCTCTAACCTGCAGGCTACTAACACGATTTCCCGGAAAGCGCTGTCGCCCAGGAACCCAGAGCTGCAAAGGTAGAAATGCTGCCGCCTTGTGGCCCTTTCCCGCAAGAGCGGCTTTAAGCCCGCAGCTAATGGTCACTTAATAGTCACAAGGACTCAGGGCCGTAAAGGACACCTGCCCTAAAATATTGTGCTGAGGTAGGGAACGGACAAAAAAATTCAAAACAGGGGCTTCCCTGGTGGCGCAGTGGTTGAGAGTCCGCCTGCCGACGCAGGGGACACGGGTTCGTGCGCCGGTCCGGGAAGATCCCACATGCCGCGGAGTGGCTGGGCCCGTGAGCCATGGCCGCTGAGCCTGCGCGCCCAGAGCCTGTGCTCCGCAACGGGAGAGGCCACAACAGTGAGAGGCCCGCGTACCGCAAAACTAAATAGATAGATAGATAACTAAATAAATACATACATACATACATACATACATACATACATAGAAAGGGAAATGGATAAAAGCTCAACCTCAGGAATTATTAGACTCACGCAGATCTAATCTACAAAAAGTTTGCAACACACACCTGTCGACCGACGATCAGCAAAAATTCTACACACAGTCAATACTGAAGGGGTTTTAGGGAACTGTGTACCCTCTAGCTGCTGGCGAGATGTAAAGTGGTAACAGCCAATAAGAACAGACAGGAGCTGCCTTTAGAAGTAAAACTTGAGGTACCATTCAATCCAGCAGTCACACCACTGGGCCTCTCACCTGAGAAGACCAGAAGCGAGAAGACCCGGGCTGCAACAGCTGCACTGAGGCCTTATTCACAATAGCCAAGACGGTGAAGCTACCAAAATGTCCATCAACAGACGAATGGATGAAGAAGAAATGGTCCGTGTACACAATGGAATATTAACCACGGAAAACAATGAAACACTGCTCTTTGAGGCACCATAGATGAGCTTGGAGATAATCGCAGAACGTGCGGTAAGTCGGAAAGCCAAAGACCTACATCCTATGATATCACTTATAGGCGTTAGGTAATAACTGACACAAATGAACATACTTGCACAGAGAAAGACACTCACAGGCTTACAAAACAACTATGCTTATCTAAAAGGAAAGGTGGGCGGAATGGATAAATTAAGATTAGCGTTACCATACGTATACAAATACATATTGTATACGTATACCAAAAAGACCGACCACGTAGCAAGGGAGGTGTACGGAACACTCTGTAATATTTCACATGGGAAGAGGATCTGTACATGAATAGACGTATACAATGTACAAATGAACCAGACTGTGTACACCTAGGACAAACGATATTCTAATCATTACCCCGATTCAAATGGTTTCAAAAACCAACCAGCAGTAATGCCACATAAACTTATGGGCGTTTCTCCTGGCACATGCCATTCTAATTTACAACCTAGGAACACGACTTCCAGAAAGGCTCTGCTGCCCTAGTACCCAGATTTGGGAACGGAGAAATGCTGCCGCCTTGTGGCCGTTTCCCAAAACAGCAGCTTTAAACCCAGTGCTAATGGTCATTAAATAGTCACCAAACGTGCAGGCCTGTAAATAACACCTGCCCTCCAAAACAATCCTGGGGTCCCACATCGACCAAAAATTCAAAAGAGGGCAACATTCCAAGAAAACGATTTCAAGAGGTATACTGTACCCACACGTTTTTCTTTTCTTTTCTTTTTAAGGAAAAGAAAACAGGCGTGGAAAAATGATGAATTTTAGGAATTTTTAAAGACACGCAAACCCAAATTACAAACACCTATCCGCTCACAGCACTCGGAATGGCCATTAGCAAAAATGCTGCAAACGATAAATGCTGAAGGGATTGTGGAGAACTGCGTACCCTCGGTTCTAAGGGGGACGTGGTAAGAGCCACTAATGAAGACACAGTGGAGGTGCTCTGAAAAGGGAAACACTGAGCTACTAGTCAATCAGTCACACCCGCTGCTGGGCCTATCACCTGAGAAAATGAGACTCAAAAGGCACAGGCTGGCAATCCTGCACCCCGGCAATACTTACCATAGCCGACACTTGGAAGCAACGAAAATGTCCATCAACAGAGGAGTGCACCAAGAAGAAGTGGTCCATGCACACGATGGAATATTGCTCCACTAGAAAATATGAATTCAAAAAACAAACATGAGTAAGGAGACATAAGCTTTGGGGGGTTTGTCAGGGCACATGGCAGTCTAATTGATATCTGAGGAACACCACTGGCAGGAAGGTCTGTCTCCGTAGGTACCAGAGTGGGCAACGTAGAAATGCTGCCGGCCTCTGGCCGATACCTGCAACAGCAGCTCGGAAATCTGTGCGAATGGTCACTTCATATGCACAAGTACTGCAGGGCTGCAAAGGAAACCTGCCCTCAAAATGTCCTGACGCAGGTAAAGGCCAAAATATTTCAAAATGTGGCACATATTTCAAGAAAACAATTTGAAGACGTAAGCTGTCATGACAGTTTGAAAAATAAAAGGACATGCCTCAGAGCTCAATTTCAAGGGATTATGAGACACATGCAAATCCAACCACAAAGAGCTATCAACTCACACCAGTCAGAATAACCATCAGCAAAGAAACTACAAACGATCAATGCTGAAGAGGTTGTGGAGCCATGCATACCCTCAGTCTCAAGTGGGACGTAACCTGGTAAGAGCCACTCCTGGGAACAGAATGGAGGTGCCTTTAAAAGGTACACATTCAGCTACTCTACGATCCAGCAGGCCCACTCCACGGCCTACAGCCTAAGGAGACAGAATTGGAAAGACACAGGCAGGAAATCTGCACTGCAGCAGTATTACCATAGCCAAGACATGGAAGCAACCAAAAGTCCATCAACAGATGAGTGGACAAAGAAGAACTGCTACGTGTAGAGATGGAATATTAGCTTGGGGAAGAAAATGAATCAATGCCACTCGTAGCACCACAGATGAGTCTAGAGGTGATCACGCAGCTTGCAGTAAGCGAGAAAGCGAAAGACACCTAACGTATGATACCACTTATAGGGGTTACCTAAAAATCGATACCAGTGAAGATATTTCCACAGAGACATCCAATCACAGATTCATTAAGCAAACTTATGGTTCACCAGATGGAAAGGTGTGAGGATTGGATACATTAGGACATTGGGGTTAACAGAGATACACAAACACATGTGAAATACAAAGTCGCCACGGACCTACGGCATACCACGAGGAGACTACTCAACATTGTGTCATAAGCTACATGGGAGAAGGACCCGAAGAAGAACAGATATATGTATACGTGTGAAACAACCACATCTTGCACACCTAGAACAAGCAAAACATTGTAATCAAATCTGCTCTGATACAAAATAAAAATTAAATTTAAAAAACGAACAGCAAGTAATGAGACATAAACGTAAGGGGCTTTTTCCTGGCGCACTCCATTCTAATTTACAATTTACAACGCCACTTCCATTATGGCTCTGTTGCCCTAGTAACCAGATTTGGTAAGGAGAAGTGCTGCCGCCTTCTGGCCGTTTCCCACAACAGCGCTAATGGTCACTTAATATTCAAAATAATTGCAGGCCAGTAAATGACACCTGCCATCAAAAAAAAAAAAAAAAAATCCTGGGGTCGTAAATCGACCAGAAAATTCAAAAGACGTCAACATTTCAAGAGGCATGTTTTACGCCCATTCTGTCTTCTTTGTTCCTTTAAAATAAAAGGGGATTTAAAAATGCTCAACATCAGCAATTAATAAAGCCATGCAAATCCAATCTACAGAAATGCTCACCTCACAGCCGTCAGAATGCTCTTCAGCAAAACGTCTACAAAGAATAAATGCTGAAGGGGTTTCAGGAAACTGTGTACCCACTAGCTGCTGGGGGGATGTAAACTGGTAACAGCCGGCAGGGAGAACATAATGGAGGTGCGTTTAAGGGTAAAAACTGAGCTACCATGTGATCTGGTAGGTCCTTTGACGCGCCTATCACCTGAGCAGAGCAGAATGGAAGAGACACAGGCTGGCAATCCTGCACGGCAGAAACATTTAATATAGCCAAGACTTGGAAGAAACCAAAATGTCCAGCAACAGAAAAATGCACAAAGAGGAAGTGGTCCATGTCAACAGTGGAATATTAGCCACGGAAAACAATGAAACAGTGCCGTTTGCACCACCATATAAGGACCTAGAGATAACCACCCCACTTGAAGTAAGAAAGAAACTGAAAGACAGATATCCTATGACATCACTTATAGGTGTTACCTAAAAATTGATACTCATGAACTTATTTCCAAGAGAAGGAAGAGCATGGATTAAGAAAACAAAATTACGTTTAGCCGAATGGAAAGGTGAAAGGAATGTATGAATTATGATATGGGGGTTAACAGACATGTACTAATACAGATGAAATATATAACCACAAAATACCTATGGAACGCCAAGAGGTCTACTCAACACTCTATAATAACCTACACGGGAAAGGATCCAAAGAGGAATAGACGGATACGTTGATATGATGAACCAGATTCTGTACGCTTAGGAGAAAGTGCATTTTTTTTTTTTATCAAATTTGCTCTGATACCTAAAAAAAATTTAATTTAAAAAACAAGAAGTAGGAGGTATAAGCTCTTGGGGGTTTGCCCTGGCACATTCCCCTCTAACCTGCAGGCTACTAACACGATTTCCCGGAAAGCGCTGTCGCCCAGGAACCCAGAGCTGCAAAGGTAGAAATGCTGCCGCCTTGTGGCCCTTTCCCGCAAGAGCGGCTTTAAGCCCGCAGCTAATGGTCACTTAATAGTCACAAGGACTCAGGGCCGTAAAGGACACCTGCCCTAAAATATTGTGCTGAGGTAGGGAACGGACAAAAAAATTCAAAACAGGGGCTTCCCTGGTGGCGCAGTGGTTGAGAGTCCGCCTGCCGACGCAGGGGACACGGGTTCGTGCGCCGGTCCGGGAAGATCCCACATGCCGCGGAGTGGCTGGGCCCGTGAGCCATGGCCGCTGAGCCTGCGCGCCCAGAGCCTGTGCTCCGCAACGGGAGAGGCCACAACAGTGAGAGGCCCGCGTACCGCAAAACTAAATAGATAGATAGATAACTAAATAAATACATACATACATACATACATACATACATACATAGAAAGGGAAATGGATAAAAGCTCAACCTCAGGAATTATTAGACTCACGCAGATCTAATCTACAAAAAGTTTGCAACACACACCTGTCGACCGACGATCAGCAAAAATTCTACACACAGTCAATACTGAAGGGGTTTTAGGGAACTGTGTACCCTCTAGCTGCTGGCGAGATGTAAAGTGGTAACAGCCAATAAGAACAGACAGGAGCTGCCTTTAGAAGTAAAACTTGAGGTACCATTCAATCCAGCAGTCACACCACTGGGCCTCTCACCTGAGAAGACCAGAAGCGAGAAGACCCGGGCTGCAACAGCTGCACTGAGGCCTTATTCACAATAGCCAAGACGGTGAAGCTACCAAAATGTCCATCAACAGACGAATGGATGAAGAAGAAATGGTCCGTGTACACAATGGAATATTAACCACGGAAAACAATGAAACACTGCTCTTTGAGGCACCATAGATGAGCTTGGAGATAATCGCAGAACGTGCGGTAAGTCGGAAAGCCAAAGACCTACATCCTATGATATCACTTATAGGCGTTAGGTAATAACTGACACAAATGAACATACTTGCACAGAGAAAGACACTCACAGGCTTACAAAACAACTATGCTTATCTAAAAGGAAAGGTGGGCGGAATGGATAAATTAAGATTAGCGTTACCATACGTATACAAATACATATTGTATACGTATACCAAAAAGACCGACCACGTAGCAAGGGAGGTGTACGGAACACTCTGTAATATTTCACATGGGAAGAGGATCTGTACATGAATAGACGTATACAATGTACAAATGAACCAGACTGTGTACACCTAGGACAAACGATATTCTAATCATTACCCCGATTCAAATGGTTTCAAAAACCAACCAGCAGTAATGCCACATAAACTTATGGGCGTTTCTCCTGGCACATGCCATTCTAATTTACAACCTAGGAACACGACTTCCAGAAAGGCTCTGCTGCCCTAGTACCCAGATTTGGGAACGGAGAAATGCTGCCGCCTTGTGGCCGTTTCCCAAAACAGCAGCTTTAAACCCAGTGCTAATGGTCATTAAATAGTCACCAAACGTGCAGGCCTGTAAATAACACCTGCCCTCCAAAACAATCCTGGGGTCCCACATCGACCAAAAATTCAAAAGAGGGCAACATTCCAAGAAAACGATTTCAAGAGGTATACTGTACCCACACGTTTTTCTTTTCTTTTCTTTTTAAGGAAAAGAAAACAGGCGTGGAAAAATGATGAATTTTAGGAATTTTTAAAGACACGCAAACCCAAATTACAAACACCTATCCGCTCACAGCACTCGGAATGGCCATTAGCAAAAATGCTGCAAACGATAAATGCTGAAGGGATTGTGGAGAACTGCGTACCCTCGGTTCTAAGGGGGACGTGGTAAGAGCCACTAATGAAGACACAGTGGAGGTGCTCTGAAAAGGGAAACACTGAGCTACTAGTCAATCAGTCACACCCGCTGCTGGGCCTATCACCTGAGAAAATGAGACTCAAAAGGCACAGGCTGGCAATCCTGCACCCCGGCAATACTTACCATAGCCGACACTTGGAAGCAACGAAAATGTCCATCAACAGAGGAGTGCACCAAGAAGAAGTGGTCCATGCACACGATGGAATATTGCTCCACTAGAAAATATGAATTCAAAAAACAAACATGAGTAAGGAGACATAAGCTTTGGGGGGTTTGTCAGGGCACATGGCAGTCTAATTGATATCTGAGGAACACCACTGGCAGGAAGGTCTGTCTCCGTAGGTACCAGAGTGGGCAACGTAGAAATGCTGCCGGCCTCTGGCCGATACCTGCAACAGCAGCTCGGAAATCTGTGCGAATGGTCACTTCATATGCACAAGTACTGCAGGGCTGCAAAGGAAACCTGCCCTCAAAATGTCCTGACGCAGGTAAAGGCCAAAATATTTCAAAATGTGGCACATATTTCAAGAAAACAATTTGAAGACGTAAGCTGTCATGACAGTTTGAAAAATAAAAGGACATGCCTCAGAGCTCAATTTCAAGGGATTATGAGACACATGCAAATCCAACCACAAAGAGCTATCAACTCACACCAGTCAGAATAACCATCAGCAAAGAAACTACAAACGATCAATGCTGAAGAGGTTGTGGAGCCATGCATACCCTCAGTCTCAAGTGGGACGTAACCTGGTAAGAGCCACTCCTGGGAACAGAATGGAGGTGCCTTTAAAAGGTACACATTCAGCTACTCTACGATCCAGCAGGCCCACTCCACGGCCTACAGCCTAAGGAGACAGAATTGGAAAGACACAGGCAGGAAATCTGCACTGCAGCAGTATTACCATAGCCAAGACATGGAAGCAACCAAAAGTCCATCAACAGATGAGTGGACAAAGAAGAACTGCTACGTGTAGAGATGGAATATTAGCTTGGGGAAGAAAATGAATCAATGCCACTCGTAGCACCACAGATGAGTCTAGAGGTGATCACGCAGCTTGCAGTAAGCGAGAAAGCGAAAGACACCTAACGTATGATACCACTTATAGGGGTTACCTAAAAATCGATACCAGTGAAGATATTTCCACAGAGACATCCAATCACAGATTCATTAAGCAAACTTATGGTTCACCAGATGGAAAGGTGTGAGGATTGGATACATTAGGACATTGGGGTTAACAGAGATACACAAACACATGTGAAATACAAAGTCGCCACGGACCTACGGCATACCACGAGGAGACTACTCAACATTGTGTCATAAGCTACATGGGAGAAGGACCCGAAGAAGAACAGATA
Organism: Pseudorca crassidens; assembly: GCF_039906515.1. Classification (NCBI taxonomy): domain Eukaryota; kingdom Metazoa; phylum Chordata; class Mammalia; order Artiodactyla; family Delphinidae; genus Pseudorca; species Pseudorca crassidens. Next base: position 123,616,905 of record NC_090317.1, on the reverse strand, counting down.
TATGTATACGTGTGAAACAACCACATCTTGCACACCTAGAACAAGCAAAACATTGTAATCAAATCTGCTCTGATACAAAATAAAAATTAAATTTAAAAAACGAACAGCAAGTAATGAGACATAAACGTAAGGGGCTTTTTCCTGGCGCACTCCATTCTAATTTACAATTTACAACGCCACTTCCATTATGGCTCTGTTGCCCTAGTAACCAGATTTGGTAAGGAGAAGTGCTGCCGCCTTCTGGCCGTTTCCCACAACAGCGCTAATGGTCACTTAATATTCAAAATAATTGCAGGCCAGTAAATGACACCTGCCATCAAAAAAAAAAAAAAAAAATCCTGGGGTCGTAAATCGACCAGAAAATTCAAAAGACGTCAACATTTCAAGAGGCATGTTTTACGCCCATTCTGTCTTCTTTGTTCCTTTAAAATAAAAGGGGATTTAAAAATGCTCAACATCAGCAATTAATAAAGCCATGCAAATCCAATCTACAGAAATGCTCACCTCACAGCCGTCAGAATGCTCTTCAGCAAAACGTCTACAAAGAATAAATGCTGAAGGGGTTTCAGGAAACTGTGTACCCACTAGCTGCTGGGGGGATGTAAACTGGTAACAGCCGGCAGGGAGAACATAATGGAGGTGCGTTTAAGGGTAAAAACTGAGCTACCATGTGATCTGGTAGGTCCTTTGACGCGCCTATCACCTGAGCAGAGCAGAATGGAAGAGACACAGGCTGGCAATCCTGCACGGCAGAAACATTTAATATAGCCAAGACTTGGAAGAAACCAAAATGTCCAGCAACAGAAAAATGCACAAAGAGGAAGTGGTCCATGTCAACAGTGGAATATTAGCCACGGAAAACAATGAAACAGTGCCGTTTGCACCACCATATAAGGACCTAGAGATAACCACCCCACTTGAAGTAAGAAAGAAACTGAAAGACAGATATCCTATGACATCACTTATAGGTGTTACCTAAAAATTGATACTCATGAACTTATTTCCAAGAGAAGGAAGAGCATGGATTAAGAAAACAAAATTACGTTTAGCCGAATGGAAAGGTGAAAGGAATGTATGAATTATGATATGGGGGTTAACAGACATGTACTAATACAGATGAAATATATAACCACAAAATACCTATGGAACGCCAAGAGGTCTACTCAACACTCTATAATAACCTACACGGGAAAGGATCCAAAGAGGAATAGACGGATACGTTGATATGATGAACCAGATTCTGTACGCTTAGGAGAAAGTGCATTTTTTTTTTTTTATCAAATTTGCTCTGATACCTAAAAAAAATTTAATTTAAAAAACAAGAAGTAGGAGGTATAAGCTCTTGGGGGTTTGCCCTGGCACATTCCCCTCTAACCTGCAGGCTACTAACACGATTTCCCGGAAAGCGCTGTTGCCCAGGAACCCAGAGCTGCAAAGGTAGAAATGCTGCCGCCTTGTGGCCCTTTCCCGCAAGAGCGGCTTTAAGCCCGCAGCTAATGGTCACTTAATAGTCACAAGGACTCAGGGCCGTAAAGGACACCTGCCCTAAAATATTGTGCTGAGGTAGGGAACGGACAAAAAAATTCAAAACAGGGGCTTCCCTGGTGGCGCAGTGGTTGAGAGTCCGCCTGCCGACGCAGGGGACACGGGTTCGTGCGCCGGTCCGGGAAGATCCCACATGCCGCGGAGTGGCTGGGCCCGTGAGCCATGGCCGCTGAGCCTGCGCGCCCAGAGCCTGTGCTCCGCAACGGGAGAGGCCACAACAGTGAGAGGCCCGCGTACCGCAAAACTAAATAGATAGATAACTAAATAAATACATACATACATACATACATACATACATACATAGAAAGGGAAATGGATAAAAGCTCAACCTCAGGAATTATTAGACTCACGCAGATCTAATCTACAAAAAGTTTGCAACACACACCTGTCGACCGACGATCAGCAAAAATTCTACACACAGTCAATACTGAAGGGGTTTTAGGGAACTGTGTACCCTCTAGCTGCTGGCGAGATGTAAAGTGGTAACAGCCAATAAGAACAGACAGGAGCTGCCTTTAGAAGTAAAACTTGAGGTACCATTCAATCCAGCAGTCACACCACTGGGCCTCTCACCTGAGAAGACCAGAAGCGAGAAGACCCTGGCTGCAACAGCTGCACTGAGGCCTTATTCACAATAGCCAAGACGGTGAAGCTACCAAAATGTCCATCAACAGACGAATGGATGAAGAAGAAATGGTCCGTGTACACAATGGAATATTAACCACGGAAAACAATGAAACACTGCTCTTTGAGGCACCATAGATGAGCTTGGAGATAATCGCAGAACGTGCGGTAAGTCGGAAAGCCAAAGACCTACATCCTATGATATCACTTATAGGCGTTATGTAATAACTGACACAAATGAACATACTTGCACAGAGAAAGACACTCACAGGCTTACAAAACAACTATGCTTATCTAAAAGGAAAGGTGGGCGGAATGGATAAATTAAGATTAGCGTTACCATACGTATACAAATACATATTGTATAAGTATACCAAAAAGACCGACCACGTAGCAAGGGAGGTGTACGGAACACTCTGTAATATTTCACATGGGAAGAGGATCTGTACATGAATAGACGTATACAATGTACAAATGAACCAGACTGTGTACACCTAGGACAAACGATATTCTAATCATTACCCCGATTCAAATGGTTTCAAAAACCAACCAGCAGTAATGCCACATAAACTTATGGGCGTTTCTCCTGGCACATGCCATTCTAATTTACAACCTAGGAACACGACTTCCAGAAAGGCTCTGCTGCCCTAGTACCCAGATTTGGGAACGGAGAAATGCTGCCGCCTTGTGGCCGTTTCCCAAAACAGCAGCTTTAAACCCAGTGCTAATGGTCATTAAATAGTCACCAAACGTGCAGGCCTGTAAATAACACCTGCCCTCCAAAACAATCCTGGGGTCCCACATCGACCAAAAATTCAAAAGAGGGCAACATTCCAAGAAAACGATTTCAAGAGGTATACTGTACCCCCACGTTTTTCTTTTCTTTTCTTTTTAAGGAAAAGAAAACAGGCGTGGAAAAATGATGAATTTTAGGAATTTTTAAAGACACGCAAACCCAAATTACAAACACCTATCCGCTCACAGCACTCGGAATGGCCATTAGCAAAAATGCTGCAAACGATAAATGCTGAAGGGATTGTGGAGAACTGCGTACCCTCGGTTCTAAGGGGGACGTGGTAAGAGCCACTAATGAAGACACAGTGGAGGTGCTCTGAAAAGGGAAACACTGAGCTACTAGTCAATCAGTCACACCCGCTGCTGGGCCTATCACCTGAGAAAATGAGAATCAAAAGGCACAGGCTGGCAATCCTGCACCCCGGCAATACTTACCATAGCCGACACTTGGAAGCAACGAAAATGTCCATCAACAGAGGAGTGCACCAAGAAGAAGTGGTCCATGCACACGATGGAATATTGCTCCACTAGAAAATATGAATTCAAAAAACAAACATGAGTAAGGAGACATAAGCTTTGGGGGGTTTGTCAGGGCACATGGCAGTCTAATTGATATCTGAGGAACACCACTGGCAGGAAGGTCTGTCTCCGTAGGTACCAGAGTGGGCAACGTAGAAATGCTGCCGGCCTCTGGCCGATACCTGCAACAGCAGCTCGGAAATCTGTGCGAATGGTCACTTCATATGCACAAGTACTGCAGGGCTGCAAAGGAAACCTGCCCTCAAAATGTCCTGACGCAGGTAAAGGCCAAAATATTTCAAAATGTGGCACATATTTCAAGAAAACAATTTGAAGACGTAAGCTGTCATGACAGTTTGAAAAATAAAAGGACATGCCTCAGAGCTCAATTTCAAGGGATTATGAGACACATGCAAATCCAACCACAAAGAGCTATCAACTCACACCAGTCAGAATAACCATCAGCAAAGAAACTACAAACGATCAATGCTGAAGAGGTTGTGGAGCCATGCATACCCTCAGTCTCAAGTGGGACGTAACCTGGTAAGAGCCACTCCTGGGAACAGAATGGAGGTGCCTTTAAAAGGTACACATTCAGCTACTCTACGATCCAGCAGGCCCACTCCACGGCCTACAGCCTAAGGAGACAGAATTGGAAAGACACAGGCAGGAAATCTGCACTGCAGCAGTATTACCATAGCCAAGACATGGAAGCAACCAAAAGTCCATCAACAGATGAGTGGACAAAGAAGAACTGCTACGTGTAGAGATGGAATATTAGCTTGGGGAAGAAAATGAATCAATGCCACTCGTAGCACCACAGATGAGTCTAGAGGTGATCACGCAGCTTGCAGTAAGCGAGAAAGCGAAAGACACCTAACGTATGATACCACTTATAGGGGTTACCTAAAAATCGATACCAGTGAAGATATTTCCACAGAGACATCCAATCACAGATTCATTAAGCAAACTTATGGTTCACCAGATGGAAAGGTGTGAGGATTGGATACATTAGGACATTGGGGTTAACAGAGATACACAAACACATGTGAAATACAAAGTCGCCACGGACCTACGGCATACCACGAGGAGACTACTCAACATTGTGTCATAAGCTACATGGGAGAAGGACCCGAAGAAGAACAGATATATGTATACGTGTGAAACAACCACATCTTGCACACCTAGAACAAGCAAAACATTGTAATCAAATCTGCTCTGATACAAAATAAAAATTAAATTTAAAAAACGAACAGCAAGTAATGAGACATAAACGTAAGGGGCTTTTTCCTGGCGCACTCCATTCTAATTTACAATTTACAACGCCACTTCCATTATGGCTCTGTTGCCCTAGTAACCAGATTTGGTAAGGAGAAGTGCTGCCGCCTTCTGGCCGTTTCCCACAACAGCGCTAATGGTCACTTAATATTCAAAATAATTGCAGGCCAGTAAATGACACCTGCCATCAAAAAAAAAAAAAAAAAAAATCCTGGGGTCGTAAATCGACCAGAAAATTCAAAAGACGTCAACATTTCAAGAGGCATGTTTTACGCCCATTCTGTCTTCTTTGTTCCTTTAAAATAAAAGGGGATTTAAAAATGCTCAACATCAGCAATTAATAAAGCCATGCAAATCCAATCTACAGAAATGCTCACCTCACAGCCGTCAGAATGCTCTTCAGCAAAACGTCTACAAAGAATAAATGCTGAAGGGGTTTCAGGAAACTGTGTACCCACTAGCTGCTGGGGGGATGTAAACTGGTAACAGCCGGCAGGGAGAACATAATGGAGGTGCGTTTAAGGGTAAAAACTGAGCTACCATGTGATCTGGTAGGTCCTTTGACGCGCCTATCACCTGAGCAGAGCAGAATGGAAGAGACACAGGCTGGCAATCCTGCACGGCAGAAACATTTAATATAGCCAAGACTTGGAAGAAACCAAAATGTCCAGCAACAGAAAAATGCACAAAGAGGAAGTGGTCCATGTCAACAGTGGAATATTAGCCACGGAAAACAATGAAACAGTGCCGTTTGCACCACCATATAAGGACCTAGAGATAACCACCCCACTTGAAGTAAGAAAGAAACTGAAAGACAGATATCCTATGACATCACTTATAGGTGTTACCTAAAAATTGATACTCATGAACTTATTTCCAAGAGAAGGAAGAGCATGGATTAAGAAAACAAAATTACGTTTAGCCGAATGGAAAGGTGAAAGGAATGTATGAATTATGATATGGGGGTTAACAGACATGTACTAATACAGATGAAATATATAACCACAAAATACCTATGGAACGCCAAGAGGTCTACTCAACACTCTATAATAACCTACACGGGAAAGGATCCAAAGAGGAATAGACGGATACGTTGATATGATGAACCAGATTCTGTACGCTTAGGAGAAAGTGCATTTTTTTTTTTTTATCAAATTTGCTCTGATACCTAAAAAAAATTTAATTTAAAAAACAAGAAGTAGGAGGTATAAGCTCTTGGGGGTTTGCCCTGGCACATTCCCCTCTAACCTGCAGGCTACTAACACGATTTCCCGGAAAGCGCTGTTGCCCAGGAACCCAGAGCTGCAAAGGTAGAAATGCTGCCGCCTTGTGGCCCTTTCCCGCAAGAGCGGCTTTAAGCCCGCAGCTAATGGTCACTTAATAGTCACAAGGACTCAGGGCCGTAAAGGACACCTGCCCTAAAATATTGTGCTGAGGTAGGGAACGGACAAAAAAATTCAAAACAGGGGCTTCCCTGGTGGCGCAGTGGTTGAGAGTCCGCCTGCCGACGCAGGGGACACGGGTTCGTGCGCCGGTCCGGGAAGATCCCACATGCCGCGGAGTGGCTGGGCCCGTGAGCCATGGCCGCTGAGCCTGCGCGCCCAGAGCCTGTGCTCCGCAACGGGAGAGGCCACAACAGTGAGAGGCCCGCGTACCGCAAAACTAAATAGATAGATAACTAAATAAATACATACATACATACATACATACATACATACATAGAAAGGGAAATGGATAAAAGCTCAACCTCAGGAATTATTAGACTCACGCAGATCTAATCTACAAAAAGTTTGCAACACACACCTGTCGACCGACGATCAGCAAAAATTCTACACACAGTCAATACTGAAGGGGTTTTAGGGAACTGTGTACCCTCTAGCTGCTGGCGAGATGTAAAGTGGTAACAGCCAATAAGAACAGACAGGAGCTGCCTTTAGAAGTAAAACTTGAGGTACCATTCAATCCAGCAGTCACACCACTGGGCCTCTCACCTGAGAAGACCAGAAGCGAGAAGACCCTGGCTGCAACAGCTGCACTGAGGCCTTATTCACAATAGCCAAGACGGTGAAGCTACCAAAATGTCCATCAACAGACGAATGGATGAAGAAGAAATGGTCCGTGTACACAATGGAATATTAACCACGGAAAACAATGAAACACTGCTCTTTGAGGCACCATAGATGAGCTTGGAGATAATCGCAGAACGTGCGGTAAGTCGGAAAGCCAAAGACCTACATCCTATGATATCACTTATAGGCGTTATGTAATAACTGACACAAATGAACATACTTGCACAGAGAAAGACACTCACAGGCTTACAAAACAACTATGCTTATCTAAAAGGAAAGGTGGGCGGAATGGATAAATTAAGATTAGCGTTACCATACGTATACAAATACATATTGTATACGTATACCAAAAAGACCGACCACGTAGCAAGGGAGGTGTACGGAACACTCTGTAATATTTCACATGGGAAGAGGATCTGTACATGAATAGACGTATACAATGTACAAATGAACCAGACTGTGTACACCTAGGACAAACGATATTCTAATCATTACCCCGATTCAAATGGTTTCAAAAACCAACCAGCAGTAATGCCACATAAACTTATGGGCGTTTCTCCTGGCACATGCCATTCTAATTTACAACCTAGGAACACGACTTCCAGAAAGGCTCTGCTGCCCTAGTACCCAGATTTGGGAACGGAGAAATGCTGCCGCCTTGTGGCCGTTTCCCAAAACAGCAGCTTTAAACCCAGTGCTAATGGTCATTAAATAGTCACCAAACGTGCAGGCCTGTAAATAACACCTGCCCTCCAAAACAATCCTGGGGTCCCACATTGACCAAAAATTCAAAAGAGGGCAACATTCCAAGAAAACGATTTCAAGAGGTATACTGTACCCCCACGTTTTTCTTTTCTTTTCTTTTTAAGGAAAAGAAAACAGGCGTGGAAAAATGATGAATTTTAGGAATTTTTAAAGACACGCAAACCCAAATTACAAACACCTATCCGCTCACAGCACTCGGAATGGCCATTAGCAAAAATGCTGCAAACGATAAATGCTGAAGGGATTGTGGAGAACTGCGTACCCTCGGTTCTAAGGGGGACGTGGTAAGAGCCACTAATGAAGACACAGTGGAGGTGCTCTGAAAAGGGAAACACTGAGCTACTAGTCAATCAGTCACACCCGCTGCTGGGCCTATCACCTGAGAAAATGAGAATCAAAAGGTACAGGCTGGCAATCCTGCACCCCGGCAATACTTACCATAGCCGACACTTGGAAGCAACGAAAATGTCCATCAACAGAGGAGTGCACCAAGAAGAAGTGGTCCATGCACACGATGGAATATTGCTCCACTAGAAAATATGAATTCAAAAAACAAACATGAGTAAGGAGACATAAGCTTTGGGGGGTTTGTCAGGGCACATGGCAGTCTAATTGATATCTGAGGAACACCACTGGCAGGAAGGTCTGTCTCCGTAGGTACCAGAGTGGGCAACGTAGAAATGCTGCCGGCCTCTGGCCGATACCTGCAACAGCAGCTCGGAAATCTGTGCGAATGGTCACTTCATATGCACAAGTACTGCAGGGCTGCAAAGGAAACCTGCCCTCAAAATGTCCTGACGCAGGTAAAGGCCAAAATATTTCAAAATGTGGCACATATTTCAAGAAAACAATTTGAAGACGTAAGCTGTCATGACAGTTTGAAAAATAAAAGGACATGCCTCAGAGCTCAATTTCAAGGGATTATGAGACACATGCAAATCCAACCACAAAGAGCTATCAACTCACACCAGTCAGAATAACCATCAGCAAAGAAACTACAAACGATCAATGCTGAAGAGGTTGTGGAGCCATGCATACCCTCAGTCTCAAGTGGGACGTAACCTGGTAAGAGCCACTCCTGGGAACAGAATGGAGGTGCCTTTAAAAGGTACACATTCAGCTACTCTACGATCCAGCAGGCCCACTCCACGGCCTACAGCCTAAGGAGACAGAATTGGAAAGACACAGGCAGGAAATCTGCACTGCAGCAGTATTACCATAGCCAAGACATGGAAGCAACCAAAAGTCCATCAACAGATGAGTGGACAAAGAAGAACTGCTACGTGTAGAGATGGAATATTAGCTTGGGGAAGAAAATGAATCAATGCCACTCGTAGCACCACAGATGAGTCTAGAGGTGATCACGCAGCTTGCAGTAAGCGAGAAAGCGAAAGACACCTAACGTATGATACCACTTATAGGGGTTACCTAAAAATCGATACCAGTGAAGATATTTCCACAGAGACATCCAATCACAGATTCATTAAGCAAACTTATGGTTCACCAGATGGAAAGGTGTGAGGATTGGATACATTAGGACATTGGGGTTAACAGAGATACACAAACACATGTGAAATACAAAGTCGCCACGGACCTACGGCATACCACGAGGAGACTACTCAACATTGTGTCATAAGCTACATGGGAGAAGGACCCGAAGAAGAACAGATATATGTATACGTGTGAAACAACCACATCTTGCACACCTAGAACAAGCAAAACATTGTAATCAAATCTGCTCTGATACAAAATAAAAATTAAATTTAAAAAACGAACAGCAAGTAATGAGACATAAACGTAAGGGGCTTTTTCCTGGCGCACTCCATTCTAATTTACAATTTACAACGCCACTTCCATTATGGCTCTGTTGCCCTAGTAACCAGATTTGGTAAGGAGAAGTGCTGCCGCCTTCTGGCCGTTTCCCACAACAGCGCTAATGGTCACTTAATATTCAAAATAATTGCAGGCCAGTAAATGACACCTGCCATCAAAAAAAAAAAAAAAAAAAAAATCCTGGGGTCGTAAATCGACCAGAAAATTCAAAAGACGTCAACATTTCAAGAGGCATGTTTTACGCCCATTCTGTCTTCTTTGTTCCTTTAAAATAAAAGGGGATTTAAAAATGCTCAACATCAGCAATTAATAAAGCCATGCAAATCCAATCTACAGAAATGCTCACCTCACAGCCGTCAGAATGCTCTTCAGCAAAACGTCTACAAAGAATAAATGCTGAAGGGGTTTCAGGAAACTGTGTACCCACTAGCTGCTGGGGGGATGTAAACTGGTAACAGCCGGCAGGGAGAACATAATGGAGGTGCGTTTAAGGGTAAAAACTGAGCTACCATGTGATCTGGTAGGTCCTTTGACGCGCCTATCACCTGAGCAGAGCAGAATGGAAGAGACACAGGCTGGCAATCCTGCACGGCAGAAACATTTAATATAGCCAAGACTTGGAAGAAACCAAAATGTCCAGCAACAGAAAAATGCACAAAGAGGAAGTGGTCCATGTCAACAGTGGAATATTAGCCACGGAAAACAATGAAACAGTGCCGTTTGCACCACCATATAAGGACCTAGAGATAACCACCCCACTTGAAGTAAGAAAGAAACTGAAAGACAGATATCCTATGACATCACTTATAGGTGTTACCTAAAAATTGATACTCATGAACTTATTTCCAAGAGAAGGAAGAGCATGGATTAAGAAAACAAAATTACGTTTAGCCGAATGGAAAGGTGAAAGGAATGTATGAATTATGATATGGGGGTTAACAGACATGTACTAATACAGATGAAATATATAACCACAAAATACCTATGGAACGCCAAGAGGTCTACTCAACACTCTATAATAACCTACACGGGAAAGGATCCAAAGAGGAATAGACGGATACGTTGATATGATGAACCAGATTCTGTACGCTTAGGAGAAAGTGCATTTTTTTTTTTTATCAAATTTGCTCTGATACCTAAAAAAAATTTAATTTAAAAAACAAGAAGTAGGAGGTATAAGCTCTTGGGGGTTTGCCCTGGCACATTCCCCTCTAACCTGCAGGCTACTAACACGATTTCCCGGAAAGCGCTGTCGCCCAGGAACCCAGAGCTGCAAAGGTAGAAATGCTGCCGCCTTGTGGCCCTTTCCCGCAAGAGCGGCTTTAAGCCCGCAGCTAATGGTCACTTAATAGTCACAAGGACTCAGGGCCGTAAAGGACACCTGCCCTAAAATATTGTGCTGAGGTAGGGAACGGACAAAAAAATTCAAAACAGGGGCTTCCCTGGTGGCGCAGTGGTTGAGAGTCCGCCTGCCGACGCAGGGGACACGGGTTCGTGCGCCGGTCCGGGAAGATCCCACATGCCGCGGAGTGGCTGGGCCCGTGAGCCATGGCCGCTGAGCCTGCGCGCCCAGAGCCTGTGCTCCGCAACGGGAGAGGCCACAACAGTGAGAGGCCCGCGTACCGCAAAACTAAATAGATAGATAGATAACTAAATAAATACATACATACATACATACATACATACATACATAGAAAGGGAAATGGATAAAAGCTCAACCTCAGGAATTATTAGACTCACGCAGATCTAATCTACAAAAAGTTTGCAACACACACCTGTCGACCGACGATCAGCAAAAATTCTACACACAGTCAATACTGAAGGGGTTTTAGGGAACTGTGTACCCTCTAGCTGCTGGCGAGATGTAAAGTGGTAACAGCCAATAAGAACAGACAGGAGCTGCCTTTAGAAGTAAAACTTGAGGTACCATTCAATCCAGCAGTCACACCACTGGGCCTCTCACCTGAGAAGACCAGAAGCGAGAAGACCCGGGCTGCAACAGCTGCACTGAGGCCTTATTCACAATAGCCAAGACGGTGAAGCTACCAAAATGTCCATCAACAGACGAATGGATGAAGAAGAAATGGTCCGTGTACACAATGGAATATTAACCACGGAAAACAATGAAACACTGCTCTTTGAGGCACCATAGATGAGCTTGGAGATAATCGCAGAACGTGCGGTAAGTCGGAAAGCCAAAGACCTACATCCTATGATATCACTTATAGGCGTTAGGTAATAACTGACACAAATGAACATACTTGCACAGAGAAAGACACTCACAGGCTTACAAAACAACTATGCTTATCTAAAAGGAAAGGTGGGCGGAATGGATAAATTAAGATTAGCGTTACCATACGTATACAAATACATATTGTATACGTATACCAAAAAGACCGACCACGTAGCAAGGGAGGTGTACGGAACACTCTGTAATATTTCACATGGGAAGAGGATCTGTACATGAATAGACGTATACAATGTACAAATGAACCAGACTGTGTACACCTAGGACAAACGATATTCTAATCATTACCCCGATTCAAATGGTTTCAAAAACCAACCAGCAGTAATGCCACATAAACTTATGGGCGTTTCTCCTGGCACATGCCATTCTAATTTACAACCTAGGAACACGACTTCCAGAAAGGCTCTGCTGCCCTAGTACCCAGATTTGGGAACGGAGAAATGCTGCCGCCTTGTGGCCGTTTCCCAAAACAGCAGCTTTAAACCCAGTGCTAATGGTCATTAAATAGTCACCAAACGTGCAGGCCTGTAAATAACACCTGCCCTCCAAAACAATCCTGGGGTCCCACATCGACCAAAAATTCAAAAGAGGGCAACATTCCAAGAAAACGATTTCAAGAGGTATACTGTACCCACACGTTTTTCTTTTCTTTTCTTTTTAAGGAAAAGAAAACAGGCGTGGAAAAATGATGAATTTTAGGAATTTTTAAAGACACGCAAACCCAAATTACAAACACCTATCCGCTCACAGCACTCGGAATGGCCATTAGCAAAAATGCTGCAAACGATAAATGCTGAAGGGATTGTGGAGAACTGCGTACCCTCGGTTCTAAGGGGGACGTGGTAAGAGCCACTAATGAAGACACAGTGGAGGTGCTCTGAAAAGGGAAACACTGAGCTACTAGTCAATCAGTCACACCCGCTGCTGGGCCTATCACCTGAGAAAATGAGACTCAAAAGGCACAGGCTGGCAATCCTGCACCCCGGCAATACTTACCATAGCCGACACTTGGAAGCAACGAAAATGTCCATCAACAGAGGAGTGCACCAAGAAGAAGTGGTCCATGCACACGATGGAATATTGCTCCACTAGAAAATATGAATTCAAAAAACAAACATGAGTAAGGAGACATAAGCTTTGGGGGGTTTGTCAGGGCACATGGCAGTCTAATTGATATCTGAGGAACACCACTGGCAGGAAGGTCTGTCTCCGTAGGTACCAGAGTGGGCAACGTAGAAATGCTGCCGGCCTCTGGCCGATACCTGCAACAGCAGCTCGGAAATCTGTGCGAATGGTCACTTCATATGCACAAGTACTGCAGGGCTGCAAAGGAAACCTGCCCTCAAAATGTCCTGACGCAGGTAAAGGCCAAAATATTTCAAAATGTGGCACATATTTCAAGAAAACAATTTGAAGACGTAAGCTGTCATGACAGTTTGAAAAATAAAAGGACATGCCTCAGAGCTCAATTTCAAGGGATTATGAGACACATGCAAATCCAACCACAAAGAGCTATCAACTCACACCAGTCAGAATAACCATCAGCAAAGAAACTACAAACGATCAATGCTGAAGAGGTTGTGGAGCCATGCATACCCTCAGTCTCAAGTGGGACGTAACCTGGTAAGAGCCACTCCTGGGAACAGAATGGAGGTGCCTTTAAAAGGTACACATTCAGCTACTCTACGATCCAGCAGGCCCACTCCATGGCCTACAGCCTAAGGAGACAGAATTGGAAAGACACAGGCAGGAAATCTGCACTGCAGCAGTATTACCATAGCCAAGACATGGAAGCAACCAAAAGTCCATCAACAGATGAGTGGACAAAGAAGAACTGCTACGTGTAGAGATGGAATATTAGCTTGGGGAAGAAAATGAATCAATGCCACTCGTAGCACCACAGATGAGTCTAGAGGTGATCACGCAGCTTGCAGTAAGCGAGAAAGCGAAAGACACCTAACGTATGATACCACTTATAGGGGTTACCTAAAAATCGATACCAGTGAAGATATTTCCACAGAGACATCCAATCACAGATTCATTAAGCAAACTTATGGTTCACCAGATGGAAAGGTGTGAGGATTGGATACATTAGGACATTGGGGTTAACAGAGATACACAAACACATGTGAAATACAAAGTCGCCACGGACCTACGGCATACCACGAGGAGACTACTCAACATTGTGTCATAAGCTACATGGGAGAAGGACCCGAAGAAGAACAGATATATGTATACGTGTGAAACAACCACATCTTGCACACCTAGAACAAGCAAAACATTGTAATCAAATCTGCTCTGATACAAAATAAAAATTAAATTTAAAAAACGAACAGCAAGTAATGAGACATAAACGTAAGGGGCTTTTTCCTGGCGCACTCCATTCTAATTTACAATTTACAACGCCACTTCCATTATGGCTCTGTTGCCCTAGTAACCAGATTTGGTAAGGAGAAGTGCTGCCGCCTTCTGGCCGTTTCCCACAACAGCGCTAATGGTCACTTAATATTCAAAATAATTGCAGGCCAGTAAATGACACCTGCCATCAAAAAAAAAAAAAAAAAATCCTGGGGTCGTAAATCGACCAGAAAATTCAAAAGACGTCAACATTTCAAGAGGCATGTTTTACGCCCATTCTGTCTTCTTTGTTCCTTTAAAATAAAAGGGGATTTAAAAATGCTCAACATCAGCAATTAATAAAGCCATGCAAATCCAATCTACAGAAATGCTCACCTCACAGCCGTCAGAATGCTCTTCAGCAAAACGTCTACAAAGAATAAATGCTGAAGGGGTTTCAGGAAACTGTGTACCCACTAGCTGCTGGGGGGATGTAAACTGGTAACAGCCGGCAGGGAGAACATAATGGAGGTGCGTTTAAGGGTAAAAACTGAGCTACCATGTGATCTGGTAGGTCCTTTGACGCGCCTATCACCTGAGCAGAGCAGAATGGAAGAGACACAGGCTGGCAATCCTGCACGGCAGAAACATTTAATATAGCCAAGACTTGGAAGAAACCAAAATGTCCAGCAACAGAAAAATGCACAAAGAGGAAGTGGTCCATGTCAACAGTGGAATATTAGCCACGGAAAACAATGAAACAGTGCCGTTTGCACCACCATATAAGGACCTAGAGATAACCACCCCACTTGAAGTAAGAAAGAAACTGAAAGACAGATATCCTATGACATCACTTATAGGTGTTACCTAAAAATTGATACTCATGAACTTATTTCCAAGAGAAGGAAGAGCATGGATTAAGAAAACAAAATTACGTTTAGCCGAATGGAAAGGTGAAAGGAATGTATGAATTATGATATGGGGGTTAACAGACATGTACTAATACAGATGAAATATATAACCACAAAATACCTATGGAACGCCAAGAGGTCTACTCAACACTCTATAATAACCTACACGGGAAAGGATCCAAAGAGGAATAGACGGATACGTTGATATGATGAACCAGATTCTGTACGCTTAGGAGAAAGTGCATTTTTTTTTTATCAAATTTGCTCTGATACCTAAAAAAAATTTAATTTAAAAAACAAGAAGTAGGAGGTATAAGCTCTTGGGGGTTTGCCCTGGCACATTCCCCTCTAACCTGCAGGCTACTAACACGATTTCCCGGAAAGCGCTGTCGCCCAGGAACCCAGAGCTGCAAAGGTAGAAATGCTGCCGCCTTGTGGCCCTTTCCCGGAAGAGCGGCTTTAAGCCCGCAGCTAATGGTCACTTAATAGTCACAAGGACTCAGGGCCGTAAAGGACACCTGCCCTAAAATATTGTGCTGAGGTAGGGAACGGACAAAAACATTCAAAACAGGGGCTTCCCTGGTGGCGCAGTGGTTGAGAGTCCGCCTGCCGACGCAGGGGACACGGGTTCGTGCCCCGGTCCGGGAAGATCCCACATGCCGCGGAGTGGCTGGGCCCGTGAGCCATGGCCGCTGAGCCTGCGCGCCCAGAGCCTGTGCTCCGCAACGGGAGAGGCCACAACAGTGAGAGGCCCGCGTACCGCAAAACTAAATAGATAGATAGATAACTAAATAAATACATACATACATACATACATACATACATACATACATAGAAAGGGAAATGGATAAAAGCTCAACCTCAGGAATTATTAGACTCACGCAGATCTAATCTACAAAAAGTTTGCAACACACACCTGTCGACCGACGATCAGCAAAAATTCTACACACAGTCAATACTGAAGGGGTTTTAGGGAACTGTGTACCCTCTAGCTGCTGGCGAGATGTAAAGTGGTAACAGCCAATAAGAACAGACAGGAGCTGCCTTTAGAAGTAAAACTTGAGGTACCATTCAATCCAGCAGTCACACCACTGGGCCTCTCACCTGAGAAGACCAGAAGCGAGAAGACCCGGGCTGCAACAGCTGCACTGAGGCCTTATTCACAATAGCCAAGACGGTGAAGCTACCAAAATGTCCATCAACAGACGAATGGATGAAGAAGAAATGGTCCGTGTACACAATGGAATATTAACCACGGAAAACAATGAAACACTGCTCTTTGAGGCACCATAGATGAGCTTGGAGATAATCGCAGAACGTGCGGTAAGTCGGAAAGCCAAAGACCTACATCCTATGATATCACTTATAGGCGTTATGTAATAACTGACACAAATGAACATACTTGCACAGAGAAAGACACTCACAGGCTTACAAAACAACTATGCTTATCTAAAAGGAAAGGTGGGCGGAATGGATAAATTAAGATTAGCGTTACCATACGTATACAAATACATATTGTATACGTATACCAAAAAGACCGACCACGTAGCAAGGGAGGTGTACGGAACACTCTGTAATATTTCACATGGGAAGAGGATCTGTACATGAATAGACGTATACAATGTACAAATGAACCAGACTGTGTACACCTAGGACAAACGATATTCTAATCATTACCCCGATTCAAATGGTTTCAAAAACCAACCAGCAGTAATGCCACATAAACTTATGGGCGTTTCTCCTGGCACATGCCATTCTAATTTACAACCTAGGAACACGACTTCCAGAAAGGCTCTGCTGCCCTAGTACCCAGATTTGGGAACGGAGAAATGCTGCCGCCTTGTGGCCGTTTCCCAAAACAGCAGCTTTAAACCCAGTGCTAATGGTCATTAAATAGTCACCAAACGTGCAGGCCTGTAAATAACACCTGCCCTCCAAAACAATCCTGGGGTCCAACATCGACCAAAAATTCAAAAGAGGGCAACATTCCAAGAAAACGATTTCAAGAGGTATACTGTACCCCCACGTTTTTCTTTTCTTTTCTTTTCTTTTTAAGGAAAAGAAAACAGGCGTGCAAAAATGATGAATTTTAGGAATTTTTAAAGACACGCAAACCCAAATTACAAACACCTATCCGCTCACAGCACTCGGAATGGCCATTAGCAAAAATGCTGCAAACGATAAATGCTGAAGGGATTGTGGAGAACTGCGTACCCTCGGTTCTAAGGGGGACGTGGTAAGAGCCACTAATGAAGACACAGTGGAGGTGCTCTGAAAAGGGAAACACTGAGCTACTAGTCAATCAGTCACACCCGCTGCTGGGCCTATCACCTGAGAAAATGAGAATCAAAAGGCACAGGCTGGCAATCCTGCACCCCGGCAATACTTACCATAGCCGACACTTGGAAGCAACGAAAATGTCCATCAACAGAGGAGTGCACCAAGAAGAAGTGGTCCATGCACACGATGGAATATTGCTCCACTAGAAAATATGAATTCAAAAAACAAACATGAGTAAGGAGACATAAGCTTTGGGGGGTTTGTCAGGGCACATGGCAGTCTAATTGATATCTGAGGAACACCACTGGCAGGAAGGTCTGTCTCCGTAGGTACCAGAGTGGGCAACGTAGAAATGCTGCCGGCCTCTGGCCGATACCTGCAACAGCAGCTCGGAAATCTGTGCGAATGGTCACTTCATATGCACAAGTACTGCAGGGCTGCAAAGGAAACCTGCCCTCAAAATGTCCTGACGCAGGTAAAGGCCAAAATATTTCAAAATGTGGCACATATTTCAAGAAAACAATTTGAAGACGTAAGCTGTCATGACAGTTTGAAAAATAAAAGGACATGCCTCAGAGCTCAATTTCAAGGGATTATGAGACACATGCAAATCCAACCACAAAGAGCTATCAACTCACACCAGTCAGAATAACCATCAGCAAAGAAACTACAAACGATCAATGCTGAAGAGGTTGTGGAGCCATGCATACCCTCAGTCTCAAGTGGGACGTAACCTGGTAAGAGCCACTCCTGGGAACAGAATGGAGGTGCCTTTAAAAGGTACACATTCAGCTACTCTACGATCCAGCAGGCCCACTCCACGGCCTACAGCCTAAGGAGACAGAATTGGAAAGACACAGGCAGGAAATCTGCACTGCAGCAGTATTACCATAGCCAAGACATGGAAGCAACCAAAAGTCCATCAACAGATGAGTGGACAAAGAAGAACTGCTACGTGTAGAGATGGAATATTAGCTTGGGGAAGAAAATGAATCAATGCCACTCGTAGCACCACAGATGAGTCTAGAGGTGATCACGCAGCTTGCAGTAAGCGAGAAAGCGAAAGACACCTAACGTATGATACCACTTATAGGGGTTACCTAAAAATCGATACCAGTGAAGATATTTCCACAGAGACATCCAATCACAGATTCATTAAGCAAACTTATGGTTCACCAGATGGAAAGGTGTGAGGATTGGATACATTAGGACATTGGGGTTAACAGAGATACACAAACACATGTGAAATACAAAGTCGCCACGGACCTACGGCATACCACGAGGAGACTACTCAACATTGTGTCATAAGCTACATGGGAGAAGGACCCGAAGAAGAACAGATATATGTATACGTGTGAAACAACCACATCTTGCACACCTAGAACAAGCAAAACATTGTAATCAAATCTGCTCTGATACAAAATAAAAATTAAATTTAAAAAACGAACAGCAAGTAATGAGACATAAACGTAAGGGGCTTTTTCCTGGCGCACTCCATTCTAATTTACAATTTACAACGCCACTTCCATTATGGCTCTGTTGCCCTAGTAACCAGATTTGGTAAGGAGAAGTGCTGCCGCCTTCTGGCCGTTTCCCACAACAGCGCTAATGGTCACTTAATATTCAAAATAATTGCAGGCCAGTAAATGACACCTGCCATCAAAAAAAAAAAAAAAAGAAAAATCCTGGGGTCGTAAATCGACCAGAAAATTCAAAAGACGTCAACATTTCAAGAGGCATGTTTTACGCCCATTCTGTCTTCTTTGTTCCTTTAAAATAAAAGGGGATTTAAAAATGCTCAACATCAGCAATTAATAAAGCCATGCAAATCCAATCTACAGAAATGCTCACCTCACAGCCGTCAGAATGCTCTTCAGCAAAACGTCTACAAAGAATAAATGCTGAAGGGGTTTCAGGAAACTGTGTACCCACTAGCTGCTGGGGGGATGTAAACTGGTAACAGCCGGCAGGGAGAACATAATGGAGGTGCGTTTAAGGGTAAAAACTGAGCTACCATGTGATCTGGTAGGTCCTTTGACGCGCCTATCACCTGAGCAGAGCAGAATGGAAGAGACACAGGCTGGCAATCCTGCACGGCAGAAACATTTAATATAGCCAAGACTTGGAAGAAACCAAAATGTCCAGCAACAGAAAAATGCACAAAGAGGAAGTGGTCCATGTCAACAGTGGAATATTAGCCACGGAAAACAATGAAACAGTGCCGTTTGCACCACCATATAAGGACCTAGAGATAACCACCCCACTTGAAGTAAGAAAGAAACTGAAAGACAGATATCCTATGACATCACTTATAGGTGTTACCTAAAAATTGATACTCATGAACTTATTTCCAAGAGAAGGAAGAGCATGGATTAAGAAAACAAAATTACGTTTAGCCGAATGGAAAGGTGAAAGGAATGTATGAATTATGATATGGGGGTTAACAGACATGTACTAATACAGATGAAATATATAACCACAAAATACCTATGGAACGCCAAGAGGTCTACTCAACACTCTATAATAACCTACACGGGAAAGGATCCAAAGAGGAATAGACGGATACGTTGATATGATGAACCAGATTCTGTACGCTTAGGAGAAAGTGCATTTTTTTTTTTATCAAATTTGCTCTGATACCTAAAAAAAATTTAATTTAAAAAACAAGAAGTAGGAGGTATAAGCTCTTGGGGGTTTGCCCTGGCACATTCCCCTCTAACCTGCAGGCTACTAACACGATTTCCCGGAAAGCGCTGTCGCCCAGGAACCCAGAGCTGCAAAGGTAGAAATGCTGCCGCCTTGTGGCCCTTTCCCGCAAGAGCGGCTTTAAGCCCGCAGCTAATGGTCACTTAATAGTCACAAGGACTCAGGGCCGTAAAGGACACCTGCCCTAAAATATTGTGCTGAGGTAGGGAACGGACAAAAAAATTCAAAACAGGGGCTTCCCTGGTGGCGCAGTGGTTGAGAGTCCGCCTGCCGACGCAGGGGACACGGGTTCGTGCGCCGGTCCGGGAAGATCCCACATGCCGCGGAGTGGCTGGGCCCGTGAGCCATGGCCGCTGAGCCTGCGCGCCCAGAGCCTGTGCTCCGCAACGGGAGAGGCCACAACAGTGAGAGGCCCGCGTACCGCAAAACTAAATAGATAGATAGATAACTAAATAAATACATACATACATACATACATACATACATACATAGAAAGGGAAATGGATAAAAGCTCAACCTCAGGAATTATTAGACTCACGCAGATCTAATCTACAAAAAGTTTGCAACACACACCTGTCGACCGACGATCAGCAAAAATTCTACACACAGTCAATACTGAAGGGGTTTTAGGGAACTGTGTACCCTCTAGCTGCTGGCGAGATGTAAAGTGGTAACAGCCAATAAGAACAGACAGGAGCTGCCTTTAGAAGTAAAACTTGAGGTACCATTCAATCCAGCAGTCACACCACTGGGCCTCTCACCTGAGAAGACCAGAAGCGAGAAGACCCGGGCTGCAACAGCTGCACTGAGGCCTTATTCACAATAGCCAAGACGGTGAAGCTACCAAAATGTCCATCAACAGACGAATGGATGAAGAAGAAATGGTCCGTGTACACAATGGAATATTAACCACGGAAAACAATGAAACACTGCTCTTTGAGGCACCATAGATGAGCTTGGAGATAATCGCAGAACGTGCGGTAAGTCGGAAAGCCAAAGACCTACATCCTATGATATCACTTATAGGCGTTAGGTAATAACTGACACAAATGAACATACTTGCACAGAGAAAGACACTCACAGGCTTACAAAACAACTATGCTTATCTAAAAGGAAAGGTGGGCGGAATGGATAAATTAAGATTAGCGTTACCATACGTATACAAATACATATTGTATACGTATACCAAAAAGACCGACCACGTAGCAAGGGAGGTGTACGGAACACTCTGTAATATTTCACATGGGAAGAGGATCTGTACATGAATAGACGTATACAATGTACAAATGAACCAGACTGTGTACACCTAGGACAAACGATATTCTAATCATTACCCCGATTCAAATGGTTTCAAAAACCAACCAGCAGTAATGCCACATAAACTTATGGGCGTTTCTCCTGGCACATGCCATTCTAATTTACAACCTAGGAACACGACTTCCAGAAAGGCTCTGCTGCCCTAGTACCCAGATTTGGGAACGGAGAAATGCTGCCGCCTTGTGGCCGTTTCCCAAAACAGCAGCTTTAAACCCAGTGCTAATGGTCATTAAATAGTCACCAAACGTGCAGGCCTGTAAATAACACCTGCCCTCCAAAACAATCCTGGGGTCCCACATCGACCAAAAATTCAAAAGAGGGCAACATTCCAAGAAAACGATTTCAAGAGGTATACTGTACCCCCACGTTTTTCTTTTCTTTTCTTTTTAAGGAAAAGAAAACAGGCGTGGAAAAATGATGAATTTTAGGAATTTTTAAAGACACGCAAACCCAAATTACAAACACCTATCCGCTCACAGCACTCGGAATGGCCATTAGCAAAAATGCTGCAAACGATAAATGCTGAAGGGATTGTGGAGAACTGCGTACCCTCGGTTCTAAGGGGGACGTGGTAAGAGCCACTAATGAAGACACAGTGGAGGTGCTCTGAAAAGGGAAACACTGAGCTACTAGTCAATCAGTCACACCCGCTGCTGGGCCTATCACCTGAGAAAATGAGACTCAAAAGGCACAGGCTGGCAATCCTGCACCCCGGCAATACTTACCATAGCCGACACTTGGAAGCAACGAAAATGTCCATCAACAGAGGAGTGCACCAAGAAGAAGTGGTCCATGCACACGATGGAATATTGCTCCACTAGAAAATATGAATTCAAAAAACAAACATGAGTAAGGAGACATAAGCTTTGGGGGGTTTGTCAGGGCACATGGCAGTCTAATTGATATCTGAGGAACACCACTGGCAGGAAGGTCTGTCTCCGTAGGTACCAGAGTGGGCAACGTAGAAATGCTGCCGGCCTCTGGCCGATACCTGCAACAGCAGCTCGGAAATCTGTGCGAATGGTCACTTCATATGCACAAGTACTGCAGGGCTGCAAAGGAAACCTGCCCTCAAAATGTCCTGACGCAGGTAAAGGCCAAAATATTTCAAAATGTGGCACATATTTCAAGAAAACAATTTGAAGACGTAAGCTGTCATGACAGTTTGAAAAATAAAAGGACATGCCTCAGAGCTCAATTTCAAGGGATTATGAGACACATGCAAATCCAACCACAAAGAGCTATCAACTCACACCAGTCAGAATAACCATCAGCAAAGAAACTACAAACGATCAATGCTGAAGAGGTTGTGGAGCCATGCATACCCTCAGTCTCAAGTGGGACGTAACCTGGTAAGAGCCACTCCTGGGAACAGAATGGAGGTGCCTTTAAAAGGTACACATTCAGCTACTCTACGATCCAGCAGGCCCACTCCATGGCCTACAGCCTAAGGAGACAGAATTGGAAAGACACAGGCAGGAAATCTGCACTGCAGCAGTATTACCATAGCCAAGACATGGAAGCAACCAAAAGTCCATCAACAGATGAGTGGACAAAGAAGAACTGCTACGTGTAGAGATGGAATATTAGCTTGGGGAAGAAAATGAATCAATGCCACTCGTAGCACCACAGATGAGTCTAGAGGTGATCACGCAGCTTGCAGTAAGCGAGAAAGCGAAAGACACCTAACGTATGATACCACTTATAGGGGTTACCTAAAAATCGATACCAGTGAAGATATTTCCACAGAGACATCCAATCACAGATTCATTAAGCAAACTTATGGTTCACCAGATGGAAAGGTGTGAGGATTGGATACATTAGGACATTGGGGTTAACAGAGATACACAAACACATGTGAAATACAAAGTCGCCACGGACCTACGGCATACCACGAGGAGACTACTCAACATTGTGTCATAAGCTACATGGGAGAAGGACCCGAAGAAGAACAGATATATGTATACGTGTGAAACAACCACATCTTGCACACCTAGAACAAGCAAAACATTGTAATCAAATCTGCTCTGATACAAAATAAAAATTAAATTTAAAAAACGAACAGCAAGTAATGAGACATAAACGTAAGGGGCTTTTTCCTGGCGCACTCCATTCTAATTTACAATTTACAACGCCACTTCCATTATGGCTCTGTTGCCCTAGTAACCAGATTTGGTAAGGAGAAGTGCTGCCGCCTTCTGGCCGTTTCCCACAACAGCGCTAATGGTCACTTAATATTCAAAATAATTGCAGGCCAGTAAATGACACCTGCCATCAAAAAAAAAAAAAAAAAAATCCTGGGGTCGTAAATCGACCAGAAAATTCAAAAGACGTCAACATTTCAAGAGGCATGTTTTACGCCCATTCTGTCTTCTTTGTTCCTTTAAAATAAAAGGGGATTTAAAAATGCTCAACATCAGCAATTAATAAAGCCATGCAAATCCAATCTACAGAAATGCTCACCTCACAGCCGTCAGAATGCTCTTCAGCAAAACGTCTACAAAGAATAAATGCTGAAGGGGTTTCAGGAAACTGTGTACCCACTAGCTGCTGGGGGGATGTAAACTGGTAACAGCCGGCAGGGAGAACATAATGGAGGTGCGTTTAAGGGTAAAAACTGAGCTACCATGTGATCTGGTAGGTCCTTTGACGCGCCTATCACCTGAGCAGAGCAGAATGGAAGAGACACAGGCTGGCAATCCTGCACGGCAGAAACATTTAATATAGCCAAGACTTGGAAGAAACCAAAATGTCCAGCAACAGAAAAATGCACAAAGAGGAAGTGGTCCATGTCAACAGTGGAATATTAGCCACGGAAAACAATGAAACAGTGCCGTTTGCACCACCATATAAGGACCTAGAGATAACCACCCCACTTGAAGTAAGAAAGAAACTGAAAGACAGATATCCTATGACATCACTTATAGGTGTTACCTAAAAATTGATACTCATGAACTTATTTCCAAGAGAAGGAAGAGCATGGATTAAGAAAACAAAATTACGTTTAGCCGAATGGAAAGGTGAAAGGAATGTATGAATTATGATATGGGGGTTAACAGACATGTACTAATACAGATGAAATATATAACCACAAAATACCTATGGAACGCCAAGAGGTCTACTCAACACTCTATAATAACCTACACGGGAAAGGATCCAAAGAGGAATAGACGGATACGTTGATATGATGAACCAGATTCTGTACGCTTAGGAGAAAGTGCATTTTTTTTTTTATCAAATTTGCTCTGATACCTAAAAAAAATTTAATTTAAAAAACAAGAAGTAGGAGGTATAAGCTCTTGGGGGTTTGCCCTGGCACATTCCCCTCTAACCTGCAGGCTACTAACACGATTTCCCGGAAAGCGCTGTCGCCCAGGAACCCAGAGCTGCAAAGGTAGAAATGCTGCCGCCTTGTGGCCCTTTCCCGCAAGAGCGGCTTTAAGCCCGCAGCTAATGGTCACTTAATAGTCACAAGGACTCAGGGCCGTAAAGGACACCTGCCCTAAAATATTGTGCTGAGGTAGGGAACGGACAAAAAAATTCAAAACAGGGGCTTCCCTGGTGGCGCAGTGGTTGAGAGTCCGCCTGCCGACGCAGGGGACACGGGTTCGTGCCCCGGTCCGGGAAGATCCCACATGCCGCGGAGTGGCTGGGCCCGTGAGCCATGGCCGCTGAGCCTGCGCGCCCAGAGCCTGTGCTCCGCAACGGGAGAGGCCACAACAGTGAGAGGCCCGCGTACCGCAAAACTAAATAGATAGATAGATAACTAAATAAATACATACATACATACATACATACATACATACATAGAAAGGGAAATGGATAAAAGCTCAACCTCAGGAATTATTAGACTCACGCAGATCTAATCTACAAAAAGTTTGCAACACACACCTGTCGACCGACGATCAGCAAAAATTCTACACACAGTCAATACTGAAGGGGTTTTAGGGAACTGTGTACCCTCTAGCTGCTGGCGAGATGTAAAGTGGTAACAGCCAATAAGAACAGACAGGAGCTGCCTTTAGAAGTAAAACTTGAGGTACCATTCAATCCAGCAGTCACACCACTGGGCCTCTCACCTGAGAAGACCAGAAGCGAGAAGACCCGGGCTGCAACAGCTGCACTGAGGCCTTATTCACAATAGCCAAGACGGTGAAGCTACCAAAATGTCCATCAACAGACGAATGGATGAAGAAGAAATGGTCCGTGTACACAATGGAATATTAACCACGGAAAACAATGAAACACTGCTCTTTGAGGCACCATAGATGAGCTTGGAGATAATCGCAGAACGTGCGGTAAGTCGGAAAGCCAAAGACCTACATCCTATGATATCACTTATAGGCGTTATGTAATAACTGACACAAATGAACATACTTGCACAGAGAAAGACACTCACAGGCTTACAAAACAACTATGCTTATCTAAAAGGAAAGGTGGGCGGAATGGATAAATTAAGATTAGCGTTACCATACGTATACAAATACATATTGTATACGTATACCAAAAAGACCGACCACGTAGCAAGGGAGGTGTACGGAACACTCTGTAATATTTCACATGGGAAGAGGATCTGTACATGAATAGACGTATACAATGTACAAATGAACCAGACTGTGTACACCTAGGACAAACGATATTCTAATCATTACCCCGATTCAAATGGTTTCAAAAACCAACCAGCAGTAATGCCACATAAACTTATGGGCGTTTCTCCTGGCACATGCCATTCTAATTTACAACCTAGGAACACGACTTCCAGAAAGGCTCTGCTGCCCTAGTACCCAGATTTGGGAACGGAGAAATGCTGCCGCCTTGTGGCCGTTTCCCAAAACAGCAGCTTTAAACCCAGTGCTAATGGTCATTAAATAGTCACCAAACGTGCAGGCCTGTAAATAACACCTGCCCTCCAAAACAATCCTGGGGTCCCACATCGACCAAAAATTCAAAAGAGGGCAACATTCCAAGAAAACGATTTCAAGAGGTATACTGTACCCCCACGTTTTTCTTTTCTTTTCTTTTTAAGGAAAAGAAAACAGGCGTGGAAAAATGATGAATTTTAGGAATTTTTAAAGACACGCAAACCCAAATTACAAACACCTATCCGCTCACAGCACTCGGAATGGCCATTAGCAAAAATGCTGCAAACGATAAATGCTGAAGGGATTGTGGAGAACTGCGTACCCTCGGTTCTAAGGGGGACGTGGTAAGAGCCACTAATGAAGACACAGTGGAGGTGCTCTGAAAAGGGAAACACTGAGCTACTAGTCAATCAGTCACACCCGCTGCTGGGCCTATCACCTGAGAAAATGAGAATCAAAAGGCACAGGCTGGCAATCCTGCACCCCGGCAATACTTACCATAGCCGACACTTGGAAGCAACGAAAATGTCCATCAACAGAGGAGTGCACCAAGAAGAAGTGGTCCATGCACACGATGGAATATTGCTCCACTAGAAAATATGAATTCAAAAAACAAACATGAGTAAGGAGACATAAGCTTTGGGGGGTTTGTCAGGGCACATGGCAGTCTAATTGATATCTGAGGAACACCACTGGCAGGAAGGTCTGTCTCCGTAGGTACCAGAGTGGGCAACGTAGAAATGCTGCCGGCCTCTGGCCGATACCTGCAACAGCAGCTCGGAAATCTGTGCGAATGGTCACTTCATATGCACAAGTACTGCAGGGCTGCAAAGGAAACCTGCCCTCAAAATGTCCTGACGCAGGTAAAGGCCAAAATATTTCAAAATGTGGCACATATTTCAAGAAAACAATTTGAAGACGTAAGCTGTCATGACAGTTTGAAAAATAAAAGGACATGCCTCAGAGCTCAATTTCAAGGGATTATGAGACACATGCAAATCCAACCACAAAGAGCTATCAACTCACACCAGTCAGAATAACCATCAGCAAAGAAACTACAAACGATCAATGCTGAAGAGGTTGTGGAGCCATGCATACCCTCAGTCTCAAGTGGGACGTAACCTGGTAAGAGCCACTCCTGGGAACAGAATGGAGGTGCCTTTAAAAGGTACACATTCAGCTACTCTACGATCCAGCAGGCCCACTCCACGGCCTACAGCCTAAGGAGACAGAATTGGAAAGACACAGGCAGGAAATCTGCACTGCAGCAGTATTACCATAGCCAAGACATGGAAGCAACCAAAAGTCCATCAACAGATGAGTGGACAAAGAAGAACTGCTACGTGTAGAGATGGAATATTAGCTTGGGGAAGAAAATGAATCAATGCCACTCGTAGCACCACAGATGAGTCTAGAGGTGATCACGCAGCTTGCAGTAAGCGAGAAAGCGAAAGACACCTAACGTATGATACCACTTATAGGGGTTACCTAAAAATCGATACCAGTGAAGATATTTCCACAGAGACATCCAATCACAGATTCATTAAGCAAACTTATGGTTCACCAGATGGAAAGGTGTGAGGATTGGATACATTAGGACATTGGGGTTAACAGAGATACACAAACACATGTGAAATACAAAGTCGCCACGGACCTACGGCATACCACGAGGAGACTACTCAACATTGTGTCATAAGCTACATGGGAGAAGGACCCGAAGAAGAACAGATATATGTATACGTGTGAAACAACCACATCTTGCACACCTAGAACAAGCAAAACATTGTAATCAAATCTGCTCTGATACAAAATAAAAATTAAATTTAAAAAACGAACAGCAAGTAATGAGACATAAACGTAAGGGGCTTTTTCCTGGCGCACTCCATTCTAATTTACAATTTACAACGCCACTTCCATTATGGCTCTGTTGCCCTAGTAACCAGATTTGGTAAGGAGAAGTGCTGCCGCCTTCTGGCCGTTTCCCACAACAGCGCTAATGGTCACTTAATATTCAAAATAATTGCAGGCCAGTAAATGACACCTGCCATCAAAAAAAAAAAAAAAAAAAAAATCCTGGGGTCATAAATCGACCAGAAAATTCAAAAGACGTCAACATTTCAAGAGGCATGTTTTACGCCCATTCTGTCTTCTTTGTTCCTTTAAAATAAAAGGGGATTTAAAAATGCTCAACATCAGCAATTAATAAAGCCATGCAAATCCAATCTACAGAAATGCTCACCTCACAGCCGTCAGAATGCTCTTCAGCAAAACGTCTACAAAGAATAAATGCTGAAGGGGTTTCAGGAAACTGTGTACCCACTAGCTGCTGGGGGGATGTAAACTGGTAACAGCCGGCAGGGAGAACATAATGGAGGTGCGTTTAAGGGTAAAAACTGAGCTACCATGTGATCTGGTAGGTCCTTTGACGCGCCTATCACCTGAGCAGAGCAGAATGGAAGAGACACAGGCTGGCAATCCTGCACGGCAGAAACATTTAATATAGCCAAGACTTGGAAGAAACCAAAATGTCCAGCAACAGAAAAATGCACAAAGAGGAAGTGGTCCATGTCAACAGTGGAATATTAGCCACGGAAAACAATGAAACAGTGCCGTTTGCACCACCATATAAGGACCTAGAGATAACCACCCCACTTGAAGTAAGAAAGAAACTGAAAGACAGATATCCTATGACATCACTTATAGGTGTTACCTAAAAATTGATACTCATGAACTTATTTCCAAGAGAAGGAAGAGCATGGATTAAGAAAACAAAATTACGTTTAGCCGAATGGAAAGGTGAAAGGAATGTATGAATTATGATATGGGGGTTAACAGACATGTACTAATACAGATGAAATATATAACCACAAAATACCTATGGAACGCCAAGAGGTCTACTCAACACTCTATAATAACCTACACGGGAAAGGATCCAAAGAGGAATAGACGGATACGTTGATATGATGAACCAGATTCTGTACGCTTAGGAGAAAGTGCATTTTTTTTTTTTATCAAATTTGCTCTGATACCTAAAAAAAATTTAATTTAAAAAACAAGAAGTAGGAGGTATAAGCTCTTGGGGGTTTGCCCTGGCACATTCCCCTCTAACCTGCAGGCTACTAACACGATTTCCCGGAAAGCGCTGTCGCCCAGGAACCCAGAGCTGCAAAGGTAGAAATGCTGCCGCCTTGTGGCCCTTTCCCGGAAGAGCGGCTTTAAGCCCGCAGCTAATGGTCACTTAATAGTCACAAGGACTCAGGGCCGTAAAGGACACCTGCCCTAAAATATTGTGCTGAGGTAGGGAACGGACAAAAAAATTCAAAACGGGCTTCCCTGGTGGCGCAGTGGTTGAGAGTCCGCCTGCCGACGCAGGGGACACGGGTTCGTGCCCCGGTCCGGGAAGATCCCACATGCCGCGGAGTGGCTGGGCCCGTGAGCCATGGCCGCTGAGCCTGCGCGCCCAGAGCCTGTGCTCCGCAACGGGAGAGGCCACAACAGTGAGAGGCCCGCGTACCGCAAAACTAAATAGATAGATAGATAACTAAATAAATACATACATACATACATACATACATACATACATACATAGAAAGGGAAATGGATAAAAGCTCAACCTCAGGAATTATTAGACTCACGCAGATCTAATCTACAAAAAGTTTGCAACACACACCTGTCGACCGACGATCAGCAAAAATTCTACACACAGTCAATACTGAAGGGGTTTTAGGGAACTGTGTACCCTCTAGCTGCTGGCGAGATGTAAAGTGGTAACAGCCAATAAGAACAGACAGGAGCTGCCTTTAGAAGTAAAACTTGAGGTACCATTCAATCCAGCAGTCACACCACTGGGCCTCTCACCTGAGAAGACCAGAAGCGAGAAGACCCGGGCTGCAACAGCTGCACTGAGGCCTTATTCACAATAGCCAAGACGGTGAAGCTACCAAAATGTCCATCAACAGACGAATGGATGAAGAAGAAATGGTCCGTGTACACAATGGAATATTAACCACGGAAAACAATGAAACACTGCTCTTTGAGGCACCATAGATGAGCTTGGAGATAATCGCAGAACGTGCGGTAAGTCGGAAAGCCAAAGACCTACATCCTATGATATCACTTATAGGCGTTATGTAATAACTGACACAAATGAACATACTTGCACAGAGAAAGACACTCACAGGCTTACAAAACAACTATGCTTATCTAAAAGGAAAGGTGGGCGGAATGGATAAATTAAGATTAGCGTTACCATACGTATACAAATACATATTGTATACGTATACCAAAAAGACCGACCACGTAGCAAGGGAGGTGTACGGAACACTCTGTAATATTTCACATGGGAAGAGGATCTGTACATGAATAGACGTATACAATGTACAAATGAACCAGACTGTGTACACCTAGGACAAACGATATTCTAATCATTACCCCGATTCAAATGGTTTCAAAAACCAACCAGCAGTAATGCCACATAAACTTATGGGCGTTTCTCCTGGCACATGCCATTCTAATTTACAACCTAGGAACACGACTTCCAGAAAGGCTCTGCTGCCCTAGTACCCAGATTTGGGAACGGAGAAATGCTGCCGCCTTGTGGCCGTTTCCCAAAACAGCAGCTTTAAACCCAGTGCTAATGGTCATTAAATAGTCACCAAACGTGCAGGCCTGTAAATAACACCTGCCCTCCAAAACAATCCTGGGGTCCCACATCGACCAAAAATTCAAAAGAGGGCAACATTCCAAGAAAACGATTTCAAGAGGTATACTGTACCCCCACGTTTTTCTTTTCTTTTCTTTTTAAGGAAAAGAAAACAGGCGTGGAAAAATGATGAATTTTAGGAATTTTTAAAGACACGCAAACCCAAATTACAAACACCTATCCGCTCACAGCACTCGGAATGGCCATTAGCAAAAATGCTGCAAACGATAAATGCTGAAGGGATTGTGGAGAACTGCGTACCCTCGGTTCTAAGGGGGACGTGGTAAGAGCCACTAATGAAGACACAGTGGAGGTGCTCTGAAAAGGGAAACACTGAGCTACTAGTCAATCAGTCACACCCGCTGCTGGGCCTATCACCTGAGAAAATGAGAATCAAAAGGCACAGGCTGGCAATCCTGCACCCCGGCAATACTTACCATAGCCGACACTTGGAAGCAACGAAAATGTCCATCAACAGAGGAGTGCACCAAGAAGTGGTCCATGCACACGATGGAATATTGCTCCACTAGAAAATATGAATTCAAAAAACAAACATGAGTAAGGAGACATAAGCTTTGGGGGGTTTGTCAGGGCACATGGCAGTCTAATTGATATCTGAGGAACACCACTGGCAGGAAGGTCTGTCTCCGTAGGTACCAGAGTGGGCAACGTAGAAATGCTGCCGGCCTCTGGCCGATACCTGCAACAGCAGCTCGGAAATCTGTGCGAATGGTCACTTCATATGCACAAGTACTGCAGGGCTGCAAAGGAAACCTGCCCTCAAAATGTCCTGACGCAGGTAAAGGCCAAAATATTTCAAAATGTGGCACATATTTCAAGAAAACAATTTGAAGACGTAAGCTGTCATGACAGTTTGAAAAATAAAAGGACATGCCTCAGAGCTCAATTTCAAGGGATTATGAGACACATGCAAATCCAACCACAAAGAGCTATCAACTCACACCAGTCAGAATAACCATCAGCAAAGAAACTACAAACGATCAATGCTGAAGAGGTTGTGGAGCCATGCATACCCTCAGTCTCAAGTGGGACGTAACCTGGTAAGAGCCACTCCTGGGAACAGAATGGAGGTGCCTTTAAAAGGTACACATTCAGCTACTCTACGATCCAGCAGGCCCACTCCACGGCCTACAGCCTAAGGAGACAGAATTGGAAAGACACAGGCAGGAAATCTGCACTGCAGCAGTATTACCATAGCCAAGACATGGAAGCAACCAAAAGTCCATCAACAGATGAGTGGACAAAGAAGAACTGCTACGTGTAGAGATGGAATATTAGCTTGGGGAAGAAAATGAATCAATGCCACTCGTAGCACCACAGATGAGTCTAGAGGTGATCACGCAGCTTGCAGTAAGCGAGAAAGCGAAAGACACCTAACGTATGATACCACTTATAGGGGTTACCTAAAAATCGATACCAGTGAAGATATTTCCACAGAGACATCCAATCACAGATTCATTAAGCAAACTTATGGTTCACCAGATGGAAAGGTGTGAGGATTGGATACATTAGGACATTGGGGTTAACAGAGATACACAAACACATGTGAAATACAAAGTCGCCACGGACCTACGGCATACCACGAGGAGACTACTCAACATTGTGTCATAAGCTACATGGGAGAAGGACCCGAAGAAGAACAGATATATGTATACGTGTGAAACAACCACATCTTGCACACCTAGAACAAGCAAAACATTGTAATCAAATCTGCTCTGATACAAAATAAAAATTAAATTTAAAAAACGAACAGCAAGTAATGAGACATAAACGTAAGGGGCTTTTTCCTGGCGCACTCCATTCTAATTTACAATTTACAACGCCACTTCCATTATGGCTCTGTTGCCCTAGTAACCAGATTTGGTAAGGAGAAGTGCTGCCGCCTTCTGGCCGTTTCCCACAACAGCGCTAATGGTCACTTAATATTCAAAATAATTGCAGGCCAGTAAATGACACCTGCCATCAAAAAAAAAAAAAAAAAAAAAAATCCTGGGGTCGTAAATGGACCAGAAAATTCAAAAGACGTCAACATTTCAAGAGGCATGTTTTACGCCCATTCTGTCTTCTTTGTTCCTTTAAAATAAAAGGGGATTTAAAAATGCTCAACATCAGCAATTAATAAAGCCATGCAAATCCAATCTACAGAAATGCTCACCTCACAGCCGTCAGAATGCTCTTCAGCAAAACGTCTACAAAGAATAAATGCTGAAGGGGTTTCAGGAAACTGTGTACCCACTAGCTGCTGGGGGGATGTAAACTGGTAACAGCCGGCAGGGAGAACATAATGGAGGTGCGTTTAAGGGTAAAAACTGAGCTACCATGTGATCTGGTAGGTCCTTTGACGCGCCTATCACCTGAGCAGAGCAGAATGGAAGAGACACAGGCTGGCAATCCTGCACGGCAGAAACATTTAATATAGCCAAGACTTGGAAGAAACCAAAATGTCCAGCAACAGAAAAATGCACAAAGAGGAAGTGGTCCATGTCAACAGTGGAATATTAGCCACGGAAAACAATGAAACAGTGCCGTTTGCACCACCATATAAGGACCTAGAGATAACCACCCCACTTGAAGTAAGAAAGAAACTGAAAGACAGATATCCTATGACATCACTTATAGGTGTTACCTAAAAATTGATACTCATGAACTTATTTCCAAGAGAAGGAAGAGCATGGATTAAGAAAACAAAATTACGTTTAGCCGAATGGAAAGGTGAAAGGAATGTATGAATTATGATATGGGGGTTAACAGACATGTACTAATACAGATGAAATATATAACCACAAAATACCTATGGAACGCCAAGAGGTCTACTCAACACTCTATAATAACCTACACGGGAAAGGATCCAAAGAGGAATAGACGGATACGTTGATATGATGAACCAGATTCTGTACGCTTAGGAGAAAGTGCATTTTTTTTTTTTTATCAAATTTGCTCTGATACCTAAAAAAAATTTAATTTAAAAAACAAGAAGTAGGAGGTATAAGCTCTTGGGGGTTTGCCCTGGCACATTCCCCTCTAACCTGCAGGCTACTAACACGATTTCCCGGAAAGCGCTGTCGCCCAGGAACCCAGAGCTGCAAAGGTAGAAATGCTGCCGCCTTGTGGCCCTTTCCCGCAAGAGCGGCTTTAAGCCCGCAGCTAATGGTCACTTAATAGTCACAAGGACTCAGGGCCGTAAAGGACACCTGCCCTAAAATATTGTGCTGAGGTAGGGAACGGACAAAAAAATTCAAAACAGGGGCTTCCCTGGTGGCGCAGTGGTTGAGAGTCCGCCTGCCGACGCAGGGGACATGGGTTCGTGCGCCGGTCCGGGAAGATCCCACATGCCGCGGAGTGGCTGGGCCCGTGAGCCATGGCCGCTGAGCCTGCGCGCCCAGAGCCTGTGCTCCGCAACGGGAGAGGCCACAACAGTGAGAGGCCCGCGTACCGCAAAACTAAATAGATAGATAGATAACTAAATAAATACATACATACATACATACATACATACATACATAGAAAGGGAAATGGATAAAAGCTCAACCTCAGGAATTATTAGACTCACGCAGATCTAATCTACAAAAAGTTTGCAACACACACCTGTCGACCGACGATCAGCAAAAATTCTACACACAGTCAATACTGAAGGGGTTTTAGGGAACTGTGTACCCTCTAGCTGCTGGCGAGATGTAAAGTGGTAACAGCCAATAAGAACAGACAGGAGCTGCCTTTAGAAGTAAAACTTGAGGTACCATTCAATCCAGCAGTCACACCACTGGGCCTCTCACCTGAGAAGACCAGAAGCGAGAAGACCCGGGCTGCAACAGCTGCACTGAGGCCTTATTCACAATAGCCAAGACGGTGAAGCTACCAAAATGTCCATCAACAGACGAATGGATGAAGAAGAAATGGTCCGTGTACACAATGGAATATTAACCACGGAAAACAATGAAACACTGCTCTTTGAGGCACCATAGATGAGCTTGGAGATAATCGCAGAACGTGCGGTAAGTCGGAAAGCCAAAGACCTACATCCTATGATATCACTTATAGGCGTTATGTAATAACTGACACAAATGAACATACTTGCACAGAGAAAGACACTCACAGGCTTACAAAACAACTATGCTTATCTAAAAGGAAAGGTGGGCGGAATGGATAAATTAAGATTAGCGTTACCATACGTATACAAATACATATTGTATACGTATACCAAAAAGACCGACCACGTAGCAAGGGAGGTGTACGGAACACTCTGTAATATTTCACATGGGAAGAGGATCTGTACATGAATAGACGTATACAATGTACAAATGAACCAGACTGTGTACACCTAGGACAAACGATATTCTAATCATTACCCCGATTCAAATGGTTTCAAAAACCAACCAGCAGTAATGCCACATAAACTTATGGGCGTTTCTCCTGGCACATGCCATTCTAATTTACAACCTAGGAACACGACTTCCAGAAAGGCTCTGCTGCCCTAGTACCCAGATTTGGGAACGGAGAAATGCTGCCGCCTTGTGGCCGTTTCCCAAAACAGCAGCTTTAAACCCAGTGCTAATGGTCATTAAATAGTCACCAAACGTGCAGGCCTGTAAATAACACCTGCCCTCCAAAACAATCCTGGGGTCCAACATCGACCAAAAATTCAAAAGAGGGCAACATTCCAAGAAAACGATTTCAAGAGGTATACTGTACCCCCACGTTTTTCTTTTCTTTTCTTTTCTTTTTAAGGAAAAGAAAACAGGCGTGCAAAAATGATGAATTTTAGGAATTTTTAAAGACACGCAAACCCAAATTACAAACACCTATCCGCTCACAGCACTCGGAATGGCCATTAGCAAAAATGCTGCAAACGATAAATGCTGAAGGGATTGTGGAGAACTGCGTACCCTCGGTTCTAAGGGGGACGTGGTAAGAGCCACTAATGAAGACACAGTGGAGGTGCTCTGAAAAGGGAAACACTGAGCTACTAGTCAATCAGTCACACCCGCTGCTGGGCCTATCACCTGAGAAAATGAGACTCAAAAGGCACAGGCTGGCAATCCTGCACCCCGGCAATACTTACCATAGCCGACACTTGGAAGCAACGAAAATGTCCATCAACAGAGGAGTGCACCAAGAAGAAGTGGTCCATGCACACGATGGAATATTGCTCCACTAGAAAATATGAATTCAAAAAACAAACATGAGTAAGGAGACATAAGCTTTGGGGGGTTTGTCAGGGCACATGGCAGTCTAATTGATATCTGAGGAACACCACTGGCAGGAAGGTCTGTCTCCCTAGGTACCAGAGTGGGCATCGTAGAAATGCTGCCGGCCTCTGGCCGATACCTGCAACAGCAGCTCGGAAATCTGTGCGAATGGTCACTTCATATGCACAAGTACTGCAGGGCTGCAAAGGAAACCTGCCCTCAAAATGTCCTGACGCAGGTAAAGGCCAAAATATTTCAAAATGTGGCACATATTTCAAGAAAACAATTTGAAGACGTAAGCTGTCATGACAGTTTGAAAAATAAAAGGACATGCCTCAGAGCTCAATTTCAAGGGATTATGAGACACATGCAAATCCAACCACAAAGAGCTATCAACTCACACCAGTCAGAATAACCATCAGCAAAGAAACTACAAACGATCAATGCTGAAGAGGTTGTGGAGCCATGCATACCCTCAGTCTCAAGTGGGACGTAACCTGGTAAGAGCCACTCCTGGGAACAGAATGGAGGTGCCTTTAAAAGGTACACATTCAGCTACTCTACGATCCAGCAGGCCCACTCCACGGCCTACAGCCTAAGGAGACAGAATTGGAAAGACACAGGCAGGAAATCTGCACTGCAGCAGTATTACCATAGCCAAGACATGGAAGCAACCAAAAGTCCATCAACAGATGAGTGGACAAAGAAGAACTGCTACGTGTAGAGATGGAATATTAGCTTGGGGAAGAAAATGAATCAATGCCACTCGTAGCACCACAGATGAGTCTAGAGGTGATCACGCAGCTTGCAGTAAGCGAGAAAGCGAAAGACACCTAACGTATGATACCACTTATAGGGGTTACCTAAAAATCGATACCAGTGAAGATATTTCCACAGAGACATCCAATCACAGATTCATTAAGCAAACTTATGGTTCACCAGATGGAAAGGTGTGAGGATTGGATACATTAGGACATTGGGGTTAACAGAGATACACAAACACATGTGAAATACAAAGTCGCCACGGACCTACGGCATACCACGAGGAGACTACTCAACATTGTGTCATAAGCTACATGGGAGAAGGACCCGAAGAAGAACAGATATATGTATACGTGTGAAACAACCACATCTTGCACACCTAGAACAAGCAAAACATTGTAATCAAATCTGCTCTGATACAAAATAAAAATTAAATTTAAAAAACGAACAGCAAGTAATGAGACATAAACGTAAGGGGCTTTTTCCTGGCGCACTCCATTCTAATTTACAATTTACAACGCCACTTCCATTATGGCTCTGTTGCCCTAGTAACCAGATTTGGTAAGGAGAAGTGCTGCCGCCTTCTGGCCGTTTCCCACAACAGCGCTAATGGTCACTTAATATTCAAAATAATTGCAGGCCAGTAAATGACACCTGCCATCAAAAAAAAAAAAAAAAAAAAAAATCCTGGGGTCGTAAATCGACCAGAAAATTCAAAAGACGTCAACATTTCAAGAGGCATGTTTTACGCCCATTCTGTCTTCTTTGTTCCTTTAAAATAAAAGGGGATTTAAAAATGCTCAACATCAGCAATTAATAAAGCCATGCAAATCCAATCTACAGAAATGCTCACCTCACAGCCGTCAGAATGCTCTTCAGCAAAACGTCTACAAAGAATAAATGCTGAAGGGGTTTCAGGAAACTGTGTACCCACTAGCTGCTGGGGG
Organism: Pseudorca crassidens; assembly: GCF_039906515.1. Classification (NCBI taxonomy): domain Eukaryota; kingdom Metazoa; phylum Chordata; class Mammalia; order Artiodactyla; family Delphinidae; genus Pseudorca; species Pseudorca crassidens. Next base: position 123,579,198 of record NC_090317.1, on the reverse strand, counting down.
GATGTAAACTGGTAACAGCCGGCAGGGAGAACATAATGGAGGTGCGTTTAAGGGTAAAAACTGAGCTACCATGTGATCTGGTAGGTCCTTTGACGCGCCTATCACCTGAGCAGAGCAGAATGGAAGAGACACAGGCTGGCAATCCTGCACGGCAGAAACATTTAATATAGCCAAGACTTGGAAGAAACCAAAATGTCCAGCAACAGAAAAATGCACAAAGAGGAAGTGGTCCATGTCAACAGTGGAATATTAGCCACGGAAAACAATGAAACAGTGCCGTTTGCACCACCATATAAGGACCTAGAGATAACCACCCCACTTGAAGTAAGAAAGAAACTGAAAGACAGATATCCTATGACATCACTTATAGGTGTTACCTAAAAATTGATACTCATGAACTTATTTCCAAGAGAAGGAAGAGCATGGATTAAGAAAACAAAATTACGTTTAGCCGAATGGAAAGGTGAAAGGAATGTATGAATTATGATATGGGGGTTAACAGACATGTACTAATACAGATGAAATATATAACCACAAAATACCTATGGAACGCCAAGAAGTCTACTCAACACTCTATAATAACCTACACGGGAAAGGATCCAAAGAGGAATAGACGGATACGTTGATATGATGAACCAGATTCTGTACGCTTAGGAGAAAGTGCATTTTTTTTTTTTATCAAATTTGCTCTGATACCTAAAAAAAATTTAATTTAAAAAACAAGAAGTAGGAGGTATAAGCTCTTGGGGGTTTGCCCTGGCACATTCCCCTCTAACCTGCAGGCTACTAACACGATTTCCCGGAAAGCGCTGTCGCCCAGGAACCCAGAGCTGCAAAGGTAGAAATGCTGCCGCCTTGTGGCCCTTTCCCGCAAGAGCGGCTTTAAGCCCGCAGCTAATGGTCACTTAATAGTCACAAGGACTCAGGGCCGTAAAGGACACCTGCCCTAAAATATTGTGCTGAGGTAGGGAACGGACAAAAAAATTCAAAACAGGGGCTTCCCTGGTGGCGCAGTGGTTGAGAGTCCGCCTGCCGACGCAGGGGACACGGGTTCGTGCGCCGGTCCGGGAAGATCCCACATGCCGCGGAGTGGCTGGGCCCGTGAGCCATGGCCGCTGAGCCTGCGCGCCCAGAGCCTGTGCTCCGCAACGGGAGAGGCCACAACAGTGAGAGGCCCGCGTACCGCAAAACTAAATAGATAGATAGATAACTAAATAAATACATACATACATACATACATACATACATACATACATAGAAAGGGAAATGGATAAAAGCTCAACCTCAGGAATTATTAGACTCACGCAGATCTAATCTACAAAAAGTTTGCAACACACACCTGTCGACCGACGATCAGCAAAAATTCTACACACAGTCAATACTGAAGGGGTTTTAGGGAACTGTGTACCCTCTAGCTGCTGGCGAGATGTAAAGTGGTAACAGCCAATAAGAACAGACAGGAGCTGCCTTTAGAAGTAAAACTTGAGGTACCATTCAATCCAGCAGTCACACCACTGGGCCTCTCACCTGAGAAGACCAGAAGCGAGAAGACCCGGGCTGCAACAGCTGCACTGAGGCCTTATTCACAATAGCCAAGACGGTGAAGCTACCAAAATGTCCATCAACAGACGAATGGATGAAGAAGAAATGGTCCGTGTACACAATGGAATATTAACCACGGAAAACAATGAAACACTGCTCTTTGAGGCACCATAGATGAGCTTGGAGATAATCGCAGAACGTGCGGTAAGTCGGAAAGCCAAAGACCTACATCCTATGATATCACTTATAGGCGTTATGTAATAACTGACACAAATGAACATACTTGCACAGAGAAAGACACTCACAGGCTTACAAAACAACTATGCTTATCTAAAAGGAAAGGTGGGCGGAATGGATAAATTAAGATTAGCGTTACCATACGTATACAAATACATATTGTATACGTATACCAAAAAGACCGACCACGTAGCAAGGGAGGTGTACGGAACACTCTGTAATATTTCACATGGGAAGAGGATCTGTACATGAATAGACGTATACAATGTACAAATGAACCAGACTGTGTACACCTAGGACAAACGATATTCTAATCATTACCCCGATTCAAATGGTTTCAAAAACCAACCAGCAGTAATGCCACATAAACTTATGGGCGTTTCTCCTGGCACATGCCATTCTAATTTACAACCTAGGAACACGACTTCCAGAAAGGCTCTGCTGCCCTAGTACCCAGATTTGGGAACGGAGAAATGCTGCCGCCTTGTGGCCGTTTCCCAAAACAGCAGCTTTAAACCCAGTGCTAATGGTCATTAAATAGTCACCAAACGTGCAGGCCTGTAAATAACACCTGCCCTCCAAAACAATCCTGGGGTCCCACATCGACCAAAAATTCAAAAGAGGGCAACATTCCAAGAAAACGATTTCAAGAGGTATACTGTACCCCCACGTTTTTCTTTTCTTTTCTTTTTAAGGAAAAGAAAACAGGCGTGGAAAAATGATGAATTTTAGGAATTTTTAAAGACACGCAAACCCAAATTACAAACACCTATCCGCTCACAGCACTCGGAATGGCCATTAGCAAAAATGCTGCAAACGATAAATGCTGAAGGGATTGTGGAGAACTGCGTACCCTCGGTTCTAAGGGGGACGTGGTAAGAGCCACTAATGAAGACACAGTGGAGGTGCTCTGAAAAGGGAAACACTGAGCTACTAGTCAATCAGTCACACCCGCTGCTGGGCCTATCACCTGAGAAAATGAGACTCAAAAGGCACAGGCTGGCAATCCTGCACCCCGGCAATACTTACCATAGCCGACACTTGGAAGCAACGAAAATGTCCATCAACAGAGGAGTGCACCAAGAAGAAGTGGTCCATGCACACGATGGAATATTGCTCCACTAGAAAATATGAATTCAAAAAACAAACATGAGTAAGGAGACATAAGCTTTGGGGGGTTTGTCAGGGCACATGGCAGTCTAATTGATATCTGAGGAACACCACTGGCAGGAAGGTCTGTCTCCGTAGGTACCAGAGTGGGCAACGTAGAAATGCTGCCGGCCTCTGGCCGATACCTGCAACAGCAGCTCGGAAATCTGTGCGAATGGTCACTTCATATGCACAAGTACTGCAGGGCTGCAAAGGAAACCTGCCCTCAAAATGTCCTGACGCAGGTAAAGGCCAAAATATTTCAAAATGTGGCACATATTTCAAGAAAACAATTTGAAGACGTAAGCTGTCATGACAGTTTGAAAAATAAAAGGACATGCCTCAGAGCTCAATTTCAAGGGATTATGAGACACATGCAAATCCAACCACAAAGAGCTATCAACTCACACCAGTCAGAATAACCATCAGCAAAGAAACTACAAACGATCAATGCTGAAGAGGTTGTGGAGCCATGCATACCCTCAGTCTCAAGTGGGACGTAACCTGGTAAGAGCCACTCCTGGGAACAGAATGGAGGTGCCTTTAAAAGGTACACATTCAGCTACTCTACGATCCAGCAGGCCCACTCCACGGCCTACAGCCTAAGGAGACAGAATTGGAAAGACACAGGCAGGAAATCTGCACTGCAGCAGTATTACCATAGCCAAGACATGGAAGCAACCAAAAGTCCATCAACAGATGAGTGGACAAAGAAGAACTGCTACGTGTAGAGATGGAATATTAGCTTGGGGAAGAAAATGAATCAATGCCACTCGTAGCACCACAGATGAGTCTAGAGGTGATCACGCAGCTTGCAGTAAGCGAGAAAGCGAAAGACACCTAACGTATGATACCACTTATAGGGGTTACCTAAAAATCGATACCAGTGAAGATATTTCCACAGAGACATCCAATCACAGATTCATTAAGCAAACTTATGGTTCACCAGATGGAAAGGTGTGAGGATTGGATACATTAGGACATTGGGGTTAACAGAGATACACAAACACATGTGAAATACAAAGTCGCCACGGACCTACGGCATACCACGAGGAGACTACTCAACATTGTGTCATAAGCTACATGGGAGAAGGACCCGAAGAAGAACAGATATATGTATACGTGTGAAACAACCACATCTTGCACACCTAGAACAAGCAAAACATTGTAATCAAATCTGCTCTGATACAAAATAAAAATTAAATTTAAAAAACGAACAGCAAGTAATGAGACATAAACGTAAGGGGCTTTTTCCTGGCGCACTCCATTCTAATTTACAATTTACAACGCCACTTCCATTATGGCTCTGTTGCCCTAGTAACCAGATTTGGTAAGGAGAAGTGCTGCCGCCTTCTGGCCGTTTCCCACAACAGCGCTAATGGTCACTTAATATTCAAAATAATTGCAGGCCAGTAAATGACACCTGCCATCAAAAAAAAAAAAAAAAAAAAATCCTGGGGTCGTAAATCGACCAGAAAATTCAAAAGACGTCAACATTTCAAGAGGCATGTTTTACGCCCATTCTGTCTTCTTTGTTCCTTTAAAATAAAAGGGGATTTAAAAATGCTCAACATCAGCAATTAATAAAGCCATGCAAATCCAATCTACAGAAATGCTCACCTCACAGCCGTCAGAATGCTCTTCAGCAAAACGTCTACAAAGAATAAATGCTGAAGGGGTTTCAGGAAACTGTGTACCCACTAGCTGCTGGGGGGATGTAAACTGGTAACAGCCGGCAGGGAGAACATAATGGAGGTGCGTTTAAGGGTAAAAACTGAGCTACCATGTGATCTGGTAGGTCCTTTGACGCGCCTATCACCTGAGCAGAGCAGAATGGAAGAGACACAGGCTGGCAATCCTGCACGGCAGAAACATTTAATATAGCCAAGACTTGGAAGAAACCAAAATGTCCAGCAACAGAAAAATGCACAAAGAGGAAGTGGTCCATGTCAACAGTGGAATATTAGCCACGGAAAACAATGAAACAGTGCCGTTTGCACCACCATATAAGGACCTAGAGATAACCACCCCACTTGAAGTAAGAAAGAAACTGAAAGACAGATATCCTATGACATCACTTATAGGTGTTACCTAAAAATTGATACTCATGAACTTATTTCCAAGAGAAGGAAGAGCATGGATTAAGAAAACAAAATTACGTTTAGCCGAATGGAAAGGTGAAAGGAATGTATGAATTATGATATGGGGGTTAACAGACATGTACTAATACAGATGAAATATATAACCACAAAATACCTATGGAACGCCAAGAAGTCTACTCAACACTCTATAATAACCTACACGGGAAAGGATCCAAAGAGGAATAGACGGATACGTTGATATGATGAACCAGATTCTGTACGCTTAGGAGAAAGTGCATTTTTTTTTTTTATCAAATTTGCTCTGATACCTAAAAAAAATTTAATTTAAAAAACAAGAAGTAGGAGGTATAAGCTCTTGGGGGTTTGCCCTGGCACATTCCCCTCTAACCTGCAGGCTACTAACACGATTTCCCGGAAAGCGCTGTCGCCCAGGAACCCAGAGCTGCAAAGGTAGAAATGCTGCCGCCTTGTGGCCCTTTCCCGCAAGAGCGGCTTTAAGCCCGCAGCTAATGGTCACTTAATAGTCACAAGGACTCAGGGCCGTAAAGGACACCTGCCCTAAAATATTGTGCTGAGGTAGGGAACGGACAAAAAAATTCAAAACAGGGGCTTCCCTGGTGGCGCAGTGGTTGAGAGTCCGCCTGCCGACGCAGGGGACACGGGTTCGTGCGCCGGTCCGGGAAGATCCCACATGCCGCGGAGTGGCTGGGCCCGTGAGCCATGGCCGCTGAGCCTGCGCGCCCAGAGCCTGTGCTCCGCAACGGGAGAGGCCACAACAGTGAGAGGCCCGCGTACCGCAAAACTAAATAGATAGATAGATAACTAAATAAATACATACATACATACATACATACATACATAGAAAGGGAAATGGATAAAAGCTCAACCTCAGGAATTATTAGACTCACGCAGATCTAATCTACAAAAAGTTTGCAACACACACCTGTCGACCGACGATCAGCAAAAATTCTACACACAGTCAATACTGAAGGGGTTTTAGGGAACTGTGTACCCTCTAGCTGCTGGCGAGATGTAAAGTGGTAACAGCCAATAAGAACAGACAGGAGCTGCCTTTAGAAGTAAAACTTGAGGTACCATTCAATCCAGCAGTCACACCACTGGGCCTCTCACCTGAGAAGACCAGAAGCGAGAAGACCCGGGCTGCAACAGCTGCACTGAGGCCTTATTCACAATAGCCAAGACGGTGAAGCTACCAAAATGTCCATCAACAGACGAATGGATGAAGAAGAAATGGTCCGTGTACACAATGGAATATTAACCACGGAAAACAATGAAACACTGCTCTTTGAGGCACCATAGATGAGCTTGGAGATAATCGCAGAACGTGCGGTAAGTCGGAAAGCCAAAGACCTACATCCTATGATATCACTTATAGGCGTTATGTAATAACTGACACAAATGAACATACTTGCACAGAGAAAGACACTCACAGGCTTACAAAACAACTATGCTTATCTAAAAGGAAAGGTGGGCGGAATGGATAAATTAAGATTAGCGTTACCATACGTATACAAATACATATTGTATACGTATACCAAAAAGACCGACCACGTAGCAAGGGAGGTGTACGGAACACTCTGTAATATTTCACATGGGAAGAGGATCTGTACATGAATAGACGTATACAATGTACAAATGAACCAGACTGTGTACACCTAGGACAAACGATATTCTAATCATTACCCCGATTCAAATGGTTTCAAAAACCAACCAGCAGTAATGCCACATAAACTTATGGGCGTTTCTCCTGGCACATGCCATTCTAATTTACAACCTAGGAACACGACTTCCAGAAAGGCTCTGCTGCCCTAGTACCCAGATTTGGGAACGGAGAAATGCTGCCGCCTTGTGGCCGTTTCCCAAAACAGCAGCTTTAAACCCAGTGCTAATGGTCATTAAATAGTCACCAAACGTGCAGGCCTGTAAATAACACCTGCCCTCCAAAACAATCCTGGGGTCCCACATCGACCAAAAATTCAAAAGAGGGCAACATTCCAAGAAAACGATTTCAAGAGGTATACTGTACCCCCACGTTTTTCTTTTCTTTTCTTTTTAAGGAAAAGAAAACAGGCGTGGAAAAATGATGAATTTTAGGAATTTTTAAAGACACGCAAACCCAAATTACAAACACCTATCCGCTCACAGCACTCGGAATGGCCATTAGCAAAAATGCTGCAAACGATAAATGCTGAAGGGATTGTGGAGAACTGCGTACCCTCGGTTCTAAGGGGGACGTGGTAAGAGCCACTAATGAAGACACAGTGGAGGTGCTCTGAAAAGGGAAACACTGAGCTACTAGTCAATCAGTCACACCCGCTGCTGGGCCTATCACCTGAGAAAATGAGAATCAAAAGGCACAGGCTGGCAATCCTGCACCCCGGCAATACTTACCATAGCCGACACTTGGAAGCAACGAAAATGTCCATCAACAGAGGAGTGCACCAAGAAGAAGTGGTCCATGCACACGATGGAATATTGCTCCACTAGAAAATATGAATTCAAAAAACAAACATGAGTAAGGAGACATAAGCTTTGGGGGGTTTGTCAGGGCACATGGCAGTCTAATTGATATCTGAGGAACACCACTGGCAGGAAGGTCTGTCTCCGTAGGTACCAGAGTGGGCAACGTAGAAATGCTGCCGGCCTCTGGCCGATACCTGCAACAGCAGCTCGGAAATCTGTGCGAATGGTCACTTCATATGCACAAGTACTGCAGGGCTGCAAAGGAAACCTGCCCTCAAAATGTCCTGACGCAGGTAAAGGCCAAAATATTTCAAAATGTGGCACATATTTCAAGAAAACAATTTGAAGACGTAAGCTGTCATGACAGTTTGAAAAATAAAAGGACATGCCTCAGAGCTCAATTTCAAGGGATTATGAGACACATGCAAATCCAACCACAAAGAGCTATCAACTCACACCAGTCAGAATAACCATCAGCAAAGAAACTACAAACGATCAATGCTGAAGAGGTTGTGGAGCCATGCATACCCTCAGTCTCAAGTGGGACGTAACCTGGTAAGAGCCACTCCTGGGAACAGAATGGAGGTGCCTTTAAAAGGTACACATTCAGCTACTCTACGATCCAGCAGGCCCACTCCACGGCCTACAGCCTAAGGAGACAGAATTGGAAAGACACAGGCAGGAAATCTGCACTGCAGCAGTATTACCATAGCCAAGACATGGAAGCAACCAAAAGTCCATCAACAGATGAGTGGACAAAGAAGAACTGCTACATGTAGAGATGGAATATTAGCTTGGGGAAGAAAATGAATCAATGCCACTCGTAGCACCACATGAGTCTAGAGGTGATCACGCAGCTTGCAGTAAGCGAGAAAGCGAAAGACACCTAACGTATGATACCACTTATAGGGGTTACCTAAAAATCGATACCAGTGAAGATATTTCCACAGAGACATCCAATCACAGATTCATTAAGCAAACTTATGGTTCACCAGATGGAAAGGTGTGAGGATTGGATACATTAGGACATTGGGGTTAACAGAGATACACAAACACATGTGAAATACAAAGTCGCCACGGACCTACGGCATACCAAGAGGAGACTACTCAACATTGTGTCATAAGCTACATGGGAGAAGGACCCGAAGAAGAACAGATATATGAATACGTGTGAAACAACCACATCTTGCACACCTAGAACAAGCAAAACATTGTAATCAAATCTGCTCTGATACAAAATAAAAATTAAATTTAAAAAACGAACAGCAAGTAATGAGACATAAACGTAAGGGGCTTTTTCCTGGCGCACTCCATTCTAATTTACAATTTACAACGCCACTTCCATTATGGCTCTGTTGCCCTAGTAACCAGATTTGGTAAGGAGAAGTGCTGCCGCCTTCTGGCCGTTTCCCACAACAGCGCTAATGGTCACTTAATATTCAAAATAATTGCAGGCCAGTAAATGACACCTGCCATCAAAAAAAAAAAAAAAAAAAAATCCTGGGGTCGTAAATCGACCAGAAAATTCAAAAGACGTCAACATTTCAAGAGGCATGTTTTACGCCCATTCTGTCTTCTTTGTTCCTTTAAAATAAAAGGGGATTTAAAAATGCTCAACATCAGCAATTAATAAAGCCATGCAAATCCAATCTACAGAAATGCTCACCTCACAGCCGTCAGAATGCTCTTCAGCAAAACGTCTACAAAGAATAAATGCTGAAGGGGTTTCAGGAAACTGTGTACCCACTAGCTGCTGGGGGGATGTAAACTGGTAACAGCCGGCAGGGAGAACATAATGGAGGTGCGTTTAAGGGTAAAAACTGAGCTACCATGTGATCTGGTAGGTCCTTTGACGCGCCTATCACCTGAGCAGAGCAGAATGGAAGAGACACAGGCTGGCAATCCTGCACGGCAGAAACATTTAATATAGCCAAGACTTGGAAGAAACCAAAATGTCCAGCAACAGAAAAATGCACAAAGAGGAAGTGGTCCATGTCAACAGTGGAATATTAGCCACGGAAAACAATGAAACAGTGCCGTTTGCACCACCATATAAGGACCTAGAGATAACCACCCCACTTGAAGTAAGAAAGAAACTGAAAGACAGATATCCTATGACATCACTTATAGGTGTTACCTAAAAATTGATACTCATGAACTTATTTCCAAGAGAAGGAAGAGCATGGATTAAGAAAACAAAATTACGTTTAGCCGAATGGAAAGGTGAAAGGAATGTATGAATTATGATATGGGGGTTAACAGACATGTACTAATACAGATGAAATATATAACCACAAAATACCTATGGAACGCCAAGAGGTCTACTCAACACTCTATAATAACCTACACGGGAAAGGATCCAAAGAGGAATAGACGGATACGTTGATATGATGAACCAGATTCTGTACGCTTAGGAGAAAGTGCATTTTTTTTTTTTATCAAATTTGCTCTGATACCTAAAAAAAATTTAATTTAAAAAACAAGAAGTAGGAGGTATAAGCTCTTGGGGGTTTGCCCTGGCACATTCCCCTCTAACCTGCAGGCTACTAACACGATTTCCCGGAAAGCGCTGTCGCCCAGGAACCCAGAGCTGCAAAGGTAGAAATGCTGCCGCCTTGTGGCCCTTTCCCGGAAGAGCGGCTTTAAGCCCGCAGCTAATGGTCACTTAATAGTCACAAGGACTCAGGGCCGTAAAGGACACCTGCCCTAAAATATTGTGCTGAGGTAGGGAACGGACAAAAAAATTCAAAACGGGCTTCCCTGGTGGCGCAGTGGTTGAGAGTCCGCCTGCCGACGCAGGGGACACGGGTTCGTGCCCCGGTCCGGGAAGATCCCACATGCCGCGGAGTGGCTGGGCCCGTGAGCCATGGCCGCTGAGCCTGCGCGCCCAGAGCCTGTGCTCCGCAACGGGAGAGGCCACAACAGTGAGAGGCCCGCGTACCGCAAAACTAAATAGATAGATAGATAACTAAATAAATACATACATACATACATACATACATACATACATACATAGAAAGGGAAATGGATAAAAGCTCAACCTCAGGAATTATTAGACTCACGCAGATCTAATCTACAAAAAGTTTGCAACACACACCTGTCGACCGACGATCAGCAAAAATTCTACACACAGTCAATACTGAAGGGGTTTTAGGGAACTGTGTACCCTCTAGCTGCTGGCGAGATGTAAAGTGGTAACAGCCAATAAGAACAGACAGGAGCTGCCTTTAGAAGTAAAACTTGAGGTACCATTCAATCCAGCAGTCACACCACTGGGCCTCTCACCTGAGAAGACCAGAAGCGAGAAGACCCGGGCTGCAACAGCTGCACTGAGGCCTTATTCACAATAGCCAAGACGGTGAAGCTACCAAAATGTCCATCAACAGACGAATGGATGAAGAAGAAATGGTCCGTGTACACAATGGAATATTAACCACGGAAAACAATGAAACACTGCTCTTTGAGGCACCATAGATGAGCTTGGAGATAATCGCAGAACGTGCGGTAAGTCGGAAAGCCAAAGACCTACATCCTATGATATCACTTATAGGCGTTATGTAATAACTGACACAAATGAACATACTTGCACAGAGAAAGACACTCACAGGCTTACAAAACAACTATGCTTATCTAAAAGGAAAGGTGGGCGGAATGGATAAATTAAGATTAGCGTTACCATACGTATACAAATACATATTGTATACGTATACCAAAAAGACCGACCACGTAGCAAGGGAGGTGTACGGAACACTCTGTAATATTTCACATGGGAAGAGGATCTGTACATGAATAGACGTATACAATGTACAAATGAACCAGACTGTGTACACCTAGGACAAACGATATTCTAATCATTACCCCGATTCAAATGGTTTCAAAAACCAACCAGCAGTAATGCCACATAAACTTATGGGCGTTTCTCCTGGCACATGCCATTCTAATTTACAACCTAGGAACACGACTTCCAGAAAGGCTCTGCTGCCCTAGTACCCAGATTTGGGAACGGAGAAATGCTGCCGCCTTGTGGCCGTTTCCCAAAACAGCAGCTTTAAACCCAGTGCTAATGGTCATTAAATAGTCACCAAACGTGCAGGCCTGTAAATAACACCTGCCCTCCAAAACAATCCTGGGGTCCAACATCGACCAAAAATTCAAAAGAGGGCAACATTCCAAGAAAACGATTTCAAGAGGTATACTGTACCCCCACGTTTTTCTTTTCTTTTCTTTTCTTTTTAAGGAAAAGAAAACAGGCGTGCAAAAATGATGAATTTTAGGAATTTTTAAAGACACGCAAACCCAAATTACAAACACCTATCCGCTCACAGCACTCGGAATGGCCATTAGCAAAAATGCTGCAAACGATAAATGCTGAAGGGATTGTGGAGAACTGCGTACCCTCGGTTCTAAGGGGGACGTGGTAAGAGCCACTAATGAAGACACAGTGGAGGTGCTCTGAAAAGGGAAACATTGAGCTACTAGTCAATCAGTCACACCCGCTGCTGGGCCTATCACCTGAGAAAATGAGACTCAAAAGGCACAGGCTGGCAATCCTGCACCCCGGCAATACTTACCATAGCCGACACTTGGAAGCAACGAAAATGTCCATCAACAGAGGAGTGCACCAAGAAGAAGTGGTCCATGCACACGATGGAATATTGCTCCACTAGAAAATATGAATTCAAAAAACAAACATGAGTAAGGAGACATAAGCTTTGGGGGGTTTGTCAGGGCACATGGCAGTCTAATTGATATCTGAGGAACACCACTGGCAGGAAGGTCTGTCTCCCTAGGTACCAGAGTGGGCAACGTAGAAATGCTGCCGGCCTCTGGCCGATACCTGCAACAGCAGCTCGGAAATCTGTGCGAATGGTCACTTCATATGCACAAGTACTGCAGGGCTGCAAAGGAAACCTGCCCTCAAAATGTCCTGACGCAGGTAAAGGCCAAAATATTTCAAAATGTGGCACATATTTCAAGAAAACAATTTGAAGACGTAAGCTGTCATGACAGTTTGAAAAATAAAAGGACATGCCTCAGAGCTCAATTTCAAGGGATTATGAGACACATGCAAATCCAACCACAAAGAGCTATCAACTCACACCAGTCAGAATAACCATCAGCAAAGAAACTACAAACGATCAATGCTGAAGAGGTTGTGGAGCCATGCATACCCTCAGTCTCAAGTGGGACGTAACCTGGTAAGAGCCACTCCTGGGAACAGAATGGAGGTGCCTTTAAAAGGTACACATTCAGCTACTCTACGATCCAGCAGGCCCACTCCACGGCCTACAGCCTAAGGAGACAGAATTGGAAAGACACAGGCAGGAAATCTGCACTGCAGCAGTATTACCATAGCCAAGACATGGAAGCAACCAAAAGTCCATCAACAGATGAGTGGACAAAGAAGAACTGCTACATGTAGAGATGGAATATTAGCTTGGGGAAGAAAATGAATCAATGCCACTCGTAGCACCACATGAGTCTAGAGGTGATCACGCAGCTTGCAGTAAGCGAGAAAGCGAAAGACACCTAACGTATGATACCACTTATAGGGGTTACCTAAAAATCGATACCAGTGAAGATATTTCCACAGAGACATCCAATCACAGATTCATTAAGCAAACTTATGGTTCACCAGATGGAAAGGTGTGAGGATTGGATACATTAGGACATTGGGGTTAACAGAGATACACAAACACATGTCAAATACAAAGTCGCCACGGACCTACGGCATACCAAGAGGAGACTACTCAACATTGTGTCATAAGCTACATGGGAGAAGGACCCGAAGAAGAACAGATATATGTATACGTGTGAAACAACCACATCTTGCACACCTAGAACAAGCAAAACATCGTAATCAAATCTGCTCTGATACAAAATAAAAATTAAATTTAAAAAACGAACAGCAAGTAATGAGACATAAACGTAAGGGGCTTTTTCCTGGCGCACTCCATTCTAATTTACAATTTACAACGCCACTTCCATTATGGCTCTGTTGCCCTAGTAACCAGATTTGGTAAGGAGAAGTGCTGCCGCCTTCTGGCCGTTTCCCACAACAGCGCTAATGGTCACTTAATATTCAAAATAATTGCAGGCCAGTAAATGACACCTGCCATCAAAAAAAAAAAAAAAAAAATCCTGGGGTCGTAAATCGACCAGAAAATTCAAAAGACGTCAACATTTCAAGAGGCATGTTTTACGCCCATTCTGTCTTCTTTGTTCCTTTAAAATAAAAGGGGATTTAAAAATGCTCAACATCAGCAATTAATAAAGCCATGCAAATCCAATCTACAGAAATGCTCACCTCACAGCCGTCAGAATGCTCTTCAGCAAAACGTCTACAAAGAATAAATGCTGAAGGGGTTTCAGGAAACTGTGTACCCACTAGCTGCTGGGGGGATGTAAACTGGTAACAGCCGGCAGGGAGAACATAATGGAGGTGCGTTTAAGGGTAAAAACTGAGCTACCATGTGATCTGGTAGGTCCTTTGACGCGCCTATCACCTGAGCAGAGCAGAATGGAAGAGACACAGGCTGGCAATCCTGCACGGCAGAAACATTTAATATAGCCAAGACTTGGAAGAAACCAAAATGTCCAGCAACAGAAAAATGCACAAAGAGGAAGTGGTCCATGTCAACAGTGGAATATTAGCCACGGAAAACAATGAAACAGTGCCGTTTGCACCACCATATAAGGACCTAGAGATAACCACCCCACTTGAAGTAAGAAAGAAACTGAAAGACAGATATCCTATGACATCACTTATAGGTGTTACCTAAAAATTGATACTCATGAACTTATTTCCAAGAGAAGGAAGAGCATGGATTAAGAAAACAAAATTACGTTTAGCCGAATGGAAAAGTGAAAGGAATGTATGAATTATGATATGGGGGTTAACAGACATGTACTAATACAGATGAAATATATAACCACAAAATACCTATGGAACGCCAAGAGGTCTACTCAACACTCTATAATAACCTACACGGGAAAGGATCCAAAGAGGAATAGACGGATACGTTGATATGATGAACCAGATTCTGTACGCTTAGGAGAAAGTGCATTTTTTTTTTATCAAATTTGCTCTGATACCTAAAAAAAATTTAATTTAAAAAACAAGAAGTAGGAGGTATAAGCTCTTGGGGGTTTGCCCTGGCACATTCCCCTCTAACCTGCAGGCTACTAACACGATTTCCCGGAAAGCGCTGTCGCCCAGGAACCCAGAGCTGCAAAGGTAGAAATGCTGCCGCCTTGTGGCCCTTTCCCGGAAGAGCGGCTTTAAGCCCGCAGCTAATGGTCACTTAATAGTCACAAGGACTCAGGGCCGTAAAGGACACCTGCCCTAAAATATTGTGCTGAGGTAGGGAACGGACAAAAAAATTCAAAACAGGGGCTTCCCTGGTGGCGCAGTGGTTGAGAGTCCGCCTGCCGACGCAGGGGACACGGGTTCGTGCCCCGGTCCGGGAAGATCCCACATGCCGCGGAGTGGCTGGGCCCGTGAGCCATGGCCGCTGAGCCTGCGCGCCCAGAGCCTGTGCTCCGCAACGGGAGAGGCCACAACAGTGAGAGGCCCGCGTACCGCAAAACTAAATAGATAGATAGATAACTAAATAAATAAATACATACATACATACATACATACATACATACATACATAGAAAGGGAAATGGATAAAAGCTCAACCTCAGGAATTATTAGACTCACGCAGATCTAATCTACAAAAAGTTTGCAACACACACCTGTCGACCGACGATCAGCAAAAATTCTACACACAGTCAATACTGAAGGGGTTTTAGGGAACTGTGTACCCTCTAGCTGCTGGCGAGATGTAAAGTGGTAACAGCCAATAAGAACAGACAGGAGCTGCCTTTAGAAGTAAAACTTGAGGTACCATTCAATCCAGCAGTCACACCACTGGGCCTCTCACCTGAGAAGACCAGAAGCGAGAAGACCCGGGCTGCAACAGCTGCACTGAGGCCTTATTCACAATAGCCAAGACGGTGAAGCTACCAAAATGTCCATCAACAGACGAATGGATGAAGAAGAAATGGTCCGTGTACACAATGGAATATTAACCACGGAAAACAATGAAACACTGCTCTTTGAGGCACCATAGATGAGCTTGGAGATAATCGCAGAACGTGCGGTAAGTCGGAAAGCCAAAGACCTACATCCTATGATATCACTTATAGGCGTTATGTAATAACTGACACAAATGAACATACTTGCACAGAGAAAGACACTCACAGGCTTACAAAACAACTATGCTTATCTAAAAGGAAAGGTGGGCGGAATGGATAAATTAAGATTAGCGTTACCATACGTATACAAATACATATTGTATACGTATACCAAAAAGACCGACCACGTAGCAAGGGAGGTGTACGGAACACTCTGTAATATTTCACATGGGAAGAGGATCTGTACATGAATAGACGTATACAATGTACAAATGAACCAGACTGTGTACACCTAGGACAAACGATATTCTAATCATTACCCCGATTCAAATGGTTTCAAAAACCAACCAGCAGTAATGCCACATAAACTTATGGGCGTTTCTCCTGGCACATGCCATTCTAATTTACAACCTAGGAACACGACTTCCAGAAAGGCTCTGCTGCCCTAGTACCCAGATTTGGGAACGGAGAAATGCTGCCGCCTTGTGGCCGTTTCCCAAAACAGCAGCTTTAAACCCAGTGCTAATGGTCATTAAATAGTCACCAAACGTGCAGGCCTGTAAATAACACCTGCCCTCCAAAACAATCCTGGGGTCCAACATCGACCAAAAATTCAAAAGAGGGCAACATTCCAAGAAAACGATTTCAAGAGGTATACTGTACCCCCACGTTTTTCTTTTCTTTTCTTTTCTTTTTAAGGAAAAGAAAACAGGCGTGCAAAAATGATGAATTTTAGGAATTTTTAAAGACACGCAAACCCAAATTACAAACACCTATCCGCTCACAGCACTCGGAATGGCCATTAGCAAAAATGCTGCAAACGATAAATGCTGAAGGGATTGTGGAGAACTGCGTACCCTCGGTTCTAAGGGGGACGTGGTAAGAGCCACTAATGAAGACACAGTGGAGGTGCTCTGAAAAGGGAAACATTGAGCTACTAGTCAATCAGTCACACCCGCTGCTGGGCCTATCACCTGAGAAAATGAGACTCAAAAGGCACAGGCTGGCAATCCTGCACCCCGGCAATACTTACCATAGCCGACACTTGGAAGCAACGAAAATGTCCATCAACAGAGGAGTGCACCAAGAAGAAGTGGTCCATGCACACGATGGAATATTGCTCCACTAGAAAATATGAATTCAAAAAACAAACATGAGTAAGGAGACATAAGCTTTGGGGGGTTTATCAGGGCACATGGCAGTCTAATTGATATCTGAGGAACACCACTGGCAGGAAGGTCTGTCTCCCTAGGTACCAGAGTGGGCATCGTAGAAATGCTGCCGGCCTCTGGCCGATACCTGCAACAGCAGCTCGGAAATCTGTGCGAATGGTCACTTCATATGCACAAGTACTGCAGGGCTGCAAAGGAAACCTGCCCTCAAAATGTCCTGACGCAGGTAAAGGCCAAAATATTTCAAAATGTGGCACATATTTCAAGAAAACAATTTGAAGACGTAAGCTGTCATGACAGTTTGAAAAATAAAAGGACATGCCTCAGAGCTCAATTTCAAGGGATTATGAGACACATGCAAATCCAACCACAAAGAGCTATCAACTCACACCAGTCAGAATAACCATCAGCAAAGAAACTACAAACGATCAATGCTGAAGAGGTTGTGGAGACATGCATACCCTCAGTCTCAAGTGGGACGTAACCTGGTAAGAGCCACTCCTGGGAACAGAATGGAGGTGCCTTTAAAAGGTACACATTCAGCTACTCTACGATCCAGCAGGCCCACTCCACGGCCTACAGCCTAAGGAGACAGAATTGGAAAGACACAGGCAGGAAATCTGCACTGCAGCAGTATTACCATAGCCAAGACATGGAAGCAACCAAAAGTCCATCAACAGATGAGTGGACAAAGAAGAACTGCTACGTGTAGAGATGGAATATTAGCTTGGGGAAGAAAATGAATCAATGCCACTCGTAGCACCACAGATGAGTCTAGAGGTGATCACGCAGCTTGCAGTAAGCGAGAAAGCGAAAGACACCTAACGTATGATACCACTTATAGGGGTTACCTAAAAATCGATACCAGTGAAGATATTTCCACAGAGACATCCAATCACAGATTCATTAAGCAAACTTATGGTTCACCAGATGGAAAGGTGTGAGGATTGGATACATTAGGACATTGGGGTTAACAGAGATACACAAACACATGTGAAATACAAAGTCGCCACGGACCTACGGCATACCAAGAGGAGACTACTCAACATTGTGTCATAAGCTACATGGGAGAAGGACCCGAAGAAGAACAGATATATGTATACGTGTGAAACAACCACATCTTGCACACCTAGAACAAGCAAAACATCGTAATCAAATCTGCTCTGATACAAAATAAAAATTAAATTTAAAAAACGAACAGCAAGTAATGAGACATAAACGTAAGGGGCTTTTTCCTGGCGCACTCCATTCTAATTTACAATTTACAACGCCACTTCCATTATGGCTCTGTTGCCCTAGTAACCAGATTTGGTAAGGAGAAGTGCTGCCGCCTTCTGGCCGTTTCCCACAACAGCGCTAATGGTCACTTAATATTCAAAATAATTGCAGGCCAGTAAATGACACCTGCCATCAAAAAAAAAAAAAAAAAAAATCCTGGGGTCGTAAATCGACCAGAAAATTCAAAAGACGTCAACATTTCAAGAGGCATGTTTTACGCCCATTCTGTCTTCTTTGTTCCTTTAAAATAAAAGGGGATTTAAAAATGCTCAACATCAGCAATTAATAAAGCCATGCAAATCCAATCTACAGAAATGCTCACCTCACAGCCGTCAGAATGCTCTTCAGCAAAACGTCTACAAAGAATAAATGCTGAAGGGGTTTCAGGAAACTGTGTACCCACTAGCTGCTGGGGGGATGTAAACTGGTAACAGCCGGCAGGGAGAACATAATGGAGGTGCGTTTAAGGGTAAAAACTGAGCTACCATGTGATCTGGTAGGTCCTTTGACGCGCCTATCACCTGAGCAGAGCAGAATGGAAGAGACACAGGCTGGCAATCCTGCACGGCAGAAACATTTAATATAGCCAAGACTTGGAAGAAACCAAAATGTCCAGCAACAGAAAAATGCACAAAGAGGAAGTGGTCCATGTCAACAGTGGAATATTAGCCACGGAAAACAATGAAACAGTGCCGTTTGCACCACCATATAAGGACCTAGAGATAACCACCCCACTTGAAGTAAGAAAGAAACTGAAAGACAGATATCCTATGACATCACTTATAGGTGTTACCTAAAAATTGATACTCATGAACTTATTTCCAAGAGAAGGAAGAGCATGGATTAAGAAAACAAAATTACGTTTAGCCGAATGGAAAGGTGAAAGGAATGTATGAATTATGATATGGGGGTTAACAGACATGTACTAATACAGATGAAATATATAACCACAAAATACCTATGGAACGCCAAGAGGTCTACTCAACACTCTATAATAACCTACACGGGAAAGTATCCAAAGAGGAATAGACGGATACGTTGATATGATGAACCAGATTCTGTACGCTTAGGAGAAAGTGCATTTTTTTTTTTATCAAATTTGCTCTGATACCTAAAAAAAATTTAATTTAAAAAACAAGAAGTAGGAGGTATAAGCTCTTGGGGGTTTGCCCTGGCACATTCCCCTCTAACCTGCAGGCTACTAACACGATTTCCCGGAAAGCGCTGTCGCCCAGGAACCCAGAGCTGCAAAGGTAGAAATGCTGCCGCCTTGTGGCCCTTTCCCGGAAGAGCGGCTTTAAGCCCGCAGCTAATGGTCACTTAATAGTCACAAGGACTCAGGGCCGTAAAGGACACCTGCCCTAAAATATTGTGCTGAGGTAGGGAACGGACAAAAAAATTCAAAACAGGGGCTTCCCTGGTGGCGCAGTGGTTGAGAGTCCGCCTGCCGACGCAGGGGACACGGGTTCGTGCCCCGGTCCGGGAAGATCCCACATGCCGCGGAGTGGCTGGGCCCGTGAGCCATGGCCGCTGAGCCTGCGCGCCCAGAGCCTGTGCTCCGCAACGGGAGAGGCCACAACAGTGAGAGGCCCGCGTACCGCAAAACTAAATAGATAGATAGATAACTAAATAAATACATACATACATACATACATACATACATACATACATAGAAAGGGAAATGGATAAAAGCTCAACCTCAGGAATTATTAGACTCACGCAGATCTAATCTACAAAAAGTTTGCAACACACACCTGTCGACCGACGATCAGCAAAAATTCTACACACAGTCAATACTGAAGGGGTTTTAGGGAACTGTGTACCCTCTAGCTGCTGGCGAGATGTAAAGTGGTAACAGCCAATAAGAACAGACAGGAGCTGCCTTTAGAAGTAAAACTTGAGGTACCATTCAATCCAGCAGTCACACCACTGGGCCTCTCACCTGAGAAGACCAGAAGCGAGAAGACCCGGGCTGCAACAGCTGCACTGAGGCCTTATTCACAATAGCCAAGACGGTGAAGCTACCAAAATGTCCATCAACAGACGAATGGATGAAGAAGAAATGGTCCGTGTACACAATGGAATATTAACCACGGAAAACAATGAAACACTGCTCTTTGAGGCACCATAGATGAGCTTGGAGATAATCGCAGAACGTGCGGTAAGTTGGAAAGCCAAAGACCTACATCCTATGATATCACTTATAGGCGTTATGTAATAACTGACACAAATGAACATACTTGCACAGAGAAAGACACTCACAGGCTTACAAAACAACTATGCTTATCTAAAAGGAAAGGTGGGCGGAATGGATAAATTAAGATTAGCGTTACCATACGTATACAAATACATATTGTATACGTATACCAAAAAGACCGACCACGTAGCAAGGGAGGTGTACGGAACACTCTGTAATATTTCACATGGGAAGAGGATCTGTACATGAATAGACGTATACAATGTACAAATGAACCAGACTGTGTACACCTAGGACAAACGATATTCTAATCATTACCCCGATTCAAATGGTTTCAAAAACCAACCAGCAGTAATGCCACATAAACTTATGGGCGTTTCTCCTGGCACATGCCATTCTAATTTACAACCTAGGAACACGACTTCCAGAAAGGCTCTGCTGCCCTAGTACCCAGATTTGGGAACGGAGAAATGCTGCCGCCTTGTGGCCGTTTCCCAAAACAGCAGCTTTAAACCCAGTGCTAATGGTCATTAAATAGTCACCAAACGTGCAGGCCTGTAAATAACACCTGCCCTCCAAAACAATCCTGGGGTCCAACATCGACCAAAAATTCAAAAGAGGGCAACATTCCAAGAAAACGATTTCAAGAGGTATACTGTACCCCCACGTTTTTCTTTTCTTTTCTTTTCTTTTTAAGGAAAAGAAAACAGGCGTGGAAAAATGATGAATTTTAGGAATTTTTAAAGACACGCAAACCCAAATTACAAACACCTATCCGCTCACAGCACTCGGAATGGCCATTAGCAAAAATGCTGCAAACGATAAATGCTGAAGGGATTGTGGAGAACTGCGTACCCTCGGTTCTAAGGGGGACGTGGTAAGAGCCACTAATGAAGACACAGTGGAGGTGCTCTGAAAAGGGAAACACTGAGCTACTAGTCAATCAGTCACACCCGCTGCTGGGCCTATCACCTGAGAAAATGAGACTCAAAAGGCACAGGCTGGCAATCCTGCACCCCGGCAATACTTACCATAGCCGACACTTGGAAGCAACGAAAATGTCCATCAACAGAGGAGTGCACCAAGAAGAAGTGGTCCATGCACACGATGGAATATTGCTCCACTAGAAAATATGAATTCAAAAAACAAACGAGTAAGGAGACATAATCTTTGGGGGGTTTGTCAGGGCACATGGCAGTCTAATTGATATCTGAGGAACACCACTGGCAGGAAGGTCTGTCTCCCTAGGTACCAGAGTGGGCATCGTAGAAATGCTGCCGGCCTCTGGCCGATACCTGCAACAGCAGCTCGGAAATCTGTGCGAATGGTCACTTCATATGCACAAGTACTGCAGGGCTGCAAAGGAAACCTGCCCTCAAAATGTCCTGACGCAGGTAAAGGCCAAAATATTTCAAAATGTGGCACATATTTCAAGAAAACAATTTGAAGACGTAAGCTGTCATGACAGTTTGAAAAATAAAAGGACATGCCTCAGAGCTCAATTTCAAGGGATTATGAGACACATGCAAATCCAACCACAAAGAGCTATCAACTCACACCAGTCAGAATAACCATCAGCAAAGAAACTACAAACGATCAATGCTGAAGAGGTTGTGGAGCCATGCATACCCTCAGTCTCAAGTGGGACGTAACCTGGTAAGAGCCACTCCTGGGAACAGAATGGAGGTGCCTTTAAAAGGTACACATTCAGCTACTCTACGATCCAGCAGGCCCACTCCACGGCCTACAGCCTAAGGAGACAGAATTGGAAAGACACAGGCAGGAAATCTGCACTGCAGCAGTATTACCATAGCCAAGACATGGAAGCAACCAAAAGTCCATCAACAGATGAGTGGACAAAGAAGAACTGCTACGTGTAGAGATGGAATATTAGCTTGGGGAAGAAAATGAATCAATGCCACTCGTAGCACCACAGATGCGTCTAGAGGTGATCACGCAGCTTGCAGTAAGCGAGAAAGCGAAAGACACCTAACGTATGATACCACTTATAGGGGTTACCTAAAAATCGATACCAGTGAAGATATTTCCACAGAGACATCCAATCACAGATTCATTAAGCAAACTTATGGTTCACCAGATGGAAAGGTGTGAGGATTGGATACATTAGGACATTGGGGTTAACAGAGATACACAAACACATGTGAAATACAAAGTCGCCACGGACCTACGGCATACCAAGAGGAGACTACTCAACATTGTGTCATAAGCTACATGGGAGAAGGACCCGAAGAAGAACAGATATATGTATACGTGTGAAACAACCACATCTTGCACACCTAGAACAAGCAAAACATCGTAATCAAATCTGCTCTGATACAAAATAAAAATTAAATTTAAAAAACGAACAGCAAGTAATGAGACATAAACGTAAGGGGCTTTTTCCTGGCGCACTCCATTCTAATTTACAATTTACAACGCCACTTCCATTATGGCTCTGTTGCCCTAGTAACCAGATTTGGTAAGGAGAAGTGCTGCCGCCTTCTGGCCGTTTCCCACAACAGCGCTAATGGTCACTTAATATTCAAAATAATTGCAGGCCAGTAAATGACACCTGCCATCAAAAAAAAAAAAAAAAAAAATCCTGGGGTCGTAAATCGACCAGAAAATTCAAAAGACGTCAACATTTCAAGAGGCATGTTTTACGCCCATTCTGTCTTCTTTGTTCCTTTAAAATAAAAGGGGATTTAAAAATGCTCAACATCAGCAATTAATAAAGCCATGCAAATCCAATCTACAGAAATGCTCACCTCACAGCCGTCAGAATGCTCTTCAGCAAAACGTCTACAAAGAATAAATGCTGAAGGGGTTTCAGGAAACTGTGTACCCACTAGCTGCTGGGGGGATATAAACTGGTAACAGCCGGCAGGGAGAACATAATGGAGGTGCGTTTAAGGGTAAAAACTGAGCTACCATGTGATCTGGTAGGTCCTTTGACGCGCCTATCACCTGAGCAGAGCAGAATGGAAGAGACACAGGCTGGCAATCCTGCACGGCAGAAACATTTAATATAGCCAAGACTTGGAAGAAACCAAAATGTCCAGCAACAGAAAAATGCACAAAGAGGAAGTGGTCCATGTCAACAGTGGAATATTAGCCACGGAAAACAATGAAACAGTGCCGTTTGCACCACCATATAAGGACCTAGAGATAACCACCCCACTTGAAGTAAGAAAGAAACTGAAAGACAGATATCCTATGACATCACTTATAGGTGTTACCTAAAAATTGATACTCATGAACTTATTTCCAAGAGAAGGAAGAGCATGGATTAAGAAAACAAAATTACGTTTAGCCGAATGGAAAGGTGAAAGGAATGTATGAATTATGATATGGGGGTTAACAGACATGTACTAATACAGATGAAATATATAACCACAAAATACCTATGGAACGCCAAGAGGTCTACTCAACACTCTATAATAACCTACACGGGAAAGTATCCAAAGAGGAATAGACGGATACGTTGATATGATGAACCAGATTCTGTACGCTTAGGAGAAAGTGCATTTTTTTTTTTATCAAATTTGCTCTGATACCTAAAAAAAATTTAATTTAAAAAACAAGAAGTAGGAGGTATAAGCTCTTGGGGGTTTGCCCTGGCACATTCCCCTCTAACCTGCAGGCTACTAACACGATTTCCCGGAAAGCGCTGTCGCCCAGGAACCCAGAGCTGCAAAGGTAGAAATGCTGCCGCCTTGTGGCCCTTTCCCGGAAGAGCGGCTTTAAGCCCGCAGCTAATGGTCACTTAATAGTCACAAGGACTCAGGGCCGTAAAGGACACCTGCCCTAAAATATTGTGCTGAGGTAGGGAACGGACAAAAAAATTCAAAACAGGGGCTTCCCTGGTGGCGCAGTGGTTGAGAGTCCGCCTGCCGACGCAGGGGACACGGGTTCGTGCCCCGGTCCGGGAAGATCCCACATGCCGCGGAGTGGCTGGGCCCGTGAGCCATGGCCGCTGAGCCTGCGCGCCCAGAGCCTGTGCTCCGCAACGGGAGAGGCCACAACAGTGAGAGGCCCGCGTACCGCAAAACTAAATAGATAGATAGATAACTAAATAAATACATACATACATACATACATACATACATACATACATAGAAAGGGAAATGGATAAAAGCTCAACCTCAGGAATTATTAGACTCACGCAGATCTAATCTACAAAAAGTTTGCAACACACACCTGTCGACCGACGATCAGCAAAAATTCTACACACAGTCAATACTGAAGGGGTTTTAGGGAACTGTGTACCCTCTAGCTGCTGGCGAGATGTAAAGTGGTAACAGCCAATAAGAACAGACAGGAGCTGCCTTTAGAAGTAAAACTTGAGGTACCATTCAATCCAGCAGTCACACCACTGGGCCTCTCACCTGAGAAGACCAGAAGCGAGAAGACCCGGGCTGCAACAGCTGCACTGAGGCCTTATTCACAATAGCCAAGACGGTGAAGCTACCAAAATGTCCATCAACAGACGAATGGATGAAGAAGAAATGGTCCGTGTACACAATGGAATATTAACCACGGAAAACAATGAAACACTGCTCTTTGAGGCACCATAGATGAGCTTGGAGATAATCGCAGAACGTGCGGTAAGTCGGAAAGCCAAAGACCTACATCCTATGATATCACTTATAGGCGTTATGTAATAACTGACACAAATGAACATACTTGCACAGAGAAAGACACTCACAGGCTTACAAAACAACTATGCTTATCTAAAAGGAAAGGTGGGCGGAATGGATAAATTAAGATTAGCGTTACCATACGTATACAAATACATATTGTATACGTATACCAAAAAGACCGACCACGTAGCAAGGGAGGTGTACGGAACACTCTGTAATATTTCACATGGGAAGAGGATCTGTACATGAATAGACGTATACAATGTACAAATGAACCAGACTGTGTACACCTAGGACAAACGATATTCTAATCATTACCCCGATTCAAATGGTTTCAAAAACCAACCAGCAGTAATGCCACATAAACTTATGGGCGTTTCTCCTGGCACATGCCATTCTAATTTACAACCTAGGAACACGACTTCCAGAAAGGCTCTGCTGCCCTAGTACCCAGATTTGGGAACGGAGAAATGCTGCCGCCTTGTGGCCGTTTCCCAAAACAGCAGCTTTAAACCCAGTGCTAATGGTCATTAAATAGTCACCAAACGTGCAGGCCTGTAAATAACACCTGCCCTCCAAAACAATCCTGGGGTCCAACATCGACCAAAAATTCAAAAGAGGGCAACATTCCAAGAAAACGATTTCAAGAGGTATACTGTACCCCCACGTTTTTCTTTTCTTTTCTTTTCTTTTTAAGGAAAAGAAAACAGGCGTGCAAAAATGATGAATTTTAGGAATTTTTAAAGACACGCAAACCCAAATTACAAACACCTATCCGCTCACAGCACTCGGAATGGCCATTAGCAAAAATGCTGCAAACGATAAATGCTGAAGGGATTGTGGAGAACTGCGTACCCTCGGTTCTAAGGGGGACGTGGTAAGAGCCACTAATGAAGACACAGTGGAGGTGCTCTGAAAAGGGAAACACTGAGCTACTAGTCAATCAGTCACACCCGCTGCTGGGCCTATCACCTGAGAAAATGAGACTCAAAAGGCACAGGCTGGCAATCCTGCACCCCGGCAATACTTACCATAGCCGACACTTGGAAGCAACGAAAATGTCCATCAACAGAGGAGTGCACCAAGAAGAAGTGGTCCATGCACACGATGGAATATTGCTCCACTAGAAAATATGAATTCAAAAAACAAACATGAGTAAGGAGACATAAGCTTTGGGGGGTTTGTCAGGGCACATGGCAGTCTAATTGATATCTGAGGAACACCACTGGCAGGAAGGTCTGTCTCCCTAGGTACCAGAGTGGGCATCGTAGAAATGCTGCCGGCCTCTGGCCGATACCTGCAACAGCAGCTCGGAAATCTGTGCGAATGGTCACTTCATATGCACAAGTACTGCAGGGCTGCAAAGGAAACCTGCCCTCAAAATGTCCTGACGCAGGTAAAGGCCAAAATATTTCAAAATGTGGCACATATTTCAAGAAAACAATTTGAAGACGTAAGCTGTCATGACAGTTTGAAAAATAAAAGGACATGCCTCAGAGCTCAATTTCAAGGGATTATGAGACACATGCAAATCCAACCACAAAGAGCTATCAACTCACACCAGTCAGAATAACCATCAGCAAAGAAACTACAAACGATCAATGCTGAAGAGGTTGTGGAGCCATGCATACCCTCAGTCTCAAGTGGGACGTAACCTGGTAAGAGCCACTCCTGGGAACAGAATGGAGGTGCCTTTAAAAGGTACACATTCAGCTACTCTACGATCCAGCAGGCCCACTCCACGGCCTACAGCCTAAGGAGACAGAATTGGAAAGACACAGGCAGGAAATCTGCACTGCAGCAGTATTACCATAGCCAAGACATGGAAGCAACCAAAAGTCCATCAACAGATGAGTGGACAAAGAAGAACTGCTACGTGTAGAGATGGAATATTAGCTTGGGGAAGAAAATGAATCAATGCCACTCGTAGCACCACAGATGAGTCTAGAGGTGATCACGCAGCTTGCAGTAAGCGAGAAAGCGAAAGACACCTAACGTATGATACCACTTATAGGGGTTACCTAAAAATCGATACCAGTGAAGATATTTCCACAGAGACATCCAATCACAGATTCATTAAGCAAACTTATGGTTCACCAGATGGAAAGGTGTGAGGATTGGATACATTAGGACATTGGGGTTAACAGAGATACACAAACACATGTGAAATACAAAGTCGCCACGGACCTACGGCATACCAAGAGGAGACTACTCAACATTGTGTCATAAGCTACATGGGAGAAGGACCCGAAGAAGAACAGATATATGTATACGTGTGAAACAACCACATCTTGCACACCTAGAACAAGCAAAACATTGTAATCAAATCTGCTCTGATACAAAATAAAAATTAAATTTAAAAAACGAACAGCAAGTAATGAGACATAAACGTAAGGGGCTTTTTCCTGGCGCACTCCATTCTAATTTACAATTTACAACGCCACTTCCATTATGGCTCTGTTGCCCTAGTAACCAGATTTGGTAAGGAGAAGTGCTGCCGCCTTCTGGCCGTTTCCCACAACAGCGCTAATGGTCACTTAATATTCAAAATAATTGCAGGCCAGTAAATGACACCTGCCATCAAAAAAAAAAAAAAAAAAAATCCTGGGGTCGTAAATCGACCAGAAAATTCAAAAGACGTCAACATTTCAAGAGGCATGTTTTACGCCCATTCTGTCTTCTTTGTTCCTTTAAAATAAAAGGGGATTTAAAAATGCTCAACATCAGCAATTAATAAAGCCATGCAAATCCAATCTACAGAAATGCTCACCTCACAGCCGTCAGAATGCTCTTCAGCAAAACGTCTACAAAGAATAAATGCTGAAGGGGTTTCAGGAAACTGTGTACCCACTAGCTGCTGGGGGGATGTAAACTGGTAACAGCCGGCAGGGAGAACATAATGGAGGTGCGTTTAAGGGTAAAAACTGAGCTACCATGTGATCTGGTAGGTCCTTTGACGCGCCTATCACCTGAGCAGAGCAGAATGGAAGAGACACAGGCTGGCAATCCTGCACGGCAGAAACATTTAATATAGCCAAGACTTGGAAGAAACCAAAATGTCCAGCAACAGAAAAATGCACAAAGAGGAAGTGGTCCATGTCAACAGTGGAATATTAGCCACGGAAAACAATGAAACAGTGCCGTTTGCACCACCATATAAGGACCTAGAGATAACCACCCCACTTGAAGTAAGAAAGAAACTGAAAGACAGATATCCTATGACATCACTTATAGGTGTTACCTAAAAATTGATACTCATGAACTTATTTCCAAGAGAAGGAAGAGCATGGATTAAGAAAACAAAATTACGTTTAGCCGAATGGAAAGGTGAAAGGAATGTATGAATTATGATATGGGGGTTAACAGACATGTACTAATACAGATGAAATATATAACCACAAAATACCTATGGAACGCCAAGAGGTCTACTCAACACTCTATAATAACCTACACGGGAAAGGATCCAAAGAGGAATAGACGGATACGTTGATATGATGAACCAGATTCTGTACGCTTAGGAGAAAGTGCATTTTTTTTTTTATCAAATTTGCTCTGATACCTAAAAAAAATTTAATTTAAAAAACAAGAAGTAGGAGGTATAAGCTCTTGGGGGTTTGCCCTGGCACATTCCCCTCTAACCTGCAGGCTACTAACACGATTTCCCGGAAAGCGCTGTCGCCCAGGAACCCAGAGCTGCAAAGGTAGAAATGCTGCCGCCTTGTGGCCCTTTCCCGGAAGAGCGGCTTTAAGCCCGCAGCTAATGGTCACTTAATAGTCACAAGGACTCAGGGCCGTAAAGGACACCTGCCCTAAAATATTGTGCTGAGGTAGGGAACGGACAAAAAAATTCAAAACAGGGGCTTCCCTGGTGGCGCAGTGGTTGAGAGTCCGCCTGCCGACGCAGGGGACACGGGTTCGTGCCCCGGTCCGGGAAGATCCCACATGCCGCGGAGTGGCTGGGCCCGTGAGCCATGGCCGCTGAGCCTGCGCGCCCAGAGCCTGTGCTCCGCAACGGGAGAGGCCACAACAGTGAGAGGCCCGCGTACCGCAAAACTAAATAGATAGATAGATAACTAAATACATACATACATACATACATACATACATACATACATACATAGAAAGGGAAATGGATAAAAGCTCAACCTCAGGAATTATTAGACTCACGCAGATCTAATCTACAAAAAGTTTGCAACACACACCTGTCGACCGACGATCAGCAAAAATTCTACACACAGTCAATACTGAAGGGGTTTTAGGGAACTGTGTACCCTCTAGCTGCTGGCGAGATGTAAAGTGGTAACAGCCAATAAGAACAGACAGGAGCTGCCTTTAGAAGTAAAACTTGAGGTACCATTCAATCCAGCAGTCACACCACTGGGCCTCTCACCTGAGAAGACCAGAAGCGAGAAGACCCGGGCTGCAACAGCTGCACTGAGGCCTTATTCACAATAGCCAAGACGGTGAAGCTACCAAAATGTCCATCAACAGACGAATGGATGAAGAAGAAATGGTCCGTGTACACAATGGAATATTAACCACGGAAAACAATGAAACACTGCTCTTTGAGGCACCATAGATGAGCTTGGAGATAATCGCAGAACGTGCGGTAAGTCGGAAAGCCAAAGACCTACATCCTATGATATCACTTATAGGCGTTATGTAATAACTGACACAAATGAACATACTTGCACAGAGAAAGACACTCACAGGCTTACAAAACAACTATGCTTATCTAAAAGGAAAGGTGGGCGGAATGGATAAATTAAGATTAGCGTTACCATACGTATACAAATACATATTGTATACGTATACCAAAAAGACCGACCACGTAGCAAGGGAGGTGTACGGAACACTCTGTAATATTTCACATGGGAAGAGGATCTGTACATGAATAGACGTATACAATGTACAAATGAACCAGACTGTGTACACCTAGGACAAACGATATTCTAATCATTACCCCGATTCAAATGGTTTCAAAAACCAACCAGCAGTAATGCCACATAAACTTATGGGCGTTTCTCCTGGCACATGCCATTCTAATTTACAACCTAGGAACACGACTTCCAGAAAGGCTCTGCTGCCCTAGTACCCAGATTTGGGAACGGAGAAATGCTGCCGCCTTGTGGCCGTTTCCCAAAACAGCAGCTTTAAACCCAGTGCTAATGGTCATTAAATAGTCACCAAACGTGCAGGCCTGTAAATAACACCTGCCCTCCAAAACAATCCTGGGGTCCAACATCGACCAAAAATTCAAAAGAGGGCAACATTCCAAGAAAACGATTTCAAGAGGTATACTGTACCCCCACGTTTTTCTTTTCTTTTCTTTTCTTTTTAAGGAAAAGAAAACAGGCGTGCAAAAATGATGAATTTTAGGAATTTTTAAAGACACGCAAACCCAAATTACAAACACCTATCCGCTCACAGCACTCGGAATGGCCATTAGCAAAAATGCTGCAAACGATAAATGCTGAAGGGATTGTGGAGAACTGCGTACCCTCGGTTCTAAGGGGGACGTGGTAAGAGCCACTAATGAAGACACAGTGGAGGTGCTCTGAAAAGGGAAACACTGAGCTACTAGTCAATCAGTCACACCCGCTGCTGGGCCTATCACCTGAGAAAATGAGACTCAAAAGGCACAGGCTGGCAATCCTGCACCCCGGCAATACTTACCATAGCCGACACTTGGAAGCAACGAAAATGTCCATCAACAGAGGAGTGCACCAAGAAGAAGTGGTCCATGCACACGATGGAATATTGCTCCACTAGAAAATATGAATTCAAAAAACAAACATGAGTAAGGAGACATAAGCTTTGGGGGGTTTGTCAGGGCACATGGCAGTCTAATTGATATCTGAGGAACACCACTGGCAGGAAGGTCTGTCTCCCTAGGTACCAGAGTGGGCATCGTAGAAATGCTGCCGGCCTCTGGCCGATACCTGCAACAGCAGCTCGGAAATCTGTGCAAATGGTCACTTCATATGCACAAGTACTGCAGGGCTGCAAAGGAAACCTGCCCTCAAAATGTCCTGACGCAGGTAAAGGCCAAAATATTTCAAAATGTGGCACATATTTCAAGAAAACAATTTGAAGACGTAAGCTGTCATGACAGTTTGAAAAATAAAAGGACATGCCTCAGAGCTCAATTTCAAGGGATTATGAGACACATGCAAATCCAACCACAAAGAGCTATCAACTCACACCAGTCAGAATAACCATCAGCAAAGAAACTACAAACGATCAATGCTGAAGAGGTTGTGGAGCCATGCATACCCTCAGTCTCAAGTGGGACGTAACCTGGTAAGAGCCACTCCTGGGAACAGAATGGAGGTGCCTTTAAAAGGTACACATTCAGCTACTCTACGATCCAGCAGGCCCACTCCACGGCCTACAGCCTAAGGAGACAGAATTGGAAAGACACAGGCAGGAAATCTGCACTGCAGCAGTATTACCATAGCCAAGACATGGAAGCAACCAAAAGTCCATCAACAGATGAGTGGACAAAGAAGAACTGCTACGTGTAGAGATGGAATATTAGCTTGGGGAAGAAAATGAATCAATGCCACTCGTAGCACCACAGATGAGTCTAGAGGTGATCACGCAGCTTGCAGTAAGCGAGAAAGCGAAAGACACCTAACGTATGATACCACTTATAGGGGTTACCTAAAAATCGATACCAGTGAAGATATTTCCACAGAGACATCCAATCACAGATTCATTAAGCAAACTTATGGTTCACCAGATGGAAAGGTGTGAGGATTGGATACATTAGGACATTGGGGTTAACAGAGATACACAAACACATGTGAAATACAAAGTCGCCACGGACCTACGGCATACCAAGAGGAGACTACTCAACATTGTGTCATAAGCTACATGGGAGAAGGACCCGAAGAAGAACAGATATATGTATACGTGTGAAACAACCACATCTTGCACACCTAGAACAAGCAAAACATCGTAATCAAATCTGCTCTGATACAAAATAAAAATTAAATTTAAAAAACGAACAGCAAGTAATGAGACATAAACGTAAGGGGCTTTTTCCTGGCGCACTCCATTCTAATTTACAATTTACAACGCCACTTCCATTATGGCTCTGTTGCCCTAGTAACCAGATTTGGTAAGGAGAAGTGCTGCCGCCTTCTGGCCGTTTCCCACAACAGCGCTAATGGTCACTTAATATTCAAAATAATTGCAGGCCAGTAAATGACACCTGCCATCAAAAAAAAAAAAAAAAAAAAATCCTGGGGTCGTAAATCGACCAGAAAATTCAAAAGACGTCAACATTTCAAGAGGCATGTTTTACGCCCATTCTGTCTTCTTTGTTCCTTTAAAATAAAAGGGGATTTAAAAATGCTCAACATCAGCAATTAATAAAGCCATGCAAATCCAATCTACAGAAATGCTCACCTCACAGCCGTCAGAATGCTCTTCAGCAAAACGTCTACAAAGAATAAATGCTGAAGGGGTTTCAGGAAACTGTGTACCCACTAGCTGCTGGGGGGATGTAAACTGGTAACAGCCGGCAGGGAGAACATAATGGAGGTGCGTTTAAGGGTAAAAACTGAGCTACCATGTGATCTGGTAGGTCCTTTGACGCGCCTATCACCTGAGCAGAGCAGAATGGAAGAGACACAGGCTGGCAATCCTGCACGGCAGAAACATTTAATATAGCCAAGACTTGGAAGAAACCAAAATGTCCAGCAACAGAAAAATGCACAAAGAGGAAGTGGTCCATGTCAACAGTGGAATATTAGCCACGGAAAACAATGAAACAGTGCCGTTTGCACCACCATATAAGGACCTAGAGATAACCACCCCACTTGAAGTAAGAAAGAAACTGAAAGACAGATATCCTATGACATCACTTATAGGTGTTACCTAAATTTGATACTCATGAACTTATTTCCAAGAGAAGGAAGAGCATGGATTAAGAAAACAAAATTACGTTTAGCCGAATGGAAAGGTGAAAGGAATGTATGAATTATGATATGCGGGTTAACAGACATGTACTAATACAGATGAAATATATAACCACAAAATACCTATGGAACGCCAAGAGGTCTACTCAACACTCTATAATAACCTACACGGGAAAGGATCCAAAGAGGAATAGACGGATACGTTGATATGATGAACCAGATTCTGTACGCTTAGGAGAAAGTGCATTTTTTTTTTTATCAAATTTGCTCTGATACCTAAAAAAAATTTAATTTAAAAAACAAGAAGTAGGAGGTATAAGCTCTTGGGGGTTTGCCCTGGCACATTCCCCTCTAACCTGCAGGCTACTAACACGATTTCCCGGAAAGCGCTGTCGCCCAGGAACCCAGAGCTGCAAAGGTAGAAATGCTGCCGCCTTGTGGCCCTTTCCCGGAAGAGCGGCTTTAAGCCCGCAGCTAATGGTCACTTAATAGTCACAAGGACTCAGGGCCGTAAAGGACACCTGCCCTAAAATATTGTGCTGAGGTAGGGAACGGACAAAAAAATTCAAAACAGGGGCTTCCCTGGTGGCGCAGTGGTTGAGAGTCCGCCTGCCGACGCAGGGGACACGGGTTCGTGCCCCGGTCCGGGAAGATCCCACATGCCGCGGAGTGGCTGGGCCCGTGAGCCATGGCCGCTGAGCCTGCGCGCCCAGAGCCTGTGCTCCGCAACGGGAGAGGCCACAACAGTGAGAGGCCCGCGTACCGCAAAACTAAATAGATAGATAGATAACTAAATAAATACATACATACATACATACATACATACATACATACATAGAAAGGGAAATGGATAAAAGCTCAACCTCAGGAATTATTAGACTCACGCAGATCTAATCTACAAAAAGTTTGCAACACACACCTGTCGACCGACGATCAGCAAAAATTCTACACACAGTCAATACTGAAGGGGTTTTAGGGAACTGTGTACCCTCTAGCTGCTGGCGAGATGTAAAGTGGTAACAGCCAATAAGAACAGACAGGAGCTGCCTTTAGAAGTAAAACTTGAGGTACCATTCAATCCAGCAGTCACACCACTGGGCCTCTCACCTGAGAAGACCAGAAGCGAGAAGACCCGGGCTGCAACAGCTGCACTGAGGCCTTATTCACAATAGCCAAGACGGTGAAGCTACCAAAATGTCCATCAACAGACGAATGGATGAAGAAGAAATGGTCCGTGTACACAATGGAATATTAACCACGGAAAACAATGAAACACTGCTCTTTGAGGCACCATAGATGAGCTTGGAGATAATCGCAGAACGTGCGGTAAGTCGGAAAGCCAAAGACCTACATCCTATGATATCACTTATAGGCGTTATGTAATAACTGACACAAATGAACATACTTGCACAGAGAAAGACACTCACAGGCTTACAAAACAACTATGCTTATCTAAAAGGAAAGGTGGGCGGAATGGATAAATTAAGATTAGCGTTACCATACGTATACAAATACATATTGTATACGTATACCAAAAAGACCGACCACGTAGCAAGGGAGGTGTACGGAACACTCTGTAATATTTCACATGGGAAGAGGATCTGTACATGAATAGACGTATACAATGTACAAATGAACCAGACTGTGTACACCTAGGACAAACGATATTCTAATCATTACCCCGATTCAAATGGTTTCAAAAACCAACCAGCAGTAATGCCACATAAACTTATGGGCGTTTCTCCTGGCACATGCCATTCTAATTTACAACCTAGGAACACGACTTCCAGAAAGGCTCTGCTGCCCTAGTACCCAGATTTGGGAACGGAGAAATGCTGCCGCCTTGTGGCCGTTTCCCAAAACAGCAGCTTTAAACCCAGTGCTAATGGTCATTAAATAGTCACCAAACGTGCAGGCCTGTAAATAACACCTGCCCTCCAAAACAATCCTGGGGTCCAACATCGACCAAAAATTCAAAAGAGGGCAACATTCCAAGAAAACGATTTCAAGAGGTATACTGTACCCCCACGTTTTTCTTTTCTTTTCTTTTCTTTTTAAGGAAAAGAAAACAGGCGTGCAAAAATGATGAATTTTAGGAATTTTTAAAGACACGCAAACCCAAATTACAAACACCTATCCGCTCACAGCACTCGGAATGGCCATTAGCAAAAATGCTGCAAACGATAAATGCTGAAGGGATTGTGGAGAACTGCGTACCCTCGGTTCTAAGGGGGACGTGGTAAGAGCCACTAATGAAGACACAGTGGAGGTGCTCTGAAAAGGGAAACACTGAGCTACTAGTCAATCAGTCACACCCGCTGCTGGGCCTATCACCTGAGAAAATGAGACTCAAAAGGCACAGGCTGGCAATCCTGCACCCCGGCAATACTTACCATAGCCGACACTTGGAAGCAACGAAAATGTCCATCAACAGAGGAGTGCACCAAGAAGAAGTGGTCCATGCACACGATGGAATATTGCTCCACTAGAAAATATGAATTCAAAAAACAAACATGAGTAAGGAGACATAAGCTTTGGGGGGTTTGTCAGGGCACATGGCAGTCTAATTGATATCTGAGGAACACCACTGGCAGGAAGGTCTGTCTCCCTAGGTACCAGAGTGGGCATCGTAGAAATGCTGCCGGCCTCTGGCCGATACCTGCAACAGCAGCTCGGAAATCTGTGCAAATGGTCACTTCATATGCACAAGTACTGCAGGGCTGCAAAGGAAACCTGCCCTCAAAATGTCCTGACGCAGGTAAAGGCCAAAATATTTCAAAATGTGGCACATATTTCAAGAAAACAATTTGAAGACGTAAGCTGTCATGACAGTTTGAAAAATAAAAGGACATGCCTCAGAGCTCAATTTCAAGGGATTATGAGACACATGCAAATCCAACCACAAAGAGCTATCAACTCACACCAGTCAGAATAACCATCAGCAAAGAAACTACAAACGATCAATGCTGAAGAGGTTGTGGAGCCATGCATACCCTCAGTCTCAAGTGGGACGTAACCTGGTAAGAGCCACTCCTGGGAACAGAATGGAGGTGCCTTTAAAAGGTACACATTCAGCTACTCTACGATCCAGCAGGCCCACTCCACGGCCTACAGCCTAAGGAGACAGAATTGGAAAGACACAGGCAGGAAATCTGCACTGCAGCAGTATTACCATAGCCAAGACATGGAAGCAACCAAAAGTCCATCAACAGATGAGTGGACAAAGAAGAACTGCTACGTGTAGAGATGGAATATTAGCTTGGGGAAGAAAATGAATCAATGCCACTCGTAGCACCACAGATGAGTCTAGAGGTGATCACGCAGCTTGCAGTAAGCGAGAAAGCGAAAGACACCTAACGTATGATACCACTTATAGGGGTTACCTAAAAATCGATACCAGTGAAGATATTTCCACAGAGACATCCAATCACAGATTCATTAAGCAAACTTATGGTTCACCAGATGGAAAGGTGTGAGGATTGGATACATTAGGACATTGGGGTTAACAGAGATACACAAACACATGTGAAATACAAAGTCGCCACGGACCTACGGCATACCAAGAGGAGACTACTCAACATTGTGTCATAAGCTACATGGGAGAAGGACCCGAAGAAGAACAGATATATGTATACGTGTGAAACAACCACATCTTGCACACCTAGAACAAGCAAAACATCGTAATCAAATCTGCTCTGATACAAAATAAAAATTAAATTTAAAAAACGAACAGCAAGTAATGAGACATAAACGTAAGGGGCTTTTTCCTGGCGCACTCCATTCTAATTTACAATTTACAACGCCACTTCCATTATGGCTCTGTTGCCCTAGTAACCAGATTTGGTAAGGAGAAGTGCTGCCGCCTTCTGGCCGTTTCCCACAACAGCGCTAATGGTCACTTAATATTCAAAATAATTGCAGGCCAGTAAATGACACCTGCCATCAAAAAAAAAAAAAAAAAAAAATCCTGGGGTCGTAAATCGACCAGAAAATTCAAAAGACGTCAACATTTCAAGAGGCATGTTTTACGCCCATTCTGTCTTCTTTGTTCCTTTAAAATAAAAGGGGATTTAAAAATGCTCAACATCAGCAATTAATAAAGCCATGCAAATCCAATCTACAGAAATGCTCACCTCACAGCCGTCAGAATGCTCTTCAGCAAAACGTCTACAAAGAATAAATGCTGAAGGGGTTTCAGGAAACTGTGTACCCACTAGCTGCTGGGGGGATGTAAACTGGTAACAGCCGGCAGGGAGAACATAATGGAGGTGCGTTTAAGGGTAAAAACTGAGCTACCATGTGATCTGGTAGGTCCTTTGACGCGCCTATCACCTGAGCAGAGCAGAATGGAAGAGACACAGGCTGGCAATCCTGCACGGCAGAAACATTTAATATAGCCAAGACTTGGAAGAAACCAAAATGTCCAGCAACAGAAAAATGCACAAAGAGGAAGTGGTCCATGTCAACAGTGGAATATTAGCCACGGAAAACAATGAAACAGTGCCGTTTGCACCACCATATAAGGACCTAGAGATAACCACCCCACTTGAAGTAAGAAAGAAACTGAAAGACAGATATCCTATGACATCACTTATAGGTGTTACCTAAATTTGATACTCATGAACTTATTTCCAAGAGAAGGAAGAGCATGGATTAAGAAAACAAAATTACGTTTAGCCGAATGGAAAGGTGAAAGGAATGTATGAATTATGATATGCGGGTTAACAGACATGTACTAATACAGATGAAATATATAACCACAAAATACCTATGGAACGCCAAGAGGTCTACTCAACACTCTATAATAACCTACACGGGAAAGGATCCAAAGAGGAATAGACGGATACGTTGATATGATGAACCAGATTCTGTACGCTTAGGAGAAAGTGCATTTTTTTTTTTATCAAATTTGCTCTGATACCTAAAAAAAATTTAATTTAAAAAACAAGAAGTAGGAGGTATAAGCTCTTGGGGGTTTGCCCTGGCACATTCCCCTCTAACCTGCAGGCTACTAACACGATTTCCCGGAAAGCGCTGTCGCCCAGGAACCCAGAGCTGCAAAGGTAGAAATGCTGCCGCCTTGTGGCCCTTTCCCGGAAGAGCGGCTTTAAGCCCGCAGCTAATGGTCACTTAATAGTCACAAGGACTCAGGGCCGTAAAGGACACCTGCCCTAAAATATTGTGCTGAGGTAGGGAACGGACAAAAAAATTCAAAACAGGGGCTTCCCTGGTGGCGCAGTGGTTGAGAGTCCGCCTGCCGACGCAGGGGACACGGGTTCGTGCCCCGGTCCGGGAAGATCCCACATGCCGCGGAGTGGCTGGGCCCGTGAGCCATGGCCGCTGAGCCTGCGCGCCCAGAGCCTGTGCTCCGCAACGGGAGAGGCCACAACAGTGAGAGGCCCGCGTACCGCAAAACTAAATAGATAGATAGATAACTAAATAAATACATACATACATACATACATACATACATACATACATAGAAAGGGAAATGGATAAAAGCTCAACCTCAGGAATTATTAGACTCACGCAGATCTAATCTACAAAAAGTTTGCAACACACACCTGTCGACCGACGATCAGCAAAAATTCTACACACAGTCAATACTGAAGGGGTTTTAGGGAACTGTGTACCCTCTAGCTGCTGGCGAGATGTAAAGTGGTAACAGCCAATAAGAACAGACAGGAGCTGCCTTTAGAAGTAAAACTTGAGGTACCATTCAATCCAGCAGTCACACCACTGGGCCTCTCACCTGAGAAGACCAGAAGCGAGAAGACCCGGGCTGCAACAGCTGCACTGAGGCCTTATTCACAATAGCCAAGACGGTGAAGCTACCAAAATGTCCATCAACAGACGAATGGATGAAGAAGAAATGGTCCGTGTACACAATGGAATATTAACCACGGAAAACAATGAAACACTGCTCTTTGAGGCACCATAGATGAGCTTGGAGATAATCGCAGAACGTGCGGTAAGTCGGAAAGCCAAAGACCTACATCCTATGATATCACTTATAGGCGTTATGTAATAACTGACACAAATGAACATACTTGCACAGAGAAAGACACTCACAGGCTTACAAAACAACTATGCTTATCTAAAAGGAAAGGTGGGCGGAATGGATAAATTAAGATTAGCGTTACCATACGTATACAAATACATATTGTATACGTATACCAAAAAGACCGACCACGTAGCAAGGGAGGTGTACGGAACACTCTGTAATATTTCACATGGGAAGAGGATCTGTACATGAATAGACGTATACAATGTACAAATGAACCAGACTGTGTACACCTAGGACAAACGATATTCTAATCATTACCCCGATTCAAATGGTTTCAAAAACCAACCAGCAGTAATGCCACATAAACTTATGGGCGTTTCTCCTGGCACATGCCATTCTAATTTACAACCTAGGAACACGACTTCCAGAAAGGCTCTGCTGCCCTAGTACCCAGATTTGGGAACGGAGAAATGCTGCCGCCTTGTGGCCGTTTCCCAAAACAGCAGCTTTAAACCCAGTGCTAATGGTCATTAAATAGTCACCAAACGTGCAGGCCTGTAAATAACACCTGCCCTCCAAAACAATCCTGGGGTCCAACATCGACCAAAAATTCAAAAGAGGGCAACATTCCAAGAAAACGATTTCAAGAGGTATACTGTACCCCCACGTTTTTCTTTTCTTTTCTTTTCTTTTTAAGGAAAAGAAAACAGGCGTGCAAAAATGATGAATTTTAGGAATTTTTAAAGACACGCAAACCCAAATTACAAACACCTATCCGCTCACAGCACTCGGAATGGCCATTAGCAAAAATGCTGCAAACGATAAATGCTGAAGGGATTGTGGAGAACTGCGTACCCTCGGTTCTAAGGGGGACGTGGTAAGAGCCACTAATGAAGACACAGTGGAGGTGCTCTGAAAAGGGAAACACTGAGCTACTAGTCAATCAGTCACACCCGCTGCTGGGCCTATCACCTGAGAAAATGAGACTCAAAAGGCACAGGCTGGCAATCCTGCACCCCGGCAATACTTACCATAGCCGACACTTGGAAGCAACGAAAATGTCCATCAACAGAGGAGTGCACCAAGAAGAAGTGGTCCATGCACACGATGGAATATTGCTCCACTAGAAAATATGAATTCAAAAAACAAACATGAGTAAGGAGACATAAGCTTTGGGGGGTTTATCAGGGCACATGGCAGTCTAATTGATATCTGAGGAACACCACTGGCAGGAAGGTCTGTCTCCCTAGGTACCAGAGTGGGCATCGTAGAAATGCTGCCGGCCTCTGGCCGATACCTGCAACAGCAGCTCGGAAATCTGTGCGAATGGTCACTTCATATGCACAAGTACTGCAGGGCTGCAAAGGAAACCTGCCCTCAAAATGTCCTGACGCAGGTAAAGGCCAAAATATTTCAAAATGTGGCACATATTTCAAGAAAACAATTTGAAGACGTAAGCTGTCATGACAGTTTGAAAAATAAAAGGACATGCCTCAGAGCTCAATTTCAAGGGATTATGAGACACATGCAAATCCAACCACAAAGGGCTATCAACTCACACCAGTCAGAATAACCATCAGCAAAGAAACTACAAACGATCAATGCTGAAGAGGTTGTGGAGCCATGCATACCCTCAGTCTCAAGTGGGACGTAACCTGGTAAGAGCCACTCCTGGGAACAGAATGGAGGTGCCTTTAAAAGGTACACATTCAGCTACTCTACGATCCAGCAGGCCCACTCCACGGCCTACAGCCTAAGGAGACAGAATTGGAAAGACACAGGCAGGAAATCTGCACTGCAGCAGTATTACCATAGCCAAGACATGGAAGCAACCAAAAGTCCATCAACAGATGAGTGGACAAAGAAGAACTGCTACGTGTAGAGATGGAATATTAGCTTGGGGAAGAAAATGAATCAATGCCACTCGTAGCACCACAGATGAGTCTAGAGGTGATCACGCAGCTTGCAGTAAGCGAGAAAGCGAAAGACACCTAACGTATGATACCACTTATAGGGGTTACCTAAAAATCGATACCAGTGAAGATATTTCCACAGAGACATCCAATCACAGATTCATTAAGCAAACTTATGGTTCACCAGATGGAAAGGTGTGAGGATTGGATACATTAGGACATTGGGGTTAACAGAGATACACAAACACATGTGAAATACAAAGTCGCCACGGACCTACGGCATACCAAGAGGAGACTACTCAACATTGTGTCATAAGCTACATGGGAGAAGGACCCGAAGAAGAACAGATATATGTATACGTGTGAAACAACCACATCTTGCACACCTAGAACAAGCAAAACATCGTAATCAAATCTGCTCTGATACAAAATAAAAATTAAATTTAAAAAACGAACAGCAAGTAATGAGACATAAACG
This sequence comes from Pseudorca crassidens, assembly GCF_039906515.1. Taxonomy (NCBI): domain Eukaryota; kingdom Metazoa; phylum Chordata; class Mammalia; order Artiodactyla; family Delphinidae; genus Pseudorca; species Pseudorca crassidens. Next base: position 123,537,885 of record NC_090317.1, on the reverse strand, counting down.
TAAGGGGCTTTTTCCTGGCGCACTCCATTCTAATTTACAATTTACAACGCCACTTCCATTATGGCTCTGTTGCCCTAGTAACCAGATTTGGTAAGGAGAAGTGCTGCCGCCTTCTGGCCGTTTCCCACAACAGCGCTAATGGTCACTTAATATTCAAAATAATTGCAGGCCAGTAAATGACACCTGCCATCAAAAAAAAAAAAAAAAAAAAAAATCCTGGGGTCGTAAATCGACCAGAAAATTCAAAAGACGTCAACATTTCAAGAGGCATGTTTTACGCCCATTCTGTCTTCTTTGTTCCTTTAAAATAAAAGGGGATTTAAAAATGCTCAACATCAGCAATTAATAAAGCCATGCAAATCCAATCTACAGAAATGCTCACCTCACAGCCGTCAGAATGCTCTTCAGCAAAACGTCTACAAAGAATAAATGCTGAAGGGGTTTCAGGAAACTGTGTACCCACTAGCTGCTGGGGGGATGTAAACTGGTAACAGCCGGCAGGGAGAACATAATGGAGGTGCGTTTAAGGGTAAAAACTGAGCTACCATGTGATCTGGTAGGTCCTTTGACGCGCCTATCACCTGAGCAGAGCAGAATGGAAGAGACACAGGCTGGCAATCCTGCACGGCAGAAACATTTAATATAGCCAAGACTTGGAAGAAACCAAAATGTCCAGCAACAGAAAAATGCACAAAGAGGAAGTGGTCCATGTCAACAGTGGAATATTAGCCACGGAAAACAATGAAACAGTGCCGTTTGCACCACCATATAAGGACCTAGAGATAACCACCCCACTTGAAGTAAGAAAGAAACTGAAAGACAGATATCCTATGACATCACTTATAGGTGTTACCTAAATTTGATACTCATGAACTTATTTCCAAGAGAAGGAAGAGCATGGATTAAGAAAACAAAATTACATTTAGCCGAATGGAAAGGTGAAAGGAATGTATGAATTATGATATGGGGGTTAACAGACATGTACTAATACAGATGAAATATATAACCACAAAATACCTATGGAACGCCAAGAGGTCTACTCAACACTCTATAATAACCTACACGGGAAAGGATCCAAAGAGGAATAGACGGATACGTTGATATGATGAACCAGATTCTGTACGCTTAGGAGAAAGTGCATTTTTTTTTTAATCAAATTTGCTCTGATACCTAAAAAAAATTTAATTTAAAAAACAAGAAGTAGGAGGTATAAGCTCTTGGGGGTTTGCCCTGGCACATTCCCCTCTAACCTGCAGGCTACTAACACGATTTCCCGGAAAGCGCTGTCGCCCAGGAACCCAGAGCTGCAAAGGTAGAAATGCTGCCGCCTTGTGGCCCTTTCCCGGAAGAGCGGCTTTAAGCCCGCAGCTAATGGTCACTTAATAGTCACAAGGACTCAGGGCCGTAAAGGACACCTGCCCTAAAATATTGTGCTGAGGTAGGGAACGGACAAAAAAATTCAAAACAGGGGCTTCCCTGGTGGCACAGTGGTTGAGAGTCCGCCTGCCGACGCAGGGGACACGGGTTCGTGCCCCGGTCCGGGAAGATCCCACATGCCGCGGAGTGGCTGGGCCCGTGAGCCATGGCCGCTGAGCCTGCGCGCCCAGAGCCTGTGCTCCGCAACGGGAGAGGCCACAACAGTGAGAGGCCCGCGTACCGCAAAACTAAATAGATAGATAGATAACTAAATAAATACATACATACATACATACATACATACATACATAGAAAGGGAAATGGATAAAAGCTCAACCTCAGGAATTATTAGACTCACGCAGATCTAATCTACAAAAAGTTTGCAACACACACCTGTCGACCGACGATCAGCAAAAATTCTACACACAGTCAATACTGAAGGGGTTTTAGGGAACTGTGTACCCTCTAGCTGCTGGCGAGATGTAAAGTGGTAACAGCCAATAAGAACAGACAGGAGCTGCCTTTAGAAGTAAAACTTGAGGTACCATTCAATCCAGCAGTCACACCACTGGGCCTCTCACCTGAGAAGACCAGAAGCGAGAAGACCCGGGCTGCAACAGCTGCACTGAGGCCTTATTCACAATAGCCAAGACGGTGAAGCTACCAAAATGTCCATCAACAGACGAATGGATGAAGAAGAAATGGTCCGTGTACACAATGGAATATTAACCACGGAAAACAATGAAACACTGCTCTTTGAGGCACCATAGATGAGCTTGGAGATAATCGCAGAACGTGCGGTAAGTCGGAAAGCCAAAGACCTACATCCTATGATATCACTTATAGGCGTTAGGTAATAACTGACACAAATGAACATACTTGCACAGAGAAAGACACTCACAGGCTTACAAAACAACTATGCTTATCTAAAAGGAAAGGTGGGCGGAATGGATAAATTAAGATTAGCGTTACCATACGTATACAAATACATATTGTATACGTATACCAAAAAGACCGACCACGTAGCAAGGGAGGTGTACGGAACACTCTGTAATATTTCACATGGGAAGAGGATCTGTACATGAATAGACGTATACAATGTACAAATGAACCAGACTGTGTACACCTAGGACAAACGATATTCTAATCATTACCCCGATTCAAATGGTTTCAAAAACCAACCAGCAGTAATGCCACATAAACTTATGGGCGTTTCTCCTGGCACATGCCATTCTAATTTACAACCTAGGAACACGACTTCCAGAAAGGCTCTGCTGCCCTAGTACCCAGATTTGGGAACGGAGAAATGCTGCCGCCTTGTGGCCGTTTCCCAAAACAGCAGCTTTAAACCCAGTGCTAATGGTCATTAAATAGTCACCAAACGTGCAGGCCTGTAAATAACACCTGCCCTCCAAAACAATCCTGGGGTCCAACATCGACCAAAAATTCAAAAGAGGGCAACATTCCAAGAAAACGATTTCAAGAGGTATACTGTACCCCCACGTTTTTCTTTTCTTTTCTTTTCTTTTTAAGGAAAAGAAAACAGGCGTGCAAAAATGATGAATTTTAGGAATTTTTAAAGACACGCAAACCCAAATTACAAACACCTATCCGCTCACAGCACTCGGAATGGCCATTAGCAAAAATGCTGCAAACGATAAATGCTGAAGGGATTGTGGAGAACTGCGTACCCTCGGTTCTAAGGGGGACGTGGTAAGAGCCACTAATGAAGACACAGTGGAGGTGCTCTGAAAAGGGAAACACTGAGCTACTAGTCAATCAGTCACACCCGCTGCTGGGCCTATCACCTGAGAAAATGAGACTCAAAAGGCACAGGCTGGCAATCCTGCACCCCGGCAATACTTACCATAGCCGACACTTGGAAGCAACGAAAATGTCCATCAACAGAGGAGTGCACCAGGAAGAAGTGGTCCATGCACACGATGGAATATTGCTCCACTAGAAAATATGAATTCAAAAAACAAACATGAGTAAGGAGACATAAGCTTTGGGGGGTTTATCAGGGCACATGGCAGTCTAATTGATATCTGAGGAACACCACTGGCAGGAAGGTCTGTCTCCCTAGGTACCAGAGTGGGCATCGTAGAAATGCTGCCGGCCTCTGGCCGATACCTGCAACAGCAGCTCGGAAATCTGTGCGAATGGTCACTTCATATGCACAAGTACTGCAGGGCTGCAAAGGAAACCTGCCCTCAAAATGTCCTGACGCAGGTAAAGGCCAAAATATTTCAAAATGTGGCACATATTTCAAGAAAACAATTTGAAGACGTAAGCTGTCATGACAGTTTGAAAAATAAAAGGACATGCCTCAGAGCTCAATTTCAAGGGATTATGAGACACATGCAAATCCAACCACAAAGAGCTATCAACTCACACCAGTCAGAATAACCATCAGCAAAGAAACTACAAACGATCAATGCTGAAGAGGTTGTGGAGCCATGCATACCCTCAGTCTCAAGTGGGACGTAACCTGGTAAGAGCCACTCCTGGGAACAGAATGGAGGTGCCTTTAAAAGGTACACATTCAGCTACTCTACGATCCAGCAGGCCCACTCCACGGCCTACAGCCTAAGGAGACAGAATTGGAAAGACACAGGCAGGAAATCTGCACTGCAGCAGTATTACCATAGCCAAGACATGGAAGCAACCAAAAGTCCATCAACAGATGAGTGGACAAAGAAGAACTGCTACGTGTAGAGATGGAATATTAGCTTGGGGAAGAAAATGAATCAATGCCACTCGTAGCACCACAGATGAGTCTAGAGGTGATCACGCAGCTTGCAGTAAGCGAGAAAGCGAAAGACACCTAACGTATGATACCACTTATAGGGGTTACCTAAAAATCGATACCAGTGAAGATATTTCCACAGAGACATCCAATCACAGATTCATTAAGCAAACTTATGGTTCACCAGATGGAAAGGTGTGAGGATTGGATACATTAGGACATTGGGGTTAACAGAGATACACAAACACATGTGAAATACAAAGTCGCCACGGACCTACGGCATACCAAGAGGAGACTACTCAACATTGTGTCATAAGCTACATGGGAGAAGGACCCGAAGAAGAACAGATATATGTATACGTGTGAAACAACCACATCTTGCACACCTAGAACAAGCAAAACATCGTAATCAAATCTGCTCTGATACAAAATAAAAATTAAATTTAAAAAACGAACAGCAAGTAATGAGACATAAACGTAAGGGGCTTTTTCCTGGCGCACTCCATTCTAATTTACAATTTACAACGCCACTTCCATTATGGCTCTGTTGCCCTAGTAACCAGATTTGGTAAGGAGAAGTGCTGCCGCCTTCTGGCCGTTTCCCACAACAGCGCTAATGGTCACTTAATATTCAAAATAATTGCAGGCCAGTAAATGACACCTGCCATCAAAAAAAAAAAAAAAAAAAAAATCCTGGGGTCGTAAATCGACCAGAAAATTCAAAAGACGTCAACATTTCAAGAGGCATGTTTTACGCCCATTCTGTCTTCTTTGTTCCTTTAAAATAAAAGGGGATTTAAAAATGCTCAACATCAGCAATTAATAAAGCCATGCAAATCCAATCTACAGAAATGCTCACCTCACAGCCGTCAGAATGCTCTTCAGCAAAACGTCTACAAAGAATAAATGCTGAAGGGGTTTCAGGAAACTGTGTACCCACTAGCTGCTGGGGGGATGTAAACTGGTAACAGCCGGCAGGGAGAACATAATGGAGGTGCGTTTAAGGGTAAAAACTGAGCTACCATGTGATCTGGTAGGTCCTTTGACGCGCCTATCACCTGAGCAGAGCAGAATGGAAGAGACACAGGCTGGCAATCCTGCACGGCAGAAACATTTAATATAGCCAAGACTTGGAAGAAACCAAAATGTCCAGCAACAGAAAAATGCACAAAGAGGAAGTGGTCCATGTCAACAGTGGAATATTAGCCACGGAAAACAATGAAACAGTGCCGTTTGCACCACCATATAAGGACCTAGAGATAACCACCCCACTTGAAGTAAGAAAGAAACTGAAAGACAGATATCCTATGACATCACTTATAGGTGTTACCTAAAAATTGATACTCATGAACTTATTTCCAAGAGAAGGAAGAGCATGGATTAAGAAAACAAAATTACGTTTAGCCGAATGGAAAGGTGAAAGGAATGTATGAATTATGATATGGGGGTTAACAGACATGTACTAATACAGATGAAATATATAACCACAAAATACCTATGGAACGCCAAGAGGTCTACTCAACACTCTATAATAACCTACACGGGAAAGGATCCAAAGAGGAATAGACGGATACGTTGATATGATGAACCAGATTCTGTACGCTTAGGAGAAAGTGCATTTTTTTTTTTATCAAATTTGCTCTGATACCTAAAAAAAATTTAATTTAAAAAACAAGAAGTAGGAGGTATAAGCTCTTGGGGGTTTGCCCTGGCACATTCCCCTCTAACCTGCAGGCTACTAACACGATTTCCCGGAAAGCGCTGTCGCCCAGGAACCCAGAGCTGCAAAGGTAGAAATGCTGCCGCCTTGTGGCCCTTTCCCGGAAGAGCGGCTTTAAGCCCGCAGCTAATGGTCACTTAATAGTCACAAGGACTCAGGGCCGTAAAGGACACCTGCCCTAAAATATTGTGCTGAGGTAGGGAACGGACAAAAAAATTCAAAACAGGGGCTTCCCTGGTGGCGCAGTGGTTGAGAGTCCGCCTGCCGACGCAGGGGACACGGGTTCGTGCCCCGGTCCGGGAAGATCCCACATGCCGCGGAGTGGCTGGGCCCGTGAGCCATGGCCGCTGAGCCTGCGCGCCCAGAGCCTGTGCTCCGCAACGGGAGAGGCCACAACAGTGAGAGGCCCGCGTACCGCAAAACTAAATAGATAGATAGATAACTAAATAAATACATACATACATACATACATACATAGAAAGGGAAATGGATAAAAGCTCAACCTCAGGAATTATTAGACTCACGCAGATCTAATCTACAAAAAGTTTGCAACACACACCTGTCGACCGACGATCAGCAAAAATTCTACACACAGTCAATACTGAAGGGGTTTTAGGGAACTGTGTACCCTCTAGCTGCTGGCGAGATGTAAAGTGGTAACAGCCAATAAGAACAGACAGGAGCTGCCTTTAGAAGTAAAACTTGAGGTACCATTCAATCCAGCAGTCACACCACTGGGCCTCTCACCTGAGAAGACCAGAAGCGAGAAGACCCGGGCTGCAACAGCTGCACTGAGGCCTTATTCACAATAGCCAAGACGGTGAAGCTACCAAAATGTCCATCAACAGACGAATGGATGAAGAAGAAATGGTCCGTGTACACAATGGAATATTAACCACGGAAAACAATGAAACACTGCTCTTTGAGGCACCATAGATGAGCTTGGAGATAATCGCAGAACGTGCGGTAAGTCGGAAAGCCAAAGACCTACATCCTATGATATCACTTATAGGCGTTATGTAATAACTGACACAAATGAACATACTTGCACAGAGAAAGACACTCACAGGCTTACAAAACAACTATGCTTATCTAAAAGGAAAGGTGGGCGGAATGGATAAATTAAGATTAGCGTTACCATACGTATACAAATACATATTGTATACGTATACCAAAAAGACCGACCACGTAGCAAGGGAGGTGTACGGAACACTCTGTAATATTTCACATGGGAAGAGGATCTGTACATGAATAGACGTATACAATGTACAAATGAACCAGACTGTGTACACCTAGGACAAACGATATTCTAATCATTACCCCGATTCAAATGGTTTCAAAAACCAACCAGCAGTAATGCCACATAAACTTATGGGCGTTTCTCCTGGCACATGCCATTCTAATTTACAACCTAGGAACACGACTTCCAGAAAGGCTCTGCTGCCCTAGTACCCAGATTTGGGAACGGAGAAATGCTGCCGCCTTGTGGCCGTTTCCCAAAACAGCAGCTTTAAACCCAGTGCTAATGGTCATTAAATAGTCACCAAACGTGCAGGCCTGTAAATAACACCTGCCCTCCAAAACAATCCTGGGGTCCAACATCGACCAAAAATTCAAAAGAGGGCAACATTCCAAGAAAACGATTTCAAGAGGTATACTGTACCCCCACGTTTTTCTTTTCTTTTCTTTTCTTTTTAAGGAAAAGAAAACAGGCGTGCAAAAATGATGAATTTTAGGAATTTTTAAAGACACGCAAACCCAAATTACAAACACCTATCCGCTCACAGCACTCGGAATGGCCATTAGCAAAAATGCTGCAAACGATAAATGCTGAAGGGATTGTGGAGAACTGCGTACCCTCGGTTCTAAGGGGGACGTGGTAAGAGCCACTAATGAAGACACAGTGGAGGTGCTCTGAAAAGGGAAACACTGAGCTACTAGTCAATCAGTCACACCCGCTGCTGGGCCTATCACCTGAGAAAATGAGACTCAAAAGGCACAGGCTGGCAATCCTGCACCCCGGCAATACTTACCATAGCCGACACTTGGAAGCAACGAAAATGTCCATCAACAGAGGAGTGCACCAAGAAGAAGTGGTCCATGCACACGATGGAATATTGCTCCACTAGAAAATATGAATTCAAAAAACAAACATGAGTAAGGAGACATAAGCTTTGGGGGGTTTGTCAGGGCACATGGCAGTCTAATTGATATCTGAGGAACACCACTGGCAGGAAGGTCTGTCTCCCTAGGTACCAGAGTGGGCATCGTAGAAATGCTGCCGGCCTCTGGCCGATACCTGCAACAGCAGCTCGGAAATCTGTGCGAATGGTCACTTCATATGCACAAGTACTGCAGGGCTGCAAAGGAAACCTGCCCTCAAAATGTCCTGACGCAGGTAAAGGCCAAAATATTTCAAAATGTGGCACATATTTCAAGAAAACAATTTGAAGACGTAAGCTGTCATGACAGTTTGAAAAATAAAAGGACATGCCTCAGAGCTCAATTTCAAGGGATTATGAGACACATGCAAATCCAACCACAAAGAGCTATCAACTCACACCAGTCAGAATAACCATCAGCAAAGAAACTACAAACGATCAATGCTGAAGAGGTTGTGGAGCCATGCATACCCTCAGTCTCAAGTGGGACGTAACCTGGTAAGAGCCACTCCTGGGAACAGAATGGAGGTGCCTTTAAAAGGTACACATTCAGCTACTCTACGATCCAGCAGGCCCACTCCACGGCCTACAGCCTAAGGAGACAGAATTGGAAAGACACAGGCAGGAAATCTGCACTGCAGCAGTATTACCATAGCCAAGACATGGAAGCAACCAAAAGTCCATCAACAGATGAGTGGACAAAGAAGAACTGCTACGTGTAGAGATGGAATATTAGCTTGGGGAAGAAAATGAATCAATGCCACTCGTAGCACCACAGATGAGTCTAGAGGTGATCACGCAGCTTGCAGTAAGCGAGAAAGCGAAAGACACCTAACGTATGATACCACTTATAGGGGTTACCTAAAAATCGATACCAGTGAAGATATTTCCACAGAGACATCCAATCACAGATTCATTAAGCAAACTTATGGTTCACCAGATGGAAAGGTGTGAGGATTGGATACATTAGGACATTGGGGTTAACAGAGATACACAAACACATGTGAAATACAAAGTCGCCACGGACCTACGGCATACCAAGAGGAGACTACTCAACATTGTGTCATAAGCTACATGGGAGAAGGACCCGAAGAAGAACAGATATATGTATACGTGTGAAACAACCACATCTTGCACACCTAGAACAAGCAAAACATCGTAATCAAATCTGCTCTGATACAAAATAAAAATTAAATTTAAAAAACGAACAGCAAGTAATGAGACATAAACGTAAGGGGCTTTTTCCTGGCGCACTCCATTCTAATTTACAATTTACAACGCCACTTCCATTATGGCTCTGTTGCCCTAGTAACCAGATTTGGTAAGGAGAAGTGCTGCCGCCTTCTGGCCGTTTCCCACAACAGCGCTAATGGTCACTTAATATTCAAAATAATTGCAGGCCAGTAAATGACACCTGCCATCAAAAAAAAAAAAAAAAAAAAATCCTGGGGTCGTAAATCGACCAGAAAATTCAAAAGACGTCAACATTTCAAGAGGCATGTTTTACGCCCATTCTGTCTTCTTTGTTCCTTTAAAATAAAAGGGGATTTAAAAATGCTCAACATCAGCAATTAATAAAGCCATGCAAATCCAATCTACAGAAATGCTCACCTCACAGCCGTCAGAATGCTCTTCAGCAAAACGTCTACAAAGAATAAATGCTGAAGGGGTTTCAGGAAACTGTGTACCCACTAGCTGCTGGGGGGATGTAAACTGGTAACAGCCGGCAGGGAGAACATAATGGAGGTGCGTTTAAGGGTAAAAACTGAGCTACCATGTGATCTGGTAGGTCCTTTGACGCGCCTATCACCTGAGCAGAGCAGAATGGAAGAGACACAGGCTGGCAATCCTGCACGGCAGAAACATTTAATATAGCCAAGACTTGGAAGAAACCAAAATGTCCAGCAACAGAAAAATGCACAAAGAGGAAGTGGTCCATGTCAACAGTGGAATATTAGCCACGGAAAACAATGAAACAGTGCCGTTTGCACCACCATATAAGGACCTAGAGATAACCACCCCACTTGAAGTAAGAAAGAAACTGAAAGACAGATATCCTATGACATCACTTATAGGTGTTACCTAAAAATTGATACTCATGAACTTATTTCCAAGAGAAGGAAGAGCATGGATTAAGAAAACAAAATTACGTTTAGCCGAATGGAAAGGTGAAAGGAATGTATGAATTATGATATGGGGGTTAACAGACATGTACTAATACAGATGAAATATATAACCACAAAATACCTATGGAACGCCAAGAGGTCTACTCAACACTCTATAATAACCTACACGGGAAAGGATCCAAAGAGGAATAGACGGATACGTTGATATGATGAACCAGATTCTGTACGCTTAGGAGAAAGTGCATTTTTTTTTTTATCAAATTTGCTCTGATACCTAAAAAAAATTTAATTTAAAAAACAAGAAGTAGGAGGTATAAGCTCTTGGGGGTTTGCCCTGGCACATTCCCCTCTAACCTGCAGGCTACTAACACGATTTCCCGGAAAGCGCTGTCGCCCAGGAACCCAGAGCTGCAAAGGTAGAAATGCTGCCGCCTTGTGGCCCTTTCCCGGAAGAGCGGCTTTAAGCCCGCAGCTAATGGTCACTTAATAGTCACAAGGACTCAGGGCCGTAAAGGACACCTGCCCTAAAATATTGTGCTGAGGTAGGGAACGGACAAAAAAATTCAGAACAGGGGCTTCCCTGGTGGCGCAGTGGTTGAGAGTCCGCCTGCCGACGCAGGGGACACGGGTTCGTGCCCCGGTCCGGGAAGATCCCACATGCCGCGGAGTGGCTGGGCCCGTGAGCCATGGCCGCTGAGCCTGCGCGCCCAGAGCCTGTGCTCCGCAACGGGAGAGGCCACAACAGTGAGAGGCCCGCGTACCGCAAAACTAAATAGATAGATAGATAACTAAATAAATAAATACATACATACATACATACATACATATATACATACATAGAAAGGGAAATGGATAAAAGCTCAACCTCAGGAATTATTAGACTCACGCAGATCTAATCTACAAAAAGTTTGCAACACACACCTGTCGACCGACGATCAGCAAAAATTCTACACACAGTCAATACTGAAGGGGTTTTAGGGAACTGTGTACCCTCTAGCTGCTGGCGAGATGTAAAGTGGTAACAGCCAATAAGAACAGACAGGAGCTGCCTTTAGAAGTAAAACTTGAGGTACCATTCAATCCAGCAGTCACACCACTGGGCCTCTCACCTGAGAAGACCAGAAGCGAGAAGACCCGGGCTGCAACAGCTGCACTGAGGCCTTATTCACAATAGCCAAGACGGTGAAGCTACCAAAATGTCCATCAACAGACGAATGGATGAAGAAGAAATGGTCCGTGTACACAATGGAATATTAACCACGGAAAACAATGAAACACTGCTCTTTGAGGCACCATAGATGAGCTTGGAGATAATCGCAGAACGTGCGGTAAGTCGGAAAGCCAAAGACCTACATCCTATGATATCACTTATAGGCGTTATGTAATAACTGACACAAATGAACATACTTGCACAGAGAAAGACACTCACAGGCTTACAAAACAACTATGCTTATCTAAAAGGAAAGGTGGGCGGAATGGATAAATTAAGATTAGCGTTACCATACGTATACAAATACATATTGTATACGTATACCAAAAAGACCGACCACGTAGCAAGGGAGGTGTACGGAACACTCTGTAATATTTCACATGGGAAGAGGATCTGTACATGAATAGACGTATACAATGTACAAATGAACCAGACTGTGTACACCTAGGACAAACGATATTCTAATCATTACCCCGATTCAAATGGTTTCAAAAACCAACCAGCAGTAATGCCACATAAACTTATGGGCGTTTCTCCTGGCACATGCCATTCTAATTTACAACCTAGGAACACGACTTCCAGAAAGGCTCTGCTGCCCTAGTACCCAGATTTGGGAACGGAGAAATGCTGCCGCCTTGTGGCCGTTTCCCAAAACAGCAGCTTTAAACCCAGTGCTAATGGTCATTAAATAGTCACCAAACGTGCAGGCCTGTAAATAACACCTGCCCTCCAAAACAATCCTGGGGTCCAACATCGACCAAAAATTCAAAAGAGGGCAACATTCCAAGAAAACGATTTCAAGAGGTATACTGTACCCCCACGTTTTTCTTTTCTTTTCTTTTCTTTTTAAGGAAAAGAAAACAGGCGTGCAAAAATGATGAATTTTAGGAATTTTTAAAGACACGCAAACCCAAATTACAAACACCTATCCGCTCACAGCACTCGGAATGGCCATTAGCAAAAATGCTGCAAACGATAAATGCTGAAGGGATTGTGGAGAACTGCGTACCCTCGGTTCTAAGGGGGACGTGGTAAGAGCCACTAATGAAGACACAGTGGAGGTGCTCTGAAAAGGGAAACATTGAGCTACTAGTCAATCAGTCACACCCGCTGCTGGGCCTATCACCTGAGAAAATGAGACTCAAAAGGCACAGGCTGGCAATCCTGCACCCCGGCAATACTTACCATAGCCGACACTTGGAAGCAACGAAAATGTCCATCAACAGAGGAGTGCACCAAGAAGAAGTGGTCCATGCACACGATGGAATATTGCTCCACTAGAAAATATGAATTCAAAAAACAAACATGAGTAAGGAGACATAAGCTTTGGGGGGTTTGTCAGGGCACATGGCAGTCTAATTGATATCTGAGGAACACCACTGGCAGGAAGGTCTGTCTCCCTAGGTACCAGAGTGGGCATCGTAGAAATGCTGCCGGCCTCTGGCCGATACCTGCAACAGCAGCTCGGAAATCTGTGCGAATGGTCACTTCATATGCACAAGTACTGCAGGGCTGCAAAGGAAACCTGCCCTCAAAATGTCCTGACGCAGGTAAAGGCCAAAATATTTCAAAATGTGGCACATATTTCAAGAAAACAATTTGAAGACGTAAGCTGTCATGACAGTTTGAAAAATAAAAGGACATGCCTCAGAGCTCAATTTCAAGGGATTATGAGACACATGCAAATCCAACCACAAAGAGCTATCAACTCACACCAGTCAGAATAACCATCAGCAAAGAAACTACAAACGATCAATGCTGAAGAGGTTGTGGAGCCATGCATACCCTCAGTCTCAAGTGGGACGTAACCTGGTAAGAGCCACTCCTGGGAACAGAATGGAGGTGCCTTTAAAAGGTACACATTCAGCTACTCTACGATCCAGCAGGCCCACTCCACGGCCTACAGCCTAAGGAGACAGAATTGGAAAGACACAGGCAGGAAATCTGCACTGCAGCAGTATTACCATAGCCAAGACATGGAAGCAACCAAAAGTCCATCAACAGATGAGTGGACAAAGAAGAACTGCTACGTGTAGAGATGGAATATTAGCTTGGGGAAGAAAATGAATCAATGCCACTCGTAGCACCACAGATGAGTCTAGAGGTGATCACGCAGCTTGCAGTAAGCGAGAAAGCGAAAGACACCTAACGTATGATACCACTTATAGGGGTTACCTAAAAATCGATACCAGTGAAGATATTTCCACAGAGACATCCAATCACAGATTCATTAAGCAAACTTATGGTTCACCAGATGGAAAGGTGTGAGGATTGGATACATTAGGACATTGGGGTTAACAGAGATACACAAACACATGTGAAATACAAAGTCGCCACGGACCTACGGCATACCAAGAGGAGACTACTCAACATTGTGTCATAAGCTACATGGGAGAAGGACCCGAAGAAGAACAGATATATGTATACGTGTGAAACAACCACATCTTGCACACCTAGAACAAGCAAAACATCGTAATCAAATCTGCTCTGATACAAAATAAAAATTAAATTTAAAAAACGAACAGCAAGTAATGAGACATAAACGTAAGGGGCTTTTTCCTGGCGCACTCCATTCTAATTTACAATTTACAACGCCACTTCCATTATGGCTCTGTTGCCCTAGTAACCAGATTTGGTAAGGAGAAGTGCTGCCGCCTTCTGGCCGTTTCCCACAACAGCGCTAATGGTCACTTAATATTCAAAATAATTGCAGGCCAGTAAATGACACCTGCCATCAAAAAAAAAAAAAAAAAAAATCCTGGGGTCGTAAATCGACCAGAAAATTCAAAAGACGTCAACATTTCAAGAGGCATGTTTTACGCCCATTCTGTCTTCTTTGTTCCTTTAAAATAAAAGGGGATTTAAAAATGCTCAACATCAGCAATTAATAAAGCCATGCAAATCCAATCTACAGAAATGCTCACCTCACAGCCGTCAGAATGCTCTTCAGCAAAACGTCTACAAAGAATAAATGCTGAAGGGGTTTCAGGAAACTGTGTACCCACTAGCTGCTGGGGGGATGTAAACTGGTAACAGCCGGCAGGGAGAACATAATGGAGGTGCGTTTAAGGGTAAAAACTGAGCTACCATGTGATCTGGTAGGTCCTTTGACGCGCCTATCACCTGAGCAGAGCAGAATGGAAGAGACACAGGCTGGCAATCCTGCACGGCAGAAACATTTAATATAGCCAAGACTTGGAAGAAACCAAAATGTCCAGCAACAGAAAAATGCACAAAGAGGAAGTGGTCCATGTCAACAGTGGAATATTAGCCACGGAAAACAATGAAACAGTGCCGTTTGCACCACCATATAAGGACCTAGAGATAACCACCCCACTTGAAGTAAGAAAGAAACTGAAAGACAGATATCCTATGACATCACTTATAGGTGTTACCTAAAAATTGATACTCATGAACTTATTTCCAAGAGAAGGAAGAGCATGGATTAAGAAAACAAAATTACGTTTAGCCGAATGGAAAAGTGAAAGGAATGTATGAATTATGATATGGGGGTTAACAGACATGTACTAATACAGATGAAATATATAACCACAAAATACCTATGGAACGCCAAGAGGTCTACTCAACACTCTATAATAACCTACACGGGAAAGGATCCAAAGAGGAATAGACGGATACGTTGATATGATGAACCAGATTCTGTACGCTTAGGAGAAAGTGCATTTTTTTTTTTATCAAATTTGCTCTGATACCTAAAAAAAATTTAATTTAAAAAACAAGAAGTAGGAGGTATAAGCTCTTGGGGGTTTGCCCTGGCACATTCCCCTCTAACCTGCAGGCTACTAACACGATTTCCCGGAAAGCGCTGTCGCCCAGGAACCCAGAGCTGCAAAGGTAGAAATGCTGCCGCCTTGTGGCCCTTTCCCGGAAGAGCGGCTTTAAGCCCGCAGCTAATGGTCACTTAATAGTCACAAGGACTCAGGGCCGTAAAGGACACCTGCCCTAAAATATTGTGCTGAGGTAGGGAACGGACAAAAAAATTCAAAACAGGGGCTTCCCTGGTGGCGCAGTGGTTGAGAGTCCGCCTGCCGACGCAGGGGACACGGGTTCGTGCCCCGGTCCGGGAAGATCCCACATGCCGCGGAGTGGCTGGGCCCGTGAGCCATGGCCGCTGAGCCTGCGCGCCCAGAGCCTGTGCTCCGCAACGGGAGAGGCCACAACAGTGAGAGGCCCGCGTACCGCAAAACTAAATAGATAGATAGATAACTAAATAAATACATACATACATACATACATACATACATACATACATACATACATAGAAAGGGAAATGGATAAAAGCTCAACCTCAGGAATTATTAGACTCACGCAGATCTAATCTACAAAAAGTTTGCAACACACACCTGTCGACCGACGATCAGCAAAAATTCTACACACAGTCAATACTGAAGGGGTTTTAGGGAACTGTGTACCCTCTAGCTGCTGGCGAGATGTAAAGTGGTAACAGCCAATAAGAACAGACAGGAGCTGCCTTTAGAAGTAAAACTTGAGGTACCATTCAATCCAGCAGTCACACCACTGGGCCTCTCACCTGAGAAGACCAGAAGCGAGAAGACCCGGGCTGCAACAGCTGCACTGAGGCCTTATTCACAATAGCCAAGACGGTGAAGCTACCAAAATGTCCATCAACAGACGAATGGATGAAGAAGAAATGGTCCGTGTACACAATGGAATATTAACCACGGAAAACAATGAAACACTGCTCTTTGAGGCACCATAGATGAGCTTGGAGATAATCGCAGAACGTGCGGTAAGTCGGAAAGCCAAAGACCTACATCCTATGATATCACTTATAGGCGTTATGTAATAACTGACACAAATGAACATACTTGCACAGAGAAAGACACTCACAGGCTTACAAAACAACTATGCTTATCTAAAAGGAAAGGTGGGCGGAATGGATAAATTAAGATTAGCGTTACCATACGTATACAAATACATATTGTATACGTATACCAAAAAGACCGACCACGTAGCAAGGGAGGTGTACGGAACACTCTGTAATATTTCACATGGGAAGAGGATCTGTACATGAATAGACGTATACAATGTACAAATGAACCAGACTGTGTACACCTAGGACAAACGATATTCTAATCATTACCCCGATTCAAATGGTTTCAAAAACCAACCAGCAGTAATGCCACATAAACTTATGGGCGTTTCTCCTGGCACATGCCATTCTAATTTACAACCTAGGAACACGACTTCCAGAAAGGCTCTGCTGCCCTAGTACCCAGATTTGGGAACGGAGAAATGCTGCCGCCTTGTGGCCGTTTCCCAAAACAGCAGCTTTAAACCCAGTGCTAATGGTCATTAAATAGTCACCAAACGTGCAGGCCTGTAAATAACACCTGCCCTCCAAAACAATCCTGGGGTCCAACATCGACCAAAAATTCAAAAGAGGGCAACATTCCAAGAAAACGATTTCAAGAGGTATACTGTACCCCCACGTTTTTCTTTTCTTTTCTTTTCTTTTTAAGGAAAAGAAAACAGGCGTGCAAAAATGATGAATTTTAGGAATTTTTAAAGACACGCAAACCCAAATTACAAACACCTATCCGCTCACAGCACTCGGAATGGCCATTAGCAAAAATGCTGCAAACGATAAATGCTGAAGGGATTGTGGAGAACTGCGTACCCTCGGTTCTAAGGGGGACGTGGTAAGAGCCACTAATGAAGACACAGTGGAGGTGCTCTGAAAAGGGAAACACTGAGCTACTAGTCAATCAGTCACACCCGCTGCTGGGCCTATCACCTGAGAAAATGAGACTCAAAAGGCACAGGCTGGCAATCCTGCACCCCGGCAATACTTACCATAGCCGACACTTGGAAGCAACGAAAATGTCCATCAACAGAGGAGTGCACCAAGAAGAAGTGGTCCATGCACACGATGGAATATTGCTCCACTAGAAAATATGAATTCAAAAAACAAACATGAGTAAGGAGACATAAGCTTTGGGGGGTTTGTCAGGGCACATGGCAGTCTAATTGATATCTGAGGAACACCACTGGCAGGAAGGTCTGTCTCCCTAGGTACCAGAGTGGGCATCGTAGAAATGCTGCCGGCCTCTGGCCGATACCTGCAACAGCAGCTCGGAAATCTGTGCGAATGGTCACTTCATATGCACAAGTACTGCAGGGCTGCAAAGGAAACCTGCCCTCAAAATGTCCTGACGCAGGTAAAGGCCAAAATATTTCAAAATGTGGCACATATTTCAAGAAAACAATTTGAAGACGTAAGCTGTCATGACAGTTTGAAAAATAAAAGGACATGCCTCAGAGCTCAATTTCAAGGGATTATGAGACACATGCAAATCCAACCACAAAGAGCTATCAACTCACACCAGTCAGAATAACCATCAGCAAAGAAACTACAAACGATCAATGCTGAAGAGGTTGTGGAGCCATGCATACCCTCAGTCTCAAGTGGGACGTAACCTGGTAAGAGCCACTCCTGGGAACAGAATGGAGGTGCCTTTAAAAGGTACACATTCAGCTACTCTACGATCCAGCAGGCCCACTCCACGGCCTACAGCCTAAGGAGACAGAATTGGAAAGACACAGGCAGGAAATCTGCACTGCAGCAGTATTACCATAGCCAAGACATGGAAGCAACCAAAAGTCCATCAACAGATGAGTGGACAAAGAAGAACTGCTACGTGTAGAGATGGAATATTAGCTTGGGGAAGAAAATGAATCAATGCCACTCGTAGCACCACAGATGAGTCTAGAGGTGATCACGCAGCTTGCAGTAAGCGAGAAAGCGAAAGACACCTAACGTATGATACCACTTATAGGGGTTACCTAAAAATCGATACCAGTGAAGATATTTCCACAGAGACATCCAATCACAGATTCATTAAGCAAACTTATGGTTCACCAGATGGAAAGGTGTGAGGATTGGATACATTAGGACATTGGGGTTAACAGAGATACACAAACACATGTGAAATACAAAGTCGCCACGGACCTACGGCATACCAAGAGGAGACTACTCAACATTGTGTCATAAGCTACATGGGAGAAGGACCCGAAGAAGAACAGATATATGTATACGTGTGAAACAACCACATCTTGCACACCTAGAACAAGCAAAACATCGTAATCAAATCTGCTCTGATACAAAATAAAAATTAAATTTAAAAAACGAACAGCAAGTAATGAGACATAAACGTAAGGGGCTTTTTCCTGGCGCACTCCATTCTAATTTACAATTTACAACGCCACTTCCATTATGGCTCTGTTGCCCTAGTAACCAGATTTGGTAAGGAGAAGTGCTGCCGCCTTCTGGCCGTTTCCCACAACAGCGCTAATGGTCACTTAATATTCAAAATAATTGCAGGCCAGTAAATGACACCTGCCATCAAAAAAAAAAAAAAAAAAAAATCCTGGGGTCGTAAATCGACCAGAAAATTCAAAAGACGTCAACATTTCAAGAGGCATGTTTTACGCCCATTCTGTCTTCTTTGTTCCTTTAAAATAAAAGGGGATTTAAAAATGCTCAACATCAGCAATTAATAAAGCCATGCAAATCCAATCTACAGAAATGCTCACCTCACAGCCGTCAGAATGCTCTTCAGCAAAACGTCTACAAAGAATAAATGCTGAAGGGGTTTCAGGAAACTGTGTACCCACTAGCTGCTGGGGGGATGTAAACTGGTAACAGCCGGCAGGGAGAACATAATGGAGGTGCGTTTAAGGGTAAAAACTGAGCTACCATGTGATCTGGTAGGTCCTTTGACGCGCCTATCACCTGAGCAGAGCAGAATGGAAGAGACACAGGCTGGCAATCCTGCACGGCAGAAACATTTAATATAGCCAAGACTTGGAAGAAACCAAAATGTCCAGCAACAGAAAAATGCACAAAGAGGAAGTGGTCCATGTCAACAGTGGAATATTAGCCACGGAAAACAATGAAACAGTGCCGTTTGCACCACCATATAAGGACCTAGAGATAACCACCCCACTTGAAGTAAGAAAGAAACTGAAAGACAGATATCCTATGACATCACTTATAGGTGTTACCTAAAAATTGATACTCATGAACTTATTTCCAAGAGAAGGAAGAGCATGGATTAAGAAAACAAAATTACGTTTAGCCGAATGGAAAGGTGAAAGGAATGTATGAATTATGATATGGGGGTTAACAGACATGTACTAATACAGATGAAATATATAACCACAAAATACCTATGGAACGCCAAGAGGTCTACTCAACACTCTATAATAACCTACACGGGAAAGGATCCAAAGAGGAATAGACGGATACGTTGATATGATGAACCAGATTCTGTACGCTTAGGAGAAAGTGCATTTTTTTTTTTATCAAATTTGCTCTGATACCTAAAAAAAATTTAATTTAAAAAACAAGAAGTAGGAGGTATAAGCTCTTGGGGGTTTGCCCTGGCACATTCCCCTCTAACCTGCAGGCTACTAACACGATTTCCCGGAAAGCGCTGTCGCCCAGGAACCCAGAGCTGCAAAGGTAGAAATGCTGCCGCCTTGTGGCCCTTTCCCGGAAGAGCGGCTTTAAGCCCGCAGCTAATGGTCACTTAATAGTCACAAGGACTCAGGGCCGTAAAGGACACCTGCCCTAAAATATTGTGCTGAGGTAGGGAACGGACAAAAAAATTCAAAACAGGGGCTTCCCTGGTGGCGCAGTGGTTGAGAGTCCGCCTGCCGACGCAGGGGACACGGGTTCGTGCCCCGGTCCGGGAAGATCCCACATGCCGCGGAGTGGCTGGGCCCGTGAGCCATGGCCGCTGAGCCTGCGCGCCCAGAGCCTGTGCTCCGCAACGGGAGAGGCCACAACAGTGAGAGGCCCGCGTACCGCAAAACTAAATAGATAGATAGATAACTAAATAAATACATACATACATACATACATACATACATACATAGAAAGGGAAATGGATAAAAGCTCAACCTCAGGAATTATTAGACTCACGCAGATCTAATCTACAAAAAGTTTGCAACACACACCTGTCGACCGACGATCAGCAAAAATTCTACACACAGTCAATACTGAAGGGGTTTTAGGGAACTGTGTACCCTCTAGCTGCTGGCGAGATGTAAAGTGGTAACAGCCAATAAGAACAGACAGGAGCTGCCTTTAGAAGTAAAACTTGAGGTACCATTCAATCCAGCAGTCACACCACTGGGCCTCTCACCTGAGAAGACCAGAAGCGAGAAGACCCGGGCTGCAACAGCTGCACTGAGGCCTTATTCACAATAGCCAAGACGGTGAAGCTACCAAAATGTCCATCAACAGACGAATGGATGAAGAAGAAATGGTCCGTGTACACAATGGAATATTAACCACGGAAAACAATGAAACACTGCTCTTTGAGGCACCATAGATGAGCTTGGAGATAATCGCAGAACGTGCGGTAAGTCGGAAAGCCAAAGACCTACATCCTATGATATCACTTATAGGCGTTATGTAATAACTGACACAAATGAACATACTTGCACAGAGAAAGACACTCACAGGCTTACAAAACAACTATGCTTATCTAAAAGGAAAGGTGGGCGGAATGGATAAATTAAGATTAGCGTTACCATACGTATACAAATACATATTGTATACGTATACCAAAAAGACCGACCACGTAGCAAGGGAGGTGTACGGAACACTCTGTAATATTTCACATGGGAAGAGGATCTGTACATGAATAGACGTATACAATGTACAAATGAACCAGACTGTGTACACCTAGGACAAACGATATTCTAATCATTACCCCGATTCAAATGGTTTCAAAAACCAACCAGCAGTAATGCCACATAAACTTATGGGCGTTTCTCCTGGCACATGCCATTCTAATTTACAACCTAGGAACACGACTTCCAGAAAGGCTCTGCTGCCCTAGTACCCAGATTTGGGAACGGAGAAATGCTGCCGCCTTGTGGCCGTTTCCCAAAACAGCAGCTTTAAACCCAGTGCTAATGGTCATTAAATAGTCACCAAACGTGCAGGCCTGTAAATAACACCTGCCCTCCAAAACAATCCTGGGGTCCAACATCGACCAAAAATTCAAAAGAGGGCAACATTCCAAGAAAACGATTTCAAGAGGTATACTGTACCCCCACGTTTTTCTTTTCTTTTCTTTTCTTTTTAAGGAAAAGAAAACAGGCGTGCAAAAATGATGAATTTTAGGAATTTTTAAAGACACGCAAACCCAAATTACAAACACCTATCCGCTCACAGCACTCGGAATGGCCATTAGCAAAAATGCTGCAAACGATAAATGCTGAAGGGATTGTGGAGAACTGCGTACCCTCGGTTCTAAGGGGGACGTGGTAAGAGCCACTAATGAAGACACAGTGGAGGTGCTCTGAAAAGGGAAACACTGAGCTACTAGTCAATCAGTCACACCCGCTGCTGGGCCTATCACCTGAGAAAATGAGACTCAAAAGGCACAGGCTGGCAATCCTGCACCCCGGCAATACTTACCATAGCCGACACTTGGAAGCAACGAAAATGTCCATCAACAGAGGAGTGCACCAAGAAGAAGTGGTCCATGCACACGATGGAATATTGCTCCACTAGAAAATATGAATTCAAAAAACAAACATGAGTAAGGAGACATAAGCTTTGGGGGGTTTGTCAGGGCACATGGCAGTCTAATTGATATCTGAGGAACACCACTGGCAGGAAGGTCTGTCTCCCTAGGTACCAGAGTGGGCATCGTAGAAATGCTGCCGGCCTCTGGCCGATACCTGCAACAGCAGCTCGGAAATCTGTGCGAATGGTCACTTCATATGCACAAGTACTGCAGGGCTGCAAAGGAAACCTGCCCTCAAAATGTCCTGACGCAGGTAAAGGCCAAAATATTTCAAAATGTGGCACATATTTCAAGAAAACAATTTGAAGACGTAAGCTGTCATGACAGTTTGAAAAATAAAAGGACATGCCTCAGAGCTCAATTTCAAGGGATTATGAGACACATGCAAATCCAACCACAAAGAGCTATCAACTCACACCAGTCAGAATAACCATCAGCAAAGAAACTACAAACGATCAATGCTGAAGAGGTTGTGGAGCCATGCATACCCTCAGTCTCAAGTGGGACGTAACCTGGTAAGAGCCACTCCTGGGAACAGAATGGAGGTGCCTTTAAAAGGTACACATTCAGCTACTCTACGATCCAGCAGGCCCACTCCACGGCCTACAGCCTAAGGAGACAGAATTGGAAAGACACAGGCAGGAAATCTGCACTGCAGCAGTATTACCATAGCCAAGGCGTGGAAGCAACCAAAAGTCCATCAACAGATGAGTGGACAAAGAAGAACTGCTACGTGTAGAGATGGAATATTAGCTTGGGGAAGAAAATGAATCAATGCCACTCGTAGCACCACAGATGAGTCTAGAGGTGATCACGCAGCTTGCAGTAAGCGAGAAAGCGAAAGACACCTAACGTATGATACCACTTATAGGGGTTACCTAAAAATCGATACCAGTGAAGATATTTCCACAGAGACATCCAATCACAGATTCATTAAGCAAACTTATGGTTCACCAGATGGAAAGGTGTGAGGATTGGATACATTAGGACATTGGGGTTAACAGAGATACACAAACACATGTGAAATACAAAGTCGCCACGGACCTACGGCATACCAAGAGGAGACTACTCAACATTGTGTCATAAGCTACATGGGAGAAGGACCCGAAGAAGAACAGATATATGTATACGTGTGAAACAACCACATCTTGCACACCTAGAACAAGCAAAACATCGTAATCAAATCTGCTCTGATACAAAATAAAAATTAAATTTAAAAAACGAACAGCAAGTAATGAGACATAAACGTAAGGGGCTTTTTCCTGGCGCACTCCATTCTAATTTACAATTTACAACGCCACTTCCATTATGGCTCTGTTGCCCTAGTAACCAGATTTGGTAAGGAGAAGTGCTGCCGCCTTCTGGCCGTTTCCCACAACAGCGCTAATGGTCACTTAATATTCAAAATAATTGCAGGCCAGTAAATGACACCTGCCATCAAAAAAAAAAAAAAAAAAAATCCTGGGGTCGTAAATCGACCAGAAAATTCAAAAGACGTCAACATTTCAAGAGGCATGTTTTACGCCCATTCTGTCTTCTTTGTTCCTTTAAAATAAAAGGGGATTTAAAAATGCTCAACATCAGCAATTAATAAAGCCATGCAAATCCAATCTACAGAAATGCTCACCTCACAGCCGTCAGAATGCTCTTCAGCAAAACGTCTACAAAGAATAAATGCTGAAGGGGTTTCAGGAAACTGTGTACCCACTAGCTGCTGGGGGGATGTAAACTGGTAACAGCCGGCAGGGAGAACATAATGGAGGTGCGTTTAAGGGTAAAAACTGAGCTACCATGTGATCTGGTAGGTCCTTTGACGCGCCTATCACCTGAGCAGAGCAGAATGGAAGAGACACAGGCTGGCAATCCTGCACGGCAGAAACATTTAATATAGCCAAGACTTGGAAGAAACCAAAATGTCCAGCAACAGGAAAATGCACAAAGAGGAAGTGGTCCATGTCAACAGTGGAATATTAGCCACGGAAAACAATGAAACAGTGCCGTTTGCACCACCATATAAGGACCTAGAGATAACCACCCCACTTGAAGTAAGAAAGAAACTGAAAGACAGATATCCTATGACATCACTTATAGGTGTTACCTAAAAATTGATACTCATGAACTTATTTCCAAGAGAAGGAAGAGCATGGATTAAGAAAACAAAATTACGTTTAGCCGAATGGAAAGGTGAAAGGAATGTATGAATTATGATATGGGGGTTAACAGACATGTACTAATACAGATGAAATATATAACCACAAAATACCTATGGAACGCCAAGAGGTCTACTCAACACTCTATAATAACCTACACGGGAAAGGATCCAAAGAGGAATAGACGGATACGTTGATATGATGAACCAGATTCTGTACGCTTAGGAGAAAGTGCATTTTTTTTTTTATCAAATTTGCTCTGATACCTAAAAAAAATTTAATTTAAAAAACAAGAAGTAGGAGGTATAAGCTCTTGGGGGTTTGCCCTGGCACATTCCCCTCTAACCTGCAGGCTACTAACACGATTTCCCGGAAAGCGCTGTCGCCCAGGAACCCAGAGCTGCAAAGGCAGAAATGCTGCCGCCTTGTGGCCCTTTCCCGGAAGAGCGGCTTTAAGCCCGCAGCTAATGGTCACTTAATAGTCACAAGGACTCAGGGCCGTAAAGGACACCTGCCCTAAAATATTGTGCTGAGGTAGGGAACGGACAAAAAAATTCAAAACAGGGGCTTCCCTGGTGGCGCAGTGGTTGAGAGTCCGCCTGCCGACGCAGGGGACACGGGTTCGTGCCCCGGTCCGGGAAGATCCCACATGCCGCGGAGTGGCTGGGCCCGTGAGCCATGGCCGCTGAGCCTGCGCGCCCAGAGCCTGTGCTCCGCAACGGGAGAGGCCACAACAGTGAGAGGCCCGCGTACCGCAAAACTAAATAGATAGATAGATAACTAAATAAATAAATACATACATACATACATACATACATAGAAAGGGAAATGGATAAAAGCTCAACCTCAGGAATTATTAGACTCACGCAGATCTAATCTACAAAAAGTTTGCAACACACACCTGTCGACCGACGATCAGCAAAAATTCTACACACAGTCAATACTGAAGGGGTTTTAGGGAACTGTGTACCCTCTAGCTGCTGGCGAGATGTAAAGTGGTAACAGCCAATAAGAACAGACAGGAGCTGCCTTTAGAAGTAAAACTTGAGGTACCATTCAATCCAGCAGTCACACCACTGGGCCTCTCACCTGAGAAGACCAGAAGCGAGAAGACCCGGGCTGCAACAGCTGCACTGAGGCCTTATTCACAATAGCCAAGACGGTGAAGCTACCAAAATGTCCATCAACAGACGAATGGATGAAGAAGAAATGGTCCGTGTACACAATGGAATATTAACCACGGAAAACAATGAAACACTGCTCTTTGAGGCACCATAGATGAGCTTGGAGATAATCGCAGAACGTGCGGTAAGTCGGAAAGCCAAAGACCTACATCCTATGATATCACTTATAGGCGTTATGTAATAACTGACACAAATGAACATACTTGCACAGAGAAAGACACTCACAGGCTTACAAAACAACTATGCTTATCTAAAAGGAAAGGTGGGCGGAATGGATAAATTAAGATTAGCGTTACCATACGTATACAAATACATATTGTATACGTATACCAAAAAGACCGACCACGTAGCAAGGGAGGTGTACGGAACACTCTGTAATATTTCACATGGGAAGAGGATCTGTACATGAATAGACGTATACAATGTACAAATGAACCAGACTGTGTACACCTAGGACAAACGATATTCTAATCATTACCCCGATTCAAATGGTTTCAAAAACCAACCAGCAGTAATGCCACATAAACTTATGGGCGTTTCTCCTGGCACATGCCATTCTAATTTACAACCTAGGAACACGACTTCCAGAAAGGCTCTGCTGCCCTAGTACCCAGATTTGGGAACGGAGAAATGCTGCCGCCTTGTGGCCGTTTCCCAAAACAGCAGCTTTAAACCCAGTGCTAATGGTCATTAAATAGTCACCAAACGTGCAGGCCTGTAAATAACACCTGCCCTCCAAAACAATCCTGGGGTCCAACATCGACCAAAAATTCAAAAGAGGGCAACATTCCAAGAAAACGATTTCAAGAGGTATACTGTACCCCCACGTTTTTCTTTTCTTTTCTTTTCTTTTTAAGGAAAAGAAAACAGGCGTGCAAAAATGATGAATTTTAGGAATTTTTAAAGACACGCAAACCCAAATTACAAACACCTATCCGCTCACAGCACTCGGAATGGCCATTAGCAAAAATGCTGCAAACGATAAATGCTGAAGGGATTGTGGAGAACTGCGTACCCTCGGTTCTAAGGGGGACGTGGTAAGAGCCACTAATGAAGACACAGTGGAGGTGCTCTGAAAAGGGAAACACTGAGCTACTAGTCAATCAGTCACACCCGCTGCTGGGCCTATCACCTGAGAAAATGAGACTCAAAAGGCACAGGCTGGCAATCCTGCACCCCGGCAATACTTACCATAGCCGACACTTGGAAGCAACGAAAATGTCCATCAACAGAGGAGTGCACCAAGAAGAAGTGGTCCATGCACACGATGGAATATTGCTCCACTAGAAAATATGAATTCAAAAAACAAACATGAGTAAGGAGACATAAGCTTTGGGGGGTTTGTCAGGGCACATGGCAGTCTAATTGATATCTGAGGAACACCACTGGCAGGAAGGTCTGTCTCCCTAGGTACCAGAGTGGGCATCGTAGAAATGCTGCCGGCCTCTGGCCGATACCTGCAACAGCAGCTCGGAAATCTGTGCGAATGGTCACTTCATATGCACAAGTACTGCAGGGCTGCAAAGGAAACCTGCCCTCAAAATGTCCTGACGCAGGTAAAGGCCAAAATATTTCAAAATGTGGCACATATTTCAAGAAAACAATTTGAAGACGTAAGCTGTCATGACAGTTTGAAAAATAAAAGGACATGCCTCAGAGCTCAATTTCAAGGGATTATGAGACACATGCAAATCCAACCACAAAGAGCTATCAACTCACACCAGTCAGAATAACCATCAGCAAAGAAACTACAAACGATCAATGCTGAAGAGGTTGTGGAGCCATGCATACCCTCAGTCTCAAGTGGGACGTAACCTGGTAAGAGCCACTCCTGGGAACAGAATGGAGGTGCCTTTAAAAGGTACACATTCAGCTACTCTACGATCCAGCAGGCCCACTCCACGGCCTACAGCCTAAGGAGACAGAATTGGAAAGACACAGGCAGGAAATCTGCACTGCAGCAGTATTACCATAGCCAAGACATGGAAGCAACCAAAAGTCCATCAACAGATGAGTGGACAAAGAAGAACTGCTACGTGTAGAGATGGAATATTAGCTTGGGGAAGAAAATGAATCAATGCCACTCGTAGCACCACAGATGAGTCTAGAGGTGATCACGCAGCTTGCAGTAAGCGAGAAAGCGAAAGACACCTAACGTATGATACCACTTATAGGGGTTACCTAAAAATCGATACCAGTGAAGATATTTCCACAGAGACATCCAATCACAGATTCATTAAGCAAACTTATGGTTCACCAGATGGAAAGGTGTGAGGATTGGATACATTAGGACATTGGGGTTAACAGAGATACACAAACACATGTGAAATACAAAGTCGCCACGGACCTACGGCATACCAAGAGGAGACTACTCAACATTGTGTCATAAGCTACATGGGAGAAGGACCCGAAGAAGAACAGATATATGTATACGTGTGAAACAACCACATCTTGCACACCTAGAACAAGCAAAACATCGTAATCAAATCTGCTCTGATACAAAATAAAAATTAAATTTAAAAAACGAACAGCAAGTAATGAGACATAAACGTAAGGGGCTTTTTCCTGGCGCACTCCATTCTAATTTACAATTTACAACGCCACTTCCATTATGGCTCTGTTGCCCTAGTAACCAGATTTGGTAAGGAGAAGTGCTGCCGCCTTCTGGCCGTTTCCCACAACAGCGCTAATGGTCACTTAATATTCAAAATAATTGCAGGCCAGTAAATGACACCTGCCATCAAAAAAAAAAAAAAAAAAAATCCTGGGGTCGTAAATCGACCAGAAAATTCAAAAGACGTCAACATTTCAAGAGGCATGTTTTACGCCCATTCTGTCTTCTTTGTTCCTTTAAAATAAAAGGGGATTTAAAAATGCTCAACATCAGCAATTAATAAAGCCATGCAAATCCAATCTACAGAAATGCTCACCTCACAGCCGTCAGAATGCTCTTCAGCAAAACGTCTACAAAGAATAAATGCTGAAGGGGTTTCAGGAAACTGTGTACCCACTAGCTGCTGGGGGGATGTAAACTGGTAACAGCCGGCAGGGAGAACATAATGGAGGTGCGTTTAAGGGTAAAAACTGAGCTACCATGTGATCTGGTAGGTCCTTTGACGCGCCTATCACCTGAGCAGAGCAGAATGGAAGAGACACAGGCTGGCAATCCTGCACGGCAGAAACATTTAATATAGCCAAGACTTGGAAGAAACCAAAATGTCCAGCAACAGAAAAATGCACAAAGAGGAAGTGGTCCATGTCAACAGTGGAATATTAGCCACGGAAAACAATGAAACAGTGCCGTTTGCACCACCATATAAGGACCTAGAGATAACCACCCCACTTGAAGTAAGAAAGAAACTGAAAGACAGATATCCTATGACATCACTTATAGGTGTTACCTAAAAATTGATACTCATGAACTTATTTCCAAGAGAAGGAAGAGCATGGATTAAGAAAACAAAATTACGTTTAGCCGAATGGAAAGGTGAAAGGAATGTATGAATTATGATATGGGGGTTAACAGACATGTACTAATACAGATGAAATATATAACCACAAAATACCTATGGAACGCCAAGAGGTCTACTCAACACTCTATAATAACCTACACGGGAAAGGATCCAAAGAGGAATAGACGGATACGTTGATATGATGAACCAGATTCTGTACGCTTAGGAGAAAGTGCATTTTTTTTTTATCAAATTTGCTCTGATACCTAAAAAAAATTTAATTTAAAAAACAAGAAGTAGGAGGTATAAGCTCTTGGGGGTTTGCCCTGGCACATTCCCCTCTAACCTGCAGGCTACTAACACGATTTCCCGGAAAGCGCTGTCGCCCAGGAACCCAGAGCTGCAAAGGTAGAAATGCTGCCGCCTTGTGGCCCTTTCCCGGAAGAGCGGCTTTAAGCCCGCAGCTAATGGTCACTTAATAGTCACAAGGACTCAGGGCCGTAAAGGACACCTGCCCTAAAATATTGTGCTGAGGTAGGGAACGGACAAAAAAATTCAAAACAGGGGCTTCCCTGGTGGCGCAGTGGTTGAGAGTCCGCCTGCCGACGCAGGGGACACGGGTTCGTGCCCCGGTCCGGGAAGATCCCACATGCCGCGGAGTGGCTGGGCCCGTGAGCCATGGCCGCTGAGCCTGCGCGCCCAGAGCCTGTGCTCCGCAACGGGAGAGGCCACAACAGTGAGAGGCCCGCGTACCGCAAAACTAAATAGATAGATAGATAACTAAATAAATACATACATACATACATACATACATACATAGAAAGGGAAATGGATAAAAGCTCAACCTCAGGAATTATTAGACTCACGCAGATCTAATCTACAAAAAGTTTGCAACACACACCTGTCGACCGACGATCAGCAAAAATTCTACACACAGTCAATACTGAAGGGGTTTTAGGGAACTGTGTACCCTCTAGCTGCTGGCGAGATGTAAAGTGGTAACAGCCAATAAGAACAGACAGGAGCTGCCTTTAGAAGTAAAACTTGAGGTACCATTCAATCCAGCAGTCACACCACTGGGCCTCTCACCTGAGAAGACCAGAAGCGAGAAGACCCGGGCTGCAACAGCTGCACTGAGGCCTTATTCACAATAGCCAAGACGGTGAAGCTACCAAAATGTCCATCAACAGACGAATGGATGAAGAAGAAATGGTCCGTGTACACAATGGAATATTAACCACGGAAAACAATGAAACACTGCTCTTTGAGGCACCATAGATGAGCTTGGAGATAATCGCAGAACGTGCGGTAAGTCGGAAAGCCAAAGACCTACATCCTATGATATCACTTATAGGCGTTATGTAATAACTGACACAAATGAACATACTTGCACAGAGAAAGACACTCACAGGCTTACAAAACAACTATGCTTATCTAAAAGGAAAGGTGGGCGGAATGGATAAATTAAGATTAGCGTTACCATACGTATACAAATACATATTGTATACGTATACCAAAAAGACCGACCACGTAGCAAGGGAGGTGTACGGAACACTCTGTAATATTTCACATGGGAAGAGGATCTGTACATGAATAGACGTATACAATGTACAAATGAACCAGACTGTGTACACCTAGGACAAACGATATTCTAATCATTACCCCGATTCAAATGGTTTCAAAAACCAACCAGCAGTAATGCCACATAAACTTATGGGCGTTTCTCCTGGCACATGCCATTCTAATTTACAACCTAGGAACACGACTTCCAGAAAGGCTCTGCTGCCCTAGTACCCAGATTTGGGAACGGAGAAATGCTGCCGCCTTGTGGCCGTTTCCCAAAACAGCAGCTTTAAACCCAGTGCTAATGGTCATTAAATAGTCACCAAACGTGCAGGCCTGTAAATAACACCTGCCCTCCAAAACAATCCTGGGGTCCAACATCGACCAAAAATTCAAAAGAGGGCAACATTCCAAGAAAACGATTTCAAGAGGTATACTGTACCCCCACGTTTTTCTTTTCTTTTCTTTTCTTTTTAAGGAAAAGAAAACAGGCGTGCAAAAATGATGAATTTTAGGAATTTTTAAAGACACGCAAACCCAAATTACAAACACCTATCCGCTCACAGCACTCGGAATGGCCATTAGCAAAAATGCTGCAAACGATAAATGCTGAAGGGATTGTGGAGAACTGCGTACCCTCGGTTCTAAGGGGGACGTGGTAAGAGCCACTAATGAAGACACAGTGGAGGTGCTCTGAAAAGGGAAACACTGAGCTACTAGTCAATCAGTCACACCCGCTGCTGGGCCTATCACCTGAGAAAATGAGACTCAAAAGGCACAGGCTGGCAATCCTGCACCCCGGCAATACTTACCATAGCCGACACTTGGAAGCAACGAAAATGTCCATCAACAGAGGAGTGCACCAAGAAGAAGTGGTCCATGCACACGATGGAATATTGCTCCACTAGAAAATATGAATTCAAAAAACAAACATGAGTAAGGAGACATAAGCTTTGGGGGGTTTGTCAGGGCACATGGCAGTCTAATTGATATCTGAGGAACACCACTGGCAGGAAGGTCTGTCTCCCTAGGTACCAGAGTGGGCATCGTAGAAATGCTGCCGGCCTCTGGCCGATACCTGCAACAGCAGCTCGGAAATCTGTGCGAATGGTCACTTCATATGCACAAGTACTGCAGGGCTGCAAAGGAAACCTGCCCTCAAAATGTCCTGACGCAGGTAAAGGCCAAAATATTTCAAAATGTGGCACATATTTCAAGAAAACAATTTGAAGACGTAAGCTGTCATGACAGTTTGAAAAATAAAAGGACATGCCTCAGAGCTCAATTTCAAGGGATTATGAGACACATGCAAATCCAACCACAAAGAGCTATCAACTCACACCAGTCAGAATAACCATCAGCAAAGAAACTACAAACGATCAATGCTGAAGAGGTTGTGGAGCCATGCATACCCTCAGTCTCAAGTGGGACGTAACCTGGTAAGAGCCACTCCTGGGAACAGAATGGAGGTGCCTTTAAAAGGTACACATTCAGCTACTCTACGATCCAGCAGGCCCACTCCACGGCCTACAGCCTAAGGAGACAGAATTGGAAAGACACAGGCAGGAAATCTGCACTGCAGCAGTATTACCATAGCCAAGACATGGAAGCAACCAAAAGTCCATCAACAGATGAGTGGACAAAGAAGAACTGCTACGTGTAGAGATGGAATATTAGCTTGGGGAAGAAAATGAATCAATGCCACTCGTAGCACCACAGATGAGTCTAGAGGTGATCACGCAGCTTGCAGTAAGCGAGAAAGCGAAAGACACCTAACGTATGATACCACTTATAGGGGTTACCTAAAAATCGATACCAGTGAAGATATTTCCACAGAGACATCCAATCACAGATTCATTAAGCAAACTTATGGTTCACCAGATGGAAAGGTGTGAGGATTGGATACATTAGGACATTGGGGTTAACAGAGATACACAAACACATGTGAAATACAAAGTCGCCACGGACCTACGGCATACCAAGAGGAGACTACTCAACATTGTGTCATAAGCTACATGGGAGAAGGACCCGAAGAAGAACAGATATATGTATACGTGTGAAACAACCACATCTTGCACACCTAGAACAAGCAAAACATCGTAATCAAATCTGCTCTGATACAAAATAAAAATTAAATTTAAAAAACGAACAGCAAGTAATGAGACATAAACGTAAGGGGCTTTTTCCTGGCGCACTCCATTCTAATTTACAATTTACAACGCCACTTCCATTATGGCTCTGTTGCCCTAGTAACCAGATTTGGTAAGGAGAAGTGCTGCCGCCTTCTGGCCGTTTCCCACAACAGCGCTAATGGTCACTTAATATTCAAAATAATTGCAGGCCAGTAAATGACACCTGCCATCAAAAAAAAAAAAAAAAAAAATCCTGGGGTCGTAAATCGACCAGAAAATTCAAAAGACGTCAACATTTCAAGAGGCATGTTTTACGCCCATTCTGTCTTCTTTGTTCCTTTAAAATAAAAGGGGATTTAAAAATGCTCAACATCAGCAATTAATAAAGCCATGCAAATCCAATCTACAGAAATGCTCACCTCACAGCCGTCAGAATGCTCTTCAGCAAAACGTCTACAAAGAATAAATGCTGAAGGGGTTTCAGGAAACTGTGTACCCACTAGCTGCTGGGGGGATGTAAACTGGTAACAGCCGGCAGGGAGAACATAATGGAGGTGCGTTTAAGGGTAAAAACTGAGCTACCATGTGATCTGGTAGGTCCTTTGACGCGCCTATCACCTGAGCAGAGCAGAATGGAAGAGACACAGGCTGGCAATCCTGCACGGCAGAAACATTTAATATAGCCAAGACTTGGAAGAAACCAAAATGTCCAGCAACAGAAAAATGCACAAAGAGGAAGTGGTCCATGTCAACAGTGGAATATTAGCCACGGAAAACAATGAAACAGTGCCGTTTGCACCACCATATAAGGACCTAGAGATAACCACCCCACTTGAAGTAAGAAAGAAACTGAAAGACAGATATCCTATGACATCACTTATAGGTGTTACCTAAAAATTGATACTCATGAACTTATTTCCAAGAGAAGGAAGAGCATGGATTAAGAAAACAAAATTACGTTTAGCCGAATGGAAAGGTGAAAGGAATGTATGAATTATGATATGGGGGTTAACAGACATGTACTAATACAGATGAAATATATAACCACAAAATACCTATGGAACGCCAAGAGGTCTACTCAACACTCTATAATAACCTACACGGGAAAGGATCCAAAGAGGAATAGACGGATACGTTGATATGATGAACCAGATTCTGTACGCTTAGGAGAAAGTGCATTTTTTTTTTATCAAATTTGCTCTGATACCTAAAAAAAATTTAATTTAAAAAACAAGAAGTAGGAGGTATAAGCTCTTGGGGGTTTGCCCTGGCACATTCCCCTCTAACCTGCAGGCTACTAACACGATTTCCCGGAAAGCGCTGTCGCCCAGGAACCCAGAGCTGCAAAGGTAGAAATGCTGCCGCCTTGTGGCCCTTTCCCGGAAGAGCGGCTTTAAGCCCGCAGCTAATGGTCACTTAATAGTCACAAGGACTCAGGGCCGTAAAGGACACCTGCCCTAAAATATTGTGCTGAGGTAGGGAACGGACAAAAAAATTCAAAACAGGGGCTTCCCTGGTGGCGCAGTGGTTGAGAGTCCGCCTGCCGACGCAGGGGACACGGGTTCGTGCCCCGGTCCGGGAAGATCCCACATGCCGCGGAGTGGCTGGGCCCGTGAGCCATGGCCGCTGAGCCTGCGCGCCCAGAGCCTGTGCTCCGCAACGGGAGAGGCCACAACAGTGAGAGGCCCGCGTACCGCAAAACTAAATAGATAGATAGATAACTAAATAAATACATACATACATACATACATACATACATAGAAAGGGAAATGGATAAAAGCTCAACCTCAGGAATTATTAGACTCACGCAGATCTAATCTACAAAAAGTTTGCAACACACACCTGTCGACCGACGATCAGCAAAAATTCTACACACAGTCAATACTGAAGGGGTTTTAGGGAACTGTGTACCCTCTAGCTGCTGGCGAGATGTAAAGTGGTAACAGCCAATAAGAACAGACAGGAGCTGCCTTTAGAAGTAAAACTTGAGGTACCATTCAATCCAGCAGTCACACCACTGGGCCTCTCACCTGAGAAGACCAGAAGCGAGAAGACCCGGGCTGCAACAGCTGCACTGAGGCCTTATTCACAATAGCCAAGACGGTGAAGCTACCAAAATGTCCATCAACAGACGAATGGATGAAGAAGAAATGGTCCGTGTACACAATGGAATATTAACCACGGAAAACAATGAAACACTGCTCTTTGAGGCACCATAGATGAGCTTGGAGATAATCGCAGAACGTGCGGTAAGTCGGAAAGCCAAAGACCTACATCCTATGATATCACTTATAGGCGTTATGTAATAACTGACACAAATGAACATACTTGCACAGAGAAAGACACTCACAGGCTTACAAAACAACTATGCTTATCTAAAAGGAAAGGTGGGCGGAATGGATAAATTAAGATTAGCGTTACCATACGTATACAAATACATATTGTATACGTATACCAAAAAGACCGACCACGTAGCAAGGGAGGTGTACGGAACACTCTGTAATATTTCACATGGGAAGAGGATCTGTACATGAATAGACGTATACAATGTACAAATGAACCAGACTGTGTACACCTAGGACAAACGATATTCTAATCATTACCCCGATTCAAATGGTTTCAAAAACCAACCAGCAGTAATGCCACATAAACTTATGGGCGTTTCTCCTGGCACATGCCATTCTAATTTACAACCTAGGAACACGACTTCCAGAAAGGCTCTGCTGCCCTAGTACCCAGATTTGGGAACGGAGAAATGCTGCCGCCTTGTGGCCGTTTCCCAAAACAGCAGCTTTAAACCCAGTGCTAATGGTCATTAAATAGTCACCAAACGTGCAGGCCTGTAAATAACACCTGCCCTCCAAAACAATCCTGGGGTCCCACATCGACCAAAAATTCAAAAGAGGGCAACATTCCAAGAAAACGATTTCAAGAGGTATACTGTACCCCCACGTTTTTCTTTTCTTTTCTTTTCTTTTTAAGGAAAAGAAAACAGGCGTGCAAAAATGATGAATTTTAGGAATTTTTAAAGACACGCAAACCCAAATTACAAACACCTATCCGCTCACAGCACTCGGAATGGCCATTAGCAAAAATGCTGCAAACGATAAATGCTGAAGGGATTGTGGAGAACTGCGTACCCTCGGTTCTAAGGGGGACGTGGTAAGAGCCACTAATGAAGACACAGTGGAGGTGCTCTGAAAAGGGAAACACTGAGCTACTAGTCAATCAGTCACACCCGCTGCTGGGCCTATCACCTGAGAAAATGAGACTCAAAAGGCACAGGCTGGCAATCCTGCACCCCGGCAATACTTACCATAGCCGACACTTGGAAGCAACGAAAATGTCCATCAACAGAGGAGTGCACCAAGAAGAAGTGGTCCATGCACACGATGGAATATTGCTCCACTAGAAAATATGAATTCAAAAAACAAACATGAGTAAGGAGACATAAGCTTTGGGGGGTTTGTCAGGGCACATGGCAGTCTAATTGATATCTGAGGAACACCACTGGCAGGAAGGTCTGTCTCCCTAGGTACCAGAGTGGGCATCGTAGAAATGCTGCCGGCCTCTGGCCGATACCTGCAACAGCAGCTCGGAAATCTGTGCGAATGGTCACTTCATATGCACAAGTACTGCAGGGCTGCAAAGGAAACCTGCCCTCAAAATGTCCTGACGCAGGTAAAGGCCAAAATATTTCAAAATGTGGCACATATTTCAAGAAAACAATTTGAAGACGTAAGCTGTCATGACAGTTTGAAAAATAAAAGGACATGCCTCAGAGCTCAATTTCAAGGGATTATGAGACACATGCAAATCCAACCACAAAGAGCTATCGACTCACACCAGTCAGAATAACCATCAGCAAAGAAACTACAAACGATCAATGCTGAAGAGGTTGTGGAGCCATGCATACCCTCAGTCTCAAGTGGGACGTAACCTGGTAAGAGCCACTCCTGGGAACAGAATGGAGGTGCCTTTAAAAGGTACACATTCAGCTACTCTACGATCCAGCAGGCCCACTCCACGGCCTACAGCCTAAGGAGACAGAATTGGAAAGACACAGGCAGGAAATCTGCACTGCAGCAGTACTACCATAGCCAAGGCGTGGAAGCAACCAAAAGTCCATCAACAGATGAGTGGACAAAGAAGAACTGCTACGTGTAGAGATGGAATATTAGCTTGGGGAAGAAAATGAATCAATGCCACTCGTAGCACCACAGATGAGTCTAGAGGTGATCACGCAGCTTGCAGTAAGCGAGAAAGCGAAAGACACCTAACGTATGATACCACTTATAGGGGTTACCTAAAAATCGATACCAGTGAAGATATTTCCACAGAGACATCCAATCACAGATTCATTAAGCAAACTTATGGTTCACCAGATGGAAAGGTGTGAGGATTGGATACATTAGGACATTGGGGTTAACAGAGATACACAAACACATGTGAAATACAAAGTCGCCACGGACCTACGGCATACCAAGAGGAGACTACTCAACATTGTGTCATAAGCTACATGGGAGAAGGACCCGAAGAAGAACAGATATATGTATACGTGTGAAACAACCACATCTTGCACACCTAGAACAAGCAAAACATCGTAATCAAATCTGCTCTGATACAAAATAAAAATTAAATTTAAAAAACGAACAGCAAGTAATGAGACATAAACGTAAGGGGCTTTTTCCTGGCGCACTCCATTCTAATTTACAATTTACAACGCCACTTCCATTATGGCTCTGTTGCCCTAGTAACCAGATTTGGTAAGGAGAAGTGCTGCCGCCTTCTGGCCGTTTCCCACAACAGCGCTAATGGTCACTTAATATTCAAAATAATTGCAGGCCAGTAAATGACACCTGCCATCAAAAAAAAAAAAAAAAAAAATCCTGGGGTCGTAAATCGACCAGAAAATTCAAAAGACGTCAACATTTCAAGAGGCATGTTTTACGCCCATTCTGTCTTCTTTGTTCCTTTAAAATAAAAGGGGATTTAAAAATGCTCAACATCAGCAATTAATAAAGCCATGCAAATCCAATCTACAGAAATGCTCACCTCACAGCCGTCAGAATGCTCTTCAGCAAAACGTCTACAAAGAATAAATGCTGAAGGGGTTTCAGGAAACTGTGTACCCACTAGCTGCTGGGGGGATGTAAACTGGTAACAGCCGGCAGGGAGAACATAATGGAGGTGCGTTTAAGGGTAAAAACTGAGCTACCATGTGATCTGGTAGGTCCTTTGACGCGCCTATCACCTGAGCAGAGCAGAATGGAAGAGACACAGGCTGGCAATCCTGCACGGCAGAAACATTTAATATAGCCAAGACTTGGAAGAAACCAAAATGTCCAGCAACAGAAAAATGCACAAAGAGGAAGTGGTCCATGTCAACAGTGGAATATTAGCCACGGAAAACAATGAAACAGTGCCGTTTGCACCACCATATAAGGACCTAGAGATAACCACCCCACTTGAAGTAAGAAAGAAACTGAAAGACAGATATCCTATGACATCACTTATAGGTGTTACCTAAAAATTGATACTCATGAACTTATTTCCAAGAGAAGGAAGAGCATGGATTAAGAAAACAAAATTACGTTTAGCCGAATGGAAAGGTGAAAGGAATGTATGAATTATGATATGGGGGTTAACAGACATGTACTAATACAGATGAAATATATAACCACAAAATACCTATGGAACGCCAAGAGGTCTACTCAACACTCTATAATAACCTACACGGGAAAGGATCCAAAGAGGAATAGACGGATACGTTGATATGATGAACCAGATTCTGTACGCTTAGGAGAAAGTGCATTTTTTTTTTATCAAATTTGCTCTGATACCTAAAAAAAATTTAATTTAAAAAACAAGAAGTAGGAGGTATAAGCTCTTGGGGGTTTGCCCTGGCACATTCCCCTCTAACCTGCAGGCTACTAACACGATTTCCCGGAAAGCGCTGTCGCCCAGGAACCCAGAGCTGCAAAGGTAGAAATGCTGCCGCCTTGTGGCCCTTTCCCGGAAGAGCGGCTTTAAGCCCGCAGCTAATGGTCACTTAATAGTCACAAGGACTCAGGGCCGTAAAGGACACCTGCCCTAAAATATTGTGCTGAGGTAGGGAACGGACAAAAAAATTCAAAACAGGGGCTTCCCTGGTGGCGCAGTGGTTGAGAGTCCGCCTGCCGACGCAGGGGACACGGGTTCGTGCCCCGGTCCGGGAAGATCCCACATGCCGCGGAGTGGCTGGGCCCGTGAGCCATGGCCGCTGAGCCTGCGCGCCCAGAGCCTGTGCTCCGCAACGGGAGAGGCCACAACAGTGAGAGGCCCGCGTACCGCAAAACTAAATAGATAGATAGATAACTAAATAAATACATACATACATACATACATACATACATAGAAAGGGAAATGGATAAAAGCTCAACCTCAGGAATTATTAGACTCACGCAGATCTAATCTACAAAAAGTTTGCAACACACACCTGTCGACCGACGATCAGCAAAAATTCTACACACAGTCAATACTGAAGGGGTTTTAGGGAACTGTGTACCCTCTAGCTGCTGGCGAGATGTAAAGTGGTAACAGCCAATAAGAACAGACAGGAGCTGCCTTTAGAAGTAAAACTTGAGGTACCATTCAATCCAGCAGTCACACCACTGGGCCTCTCACCTGAGAAGACCAGAAGCGAGAAGACCCGGGCTGCAACAGCTGCACTGAGGCCTTATTCACAATAGCCAAGACGGTGAAGCTACCAAAATGTCCATCAACAGACGAATGGATGAAGAAGAAATGGTCCGTGTACACAATGGAATATTAACCACGGAAAACAATGAAACACTGCTCTTTGAGGCACCATAGATGAGCTTGGAGATAATCGCAGAACGTGCGGTAAGTCGGAAAGCCAAAGACCTACATCCTATGATATCACTTATAGGCGTTATGTAATAACTGACACAAATGAACATACTTGCACAGAGAAAGACACTCACAGGCTTACAAAACAACTATGCTTATCTAAAAGGAAAGGTGGGCGGAATGGATAAATTAAGATTAGCGTTACCATACGTATACAAATACATATTGTATACGTATACCAAAAAGACCGACCACGTAGCAAGGGAGGTGTACGGAACACTCTGTAATATTTCACATGGGAAGAGGATCTGTACATGAATAGACGTATACAATGTACAAATGAACCAGACTGTGTACACCTAGGACAAACGATATTCTAATCATTACCCCGATTCAAATGGTTTCAAAAACCAACCAGCAGTAATGCCACATAAACTTATGGGCGTTTCTCCTGGCACATGCCATTCTAATTTACAACCTAGGAACACGACTTCCAGAAAGGCTCTGCTGCCCTAGTACCCAGATTTGGGAACGGAGAAATGCTGCCGCCTTGTGGCCGTTTCCCAAAACAGCAGCTTTAAACCCAGTGCTAATGGTCATTAAATAGTCACCAAACGTGCAGGCCTGTAAATAACACCTGCCCTCCAAAACAATCCTGGGGTCCAACATCGACCAAAAATTCAAAAGAGGGCAACATTCCAAGAAAACGATTTCAAGAGGTATACTGTACCCCCACGTTTTTCTTTTCTTTTCTTTTCTTTTTAAGGAAAAGAAAACAGGCGTGCAAAAATGATGAATTTTAGGAATTTTTAAAGACACGCAAACCCAAATTACAAACACCTATCCGCTCACAGCACTCGGAATGGCCATTAGCAAAAATGCTGCAAACGATAAATGCTGAAGGGATTGTGGAGAACTGCGTACCCTCGGTTCTAAGGGGGACGTGGTAAGAGCCACTAATGAAGACACAGTGGAGGTGCTCTGAAAAGGGAAACACTGAGCTACTAGTCAATCAGTCACACCCGCTGCTGGGCCTATCACCTGAGAAAATGAGACTCAAAAGGCACAGGCTGGCAATCCTGCACCCCGGCAATACTTACCATAGCCGACACTTGGAAGCAACGAAAATGTCCATCAACAGAGGAGTGCACCAAGAAGAAGTGGTCCATGCACACGATGGAATATTGCTCCACTAGAAAATATGAATTCAAAAAACAAACATGAGTAAGGAGACATAAGCTTTGGGGGGTTTGTCAGGGCACATGGCAGTCTAATTGATATCTGAGGAACACCACTGGCAGGAAGGTCTGTCTCCCTAGGTACCAGAGTGGGCATCGTAGAAATGCTGCCGGCCTCTGGCCGATACCTGCAACAGCAGCTCGGAAATCTGTGCGAATGGTCACTTCATATGCACAAGTACTGCAGGGCTGCAAAGGAAACCTGCCCTCAAAATGTCCTGACGCAGGTAAAGGCCAAAATATTTCAAAATGTGGCACATATTTCAAGAAAACAATTTGAAGACGTAAGCTGTCATGACAGTTTGAAAAATAAAAGGACATGCCTCAGAGCTCAATTTCAAGGGATTATGAGACACATGCAAATCCAACCACAAAGAGCTATCAACTCACACCAGTCAGAATAACCATCAGCAAAGAAACTACAAACGATCAATGCTGAAGAGGTTGTGGAGCCATGCATACCCTCAGTCTCAAGTGGGACGTAACCTGGTAAGAGCCACTCCTGGGAACAGAATGGAGGTGCCTTTAAAAGGTACACATTCAGCTACTCTACGATCCAGCAGGCCCACTCCACGGCCTACAGCCTAAGGAGACAGAATTGGAAAGACACAGGCAGGAAATCTGCACTGCAGCAGTATTACCATAGCCAAGACATGGAAGCAACCAAAAGTCCATCAACAGATGAGTGGACAAAGAAGAACTGCTACGTGTAGAGATGGAATATTAGCTTGGGGAAGAAAATGAATCAATGCCACTCGTAGCACCACAGATGAGTCTAGAGGTGATCACGCA
Source organism: Pseudorca crassidens (assembly GCF_039906515.1). Lineage (NCBI taxonomy): Eukaryota > Metazoa > Chordata > Mammalia > Artiodactyla > Delphinidae > Pseudorca > Pseudorca crassidens. The sequence continues at coordinate 123,496,547 of NC_090317.1, read as the reverse complement.
GCTTGCAGTAAGCGAGAAAGCGAAAGACACCTAACGTATGATACCACTTATAGGGGTTACCTAAAAATCGATACCAGTGAAGATATTTCCACAGAGACATCCAATCACAGATTCATTAAGCAAACTTATGGTTCACCAGATGGAAAGGTGTGAGGATTGGATACATTAGGACATTGGGGTTAACAGAGATACACAAACACATGTGAAATACAAAGTCGCCACGGACCTACGGCATACCAAGAGGAGACTACTCAACATTGTGTCATAAGCTACATGGGAGAAGGACCCGAAGAAGAACAGATATATGTATACGTGTGAAACAACCACATCTTGCACACCTAGAACAAGCAAAACATCGTAATCAAATCTGCTCTGATACAAAATAAAAATTAAATTTAAAAAACGAACAGCAAGTAATGAGACATAAACGTAAGGGGCTTTTTCCTGGCGCACTCCATTCTAATTTACAATTTACAACGCCACTTCCATTATGGCTCTGTTGCCCTAGTAACCAGATTTGGTAAGGAGAAGTGCTGCCGCCTTCTGGCCGTTTCCCACAACAGCGCTAATGGTCACTTAATATTCAAAATAATTGCAGGCCAGTAAATGACACCTGCCATCAAAAAAAAAAAAAAAAAAAATCCTGGGGTCGTAAATCGACCAGAAAATTCAAAAGACGTCAACATTTCAAGAGGCATGTTTTACGCCCATTCTGTCTTCTTTGTTCCTTTAAAATAAAAGGGGATTTAAAAATGCTCAACATCAGCAATTAATAAAGCCATGCAAATCCAATCTACAGAAATGCTCACCTCACAGCCGTCAGAATGCTCTTCAGCAAAACGTCTACAAAGAATAAATGCTGAAGGGGTTTCAGGAAACTGTGTACCCACTAGCTGCTGGGGGGATGTAAACTGGTAACAGCCGGCAGGGAGAACATAATGGAGGTGCGTTTAAGGGTAAAAACTGAGCTACCATGTGATCTGGTAGGTCCTTTGACGCGCCTATCACCTGAGCAGAGCAGAATGGAAGAGACACAGGCTGGCAATCCTGCACGGCAGAAACATTTAATATAGCCAAGACTTGGAAGAAACCAAAATGTCCAGCAACAGAAAAATGCACAAAGAGGAAGTGGTCCATGTCAACAGTGGAATATTAGCCACGGAAAACAATGAAACAGTGCCGTTTGCACCACCATATAAGGACCTAGAGATAACCACCCCACTTGAAGTAAGAAAGAAACTGAAAGACAGATATCCTATGACATCACTTATAGGTGTTACCTAAAAATTGATACTCATGAACTTATTTCCAAGAGAAGGAAGAGCATGGATTAAGAAAACAAAATTACGTTTAGCCGAATGGAAAGGTGAAAGGAATGTATGAATTATGATATGGGGGTTAACAGACATGTACTAATACAGATGAAATATATAACCACAAAATACCTATGGAACGCCAAGAGGTCTACTCAACACTCTATAATAACCTACACGGGAAAGGATCCAAAGAGGAATAGACGGATACGTTGATATGATGAACCAGATTCTGTACGCTTAGGAGAAAGTGCATTTTTTTTTTATCAAATTTGCTCTGATACCTAAAAAAAATTTAATTTAAAAAACAAGAAGTAGGAGGTATAAGCTCTTGGGGGTTTGCCCTGGCACATTCCCCTCTAACCTGCAGGCTACTAACACGATTTCCCGGAAAGCGCTGTCGCCCAGGAACCCAGAGCTGCAAAGGTAGAAATGCTGCCGCCTTGTGGCCCTTTCCCGGAAGAGCGGCTTTAAGCCCGCAGCTAATGGTCACTTAATAGTCACAAGGACTCAGGGCCGTAAAGGACACCTGCCCTAAAATATTGTGCTGAGGTAGGGAACGGACAAAAAAATTCAAAACAGGGGCTTCCCTGGTGGCGCAGTGGTTGAGAGTCCGCCTGCCGACGCAGGGGACACGGGTTCGTGCCCCGGTCCGGGAAGATCCCACATGCCGCGGAGTGGCTGGGCCCGTGAGCCATGGCCGCTGAGCCTGCGCGCCCAGAGCCTGTGCTCCGCAACGGGAGAGGCCACAACAGTGAGAGGCCCGCGTACCGCAAAACTAAATAGATAGATAGATAACTAAATAAATACATACATACATACATACATACATACATAGAAAGGGAAATGGATAAAAGCTCAACCTCAGGAATTATTAGACTCACGCAGATCTAATCTACAAAAAGTTTGCAACACACACCTGTCGACCGACGATCAGCAAAAATTCTACACACAGTCAATACTGAAGGGGTTTTAGGGAACTGTGTACCCTCTAGCTGCTGGCGAGATGTAAAGTGGTAACAGCCAATAAGAACAGACAGGAGCTGCCTTTAGAAGTAAAACTTGAGGTACCATTCAATCCAGCAGTCACACCACTGGGCCTCTCACCTGAGAAGACCAGAAGCGAGAAGACCCGGGCTGCAACAGCTGCACTGAGGCCTTATTCACAATAGCCAAGACGGTGAAGCTACCAAAATGTCCATCAACAGACGAATGGATGAAGAAGAAATGGTCCGTGTACACAATGGAATATTAACCACGGAAAACAATGAAACACTGCTCTTTGAGGCACCATAGATGAGCTTGGAGATAATCGCAGAACGTGCGGTAAGTCGGAAAGCCAAAGACCTACATCCTATGATATCACTTATAGGCGTTATGTAATAACTGACACAAATGAACATACTTGCACAGAGAAAGACACTCACAGGCTTACAAAACAACTATGCTTATCTAAAAGGAAAGGTGGGCGGAATGGATAAATTAAGATTAGCGTTACCATACGTATACAAATACATATTGTATACGTATACCAAAAAGACCGACCACGTAGCAAGGGAGGTGTACGGAACACTCTGTAATATTTCACATGGGAAGAGGATCTGTACATGAATAGACGTATACAATGTACAAATGAACCAGACTGTGTACACCTAGGACAAACGATATTCTAATCATTACCCCGATTCAAATGGTTTCAAAAACCAACCAGCAGTAATGCCACATAAACTTATGGGCGTTTCTCCTGGCACATGCCATTCTAATTTACAACCTAGGAACACGACTTCCAGAAAGGCTCTGCTGCCCTAGTACCCAGATTTGGGAACGGAGAAATGCTGCCGCCTTGTGGCCGTTTCCCAAAACAGCAGCTTTAAACCCAGTGCTAATGGTCATTAAATAGTCACCAAACGTGCAGGCCTGTAAATAACACCTGCCCTCCAAAACAATCCTGGGGTCCAACATCGACCAAAAATTCAAAAGAGGGCAACATTCCAAGAAAACGATTTCAAGAGGTATACTGTACCCCCACGTTTTTCTTTTCTTTTCTTTTCTTTTTAAGGAAAAGAAAACAGGCGTGCAAAAATGATGAATTTTAGGAATTTTTAAAGACACGCAAACCCAAATTACAAACACCTATCCGCTCACAGCACTCGGAATGGCCATTAGCAAAAATGCTGCAAACGATAAATGCTGAAGGGATTGTGGAGAACTGCGTACCCTCGGTTCTAAGGGGGACGTGGTAAGAGCCACTAATGAAGACACAGTGGAGGTGCTCTGAAAAGGGAAACACTGAGCTACTAGTCAATCAGTCACACCCGCTGCTGGGCCTATCACCTGAGAAAATGAGACTCAAAAGGCACAGGCTGGCAATCCTGCACCCCGGCAATACTTACCATAGCCGACACTTGGAAGCAACGAAAATGTCCATCAACAGAGGAGTGCACCAAGAAGAACTGGTCCATGCACACGATGGAATATTGCTCCACTAGAAAATATGAATTCAAAAAACAAACATGAGTAAGGAGACATAAGCTTTGGGGGGTTTGTCAGGGCACATGGCAGTCTAATTGATATCTGAGGAACACCACTGGCAGGAAGGTCTGTCTCCCTAGGTACCAGAGTGGGCATCGTAGAAATGCTGCCGGCCTCTGGCCGATACCTGCAACAGCAGCTCGGAAATCTGTGCGAATGGTCACTTCATATGCACAAGTACTGCAGGGCTGCAAAGGAAACCTGCCCTCAAAATGTCCTGACGCAGGTAAAGGCCAAAATATTTCAAAATGTGGCACATATTTCAAGAAAACAATTTGAAGACGTAAGCTGTCATGACAGTTTGAAAAATAAAAGGACATGCCTCAGAGCTCAATTTCAAGGGATTATGAGACACATGCAAATCCAACCACAAAGAGCTATCAACTCACACCAGTCAGAATAACCATCAGCAAAGAAACTACAAACGATCAATGCTGAAGAGGTTGTGGAGACATGCATACCCTCAGTCTCAAGTGGGACGTAACCTGGTAAGAGCCACTCCTGGGAACAGAATGGAGGTGCCTGTAAAAGGTACACATTCAGCTACTCTACGATCCAGCAGGCCCACTCCACGGCCTACAGCCTAAGGAGACAGAATTGGAAAGACACAGGCAGGAAATCTGCACTGCAGCAGTATTACCATAGCCAAGACATGGAAGCAACCAAAAGTCCATCAACAGATGAGTGGACAAAGAAGAACTGCTACGTGTAGAGATGGAATATTAGCTTGGGGAAGAAAATGAATCAATGCCACTCGTAGCACCACAGATGAGTCTAGAGGTGATCACGCAGCTTGCAGTAAGCGAGAAAGCGAAAGACACCTAACGTATGATACCACTTATAGGGGTCACCTAAAAATCGATACCAGTGAAGATATTTCCACAGAGACATCCAATCACAGATTCATTAAGCAAACTTATGGTTCACCAGATGGAAAGGTGTGAGGATTGGATACATTAGGACATTGGGGTTAACAGAGATACACAAACACATGTGAAATACAAAGTCGCCACGGACCTACGGCATACCAAGAGGAGACTACTCAACATTGTGTCATAAGCTACATGGGAGAAGGACCCGAAGAAGAACAGATATATGTATACGTGTGAAACAACCACATCTTGCACACCTAGAACAAGCAAAACATTGTAATCAAATCTGCTCTGATACAAAATAAAAATTAAATTTAAAAAACGAACAGCAAGTAATGAGACATAAACGTAAGGGGCTTTTTCCTGGCGCACTCCATTCTAATTTACAATTTACAACGCCACTTCCATTATGGCTCTGTTGCCCTAGTAACCAGATTTGGTAAGGAGAAGTGCTGCCGCCTTCTGGCCGTTTCCCACAACAGCGCTAATGGTCACTTAATATTCAAAATAATTGCAGGCCAGTAAATGACACCTGCCATCAAAAAAAAAAAAAAAAAAAAAATCCTGGGGTCGTAAATCGACCAGAAAATTCAAAAGACGTCAACATTTCAAGAGGCATGTTTTACGCCCATTCTGTCTTCTTTGTTCCTTTAAAATAAAAGGGGATTTAAAAATGCTCAACATCAGCAATTAATAAAGCCATGCAAATCCAATCTACAGAAATGCTCACCTCACAGCCGTCAGAATGCTCTTCAGCAAAACGTCTACAAAGAATAAATGCTGAAGGGGTTTCAGGAAACTGTGTACCCACTAGCTGCTGGGGGGATGTAAACTGGTAACAGCCGGCAGGGAGAACATAATGGAGGTGCGTTTAAGGGTAAAAACTGAGCTACCATGTGATCTGGTAGGTCCTTTGACGCGCCTATCACCTGAGCAGAGCAGAATGGAAGAGACACAGGCTGGCAATCCTGCACGGCAGAAACATTTAATATAGCCAAGACTTGGAAGAAACCAAAATGTCCAGCAACAGAAAAATGCACAAAGAGGAAGTGGTCCATGTCAACAGTGGAATATTAGCCACGGAAAACAATGAAACAGTGCCGTTTGCACCACCATATAAGGACCTAGAGATAACCACCCCACTTGAAGTAAGAAAGAAACTGAAAGACAGATATCCTATGACATCACTTATAGGTGTTACCTAAAAATTGATACTCATGAACTTATTTCCAAGAGAAGGAAGAGCATGGATTAAGAAAACAAAATTACGTTTAGCCGAATGGAAAGGTGAAAGGAATGTATGAATTATGATATGGGGGTTAACAGACATGTACTAATACAGATGAAATATATAACCACAAAATACCTATGGAACGCCAAGAGGTCTACTCAACACTCTATAATAACCTACACGGGAAAGGATCCAAAGAGGAATAGACGGATACGTTGATATGATGAACCAGATTCTGTACGCTTAGGAGAAAGTGCATTTTTTTTTTATCAAATTTGCTCTGATACCTAAAAAAAATTTAATTTAAAAAACAAGAAGTAGGAGGTATAAGCTCTTGGGGGTTTGCCCTGGCACATTCCCCTCTAACCTGCAGGCTACTAACACGATTTCCCGGAAAGCGCTGTCGCCCAGGAACCCAGAGCTGCAAAGGTAGAAATGCTGCCGCCTTGTGGCCCTTTCCCGGAAGAGCGGCTTTAAGCCCGCAGCTAATGGTCACTTAATAGTCACAAGGACTCAGGGCCGTAAAGGACACCTGCCCTAAAATATTGTGCTGAGGTAGGGAACGGACAAAAAAATTCAAAACAGGGGCTTCCCTGGTGGCGCAGTGGTTGAGAGTCCGCCTGCCGACGCAGGGGACACGGGTTCGTGCCCCGGTCCGGGAAGATCCCACATGCCGCGGAGTGGCTGGGCCCGTGAGCCATGGCCGCTGAGCCTGCGCGCCCAGAGCCTGTGCTCCGCAACGGGAGAGGCCACAACAGTGAGAGGCCCGCGTACCGCAAAACTAAATAGATAGATAGATAACTAAATAAATAAATACATACATACATACATACATACATAGAAAGGCAAATGGATAAAAGCTCAACCTCAGGAATTATTAGACTCACGCAGATCTAATCTACAAAAAGTTTGCAACACACACCTGTCGACCGACGATCAGCAAAAATTCTACACACAGTCAATACTGAAGGGGTTTTAGGGAACTGTGTACCCTCTAGCTGCTGGCGAGATGTAAAGTGGTAACAGCCAATAAGAACAGACAGGAGCTGCCTTTAGAAGTAAAACTTGAGGTACCATTCAATCCAGCAGTCACACCACTGGGCCTCTCACCTGAGAAGACCAGAAGCGAGAAGACCCGGGCTGCAACAGCTGCACTGAGGCCTTATTCACAATAGCCAAGACGGTGAAGCTACCAAAATGTCCATCAACAGACGAATGGATGAAGAAGAAATGGTCCGTGTACACAATGGAATATTAACCACGGAAAACAATGAAACACTGCTCTTTGAGGCACCATAGATGAGCTTGGAGATAATCGCAGAACGTGCGGTAAGTCGGAAAGCCAAAGACCTACATCCTATGATATCACTTATAGGCGTTAGGTAATAACTGACACAAATGAACATACTTGCACAGAGAAAGACACTCACAGGCTTACAAAACAACTATGCTTATCTAAAAGGAAAGGTGGGCGGAATGGATAAATTAAGATTAGCGTTACCATACGTATACAAATACATATTGTATACGTATACCAAAAAGACCGACCACGTAGCAAGGGAGGTGTACGGAACACTCTGTAATATTTCACATGGGAAGAGGATCTGTACATGAATAGACGTATACAATGTACAAATGAACCAGACTGTGTACACCTAGGACAAACGATATTCTAATCATTACCCCGATTCAAATGGTTTCAAAAACCAACCAGCAGTAATGCCACATAAACTTATGGGCGTTTCTCCTGGCACATGCCATTCTAATTTACAACCTAGGAACACGACTTCCAGAAAGGCTCTGCTGCCCTAGTACCCAGATTTGGGAACGGAGAAATGCTGCCGCCTTGTGGCCGTTTCCCAAAACAGCAGCTTTAAACCCAGTGCTAATGGTCATTAAATAGTCACCAAACGTGCAGGCCTGTAAATAACACCTGCCCTCCAAAACAATCCTGGGGTCCAACATCGACCAAAAATTCAAGAGGGCAACATTCCAAGAAAACGATTTCAAGAGGTATACTGTACCCCCACGTTTTTCTTTTCTTTTCTTTTCTTTTTAAGGAAAAGAAAACAGGCGTGCAAAAATGATGAATTTTAGGAATTTTTAAAGACACGCAAACCCAAATTACAAACACCTATCCGCTCACAGCACTCGGAATGGCCATTAGCAAAAATGCTGCAAACGATAAATGCTGAAGGGATTGTGGAGAACTGCGTACCCTCGGTTCTAAGGGGGACGTGGTAAGAGCCACTAATGAAGACACAGTGGAGGTGCTCTGAAAAGGGAAACATTGAGCTACTAGTCAATCAGTCACACCCGCTGCTGGGCCTATCACCTGAGAAAATGAGACTCAAAAGGCACAGGCTGGCAATCCTGCACCCCGGCAATACTTACCATAGCCGACACTTGGAAGCAACGAAAATGTCCATCAACAGAGGAGTGCACCAAGAAGAAGTGGTCCATGCACACGATGGAATATTGCTCCACTAGAAAATATGAATTCAAAAAACAAACATGAGTAAGGAGACATAAGCTTTGGGGGGTTTGTCAGGGCACATGGCAGTCTAATTGATATCTGAGGAACACCACTGGCAGGAAGGTCTGTCTCCCTAGGTACCAGAGTGGGCATCGTAGAAATGCTGCCGGCCTCTGGCCGATACCTGCAACAGCAGCTCGGAAATCTGTGCGAATGGTCACTTCATATGCACAAGTACTGCAGGGCTGCAAAGGAAACCTGCCCTCAAAATGTCCTGACGCAGGTAAAGGCCAAAATATTTCAAAATGTGGCACATATTTCAAGAAAACAATTTGAAGACGTAAGCTGTCATGACAGTTTGAAAAATGAAAGGACATGCCTCAGAGCTCAATTTCAAGGGATTATGAGACACATGCAAATCCAACCACAAAGAGCTATCAACTCACACCAGTCAGAATAACCATCAGCAAAGAAACTACAAACGATCAATGCTGAAGAGGTTGTGGAGCCATGCATACCCTCAGTCTCAAGTGGGACGTAACCTGGTAAGAGCCACTCCTGGGAACAGAATGGAGGTGCCTTTAAAAGGTACACATTCAGCTACTCTACGATCCAGCAGGCCCACTCCACGGCCTACAGCCTAAGGAGACAGAATTGGAAAGACACAGGCAGGAAATCTGCACTGCAGCAGTATTACCATAGCCAAGGCGTGGAAGCAACCAAAAGTCCATCAACAGATGAGTGGACAAAGAAGAACTGCTACGTGTAGAGATGGAATATTAGCTTGGGGAAGAAAATGAATCAATGCCACTCGTAGCACCACAGATGAGTCTAGAGGTGATCACGCAGCTTGCAGTAAGCGAGAAAGCGAAAGACACCTAACGTATGATACCACTTATAGGGGTTACCTAAAAATCGATACCAGTGAAGATATTTCCACAGAGACATCCAATCACAGATTCATTAAGCAAACTTATCGTTCACCAGATGGAAAGGTGTGAGGATTGGATACATTAGGACATTGGGGTTAACAGAGATACACAAACACATGTGAAATACAAAGTCGCCACGGACCTACGGCATACCAAGAGGAGACTACTCAACATTGTGTCATAAGCTACATGGGAGAAGGACCCGAAGAAGAACAGATATATGTATACGTGTGAAACAACCACATCTTGCACACCTAGAACAAGCAAAACATCGTAATCAAATCTGCTCTGATACAAAATAAAAATTAAATTTAAAAAACGAACAGCAAGTAATGAGACATAAACGTAAGGGGCTTTTTCCTGGCGCACTCCATTCTAATTTACAATTTACAACGCCACTTCCATTATGGCTCTGTTGCCCTAGTAACCAGATTTGGTAAGGAGAAGTGCTGCCGCCTTCTGGCCGTTTCCCACAACAGCGCTAATGGTCACTTAATATTCAAAATAATTGCAGGCCAGTAAATGACACCTGCCATCAAAAAAAAAAAAAAAAAAAATCCTGGGGTCGTAAATCGACCAGAAAATTCAAAAGACGTCAACATTTCAAGAGGCATGTTTTACGCCCATTCTGTCTTCTTTGTTCCTTTAAAATAAAAGGGGATTTAAAAATGCTCAACATCAGCAATTAATAAAGCCATGCAAATCCAATCTACAGAAATGCTCACCTCACAGCCGTCAGAATGCTCTTCAGCAAAACGTCTACAAAGAATAAATGCTGAAGGGGTTTCAGGAAACTGTGTACCCACTAGCTGCTGGGGGGATGTAAACTGGTAACAGCCGGCAGGGAGAACATAATGGAGGTGCGTTTAAGGGTAAAAACTGAGCTACCATGTGATCTGGTAGGTCCTTTGACGCGCCTATCACCTGAGCAGAGCAGAATGGAAGAGACACAGGCTGGCAATCCTGCACGGCAGAAACATTTAATATAGCCAAGACTTGGAAGAAACCAAAATGTCCAGCAACAGAAAAATGCACAAAGAGGAAGTGGTCCATGTCAACAGTGGAATATTAGCCACGGAAAACAATGAAACAGTGCCGTTTGCACCACCATATAAGGACCTAGAGATAACCACCCCACTTGAAGTAAGAAAGAAACTGAAAGACAGATATCCTATGACATCACTTATAGGTGTTACCTAAAAATTGATACTCATGAACTTATTTCCAAGAGAAGGAAGAGCATGGATTAAGAAAACAAAATTACGTTTAGCCGAATGGAAAGGTGAAAGGAATGTATGAATTATGATATGGGGGTTAACAGACATGTACTAATACAGATGAAATATATAACCACAAAATACCTATGGAACGCCAAGAGGTCTACTCAACACTCTATAATAACCTACACGGGAAAGGATCCAAAGAGGAATAGACGGATACGTTGATATGATGAACCAGATTCTGTACGCTTAGGAGAAAGTGCATTTTTTTTTTATCAAATTTGCTCTGATACCTAAAAAAAATTTAATTTAAAAAACAAGAAGTAGGAGGTATAAGCTCTTGGGGGTTTGCCCTGGCACATTCCCCTCTAACCTGCAGGCTACTAACACGATTTCCCGGAAAGCGCTGTCGCCCAGGAACCCAGAGCTGCAAAGGTAGAAATGCTGCCGCCTTGTGGCCCTTTCCCGGAAGAGCGGCTTTAAGCCCGCAGCTAATGGTCACTTAATAGTCACAAGGACTCAGGGCCGTAAAGGACACCTGCCCTAAAATATTGTGCTGAGGTAGGGAACGGACAAAAAAAATCAAAACAGGGGCTTCCCTGGTGGCGCAGTGGTTGAGAGTCCGCCTGCCGACGCAGGGGACACGGGTTCGTGCCCCGGTCCGGGAAGATCCCACATGCCGCGGAGTGGCTGGGCCCGTGAGCCATGGCCGCTGAGCCTGCGCGCCCAGAGCCTGTGCTCCGCAACGGGAGAGGCCACAACAGTGAGAGGCCCGCGTACCGCAAAACTAAATAGATAGATAGATAACTAAATAAATAAATACATACATACATACATACATACATACATACATACATAGAAAGGGAAATGGATAAAAGCTCAACCTCAGGAATTATTAGACTCACGCAGATCTAATCTACAAAAAGTTTGCAACACACACCTGTCGACCGACGATCAGCAAAAATTCTACACACAGTCAATACTGAAGGGGTTTTAGGGAACTGTGTACCCTCTAGCTGCTGGCGAGATGTAAAGTGGTAACAGCCAATAAGAACAGACAGGAGCTGCCTTTAGAAGTAAAACTTGAGGTACCATTCAATCCAGCAGTCACACCACTGGGCCTCTCACCTGAGAAGACCAGAAGCGAGAAGACCCGGGCTGCAACAGCTGCACTGAGGCCTTATTCACAATAGCCAAGACGGTGAAGCTACCAAAATGTCCATCAACAGACGAATGGATGAAGAAGAAATGGTCCGTGTACACAATGGAATATTAACCACGGAAAACAATGAAACACTGCTCTTTGAGGCACCATAGATGAGCTTGGAGATAATCGCAGAACGTGCGGTAAGTCGGAAAGCCAAAGACCTACATCCTATGATATCACTTATAGGCGTTAGGTAATAACTGACACAAATGAACATACTTGCACAGAGAAAGACACTCACAGGCTTACAAAACAACTATGCTTATCTAAAAGGAAAGGTGGGCGGAATGGATAAATTAAGATTAGCGTTACCATACGTATACAAATACATATTGTATACGTATACCAAAAAGACCGACCACGTAGCAAGGGAGGTGTACGGAACACTCTGTAATATTTCACATGGGAAGAGGATCTGTACATGAATAGACGTATACAATGTACAAATGAACCAGACTGTGTACACCTAGGACAAACGATATTCTAATCATTACCCCGATTCAAATGGTTTCAAAAACCAACCAGCAGTAATGCCACATAAACTTATGGGCGTTTCTCCTGGCACATGCCATTCTAATTTACAACCTAGGAACACGACTTCCAGAAAGGCTCTGCTGCCCTAGTACCCAGATTTGGGAACGGAGAAATGCTGCCGCCTTGTGGCCGTTTCCCAAAACAGCAGCTTTAAACCCAGTGCTAATGGTCATTAAATAGTCACCAAACGTGCAGGCCTGTAAATAACACCTGCCCTCCAAAACAATCCTGGGGTCCAACATCGACCAAAAATTCAAAAGAGGGCAACATTCCAAGAAAACGATTTCAAGAGGTATACTGTACCCCCACGTTTTTCTTTTCTTTTCTTTTCTTTTTAAGGAAAAGAAAACAGGCGTGGAAAAATGATGAATTTTAGGAATTTTTAAAGACACGCAAACCCAAATTACAAACACCTATCCGCTCACAGCACTCGGAATGGCCATTAGCAAAAATGCTGCAAACGATAAATGCTGAAGGGATTGTGGAGAACTGCGTACCCTCGGTTCTAAGGGGGACGTGGTAAGAGCCACTAATGAAGACACAGTGGAGGTGCTCTGAAAAGGGAAACACTGAGCTACTAGTCAATCAGTCACACCCGCTGCTGGGCCTATCACCTGAGAAAATGAGACTCAAAAGGCACAGGCTGGCAATCCTGCACCCCGGCAATACTTACCATAGCCGACACTTGGAAGCAACGAAAATGTCCATCAACAGAGGAGTGCACCAAGAAGAAGTGGTCCATGCACACGATGGAATATTGCTCCACTAGAAAATATGAATTCAAAAAACAAACATGAGTAAGGAGACATAAGCTTTGGGGGGTTTGTCAGGGCACATGGCAGTCTAATTGATATCTGAGGAACACCACTGGCAGGAAGGTCTGTCTCCCTAGGTACCAGAGTGGGCATCGTAGAAATGCTGCCGGCCTCTGGCCGATACCTGCAACAGCAGCTCGGAAATCTGTGCGAATGGTCACTTCATATGCACAAGTACTGCAGGGCTGCAAAGGAAACCTGCCCTCAAAATGTCCTGACGCAGGTAAAGGCCAAAATATTTCAAAATGTGGCACATATTTCAAGAAAACAATTTGAAGACGTAAGCTGTCATGACAGTTTGAAAAATAAAAGGACATGCCTCAGAGCTCAATTTCAAGGGATTATGAGACACATGCAAATCCAACCACAAAGAGCTATCAACTCACACCAGTCAGAATAACCATCAGCAAAGAAACTACAAACGATCAATGCTGAAGAGGTTGTGGAGCCATGCATACCCTCAGTCTCAAGTGGGACATAACCTGGTAAGAGCCACTCCTGGGAACAGAATGGAGGTGCCTTTAAAAGGTACACATTCAGCTACTCTACGATCCAGCAGGCCCACTCCACGGCCTACAGCCTAAGGAGACAGAATTGGAAAGACACAGGCAGGAAATCTGCACTGCAGCAGTACTACCATAGCCAAGGCGTGGAAGCAACCAAAAGTCCATCAACAGATGAGTGGACAAAGAAGAACTGCTACGTGTAGAGATGGAATATTAGCTTGGGGAAGAAAATGAATCAATGCCACTCGTAGCACCACAGATGAGTCTAGAGGTGATCACGCAGCTTGCAGTAAGCGAGAAAGCGAAAGACACCTAACGTATGATACCACTTATAGGGGTTACCTAAAAATCGATACCAGTGAAGATATTTCCACAGAGACATCCAATCACAGATTCATTAAGCAAACTTATGGTTCACCAGATGGAAAGGTGTGAGGATTGGATACATTAGGACATTGGGGTTAACAGAGATACACAAACACATGTGAAATACAAAGTCGCCACGGACCTACGGCATACCAAGAGGAGACTACTCAACATTGTGTCATAAGCTACATGGGAGAAGGACCCGAAGAAGAACAGATATATGTATACGTGTGAAACAACCACATCTTGCACACCTAGAACAAGCAAAACATCGTAATCAAATCTGCTCTGATACAAAATAAAAATTAAATTTAAAAAACGAACAGCAAGTAATGAGACATAAACGTAAGGGGCTTTTTCCTGGCGCACTCCATTCTAATTTACAATTTACAACGCCACTTCCATTATGGCTCTGTTGCCCTAGTAACCAGATTTGGTAAGGAGAAGTGCTGCCGCCTTCTGGCCGTTTCCCACAACAGCGCTAATGGTCACTTAATATTCAAAATAATTGCAGGCCAGTAAATGACACCTGCCATCAAAAAAAAAAAAAAAAAAAAAATCCTGGGGTCGTAAATCGACCAGAAAATTCAAAAGACGTCAACATTTCAAGAGGCATGTTTTACGCCCATTCTGTCTTCTTTGTTCCTTTAAAATAAAAGGGGATTTAAAAATGCTCAACATCAGCAATTAATAAAGCCATGCAAATCCAATCTACAGAAATGCTCACCTCACAGCCGTCAGAATGCTCTTCAGCAAAACGTCTACAAAGAATAAATGCTGAAGGGGTTTCAGGAAACTGTGTACCCACTAGCTGCTGGGGGGATGTAAACTGGTAACAGCCGGCAGGGAGAACATAATGGAGGTGCGTTTAAGGGTAAAAACTGAGCTACCATGTGATCTGGTAGGTCCTTTGACGCGCCTATCACCTGAGCAGAGCAGAATGGAAGAGACACAGGCTGGCAATCCTGCACGGCAGAAACATTTAATATAGCCAAGACTTGGAAGAAACCAAAATGTCCAGCAACAGAAAAATGCACAAAGAGGAAGTGGTCCATGTCAACAGTGGAATATTAGCCACGGAAAACAATGAAACAGTGCCGTTTGCACCACCATATAAGGACCTAGAGATAACCACCCCACTTGAAGTAAGAAAGAAACTGAAAGACAGATATCCTATGACATCACTTATAGGTGTTACCTAAAAATTGATACTCATGAACTTATTTCCAAGAGAAGGAAGAGCATGGATTAAGAAAACAAAATTACGTTTAGCCGAATGGAAAGGTGAAAGGAATGTATGAATTATGATATGGGGGTTAACAGACATGTACTAATACAGATGAAATATATAACCACAAAATACCTATGGAACGCCAAGAGGTCTACTCAACACTCTATAATAACCTACACGGGAAAGGATCCAAAGAGGAATAGACGGATACGTTGATATGATGAACCAGATTCTGTACGCTTAGGAGAAAGTGCTTTTTTTTTTTATCAAATTTGCTCTGATACCTAAAAAAAATTTAATTTAAAAAACAAGAAGTAGGAGGTATAAGCTCTTGGGGGTTTGCCCTGGCACATTCCCCTCTAACCTGCAGGCTACTAACACGATTTCCCGGAAAGCGCTGTCGCCCAGGAACCCAGAGCTGCAAAGGTAGAAATGCTGCCGCCTTGTGGCCCTTTCCCGGAAGAGCGGCTTTAAGCCCGCAGCTAATGGTCACTTAATAGTCACAAGGACTCAGGGCCGTAAAGGACACCTGCCCTAAAATATTGTGCTGAGGTAGGGAACGGACAAAAAAATTCAAAACAGGGGCTTCCCTGGTGGCGCAGTGGTTGAGAGTCCGCCTGCCGACGCAGGGGACACGGGTTCGTGCCCCGGTCCGGGAAGATCCCACATGCCGCGGAGTGGCTGGGCCCGTGAGCCATGGCCGCTGAGCCTGCGCGCCCAGAGCCTGTGCTCCGCAACGGGAGAGGCCACAACAGTGAGAGGCCCGCGTACCGCAAAACTAAATAGATAGATAGATAACTAAATAAATAAATACATACATACATACATACATACATACATACATAGAAAGGGAAATGGATAAAAGCTCAACCTCAGGAATTATTAGACTCACGCAGATCTAATCTACAAAAAGTTTGCAACACACACCTGTCGACCGACGATCAGCAAAAATTCTACACACAGTCAATACTGAAGGGGTTTTAGGGAACTGTGTACCCTCTAGCTGCTGGCGAGATGTAAAGTGGTAACAGCCAATAAGAACACACAGGAGCTGCCTTTAGAAGTAAAACTTGAGGTACCATTCAATCCAGCAGTCACACCACTGGGCCTCTCACCTGAGAAGACCAGAAGCGAGAAGACCCGGGCTGCAACAGCTGCACTGAGGCCTTATTCACAATAGCCAAGACGGTGAAGCTACCAAAATGTCCATCAACAGACGAATGGATGAAGAAGAAATGGTCCGTGTACACAATGGAATATTAACCACGGAAAACAATGAAACACTGCTCTTTGAGGCACCATAGATGAGCTTGGAGATAATCGCAGAACGTGCGGTAAGTCGGAAAGCCAAAGACCTACATCCTATGATATCACTTATAGGCGTTAGGTAATAACTGACACAAATGAACATACTTGCACAGAGAAAGACACTCACAGGCTTACAAAACAACTATGCTTATCTAAAAGGAAAGGTGGGCGGAATGGATAAATTAAGATTAGCGTTACCATACGTATACAAATACATATTGTATACGTATACCAAAAAGACCGACCACGTAGCAAGGGAGGTGTATGGAACACTCTGTAATATTTCACATGGGAAGAGGATCTGTACATGAATAGACGTATACAATGTACAAATGAACCAGACTGTGTACACCTAGGACAAACGATATTCTAATCATTACCCCGATTCAAATGGTTTCAAAAACCAACCAGCAGTAATGCCACATAAACTTATGGGCGTTTCTCCTGGCACATGCCATTCTAATTTACAACCTAGGAACACGACTTCCAGAAAGGCTCTGCTGCCCTAGTACCCAGATTTGGGAACGGAGAAATGCTGCCGCCTTGTGGCCGTTTCCCAAAACAGCAGCTTTAAACCCAGTGCTAATGGTCATTAAATAGTCACCAAACGTGCAGGCCTGTAAATAACACCTGCCCTCCAAAACAATCCTGGGGTCCAACATCGACCAAAAATTCAAAAGAGGGCAACATTCCAAGAAAACGATTTCAAGAGGTATACTGTACCCCCACGTTTTTCTTTTCTTTTCTTTTCTTTTTAAGGAAAAGAAAACAGGCGTGGAAAAATGATGAATTTTAGGAATTTTTAAAGACACGCAAACCCAAATTACAAACACCTATCCGCTCACAGCACTCGGAATGGCCATTAGCAAAAATGCTGCAAACGATAAATGCTGAAGGGATTGTGGAGAACTGCGTACCCTCGGTTCTAAGGGGGACGTGGTAAGAGCCACTAATGAAGACACAGTGGAGGTGCTCTGAAAAGGGAAACACTGAGCTACTAGTCAATCAGTCACACCCGCTGCTGGGCCTATCACCTGAGAAAATGAGAATCAAAAGGCACAGGCTGGCAATCCTGCACCCCGGCAATACTTACCATAGCCGACACTTGGAAGCAACGAAAATGTCCATCAACAGAGGAGTGCACCAAGAAGAACTGGTCCATGCACACGATGGAATATTGCTCCACTAGAAAATATGAATTCAAAAAACAAACATGAGTAAGGAGACATAAGCTTTGGGGGGTTTGTCAGGGCACATGGCAGTCTAATTGATATCTGAGGAACACCACTGGCAGGAAGGTCTGTCTCCCTAGGTACCAGAGTGGGCATCGTAGAAATGCTGCCGGCCTCTGGCCGATACCTGCAACAGCAGCTCGGAAATCTGTGCGAATGGTCACTTCATATGCACAAGTACTGCAGGGCTGCAAAGGAAACCTGCCCTCAAAATGTCCTGACGCAGGTAAAGGCCAAAATATTTCAAAATGTGGCACATATTTCAAGAAAACAATTTGAAGACGTAAGCTGTCATGACAGTTTGAAAAATAAAAGGACATGCCTCAGAGCTCAATTTCAAGGGATTATGAGACACATGCAAATCCAACCACAAAGAGCTATCAACTCACACCAGTCAGAATAACCATCAGCAAAGAAACTACAAACGATCAATGCTGAAGAGGTTGTGGAGACATGCATACCCTCAGTCTCAAGTGGGACGTAACCTGGTAAGAGCCACTCCTGGGAACAGAATGGAGGTGCCTTTAAAAGGTACACATTCAGCTACTCTACGATCCAGCAGGCCCACTCCACGGCCTACAGCCTAAGGAGACAGAATTGGAAAGACACAGGCAGGAAATCTGCACTGCAGCAGTATTACCATAGCCAAGACATGGAAGCAACCAAAAGTCCATCAACAGATGAGTGGACAAAGAAGAACTGCTACGTGTAGAGATGGAATATTAGCTTGGGGAAGAAAATGAATCAATGCCACTCGTAGCACCACAGATGAGTCTAGAGGTGATCACGCAGCTTGCAGTAAGCGAGAAAGCGAAAGACACCTAACGTATGATACCACTTATAGGGGTTACCTAAAAATCGATACCAGTGAAGATATTTCCACAGAGACATCCAATCACAGATTCATTAAGCAAACTTATGGTTCACCAGATGGAAAGGTGTGAGGATTGGATACATTAGGACATTGGGGTTAACAGAGATACACAAACACATGTGAAATACAAAGTCGCCACGGACCTACGGCATACCAAGAGGAGACTACTCAACATTGTGTCATAAGCTACATGGGAGAAGGACCCGAAGAAGAACAGATATATGTATACGTGTGAAACAACCACATCTTGCACACCTAGAACAAGCAAAACATCGTAATCAAATCTGCTCTGATACAAAATAAAAATTAAATTTAAAAAACGAACAGCAAGTAATGAGACATAAACGTAAGGGGCTTTTTCCTGGCGCACTCCATTCTAATTTACAATTTACAACGCCACTTCCATTATGGCTCTGTTGCCCTAGTAACCAGATTTGGTAAGGAGAAGTGCTGCCGCCTTCTGGCCGTTTCCCACAACAGCGCTAATGGTCACTTAATATTCAAAATAATTGCAGGCCAGTAAATGACACCTGCCATCAAAAAAAAAAAAAAAAAAATCCTGGGGTCGTAAATCGACCAGAAAATTCAAAAGACGTCAACATTTCAAGAGGCATGTTTTACGCCCATTCTGTCTTCTTTGTTCCTTTAAAATAAAAGGGGATTTAAAAATGCTCAACATCAGCAATTAATAAAGCCATGCAAATCCAATCTACAGAAATGCTCACCTCACAGCCGTCAGAATGCTCTTCAGCAAAACGTCTACAAAGAATAAATGCTGAAGGGGTTTCAGGAAACTGTGTACCCACTAGCTGCTGGGGGGATGTAAACTGGTAACAGCCGGCAGGGAGAACATAATGGAGGTGCGTTTAAGGGTAAAAACTGAGCTACCATGTGATCTGGTAGGTCCTTTGACGCGCCTATCACCTGAGCAGAGCAGAATGGAAGAGACACAGGCTGGCAATCCTGCACGGCAGAAACATTTAATATAGCCAAGACTTGGAAGAAACCAAAATGTCCAGCAACAGAAAAATGCACAAAGAGGAAGTGGTCCATGTCAACAGTGGAATATTAGCCACGGAAAACAATGAAACAGTGCCGTTTGCACCACCATATAAGGACCTAGAGATAACCACCCCACTTGAAGTAAGAAAGAAACTGAAAGACAGATATCCTATGACATCACTTATAGGTGTTACCTAAAAATTGATACTCATGAACTTATTTCCAAGAGAAGGAAGAGCATGGATTAAGAAAACAAAATTACGTTTAGCCGAATGGAAAGGTGAAAGGAATGTATGAATTATGATATGGGGGTTAACAGACATGTACTAATACAGATGAAATATATAACCACAAAATACCTATGGAACGCCAAGAGGTCTACTCAACACTCTATAATAACCTACACGGGAAAGGATCCAAAGAGGAATAGACGGATACGTTGATATGATGAACCAGATTCTGTACGCTTAGGAGAAAGTGCATTTTTTTTTTTATCAAATTTGCTCTGATACCTAAAAAAAATTTAATTTAAAAAACAAGAAGTAGGAGGTATAAGCTCTTGGGGGTTTGCCCTGGCACATTCCCCTCTAACCTGCAGGCTACTAACACGATTTCCCGGAAAGCGCTGTCGCCCAGGAACCCAGAGCTGCAAAGGTAGAAATGCTGCCGCCTTGTGGCCCTTTCCCGGAAGAGCGGCTTTAAGCCCGCAGCTAATGGTCACTTAATAGTCACAAGGACTCAGGGCCGTAAAGGACACCTGCCCTAAAATATTGTGCTGAGGTAGGGAACGGACAAAAAAATTCAAAACAGGGGCTTCCCTGGTGGCGCAGTGGTTGAGAGTCCGCCTGCCGACGCAGGGGACACGGGTTCGTGCCCCGGTCCGGGAAGATCCCACATGCCGCGGAGTGGCTGGGCCCGTGAGCCATGGCCGCTGAGCCTGCGCGCCCAGAGCCTGTGCTCCGCAACGGGAGAGGCCACAACAGTGAGAGGCCCGCGTACCGCAAAACTAAATAGATAGATAGATAACTAAATAAATACATACATACATACATACATACATACATACATACATAGAAAGGGAAATGGATAAAAGCTCAACCTCAGGAATTATTAGACTCACGCAGATCTAATCTACAAAAAGTTTGCAACACACACCTGTCGACCGACGATCAGCAAAAATTCTACACACAGTCAATACTGAAGGGGTTTTAGGGAACTGTGTACCCTCTAGCTGCTGGCGAGATGTAAAGTGGTAACAGCCAATAAGAACAGACAGGAGCTGCCTTTAGAAGTAAAACTTGAGGTACCATTCAATCCAGCAGTCACACCACTGGGCCTCTCACCTGAGAAGACCAGAAGCGAGAAGACCCGGGCTGCAACAGCTGCACTGAGGCCTTATTCACAATAGCCAAGACGGTGAAGCTACCAAAATGTCCATCAACAGACGAATGGATGAAGAAGAAATGGTCCGTGTACACAATGGAATATTAACCACGGAAAACAATGAAACACTGCTCTTTGAGGCACCATAGATGAGCTTGGAGATAATCGCAGAACGTGCGGTAAGTCGGAAAGCCAAAGACCTACATCCTATGATATCACTTATAGGCGTTATGTAATAACTGACACAAATGAACATACTTGCACAGAGAAAGACACTCACAGGCTTACAAAACAACTATGCTTATCTAAAAGGAAAGGTGGGCGGAATGGATAAATTAAGATTAGCGTTACCATACGTATACAAATACATATTGTATACGTATACCAAAAAGACCGACCACGTAGCAAGGGAGGTGTACGGAACACTCTGTAATATTTCACATGGGAAGAGGATCTGTACATGAATAGACGTATACAATGTACAAATGAACCAGACTGTGTACACCTAGGACAAACGATATTCTAATCATTACCCCGATTCAAATGGTTTCAAAAACCAACCAGCAGTAATGCCACATAAACTTATGGGCGTTTCTCCTGGCACATGCCATTCTAATTTACAACCTAGGAACACGACTTCCAGAAAGGCTCTGCTGCCCTAGTACCCAGATTTGGGAACGGAGAAATGCTGCCGCCTTGTGGCCGTTTCCCAAAACAGCAGCTTTAAACCCAGTGCTAATGGTCATTAAATAGTCACCAAACGTGCAGGCCTGTAAATAACACCTGCCCTCCAAAACAATCCTGGGGTCCAACATCGACCAAAAATTCAAAAGAGGGCAACATTCCAAGAAAACGATTTCAAGAGGTATACTGTACCCCCACGTTTTTCTTTTCTTTTCTTTTCTTTTTAAGGAAAAGAAAACAGGCGTGGAAAAATGATGAATTTTAGGAATTTTTAAAGACACGCAAACCCAAATTACAAACACCTATCCGCTCACAGCACTCGGAATGGCCATTAGCAAAAATGCTGCAAACGATAAATGCTGAAGGGATTGTGGAGAACTGCGTACCCTCGGTTCTAAGGGGGACGTGGTAAGAGCCACTAATGAAGACACAGTGGAGGTGCTCTGAAAAGGGAAACACTGAGCTACTAGTCAATCAGTCACACCCGCTGCTGGGCCTATCACCTGAGAAAATGAGACTCAAAAGGCACAGGCTGGCAATCCTGCACCCCGGCAATACTTACCATAGCCGACACTTGGAAGCAACGAAAATGTCCATCAACAGAGGAGTGCACCAAGAAGAAGTGGTCCATGCACACGATGGAATATTGCTCCACTAGAAAATATGAATTCAAAAAACAAACATGAGTAAGGAGACATAAGCTTTGGGGGGTTTGTCAGGGCACATGGCAGTCTAATTGATATCTGAGGAACACCACTGGCAGGAAGGTCTGTCTCCCTAGGTACCAGAGTGGGCATCGTAGAAATGCTGCCGGCCTCTGGCCGATACCTGCAACAGCAGCTCGGAAATCTGTGCGAATGGTCACTTCATATGCACAAGTACTGCAGGGCTGCAAAGGAAACCTGCCCTCAAAATGTCCTGACGCAGGTAAAGGCCAAAATATTTCAAAATGTGGCACATATTTCAAGAAAACAATTTGAAGACGTAAGCTGTCATGACAGTTTGAAAAATAAAAGGACATGCCTCAGAGCTCAATTTCAAGGGATTATGAGACACATGCAAATCCAACCACAAAGAGCTATCAACTCACACCAGTCAGAATAACCATCAGCAAAGAAACTACAAACGATCAATGCTGAAGAGGTTGTGGAGCCATGCATACCCTCAGTCTCAAGTGGGACGTAACCTGGTAAGAGCCACTCCTGGGAACAGAATGGAGGTGCCTTTAAAAGGTACACATTCAGCTACTCTACGATCCAGCAGGCCCACTCCACGGCCTACAGCCTAAGGAGACAGAATTGGAAAGACACAGGCAGGAAATCTGCACTGCAGCAGTATTACCATAGCCAAGACATGGAAGCAACCAAAAGTCCATCAACAGATGAGTGGACAAAGAAGAACTGCTACGTGTAGAGATGGAATATTAGCTTGGGGAAGAAAATGAATCAATGCCACTCGTAGCACCACAGATGAGTCTAGAGGTGATCACGCAGCTTGCAGTAAGCGAGAAAGCGAAAGACACCTAACGTATGATACCACTTATAGGGGTTACCTAAAAATCGATACCAGTGAAGATATTTCCACAGAGACATCCAATCACAGATTCATTAAGCAAACTTATGGTTCACCAGATGGAAAGGTGTGAGGATTGGATACATTAGGACATTGGGGTTAACAGAGATACACAAACACATGTGAAATACAAAGTCGCCACGGACCTACGGCATACCAAGAGGAGACTACTCAACATTGTGTCATAAGCTACATGGGAGAAGGACCCGAAGAAGAACAGATATATGTATACGTGTGAAACAACCACATCTTGCACACCTAGAACAAGCAAAACATTGTAATCAAATCTGCTCTGATACAAAATAAAAATTAAATTTAAAAAACGAACAGCAAGTAATGAGACATAAACGTAAGGGGCTTTTTCCTGGCGCACTCCATTCTAATTTACAATTTACAACGCCACTTCCATTATGGCTCTGTTGCCCTAGTAACCAGATTTGGTAAGGAGAAGTGCTGCCGCCTTCTGGCCGTTTCCCACAACAGCGCTAATGGTCACTTAATATTCAAAATAATTGCAGGCCAGTAAATGACACCTGCCATCAAAAAAAAAAAAAAAAAAAAATCCTGGGGTCGTAAATCGACCAGAAAATTCAAAAGACGTCAACATTTCAAGAGGCATGTTTTACGCCCATTCTGTCTTCTTTGTTCCTTTAAAATAAAAGGGGATTTAAAAATGCTCAACATCAGCAATTAATAAAGCCATGCAAATCCAATCTACAGAAATGCTCACCTCACAGCCGTCAGAATGCTCTTCAGCAAAACGTCTACAAAGAATAAATGCTGAAGGGGTTTCAGGAAACTGTGTACCCACTAGCTGCTGGGGGGATGTAAACTGGTAACAGCCGGCAGGGAGAACATAATGGAGGTGCGTTTAAGGGTAAAAACTGAGCTACCATGTGATCTGGTAGGTCCTTTGACGCGCCTATCACCTGAGCAGAGCAGAATGGAAGAGACACAGGCTGGCAATCCTGCACGGCAGAAACATTTAATATAGCCAAGACTTGGAAGAAACCAAAATGTCCAGCAACAGAAAAATGCACAAAGAGGAAGTGGTCCATGTCAACAGTGGAATATTAGCCACGGAAAACAATGAAACAGTGCCGTTTGCACCACCATATAAGGACCTAGAGATAACCACCCCACTTGAAGTAAGAAAGAAACTGAAAGACAGATATCCTATGACATCACTTATAGGTGTTACCTAAAAATTGATACTCATGAACTTATTTCCAAGAGAAGGAAGAGCATGGATTAAGAAAACAAAATTACGTTTAGCCGAATGGAAAGGTGAAAGGAATGTATGAATTATGATATGGGGGTTAACAGACATGTACTAATACAGATGAAATATATAACCACAAAATACCTATGGAACGCCAAGAGGTCTACTCAACACTCTATAATAACCTACACGGGAAAGGATCCAAAGAGGAATAGACGGATACGTTGATATGATGAACCAGATTCTGTACGCTTAGGAGAAAGTGCATTTTTTTTTTTATCAAATTTGCTCTGATACCTAAAAAAAATTTAATTTAAAAAACAAGAAGTAGGAGGTATAAGCTCTTGGGGGTTTGCCCTGGCACATTCCCCTCTAACCTGCAGGCTACTAACACGATTTCCCGGAAAGCGCTGTCGCCCAGGAACCCAGAGCTGCAAAGGTAGAAATGCTGCCGCCTTGTGGCCCTTTCCCGGAAGAGCGGCTTTAAGCCCGCAGCTAATGGTCACTTAATAGTCACAAGGACTCAGGGCCGTAAAGGACACCTGCCCTAAAATATTGTGCTGAGGTAGGGAACGGACAAAAAAATTCAAAACAGGGGCTTCCCTGGTGGCGCAGTGGTTGAGAGTCCGCCTGCCGACGCAGGGGACACGGGTTCGTGCCCCGGTCCGGGAAGATCCCACATGCCGCGGAGTGGCTGGGCCCGTGAGCCATGGCCGCTGAGCCTGCGCGCCCAGAGCCTGTGCTCCGCAACGGGAGAGGCCACAACAGTGAGAGGCCCGCGTACCGCAAAACTAAATAGATAGATAGATAACTAAATAAATACATACATACATACATACATACATACATACATACATAGAAAGGGAAATGGATAAAAGCTCAACCTCAGGAATTATTAGACTCACGCAGATCTAATCTACAAAAAGTTTGCAACACACACCTGTCGACCGACGATCAGCAAAAATTCTACACACAGTCAATACTGAAGGGGTTTTAGGGAACTGTGTACCCTCTAGCTGCTGGCGAGATGTAAAGTGGTAACAGCCAATAAGAACAGACAGGAGCTGCCTTTAGAAGTAAAACTTGAGGTACCATTCAATCCAGCAGTCACACCACTGGGCCTCTCACCTGAGAAGACCAGAAGCGAGAAGACCCGGGCTGCAACAGCTGCACTGAGGCCTTATTCACAATAGCCAAGACGGTGAAGCTACCAAAATGTCCATCAACAGACGAATGGATGAAGAAGAAATGGTCCGTGTACACAATGGAATATTAACCACGGAAAACAATGAAACACTGCTCTTTGAGGCACCATAGATGAGCTTGGAGATAATCGCAGAACGTGCGGTAAGTCGGAAAGCCAAAGACCTACATCCTATGATATCACTTATAGGCGTTATGTAATAACTGACACAAATGAACATACTTGCACAGAGAAAGACACTCACAGGCTTACAAAACAACTATGCTTATCTAAAAGGAAAGGTGGGCGGAATGGATAAATTAAGATTAGCGTTACCATACGTATACAAATACATATTGTATACGTATACCAAAAAGACCGACCACGTAGCAAGGGAGGTGTACGGAACACTCTGTAATATTTCACATGGGAAGAGGATCTGTACATGAATAGACGTATACAATGTACAAATGAACCAGACTGTGTACACCTAGGACAAACGATATTCTAATCATTACCCCGATTCAAATGGTTTCAAAAACCAACCAGCAGTAATGCCACATAAACTTATGGGCGTTTCTCCTGGCACATGCCATTCTAATTTACAACCTAGGAACACGACTTCCAGAAAGGCTCTGCTGCCCTAGTACCCAGATTTGGGAACGGAGAAATGCTGCCGCCTTGTGGCCGTTTCCCAAAACAGCAGCTTTAAACCCAGTGCTAATGGTCATTAAATAGTCACCAAACGTGCAGGCCTGTAAATAACACCTGCCCTCCAAAACAATCCTGGGGTCCAACATCGACCAAAAATTCAAAAGAGGGCAACATTCCAAGAAAACGATTTCAAGAGGTATACTGTACCCCCACGTTTTTCTTTTCTTTTCTTTTCTTTTTAAGGAAAAGAAAACAGGCGTGGAAAAATGATGAATTTTAGGAATTTTTAAAGACACGCAAACCCAAATTACAAACACCTATCCGCTCACAGCACTCGGAATGGCCATTAGCAAAAATGCTGCAAACGATAAATGCTGAAGGGATTGTGGAGAACTGCGTACCCTCGGTTCTAAGGGGGACGTGGTAAGAGCCACTAATGAAGACACAGTGGAGGTGCTCTGAAAAGGGAAACACTGAGCTACTAGTCAATCAGTCACACCCGCTGCTGGGCCTATCACCTGAGAAAATGAGACTCAAAAGGCACAGGCTGGCAATCCTGCACCCCGGCAATACTTACCATAGCCGACACTTGGAAGCAACGAAAATGTCCATCAACAGAGGAGTGCACCAAGAAGAAGTGGTCCATGCACACGATGGAATATTGCTCCACTAGAAAATATGAATTCAAAAAACAAACATGAGTAAGGAGACATAAGCTTTGGGGGGTTTGTCAGGGCACATGGCAGTCTAATTGATATCTGAGGAACACCACTGGCAGGAAGGTCTGTCTCCCTAGGTACCAGAGTGGGCATCGTAGAAATGCTGCCGGCCTCTGGCCGATACCTGCAACAGCAGCTCGGAAATCTGTGCGAATGGTCACTTCATATGCACAAGTACTGCAGGGCTGCAAAGGAAACCTGCCCTCAAAATGTCCTGACGCAGGTAAAGGCCAAAATATTTCAAAATGTGGCACATATTTCAAGAAAACAATTTGAAGACGTAAGCTGTCATGACAGTTTGAAAAATAAAAGGACATGCCTCAGAGCTCAATTTCAAGGGATTATGAGACACATGCAAATCCAACCACAAAGAGCTATCAACTCACACCAGTCAGAATAACCATCAGCAAAGAAACTACAAACGATCAATGCTGAAGAGGTTGTGGAGCCATGCATACCCTCAGTCTCAAGTGGGACGTAACCTGGTAAGAGCCACTCCTGGGAACAGAATGGAGGTGCCTTTAAAAGGTACACATTCAGCTACTCTACGATCCAGCAGGCCCACTCCACGGCCTACAGCCTAAGGAGACAGAATTGGAAAGACACAGGCAGGAAATCTGCACTGCAGCAGTATTACCATAGCCAAGACATGGAAGCAACCAAAAGTCCATCAACAGATGAGTGGACAAAGAAGAACTGCTACGTGTAGAGATGGAATATTAGCTTGGGGAAGAAAATGAATCAATGCCACTCGTAGCACCACAGATGAGTCTAGAGGTGATCACGCAGCTTGCAGTAAGCGAGAAAGCGAAAGACACCTAACGTATGATACCACTTATAGGGGTTACCTAAAAATCGATACCAGTGAAGATATTTCCACAGAGACATCCAATCACAGATTCATTAAGCAAACTTATGGTTCACCAGATGGAAAGGTGTGAGGATTGGATACATTAGGACATTGGGGTTAACAGAGATACACAAACACATGTGAAATACAAAGTCGCCACGGACCTACGGCATACCAAGAGGAGACTACTCAACATTGTGTCATAAGCTACATGGGAGAAGGACCCGAAGAAGAACAGATATATGTATACGTGTGAAACAACCACATCTTGCACACCTAGAACAAGCAAAACATTGTAATCAAATCTGCTCTGATACAAAATAAAAATTAAATTTAAAAAACGAACAGCAAGTAATGAGACATAAACGTAAGGGGCTTTTTCCTGGCGCACTCCATTCTAATTTACAATTTACAACGCCACTTCCATTATGGCTCTGTTGCCCTAGTAACCAGATTTGGTAAGGAGAAGTGCTGCCGCCTTCTGGCCGTTTCCCACAACAGCGCTAATGGTCACTTAATATTCAAAATAATTGCAGGCCAGTAAATGACACCTGCCATCAAAAAAAAAAAAAAAAAAAAATCCTGGGGTCGTAAATCGACCAGAAAATTCAAAAGACGTCAACATTTCAAGAGGCATGTTTTACGCCCATTCTGTCTTCTTTGTTCCTTTAAAATAAAAGGGGATTTAAAAATGCTCAACATCAGCAATTAATAAAGCCATGCAAATCCAATCTACAGAAATGCTCACCTCACAGCCGTCAGAATGCTCTTCAGCAAAACGTCTACAAAGAATAAATGCTGAAGGGGTTTCAGGAAACTGTGTACCCACTAGCTGCTGGGGGGATGTAAACTGGTAACAGCCGGCAGGGAGAACATAATGGAGGTGCGTTTAAGGGTAAAAACTGAGCTACCATGTGATCTGGTAGGTCCTTTGACGCGCCTATCACCTGAGCAGAGCAGAATGGAAGAGACACAGGCTGGCAATCCTGCACGGCAGAAACATTTAATATAGCCAAGACTTGGAAGAAACCAAAATGTCCAGCAACAGAAAAATGCACAAAGAGGAAGTGGTCCATGTCAACAGTGGAATATTAGCCACGGAAAACAATGAAACAGTGCCGTTTGCACCACCATATAAGGACCTAGAGATAACCACCCCACTTGAAGTAAGAAAGAAACTGAAAGACAGATATCCTATGACATCACTTATAGGTGTTACCTAAAAATTGATACTCATGAACTTATTTCCAAGAGAAGGAAGAGCATGGATTAAGAAAACAAAATTACGTTTAGCCGAATGGAAAGGTGAAAGGAATGTATGAATTATGATATGGGGGTTAACAGACATGTACTAATACAGATGAAATATATAACCACAAAATACCTATGGAACGCCAAGAGGTCTACTCAACACTCTATAATAACCTACACGGGAAAGGATCCAAAGAGGAATAGACGGATACGTTGATATGATGAACCAGATTCTGTACGCTTAGGAGAAAGTGCATTTTTTTTTTATCAAATTTGCTCTGATACCTAAAAAAAATTTAATTTAAAAAACAAGAAGTAGGAGGTATAAGCTCTTGGGGGTTTGCCCTGGCACATTCCCCTCTAACCTGCAGGCTACTAACACGATTTCCCGGAAAGCGCTGTCGCCCAGGAACCCAGAGCTGCAAAGGTAGAAATGCTGCCGCCTTGTGGCCCTTTCCCGGAAGAGCGGCTTTAAGCCCGCAGCTAATGGTCACTTAATAGTCACAAGGACTCAGGGCCGTAAAGGACACCTGCCCTAAAATATTGTGCTGAGGTAGGGAACGGACAAAAAAATTCAAAACAGGGGCTTCCCTGGTGGCGCAGTGGTTGAGAGTCCGCCTGCCGACGCAGGGGACACGGGTTCGTGCCCCGGTCCGGGAAGATCCCACATGCCGCGGAGTGGCTGGGCCCGTGAGCCATGGCCGCTGAGCCTGCGCGCCCAGAGCCTGTGCTCCGCAACGGGAGAGGCCACAACAGTGAGAGGCCCGCGTACCGCAAAACTAAATAGATAGATAGATAACTAAATAAATAAATACATACATACATACATAGAAAGGGAAATGGATAAAAGCTCAACCTCAGGAATTATTAGACTCACGCAGATCTAATCTACAAAAAGTTTGCAACACACACCTGTCGACCGACGATCAGCAAAAATTCTACACACAGTCAATACTGAAGGGGTTTTAGGGAACTGTGTACCCTCTAGCTGCTGGCGAGATGTAAAGTGGTAACAGCCAATAAGAACAGACAGGAGCTGCCTTTAGAAGTAAAACTTGAGGTACCATTCAATCCAGCAGTCACACCACTGGGCCTCTCACCTGAGAAGACCAGAAGCGAGAAGACCCGGGCTGCAACAGCTGCACTGAGGCCTTATTCACAATAGCCAAGACGGTGAAGCTACCAAAATGTCCATCAACAGACGAATGGATGAAGAAGAAATGGTCCGTGTACACAATGGAATATTAACCACGGAAAACAATGAAACACTGCTCTTTGAGGCACCATAGATGAGCTTGGAGATAATCGCAGAACGTGCGGTAAGTCGGAAAGCCAAAGACCTACATCCTATGATATCACTTATAGGCGTTATGTAATAACTGACACAAATGAACATACTTGCACAGAGAAAGACACTCACAGGCTTACAAAACAACTATGCTTATCTAAAAGGAAAGGTGGGCGGAATGGATAAATTAAGATTAGCGTTACCATACGTATACAAATACATATTGTATACGTATACCAAAAAGACCGACCACGTAGCAAGGGAGGTGTACGGAACACTCTGTAATATTTCACATGGGAAGAGGATCTGTACATGAATAGACGTATACAATGTACAAATGAACCAGACTGTGTACACCTAGGACAAACGATATTCTAATCATTACCCCGATTCAAATGGTTTCAAAAACCAACCAGCAGTAATGCCACATAAACTTATGGGCGTTTCTCCTGGCACATGCCATTCTAATTTACAACCTAGGAACACGACTTCCAGAAAGGCTCTGCTGCCCTAGTACCCAGATTTGGGAACGGAGAAATGCTGCCGCCTTGTGGCCGTTTCCCAAAACAGCAGCTTTAAACCCAGTGCTAATGGTCATTAAATAGTCACCAAACGTGCAGGCCTGTAAATAACACCTGCCCTCCAAAACCATCCTGGGGTCCCACATCGACCAAAAATTCAAAAGAGGGCAACATTCCAAGAAAACGATTTCAAGAGGTATACTGTACCCCCACGTTTTTCTTTTCTTTTCTTTTCTTTTTAAGGAAAAGAAAACAGGCGTGCAAAAATGATGAATTTTAGGAATTTTTAAAGACACGCAAACCCAAATTACAAACACCTATCCGCTCACAGCACTCGGAATGGCCATTAGCAAAAATGCTGCAAACAATAAATGCTGAAGGGATTGTGGAGAACTGCGTACCCTCGGTTCTAAGGGGGACGTGGTAAGAGCCACTAATGAAGACACAGTGGAGGTGCTCTGAAAAGGGAAACACTGAGCTACTAGTCAATCAGTCACACCCGCTGCTGGGCCTATCACCTGAGAAAATGAGACTCAAAAGGCACAGGCTGGCAATCCTGCACCCCGGCAATACTTACCATAGCCGACACTTGGAAGCAACGAAAATGTCCATCAACAGAGGAGTGCACCAAGAAGAAGTGGTCCATGCACACGATGGAATATTGCTCCACTAGAAAATATGAATTCAAAAAACAAACATGAGTAAGGAGACATAAGCTTTGGGGGGTTTATCAGGGCACATGGCAGTCTAATTGATATCTGAGGAACACCACTGGCAGGAAGGTCTGTCTCCCTAGGTACCAGAGTGGGCATCGTAGAAATGCTGCCGGCCTCTGGCCGATACCTGCAACAGCAGCTCGGAAATCTGTGCGAATGGTCACTTCATATGCACAAGTACTGCAGGGCTGCAAAGGAAACCTGCCCTCAAAATGTCCTGACGCAGGTAAAGGCCAAAATATTTCAAAATGTGGCACATATTTCAAGAAAACAATTTGAAGACGTAAGCTGTCATGACAGTTTGAAAAATAAAAGGACATGCCTCAGAGCTCAATTTCAAGGGATTATGAGACACATGCAAATCCAACCACAAAGAGCTATCAACTCACACCAGTCAGAATAACCATCAGCAAAGAAACTACAAACGATCAATGCTGAAGAGGTTGTGGAGCCATGCATACCCTCAGTCTCAAGTGGGACGTAACCTGGTAAGAGCCACTCCTGGGAACAGAATGGAGGTGCCTTTAAAAGGTACACATTCAGCTACTCTACGATCCAGCAGGCCCACTCCACGGCCTACAGCCTAAGGAGACAGAATTGGAAAGACACAGGCAGGAAATCTGCACTGCAGCAGTATTACCATAGCCAAGACATGGAAGCAACCAAAAGTCCATCAACAGATGAGTGGACAAAGAAGAACTGCTACGTGTAGAGATGGAATATTAGCTTGGGGAAGAAAATGAATCAATGCCACTCGTAGCACCACAGATGAGTCTAGAGGTGATCACGCAGCTTGCAGTAAGCGAGAAAGCGAAAGACACCTAACGTATGATACCACTTATAGGGGTTACCTAAAAATCGATACCAGTGAAGATATTTCCACAGAGACATCCAATCACAGATTCATTAAGCAAACTTATGGTTCACCAGATGGAAAGGTGTGAGGATTGGATACATTAGGACATTGGGGTTAACAGAGATACACAAACACATGTGAAATACAAAGTCGCCACGGACCTACGGCATACCAAGAGGAGACTACTCAACATTGTGTCATAAGCTACATGGGAGAAGGACCCGAAGAAGAACAGATATATGTATACGTGTGAAACAACCACATCTTGCACACCTAGAACAAGCAAAACATCGTAATCAAATCTGCTCTGATACAAAATTAAATTTAAAAAACGAACAGCAAGTAATGAGACATAAACGTAAGGGGCTTTTTCCTGGCGCACTCCATTCTAATTTACAATTTACAACGCCACTTCCATTATGGCTCTGTTGCCCTAGTAACCAGATTTGGTAAGGAGAAGTGCTGCCGCCTTCTGGCCGTTTCCCACAACAGCGCTAATGGTCACTTAATATTCAAAATAATTGCAGGCCAGTAAATGACACCTGCCATCAAAAAAAAAAAAAAAAAAAAATCCTGGGGTCGTAAATCGACCAGAAAATTCAAAAGACGTCAACATTTCAAGAGGCATGTTTTACGCCCATTCTGTCTTCTTTGTTCCTTTAAAATAAAAGGGGATTTAAAAATGCTCAACATCAGCAATTAATAAAGCCATGCAAATCCAATCTACAGAAATGCTCACCTCACAGCCGTCAGAATGCTCTTCAGCAAAACGTCTACAAAGAATAAATGCTGAAGGGGTTTCAGGAAACTGTGTACCCACTAGCTGCTGGGGGGATGTAAACTGGTAACAGCCGGCAGGGAGAACATAATGGAGGTGCGTTTAAGGGTAAAAACTGAGCTACCATGTGATCTGGTAGGTCCTTTGACGCGCCTATCACCTGAGCAGAGCAGAATGGAAGAGACACAGGCTGGCAATCCTGCACGGCAGAAACATTTAATATAGCCAAGACTTGGAAGAAACCAAAATGTCCAGCAACAGAAAAATGCACAAAGAGGAAGTGGTCCATGTCAACAGTGGAATATTAGCCACGGAAAACAATGAAACAGTGCCGTTTGCACCACCATATAAGGACCTAGAGATAACCACCCCACTTGAAGTAAGAAAGAAACTGAAAGACAGATATCCTATGACATCACTTATAGGTGTTACCTAAAAATTGATACTCATGAACTTATTTCCAAGAGAAGGAAGAGCATGGATTAAGAAAACAAAATTACGTTTAGCCGAATGGAAAGGTGAAAGGAATGTATGAATTATGATATGGGGGTTAACAGACATGTACTAATACAGATGAAATATATAACCACAAAATACCTATGGAACGCCAAGAGGTCTACTCAACACTCTATAATAACCTACACGGGAAAGGATCCAAAGAGGAATAGACGGATACGTTGATATGATGAACCAGATTCTGTACGCTTAGGAGAAAGTGCATTTTTTTTTTTATCAAATTTGCTCTGATACCTAAAAAAAATTTAATTTAAAAAACAAGAAGTAGGAGGTATAAGCTCTTGGGGGTTTGCCCTGGCACATTCCCCTCTAACCTGCAGGCTACTAACACGATTTCCCGGAAAGCGCTGTCGCCCAGGAACCCAGAGCTGCAAAGGTAGAAATGCTGCCGCCTTGTGGCCCTTTCCCGGAAGAGCGGCTTTAAGCCCGCAGCTAATGGTCACTTAATAGTCACAAGGACTCAGGGCCGTAAAGGACACCTGCCCTAAAATATTGTGCTGAGGTAGGGAACGGACAAAAAAATTCAAAACAGGGGCTTCCCTGGTGGCGCAGTGGTTGAGAGTCCGCCTGCCGACGCAGGGGACACGGGTTCGTGCCCCGGTCCGGGAAGATCCCACATGCCGCGGAGTGGCTGGGCCCGTGAGCCATGGCCGCTGAGCCTGCGCGCCCAGAGCCTGTGCTCCGCAACGGGAGAGGCCACAACAGTGAGAGGCCCGCGTACCGCAAAACTAAATAGATAGATAGATAACTAAATAAATACATACATACATACATACATACATACATACATAGAAAGGGAAATGGATAAAAGCTCAACCTCAGGAATTATTAGACTCACGCAGATCTAATCTACAAAAAGTTTGCAACACACACCTGTCGACCGACGATCAGCAAAAATTCTACACACAGTCAATACTGAAGGGGTTTTAGGGAACTGTGTACCCTCTAGCTGCTGGCGAGATGTAAAGTGGTAACAGCCAATAAGAACAGACAGGAGCTGCCTTTAGAAGTAAAACTTGAGGTACCATTCAATCCAGCAGTCACACCACTGGGCCTCTCACCTGAGAAGACCAGAAGCGAGAAGACCCGGGCTGCAACAGCTGCACTGAGGCCTTATTCACAATAGCCAAGACGGTGAAGCTACCAAAATGTCCATCAACAGACGAATGGATGAAGAAGAAATGGTCCGTGTACACAATGGAATATTAACCACGGAAAACAATGAAACACTGCTCTTTGAGGCACCATAGATGAGCTTGGAGATAATCGCAGAACGTGCGGTAAGTCGGAAAGCCAAAGACCTACATCCTATGATATCACTTATAGGCGTTATGTAATAACTGACACAAATGAACATACTTGCACAGAGAAAGACACTCACAGGCTTACAAAACAACTATGCTTATCTAAAAGGAAAGGTGGGCGGAATGGATAAATTAAGATTAGCGTTACCATACGTATACAAATACATATTGTATACGTATACCAAAAAGACCGACCACGTAGCAAGGGAGGTGTACGGAACACTCTGTAATATTTCACATGGGAAGAGGATCTGTACATGAATAGACGTATACAATGTACAAATGAACCAGACTGTGTACACCTAGGACAAACGATATTCTAATCATTACCCCGATTCAAATGGTTTCAAAAACCAACCAGCAGTAATGCCACATAAACTTATGGGCGTTTCTCCTGGCACATGCCATTCTAATTTACAACCTAGGAACACGACTTCCAGAAAGGCTCTGCTGCCCTAGTACCCAGATTTGGGAACGGAGAAATGCTGCCGCCTTGTGGCCGTTTCCCAAAACAGCAGCTTTAAACCCAGTGCTAATGGTCATTAAATAGTCACCAAACGTGCAGGCCTGTAAATAACACCTGCCCT
The DNA here is from genome assembly GCF_039906515.1 of Pseudorca crassidens. NCBI lineage: Eukaryota > Metazoa > Chordata > Mammalia > Artiodactyla > Delphinidae > Pseudorca > Pseudorca crassidens. The sequence continues at coordinate 123,460,812 of NC_090317.1, read as the reverse complement.
CCAAAACAATCCTGGGGTCCAACATCGACCAAAAATTCAAAAGAGGGCAACATTCCAAGAAAACGATTTCAAGAGGTATACTGTACCCCCACGTTTTTCTTTTCTTTTCTTTTCTTTTTAAGGAAAAGAAAACAGGCGTGCAAAAATGATGAATTTTAGGAATTTTTAAAGACACGCAAACCCAAATTACAAACACCTATCCGCTCACAGCACTCGGAATGGCCATTAGCAAAAATGCTGCAAACGATAAATGCTGAAGGGATTGTGGAGAACTGCGTACCCTCGGTTCTAAGGGGGACGTGGTAAGAGCCACTAATGAAGACACAGTGGAGGTGCTCTGAAAAGGGAAACACTGAGCTACTAGTCAATCAGTCACACCCGCTGCTGGGCCTATCACCTGAGAAAATGAGACTCAAAAGGCACAGGCTGGCAATCCTGCACCCCGGCAATACTTACCATAGCCGACACTTGGAAGCAACGAAAATGTCCATCAACAGAGGAGTGCACCAAGAAGAAGTGGTCCATGCACACGATGGAATATTGCTCCACTAGAAAATATGAATTCAAAAAACAAACATGAGTAAGGAGACATAAGCTTTGGGGGGTTTGTCAGGGCACATGGCAGTCTAATTGATATCTGAGGAACACCACTGGCAGGAAGGTCTGTCTCCCTAGGTACCAGAGTGGGCATCGTAGAAATGCTGCCGGCCTCTGGCCGATACCTGCAACAGCAGCTCGGAAATCTGTGCGAATGGTCACTTCATATGCACAAGTACTGCAGGGCTGCAAAGGAAACCTGCCCTCAAAATGTCCTGACGCAGGTAAAGGCCAAAATATTTCAAAATGTGGCACATATTTCAAGAAAACAATTTGAAGACGTAAGCTGTCATGACAGTTTGAAAAATAAAAGGACATGCCTCAGAGCTCAATTTCAAGGGATTATGAGACACATGCAAATCCAACCACAAAGAGCTATCAACTCACACCAGTCAGAATAACCATCAGCAAAGAAACTACAAACGATCAATGCTGAAGAGGTTGTGGAGCCATGCATACCCTCAGTCTCAAGTGGGACGTAACCTGGTAAGAGCCACTCCTGGGAACAGAATGGAGGTGCCTTTAAAAGGTACACATTCAGCTACTCTACGATCCAGCAGGCCCACTCCACGGCCTACAGCCTAAGGAGACAGAATTGGAAAGACACAGGCAGGAAATCTGCACTGCAGCAGTATTACCATAGCCAAGACATGGAAGCAACCAAAAGTCCATCAACAGATGAGTGGACAAAGAAGAACTGCTACGTGTAGAGATGGAATATTAGCTTGGGGAAGAAAATGAATCAATGCCACTCGTAGCACCACAGATGAGTCTAGAGGTGATCACGCAGCTTGCAGTAAGCGAGAAAGCGAAAGACACCTAACGTATGATACCACTTATAGGGGTTACCTAAAAATCGATACCAGTGAAGATATTTCCACAGAGACATCCAATCACAGATTCATTAAGCAAACTTATGGTTCACCAGATGGAAAGGTGTGAGGATTGGATACATTAGGACATTGGGGTTAACAGAGATACACAAACACATGTGAAATACAAAGTCGCCACGGACCTACGGCATACCAAGAGGAGACTACTCAACATTGTGTCATAAGCTACATGGGAGAAGGACCCGAAGAAGAACAGATATATGTATACGTGTGAAACAACCACATCTTGCACACCTAGAACAAGCAAAACATCGTAATCAAATCTGCTCTGATACAAAATAAAAATTAAATTTAAAAAACGAACAGCAAGTAATGAGACATAAACGTAAGGGGCTTTTTCCTGGCGCACTCCATTCTAATTTACAATTTACAACGCCACTTCCATTATGGCTCTGTTGCCCTAGTAACCAGATTTGGTAAGGAGAAGTGCTGCCGCCTTCTGGCCGTTTCCCACAACAGCGCTAATGGTCACTTAATATTCAAAATAATTGCAGGCCAGTAAATGACACCTGCCATCAAAAAAAAAAAAAAAAAAAAATCCTGGGGTCGTAAATCGACCAGAAAATTCAAAAGACGTCAACATTTCAAGAGGCATGTTTTACGCCCATTCTGTCTTCTTTGTTCCTTTAAAATGAAAGGGGATTTAAAAATGCTCAACATCAGCAATTAATAAAGCCATGCAAATCCAATCTACAGAAATGCTCACCTCACAGCCGTCAGAATGCTCTTCAGCAAAACGTCTACAAAGAATAAATGCTGAAGGGGTTTCAGGAAACTGTGTACCCACTAGCTGCTGGGGGGATGTAAACTGGTAACAGCCGGCAGGGAGAACATAATGGAGGTGCGTTTAAGGGTAAAAACTGAGCTACCATGTGATCTGGTAGGTCCTTTGACGCGCCTATCACCTGAGCAGAGCAGAATGGAAGAGACACAGGCTGGCAATCCTGCACGGCAGAAACATTTAATATAGCCAAGACTTGGAAGAAACCAAAATGTCCAGCAACAGAAAAATGCACAAAGAGGAAGTGGTCCATGTCAACAGTGGAATATTAGCCACGGAAAACAATGAAACAGTGCCGTTTGCACCACCATATAAGGACCTAGAGATAACCACCCCACTTGAAGTAAGAAAGAAACTGAAAGACAGATATCCTATGACATCACTTATAGGTGTTACCTAAAAATTGATACTCATGAACTTATTTCCAAGAGAAGGAAGAGCATGGATTAAGAAAACAAAATTACGTTTAGCCGAATGGAAAGGTGAAAGGAATGTATGAATTATGATATGGGGGTTAACAGACATGTACTAATACAGATGAAATATATAACCACAAAATACCTATGGAACGCCAAGAGGTCTACTCAACACTCTATAATAACCTACACGGGAAAGGATCCAAAGAGGAATAGACGGATACGTTGATATGATGAACCAGATTCTGTACGCTTAGGAGAAAGTGCATTTTTTTTTTTATCAAATTTGCTCTGATACCTAAAAAAAATTTAATTTAAAAAACAAGAAGTAGGAGGTATAAGCTCTTGGGGGTTTGCCCTGGCACATTCCCCTCTAACCTGCAGGCTACTAACACGATTTCCCGGAAAGCGCTGTCGCCCAGGAACCCAGAGCTGCAAAGGTAGAAATGCTGCCGCCTTGTGGCCCTTTCCCGGAAGAGCGGCTTTAAGCCCGCAGCTAATGGTCACTTAATAGTCACAAGGACTCAGGGCCGTAAAGGACACCTGCCCTAAAATATTGTGCTGAGGTAGGGAACGGACAAAAAAATTCAAAACAGGGGCTTCCCTGGTGGCGCAGTGGTTGAGAGTCCGCCTGCCGACGCAGGGGACACGGGTTCGTGCCCCGGTCCGGGAAGATCCCACATGCCGCGGAGTGGCTGGGCCCGTGAGCCATGGCCGCTGAGCCTGCGCGCCCAGAGCCTGTGCTCCGCAACGGGAGAGGCCACAACAGTGAGAGGCCCGCGTACCGCAAAACTAAATAGATAGATAGATAACTAAATAAATACATACATACATACATACATACATACATACATAGAAAGGGAAATGGATAAAAGCTCAACCTCAGGAATTATTAGACTCACGCAGATCTAATCTACAAAAAGTTTGCAACACACACCTGTCGACCGACGATCAGCAAAAATTCTACACACAGTCAATACTGAAGGGGTTTTAGGGAACTGTGTACCCTCTAGCTGCTGGCGAGATGTAAAGTGGTAACAGCCAATAAGAACAGACAGGAGCTGCCTTTAGAAGTAAAACTTGAGGTACCATTCAATCCAGCAGTCACACCACTGGGCCTCTCACCTGAGAAGACCAGAAGCGAGAAGACCCGGGCTGCAACAGCTGCACTGAGGCCTTATTCACAATAGCCAAGACGGTGAAGCTACCAAAATGTCCATCAACAGACGAATGGATGAAGAAGAAATGGTCCGTGTACACAATGGAATATTAACCACGGAAAACAATGAAACACTGCTCTTTGAGGCACCATAGATGAGCTTGGAGATAATCGCAGAACGTGCGGTAAGTCGGAAAGCCAAAGACCTACATCCTATGATATCACTTATAGGCGTTATGTAATAACTGACACAAATGAACATACTTGCACAGAGAAAGACACTCACAGGCTTACAAAACAACTATGCTTATCTAAAAGGAAAGGTGGGCGGAATGGATAAATTAAGATTAGCGTTACCATACGTATACAAATACATATTGTATACGTATACCAAAAAGACCGACCACGTAGCAAGGGAGGTGTACGGAACACTCTGTAATATTTCACATGGGAAGAGGATCTGTACATGAATAGACGTATACAATGTACAAATGAACCAGACTGTGTACACCTAGGACAAACGATATTCTAATCATTACCCCGATTCAAATGGTTTCAAAAACCAACCAGCAGTAATGCCACATAAACTTATGGGCGTTTCTCCTGGCACATGCCATTCTAATTTACAACCTAGGAACACGACTTCCAGAAAGGCTCTGCTGCCCTAGTACCCAGATTTGGGAACGGAGAAATGCTGCCGCCTTGTGGCCGTTTCCCAAAACAGCAGCTTTAAACCCAGTGCTAATGGTCATTAAATAGTCACCAAACGTGCAGGCCTGTAAATAACACCTGCCCTCCAAAACAATCCTGGGGTCCAACATCGACCAAAAATTCAAAAGAGGGCAACATTCCAAGAAAACGATTTCAAGAGGTATACTGTACCCCCACGTTTTTCTTTTCTTTTCTTTTCTTTTTAAGGAAAAGAAAACAGGCGTGCAAAAATGATGAATTTTAGGAATTTTTAAAGACACGCAAACCCAAATTACAAACACCTATCCGCTCACAGCACTCGGAATGGCCATTAGCAAAAATGCTGCAAACGATAAATGCTGAAGGGATTGTGGAGAACTGCGTACCCTCGGTTCTAAGGGGGACGTGGTAAGAGCCACTAATGAAGACACAGTGGAGGTGCTCTGAAAAGGGAAACACTGAGCTACTAGTCAATCAGTCACACCCGCTGCTGGGCCTATCACCTGAGAAAATGAGACTCAAAAGGCACAGGCTGGCAATCCTGCACCCCGGCAATACTTACCATAGCCGACACTTGGAAGCAACGAAAATGTCCATCAACAGAGGAGTGCACCAAGAAGAAGTGGTCCATGCACACGATGGAATATTGCTCCACTAGAAAATATGAATTCAAAAAACAAACATGAGTAAGGAGACATAAGCTTTGGGGGGTTTGTCAGGGCACATGGCAGTCTAATTGATATCTGAGGAACACCACTGGCAGGAAGGTCTGTCTCCCTAGGTACCAGAGTGGGCATCGTAGAAATGCTGCCGGCCTCTGGCCGATACCTGCAACAGCAGCTCGGAAATCTGTGCGAATGGTCACTTCATATGCACAAGTACTGCAGGGCTGCAAAGGAAACCTGCCCTCAAAATGTCCTGACGCAGGTAAAGGCCAAAATATTTCAAAATGTGGCACATATTTCAAGAAAACAATTTGAAGACGTAAGCTGTCATGACAGTTTGAAAAATAAAAGGACATGCCTCAGAGCTCAATTTCAAGGGATTATGAGACACATGCAAATCCAACCACAAAGAGCTATCAACTCACACCAGTCAGAATAACCATCAGCAAAGAAACTACAAACGATCAATGCTGAAGAGGTTGTGGAGCCATGCATACCCTCAGTCTCAAGTGGGACGTAACCTGGTAAGAGCCACTCCTGGGAACAGAATGGAGGTGCCTTTAAAAGGTACACATTCAGCTACTCTACGATCCAGCAGGCCCACTCCACGGCCTACAGCCTAAGGAGACAGAATTGGAAAGACACAGGCAGGAAATCTGCACTGCAGCAGTATTACCATAGCCAAGGCGTGGAAGCAACCAAAAGTCCATCAACAGATGAGTGGACAAAGAAGAACTGCTACGTGTAGAGATGGAATATTAGCTTGGGGAAGAAAATGAATCAATGCCACTCGTAGCACCACAGATGAGTCTAGAGGTGATCACGCAGCTTGCAGTAAGCGAGAAAGCGAAAGACACCTAACGTATGATACCACTTATAGGGGTTACCTAAAAATCGATACCAGTGAAGATATTTCCACAGAGACATCCAATCACAGATTCATTAAGCAAACTTATGGTTCACCAGATGGAAAGGTGTGAGGATTGGATACATTAGGACATTGGGGTTAACAGAGATACACAAACACATGTGAAATACAAAGTCGCCACGGACCTACGGCATACCAAGAGGAGACTACTCAACATTGTGTCATAAGCTACATGGGAGAAGGACCCGAAGAAGAACAGATATATGTATACGTGTGAAACAACCACATCTTGCACACCTAGAACAAGCAAAACATCGTAATCAAATCTGCTCTGATACAAAATAAAAATTAAATTTAAAAAACGAACAGCAAGTAATGAGACATAAACGTAAGGGGCTTTTTCCTGGCGCACTCCATTCTAATTTACAATTTACAACGCCACTTCCATTATGGCTCTGTTGCCCTAGTAACCAGATTTGGTAAGGAGAAGTGCTGCCGCCTTCTGGCCGTTTCCCACAACAGCGCTAATGGTCACTTAATATTCAAAATAATTGCAGGCCAGTAAATGACACCTGCCATCAAAAAAAAAAAAAAAAAAAATCCTGGGGTCGTAAATCGACCAGAAAATTCAAAAGACGTCAACATTTCAAGAGGCATGTTTTACGCCCATTCTGTCTTCTTTGTTCCTTTAAAATAAAAGGGGATTTAAAAATGCTCAACATCAGCAATTAATAAAGCCATGCAAATCCAATCTACAGAAATGCTCACCTCACAGCCGTCAGAATGCTCTTCAGCAAAACGTCTACAAAGAATAAATGCTGAAGGGGTTTCAGGAAACTGTGTACCCACTAGCTGCTGGGGGGATGTAAACTGGTAACAGCCGGCAGGGAGAACATAATGGAGGTGCGTTTAAGGGTAAAAACTGAGCTACCATGTGATCTGGTAGGTCCTTTGACGCGCCTATCACCTGAGCAGAGCAGAATGGAAGAGACACAGGCTGGCAATCCTGCACGGCAGAAACATTTAATATAGCCAAGACTTGGAAGAAACCAAAATGTCCAGCAACAGGAAAATGCACAAAGAGGAAGTGGTCCATGTCAACAGTGGAATATTAGCCACGGAAAACAATGAAACAGTGCCGTTTGCACCACCATATAAGGACCTAGAGATAACCACCCCACTTGAAGTAAGAAAGAAACTGAAAGACAGATATCCTATGACATCACTTATAGGTGTTACCTAAAAATTGATACTCATGAACTTATTTCCAAGAGAAGGAAGAGCATGGATTAAGAAAACAAAATTACGTTTAGCCGAATGGAAAGGTGAAAGGAATGTATGAATTATGATATGGGGGTTAACAGACATGTACTAATACAGATGAAATATATAACCACAAAATACCTATGGAACGCCAAGAGGTCTACTCAACACTCTATAATAACCTACACGGGAAAGGATCCAAAGAGGAATAGACGGATACGTTGATATGATGAACCAGATTCTGTACGCTTAGGAGAAAGTGCATTTTTTTTTTTTATCAAATTTGCTCTGATACCTAAAAAAAATTTAATTTAAAAAACAAGAAGTAGGAGGTATAAGCTCTTGGGGGTTTGCCCTGGCACATTCCCCTCTAACCTGCAGGCTACTAACACGATTTCCCGGAAAGCGCTGTCGCCCAGGAACCCAGAGCTGCAAAGGCAGAAATGCTGCCGCCTTGTGGCCCTTTCCCGGAAGAGCGGCTTTAAGCCCGCAGCTAATGGTCACTTAATAGTCACAAGGACTCAGGGCCGTAAAGGACACCTGCCCTAAAATATTGTGCTGAGGTAGGGAACGGACAAAAAAATTCAAAACAGGGGCTTCCCTGGTGGCGCAGTGGTTGAGAGTCCGCCTGCCGACGCAGGGGACACGGGTTCGTGCCCCGGTCCGGGAAGATCCCACATGCCGCGGAGTGGCTGGGCCCGTGAGCCATGGCCGCTGAGCCTGCGCGCCCAGAGCCTGTGCTCCGCAACGGGAGAGGCCACAACAGTGAGAGGCCCGCGTACCGCAAAACTAAATAGATAGATAGATAACTAAATAAATAAATACATACATACATACATACATACATAGAAAGGGAAATGGATAAAAGCTCAACCTCAGGAATTATTAGACTCACGCAGATCTAATCTACAAAAAGTTTGCAACACACACCTGTCGACCGACGATCAGCAAAAATTCTACACACAGTCAATACTGAAGGGGTTTTAGGGAACTGTGTACCCTCTAGCTGCTGGCGAGATGTAAAGTGGTAACAGCCAATAAGAACAGACAGGAGCTGCCTTTAGAAGTAAAACTTGAGGTACCATTCAATCCAGCAGTCACACCACTGGGCCTCTCACCTGAGAAGACCAGAAGCGAGAAGACCCGGGCTGCAACAGCTGCACTGAGGCCTTATTCACAATAGCCAAGACGGTGAAGCTACCAAAATGTCCATCAACAGACGAATGGATGAAGAAGAAATGGTCCGTGTACACAATGGAATATTAACCACGGAAAACAATGAAACACTGCTCTTTGAGGCACCATAGATGAGCTTGGAGATAATCGCAGAACGTGCGGTAAGTCGGAAAGCCAAAGACCTACATCCTATGATATCACTTATAGGCGTTATGTAATAACTGACACAAATGAACATACTTGCACAGAGAAAGACACTCACAGGCTTACAAAACAACTATGCTTATCTAAAAGGAAAGGTGGGCGGAATGGATAAATTAAGATTAGCGTTACCATACGTATACAAATACATATTGTATACGTATACCAAAAAGACCGACCACGTAGCAAGGGAGGTGTACGGAACACTCTGTAATATTTCACATGGGAAGAGGATCTGTACATGAATAGACGTATACAATGTACAAATGAACCAGACTGTGTACACCTAGGACAAACGATATTCTAATCATTACCCCGATTCAAATGGTTTCAAAAACCAACCAGCAGTAATGCCACATAAACTTATGGGCGTTTCTCCTGGCACATGCCATTCTAATTTACAACCTAGGAACACGACTTCCAGAAAGGCTCTGCTGCCCTAGTACCCAGATTTGGGAACGGAGAAATGCTGCCGCCTTGTGGCCGTTTCCCAAAACAGCAGCTTTAAACCCAGTGCTAATGGTCATTAAATAGTCACCAAACGTGCAGGCCTGTAAATAACACCTGCCCTCCAAAACAATCCTGGGGTCCAACATCGACCAAAAATTCAAAAGAGGGCAACATTCCAAGAAAACGATTTCAAGAGGTATACTGTACCCCCACGTTTTTCTTTTCTTTTCTTTTCTTTTTAAGGAAAAGAAAACAGGCGTGCAAAAATGATGAATTTTAGGAATTTTTAAAGACACGCAAACCCAAATTACAAACACCTATCCGCTCACAGCACTCGGAATGGCCATTAGCAAAAATGCTGCAAACGATAAATGCTGAAGGGATTGTGGAGAACTGCGTACCCTCGGTTCTAAGGGGGACGTGGTAAGAGCCACTAATGAAGACACAGTGGAGGTGCTCTGAAAAGGGAAACACTGAGCTACTAGTCAATCAGTCACACCCGCTGCTGGGCCTATCACCTGAGAAAATGAGACTCAAAAGGCACAGGCTGGCAATCCTGCACCCCGGCAATACTTACCATAGCCGACACTTGGAAGCAACGAAAATGTCCATCAACAGAGGAGTGCACCAAGAAGAAGTGGTCCATGCACACGATGGAATATTGCTCCACTAGAAAATATGAATTCAAAAAACAAACATGAGTAAGGAGACATAAGCTTTGGGGGGTTTGTCAGGGCACATGGCAGTCTAATTGATATCTGAGGAACACCACTGGCAGGAAGGTCTGTCTCCCTAGGTACCAGAGTGGGCATCGTAGAAATGCTGCCGGCCTCTGGCCGATACCTGCAACAGCAGCTCGGAAATCTGTGCGAATGGTCACTTCATATGCACAAGTACTGCAGGGCTGCAAAGGAAACCTGCCCTCAAAATGTCCTGACGCAGGTAAAGGCCAAAATATTTCAAAATGTGGCACATATTTCAAGAAAACAATTTGAAGACGTAAGCTGTCATGACAGTTTGAAAAATAAAAGGACATGCCTCAGAGCTCAATTTCAAGGGATTATGAGACACATGCAAATCCAACCACAAAGAGCTATCAACTCACACCAGTCAGAATAACCATCAGCAAAGAAACTACAAACGATCAATGCTGAAGAGGTTGTGGAGCCATGCATACCCTCAGTCTCAAGTGGGACGTAACCTGGTAAGAGCCACTCCTGGGAACAGAATGGAGGTGCCTTTAAAAGGTACACATTCAGCTACTCTACGATCCAGCAGGCCCACTCCACGGCCTACAGCCTAAGGAGACAGAATTGGAAAGACACAGGCAGGAAATCTGCACTGCAGCAGTATTACCATAGCCAAGACATGGAAGCAACCAAAAGTCCATCAACAGATGAGTGGACAAAGAAGAACTGCTACGTGTAGAGATGGAATATTAGCTTGGGGAAGAAAATGAATCAATGCCACTCGTAGCACCACAGATGAGTCTAGAGGTGATCACGCAGCTTGCAGTAAGCGAGAAAGCGAAAGACACCTAACGTATGATACCACTTATAGGGGTTACCTAAAAATCGATACCAGTGAAGATATTTCCACAGAGACATCCAATCACAGATTCATTAAGCAAACTTATGGTTCACCAGATGGAAAGGTGTGAGGATTGGATACATTAGGACATTGGGGTTAACAGAGATACACAAACACATGTGAAATACAAAGTCGCCACGGACCTACGGCATACCAAGAGGAGACTACTCAACATTGTGTCATAAGCTACATGGGAGAAGGACCCGAAGAAGAACAGATATATGTATACGTGTGAAACAACCACATCTTGCACACCTAGAACAAGCAAAACATCGTAATCAAATCTGCTCTGATACAAAATAAAAATTAAATTTAAAAAACGAACAGCAAGTAATGAGACATAAACGTAAGGGGCTTTTTCCTGGCGCACTCCATTCTAATTTACAATTTACAACGCCACTTCCATTATGGCTCTGTTGCCCTAGTAACCAGATTTGGTAAGGAGAAGTGCTGCCGCCTTCTGGCCGTTTCCCACAACAGCGCTAATGGTCACTTAATATTCAAAATAATTGCAGGCCAGTAAATGACACCTGCCATCAAAAAAAAAAAAAAAAAAAAATCCTGGGGTCGTAAATCGACCAGAAAATTCAAAAGACGTCAACATTTCAAGAGGCATGTTTTACGCCCATTCTGTCTTCTTTGTTCCTTTAAAATAAAAGGGGATTTAAAAATGCTCAACATCAGCAATTAATAAAGCCATGCAAATCCAATCTACAGAAATGCTCACCTCACAGCCGTCAGAATGCTCTTCAGCAAAACGTCTACAAAGAATAAATGCTGAAGGGGTTTCAGGAAACTGTGTACCCACTAGCTGCTGGGGGGATGTAAACTGGTAACAGCCGGCAGGGAGAACATAATGGAGGTGCGTTTAAGGGTAAAAACTGAGCTACCATGTGATCTGGTAGGTCCTTTGACGCGCCTATCACCTGAGCAGAGCAGAATGGAAGAGACACAGGCTGGCAATCCTGCACGGCAGAAACATTTAATATAGCCAAGACTTGGAAGAAACCAAAATGTCCAGCAACAGAAAAATGCACAAAGAGGAAGTGGTCCATGTCAACAGTGGAATATTAGCCACGGAAAACAATGAAACAGTGCCGTTTGCACCACCATATAAGGACCTAGAGATAACCACCCCACTTGAAGTAAGAAAGAAACTGAAAGACAGATATCCTATGACATCACTTATAGGTGTTACCTAAAAATTGATACTCATGAACTTATTTCCAAGAGAAGGAAGAGCATGGATTAAGAAAACAAAATTACGTTTAGCCGAATGGAAAGGTGAAAGGAATGTATGAATTATGATATGGGGGTTAACAGACATGTACTAATACAGATGAAATATATAACCACAAAATACCTATGGAACGCCAAGAGGTCTACTCAACACTCTATAATAACCTACACGGGAAAGGATCCAAAGAGGAATAGACGGATACGTTGATATGATGAACCAGATTCTGTACGCTTAGGAGAAAGTGCATTTTTTTTTTATCAAATTTGCTCTGATACCTAAAAAAAATTTAATTTAAAAAACAAGAAGTAGGAGGTATAAGCTCTTGGGGGTTTGCCCTGGCACATTCCCCTCTAACCTGCAGGCTACTAACACGATTTCCCGGAAAGCGCTGTCGCCCAGGAACCCAGAGCTGCAAAGGTAGAAATGCTGCCGCCTTGTGGCCCTTTCCCGGAAGAGCGGCTTTAAGCCCGCAGCTAATGGTCACTTAATAGTCACAAGGACTCAGGGCCGTAAAGGACACCTGCCCTAAAATATTGTGCTGAGGTAGGGAACGGACAAAAAAATTCAAAACAGGGGCTTCCCTGGTGGCGCAGTGGTTGAGAGTCCGCCTGCCGACGCAGGGGACACGGGTTCGTGCCCCGGTCCGGGAAGATCCCACATGCCGCGGAGTGGCTGGGCCCGTGAGCCATGGCCGCTGAGCCTGCGCGCCCAGAGCCTGTGCTCCGCAACGGGAGAGGCCACAACAGTGAGAGGCCCGCGTACCGCAAAACTAAATAGATAGATAGATAACTAAATAAATACATACATACATACATACATACATACATAGAAAGGGAAATGGATAAAAGCTCAACCTCAGGAATTATTAGACTCACGCAGATCTAATCTACAAAAAGTTTGCAACACACACCTGTCGACCGACGATCAGCAAAAATTCTACACACAGTCAATACTGAAGGGGTTTTAGGGAACTGTGTACCCTCTAGCTGCTGGCGAGATGTAAAGTGGTAACAGCCAATAAGAACAGACAGGAGCTGCCTTTAGAAGTAAAACTTGAGGTACCATTCAATCCAGCAGTCACACCACTGGGCCTCTCACCTGAGAAGACCAGAAGCGAGAAGACCCGGGCTGCAACAGCTGCACTGAGGCCTTATTCACAATAGCCAAGACGGTGAAGCTACCAAAATGTCCATCAACAGACGAATGGATGAAGAAGAAATGGTCCGTGTACACAATGGAATATTAACCACGGAAAACAATGAAACACTGCTCTTTGAGGCACCATAGATGAGCTTGGAGATAATCGCAGAACGTGCGGTAAGTCGGAAAGCCAAAGACCTACATCCTATGATATCACTTATAGGCGTTATGTAATAACTGACACAAATGAACATACTTGCACAGAGAAAGACACTCACAGGCTTACAAAACAACTATGCTTATCTAAAAGGAAAGGTGGGCGGAATGGATAAATTAAGATTAGCGTTACCATACGTATACAAATACATATTGTATACGTATACCAAAAAGACCGACCACGTAGCAAGGGAGGTGTACGGAACACTCTGTAATATTTCACATGGGAAGAGGATCTGTACATGAATAGACGTATACAATGTACAAATGAACCAGACTGTGTACACCTAGGACAAACGATATTCTAATCATTACCCCGATTCAAATGGTTTCAAAAACCAACCAGCAGTAATGCCACATAAACTTATGGGCGTTTCTCCTGGCACATGCCATTCTAATTTACAACCTAGGAACACGACTTCCAGAAAGGCTCTGCTGCCCTAGTACCCAGATTTGGGAACGGAGAAATGCTGCCGCCTTGTGGCCGTTTCCCAAAACAGCAGCTTTAAACCCAGTGCTAATGGTCATTAAATAGTCACCAAACGTGCAGGCCTGTAAATAACACCTGCCCTCCAAAACAATCCTGGGGTCCAACATCGACCAAAAATTCAAAAGAGGGCAACATTCCAAGAAAACGATTTCAAGAGGTATACTGTACCCCCACGTTTTTCTTTTCTTTTCTTTTCTTTTTAAGGAAAAGAAAACAGGCGTGGAAAAATGATGAATTTTAGGAATTTTTAAAGACACGCAAACCCAAATTACAAACACCTATCCGCTCACAGCACTCGGAATGGCCATTAGCAAAAATGCTGCAAACGATAAATGCTGAAGGGATTGTGGAGAACTGCGTACCCTCGGTTCTAAGGGGGACGTGGTAAGAGCCACTAATGAAGACACAGTGGAGGTGCTCTGAAAAGGGAAACACTGAGCTACTAGTCAATCAGTCACACCCGCTGCTGGGCCTATCACCTGAGAAAATGAGACTCAAAAGGCACAGGCTGGCAATCCTGCACCCCGGCAATACTTACCATAGCCGACACTTGGAAGCAACGAAAATGTCCATCAACAGAGGAGTGCACCAAGAAGAACTGGTCCATGCACACGATGGAATATTGCTCCACTAGAAAATATGAATTCAAAAAACAAACATGAGTAAGGAGACATAAGCTTTGGGGGGTTTGTCAGGGCACATGGCAGTCTAATTGATATCTGAGGAACACCACTGGCAGGAAGGTCTGTCTCCCTAGGTACCAGAGTGGGCATCGTAGAAATGCTGCCGGCCTCTGGCCGATACCTGCAACAGCAGCTCGGAAATCTGTGCGAATGGTCACTTCATATGCACAAGTACTGCAGGGCTGCAAAGGAAACCTGCCCTCAAAATGTCCTGACGCAGGTAAAGGCCAAAATATTTCAAAATGTGGCACATATTTCAAGAAAACAATTTGAAGACGTAAGCTGTCATGACAGTTTGAAAAATAAAAGGACATGCCTCAGAGCTCAATTTCAAGGGATTATGAGACACATGCAAATCCAACCACAAAGAGCTATCAACTCACACCAGTCAGAATAACCATCAGCAAAGAAACTACAAACGATCAATGCTGAAGAGGTTGTGGAGACATGCATACCCTCAGTCTCAAGTGGGACGTAACCTGGTAAGAGCCACTCCTGGGAACAGAATGGAGGTGCCTGTAAAAGGTACACATTCAGCTACTCTACGATCCAGCAGGCCCACTCCACGGCCTACAGCCTAAGGAGACAGAATTGGAAAGACACAGGCAGGAAATCTGCACTGCAGCAGTATTACCATAGCCAAGACATGGAAGCAACCAAAAGTCCATCAACAGATGAGTGGACAAAGAAGAACTGCTACGTGTAGAGATGGAATATTAGCTTGGGGAAGAAAATGAATCAATGCCACTCGTAGCACCACAGATGAGTCTAGAGGTGATCACGCAGCTTGCAGTAAGCGAGAAAGCGAAAGACACCTAACGTATGATACCACTTATAGGGGTCACCTAAAAATCGATACCAGTGAAGATATTTCCACAGAGACATCCAATCACAGATTCATTAAGCAAACTTATGGTTCACCAGATGGAAAGGTGTGAGGATTGGATACATTAGGACATTGGGGTTAACAGAGATACACAAACACATGTGAAATACAAAGTCGCCACGGACCTACGGCATACCAAGAGGAGACTACTCAACATTGTGTCATAAGCTACATGGGAGAAGGACCCGAAGAAGAACAGATATATGTATACGTGTGAAACAACCACATCTTGCACACCTAGAACAAGCAAAACATTGTAATCAAATCTGCTCTGATACAAAATAAAAATTAAATTTAAAAAACGAACAGCAAGTAATGAGACATAAACGTAAGGGGCTTTTTCCTGGCGCACTCCATTCTAATTTACAATTTACAACGCCACTTCCATTATGGCTCTGTTGCCCTAGTAACCAGATTTGGTAAGGAGAAGTGCTGCCGCCTTCTGGCCGTTTCCCACAACAGCGCTAATGGTCACTTAATATTCAAAATAATTGCAGGCCAGTAAATGACACCTGCCATCAAAAAAAAAAAAAAAAAAAAAATCCTGGGGTCGTAAATCGACCAGAAAATTCAAAAGACGTCAACATTTCAAGAGGCATGTTTTACGCCCATTCTGTCTTCTTTGTTCCTTTAAAATAAAAGGGGATTTAAAAATGCTCAACATCAGCAATTAATAAAGCCATGCAAATCCAATCTACAGAAATGCTCACCTCACAGCCGTCAGAATGCTCTTCAGCAAAACGTCTACAAAGAATAAATGCTGAAGGGGTTTCAGGAAACTGTGTACCCACTAGCTGCTGGGGGGATGTAAACTGGTAACAGCCGGCAGGGAGAACATAATGGAGGTGCGTTTAAGGGTAAAAACTGAGCTACCATGTGATCTGGTAGGTCCTTTGACGCGCCTATCACCTGAGCAGAGCAGAATGGAAGAGACACAGGCTGGCAATCCTGCACGGCAGAAACATTTAATATAGCCAAGACTTGGAAGAAACCAAAATGTCCAGCAACAGAAAAATGCACAAAGAGGAAGTGGTCCATGTCAACAGTGGAATATTAGCCACGGAAAACAATGAAACAGTGCCGTTTGCACCACCATATAAGGACCTAGAGATAACCACCCCACTTGAAGTAAGAAAGAAACTGAAAGACAGATATCCTATGACATCACTTATAGGTGTTACCTAAAAATTGATACTCATGAACTTATTTCCAAGAGAAGGAAGAGCATGGATTAAGAAAACAAAATTACGTTTAGCCGAATGGAAAGGTGAAAGGAATGTATGAATTATGATATGGGGGTTAACAGACATGTACTAATACAGATGAAATATATAACCACAAAATACCTATGGAACGCCAAGAGGTCTACTCAACACTCTATAATAACCTACACGGGAAAGGATCCAAAGAGGAATAGACGGATACGTTGATATGATGAACCAGATTCTGTACGCTTAGGAGAAAGTGCATTTTTTTTTTATCAAATTTGCTCTGATACCTAAAAAAAATTTAATTTAAAAAACAAGAAGTAGGAGGTATAAGCTCTTGGGGGTTTGCCCTGGCACATTCCCCTCTAACCTGCAGGCTACTAACACGATTTCCCGGAAAGCGCTGTCGCCCAGGAACCCAGAGCTGCAAAGGTAGAAATGCTGCCGCCTTGTGGCCCTTTCCCGGAAGAGCGGCTTTAAGCCCGCAGCTAATGGTCACTTAATAGTCACAAGGACTCAGGGCCGTAAAGGACACCTGCCCTAAAATATTGTGCTGAGGTAGGGAACGGACAAAAAAATTCAAAACAGGGGCTTCCCTGGTGGCGCAGTGGTTGAGAGTCCGCCTGCCGACGCAGGGGACACGGGTTCGTGCCCCGGTCCGGGAAGATCCCACATGCCGCGGAGTGGCTGGGCCCGTGAGCCATGGCCGCTGAGCCTGCGCGCCCAGAGCCTGTGCTCCGCAACGGGAGAGGCCACAACAGTGAGAGGCCCGCGTACCGCAAAACTAAATAGATAGATAGATAACTAAATAAATAAATACATACATACATACATACATACATAGAAAGGGAAATGGATAAAAGCTCAACCTCAGGAATTATTAGACTCACGCAGATCTAATCTACAAAAAGTTTGCAACACACACCTGTCGACCGACGATCAGCAAAAATTCTACACACAGTCAATACTGAAGGGGTTTTAGGGAACTGTGTACCCTCTAGCTGCTGGCGAGATGTAAAGTGGTAACAGCCAATAAGAACAGACAGGAGCTGCCTTTAGAAGTAAAACTTGAGGTACCATTCAATCCAGCAGTCACACCACTGGGCCTCTCACCTGAGAAGACCAGAAGCGAGAAGACCCGGGCTGCAACAGCTGCACTGAGGCCTTATTCACAATAGCCAAGACGGTGAAGCTACCAAAATGTCCATCAACAGACGAATGGATGAAGAAGAAATGGTCCGTGTACACAATGGAATATTAACCACGGAAAACAATGAAACACTGCTCTTTGAGGCACCATAGATGAGCTTGGAGATAATCGCAGAACGTGCGGTAAGTCGGAAAGCCAAAGACCTACATCCTATGATATCACTTATAGGCGTTAGGTAATAACTGACACAAATGAACATACTTGCACAGAGAAAGACACTCACAGGCTTACAAAACAACTATGCTTATCTAAAAGGAAAGGTGGGCGGAATGGATAAATTAAGATTAGCGTTACCATACGTATACAAATACATATTGTATACGTATACCAAAAAGACCGACCACGTAGCAAGGGAGGTGTACGGAACACTCTGTAATATTTCACATGGGAAGAGGATCTGTACATGAATAGACGTATACAATGTACAAATGAACCAGACTGTGTACACCTAGGACAAACGATATTCTAATCATTACCCCGATTCAAATGGTTTCAAAAACCAACCAGCAGTAATGCCACATAAACTTATGGGCGTTTCTCCTGGCACATGCCATTCTAATTTACAACCTAGGAACACGACTTCCAGAAAGGCTCTGCTGCCCTAGTACCCAGATTTGGGAACGGAGAAATGCTGCCGCCTTGTGGCCGTTTCCCAAAACAGCAGCTTTAAACCCAGTGCTAATGGTCATTAAATAGTCACCAAACGTGCAGGCCTGTAAATAACACCTGCCCTCCAAAACAATCCTGGGGTCCAACATCGACCAAAAATTCAAGAGGGCAACATTCCAAGAAAACGATTTCAAGAGGTATACTGTACCCCCACGTTTTTCTTTTCTTTTCTTTTCTTTTTAAGGAAAAGAAAACAGGCGTGCAAAAATGATGAATTTTAGGAATTTTTAAAGACACGCAAACCCAAATTACAAACACCTATCCGCTCACAGCACTCGGAATGGCCATTAGCAAAAATGCTGCAAACGATAAATGCTGAAGGGATTGTGGAGAACTGCGTACCCTCGGTTCTAAGGGGGACGTGGTAAGAGCCACTAATGAAGACACAGTGGAGGTGCTCTGAAAAGGGAAACATTGAGCTACTAGTCAATCAGTCACACCCGCTGCTGGGCCTATCACCTGAGAAAATGAGACTCAAAAGGCACAGGCTGGCAATCCTGCACCCCGGCAATACTTACCATAGCCGACACTTGGAAGCAACGAAAATGTCCATCAACAGAGGAGTGCACCAAGAAGAAGTGGTCCATGCACACGATGGAATATTGCTCCACTAGAAAATATGAATTCAAAAAACAAACATGAGTAAGGAGACATAAGCTTTGGGGGGTTTGTCAGGGCACATGGCAGTCTAATTGATATCTGAGGAACACCACTGGCAGGAAGGTCTGTCTCCCTAGGTACCAGAGTGGGCATCGTAGAAATGCTGCCGGCCTCTGGCCGATACCTGCAACAGCAGCTCGGAAATCTGTGCGAATGGTCACTTCATATGCACAAGTACTGCAGGGCTGCAAAGGAAACCTGCCCTCAAAATGTCCTGACGCAGGTAAAGGCCAAAATATTTCAAAATGTGGCACATATTTCAAGAAAACAATTTGAAGACGTAAGCTGTCATGACAGTTTGAAAAATGAAAGGACATGCCTCAGAGCTCAATTTCAAGGGATTATGAGACACATGCAAATCCAACCACAAAGAGCTATCAACTCACACCAGTCAGAATAACCATCAGCAAAGAAACTACAAACGATCAATGCTGAAGAGGTTGTGGAGCCATGCATACCCTCAGTCTCAAGTGGGACGTAACCTGGTAAGAGCCACTCCTGGGAACAGAATGGAGGTGCCTTTAAAAGGTACACATTCAGCTACTCTACGATCCAGCAGGCCCACTCCACGGCCTACAGCCTAAGGAGACAGAATTGGAAAGACACAGGCAGGAAATCTGCACTGCAGCAGTATTACCATAGCCAAGGCGTGGAAGCAACCAAAAGTCCATCAACAGATGAGTGGACAAAGAAGAACTGCTACGTGTAGAGATGGAATATTAGCTTGGGGAAGAAAATGAATCAATGCCACTCGTAGCACCACAGATGAGTCTAGAGGTGATCACGCAGCTTGCAGTAAGCGAGAAAGCGAAAGACACCTAACGTATGATACCACTTATAGGGGTTACCTAAAAATCGATACCAGTGAAGATATTTCCACAGAGACATCCAATCACAGATTCATTAAGCAAACTTATCGTTCACCAGATGGAAAGGTGTGAGGATTGGATACATTAGGACATTGGGGTTAACAGAGATACACAAACACATGTGAAATACAAAGTCGCCACGGACCTACGGCATACCAAGAGGAGACTACTCAACATTGTGTCATAAGCTACATGGGAGAAGGACCCGAAGAAGAACAGATATATGTATACGTGTGAAACAACCACATCTTGCACACCTAGAACAAGCAAAACATCGTAATCAAATCTGCTCTGATACAAAATAAAAATTAAATTTAAAAAACGAACAGCAAGTAATGAGACATAAACGTAAGGGGCTTTTTCCTGGCGCACTCCATTCTAATTTACAATTTACAACGCCACTTCCATTATGGCTCTGTTGCCCTAGTAACCAGATTTGGTAAGGAGAAGTGCTGCCGCCTTCTGGCCGTTTCCCACAACAGCGCTAATGGTCACTTAATATTCAAAATAATTGCAGGCCAGTAAATGACACCTGCCATCAAAAAAAAAAAAAAAAAAAATCCTGGGGTCGTAAATCGACCAGAAAATTCAAAAGACGTCAACATTTCAAGAGGCATGTTTTACGCCCATTCTGTCTTCTTTGTTCCTTTAAAATAAAAGGGGATTTAAAAATGCTCAACATCAGCAATTAATAAAGCCATGCAAATCCAATCTACAGAAATGCTCACCTCACAGCCGTCAGAATGCTCTTCAGCAAAACGTCTACAAAGAATAAATGCTGAAGGGGTTTCAGGAAACTGTGTACCCACTAGCTGCTGGGGGGATGTAAACTGGTAACAGCCGGCAGGGAGAACATAATGGAGGTGCGTTTAAGGGTAAAAACTGAGCTACCATGTGATCTGGTAGGTCCTTTGACGCGCCTATCACCTGAGCAGAGCAGAATGGAAGAGACACAGGCTGGCAATCCTGCACGGCAGAAACATTTAATATAGCCAAGACTTGGAAGAAACCAAAATGTCCAGCAACAGAAAAATGCACAAAGAGGAAGTGGTCCATGTCAACAGTGGAATATTAGCCACGGAAAACAATGAAACAGTGCCGTTTGCACCACCATATAAGGACCTAGAGATAACCACCCCACTTGAAGTAAGAAAGAAACTGAAAGACAGATATCCTATGACATCACTTATAGGTGTTACCTAAAAATTGATACTCATGAACTTATTTCCAAGAGAAGGAAGAGCATGGATTAAGAAAACAAAATTACGTTTAGCCGAATGGAAAGGTGAAAGGAATGTATGAATTATGATATGGGGGTTAACAGACATGTACTAATACAGATGAAATATATAACCACAAAATACCTATGGAACGCCAAGAGGTCTACTCAACACTCTATAATAACCTACACGGGAAAGGATCCAAAGAGGAATAGACGGATACGTTGATATGATGAACCAGATTCTGTACGCTTAGGAGAAAGTGCATTTTTTTTTTTATCAAATTTGCTCTGATACCTAAAAAAAATTTAATTTAAAAAACAAGAAGTAGGAGGTATAAGCTCTTGGGGGTTTGCCCTGGCACATTCCCCTCTAACCTGCAGGCTACTAACACGATTTCCCGGAAAGCGCTGTCGCCCAGGAACCCAGAGCTGCAAAGGTAGAAATGCTGCCGCCTTGTGGCCCTTTCCCGGAAGAGCGGCTTTAAGCCCGCAGCTAATGGTCACTTAATAGTCACAAGGACTCAGGGCCGTAAAGGACACCTGCCCTAAAATATTGTGCTGAGGTAGGGAACGGACAAAAAAAATCAAAACAGGGGCTTCCCTGGTGGCGCAGTGGTTGAGAGTCCGCCTGCCGACGCAGGGGACACGGGTTCGTGCCCCGGTCCGGGAAGATCCCACATGCCGCGGAGTGGCTGGGCCCGTGAGCCATGGCCGCTGAGCCTGCGCGCCCAGAGCCTGTGCTCCGCAACGGGAGAGGCCACAACAGTGAGAGGCCCGCGTACCGCAAAACTAAATAGATAGATAGATAACTAAATAAATAAATACATACATACATACATACATACATACATACATACATAGAAAGGGAAATGGATAAAAGCTCAACCTCAGGAATTATTAGACTCACGCAGATCTAATCTACAAAAAGTTTGCAACACACACCTGTCGACCGACGATCAGCAAAAATTCTACACACAGTCAATACTGAAGGGGTTTTAGGGAACTGTGTACCCTCTAGCTGCTGGCGAGATGTAAAGTGGTAACAGCCAATAAGAACAGACAGGAGCTGCCTTTAGAAGTAAAACTTGAGGTACCATTCAATCCAGCAGTCACACCACTGGGCCTCTCACCTGAGAAGACCAGAAGCGAGAAGACCCGGGCTGCAACAGCTGCACTGAGGCCTTATTCACAATAGCCAAGACGGTGAAGCTACCAAAATGTCCATCAACAGACGAATGGATGAAGAAGAAATGGTCCGTGTACACAATGGAATATTAACCACGGAAAACAATGAAACACTGCTCTTTGAGGCACCATAGATGAGCTTGGAGATAATCGCAGAACGTGCGGTAAGTCGGAAAGCCAAAGACCTACATCCTATGATATCACTTATAGGCGTTATGTAATAACTGACACAAATGAACATACTTGCACAGAGAAAGACACTCACAGGCTTACAAAACAACTATGCTTATCTAAAAGGAAAGGTGGGCGGAATGGATAAATTAAGATTAGCGTTACCATACGTATACAAATACATATTGTATACGTATACCAAAAAGACCGACCACGTAGCAAGGGAGGTGTACGGAACACTCTGTAATATTTCACATGGGAAGAGGATCTGTACATGAATAGACGTATACAATGTACAAATGAACCAGACTGTGTACACCTAGGACAAACGATATTCTAATCATTACCCCGATTCAAATGGTTTCAAAAACCAACCAGCAGTAATGCCACATAAACTTATGGGCGTTTCTCCTGGCACATGCCATTCTAATTTACAACCTAGGAACACGACTTCCAGAAAGGCTCTGCTGCCCTAGTACCCAGATTTGGGAACGGAGAAATGCTGCCGCCTTGTGGCCGTTTCCCAAAACAGCAGCTTTAAACCCAGTGCTAATGGTCATTAAATAGTCACCAAACGTGCAGGCCTGTAAATAACACCTGCCCTCCAAAACAATCCTGGGGTCCAACATCGACCAAAAATTCAAAAGAGGGCAACATTCCAAGAAAACGATTTCAAGAGGTATACTGTACCCCCACGTTTTTCTTTTCTTTTCTTTTCTTTTTAAGGAAAAGAAAACAGGCGTGGAAAAATGATGAATTTTAGGAATTTTTAAAGACACGCAAACCCAAATTACAAACACCTATCCGCTCACAGCACTCGGAATGGCCATTAGCAAAAATGCTGCAAACGATAAATGCTGAAGGGATTGTGGAGAACTGCGTACCCTCGGTTCTAAGGGGGACGTGGTAAGAGCCACTAATGAAGACACAGTGGAGGTGCTCTGAAAAGGGAAACACTGAGCTACTAGTCAATCAGTCACACCCGCTGCTGGGCCTATCACCTGAGAAAATGAGACTCAAAAGGCACAGGCTGGCAATCCTGCACCCCGGCAATACTTACCATAGCCGACACTTGGAAGCAACGAAAATGTCCATCAACAGAGGAGTGCACCAAGAAGAAGTGGTCCATGCACACGATGGAATATTGCTCCACTAGAAAATATGAATTCAAAAAACAAACATGAGTAAGGAGACATAAGCTTTGGGGGGTTTGTCAGGGCACATGGCAGTCTAATTGATATCTGAGGAACACCACTGGCAGGAAGGTCTGTCTCCCTAGGTACCAGAGTGGGCATCGTAGAAATGCTGCCGGCCTCTGGCCGATACCTGCAACAGCAGCTCGGAAATCTGTGCGAATGGTCACTTCATATGCACAAGTACTGCAGGGCTGCAAAGGAAACCTGCCCTCAAAATGTCCTGACGCAGGTAAAGGCCAAAATATTTCAAAATGTGGCACATATTTCAAGAAAACAATTTGAAGACGTAAGCTGTCATGACAGTTTGAAAAATAAAAGGACATGCCTCAGAGCTCAATTTCAAGGGATTATGAGACACATGCAAATCCAACCACAAAGAGCTATCAACTCACACCAGTCAGAATAACCATCAGCAAAGAAACTACAAACGATCAATGCTGAAGAGGTTGTGGAGCCATGCATACCCTCAGTCTCAAGTGGGACGTAACCTGGTAAGAGCCACTCCTGGGAACAGAATGGAGGTGCCTTTAAAAGGTACACATTCAGCTACTCTACGATCCAGCAGGCCCACTCCACGGCCTACAGCCTAAGGAGACAGAATTGGAAAGACACAGGCAGGAAATCTGCACTGCAGCAGTACTACCATAGCCAAGGCGTGGAAGCAACCAAAAGTCCATCAACAGATGAGTGGACAAAGAAGAACTGCTACGTGTAGAGATGGAATATTAGCTTGGGGAAGAAAATGAATCAATGCCACTCGTAGCACCACAGATGAGTCTAGAGGTGATCACGCAGCTTGCAGTAAGCGAGAAAGCGAAAGACACCTAACGTATGATACCACTTATAGGGGTTACCTAAAAATCGATACCAGTGAAGATATTTCCACAGAGACATCCAATCACAGATTCATTAAGCAAACTTATGGTTCACCAGATGGAAAGGTGTGAGGATTGGATACATTAGGACATTGGGGTTAACAGAGATACACAAACACATGTGAAATACAAAGTCGCCACGGACCTACGGCATACCAAGAGGAGACTACTCAACATTGTGTCATAAGCTACATGGGAGAAGGACCCGAAGAAGAACAGATATATGTATACGTGTGAAACAACCACATCTTGCACACCTAGAACAAGCAAAACATCGTAATCAAATCTGCTCTGATACAAAATAAAAATTAAATTTAAAAAACGAACAGCAAGTAATGAGACATAAACGTAAGGGGCTTTTTCCTGGCGCACTCCATTCTAATTTACAATTTACAACGCCACTTCCATTATGGCTCTGTTGCCCTAGTAACCAGATTTGGTAAGGAGAAGTGCTGCCGCCTTCTGGCCGTTTCCCACAACAGCGCTAATGGTCACTTAATATTCAAAATAATTGCAGGCCAGTAAATGACACCTGCCATCAAAAAAAAAAAAAAAAAAAAATCCTGGGGTCGTAAATCGACCAGAAAATTCAAAAGACGTCAACATTTCAAGAGGCATGTTTTACGCCCATTCTGTCTTCTTTGTTCCTTTAAAATAAAAGGGGATTTAAAAATGCTCAACATCAGCAATTAATAAAGCCATGCAAATCCAATCTACAGAAATGCTCACCTCACAGCCGTCAGAATGCTCTTCAGCAAAACGTCTACAAAGAATAAATGCTGAAGGGGTTTCAGGAAACTGTGTACCCACTAGCTGCTGGGGGGATGTAAACTGGTAACAGCCGGCAGGGAGAACATAATGGAGGTGCGTTTAAGGGTAAAAACTGAGCTACCATGTGATCTGGTAGGTCCTTTGACGCGCCTATCACCTGAGCAGAGCAGAATGGAAGAGACACAGGCTGGCAATCCTGCACGGCAGAAACATTTAATATAGCCAAGACTTGGAAGAAACCAAAATGTCCAGCAACAGAAAAATGCACAAAGAGGAAGTGGTCCATGTCAACAGTGGAATATTAGCCACGGAAAACAATGAAACAGTGCCGTTTGCACCACCATATAAGGACCTAGAGATAACCACCCCACTTGAAGTAAGAAAGAAACTGAAAGACAGATATCCTATGACATCACTTATAGGTGTTACCTAAAAATTGATACTCATGAACTTATTTCCAAGAGAAGGAAGAGCATGGATTAAGAAAACAAAATTACGTTTAGCCGAATGGAAAGGTGAAAGGAATGTATGAATTATGATATGGGGGTTAACAGACATGTACTAATACAGATGAAATATATAACCACAAAATACCTATGGAACGCCAAGAGGTCTACTCAACACTCTATAATAACCTACACGGGAAAGGATCCAAAGAGGAATAGACGGATACGTTGATATGATGAACCAGATTCTGTACGCTTAGGAGAAAGTGCTTTTTTTTTTTATCAAATTTGCTCTGATACCTAAAAAAAATTTAATTTAAAAAACAAGAAGTAGGAGGTATAAGCTCTTGGGGGTTTGCCCTGGCACATTCCCCTCTAACCTGCAGGCTACTAACACGATTTCCCGGAAAGCGCTGTCGCCCAGGAACCCAGAGCTGCAAAGGTAGAAATGCTGCCGCCTTGTGGCCCTTTCCCGGAAGAGCGGCTTTAAGCCCGCAGCTAATGGTCACTTAATAGTCACAAGGACTCAGGGCCGTAAAGGACACCTGCCCTAAAATATTGTGCTGAGGTAGGGAACGGACAAAAAAATTCAAAACAGGGGCTTCCCTGGTGGCGCAGTGGTTGAGAGTCCGCCTGCCGACGCAGGGGACACGGGTTCGTGCCCCGGTCCGGGAAGATCCCACATGCCGCGGAGTGGCTGGGCCCGTGAGCCATGGCCGCTGAGCCTGCGCGCCCAGAGCCTGTGCTCCGCAACGGGAGAGGCCACAACAGTGAGAGGCCCGCGTACCGCAAAACTAAATAGATAGATAGATAACTAAATAAATAAATACATACATACATACATACATACATACATACATAGAAAGGGAAATGGATAAAAGCTCAACCTCAGGAATTATTAGACTCACGCAGATCTAATCTACAAAAAGTTTGCAACACACACCTGTCGACCGACGATCAGCAAAAATTCTACACACAGTCAATACTGAAGGGGTTTTAGGGAACTGTGTACCCTCTAGCTGCTGGCGAGATGTAAAGTGGTAACAGCCAATAAGAACACACAGGAGCTGCCTTTAGAAGTAAAACTTGAGGTACCATTCAATCCAGCAGTCACACCACTGGGCCTCTCACCTGAGAAGACCAGAAGCGAGAAGACCCGGGCTGCAACAGCTGCACTGAGGCCTTATTCACAATAGCCAAGACGGTGAAGCTACCAAAATGTCCATCAACAGACGAATGGATGAAGAAGAAATGGTCCGTGTACACAATGGAATATTAACCACGGAAAACAATGAAACACTGCTCTTTGAGGCACCATAGATGAGCTTGGAGATAATCGCAGAACGTGCGGTAAGTCGGAAAGCCAAAGACCTACATCCTATGATATCACTTATAGGCGTTAGGTAATAACTGACACAAATGAACATACTTGCACAGAGAAAGACACTCACAGGCTTACAAAACAACTATGCTTATCTAAAAGGAAAGGTGGGCGGAATGGATAAATTAAGATTAGCGTTACCATACGTATACAAATACATATTGTATACGTATACCAAAAAGACCGACCACGTAGCAAGGGAGGTGTATGGAACACTCTGTAATATTTCACATGGGAAGAGGATCTGTACATGAATAGACGTATACAATGTACAAATGAACCAGACTGTGTACACCTAGGACAAACGATATTCTAATCATTACCCCGATTCAAATGGTTTCAAAAACCAACCAGCAGTAATGCCACATAAACTTATGGGCGTTTCTCCTGGCACATGCCATTCTAATTTACAACCTAGGAACACGACTTCCAGAAAGGCTCTGCTGCCCTAGTACCCAGATTTGGGAACGGAGAAATGCTGCCGCCTTGTGGCCGTTTCCCAAAACAGCAGCTTTAAACCCAGTGCTAATGGTCATTAAATAGTCACCAAACGTGCAGGCCTGTAAATAACACCTGCCCTCCAAAACAATCCTGGGGTCCAACATCGACCAAAAATTCAAAAGAGGGCAACATTCCAAGAAAACGATTTCAAGAGGTATACTGTACCCCCACGTTTTTCTTTTCTTTTCTTTTCTTTTTAAGGAAAAGAAAACAGGCGTGGAAAAATGATGAATTTTAGGAATTTTTAAAGACACGCAAACCCAAATTACAAACACCTATCCGCTCACAGCACTCGGAATGGCCATTAGCAAAAATGCTGCAAACGATAAATGCTGAAGGGATTGTGGAGAACTGCGTACCCTCGGTTCTAAGGGGGACGTGGTAAGAGCCACTAATGAAGACACAGTGGAGGTGCTCTGAAAAGGGAAACACTGAGCTACTAGTCAATCAGTCACACCCGCTGCTGGGCCTATCACCTGAGAAAATGAGAATCAAAAGGCACAGGCTGGCAATCCTGCACCCCGGCAATACTTACCATAGCCGACACTTGGAAGCAACGAAAATGTCCATCAACAGAGGAGTGCACCAAGAAGAAGTGGTCCATGCACACGATGGAATATTGCTCCACTAGAAAATATGAATTCAAAAAACAAACATGAGTAAGGAGACATAAGCTTTGGGGGGTTTGTCAGGGCACATGGCAGTCTAATTGATATCTGAGGAACACCACTGGCAGGAAGGTCTGTCTCCCTAGGTACCAGAGTGGGCATCGTAGAAATGCTGCCGGCCTCTGGCCGATACCTGCAACAGCAGCTCGGAAATCTGTGCGAATGGTCACTTCATATGCACAAGTACTGCAGGGCTGCAAAGGAAACCTGCCCTCAAAATGTCCTGACGCAGGTAAAGGCCAAAATATTTCAAAATGTGGCACATATTTCAAGAAAACAATTTGAAGACGTAAGCTGTCATGACAGTTTGAAAAATAAAAGGACATGCCTCAGAGCTCAATTTCAAGGGATTATGAGACACATGCAAATCCAACCACAAAGAGCTATCAACTCACACCAGTCAGAATAACCATCAGCAAAGAAACTACAAACGATCAATGCTGAAGAGGTTGTGGAGCCATGCATACCCTCAGTCTCAAGTGGGACGTAACCTGGTAAGAGCCACTCCTGGGAACAGAATGGAGGTGCCTTTAAAAGGTACACATTCAGCTACTCTACGATCCAGCAGGCCCACTCCACGGCCTACAGCCTAAGGAGACAGAATTGGAAAGACACAGGCAGGAAATCTGCACTGCAGCAGTACTACCATAGCCAAGGCGTGGAAGCAACCAAAAGTCCATCAACAGATGAGTGGACAAAGAAGAACTGCTACGTGTAGAGATGGAATATTAGCTTGGGGAAGAAAATGAATCAATGCCACTCGTAGCACCACAGATGAGTCTAGAGGTGATCACGCAGCTTGCAGTAAGCGAGAAAGCGAAAGACACCTAACGTATGATACCACTTATAGGGGTTACCTAAAAATCGATACCAGTGAAGATATTTCCACAGAGACATCCAATCACAGATTCATTAAGCAAACTTATGGTTCACCAGATGGAAAGGTGTGAGGATTGGATACATTAGGACATTGGGGTTAACAGAGATACACAAACACATGTGAAATACAAAGTCGCCACGGACCTACGGCATACCAAGAGGAGACTACTCAACATTGTGTCATAAGCTACATGGGAGAAGGACCCGAAGAAGAACAGATATATGTATACGTGTGAAACAACCACATCTTGCACACCTAGAACAAGCAAAACATCGTAATCAAATCTGCTCTGATACAAAATAAAAATTAAATTTAAAAAACGAACAGCAAGTAATGAGACATAAACGTAAGGGGCTTTTTCCTGGCGCACTCCATTCTAATTTACAATTTACAACGCCACTTCCATTATGGCTCTGTTGCCCTAGTAACCAGATTTGGTAAGGAGAAGTGCTGCCGCCTTCTGGCCGTTTCCCACAACAGCGCTAATGGTCACTTAATATTCAAAATAATTGCAGGCCAGTAAATGACACCTGCCATCAAAAAAAAAAAAAAAAAAAAATCCTGGGGTCGTAAATCGACCAGAAAATTCAAAAGACGTCAACATTTCAAGAGGCATGTTTTACGCCCATTCTGTCTTCTTTGTTCCTTTAAAATAAAAGGGGATTTAAAAATGCTCAACATCAGCAATTAATAAAGCCATGCAAATCCAATCTACAGAAATGCTCACCTCACAGCCGTCAGAATGCTCTTCAGCAAAACGTCTACAAAGAATAAATGCTGAAGGGGTTTCAGGAAACTGTGTACCCACTAGCTGCTGGGGGGATGTAAACTGGTAACAGCCGGCAGGGAGAACATAATGGAGGTGCGTTTAAGGGTAAAAACTGAGCTACCATGTGATCTGGTAGGTCCTTTGACGCGCCTATCACCTGAGCAGAGCAGAATGGAAGAGACACAGGCTGGCAATCCTGCACGGCAGAAACATTTAATATAGCCAAGACTTGGAAGAAACCAAAATGTCCAGCAACAGAAAAATGCACAAAGAGGAAGTGGTCCATGTCAACAGTGGAATATTAGCCACGGAAAACAATGAAACAGTGCCGTTTGCACCACCATATAAGGACCTAGAGATAACCACCCCACTTGAAGTAAGAAAGAAACTGAAAGACAGATATCCTATGACATCACTTATAGGTGTTACCTAAAAATTGATACTCATGAACTTATTTCCAAGAGAAGGAAGAGCATGGATTAAGAAAACAAAATTACGTTTAGCCGAATGGAAAGGTGAAAGGAATGTATGAATTATGATATGGGGGTTAACAGACATGTACTAATACAGATGAAATATATAACCACAAAATACCTATGGAACGCCAAGAGGTCTACTCAACACTCTATAATAACCTACACGGGAAAGGATCCAAAGAGGAATAGACGGATACGTTGATATGATGAACCAGATTCTGTACGCTTAGGAGAAAGTGCTTTTTTTTTTTATCAAATTTGCTCTGATACCTAAAAAAAATTTAATTTAAAAAACAAGAAGTAGGAGGTATAAGCTCTTGGGGGTTTGCCCTGGCACATTCCCCTCTAACCTGCAGGCTACTAACACGATTTCCCGGAAAGCGCTGTCGCCCAGGAACCCAGAGCTGCAAAGGTAGAAATGCTGCCGCCTTGTGGCCCTTTCCCGGAAGAGCGGCTTTAAGCCCGCAGCTAATGGTCACTTAATAGTCACAAGGACTCAGGGCCGTAAAGGACACCTGCCCTAAAATATTGTGCTGAGGTAGGGAACGGACAAAAAAATTCAAAACAGGGGCTTCCCTGGTGGCGCAGTGGTTGAGAGTCCGCCTGCCGACGCAGGGGACACGGGTTCGTGCCCCGGTCCGGGAAGATCCCACATGCCGCGGAGTGGCTGGGCCCGTGAGCCATGGCCGCTGAGCCTGCGCGCCCAGAGCCTGTGCTCCGCAACGGGAGAGGCCACAACAGTGAGAGGCCCGCGTACCGCAAAACTAAATAGATAGATAGATAACTAAATAAATAAATACATACATACATACATACATACATACATACATAGAAAGGGAAATGGATAAAAGCTCAACCTCAGGAATTATTAGACTCACGCAGATCTAATCTACAAAAAGTTTGCAACACACACCTGTCGACCGACGATCAGCAAAAATTCTACACACAGTCAATACTGAAGGGGTTTTAGGGAACTGTGTACCCTCTAGCTGCTGGCGAGATGTAAAGTGGTAACAGCCAATAAGAACACACAGGAGCTGCCTTTAGAAGTAAAACTTGAGGTACCATTCAATCCAGCAGTCACACCACTGGGCCTCTCACCTGAGAAGACCAGAAGCGAGAAGACCCGGGCTGCAACAGCTGCACTGAGGCCTTATTCACAATAGCCAAGACGGTGAAGCTACCAAAATGTCCATCAACAGACGAATGGATGAAGAAGAAATGGTCCGTGTACACAATGGAATATTAACCACGGAAAACAATGAAACACTGCTCTTTGAGGCACCATAGATGAGCTTGGAGATAATCGCAGAACGTGCGGTAAGTCGGAAAGCCAAAGACCTACATCCTATGATATCACTTATAGGCGTTAGGTAATAACTGACACAAATGAACATACTTGCACAGAGAAAGACACTCACAGGCTTACAAAACAACTATGCTTATCTAAAAGGAAAGGTGGGCGGAATGGATAAATTAAGATTAGCGTTACCATACGTATACAAATACATATTGTATACGTATACCAAAAAGACCGACCACGTAGCAAGGGAGGTGTATGGAACACTCTGTAATATTTCACATGGGAAGAGGATCTGTACATGAATAGACGTATACAATGTACAAATGAACCAGACTGTGTACACCTAGGACAAACGATATTCTAATCATTACCCCGATTCAAATGGTTTCAAAAACCAACCAGCAGTAATGCCACATAAACTTATGGGCGTTTCTCCTGGCACATGCCATTCTAATTTACAACCTAGGAACACGACTTCCAGAAAGGCTCTGCTGCCCTAGTACCCAGATTTGGGAACGGAGAAATGCTGCCGCCTTGTGGCCGTTTCCCAAAACAGCAGCTTTAAACCCAGTGCTAATGGTCATTAAATAGTCACCAAACGTGCAGGCCTGTAAATAACACCTGCCCTCCAAAACAATCCTGGGGTCCAACATCGACCAAAAATTCAAAAGAGGGCAACATTCCAAGAAAACGATTTCAAGAGGTATACTGTACCCCCACGTTTTTCTTTTCTTTTCTTTTCTTTTTAAGGAAAAGAAAACAGGCGTGGAAAAATGATGAATTTTAGGAATTTTTAAAGACACGCAAACCCAAATTACAAACACCTATCCGCTCACAGCACTCGGAATGGCCATTAGCAAAAATGCTGCAAACGATAAATGCTGAAGGGATTGTGGAGAACTGCGTACCCTCGGTTCTAAGGGGGACGTGGTAAGAGCCACTAATGAAGACACAGTGGAGGTGCTCTGAAAAGGGAAACACTGAGCTACTAGTCAATCAGTCACACCCGCTGCTGGGCCTATCACCTGAGAAAATGAGAATCAAAAGGCACAGGCTGGCAATCCTGCACCCCGGCAATACTTACCATAGCCGACACTTGGAAGCAACGAAAATGTCCATCAACAGAGGAGTGCACCAAGAAGAACTGGTCCATGCACACGATGGAATATTGCTCCACTAGAAAATATGAATTCAAAAAACAAACATGAGTAAGGAGACATAAGCTTTGGGGGGTTTGTCAGGGCACATGGCAGTCTAATTGATATCTGAGGAACACCACTGGCAGGAAGGTCTGTCTCCCTAGGTACCAGAGTGGGCATCGTAGAAATGCTGCCGGCCTCTGGCCGATACCTGCAACAGCAGCTCGGAAATCTGTGCGAATGGTCACTTCATATGCACAAGTACTGCAGGGCTGCAAAGGAAACCTGCCCTCAAAATGTCCTGACGCAGGTAAAGGCCAAAATATTTCAAAATGTGGCACATATTTCAAGAAAACAATTTGAAGACGTAAGCTGTCATGACAGTTTGAAAAATAAAAGGACATGCCTCAGAGCTCAATTTCAAGGGATTATGAGACACATGCAAATCCAACCACAAAGAGCTATCAACTCACACCAGTCAGAATAACCATCAGCAAAGAAACTACAAACGATCAATGCTGAAGAGGTTGTGGAGACATGCATACCCTCAGTCTCAAGTGGGACGTAACCTGGTAAGAGCCACTCCTGGGAACAGAATGGAGGTGCCTTTAAAAGGTACACATTCAGCTACTCTACGATCCAGCAGGCCCACTCCACGGCCTACAGCCTAAGGAGACAGAATTGGAAAGACACAGGCAGGAAATCTGCACTGCAGCAGTATTACCATAGCCAAGACATGGAAGCAACCAAAAGTCCATCAACAGATGAGTGGACAAAGAAGAACTGCTACGTGTAGAGATGGAATATTAGCTTGGGGAAGAAAATGAATCAATGCCACTCGTAGCACCACAGATGAGTCTAGAGGTGATCACGCAGCTTGCAGTAAGCGAGAAAGCGAAAGACACCTAACGTATGATACCACTTATAGGGGTTACCTAAAAATCGATACCAGTGAAGATATTTCCACAGAGACATCCAATCACAGATTCATTAAGCAAACTTATGGTTCACCAGATGGAAAGGTGTGAGGATTGGATACATTAGGACATTGGGGTTAACAGAGATACACAAACACATGTGAAATACAAAGTCGCCACGGACCTACGGCATACCAAGAGGAGACTACTCAACATTGTGTCATAAGCTACATGGGAGAAGGACCCGAAGAAGAACAGATATATGTATACGTGTGAAACAACCACATCTTGCACACCTAGAACAAGCAAAACATCGTAATCAAATCTGCTCTGATACAAAATAAAAATTAAATTTAAAAAACGAACAGCAAGTAATGAGACATAAACGTAAGGGGCTTTTTCCTGGCGCACTCCATTCTAATTTACAATTTACAACGCCACTTCCATTATGGCTCTGTTGCCCTAGTAACCAGATTTGGTAAGGAGAAGTGCTGCCGCCTTCTGGCCGTTTCCCACAACAGCGCTAATGGTCACTTAATATTCAAAATAATTGCAGGCCAGTAAATGACACCTGCCATCAAAAAAAAAAAAAAAAAAATCCTGGGGTCGTAAATCGACCAGAAAATTCAAAAGACGTCAACATTTCAAGAGGCATGTTTTACGCCCATTCTGTCTTCTTTGTTCCTTTAAAATAAAAGGGGATTTAAAAATGCTCAACATCAGCAATTAATAAAGCCATGCAAATCCAATCTACAGAAATGCTCACCTCACAGCCGTCAGAATGCTCTTCAGCAAAACGTCTACAAAGAATAAATGCTGAAGGGGTTTCAGGAAACTGTGTACCCACTAGCTGCTGGGGGGATGTAAACTGGTAACAGCCGGCAGGGAGAACATAATGGAGGTGCGTTTAAGGGTAAAAACTGAGCTACCATGTGATCTGGTAGGTCCTTTGACGCGCCTATCACCTGAGCAGAGCAGAATGGAAGAGACACAGGCTGGCAATCCTGCACGGCAGAAACATTTAATATAGCCAAGACTTGGAAGAAACCAAAATGTCCAGCAACAGAAAAATGCACAAAGAGGAAGTGGTCCATGTCAACAGTGGAATATTAGCCACGGAAAACAATGAAACAGTGCCGTTTGCACCACCATATAAGGACCTAGAGATAACCACCCCACTTGAAGTAAGAAAGAAACTGAAAGACAGATATCCTATGACATCACTTATAGGTGTTACCTAAAAATTGATACTCATGAACTTATTTCCAAGAGAAGGAAGAGCATGGATTAAGAAAACAAAATTACGTTTAGCCGAATGGAAAGGTGAAAGGAATGTATGAATTATGATATGGGGGTTAACAGACATGTACTAATACAGATGAAATATATAACCACAAAATACCTATGGAACGCCAAGAGGTCTACTCAACACTCTATAATAACCTACACGGGAAAGGATCCAAAGAGGAATAGACGGATACGTTGATATGATGAACCAGATTCTGTACGCTTAGGAGAAAGTGCATTTTTTTTTTTATCAAATTTGCTCTGATACCTAAAAAAAATTTAATTTAAAAAACAAGAAGTAGGAGGTATAAGCTCTTGGGGGTTTGCCCTGGCACATTCCCCTCTAACCTGCAGGCTACTAACACGATTTCCCGGAAAGCGCTGTCGCCCAGGAACCCAGAGCTGCAAAGGTAGAAATGCTGCCGCCTTGTGGCCCTTTCCCGGAAGAGCGGCTTTAAGCCCGCAGCTAATGGTCACTTAATAGTCACAAGGACTCAGGGCCGTAAAGGACACCTGCCCTAAAATATTGTGCTGAGGTAGGGAACGGACAAAAAAATTCAAAACAGGGGCTTCCCTGGTGGCGCAGTGGTTGAGAGTCCGCCTGCCGACGCAGGGGACACGGGTTCGTGCCCCGGTCCGGGAAGATCCCACATGCCGCGGAGTGGCTGGGCCCGTGAGCCATGGCCGCTGAGCCTGCGCGCCCAGAGCCTGTGCTCCGCAACGGGAGAGGCCACAACAGTGAGAGGCCCGCGTACCGCAAAACTAAATAGATAGATAGATAACTAAATAAATACATACATACATACATACATACATACATACATAGAAAGGGAAATGGATAAAAGCTCAACCTCAGGAATTATTAGACTCACGCAGATCTAATCTACAAAAAGTTTGCAACACACACCTGTCGACCGACGATCAGCAAAAATTCTACACACAGTCAATACTGAAGGGGTTTTAGGGAACTGTGTACCCTCTAGCTGCTGGCGAGATGTAAAGTGGTAACAGCCAATAAGAACACACAGGAGCTGCCTTTAGAAGTAAAACTTGAGGTACCATTCAATCCAGCAGTCACACCACTGGGCCTCTCACCTGAGAAGACCAGAAGCGAGAAGACCCGGGCTGCAACAGCTGCACTGAGGCCTTATTCACAATAGCCAAGACGGTGAAGCTACCAAAATGTCCATCAACAGACGAATGGATGAAGAAGAAATGGTCCGTGTACACAATGGAATATTAACCACGGAAAACAATGAAACACTGCTCTTTGAGGCACCATAGATGAGCTTGGAGATAATCGCAGAACGTGCGGTAAGTCGGAAAGCCAAAGACCTACATCCTATGATATCACTTATAGGCGTTAGGTAATAACTGACACAAATGAACATACTTGCACAGAGAAAGACACTCACAGGCTTACAAAACAACTATGCTTATCTAAAAGGAAAGGTGGGCGGAATGGATAAATTAAGATTAGCGTTACCATACGTATACAAATACATATTGTATACGTATACCAAAAAGACCGACCACGTAGCAAGGGAGGTGTACGGAACACTCTGTAATATTTCACATGGGAAGAGGATCTGTACATGAATAGACGTATACAATGTACAAATGAACCAGACTGTGTACACCTAGGACAAACGATATTCTAATCATTACCCCGATTCAAATGGTTTCAAAAACCAACCAGCAGTAATGCCACATAAACTTATGGGCGTTTCTCCTGGCACATGCCATTCTAATTTACAACCTAGGAACACGACTTCCAGAAAGGCTCTGCTGCCCTAGTACCCAGATTTGGGAACGGAGAAATGCTGCCGCCTTGTGGCCGTTTCCCAAAACAGCAGCTTTAAACCCAGTGCTAATGGTCATTAAATAGTCACCAAACGTGCAGGCCTGTAAATAACACCTGCCCTCCAAAACAATCCTGGGGTCCCACATCGACCAAAAATTCAAAAGAGGGCAACATTCCAAGAAAACGATTTCAAGAGGTATACTGTACCCCCACGTTTTTCTTTTCTTTTCTTTTCTTTTTAAGGAAAAGAAAACAGGCGTGGAAAAATGATGAATTTTAGGAATTTTTAAAGACACGCAAACCCAAATTACAAACACCTATCCGCTCACAGCACTCGGAATGGCCATTAGCAAAAATGCTGCAAACGATAAATGCTGAAGGGATTGTGGAGAACTGCGTACCCTCGGTTCTAAGGGGGACGTGGTAAGAGCCACTAATGAAGACACAGTGGAGGTGCTCTGAAAAGGGAAACATTGAGCTACTAGTCAATCAGTCACACCCGCTGCTGGGCCTATCACCTGAGAAAATGAGAATCAAAAGGCACAGGCTGGCAATCCTGCACCCCGGCAATACTTACCATAGCCGACACTTGGAAGCAACGAAAATGTCCATCAACAGAGGAGTGCACCAAGAAGAAGTGGTCCATGCACACGATGGAATATTGCTCCACTAGAAAATATGAATTCAAAAAACAAACATGAGTAAGGAGACATAAGCTTTGGGGGGTTTATCAGGGCACATGGCAGTCTAATTGATATCTGAGGAACACCACTGGCAGGAAGGTCTGTCTCCCTAGGTACCAGAGTGGGCATCGTAGAAATGCTGCCGGCCTCTGGCCGATACCTGCAACAGCAGCTCGGAAATCTGTGCGAATGGTCACTTCATATGCACAAGTACTGCAGGGCTGCAAAGGAAACCTGCCCTCAAAATGTCCTGACGCAGGTAAAGGCCAAAATATTTCAAAATGTGGCACATATTTCAAGAAAACAATTTGAAGACGTAAGCTGTCATGACAGTTTGAAAAATAAAAGGACATGCCTCAGAGCTCAATTTCAAGGGATTATGAGACACATGCAAATCCAACCACAAAGAGCTATCAACTCACACCAGTCAGAATAACCATCAGCAAAGAAACTACAAACGATCAATGCTGAAGAGGTTGTGGAGACATGCATACCCTCAGTCTCAAGTGGGACGTAACCTGGTAAGAGCCACTCCTGGGAACAGAATGGAGGTGCCTTTAAAAGGTACACATTCAGCTACTCTACGATCCAGCAGGCCCACTCCACGGCCTACAGCCTAAGGAGACAGAATTGGAAAGACACAGGCAGGAAATCTGCACTGCAGCAGTACTACCATAGCCAAGGCGTGGAAGCAACCAAAAGTCCATCAACAGATGAGTGGACAAAGAAGAACTGCTACGTGTAGAGATGGAATATTAGCTTGGGGAAGAAAATGAATCAATGCCACTCGTAGCACCACAGATGAGTCTAGAGGTGATCACGCAGCTTGCAGTAAGCGAGAAAGCGAAAGACACCTAACGTATGATACCACTTATAGGGGTTACCTAAAAATCGATACCAGTGAAGGTATTTCCACAGAGACATCCAATCACAGATTCATTAAGCAAACTTATGGTTCACCAGATGGAAAGGTGTGAGGATTGGATACATTAGGACATTGGGGTTAACAGAGATACACAAACACATGTGA
This sequence comes from Pseudorca crassidens, assembly GCF_039906515.1. Classification (NCBI taxonomy): domain Eukaryota; kingdom Metazoa; phylum Chordata; class Mammalia; order Artiodactyla; family Delphinidae; genus Pseudorca; species Pseudorca crassidens. Next base: position 123,422,088 of record NC_090317.1, on the reverse strand, counting down.
AATACAAAGTCGCCACGGACCTACGGCATACCAAGAGGAGACTACTCAACATTGTGTCATAAGCTACATGGGAGAAGGACCCGAAGAAGAACAGATATATGTATACGTGTGAAACAACCACATCTTGCACACCTAGAACAAGCAAAACATCGTAATCAAATCTGCTCTGATACAAAATAAAAATTAAATTTAAAAAACGAACAGCAAGTAATGAGACATAAACGTAAGGGGCTTTTTCCTGGCGCACTCCATTCTAATTTACAATTTACAACGCCACTTCCATTATGGCTCTGTTGCCCTAGTAACCAGATTTGGTAAGGAGAAGTGCTGCCGCCTTCTGGCCGTTTCCCACAACAGCGCTAATGGTCACTTAATATTCAAAATAATTGCAGGCCAGTAAATGACACCTGCCATCAAAAAAAAAAAAAAAAAAAATCCTGGGGTCGTAAATCGACCAGAAAATTCAAAGGACGTCAACATTTCAAGAGGCATGTTTTACGCCCATTCTGTCTTCTTTGTTCCTTTAAAATAAAAGGGGATTTAAAAATGCTCAACATCAGCAATTAATAAAGCCATGCAAATCCAATCTACAGAAATGCTCACCTCACAGCCGTCAGAATGCTCTTCAGCAAAACGTCTACAAAGAATAAATGCTGAAGGGGTTTCAGGAAACTGTGTACCCACTAGCTGCTGGGGGGATGTAAACTGGTAACAGCCGGCAGGGAGAACATAATGGAGGTGCGTTTAAGGGTAAAAACTGAGCTACCATGTGATCTGGTAGGTCCTTTGACGCGCCTATCACCTGAGCAGAGCAGAATGGAAGAGACACAGGCTGGCAATCCTGCACGGCAGAAACATTTAATATAGCCAAGACTTGGAAGAAACCAAAATGTCCAGCAACAGAAAAATGCACAAAGAGGAAGTGGTCCATGTCAACAGTGGAATATTAGCCACGGAAAACAATGAAACAGTGCCGTTTGCACCACCATATAAGGACCTAGAGATAACCACCCCACTTGAAGTAAGAAAGAAACTGAAAGACAGATATCCTATGACATCACTTATAGGTGTTACCTAAAAATTGATACTCATGAACTTATTTCCAAGAGAAGGAAGAGCATGGATTAAGAAAACAAAATTACGTTTAGCCGAATGGAAAGGTGAAAGGAATGTATGAATTATGATATGGGGGTTAACAGACATGTACTAATACAGATGAAATATATAACCACAAAATACCTATGGAACGCCAAGAGGTCTACTCAACACTCTATAATAACCTACACGGGAAAGGATCCAAAGAGGAATAGACGGATACGTTGATATGATGAACCAGATTCTGTACGCTTAGGAGAAAGTGCATTTTTTTTTTATCAAATTTGCTCTGATACCTAAAAAAAATTTAATTTAAAAAACAAGAAGTAGGAGGTATAAGCTCTTGGGGGTTTGCCCTGGCACATTCCCCTCTAACCTGCAGGCTACTAACACGATTTCCCGGAAAGCGCTGTCGCCCAGGAACCCAGAGCTGCAAAGGTAGAAATGCTGCCGCCTTGTGGCCCTTTCCCGGAAGAGCGGCTTTAAGCCCGCAGCTAATGGTCACTTAATAGTCACAAGGACTCAGGGCCGTAAAGGACACCTGCCCTAAAATATTGTGCTGAGGTAGGGAACGGACAAAAAAATTCAAAACAGGGGCTTCCCTGGTGGCGCAGTGGTTGAGAGTCCGCCTGCCGACGCAGGGGACACGGGTTCGTGCCCCGGTCCGGGAAGATCCCACATGCCGCGGAGTGGCTGGGCCCGTGAGCCATGGCCGCTGAGCCTGCGCGCCCAGAGCCTGTGCTCCGCAACGGGAGAGGCCACAACAGTGAGAGGCCCGCGTACCGCAAAACTAAATAGATATATAGATAACTAAATAAATACATACATACATACATACATACATACATACATACATAGAAAGGGAAATGGATAAAAGCTCAACCTCAGGAATTATTAGACTCACGCAGATCTAATCTACAAAAAGTTTGCAACACACACCTGTCGACCGACGATCAGCAAAAATTCTACACACAGTCAATACTGAAGGGGTTTTAGGGAACTGTGTACCCTCTAGCTGCTGGCGAGATGTAAAGTGGTAACAGCCAATAAGAACAGACAGGAGCTGCCTTTAGAAGTAAAACTTGAGGTACCATTCAATCCAGCAGTCACACCACTGGGCCTCTCACCTGAGAAGACCAGAAGCGAGAAGACCCGGGCTGCAACAGCTGCACTGAGGCCTTATTCACAATAGCCAAGACGGTGAAGCTACCAAAATGTCCATCAACAGACGAATGGATGAAGAAGAAATGGTCCGTGTACACAATGGAATATTAACCACGGAAAACAATGAAACACTGCTCTTTGAGGCACCATAGATGAGCTTGGAGATAATCGCAGAACGTGCGGTAAGTCGGAAAGCCAAAGACCTACATCCTATGATATCACTTATAGGCGTTATGTAATAACTGACACAAATGAACATACTTGCACAGAGAAAGACACTCACAGGCTTACAAAACAACTATGCTTATCTAAAAGGAAAGGTGGGCGGAATGGATAAATTAAGATTAGCGTTACCATACGTATACAAATACATATTGTATACGTATACCAAAAAGACCGACCACGTAGCAAGGGAGGTGTACGGAACACTCTGTAATATTTCACATGGGAAGAGGATCTGTACATGAATAGACGTATACAATGTACAAATGAACCAGACTGTGTACACCTAGGACAAACGATATTCTAATCATTACCCCGATTCAAATGGTTTCAAAAACCAACCAGCAGTAATGCCACATAAACTTATGGGCGTTTCTCCTGGCACATGCCATTCTAATTTACAACCTAGGAACACGACTTCCAGAAAGGCTCTGCTGCCCTAGTACCCAGATTTGGGAACGGAGAAATGCTGCCGCCTTGTGGCCGTTTCCCAAAACAGCAGCTTTAAACCCAGTGCTAATGGTCATTAAATAGTCACCAAACGTGCAGGCCTGTAAATAACACCTGCCCTCCAAAACAATCCTGGGGTCCCACATCGACCAAAAATTCAAAAGAGGGCAACATTCCAAGAAAACGATTTCAAGAGGTATACTGTACCCCCACGTTTTTCTTTTCTTTTCTTTTCTTTTTAAGGAAAAGAAAACAGGCGTGGAAAAATGATGAATTTTAGGAATTTTTAAAGACACGCAAACCCAAATTACAAACACCTATCCGCTCACAGCACTCGGAATGGCCATTAGCAAAAATGCTGCAAACGATAAATGCTGAAGGGATTGTGGAGAACTGCGTACCCTCGGTTCTAAGGGGGACGTGGTAAGAGCCACTAATGAAGACACAGTGGAGGTGCTCTGAAAAGGGAAACATTGAGCTACTAGTCAGTCAGTCACACCCGCTGCTGGGCCTATCACCTGAGAAATTGAGACTCAAAAGGCACAGGCTGGCAATCCTGCACCCCGGCAATACTTACCATAGCCGACACTTGGAAGCAACGAAAATGTCCATCAACAGAGGAGTGCACCAAGAAGAAGTGGTCCATGCACACGATGGAATATTGCTCCACTAGAAAATATGAATTCAAAAAACAAACATGAGTAAGGAGACATAAGCTTTGGGGGATTTATCAGGGCACATGGCAGTCTAATTGATATCTGAGGAACACCACTGGCAGGAAGGTCTGTCTCCCTAGGTACCAGAGTGGGCATCGTAGAAATGCTGCCGGCCTCTGGCCGATACCTGCAACAGCAGCTCGGAAATCTGTGCGAATGGTCACTTCATATGCACAAGTACTGCAGGGCTGCAAAGGAAACCTGCCCTCAAAATGTCCTGACGCAGGTAAAGGCCAAAATATTTCAAAATGTGGCACATATTTCAAGAAAACAATTTGAAGACGTAAGCTGTCATGACAGTTTGAAAAATAAAAGGACATGCCTCAGAGCTCAATTTCAAGGGATTATGAGACACATGCAAATCCAACCACAAAGAGCTATCGACTCACACCAGTCAGAATAACCATCAGCAAAGAAACTACAAACGATCAATGCTGAAGAGGTTGTGGAGCCATGCATACCCTCAGTCTCAAGTGGGACGTAACCTGGTAAGAGCCACTCCTGGGAACAGAATGGAGGTGCCTTTAAAAGGTACACATTCAGCTACTCTACGATCCAGCAGGCCCACTCCACGGCCTACAGCCTAAGGAGACAGAATTGGAAAGACACAGGCAGGAAATCTGCACTGCAGCAGTACTACCATAGCCAAGGCGTGGAAGCAACCAAAAGTCCATCAACAGATGAGTGGACAAAGAAGAACTGCTACGTGTAGAGATGGAATATTAGCTTGGGGAAGAAAATGAATCAATGCCACTCGTAGCACCACAGATGAGTCTAGAGGTGATCACGCAGCTTGCAGTAAGCGAGAAAGCGAAAGACACCTAACGTATGATACCACTTATAGGGGTTACCTAAAAATCGATACCAGTGAAGATATTTCCACAGAGACATCCAATCACAGATTCATTAAGCAAACTTATGGTTCACCAGATGGAAAGGTGTGAGGATTGGATACATTAGGACATTGGGGTTAACAGAGATACACAAACACATGTGAAATACAAAGTCGCCACGGACCTACGGCATACCAAGAGGAGACTACTCAACATTGTGTCATAAGCTACATGGGAGAAGGACCCGAAGAAGAACAGATATATGTATACGTGTGAAACAACCACATCTTGCACACCTAGAACAAGCAAAACATCGTAATCAAATCTGCTCTGATACAAAATAAAAATTAAATTTAAAAAACGAACAGCAAGTAATGAGACATAAACGTAAGGGGCTTTTTCCTGGCGCACTCCATTCTAATTTACAATTTACAACGCCACTTCCATTATGGCTCTGTTGCCCTAGTAACCAGATTTGGTAAGGAGAAGTGCTGCCGCCTTCTGGCCGTTTCCCACAACAGCGCTAATGGTCACTTAATATTCAAAATAATTGCAGGCCAGTAAATGACACCTGCCATCAAAAAAAAAAAAAAAAAAAATCCTGGGGTCGTAAATCGACCAGAAAATTCAAAGGACGTCAACATTTCAAGAGGCATGTTTTACGCCCATTCTGTCTTCTTTGTTCCTTTAAAATAAAAGGGGATTTAAAAATGCTCAACATCAGCAATTAATAAAGCCATGCAAATCCAATCTACAGAAATGCTCACCTCACAGCCGTCAGAATGCTCTTCAGCAAAACGTCTACAAAGAATAAATGCTGAAGGGGTTTCAGGAAACTGTGTACCCACTAGCTGCTGGGGGGATGTAAACTGGTAACAGCCGGCAGGGAGAACATAATGGAGGTGCGTTTAAGGGTAAAAACTGAGCTACCATGTGATCTGGTAGGTCCTTTGACGCGCCTATCACCTGAGCAGAGCAGAATGGAAGAGACACAGGCTGGCAATCCTGCACGGCAGAAACATTTAATATAGCCAAGACTTGGAAGAAACCAAAATGTCCAGCAACAGAAAAATGCACAAAGAGGAAGTGGTCCATGTCAACAGTGGAATATTAGCCACGGAAAACAATGAAACAGTGCCGTTTGCACCACCATATAAGGACCTAGAGATAACCACCCCACTTGAAGTAAGAAAGAAACTGAAAGACAGATATCCTATGACATCACTTATAGGTGTTACCTAAAAATTGATACTCATGAACTTATTTCCAAGAGAAGGAAGAGCATGGATTAAGAAAACAAAATTACGTTTAGCCGAATGGAAAGGTGAAAGGAATGTATGAATTATGATATGGGGGTTAACAGACATGTACTAATACAGATGAAATATATAACCACAAAATACCTATGGAACGCCAAGAGGTCTACTCAACACTCTATAATAACCTACACGGGAAAGGATCCAAAGAGGAATAGACGGATACGTTGATATGATGAACCAGATTCTGTACGCTTAGGAGAAAGTGCATTTTTTTTTTATCAAATTTGCTCTGATACCTAAAAAAAATTTAATTTAAAAAACAAGAAGTAGGAGGTATAAGCTCTTGGGGGTTTGCCCTGGCACATTCCCCTCTAACCTGCAGGCTACTAACACGATTTCCCGGAAAGCGCTGTCGCCCAGGAACCCAGAGCTGCAAAGGTAGAAATGCTGCCGCCTTGTGGCCCTTTCCCGGAAGAGCGGCTTTAAGCCCGCAGCTAATGGTCACTTAATAGTCACAAGGACTCAGGGCCGTAAAGGACACCTGCCCTAAAATATTGTGCTGAGGTAGGGAACGGACAAAAAAATTCAAAACAGGGGCTTCCCTGGTGGCGCAGTGGTTGAGAGTCCGCCTGCCGACGCAGGGGACACGGGTTCGTGCCCCGGTCCGGGAAGATCCCACATGCCGCGGAGTGGCTGGGCCCGTGAGCCATGGCCGCTGAGCCTGCGCGCCCAGAGCCTGTGCTCCGCAACGGGAGAGGCCACAACAGTGAGAGGCCCGCGTACCGCAAAATTAAATAGATAGATAGATAACTAAATAAATAAATACATACATACATACATACATACATAGAAAGGGAAATGGATAAAAGCTCAACCTCAGGAATTATTAGACTCACGCAGATCTAATCTACAAAAAGTTTGCAACACACACCTGTCGACCGACGATCAGCAAAAATTCTACACACAGTCAATACTGAAGGGGTTTTAGGGAACTGTGTACCCTCTAGCTGCTGGCGAGATGTAAAGTGGTAACAGCCAATAAGAACAGACAGGAGCTGCCTTTAGAAGTAAAACTTGAGGTACCATTCAATCCAGCAGTCACACCACTGGGCCTCTCACCTGAGAAGACCAGAAGCGAGAAGACCCGGGCTGCAACAGCTGCACTGAGGCCTTATTCACAATAGCCAAGACGGTGAAGCTACCAAAATGTCCATCAACAGACGAATGGATGAAGAAGAAATGGTCCGTGTACACAATGGAATATTAACCACGGAAAACAATGAAACACTGCTCTTTGAGGCACCATAGATGAGCTTGGAGATAATCGCAGAACGTGCGGTAAGTCGGAAAGCCAAAGACCTACATCCTATGATATCACTTATAGGCGTTAGGTAATAACTGACACAAATGAACATACTTGCACAGAGAAAGACACTCACAGGCTTACAAAACAACTATGCTTATCTAAAAGGAAAGGTGGGCGGAATGGATAAATTAAGATTAGCGTTACCATACGTATACAAATACATATTGTATACGTATACCAAAAAGACCGACCACGTAGCAAGGGAGGTGTACGGAACACTCTGTAATATTTCACATGGGAAGAGGATCTGTACATGAATAGACGTATACAATGTACAAATGAACCAGACTGTGTACACCTAGGACAAACGATATTCTAATCATTACCCCGATTCAAATGGTTTCAAAAACCAACCAGCAGTAATGCCACATAAACTTATGGGCGTTTCTCCTGGCACATGCCATTCTAATTTACAACCTAGGAACACGACTTCCAGAAAGGCTCTGCTGCCCTAGAACCCAAATTGGGGAACGGAGAAATGCTGCCGCCTTGTGGCCGTTTCCCAAAACAGCAGCTTTAAACCCAGTGCTAATGGTCATTAAATAGTCACCAAACGTGCAGGCCTGTAAATAACACCTGCCCTCCAAAACAATCCTGGGGTCCAACATCGACCAAAAATTCAAAAGAGGGCAACATTCCAAGAAATCGATTTCAAGAGGTATACTGTACCCCCACGTTTTTCTTTTCTTTTCTTTTCTTTTTAAGGAAAAGAAAACAGGCGTGGAAAAATGATGAATTTTAGGAATTTTTAAAGACACGCAAACCCAAATTACAAACACCTATCCGCTCACAGCACTCGGAATGGCCATTAGCAAAAATGCTGCAAACGATAAATGCTGAAGGGATTGTGGAGAACTGCGTACCCTCGGTTCTAAGGGGGACGTGGTAAGAGCCACTAATGAAGACACAGTGGAGGTGCTCTGAAAAGGGAAACACTGAGCTACTAGTCAATCAGTCACACCCGCTGCTGGGCCTATCACCTGAGAAAATGAGAATCAAAAGGCACAGGCTGGCAATCCTGCACCCCGGCAATACTTACCATAGCCGACACTTGGAAGCAACGAAAATGTCCATCAACAGAGGAGTGCACCAAGAAGAAGTGGTCCATGCACACGATGGAATATTGCTCCACTAGAAAATATGAATTCAAAAAACAAACATGAGTAAGGAGCCATAAGCTTTCGGGGGTTTGTCAGGGCACATGGCAGTCTAATTGATATCTGAGGAACACCACTGGCAGGAAGGTCTGTCTCCCTAGGTACCAGAGTGGGCATCGTAGAAATGCTGCCGGCCTCTGGCCGATACCTGCAACAGCAGCTCGGAAATCTGTGCGAATGGTCACTTCATATGCACAAGTACTGCAGGGCTGCAAAGGAAACCTGCCCTCAAAATGTCCTGACGCAGGTAAAGGCCAAAATATTTCAAAATGTGGCACATATTTCAAGAAAACAATTTGAAGACGTAAGCTGTCATGACAGTTTGAAAAATAAAAGGACATGCCTCAGAGCTCAATTTCAAGGGATTATGAGACACATGCAAATCCAACCACAAAGAGCTATCGACTCACACCAGTCAGAATAACCATCAGCAAAGAAACTACAAACGATCAATGCTGAAGAGGTTGTGGAGCCATGCATACCCTCAGTCTCAAGTGGGACGTAACCTGGTAAGAGCCACTCCTGGGAACAGAATGGAGGTGCCTTTAAAAGGTACACATTCAGCTACTCTACGATCCAGCAGGCCCACTCCACGGCCTACAGCCTAAGGAGACAGAATTGGAAAGACACAGGCAGGAAATCTGCACTGCAGCAGTATTACCATAGCCAAGACGTGGAAGCAACCAAAAGTCCATCAACAGATGAGTGGACAAAGAAGAACTGCTACGTGTAGAGATGGAATATTAGCTTGGGGAAGAAAATGAATCAATGCCACTCGTAGCACCACAGATGAGTCTAGAGGTGATCACGCAGCTTGCAGTAAGCGAGAAAGCGAAAGACACCTAACGTATGATACCACTTATAGGGGTTACCTAAAAATCGATACCAGTGAAGATATTTCCACAGAGACATCCAATCACAGATTCATTAAGCAAACTTATGGTTCACCAGATGGAAAGGTGTGAGGATTGGATACATTAGGACATTGGGGTTAACAGAGATACACAAACACATGTGAAATACAAAGTCGCCACGGACCTACGGCATACCAAGAGGAGACTACTCAACATTGTGTCATAAGCTACATGGGAGAAGGACCCGAAGAAGAACAGATATATGTATACGTGTGAAACAACCACATCTTGCACACCTAGAACAAGCAAAACATTGTAATCAAATCTGCTCTGATACAAAATAAAAATTAAATTTAAAAAACGAACAGCAAGTAATGAGACATAAACGTAAGGGGCTTTTTCCTGGCGCACTCCATTCTAATTTACAATTTACAACGCCACTTCCATTATGGCTCTGTTGCCCTAGTAACCAGATTTGGTAAGGAGAAGTGCTGCCGCCTTCTGGCCGTTTCCCACAACAGCGCTAATGGTCACTTAATATTCAAAATAATTGCAGGCCAGTAAATGACACCTGCCATCAAAAAAAAAAAAAAAAAAAATCCTGGGGTCGTAAATCGACCAGAAAATTCAAAAGACGTCAACATTTCAAGAGGCATGTTTTACGCCCATTCTGTCTTCTTTGTTCCTTTAAAATAAAAGGGGATTTAAAAATGCTCAACATCAGCAATTAATAAAGCCATGCAAATCCAATCTACAGAAATGCTCACCTCACAGCCGTCAGAATGCTCTTCAGCAAAACGTCTACAAAGAATAAATGCTGAAGGGGTTTCAGGAAACTGTGTACCCACTAGCTGCTGGGGGGATGTAAACTGGTAACAGCCGGCAGGGAGAACATAATGGAGGTGCGTTTAAGGGTAAAAACTGAGCTACCATGTGATCTGGTAGGTCCTTTGACGCGCCTATCACCTGAGCAGAGCAGAATGGAAGAGACACAGGCTGGCAATCCTGCACGGCAGAAACATTTAATATAGCCAAGACTTGGAAGAAACCAAAATGTCCAGCAACAGAAAAATGCACAAAGAGGAAGTGGTCCATGTCAACAGTGGAATATTAGCCACGGAAAACAATGAAACAGTGCCGTTTGCACCACCATATAAGGACCTAGAGATAACCACCCCACTTGAAGTAAGAAAGAAACTGAAAGACAGATATCCTATGACATCACTTATAGGTGTTACCTAAAAATTGATACTCATGAACTTATTTCCAAGAGAAGGAAGAGCATGGATTAAGAAAACAAAATTACGTTTAGCCGAATGGAAAGGTGAAAGGAATGTATGAATTATGATATGGGGGTTAACAGACATGTACTAATACAGATGAAATATATAACCACAAAATACCTATGGAACGCCAAGAGGTCTACTCAACACTCTATAATAACCTACACGGGAAAGGATCCAAAGAGGAATAGACGGATACGTTGATATGATGAACCAGATTCTGTACGCTTAGGAGAAAGTGCATTTTTTTTTTATCAAATTTGCTCTGATACCTAAAAAAAATTTAATTTAAAAAACAAGAAGTAGGAGGTATAAGCTCTTGGGGGTTTGCCCTGGCACATTCCCCTCTAACCTGCAGGCTACTAACACGATTTCCCGGAAAGCGCTGTCGCCCAGGAACCCAGAGCTGCAAAGGTAGAAATGCTGCCGCCTTGTGGCCCTTTCCCGGAAGAGCGGCTTTAAGCCCGCAGCTAATGGTCACTTAATAGTCACAAGGACTCAGGGCCGTAAAGGACACCTGCCCTAAAATATTGTGCTGAGGTAGGGAACGGACAAAAAAATTCAAAACAGGGGCTTCCCTGGTGGCGCAGTGGTTGAGAGTCCGCCTGCCGACGCAGGGGACACGGGTTCGTGCCCCGGTCCGGGAAGATCCCACATGCCGCGGAGTGGCTGGGCCCGTGAGCCATGGCCGCTGAGCCTGCGCGCCCAGAGCCTGTGCTCCGCAACGGGAGAGGCCACAACAGTGAGAGGCCCGCGTACCGCAAAACTAAATAGATAGATAGATAACTAAATAAATAAATACATACATACATACATACATACATAGAAAGGGAAATGGATAAAAGCTCAACCTCAGGAATTATTAGACTCACGCAGATCTAATCTACAAAAAGTTTGCAACACACACCTGTCGACCGACGATCAGCAAAAATTCTACACACAGTCAATACTGAAGGGGTTTTAGGGAACTGTGTACCCTCTAGCTGCTGGCGAGATGTAAAGTGGTAACAGCCAATAAGAACAGACAGGAGCTGCCTTTAGAAGTAAAACTTGAGGTACCATTCAATCCAGCAGTCACACCACTGGGCCTCTCACCTGAGAAGACCAGAAGCGAGAAGACCCGGGCTGCAACAGCTGCACTGAGGCCTTATTCACAATAGCCAAGACGGTGAAGCTACCAAAATGTCCATCAACAGACGAATGGATGAAGAAGAAATGGTCCGTGTACACAATGGAATATTAACCACGGAAAACAATGAAACACTGCTCTTTGAGGCACCATAGATGAGCTTGGAGATAATCGCAGAACGTGCGGTAAGTCGGAAAGCCAAAGACCTACATCCTATGATATCACTTATAGGCGTTAGGTAATAACTGACACAAATGAACATACTTGCACAGAGAAAGACACTCACAGGCTTACAAAACAACTATGCTTATCTAAAAGGAAAGGTGGGCGGAATGGATAAATTAAGATTAGCGTTACCATACGTATACAAATACATATTGTATACGTATACCAAAAAGACCGACCACGTAGCAAGGGAGGTGTACGGAACACTCTGTAATATTTCACATGGGAAGAGGATCTGTACATGAATAGACGTATACAATGTACAAATGAACCAGACTGTGTACACCTAGGACAAACGATATTCTAATCATTACCCCGATTCAAATGGTTTCAAAAACCAACCAGCAGTAATGCCACATAAACTTATGGGCGTTTCTCCTGGCACATGCCATTCTAATTTACAACCTAGGAACACGACTTCCAGAAAGGCTCTGCTGCCCTAGTACCCAAATTGGGGAACGGAGAAATGCTGCCGCCTTGTGGCCGTTTCCCAAAACAGCAGCTTTAAACCCAGTGCTAATGGTCATTAAATAGTCACCAAACGTGCAGGCCTGTAAATAACACCTGCCCTCCAAAACAATCCTGGGGTCCAACATCGACCAAAAATTCAAAAGAGGGCAACATTCCAAGAAATCGATTTCAAGAGGTATACTGTACCCCCACGTTTTTCTTTTCTTTTCTTTTCTTTTTAAGGAAAAGAAAACAGGCGTGGAAAAATGATGAATTTTAGGAATTTTTAAAGACACGCAAACCCAAATTACAAACACCTATCCGCTCACAGCACTCGGAATGGCCATTAGCAAAAATGCTGCAAATGATAAATGCTGAAGGGATTGTGGAGAACTGCGTACCCTCGGTTCTAAGGGGGACGTGGTAAGAGCCACTAATGAAGACACAGTGGAGGTGCTCTGAAAAGGGAAACACTGAGCTACTAGTCAATCAGTCACACCCGCTGCTGGGCCTATCACCTGAGAAAATGAGAATCAAAAGGCACAGGCTGGCAATCCTGCACCCCGGCAATACTTACCATAGCCGACACTTGGAAGCAACGAAAATGTCCATCAACAGAGGAGTGCACCAAGAAGAAGTGGTCCATGCACACGATGGAATATTGCTCCACTAGAAAATATGAATTCAAAAAACAAACATGAGTAAGGAGCCATAAGCTTTCGGGGGTTTGTCAGGGCACATGGCAGTCTAATTGATATCTGAGGAACACCACTGGCAGGAAGGTCTGTCTCCCTAGGTACCAGAGTGGGCATCGTAGAAATGCTGCCGGCCTCTGGCCGATACCTGCAACAGCAGCTCGGAAATCTGTGCGAATGGTCACTTCATATGCACAAGTACTGCAGGGCTGCAAAGGAAACCTGCCCTCAAAATGTCCTGACGCAGGTAAAGGCCAAAATATTTCAAAATGTGGCACATATTTCAAGAAAACAATTTGAAGACGTAAGCTGTCATGACAGTTTGAAAAATAAAAGGACATGCCTCAGAGCTCAATTTCAAGGGATTATGAGACACATGCAAATCCAACCACAAAGAGCTATCGACTCACACCAGTCAGAATAACCATCAGCAAAGAAACTACAAACGATCAATGCTGAAGAGGTTGTGGAGCCATGCATACCCTCAGTCTCAAGTGGGACGTAACCTGGTAAGAGCCACTCCTGGGAACAGAATGGAGGTGCCTTTAAAAGGTACACATTCAGCTACTCTACGATCCAGCAGGCCCACTCCACGGCCTACAGCCTAAGGAGACAGAATTGGAAAGACACAGGCAGGAAATCTGCACTGCAGCAGTATTACCATAGCCAAGACATGGAAGCAACCAAAAGTCCATCAACAGATGAGTGGACAAAGAAGAACTGCTACGTGTAGAGATGGAATATTAGCTTGGGGAAGAAAATGAATCAATGCCACTCGTAGCACCACAGATGAGTCTAGAGGTGATCACGCAGCTTGCAGTAAGCGAGAAAGCGAAAGACACCTAACGTATGATACCACTTATAGGGGTTACCTAAAAATCGATACCAGTGAAGATATTTCCACAGAGACATCCAATCACAGATTCATTAAGCAAACTTATGGTTCACCAGATGGAAAGGTGTGAGGATTGGATACATTAGGACATTGGGGTTAACAGAGATACACAAACACATGTGAAATACAAAGTCGCCACGGACCTACGGCATACCAAGAGGAGACTACTCAACATTGTGTCATAAGCTACATGGGAGAAGGACCCGAAGAAGAACAGATATATGTATACGTGTGAAACAACCACATCTTGCACACCTAGAACAAGCAAAACATCGTAATCAAATCTGCTCTGATACAAAATAAAAATTAAATTTAAAAAACGAACAGCAAGTAATGAGACATAAACGTAAGGGGCTTTTTCCTGGCGCACTCCATTCTAATTTACAATTTACAACGCCACTTCCATTATGGCTCTGTTGCCCTAGTAACCAGATTTGGTAAGGAGAAGTGCTGCCGCCTTCTGGCCGTTTCCCACAACAGCGCTAATGGTCACTTAATATTCAAAATAATTGCAGGCCAGTAAATGACACCTGCCATCAAAAAAAAAAAAAAAAAAATCCTGGGGTCGTAAATCGACCAGAAAATTCAAAAGACGTCAACATTTCAAGAGGCATGTTTTACGCCCATTCTGTCTTCTTTGTTCCTTTAAAATAAAAGGGGATTTAAAAATGCTCAACATCAGCAATTAATAAAGCCATGCAAATCCAATCTACAGAAATGCTCACCTCACAGCCGTCAGAATGCTCTTCAGCAAAACGTCTACAAAGAATAAATGCTGAAGGGGTTTCAGGAAACTGTGTACCCACTAGCTGCTGGGGGGATGTAAACTGGTAACAGCCGGCAGGGAGAACATAATGGAGGTGCGTTTAAGGGTAAAAACTGAGCTACCATGTGATCTGGTAGGTCCTTTGACGCGCCTATCACCTGAGCAGAGCAGAATGGAAGAGACACAGGCTGGCAATCCTGCACGGCAGAAACATTTAATATAGCCAAGACTTGGAAGAAACCAAAATGTCCAGCAACAGAAAAATGCACAAAGAGGAAGTGGTCCATGTCAACAGTGGAATATTAGCCACGGAAAACAATGAAACAGTGCCGTTTGCACCACCATATAAGGACCTAGAGATAACCACCCCACTTGAAGTAAGAAAGAAACTGAAAGACAGATATCCTATGACATCACTTATAGGTGTTACCTAAAAATTGATACTCATGAACTTATTTCCAAGAGAAGGAAGAGCATGGATTAAGAAAACAAAATTACGTTTAGCCGAATGGAAAGGTGAAAGGAATGTATGAATTATGATATGGGGGTTAACAGACATGTACTAATACAGATGAAATATATAACCACAAAATACCTATGGAACGCCAAGAGGTCTACTCAACACTCTATAATAACCTACACGGGAAAGGATCCAAAGAGGAATAGACGGATACGTTGATATGATGAACCAGATTCTGTACGCTTAGGAGAAAGTGCATTTTTTTTTTATCAAATTTGCTCTGATACCTAAAAAAAATTTAATTTAAAAAACAAGAAGTAGGAGGTATAAGCTCTTGGGGGTTTGCCCTGGCACATTCCCCTCTAACCTGCAGGCTACTAACACGATTTCCCGGAAAGCGCTGTCGCCCAGGAACCCAGAGCTGCAAAGGTAGAAATGCTGCCGCCTTGTGGCCCTTTCCCGGAAGAGCGGCTTTAAGCCCGCAGCTAATGGTCACTTAATAGTCACAAGGACTCAGGGCCGTAAAGGACACCTGCCCTAAAATATTGTGCTGAGGTAGGGAACGGACAAAAAAATTCAAAACAGGGGCTTCCCTGGTGGCGCAGTGGTTGAGAGTCCGCCTGCCGACGCAGGGGACACGGGTTCGTGCCCCGGTCCGGGAAGATCCCACATGCCGCGGAGTGGCTGGGCCCGTGAGCCATGGCCGCTGAGCCTGCGCGCCCAGAGCCTGTGCTCCGCAACGGGAGAGGCCACAACAGTGAGAGGCCCGCGTACCGCAAAATTAAATAGATAGATAGATAACTAAATAAATAAATACATACATACATACATACATACATACATACATAGAAAGGGAAATGGATAAAAGCTCAACCTCAGGAATTATTAGACTCACGCAGATCTAATCTACAAAAAGTTTGCAACACACACCTGTCGACCGACGATCAGCAAAAATTCTACACACAGTCAATACTGAAGGGGTTTTAGGGAACTGTGTACCCTCTAGCTGCTGGCGAGATGTAAAGTGGTAACAGCCAATAAGAACAGACAGGAGCTGCCTTTAGAAGTAAAACTTGAGGTACCATTCAATCCAGCAGTCACACCACTGGGCCTCTCACCTGAGAAGACCAGAAGCGAGAAGACCCGGGCTGCAACAGCTGCACTGAGGCCTTATTCACAATAGCCAAGACGGTGAAGCTACCAAAATGTCCATCAACAGACGAATGGATGAAGAAGAAATGGTCCGTGTACACAATGGAATATTAACCACGGAAAACAATGAAACACTGCTCTTTGAGGCACCATAGATGAGCTTGGAGATAATCGCAGAACGTGCGGTAAGTCGGAAAGCCAAAGACCTACATCCTATGATATCACTTATAGGCGTTAGGTAATAACTGACACAAATGAACATACTTGCACAGAGAAAGACACTCACAGGCTTACAAAACAACTATGCTTATCTAAAAGGAAAGGTGGGCGGAATGGATAAATTAAGATTAGCGTTACCATACGTATACAAATACATATTGTATACGTATACCAAAAAGACCGACCACGTAGCAAGGGAGGTGTACGGAACACTCTGTAATATTTCACATGGGAAGAGGATCTGTACATGAATAGACGTATACAATGTACAAATGAACCAGACTGTGTACACCTAGGACAAACGATATTCTAATCATTACCCCGATTCAAATGGTTTCAAAAACCAACCAGCAGTAATGCCACATAAACTTATGGGCGTTTCTCCTGGCACATGCCATTCTAATTTACAACCTAGGAACACGACTTCCAGAAAGGCTCTGCTGCCCTAGTACCCAGATTTGGGAACGGAGAAATGCTGCCGCCTTGTGGCCGTTTCCCAAAACAGCAGCTTTAAACCCAGTGCTAATGGTCATTAAATAGTCACCAAACGTGCAGGCCTGTAAATAACACCTGCCCTCCAAAACAATCCTGGGGTCCCACATCGACCAAAAATTCAAAAGAGGGCAACATTCCAAGAAAACGATTTCAAGAGGTATACTGTACCCCCACGTTTTTCTTTTCTTGTCTTTCCTTTTTAAGGAAAAGAAAACAGGCGTGGAAAAATGATGAATTTTAGGAATTTTTAAAGACACGCAAACCCAAATTACAAACACCTATCCGCTCACAGCACTCGGAATGGCCATTAGCAAAAATGCTGCAAACGATAAATGCTGAAGGGATTGTGGAGAACTGCGTACCCTCGGTTCTAAGGGGGACGTGGTAAGAGCCACTAATGAAGACACAGTGGAGGTGCTCTGAAAAGGGAAACATTGAGCTACTAGTCAATCAGTCACACCCACTGCTGGGCCTATCACCTGAGAAAATGAGAATCAAAAGGCACAGGCTGGCAATCCTGCACCCCGGCAATACTTACCATAGCCGACACTTGGAAGCAACGAAAATGTCCATCAACAGAGGAGTGCACCAAGAAGAAGTGGTCCATGCACACGATGGAATATTGCTCCACTAGAAAATATGAATTCAAAAAACAAACATGAGTAAGGAGACATAAGCTTTGGGGGGTTTGTCAGGGCACATGGCAGTCTAATTGATATCTGAGGAACACCACTGGCAGGAAGGTCTGTCTCCCTAGGTACCAGAGTGGGCATCGTAGAAATGCTGCCGGCCTCTGGCCGATACCTGCAACAGCAGCTCGGAAATCTGTGCGAATGGTCACTTCATATGCACAAGTACTGCAGGGCTGCAAAGGAAACCTGCCCTCAAAATGTCCTGACGCAGGTAAAGGCCAAAATATTTCAAAATGTGGCACATATTTCAAGAAAACAATTTGAAGACGTAAGCTGTCATGACAGTTTGAAAAATAAAAGGACATGCCTCAGAGCTCAATTTCAAGGGATTATGAGACACATGCAAATCCAACCACAAAGAGCTATCAACTCACACCAGTCAGAATAACCATCAGCAAAGAAACTACAAACGATCAATGCTGAAGAGGTTGTGGAGACATGCATACCCTCAGTCTCAAGTGGGACGTAACCTGGTAAGAGCCACTCCTGGGAACAGAATGGAGGTGCCTTTAAAAGGTACACATTCAGCTACTCTACGATCCAGCAGGCCCACTCCACGGCCTACAGCCTAAGGAGACAGAATTGGAAAGACACAGGCAGGAAATCTGCACTGCAGCAGTATTACCATAGCCAAGACATGGAAGCAACCAAAAGTCCATCAACAGATGAGTGGACAAAGAAGAACTGCTACGTGTAGAGATGGAATATTAGCTTGGGGAAGAAAATGAATCAATGCCACTCGTAGCACCACAGATGAGTCTAGAGGTGATCACGCAGCTTGCAGTAAGCGAGAAAGCGAAAGACACCTAACGTATGATACCACTTATAGGGGTTACCTAAAAATCGATACCAGTGAAGATATTTCCACAGAGACATCCAATCACAGATTCATTAAGCAAACTTATGGTTCACCAGATGGAAAGGTGTGAGGATTGGATACATTAGGACATTGGGGTTAACAGAGATACACAAACACATGTGAAATACAAAGTCGCCACGGACCTACGGCATACCAAGAGGAGACTACTCAACATTGTGTCATAAGCTACATGGGAGAAGGACCCGAAGAAGAACAGATATATGTATACGTGTGAAACAACCACATCTTGCACACCTAGAACAAGCAAAACATTGTAATCAAATCTGCTCTGATACAAAATAAAAATTAAATTTAAAAAACGAACAGCAAGTAATGAGACATAAACGTAAGGGGCTTTTTCCTGGCGCACTCCATTCTAATTTACAATTTACAACGCCACTTCCATTATGGCTCTGTTGCCCTAGTAACCAGATTTGGTAAGGAGAAGTGCTGCCGCCTTCTGGCCGTTTCCCACAACAGCGCTAATGGTCACTTAATATTCAAAATAATTGCAGGCCAGTAAATGACACCTGCCATCAAAAAAAAAAAAAAAAAAATCCTGGGGTCGTAAATCGACCAGAAAATTCAAAGGACGTCAACATTTCAAGAGGCATGTTTTACGCCCATTCTGTCTTCTTTGTTCCTTTAAAATAAAAGGGGATTTAAAAATGCTCAACATCAGCAATTAATAAAGCCATGCAAATCCAATCTACAGAAATGCTCACCTCACAGCCGTCAGAATGCTCTTCAGCAAAACGTCTACAAAGAATAAATGCTGAAGGGGTTTCAGGAAACTGTGTACCCACTAGCTGCTGGGGGGATGTAAACTGGTAACAGCCGGCAGGGAGAACATAATGGAGGTGCGTTTAAGGGTAAAAACTGAGCTACCATGTGATCTGGTAGGTCCTTTGACGCGCCTATCACCTGAGCAGAGCAGAATGGAAGAGACACAGGCTGGCAATCCTGCACGGCAGAAACATTTAATATAGCCAAGACTTGGAAGAAACCAAAATGTCCAGCAACAGAAAAATGCACAAAGAGGAAGTGGTCCATGTCAACAGTGGAATATTAGCCACGGAAAACAATGAAACAGTGCCGTTTGCACCACCATATAAGGACCTAGAGATAACCACCCCACTTGAAGTAAGAAAGAAACTGAAAGACAGATATCCTATGACATCACTTATAGGTGTTACCTAAAAATTGATACTCATGAACTTATTTCCAAGAGAAGGAAGAGCATGGATTAAGAAAACAAAATTACGTTTAGCCGAATGGAAAGGTGAAAGGAATGTATGAATTATGATATGGGGGTTAACAGACATGTACTAATACAGATGAAATATATAACCACAAAATACCTATGGAACGCCAAGAGGTCTACTCAACACTCTATAATAACCTACACGGGAAAGGATCCAAAGAGGAATAGACGGATACGTTGATATGATGAACCAGATTCTGTACGCTTAGGAGAAAGTGCATTTTTTTTTTATCAAATTTGCTCTGATACCTAAAAAAAATTTAATTTAAAAAACAAGAAGTAGGAGGTATAAGCTCTTGGGGGTTTGCCCTGGCACATTCCCCTCTAACCTGCAGGCTACTAACACGATTTCCCGGAAAGCGCTGTCGCCCAGGAACCCAGAGCTGCAAAGGTAGAAATGCTGCCGCCTTGTGGCCCTTTCCCGGAAGAGCGGCTTTAAGCCCGCAGCTAATGGTCACTTAATAGTCACAAGGACTCAGGGCCGTAAAGGACACCTGCCCTAAAATATTGTGCTGAGGTAGGGAACGGACAAAAAAATTCAAAACAGGGGCTTCCCTGGTGGCGCAGTGGTTGAGAGTCCGCCTGCCGACGCAGGGGACACGGGTTCGTGCCCCGGTCCGGGAAGATCCCACATGCCGCGGAGTGGCTGGGCCCGTGAGCCATGGCCGCTGAGCCTGCGCGCCCAGAGCCTGTGCTCCGCAACGGGAGAGGCCACAACAGTGAGAGGCCCGCGTACCGCAAAACTAAATAGATAGATAGATAACTAAATAAATAAATACATACATACATACATACATACATAGAAAGGGAAATGGATAAAAGCTCAACCTCAGGAATTATTAGACTCACGCAGATCTAATCTACAAAAAGTTTGCAACACACACCTGTCGACCGACGATCAGCAAAAATTCTACACACAGTCAATACTGAAGGGGTTTTAGGGAACTGTGTACCCTCTAGCTGCTGGCGAGATGTAAAGTGGTAACAGCCAATAAGAACAGACAGGAGCTGCCTTTAGAAGTAAAACTTGAGGTACCATTCAATCCAGCAGTCACACCACTGGGCCTCTCACCTGAGAAGACCAGAAGCGAGAAGACCCGGGCTGCAACAGCTGCACTGAGGCCTTATTCACAATAGCCAAGACGGTGAAGCTACCAAAATGTCCATCAACAGACGAATGGATGAAGAAGAAATGGTCCGTGTACACAATGGAATATTAACCACGGAAAACAATGAAACACTGCTCTTTGAGGCACCATAGATGAGCTTGGAGATAATCGCAGAACGTGCGGTAAGTCGGAAAGCCAAAGACCTACATCCTATGATATCACTTATAGGCGTTAGGTAATAACTGACACAAATGAACATACTTGCACAGAGAAAGACACTCACAGGCTTACAAAACAACTATGCTTATCTAAAAGGAAAGGTGGGCGGAATGGATAAATTAAGATTAGCGTTACCATACGTATACAAATACATATTGTATACGTATACCAAAAAGACCGACCACGTAGCAAGGGAGGTGTACGGAACACTCTGTAATATTTCACATGGGAAGAGGATCTGTACATGAATAGACGTATACAATGTACAAATGAACCAGACTGTGTACACCTAGGACAAACGATATTCTAATCATTACCCCGATTCAAATGGTTTCAAAAACCAACCAGCAGTAATGCCACATAAACTTATGGGCGTTTCTCCTGGCACATGCCATTCTAATTTACAACCTAGGAACACGACTTCCAGAAAGGCTCTGCTGCCCTAGTACCCAGATTTGGGAACGGAGAAATGCTGCCGCCTTGTGGCCGTTTCCCAAAACAGCAGCTTTAAACCCAGTGCTAATGGTCATTAAATAGTCACCAAACGTGCAGGCCTGTAAATAACACCTGCCCTCCAAAACAATCCTGGGGTCCAACATCGACCAAAAATTCAAGAGGGCAACATTCCAAGAAAACGATTTCAAGAGGTATACTGTACCCCCACGTTTTTCTTTTCTTTTCTTTTCTTTTTAAGGAAAAGAAAACAGGCGTGGAAAAATGATGAATTTTAGGAATTTTTAAAGACACGCAAACCCAAATTACAAACACCTATCCGCTCACAGCACTCGGAATGGCCATTAGCAAAAATGCTGCAAATGATAAATGCTGAAGGGATTGTGGAGAACTGCGTACCCTCGGTTCTAAGGGGGACGTGGTAAGAGCCACTAATGAAGACACAGTGGAGGTGCTCTGAAAAGGGAAACACTGAGCTACTAGTCAATCAGTCACACCCGCTGCTGGGCCTATCACCTGAGAAAATGAGAATCAAAAGGCACAGGCTGGCAATCCTGCACCCCGGCAATACTTACCATAGCCGACACTTGGAAGCAACGAAAATGTCCATCAACAGAGGAGTGCACCAAGAAGAAGTGGTCCATGCACACGATGGAATATTGCTCCACTAGAAAATATGAATTCAAAAAACAAACATGAGTAAGGAGCCATAAGCTTTCGGGGGTTTGTCAGGGCACATGGCAGTCTAATTGATATCTGAGGAACACCACTGGCAGGAAGGTCTGTCTCCCTAGGTACCAGAGTGGGCATCGTAGAAATGCTGCCGGCCTCTGGCCGATACCTGCAACAGCAGCTCGGAAATCTGTGCGAATGGTCACTTCATATGCACAAGTACTGCAGGGCTGCAAAGGAAACCTGCCCTCAAAATGTCCTGACGCAGGTAAAGGCCAAAATATTTCAAAATGTGGCACATATTTCAAGAAAACAATTTGAAGACGTAAGCTGTCATGACAGTTTGAAAAATAAAAGGACATGCCTCAGAGCTCAATTTCAAGGGATTATGAGACACATGCAAATCCAACCACAAAGAGCTATCGACTCACACCAGTCAGAATAACCATCAGCAAAGAAACTACAAACGATCAATGCTGAAGAGGTTGTGGAGCCATGCATACCCTCAGTCTCAAGTGGGACGTAACCTGGTAAGAGCCACTCCTGGGAACAGAATGGAGGTGCCTTTAAAAGGTACACATTCAGCTACTCTACGATCCAGCAGGCCCACTCCACGGCCTACAGCCTAAGGAGACAGAATTGGAAAGACACAGGCAGGAAATCTGCACTGCAGCAGTATTACCATAGCCAAGACATGGAAGCAACCAAAAGTCCATCAACAGATGAGTGGACAAAGAAGAACTGCTACGTGTAGAGATGGAATATTAGCTTGGGGAAGAAAATGAATCAATGCCACTCGTAGCACCACAGATGAGTCTAGAGGTGATCACGCAGCTTGCAGTAAGCGAGAAAGCGAAAGACACCTAACGTATGATACCACTTATAGGGGTTACCTAAAAATCGATACCAGTGAAGATATTTCCACAGAGACATCCAATCACAGATTCATTAAGCAAACTTATGGTTCACCAGATGGAAAGGTGTGAGGATTGGATACATTAGGACATTGGGGTTAACAGAGATACACAAACACATGTGAAATACAAAGTCGCCACGGACCTACGGCATACCAAGAGGAGACTACTCAACATTGTGTCATAAGCTACATGGGAGAAGGACCCGAAGAAGAACAGATATATGTATACGTGTGAAACAACCACATCTTGCACACCTAGAACAAGCAAAACATTGTAATCAAATCTGCTCTGATACAAAATAAAAATTAAATTTAAAAAACGAACAGCAAGTAATGAGACATAAACGTAAGGGGCTTTTTCCTGGCGCACTCCATTCTAATTTACAATTTACAACGCCACTTCCATTATGGCTCTGTTGCCCTAGTAACCAGATTTGGTAAGGAGAAGTGCTGCCGCCTTCTGGCCGTTTCCCACAACAGCGCTAATGGTCACTTAATATTCAAAATAATTGCAGGCCAGTAAATGACACCTGCCATCAAAAAAAAAAAAAAAAAAAAATCCTGGGGTCGTAAATCGACCAGAAAATTCAAAAGACGTCAACATTTCAAGAGGCATGTTTTACGCCCATTCTGTCTTCTTTGTTCCTTTAAAATAAAAGGGGATTTAAAAATGCTCAACATCAGCAATTAATAAAGCCATGCAAATCCAATCTACAGAAATGCTCACCTCACAGCCGTCAGAATGCTCTTCAGCAAAACGTCTACAAAGAATAAATGCTGAAGGGGTTTCAGGAAACTGTGTACCCACTAGCTGCTGGGGGGATGTAAACTGGTAACAGCCGGCAGGGAGAACATAATGGAGGTGCGTTTAAGGGTAAAAACTGAGCTACCATGTGATCTGGTAGGTCCTTTGACGCGCCTATCACCTGAGCAGAGCAGAATGGAAGAGACACAGGCTGGCAATCCTGCACGGCAGAAACATTTAATATAGCCAAGACTTGGAAGAAACCAAAATGTCCAGCAACAGAAAAATGCACAAAGAGGAAGTGGTCCATGTCAACAGTGGAATATTAGCCACGGAAAACAATGAAACAGTGCCGTTTGCACCACCATATAAGGACCTAGAGATAACCACCCCACTTGAAGTAAGAAAGAAACTGAAAGACAGATATCCTATGACATCACTTATAGGTGTTACCTCAAAATTGATACTCATGAACTTATTTCCAAGAGAAGGAAGAGCATGGATTAAGAAAACAAAATTACGTTTAGCCGAATGGAAAGGTGAAAGGAATGTATGAATTATGATATGGGGGTTAACAGACATGTACTAATACAGATGAAATATATAACCACAAAATACCTATGGAACGCCAAGAGGTCTACTCAACACTCTATAATAACCTACACGGGAAAGGATCCAAAGAGGAATAGACGGATACGTTGATATGATGAACCAGATTCTGTACGCTTAGGAGAAAGTGCATTTTTTTTTTATCAAATTTGCTCTGATACCTAAAAAAAATTTAATTTAAAAAACAAGAAGTAGGAGGTATAAGCTCTTGGGGGTTTGCCCTGGCACATTCCCCTCTAACCTGCAGGCTACTAACACGATTTCCCGGAAAGCGCTGTCGCCCAGGAACCCAGAGCTGCAAAGGTAGAAATGCTGCCGCCTTGTGGCCCTTTCCCGGAAGAGCGGCTTTAAGCCCGCAGCTAATGGTCACTTAATAGTCACAAGGACTCAGGGCCGTAAAGGACACCTGCCCTAAAATATTGTGCTGAGGTAGGGAACGGACAAAAAAATTCAAAACAGGGGCTTCCCTGGTGGCGCAGTGGTTGAGAGTCCGCCTGCCGACGCAGGGGACACGGGTTCGTGCCCCGGTCCGGGAAGATCCCACATGCCGCGGAGTGGCTGGGCCCGTGAGCCATGGCCGCTGAGCCTGCGCGCCCAGAGCCTGTGCTCCGCAACGGGAGAGGCCACAACAGTGAGAGGCCCGCGTACCGCAAAACTAAATAGATAGATAGATAACTAAATAAATAAATACATACATACATACATACATACATACATACATAGAAAGGGAAATGGATAAAAGCTCAACCTCAGGAATTATTAGACTCACGCAGATCTAATCTACAAAAAGTTTGCAACACACACCTGTCGACCGACGATCAGCAAAAATTCTACACACAGTCAATACTGAAGGGGTTTTAGGGAACTGTGTACCCTCTAGCTGCTGGCGAGATGTAAAGTGGTAACAGCCAATAAGAACAGACAGGAGCTGCCTTTAGAAGTAAAACTTGAGGTACCATTCAATCCAGCAGTCACACCACTGGGCCTCTCACCTGAGAAGACCAGAAGCGAGAAGACCCGGGCTGCAACAGCTGCACTGAGGCCTTATTCACAATAGCCAAGACGGTGAAGCTACCAAAATGTCCATCAACAGACGAATGGATGAAGAAGAAATGGTCCGTGTACACAATGGAATATTAACCACGGAAAACAATGAAACACTGCTCTTTGAGGCACCATAGATGAGCTTGGAGATAATCGCAGAACGTGCGGTAAGTCGGAAAGCCAAAGACCTACATCCTATGATATCACTTATAGGCGTTAGGTAATAACTGACACAAATGAACATACTTGCACAGAGAAAGACACTCACAGGCTTACAAAACAACTATGCTTATCTAAAAGGAAAGGTGGGCGGAATGGATAAATTAAGATTAGCGTTACCATACGTATACAAATACATATTGTATACGTATACCAAAAAGACCGACCACGTAGCAAGGGAGGTGTACGGAACACTCTGTAATATTTCACATGGGAAGAGGATCTGTACATGAATAGACGTATACAATGTACAAATGAACCAGACTGTGTACACCTAGGACAAACGATATTCTAATCATTACCCCGATTCAAATGGTTTCAAAAACCAACCAGCAGTAATGCCACATAAACTTATGGGCGTTTCTCCTGGCACATGCCATTCTAATTTACAACCTAGGAACACGACTTCCAGAAAGGCTCTGCTGCCCTAGTACCCAGATTTGGGAACGGAGAAATGCTGCCGCCTTGTGGCCGTTTCCCAAAACAGCAGCTTTAAACCCAGTGCTAATGGTCATTAAATAGTCACCAAACGTGCAGGCCTGTAAATAACACCTGCCCTCCAAAACAATCCTGGGGTCCAACATCGACCAAAAATTCAAAAGAGGGCAACATTCCAAGAAAACGATTTCAAGAGGTATACTGTACCCCCACGTTTTTCTTTTCTTGTCTTTTCTTTTTAAGGAAAAGAAAACAGGCGTGGAAAAATGATGAATTTTAGGAATTTTTAAAGACACGCAAACCCAAATTACAAACACCTATCCGCTCACAGCACTCGGAATGGCCATTAGCAAAAATGCTGCAAACGATAAATGCTGAAGGGATTGTGGAGAACTGCGTACCCTCGGTTCTAAGGGGGACGTGGTAAGAGCCACTAATGAAGACACAGTGGAGGTGCTCTGAAAAGGGAAACACTGAGCTACTAGTCAATCAGTCACACCCGCTGCTGGGCCTATCACCTGAGAAAATGAGAATCAAAAGGCACAGGCTGGCAATCCTGCACCCCGGCAATACTTACCATAGCCGACACTTGGAAGCAACGAAAATGTCCATCAACAGAGGAGTGCACCAAGAAGAAGTGGTCCATGCACACGATGGAATATTGCTCCACTAGAAAATATGAATTCAAAAAACAAACATGAGTAAGGAGACATAAGCTTTGGGGGGTTTGTCAGGGCACATGGCAGTCTAATTGATATCTGAGGAACACCACTGGCAGGAAGGTCTGTCTCCCTAGGTACCAGAGTGGGCATCGTAGAAATGCTGCCGGCCTCTGGCCGATACCTGCAACAGCAGCTCGGAAATCTGTGCGAATGGTCACTTCATATGCACAAGTACTGCAGGGCTGCAAAGGAAACCTGCCCTCAAAATGTCCTGACGCAGGTAAAGGCCAAAATATTTCAAAATGTGGCACATATTTCAAGAAAACAATTTGAAGACGTAAGCTGTCATGACAGTTTGAAAAATAAAAGGACATGCCTCAGAGCTCAATTTCAAGGGATTATGAGACACATGCAAATCCAACCACAAAGAGCTATCAACTCACACCAGTCAGAATAACCATCAGCAAAGAAACTACAAACGATCAATGCTGAAGAGGTTGTGGAGCCATGCATACCCTCAGTCTCAAGTGGGACGTAACCTGGTAAGAGCCACTCCTGGGAACAGAATGGAGGTGCCTTTAAAAGGTACACATTCAGCTACTCTACGATCCAGCAGGCCCAGTCCACGGCCTACAGCCTAAGGAGACAGAATTGGAAAGACACAGGCAGGAAATCTGCACTGCAGCAGTATTACCATAGCCAAGACATGGAAGCAACCAAAAGTCCATCAACAGATGAGTGGACAAAGAAGAACTGCTACGTGTAG
This sequence comes from Pseudorca crassidens, assembly GCF_039906515.1. Lineage (NCBI taxonomy): Eukaryota > Metazoa > Chordata > Mammalia > Artiodactyla > Delphinidae > Pseudorca > Pseudorca crassidens. The sequence continues at coordinate 123,394,536 of NC_090317.1, read as the reverse complement.
AGATGGAATATTAGCTTGGGGAAGAAAATGAATCAATGCCACTCGTAGCACCACAGATGAGTCTAGAGGTGATCACGCAGCTTGCAGTAAGCGAGAAAGCGAAAGACACCTAACGTATGATACCACTTATAGGGGTTACCTAAAAATCGATACCAGTGAAGATATTTCCACAGAGACATCCAATCACAGATTCATTAAGCAAACTTATGGTTCACCAGATGGAAAGGTGTGAGGATTGGATACATTAGGACATTGGGGTTAACAGAGATACACAAACACATGTGAAATACAAAGTCGCCACGGACCTACGGCATACCAAGAGGAGACTACTCAACATTGTGTCATAAGCTACATGGGAGAAGGACCCGAAGAAGAACAGATATATGTATACGTGTGAAACAACCACATCTTGCACACCTAGAACAAGCAAAACATCGTAATCAAATCTGCTCTGATACAAAATAAAAATTAAATTTAAAAAACGAACAGCAAGTAATGAGACATAAACGTAAGGGGCTTTTTCCTGGCGCACTCCATTCTAATTTACAATTTACAACGCCACTTCCATTATGGCTCTGTTGCCCTAGTAACCAGATTTGGTAAGGAGAAGTGCTGCCGCCTTCTGGCCGTTTCCCACAACAGCGCTAATGGTCACTTAATATTCAAAATAATTGCAGGCCAGTAAATGACACCTGCCATCAAAAAAAAAAAAAAAAAATCCTGGGGTCGTAAATCGACCAGAAAATTCAAAAGACGTCAACATTTCAAGAGGCATGTTTTACGCCCATTCTGTCTTCTTTGTTCCTTTAAAATAAAAGGGGATTTAAAAATGCTCAACATCAGCAATTAATAAAGCCATGCAAATCCAATCTACAGAAATGCTCACCTCACAGCCGTCAGAATGCTCTTCAGCAAAACGTCTACAAAGAATAAATGCTGAAGGGGTTTCAGGAAACTGTGTACCCACTAGCTGCTGGGGGGATGTAAACTGGTAACAGCCGGCAGGGAGAACATAATGGAGGTGCGTTTAAGGGTAAAAACTGAGCTACCATGTGATCTGGTAGGTCCTTTGACGCGCCTATCACCTGAGCAGAGCAGAATGGAAGAGACACAGGCTGGCAATCCTGCACGGCAGAAACATTTAATATAGCCAAGACTTGGAAGAAACCAAAATGTCCAGCAACAGAAAAATGCACAAAGAGGAAGTGGTCCATGTCAACAGTGGAATATTAGCCACGGAAAACAATGAAACAGTGCCGTTTGCACCACCATATAAGGACCTAGAGATAACCACCCCACTTGAAGTAAGAAAGAAACTGAAAGACAGATATCCTATGACATCACTTATAGGTGTTACCTAAAAATTGATACTCATGAACTTATTTCCAAGAGAAGGAAGAGCATGGATTAAGAAAACAAAATTACGTTTAGCCGAATGGAAAGGTGAAAGGAATGTATGAATTATGATATGGGGGTTAACAGACATGTACTAATACAGATGAAATATATAACCACAAAATACCTATGGAACGCCAAGAGGTCTACTCAACACTCTATAATAACCTACACGGGAAAGGATCCAAAGAGGAATAGACGGATACGTTGATATGATGAACCAGATTCTGTACGCTTAGGAGAAAGTGCATTTTTTTTTTATCAAATTTGCTCTGATACCTAAAAAAAATTTAATTTAAAAAACAAGAAGTAGGAGGTATAAGCTCTTGGGGGTTTGCCCTGGCACATTCCCCTCTAACCTGCAGGCTACTAACACGATTTCCCGGAAAGCGCTGTCGCCCAGGAACCCAGAGCTGCAAAGGTAGAAATGCTGCCGCCTTGTGGCCCTTTCCCGGAAGAGCGGCTTTAAGCCCGCAGCTAATGGTCACTTAATAGTCACAAGGACTCAGGGCCGTAAAGGACACCTGCCCTAAAATATTGTGCTGAGGTAGGGAACGGACAAAAAAATTCAAAACAGGGGCTTCCCTGGTGGCGCAGTGGTTGAGAGTCCGCCTGCCGACGCAGGGGACACGGGTTCGTGCCCCGGTCCGGGAAGATCCCACATGCCGCGGAGTGGCTGGGCCCGTGAGCCATGGCCGCTGAGCCTGCGCGCCCAGAGCCTGTGCTCCGCAACGGGAGAGGCCACAACAGTGAGAGGCCCGCGTACCGCAAAATTAAATAGATAGATAGATAACTAAATAAATAAATACATACATACATACATACATACATACATACATAGAAAGGGAAATGGATAAAAGCTCAACCTCAGGAATTATTAGACTCACGCAGATCTAATCTACAAAAAGTTTGCAACACACACCTGTCGACCGACGATCAGCAAAAATTCTACACACAGTCAATACTGAAGGGGTTTTAGGGAACTGTGTACCCTCTAGCTGCTGGCGAGATGTAAAGTGGTAACAGCCAATAAGAACAGACAGGAGCTGCCTTTAGAAGTAAAACTTGAGGTACCATTCAATCCAGCAGTCACACCACTGGGCCTCTCACCTGAGAAGACCAGAAGCGAGAAGACCCGGGCTGCAACAGCTGCACTGAGGCCTTATTCACAATAGCCAAGACGGTGAAGCTACCAAAATGTCCATCAACAGACGAATGGATGAAGAAGAAATGGTCCGTGTACACAATGGAATATTAACCACGGAAAACAATGAAACACTGCTCTTTGAGGCACCATAGATGAGCTTGGAGATAATCGCAGAACGTGCGGTAAGTCGGAAAGCCAAAGACCTACATCCTATGATATCACTTATAGGCGTTATGTAATAACTGACACAAATGAACATACTTGCACAGAGAAAGACACTCACAGGCTTACAAAACAACTATGCTTATCTAAAAGGAAAGGTGGGCGGAATGGATAAATTAAGATTAGCGTTACCATACGTATACAAATACATATTGTATACGTATACCAAAAAGACCGACCACGTAGCAAGGGAGGTGTACGGAACACTCTGTAATATTTCACATGGGAAGAGGATCTGTACATGAATAGACGTATACAATGTACAAATGAACCAGACTGTGTACACCTAGGACAAACGATATTCTAATCATTACCCCGATTCAAATGGTTTCAAAAACCAACCAGCAGTAATGCCACATAAACTTATGGGCGTTTCTCCTGGCACATGCCATTCTAATTTACAACCTAGGAACACGACTTCCAGAAAGGCTCTGCTGCCCTAGTACCCAGATTTGGGAACGGAGAAATGCTGCCGCCTTGTGGCCGTTTCCCAAAACAGCAGCTTTAAACCCAGTGCTAATGGTCATTAAATAGTCACCAAACGTGCAGGCCTGTAAATAACACCTGCCCTCCAAAACAATCCTGGGGTCCCACATCGACCAAAAATTCAAAAGAGGGCAACATTCCAAGAAAACGATTTCAAGAGGTATACTGTACCCCCACGTTTTTCTTTTCTTGTCTTTTCTTTTTAAGGAAAAGAAAACAGGCGTGGAAAAATGATGAATTTTAGGAATTTTTAAAGACACGCAAACCCAAATTACAAACACCTATCCGCTCACAGCACTCGGAATGGCCATTAGCAAAAATGCTGCAAACGATAAATGCTGAAGGGATTGTGGAGAACTGCGTACCCTCGGTTCTAAGGGGGACGTGGTAAGAGCCACTAATGAAGACACAGTGGAGGTGCTCTGAAAAGGGAAACATTGAGCTACTAGTCAATCAGTCACACCCACTGCTGGGCCTATCACCTGAGAAAATGAGAATCAAAAGGCACAGGCTGGCAATCCTGCACCCCGGCAATACTTACCATAGCCGACACTTGGAAGCAACGAAAATGTCCATCAACAGAGGAGTGCACCAAGAAGAAGTGGTCCATGCACACGATGGAATATTGCTCCACTAGAAAATATGAATTCAAAAAACAAACATGAGTAAGGAGACATAAGCTTTGGGGGGTTTGTCAGGGCACATGGCAGTCTAATTGATATCTGAGGAACACCACTGGCAGGAAGGTCTGTCTCCCTAGGTACCAGAGTGGGCATCGTAGAAATGCTGCCGGCCTCTGGCCGATACCTGCAACAGCAGCTCGGAAATCTGTGCGAATGGTCACTTCATATGCACAAGTACTGCAGGGCTGCAAAGGAAACCTGCCCTCAAAATGTCCTGACGCAGGTAAAGGCCAAAATATTTCAAAATGTGGCACATATTTCAAGAAAACAATTTGAAGACGTAAGCTGTCATGACAGTTTGAAAAATAAAAGGACATGCCTCAGAGCTCAATTTCAAGGGATTATGAGACACATGCAAATCCAACCACAAAGAGCTATCAACTCACACCAGTCAGAATAACCATCAGCAAAGAAACTACAAACGATCAATGCTGAAGAGGTTGTGGAGACATGCATACCCTCAGTCTCAAGTGGGACGTAACCTGGTAAGAGCCACTCCTGGGAACAGAATGGAGGTGCCTTTAAAAGGTACACATTCAGCTACTCTACGATCCAGCAGGCCCACTCCACGGCCTACAGCCTAAGGAGACAGAATTGGAAAGACACAGGCAGGAAATCTGCACTGCAGCAGTATTACCATAGCCAAGACATGGAAGCAACCAAAAGTCCATCAACAGATGAGTGGACAAAGAAGAACTGCTACGTGTAGAGATGGAATATTAGCTTGGGGAAGAAAATGAATCAATGCCACTCGTAGCACCACAGATGAGTCTAGAGGTGATCACGCAGCTTGCAGTAAGCGAGAAAGCGAAAGACACCTAACGTATGATACCACTTATAGGGGTTACCTAAAAATCGATACCAGTGAAGATATTTCCACAGAGACATCCAATCACAGATTCATTAAGCAAACTTATGGTTCACCAGATGGAAAGGTGTGAGGATTGGATACATTAGGACATTGGGGTTAACAGAGATACACAAACACATGTGAAATACAAAGTCGCCACGGACCTACGGCATACCAAGAGGAGACTACTCAACATTGTGTCATAAGCTACATGGGAGAAGGACCCGAAGAAGAACAGATATATGTATACGTGTGAAACAACCACATCTTGCACACCTAGAACAAGCAAAACATTGTAATCAAATCTGCTCTGATACAAAATAAAAATTAAATTTAAAAAACGAACAGCAAGTAATGAGACATAAACGTAAGGGGCTTTTTCCTGGCGCACTCCATTCTAATTTACAATTTACAACGCCACTTCCATTATGGCTCTGTTGCCCTAGTAACCAGATTTGGTAAGGAGAAGTGCTGCCGCCTTCTGGCCGTTTCCCACAACAGCGCTAATGGTCACTTAATATTCAAAATAATTGCAGGCCAGTAAATGACACCTGCCATCAAAAAAAAAAAAAAAAAAATCCTGGGGTCGTAAATCGACCAGAAAATTCAAAGGACGTCAACATTTCAAGAGGCATGTTTTACGCCCATTCTGTCTTCTTTGTTCCTTTAAAATAAAAGGGGATTTAAAAATGCTCAACATCAGCAATTAATAAAGCCATGCAAATCCAATCTACAGAAATGCTCACCTCACAGCCGTCAGAATGCTCTTCAGCAAAACGTCTACAAAGAATAAATGCTGAAGGGGTTTCAGGAAACTGTGTACCCACTAGCTGCTGGGGGGATGTAAACTGGTAACAGCCGGCAGGGAGAACATAATGGAGGTGCGTTTAAGGGTAAAAACTGAGCTACCATGTGATCTGGTAGGTCCTTTGACGCGCCTATCACCTGAGCAGAGCAGAATGGAAGAGACACAGGCTGGCAATCCTGCACGGCAGAAACATTTAATATAGCCAAGACTTGGAAGAAACCAAAATGTCCAGCAACAGAAAAATGCACAAAGAGGAAGTGGTCCATGTCAACAGTGGAATATTAGCCACGGAAAACAATGAAACAGTGCCGTTTGCACCACCATATAAGGACCTAGAGATAACCACCCCACTTGAAGTAAGAAAGAAACTGAAAGACAGATATCCTATGACATCACTTATAGGTGTTACCTAAAAATTGATACTCATGAACTTATTTCCAAGAGAAGGAAGAGCATGGATTAAGAAAACAAAATTACGTTTAGCCGAATGGAAAGGTGAAAGGAATGTATGAATTATGATATGGGGGTTAACAGACATGTACTAATACAGATGAAATATATAACCACAAAATACCTATGGAACGCCAAGAGGTCTACTCAACACTCTATAATAACCTACACGGGAAAGGATCCAAAGAGGAATAGACGGATACGTTGATATGATGAACCAGATTCTGTACGCTTAGGAGAAAGTGCATTTTTTTTTAATCAAATTTGCTCTGATACCTAAAAAAAATTTAATTTAAAAAACAAGAAGTAGGAGGTATAAGCTCTTGGGGGTTTGCCCTGGCACATTCCCCTCTAACCTGCAGGCTACTAACACGATTTCCCGGAAAGCGCTGTCGCCCAGGAACCCAGAGCTGCAAAGGTAGAAATGCTGCCGCCTTGTGGCCCTTTCCCGGAAGAGCGGCTTTAAGCCCGCAGCTAATGGTCACTTAATAGTCACAAGGACTCAGGGCCGTAAAGGACACCTGCCCTAAAATATTGTGCTGAGTTAGGGAACGGACAAAAAAATTCAAAACAGGGGCTTCCCTGGTGGCGCAGTGGTTGAGAGTCCGCCTGCCGACGCAGGGGACACGGGTTCGTGCCCCGGTCCGGGAAGATCCCACATGCCGCGGAGTGGCTGGGCCCGTGAGCCATGGCCGCTGAGCCTGCGCGCCCAGAGCCTGTGCTCCGCAACGGGAGAGGCCACAACAGTGAGAGGCCCGCGTACCGCAAAACTAAATAGATAGATAGATAACTAAATAAATAAATACATACATACATACATACATACATAGAAAGGGAAATGGATAAAAGCTCAACCTCAGGAATTATTAGACTCACGCAGATCTAATCTACAAAAAGTTTGCAACACACACCTGTCGACCGACGATCAGCAAAAATTCTACACACAGTCAATACTGAAGGGGTTTTAGGGAACTGTGTACCCTCTAGCTGCTGGCGAGATGTAAAGTGGTAACAGCCAATAAGAACAGACAGGAGCTGCCTTTAGAAGTAAAACTTGAGGTACCATTCAATCCAGCAGTCACACCACTGGGCCTCTCACCTGAGAAGACCAGAAGCGAGAAGACCCGGGCTGCAACAGCTGCACTGAGGCCTTATTCACAATAGCCAAGACGGTGAAGCTACCAAAATGTCCATCAACAGACGAATGGATGAAGAAGAAATGGTCCGTGTACACAATGGAATATTAACCACGGAAAACAATGAAACACTGCTCTTTGAGGCACCATAGATGAGCTTGGAGATAATCGCAGAACGTGCGGTAAGTCGGAAAGCCAAAGACCTACATCCTATGATATCACTTATAGGCGTTAGGTAATAACTGACACAAATGAACATACTTGCACAGAGAAAGACACTCACAGGCTTACAAAACAACTATGCTTATCTAAAAGGAAAGGTGGGCGGAATGGATAAATTAAGATTAGCGTTACCATACGTATACAAATACATATTGTATACGTATACCAAAAAGACCGACCACGTAGCAAGGGAGGTGTACGGAACACTCTGTAATATTTCACATGGGAAGAGGATCTGTACATGAATAGACGTATACAATGTACAAATGAACCAGACTGTGTACACCTAGGACAAACGATATTCTAATCATTACCCCGATTCAAATGGTTTCAAAAACCAACCAGCAGTAATGCCACATAAACTTATGGGCGTTTCTCCTGGCACATGCCATTCTAATTTACAACCTAGGAACACGACTTCCAGAAAGGCTCTGCTGCCCTAGTACCCAGATTTGGGAACGGAGAAATGCTGCCGCCTTGTGGCCGTTTCCCAAAACAGCAGCTTTAAACCCAGTGCTAATGGTCATTAAATAGTCACCAAACGTGCAGGCCTGTAAATAACACCTGCCCTCCAAAACAATCCTGGGGTCCCACATCGACCAAAAATTCAAAAGAGGGCAACATTCCAAGAAAACGATTTCAAGAGGTATACTGTACCCCCACGTTTTTCTTTTCTTTTCTTTTCTTTTTAAGGAAAAGAAAACAGGCGTGCAAAAATGATGAATTTTAGGAATTTTTAAAGACACGCAAACCCAAATTACAAACACCTATCCGCTCACAGCACTCGGAATGGCCATTAGCAAAAATGCTGCAAACGATAAATGCTGAAGGGATTGTGGAGAACTGCGTACCCTCGGTTCTAAGGGGGACGTGGTAAGAGCCACTAATGAAGACACAGTGGAGGTGCTCTGAAAAGGGAAACACTGAGCTACTAGTCAATCAGTCACACCCGCTGCTGGGCCTATCACCTGAGAAAATGAGACTCAAAAGGCACAGGCTGGCAATCCTGCACCCCGGCAATACTTACCATAGCCGACACTTGGAAGCAACGAAAATGTCCATCAACAGAGGAGTGCACCAAGAAGAAGTGGTCCATGCACACGATGGAATATTGCTCCACTAGAAAATATGAATTCAAAAAACAAACATGAGTAAGGAGCCATAAGCTTTGGGGGGTTTGTCAGGGCACATGGCAGTCTAATTGATATCTGAGGAACACCACTGGCAGGAAGGTCTGTCTCCCTAGGTACCAGAGTGGGCATCGTAGAAATGCTGCCGGCCTCTGGCCGATACCTGCAACAGCAGCTCGGAAATCTGTGCGAATGGTCACTTCATATGCACAAGTACTGCAGGGCTGCAAAGGAAACCTGCCCTCAAAATGTCCTGACGCAGGTAAAGGCCAAAATATTTCAAAATGTGGCACATATTTCAAGAAAACAATTTGAAGACGTAAGCTGTCATGACAGTTTGAAAAATAAAAGGACATGCCTCAGAGCTCAATTTCAAGGGATTATGAGACACATGCAAATCCAACCACAAAGAGCTATCAACTCACACCAGTCAGAATAACCATCAGCAAAGAAACTACAAACGATCAATGCTGAAGAGGTTGTGGAGACATGCATACCCTCAGTCTCAAGTGGGACGTAACCTGGTAAGAGCCACTCCTGGGAACAGAATGGAGGTGCCTTTAAAAGGTACACATTCAGCTACTCTACGATCCAGCAGGCCCAGTCCACGGCCTACAGCCTAAGGAGACAGAATTGGAAAGACACAGGCAGGAAATCTGCACTGCAGCAGTATTACCATAGCCAAGACATGGAAGCAACCAAAAGTCCATCAACAGATGAGTGGACAAAGAAGAACTGCTACGTGTAGAGATGGAATATTAGCTTGGGGAAGAAAATGAATCAATGCCACTCGTAGCACCACAGATGAGTCTAGAGGTGATCACGCAGCTTGCAGTAAGCGAGAAAGCGAAAGACACCTAACGTATGATACCACTTATAGGGGTTACCTAAAAATCGATACCAGTGAAGATATTTCCACAGAGACATCCAATCACAGATTCATTAAGCAAACTTATGGTTCACCAGATGGAAAGGTGTGAGGATTGGATACATTAGGACATTGGGGTTAACAGAGATACACAAACACATGTGAAATACAAAGTCGCCACGGACCTACGGCATACCAAGAGGAGACTACTCAACATTGTGTCATAAGCTACATGGGAGAAGGACCCGAAGAAGAACAGATATATGTATACGTGTGAAACAACCACATCTTGCACACCTAGAACAAGCAAAACATCGTAATCAAATCTGCTCTGATACAAAATAAAAATTAAATTTAAAAAACGAACAGCAAGTAATGAGACATAAACGTAAGGGGCTTTTTCCTGGCGCACTCCATTCTAATTTACAATTTACAACGCCACTTCCATTATGGCTCTGTTGCCCTAGTAACCAGATTTGGTAAGGAGAAGTGCTGCCGCCTTCTGGCCGTTTCCCACAACAGCGCTAATGGTCACTTAATATTCAAAATAATTGCAGGCCAGTAAATGACACCTGCCATCAAAAAAAAAAAAAAAAAATCCTGGGGTCGTAAATCGACCAGAAAATTCAAAGGACGTCAACATTTCAAGAGGCATGTTTTACGCCCATTCTGTCTTCTTTGTTCCTTTAAAATAAAAGGGGATTTAAAAATGCTCAACATCAGCAATTAATAAAGCCATGCAAATCCAATCTACAGAAATGCTCACCTCACAGCCGTCAGAATGCTCTTCAGCAAAACGTCTACAAAGAATAAATGCTGAAGGGGTTTCAGGAAACTGTGTACCCACTAGCTGCTGGGGGGATGTAAACTGGTAACAGCCGGCAGGGAGAACATAATGGAGGTGCGTTTAAGGGTAAAAACTGAGCTACCATGTGATCTGGTAGGTCCTTTGACGCGCCTATCACCTGAGCAGAGCAGAATGGAAGAGACACAGGCTGGCAATCCTGCACGGCAGAAACATTTAATATAGCCAAGACTTGGAAGAAACCAAAATGTCCAGCAACAGAAAAATGCACAAAGAGGAAGTGGTCCATGTCAACAGTGGAATATTAGCCACGGAAAACAATGAAACAGTGCCGTTTGCACCACCATATAAGGACCTAGAGATAACCACCCCACTTGAAGTAAGAAAGAAACTGAAAGACAGATATCCTATGACATCACTTATAGGTGTTACCTAAAAATTGATACTCATGAACTTATTTCCAAGAGAAGGAAGAGCATGGATTAAGAAAACAAAATTACGTTTAGCCGAATGGAAAGGTGAAAGGAATGTATGAATTATGATATGGGGGTTAACAGACATGTACTAATACAGATGAAATATATAACCACAAAATACCTATGGAACGCCAAGAGGTCTACTCAACACTCTATAATAACCTACACGGGAAAGGATCCAAAGAGGAATAGACGGATACGTTGATATGATGAACCAGATTCTGTACGCTTAGGAGAAAGTGCATTTTTTTTTTATCAAATTTGCTCTGATACCTAAAAAAAATTTAATTTAAAAAACAAGAAGTAGGAGGTATAAGCTCTTGGGGGTTTGCCCTGGCACATTCCCCTCTAACCTGCAGGCTACTAACACGATTTCCCGGAAAGCGCTGTCGCCCAGGAACCCAGAGCTGCAAAGGTAGAAATGCTGCCGCCTTGTGGCCCTTTCCCGGAAGAGCGGCTTTAAGCCCGCAGCTAATGGTCACTTAATAGTCACAAGGACTCAGGGCCGTAAAGGACACCTGCCCTAAAATATTGTGCTGAGGTAGGGAACGGACAAAAAAATTCAAAACAGGGGCTTCCCTGGTGGCGCAGTGGTTGAGAGTCCGCCTGCCGACGCAGGGGACACGGGTTCGTGCCCCGGTCCGGGAAGATCCCACATGCCGCGGAGTGGCTGGGCCCGTGAGCCATGGCCGCTGAGCCTGCGCGCCCAGAGCCTGTGCTCCGCAACGGGAGAGGCCACAACAGTGAGAGGCCCGCGTACCGCAAAACTAAATAGATAGATAGATAACTAAATAAATAAATACATACATACATACATACATACATACATACATAGAAAGGGAAATGGATAAAAGCTCAACCTCAGGAATTATTAGACTCACGCAGATCTAATCTACAAAAAGTTTGCAACACACACCTGTCGACCGACGATCAGCAAAAATTCTACACACAGTCAATACTGAAGGGGTTTTAGGGAACTGTGTACCCTCTAGCTGCTGGCGAGATGTAAAGTGGTAACAGCCAATAAGAACAGACAGGAGCTGCCTTTAGAAGTAAAACTTGAGGTACCATTCAATCCAGCAGTCACACCACTGGGCCTCTCACCTGAGAAGACCAGAAGCGAGAAGACCCGGGCTGCAACAGCTGCACTGAGGCCTTATTCACAATAGCCAAGACGGTGAAGCTACCAAAATGTCCATCAACAGACGAATGGATGAAGAAGAAATGGTCCGTGTACACAATGGAATATTAACCACGGAAAACAATGAAACACTGCTCTTTGAGGCACCATAGATGAGCTTGGAGATAATCGCAGAACGTGCGGTAAGTCGGAAAGCCAAAGACCTACATCCTATGATATCACTTATAGGCGTTAGGTAATAACTGACACAAATGAACATACTTGCACAGAGAAAGACACTCACAGGCTTACAAAACAACTATGCTTATCTAAAAGGAAAGGTGGGCGGAATGGATAAATTAAGATTAGCGTTACCATACGTATACAAATACATATTGTATACGTATACCAAAAAGACCGACCACGTAGCAAGGGAGGTGTACGGAACACTCTGTAATATTTCACATGGGAAGAGGATCTGTACATGAATAGACGTATACAATGTACAAATGAACCAGACTGTGTACACCTAGGACAAACGATATTCTAATCATTACCCCGATTCAAATGGTTTCAAAAACCAACCAGCAGTAATGCCACATAAACTTATGGGCGTTTCTCCTGGCACATGCCATTCTAATTTACAACCTAGGAACACGACTTCCAGAAAGGCTCTGCTGCCCTAGTACCCAGATTTGGGAACGGAGAAATGCTGCCGCCTTGTGGCCGTTTCCCAAAACAGCAGCTTTAAACCCAGTGCTAATGGTCATTAAATAGTCACCAAACGTGCAGGCCTGTAAATAACACCTGCCCTCCAAAACAATCCTGGGGTCCAACATCGACCAAAAATTCAAAAGAGGGCAACATTCCAAGAAAACGATTTCAAGAGGTATACTGTACCCCCACGTTTTTCTTTTCTTGTCTTTTCTTTTTAAGGAAAAGAAAACAGGCGTGGAAAAATGATGAATTTTAGGAATTTTTAAAGACACGCAAACCCAAATTACAAACACCTATCCGCTCACAGCACTCGGAATGGCCATTAGCAAAAATGCTGCAAACGATAAATGCTGAAGGGATTGTGGAGAACTGCGTACCCTCGGTTCTAAGGGGGACGTGGTAAGAGCCACTAATGAAGACACAGTGGAGGTGCTCTGAAAAGGGAAACATTGAGCTACTAGTCAATCAGTCACACCCGCTGCTGGGCCTATCACCTGAGAAAATGAGAATCAAAAGGCACAGGCTGGCAATCCTGCACCCCGGCAATACTTACCATAGCCGACACTTGGAAGCAACGAAAATGTCCATCAACAGAGGAGTGCACCAAGAAGAAGTGGTCCATGCACACGATGGAATATTGCTCCACTAGAAAATATGAATTCAAAAAACAAACATGAGTAAGGAGCCATAAGCTTTGGGGGGTTTGTCAGGGCACATGGCAGTCTAATTGATATCTGAGGAACACCACTGGCAGGAAGGTCTGTCTCCCTAGGTACCAGAGTGGGCAACGTAGAAATGCTGCCGGCCTCTGGCCGATACCTGCAACAGCAGCTCGGAAATCTGTGCGAATGGTCACTTCATATGCACAAGTACTGCAGGGCTGCAAAGGAAACCTGCCCTCAAAATGTCCTGACGCAGGTAAAGGCCAAAATATTTCAAAATGTGGCACATATTTCAAGAAAACAATTTGAAGACGTAAGCTGTCATGACAGTTTGAAAAATAAAAGGACATGCCTCAGAGCTCAATTTCAAGGGATTATGAGACACATGCAAATCCAACCACAAAGAGCTATCGACTCACACCAGTCAGAATAACCATCAGCAAAGAAACTACAAACGATCAATGCTGAAGAGGTTGTGGAGCCATGCATACCCTCAGTCTCAAGTGGGACGTAACCTGGTAAGAGCCACTCCTGGGAACAGAATGGAGGTGCCTTTAAAAGGTACACATTCAGCTACTCTACGATCCAGCAGGCCCAGTCCACGGCCTACAGCCTAAGGAGACAGAATTGGAAAGACACAGGCAGGAAATCTGCACTGCAGCAGTATTACCATAGCCAAGACATGGAAGCAACCAAAAGTCCATCAACAGATGAGTGGACAAAGAAGAACTGCTACGTGTAGAGATGGAATATTAGCTTGGGGAAGAAAATGAATCAATGCCACTCGTAGCACCACAGATGAGTCTAGAGGTGATCACGCAGCTTGCAGTAAGCGAGAAAGCGAAAGACACCTAACGTATGATACCACTTATAGGGGTTACCTAAAAATCGATACCAGTGAAGATATTTCCACAGAGACATCCAATCACAGATTCATTAAGCAAACTTATGGTTCACCAGATGGAAAGGTGTGAGGATTGGATACATTAGGACATTGGGGTTAACAGAGATACACAAACACATGTGAAATACAAAGTCGCCACGGACCTACGGCATACCAAGAGGAGACTACTCAACATTGTGTCATAAGCTACATGGGAGAAGGACCCGAAGAAGAACAGATATATGTATACGTGTGAAACAACCACATCTTGCACACCTAGAACAAGCAAAACATCGTAATCAAATCTGCTCTGATACAAAATAAAAATTAAATTTAAAAAACGAACAGCAAGTAATGAGACATAAACGTAAGGGGCTTTTTCCTGGCGCACTCCATTCTAATTTACAATTTACAACGCCACTTCCATTATGGCTCTGTTGCCCTAGTAACCAGATTTGGTAAGGAGAAGTGCTGCCGCCTTCTGGCCGTTTCCCACAACAGCGCTAATGGTCACTTAATATTCAAAATAATTGCAGGCCAGTAAATGACACCTGCCATCAAAAAAAAAAAAAAAAAAAAAAATCCTGGGGTCGTAAATCGACCAGAAAATTCAAAAGACGTCAACATTTCAAGAGGCATGTTTTACGCCCATTCTGTCTTCTTTGTTCCTTTAAAATAAAAGGGGATTTAAAAATGCTCAACATCAGCAATTAATAAAGCCATGCAAATCCAATCTACAGAAATGCTCACCTCACAGCCGTCAGAATGCTCTTCAGCAAAACGTCTACAAAGAATAAATGCTGAAGGGGTTTCAGGAAACTGTGTACCCACTAGCTGCTGGGGGGATGTAAACTGGTAACAGCCGGCAGGGAGAACATAATGGAGGTGCGTTTAAGGGTAAAAACTGAGCTACCATGTGATCTGGTAGGTCCTTTGACGCGCCTATCACCTGAGCAGAGCAGAATGGAAGAGACACAGGCTGGCAATCCTGCACGGCAGAAACATTTAATATAGCCAAGACTTGGAAGAAACCAAAATGTCCAGCAACAGAAAAATGCACAAAGAGGAAGTGGTCCATGTCAACAGTGGAATATTAGCCACGGAAAACAATGAAACAGTGCCGTTTGCACCACCATATAAGGACCTAGAGATAACCACCCCACTTGAAGTAAGAAAGAAACTGAAAGACAGATATCCTATGACATCACTTATAGGTGTTACCTCAAAATTGATACTCATGAACTTATTTCCAAGAGAAGGAAGAGCATGGATTAAGAAAACAAAATTACGTTTAGCCGAATGGAAAGGTGAAAGGAATGTATGAATTATGATATGGGGGTTAACAGACATGTACTAATACAGATGAAATATATAACCACAAAATACCTATGGAACGCCAAGAGGTCTACTCAACACTCTATAATAACCTACACGGGAAAGGATCCAAAGAGGAATAGACGGATACGTTGATATGATGAACCAGATTCTGTACGCTTAGGAGAAAGTGCATTTTTTTTTTTATCAAATTTGCTCTGATACCTAAAAAAAATTTAATTTAAAAAACAAGAAGTAGGAGGTATAAGCTCTTGGGGGTTTGCCCTGGCACATTCCCCTCTAACCTGCAGGCTACTAACACGATTTCCCGGAAAGCGCTGTCGCCCAGGAACCCAGAGCTGCAAAGGTAGAAATGCTGCCGCCTTGTGGCCCTTTCCCGGAAGAGCGGCTTTAAGCCCGCAGCTAATGGTCACTTAATAGTCACAAGGACTCAGGGCCGTAAAGGACACCTGCCCTAAAATATTGTGCTGAGGTAGGGAACGGACAAAAAAATTCAAAACAGGGGCTTCCCTGGTGGCGCAGTGGTTGAGAGTCCGCCTGCCGACGCAGGGGACACGGGTTCGTGCCCCGGTCCGGGAAGATCCCACATGCCGCGGAGTGGCTGGGCCCGTGAGCCATGGCCGCTGAGCCTGCGCGCCCAGAGCCTGTGCTCCGCAACGGGAGAGGCCACAACAGTGAGAGGCCCGCGTACCGCAAAACTAAATAGATAGATAGATAACTAAATAAATAAATACATACATACATACATACATACATACATACATACATACATAGAAAGGGAAATGGATAAAAGCTCAACCTCAGGAATTATTAGACTCACGCAGATCTAATCTACAAAAAGTTTGCAACACACACCTGTCGACCGACGATCAGCAAAAATTCTACACACAGTCAATACTGAAGGGGTTTTAGGGAACTGTGTACCCTCTAGCTGCTGGCGAGATGTAAAGTGGTAACAGCCAATAAGAACAGACAGGAGCTGCCTTTAGAAGTAAAACCTGAGGTACCATTCAATCCAGCAGTCACACCACTGGGCCTCTCACCTGAGAAGACCAGAAGCGAGAAGACCCGGGCTGCAACAGCTGCACTGAGGCCTTATTCACAATAGCCAAGACGGTGAAGCTACCAAAATGTCCATCAACAGACGAATGGATGAAGAAGAAATGGTCCGTGTACACAATGGAATATTAACCACGGAAAACAATGAAACACTGCTCTTTGAGGCACCATAGATGAGCTTGGAGATAATCGCAGAACGTGCGGTAAGTCGGAAAGCCAAAGACCTACATCCTATGATATCACTTATAGGCGTTAGGTAATAACTGACACAAATGAACATACTTGCACAGAGAAAGACACTCACAGGCTTACAAAACAACTATGCTTATCTAAAAGGAAAGGTGGGCGGAATGGATAAATTAAGATTAGCGTTACCATACGTATACAAATACATATTGTATACGTATACCAAAAAGACCGACCACGTAGCAAGGGAGGTGTACGGAACACTCTGTAATATTTCACATGGGAAGAGGATCTGTACATGAATAGACGTATACAATGTACAAATGAACCAGACTGTGTACACCTAGGACAAACGATATTCTAATCATTACCCCGATTCAAATGGTTTCAAAAACCAACCAGCAGTAATGCCACATAAACTTATGGGCGTTTCTCCTGGCACATGCCATTCTAATTTACAACCTAGGAACACGACTTCCAGAAAGGCTCTGCTGCCCTAGTACCCAGATTTGGGAACGGAGAAATGCTGCCGCCTTGTGGCCGTTTCCCAAAACAGCAGCTTTAAACCCAGTGCTAATGGTCATTAAATAGTCACCAAACGTGCAGGCCTGTAAATAACACCTGCCCTCCAAAACAATCCTGGGGTCCAACATCGACCAAAAATTCAAAAGAGGGCAACATTCCAAGAAAACGATTTCAAGAGGTATACTGTACCCCCACGTTTTTCTTTTCTTTTCTTTTCTTTTTAAGGAAAAGAAAACAGGCGTGCAAAAATGATGAATTTTAGGAATTTTTAAAGACACGCAAACCCAAATTACAAACACCTATCCGCTCACAGCACTCGGAATGGCCATTAGCAAAAATGCTGCAAACGATAAATGCTGAAGGGATTGTGGAGAACTGCGTACCCTCGGTTCTAAGGGGGACGTGGTAAGAGCCACTAATGAAGACACAGTGGAGGTGCTCTGAAAAGGGAAACACTGAGCTACTAGTCAATCAGTCACACCCGCTGCTGGGCCTATCACCTGAGAAAATGAGACTCAAAAGGCACAGGCTGGCAATCCTGCACCCCGGCAATACTTACCATAGCCGACACTTGGAAGCAACGAAAATGTCCATCAACAGAGGAGTGCACCAAGAAGAAGTGGTCCATGCACACGATGGAATATTGCTCCACTAGAAAATATGAATTCAAAAAACAAACATGAGTAAGGAGACATAAGCTTTGGGGGGTTTGTCAGGGCACATGGCAGTCTAATTGATATCTGAGGAACACCACTGGCAGGAAGGTCTGTCTCCCTAGGTACCAGAGTGGGCATCGTAGAAATGCTGCCGGCCTCTGGCCGATACCTGCAACAGCAGCTCGGAAATCTGTGCGAATGGTCACTTCATATGCACAAGTACTGCAGGGCTGCAAAGGAAACCTGCCCTCAAAATGTCCTGACGCAGGTAAAGGCCAAAATATTTCAAAATGTGGCACATATTTCAAGAAAACAATTTGAAGACGTAAGCTGTCATGACAGTTTGAAAAATAAAAGGACATGCCTCAGAGCTCAATTTCAAGGGATTATGAGACACATGCAAATCCAACCACAAAGAGCTATCGACTCACACCAGTCAGAATAACCATCAGCAAAGAAACTACAAACGATCAATGCTGAAGAGGTTGTGGAGACATGCATACCCTCAGTCTCAAGTGGGACGTAACCTGGTAAGAGCCACTCCTGGGAACAGAATGGAGGTGCCTTTAAAAGGTACACATTCAGCTACTCTACGATCCAGCAGGCCCAGTCCACGGCCTACAGCCTAAGGAGACAGAATTGGAAAGACACAGGCAGGAAATCTGCACTGCAGCAGTATTACCATAGCCAAGACATGGAAGCAACCAAAAGTCCATCAACAGATGAGTGGACAAAGAAGAACTGCTACGTGTAGAGATGGAATATTAGCTTGGGGAAGAAAATGAATCAATGCCACTCGTAGCACCACAGATGAGTCTAGAGGTGATCACGCAGCTTGCAGTAAGCGAGAAAGCGAAAGACACCTAACGTATGATACCACTTATAGGGGTTACCTAAAAATCGATACCAGTGAAGATATTTCCACAGAGACATCCAATCACAGATTCATTAAGCAAACTTATGGTTCACCAGATGGAAAGGTGTGAGGATTGGATACATTAGGACATTGGGGTTAACAGAGATACACAAACACATGTGAAATACAAAGTCGCCACGGACCTACGGCATACCAAGAGGAGACTACTCAACATTGTGTCATAAGCTACATGGGAGAAGGACCCGAAGAAGAACAGATATATGTATACGTGTGAAACAACCACATCTTGCACACCTAGAACAAGCAAAACATCGTAATCAAATCTGCTCTGATACAAAATAAAAATTAAATTTAAAAAACGAACAGCAAGTAATGAGACATAAACGTAAGGGGCTTTTTCCTGGCGCACTCCATTCTAATTTACAATTTACAACGCCACTTCCATTATGGCTCTGTTGCCCTAGTAACCAGATTTGGTAAGGAGAAGTGCTGCCGCCTTCTGGCCGTTTCCCACAACAGCGCTAATGGTCACTTAATATTCAAAATAATTGCAGGCCAGTAAATGACACCTGCCATCAAAAAAAAAAAAAAAAAAATCCTGGGGTCGTAAATCGACCAGAAAATTCAAAGGACGTCAACATTTCAAGAGGCATGTTTTACGCCCATTCTGTCTTCTTTGTTCCTTTAAAATAAAAGGGGATTTAAAAATGCTCAACATCAGCAATTAATAAAGCCATGCAAATCCAATCTACAGAAATGCTCACCTCACAGCCGTCAGAATGCTCTTCAGCAAAACGTCTACAAAGAATAAATGCTGAAGGGGTTTCAGGAAACTGTGTACCCACTAGCTGCTGGGGGGATGTAAACTGGTAACAGCCGGCAGGGAGAACATAATGGAGGTGCGTTTAAGGGTAAAAACTGAGCTACCATGTGATCTGGTAGGTCCTTTGACGCGCCTATCACCTGAGCAGAGCAGAATGGAAGAGACACAGGCTGGCAATCCTGCACGGCAGAAACATTTAATATAGCCAAGACTTGGAAGAAACCAAAATGTCCAGCAACAGAAAAATGCACAAAGAGGAAGTGGTCCATGTCAACAGTGGAATATTAGCCACGGAAAACAATGAAACAGTGCCGTTTGCACCACCATATAAGGACCTAGAGATAACCACCCCACTTGAAGTAAGAAAGAAACTGAAAGACAGATATCCTATGACATCACTTATAGGTGTTACCTCAAAATTGATACTCATGAACTTATTTCCAAGAGAAGGAAGAGCATGGATTAAGAAAACAAAATTACGTTTAGCCGAATGGAAAGGTGAAAGGAATGTATGAATTATGATATGGGGGTTAACAGACATGTACTAATACAGATGAAATATATAACCACAAAATACCTATGGAACGCCAAGAGGTCTACTCAACACTCTATAATAACCTACACGGGAAAGGATCCAAAGAGGAATAGACGGATACGTTGATATGATGAACCAGATTCTGTACGCTTAGGAGAAAGTGCATTTTTTTTTTATCAAATTTGCTCTGATACCTAAAAAAAATTTAATTTAAAAAACAAGAAGTAGGAGGTATAAGCTCTTGGGGGTTTGCCCTGGCACATTCCCCTCTAACCTGCAGGCTACTAACACGATTTCCCGGAAAGCGCTGTCGCCCAGGAACCCAGAGCTGCAAAGGTAGAAATGCTGCCGCCTTGTGGCCCTTTCCCGGAAGAGCGGCTTTAAGCCCGCAGCTAATGGTCACTTAATAGTCACAAGGACTCAGGGCCGTAAAGGACACCTGCCCTAAAATATTGTGCTGAGGTAGGGAACGGACAAAAAAATTCAAAACAGGGGCTTCCCTGGTGGCGCAGTGGTTGAGAGTCCGCCTGCCGACGCAGGGGACACGGGTTCGTGCCCCGGTCCGGGAAGATCCCACATGCCGCGGAGTGGCTGGGCCCGTGAGCCATGGCCGCTGAGCCTGCGCGCCCAGAGCCTGTGCTCCGCAACGGGAGAGGCCACAACAGTGAGAGGCCCGCGTACCGCAAAACTAAATAGATAGATAGATAACTAAATAAATAAATACATACATACATACATACATACATACATAGAAAGGGAAATGGATAAAAGCTCAACCTCAGGAATTATTAGACTCACGCAGATCTAATCTACAAAAAGTTTGCAACACACACCTGTCGACCGACGATCAGCAAAAATTCTACACACAGTCAATACTGAAGGGGTTTTAGGGAACTGTGTACCCTCTAGCTGCTGGCGAGATGTAAAGTGGTAACAGCCAATAAGAACAGACAGGAGCTGCCTTTAGAAGTAAAACCTGAGGTACCATTCAATCCAGCAGTCACACCACTGGGCCTCTCACCTGAGAAGACCAGAAGCGAGAAGACCCGGGCTGCAACAGCTGCACTGAGGCCTTATTCACAATAGCCAAGACGGTGAAGCTACCAAAATGTCCATCAACAGACGAATGGATGAAGAAGAAATGGTCCGTGTACACAATGGAATATTAACCACGGAAAACAATGAAACACTGCTCTTTGAGGCACCATAGATGAGCTTGGAGATAATCGCAGAACGTGCGGTAAGTCGGAAAGCCAAAGACCTACATCCTATGATATCACTTATAGGCGTTAGGTAATAACTGACACAAATGAACATACTTGCACAGAGAAAGACACTCACAGGCTTACAAAACAACTATGCTTATCTAAAAGGAAAGGTGGGCGGAATGGATAAATTAAGATTAGCGTTACCATACGTATACAAATACATATTGTATACGTATACCAAAAAGACCGACCACGTAGCAAGGGAGGTGTACGGAACACTCTGTAATATTTCACATGGGAAGAGGATC
Source organism: Pseudorca crassidens (assembly GCF_039906515.1). Lineage (NCBI taxonomy): Eukaryota > Metazoa > Chordata > Mammalia > Artiodactyla > Delphinidae > Pseudorca > Pseudorca crassidens. Next base: position 123,372,964 of record NC_090317.1, on the reverse strand, counting down.
TGTACATGAATAGACGTATACAATGTACAAATGAACCAGACTGTGTACACCTAGGACAAACGATATTCTAATCATTACCCCGATTCAAATGGTTTCAAAAACCAACCAGCAGTAATGCCACATAAACTTATGGGCGTTTCTCCTGGCACATGCCATTCTAATTTACAACCTAGGAACACGACTTCCAGAAAGGCTCTGCTGCCCTAGTACCCAGATTTGGGAACGGAGAAATGCTGCCGCCTTGTGGCCGTTTCCCAAAACAGCAGCTTTAAACCCAGTGCTAATGGTCATTAAATAGTCACCAAACGTGCAGGCCTGTAAATAACACCTGCCCTCCAAAACAATCCTGGGGTCCAACATCGACCAAAAATTCAAAAGAGGGCAACATTCCAAGAAAACGATTTCAAGAGGTATACTGTACCCCCACGTTTTTCTTTTCTTTTCTTTTCTTTTTAAGGAAAAGAAAACAGGCGTGGAAAAATGATGAATTTTAGGAATTTTTAAAGACACGCAAACCCAAATTACAAACACCTATCCGCTCACAGCACTCGGAATGGCCATTAGCAAAAATGCTGCAAACGATAAATGCTGAAGGGATTGTGGAGAACTGCGTACCCTCGGTTCTAAGGGGGACGTGGTAAGAGCCACTAATGAAGACACAGTGGAGGTGCTCTGAAAAGGGAAACATTGAGCTACTAGTCAATCAGTCACACCCGCTGCTGGGCCTATCACCTGAGAAAATGAGAATCAAAAGGCACAGGCTGGCAATCCTGCACCCCGGCAATACTTACCATAGCCGACACTTGGAAGCAACGAAAATGTCCATCAACAGAGGAGTGCACCAAGAAGAAGTGGTCCATGCACACGATGGAATATTGCTCCACTAGAAAATATGAATTCAAAAAACAAACATGAGTAAGGAGACATAAGCTTTGGGGGGTTTGTCAGGGCACATGGCAGTCTAATTGATATCTGAGGAACACCACTGGCAGGAAGGTCTGTCTCCCTAGGTACCAGAGTGGGCATCGTAGAAATGCTGCCGGCCTCTGGCCGATACCTGCAACAGCAGCTCGGAAATCTGTGCGAATGGTCACTTCATATGCACAAGTACTGCAGGGCTGCAAAGGAAACCTGCCCTCAAAATGTCCTGACGCAGGTAAAGGCCAAAATATTTCAAAATGTGGCACATATTTCAAGAAAACAATTTGAAGACGTAAGCTGTCATGACAGTTTGAAAAATAAAAGGACATGCCTCAGAGCTCAATTTCAAGGGATTATGAGACACATGCAAATCCAACCACAAAGAGCTATCGACTCACACCAGTCAGAATAACCATCAGCAAAGAAACTACAAACGATCAATGCTGAAGAGGTTGTGGAGACATGCATACCCTCAGTCTCAAGTGGGACGTAACCTGGTAAGAGCCACTCCTGGGAACAGAATGGAGGTGCCTTTAAAAGGTACACATTCAGCTACTCTACGATCCAGCAGGCCCAGTCCACGGCCTACAGCCTAAGGAGACAGAATTGGAAAGACACAGGCAGGAAATCTGCACTGCAGCAGTATTACCATAGCCAAGACATGGAAGCAACCAAAAGTCCATCAACAGATGAGTGGACAAAGAAGAACTGCTACGTGTAGAGATGGAATATTAGCTTGGGGAAGAAAATGAATCAATGCCACTCGTAGCACCACAGATGAGTCTAGAGGTGATCACGCAGCTTGCAGTAAGCGAGAAAGCGAAAGACACCTAACGTATGATACCACTTATAGGGGTTACCTAAAAATCGATACCAGTGAAGATATTTCCACAGAGACATCCAATCACAGATTCATTAAGCAAACTTATGGTTCACCAGATGGAAAGGTGTGAGGATTGGATACATTAGGACATTGGGGTTAACAGAGATACACAAACACATGTGAAATACAAAGTCGCCACGGACCTACGGCATACCAAGAGGAGACTACTCAACATTGTGTCATAAGCTACATGGGAGAAGGACCCGAAGAAGAACAGATATATGTATACGTGTGAAACAACCACATCTTGCACACCTAGAACAAGCAAAACATCGTAATCAAATCTGCTCTGATACAAAATAAAAATTAAATTTAAAAAACGAACAGCAAGTAATGAGACATAAACGTAAGGGGCTTTTTCCTGGCGCACTCCATTCTAATTTACAATTTACAACGCCACTTCCATTATGGCTCTGTTGCCCTAGTAACCAGATTTGGTAAGGAGAAGTGCTGCCACCTTCTGGCCGTTTCCCACAACAGCGCTAATGGTCACTTAATATTCAAAATAATTGCAGGCCAGTAAATGACACCTGCCATCAAAAAAAAAAAAAAAAAAAAATCCTGGGGTCGTAAATCGACCAGAAAATTCAAAAGACGTCAACATTTCAAGAGGCATGTTTTACGCCCATTCTGTCTTCTTTGTTCCTTTAAAATAAAAGGGGATTTAAAAATGCTCAACATCAGCAATTAATAAAGCCATGCAAATCCAATCTACAGAAATGCTCACCTCACAGCCGTCAGAATGCTCTTCAGCAAAACGTCTACAAAGAATAAATGCTGAAGGGGTTTCAGGAAACTGTGTACCCACTAGCTGCTGGGGGGATGTAAACTGGTAACAGCCGGCAGGGAGAACATAATGGAGGTGCGTTTAAGGGTAAAAACTGAGCTACCATGTGATCTGGTAGGTCCTTTGACGCGCCTATCACCTGAGCAGAGCAGAATGGAAGAGACACAGGCTGGCAATCCTGCACGGCAGAAACATTTAATATAGCCAAGACTTGGAAGAAACCAAAATGTCCAGCAACAGAAAAATGCACAAAGAGGAAGTGGTCCATGTCAACAGTGGAATATTAGCCACGGAAAACAATGAAACAGTGCCGTTTGCACCACCATATAAGGACCTAGAGATAACCACCCCACTTGAAGTAAGAAAGAAACTGAAAGACAGATATCCTATGACATCACTTATAGGTGTTACCTCAAAATTGATACTCATGAACTTATTTCCAAGAGAAGGAAGAGCATGGATTAAGAAAACAAAATTACGTTTAGCCGAATGGAAAAGTGAAAGGAATGTATGAATTATGATATGGGGGTTAACAGACATGTACTAATACAGATGAAATATATAACCACAAAATACCTATGGAACGCCAAGAGGTCTACTCAACACTCTATAATAACCTACACGGGAAAGGATCCAAAGAGAAATAGACGGATACGTTGATATGATGAACCAGATTCTGTACGCTTAGGAGAAAGTGCATTTTTTTTTTTATCAAATTTGCTCTGATACCTAAAAAAAATTTAATTTAAAAAACAAGAAGTAGGAGGTATAAGCTCTTGGGGGTTTGCCCTGGCACATTCCCCTCTAACCTGCAGGCTACTAACACGATTTCCCGGAAAGCGCTGTCGCCCAGGAACCCAGAGCTGCAAAGGTAGAAATGCTGCCGCCTTGTGGCCCTTTCCCGGAAGAGCGGCTTTAAGCCCGCAGCTAATGGTCACTTAATAGTCACAAGGACTCAGGGCCGTAAAGGACACCTGCCCTAAAATATTGTGCTGAGGTAGGGAACGGACAAAAAAATTCAAAACAGGGGCTTCCCTGGTGGCGCAGTGGTTGAGAGTCCGCCTGCCGACGCAGGGGACACGGGTTCGTGCCCCGGTCCGGGAAGATCCCACATGCCGCGGAGTGGCTGGGCCCGTGAGCCATGGCCGCTGAGCCTGCGCGCCCAGAGCCTGTGCTCCGCAACGGGAGAGGCCACAACAGTGAGAGGCCCGCGTACCGCAAAACTAAATAGATAGATAGATAACTAAATAAATAAATACATACATACATACATACATACATATATACATACATAGAAAGGGAAATGGATAAAAGCTCAACCTCAGGAATTATTAGACTCACGCAGATCTAATCTACAAAAAGTTTGCAACACACACCTGTCGACCGACGATCAGCAAAAATTCTACACACAGTCAATACTGAAGGGGTTTTAGGGAACTGTGTACCCTCTAGCTGCTGGCGAGATGTAAAGTGGTAACAGCCAATAAGAACAGACAGGAGCTGCCTTTAGAAGTAAAACTTGAGGTACCATTCAATCCAGCAGTCACACCACTGGGTCTCTCACCTGAGAAGACCAGAAGCGAGAAGACCCGGGCTGCAACAGCTGCACTGAGGCCTTATTCACAATAGCCAAGACGGTGAAGCTACCAAAATGTCCATCAACAGACGAATGGATGAAGAAGAAATGGTCCGTGTACACAATGGAATATTAACCACGGAAAACAATGAAACACTGCTCTTTGAGGCACCATAGATGAGCTTGGAGATAATCGCAGAACGTGCGGTAAGTCGGAAAGCCAAAGACCTACATCCTATGATATCACTTATAGGCGTTAGGTAATAACTGACACAAATGAACATACTTGCACAGAGAAAGACACTCACAGGCTTACAAAACAACTATGCTTATCTAAAAGGAAAGGTGGGCGGAATGGATAAATTAAGATTAGCGTTACCATACGTATACAAATACATATTGTATACGTATACCAAAAAGACCGACCACGTAGCAAGGGAGGTGTACGGAACACTCTGTAATATTTCACATGGGAAGAGGATCTGTACATGAATAGACGTATACAATGTACAAATGAACCAGACTGTGTACACCTAGGACAAACGATATTCTAATCATTACCCCGATTCAAATGGTTTCAAAAACCAACCAGCAGTAATGCCACATAAACTTATGGGCGTTTCTCCTGGCACATGCCATTCTAATTTACAACCTAGGAACACGACTTCCAGAAAGGCTCTGCTGCCCTAGTACCCAGATTTGGGAACGGAGAAATGCTGCCGCCTTGTGGCCGTTTCCCAAAACAGCAGCTTTAAACCCAGTGCTAATGGTCATTAAATAGTCACCAAACGTGCAGGCCTGTAAATAACACCTGCCCTCCAAAACAATCCTGGGGTCCAACATCGACCAAAAATTCAAAAGAGGGCAACATTCCAAGAAAACGATTTCAAGAGGTATACTGTACCCCCACGTTTTTCTTTTCTTTTCTTTTCTTTTTAAGGAAAAGAAAACAGGCGTGCAAAAATGATGAATTTTAGGAATTTTTAAAGACACGCAAACCCAAATTACAAACACCTATCCGCTCACAGCACTCGGAATGGCCATTAGCAAAAATGCTGCAAACGATAAATGCTGAAGGGATTGTGGAGAACTGCGTACCCTCGGTTCTAAGGGGGACGTGGTAAGAGCCACTAATGAAGACACAGTGGAGGTGCTCTGAAAAGGGAAACACTGAGCTACTAGTCAATCAGTCACACCCGCTGCTGGGCCTATCACCTGAGAAAATGAGACTCAAAAGGCACAGGCTGGCAATCCTGCACCCCGGCAATACTTACCATAGCCGACACTTGGAAGCAACGAAAATGTCCATCAACAGAGGAGTGCACCAAGAAGAAGTGGTCCATGCACACGATGGAATATTGCTCCACTAGAAAATATGAATTCAAAAAACAAACATGAGTAAGGAGACATAAGCTTTGGGGGGTTTGTCAGGGCACATGGCAGTCTAATTGATATCTGAGGAACACCACTGGCAGGAAGGTCTGTCTCCCTAGGTACCAGAGTGGGCATCGTAGAAATGCTGCCGGCCTCTGGCCGATACCTGCAACAGCAGCTCGGAAATCTGTGCGAATGGTCACTTCATATGCACAAGTACTGCAGGGCTGCAAAGGAAACCTGCCCTCAAAATGTCCTGACGCAGGTAAAGGCCAAAATATTTCAAAATGTGGCACATATTTCAAGAAAACAATTTGAAGACGTAAGCTGTCATGACAGTTTGAAAAATAAAAGGACATGCCTCAGAGCTCAATTTCAAGGGATTATGAGACACATGCAAATCCAACCACAAAGAGCTATCGACTCACACCAGTCAGAATAACCATCAGCAAAGAAACTACAAACGATCAATGCTGAAGAGGTTGTGGAGACATGCATACCCTCAGTCTCAAGTGGGACGTAACCTGGTAAGAGCCACTCCTGGGAACAGAATGGAGGTGCCTTTAAAAGGTACACATTCAGCTACTCTACGATCCAGCAGGCCCAGTCCACGGCCTACAGCCTAAGGAGACAGAATTGGAAAGACACAGGCAGGAAATCTGCACTGCAGCAGTATTACCATAGCCAAGACATGGAAGCAACCAAAAGTCCATCAACAGATGAGTGGACAAAGAAGAACTGCTACGTGTAGAGATGGAATATTAGCTTGGGGAAGAAAATGAATCAATGCCACTCGTAGCACCACAGATGAGTCTAGAGGTGATCACGCAGCTTGCAGTAAGCGAGAAAGCGAAAGACACCTAACGTATGATACCACTTATAGGGGTTACCTAAAAATCGATACCAGTGAAGATATTTCCACAGAGACATCCAATCACAGATTCATTAAGCAAACTTATGGTTCACCAGATGGAAAGGTGTGAGGATTGGATACATTAGGACATTGGGGTTAACAGAGATACACAAACACATGTGAAATACAAAGTCGCCACGGACCTACGGCATACCAAGAGGAGACTACTCAACATTGTGTCATAAGCTACATGGGAGAAGGACCCGAAGAAGAACAGATATATGTATACGTGTGAAACAACCACATCTTGCACACCTAGAACAAGCAAAACATCGTAATCAAATCTGCTCTGATACAAAATAAAAATTAAATTTAAAAAACGAACAGCAAGTAATGAGACATAAACGTAAGGGGCTTTTTCCTGGCGCACTCCATTCTAATTTACAATTTACAACGCCACTTCCATTATGGCTCTGTTGCCCTAGTAACCAGATTTGGTAAGGAGAAGTGCTGCCGCCTTCTGGCCGTTTCCCACAACAGCGCTAATGGTCACTTAATATTCAAAATAATTGCAGGCCAGTAAATGACACCTGCCATCAAAAAAAAAAAAAAAAAAATCCTGGGGTCGTAAATCGACCAGAAAATTCAAAGGACGTCAACATTTCAAGAGGCATGTTTTACGCCCATTCTGTCTTCTTTGTTCCTTTAAAATAAAAGGGGATTTAAAAATGCTCAACATCAGCAATTAATAAAGCCATGCAAATCCAATCTACAGAAATGCTCACCTCACAGCCGTCAGAATGCTCTTCAGCAAAACGTCTACAAAGAATAAATGCTGAAGGGGTTTCAGGAAACTGTGTACCCACTAGCTGCTGGGGGGATGTAAACTGGTAACAGCCGGCAGGGAGAACATAATGGAGGTGCGTTTAAGGGTAAAAACTGAGCTACCATGTGATCTGGTAGGTCCTTTGACGCGCCTATCACCTGAGCAGAGCAGAATGGAAGAGACACAGGCTGGCAATCCTGCACGGCAGAAACATTTAATATAGCCAAGACTTGGAAGAAACCAAAATGTCCAGCAACAGAAAAATGCACAAAGAGGAAGTGGTCCATGTCAACAGTGGAATATTAGCCACGGAAAACAATGAAACAGTGCCGTTTGCACCACCATATAAGGACCTAGAGATAACCACCCCACTTGAAGTAAGAAAGAAACTGAAAGACAGATATCCTATGACATCACTTATAGGTGTTACCTCAAAATTGATACTCATGAACTTATTTCCAAGAGAAGGAAGAGCATGGATTAAGAAAACAAAATTACGTTTAGCCGAATGGAAAGGTGAAAGGAATGTATGAATTATGATATGGGGGTTAACAGACATGTACTAATACAGATGAAATATATAACCACAAAATACCTATGGAACGCCAAGAGGTCTACTCAACACTCTATAATAACCTACACGGGAAAGGATCCAAAGAGGAATAGACGGATACGTTGATATGATGAACCAGATTCTGTACGCTTAGGAGAAAGTGCATTTTTTTTTTATCAAATTTGCTCTGATACCTAAAAAAAATTTAATTTAAAAAACAAGAAGTAGGAGGTATAAGCTCTTGGGGGTTTGCCCTGGCACATTCCCCTCTAACCTGCAGGCTACTAACACGATTTCCCGGAAAGCGCTGTCGCCCAGGAACCCAGAGCTGCAAAGGTAGAAATGCTGCCGCCTTGTGGCCCTTTCCCGGAAGAGCGGCTTTAAGCCCGCAGCTAATGGTCACTTAATAGTCACAAGGACTCAGGGCCGTAAAGGACACCTGCCCTAAAATATTGTGCTGAGGTAGGGAACGGACAAAAAAATTCAAAACAGGGGCTTCCCTGGTGGCGCAGTGGTTGAGAGTCCGCCTGCCGACGCAGGGGACACGGGTTCGTGCCCCGGTCCGGGAAGATCCCACATGCCGCGGAGTGGCTGGGCCCGTGAGCCATGGCCGCTGAGCCTGCGCGCCCAGAGCCTGTGCTCCGCAACGGGAGAGGCCACAACAGTGAGAGGCCCGCGTACCGCAAAACTAAATAGATAGATAGATAACTAAATAAATAAATACATACATACATACATACATACATACATAGAAAGGGAAATGGATAAAAGCTCAACCTCAGGAATTATTAGACTCACGCAGATCTAATCTACAAAAAGTTTGCAACACACACCTGTCGACCGACGATCAGCAAAAATTCTACACACAGTCAATACTGAAGGGGTTTTAGGGAACTGTGTACCCTCTAGCTGCTGGCGAGATGTAAAGTGGTAACAGCCAATAAGAACAGACAGGAGCTGCCTTTAGAAGTAAAACCTGAGGTACCATTCAATCCAGCAGTCACACCACTGGGCCTCTCACCTGAGAAGACCAGAAGCGAGAAGACCCGGGCTGCAACAGCTGCACTGAGGCCTTATTCACAATAGCCAAGACGGTGAAGCTACCAAAATGTCCATCAACAGACGAATGGATGAAGAAGAAATGGTCCGTGTACACAATGGAATATTAACCACGGAAAACAATGAAACACTGCTCTTTGAGGCACCATAGATGAGCTTGGAGATAATCGCAGAACGTGCGGTAAGTCGGAAAGCCAAAGACCTACATCCTATGATATCACTTATAGGCGTTAGGTAATAACTGACACAAATGAACATACTTGCACAGAGAAAGACACTCACAGGCTTACAAAACAACTATGCTTATCTAAAAGGAAAGGTGGGCGGAATGGATAAATTAAGATTAGCGTTACCATACGTATACAAATACATATTGTATACGTATACCAAAAAGACCGACCACGTAGCAAGGGAGGTGTACGGAACACTCTGTAATATTTCACATGGGAAGAGGATCTGTACATGAATAGACGTATACAATGTACAAATGAACCAGACTGTGTACACCTAGGACAAACGATATTCTAATCATTACCCCGATTCAAATGGTTTCAAAAACCAACCAGCAGTAATGCCACATAAACTTATGGGCGTTTCTCCTGGCACATGCCATTCTAATTTACAACCTAGGAACACGACTTCCAGAAAGGCTCTGCTGCCCTAGTACCCAGATTTGGGAACGGAGAAATGCTGCCGCCTTGTGGCCGTTTCCCAAAACAGCAGCTTTAAACCCAGTGCTAATGGTCATTAAATAGTCACCAAACGTGCAGGCCTGTAAATAACACCTGCCCTCCAAAACAATCCTGGGGTCCAACATCGACCAAAAATTCAAAAGAGGGCAACATTCCAAGAAAACGATTTCAAGAGGTATACTGTACCCCCACGTTTTTCTTTTCTTTTCTTTTCTTTTTAAGGAAAAGAAAACAGGCGTGGAAAAATGATGAATTTTAGGAATTTTTAAAGACACGCAAACCCAAATTACAAACACCTATCCGCTCACAGCACTCGGAATGGCCATTAGCAAAAATGCTGCAAACGATAAATGCTGAAGGGATTGTGGAGAACTGCGTACCCTCGGTTCTAAGGGGGACGTGGTAAGAGCCACTAATGAAGACACAGTGGAGGTGCTCTGAAAAGGGAAACATTGAGCTACTAGTCAATCAGTCACACCCGCTGCTGGGCCTATCACCTGAGAAAATGAGAATCAAAAGGCACAGGCTGGCAATCCTGCACCCCGGCAATACTTACCATAGCCGACACTTGGAAGCAACGAAAATGTCCATCAACAGAGGAGTGCACCAAGAAGAAGTGGTCCATGCACACGATGGAATATTGCTCCACTAGAAAATATGAATTCAAAAAACAAACATGAGTAAGGAGACATAAGCTTTGGGGGGTTTGTCAGGGCACATGGCAGTCTAATTGATATCTGAGGAACACCACTGGCAGGAAGGTCTGTCTCCCTAGGTACCAGAGTGGGCATCGTAGAAATGCTGCCGGCCTCTGGCCGATACCTGCAACAGCAGCTCGGAAATCTGTGCGAATGGTCACTTCATATGCACAAGTACTGCAGGGCTGCAAAGGAAACCTGCCCTCAAAATGTCCTGACGCAGGTAAAGGCCAAAATATTTCAAAATGTGGCACATATTTCAAGAAAACAATTTGAAGACGTAAGCTGTCATGACAGTTTGAAAAATAAAAGGACATGCCTCAGAGCTCAATTTCAAGGGATTATGAGACACATGCAAATCCAACCACAAAGAGCTATCGACTCACACCAGTCAGAATAACCATCAGCAAAGAAACTACAAACGATCAATGCTGAAGAGGTTGTGGAGACATGCATACCCTCAGTCTCAAGTGGGACGTAACCTGGTAAGAGCCACTCCTGGGAACAGAATGGAGGTGCCTTTAAAAGGTACACATTCAGCTACTCTACGATCCAGCAGGCCCAGTCCACGGCCTACAGCCTAAGGAGACAGAATTGGAAAGACACAGGCAGGAAATCTGCACTGCAGCAGTATTACCATAGCCAAGACATGGAAGCAACCAAAAGTCCATCAACAGATGAGTGGACAAAGAAGAACTGCTACGTGTAGAGATGGAATATTAGCTTGGGGAAGAAAATGAATCAATGCCACTCGTAGCACCACAGATGAGTCTAGAGGTGATCACGCAGCTTGCAGTAAGCGAGAAAGCGAAAGACACCTAACGTATGATACCACTTATAGGGGTTACCTAAAAATCGATACCAGTGAAGATATTTCCACAGAGACATCCAATCACAGATTCATTAAGCAAACTTATGGTTCACCAGATGGAAAGGTGTGAGGATTGGATACATTAGGACATTGGGGTTAACAGAGATACACAAACACATGTGAAATACAAAGTCGCCACGGACCTACGGCATACCAAGAGGAGACTACTCAACATTGTGTCATAAGCTACATGGGAGAAGGACCCGAAGAAGAACAGATATATGTATACGTGTGAAACAACCACATCTTGCACACCTAGAACAAGCAAAACATCGTAATCAAATCTGCTCTGATACAAAATAAAAATTAAATTTAAAAAACGAACAGCAAGTAATGAGACATAAACGTAAGGGGCTTTTTCCTGGCGCACTCCATTCTAATTTACAATTTACAACGCCACTTCCATTATGGCTCTGTTGCCCTAGTAACCAGATTTGGTAAGGAGAAGTGCTGCCACCTTCTGGCCGTTTCCCACAACAGCGCTAATGGTCACTTAATATTCAAAATAATTGCAGGCCAGTAAATGACACCTGCCATCAAAAAAAAAAAAAAAAAAAAAATCCTGGGGTCGTAAATCGACCAGAAAATTCAAAAGACGTCAACATTTCAAGAGGCATGTTTTACGCCCATTCTGTCTTCTTTGTTCCTTTAAAATAAAAGGGGATTTAAAAATGCTCAACATCAGCAATTAATAAAGCCATGCAAATCCAATCTACAGAAATGCTCACCTCACAGCCGTCAGAATGCTCTTCAGCAAAACGTCTACAAAGAATAAATGCTGAAGGGGTTTCAGGAAACTGTGTACCCACTAGCTGCTGGGGGGATGTAAACTGGTAACAGCCGGCAGGGAGAACATAATGGAGGTGCGTTTAAGGGTAAAAACTGAGCTACCATGTGATCTGGTAGGTCCTCTGACGCGCCTATCACCTGAGCAGAGCAGAATGGAAGAGACACAGGCTGGCAATCCTGCACGGCAGAAACATTTAATATAGCCAAGACTTGGAAGAAACCAAAATGTCCAGCAACAGAAAAATGCACAAAGAGGAAGTGGTCCATGTCAACAGTGGAATATTAGCCACGGAAAACAATGAAACAGTGCCGTTTGCACCACCATATAAGGACCTAGAGATAACCACCCCACTTGAAGTAAGAAAGAAACTGAAAGACAGATATCCTATGACATCACTTATAGGTGTTACCTCAAAATTGATACTCATGAACTTATTTCCAAGAGAAGGAAGAGCATGGATTAAGAAAACAAAATTACGTTTAGCCGAATGGAAAGGTGAAAGGAATGTATGAATTATGATATGGGGGTTAACAGACATGTACTAATACAGATGAAATATATAACCACAAAATACCTATGGAACGCCAAGAGGTCTACTCAACACTCTATAATAACCTACACGGGAAAGGATCCAAAGAGGAATAGACGGATACGTTGATATGATGAACCAGATTCTGTACGCTTAGGAGAAAGTGCATTTTTTTTTTTATCAAATTTGCTCTGATACCTAAAAAAAATTTAATTTAAAAAACAAGAAGTAGGAGGTATAAGCTCTTGGGGGTTTGCCCTGGCACATTCCCCTCTAACCTGCAGGCTACTAACACGATTTCCCGGAAAGCGCTGTCGCCCAGGAACCCAGAGCTGCAAAGGTAGAAATGCTGCCGCCTTGTGGCCCTTTCCCGGAAGAGCGGCTTTAAGCCCGCAGCTAATGGTCACTTAATAGTCACAAGGACTCAGGGCCGTAAAGGACACCTGCCCTAAAATATTGTGCTGAGGTAGGGAACGGACAAAAAAATTCAAAACAGGGGCTTCCCTGGTGGCGCAGTGGTTGAGAGTCCGCCTGCCGACGCAGGGGACACGGGTTCGTGCCCCGGTCCGGGAAGATCCCACATGCCGCGGAGTGGCTGGGCCCGTGAGCCATGGCCGCTGAGCCTGCGCGCCCAGAGCCTGTGCTCCGCAACGGGAGAGGCCACAACAGTGAGAGGCCCGCGTACCGCAAAACTAAATAGATAGATAGATAACTAAATAAATACATACATACATACATACATACATACATACATACATACATAGAAAGGGAAATGGATAAAAGCTCAACCTCAGGAATTATTAGACTCACGCAGATCTAATCTACAAAAAGTTTGCAACACACACCTGTCGACCGACGATCAGCAAAAATTCTACACACAGTCAATACTGAAGGGGTTTTAGGGAACTGTGTACCCTCTAGCTGCTGGCGAGATGTAAAGTGGTAACAGCCAATAAGAACAGACAGGAGCTGCCTTTAGAAGTAAAACTTGAGGTACCATTCAATCCAGCAGTCACACCACTGGGCCTCTCACCTGAGAAGACCAGAAGCGAGAAGACCCGGGCTGCAACAGCTGCACTGAGGCCTTATTCACAATAGCCAAGACGGTGAAGCTACCAAAATGTCCATCAACAGACGAATGGATGAAGAAGAAATGGTCCGTGTACACAATGGAATATTAACCACGGAAAACAATGAAACACTGCTCTTTGAGGCACCATAGATGAGCTTGGAGATAATCGCAGAACGTGCGGTAAGTCGGAAAGCCAAAGACCTACATCCTATGATATCACTTATAGGCGTTAGGTAATAACTGACACAAATGAACATACTTGCACAGAGAAAGACACTCACAGGCTTACAAAACAACTATGCTTATCTAAAAGGAAAGGTGGGCGGAATGGATAAATTAAGATTAGCGTTACCATACGTATACAAATACATATTGTATACGTATACCAAAAAGACCGACCACGTAGCAAGGGAGGTGTACGGAACACTCTGTAATATTTCACATGGGAAGAGGATCTGTACATGAATAGACGTATACAATGTACAAATGAACCAGACTGTGTACACCTAGGACAAACGATATTCTAATCATTACCCCGATTCAAATGGTTTCAAAAACCAACCAGCAGTAATGCCACATAAACTTATGGGCGTTTCTCCTGGCACATGCCATTCTAATTTACAACCTAGGAACACGACTTCCAGAAAGGCTCTGCTGCCCTAGTACCCAGATTTGGGAACGGAGAAATGCTGCCGCCTTGTGGCCGTTTCCCAAAACAGCAGCTTTAAACCCAGTGCTAATGGTCATTAAATAGTCACCAAACGTGCAGGCCTGTAAATAACACCTGCCCTCCAAAACAATCCTGGGGTCCAACATCGACCAAAAATTCAAAAGAGGGCAACATTCCAAGAAAACGATTTCAAGAGGTATACTGTACCCCCACGTTTTTCTTTTCTTTTCTTTTCTTTTTAAGGAAAAGAAAACAGGCGTGGAAAAATGATGAATTTTAGGAATTTTTAAAGACACGCAAACCCAAATTACAAACACCTATCCGCTCACAGCACTCGGAATGGCCATTAGCAAAAATGCTGCAAACGATAAATGCTGAAGGGATTGTGGAGAACTGCGTACCCTCGGTTCTAAGGGGGACGTGGTAAGAGCCACTAATGAAGACACAGTGGAGGTGCTCTGAAAAGGGAAACACTGAGCTACTAGTCAATCAGTCACACCCGCTGCTGGGCCTATCACCTGAGAAAATGAGACTCAAAAGGCACAGGCTGGCAATCCTGCACCCCGGCAATACTTACCATAGCCGACACTTGGAAGCAACGAAAATGTCCATCAACAGAGGAGTGCACCAAGAAGAAGTGGTCCATGCACACGATGGAATATTGCTCCACTAGAAAATATGAATTCAAAAAACAAACATGAGTAAGGAGACATAAGCTTTGGGGGGTTTGTCAGGGCACATGGCAGTCTAATTGATATCTGAGGAACACCACTGGCAGGAAGGTCTGTCTCCCTAGGTACCAGAGTGGGCATCGTAGAAATGCTGCCGGCCTCTGGCCGATACCTGCAACAGCAGCTCGGAAATCTGTGCGAATGGTCACTTCATATGCACAAGTACTGCAGGGCTGCAAAGGAAACCTGCCCTCAAAATGTCCTGACGCAGGTAAAGGCCAAAATATTTCAAAATGTGGCACATATTTCAAGAAAACAATTTGAAGACGTAAGCTGTCATGACAGTTTGAAAAATAAAAGGACATGCCTCAGAGCTCAATTTCAAGGGATTATGAGACACATGCAAATCCAACCACAAAGAGCTATCGACTCACACCAGTCAGAATAACCATCAGCAAAGAAACTACAAACGATCAATGCTGAAGAGGTTGTGGAGCCATGCATACCCTCAGTCTCAAGTGGGACGTAACCTGGTAAGAGCCACTCCTGGGAACAGAATGGAGGTGCCTTTAAAAGGTACACATTCAGCTACTCTACGATCCAGCAGGCCCAGTCCACGGCCTACAGCCTAAGGAGACAGAATTGGAAAGACACAGGCAGGAAATCTGCACTGCAGCAGTATTACCATAGCCAAGACATGGAAGCAACCAAAAGTCCATCAACAGATGAGTGGACAAAGAAGAACTGCTACGTGTAGAGATGGAATATTAGCTTGGGGAAGAAAATGAATCAATGCCACTCGTAGCACCACAGATGAGTCTAGAGGTGATCACGCAGCTTGCAGTAAGCGAGAAAGCGAAAGACACCTAACGTATGATACCACTTATAGGGGTTACCTAAAAATCGATACCAGTGAAGATATTTCCACAGAGACATCCAATCACAGATTCATTAAGCAAACTTATGGTTCACCAGATGGAAAGGTGTGAGGATTGGATACATTAGGACATTGGGGTTAACAGAGATACACAAACACATGTGAAATACAAAGTCGCCACGGACCTACGGCATACCAAGAGGAGACTACTCAACATTGTGTCATAAGCTACATGGGAGAAGGACCCGAAGAAGAACAGATATATGTATACGTGTGAAACAACCACATCTTGCACACCTAGAACAAGCAAAACATCGTAATCAAATCTGCTCTGATACAAAATAAAAATTAAATTTAAAAAACGAACAGCAAGTAATGAGACATAAACGTAAGGGGCTTTTTCCTGGCGCACTCCATTCTAATTTACAATTTACAACGCCACTTCCATTATGGCTCTGTTGCCCTAGTAACCAGATTTGGTAAGGAGAAGTGCTGCCGCCTTCTGGCCGTTTCCCACAACAGCGCTAATGGTCACTTAATATTCAAAATAATTGCAGGCCAGTAAATGACACCTGCCATCAAAAAAAAAAAAAAAAAAAAAATCCTGGGGTCGTAAATCGACCAGAAAATTCAAAAGACGTCAACATTTCAAGAGGCATGTTTTACGCCCATTCTGTCTTCTTTGTTCCTTTAAAATAAAAGGGGATTTAAAAATGCTCAACATCAGCAATTAATAAAGCCATGCAAATCCAATCTACAGAAATGCTCACCTCACAGCCGTCAGAATGCTCTTCAGCAAAACGTCTACAAAGAATAAATGCTGAAGGGGTTTCAGGAAACTGTGTACCCACTAGCTGCTGGGGGGATGTAAACTGGTAACAGCCGGCAGGGAGAACATAATGGAGGTGCGTTTAAGGGTAAAAACTGAGCTACCATGTGATCTGGTAGGTCCTCTGACGCGCCTATCACCTGAGCAGAGCAGAATGGAAGAGACACAGGCTGGCAATCCTGCACGGCAGAAACATTTAATATAGCCAAGACTTGGAAGAAACCAAAATGTCCAGCAACAGAAAAATGCACAAAGAGGAAGTGGTCCATGTCAACAGTGGAATATTAGCCACGGAAAACAATGAAACAGTGCCGTTTGCACCACCATATAAGGACCTAGAGATAACCACCCCACTTGAAGTAAGAAAGAAACTGAAAGACAGATATCCTATGACATCACTTATAGGTGTTACCTAAAAATTGATACTCATGAACTTATTTCCAAGAGAAGGAAGAGCATGGATTAAGAAAACAAAATTACGTTTAGCCGAATGGAAAGGTGAAAGGAATGTATGAATTATGATATGGGGGTTAACAGACATGTACTAATACAGATGAAATATATAACCACAAAATACCTATGGAACGCCAAGAGGTCTACTCAACACTCTATAATAACCTACACGGGAAAGGATCCAAAGAGGAATAGACGGATACGTTGATATGATGAACCAGATTCTGTACGCTTAGGAGAAAGTGCATTTTTTTTTTTATCAAATTTGCTCTGATACCTAAAAAAAATTTAATTTAAAAAACAAGAAGTAGGAGGTATAAGCTCTTGGGGGTTTGCCCTGGCACATTCCCCTCTAACCTGCAGGCTACTAACACGATTTCCCGGAAAGCGCTGTCGCCCAGGAACCCAGAGCTGCAAAGGTAGAAATGCTGCCGCCTTGTGGCCCTTTCCCGGAAGAGCGGCTTTAAGCCCGCAGCTAATGGTCACTTAATAGTCACAAGGACTCAGGGCCGTAAAGGACACCTGCCCTAAAATATTGTGCTGAGGTAGGGAACGGACAAAAAAATTCAAAACAGGGGCTTCCCTGGTGGCGCAGTGGTTGAGAGTCCGCCTGCCGACGCAGGGGACACGGGTTCGTGCCCCGGTCCGGGAAGATCCCACATGCCGCGGAGTGGCTGGGCCCGTGAGCCATGGCCGCTGAGCCTGCGCGCCCAGAGCCTGTGCTCCGCAACGGGAGAGGCCACAACAGTGAGAGGCCCGCGTACCGCAAAACTAAATAGATAGATAGATAACTAAATAAATACATACATACATACATACATACATACATACATACATACATAGAAAGGGAAATGGATAAAAGCTCAACCTCAGGAATTATTAGACTCACGCAGATCTAATCTACAAAAAGTTTGCAACACACACCTGTCGACCGACGATCAGCAAAAATTCTACACACAGTCAATACTGAAGGGGTTTTAGGGAACTGTGTACCCTCTAGCTGCTGGCGAGATGTAAAGTGGTAACAGCCAATAAGAACAGACAGGAGCTGCCTTTAGAAGTAAAACTTGAGGTACCATTCAATCCAGCAGTCACACCACTGGGCCTCTCACCTGAGAAGACCAGAAGCGAGAAGACCCGGGCTGCAACAGCTGCACTGAGGCCTTATTCACAATAGCCAAGACGGTGAAGCTACCAAAATGTCCATCAACAGACGAATGGATGAAGAAGAAATGGTCCGTGTACACAATGGAATATTAACCACGGAAAACAATGAAACACTGCTCTTTGAGGCACCATAGATGAGCTTGGAGATAATCGCAGAACGTGCGGTAAGTCGGAAAGCCAAAGACCTACATCCTATGATATCACTTATAGGCGTTAGGTAATAACTGACACAAATGAACATACTTGCACAGAGAAAGACACTCACAGGCTTACAAAACAACTATGCTTATCTAAAAGGAAAGGTGGGCGGAATGGATAAATTAAGATTAGCGTTACCATACGTATACAAATACATATTGTATACGTATACCAAAAAGACCGACCACGTAGCAAGGGAGGTGTACGGAACACTCTGTAATATTTCACATGGGAAGAGGATCTGTACATGAATAGACGTATACAATGTACAAATGAACCAGACTGTGTACACCTAGGACAAACGATATTCTAATCATTACCCCGATTCAAATGGTTTCAAAAACCAACCAGCAGTAATGCCACATAAACTTATGGGCGTTTCTCCTGGCACATGCCATTCTAATTTACAACCTAGGAACACGACTTCCAGAAAGGCTCTGCTGCCCTAGTACCCAGATTTGGGAACGGAGAAATGCTGCCGCCTTGTGGCCGTTTCCCAAAACAGCAGCTTTAAACCCAGTGCTAATGGTCATTAAATAGTCACCAAACGTGCAGGCCTGTAAATAACACCTGCCCTCCAAAACAATCCTGGGGTCCAACATCGACCAAAAATTCAAAAGAGGGCAACATTCCAAGAAAACGATTTCAAGAGGTATACTGTACCCCCACGTTTTTCTTTTCTTTTCTTTTCTTTTTAAGGAAAAGAAAACAGGCGTGGAAAAATGATGAATTTTAGGAATTTTTAAAGACACGCAAACCCAAATTACAAACACCTATCCGCTCACAGCACTCGGAATGGCCATTAGCAAAAATGCTGCAAACGATAAATGCTGAAGGGATTGTGGAGAACTGCGTACCCTCGGTTCTAAGGGGGACGTGGTAAGAGCCACTAATGAAGACACAGTGGAGGTGCTCTGAAAAGGGAAACACTGAGCTACTAGTCAATCAGTCACACCCGCTGCTGGGCCTATCACCTGAGAAAATGAGACTCAAAAGGCACAGGCTGGCAATCCTGCACCCCGGCAATACTTACCATAGCCGACACTTGGAAGCAACGAAAATGTCCATCAACAGAGGAGTGCACCAAGAAGAAGTGGTCCATGCACACGATGGAATATTGCTCCACTAGAAAATATGAATTCAAAAAACAAACATGAGTAAGGAGACATAAGCTTTGGGGGGTTTGTCAGGGCACATGGCAGTCTAATTGATATCTGAGGAACACCACTGGCAGGAAGGTCTGTCTCCCTAGGTACCAGAGTGGGCATCGTAGAAATGCTGCCGGCCTCTGGCCGATACCTGCAACAGCAGCTCGGAAATCTGTGCGAATGGTCACTTCATATGCACAAGTACTGCAGGGCTGCAAAGGAAACCTGCCCTCAAAATGTCCTGACGCAGGTAAAGGCCAAAATATTTCAAAATGTGGCACATATTTCAAGAAAACAATTTGAAGACGTAAGCTGTCATGACAGTTTGAAAAATAAAAGGACATGCCTCAGAGCTCAATTTCAAGGGATTATGAGACACATGCAAATCCAACCACAAAGAGCTATCGACTCACACCAGTCAGAATAACCATCAGCAAAGAAACTACAAACGATCAATGCTGAAGAGGTTGTGGAGCCATGCATACCCTCAGTCTCAAGTGGGACGTAACCTGGTAAGAGCCACTCCTGGGAACAGAATGGAGGTGCCTTTAAAAGGTACACATTCAGCTACTCTACGATCCAGCAGGCCCAGTCCACGGCCTACAGCCTAAGGAGACAGAATTGGAAAGACACAGGCAGGAAATCTGCACTGCAGCAGTATTACCATAGCCAAGACATGGAAGCAACCAAAAGTCCATCAACAGATGAGTGGACAAAGAAGAACTGCTACGTGTAGAGATGGAATATTAGCTTGGGGAAGAAAATGAATCAATGCCACTCGTAGCACCACAGATGAGTCTAGAGGTGATCACGCAGCTTGCAGTAAGCGAGAAAGCGAAAGACACCTAACGTATGATACCACTTATAGGGGTTACCTAAAAATCGATACCAGTGAAGATATTTCCACAGAGACATCCAATCACAGATTCATTAAGCAAACTTATGGTTCACCAGATGGAAAGGTGTGAGGATTGGATACATTAGGACATTGGGGTTAACAGAGATACACAAACACATGTGAAATACAAAGTCGCCACGGACCTACGGCATACCAAGAGGAGACTACTCAACATTGTGTCATAAGCTACATGGGAGAAGGACCCGAAGAAGAACAGATATATGTATACGTGTGAAACAACCACATCTTGCACACCTAGAACAAGCAAAACATCGTAATCAAATCTGCTCTGATACAAAATAAAAATTAAATTTAAAAAACGAACAGCAAGTAATGAGACATAAACGTAAGGGGCTTTTTCCTGGCGCACTCCATTCTAATTTACAATTTACAACGCCACTTCCATTATGGCTCTGTTGCCCTAGTAACCAGATTTGGTAAGGAGAAGTGCTGCCGCCTTCTGGCCGTTTCCCACAACAGCGCTAATGGTCACTTAATATTCAAAATAATTGCAGGCCAGTAAATGACACCTGCCATCAAAAAAAAAAAAAAAAAAAAAATCCTGGGGTCGTAAATCGACCAGAAAATTCAAAAGACGTCAACATTTCAAGAGGCATGTTTTACGCCCATTCTGTCTTCTTTGTTCCTTTAAAATAAAAGGGGATTTAAAAATGCTCAACATCAGCAATTAATAAAGCCATGCAAATCCAATCTACAGAAATGCTCACCTCACAGCCGTCAGAATGCTCTTCAGCAAAACGTCTACAAAGAATAAATGCTGAAGGGGTTTCAGGAAACTGTGTACCCACTAGCTGCTGGGGGGATGTAAACTGGTAACAGCCGGCAGGGAGAACATAATGGAGGTGCGTTTAAGGGTAAAAACTGAGCTACCATGTGATCTGGTAGGTCCTCTGACGCGCCTATCACCTGAGCAGAGCAGAATGGAAGAGACACAGGCTGGCAATCCTGCACGGCAGAAACATTTAATATAGCCAAGACTTGGAAGAAACCAAAATGTCCAGCAACAGAAAAATGCACAAAGAGGAAGTGGTCCATGTCAACAGTGGAATATTAGCCACGGAAAACAATGAAACAGTGCCGTTTGCACCACCATATAAGGACCTAGAGATAACCACCCCACTTGAAGTAAGAAAGAAACTGAAAGACAGATATCCTATGACATCACTTATAGGTGTTACCTAAAAATTGATACTCATGAACTTATTTCCAAGAGAAGGAAGAGCATGGATTAAGAAAACAAAATTACGTTTAGCCGAATGGAAAGGTGAAAGGAATGTATGAATTATGATATGGGGGTTAACAGACATGTACTAATACAGATGAAATATATAACCACAAAATACCTATGGAACGCCAAGAGGTCTACTCAACACTCTATAATAACCTACACGGGAAAGGATCCAAAGAGGAATAGACGGATACGTTGATATGATGAACCAGATTCTGTACGCTTAGGAGAAAGTGCATTTTTTTTTTTATCAAATTTGCTCTGATACCTAAAAAAAATTTAATTTAAAAAACAAGAAGTAGGAGGTATAAGCTCTTGGGGGTTTGCCCTGGCACATTCCCCTCTAACCTGCAGGCTACTAACACGATTTCCCGGAAAGCGCTGTCGCCCAGGAACCCAGAGCTGCAAAGGTAGAAATGCTGCCGCCTTGTGGCCCTTTCCCGGAAGAGCGGCTTTAAGCCCGCAGCTAATGGTCACTTAATAGTCACAAGGACTCAGGGCCGTAAAGGACACCTGCCCTAAAATATTGTGCTGAGGTAGGGAACGGACAAAAAAATTCAAAACAGGGGCTTCCCTGGTGGCGCAGTGGTTGAGAGTCCGCCTGCCGACGCAGGGGACACGGGTTCGTGCCCCGGTCCGGGAAGATCCCACATGCCGCGGAGTGGCTGGGCCCGTGAGCCATGGCCGCTGAGCCTGCGCGCCCAGAGCCTGTGCTCCGCAACGGGAGAGGCCACAACAGTGAGAGGCCCGCGTACCGCAAAACTAAATAGATAGATAGATAACTAAATAAATACATACATACATACATACATACATAGAAAGGGAAATGGATAAAAGCTCAACCTCAGGAATTATTAGACTCACGCAGATCTAATCTACAAAAAGTTTGCAACACACACCTGTCGACCGACGATCAGCAAAAATTCTACACACAGTCAATACTGAAGGGGTTTTAGGGAACTGTGTACCCTCTAGCTGCTGGCGAGATGTAAAGTGGTAACAGCCAATAAGAACAGACAGGAGCTGCCTTTAGAAGTAAAACCTGAGGTACCATTCAATCCAGCAGTCACACCACTGGGCCTCTCACCTGAGAAGACCAGAAGCGAGAAGACCCGGGCTGCAACAGCTGCACTGAGGCCTTATTCACAATAGCCAAGACGGTGAAGCTACCAAAATGTCCATCAACAGACGAATGGATGAAGAAGAAATGGTCCGTGTACACAATGGAATATTAACCACGGAAAACAATGAAACACTGCTCTTTGAGGCACCATAGATGAGCTTGGAGATAATCGCAGAACGTGCGGTAAGTCGGAAAGCCAAAGACCTACATCCTATGATATCACTTATAGGCGTTAGGTAATAACTGACACAAATGAACATACTTGCACAGAGAAAGACACTCACAGGCTTACAAAACAACTATGCTTATCTAAAAGGAAAGGTGGGCGGAATGGATAAATTAAGATTAGCGTTACCATACGTATACAAATACATATTGTATACGTATACCAAAAAGACCGACCACGTAGCAAGGGAGGTGTACGGAACACTCTGTAATATTTCACATGGGAAGAGGATCTGTACATGAATAGACGTATACAATGTACAAATGAACCAGACTGTGTACACCTAGGACAAACGATATTCTAATCATTACCCCGATTCAAATGGTTTCAAAAACCAACCAGCAGTAATGCCACATAAACTTATGGGCGTTTCTCCTGGCACATGCCATTCTAATTTACAACCTAGGAACACGACTTCCAGAAAGGCTCTGCTGCCCTAGTACCCAGATTTGGGAACGGAGAAATGCTGCCGCCTTGTGGCCGTTTCCCAAAACAGCAGCTTTAAACCCAGTGCTAATGGTCATTAAATAGTCACCAAACGTGCAGGCCTGTAAATAACACCTGCCCTCCAAAACAATCCTGGGGTCCAACATCGACCAAAAATTCAAAAGAGGGCAACATTCCAAGAAAACGATTTCAAGAGGTATACTGTACCCCCACGTTTTTCTTTTCTTTTCTTTTCTTTTTAAGGAAAAGAAAACAGGCGTGGAAAAATGATGAATTTTAGGAATTTTTAAAGACACGCAAACCCAAATTACAAACACCTATCCGCTCACAGCACTCGGAATGGCCATTAGCAAAAATGCTGCAAACGATAAATGCTGAAGGGATTGTGGAGAACTGCGTACCCTCGGTTCTAAGGGGGACGTGGTAAGAGCCACTAATGAAGACACAGTGGAGGTGCTCTGAAAAGGGAAACATTGAGCTACTAGTCAATCAGTCACACCCGCTGCTGGGCCTATCACCTGAGAAAATGAGAATCAAAAGGCACAGGCTGGCAATCCTGCACCCCGGCAATACTTACCATAGCCGACACTTGGAAGCAACGAAAATGTCCATCAACAGAGGAGTGCACCAAGAAGAAGTGGTCCATGCACACGATGGAATATTGCTCCACTAGAAAATATGAATTCAAAAAACAAACATGAGTAAGGAGACATAAGCTTTGGGGGGTTTGTCAGGGCACATGGCAGTCTAATTGATATCTGAGGAACACCACTGGCAGGAAGGTCTGTCTCCCTAGGTACCAGAGTGGGCATCGTAGAAATGCTGCCGGCCTCTGGCCGATACCTGCAACAGCAGCTCGGAAATCTGTGCGAATGGTCACTTCATATGCACAAGTACTGCAGGGCTGCAAAGGAAACCTGCCCTCAAAATGTCCTGACGCAGGTAAAGGCCAAAATATTTCAAAATGTGGCACATATTTCAAGAAAACAATTTGAAGACGTAAGCTGTCATGACAGTTTGAAAAATAAAAGGACATGCCTCAGAGCTCAATTTCAAGGGATTATGAGACACATGCAAATCCAACCACAAAGAGCTATCGACTCACACCAGTCAGAATAACCATCAGCAAAGAAACTACAAACGATCAATGCTGAAGAGGTTGTGGAGACATGCATACCCTCAGTCTCAAGTGGGACGTAACCTGGTAAGAGCCACTCCTGGGAACAGAATGGAGGTGCCTTTAAAAGGTACACATTCAGCTACTCTACGATCCAGCAGGCCCAGTCCACGGCCTACAGCCTAAGGAGACAGAATTGGAAAGACACAGGCAGGAAATCTGCACTGCAGCAGTATTACCATAGCCAAGACATGGAAGCAACCAAAAGTCCATCAACAGATGAGTGGACAAAGAAGAACTGCTACGTGTAGAGATGGAATATTAGCTTGGGGAAGAAAATGAATCAATGCCACTCGTAGCACCACAGATGAGTCTAGAGGTGATCACGCAGCTTGCAGTAAGCGAGAAAGCGAAAGACACCTAACGTATGATACCACTTATAGGGGTTACCTAAAAATCGATACCAGTGAAGATATTTCCACAGAGACATCCAATCACAGATTCATTAAGCAAACTTATGGTTCACCAGATGGAAAGGTGTGAGGATTGGATACATTAGGACATTGGGGTTAACAGAGATACACAAACACATGTGAAATACAAAGTCGCCACGGACCTACGGCATACCAAGAGGAGACTACTCAACATTGTGTCATAAGCTACATGGGAGAAGGACCCGAAGAAGAACAGATATATGTATACGTGTGAAACAACCACATCTTGCACACCTAGAACAAGCAAAACATCGTAATCAAATCTGCTCTGATACAAAATAAAAATTAAATTTAAAAAACGAACAGCAAGTAATGAGACATAAACGTAAGGGGCTTTTTCCTGGCGCACTCCATTCTAATTTACAATTTACAACGCCACTTCCATTATGGCTCTGTTGCCCTAGTAACCAGATTTGGTAAGGAGAAGTGCTGCCACCTTCTGGCCGTTTCCCACAACAGTGCTAATGGTCACTTAATATTCAAAATAATTGCAGGCCAGTAAATGACACCTGCCATCAAAAAAAAAAAAAAAAAAAAAATCCTGGGGTCGTAAATCGACCAGAAAATTCAAAAGACGTCAACATTTCAAGAGGCATGTTTTACGCCCATTCTGTCTTCTTTGTTCCTTTAAAATAAAAGGGGATTTAAAAATGCTCAACATCAGCAATTAATAAAGCCATGCAAATCCAATCTACAGAAATGCTCACCTCACAGCCGTCAGAATGCTCTTCAGCAAAACGTCTACAAAGAATAAATGCTGAAGGGGTTTCAGGAAACTGTGTACCCACTAGCTGCTGGGGGGATGTAAACTGGTAACAGCCGGCAGGGAGAACATAATGGAGGTGCGTTTAAGGGTAAAAACTGAGCTACCATGTGATCTGGTAGGTCCTTTGACGCGCCTATCACCTGAGCAGAGCAGAATGGAAGAGACACAGGCTGGCAATCCTGCACGGCAGAAACATTTAATATAGCCAAGACTTGGAAGAAACCAAAATGTCCAGCAACAGAAAAATGCACAAAGAGGAAGTGGTCCATGTCAACAGTGGAATATTAGCCACGGAAAACAATGAAACAGTGCCGTTTGCACCACCATATAAGGACCTAGAGATAACCACCCCACTTGAAGTAAGAAAGAAACTGAAAGACAGATATCCTATGACATCACTTATAGGTGTTACCTCAAAATTGATACTCATGAACTTATTTCCAAGAGAAGGAAGAGCATGGATTAAGAAAACAAAATTACGTTTAGCCGAATGGAAAGGTGAAAGGAATGTATGAATTATGATATGGGGGTTAACAGACATGTACTAATACAGATGAAATATATAACCACAAAATACCTATGGAACGCCAAGAGGTCTACTCAACACTCTATAATAACCTACACGGGAAAGGATCCAAAGAGGAATAGACGGATACGTTGATATGATGAACCAGATTCTGTACGCTTAGGAGAAAGTGCATTTTTTTTTTTATCAAATTTGCTCTGATACCTAAAAAAAATTTAATTTAAAAAACAAGAAGTAGGAGGTATAAGCTCTTGGGGGTTTGCCCTGGCACATTCCCCTCTAACCTGCAGGCTACTAACACGATTTCCCGGAAAGCGCTGTCGCCCAGGAACCCAGAGCTGCAAAGGTAGAAATGCTGCCGCCTTGTGGCCCTTTCCCGGAAGAGCGGCTTTAAGCCCGCAGCTAATGGTCACTTAATAGTCACAAGGACTCAGGGCCGTAAAGGACACCTGCCCTAAAATATTGTGCTGAGGTAGGGAACGGACAAAAAAATTCAAAACAGGGGCTTCCCTGGTGGCGCAGTGGTTGAGAGTCCGCCTGCCGACGCAGGGGACACGGGTTCGTGCCCCGGTCCGGGAAGATCCCACATGCCGCGGAGTGGCTGGGCCCGTGAGCCATGGCCGCTGAGCCTGCGCGCCCAGAGCCTGTGCTCCGCAACGGGAGAGGCCACAACAGTGAGAGGCCCGCGTACCGCAAAACTAAATAGATAGATAGATAACTAAATAAATAAATACATACATACATACATACATACATATATACATACATAGAAAGGGAAATGGATAAAAGCTCAACCTCAGGAATTATTAGACTCACGCAGATCTAATCTACAAAAAGTTTGCAACACACACCTGTCGACCGACGATCAGCAAAAATTCTACACACAGTCAATACTGAAGGGGTTTTAGGGAACTGTGTACCCTCTAGCTGCTGGCGAGATGTAAAGTGGTAACAGCCAATAAGAACAGACAGGAGCTGCCTTTAGAAGTAAAACTTGAGGTACCATTCAATCCAGCAGTCACACCACTGGGCCTCTCACCTGAGAAGACCAGAAGCGAGAAGACCCGGGCTGCAACAGCTGCACTGAGGCCTTATTCACAATAGCCAAGACGGTGAAGCTACCAAAATGTCCATCAACAGACGAATGGATGAAGAAGAAATGGTCCGTGTACACAATGGAATATTAACCACGGAAAACAATGAAACACTGCTCTTTGAGGCACCATAGATGAGCTTGGAGATAATCGCAGAACGTGCGGTAAGTCGGAAAGCCAAAGACCTACATCCTATGATATCACTTATAGGCGTTAGGTAATAACTGACACAAATGAACATACTTGCACAGAGAAAGACACTCACAGGCTTACAAAACAACTATGCTTATCTAAAAGGAAAGGTGGGCGGAATGGATAAATTAAGATTAGCGTTACCATACGTATACAAATACATATTGTATACGTATACCAAAAAGACCGACCACGTAGCAAGGGAGGTGTACGGAACACTCTGTAATATTTCACATGGGAAGAGGATCTGTACATGAATAGACGTATACAATGTACAAATGAACCAGACTGTGTACACCTAGGACAAACGATATTCTAATCATTACCCCGATTCAAATGGTTTCAAAAACCAACCAGCAGTAATGCCACATAAACTTATGGGCGTTTCTCCTGGCACATGCCATTCTAATTTACAACCTAGGAACACGACTTCCAGAAAGGCTCTGCTGCCCTAGTACCCAGATTTGGGAACGGAGAAATGCTGCCGCCTTGTGGCCGTTTCCCAAAACAGCAGCTTTAAACCCAGTGCTAATGGTCATTAAATAGTCACCAAACGTGCAGGCCTGTAAATAACACCTGCCCTCCAAAACAATCCTGGGGTCCAACATCGACCAAAAATTCAAAAGAGGGCAACATTCCAAGAAAACGATTTCAAGAGGTATACTGTACCCCCACGTTTTTCTTTTCTTTTCTTTTCTTTTTAAGGAAAAGAAAACAGGCGTGGAAAAATGATGAATTTTAGGAATTTTTAAAGACACGCAAACCCAAATTACAAACACCTATCCGCTCACAGCACTCGGAATGGCCATTAGCAAAAATGCTGCAAACGATAAATGCTGAAGGGATTGTGGAGAACTGCGTACCCTCGGTTCTAAGGGGGACGTGGTAAGAGCCACTAATGAAGACACAGTGGAGGTGCTCTGAAAAGGGAAACACTGAGCTACTAGTCAATCAGTCACACCCGCTGCTGGGCCTATCACCTGAGAAAATGAGACTCAAAAGGCACAGGCTGGCAATCCTGCACCCCGGCAATACTTACCATAGCCGACACTTGGAAGCAACGAAAATGTCCATCAACAGAGGAGTGCACCAAGAAGAAGTGGTCCATGCACACGATGGAATATTGCTCCACTAGAAAATATGAATTCAAAAAACAAACATGAGTAAGGAGACATAAGCTTTGGGGGGTTTGTCAGGGCACATGGCAGTCTAATTGATATCTGAGGAACACCACTGGCAGGAAGGTCTGTCTCCCTAGGTACCAGAGTGGGCATCGTAGAAATGCTGCCGGCCTCTGGCCGATACCTGCAACAGCAGCTCGGAAATCTGTGCGAATGGTCACTTCATATGCACAAGTACTGCAGGGCTGCAAAGGAAACCTGCCCTCAAAATGTCCTGACGCAGGTAAAGGCCAAAATATTTCAAAATGTGGCACATATTTCAAGAAAACAATTTGAAGACGTAAGCTGTCATGACAGTTTGAAAAATAAAAGGACATGCCTCAGAGCTCAATTTCAAGGGATTATGAGACACATGCAAATCCAACCACAAAGAGCTATCGACTCACACCAGTCAGAATAACCATCAGCAAAGAAACTACAAACGATCAATGCTGAAGAGGTTGTGGAGCCATGCATACCCTCAGTCTCAAGTGGGACGTAACCTGGTAAGAGCCACTCCTGGGAACAGAATGGAGGTGCCTTTAAAAGGTACACATTCAGCTACTCTACGATCCAGCAGGCCCAGTCCACGGCCTACAGCCTAAGGAGACAGAATTGGAAAGACACAGGCAGGAAATCTGCACTGCAGCAGTATTACCATAGCCAAGACATGGAAGCAACCAAAAGTCCATCAACAGATGAGTGGACAAAGAAGAACTGCTACGTGTAGAGATGGAATATTAGCTTGGGGAAGAAAATGAATCAATGCCACTCGTAGCACCACAGATGAGTCTAGAGGTGATCACGCAGCTTGCAGTAAGCGAGAAAGCGAAAGACACCTAACGTATGATACCACTTATAGGGGTTACCTAAAAATCGATACCAGTGAAGATATTTCCACAGAGACATCCAATCACAGATTCATTAAGCAAACTTATGGTTCACCAGATGGAAAGGTGTGAGGATTGGATACATTAGGACATTGGGGTTAACAGAGATACACAAACACATGTGAAATACAAAGTCGCCACGGACCTACGGCATACCAAGAGGAGACTACTCAACATTGTGTCATAAGCTACATGGGAGAAGGACCCGAAGAAGAACAGATATATGTATACGTGTGAAACAACCACATCTTGCACACCTAGAACAAGCAAAACATCGTAATCAAATCTGCTCTGATACAAAATAAAAATTAAATTTAAAAAACGAACAGCAAGTAATGAGACATAAACGTAAGGGGCTTTTTCCTGGCGCACTCCATTCTAATTTACAATTTACAACGCCACTTCCATTATGGCTCTGTTGCCCTAGTAACCAGATTTGGTAAGGAGAAGTGCTGCCGCCTTCTGGCCGTTTCCCACAACAGCGCTAATGGTCACTTAATATTCAAAATAATTGCAGGCCAGTAAATGACACCTGCCATCAAAAAAAAAAAAAAAAAAAAAATCCTGGGGTCGTAAATCGACCAGAAAATTCAAAAGACGTCAACATTTCAAGAGGCATGTTTTACGCCCATTCTGTCTTCTTTGTTCCTTTAAAATAAAAGGGGATTTAAAAATGCTCAACATCAGCAATTAATAAAGCCATGCAAATCCAATCTACAGAAATGCTCACCTCACAGCCGTCAGAATGCTCTTCAGCAAAACGTCTACAAAGAATAAATGCTGAAGGGGTTTCAGGAAACTGTGTACCCACTAGCTGCTGGGGGGATGTAAACTGGTAACAGCCGGCAGGGAGAACATAATGGAGGTGCGTTTAAGGGTAAAAACTGAGCTACCATGTGATCTGGTAGGTCCTCTGACGCGCCTATCACCTGAGCAGAGCAGAATGGAAGAGACACAGGCTGGCAATCCTGCACGGCAGAAACATTTAATATAGCCAAGACTTGGAAGAAACCAAAATGTCCAGCAACAGAAAAATGCACAAAGAGGAAGTGGTCCATGTCAACAGTGGAATATTAGCCACGGAAAACAATGAAACAGTGCCGTTTGCACCACCATATAAGGACCTAGAGATAACCACCCCACTTGAAGTAAGAAAGAAACTGAAAGACAGATATCCTATGACATCACTTATAGGTGTTACCTAAAAATTGATACTCATGAACTTATTTCCAAGAGAAGGAAGAGCATGGATTAAGAAAACAAAATTACGTTTAGCCGAATGGAAAGGTGAAAGGAATGTATGAATTATGATATGGGGGTTAACAGACATGTACTAATACAGATGAAATATATAACCACAAAATACCTATGGAACGCCAAGAGGTCTACTCAACACTCTATAATAACCTACACGGGAAAGGATCCAAAGAGGAATAGACGGATACGTTGATATGATGAACCAGATTCTGTACGCTTAGGAGAAAGTGCATTTTTTTTTTTATCAAATTTGCTCTGATACCTAAAAAAAATTTAATTTAAAAAACAAGAAGTAGGAGGTATAAGCTCTTGGGGGTTTGCCCTGGCACATTCCCCTCTAACCTGCAGGCTACTAACACGATTTCCCGGAAAGCGCTGTCGCCCAGGAACCCAGAGCTGCAAAGGTAGAAATGCTGCCGCCTTGTGGCCCTTTCCCGGAAGAGCGGCTTTAAGCCCGCAGCTAATGGTCACTTAATAGTCACAAGGACTCAGGGCCGTAAAGGACACCTGCCCTAAAATATTGTGCTGAGGTAGGGAACGGACAAAAAAATTCAAAACAGGGGCTTCCCTGGTGGCGCAGTGGTTGAGAGTCCGCCTGCCGACGCAGGGGACACGGGTTCGTGCCCCGGTCCGGGAAGATCCCACATGCCGCGGAGTGGCTGGGCCCGTGAGCCATGGCCGCTGAGCCTGCGCGCCCAGAGCCTGTGCTCCGCAACGGGAGAGGCCACAACAGTGAGAGGCCCGCGTACCGCAAAACTAAATAGATAGATAGATAACTAAATAAATACATACATACATACATACATACATACATACATACATACATAGAAAGGGAAATGGATAAAAGCTCAACCTCAGGAATTATTAGACTCACGCAGATCTAATCTACAAAAAGTTTGCAACACACACCTGTCGACCGACGATCAGCAAAAATTCTACACACAGTCAATACTGAAGGGGTTTTAGGGAACTGTGTACCCTCTAGCTGCTGGCGAGATGTAAAGTGGTAACAGCCAATAAGAACAGACAGGAGCTGCCTTTAGAAGTAAAACTTGAGGTACCATTCAATCCAGCAGTCACACCACTGGGCCTCTCACCTGAGAAGACCAGAAGCGAGAAGACCCGGGCTGCAACAGCTGCACTGAGGCCTTATTCACAATAGCCAAGACGGTGAAGCTACCAAAATGTCCATCAACAGACGAATGGATGAAGAAGAAATGGTCCGTGTACACAATGGAATATTAACCACGGAAAACAATGAAACACTGCTCTTTGAGGCACCATAGATGAGCTTGGAGATAATCGCAGAACGTGCGGTAAGTCGGAAAGCCAAAGACCTACATCCTATGATATCACTTATAGGCGTTAGGTAATAACTGACACAAATGAACATACTTGCACAGAGAAAGACACTCACAGGCTTACAAAACAACTATGCTTATCTAAAAGGAAAGGTGGGCGGAATGGATAAATTAAGATTAGCGTTACCATACGTATACAAATACATATTGTATACGTATACCAAAAAGACCGACCACGTAGCAAGGGAGGTGTACGGAACACTCTGTAATATTTCACATGGGAAGAGGATCTGTACATGAATAGACGTATACAATGTACAAATGAACCAGACTGTGTACACCTAGGACAAACGATATTCTAATCATTACCCCGATTCAAATGGTTTCAAAAACCAACCAGCAGTAATGCCACATAAACTTATGGGCGTTTCTCCTGGCACATGCCATTCTAATTTACAACCTAGGAACACGACTTCCAGAAAGGCTCTGCTGCCCTAGTACCCAGATTTGGGAACGGAGAAATGCTGCCGCCTTGTGGCCGTTTCCCAAAACAGCAGCTTTAAACCCAGTGCTAATGGTCATTAAATAGTCACCAAACGTGCAGGCCTGTAAATAACACCTGCCCTCCAAAACAATCCTGGGGTCCAACATCGACCAAAAATTCAAAAGAGGGCAACATTCCAAGAAAACGATTTCAAGAGGTATACTGTACCCCCACGTTTTTCTTTTCTTTTCTTTTCTTTTTAAGGAAAAGAAAACAGGCGTGGAAAAATGATGAATTTTAGGAATTTTTAAAGACACGCAAACCCAAATTACAAACACCTATCCGCTCACAGCACTCGGAATGGCCATTAGCAAAAATGCTGCAAACGATAAATGCTGAAGGGATTGTGGAGAACTGCGTACCCTCGGTTCTAAGGGGGACGTGGTAAGAGCCACTAATGAAGACACAGTGGAGGTGCTCTGAAAAGGGAAACACTGAGCTACTAGTCAATCAGTCACACCCGCTGCTGGGCCTATCACCTGAGAAAATGAGACTCAAAAGGCACAGGCTGGCAATCCTGCACCCCGGCAATACTTACCATAGCCGACACTTGGAAGCAACGAAAATGTCCATCAACAGAGGAGTGCACCAAGAAGAAGTGGTCCATGCACACGATGGAATATTGCTCCACTAGAAAATATGAATTCAAAAAACAAACATGAGTAAGGAGACATAAGCTTTGGGGGGTTTGTCAGGGCACATGGCAGTCTAATTGATATCTGAGGAACACCACTGGCAGGAAGGTCTGTCTCCCTAGGTACCAGAGTGGGCATCGTAGAAATGCTGCCGGCCTCTGGCCGATACCTGCAACAGCAGCTCGGAAATCTGTGCGAATGGTCACTTCATATGCACAAGTACTGCAGGGCTGCAAAGGAAACCTGCCCTCAAAATGTCCTGACGCAGGTAAAGGCCAAAATATTTCAAAATGTGGCACATATTTCAAGAAAACAATTTGAAGACGTAAGCTGTCATGACAGTTTGAAAAATAAAAGGACATGCCTCAGAGCTCAATTTCAAGGGATTATGAGACACATGCAAATCCAACCACAAAGAGCTATCGACTCACACCAGTCAGAATAACCATCAGCAAAGAAACTACAAACGATCAATGCTGAAGAGGTTGTGGAGCCATGCATACCCTCAGTCTCAAGTGGGACGTAACCTGGTAAGAGCCACTCCTGGGAACAGAATGGAGGTGCCTTTAAAAGGTACACATTCAGCTACTCTACGATCCAGCAGGCCCAGTCCACGGCCTACAGCCTAAGGAGACAGAATTGGAAAGACACAGGCAGGAAATCTGCACTGCAGCAGTATTACCATAGCCAAGACATGGAAGCAACCAAAAGTCCATCAACAGATGAGTGGACAAAGAAGAACTGCTACGTGTAGAGATGGAATATTAGCTTGGGGAAGAAAATGAATCAATGCCACTCGTAGCACCACAGATGAGTCTAGAGGTGATCACGCAGCTTGCAGTAAGCGAGAAAGCGAAAGACACCTAACGTATGATACCACTTATAGGGGTTACCTAAAAATCGATACCAGTGAAGATATTTCCACAGAGACATCCAATCACAGATTCATTAAGCAAACTTATGGTTCACCAGATGGAAAGGTGTGAGGATTGGATACATTAGGACATTGGGGTTAACAGAGATACACAAACACATGTGAAATACAAAGTCGCCACGGACCTACGGCATACCAAGAGGAGACTACTCAACATTGTGTCATAAGCTACATGGGAGAAGGACCCGAAGAAGAACAGATATATGTATACGTGTGAAACAACCACATCTTGCACACCTAGAACAAGCAAAACATCGTAATCAAATCTGCTCTGATACAAAATAAAAATTAAATTTAAAAAACGAACAGCAAGTAATGAGACATAAACGTAAGGGGCTTTTTCCTGGCGCACTCCATTCTAATTTACAATTTACAACGCCACTTCCATTATGGCTCTGTTGCCCTAGTAACCAGATTTGGTAAGGAGAAGTGCTGCCGCCTTCTGGCCGTTTCCCACAACAGCGCTAATGGTCACTTAATATTCAAAATAATTGCAGGCCAGTAAATGACACCTGCCATCAAAAAAAAAAAAAAAAAAAAAATCCTGGGGTCGTAAATCGACCAGAAAATTCAAAAGACGTCAACATTTCAAGAGGCATGTTTTACGCCCATTCTGTCTTCTTTGTTCCTTTAAAATAAAAGGGGATTTAAAAATGCTCAACATCAGCAATTAATAAAGCCATGCAAATCCAATCTACAGAAATGCTCACCTCACAGCCGTCAGAATGCTCTTCAGCAAAACGTCTACAAAGAATAAATGCTGAAGGGGTTTCAGGAAACTGTGTACCCACTAGCTGCTGGGGGGATGTAAACTGGTAACAGCCGGCAGGGAGAACATAATGGAGGTGCGTTTAAGGGTAAAAACTGAGCTACCATGTGATCTGGTAGGTCCTCTGACGCGCCTATCACCTGAGCAGAGCAGAATGGAAGAGACACAGGCTGGCAATCCTGCACGGCAGAAACATTTAATATAGCCAAGACTTGGAAGAAACCAAAATGTCCAGCAACAGAAAAATGCACAAAGAGGAAGTGGTCCATGTCAACAGTGGAATATTAGCCACGGAAAACAATGAAACAGTGCCGTTTGCACCACCATATAAGGACCTAGAGATAACCACCCCACTTGAAGTAAGAAAGAAACTGAAAGACAGATATCCTATGACATCACTTATAGGTGTTACCTAAAAATTGATACTCATGAACTTATTTCCAAGAGAAGGAAGAGCATGGATTAAGAAAACAAAATTACGTTTAGCCGAATGGAAAGGTGAAAGGAATGTATGAATTATGATATGGGGGTTAACAGACATGTACTAATACAGATGAAATATATAACCACAAAATACCTATGGAACGCCAAGAGGTCTACTCAACACTCTATAATAACCTACACGGGAAAGGATCCAAAGAGGAATAGACGGATACGTTGATATGATGAACCAGATTCTGTACGCTTAGGAGAAAGTGCATTTTTTTTTTTATCAAATTTGCTCTGATACCTAAAAAAAATTTAATTTAAAAAACAAGAAGTAGGAGGTATAAGCTCTTGGGGGTTTGCCCTGGCACATTCCCCTCTAACCTGCAGGCTACTAACACGATTTCCCGGAAAGCGCTGTCGCCCAGGAACCCAGAGCTGCAAAGGTAGAAATGCTGCCGCCTTGTGGCCCTTTCCCGGAAGAGCGGCTTTAAGCCCGCAGCTAATGGTCACTTAATAGTCACAAGGACTCAGGGCCGTAAAGGACACCTGCCCTAAAATATTGTGCTGAGGTAGGGAACGGACAAAAAAATTCAAAACAGGGGCTTCCCTGGTGGCGCAGTGGTTGAGAGTCCGCCTGCCGACGCAGGGGACACGGGTTCGTGCCCCGGTCCGGGAAGATCCCACATGCCGCGGAGTGGCTGGGCCCGTGAGCCATGGCCGCTGAGCCTGCGCGCCCAGAGCCTGTGCTCCGCAACGGGAGAGGCCACAACAGTGAGAGGCCCGCGTACCGCAAAACTAAATAGATAGATAGATAACTAAATAAATACATACATACATACATACATACATACATACATACATACATAGAAAGGGAAATGGATAAAAGCTCAACCTCAGGAATTATTAGACTCACGCAGATCTAATCTACAAAAAGTTTGCAACACACACCTGTCGACCGACGATCAGCAAAAATTCTACACACAGTCAATACTGAAGGGGTTTTAGGGAACTGTGTACCCTCTAGCTGCTGGCGAGATGTAAAGTGGTAACAGCCAATAAGAACAGACAGGAGCTGCCTTTAGAAGTAAAACTTGAGGTACCATTCAATCCAGCAGTCACACCACTGGGCCTCTCACCTGAGAAGACCAGAAGCGAGAAGACCCGGGCTGCAACAGCTGCACTGAGGCCTTATTCACAATAGCCAAGACGGTGAAGCTACCAAAATGTCCATCAACAGACGAATGGATGAAGAAGAAATGGTCCGTGTACACAATGGAATATTAACCACGGAAAACAATGAAACACTGCTCTTTGAGGCACCATAGATGAGCTTGGAGATAATCGCAGAACGTGCGGTAAGTCGGAAAGCCAAAGACCTACATCCTATGATATCACTTATAGGCGTTAGGTAATAACTGACACAAATGAACATACTTGCACAGAGAAAGACACTCACAGGCTTACAAAACAACTATGCTTATCTAAAAGGAAAGGTGGGCGGAATGGATAAATTAAGATTAGCGTTACCATACGTATACAAATACATATTGTATACGTATACCAAAAAGACCGACCACGTAGCAAGGGAGGTGTACGGAACACTCTGTAATATTTCACATGGGAAGAGGATCTGTACATGAATAGACGTATACAATGTACAAATGAACCAGACTGTGTACACCTAGGACAAACGATATTCTAATCATTACCCCGATTCAAATGGTTTCAAAAACCAACCAGCAGTAATGCCACATAAACTTATGGGCGTTTCTCCTGGCACATGCCATTCTAATTTACAACCTAGGAACACGACTTCCAGAAAGGCTCTGCTGCCCTAGTACCCAGATTTGGGAACGGAGAAATGCTGCCGCCTTGTGGCCGTTTCCCAAAACAGCAGCTTTAAACCCAGTGCTAATGGTCATTAAATAGTCACCAAACGTGCAGGCCTGTAAATAACACCTGCCCTCCAAAACAATCCTGGGGTCCAACATCGACCAAAAATTCAAAAGAGGGCAACATTCCAAGAAAACGATTTCAAGAGGTATACTGTACCCCCACGTTTTTCTTTTCTTTTCTTTTCTTTTTAAGGAAAAGAAAACAGGCGTGGAAAAATGATGAATTTTAGGAATTTTTAAAGACACGCAAACCCAAATTACAAACACCTATCCGCTCACAGCACTCGGAATGGCCATTAGCAAAAATGCTGCAAACGATAAATGCTGAAGGGATTGTGGAGAACTGCGTACCCTCGGTTCTAAGGGGGACGTGGTAAGAGCCACTAATGAAGACACAGTGGAGGTGCTCTGAAAAGGGAAACACTGAGCTACTAGTCAATCAGTCACACCCGCTGCTGGGCCTATCACCTGAGAAAATGAGACTCAAAAGGCACAGGCTGGCAATCCTGCACCCCGGCAATACTTACCATAGCCGACACTTGGAAGCAACGAAAATGTCCATCAACAGAGGAGTGCACCAAGAAGAAGTGGTCCATGCACACGATGGAATATTGCTCCACTAGAAAATATGAATTCAAAAAACAAACATGAGTAAGGAGCCATAAGCTTTGGGGGGTTTGTCAGGGCACATGGCAGTCTAATTGATATCTGAGGAACACCACTGGCAGGAAGGTCTGTCTCCCTAGGTACCAGAGTGGGCATCGTAGAAATGCTGCCGGCCTCTGGCCGATACCTGCAACAGCAGCTCGGAAATCTGTGCGAATGGTCACTTCATATGCACAAGTACTGCAGGGCTGCAAAGGAAACCTGCCCTCAAAATGTCCTGACGCAGGTAAAGGCCAAAATATTTCAAAATGTGGCACATATTTCAAGAAAACAATTTGAAGACGTAAGCTGTCATGACAGTTTGAAAAATAAAAGGACATGCCTCAGAGCTCAATTTCAAGGGATTATGAGACACATGCAAATCCAACCACAAAGAGCTATCGACTCACACCAGTCAGAATAACCATCAGCAAAGAAACTACAAACGATCAATGCTGAAGAGGTTGTGGAGCCATGCATACCCTCAGTCTCAAGTGGGACGTAACCTGGTAAGAGCCACTCCTGGGAACAGAATGGAGGTGCCTTTAAAAGGTACACATTCAGCTACTCTACGATCCAGCAGGCCCACTCCACGGCCTACAGCCTAAGGAGACAGAATTGGAAAGACACAGGCAGGAAATCTGCACTGCAGCAGTATTACCATAGCCAAGACATGGAAGCAACCAAAAGTCCATCAACAGATGAGTGGACAAAGAAGAACTGCTACGTGTAGAGATGGAATATTAGCTTGGGGAAGAAAATGAATCAATGCCACTCGTAGCACCACAGATGAGTCTAGAGGTGATCACGCAGCTTGCAGTAAGCGAGAAAGCGAAAGACACCTAACGTATGATACCACTTATAGGGGTTACCTAAAAATCGATACCAGTGAAGATATTTCCACAGAGACATCCAATCACAGATTCATTAAGCAAACTTATGGTTCACCAGATGGAAAGGTGTGAGGATTGGATACATTAGGACATTGGGGTTAACAGAGATACACAAACACATGTGAAATACAAAGTCGCCACGGACCTACGGCATACCAAGAGGAGACTACTCAACATTGTGTCATAAGCTACATGGGAGAAGGACCCGAAGAAGAACAGATATATGTATACGTGTGAAACAACCACATCTTGCACACCTAGAACAAGCAAAACATCGTAATCAAATCTGCTCTGATACAAAATAAAAATTAAATTTAAAAAACGAACAGCAAGTAATGAGACATAAACGTAAGGGGCTTTTTCCTGGCGCACTCCATTCTAATTTACAATTTACAACGCCACTTCCATTATGGCTCTGTTGCCCTAGTAACCAGATTTGGTAAGGAGAAGTGCTGCCGCCTTCTGGCCGTTTCCCACAACAGCGCTAATGGTCACTTAATATTCAAAATAATTGCAGGCCAGTAAATGACACCTGCCATCAAAAAAAAAAAAAAAAAAAAATCCTGGGGTCGTAAATCGACCAGAAAATTCAAAAGACGTCAACATTTCAAGAGGCATGTTTTACGCCCATTCTGTCTTCTTTGTTCCTTTAAAATAAAAGGGGATTTAAAAATGCTCAACATCAGCAATTAATAAAGCCATGCAAATCCAATCTACAGAAATGCTCACCTCACAGCCGTCAGAATGCTCTTCAGCAAAACGTCTACAAAGAATAAATGCTGAAGGGGTTTCAGGAAACTGTGTACCCACTAGCTGCTGGGGGGATGTAAACTGGTAACAGCCGGCAGGGAGAACATAATGGAGGTGCGTTTAAGGGTAAAAACTGAGCTACCATGTGATCTGGTAGGTCCTTTGACGCGCCTATCACCTGAGCAGAGCAGAATGGAAGAGACACAGGCTGGCAATCCTGCACGGCAGAAACATTTAATATAGCCAAGACTTGGAAGAAACCAAAATGTCCAGCAACAGAAAAATGCACAAAGAGGAAGTGGTCCATGTCAACAGTGGAATATTAGCCACGGAAAACAATGAAACAGTGCCGTTTGCACCACCATATAAGGACCTAGAGATAACCACCCCACTTGAAGTAAGAAAGAAACTGAAAGACAGATATCCTATGACATCACTTATAGGTGTTACCTAAAAATTGATACTCATGAACTTATTTCCAAGAGAAGGAAGAGCATGGATTAAGAAAACAAAATTACGTTTAGCCGAATGGAAAGGTGAAAGGAATGTATGAATTATGATATGGGGGTTAACAGACATGTACTAATACAGATGAAATATATAACCACAAAATACCTATGGAACGCCAAGAGGTCTACTCAACACTCTATAATAACCTACACGGGAAAGGATCCAAAGAGGAATAGACGGATACGTTGATATGATGAACCAGATTCTGTACGCTTAGGAGAAAGTGCATTTTTTTTTTTATCAAATTTGCTCTGATACCTAAAAAAAATTTAATTTAAAAAACAAGAAGTAGGAGGTATAAGCTCTTGGGGGTTTGCCCTGGCACATTCCCCTCTAACCTGCAGGCTACTAACACGATTTCCCGGAAAGCGCTGTCGCCCAGGAACCCAGAGCTGCAAAGGTAGAAATGCTGCCGCCTTGTGGCCCTTTCCCGGAAGAGCGGCTTTAAGCCCGCAGCTAATGGTCACTTAATAGTCACAAGGACTCAGGGCCGTAAAGGACACCTGCCCTAAAATATTGTGCTGAGGTAGGGAACGGACAAAAAAATTCAAAACAGGGGCTTCCCTGGTGGCGCAGTGGTTGAGAGTCCGCCTGCCGACGCAGGGGACACGGGTTCGTGCCCCGGTCCGGGAAGATCCCACATGCCGCGGAGTGGCTGGGCCCGTGAGCCATGGCCGCTGAGCCTGCGCGCCCAGAGCCTGTGCTCCGCAACGGGAGAGGCCACAACAGTGAGAGGCCCGCGTACCGCAAAACTAAATAGATAGATAGATAACTAAATAAATAAATACATACATACATACATACATACATATATACATACATAGAAAGGGAAATGGATAAAAGCTCAACCTCAGGAATTATTAGACTCACGCAGATCTAATCTACAAAAAGTTTGCAACACACACCTGTCGACCGACGATCAGCAAAAATTCTACACACAGTCAATACTGAAGGGGTTTTAGGGAACTGTGTACCCTCTAGCTGCTGGCGAGATGTAAAGTGGTAACAGCCAATAAGAACAGACAGGAGCTGCCTTTAGAAGTAAAACTTGAGGTACCATTCAATCCAGCAGTCACACCACTGGGCCTCTCACCTGAGAAGACCAGAAGCGAGAAGACCCGGGCTGCAACAGCTGCACTGAGGCCTTATTCACAATAGCCAAGACGGTGAAGCTACCAAAATGTCCATCAACAGACGAATGGATGAAGAAGAAATGGTCCGTGTACACAATGGAATATTAACCACGGAAAACAATGAAACACTGCTCTTTGAGGCACCATAGATGAGCTTGGAGATAATCGCAGAACGTGCGGTAAGTCGGAAAGCCAAAGACCTACATCCTATGATATCACTTATAGGCGTTAGGTAATAACTGACACAAATGAACATACTTGCACAGAGAAAGACACTCACAGGCTTACAAAACAACTATGCTTATCTAAAAGGAAAGGTGGGCGGAATGGATAAATTAAGATTAGCGTTACCATACGTATACAAATACATATTGTATACGTATACCAAAAAGACCGACCACGTAGCAAGGGAGGTGTACGGAACACTCTGTAATATTTCACATGGGAAGAGGATCTGTACATGAATAGACGTATACAATGTACAAATGAACCAGACTGTGTACACCTAGGACAAACGATATTCTAATCATTACCCCGATTCAAATGGTTTCAAAAACCAACCAGCAGTAATGCCACATAAACTTATGGGCGTTTCTCCTGGCACATGCCATTCTAATTTACAACCTAGGAACACGACTTCCAGAAAGGCTCTGCTGCCCTAGTACCCAGATTTGGGAACGGAGAAATGCTGCCGCCTTGTGGCCGTTTCCCAAAACAGCAGCTTTAAACCCAGTGCTAATGGTCATTAAATAGTCACCAAACGTGCAGGCCTGTAAATAACACCTGCCCTCCAAAACAATCCTGGGGTCCCACATCGACCAAAAATTCAAAAGAGGGCAACATTCCAAGAAAACGATTTCAAGAGGTATACTGTACCCCCACGTTTTTCTTTTCTTTTCTTTTCTTTTTAAGGAAAAGAAAACAGGCGTGGAAAAATGATGAATTTTAGGAATTTTTAAAGACACGCAAACCCAAATTACAAACACCTATCCGCTCACAGCACTCGGAATGGCCATTAGCAAAAATGCTGCAAACGATAAATGCTGAAGGGATTGTGGAGAACTGCGTACCCTCGGTTCTAAGGGGGACGTGGTAAGAGCCACTAATGAAGACACAGTGGAGGTGCTCTGAAAAGGGAAACACTGAGCTACTAGTCAATCAGTCACACCCGCTGCTGGGCCTATCACCTGAGAAAATGAGACTCAAAAGGCACAGGCTGGCAATCCTGCACCCCGGCAATACTTACCATAGCCGACACTTGGAAGCAACGAAAATGTCCATCAACAGAGGAGTGCACCAAGAAGAAGTGGTCCATGCACACGATGGAATATTGCTCCACTAGAAAATATGAATTCAAAAAACAAACATGAGTAAGGAGACATAAGCTTTGGGGGGTTTGTCAGGGCACATGGCAGTCTAATTGATATCTGAGGAACACCACTGGCAGGAAGGTCTGTCTCCCTAGGTACCAGAGTGGGCATCGTAGAAATGCTGCCGGCCTCTGGCCGATACCTGCAACAGCAGCTCGGAAATCTGTGCGAATGGTCACTTCATATGCACAAGTACTGCAGGGCTGCAAAGGAAACCTGCCCTCAAAATGTCCTGACGCAGGTAAAGGCCAAAATATTTCAAAATGTGGCACATATTTCAAGAAAACAATTTGAAGACGTAAGCTGTCATGACAGTTTGAAAAATAAAAGGACATGCCTCAGAGCTCAATTTCAAGGGATTATGAGACACATGCAAATCCAACCACAAAGAGCTATCGACTCACACCAGTCAGAATAACCATCAGCAAAGAAACTACAAACGATCAATGCTGAAGAGGTTGTGGAGCCATGCATACCCTCAGTCTCAAGTGGGACGTAACCTGGTAAGAGCCACTCCTGGGAACAGAATGGAGGTGCCTTTAAAAGGTACACATTCAGCTACTCTACGATCCAGCAGGCCCACTCCACGGCCTACAGCCTAAGGAGACAGAATTGGAAAGACACAGGCAGGAAATCTGCACTGCAGCAGTATTACCATAGCCAAGACATGGAAGCAACCAAAAGTCCATCAACAGATGAGTGGACAAAGAAGAACTGCTACGTGTAGAGATGGAATATTAGCTTGGGGAAGAAAATGAATCAATGCCACTCGTAGCACCACAGATGAGTCTAGAGGTGATCACGCAGCTTGCAGTAAGCGAGAAAGCGAAAGACACCTAACGTATGATACCACTTATAGGGGTTACCTAAAAATCGATACCAGTGAAGATATTTCCACAGAGACATCCAATCACAGATTCATTAAGCAAACTTATGGTTCACCAGATGGAAAGGTGTGAGGATTGGATACATTAGGACATTGGGGTTAACAGAGATACACAAACACATGTGAAATACAAAGTCGCCACGGACCTACGGCATACCAAGAGGAGACTACTCAACATTGTGTCATAAGCTACATGGGAGAAGGACCCGAAGAAGAACAGATATATGTATACGTGTGAAACAACCACATCTTGCACACCTAGAACAAGCA
The DNA here is from genome assembly GCF_039906515.1 of Pseudorca crassidens. Lineage (NCBI taxonomy): Eukaryota > Metazoa > Chordata > Mammalia > Artiodactyla > Delphinidae > Pseudorca > Pseudorca crassidens. The sequence goes on along the minus strand of NC_090317.1, from coordinate 123,329,064 downwards.
AAACATCGTAATCAAATCTGCTCTGATACAAAATAAAAATTAAATTTAAAAAACGAACAGCAAGTAATGAGACATAAACGTAAGGGGCTTTTTCCTGGCGCACTCCATTCTAATTTACAATTTACAACGCCACTTCCATTATGGCTCTGTTGCCCTAGTAACCAGATTTGGTAAGGAGAAGTGCTGCCGCCTTCTGGCCGTTTCCCACAACAGCGCTAATGGTCACTTAATATTCAAAATAATTGCAGGCCAGTAAATGACACCTGCCATCAAAAAAAAAAAAAAAAAAAAAATCCTGGGGTCGTAAATCGACCAGAAAATTCAAAAGACGTCAACATTTCAAGAGGCATGTTTTACGCCCATTCTGTCTTCTTTGTTCCTTTAAAATAAAAGGGGATTTAAAAATGCTCAACATCAGCAATTAATAAAGCCATGCAAATCCAATCTACAGAAATGCTCACCTCACAGCCGTCAGAATGCTCTTCAGCAAAACGTCTACAAAGAATAAATGCTGAAGGGGTTTCAGGAAACTGTGTACCCACTAGCTGCTGGGGGGATGTAAACTGGTAACAGCCGGCAGGGAGAACATAATGGAGGTGCGTTTAAGGGTAAAAACTGAGCTACCATGTGATCTGGTAGGTCCTTTGACGCGCCTATCACCTGAGCAGAGCAGAATGGAAGAGACACAGGCTGGCAATCCTGCACGGCAGAAACATTTAATATAGCCAAGACTTGGAAGAAACCAAAATGTCCAGCAACAGAAAAATGCACAAAGAGGAAGTGGTCCATGTCAACAGTGGAATATTAGCCACGGAAAACAATGAAACAGTGCCGTTTGCACCACCATATAAGGACCTAGAGATAACCACCCCACTTGAAGTAAGAAAGAAACTGAAAGACAGATATCCTATGACATCACTTATAGGTGTTACCTAAAAATTGATACTCATGAACTTATTTCCAAGAGAAGGAAGAGCATGGATTAAGAAAACAAAATTACGTTTAGCCGAATGGAAAAGTGAAAGGAATGTATGAATTATGATATGGGGGTTAACAGACATGTACTAATACAGATGAAATATATAACCACAAAATACCTATGGAACGCCAAGAGGTCTACTCAACACTCTATAATAACCTACACGGGAAAGGATCCAAAGAGGAATAGACGGATACGTTGATATGATGAACCAGATTCTGTACGCTTAGGAGAAAGTGCATTTTTTTTTCTATCAAATTTGCTCTGATACCTAAAAAAAATTTAATTTAAAAAACAAGAAGTAGGAGGTATAAGCTCTTGGGGGTTTGCCCTGGCACATTCCCCTCTAACCTGCAGGCTACTAACACGATTTCCCGGAAAGCGCTGTCGCCCAGGAACCCAGAGCTGCAAAGGTAGAAATGCTGCCGCCTTGTGGCCCTTTCCCGGAAGAGCGGCTTTAAGCCCGCAGCTAATGGTCACTTAATAGTCACAAGGACTCAGGGCCGTAAAGGACACCTGCCCTAAAATATTGTGCTGAGGTAGGGAACGGACAAAAAAATTCAAAACAGGGGCTTCCCTGGTGGCGCAGTGGTTGAGAGTCCGCCTGCCGACGCAGGGGACACGGGTTCGTGCCCCGGTCCGGGAAGATCCCACATGCCGCGGAGTGGCTGGGCCCGTGAGCCATGGCCGCTGAGCCTGCGCGCCCAGAGCCTGTGCTCCGCAACGGGAGAGGCCACAACAGTGAGAGGCCCGCGTACCGCAAAACTAAATAGATAGATAGATAACTAAATAAATAAATACATACATACATACATACATACATAGAAAGGGAAATGGATAAAAGCTCAACCTCAGGAATTATTAGACTCACGCAGATCTAATCTACAAAAAGTTTGCAACACACACCTGTCGACCGACGATCAGCAAAAATTCTACACACAGTCAATACTGAAGGGGTTTTAGGGAACTGTGTACCCTCTAGCTGCTGGCGAGATGTAAAGTGGTAACAGCCAATAAGAACAGACAGGAGCTGCCTTTAGAAGTAAAACTTGAGGTACCATTCAATCCAGCAGTCACACCACTGGGCCTCTCACCTGAGAAGACCAGAAGCGAGAAGACCCGGGCTGCAACAGCTGCACTGAGGCCTTATTCACAATAGCCAAGACGGTGAAGCTACCAAAATGTCCATCAACAGACGAATGGATGAAGAAGAAATGGTCCGTGTACACAATGGAATATTAACCACGGAAAACAATGAAACACTGCTCTTTGAGGCACCATAGATGAGCTTGGAGATAATCGCAGAACGTGCGGTAAGTCGGAAAGCCAAAGACCTACATCCTATGATATCACTTATAGGCGTTAGGTAATAACTGACACAAATGAACATACTTGCACAGAGAAAGACACTCACAGGCTTACAAAACAACTATGCTTATCTAAAAGGAAAGGTGGGCGGAATGGATAAATTAAGATTAGCGTTACCATACGTATACAAATACATATTGTATACGTATACCAAAAAGACCGACCACGTAGCAAGGGAGGTGTACGGAACACTCTGTAATATTTCACATGGGAAGAGGATCTGTACATGAATAGACGTATACAATGTACAAATGAACCAGACTGTGTACACCTAGGACAAACGATATTCTAATCATTACCCCGATTCAAATGGTTTCAAAAACCAACCAGCAGTAATGCCACATAAACTTATGGGCGTTTCTCCTGGCACATGCCATTCTAATTTACAACCTAGGAACACGACTTCCAGAAAGGCTCTGCTGCCCTAGTACCCAGATTTGGGAACGGAGAAATGCTGCCGCCTTGTGGCCGTTTCCCAAAACAGCAGCTTTAAACCCAGTGCTAATGGTCATTAAATAGTCACCAAACGTGCAGGCCTGTAAATAACACCTGCCCTCCAAAACAATCCTGGGGTCCCACATCGACCAAAAATTCAAAAGAGGGCAACATTCCAAGAAAACGATTTCAAGAGGTATACTGTACCCCCACGTTTTTCTTTTCTTTTCTTTTCTTTTTAAGGAAAAGAAAACAGGCGTGGAAAAATGATGAATTTTAGGAATTTTTAAAGACACGCAAACCCAAATTACAAACACCTATCCGCTCACAGCACTCGGAATGGCCATTAGCAAAAATGCTGCAAACGATAAATGCTGAAGGGATTGTGGAGAACTGCGTACCCTCGGTTCTAAGGGGGACGTGGTAAGAGCCACTAATGAAGACACAGTGGAGGTGCTCTGAAAAGGGAAACACTGAGCTACTAGTCAATCAGTCACACCCGCTGCTGGGCCTATCACCTGAGAAAATGAGACTCAAAAGGCACAGGCTGGCAATCCTGCACCCCGGCAATACTTACCATAGCCGACACTTGGAAGCAACGAAAATGTCCATCAACAGAGGAGTGCACCAAGAAGAAGTGGTCCATGCACACGATGGAATATTGCTCCACTAGAAAATATGAATTCAAAAAACAAACATGAGTAAGGAGACATAAGCTTTGGGGGGTTTGTCAGGGCACATGGCAGTCTAATTGATATCTGAGGAACACCACTGGCAGGAAGGTCTGTCTCCCTAGGTACCAGAGTGGGCATCGTAGAAATGCTGCCGGCCTCTGGCCGATACCTGCAACAGCAGCTCGGAAATCTGTGCGAATGGTCACTTCATATGCACAAGTACTGCAGGGCTGCAAAGGAAACCTGCCCTCAAAATGTCCTGACGCAGGTAAAGGCCAAAATATTTCAAAATGTGGCACATATTTCAAGAAAACAATTTGAAGACGTAAGCTGTCATGACAGTTTGAAAAATAAAAGGACATGCCTCAGAGCTCAATTTCAAGGGATTATGAGACACATGCAAATCCAACCACAAAGAGCTATCGACTCACACCAGTCAGAATAACCATCAGCAAAGAAACTACAAACGATCAATGCTGAAGAGGTTGTGGAGCCATGCATACCCTCAGTCTCAAGTGGGACGTAACCTGGTAAGAGCCACTCCTGGGAACAGAATGGAGGTGCCTTTAAAAGGTACACATTCAGCTACTCTACGATCCAGCAGGCCCAGTCCACGGCCTACAGCCTAAGGAGACAGAATTGGAAAGACACAGGCAGGAAATCTGCACTGCAGCAGTATTACCATAGCCAAGACATGGAAGCAACCAAAAGTCCATCAACAGATGAGTGGACAAAGAAGAACTGCTACGTGTAGAGATGGAATATTAGCTTGGGGAAGAAAATGAATCAATGCCACTCGTAGCACCACAGATGAGTCTAGAGGTGATCACGCAGCTTGCAGTAAGCGAGAAAGCGAAAGACACCTAACGTATGATACCACTTATAGGGGTTACCTAAAAATCGATACCAGTGAAGATATTTCCACAGAGACATCCAATCACAGATTCATTAAGCAAACTTATGGTTCACCAGATGGAAAGGTGTGAGGATTGGATACATTAGGACATTGGGGTTAACAGAGATACACAAACACATGTGAAATACAAAGTCGCCACGGACCTACGGCATACCAAGAGGAGACTACTCAACATTGTGTCATAAGCTACATGGGAGAAGGACCCGAAGAAGAACAGATATATGTATACGTGTGAAACAACCACATCTTGCACACCTAGAACAAGCAAAACATCGTAATCAAATCTGCTCTGATACAAAATAAAAATTAAATTTAAAAAACGAACAGCAAGTAATGAGACATAAACGTAAGGGGCTTTTTCCTGGCGCACTCCATTCTAATTTACAATTTACAACGCCACTTCCATTATGGCTCTGTTGCCCTAGTAACCAGATTTGGTAAGGAGAAGTGCTGCCGCCTTCTGGCCGTTTCCCACAACAGCGCTAATGGTCACTTAATATTCAAAATAATTGCAGGCCAGTAAATGACACCTGCCATCAAAAAAAAAAAAAAAAAAAAAATCCTGGGGTCGTAAATCGACCAGAAAATTCAAAAGACGTCAACATTTCAAGAGGCATGTTTTACGCCCATTCTGTCTTCTTTGTTCCTTTAAAATAAAAGGGGATTTAAAAATGCTCAACATCAGCAATTAATAAAGCCATGCAAATCCAATCTACAGAAATGCTCACCTCACAGCCGTCAGAATGCTCTTCAGCAAAACGTCTACAAAGAATAAATGCTGAAGGGGTTTCAGGAAACTGTGTACCCACTAGCTGCTGGGGGGATGTAAACTGGTAACAGCCGGCAGGGAGAACATAATGGAGGTGCGTTTAAGGGTAAAAACTGAGCTACCATGTGATCTGGTAGGTCCTTTGACGCGCCTATCACCTGAGCAGAGCAGAATGGAAGAGACACAGGCTGGCAATCCTGCACGGCAGAAACATTTAATATAGCCAAGACTTGGAAGAAACCAAAATGTCCAGCAACAGAAAAATGCACAAAGAGGAAGTGGTCCATGTCAACAGTGGAATATTAGCCACGGAAAACAATGAAACAGTGCCGTTTGCACCACCATATAAGGACCTAGAGATAACCACCCCACTTGAAGTAAGAACTGAAAGACAGATATCCTATGACATCACTTATAGGTGTTACCTAAAAATTGATACTCATGAACTTATTTCCAAGAGAAGGAAGAGCATGGATTAAGAAAACAAAATTACGTTTAGCCGAATGGAAAAGTGAAAGGAATGTATGAATTATGATATGGGGGTTAACAGACATGTACTAATACAGATGAAATATATAACCACAAAATACCTATGGAACGCCAAGAGGTCTACTCAACACTCTATAATAACCTACACGGGAAAGGATCCAAAGAGGAATAGACGGATACGTTGATATGATGAACCAGATTCTGTACGCTTAGGAGAAAGTGCATTTTTTTTTTTATCAAATTTGCTCTGATACCTAAAAAAAATTTAATTTAAAAAACAAGAAGTAGGAGGTATAAGCTCTTGGGGGTTTGCCCTGGCACATTCCCCTCTAACCTGCAGGCTACTAACACGATTTCCCGGAAAGCGCTGTCGCCCAGGAACCCAGAGCTGCAAAGGTAGAAATGCTGCCGCCTTGTGGCCCTTTCCCGGAAGAGCGGCTTTAAGCCCGCAGCTAATGGTCACTTAATAGTCACAAGGACTCAGGGCCGTAAAGGACACCTGCCCTAAAATATTGTGCTGAGGTAGGGAACGGACAAAAAAATTCAAAACAGGGGCTTCCCTGGTGGCGCAGTGGTTGAGAGTCCGCCTGCCGACGCAGGGGACACGGGTTCGTGCCCCGGTCCGGGAAGATCCCACATGCCGCGGAGTGGCTGGGCCCGTGAGCCATGGCCGCTGAGCCTGCGCGCCCAGAGCCTGTGCTCCGCAACGGGAGAGGCCACAACAGTGAGAGGCCCGCGTACCGCAAAACTAAATAGATAGATAGATAACTAAATAAATAAATACATACATACATACATACATACATACATACATACATAGAAAGGGAAATGGATAAAAGCTCAACCTCAGGAATTATTAGACTCACGCAGATCTAATCTACAAAAAGTTTGCAACACACACCTGTCGACCGACGATCAGCAAAAATTCTACACACAGTCAATACTGAAGGGGTTTTAGGGAACTGTGTACCCTCTAGCTGCTGGCGAGATGTAAAGTGGTAACAGCCAATAAGAACAGACAGGAGCTGCCTTTAGAAGTAAAACTTGAGGTACCATTCAATCCAGCAGTCACACCACTGGGCCTCTCACCTGAGAAGACCAGAAGCGAGAAGACCCGGGCTGCAACAGCTGCACTGAGGCCTTATTCACAATAGCCAAGACGGTGAAGCTACCAAAATGTCCATCAACAGACGAATGGATGAAGAAGAAATGGTCCGTGTACACAATGGAATATTAACCACGGAAAACAATGAAACACTGCTCTTTGAGGCACCATAGATGAGCTTGGAGATAATCGCAGAACGTGCGGTAAGTCGGAAAGCCAAAGACCTACATCCTATGATATCACTTATAGGCGTTAGGTAATAACTGACACAAATGAACATACTTGCACAGAGAAAGACACTCACAGGCTTACAAAACAACTATGCTTATCTAAAAGGAAAGGTGGGCGGAATGGATAAATTAAGATTAGCGTTACCATACGTATACAAATACATATTGTATACGTATACCAAAAAGACCGACCACGTAGCAAGGGAGGTGTACGGAACACTCTGTAATATTTCACATGGGAAGAGGATCTGTACATGAATAGACGTATACAATGTACAAATGAACCAGACTGTGTACACCTAGGACAAACGATATTCTAATCATTACCCCGATTCAAATGGTTTCAAAAACCAACCAGCAGTAATGCCACATAAACTTATGGGCGTTTCTCCTGGCACATGCCATTCTAATTTACAACCTAGGAACACGACTTCCAGAAAGGCTCTGCTGCCCTAGTACCCAGATTTGGGAACGGAGAAATGCTGCCGCCTTGTGGCCGTTTCCCAAAACAGCAGCTTTAAACCCAGTGCTAATGGTCATTAAATAGTCACCAAACGTGCAGGCCTGTAAATAACACCTGCCCTCCAAAACAATCCTGGGGTCCAACATCGACCAAAAATTCAAAAGAGGGCAACATTCCAAGAAAACGATTTCAAGAGGTATACTGTACCCCCACGTTTTTCTTTTCTTTTCTTTTCTTTTTAAGGAAAAGAAAACAGGCGTGCAAAAATGATGAATTTTAGGAATTTTTAAAGACACGCAAACCCAAATTACAAACACCTATCCGCTCACAGCACTCGGAATGGCCATTAGCAAAAATGCTGCAAACGATAAATGCTGAAGGGATTGTGGAGAACTGCGTACCCTCGGTTCTAAGGGGGACGTGGTAAGAGCCACTAATGAAGACACAGTGGAGGTGCTCTGAAAAGGGAAACATTGAGCTACTAGTCAATCAGTCACACCCGCTGCTGGGCCTATCACCTGAGAAAATGAGACTCAAAAGGCACAGGCTGGCAATCCTGCACCCCGGCAATACTTACCATAGCCGACACTTGGAAGCAACGAAAATGTCCATCAACAGAGGAGTGCACCAAGAAGAAGTGGTCCATGCACACGATGGAATATTGCTCCACTAGAAAATATGAATTCAAAAAACAAACATGAGTAAGGAGACATAAGCTTTGGGGGGTTTGTCAGGGCACATGGCAGTCTAATTGATATCTGAGGAACACCACTGGCAGGAAGGTCTGTCTCCCTAGGTACCAGAGTGGGCATCGTAGAAATGCTGCCGGCCTCTGGCCGATACCTGCAACAGCAGCTCGGAAATCTGTGCGAATGGTCACTTCATATGCACAAGTACTGCAGGGCTGCAAAGGAAACCTGCCCTCAAAATGTCCTGACGCAGGTAAAGGCCAAAATATTTCAAAATGTGGCACATATTTCAAGAAAACAATTTGAAGACGTAAGCTGTCATGACAGTTTGAAAAATAAAAGGACATGCCTCAGAGCTCAATTTCAAGGGATTATGAGACACATGCAAATCCAACCACAAAGAGCTATCAACTCACACCAGTCAGAATAACCATCAGCAAAGAAACTACAAACGATCAATGCTGAAGAGGTTGTGGAGCCATGCATACCCTCAGTCTCAAGTGGGACGTAACCTGGTAAGAGCCACTCCTGGGAACAGAATGGAGGTGCCTTTAAAAGGTACACATTCAGCTACTCTACGATCCAGCAGGCCCAGTCCACGGCCTACAGCCTAAGGAGACAGAATTGGAAAGACACAGGCAGGAAATCTGCACTGCAGCAGTACTACCATAGCCAAGGCGTGGAAGCAACCAAAAGTCCATCAACAGATGAGTGGACAAAGAAGAACTGCTACGTGTAGAGATGGAATATTAGCTTGGGGAAGAAAATGAATCAATGCCACTCGTAGCACCACAGATGAGTCTAGAGGTGATCACGCAGCTTGCAGTAAGCGAGAAAGCGAAAGACACCTAACGTATGATACCACTTATAGGGGTTACCTAAAAATCGATACCAGTGAAGATATTTCCACAGAGACATCCAATCACAGATTCATTAAGCAAACTTATGGTTCACCAGATGGAAAGGTGTGAGGATTGGATACATTAGGACATTGGGGTTAACAGAGATACACAAACACATGTGAAATACAAAGTCGCCACGGACCTACGGCATACCAAGAGGAGACTACTCAACATTGTGTCATAAGCTACATGGGAGAAGGACCCGAAGAAGAACAGATATATGTATACGTGTGAAACAACCACATCTTGCACACCTAGAACAAGCAAAACATTGTAATCAAATCTGCTCTGATACAAAATAAAAATTAAATTTAAAAAACGAACAGCAAGTAATGAGACATAAACGTAAGGGGCTTTTTCCTGGCGCACTCCATTCTAATTTACAATTTACAACGCCACTTCCATTATGGCTCTGTTGCCCTAGTAACCAGATTTGGTAAGGAGAAGTGCTGCCGCCTTCTGGCCGTTTCCCACAACAGCGCTAATGGTCACTTAATATTCAAAATAATTGCAGGCCAGTAAATGACACCTGCCATCAAAAAAAAAAAAAAAAAATCCTGGGGTCGTAAATCGACCAGAAAATTCAAAGGACGTCAACATTTCAAGAGGCATGTTTTATGCCCATTCTGTCTTCTTTGTTCCTTTAAAATAAAAGGGGATTTAAAAATGCTCAACATCAGCAATTAATAAAGCCATGCAAATCCAATCTACAGAAATGCTCACCTCACAGCCGTCAGAATGCTCTTCAGCAAAACGTCTACAAAGAATAAATGCTGAAGGGGTTTCAGGAAACTGTGTACCCACTAGCTGCTGGGGGGATGTAAACTGGTAACAGCCGGCAGGGAGAACATAATGGAGGTGCGTTTAAGGGTAAAAACTGAGCTACCATGTGATCTGGTAGGTCCTTTGACGCGCCTATCACCTGAGCAGAGCAGAATGGAAGAGACACAGGCTGGCAATCCTGCACGGCAGAAACATTTAATATAGCCAAGACTTGGAAGAAACCAAAATGTCCAGCAACAGAAAAATGCACAAAGAGGAAGTGGTCCATGTCAACAGTGGAATATTAGCCACGGAAAACAATGAAACAGTGCCGTTTGCACCACCATATAAGGACCTAGAGATAACCACCCCACTTGAAGTAAGAAAGAAACTGAAAGACAGATATCCTATGACATCACTTATAGGTGTTACCTAAAAATTGATACTCATGAACTTATTTCCAAGAGAAGGAAGAGCATGGATTAAGAAAACAAAATTACGTTTAGCCGAATGGAAAGGTGAAAGGAATGTATGAATTATGATATGGGGGTTAACAGACATGTACTAATACAGATGAAATATATAACCACAAAATACCTATGGAACGCCAAGAGGTCTACTCAACACTCTATAATAACCTACACGGGAAAGGATCCAAAGAGGAATAGACGGATACGTTGATATGATGAACCAGATTCTGTACGCTTAGGAGAAAGTGCATTTTTTTTTTATCAAATTTGCTCTGATACCTAAAAAAAATTTAATTTAAAAAACAAGAAGTAGGAGGTATAAGCTCTTGGGGGTTTGCCCTGGCACATTCCCCTCTAACCTGCAGGCTACTAACACGATTTCCCGGAAAGCGCTGTCGCCCAGGAACCCAGAGCTGCAAAGGTAGAAATGCTGCCGCCTTGTGGCCCTTTCCCGGAAGAGCGGCTTTAAGCCCGCAGCTAATGGTCACTTAATAGTCACAAGGACTCAGGGCCGTAAAGGACACCTGCCCTAAAATATTGTGCTGAGGTAGGGAACGGACAAAAAAATTCAAAACAGGGGCTTCCCTGGTGGCGCAGTGGTTGAGAGTCCGCCTGCCGACGCAGGGGACACGGGTTCGTGCCCCGGTCCGGGAAGATCCCACATGCCGCGGAGTGGCTGGGCCCGTGAGCCATGGCCGCTGAGCCTGCGCGCCCAGAGCCTGTGCTCCGCAACGGGAGAGGCCACAACAGTGAGAGGCCCGCGTACCGCAAAACTAAATAGATAGATAGATAACTAAATAAATAAATACATACATACATACATACATACATACATACATAGAAAGGGAAATGGATAAAAGCTCAACCTCAGGAATTATTAGACTCACGCAGATCTAATCTACAAAAAGTTTGCAACACACACCTGTCGACCGACGATCAGCAAAAATTCTACACACAGTCAATACTGAAGGGGTTTTAGGGAACTGTGTACCCTCTAGCTGCTGGCGAGATGTAAAGTGGTAACAGCCAATAAGAACAGACAGGAGCTGCCTTTAGAAGTAAAACTTGAGGTACCATTCAATCCAGCAGTCACACCACTGGGCCTCTCACCTGAGAAGACCAGAAGCGAGAAGACCCGGGCTGCAACAGCTGCACTGAGGCCTTATTCACAATAGCCAAGACGGTGAAGCTACCAAAATGTCCATCAACAGACGAATGGATGAAGAAGAAATGGTCCGTGTACACAATGGAATATTAACCACGGAAAACAATGAAACACTGCTCTTTGAGGCACCATAGATGAGCTTGGAGATAATCGCAGAACGTGCGGTAAGTCGGAAAGCCAAAGACCTACATCCTATGATATCACTTATAGGCGTTAGGTAATAACTGACACAAATGAACATACTTGCACAGAGAAAGACACTCACAGGCTTACAAAACAACTATGCTTATCTAAAAGGAAAGGTGGGCGGAATGGATAAATTAAGATTAGCGTTACCATACGTATACAAATACATATTGTATACGTATACCAAAAAGACCGACCACGTAGCAAGGGAGGTGTACGGAACACTCTGTAATATTTCACATGGGAAGAGGATCTGTACATGAATAGACGTATACAATGTACAAATGAACCAGACTGTGTACACCTAGGACAAACGATATTCTAATCATTACCCCGATTCAAATGGTTTCAAAAACCAACCAGCAGTAATGCCACATAAACTTATGGGCGTTTCTCCTGGCACATGCCATTCTAATTTACAACCTAGGAACACGACTTCCAGAAAGGCTCTGCTGCCCTAGTACCCAGATTTGGGAACGGAGAAATGCTGCCGCCTTGTGGCCGTTTCCCAAAACAGCAGCTTTAAACCCAGTGCTAATGGTCATTAAATAGTCACCAAACGTGCAGGCCTGTAAATAACACCTGCCCTCCAAAACAATCCTGGGGTCCAACATCGACCAAAAATTCAAAAGAGGGCAACATTCCAAGAAAACGATTTCAAGAGGTATACTGTACCCCCACGTTTTTCTTTTCTTTTCTTTTCTTTTTAAGGAAAAGAAAACAGGCGTGGAAAAATGATGAATTTTAGGAATTTTTAAAGACACGCAAACCCAAATTACAAACACCTATCCGCTCACAGCACTCGGAATGGCCATTAGCAAAAATGCTGCAAACGATAAATGCTGAAGGGATTGTGGAGAACTGCGTACCCTCGGTTCTAAGGGGGACGTGGTAAGAGCCACTAATGAAGACACAGTGGAGGTGCTCTGAAAAGGGAAACATTGAGCTACTAGTCAATCAGTCACACCCGCTGCTGGGCCTATCACCTGAGAAAATGAGACTCAAAAGGCACAGGCTGGCAATCCTGCACCCCGGCAATACTTACCATAGCCGACACTTGGAAGCAACGAAAATGTCCATCAACAGAGGAGTGCACCAAGAAGAAGTGGTCCATGCACACGATGGAATATTGCTCCACTAGAAAATATGAATTCAAAAAACAAACATGAGTAAGGAGACATAAGCTTTGGGGGGTTTGTCAGGGCACATGGCAGTCTAATTGATATCTGAGGAACACCACTGGCAGGAAGGTCTGTCTCCCTAGGTACCAGAGTGGGCATCGTAGAAATGCTGCCGGCCTCTGGCCGATACCTGCAACAGCAGCTCGGAAATCTGTGCGAATGGTCACTTCATATGCACAAGTACTGCAGGGCTGCAAAGGAAACCTGCCCTCAAAATGTCCTGACGCAGGTAAAGGCCAAAATATTTCAAAATGTGGCACATATTTCAAGAAAACAATTTGAAGACGTAAGCTGTCATGACAGTTTGAAAAATAAAAGGACATGCCTCAGAGCTCAATTTCAAGGGATTATGAGACACATGCAAATCCAACCACAAAGAGCTATCAACTCACACCAGTCAGAATAACCATCAGCAAAGAAACTACAAACGATCAATGCTGAAGAGGTTGTGGAGCCATGCATACCCTCAGTCTCAAGTGGGACGTAACCTGGTAAGAGCCACTCCTGGGAACAGAATGGAGGTGCCTTTAAAAGGTACACATTCAGCTACTCTACGATCCAGCAGGCCCAGTCCACGGCCTACAGCCTAAGGAGACAGAATTGGAAAGACACAGGCAGGAAATCTGCACTGCAGCAGTACTACCATAGCCAAGGCGTGGAAGCAACCAAAAGTCCATCAACAGATGAGTGGACAAAGAAGAACTGCTACGTGTAGAGATGGAATATTAGCTTGGGGAAGAAAATGAATCAATGCCACTCGTAGCACCACAGATGAGTCTAGAGGTGATCACGCAGCTTGCAGTAAGCGAGAAAGCGAAAGACACCTAACGTATGATACCACTTATAGGGGTTACCTAAAAATCGATACCAGTGAAGATATTTCCACAGAGACATCCAATCACAGATTCATTAAGCAAACTTATGGTTCACCAGATGGAAAGGTGTGAGGATTGGATACATTAGGACATTGGGGTTAACAGAGATACACAAACACATGTGAAATACAAAGTCGCCACGGACCTACGGCATACCAAGAGGAGACTACTCAACATTGTGTCATAAGCTACATGGGAGAAGGACCCGAAGAAGAACAGATATATGTATACGTGTGAAACAACCACATCTTGCACACCTAGAACAAGCAAAACATTGTAATCAAATCTGCTCTGATACAAAATAAAAATTAAATTTAAAAAACGAACAGCAAGTAATGAGACATAAACGTAAGGGGCTTTTTCCTGGCGCACTCCATTCTAATTTACAATTTACAACGCCACTTCCATTATGGCTCTGTTGCCCTAGTAACCAGATTTGGTAAGGAGAAGTGCTGCCGCCTTCTGGCCGTTTCCCACAACAGCGCTAATGGTCACTTAATATTCAAAATAATTGCAGGCCAGTAAATGACACCTGCCATCAAAAAAAAAAAAAAAAAATCCTGGGGTCGTAAATCGACCAGAAAATTCAAAGGACGTCAACATTTCAAGAGGCATGTTTTATGCCCATTCTGTCTTCTTTGTTCCTTTAAAATAAAAGGGGATTTAAAAATGCTCAACATCAGCAATTAATAAAGCCATGCAAATCCAATCTACAGAAATGCTCACCTCACAGCCGTCAGAATGCTCTTCAGCAAAACGTCTACAAAGAATAAATGCTGAAGGGGTTTCAGGAAACTGTGTACCCACTAGCTGCTGGGGGGATGTAAACTGGTAACAGCCGGCAGGGAGAACATAATGGAGGTGCGTTTAAGGGTAAAAACTGAGCTACCATGTGATCTGGTAGGTCCTTTGACGCGCCTATCACCTGAGCAGAGCAGAATGGAAGAGACACAGGCTGGCAATCCTGCACGGCAGAAACATTTAATATAGCCAAGACTTGGAAGAAACCAAAATGTCCAGCAACAGAAAAATGCACAAAGAGGAAGTGGTCCATGTCAACAGTGGAATATTAGCCACGGAAAACAATGAAACAGTGCCGTTTGCACCACCATATAAGGACCTAGAGATAACCACCCCACTTGAAGTAAGAAAGAAACTGAAAGACAGATATCCTATGACATCACTTATAGGTGTTACCTAAAAATTGATACTCATGAACTTATTTCCAAGAGAAGGAAGAGCATGGATTAAGAAAACAAAATTACGTTTAGCCGAATGGAAAGGTGAAAGGAATGTATGAATTATGATATGGGGGTTAACAGACATGTACTAATACAGATGAAATATATAACCACAAAATACCTATGGAACGCCAAGAGGTCTACTCAACACTCTATAATAACCTACACGGGAAAGGATCCAAAGAGGAATAGACGGATACGTTGATATGATGAACCAGATTCTGTACGCTTAGGAGAAAGTGCATTTTTTTTTTATCAAATTTGCTCTGATACCTAAAAAAAATTTAATTTAAAAAACAAGAAGTAGGAGGTATAAGCTCTTGGGGGTTTGCCCTGGCACATTCCCCTCTAACCTGCAGGCTACTAACACGATTTCCCGGAAAGCGCTGTCGCCCAGGAACCCAGAGCTGCAAAGGTAGAAATGCTGCCGCCTTGTGGCCCTTTCCCGGAAGAGCGGCTTTAAGCCCGCAGCTAATGGTCACTTAATAGTCACAAGGACTCAGGGCCGTAAAGGACACCTGCCCTAAAATATTGTGCTGAGGTAGGGAACGGACAAAAAAATTCAAAACAGGGGCTTCCCTGGTGGCGCAGTGGTTGAGAGTCCGCCTGCCGACGCAGGGGACACGGGTTCGTGCCCCGGTCCGGGAAGATCCCACATGCCGCGGAGTGGCTGGGCCCGTGAGCCATGGCCGCTGAGCCTGCGCGCCCAGAGCCTGTGCTCCGCAACGGGAGAGGCCACAACAGTGAGAGGCCCGCGTACCGCAAAACTAAATAGATAGATAGATAACTAAATAAATAAATACATACATACATACATACATACATACATACATACATACATAGAAAGGGAAATGGATAAAAGCTCAACCTCAGGAATTATTAGACTCACGCAGATCTAATCTACAAAAAGTTTGCAACACACACCTGTCGACCGACGATCAGCAAAAATTCTACACACAGTCAATACTGAAGGGGTTTTAGGGAACTGTGTACCCTCTAGCTGCTGGCGAGATGTAAAGTGGTAACAGCCAATAAGAACACACAGGAGCTGCCTTTAGAAGTAAAACTTGAGGTACCATTCAATCCAGCAGTCACACCACTGGGCCTCTCACCTGAGAAGACCAGAAGCGAGAAGACCCGGGCTGCAACAGCTGCACTGAGGCCTTATTCACAATAGCCAAGACGGTGAAGCTACCAAAATGTCCATCAACAGACGAATGGATGAAGAAGAAATGGTCCGTGTACACAATGGAATATTAACCACGGAAAACAATGAAACACTGCTCTTTGAGGCACCATAGATGAGCTTGGAGATAATCGCAGAACGTGCGGTAAGTCGGAAAGCCAAAGACCTACATCCTATGATATCACTTATAGGCGTTAGGTAATAACTGACACAAATGAACATACTTGCACAGAGAAAGACACTCACAGGCTTACAAAACAACTATGCTTATCTAAAAGGAAAGGTGGGCGGAATGGATAAATTAAGATTAGCGTTACCATACGTATACAAATACATATTGTATACGTATACCAAAAAGACCGACCACGTAGCAAGGGAGGTGTACGGAACACTCTGTAATATTTCACATGGGAAGAGGATCTGTACATGAATAGACGTATACAATGTACAAATGAACCAGACTGTGTACACCTAGGACAAACGATATTCTAATCATTACCCCGATTCAAATGGTTTCAAAAACCAACCAGCAGTAATGCCACATAAACTTATGGGCGTTTCTCCTGGCACATGCCATTCTAATTTACAACCTAGGAACACGACTTCCAGAAAGGCTCTGCTGCCCTAGTACCCAGATTTGGGAACGGAGAAATGCTGCCGCCTTGTGGCCGTTTCCCAAAACAGCAGCTTTAAACCCAGTGCTAATGGTCATTAAATAGTCACCAAACGTGCAGGCCTGTAAATAACACCTGCCCTCCAAAACAATCCTGGGGTCCAACATCGACCAAAAATTCAAAAGAGGGCAACATTCCAAGAAAACGATTTCAAGAGGTATACTGTACCCCCACGTTTTTCTTTTCTTTTCTTTTCTTTTTAAGGAAAAGAAAACAGGCGTGGAAAAATGATGAATTTTAGGAATTTTTAAAGAC
Organism: Pseudorca crassidens; assembly: GCF_039906515.1. NCBI lineage: Eukaryota > Metazoa > Chordata > Mammalia > Artiodactyla > Delphinidae > Pseudorca > Pseudorca crassidens. The sequence continues at coordinate 123,312,050 of NC_090317.1, read as the reverse complement.
ACGCAAACCCAAATTACAAACACCTATCCGCTCACAGCACTCGGAATGGCCATTAGCAAAAATGCTGCAAACGATAAATGCTGAAGGGATTGTGGAGAACTGCGTACCCTCGGTTCTAAGGGGGACGTGGTAAGAGCCACTAATGAAGACACAGTGGAGGTGCTCTGAAAAGGGAAACACTGAGCTACTAGTCAATCAGTCACACCCGCTGCTGGGCCTATCACCTGAGAAAATGAGACTCAAAAGGCACAGGCTGGCAATCCTGCACCCCGGCAATACTTACCATAGCCGACACTTGGAAGCAACGAAAATGTCCATCAACAGAGGAGTGCACCAAGAAGAAGTGGTCCATGCACACGATGGAATATTGCTCCACTAGAAAATATGAATTCAAAAAACAAACATGAGTAAGGAGACATAAGCTTTGGGGGGTTTGTCAGGGCACATGGCAGTCTAATTGATATCTGAGGAACACCACTGGCAGGAAGGTCTGTCTCCCTAGGTACCAGAGTGGGCATCGTAGAAATGCTGCCGGCCTCTGGCCGATACCTGCAACAGCAGCTCGGAAATCTGTGCGAATGGTCACTTCATATGCACAAGTACTGCAGGGCTGCAAAGGAAACCTGCCCTCAAAATGTCCTGACGCAGGTAAAGGCCAAAATATTTCAAAATGTGGCACATATTTCAAGAAAACAATTTGAAGACGTAAGCTGTCATGACAGTTTGAAAAATAAAAGGACATGCCTCAGAGCTCAATTTCAAGGGATTATGAGACACATGCAAATCCAACCACAAAGAGCTATCAACTCACACCAGTCAGAATAACCATCAGCAAAGAAACTACAAACGATCAATGCTGAAGAGGTTGTGGAGACATGCATACCCTCAGTCTCAAGTGGGACGTAACCTGGTAAGAGCCACTCCTGGGAACAGAATGGAGGTGCCTTTAAAAGGTACACATTCAGCTACTCTACGATCCAGCAGGCCCAGTCCACGGCCTACAGCCTAAGGAGACAGAATTGGAAAGACACAGGCAGGAAATCTGCACTGCAGCAGTATTACCATAGCCAAGACATGGAAGCAACCAAAAGTCCATCAACAGATGAGTGGACAAAGAAGAACTGCTACGTGTAGAGATGGAATATTAGCTTGGGGAAGAAAATGAATCAATGCCACTCGTAGCACCACAGATGAGTCTAGAGGTGATCACGCAGCTTGCAGTAAGCGAGAAAGCGAAAGACACCTAACGTATGATACCACTTATAGGGGTTACCTAAAAATCGATACCAGTGAAGATATTTCCACAGAGACATCCAATCACAGATTCATTAAGCAAACTTATGGTTCACCAGATGGAAAGGTGTGAGGATTGGATACATTAGGACATTGGGGTTAACAGAGATACACAAACACATGTGAAATACAAAGTCGCCACGGACCTACGGCATACCAAGAGGAGACTACTCAACATTGTGTCATAAGCTACATGGGAGAAGGACCCGAAGAAGAACAGATATATGTATACGTGTGAAACAACCACATCTTGCACACCTAGAACAAGCAAAACATTGTAATCAAATCTGCTCTGATACAAAATAAAAATTAAATTTAAAAAACGAACAGCAAGTAATGAGACATAAACGTAAGGGGCTTTTTCCTGGCGCACTCCATTCTAATTTACAATTTACAACGCCACTTCCATTATGGCTCTGTTGCCCTAGTAACCAGATTTGGTAAGGAGAAGTGCTGCCGCCTTCTGGCCGTTTCCCACAACAGCGCTAATGGTCACTTAATATTCAAAATAATTGCAGGCCAGTAAATGACACCTGCCATCAAAAAAAAAAAAAAAAAAATCCTGGGGTCGTAAATCGACCAGAAAATTCAAAGGACGTCAACATTTCAAGAGGCATGTTTTACGCCCATTCTGTCTTCTTTGTTCCTTTAAAATAAAAGGGGATTTAAAAATGCTCAACATCAGCAATTAATAAAGCCATGCAAATCCAATCTACAGAAATGCTCACCTCACAGCCGTCAGAATGCTCTTCAGCAAAACGTCTACAAAGAATAAATGCTGAAGGGGTTTCAGGAAACTGTGTACCCACTAGCTGCTGGGGGGATGTAAACTGGTAACAGCCGGCAGGGAGAACATAATGGAGGTGCGTTTAAGGGTAAAAACTGAGCTACCATGTGATCTGGTAGGTCCTTTGACGCGCCTATCACCTGAGCAGAGCAGAATGGAAGAGACACAGGCTGGCAATCCTGCACGGCAGAAACATTTAATATAGCCAAGACTTGGAAGAAACCAAAATGTCCAGCAACAGAAAAATGCACAAAGAGGAAGTGGTCCATGTCAACAGTGGAATATTAGCCACGGAAAACAATGAAACAGTGCCGTTTGCACCACCATATAAGGACCTAGAGATAACCACCCCACTTGAAGTAAGAAAGAAACTGAAAGACAGATATCCTATGACATCACTTATAGGTGTTACCTAAAAATTGATACTCATGAACTTATTTCCAAGAGAAGGAAGAGCATGGATTAAGAAAACAAAATTACGTTTAGCCGAATGGAAAGGTGAAAGGAATGTATGAATTATGATATGGGGGTTAACAGACATGTACTAATACAGATGAAATATATAACCACAAAATACCTATGGAACGCCAAGAGGTCTACTCAACACTCTATAATAACCTACACGGGAAAGGATCCAAAGAGGAATAGACAGATACGTTGATATGATGAACCAGATTCTGTACGCTTAGGAGAAAGTGCATTTTTTTTTATCAAATTTGCTCTGATACCTAAAAAAAATTTAATTTAAAAAACAAGAAGTAGGAGGTATAAGCTCTTGGGGGTTTGCCCTGGCACATTCCCCTCTAACCTGCAGGCTACTAACACGATTTCCCGGAAAGCGCTGTCGCCCAGGAACCCAGAGCTGCAAAGGTAGAAATGCTGCCGCCTTGTGGCCCTTTCCCGGAAGAGCGGCTTTAAGCCCGCAGCTAATGGTCACTTAATAGTCACAAGGACTCAGGGCCGTAAAGGACACCTGCCCTAAAATATTGTGCTGAGGTAGGGAACGGACAAAAAAATTCAAAACAGGGGCTTCCCTGGTGGCGCAGTGGTTGAGAGTCCGCCTGCCGACGCAGGGGACACGGGTTCGTGCCCCGGTCCGGGAAGATCCCACATGCCGCGGAGTGGCTGGGCCCGTGAGCCATGGCCGCTGAGCCTGCGCGCCCAGAGCCTGTGCTCCGCAACGGGAGAGGCCACAACAGTGAGAGGCCCGCGTACCGCAAAACTAAATAGATAGATAGATAACTAAATAAATAAATACATACATACATACATACATACATACATACATAGAAAGGGAAATGGATAAAAGCTCAACCTCAGGAATTATTAGACTCACGCAGATCTAATCTACAAAAAGTTTGCAACACACACCTGTCGACCGACGATCAGCAAAAATTCTACACACAGTCAATACTGAAGGGGTTTTAGGGAACTGTGTACCCTCTAGCTGCTGGCGAGATGTAAAGTGGTAACAGCCAATAAGAACAGACAGGAGCTGCCTTTAGAAGTAAAACTTGAGGTACCATTCAATCCAGCAGTCACACCACTGGGCCTCTCACCTGAGAAGACCAGAAGCGAGAAGACCCGGGCTGCAACAGCTGCACTGAGGCCTTATTCACAATAGCCAAGACGGTGAAGCTACCAAAATGTCCATCAACAGACGAATGGATGAAGAAGAAATGGTCCGTGTACACAATGGAATATTAACCACGGAAAACAATGAAACACTGCTCTTTGAGGCACCATAGATGAGCTTGGAGATAATCGCAGAACGTGCGGTAAGTCGGAAAGCCAAAGACCTACATCCTATGATATCACTTATAGGCGTTAGGTAATAACTGACACAAATGAACATACTTGCACAGAGAAAGACACTCACAGGCTTACAAAACAACTATGCTTATCTAAAAGGAAAGGTGGGCGGAATGGATAAATTAAGATTAGCGTTACCATACGTATACAAATACATATTGTATACGTATACCAAAAAGACCGACCACGTAGCAAGGGAGGTGTACGGAACACTCTGTAATATTTCACATGGGAAGAGGATCTGTACATGAATAGACGTATACAATGTACAAATGAACCAGACTGTGTACACCTAGGACAAACGATATTCTAATCATTACCCCGATTCAAATGGTTTCAAAAACCAACCAGCAGTAATGCCACATAAACTTATGGGCGTTTCTCCTGGCACATGCCATTCTAATTTACAACCTAGGAACACGACTTCCAGAAAGGCTCTGCTGCCCTAGTACCCAGATTTGGGAACGGAGAAATGCTGCCGCCTTGTGGCCGTTTCCCAAAACAGCAGCTTTAAACCCAGTGCTAATGGTCATTAAATAGTCACCAAACGTGCAGGCCTGTAAATAACACCTGCCCTCCAAAACAATCCTGGGGTCCAACATCGACCAAAAATTCAAAAGAGGGCAACATTCCAAGAAAACGATTTCAAGAGGTATACTGTACCCCCACGTTTTTCTTTTCTTTTCTTTTCTTTTTAAGGAAAAGAAAACAGGCGTGGAAAAATGATGAATTTTAGGAATTTTTAAAGACACGCAAACCCAAATTACAAACACCTATCCGCTCACAGCACTCGGAATGGCCATTAGCAAAAATGCTGCAAACGATAAATGCTGAAGGGATTGTGGAGAACTGCGTACCCTCGGTTCTAAGGGGGACGTGGTAAGAGCCACTAATGAAGACACAGTGGAGGTGCTCTGAAAAGGGAAACATTGAGCTACTAGTCAATCAGTCACACCCGCTGCTGGGCCTATCACCTGAGAAAATGAGAATCAAAAGGCACAGGCTGGCAATCCTGCACCCCGGCAATACTTACCATAGCCGACACTTGGAAGCAACGAAAATGTCCATCAACAGAGGAGTGCACCAAGAAGAAGTGGTCCATGCACACGATGGAATATTGCTCCACTAGAAAATATGAATTCAAAAAACAAACATGAGTAAGGAGACATAAGCTTTGGGGGGTTTGTCAGGGCACATGGCAGTCTAATTGATATCTGAGGAACACCACTGGCAGGAAGGTCTGTCTCCCTAGGTACCAGAGTGGGCATCGTAGAAATGCTGCCGGCCTCTGGCCGATACCTGCAACAGCAGCTCGGAAATCTGTGCGAATGGTCACTTCATATGCACAAGTACTGCAGGGCTGCAAAGGAAACCTGCCCTCAAAATGTCCTGACGCAGGTAAAGGCCAAAATATTTCAAAATGTGGCACATATTTCAAGAAAACAATTTGAAGACGTAAGCTGTCATGACAGTTTGAAAAATAAAAGGACATGCCTCAGAGCTCAATTTCAAGGGATTATGAGACACATGCAAATCCAACCACAAAGAGCTATCAACTCACACCAGTCAGAATAACCATCAGCAAAGAAACTACAAACGATCAATGCTGAAGAGGTTGTGGAGACATGCATACCCTCAGTCTCAAGTGGGACGTAACCTGGTAAGAGCCACTCCTGGGAACAGAATGGAGGTGCCTTTAAAAGGTACACATTCAGCTACTCTACGATCCAGCAGGCCCAGTCCACGGCCTACAGCCTAAGGAGACAGAATTGGAAAGACACAGGCAGGAAATCTGCACTGCAGCAGTATTACCATAGCCAAGACGTGGAAGCAACCAAAAGTCCATCAACAGATGAGTGGACAAAGAAGAACTGCTACGTGTAGAGATGGAATATTAGCTTGGGGAAGAAAATGAATCAATGCCACTCGTAGCACCACAGATGAGTCTAGAGGTGATCACGCAGCTTGCAGTAAGCGAGAAAGCGAAAGACACCTAACGTATGATACCACTTATAGGGGTTACCTAAAAATCGATACCAGTGAAGATATTTCCACAGAGACATCCAATCACAGATTCATTAAGCAAACTTATGGTTCACCAGATGGAAAGGTGTGAGGATTGGATACATTAGGACATTGGGGTTAACAGAGATACACAAACACATGTGAAATACAAAGTCGCCACGGACCTACGGCATACCAAGAGGAGACTACTCAACATTGTGTCATAAGCTACATGGGAGAAGGACCCGAAGAAGAACAGATATATGTATACGTGTGAAACAACCACATCTTGCACACCTAGAACAAGCAAAACATTGTAATCAAATCTGCTCTGATACAAAATAAAAATTAAATTTAAAAAACGAACAGCAAGTAATGAGACATAAACGTAAGGAGCTTTTTCCTGGCGCACTCCATTCTAATTTACAATTTACAACGCCACTTCCATTATGGCTCTGTTGCCCTAGTAACCAGATTTGGTAAGGAGAAGTGCTGCCGCCTTCTGGCCGTTTCCCACAACAGCGCTAATGGTCACTTAATATTCAAAATAATTGCAGGCCAGTAAATGACACCTGCCATCAAAAAAAAAAAAAAAAAAATCCTGGGGTCGTAAATCGACCAGAAAATTCAAAGGACGTCAACATTTCAAGAGGCATGTTTTACGCCCATTCTGTCTTCTTTGTTCCTTTAAAATAAAAGGGGATTTAAAAATGCTCAACATCAGCAATTAATAAAGCCATGCAAATCCAATCTACAGAAATGCTCACCTCACAGCCGTCAGAATGCTCTTCAGCAAAACGTCTACAAAGAATAAATGCTGAAGGGGTTTCAGGAAACTGTGTACCCACTAGCTGCTGGGGGGATGTAAACTGGTAACAGCCGGCAGGGAGAACATAATGGAGGTGCGTTTAAGGGTAAAAACTGAGCTACCATGTGATCTGGTAGGTCCTTTGACGCGCCTATCACCTGAGCAGAGCAGAATGGAAGAGACACAGGCTGGCAATCCTGCACGGCAGAAACATTTAATATAGGCAAGACTTGGAAGAAACCAAAATGTCCAGCAACAGAAAAATGCACAAAGAGGAAGTGGTCCATGTCAACAGTGGAATATTAGCCACGGAAAACAATGAAACAGTGCCGTTTGCACCACCATATAAGGACCTAGAGATAACCACCCCACTTGAAGTAAGAAAGAAACTGAAAGACAGATATCCTATGACATCACTTATAGGTGTTACCTAAAAATTGATACTCATGAACTTATTTCCAAGAGAAGGAAGAGCATGGATTAAGAAAACAAAATTACGTTTAGCCGAATGGAAAGGTGAAAGGAATGTATGAATTATGATATGGGGGTTAACAGACATGTACTAATACAGATGAAATATATAACCACAAAATACCTATGGAACGCCAAGAGGTCTACTCAACACTCTATAATAACCTACACGGGAAAGGATCCAAAGAGGAATAGACGGATACGTTGATATGATGAACCAGATTCTGTACGCTTAGGAGAAAGTGCATTTTTTTTTTTATCAAATTTGCTCTGATACCTAAAAAAAATTTAATTTAAAAATCAAGAAGTAGGAGGTATAAGCTCTTGGGGGTTTGCCCTGGCACATTCCCCTCTAACCTGCAGGCTACTAACACGATTTCCCGGAAAGCGCTGTCGCCCAGGAACCCAGAGCTGCAAAGGTAGAAATGCTGCCGCCTTGTGGCCCTTTCCCGGAAGAGCGGCTTTAAGCCCGCAGCTAATGGTCACTTAATAGTCACAAGGACTCAGGGCCGTAAAGGACACCTGCCCTAAAATATTGTGCTGAGGTAGGGAACGGACAAAAAAATTCAAAACAGGGGCTTCCCTGGTGGCGCAGTGGTTGAGAGTCCGCCTGCCGACGCAGGGGACACGGGTTCGTGCCCCGGTCCGGGAAGATCCCACATGCCGCGGAGTGGCTGGGCCCGTGAGCCATGGCCGCTGAGCCTGCGCGCCCAGAGCCTGTGCTCCGCAACGGGAGAGGCCACAACAGTGAGAGGCCCGCGTACCGCAAAACTAAATAGATAGATAGATAACTAAATAAATACATACATACATACATACATACATACATAGAAAGGGAAATGGATAAAAGCTCAACCTCAGGAATTATTAGACTCACGCAGATCTAATCTACAAAAAGTTTGCAACACACACCTGTCGACCGACGATCAGCAAAAATTCTACACACAGTCAATACTGAAGGGGTTTTAGGGAACTGTGTACCCTCTAGCTGCTGGCGAGATGTAAAGTGGTAACAGCCAATAAGAACAGACAGGAGCTGCCTTTAGAAGTAAAACTTGAGGTACCATTCAATCCAGCAGTCACACCACTGGGCCTCTCACCTGAGAAGACCAGAAGCGAGAAGACCCGGGCTGCAACAGCTGCACTGAGGCCTTATTCACAATAGCCAAGACGGTGAAGCTACCAAAATGTCCATCAACAGACGAATGGATGAAGAAGAAATGGTCCGTGTACACAATGGAATATTAACCACGGAAAACAATGAAACACTGCTCTTTGAGGCACCATAGATGAGCTTGGAGATAATCGCAGAACGTGCGGTAAGTCGGAAAGCCAAAGACCTACATCCTATGATATCACTTATAGGCGTTAGGTAATAACTGACACAAATGAACATACTTGCACAGAGAAAGACACTCACAGGCTTACAAAACAACTATGCTTATCTAAAAGGAAAGGTGGGCGGAATGGATAAATTAAGATTAGCGTTACCATACGTATACAAATACATATTGTATACGTATACCAAAAAGACCGACCACGTAGCAAGGGAGGTGTACGGAACACTCTGTAATATTTCACATGGGAAGAGGATCTGTACATGAATAGACGTATACAATGTACAAATGAACCAGACTGTGTACACCTAGGACAAACGATATTCTAATCATTACCCCGATTCAAATGGTTTCAAAAACCAACCAGCAGTAATGCCACATAAACTTATGGGCGTTTCTCCTGGCACATGCCATTCTAATTTACAACCTAGGAACACGACTTCCAGAAAGGCTCTGCTGCCCTAGTACCCAGATTTGGGAACGGAGAAATGCTGCCGCCTTGTGGCCGTTTCCCAAAACAGCAGCTTTAAACCCAGTGCTAATGGTCATTAAATAGTCACCAAACGTGCAGGCCTGTAAATAACACCTGCCCTCCAAAACAATCCTGGGGTCCAACATCGACCAAAAATTCAAAAGAGGGCAACATTCCAAGAAAACGATTTCAAGAGGTATACTGTACCCCCACGTTTTTCTTTTCTTTTCTTTTCTTTTTAAGGAAAAGAAAACAGGCGTGGAAAAATGATGAATTTTAGGAATTTTTAAAGACACGCAAACCCAAATTACAAACACCTATCCGCTCACAGCACTCGGAATGGCCATTAGCAAAAATGCTGCAAACGATAAATGCTGAAGGGATTGTGGAGAACTGCGTACCCTCGGTTCTAAGGGGGACGTGGTAAGAGCCACTAATGAAGACACAGTGGAGGTGCTCTGAAAAGGGAAACACTGAGCTACTAGTCAATCAGTCACACCCGCTGCTGGGCCTATCACCTGAGAAAATGAGAATCAAAAGGCACAGGCTGGCAATCCTGCACCCCGGCAATACTTACCATAGCCGACACTTGGAAGCAACGAAAATGTCCATCAACAGAGGAGTGCACCAAGAAGAAGTGGTCCATGCACACGATGGAATATTGCTCCACTAGAAAATATGAATTCAAAAAACAAACATGAGTAAGGAGACATAAGCTTTGGGGGGTTTGTCAGGGCACATGGCAGTCTAATTGATATCTGAGGAACACCACTGGCAGGAAGGTCTGTCTCCCTAGGTACCAGAGTGGGCATCGTAGAAATGCTGCCGGCCTCTGGCCGATACCTGCAACAGCAGCTCGGAAATCTGTGCGAATGGTCACTTCATATGCACAAGTACTGCAGGGCTGCAAAGGAAACCTGCCCTCAAAATGTCCTGACGCAGGTAAAGGCCAAAATATTTCAAAATGTGGCACATATTTCAAGAAAACAATTTGAAGACGTAAGCTGTCATGACAGTTTGAAAAATAAAAGGACATGCCTCAGAGCTCAATTTCAAGGGATTATGAGACACATGCAAATCCAACCACAAAGAGCTATCAACTCACACCAGTCAGAATAACCATCAGCAAAGAAACTACAAACGATCAATGCTGAAGAGGTTGTGGAGACATGCATACCCTCAGTCTCAAGTGGGACGTAACCTGGTAAGAGCCACTCCTGGGAACAGAATGGAGGTGCCTTTAAAAGGTACACATTCAGCTACTCTACGATCCAGCAGGCCCAGTCCACGGCCTACAGCCTAAGGAGACAGAATTGGAAAGACACAGGCAGGAAATCTGCACTGCAGCAGTATTACCATAGCCAAGACATGGAAGCAACCAAAAGTCCATCAACAGATGAGTGGACAAAGAAGAACTGCTACGTGTAGAGATGGAATATTAGCTTGGGGAAGAAAATGAATCAATGCCACTCGTAGCACCACAGATGAGTCTAGAGGTGATCACGCAGCTTGCAGTAAGCGAGAAAGCGAAAGACACCTAACGTATGATACCACTTATAGGGGTTACCTAAAAATCGATACCAGTGAAGATATTTCCACAGAGACATCCAATCACAGATTCATTAAGCAAACTTATGGTTCACCAGATGGAAAGGTGTGAGGATTGGATACATTAGGACATTGGGGTTAACAGAGATACACAAACACATGTGAAATACAAAGTCGCCACGGACCTACGGCATACCAAGAGGAGACTACTCAACATTGTGTCATAAGCTACATGGGAGAAGGACCCGAAGAAGAACAGATATATGTATACGTGTGAAACAACCACATCTTGCACACCTAGAACAAGCAAAACATTGTAATCAAATCTGCTCTGATACAAAATAAAAATTAAATTTAAAAAACGAACAGCAAGTAATGAGACATAAACGTAAGGGGCTTTTTCCTGGCGCACTCCATTCTAATTTACAATTTACAACGCCACTTCCATTATGGCTCTGTTGCCCTAGTAACCAGATTTGGTAAGGAGAAGTGCTGCCGCCTTCTGGCCGTTTCCCACAACAGCGCTAATGGTCACTTAATATTCAAAATAATTGCAGGCCAGTAAATGACACCTGCCATCAAAAAAAAAAAAAAAAAAATCCTGGGGTCGTAAATCGACCAGAAAATTCAAAGGACGTCAACATTTCAAGAGGCATGTTTTACGCCCATTCTGTCTTCTTTGTTCCTTTAAAATAAAAGGGGATTTAAAAATGCTCAACATCAGCAATTAATAAAGCCATGCAAATCCAATCTACAGAAATGCTCACCTCACAGCCGTCAGAATGCTCTTCAGCAAAACGTCTACAAAGAATAAATGCTGAAGGGGTTTCAGGAAACTGTGTACCCACTAGCTGCTGGGGGGATGTAAACTGGTAACAGCCGGCAGGGAGAACATAATGGAGGTGCGTTTAAGGGTAAAAACTGAGCTACCATGTGATCTGGTAGGTCCTTTGACGCGCCTATCACCTGAGCAGAGCAGAATGGAAGAGACACAGGCTGGCAATCCTGCACGGCAGAAACATTTAATATAGCCAAGACTTGGAAGAAACCAAAATGTCCAGCAACAGAAAAATGCACAAAGAGGAAGTGGTCCATGTCAACAGTGGAATATTAGCCACGGAAAACAATGAAACAGTGCCGTTTGCACCACCATATAAGGACCTAGAGATAACCACCCCACTTGAAGTAAGAAAGAAACTGAAAGACAGATATCCTATGACATCACTTATAGGTGTTACCTAAAAATTGATACTCATGAACTTATTTCCAAGAGAAGGAAGAGCATGGATTAAGAAAACAAAATTACGTTTAGCCGAATGGAAAGGTGAAAGGAATGTATGAATTATGATATGGGGGTTAACAGACATGTACTAATACAGATGAAATATATAACCACAAAATACCTATGGAACGCCAAGAGGTCTACTCAACACTCTATAATAACCTACACGGGAAAGGATCCAAAGAGGAATAGACGGATACGTTGATATGATGAACCAGATTCTGTACGCTTAGGAGAAAGTGCATTTTTTTTTTATCAAATTTGCTCTGATACCTAAAAAAAATTTAATTTAAAAAACAAGAAGTAGGAGGTATAAGCTCTTGGGGGTTTGCCCTGGCACATTCCCCTCTAACCTGCAGGCTACTAACACGATTTCCCGGAAAGCGCTGTCGCCCAGGAACCCAGAGCTGCAAAGGTAGAAATGCTGCCGCCTTGTGGCCCTTTCCCGGAAGAGCGGCTTTAAGCCCGCAGCTAATGGTCACTTAATAGTCACAAGGACTCAGGGCCGTAAAGGACACCTGCCCTAAAATATTGTGCTGAGGTAGGGAACGGACAAAAAAATTCAAAACAGGGGCTTCCCTGGTGGCGCAGTGGTTGAGAGTCCGCCTGCCGACGCAGGGGACACGGGTTCGTGCCCCGGTCCGGGAAGATCCCACATGCCGCGGAGTGGCTGGGCCCGTGAGCCATGGCCGCTGAGCCTGCGCGCCCAGAGCCTGTGCTCCGCAACGGGAGAGGCCACAACAGTGAGAGGCCCGCGTACCGCAAAACTAAATAGATAGATAGATAACTAAATAAATAAATACATACATACATACATACATACATAGAAAGGGAAATGGATAAAAGCTCAACCTCAGGAATTATTAGACTCACGCAGATCTAATCTACAAAAAGTTTGCAACACACACCTGTCGACCGACGATCAGCAAAAATTCTACACACAGTCAATACTGAAGGGGTTTTAGGGAACTGTGTACCCTCTAGCTGCTGGCGAGATGTAAAGTGGTAACAGCCAATAAGAACAGACAGGAGCTGCCTTTAGAAGTAAAACTTGAGGTACCATTCAATCCAGCAGTCACACCACTGGGCCTCTCACCTGAGAAGACCAGAAGCGAGAAGACCCGGGCTGCAACAGCTGCACTGAGGCCTTATTCACAATAGCCAAGACGGTGAAGCTACCAAAATGTCCATCAACAGACGAATGGATGAAGAAGAAATGGTCCGTGTACACAATGGAATATTAACCACGGAAAACAATGAAACACTGCTCTTTGAGGCACCATAGATGAGCTTGGAGATAATCGCAGAACGTGCGGTAAGTCGGAAAGCCAAAGACCTACATCCTATGATATCACTTATAGGCGTTAGGTAATAACTGACACAAATGAACATACTTGCACAGAGAAAGACACTCACAGGCTTACAAAACAACTATGCTTATCTAAAAGGAAAGGTGGGCGGAATGGATAAATTAAGATTAGCGTTACCATACGTATACAAATACATATTGTATACGTATACCAAAAAGACCGACCACGTAGCAAGGGAGGTGTACGGAACACTCTGTAATATTTCACATGGGAAGAGGATCTGTACATGAATAGACGTATACAATGTACAAATGAACCAGACTGTGTACACCTAGGACAAACGATATTCTAATCATTACCCCGATTCAAATGGTTTCAAAAACCAACCAGCAGTAATGCCACATAAACTTATGGGCGTTTCTCCTGGCACATGCCATTCTAATTTACAACCTAGGAACACGACTTCCAGAAAGGCTCTGCTGCCCTAGTACCCAGATTTGGGAACGGAGAAATGCTGCCGCCTTGTGGCCGTTTCCCAAAACAGCAGCTTTAAACCCAGTGCTAATGGTCATTAAATAGTCACCAAACGTGCAGGCCTGTAAATAACACCTGCCCTCCAAAACAATCCTGGGGTCCAACATCGACCAAAAATTCAAAAGAGGGCAACATTCCAAGAAAACGATTTCAAGAGGTATACTGTACCCCCACGTTTTTCTTTTCTTTTCTTTTCTTTTTAAGGAAAAGAAAACAGGCGTGGAAAAATGATGAATTTTAGGAATTTTTAAAGACACGCAAACCCAAATTACAAACACCTATCCGCTCACAGCACTCGGAATGGCCATTAGCAAAAATGCTGCAAACGATAAATGCTGAAGGGATTGTGGAGAACTGCGTACCCTCGGTTCTAAGGGGGACGTGGTAAGAGCCACTAATGAAGACACAGTGGAGGTGCTCTGAAAAGGGAAACATTGAGCTACTAGTCAATCAGTCACACCCGCTGCTGGGCCTATCACCTGAGAAAATGAGAATCAAAAGGCACAGGCTGGCAATCCTGCACCCCGGCAATACTTACCATAGCCGACACTTGGAAGCAACGAAAATGTCCATCAACAGAGGAGTGCACCAAGAAGAAGTGGTCCATGCACACGATGGAATATTGCTCCACTAGAAAATATGAATTCAAAAAACAAACATGAGTAAGGAGACATAAGCTTTGGGGGGTTTGTCAAGGCACATGGCAGTCTAATTGATATCTGAGGAACACCACTGGCAGGAAGGTCTGTCTCCCTAGGTACCAGAGTGGGCATCGTAGAAATGCTGCCGGCCTCTGGCCGATACCTGCAACAGCAGCTCGGAAATCTGTGCGAATGGTCACTTCATATGCACAAGTACTGCAGGGCTGCAAAGGAAACCTGCCCTCAAAATGTCCTGACGCAGGTAAAGGCCAAAATATTTCAAAATGTGGCACATATTTCAAGAAAACAATTTGAAGACGTAAGCTGTCATGACAGTTTGAAAAATAAAAGGACATGCCTCAGAGCTCAATTTCAAGGGATTATGAGACACATGCAAATCCAACCACAAAGAGCTATCAACTCACACCAGTCAGAATAACCATCAGCAAAGAAACTACAAACGATCAATGCTGAAGAGGTTGTGGAGACATGCATACCCTCAGTCTCAAGTGGGACGTAACCTGGTAAGAGCCACTCCTGGGAACAGAATGGAGGTGCCTTTAAAAGGTACACATTCAGCTACTCTACGATCCAGCAGGCCCAGTCCACGGCCTACAGCCTAAGGAGACAGAATTGGAAAGACACAGGCAGGAAATCTGCACTGCAGCAGTATTACCATAGCCAAGACATGGAAGCAACCAAAAGTCCATCAACAGATGAGTGGACAAAGAAGAACTGCTACGTGTAGAGATGGAATATTAGCTTGGGGAAGAAAATGAATCAATGCCACTCGTAGCACCACAGATGAGTCTAGAGGTGATCACGCAGCTTGCAGTAAGCGAGAAAGCGAAAGACACCTAACGTATGATACCACTTATAGGGGTTACCTAAAAATCGATACCAGTGAAGATATTTCCACAGAGACATCCAATCACAGATTCATTAAGCAAACTTATGGTTCACCAGATGGAAAGGTGTGAGGATTGGATACATTAGGACATTGGGGTTAACAGAGATACACAAACACATGTGAAATACAAAGTCGCCACGGACCTACGGCATACCAAGAGGAGACTACTCAACATTGTGTCATAAGCTACATGGGAGAAGGACCCGAAGAAGAACAGATATATGTATACGTGTGAAACAACCACATCTTGCACACCTAGAACAAGCAAAACATTGTAATCAAATCTGCTCTGATACAAAATAAAAATTAAATTTAAAAAACGAACAGCAAGTAATGAGACATAAACGTAAGGGGCTTTTTCCTGGCGCACTCCATTCTAATTTACAATTTACAACGCCACTTCCATTATGGCTCTGTTGCCCTAGTAACCAGATTTGGTAAGGAGAAGTGCTGCCGCCTTCTGGCCGTTTCCCACAACAGCGCTAATGGTCACTTAATATTCAAAATAATTGCAGGCCAGTAAATGACACCTGCCATCAAAAAAAAAAAAAAAAAAATCCTGGGGTCGTAAATCGACCAGAAAATTCAAAGGACGTCAACATTTCAAGAGGCATGTTTTACGCCCATTCTGTCTTCTTTGTTCCTTTAAAATAAAAGGGGATTTAAAAATGCTCAACATCAGCAATTAATAAAGCCATGCAAATCCAATCTACAGAAATGCTCACCTCACAGCCGTCAGAATGCTCTTCAGCAAAACGTCTACAAAGAATAAATGCTGAAGGGGTTTCAGGAAACTGTGTACCCACTAGCTGCTGGGGGGATGTAAACTGGTAACAGCCGGCAGGGAGAACATAATGGAGGTGCGTTTAAGGGTAAAAACTGAGCTACCATGTGATCTGGTAGGTCCTTTGACGCGCCTATCACCTGAGCAGAGCAGAATGGAAGAGACACAGGCTGGCAATCCTGCACGGCAGAAACATTTAATATAGCCAAGACTTGGAAGAAACCAAAATGTCCAGCAACAGAAAAATGCACAAAGAGGAAGTGGTCCATGTCAACAGTGGAATATTAGCCACGGAAAACAATGAAACAGTGCCGTTTGCACCACCATATAAGGACCTAGAGATAACCACCCCACTTGAAGTAAGAAAGAAACTGAAAGACAGATATCCTATGACATCACTTATAGGTGTTACCTAAAAATTGATACTCATGAACTTATTTCCAAGAGAAGGAAGAGCATGGATTAAGAAAACAAAATTACGTTTAGCCGAATGGAAAGGTGAAAGGAATGTATGAATTATGATATGGGGGTTAACAGACATGTACTAATACAGATGAAATATATAACCACAAAATACCTATGGAACGCCAAGAGGTCTACTCAACACTCTATAATAACCTACACGGGAAAGGATCCAAAGAGGAATAGACGGATACGTTGATATGATGAACCAGATTCTGTACGCTTAGGAGAAAGTGCATTTTTTTTTTATCAAATTTGCTCTGATACCTAAAAAAAATTTAATTTAAAAAACAAGAAGTAGGAGGTATAAGCTCTTGGGGGTTTGCCCTGGCACATTCCCCTCTAACCTGCAGGCTACTAACACGATTTCCCGGAAAGCGCTGTCGCCCAGGAACCCAGAGCTGCAAAGGTAGAAATGCTGCCGCCTTGTGGCCCTTTCCCGGAAGAGCGGCTTTAAGCCCGCAGCTAATGGTCACTTAATAGTCACAAGGACTCAGGGCCGTAAAGGACACCTGCCCTAAAATATTGTGCTGAGGTAGGGAACGGACAAAAAAATTCAAAACAGGGGCTTCCCTGGTGGCGCAGTGGTTGAGAGTCCGCCTGCCGACGCAGGGGACACGGGTTCGTGCCCCGGTCCGGGAAGATCCCACATGCCGCGGAGTGGCTGGGCCCGTGAGCCATGGCCGCTGAGCCTGCGCGCCCAGAGCCTGTGCTCCGCAACGGGAGAGGCCACAACAGTGAGAGGCCCGCGTACCGCAAAACTAAATAGATAGATAGATAACTAAATAAATAAATACATACATACATACATACATACATAGAAAGGGAAATGGATAAAAGCTCAACCTCAGGAATTATTAGACTCACGCAGATCTAATCTACAAAAAGTTTGCAACACACACCTGTCGACCGACGATCAGCAAAAATTCTACACACAGTCAATACTGAAGGGGTTTTAGGGAACTGTGTACCCTCTAGCTGCTGGCGAGATGTAAAGTGGTAACAGCCAATAAGAACAGACAGGAGCTGCCTTTAGAAGTAAAACTTGAGGTACCATTCAATCCAGCAGTCACACCACTGGGCCTCTCACCTGAGAAGACCAGAAGCGAGAAGACCCGGGCTGCAACAGCTGCACTGAGGCCTTATTCACAATAGCCAAGACGGTGAAGCTACCAAAATGTCCATCAACAGACGAATGGATGAAGAAGAAATGGTCCGTGTACACAATGGAATATTAACCACGGAAAACAATGAAACACTGCTCTTTGAGGCACCATAGATGAGCTTGGAGATAATCGCAGAACGTGCGGTAAGTCGGAAAGCCAAAGACCTACATCCTATGATATCACTTATAGGCGTTAGGTAATAACTGACACAAATGAACATACTTGCACAGAGAAAGACACTCACAGGCTTACAAAACAACTATGCTTATCTAAAAGGAAAGGTGGGCGGAATGGATAAATTAAGATTAGCGTTACCATACGTATACAAATACATATTGTATACGTATACCAAAAAGACCGACCACGTAGCAAGGGAGGTGTACGGAACACTCTGTAATATTTCACATGGGAAGAGGATCTGTACATGAATAGACGTATACAATGTACAAATGAACCAGACTGTGTACACCTAGGACAAACGATATTCTAATCATTACCCCGATTCAAATGGTTTCAAAAACCAACCAGCAGTAATGCCACATAAACTTATGGGCGTTTCTCCTGGCACATGCCATTCTAATTTACAACCTAGGAACACGACTTCCAGAAAGGCTCTGCTGCCCTAGTACCCAGATTTGGGAACGGAGAAATGCTGCCGCCTTGTGGCCGTTTCCCAAAACAGCAGCTTTAAACCCAGTGCTAATGGTCATTAAATAGTCACCAAACGTGCAGGCCTGTAAATAACACCTGCCCTCCAAAACAATCCTGGGGTCCAACATCGACCAAAAATTCAAAAGAGGGCAACATTCCAAGAAAACGATTTCAAGAGGTATACTGTACCCCCACGTTTTTCTTTTCTTTTCTTTTCTTTTTAAGGAAAAGAAAACAGGCGTGGAAAAATGATGAATTTTAGGAATTTTTAAAGACACGCAAACCCAAATTACAAACACCTATCCGCTCACAGCACTCGGAATGGCCATTAGCAAAAATGCTGCAAACGATAAATGCTGAAGGGATTGTGGAGAACTGCGTACCCTCGGTTCTAAGGGGGACGTGGTAAGAGCCACTAATGAAGACACAGTGGAGGTGCTCTGAAAAGGGAAACATTGAGCTACTAGTCAATCAGTCACACCCGCTGCTGGGCCTATCACCTGAGAAAATGAGAATCAAAAGGCACAGGCTGGCAATCCTGCACCCCGGCAATACTTACCATAGCCGACACTTGGAAGCAACGAAAATGTCCATCAACAGAGGAGTGCACCAAGAAGAAGTGGTCCATGCACACGATGGAATATTGCTCCACTAGAAAATATGAATTCAAAAAACAAACATGAGTAAGGAGACATAAGCTTTGGGGGGTTTGTCAGGGCACATGGCAGTCTAATTGATATCTGAGGAACACCACTGGCAGGAAGGTCTGTCTCCCTAGGTACCAGAGTGGGCATCGTAGAAATGCTGCCGGCCTCTGGCCGATACCTGCAACAGCAGCTCGGAAATCTGTGCGAATGGTCACTTCATATGCACAAGTACTGCAGGGCTGCAAAGGAAACCTGCCCTCAAAATGTCCTGACGCAGGTAAAGGCCAAAATATTTCAAAATGTGGCACATATTTCAAGAAAACAATTTGAAGACGTAAGCTGTCATGACAGTTTGAAAAATAAAAGGACATGCCTCAGAGCTCAATTTCAAGGGATTATGAGACACATGCAAATCCAACCACAAAGAGCTATCAACTCACACCAGTCAGAATAACCATCAGCAAAGAAACTACAAACGATCAATGCTGAAGAGGTTGTGGAGACATGCATACCCTCAGTCTCAAGTGGGACGTAACCTGGTAAGAGCCACTCCTGGGAACAGAATGGAGGTGCCTTTAAAAGGTACACATTCAGCTACTCTACGATCCAGCAGGCCCAGTCCACGGCCTACAGCCTAAGGAGACAGAATTGGAAAGACACAGGCAGGAAATCTGCACTGCAGCAGTATTACCATAGCCAAGACATGGAAGCAACCAAAAGTCCATCAACAGATGAGTGGACAAAGAAGAACTGCTACGTGTAGAGATGGAATATTAGCTTGGGGAAGAAAATGAATCAATGCCACTCGTAGCACCACAGATGAGTCTAGAGGTGATCACGCAGCTTGCAGTAAGCGAGAAAGCGAAAGACACCTAACGTATGATACCACTTATAGGGGTTACCTAAAAATCGATACCAGTGAAGATATTTCCACAGAGACATCCAATCACAGATTCATTAAGCAAACTTATGGTTCACCAGATGGAAAGGTGTGAGGATTGGATACATTAGGACATTGGGGTTAACAGAGATACACAAACACATGTGAAATACAAAGTCGCCACGGACCTACGGCATACCAAGAGGAGACTACTCAACATTGTGTCATAAGCTACATGGGAGAAGGACCCGAAGAAGAACAGATATATGTATACGTGTGAAACAACCACATCTTGCACACCTAGAACAAGCAAAACATTGTAATCAAATCTGCTCTGATACAAAATAAAAATTAAATTTAAAAAACGAACAGCAAGTAATGAGACATAAACGTAAGGGGCTTTTTCCTGGCGCACTCCATTCTAATTTACAATTTACAACGCCACTTCCATTATGGCTCTGTTGCCCTAGTAACCAGATTTGGTAAGGAGAAGTGCTGCCGCCTTCTGGCCGTTTCCCACAACAGCGCTAATGGTCACTTAATATTCAAAATAATTGCAGGCCAGTAAATGACACCTGCCATCAAAAAAAAAAAAAAAAAAATCCTGGGGTCGTAAATCGACCAGAAAATTCAAAGGACGTCAACATTTCAAGAGGCATGTTTTACGCCCATTCTGTCTTCTTTGTTCCTTTAAAATAAAAGGGGATTTAAAAATGCTCAACATCAGCAATTAATAAAGCCATGCAAATCCAATCTACAGAAATGCTCACCTCACAGCCGTCAGAATGCTCTTCAGCAAAACGTCTACAAAGAATAAATGCTGAAGGGGTTTCAGGAAACTGTGTACCCACTAGCTGCTGGGGGGATGTAAACTGGTAACAGCCGGCAGGGAGAACATAATGGAGGTGCGTTTAAGGGTAAAAACTGAGCTACCATGTGATCTGGTAGGTCCTTTGACGCGCCTATCACCTGAGCAGAGCAGAATGGAAGAGACACAGGCTGGCAATCCTGCACGGCAGAAACATTTAATATAGCCAAGACTTGGAAGAAACCAAAATGTCCAGCAACAGAAAAATGCACAAAGAGGAAGTGGTCCATGTCAACAGTGGAATATTAGCCACGGAAAACAATGAAACAGTGCCGTTTGCACCACCATATAAGGACCTAGAGATAACCACCCCACTTGAAGTAAGAAAGAAACTGAAAGACAGATATCCTATGACATCACTTATAGGTGTTACCTAAAAATTGATACTCATGAACTTATTTCCAAGAGAAGGAAGAGCATGGATTAAGAAAACAAAATTACGTTTAGCCGAATGGAAAGGTGAAAGGAATGTATGAATTATGATATGGGGGTTAACAGACATGTACTAATACAGATGAAATATATAACCACAAAATACCTATGGAACGCCAAGAGGTCTACTCAACACTCTATAATAACCTACACGGGAAAGGATCCAAAGAGGAATAGACGGATACGTTGATATGATGAACCAGATTCTGTACGCTTAGGAGAAAGTGCATTTTTTTTTTATCAAATTTGCTCTGATACCTAAAAAAAATTTAATTTAAAAAACAAGAAGTAGGAGGTATAAGCTCTTGGGGGTTTGCCCTGGCACATTCCCCTCTAACCTGCAGGCTACTAACACGATTTCCCGGAAAGCGCTGTCGCCCAGGAACCCAGAGCTGCAAAGGTAGAAATGCTGCCGCCTTGTGGCCCTTTCCCGGAAGAGCGGCTTTAAGCCCGCAGCTAATGGTCACTTAATAGTCACAAGGACTCAGGGCCGTAAAGGACACCTGCCCTAAAATATTGTGCTGAGGTAGGGAACGGACAAAAAAATTCAAAACAGGGGCTTCCCTGGTGGCGCAGTGGTTGAGAGTCCGCCTGCCGACGCAGGGGACACGGGTTCGTGCCCCGGTCCGGGAAGATCCCACATGCCGCGGAGTGGCTGGGCCCGTGAGCCATGGCCGCTGAGCCTGCGCGCCCAGAGCCTGTGCTCCGCAACGGGAGAGGCCACAACAGTGAGAGGCCCGCGTACCGCAAAACTAAATAGATAGATAGATAACTAAATAAATAAATACATACATACATACATACATACATAGAAAGGGAAATGGATAAAAGCTCAACCTCAGGAATTATTAGACTCACGCAGATCTAATCTACAAAAAGTTTGCAACACACACCTGTCGACCGACGATCAGCAAAAATTCTACACACAGTCAATACTGAAGGGGTTTTAGGGAACTGTGTACCCTCTAGCTGCTGGCGAGATGTAAAGTGGTAACAGCCAATAAGAACAGACAGGAGCTGCCTTTAGAAGTAAAACTTGAGGTACCATTCAATCCAGCAGTCACACCACTGGGCCTCTCACCTGAGAAGACCAGAAGCGAGAAGACCCGGGCTGCAACAGCTGCACTGAGGCCTTATTCACAATAGCCAAGACGGTGAAGCTACCAAAATGTCCATCAACAGACGAATGGATGAAGAAGAAATGGTCCGTGTACACAATGGAATATTAACCACGGAAAACAATGAAACACTGCTCTTTGAGGCACCATAGATGAGCTTGGAGATAATCGCAGAACGTGCGGTAAGTCGGAAAGCCAAAGACCTACATCCTATGATATCACTTATAGGCGTTAGGTAATAACTGACACAAATGAACATACTTGCACAGAGAAAGACACTCACAGGCTTACAAAACAACTATGCTTATCTAAAAGGAAAGGTGGGCGGAATGGATAAATTAAGATTAGCGTTACCATACGTATACAAATACATATTGTATACGTATACCAAAAAGACCGACCACGTAGCAAGGGAGGTGTACGGAACACTCTGTAATATTTCACATGGGAAGAGGATCTGTACATGAATAGACGTATACAATGTACAAATGAACCAGACTGTGTACACCTAGGACAAACGATATTCTAATCATTACCCCGATTCAAATGGTTTCAAAAACCAACCAGCAGTAATGCCACATAAACTTATGGGCGTTTCTCCTGGCACATGCCATTCTAATTTACAACCTAGGAACACGACTTCCAGAAAGGCTCTGCTGCCCTAGTACCCAGATTTGGGAACGGAGAAATGCTGCCGCCTTGTGGCCGTTTCCCAAAACAGCAGCTTTAAACCCAGTGCTAATGGTCATTAAATAGTCACCAAACGTGCAGGCCTGTAAATAACACCTGCCCTCCAAAACAATCCTGGGGTCCCACATCGACCAAAAATTCAAAAGAGGGCAACATTCCAAGAAAACGATTTCAAGAGGTATACTGTACCCCGTTTTTCTTTTCTTTTCTTTTCTTTTTAAGGAAAAGAAAACAGGCGTGGAAAAATGATGAATTTTAGGAATTTTTAAAGACACGCAAACCCAAATTACAAACACCTATCCGCTCACAGCACTCGGAATGGCCATTAGCAAAAATGCTGCAAACGATAAATGCTGAAGGGATTGTGGAGAACTGCGTACCCTCGGTTCTAAGGGGGACGTGGTAAGAGCCACTAATGAAGACACAGTGGAGGTGCTCTGAAAAGGGAAACATTGAGCTACTAGTCAATCAGTCACACCCGCTGCTGGGCCTATCACCTGAGAAAATGAGACTCAAAAGGCACAGGCTGGCAATCCTGCACCCCGGCAATACTTACCATAGCCGACACTTGGAAGCAACGAAAATGTCCATCAACAGAGGAGTGCACCAAGAAGAAGTGGTCCATGCACACGATGGAATATTGCTCCACTAGAAAATATGAATTCAAAAAACAAACATGAGTAAGGAGACATAAGCTTTGGGGGGTTTGTCAGGGCACATGGCAGTCTAATTGATATCTGAGGAACACCACTGGCAGGAAGGTCTGTCTCCCTAGGTACCAGAGTGGGCATCGTAGAAATGCTGCCGGCCTCTGGCCGATACCTGCAACAGCAGCTCGGAAATCTGTGCGAATGGTCACTTCATATGCACAAGTACTGCAGGGCTGCAAAGGAAACCTGCCCTCAAAATGTCCTGACGCAGGTAAAGGCCAAAATATTTCAAAATGTGGCACATATTTCAAGAAAACAATTTGAAGACGTAAGCTGTCATGACAGTTTGAAAAATAAAAGGACATGCCTCAGAGCTCAATTTCAAGGGATTATGAGACACATGCAAATCCAACCACAAAGAGCTATCGACTCACACCAGTCAGAATAACCATCAGCAAAGAAACTACAAACGATCAATGCTGAAGAGGTTGTGGAGCCATGCATACCCTCAGTCTCAAGTGGGACGTAACCTGGTAAGAGCCACTCCTGGGAACAGAATGGAGGTGCCTTTAAAAGGTACACATTCAGCTACTCTACGATCCAGCAGGCCCAGTCCACGGCCTACAGCCTAAGGAGACAGAATTGGAAAGACACAGGCAGGAAATCTGCACTGCAGCAGTACTACCATAGCCAAGGCGTGGAAGCAACCAAAAGTCCATCAACAGATGAGTGGACAAAGAAGAACTGCTACGTGTAGAGATGGAATATTAGCTTGGGGAAGAAAATGAATCAATGCCACTCGTAGCACCACAGATGAGTCTAGAGGTGATCACGCAGCTTGCAGTAAGCGAGAAAGCGAAAGACACCTAACGTATGATACCACTTATAGGGGTTACCTAAAAATCGATACCAGTGAAGATATTTCCACAGAGACATCCAATCACAGATTCATTAAGCAAACTTATGGTTCACCAGATGGAAAGGTGTGAGGATTGGATACATTAGGACATTGGGGTTAACAGAGATACACAAACACATGTGAAATACAAAGTCGCCACGGACCTACGGCATACCAAGAGGAGACTACTCAACATTGTGTCATAAGCTACATGGGAGAAGGACCCGAAGAAGAACAGATATATGTATACGTGTGAAACAACCACATCTTGCACACCTAGAACAAGCAAAACATTGTAATCAAATCTGCTCTGATACAAAATAAAAATTAAATTTAAAAAACGAACAGCAAGTAATGAGACATAAACGTAAGGGGCTTTTTCCTGGCGCACTCCATTCTAATTTACAATTTACAACGCCACTTCCATTATGGCTCTGTTGCCCTAGTAACCAGATTTGGTAAGGAGAAGTGCTGCCGCCTTCTGGCCGTTTCCCACAACAGCGCTAATGGTCACTTAATATTCAAAATAATTGCAGGCCAGTAAATGACACCTGCCATCAAAAAAAAAAAAAAAAAATCCTGGGGTCGTAAATCGACCAGAAAATTCAAAGGACGTCAACATTTCAAGAGGCATGTTTTACGCCCATTCTGTCTTCTTTGTTCCTTTAAAATAAAAGGGGATTTAAAAATGCTCAACATCAGCAATTAATAAAGCCATGCAAATCCAATCTACAGAAATGCTCACCTCACAGCCGTCAGAATGCTCTTCAGCAAAACGTCTACAAAGAATAAATGCTGAAGGGGTTTCAGGAAACTGTGTACCCACTAGCTGCTGGGGGGATGTAAACTGGTAACAGCCGGCAGGGAGAACATAATGGAGGTGCGTTTAAGGGTAAAAACTGAGCTACCATGTGATCTGGTAGGTCCTTTGACGTGCCTATCACCTGAGCAGAGCAGAATGGAAGAGACACAGGCTGGCAATCCTGCACGGCAGAAACATTTAATATAGCCAAGACTTGGAAGAAACCAAAATGTCCAGCAACAGAAAAATGCACAAAGAGGAAGTGGTCCATGTCAACAGTGGAATATTAGCCACGGAAAACAATGAAACAGTGCCGTTTGCACCACCATATAAGGACCTAGAGATAACCACCCCACTTGAAGTAAGAAAGAAACTGAAAGACAGATATCCTATGACATCACTTATAGGTGTTACCTAAAAATTGATACTCATGAACTTATTTCCAAGAGAAGGAAGAGCATGGATTAAGAAAACAAAATTACGTTTAGCCGAATGGAAAGGTGAAAGGAATGTATGAATTATGATATGGGGGTTAACAGACATGTACTAATACAGATGAAATATATAACCACAAAATACCTATGGAACGCCAAGAGGTCTACTCAACACTCTATAATAACCTACACGGGAAAGGATCCAAAGAGGAATAGACGGATACGTTGATATGATGAACCAGATTCTGTACGCTTAGGAGAAAGTGCATTTTTTTTTTATCAAATTTGCTCTGATACCTAAAAAAAATTTAATTTAAAAATCAAGAAGTAGGAGGTATAAGCTCTTGGGGGTTTGCCCTGGCACATTCCCCTCTAACCTGCAGGCTACTAACACGATTTCCCGGAAAGCGCTGTCGCCCAGGAACCCAGAGCTGCAAAGGTAGAAATGCTGCCGCCTTGTGGCCCTTTCCCGGAAGAGCGGCTTTAAGCCCGCAGCTAATGGTCACTTAATAGTCACAAGGACTCAGGGCCGTAAAGGACACCTGCCCTAAAATATTGTGCTGAGGTAGGGAACGGACAAAAAAATTCAAAACAGGGGCTTCCCTGGTGGCGCAGTGGTTGAGAGTCCGCCTGCCGACGCAGGGGACACGGGTTCGTGCCCCGGTCCGGGAAGATCCCACATGCCGCGGAGTGGCTGGGCCCGTGAGCCATGGCCGCTGAGCCTGCGCGCCCAGAGCCTGTGCTCCGCAACGGGAGAGGCCACAACAGTGAGAGGCCCGCGTACCGCAAAACTAAATAGATAGATAGATAACTAAATAAATAAATACATACATACATACATACATACATACATAGAAAGGGAAATGGATAAAAGCTCAACCTCAGGAATTATTAGACTCACGCAGATCTAATCTACAAAAAGTTTGCAACACACACCTGTCGACCGACGATCAGCAAAAATTCTACACACAGTCAATACTGAAGGGGTTTTAGGGAACTGTGTACCCTCTAGCTGCTGGCGAGATGTAAAGTGGTAACAGCCAATAAGAACAGACAGGAGCTGCCTTTAGAAGTAAAACTTGAGGTACCATTCAATCCAGCAGTCACACCACTGGGCCTCTCACCTGAGAAGACCAGAAGCGAGAAGACCCGGGCTGCAACAGCTGCACTGAGGCCTTATTCACAATAGCCAAGACGGTGAAGCTACCAAAATGTCCATCAACAGACGAATGGATGAAGAAGAAATGGTCCGTGTACACAATGGAATATTAACCACGGAAAACAATGAAACACTGCTCTTTGAGGCACCATAGATGAGCTTGGAGATAATCGCAGAACGTGCGGTAAGTCGGAAAGCCAAAGACCTACATCCTATGATATCACTTATAGGCGTTAGGTAATAACTGACACAAATGAACATACTTGCACAGAGAAAGACACTCACAGGCTTACAAAACAACTATGCTTATCTAAAAGGAAAGGTGGGCGGAATGGATAAATTAAGATTAGCGTTACCATACGTATACAAATACATATTGTATACGTATACCAAAAAGACCGACCACGTAGCAAGGGAGGTGTACGGAACACTCTGTAATATTTCACATGGGAAGAGGATCTGTACATGAATAGACGTATACAATGTACAAATGAACCAGACTGTGTACACCTAGGACAAACGATATTCTAATCATTACCCCGATTCAAATGGTTTCAAAAACCAACCAGCAGTAATGCCACATAAACTTATGGGCGTTTCTCCTGGCACATGCCATTCTAATTTACAACCTAGGAACACGACTTCCAGAAAGGCTCTGCTGCCCTAGTACCCAGATTTGGGAACGGAGAAATGCTGCCGCCTTGTGGCCGTTTCCCAAAACAGCAGCTTTAAACCCAGTGCTAATGGTCATTAAATAGTCACCAAACGTGCAGGCCTGTAAATAACACCTGCCCTCCAAAACAATCCTGGGGTCCCACATCGACCAAAAATTCAAAAGAGGGCAACATTCCAAGAAAACGATTTCAAGAGGTATACTGTACCCCCACGTTTTTCTTTTCTTTTCTTTTCTTTTTAAGGAAAAGAAAACAGGCGTGGAAAAATGATGAATTTTAGGAATTTTTAAAGACACGCAAACCCAAATTACAAACACCTATCCGCTCACAGCACTCGGAATGGCCATTAGCAAAAATGCTGCAAACGATAAATGCTGAAGGGATTGTGGAGAACTGCGTACCCTCGGTTCTAAGGGGGACGTGGTAAGAGCCACTAATGAAGACACAGTGGAGGTGCTCTGAAAAGGGAAACATTGAGCTACTAGTCAATCAGTCACACCCGCTGCTGGGCCTATCACCTGAGAAAATGAGACTCAAAAGGCACAGGCTGGCAATCCTGCACCCCGGCAATACTTACCATAGCCGACACTTGGAAGCAACGAAAATGTCCATCAACAGAGGAGTGCACCAAGAAGAAGTGGTCCATGCACACGATGGAATATTGCTCCACTAGAAAATATGAATTCAAAAAACAAACATGAGTAAGGAGACATAAGCTTTGGGGGGTTTGTCAGGGCACATGGCAGTCTAATTGATATCTGAGGAACACCACTGGCAGGAAGGTCTGTCTCCCTAGGTACCAGAGTGGGCATCGTAGAAATGCTGCCGGCCTCTGGCCGATACCTGCAACAGCAGCTCGGAAATCTGTGCGAATGGTCACTTCATATGCACAAGTACTGCAGGGCTGCAAAGGAAACCTGCCCTCAAAATGTCCTGACGCAGGTAAAGGCCAAAATATTTCAAAATGTGGCACATATTTCAAGAAAACAATTTGAAGACGTAAGCTGTCATGACAGTTTGAAAAATAAAAGGACATGCCTCAGAGCTCAATTTCAAGGGATTATGAGACACATGCAAATCCAACCACAAAGAGCTATCGACTCACACCAGTCAGAATAACCATCAGCAAAGAAACTACAAACGATCAATGCTGAAGAGGTTGTGGAGCCATGCATACCCTCAGTCTCAAGTGGGACGTAACCTGGTAAGAGCCACTCCTGGGAACAGAATGGAGGTGCCTTTAAAAGGTACACATTCAGCTACTCTACGATCCAGCAGGCCCACTCCACGGCCTACAGCCTAAGGAGACAGAATTGGAAAGACACAGGCAGGAAATCTGCACTGCAGCAGTACTACCATAGCCAAGGCGTGGAAGCAACCAAAAGTCCATCAACAGATGAGTGGACAAAGAAGAACTGCTACGTGTAGAGATGGAATATTAGCTTGGGGAAGAAAATGAATCAATGCCACTCGTAGCACCACAGATGAGTCTAGAGGTGATCACGCAGCTTGCAGTAAGCGAGAAAGCGAAAGACACCTAACGTATGATACCACTTATAGGGGTTACCTAAAAATCGATACCAGTGAAGATATTTCCACAGAGACATCCAATCACAGATTCATTAAGCAAACTTATGGTTCACCAGATGGAAAGGTGTGAGGATTGGATACATTAGGACATTGGGGTTAACAGAGATACACAAACACATGTGAAATACAAAGTCGCCACGGACCTACGGCATACCAAGAGGAGACTACTCAACATTGTGTCATAAGCTACATGGGAGAAGGACCCGAAGAAGAACAGATATATGTATACGTGTGAAACAACCACATCTTGCACACCTAGAACAAGCAAAACATTGTAATCAAATCTGCTCTGATACAAAATAAAAATTAAATTTAAAAAACGAACAGCAAGTAATGAGACATAAACGTAAGGGGCTTTTTCCTGGCGCACTCCATTCTAATTTACAATTTACAACGCCACTTCCATTATGGCTCTGTTGCCCTAGTAACCAGATTTGGTAAGGAGAAGTGCTGCCGCCTTCTGGCCGTTTCCCACAACAGCGCTAATGGTCACTTAATATTCAAAATAATTGCAGGCCAGTAAATGACACCTGCCATCAAAAAAAAAAAAAAAAAATCCTGGGGTCGTAAATCGACCAGAAAATTCAAAGGACGTCAACATTTCAAGAGGCATGTTTTACGCCCATTCTGTCTTCTTTGTTCCTTTAAAATAAAAGGGGATTTAAAAATGCTCAACATCAGCAATTAATAAAGCCATGCAAATCCAATCTACAGAAATGCTCACCTCACAGCCGTCAGAATGCTCTTCAGCAAAACGTCTACAAAGAATAAATGCTGAAGGGGTTTCAGGAAACTGTGTACCCACTAGCTGCTGGGGGGATGTAAACTGGTAACAGCCGGCAGGGAGAACATAATGGAGGTGCGTTTAAGGGTAAAAACTGAGCTACCATGTGATCTGGTAGGTCCTTTGACGTGCCTATCACCTGAGCAGAGCAGAATGGAAGAGACACAGGCTGGCAATCCTGCACGGCAGAAACATTTAATATAGCCAAGACTTGGAAGAAACCAAAATGTCCAGCAACAGAAAAATGCACAAAGAGGAAGTGGTCCATGTCAACAGTGGAATATTAGCCACGGAAAACAATGAAACAGTGCCGTTTGCACCACCATATAAGGACCTAGAGATAACCACCCCACTTGAAGTAAGAAAGAAACTGAAAGACAGATATCCTATGACATCACTTATAGGTGTTACCTAAAAATTGATACTCATGAACTTATTTCCAAGAGAAGGAAGAGCATGGATTAAGAAAACAAAATTACGTTTAGCCGAATGGAAAGGTGAAAGGAATGTATGAATTATGATATGGGGGTTAACAGACATGTACTAATACAGATGAAATATATAACCACAAAATACCTATGGAACGCCAAGAGGTCTACTCAACACTCTATAATAACCTACACGGGAAAGGATCCAAAGAGGAATAGACGGATACGTTGATATGATGAACCAGATTCTGTACGCTTAGGAGAAAGTGCATTTTTTTTTTATCAAATTTGCTCTGATACCTAAAAAAAATTTAATTTAAAAATCAAGAAGTAGGAGGTATAAGCTCTTGGGGGTTTGCCCTGGCACATTCCCCTCTAACCTGCAGGCTACTAACACGATTTCCCGGAAAGCGCTGTCGCCCAGGAACCCAGAGCTGCAAAGGTAGAAATGCTGCCGCCTTGTGGCCCTTTCCCGGAAGAGCGGCTTTAAGCCCGCAGCTAATGGTCACTTAATAGTCACAAGGACTCAGGGCCGTAAAGGACACCTGCCCTAAAATATTGTGCTGAGGTAAGGAACGGACAAAAAAATTCAAAACAGGGGCTTCCCTGGTGGCGCAGTGGTTGAGAGTCCGCCTGCCGACGCAGGGGACACGGGTTCGTGCCCCGGTCCGGGAAGATCCCACATGCCGCGGAGTGGCTGGGCCCGTGAGCCATGGCCGCTGAGCCTGCGCGCCCAGAGCCTGTGCTCCGCAACGGGAGAGGCCACAACAGTGAGAGGCCCGCGTACCGCAAAACTAAATAGATAGATAGATAACTAAATAAATAAATACATACATACATACATACATACATAGAAAGGGAAATGGATAAAAGCTCAACCTCAGGAATTATTAGACTCACGCAGATCTAATCTACAAAAAGTTTGCAACACACACCTGTCGACCGACGATCAGCAAAAATTCTACACACAGTCAATACTGAAGGGGTTTTAGGGAACTGTGTACCCTCTAGCTGCTGGCGAGATGTAAAGTGGTAACAGCCAATAAGAACAGACAGGAGCTGCCTTTAGAAGTAAAACTTGAGGTACCATTCAATCCAGCAGTCACACCACTGGGCCTCTCACCTGAGAAGACCAGAAGCGAGAAGACCCGGGCTGCAACAGCTGCACTGAGGCCTTATTCACAATAGCCAAGACGGTGAAGCTACCAAAATGTCCATCAACAGACGAATGGATGAAGAAGAAATGGTCCGTGTACACAATGGAATATTAACCACGGAAAACAATGAAACACTGCTCTTTGAGGCACCATAGATGAGCTTGGAGATAATCGCAGAACGTGCGGTAAGTCGGAAAGCCAAAGACCTACATCCTATGATATCACTTATAGGCGTTAGGTAATAACTGACACAAATGAACATACTTGCACAGAGAAAGACACTCACAGGCTTACAAAACAACTATGCTTATCTAAAAGGAAAGGTGGGCGGAATGGATAAATTAAGATTAGCGTTACCATACGTATACAAATACATATTGTATACGTATACCAAAAAGACCGACCACGTAGCAAGGGAGGTGTACGGAACACTCTGTAATATTTCACATGGGAAGAGGATCTGTACATGAATAGACGTATACAATGTACAAATGAACCAGACTGTGTACACCTAGGACAAACGATATTCTAATCATTACCCCGATTCAAATGGTTTCAAAAACCAACCAGCAGTAATGCCACATAAACTTATGGGCGTTTCTCCTGGCACATGCCATTCTAATTTACAACCTAGGAACACGACTTCCAGAAAGGCTCTGCTGCCCTAGTACCCAGATTTGGGAACGGAGAAATGCTGCCGCCTTGTGGCCGTTTCCCAAAACAGCAGCTTTAAACCCAGTGCTAATGGTCATTAAATAGTCACCAAACGTGCAGGCCTGTAAATAACACCTGCCCTCCAAAACAATCCTGGGGTCCCACATCGACCAAAAATTCAAAAGAGGGCAACATTCCAAGAAAACGATTTCAAGAGGTATACTGTACCCCCACGTTTTTCTTTTCTTTTCTTTTCTTTTTAAGGAAAAGAAAACAAGCGTGGAAAAATGATGAATTTTAGGAATTTTTAAAGACACGCAAACCCAAATTACAAACACCTATCCGCTCACAGCACTCGGAATGGCCATTAGCAAAAATGCTGCAAACGATAAATGCTGAAGGGATTGTGGAGAACTGCGTACCCTCGGTTCTAAGGGGGACGTGGTAAGAGCCACTAATGAAGACACAGTGGAGGTGCTCTGAAAAGGGAAACACTGAGCTACTAGTCAATCAGTCACACCCGCTGCTGGGCCTATCACCTGAGAAAATGAGACTCAAAAGGCACAGGCTGGCAATCCTGCACCCCGGCAATACTTACCATAGCCGACACTTGGAAGCAACGAAAATGTCCATCAACAGAGGAGTGCACCAAGAAGAAGTGGTCCATGCACACGATGGAATATTGCTCCACTAGAAAATATGAATTCAAAAAACAAACATGAGTAAGGAGACATAAGCTTTGGGGGGTTTGTCAGGGCACATGGCAGTCTAATTGATATCTGAGGAACACCACTGGCAGGAAGGTCTGTCTCCCTAGGTACCAGAGTGGGCATCGTAGAAATGCTGCCGGCCTCTGGCCGATACCTGCAACAGCAGCTCGGAAATCTGTGCGAATGGTCACTTCATATGCACAAGTACTGCAGGGCTGCAAAGGAAACCTGCCCTCAAAATGTCCTGACGCAGGTAAAGGCCAAAATATTTCAAAATGTGGCACATATTTCAAGAAAACAATTTGAAGACGTAAGCTGTCATGACAGTTTGAAAAATAAAAGGACATGCCTCAGAGCTCAATTTCAAGGGATTATGAGACACATGCAAATCCAACCACAAAGAGCTATCAACTCACACCAGTCAGAATAACCATCAGCAAAGAAACTACAAACGATCAATGCTGAAGAGGTTGTGGAGACATGCATACCCTCAGTCTCAAGTGGGACGTAACCTGGTAAGAGCCACTCCTGGGAACAGAATGGAGGTGCCTTTAAAAGGTACACATTCAGCTACTCTACGATCCAGCAGGCCCAGTCCACGGCCTACAGCCTAAGGAGACAGAATTGGAAAGACACAGGCAGGAAATCTGCACTGCAGCAGTACTACCATAGCCAAGGCGTGGAAGCAACCAAAAGTCCATCAACAGATGAGTGGACAAAGAAGAACTGCTACGTGTAGAGATGGAATATTAGCTTGGGGAAGAAAATGAATCAATGCCACTCGTAGCACCACAGATGAGTCTAGAGGTGATCACGCAGCTTGCAGTAAGCGAGAAAGCGAAAGACACCTAACGTATGATACCACTTATAGGGGTTACCTAAAAATCGATACCAGTGAAGATATTTCCACAGAGACATCCAATCACAGATTCATTAAGCAAACTTATGGTTCACCAGATGGAAAGGTGTGAGGATTGGATACATTAGGACATTGGGGTTAACAGAGATACACAAACACATGTGAAATACAAAGTCGCCACGGACCTACGGCATACCAAGAGGAGACTACTCAACATTGTGTCATAAGCTACATGGGAGAAGGACCCGAAGAAGAACAGATATATGTATACGTGTGAAACAACCACATCTTGCACACCTAGAACAAGCAAAACATTGTAATCAAATCTGCTCTGATACAAAATAAAAATTAAATTTAAAAAACGAACAGCAAGTAATGAGACATAAACGTAAGGGGCTTTTTCCTGGCGCACTCCATTCTAATTTACAATTTACAACGCCACTTCCATTATGGCTCTGTTGCCCTAGTAACCAGATTTGGTAAGGAGAAGTGCTGCCGCCTTCTGGCCGTTTCCCACAACAGCGCTAATGGTCACTTAATATTCAAAATAATTGCAGGCCAGTAAATGACACCTGCCATCAAAAAAAAAAAAAAAAAATCCTGGGGTCGTAAATCGACCAGAAAATTCAAAGGACGTCAACATTTCAAGAGGCATGTTTTACGCCCATTCTGTCTTCTTTGTTCCTTTAAAATAAAAGGGGATTTAAAAATGCTCAACATCAGCAATTAATAAAGCCATGCAAATCCAATCTACAGAAATGCTCACCTCACAGCCGTCAGAATGCTCTTCAGCAAAACGTCTACAAAGAATAAATGCTGAAGGGGTTTCAGGAAACTGTGTACCCACTAGCTGCTGGGGGGATGTAAACTGGTAACAGCCGGCAGGGAGAACATAATGGAGGTGCGTTTAAGGGTAAAAACTGAGCTACCATGTGATCTGGTAGGTCCTTTGACGTGCCTATCACCTGAGCAGAGCAGAATGGAAGAGACACAGGCTGGCAATCCTGCACGGCAGAAACATTTAATATAGCCAAGACTTGGAAGAAACCAAAATGTCCAGCAACAGAAAAATGCACAAAGAGGAAGTGGTCCATGTCAACAGTGGAATATTAGCCACGGAAAACAATGAAACAGTGCCGTTTGCACCACCATATAAGGACCTAGAGATAACCACCCCACTTGAAGTAAGAAAGAAACTGAAAGACAGATATCCTATGACATCACTTATAGGTGTTACCTAAAAATTGATACTCATGAACTTATTTCCAAGAGAAGGAAGAGCATGGATTAAGAAAACAAAATTACGTTTAGCCGAATGGAAAGGTGAAAGGAATGTATGAATTATGATATGGGGGTTAACAGACATGTACTAATACAGATGAAATATATAACCACAAAATACCTATGGAACGCCAAGAGGTCTACTCAACACTCTATAATAACCTACACGGGAAAGGATCCAAAGAGGAATAGACGGATACGTTGATATGATGAACCAGATTCTGTACGCTTAGGAGAAAGTGCATTTTTTTTTTATCAAATTTGCTCTGATACCTAAAAAAAATTTAATTTAAAAATCAAGAAGTAGGAGGTATAAGCTCTTGGGGGTTTGCCCTGGCACATTCCCCTCTAACCTGCAGGCTACTAACACGATTTCCCGGAAAGCGCTGTCGCCCAGGAACCCAGAGCTGCAAAGGTAGAAATGCTGCCGCCTTGTGGCCCTTTCCCGGAAGAGCGGCTTTAAGCCCGCAGCTAATGGTCACTTAATAGTCACAAGGACTCAGGGCCGTAAAGGACACCTGCCCTAAAATATTGTGCTGAGGTAGGGAACGGACAAAAAAATTCAAAACAGGGGCTTCCCTGGTGGCGCAGTGGTTGAGAGTCCGCCTGCCGACGCAGGGGACACGGGTTCGTGCCCCGGTCCGGGAAGATCCCACATGCCGCGGAGTGGCTGGGCCCGTGAGCCATGGCCGCTGAGCCTGCGCGCCCAGAGCCTGTGCTCCGCAACGGGAGAGGCCACAACAGTGAGAGGCCCGCGTACCGCAAAACTAAATAGATAGATAGATAACTAAATAAATAAATACATACATACATACATACATACATAGAAAGGGAAATGGATAAAAGCTCAACCTCAGGAATTATTAGACTCACGCAGATCTAATCTACAAAAAGTTTGCAACACACACCTGTCGACCGACGATCAGCAAAAATTCTACACACAGTCAATACTGAAGGGGTTTTAGGGAACTGTGTACCCTCTAGCTGCTGGCGAGATGTAAAGTGGTAACAGCCAATAAGAACAGACAGGAGCTGCCTTTAGAAGTAAAACTTGAGGTACCATTCAATCCAGCAGTCACACCACTGGGCCTCTCACCTGAGAAGACCAGAAGCGAGAAGACCCGGGCTGCAACAGCTGCACTGAGGCCTTATTCACAATAGCCAAGACGGTGAAGCTACCAAAATGTCCATCAACAGACGAATGGATGAAGAAGAAATGGTCCGTGTACACAATGGAATATTAACCACGGAAAACAATGAAACACTGCTCTTTGAGGCACCATAGATGAGCTTGGAGATAATCGCAGAACGTGCGGTAAGTCGGAAAGCCAAAGACCTACATCCTATGATATCACTTATAGGCGTTAGGTAATAACTGACACAAATGAACATACTTGCACAGAGAAAGACACTCACAGGCTTACAAAACAACTATGCTTATCTAAAAGGAAAGGTGGGCGGAATGGATAAATTAAGATTAGCGTTACCATACGTATACAAATACATATTGTATACGTATACCAAAAAGACCGACCACGTAGCAAGGGAGGTGTACGGAACACTCTGTAATATTTCACATGGGAAGAGGATCTGTACATGAATAGACGTATACAATGTACAAATGAACCAGACTGTGTACACCTAGGACAAACGATATTCTAATCATTACCCCGATTCAAATGGTTTCAAAAACCAACCAGCAGTAATGCCACATAAACTTATGGGCGTTTCTCCTGGCACATGCCATTCTAATTTACAACCTAGGAACACGACTTCCAGAAAGGCTCTGCTGCCCTAGTACCCAGATTTGGGAACGGAGAAATGCTGCCGCCTTGTGGCCGTTTCCCAAAACAGCAGCTTTAAACCCAGTGCTAATGGTCATTAAATAGTCACCAAACGTGCAGGCCTGTAAATAACACCTGCCCTCCAAAACAATCCTGGGGTCCCACATCGACCAAAAATTCAAAAGAGGGCAACATTCCAAGAAAACGATTTCAAGAGGTATACTGTACCCCCACGTTTTTCTTTTCTTTTCTTTTCTTTTTAAGGAAAAGAAAACAGGCGTGGAAAAATGATGAATTTTAGGAATTTTTAAAGACACGCAAACCCAAATTACAAACACCTATCCGCTCACAGCACTCGGAATGGCCATTAGCAAAAATGCTGCAAACGATAAATGCTGAAGGGATTGTGGAGAACTGCGTACCCTCGGTTCTAAGGGGGACGTGGTAAGAGCCACTAATGAAGACACAGTGGAGGTGCTCTGAAAAGGGAAACACTGAGCTACTAGTCAATCAGTCACACCCGCTGCTGGGCCTATCACCTGAGAAAATGAGACTCAAAAGGCACAGGCTGGCAATCCTGCACCCCGGCAATACTTACCATAGCCGACACTTGGAAGCAACGAAAATGTCCATCAACAGAGGAGTGCACCAAGAAGAAGTGGTCCATGCACACGATGGAATATTGCTCCACTAGAAAATATGAATTCAAAAAACAAACATGAGTAAGGAGACATAAGCTTTGGGGGGTTTGTCAGGGCACATGGCAGTCTAATTGATATCTGAGGAACACCACTGGCAGGAAGGTCTGTCTCCCTAGGTACCAGAGTGGGCATCGTAGAAATGCTGCCGGCCTCTGGCCGATACCTGCAACAGCAGCTCGGAAATCTGTGCGAATGGTCACTTCATATGCACAAGTACTGCAGGGCTGCAAAGGAAACCTGCCCTCAAAATGTCCTGACGCAGGTAAAGGCCAAAATATTTCAAAATGTGGCACATATTTCAAGAAAACAATTTGAAGACGTAAGCTGTCATGACAGTTTGAAAAATAAAAGGACATGCCTCAGAGCTCAATTTCAAGGGATTATGAGACACATGCAAATCCAACCACAAAGAGCTATCAACTCACACCAGTCAGAATAACCATCAGCAAAGAAACTACAAACGATCAATGCTGAAGAGGTTGTGGAGCCATGCATACCCTCAGTCTCAAGTGGGACGTAACCTGGTAAGAGCCACTCCTGGGAACAGAATGGAGGTGCCTTTAAAAGGTACACATTCAGCTACTCTACGATCCAGCAGGCCCAGTCCACGGCCTACAGCCTAAGGAGACAGAATTGGAAAGACACAGGCAGGAAATCTGCACTGCAGCAGTACTACCATAGCCAAGGCGTGGAAGCAACCAAAAGTCCATCAACAGATGAGTGGACAAAGAAGAACTGCTACGTGTAGAGATGGAATATTAGCTTGGGGAAGAAAATGAATCAATGCCACTCGTAGCACCACAGATGAGTCTAGAGGTGATCACGCAGCTTGCAGTAAGCGAGAAAGCGAAAGACACCTAACGTATGATACCACTTATAGGGGTTACCTAAAAATCGATACCAGTGAAGATATTTCCACAGAGACATCCAATCACAGATTCATTAAGCAAACTTATGGTTCACCAGATGGAAAGGTGTGAGGATTGGATACATTAGGACATTGGGGTTAACAGAGATACACAAACACATGTGAAATACAAAGTCGCCACGGACCTACGGCATACCAAGAGGAGACTACTCAACATTGTGTCATAAGCTACATGGGAGAAGGACCCGAAGAAGAACAGATATATGTATACGTGTGAAACAACCACATCTTGCACACCTAGAACAAGCAAAACATTGTAATCAAATCTGCTCTGATACAAAATAAAAATTAAATTTAAAAAACGAACAGCAAGTAATGAGACATAAACGTAAGGGGCTTTTTCCTGGCGCACTCCATTCTAATTTACAATTTACAACGCCACTTCCATTATGGCTCTGTTGCCCTAGTAACCAGATTTGGTAAGGAGAAGTGCTGCCGCCTTCTGGCCGTTTCCCACAACAGCGCTAATGGTCACTTAATATTCAAAATAATTGCAGGCCAGTAAATGACACCTGCCATCAAAAAAAAAAAAAAAAAATCCTGGGGTCGTAAATCGACCAGAAAATTCAAAGGACGTCAACATTTCAAGAGGCATGTTTTACGCCCATTCTGTCTTCTTTGTTCCTTTAAAATAAAAGGGGATTTAAAAATGCTCAACATCAGCAATTAATAAAGCCATGCAAATCCAATCTACAGAAATGCTCACCTCACAGCCGTCAGAATGCTCTTCAGCAAAACGTCTACAAAGAATAAATGCTGAAGGGGTTTCAGGAAACTGTGTACCCACTAGCTGCTGGGGGGATGTAAACTGGTAACAGCCGGCAGGGAGAACATAATGGAGGTGCGTTTAAGGGTAAAAACTGAGCTACCATGTGATCTGGTAGGTCCTTTGACGTGCCTATCACCTGAGCAGAGCAGAATGGAAGAGACACAGGCTGGCAATCCTGCACGGCAGAAACATTTAATATAGCCAAGACTTGGAAGAAACCAAAATGTCCAGCAACAGAAAAATGCACAAAGAGGAAGTGGTCCATGTCAACAGTGGAATATTAGCCACGGAAAACAATGAAACAGTGCCGTTTGCACCACCATATAAGGACCTAGAGATAACCACCCCACTTGAAGTAAGAAAGAAACTGAAAGACAGATATCCTATGACATCACTTATAGGTGTTACCTAAAAATTGATACTCATGAACTTATTTCCAAGAGAAGGAAGAGCATGGATTAAGAAAACAAAATTACGTTTAGCCGAATGGAAAGGTGAAAGGAATGTATGAATTATGATATGGGGGTTAACAGACATGTACTAATACAGATGAAATATATAACCACAAAATACCTATGGAACGCCAAGAGGTCTACTCAACACTCTATAATAACCTACACGGGAAAGGATCCAAAGAGGAATAGACGGATACGTTGATATGATGAACCAGATTCTGTACGCTTAGGAGAAAGTGCATTTTTTTTTTATCAAATTTGCTCTGATACCTAAAAAAAATTTAATTTAAAAATCAAGAAGTAGGAGGTATAAGCTCTTGGGGGTTTGCCCTGGCACATTCCCCTCTAACCTGCAGGCTACTAACACGATTTCCCGGAAAGCGCTGTCGCCCAGGAACCCAGAGCTGCAAAGGTAGAAATGCTGCCGCCTTGTGGCCCTTTCCCGGAAGAGCGGCTTTAAGCCCGCAGCTAATGGTCACTTAATAGTCACAAGGACTCAGGGCCGTAAAGGACACCTGCCCTAAAATATTGTGCTGAGGTAGGGAACGGACAAAAAAATTCAAAACAGGGGCTTCCCTGGTGGCGCAGTGGTTGAGAGTCCGCCTGCCGACGCAGGGGACACGGGTTCGTGCCCCGGTCCGGGAAGATCCCACATGCCGCGGAGTGGCTGGGCCCGTGAGCCATGGCCGCTGAGCCTGCGCGCCCAGAGCCTGTGCTCCGCAACGGGAGAGGCCACAACAGTGAGAGGCCCGCGTACCGCAAAACTAAATAGATAGATAGATAACTAAATAAATAAATACATACATACATACATACATACATACATACATAGAAAGGGAAATGGATAAAAGCTCAACCTCAGGAATTATTAGACTCACGCAGATCTAATCTACAAAAAGTTTGCAACACACACCTGTCGACCGACGATCAGCAAAAATTCTACACACAGTCAATACTGAAGGGGTTTTAGGGAACTGTGTACCCTCTAGCTGCTGGCGAGATGTAAAGTGGTAACAGCCAATAAGAACAGACAGGAGCTGCCTTTAGAAGTAAAACTTGAGGTACCATTCAATCCAGCAGTCACACCACTGGGCCTCTCACCTGAGAAGACCAGAAGCGAGAAGACCCGGGCTGCAACAGCTGCACTGAGGCCTTATTCACAATAGCCAAGACGGTGAAGCTACCAAAATGTCCATCAACAGACGAATGGATGAAGAAGAAATGGTCCGTGTACACAATGGAATATTAACCACGGAAAACAATGAAACACTGCTCTTTGAGGCACCATAGATGAGCTTGGAGATAATCGCAGAACGTGCGGTAAGTCGGAAAGCCAAAGACCTACATCCTATGATATCACTTATAGGCGTTAGGTAATAACTGACACAAATGAACATACTTGCACAGAGAAAGACACTCACAGGCTTACAAAACAACTATGCTTATCTAAAAGGAAAGGTGGGCGGAATGGATAAATTAAGATTAGCGTTACCATACGTATACAAATACATATTGTATACGTATACCAAAAAGACCGACCACGTAGCAAGGGAGGTGTACGGAACACTCTGTAATATTTCACATGGGAAGAGGATCTGTACATGAATAGACGTATACAATGTACAAATGAACCAGACTGTGTACACCTAGGACAAACGATATTCTAATCATTACCCCGATTCAAATGGTTTCAAAAACCAACCAGCAGTAATGCCACATAAACTTATGGGCGTTTCTCCTGGCACATGCCATTCTAATTTACAACCTAGGAACACGACTTCCAGAAAGGCTCTGCTGCCCTAGTACCCAGATTTGGGAACGGAGAAATGCTGCCGCCTTGTGGCCGTTTCCCAAAACAGCAGCTTTAAACCCAGTGCTAATGGTCATTAAATAGTCACCAAACGTGCAGGCCTGTAAATAACACCTGCCCTCCAAAACAATCCTGGGGTCCAACATCGACCAAAAATTCAAAAGAGGGCAACATTCCAAGAAAACGATTTCAAGAGGTATACTGTACCCCCACGTTTTTCTTTTCTTTTCTTTTCTTTTTAAGGAAAAGAAAACAGGCGTGGAAAAATGATGAATTTTAGGAATTTTTAAAGACACGCAAACCCAAATTACAAACACCTATCCGCTCACAGCACTCGGAATGGCCATTAGCAAAAATGCTGCAAACGATAAATGCTGAAGGGATTGTGGAGAACTGCGTACCCTCGGTTCTAAGGGGGACGTGGTAAGAGCCACTAATGAAGACACAGTGGAGGTGCTCTGAAAAGGGAAACATTGAGCTACTAGTCAATCAGTCACACCCGCTGCTGGGCCTATCACCTGAGAAAATGAGAATCAAAAGGCACAGGCTGGCAATCCTGCACCCCGGCAATACTTACCATAGCCGACACTTGGAAGCAACGAAAATGTCCATCAACAGAGGAGTGCACCAAGAAGAAGTGGTCCATGCACACGATGGAATATTGCTCCACTAGAAAATATGAATTCAAAAAACAAACATGAGTAAGGAGACATAAGCTTTGGGGGGTTTGTCAGGGCACATGGCAGTCTAATTGATATCTGAGGAACACCACTGGCAGGAAGGTCTGTCTCCCTAGGTACCAGAGTGGGCATCGTAGAAATGCTGCCGGCCTCTGGCCGATACCTGCAACAGCAGCTCGGAAATCTGTGCGAATGGTCACTTCATATGCACAAGTACTGCAGGGCTGCAAAGGAAACCTGCCCTCAAAATGTCCTGACGCAGGTAAAGGCCAAAATATTTCAAAATGTGGCACATATTTCAAGAAAACAATTTGAAGACGTAAGCTGTCATGACAGTTTGAAAAATAAAAGGACATGCCTCAGAGCTCAATTTCAAGGGATTATGAGACACATGCAAATCCAACCACAAAGAGCTATCAACTCACACCAGTCAGAATAACCATCAGCAAAGAAACTACAAACGATCAATGCTGAAGAGGTTGTGGAGACATGCATACCCTCAGTCTCAAGTGGGACGTAACCTGGTAAGAGCCACTCCTGGGAACAGAATGGAGGTGCCTTTAAAAGGTACACATTCAGCTACTCTACGATCCAGCAGGCCCAGTCCACGGCCTACAGCCTAAGGAGACAGAATTGGAAAGACACAGGCAGGAAATCTGCACTGCAGCAGTATTACCATAGCCAAGACGTGGAAGCAACCAAAAGTCCATCAACAGATGAGTGGACAAAGAAGAACTGCTACGTGTAGAGATGGAATATTAGCTTGGGGAAGAAAATGAATCAATGCCACTCGTAGCACCACAGATGAGTCTAGAGGTGATCACGCAGCTTGCAGTAAGCGAGAAAGCGAAAGACACCTAACGTATGATACCACTTATAGGGGTTACCTAAAAATCGATACCAGTGAAGATATTTCCACAGAGACATCCAATCACAGATTCATTAAGCAAACTTATGGTTCACCAGATGGAAAGGTGTGAGGATTGGATACATTAGGACATTGGGGTTAACAGAGATACACAAACACATGTGAAATACAAAGTCGCCACGGACCTACGGCATACCAAGAGGAGACTACTCAACATTGTGTCATAAGCTACATGGGAGAAGGACCCGAAGAAGAACAGATATATGTATACGTGTGAAACAACCACATCTTGCACACCTAGAACAAGCAAAACATTGTAATCAAATCTGCTCTGATACAAAATAAAAATTAAATTTAAAAAACGAACAGCAAGTAATGAGACATAAACGTAAGGAGCTTTTTCCTGGCGCACTCCATTCTAATTTACAATTTACAACGCCACTTCCATTATGGCTCTGTTGCCCTAGTAACCAGATTTGGTAAGGAGAAGTGCTGCCGCCTTCTGGCCGTTTCCCACAACAGCGCTAATGGTCACTTAATATTCAAAATAATTGCAGGCCAGTAAATGACACCTGCCATCAAAAAAAAAAAAAAAAAATCCTGGGGTCGTAAATCGACCAGAAAATTCAAAGGACGTCAACATTTCAAGAGGCATGTTTTACGCCCATTCTGTCTTCTTTGTTCCTTTAAAATAAAAGGGGATTTAAAAATGCTCAACATCAGCAATTAATAAAGCCATGCAAATCCAATCTACAGAAATGCTCACCTCACAGCCGTCAGAATGCTCTTCAGCAAAACGTCTACAAAGAATAAATGCTGAAGGGGTTTCAGGAAACTGTGTACCCACTAGCTGCTGGGGGGATGTAAACTGGTAACAGCCGGCAGGGAGAACATAATGGAGGTGCGTTTAAGGGTAAAAACTGAGCTACCATGTGATCTGGTAGGTCCTTTGACGCGCCTATCACCTGAGCAGAGCAGAATGGAAGAGACACAGGCTGGCAATCCTGCACGGCAGAAACATTTAATATAGGCAAGACTTGGAAGAAACCAAAATGTCCAGCAACAGAAAAATGCACAAAGAGGAAGTGGTCCATGTCAACAGTGGAATATTAGCCACGGAAAACAATGAAACAGTGCCGTTTGCACCACCATATAAGGACCTAGAGATAACCACCCCACTTGAAGTAAGAAAGAAACTGAAAGACAGATATCCTATGACATCACTTATAGGTGTTACCTAAAAATTGATACTCATGAACTTATTTCCAAGAGAAGGAAGAGCATGGATTAAGAAAACAAAATTACGTTTAGCCGAATGGAAAGGTGAAAGGAATGTATGAATTATGATATGGGGGTTAACAGACATGTACTAATACAGATGAAATATATAACCACAAAATACCTATGGAACGCCAAGAGGTCTACTCAACACTCTATAATAACCTACACGGGAAAGGATCCAAAGAGGAATAGACGGATACGTTGATATGATGAACCAGATTCTGTACGCTTAGGAGAAAGTGCATTTTTTTTTTTATCAAATTTGCTCTGATACCTAAAAAAAATTTAATTTAAAAATCAAGAAGTAGGAGGTATAAGCTCTTGGGGGTTTGCCCTGGCACATTCCCCTCTAACCTGCAGGCTACTAACACGATTTCCCGGAAAGCGCTGTCGC
Organism: Pseudorca crassidens; assembly: GCF_039906515.1. Classification (NCBI taxonomy): domain Eukaryota; kingdom Metazoa; phylum Chordata; class Mammalia; order Artiodactyla; family Delphinidae; genus Pseudorca; species Pseudorca crassidens. The sequence continues at coordinate 123,267,393 of NC_090317.1, read as the reverse complement.
CCAGGAACCCAGAGCTGCAAAGGTAGAAATGCTGCCGCCTTGTGGCCCTTTCCCGGAAGAGCGGCTTTAAGCCCGCAGCTAATGGTCACTTAATAGTCACAAGGACTCAGGGCCGTAAAGGACACCTGCCCTAAAATATTGTGCTGAGGTAGGGAACGGACAAAAAAATTCAAAACAGGGGCTTCCCTGGTGGCGCAGTGGTTGAGAGTCCGCCTGCCGACGCAGGGGACACGGGTTCGTGCCCCGGTCCGGGAAGATCCCACATGCCGCGGAGTGGCTGGGCCCGTGAGCCATGGCCGCTGAGCCTGCGCGCCCAGAGCCTGTGCTCCGCAACGGGAGAGGCCACAACAGTGAGAGGCCCGCGTACCGCAAAACTAAATAGATAGATAGATAACTAAATAAATACATACATACATACATACATACATACATAGAAAGGGAAATGGATAAAAGCTCAACCTCAGGAATTATTAGACTCACGCAGATCTAATCTACAAAAAGTTTGCAACACACACCTGTCGACCGACGATCAGCAAAAATTCTACACACAGTCAATACTGAAGGGGTTTTAGGGAACTGTGTACCCTCTAGCTGCTGGCGAGATGTAAAGTGGTAACAGCCAATAAGAACAGACAGGAGCTGCCTTTAGAAGTAAAACTTGAGGTACCATTCAATCCAGCAGTCACACCACTGGGCCTCTCACCTGAGAAGACCAGAAGCGAGAAGACCCGGGCTGCAACAGCTGCACTGAGGCCTTATTCACAATAGCCAAGACGGTGAAGCTACCAAAATGTCCATCAACAGACGAATGGATGAAGAAGAAATGGTCCGTGTACACAATGGAATATTAACCACGGAAAACAATGAAACACTGCTCTTTGAGGCACCATAGATGAGCTTGGAGATAATCGCAGAACGTGCGGTAAGTCGGAAAGCCAAAGACCTACATCCTATGATATCACTTATAGGCGTTAGGTAATAACTGACACAAATGAACATACTTGCACAGAGAAAGACACTCACAGGCTTACAAAACAACTATGCTTATCTAAAAGGAAAGGTGGGCGGAATGGATAAATTAAGATTAGCGTTACCATACGTATACAAATACATATTGTATACGTATACCAAAAAGACCGACCACGTAGCAAGGGAGGTGTACGGAACACTCTGTAATATTTCACATGGGAAGAGGATCTGTACATGAATAGACGTATACAATGTACAAATGAACCAGACTGTGTACACCTAGGACAAACGATATTCTAATCATTACCCCGATTCAAATGGTTTCAAAAACCAACCAGCAGTAATGCCACATAAACTTATGGGCGTTTCTCCTGGCACATGCCATTCTAATTTACAACCTAGGAACACGACTTCCAGAAAGGCTCTGCTGCCCTAGTACCCAGATTTGGGAACGGAGAAATGCTGCCGCCTTGTGGCCGTTTCCCAAAACAGCAGCTTTAAACCCAGTGCTAATGGTCATTAAATAGTCACCAAACGTGCAGGCCTGTAAATAACACCTGCCCTCCAAAACAATCCTGGGGTCCAACATCGACCAAAAATTCAAAAGAGGGCAACATTCCAAGAAAACGATTTCAAGAGGTATACTGTACCCCCACGTTTTTCTTTTCTTTTCTTTTCTTTTTAAGGAAAAGAAAACAGGCGTGGAAAAATGATGAATTTTAGGAATTTTTAAAGACACGCAAACCCAAATTACAAACACCTATCCGCTCACAGCACTCGGAATGGCCATTAGCAAAAATGCTGCAAACGATAAATGCTGAAGGGATTGTGGAGAACTGCGTACCCTCGGTTCTAAGGGGGACGTGGTAAGAGCCACTAATGAAGACACAGTGGAGGTGCTCTGAAAAGGGAAACACTGAGCTACTAGTCAATCAGTCACACCCGCTGCTGGGCCTATCACCTGAGAAAATGAGAATCAAAAGGCACAGGCTGGCAATCCTGCACCCCGGCAATACTTACCATAGCCGACACTTGGAAGCAACGAAAATGTCCATCAACAGAGGAGTGCACCAAGAAGAAGTGGTCCATGCACACGATGGAATATTGCTCCACTAGAAAATATGAATTCAAAAAACAAACATGAGTAAGGAGACATAAGCTTTGGGGGGTTTGTCAGGGCACATGGCAGTCTAATTGATATCTGAGGAACACCACTGGCAGGAAGGTCTGTCTCCCTAGGTACCAGAGTGGGCATCGTAGAAATGCTGCCGGCCTCTGGCCGATACCTGCAACAGCAGCTCGGAAATCTGTGCGAATGGTCACTTCATATGCACAAGTACTGCAGGGCTGCAAAGGAAACCTGCCCTCAAAATGTCCTGACGCAGGTAAAGGCCAAAATATTTCAAAATGTGGCACATATTTCAAGAAAACAATTTGAAGACGTAAGCTGTCATGACAGTTTGAAAAATAAAAGGACATGCCTCAGAGCTCAATTTCAAGGGATTATGAGACACATGCAAATCCAACCACAAAGAGCTATCAACTCACACCAGTCAGAATAACCATCAGCAAAGAAACTACAAACGATCAATGCTGAAGAGGTTGTGGAGACATGCATACCCTCAGTCTCAAGTGGGACGTAACCTGGTAAGAGCCACTCCTGGGAACAGAATGGAGGTGCCTTTAAAAGGTACACATTCAGCTACTCTACGATCCAGCAGGCCCAGTCCACGGCCTACAGCCTAAGGAGACAGAATTGGAAAGACACAGGCAGGAAATCTGCACTGCAGCAGTATTACCATAGCCAAGACATGGAAGCAACCAAAAGTCCATCAACAGATGAGTGGACAAAGAAGAACTGCTACGTGTAGAGATGGAATATTAGCTTGGGGAAGAAAATGAATCAATGCCACTCGTAGCACCACAGATGAGTCTAGAGGTGATCACGCAGCTTGCAGTAAGCGAGAAAGCGAAAGACACCTAACGTATGATACCACTTATAGGGGTTACCTAAAAATCGATACCAGTGAAGATATTTCCACAGAGACATCCAATCACAGATTCATTAAGCAAACTTATGGTTCACCAGATGGAAAGGTGTGAGGATTGGATACATTAGGACATTGGGGTTAACAGAGATACACAAACACATGTGAAATACAAAGTCGCCACGGACCTACGGCATACCAAGAGGAGACTACTCAACATTGTGTCATAAGCTACATGGGAGAAGGACCCGAAGAAGAACAGATATATGTATACGTGTGAAACAACCACATCTTGCACACCTAGAACAAGCAAAACATTGTAATCAAATCTGCTCTGATACAAAATAAAAATTAAATTTAAAAAACGAACAGCAAGTAATGAGACATAAACGTAAGGGGCTTTTTCCTGGCGCACTCCATTCTAATTTACAATTTACAACGCCACTTCCATTATGGCTCTGTTGCCCTAGTAACCAGATTTGGTAAGGAGAAGTGCTGCCGCCTTCTGGCCGTTTCCCACAACAGCGCTAATGGTCACTTAATATTCAAAATAATTGCAGGCCAGTAAATGACACCTGCCATCAAAAAAAAAAAAAAAAAAATCCTGGGGTCGTAAATCGACCAGAAAATTCAAAGGACGTCAACATTTCAAGAGGCATGTTTTACGCCCATTCTGTCTTCTTTGTTCCTTTAAAATAAAAGGGGATTTAAAAATGCTCAACATCAGCAATTAATAAAGCCATGCAAATCCAATCTACAGAAATGCTCACCTCACAGCCGTCAGAATGCTCTTCAGCAAAACGTCTACAAAGAATAAATGCTGAAGGGGTTTCAGGAAACTGTGTACCCACTAGCTGCTGGGGGGATGTAAACTGGTAACAGCCGGCAGGGAGAACATAATGGAGGTGCGTTTAAGGGTAAAAACTGAGCTACCATGTGATCTGGTAGGTCCTTTGACGCGCCTATCACCTGAGCAGAGCAGAATGGAAGAGACACAGGCTGGCAATCCTGCACGGCAGAAACATTTAATATAGCCAAGACTTGGAAGAAACCAAAATGTCCAGCAACAGAAAAATGCACAAAGAGGAAGTGGTCCATGTCAACAGTGGAATATTAGCCACGGAAAACAATGAAACAGTGCCGTTTGCACCACCATATAAGGACCTAGAGATAACCACCCCACTTGAAGTAAGAAAGAAACTGAAAGACAGATATCCTATGACATCACTTATAGGTGTTACCTAAAAATTGATACTCATGAACTTATTTCCAAGAGAAGGAAGAGCATGGATTAAGAAAACAAAATTACGTTTAGCCGAATGGAAAGGTGAAAGGAATGTATGAATTATGATATGGGGGTTAACAGACATGTACTAATACAGATGAAATATATAACCACAAAATACCTATGGAACGCCAAGAGGTCTACTCAACACTCTATAATAACCTACACGGGAAAGGATCCAAAGAGGAATAGACGGATACGTTGATATGATGAACCAGATTCTGTACGCTTAGGAGAAAGTGCATTTTTTTTTTATCAAATTTGCTCTGATACCTAAAAAAAATTTAATTTAAAAAACAAGAAGTAGGAGGTATAAGCTCTTGGGGGTTTGCCCTGGCACATTCCCCTCTAACCTGCAGGCTACTAACACGATTTCCCGGAAAGCGCTGTCGCCCAGGAACCCAGAGCTGCAAAGGTAGAAATGCTGCCGCCTTGTGGCCCTTTCCCGGAAGAGCGGCTTTAAGCCCGCAGCTAATGGTCACTTAATAGTCACAAGGACTCAGGGCCGTAAAGGACACCTGCCCTAAAATATTGTGCTGAGGTAGGGAACGGACAAAAAAATTCAAAACAGGGGCTTCCCTGGTGGCGCAGTGGTTGAGAGTCCGCCTGCCGACGCAGGGGACACGGGTTCGTGCCCCGGTCCGGGAAGATCCCACATGCCGCGGAGTGGCTGGGCCCGTGAGCCATGGCCGCTGAGCCTGCGCGCCCAGAGCCTGTGCTCCGCAACGGGAGAGGCCACAACAGTGAGAGGCCCGCGTACCGCAAAACTAAATAGATAGATAGATAACTAAATAAATAAATACATACATACATACATACATACATAGAAAGGGAAATGGATAAAAGCTCAACCTCAGGAATTATTAGACTCACGCAGATCTAATCTACAAAAAGTTTGCAACACACACCTGTCGACCGACGATCAGCAAAAATTCTACACACAGTCAATACTGAAGGGGTTTTAGGGAACTGTGTACCCTCTAGCTGCTGGCGAGATGTAAAGTGGTAACAGCCAATAAGAACAGACAGGAGCTGCCTTTAGAAGTAAAACTTGAGGTACCATTCAATCCAGCAGTCACACCACTGGGCCTCTCACCTGAGAAGACCAGAAGCGAGAAGACCCGGGCTGCAACAGCTGCACTGAGGCCTTATTCACAATAGCCAAGACGGTGAAGCTACCAAAATGTCCATCAACAGACGAATGGATGAAGAAGAAATGGTCCGTGTACACAATGGAATATTAACCACGGAAAACAATGAAACACTGCTCTTTGAGGCACCATAGATGAGCTTGGAGATAATCGCAGAACGTGCGGTAAGTCGGAAAGCCAAAGACCTACATCCTATGATATCACTTATAGGCGTTAGGTAATAACTGACACAAATGAACATACTTGCACAGAGAAAGACACTCACAGGCTTACAAAACAACTATGCTTATCTAAAAGGAAAGGTGGGCGGAATGGATAAATTAAGATTAGCGTTACCATACGTATACAAATACATATTGTATACGTATACCAAAAAGACCGACCACGTAGCAAGGGAGGTGTACGGAACACTCTGTAATATTTCACATGGGAAGAGGATCTGTACATGAATAGACGTATACAATGTACAAATGAACCAGACTGTGTACACCTAGGACAAACGATATTCTAATCATTACCCCGATTCAAATGGTTTCAAAAACCAACCAGCAGTAATGCCACATAAACTTATGGGCGTTTCTCCTGGCACATGCCATTCTAATTTACAACCTAGGAACACGACTTCCAGAAAGGCTCTGCTGCCCTAGTACCCAGATTTGGGAACGGAGAAATGCTGCCGCCTTGTGGCCGTTTCCCAAAACAGCAGCTTTAAACCCAGTGCTAATGGTCATTAAATAGTCACCAAACGTGCAGGCCTGTAAATAACACCTGCCCTCCAAAACAATCCTGGGGTCCAACATCGACCAAAAATTCAAAAGAGGGCAACATTCCAAGAAAACGATTTCAAGAGGTATACTGTACCCCCACGTTTTTCTTTTCTTTTCTTTTCTTTTTAAGGAAAAGAAAACAGGCGTGGAAAAATGATGAATTTTAGGAATTTTTAAAGACACGCAAACCCAAATTACAAACACCTATCCGCTCACAGCACTCGGAATGGCCATTAGCAAAAATGCTGCAAACGATAAATGCTGAAGGGATTGTGGAGAACTGCGTACCCTCGGTTCTAAGGGGGACGTGGTAAGAGCCACTAATGAAGACACAGTGGAGGTGCTCTGAAAAGGGAAACATTGAGCTACTAGTCAATCAGTCACACCCGCTGCTGGGCCTATCACCTGAGAAAATGAGAATCAAAAGGCACAGGCTGGCAATCCTGCACCCCGGCAATACTTACCATAGCCGACACTTGGAAGCAACGAAAATGTCCATCAACAGAGGAGTGCACCAAGAAGAAGTGGTCCATGCACACGATGGAATATTGCTCCACTAGAAAATATGAATTCAAAAAACAAACATGAGTAAGGAGACATAAGCTTTGGGGGGTTTGTCAGGGCACATGGCAGTCTAATTGATATCTGAGGAACACCACTGGCAGGAAGGTCTGTCTCCCTAGGTACCAGAGTGGGCATCGTAGAAATGCTGCCGGCCTCTGGCCGATACCTGCAACAGCAGCTCGGAAATCTGTGCGAATGGTCACTTCATATGCACAAGTACTGCAGGGCTGCAAAGGAAACCTGCCCTCAAAATGTCCTGACGCAGGTAAAGGCCAAAATATTTCAAAATGTGGCACATATTTCAAGAAAACAATTTGAAGACGTAAGCTGTCATGACAGTTTGAAAAATAAAAGGACATGCCTCAGAGCTCAATTTCAAGGGATTATGAGACACATGCAAATCCAACCACAAAGAGCTATCAACTCACACCAGTCAGAATAACCATCAGCAAAGAAACTACAAACGATCAATGCTGAAGAGGTTGTGGAGACATGCATACCCTCAGTCTCAAGTGGGACGTAACCTGGTAAGAGCCACTCCTGGGAACAGAATGGAGGTGCCTTTAAAAGGTACACATTCAGCTACTCTACGATCCAGCAGGCCCAGTCCACGGCCTACAGCCTAAGGAGACAGAATTGGAAAGACACAGGCAGGAAATCTGCACTGCAGCAGTATTACCATAGCCAAGACATGGAAGCAACCAAAAGTCCATCAACAGATGAGTGGACAAAGAAGAACTGCTACGTGTAGAGATGGAATATTAGCTTGGGGAAGAAAATGAATCAATGCCACTCGTAGCACCACAGATGAGTCTAGAGGTGATCACGCAGCTTGCAGTAAGCGAGAAAGCGAAAGACACCTAACGTATGATACCACTTATAGGGGTTACCTAAAAATCGATACCAGTGAAGATATTTCCACAGAGACATCCAATCACAGATTCATTAAGCAAACTTATGGTTCACCAGATGGAAAGGTGTGAGGATTGGATACATTAGGACATTGGGGTTAACAGAGATACACAAACACATGTGAAATACAAAGTCGCCACGGACCTACGGCATACCAAGAGGAGACTACTCAACATTGTGTCATAAGCTACATGGGAGAAGGACCCGAAGAAGAACAGATATATGTATACGTGTGAAACAACCACATCTTGCACACCTAGAACAAGCAAAACATTGTAATCAAATCTGCTCTGATACAAAATAAAAATTAAATTTAAAAAACGAACAGCAAGTAATGAGACATAAACGTAAGGGGCTTTTTCCTGGCGCACTCCATTCTAATTTACAATTTACAACGCCACTTCCATTATGGCTCTGTTGCCCTAGTAACCAGATTTGGTAAGGAGAAGTGCTGCCGCCTTCTGGCCGTTTCCCACAACAGCGCTAATGGTCACTTAATATTCAAAATAATTGCAGGCCAGTAAATGACACCTGCCATCAAAAAAAAAAAAAAAAAAATCCTGGGGTCGTAAATCGACCAGAAAATTCAAAGGACGTCAACATTTCAAGAGGCATGTTTTACGCCCATTCTGTCTTCTTTGTTCCTTTAAAATAAAAGGGGATTTAAAAATGCTCAACATCAGCAATTAATAAAGCCATGCAAATCCAATCTACAGAAATGCTCACCTCACAGCCGTCAGAATGCTCTTCAGCAAAACGTCTACAAAGAATAAATGCTGAAGGGGTTTCAGGAAACTGTGTACCCACTAGCTGCTGGGGGGATGTAAACTGGTAACAGCCGGCAGGGAGAACATAATGGAGGTGCGTTTAAGGGTAAAAACTGAGCTACCATGTGATCTGGTAGGTCCTTTGACGCGCCTATCACCTGAGCAGAGCAGAATGGAAGAGACACAGGCTGGCAATCCTGCACGGCAGAAACATTTAATATAGCCAAGACTTGGAAGAAACCAAAATGTCCAGCAACAGAAAAATGCACAAAGAGGAAGTGGTCCATGTCAACAGTGGAATATTAGCCACGGAAAACAATGAAACAGTGCCGTTTGCACCACCATATAAGGACCTAGAGATAACCACCCCACTTGAAGTAAGAAAGAAACTGAAAGACAGATATCCTATGACATCACTTATAGGTGTTACCTAAAAATTGATACTCATGAACTTATTTCCAAGAGAAGGAAGAGCATGGATTAAGAAAACAAAATTACGTTTAGCCGAATGGAAAGGTGAAAGGAATGTATGAATTATGATATGGGGGTTAACAGACATGTACTAATACAGATGAAATATATAACCACAAAATACCTATGGAACGCCAAGAGGTCTACTCAACACTCTATAATAACCTACACGGGAAAGGATCCAAAGAGGAATAGACGGATACGTTGATATGATGAACCAGATTCTGTACGCTTAGGAGAAAGTGCATTTTTTTTTTATCAAATTTGCTCTGATACCTAAAAAAAATTTAATTTAAAAAACAAGAAGTAGGAGGTATAAGCTCTTGGGGGTTTGCCCTGGCACATTCCCCTCTAACCTGCAGGCTACTAACACGATTTCCCGGAAAGCGCTGTCGCCCAGGAACCCAGAGCTGCAAAGGTAGAAATGCTGCCGCCTTGTGGCCCTTTCCCGGAAGAGCGGCTTTAAGCCCGCAGCTAATGGTCACTTAATAGTCACAAGGACTCAGGGCCGTAAAGGACACCTGCCCTAAAATATTGTGCTGAGGTAGGGAACGGACAAAAAAATTCAAAACAGGGGCTTCCCTGGTGGCGCAGTGGTTGAGAGTCCGCCTGCCGACGCAGGGGACACGGGTTCGTGCCCCGGTCCGGGAAGATCCCACATGCCGCGGAGTGGCTGGGCCCGTGAGCCATGGCCGCTGAGCCTGCGCGCCCAGAGCCTGTGCTCCGCAACGGGAGAGGCCACAACAGTGAGAGGCCCGCGTACCGCAAAACTAAATAGATAGATAGATAACTAAATAAATAAATACATACATACATACATACATACATAGAAAGGGAAATGGATAAAAGCTCAACCTCAGGAATTATTAGACTCACGCAGATCTAATCTACAAAAAGTTTGCAACACACACCTGTCGACCGACGATCAGCAAAAATTCTACACACAGTCAATACTGAAGGGGTTTTAGGGAACTGTGTACCCTCTAGCTGCTGGCGAGATGTAAAGTGGTAACAGCCAATAAGAACAGACAGGAGCTGCCTTTAGAAGTAAAACTTGAGGTACCATTCAATCCAGCAGTCACACCACTGGGCCTCTCACCTGAGAAGACCAGAAGCGAGAAGACCCGGGCTGCAACAGCTGCACTGAGGCCTTATTCACAATAGCCAAGACGGTGAAGCTACCAAAATGTCCATCAACAGACGAATGGATGAAGAAGAAATGGTCCGTGTACACAATGGAATATTAACCACGGAAAACAATGAAACACTGCTCTTTGAGGCACCATAGATGAGCTTGGAGATAATCGCAGAACGTGCGGTAAGTCGGAAAGCCAAAGACCTACATCCTATGATATCACTTATAGGCGTTAGGTAATAACTGACACAAATGAACATACTTGCACAGAGAAAGACACTCACAGGCTTACAAAACAACTATGCTTATCTAAAAGGAAAGGTGGGCGGAATGGATAAATTAAGATTAGCGTTACCATACGTATACAAATACATATTGTATACGTATACCAAAAAGACCGACCACGTAGCAAGGGAGGTGTACGGAACACTCTGTAATATTTCACATGGGAAGAGGATCTGTACATGAATAGACGTATACAATGTACAAATGAACCAGACTGTGTACACCTAGGACAAACGATATTCTAATCATTACCCCGATTCAAATGGTTTCAAAAACCAACCAGCAGTAATGCCACATAAACTTATGGGCGTTTCTCCTGGCACATGCCATTCTAATTTACAACCTAGGAACACGACTTCCAGAAAGGCTCTGCTGCCCTAGTACCCAGATTTGGGAACGGAGAAATGCTGCCGCCTTGTGGCCGTTTCCCAAAACAGCAGCTTTAAACCCAGTGCTAATGGTCATTAAATAGTCACCAAACGTGCAGGCCTGTAAATAACACCTGCCCTCCAAAACAATCCTGGGGTCCCACATCGACCAAAAATTCAAAAGAGGGCAACATTCCAAGAAAACGATTTCAAGAGGTATACTGTACCCCGTTTTTCTTTTCTTTTCTTTTCTTTTTAAGGAAAAGAAAACAGGCGTGGAAAAATGATGAATTTTAGGAATTTTTAAAGACACGCAAACCCAAATTACAAACACCTATCCGCTCACAGCACTCGGAATGGCCATTAGCAAAAATGCTGCAAACGATAAATGCTGAAGGGATTGTGGAGAACTGCGTACCCTCGGTTCTAAGGGGGACGTGGTAAGAGCCACTAATGAAGACACAGTGGAGGTGCTCTGAAAAGGGAAACATTGAGCTACTAGTCAATCAGTCACACCCGCTGCTGGGCCTATCACCTGAGAAAATGAGACTCAAAAGGCACAGGCTGGCAATCCTGCACCCCGGCAATACTTACCATAGCCGACACTTGGAAGCAACGAAAATGTCCATCAACAGAGGAGTGCACCAAGAAGAAGTGGTCCATGCACACGATGGAATATTGCTCCACTAGAAAATATGAATTCAAAAAACAAACATGAGTAAGGAGACATAAGCTTTGGGGGGTTTGTCAGGGCACATGGCAGTCTAATTGATATCTGAGGAACACCACTGGCAGGAAGGTCTGTCTCCCTAGGTACCAGAGTGGGCATCGTAGAAATGCTGCCGGCCTCTGGCCGATACCTGCAACAGCAGCTCGGAAATCTGTGCGAATGGTCACTTCATATGCACAAGTACTGCAGGGCTGCAAAGGAAACCTGCCCTCAAAATGTCCTGACGCAGGTAAAGGCCAAAATATTTCAAAATGTGGCACATATTTCAAGAAAACAATTTGAAGACGTAAGCTGTCATGACAGTTTGAAAAATAAAAGGACATGCCTCAGAGCTCAATTTCAAGGGATTATGAGACACATGCAAATCCAACCACAAAGAGCTATCGACTCACACCAGTCAGAATAACCATCAGCAAAGAAACTACAAACGATCAATGCTGAAGAGGTTGTGGAGCCATGCATACCCTCAGTCTCAAGTGGGACGTAACCTGGTAAGAGCCACTCCTGGGAACAGAATGGAGGTGCCTTTAAAAGGTACACATTCAGCTACTCTACGATCCAGCAGGCCCAGTCCACGGCCTACAGCCTAAGGAGACAGAATTGGAAAGACACAGGCAGGAAATCTGCACTGCAGCAGTACTACCATAGCCAAGGCGTGGAAGCAACCAAAAGTCCATCAACAGATGAGTGGACAAAGAAGAACTGCTACGTGTAGAGATGGAATATTAGCTTGGGGAAGAAAATGAATCAATGCCACTCGTAGCACCACAGATGAGTCTAGAGGTGATCACGCAGCTTGCAGTAAGCGAGAAAGCGAAAGACACCTAACGTATGATACCACTTATAGGGGTTACCTAAAAATCGATACCAGTGAAGATATTTCCACAGAGACATCCAATCACAGATTCATTAAGCAAACTTATGGTTCACCAGATGGAAAGGTGTGAGGATTGGATACATTAGGACATTGGGGTTAACAGAGATACACAAACACATGTGAAATACAAAGTCGCCACGGACCTACGGCATACCAAGAGGAGACTACTCAACATTGTGTCATAAGCTACATGGGAGAAGGACCCGAAGAAGAACAGATATATGTATACGTGTGAAACAACCACATCTTGCACACCTAGAACAAGCAAAACATTGTAATCAAATCTGCTCTGATACAAAATAAAAATTAAATTTAAAAAACGAACAGCAAGTAATGAGACATAAACGTAAGGGGCTTTTTCCTGGCGCACTCCATTCTAATTTACAATTTACAACGCCACTTCCATTATGGCTCTGTTGCCCTAGTAACCAGATTTGGTAAGGAGAAGTGCTGCCGCCTTCTGGCCGTTTCCCACAACAGCGCTAATGGTCACTTAATATTCAAAATAATTGCAGGCCAGTAAATGACACCTGCCATCAAAAAAAAAAAAAAAAAATCCTGGGGTCGTAAATCGACCAGAAAATTCAAAGGACGTCAACATTTCAAGAGGCATGTTTTACGCCCATTCTGTCTTCTTTGTTCCTTTAAAATAAAAGGGGATTTAAAAATGCTCAACATCAGCAATTAATAAAGCCATGCAAATCCAATCTACAGAAATGCTCACCTCACAGCCGTCAGAATGCTCTTCAGCAAAACGTCTACAAAGAATAAATGCTGAAGGGGTTTCAGGAAACTGTGTACCCACTAGCTGCTGGGGGGATGTAAACTGGTAACAGCCGGCAGGGAGAACATAATGGAGGTGCGTTTAAGGGTAAAAACTGAGCTACCATGTGATCTGGTAGGTCCTTTGACGTGCCTATCACCTGAGCAGAGCAGAATGGAAGAGACACAGGCTGGCAATCCTGCACGGCAGAAACATTTAATATAGCCAAGACTTGGAAGAAACCAAAATGTCCAGCAACAGAAAAATGCACAAAGAGGAAGTGGTCCATGTCAACAGTGGAATATTAGCCACGGAAAACAATGAAACAGTGCCGTTTGCACCACCATATAAGGACCTAGAGATAACCACCCCACTTGAAGTAAGAAAGAAACTGAAAGACAGATATCCTATGACATCACTTATAGGTGTTACCTAAAAATTGATACTCATGAACTTATTTCCAAGAGAAGGAAGAGCATGGATTAAGAAAACAAAATTACGTTTAGCCGAATGGAAAGGTGAAAGGAATGTATGAATTATGATATGGGGGTTAACAGACATGTACTAATACAGATGAAATATATAACCACAAAATACCTATGGAACGCCAAGAGGTCTACTCAACACTCTATAATAACCTACACGGGAAAGGATCCAAAGAGGAATAGACGGATACGTTGATATGATGAACCAGATTCTGTACGCTTAGGAGAAAGTGCATTTTTTTTTTATCAAATTTGCTCTGATACCTAAAAAAAATTTAATTTAAAAATCAAGAAGTAGGAGGTATAAGCTCTTGGGGGTTTGCCCTGGCACATTCCCCTCTAACCTGCAGGCTACTAACACGATTTCCCGGAAAGCGCTGTCGCCCAGGAACCCAGAGCTGCAAAGGTAGAAATGCTGCCGCCTTGTGGCCCTTTCCCGGAAGAGCGGCTTTAAGCCCGCAGCTAATGGTCACTTAATAGTCACAAGGACTCAGGGCCGTAAAGGACACCTGCCCTAAAATATTGTGCTGAGGTAGGGAACGGACAAAAAAATTCAAAACAGGGGCTTCCCTGGTGGCGCAGTGGTTGAGAGTCCGCCTGCCGACGCAGGGGACACGGGTTCGTGCCCCGGTCCGGGAAGATCCCACATGCCGCGGAGTGGCTGGGCCCGTGAGCCATGGCCGCTGAGCCTGCGCGCCCAGAGCCTGTGCTCCGCAACGGGAGAGGCCACAACAGTGAGAGGCCCGCGTACCGCAAAACTAAATAGATAGATAGATAACTAAATAAATAAATACATACATACATACATACATACATACATAGAAAGGGAAATGGATAAAAGCTCAACCTCAGGAATTATTAGACTCACGCAGATCTAATCTACAAAAAGTTTGCAACACACACCTGTCGACCGACGATCAGCAAAAATTCTACACACAGTCAATACTGAAGGGGTTTTAGGGAACTGTGTACCCTCTAGCTGCTGGCGAGATGTAAAGTGGTAACAGCCAATAAGAACAGACAGGAGCTGCCTTTAGAAGTAAAACTTGAGGTACCATTCAATCCAGCAGTCACACCACTGGGCCTCTCACCTGAGAAGACCAGAAGCGAGAAGACCCGGGCTGCAACAGCTGCACTGAGGCCTTATTCACAATAGCCAAGACGGTGAAGCTACCAAAATGTCCATCAACAGACGAATGGATGAAGAAGAAATGGTCCGTGTACACAATGGAATATTAACCACGGAAAACAATGAAACACTGCTCTTTGAGGCACCATAGATGAGCTTGGAGATAATCGCAGAACGTGCGGTAAGTCGGAAAGCCAAAGACCTACATCCTATGATATCACTTATAGGCGTTAGGTAATAACTGACACAAATGAACATACTTGCACAGAGAAAGACACTCACAGGCTTACAAAACAACTATGCTTATCTAAAAGGAAAGGTGGGCGGAATGGATAAATTAAGATTAGCGTTACCATACGTATACAAATACATATTGTATACGTATACCAAAAAGACCGACCACGTAGCAAGGGAGGTGTACGGAACACTCTGTAATATTTCACATGGGAAGAGGATCTGTACATGAATAGACGTATACAATGTACAAATGAACCAGACTGTGTACACCTAGGACAAACGATATTCTAATCATTACCCCGATTCAAATGGTTTCAAAAACCAACCAGCAGTAATGCCACATAAACTTATGGGCGTTTCTCCTGGCACATGCCATTCTAATTTACAACCTAGGAACACGACTTCCAGAAAGGCTCTGCTGCCCTAGTACCCAGATTTGGGAACGGAGAAATGCTGCCGCCTTGTGGCCGTTTCCCAAAACAGCAGCTTTAAACCCAGTGCTAATGGTCATTAAATAGTCACCAAACGTGCAGGCCTGTAAATAACACCTGCCCTCCAAAACAATCCTGGGGTCCCACATCGACCAAAAATTCAAAAGAGGGCAACATTCCAAGAAAACGATTTCAAGAGGTATACTGTACCCCCACGTTTTTCTTTTCTTTTCTTTTCTTTTTAAGGAAAAGAAAACAGGCGTGGAAAAATGATGAATTTTAGGAATTTTTAAAGACACGCAAACCCAAATTACAAACACCTATCCGCTCACAGCACTCGGAATGGCCATTAGCAAAAATGCTGCAAACGATAAATGCTGAAGGGATTGTGGAGAACTGCGTACCCTCGGTTCTAAGGGGGACGTGGTAAGAGCCACTAATGAAGACACAGTGGAGGTGCTCTGAAAAGGGAAACATTGAGCTACTAGTCAATCAGTCACACCCGCTGCTGGGCCTATCACCTGAGAAAATGAGACTCAAAAGGCACAGGCTGGCAATCCTGCACCCCGGCAATACTTACCATAGCCGACACTTGGAAGCAACGAAAATGTCCATCAACAGAGGAGTGCACCAAGAAGAAGTGGTCCATGCACACGATGGAATATTGCTCCACTAGAAAATATGAATTCAAAAAACAAACATGAGTAAGGAGACATAAGCTTTGGGGGGTTTGTCAGGGCACATGGCAGTCTAATTGATATCTGAGGAACACCACTGGCAGGAAGGTCTGTCTCCCTAGGTACCAGAGTGGGCATCGTAGAAATGCTGCCGGCCTCTGGCCGATACCTGCAACAGCAGCTCGGAAATCTGTGCGAATGGTCACTTCATATGCACAAGTACTGCAGGGCTGCAAAGGAAACCTGCCCTCAAAATGTCCTGACGCAGGTAAAGGCCAAAATATTTCAAAATGTGGCACATATTTCAAGAAAACAATTTGAAGACGTAAGCTGTCATGACAGTTTGAAAAATAAAAGGACATGCCTCAGAGCTCAATTTCAAGGGATTATGAGACACATGCAAATCCAACCACAAAGAGCTATCGACTCACACCAGTCAGAATAACCATCAGCAAAGAAACTACAAACGATCAATGCTGAAGAGGTTGTGGAGCCATGCATACCCTCAGTCTCAAGTGGGACGTAACCTGGTAAGAGCCACTCCTGGGAACAGAATGGAGGTGCCTTTAAAAGGTACACATTCAGCTACTCTACGATCCAGCAGGCCCACTCCACGGCCTACAGCCTAAGGAGACAGAATTGGAAAGACACAGGCAGGAAATCTGCACTGCAGCAGTACTACCATAGCCAAGGCGTGGAAGCAACCAAAAGTCCATCAACAGATGAGTGGACAAAGAAGAACTGCTACGTGTAGAGATGGAATATTAGCTTGGGGAAGAAAATGAATCAATGCCACTCGTAGCACCACAGATGAGTCTAGAGGTGATCACGCAGCTTGCAGTAAGCGAGAAAGCGAAAGACACCTAACGTATGATACCACTTATAGGGGTTACCTAAAAATCGATACCAGTGAAGATATTTCCACAGAGACATCCAATCACAGATTCATTAAGCAAACTTATGGTTCACCAGATGGAAAGGTGTGAGGATTGGATACATTAGGACATTGGGGTTAACAGAGATACACAAACACATGTGAAATACAAAGTCGCCACGGACCTACGGCATACCAAGAGGAGACTACTCAACATTGTGTCATAAGCTACATGGGAGAAGGACCCGAAGAAGAACAGATATATGTATACGTGTGAAACAACCACATCTTGCACACCTAGAACAAGCAAAACATTGTAATCAAATCTGCTCTGATACAAAATAAAAATTAAATTTAAAAAACGAACAGCAAGTAATGAGACATAAACGTAAGGGGCTTTTTCCTGGCGCACTCCATTCTAATTTACAATTTACAACGCCACTTCCATTATGGCTCTGTTGCCCTAGTAACCAGATTTGGTAAGGAGAAGTGCTGCCGCCTTCTGGCCGTTTCCCACAACAGCGCTAATGGTCACTTAATATTCAAAATAATTGCAGGCCAGTAAATGACACCTGCCATCAAAAAAAAAAAAAAAAAATCCTGGGGTCGTAAATCGACCAGAAAATTCAAAGGACGTCAACATTTCAAGAGGCATGTTTTACGCCCATTCTGTCTTCTTTGTTCCTTTAAAATAAAAGGGGATTTAAAAATGCTCAACATCAGCAATTAATAAAGCCATGCAAATCCAATCTACAGAAATGCTCACCTCACAGCCGTCAGAATGCTCTTCAGCAAAACGTCTACAAAGAATAAATGCTGAAGGGGTTTCAGGAAACTGTGTACCCACTAGCTGCTGGGGGGATGTAAACTGGTAACAGCCGGCAGGGAGAACATAATGGAGGTGCGTTTAAGGGTAAAAACTGAGCTACCATGTGATCTGGTAGGTCCTTTGACGTGCCTATCACCTGAGCAGAGCAGAATGGAAGAGACACAGGCTGGCAATCCTGCACGGCAGAAACATTTAATATAGCCAAGACTTGGAAGAAACCAAAATGTCCAGCAACAGAAAAATGCACAAAGAGGAAGTGGTCCATGTCAACAGTGGAATATTAGCCACGGAAAACAATGAAACAGTGCCGTTTGCACCACCATATAAGGACCTAGAGATAACCACCCCACTTGAAGTAAGAAAGAAACTGAAAGACAGATATCCTATGACATCACTTATAGGTGTTACCTAAAAATTGATACTCATGAACTTATTTCCAAGAGAAGGAAGAGCATGGATTAAGAAAACAAAATTACGTTTAGCCGAATGGAAAGGTGAAAGGAATGTATGAATTATGATATGGGGGTTAACAGACATGTACTAATACAGATGAAATATATAACCACAAAATACCTATGGAACGCCAAGAGGTCTACTCAACACTCTATAATAACCTACACGGGAAAGGATCCAAAGAGGAATAGACGGATACGTTGATATGATGAACCAGATTCTGTACGCTTAGGAGAAAGTGCATTTTTTTTTTATCAAATTTGCTCTGATACCTAAAAAAAATTTAATTTAAAAATCAAGAAGTAGGAGGTATAAGCTCTTGGGGGTTTGCCCTGGCACATTCCCCTCTAACCTGCAGGCTACTAACACGATTTCCCGGAAAGCGCTGTCGCCCAGGAACCCAGAGCTGCAAAGGTAGAAATGCTGCCGCCTTGTGGCCCTTTCCCGGAAGAGCGGCTTTAAGCCCGCAGCTAATGGTCACTTAATAGTCACAAGGACTCAGGGCCGTAAAGGACACCTGCCCTAAAATATTGTGCTGAGGTAAGGAACGGACAAAAAAATTCAAAACAGGGGCTTCCCTGGTGGCGCAGTGGTTGAGAGTCCGCCTGCCGACGCAGGGGACACGGGTTCGTGCCCCGGTCCGGGAAGATCCCACATGCCGCGGAGTGGCTGGGCCCGTGAGCCATGGCCGCTGAGCCTGCGCGCCCAGAGCCTGTGCTCCGCAACGGGAGAGGCCACAACAGTGAGAGGCCCGCGTACCGCAAAACTAAATAGATAGATAGATAACTAAATAAATAAATACATACATACATACATACATACATAGAAAGGGAAATGGATAAAAGCTCAACCTCAGGAATTATTAGACTCACGCAGATCTAATCTACAAAAAGTTTGCAACACACACCTGTCGACCGACGATCAGCAAAAATTCTACACACAGTCAATACTGAAGGGGTTTTAGGGAACTGTGTACCCTCTAGCTGCTGGCGAGATGTAAAGTGGTAACAGCCAATAAGAACAGACAGGAGCTGCCTTTAGAAGTAAAACTTGAGGTACCATTCAATCCAGCAGTCACACCACTGGGCCTCTCACCTGAGAAGACCAGAAGCGAGAAGACCCGGGCTGCAACAGCTGCACTGAGGCCTTATTCACAATAGCCAAGACGGTGAAGCTACCAAAATGTCCATCAACAGACGAATGGATGAAGAAGAAATGGTCCGTGTACACAATGGAATATTAACCACGGAAAACAATGAAACACTGCTCTTTGAGGCACCATAGATGAGCTTGGAGATAATCGCAGAACGTGCGGTAAGTCGGAAAGCCAAAGACCTACATCCTATGATATCACTTATAGGCGTTAGGTAATAACTGACACAAATGAACATACTTGCACAGAGAAAGACACTCACAGGCTTACAAAACAACTATGCTTATCTAAAAGGAAAGGTGGGCGGAATGGATAAATTAAGATTAGCGTTACCATACGTATACAAATACATATTGTATACGTATACCAAAAAGACCGACCACGTAGCAAGGGAGGTGTACGGAACACTCTGTAATATTTCACATGGGAAGAGGATCTGTACATGAATAGACGTATACAATGTACAAATGAACCAGACTGTGTACACCTAGGACAAACGATATTCTAATCATTACCCCGATTCAAATGGTTTCAAAAACCAACCAGCAGTAATGCCACATAAACTTATGGGCGTTTCTCCTGGCACATGCCATTCTAATTTACAACCTAGGAACACGACTTCCAGAAAGGCTCTGCTGCCCTAGTACCCAGATTTGGGAACGGAGAAATGCTGCCGCCTTGTGGCCGTTTCCCAAAACAGCAGCTTTAAACCCAGTGCTAATGGTCATTAAATAGTCACCAAACGTGCAGGCCTGTAAATAACACCTGCCCTCCAAAACAATCCTGGGGTCCCACATCGACCAAAAATTCAAAAGAGGGCAACATTCCAAGAAAACGATTTCAAGAGGTATACTGTACCCCCACGTTTTTCTTTTCTTTTCTTTTCTTTTTAAGGAAAAGAAAACAAGCGTGGAAAAATGATGAATTTTAGGAATTTTTAAAGACACGCAAACCCAAATTACAAACACCTATCCGCTCACAGCACTCGGAATGGCCATTAGCAAAAATGCTGCAAACGATAAATGCTGAAGGGATTGTGGAGAACTGCGTACCCTCGGTTCTAAGGGGGACGTGGTAAGAGCCACTAATGAAGACACAGTGGAGGTGCTCTGAAAAGGGAAACACTGAGCTACTAGTCAATCAGTCACACCCGCTGCTGGGCCTATCACCTGAGAAAATGAGACTCAAAAGGCACAGGCTGGCAATCCTGCACCCCGGCAATACTTACCATAGCCGACACTTGGAAGCAACGAAAATGTCCATCAACAGAGGAGTGCACCAAGAAGAAGTGGTCCATGCACACGATGGAATATTGCTCCACTAGAAAATATGAATTCAAAAAACAAACATGAGTAAGGAGACATAAGCTTTGGGGGGTTTGTCAGGGCACATGGCAGTCTAATTGATATCTGAGGAACACCACTGGCAGGAAGGTCTGTCTCCCTAGGTACCAGAGTGGGCATCGTAGAAATGCTGCCGGCCTCTGGCCGATACCTGCAACAGCAGCTCGGAAATCTGTGCGAATGGTCACTTCATATGCACAAGTACTGCAGGGCTGCAAAGGAAACCTGCCCTCAAAATGTCCTGACGCAGGTAAAGGCCAAAATATTTCAAAATGTGGCACATATTTCAAGAAAACAATTTGAAGACGTAAGCTGTCATGACAGTTTGAAAAATAAAAGGACATGCCTCAGAGCTCAATTTCAAGGGATTATGAGACACATGCAAATCCAACCACAAAGAGCTATCAACTCACACCAGTCAGAATAACCATCAGCAAAGAAACTACAAACGATCAATGCTGAAGAGGTTGTGGAGACATGCATACCCTCAGTCTCAAGTGGGACGTAACCTGGTAAGAGCCACTCCTGGGAACAGAATGGAGGTGCCTTTAAAAGGTACACATTCAGCTACTCTACGATCCAGCAGGCCCAGTCCACGGCCTACAGCCTAAGGAGACAGAATTGGAAAGACACAGGCAGGAAATCTGCACTGCAGCAGTACTACCATAGCCAAGGCGTGGAAGCAACCAAAAGTCCATCAACAGATGAGTGGACAAAGAAGAACTGCTACGTGTAGAGATGGAATATTAGCTTGGGGAAGAAAATGAATCAATGCCACTCGTAGCACCACAGATGAGTCTAGAGGTGATCACGCAGCTTGCAGTAAGCGAGAAAGCGAAAGACACCTAACGTATGATACCACTTATAGGGGTTACCTAAAAATCGATACCAGTGAAGATATTTCCACAGAGACATCCAATCACAGATTCATTAAGCAAACTTATGGTTCACCAGATGGAAAGGTGTGAGGATTGGATACATTAGGACATTGGGGTTAACAGAGATACACAAACACATGTGAAATACAAAGTCGCCACGGACCTACGGCATACCAAGAGGAGACTACTCAACATTGTGTCATAAGCTACATGGGAGAAGGACCCGAAGAAGAACAGATATATGTATACGTGTGAAACAACCACATCTTGCACACCTAGAACAAGCAAAACATTGTAATCAAATCTGCTCTGATACAAAATAAAAATTAAATTTAAAAAACGAACAGCAAGTAATGAGACATAAACGTAAGGGGCTTTTTCCTGGCGCACTCCATTCTAATTTACAATTTACAACGCCACTTCCATTATGGCTCTGTTGCCCTAGTAACCAGATTTGGTAAGGAGAAGTGCTGCCGCCTTCTGGCCGTTTCCCACAACAGCGCTAATGGTCACTTAATATTCAAAATAATTGCAGGCCAGTAAATGACACCTGCCATCAAAAAAAAAAAAAAAAAATCCTGGGGTCGTAAATCGACCAGAAAATTCAAAGGACGTCAACATTTCAAGAGGCATGTTTTACGCCCATTCTGTCTTCTTTGTTCCTTTAAAATAAAAGGGGATTTAAAAATGCTCAACATCAGCAATTAATAAAGCCATGCAAATCCAATCTACAGAAATGCTCACCTCACAGCCGTCAGAATGCTCTTCAGCAAAACGTCTACAAAGAATAAATGCTGAAGGGGTTTCAGGAAACTGTGTACCCACTAGCTGCTGGGGGGATGTAAACTGGTAACAGCCGGCAGGGAGAACATAATGGAGGTGCGTTTAAGGGTAAAAACTGAGCTACCATGTGATCTGGTAGGTCCTTTGACGTGCCTATCACCTGAGCAGAGCAGAATGGAAGAGACACAGGCTGGCAATCCTGCACGGCAGAAACATTTAATATAGCCAAGACTTGGAAGAAACCAAAATGTCCAGCAACAGAAAAATGCACAAAGAGGAAGTGGTCCATGTCAACAGTGGAATATTAGCCACGGAAAACAATGAAACAGTGCCGTTTGCACCACCATATAAGGACCTAGAGATAACCACCCCACTTGAAGTAAGAAAGAAACTGAAAGACAGATATCCTATGACATCACTTATAGGTGTTACCTAAAAATTGATACTCATGAACTTATTTCCAAGAGAAGGAAGAGCATGGATTAAGAAAACAAAATTACGTTTAGCCGAATGGAAAGGTGAAAGGAATGTATGAATTATGATATGGGGGTTAACAGACATGTACTAATACAGATGAAATATATAACCACAAAATACCTATGGAACGCCAAGAGGTCTACTCAACACTCTATAATAACCTACACGGGAAAGGATCCAAAGAGGAATAGACGGATACGTTGATATGATGAACCAGATTCTGTACGCTTAGGAGAAAGTGCATTTTTTTTTTATCAAATTTGCTCTGATACCTAAAAAAAATTTAATTTAAAAATCAAGAAGTAGGAGGTATAAGCTCTTGGGGGTTTGCCCTGGCACATTCCCCTCTAACCTGCAGGCTACTAACACGATTTCCCGGAAAGCGCTGTCGCCCAGGAACCCAGAGCTGCAAAGGTAGAAATGCTGCCGCCTTGTGGCCCTTTCCCGGAAGAGCGGCTTTAAGCCCGCAGCTAATGGTCACTTAATAGTCACAAGGACTCAGGGCCGTAAAGGACACCTGCCCTAAAATATTGTGCTGAGGTAGGGAACGGACAAAAAAATTCAAAACAGGGGCTTCCCTGGTGGCGCAGTGGTTGAGAGTCCGCCTGCCGACGCAGGGGACACGGGTTCGTGCCCCGGTCCGGGAAGATCCCACATGCCGCGGAGTGGCTGGGCCCGTGAGCCATGGCCGCTGAGCCTGCGCGCCCAGAGCCTGTGCTCCGCAACGGGAGAGGCCACAACAGTGAGAGGCCCGCGTACCGCAAAACTAAATAGATAGATAGATAACTAAATAAATAAATACATACATACATACATACATACATAGAAAGGGAAATGGATAAAAGCTCAACCTCAGGAATTATTAGACTCACGCAGATCTAATCTACAAAAAGTTTGCAACACACACCTGTCGACCGACGATCAGCAAAAATTCTACACACAGTCAATACTGAAGGGGTTTTAGGGAACTGTGTACCCTCTAGCTGCTGGCGAGATGTAAAGTGGTAACAGCCAATAAGAACAGACAGGAGCTGCCTTTAGAAGTAAAACTTGAGGTACCATTCAATCCAGCAGTCACACCACTGGGCCTCTCACCTGAGAAGACCAGAAGCGAGAAGACCCGGGCTGCAACAGCTGCACTGAGGCCTTATTCACAATAGCCAAGACGGTGAAGCTACCAAAATGTCCATCAACAGACGAATGGATGAAGAAGAAATGGTCCGTGTACACAATGGAATATTAACCACGGAAAACAATGAAACACTGCTCTTTGAGGCACCATAGATGAGCTTGGAGATAATCGCAGAACGTGCGGTAAGTCGGAAAGCCAAAGACCTACATCCTATGATATCACTTATAGGCGTTAGGTAATAACTGACACAAATGAACATACTTGCACAGAGAAAGACACTCACAGGCTTACAAAACAACTATGCTTATCTAAAAGGAAAGGTGGGCGGAATGGATAAATTAAGATTAGCGTTACCATACGTATACAAATACATATTGTATACGTATACCAAAAAGACCGACCACGTAGCAAGGGAGGTGTACGGAACACTCTGTAATATTTCACATGGGAAGAGGATCTGTACATGAATAGACGTATACAATGTACAAATGAACCAGACTGTGTACACCTAGGACAAACGATATTCTAATCATTACCCCGATTCAAATGGTTTCAAAAACCAACCAGCAGTAATGCCACATAAACTTATGGGCGTTTCTCCTGGCACATGCCATTCTAATTTACAACCTAGGAACACGACTTCCAGAAAGGCTCTGCTGCCCTAGTACCCAGATTTGGGAACGGAGAAATGCTGCCGCCTTGTGGCCGTTTCCCAAAACAGCAGCTTTAAACCCAGTGCTAATGGTCATTAAATAGTCACCAAACGTGCAGGCCTGTAAATAACACCTGCCCTCCAAAACAATCCTGGGGTCCCACATCGACCAAAAATTCAAAAGAGGGCAACATTCCAAGAAAACGATTTCAAGAGGTATACTGTACCCCCACGTTTTTCTTTTCTTTTCTTTTCTTTTTAAGGAAAAGAAAACAGGCGTGGAAAAATGATGAATTTTAGGAATTTTTAAAGACACGCAAACCCAAATTACAAACACCTATCCGCTCACAGCACTCGGAATGGCCATTAGCAAAAATGCTGCAAACGATAAATGCTGAAGGGATTGTGGAGAACTGCGTACCCTCGGTTCTAAGGGGGACGTGGTAAGAGCCACTAATGAAGACACAGTGGAGGTGCTCTGAAAAGGGAAACACTGAGCTACTAGTCAATCAGTCACACCCGCTGCTGGGCCTATCACCTGAGAAAATGAGACTCAAAAGGCACAGGCTGGCAATCCTGCACCCCGGCAATACTTACCATAGCCGACACTTGGAAGCAACGAAAATGTCCATCAACAGAGGAGTGCACCAAGAAGAAGTGGTCCATGCACACGATGGAATATTGCTCCACTAGAAAATATGAATTCAAAAAACAAACATGAGTAAGGAGACATAAGCTTTGGGGGGTTTGTCAGGGCACATGGCAGTCTAATTGATATCTGAGGAACACCACTGGCAGGAAGGTCTGTCTCCCTAGGTACCAGAGTGGGCATCGTAGAAATGCTGCCGGCCTCTGGCCGATACCTGCAACAGCAGCTCGGAAATCTGTGCGAATGGTCACTTCATATGCACAAGTACTGCAGGGCTGCAAAGGAAACCTGCCCTCAAAATGTCCTGACGCAGGTAAAGGCCAAAATATTTCAAAATGTGGCACATATTTCAAGAAAACAATTTGAAGACGTAAGCTGTCATGACAGTTTGAAAAATAAAAGGACATGCCTCAGAGCTCAATTTCAAGGGATTATGAGACACATGCAAATCCAACCACAAAGAGCTATCAACTCACACCAGTCAGAATAACCATCAGCAAAGAAACTACAAACGATCAATGCTGAAGAGGTTGTGGAGCCATGCATACCCTCAGTCTCAAGTGGGACGTAACCTGGTAAGAGCCACTCCTGGGAACAGAATGGAGGTGCCTTTAAAAGGTACACATTCAGCTACTCTACGATCCAGCAGGCCCAGTCCACGGCCTACAGCCTAAGGAGACAGAATTGGAAAGACACAGGCAGGAAATCTGCACTGCAGCAGTACTACCATAGCCAAGGCGTGGAAGCAACCAAAAGTCCATCAACAGATGAGTGGACAAAGAAGAACTGCTACGTGTAGAGATGGAATATTAGCTTGGGGAAGAAAATGAATCAATGCCACTCGTAGCACCACAGATGAGTCTAGAGGTGATCACGCAGCTTGCAGTAAGCGAGAAAGCGAAAGACACCTAACGTATGATACCACTTATAGGGGTTACCTAAAAATCGATACCAGTGAAGATATTTCCACAGAGACATCCAATCACAGATTCATTAAGCAAACTTATGGTTCACCAGATGGAAAGGTGTGAGGATTGGATACATTAGGACATTGGGGTTAACAGAGATACACAAACACATGTGAAATACAAAGTCGCCACGGACCTACGGCATACCAAGAGGAGACTACTCAACATTGTGTCATAAGCTACATGGGAGAAGGACCCGAAGAAGAACAGATATATGTATACGTGTGAAACAACCACATCTTGCACACCTAGAACAAGCAAAACATTGTAATCAAATCTGCTCTGATACAAAATAAAAATTAAATTTAAAAAACGAACAGCAAGTAATGAGACATAAACGTAAGGGGCTTTTTCCTGGCGCACTCCATTCTAATTTACAATTTACAACGCCACTTCCATTATGGCTCTGTTGCCCTAGTAACCAGATTTGGTAAGGAGAAGTGCTGCCGCCTTCTGGCCGTTTCCCACAACAGCGCTAATGGTCACTTAATATTCAAAATAATTGCAGGCCAGTAAATGACACCTGCCATCAAAAAAAAAAAAAAAAAATCCTGGGGTCGTAAATCGACCAGAAAATTCAAAGGACGTCAACATTTCAAGAGGCATGTTTTACGCCCATTCTGTCTTCTTTGTTCCTTTAAAATAAAAGGGGATTTAAAAATGCTCAACATCAGCAATTAATAAAGCCATGCAAATCCAATCTACAGAAATGCTCACCTCACAGCCGTCAGAATGCTCTTCAGCAAAACGTCTACAAAGAATAAATGCTGAAGGGGTTTCAGGAAACTGTGTACCCACTAGCTGCTGGGGGGATGTAAACTGGTAACAGCCGGCAGGGAGAACATAATGGAGGTGCGTTTAAGGGTAAAAACTGAGCTACCATGTGATCTGGTAGGTCCTTTGACGTGCCTATCACCTGAGCAGAGCAGAATGGAAGAGACACAGGCTGGCAATCCTGCACGGCAGAAACATTTAATATAGCCAAGACTTGGAAGAAACCAAAATGTCCAGCAACAGAAAAATGCACAAAGAGGAAGTGGTCCATGTCAACAGTGGAATATTAGCCACGGAAAACAATGAAACAGTGCCGTTTGCACCACCATATAAGGACCTAGAGATAACCACCCCACTTGAAGTAAGAAAGAAACTGAAAGACAGATATCCTATGACATCACTTATAGGTGTTACCTAAAAATTGATACTCATGAACTTATTTCCAAGAGAAGGAAGAGCATGGATTAAGAAAACAAAATTACGTTTAGCCGAATGGAAAGGTGAAAGGAATGTATGAATTATGATATGGGGGTTAACAGACATGTACTAATACAGATGAAATATATAACCACAAAATACCTATGGAACGCCAAGAGGTCTACTCAACACTCTATAATAACCTACACGGGAAAGGATCCAAAGAGGAATAGACGGATACGTTGATATGATGAACCAGATTCTGTACGCTTAGGAGAAAGTGCATTTTTTTTTTATCAAATTTGCTCTGATACCTAAAAAAAATTTAATTTAAAAATCAAGAAGTAGGAGGTATAAGCTCTTGGGGGTTTGCCCTGGCACATTCCCCTCTAACCTGCAGGCTACTAACACGATTTCCCGGAAAGCGCTGTCGCCCAGGAACCCAGAGCTGCAAAGGTAGAAATGCTGCCGCCTTGTGGCCCTTTCCCGGAAGAGCGGCTTTAAGCCCGCAGCTAATGGTCACTTAATAGTCACAAGGACTCAGGGCCGTAAAGGACACCTGCCCTAAAATATTGTGCTGAGGTAGGGAACGGACAAAAAAATTCAAAACAGGGGCTTCCCTGGTGGCGCAGTGGTTGAGAGTCCGCCTGCCGACGCAGGGGACACGGGTTCGTGCCCCGGTCCGGGAAGATCCCACATGCCGCGGAGTGGCTGGGCCCGTGAGCCATGGCCGCTGAGCCTGCGCGCCCAGAGCCTGTGCTCCGCAACGGGAGAGGCCACAACAGTGAGAGGCCCGCGTACCGCAAAACTAAATAGATAGATAGATAACTAAATAAATAAATACATACATACATACATACATACATAGAAAGGGAAATGGATAAAAGCTCAACCTCAGGAATTATTAGACTCACGCAGATCTAATCTACAAAAAGTTTGCAACACACACCTGTCGACCGACGATCAGCAAAAATTCTACACACAGTCAATACTGAAGGGGTTTTAGGGAACTGTGTACCCTCTAGCTGCTGGCGAGATGTAAAGTGGTAACAGCCAATAAGAACAGACAGGAGCTGCCTTTAGAAGTAAAACTTGAGGTACCATTCAATCCAGCAGTCACACCACTGGGCCTCTCACCTGAGAAGACCAGAAGCGAGAAGACCCGGGCTGCAACAGCTGCACTGAGGCCTTATTCACAATAGCCAAGACGGTGAAGCTACCAAAATGTCCATCAACAGACGAATGGATGAAGAAGAAATGGTCCGTGTACACAATGGAATATTAACCACGGAAAACAATGAAACACTGCTCTTTGAGGCACCATAGATGAGCTTGGAGATAATCGCAGAACGTGCGGTAAGTCGGAAAGCCAAAGACCTACATCCTATGATATCACTTATAGGCGTTAGGTAATAACTGACACAAATGAACATACTTGCACAGAGAAAGACACTCACAGGCTTACAAAACAACTATGCTTATCTAAAAGGAAAGGTGGGCGGAATGGATAAATTAAGATTAGCGTTACCATACGTATACAAATACATATTGTATACGTATACCAAAAAGACCGACCACGTAGCAAGGGAGGTGTACGGAACACTCTGTAATATTTCACATGGGAAGAGGATCTGTACATGAATAGACGTATACAATGTACAAATGAACCAGACTGTGTACACCTAGGACAAACGATATTCTAATCATTACCCCGATTCAAATGGTTTCAAAAACCAACCAGCAGTAATGCCACATAAACTTATGGGCGTTTCTCCTGGCACATGCCATTCTAATTTACAACCTAGGAACACGACTTCCAGAAAGGCTCTGCTGCCCTAGTACCCAGATTTGGGAACGGAGAAATGCTGCCGCCTTGTGGCCGTTTCCCAAAACAGCAGCTTTAAACCCAGTGCTAATGGTCATTAAATAGTCACCAAACGTGCAGGCCTGTAAATAACACCTGCCCTCCAAAACAATCCTGGGGTCCCACATCGACCAAAAATTCAAAAGAGGGCAACATTCCAAGAAAACGATTTCAAGAGGTATACTGTACCCCCACGTTTTTCTTTTCTTTTCTTTTCTTTTTAAGGAAAAGAAAACAGGCGTGGAAAAATGATGAATTTTAGGAATTTTTAAAGACACGCAAACCCAAATTACAAACACCTATCCGCTCACAGCACTCGGAATGGCCATTAGCAAAAATGCTGCAAACGATAAATGCTGAAGGGATTGTGGAGAACTGCGTACCCTCGGTTCTAAGGGGGACGTGGTAAGAGCCACTAATGAAGACACAGTGGAGGTGCTCTGAAAAGGGAAACACTGAGCTACTAGTCAATCAGTCACACCCGCTGCTGGGCCTATCACCTGAGAAAATGAGACTCAAAAGGCACAGGCTGGCAATCCTGCACCCCGGCAATACTTACCATAGCCGACACTTGGAAGCAACGAAAATGTCCATCAACAGAGGAGTGCACCAAGAAGAAGTGGTCCATGCACACGATGGAATATTGCTCCACTAGAAAATATGAATTCAAAAAACAAACATGAGTAAGGAGACATAAGCTTTGGGGGGTTTGTCAGGGCACATGGCAGTCTAATTGATATCTGAGGAACACCACTGGCAGGAAGGTCTGTCTCCCTAGGTACCAGAGTGGGCATCGTAGAAATGCTGCCGGCCTCTGGCCGATACCTGCAACAGCAGCTCGGAAATCTGTGCGAATGGTCACTTCATATGCACAAGTACTGCAGGGCTGCAAAGGAAACCTGCCCTCAAAATGTCCTGACGCAGGTAAAGGCCAAAATATTTCAAAATGTGGCACATATTTCAAGAAAACAATTTGAAGACGTAAGCTGTCATGACAGTTTGAAAAATAAAAGGACATGCCTCAGAGCTCAATTTCAAGGGATTATGAGACACATGCAAATCCAACCACAAAGAGCTATCAACTCACACCAGTCAGAATAACCATCAGCAAAGAAACTACAAACGATCAATGCTGAAGAGGTTGTGGAGCCATGCATACCCTCAGTCTCAAGTGGGACGTAACCTGGTAAGAGCCACTCCTGGGAACAGAATGGAGGTGCCTTTAAAAGGTACACATTCAGCTACTCTACGATCCAGCAGGCCCAGTCCACGGCCTACAGCCTAAGGAGACAGAATTGGAAAGACACAGGCAGGAAATCTGCACTGCAGCAGTACTACCATAGCCAAGGCGTGGAAGCAACCAAAAGTCCATCAACAGATGAGTGGACAAAGAAGAACTGCTACGTGTAGAGATGGAATATTAGCTTGGGGAAGAAAATGAATCAATGCCACTCGTAGCACCACAGATGAGTCTAGAGGTGATCACGCAGCTTGCAGTAAGCGAGAAAGCGAAAGACACCTAACGTATGATACCACTTATAGGGGTTACCTAAAAATCGATACCAGTGAAGATATTTCCACAGAGACATCCAATCACAGATTCATTAAGCAAACTTATGGTTCACCAGATGGAAAGGTGTGAGGATTGGATACATTAGGACATTGGGGTTAACAGAGATACACAAACACATGTGAAATACAAAGTCGCCACGGACCTACGGCATACCAAGAGGAGACTACTCAACATTGTGTCATAAGCTACATGGGAGAAGGACCCGAAGAAGAACAGATATATGTATACGTGTGAAACAACCACATCTTGCACACCTAGAACAAGCAAAACATTGTAATCAAATCTGCTCTGATACAAAATAAAAATTAAATTTAAAAAACGAACAGCAAGTAATGAGACATAAACGTAAGGGGCTTTTTCCTGGCGCACTCCATTCTAATTTACAATTTACAACGCCACTTCCATTATGGCTCTGTTGCCCTAGTAACCAGATTTGGTAAGGAGAAGTGCTGCCGCCTTCTGGCCGTTTCCCACAACAGCGCTAATGGTCACTTAATATTCAAAATAATTGCAGGCCAGTAAATGACACCTGCCATCAAAAAAAAAAAAAAAAAATCCTGGGGTCGTAAATCGACCAGAAAATTCAAAGGACGTCAACATTTCAAGAGGCATGTTTTACGCCCATTCTGTCTTCTTTGTTCCTTTAAAATAAAAGGGGATTTAAAAATGCTCAACATCAGCAATTAATAAAGCCATGCAAATCCAATCTACAGAAATGCTCACCTCACAGCCGTCAGAATGCTCTTCAGCAAAACGTCTACAAAGAATAAATGCTGAAGGGGTTTCAGGAAACTGTGTACCCACTAGCTGCTGGGGGGATGTAAACTGGTAACAGCCGGCAGGGAGAACATAATGGAGGTGCGTTTAAGGGTAAAAACTGAGCTACCATGTGATCTGGTAGGTCCTTTGACGTGCCTATCACCTGAGCAGAGCAGAATGGAAGAGACACAGGCTGGCAATCCTGCACGGCAGAAACATTTAATATAGCCAAGACTTGGAAGAAACCAAAATGTCCAGCAACAGAAAAATGCACAAAGAGGAAGTGGTCCATGTCAACAGTGGAATATTAGCCACGGAAAACAATGAAACAGTGCCGTTTGCACCACCATATAAGGACCTAGAGATAACCACCCCACTTGAAGTAAGAAAGAAACTGAAAGACAGATATCCTATGACATCACTTATAGGTGTTACCTAAAAATTGATACTCATGAACTTATTTCCAAGAGAAGGAAGAGCATGGATTAAGAAAACAAAATTACGTTTAGCCGAATGGAAAGGTGAAAGGAATGTATGAATTATGATATGGGGGTTAACAGACATGTACTAATACAGATGAAATATATAACCACAAAATACCTATGGAACGCCAAGAGGTCTACTCAACACTCTATAATAACCTACACGGGAAAGGATCCAAAGAGGAATAGACGGATACGTTGATATGATGAACCAGATTCTGTACGCTTAGGAGAAAGTGCATTTTTTTTTTATCAAATTTGCTCTGATACCTAAAAAAAATTTAATTTAAAAATCAAGAAGTAGGAGGTATAAGCTCTTGGGGGTTTGC
Source organism: Pseudorca crassidens (assembly GCF_039906515.1). Classification (NCBI taxonomy): domain Eukaryota; kingdom Metazoa; phylum Chordata; class Mammalia; order Artiodactyla; family Delphinidae; genus Pseudorca; species Pseudorca crassidens. The sequence goes on along the minus strand of NC_090317.1, from coordinate 123,235,013 downwards.
CCTGGCACATTCCCCTCTAACCTGCAGGCTACTAACACGATTTCCCGGAAAGCGCTGTCGCCCAGGAACCCAGAGCTGCAAAGGTAGAAATGCTGCCGCCTTGTGGCCCTTTCCCGGAAGAGCGGCTTTAAGCCCGCAGCTAATGGTCACTTAATAGTCACAAGGACTCAGGGCCGTAAAGGACACCTGCCCTAAAATATTGTGCTGAGGTAGGGAACGGACAAAAAAATTCAAAACAGGGGCTTCCCTGGTGGCGCAGTGGTTGAGAGTCCGCCTGCCGACGCAGGGGACACGGGTTCGTGCCCCGGTCCGGGAAGATCCCACATGCCGCGGAGTGGCTGGGCCCGTGAGCCATGGCCGCTGAGCCTGCGCGCCCAGAGCCTGTGCTCCGCAACGGGAGAGGCCACAACAGTGAGAGGCCCGCGTACCGCAAAACTAAATAGATAGATAGATAACTAAATAAATAAATACATACATACATACATACATACATAGAAAGGGAAATGGATAAAAGCTCAACCTCAGGAATTATTAGACTCACGCAGATCTAATCTACAAAAAGTTTGCAACACACACCTGTCGACCGACGATCAGCAAAAATTCTACACACAGTCAATACTGAAGGGGTTTTAGGGAACTGTGTACCCTCTAGCTGCTGGCGAGATGTAAAGTGGTAACAGCCAATAAGAACAGACAGGAGCTGCCTTTAGAAGTAAAACTTGAGGTACCATTCAATCCAGCAGTCACACCACTGGGCCTCTCACCTGAGAAGACCAGAAGCGAGAAGACCCGGGCTGCAACAGCTGCACTGAGGCCTTATTCACAATAGCCAAGACGGTGAAGCTACCAAAATGTCCATCAACAGACGAATGGATGAAGAAGAAATGGTCCGTGTACACAATGGAATATTAACCACGGAAAACAATGAAACACTGCTCTTTGAGGCACCATAGATGAGCTTGGAGATAATCGCAGAACGTGCGGTAAGTCGGAAAGCCAAAGACCTACATCCTATGATATCACTTATAGGCGTTAGGTAATAACTGACACAAATGAACATACTTGCACAGAGAAAGACACTCACAGGCTTACAAAACAACTATGCTTATCTAAAAGGAAAGGTGGGCGGAATGGATAAATTAAGATTAGCGTTACCATACGTATACAAATACATATTGTATACGTATACCAAAAAGACCGACCACGTAGCAAGGGAGGTGTACGGAACACTCTGTAATATTTCACATGGGAAGAGGATCTGTACATGAATAGACGTATACAATGTACAAATGAACCAGACTGTGTACACCTAGGACAAACGATATTCTAATCATTACCCCGATTCAAATGGTTTCAAAAACCAACCAGCAGTAATGCCACATAAACTTATGGGCGTTTCTCCTGGCACATGCCATTCTAATTTACAACCTAGGAACACGACTTCCAGAAAGGCTCTGCTGCCCTAGTACCCAGATTTGGGAACGGAGAAATGCTGCCGCCTTGTGGCCGTTTCCCAAAACAGCAGCTTTAAACCCAGTGCTAATGGTCATTAAATAGTCACCAAACGTGCAGGCCTGTAAATAACACCTGCCCTCCAAAACAATCCTGGGGTCCCACATCGACCAAAAATTCAAAAGAGGGCAACATTCCAAGAAAACGATTTCAAGAGGTATACTGTACCCCCACGTTTTTCTTTTCTTTTCTTTTCTTTTTAAGGAAAAGAAAACAGGCGTGGAAAAATGATGAATTTTAGGAATTTTTAAAGACACGCAAACCCAAATTACAAACACCTATCCGCTCACAGCACTCGGAATGGCCATTAGCAAAAATGCTGCAAACGATAAATGCTGAAGGGATTGTGGAGAACTGCGTACCCTCGGTTCTAAGGGGGACGTGGTAAGAGCCACTAATGAAGACACAGTGGAGGTGCTCTGAAAAGGGAAACACTGAGCTACTAGTCAATCAGTCACACCCGCTGCTGGGCCTATCACCTGAGAAAATGAGACTCAAAAGGCACAGGCTGGCAATCCTGCACCCCGGCAATACTTACCATAGCCGACACTTGGAAGCAACGAAAATGTCCATCAACAGAGGAGTGCACCAAGAAGAAGTGGTCCATGCACACGATGGAATATTGCTCCACTAGAAAATATGAATTCAAAAAACAAACATGAGTAAGGAGACATAAGCTTTGGGGGGTTTGTCAGGGCACATGGCAGTCTAATTGATATCTGAGGAACACCACTGGCAGGAAGGTCTGTCTCCCTAGGTACCAGAGTGGGCATCGTAGAAATGCTGCCGGCCTCTGGCCGATACCTGCAACAGCAGCTCGGAAATCTGTGCGAATGGTCACTTCATATGCACAAGTACTGCAGGGCTGCAAAGGAAACCTGCCCTCAAAATGTCCTGACGCAGGTAAAGGCCAAAATATTTCAAAATGTGGCACATATTTCAAGAAAACAATTTGAAGACGTAAGCTGTCATGACAGTTTGAAAAATAAAAGGACATGCCTCAGAGCTCAATTTCAAGGGATTATGAGACACATGCAAATCCAACCACAAAGAGCTATCAACTCACACCAGTCAGAATAACCATCAGCAAAGAAACTACAAACGATCAATGCTGAAGAGGTTGTGGAGCCATGCATACCCTCAGTCTCAAGTGGGACGTAACCTGGTAAGAGCCACTCCTGGGAACAGAATGGAGGTGCCTTTAAAAGGTACACATTCAGCTACTCTACGATCCAGCAGGCCCAGTCCACGGCCTACAGCCTAAGGAGACAGAATTGGAAAGACACAGGCAGGAAATCTGCACTGCAGCAGTACTACCATAGCCAAGGCGTGGAAGCAACCAAAAGTCCATCAACAGATGAGTGGACAAAGAAGAACTGCTACGTGTAGAGATGGAATATTAGCTTGGGGAAGAAAATGAATCAATGCCACTCGTAGCACCACAGATGAGTCTAGAGGTGATCACGCAGCTTGCAGTAAGCGAGAAAGCGAAAGACACCTAACGTATGATACCACTTATAGGGGTTACCTAAAAATCGATACCAGTGAAGATATTTCCACAGAGACATCCAATCACAGATTCATTAAGCAAACTTATGGTTCACCAGATGGAAAGGTGTGAGGATTGGATACATTAGGACATTGGGGTTAACAGAGATACACAAACACATGTGAAATACAAAGTCGCCACGGACCTACGGCATACCAAGAGGAGACTACTCAACATTGTGTCATAAGCTACATGGGAGAAGGACCCGAAGAAGAACAGATATATGTATACGTGTGAAACAACCACATCTTGCACACCTAGAACAAGCAAAACATTGTAATCAAATCTGCTCTGATACAAAATAAAAATTAAATTTAAAAAACGAACAGCAAGTAATGAGACATAAACGTAAGGGGCTTTTTCCTGGCGCACTCCATTCTAATTTACAATTTACAACGCCACTTCCATTATGGCTCTGTTGCCCTAGTAACCAGATTTGGTAAGGAGAAGTGCTGCCGCCTTCTGGCCGTTTCCCACAACAGCGCTAATGGTCACTTAATATTCAAAATAATTGCAGGCCAGTAAATGACACCTGCCATCAAAAAAAAAAAAAAAAAATCCTGGGGTCGTAAATCGACCAGAAAATTCAAAGGACGTCAACATTTCAAGAGGCATGTTTTACGCCCATTCTGTCTTCTTTGTTCCTTTAAAATAAAAGGGGATTTAAAAATGCTCAACATCAGCAATTAATAAAGCCATGCAAATCCAATCTACAGAAATGCTCACCTCACAGCCGTCAGAATGCTCTTCAGCAAAACGTCTACAAAGAATAAATGCTGAAGGGGTTTCAGGAAACTGTGTACCCACTAGCTGCTAGGGGGATGTAAACTGGTAACAGCCGGCAGGGAGAACATAATGGAGGTGCGTTTAAGGGTAAAAACTGAGCTACCATGTGATCTGGTAGGTCCTTTGACGCGCCTATCACCTGAGCAGAGCAGAATGGAAGAGACACAGGCTGGCAATCCTGCACGGCAGAAACATTTAATATAGCCAAGACTTGGAAGAAACCAAAATGTCCAGCAACAGAAAAATGCACAAAGAGGAAGTGGTCCATGTCAACAGTGGAATATTAGCCACGGAAAACAATGAAACAGTGCCGTTTGCACCACCATATAAGGACCTAGAGATAACCACCCCACTTGAAGTAAGAAAGAAACTGAAAGACAGATATCCTATGACATCACTTATAGGTGTTACCTCAAAATTGATACTCATGAACTTATTTCCAAGAGAAGGAAGAGCATGGATTAAGAAAACAAAATTACGTTTAGCCGAATGGAAAGGTGAAAGGAATGTATGAATTATGATATGGGGGTTAACAGACATGTACTAATACAGATGAAATATATAACCACAAAATACCTATGGAACGCCAAGAGGTCTACTCAACACTCTATAATAACCTACACGGGAAAGGATCCAAAGAGGAATAGACGGATACGTTGATATGATGAACCAGATTCTGTACGCTTAGGAGAAAGTGCATTTTTTTTTTTATCAAATTTGCTCTGATACCTAAAAAAAATTTAATTTAAAAAACAAGAAGTAGGAGGTATAAGCTCTTGGGGGTTTGCCCTGGCACATTCCCCTCTAACCTGCAGGCTACTAACACGATTTCCCGGAAAGCGCTGTCGCCCAGGAACCCAGAGCTGCAAAGGTAGAAATGCTGCCGCCTTGTGGCCCTTTCCCGGAAGAGCGGCTTTAAGCCCGCAGCTAATGGTCACTTAATAGTCACAAGGACTCAGGGCCGTAAAGGACACCTGCCCTAAAATATTGTGCTGAGGTAGGGAACGGACAAAAAAATTCAAAACAGGGGCTTCCCTGGTGGCGCAGTGGTTGAGAGTCCGCCTGCCGACGCAGGGGACACGGGTTCGTGCCCCGGTCCGGGAAGATCCCACATGCCGCGGAGTGGCTGGGCCCGTGAGCCATGGCCGCTGAGCCTGCGCGCCCAGAGCCTGTGCTCCGCAACGGGAGAGGCCACAACAGTGAGAGGCCCGCGTACCGCAAAACTAAATAGATAGATAGATAACTAAATAAATAAATACATACATACATACATACATACATAGAAAGGGAAATGGATAAAAGCTCAACCTCAGGAATTATTAGACTCACGCAGATCTAATCTACAAAAAGTTTGCAACACACACCTGTCGACCGACGATCAGCAAAAATTCTACACACAGTCAATACTGAAGGGGTTTTAGGGAACTGTGTACCCTCTAGCTGCTGGCGAGATGTAAAGTGGTAACAGCCAATAAGAACAGACAGGAGCTGCCTTTAGAAGTAAAACTTGAGGTACCATTCAATCCAGCAGTCACACCACTGGGCCTCTCACCTGAGAAGACCAGAAGCGAGAAGACCCGGGCTGCAACAGCTGCACTGAGGCCTTATTCACAATAGCCAAGACGGTGAAGCTACCAAAATGTCCATCAACAGACGAATGGATGAAGAAGAAATGGTCCGTGTACACAATGGAATATTAACCACGGAAAACAATGAAACACTGCTCTTTGAGGCACCATAGATGAGCTTGGAGATAATCGCAGAACGTGCGGTAAGTCGGAAAGCCAAAGACCTACATCCTATGATATCACTTATAGGCGTTAGGTAATAACTGACACAAATGAACATACTTGCACAGAGAAAGACACTCACAGGCTTACAAAACAACTATGCTTATCTAAAAGGAAAGGTGGGCGGAATGGATAAATTAAGATTAGCGTTACCATACGTATACAAATACATATTGTATACGTATACCAAAAAGACCGACCACGTAGCAAGGGAGGTGTACGGAACACTCTGTAATATTTCACATGGGAAGAGGATCTGTACATGAATAGACGTATACAATGTACAAATGAACCAGACTGTGTACACCTAGGACAAACGATATTCTAATCATTACCCCGATTCAAATGGTTTCAAAAACCAACCAGCAGTAATGCCACATAAACTTATGGGCGTTTCTCCTGGCACATGCCATTCTAATTTACAACCTAGGAACACGACTTCCAGAAAGGCTCTGCTGCCCTAGTACCCAGATTTGGGAACGGAGAAATGCTGCCGCCTTGTGGCCGTTTCCCAAAACAGCAGCTTTAAACCCAGTGCTAATGGTCATTAAATAGTCACCAAACGTGCAGGCCTGTAAATAACACCTGCCCTCCAAAACAATCCTGGGGTCCCACATCGACCAAAAATTCAAAAGAGGGCAACATTCCAAGAAAACGATTTCAAGAGGTATACTGTACCCCCACGTTTTTCTTTTCTTTTCTTTTCTTTTTAAGGAAAAGAAAACAGGCGTGGAAAAATGATGAATTTTAGGAATTTTTAAAGACACGCAAACCCAAATTACAAACACCTATCCGCTCACAGCACTCGGAATGGCCATTAGCAAAAATGCTGCAAACGATAAATGCTGAAGGGATTGTGGAGAACTGCGTACCCTCGGTTCTAAGGGGGACGTGGTAAGAGCCACTAATGAAGACACAGTGGAGGTGCTCTGAAAAGGGAAACATTGAGCTACTAGTCAATCAGTCACACCCGCTGCTGGGCCTATCACCTGAGAAAATGAGACTCAAAAGGCACAGGCTGGCAATCCTGCACCCCGGCAATACTTACCATAGCCGACACTTGGAAGCAACGAAAATGTCCATCAACAGAGGAGTGCACCAAGAAGAAGTGGTCCATGCACACGATGGAATATTGCTCCACTAGAAAATATGAATTCAAAAAACAAACATGAGTAAGGAGACATAAGCTTTGGGGGGTTTGTCAGGGCACATGGCAGTCTAATTGATATCTGAGGAACACCACTGGCAGGAAGGTCTGTCTCCCTAGGTACCAGAGTGGGCATCGTAGAAATGCTGCCGGCCTCTGGCCGATACCTGCAACAGCAGCTCGGAAATCTGTGCGAATGGTCACTTCATATGCACAAGTACTGCAGGGCTGCAAAGGAAACCTGCCCTCAAAATGTCCTGACGCAGGTAAAGGCCAAAATATTTCAAAATGTGGCACATATTTCAAGAAAACAATTTGAAGACGTAAGCTGTCATGACAGTTTGAAAAATAAAAGGACATGCCTCAGAGCTCAATTTCAAGGGATTATGAGACACATGCAAATCCAACCACAAAGAGCTATCAACTCACACCAGTCAGAATAACCATCAGCAAAGAAACTACAAACGATCAATGCTGAAGAGGTTGTGGAGCCATGCATACCCTCAGTCTCAAGTGGGACGTAACCTGGTAAGAGCCACTCCTGGGAACAGAATGGAGGTGCCTTTAAAAGGTACACATTCAGCTACTCTACGATCCAGCAGGCCCAGTCCACGGCCTACAGCCTAAGGAGACAGAATTGGAAAGACACAGGCAGGAAATCTGCACTGCAGCAGTACTACCATAGCCAAGGCGTGGAAGCAACCAAAAGTCCATCAACAGATGAGTGGACAAAGAAGAACTGCTACGTGTAGAGATGGAATATTAGCTTGGGGAAGAAAATGAATCAATGCCACTCGTAGCACCACAGATGAGTCTAGAGGTGATCACGCAGCTTGCAGTAAGCGAGAAAGCGAAAGACACCTAACGTATGATACCACTTATAGGGGTTACCTAAAAATCGATACCAGTGAAGATATTTCCACAGAGACATCCAATCACAGATTCATTAAGCAAACTTATGGTTCACCAGATGGAAAGGTGTGAGGATTGGATACATTAGGACATTGGGGTTAACAGAGATACACAAACACATGTGAAATACAAAGTCGCCACGGACCTACGGCATACCAAGAGGAGACTACTCAACATTGTGTCATAAGCTACATGGGAGAAGGACCCGAAGAAGAACAGATATATGTATACGTGTGAAACAACCACATCTTGCACACCTAGAACAAGCAAAACATTGTAATCAAATCTGCTCTGATACAAAATAAAAATTAAATTTAAAAAACGAACAGCAAGTAATGAGACATAAACGTAAGGGGCTTTTTCCTGGCGCACTCCATTCTAATTTACAATTTACAACGCCACTTCCATTATGGCTCTGTTGCCCTAGTAACCAGATTTGGTAAGGAGAAGTGCTGCCGCCTTCTGGCCGTTTCCCACAACAGCGCTAATGGTCACTTAATATTCAAAATAATTGCAGGCCAGTAAATGACACCTGCCATCAAAAAAAAAAAAAAAAAATCCTGGGGTCGTAAATCGACCAGAAAATTCAAAGGACGTCAACATTTCAAGAGGCATGTTTTACGCCCATTCTGTCTTCTTTGTTCCTTTAAAATAAAAGGGGATTTAAAAATGCTCAACATCAGCAATTAATAAAGCCATGCAAATCCAATCTACAGAAATGCTCACCTCACAGCCGTCAGAATGCTCTTCAGCAAAACGTCTACAAAGAATAAATGCTGAAGGGGTTTCAGGAAACTGTGTACCCACTAGCTGCTGGGGGGATGTAAACTGGTAACAGCCGGCAGGGAGAACATAATGGAGGTGCGTTTAAGGGTAAAAACTGAGCTACCATGTGATCTGGTAGGTCCTTTGACGCGCCTATCACCTGAGCAGAGCAGAATGGAAGAGACACAGGCTGGCAATCCTGCACGGCAGAAACATTTAATATAGCCAAGACTTGGAAGAAACCAAAATGTCCAGCAACAGAAAAATGCACAAAGAGGAAGTGGTCCATGTCAACAGTGGAATATTAGCCACGGAAAACAATGAAACAGTGCCGTTTGCACCACCATATAAGGACCTAGAGATAACCACCCCACTTGAAGTAAGAAAGAAACTGAAAGACAGATATCCTATGACATCACTTATAGGTGTTACCTCAAAATTGATACTCATGAACTTATTTCCAAGAGAAGGAAGAGCATGGATTAAGAAAACAAAATTACGTTTAGCCGAATGGAAAGGTGAAAGGAATGTATGAATTATGATATGGGGGTTAACAGACATGTACTAATACAGATGAAATATATAACCACAAAATACCTATGGAACGCCAAGAGGTCTACTCAACACTCTATAATAACCTACACGGGAAAGGATCCAAAGAGGAATAGACGGATACGTTGATATGATGAACCAGATTCTGTACGCTTAGGAGAAAGTGCATTTTTTTTTTTATCAAATTTGCTCTGATACCTAAAAAAAATTTAATTTAAAAAACAAGAAGTAGGAGGTATAAGCTCTTGGGGGTTTGCCCTGGCACATTCCCCTCTAACCTGCAGGCTACTAACACGATTTCCCGGAAAGCGCTGTCGCCCAGGAACCCAGAGCTGCAAAGGTAGAAATGCTGCCGCCTTGTGGCCCTTTCCCGGAAGAGCGGCTTTAAGCCCGCAGCTAATGGTCACTTAATAGTCACAAGGACTCAGGGCCGTAAAGGACACCTGCCCTAAAATATTGTGCTGAGGTAGGGAACGGACAAAAAAATTCAAAACAGGGGCTTCCCTGGTGGCGCAGTGGTTGAGAGTCCGCCTGCCGACGCAGGGGACACGGGTTCGTGCCCCGGTCCGGGAAGATCCCACATGCCGCGGAGTGGCTGGGCCCGTGAGCCATGGCCGCTGAGCCTGCGCGCCCAGAGCCTGTGCTCCGCAACGGGAGAGGCCACAACAGTGAGAGGCCCGCGTACCGCAAAACTAAATAGATAGATAGATAACTAAATAAATAAATACATACATACATACATACATACATAGAAAGGGAAATGGATAAAAGCTCAACCTCAGGAATTATTAGACTCACGCAGATCTAATCTACAAAAAGTTTGCAACACACACCTGTCGACCGACGATCAGCAAAAATTCTACACACAGTCAATACTGAAGGGGTTTTAGGGAACTGTGTACCCTCTAGCTGCTGGCGAGATGTAAAGTGGTAACAGCCAATAAGAACAGACAGGAGCTGCCTTTAGAAGTAAAACTTGAGGTACCATTCAATCCAGCAGTCACACCACTGGGCCTCTCACCTGAGAAGACCAGAAGCGAGAAGACCCGGGCTGCAACAGCTGCACTGAGGCCTTATTCACAATAGCCAAGACGGTGAAGCTACCAAAATGTCCATCAACAGACGAATGGATGAAGAAGAAATGGTCCGTGTACACAATGGAATATTAACCACGGAAAACAATGAAACACTGCTCTTTGAGGCACCATAGATGAGCTTGGAGATAATCGCAGAACGTGCGGTAAGTCGGAAAGCCAAAGACCTACATCCTATGATATCACTTATAGGCGTTAGGTAATAACTGACACAAATGAACATACTTGCACAGAGAAAGACACTCACAGGCTTACAAAACAACTATGCTTATCTAAAAGGAAAGGTGGGCGGAATGGATAAATTAAGATTAGCGTTACCATACGTATACAAATACATATTGTATACGTATACCAAAAAGACCGACCACGTAGCAAGGGAGGTGTACGGAACACTCTGTAATATTTCACATGGGAAGAGGATCTGTACATGAATAGACGTATACAATGTACAAATGAACCAGACTGTGTACACCTAGGACAAACGATATTCTAATCATTACCCCGATTCAAATGGTTTCAAAAACCAACCAGCAGTAATGCCACATAAACTTATGGGCGTTTCTCCTGGCACATGCCATTCTAATTTACAACCTAGGAACACGACTTCCAGAAAGGCTCTGCTGCCCTAGTACCCAGATTTGGGAACGGAGAAATGCTGCCGCCTTGTGGCCGTTTCCCAAAACAGCAGCTTTAAACCCAGTGCTAATGGTCATTAAATAGTCACCAAACGTGCAGGCCTGTAAATAACACCTGCCCTCCAAAACAATCCTGGGGTCCCACATCGACCAAAAATTCAAAAGAGGGCAACATTCCAAGAAAACGATTTCAAGAGGTATACTGTACCCCCACGTTTTTCTTTTCTTTTCTTTTCTTTTTAAGGAAAAGAAAACAGGCGTGGAAAAATGATGAATTTTAGGAATTTTTAAAGACACGCAAACCCAAATTACAAACACCTATCCGCTCACAGCACTCGGAATGGCCATTAGCAAAAATGCTGCAAACGATAAATGCTGAAGGGATTGTGGAGAACTGCGTACCCTCGGTTCTAAGGGGGACGTGGTAAGAGCCACTAATGAAGACACAGTGGAGGTGCTCTGAAAAGGGAAACACTGAGCTACTAGTCAATCAGTCACACCCGCTGCTGGGCCTATCACCTGAGAAAATGAGACTCAAAAGGCACAGGCTGGCAATCCTGCACCCCGGCAATACTTACCATAGCCGACACTTGGAAGCAACGAAAATGTCCATCAACAGAGGAGTGCACCAAGAAGAAGTGGTCCATGCACACGATGGAATATTGCTCCACTAGAAAATATGAATTCAAAAAACAAACATGAGTAAGGAGACATAAGCTTTGGGGGGTTTGTCAGGGCACATGGCAGTCTAATTGATATCTGAGGAACACCACTGGCAGGAAGGTCTGTCTCCCTAGGTACCAGAGTGGGCATCGTAGAAATGCTGCCGGCCTCTGGCCGATACCTGCAACAGCAGCTCGGAAATCTGTGCGAATGGTCACTTCATATGCACAAGTACTGCAGGGCTGCAAAGGAAACCTGCCCTCAAAATGTCCTGACGCAGGTAAAGGCCAAAATATTTCAAAATGTGGCACATATTTCAAGAAAACAATTTGAAGACGTAAGCTGTCATGACAGTTTGAAAAATAAAAGGACATGCCTCAGAGCTCAATTTCAAGGGATTATGAGACACATGCAAATCCAACCACAAAGAGCTATCGACTCACACCAGTCAGAATAACCATCAGCAAAGAAACTACAAACGATCAATGCTGAAGAGGTTGTGGAGCCATGCATACCCTCAGTCTCAAGTGGGACGTAACCTGGTAAGAGCCACTCCTGGGAACAGAATGGAGGTGCCTTTAAAAGGTACACATTCAGCTACTCTACGATCCAGCAGGCCCAGTCCACGGCCTACAGCCTAAGGAGACAGAATTGGAAAGACACAGGCAGGAAATCTGCACTGCAGCAGTACTACCATAGCCAAGGCGTGGAAGCAACCAAAAGTCCATCAACAGATGAGTGGACAAAGAAGAACTGCTACGTGTAGAGATGGAATATTAGCTTGGGGAAGAAAATGAATCAATGCCACTCGTAGCACCACAGATGAGTCTAGAGGTGATCACGCAGCTTGCAGTAAGCGAGAAAGCGAAAGACACCTAACGTATGATACCACTTATAGGGGTTACCTAAAAATCGATACCAGTGAAGATATTTCCACAGAGACATCCAATCACAGATTCATTAAGCAAACTTATGGTTCACCAGATGGAAAGGTGTGAGGATTGGATACATTAGGACATTGGGGTTAACAGAGATACACAAACACATGTGAAATACAAAGTCGCCACGGACCTACGGCATACCAAGAGGAGACTACTCAACATTGTGTCATAAGCTACATGGGAGAAGGACCCGAAGAAGAACAGATATATGTATACGTGTGAAACAACCACATCTTGCACACCTAGAACAAGCAAAACATTGTAATCAAATCTGCTCTGATACAAAATAAAAATTAAATTTAAAAAACGAACAGCAAGTAATGAGACATAAACGTAAGGGGCTTTTTCCTGGCGCACTCCATTCTAATTTACAATTTACAACGCCACTTCCATTATGGCTCTGTTGCCCTAGTAACCAGATTTGGTAAGGAGAAGTGCTGCCGCCTTCTGGCCGTTTCCCACAACAGCGCTAATGGTCACTTAATATTCAAAATAATTGCAGGCCAGTAAATGACACCTGCCATCAAAAAAAAAAAAAAAAATCCTGGGGTCGTAAATCGACCAGAAAATTCAAAGGACGTCAACATTTCAAGAGGCATGTTTTACGCCCATTCTGTCTTCTTTGTTCCTTTAAAATAAAAGGGGATTTAAAAATGCTCAACATCAGCAATTAATAAAGCCATGCAAATCCAATCTACAGAAATGCTCACCTCACAGCCGTCAGAATGCTCTTCAGCAAAACGTCTACAAAGAATAAATGCTGAAGGGGTTTCAGGAAACTGTGTACCCACTAGCTGCTGGGGGGATGTAAACTGGTAACAGCCGGCAGGGAGAACATAATGGAGGTGCGTTTAAGGGTAAAAACTGAGCTACCATGTGATCTGGTAGGTCCTTTGACGTGCCTATCACCTGAGCAGAGCAGAATGGAAGAGACACAGGCTGGCAATCCTGCACGGCAGAAACATTTAATATAGCCAAGACTTGGAAGAAACCAAAATGTCCAGCAACAGAAAAATGCACAAAGAGGAAGTGGTCCATGTCAACAGTGGAATATTAGCCACGGAAAACAATGAAACAGTGCCGTTTGCACCACCATATAAGGACCTAGAGATAACCACCCCACTTGAAGTAAGAAAGAAACTGAAAGACAGATATCCTATGACATCACTTATAGGTGTTACCTAAAAATTGATACTCATGAACTTATTTCCAAGAGAAGGAAGAGCATGGATTAAGAAAACAAAATTACGTTTAGCCGAATGGAAAGGTGAAAGGAATGTATGAATTATGATATGGGGGTTAACAGACATGTACTAATACAGATGAAATATATAACCACAAAATACCTATGGAACGCCAAGAGGTCTACTCAACACTCTATAATAACCTACACGGGAAAGGATCCAAAGAGGAATAGACGGATACGTTGATATGATGAACCAGATTCTGTACGCTTAGGAGAAAGTGCATTTTTTTTTTATCAAATTTGCTCTGATACCTAAAAAAAATTTAATTTAAAAATCAAGAAGTAGGAGGTATAAGCTCTTGGGGGTTTGCCCTGGCACATTCCCCTCTAACCTGCAGGCTACTAACACGATTTCCCGGAAAGCGCTGTCGCCCAGGAACCCAGAGCTGCAAAGGTAGAAATGCTGCCGCCTTGTGGCCCTTTCCCGGAAGAGCGGCTTTAAGCCCGCAGCTAATGGTCACTTAATAGTCACAAGGACTCAGGGCCGTAAAGGACACCTGCCCTAAAATATTGTGCTGAGGTAGGGAACGGACAAAAAAATTCAAAACAGGGGCTTCCCTGGTGGCGCAGTGGTTGAGAGTCCGCCTGCCGACGCAGGGGACACGGGTTCGTGCCCCGGTCCGGGAAGATCCCACATGCCGCGGAGTGGCTGGGCCCGTGAGCCATGGCCGCTGAGCCTGCGCGCCCAGAGCCTGTGCTCCGCAACGGGAGAGGCCACAACAGTGAGAGGCCCGCGTACCGCAAAACTAAATAGATAGATAGATAACTAAATAAATAAATACATACATACATACATACATACATACATAGAAAGGGAAATGGATAAAAGCTCAACCTCAGGAATTATTAGACTCACGCAGATCTAATCTACAAAAAGTTTGCAACACACACCTGTCGACCGACGATCAGCAAAAATTCTACACACAGTCAATACTGAAGGGGTTTTAGGGAACTGTGTACCCTCTAGCTGCTGGCGAGATGTAAAGTGGTAACAGCCAATAAGAACAGACAGGAGCTGCCTTTAGAAGTAAAACTTGAGGTACCATTCAATCCAGCAGTCACACCACTGGGCCTCTCACCTGAGAAGACCAGAAGCGAGAAGACCCGGGCTGCAACAGCTGCACTGAGGCCTTATTCACAATAGCCAAGACGGTGAAGCTACCAAAATGTCCATCAACAGACGAATGGATGAAGAAGAAATGGTCCGTGTACACAATGGAATATTAACCACGGAAAACAATGAAACACTGCTCTTTGAGGCACCATAGATGAGCTTGGAGATAATCGCAGAACGTGCGGTAAGTCGGAAAGCCAAAGACCTACATCCTATGATATCACTTATAGGCGTTATGTAATAACTGACACAAATGAACATACTTGCACAGAGAAAGACACTCACAGGCTTACAAAACAACTATGCTTATCTAAAAGGAAAGGTGGGCGGAATGGATAAATTAAGATTAGCGTTACCATACGTATACAAATACATATTGTATACGTATACCAAAAAGACCGACCACGTAGCAAGGGAGGTGTACGGAACACTCTGTAATATTTCACATGGGAAGAGGATCTGTACATGAATAGACGTATACAATGTACAAATGAACCAGACTGTGTACACCTAGGACAAACGATATTCTAATCATTACCCCGATTCAAATGGTTTCAAAAACCAACCAGCAGTAATGCCACATAAACTTATGGGCGTTTCTCCTGGCACATGCCATTCTAATTTACAACCTAGGAACACGACTTCCAGAAAGGCTCTGCTGCCCTAGTACCCAGATTTGGGAACGGAGAAATGCTGCCGCCTTGTGGCCGTTTCCCAAAACAGCAGCTTTAAACCCAGTGCTAATGGTCATTAAATAGTCACCAAACGTGCAGGCCTGTAAATAACACCTGCCCTCCAAAACAATCCTGGGGTCCCACATCGACCAAAAATTCAAAAGAGGGCAACATTCCAAGAAAACGATTTCAAGAGGTATACTGTACCCCCACGTTTTTCTTTTCTTTTCTTTTCTTTTTAAGGAAAAGAAAACAGGCGTGGAAAAATGATGAATTTTAGGAATTTTTAAAGACACGCAAACCCAAATTACAAACACCTATCCGCTCACAGCACTCGGAATGGCCATTAGCAAAAATGCTGCAAACGATAAATGCTGAAGGGATTGTGGAGAACTGCGTACCCTCGGTTCTAAGGGGGACGTGGTAAGAGCCACTAATGAAGACACAGTGGAGGTGCTCTGAAAAGGGAAACACTGAGCTACTAGTCAATCAGTCACACCCGCTGCTGGGCCTATCACCTGAGAAAATGAGACTCAAAAGGCACAGGCTGGCAATCCTGCACCCCGGCAATACTTACCATAGCCGACACTTGGAAGCAACGAAAATGTCCATCAACAGAGGAGTGCACCAAGAAGAAGTGGTCCATGCACACGATGGAATATTGCTCCACTAGAAAATATGAATTCAAAAAACAAACATGAGTAAGGAGACATAAGCTTTGGGGGGTTTGTCAGGGCACATGGCAGTCTAATTGATATCTGAGGAACACCACTGGCAGGAAGGTCTGTCTCCCTAGGTACCAGAGTGGGCATCGTAGAAATGCTGCCGGCCTCTGGCCGATACCTGCAACAGCAGCTCGGAAATCTGTGCGAATGGTCACTTCATATGCACAAGTACTGCAGGGCTGCAAAGGAAACCTGCCCTCAAAATGTCCTGACGCAGGTAAAGGCCAAAATATTTCAAAATGTGGCACATATTTCAAGAAAACAATTTGAAGACGTAAGCTGTCATGACAGTTTGAAAAATAAAAGGACATGCCTCAGAGCTCAATTTCAAGGGATTATGAGACACATGCAAATCCAACCACAAAGAGCTATCGACTCACACCAGTCAGAATAACCATCAGCAAAGAAACTACAAACGATCAATGCTGAAGAGGTTGTGGAGCCATGCATACCCTCAGTCTCAAGTGGGACGTAACCTGGTAAGAGCCACTCCTGGGAACAGAATGGAGGTGCCTTTAAAAGGTACACATTCAGCTACTCTACGATCCAGCAGGCCCAGTCCACGGCCTACAGCCTAAGGAGACAGAATTGGAAAGACACAGGCAGGAAATCTGCACTGCAGCAGTACTACCATAGCCAAGGCGTGGAAGCAACCAAAAGTCCATCAACAGATGAGTGGACAAAGAAGAACTGCTACGTGTAGAGATGGAATATTAGCTTGGGGAAGAAAATGAATCAATGCCACTCGTAGCACCACAGATGAGTCTAGAGGTGATCACGCAGCTTGCAGTAAGCGAGAAAGCGAAAGACACCTAACGTATGATACCACTTATAGGGGTTACCTAAAAATCGATACCAGTGAAGATATTTCCACAGAGACATCCAATCACAGATTCATTAAGCAAACTTATGGTTCACCAGATGGAAAGGTGTGAGGATTGGATACATTAGGACATTGGGGTTAACAGAGATACACAAACACATGTGAAATACAAAGTCGCCACGGACCTACGGCATACCAAGAGGAGACTACTCAACATTGTGTCATAAGCTACATGGGAGAAGGACCCGAAGAAGAACAGATATATGTATACGTGTGAAACAACCACATCTTGCACACCTAGAACAAGCAAAACATTGTAATCAAATCTGCTCTGATACAAAATAAAAATTAAATTTAAAAAACGAACAGCAAGTAATGAGACATAAACGTAAGGGGCTTTTTCCTGGCGCACTCCATTCTAATTTACAATTTACAACGCCACTTCCATTATGGCTCTGTTGCCCTAGTAACCAGATTTGGTAAGGAGAAGTGCTGCCGCCTTCTGGCCGTTTCCCACAACAGCGCTAATGGTCACTTAATATTCAAAATAATTGCAGGCCAGTAAATGACACCTGCCATCAAAAAAAAAAAAAAAAATCCTGGGGTCGTAAATCGACCAGAAAATTCAAAGGACGTCAACATTTCAAGAGGCATGTTTTACGCCCATTCTGTCTTCTTTGTTCCTTTAAAATAAAAGGGGATTTAAAAATGCTCAACATCAGCAATTAATAAAGCCATGCAAATCCAATCTACAGAAATGCTCACCTCACAGCCGTCAGAATGCTCTTCAGCAAAACGTCTACAAAGAATAAATGCTGAAGGGGTTTCAGGAAACTGTGTACCCACTAGCTGCTGGGGGGATGTAAACTGGTAACAGCCGGCAGGGAGAACATAATGGAGGTGCGTTTAAGGGTAAAAACTGAGCTACCATGTGATCTGGTAGGTCCTTTGACGTGCCTATCACCTGAGCAGAGCAGAATGGAAGAGACACAGGCTGGCAATCCTGCACGGCAGAAACATTTAATATAGCCAAGACTTGGAAGAAACCAAAATGTCCAGCAACAGAAAAATGCACAAAGAGGAAGTGGTCCATGTCAACAGTGGAATATTAGCCACGGAAAACAATGAAACAGTGCCGTTTGCACCACCATATAAGGACCTAGAGATAACCACCCCACTTGAAGTAAGAAAGAAACTGAAAGACAGATATCCTATGACATCACTTATAGGTGTTACCTAAAAATTGATACTCATGAACTTATTTCCAAGAGAAGGAAGAGCATGGATTAAGAAAACAAAATTACGTTTAGCCGAATGGAAAGGTGAAAGGAATGTATGAATTATGATATGGGGGTTAACAGACATGTACTAATACAGATGAAATATATAACCACAAAATACCTATGGAACGCCAAGAGGTCTACTCAACACTCTATAATAACCTACACGGGAAAGGATCCAAAGAGGAATAGACGGATACGTTGATATGATGAACCAGATTCTGTACGCTTAGGAGAAAGTGCATTTTTTTTTTATCAAATTTGCTCTGATACCTAAAAAAAATTTAATTTAAAAATCAAGAAGTAGGAGGTATAAGCTCTTGGGGGTTTGCCCTGGCACATTCCCCTCTAACCTGCAGGCTACTAACACGATTTCCCGGAAAGCGCTGTCGCCCAGGAACCCAGAGCTGCAAAGGTAGAAATGCTGCCGCCTTGTGGCCCTTTCCCGGAAGAGCGGCTTTAAGCCCGCAGCTAATGGTCACTTAATAGTCACAAGGACTCAGGGCCGTAAAGGACACCTGCCCTAAAATATTGTGCTGAGGTAGGGAACGGACAAAAAAATTCAAAACAGGGGCTTCCCTGGTGGCGCAGTGGTTGAGAGTCCGCCTGCCGACGCAGGGGACACGGGTTCGTGCCCCGGTCCGGGAAGATCCCACATGCCGCGGAGTGGCTGGGCCCGTGAGCCATGGCCGCTGAGCCTGCGCGCCCAGAGCCTGTGCTCCGCAACGGGAGAGGCCACAACAGTGAGAGGCCCGCGTACCGCAAAACTAAATAGATAGATAGATAACTAAATAAATAAATACATACATACATACATACATACATACATAGAAAGGGAAATGGATAAAAGCTCAACCTCAGGAATTATTAGACTCACGCAGATCTAATCTACAAAAAGTTTGCAACACACACCTGTCGACCGACGATCAGCAAAAATTCTACACACAGTCAATACTGAAGGGGTTTTAGGGAACTGTGTACCCTCTAGCTGCTGGCGAGATGTAAAGTGGTAACAGCCAATAAGAACAGACAGGAGCTGCCTTTAGAAGTAAAACTTGAGGTACCATTCAATCCAGCAGTCACACCACTGGGCCTCTCACCTGAGAAGACCAGAAGCGAGAAGACCCGGGCTGCAACAGCTGCACTGAGGCCTTATTCACAATAGCCAAGACGGTGAAGCTACCAAAATGTCCATCAACAGACGAATGGATGAAGAAGAAATGGTCCGTGTACACAATGGAATATTAACCACGGAAAACAATGAAACACTGCTCTTTGAGGCACCATAGATGAGCTTGGAGATAATCGCAGAACGTGCGGTAAGTCGGAAAGCCAAAGACCTACATCCTATGATATCACTTATAGGCGTTATGTAATAACTGACACAAATGAACATACTTGCACAGAGAAAGACACTCACAGGCTTACAAAACAACTATGCTTATCTAAAAGGAAAGGTGGGCGGAATGGATAAATTAAGATTAGCGTTACCATACGTATACAAATACATATTGTATACGTATACCAAAAAGACCGACCACGTAGCAAGGGAGGTGTACGGAACACTCTGTAATATTTCACATGGGAAGAGGATCTGTACATGAATAGACGTATACAATGTACAAATGAACCAGACTGTGTACACCTAGGACAAACGATATTCTAATCATTACCCCGATTCAAATGGTTTCAAAAACCAACCAGCAGTAATGCCACATAAACTTATGGGCGTTTCTCCTGGCACATGCCATTCTAATTTACAACCTAGGAACACGACTTCCAGAAAGGCTCTGCTGCCCTAGTACCCAGATTTGGGAACGGAGAAATGCTGCCGCCTTGTGGCCGTTTCCCAAAACAGCAGCTTTAAACCCAGTGCTAATGGTCATTAAATAGTCACCAAACGTGCAGGCCTGTAAATAACACCTGCCCTCCAAAACAATCCTGGGGTCCCACATCGACCAAAAATTCAAAAGAGGGCAACATTCCAAGAAAACGATTTCAAGAGGTATACTGTACCCCCACGTTTTTCTTTTCTTTTCTTTTCTTTTTAAGGAAAAGAAAACAGGCGTGGAAAAATGATGAATTTTAGGAATTTTTAAAGACACGCAAACCCAAATTACAAACACCTATCCGCTCACAGCACTCGGAATGGCCATTAGCAAAAATGCTGCAAACGATAAATGCTGAAGGGATTGTGGAGAACTGCGTACCCTCGGTTCTAAGGGGGACGTGGTAAGAGCCACTAATGAAGACACAGTGGAGGTGCTCTGAAAAGGGAAACACTGAGCTACTAGTCAATCAGTCACACCCGCTGCTGGGCCTATCACCTGAGAAAATGAGACTCAAAAGGCACAGGCTGGCAATCCTGCACCCCGGCAATACTTACCATAGCCGACACTTGGAAGCAACGAAAATGTCCATCAACAGAGGAGTGCACCAAGAAGAAGTGGTCCATGCACACGATGGAATATTGCTCCACTAGAAAATATGAATTCAAAAAACAAACATGAGTAAGGAGACATAAGCTTTGGGGGGTTTGTCAGGGCACATGGCAGTCTAATTGATATCTGAGGAACACCACTGGCAGGAAGGTCTGTCTCCCTAGGTACCAGAGTGGGCATCGTAGAAATGCTGCCGGCCTCTGGCCGATACCTGCAACAGCAGCTCGGAAATCTGTGCGAATGGTCACTTCATATGCACAAGTACTGCAGGGCTGCAAAGGAAACCTGCCCTCAAAATGTCCTGACGCAGGTAAAGGCCAAAATATTTCAAAATGTGGCACATATTTCAAGAAAACAATTTGAAGACGTAAGCTGTCATGACAGTTTGAAAAATAAAAGGACATGCCTCAGAGCTCAATTTCAAGGGATTATGAGACACATGCAAATCCAACCACAAAGAGCTATCGACTCACACCAGTCAGAATAACCATCAGCAAAGAAACTACAAACGATCAATGCTGAAGAGGTTGTGGAGCCATGCATACCCTCAGTCTCAAGTGGGACGTAACCTGGTAAGAGCCACTCCTGGGAACAGAATGGAGGTGCCTTTAAAAGGTACACATTCAGCTACTCTACGATCCAGCAGGCCCAGTCCACGGCCTACAGCCTAAGGAGACAGAATTGGAAAGACACAGGCAGGAAATCTGCACTGCAGCAGTATTACCATAGCCAAGGCGTGGAAGCAACCAAAAGTCCATCAACAGATGAGTGGACAAAGAAGAACTGCTACGTGTAGAGATGGAATATTAGCTTGGGGAAGAAAATGAATCAATGCCACTCGTAGCACCACAGATGAGTCTAGAGGTGATCACGCAGCTTGCAGTAAGCGAGAAAGCGAAAGACACCTAACGTATGATACCACTTATAGGGGTTACCTAAAAATCGATACCAGTGAAGATATTTCCACAGAGACATCCAATCACAGATTCATTAAGCAAACTTATGGTTCACCAGATGGAAAGGTGTGAGGATTGGATACATTAGGACATTGGGGTTAACAGAGATACACAAACACATGTGAAATACAAAGTCGCCACGGACCTACGGCATACCAAGAGGAGACTACTCAACATTGTGTCATAAGCTACATGGGAGAAGGACCCGAAGAAGAACAGATATATGTATACGTGTGAAACAACCACATCTTGCACACCTAGAACAAGCAAAACATTGTAATCAAATCTGCTCTGATACAAAATAAAAATTAAATTTAAAAAACGAACAGCAAGTAATGAGACATAAACGTAAGGGGCTTTTTCCTGGCGCACTCCATTCTAATTTACAATTTACAACGCCACTTCCATTATGGCTCTGTTGCCCTAGTAACCAGATTTGGTAAGGAGAAGTGCTGCCGCCTTCTGGCCGTTTCCCACAACAGCGCTAATGGTCACTTAATATTCAAAATAATTGCAGGCCAGTAAATGACACCTGCCATCAAAAAAAAAAAAAAAAAATCCTGGGGTCGTAAATCGACCAGAAAATTCAAAGGACGTCAACATTTCAAGAGGCATGTTTTACGCCCATTCTGTCTTCTTTGTTCCTTTAAAATAAAAGGGGATTTAAAAATGCTCAACATCAGCAATTAATAAAGCCATGCAAATCCAATCTACAGAAATGCTCACCTCACAGCCGTCAGAATGCTCTTCAGCAAAACGTCTACAAAGAATAAATGCTGAAGGGGTTTCAGGAAACTGTGTACCCACTAGCTGCTGGGGGGATGTAAACTGGTAACAGCCGGCAGGGAGAACATAATGGAGGTGCGTTTAAGGGTAAAAACTGAGCTACCATGTGATCTGGTAGGTCCTTTGACGCGCCTATCACCTGAGCAGAGCAGAATGGAAGAGACACAGGCTGGCAATCCTGCACGGCAGAAACATTTAATATAGCCAAGACTTGGAAGAAACCAAAATGTCCAGCAACAGAAAAATGCACAAAGAGGAAGTGGTCCATGTCAACAGTGGAATATTAGCCACGGAAAACAATGAAACAGTGCCGTTTGCACCACCATATAAGGACCTAGAGATAACCACCCCACTTGAAGTAAGAAAGAAACTGAAAGACAGATATCCTATGACATCACTTATAGGTGTTACCTCAAAATTGATACTCATGAACTTATTTCCAAGAGAAGGAAGAGCATGGATTAAGAAAACAAAATTACGTTTAGCCGAATGGAAAGGTGAAAGGAATGTATGAATTATGATATGGGGGTTAACAGACATGTACTAATACAGATGAAATATATAACCACAAAATACCTATGGAACGCCAAGAGGTCTACTCAACACTCTATAATAACCTACACGGGAAAGGATCCAAAGAGGAATAGACGGATACGTTGATATGATGAACCAGATTCTGTACGCTTAGGAGAAAGTGCATTTTTTTTTTTATCAAATTTGCTCTGATACCTAAAAAAAATTTAATTTAAAAAACAAGAAGTAGGAGGTATAAGCTCTTGGGGGTTTGCCCTGGCACATTCCCCTCTAACCTGCAGGCTACTAACACGATTTCCCGGAAAGCGCTGTCGCCCAGGAACCCAGAGCTGCAAAGGTAGAAATGCTGCCGCCTTGTGGCCCTTTCCCGGAAGAGCGGCTTTAAGCCCGCAGCTAATGGTCACTTAATAGTCACAAGGACTCAGGGCCGTAAAGGACACCTGCCCTAAAATATTGTGCTGAGGTAGGGAACGGACAAAAAAATTCAAAACAGGGGCTTCCCTGGTGGCGCAGTGGTTGAGAGTCCGCCTGCCGACGCAGGGGACACGGGTTCGTGCCCCGGTCCGGGAAGATCCCACATGCCGCGGAGTGGCTGGGCCCGTGAGCCATGGCCGCTGAGCCTGCGCGCCCAGAGCCTGTGCTCCGCAACGGGAGAGGCCACAACAGTGAGAGGCCCGCGTACCGCAAAACTAAATAGATAGATAGATAACTAAATAAATAAATACATACATACATACATACATACATAGAAAGGGAAATGGATAAAAGCTCAACCTCAGGAATTATTAGACTCACGCAGATCTAATCTACAAAAAGTTTGCAACACACACCTGTCGACCGACGATCAGCAAAAATTCTACACACAGTCAATACTGAAGGGGTTTTAGGGAACTGTGTACCCTCTAGCTGCTGGCGAGATGTAAAGTGGTAACAGCCAATAAGAACAGACAGGAGCTGCCTTTAGAAGTAAAACTTGAGGTACCATTCAATCCAGCAGTCACACCACTGGGCCTCTCACCTGAGAAGACCAGAAGCGAGAAGACCCGGGCTGCAACAGCTGCACTGAGGCCTTATTCACAATAGCCAAGACGGTGAAGCTACCAAAATGTCCATCAACAGACGAATGGATGAAGAAGAAATGGTCCGTGTACACAATGGAATATTAACCACGGAAAACAATGAAACACTGCTCTTTGAGGCACCATAGATGAGCTTGGAGATAATCGCAGAACGTGCGGTAAGTCGGAAAGCCAAAGACCTACATCCTATGATATCACTTATAGGCGTTAGGTAATAACTGACACAAATGAACATACTTGCACAGAGAAAGACACTCACAGGCTTACAAAACAACTATGCTTATCTAAAAGGAAAGGTGGGCGGAATGGATAAATTAAGATTAGCGTTACCATACGTATACAAATACATATTGTATACGTATACCAAAAAGACCGACCACGTAGCAAGGGAGGTGTACGGAACACTCTGTAATATTTCACATGGGAAGAGGATCTGTACATGAATAGACGTATACAATGTACAAATGAACCAGACTGTGTACACCTAGGACAAACGATATTCTAATCATTACCCCGATTCAAATGGTTTCAAAAACCAACCAGCAGTAATGCCACATAAACTTATGGGCGTTTCTCCTGGCACATGCCATTCTAATTTACAACCTAGGAACACGACTTCCAGAAAGGCTCTGCTGCCCTAGTACCCAGATTTGGGAACGGAGAAATGCTGCCGCCTTGTGGCCGTTTCCCAAAACAGCAGCTTTAAACCCAGTGCTAATGGTCATTAAATAGTCACCAAACGTGCAGGCCTGTAAATAACACCTGCCCTCCAAAACAATCCTGGGGTCCCACATCGACCAAAAATTCAAAAGAGGGCAACATTCCAAGAAAACGATTTCAAGAGGTATACTGTACCCCCACGTTTTTCTTTTCTTTTCTTTTCTTTTTAAGGAAAAGAAAACAGGCGTGGAAAAATGATGAATTTTAGGAATTTTTAAAGACACGCAAACCCAAATTACAAACACCTATCCGCTCACAGCACTCGGAATGGCCATTAGCAAAAATGCTGCAAACGATAAATGCTGAAGGGATTGTGGAGAACTGCGTACCCTCGGTTCTAAGGGGGACGTGGTAAGAGCCACTAATGAAGACACAGTGGAGGTGCTCTGAAAAGGGAAACATTGAGCTACTAGTCAATCAGTCACACCCGCTGCTGGGCCTATCACCTGAGAAAATGAGACTCAAAAGGCACAGGCTGGCAATCCTGCACCCCGGCAATACTTACCATAGCCGACACTTGGAAGCAACGAAAATGTCCATCAACAGAGGAGTGCACCAAGAAGAAGTGGTCCATGCACACGATGGAATATTGCTCCACTAGAAAATATGAATTCAAAAAACAAACATGAGTAAGGAGACATAAGCTTTGGGGGGTTTGTCAGGGCACATGGCAGTCTAATTGATATCTGAGGAACACCACTGGCAGGAAGGTCTGTCTCCCTAGGTACCAGAGTGGGCATCGTAGAAATGCTGCCGGCCTCTGGCCGATACCTGCAACAGCAGCTCGGAAATCTGTGCGAATGGTCACTTCATATGCACAAGTACTGCAGGGCTGCAAAGGAAACCTGCCCTCAAAATGTCCTGACGCAGGTAAAGGCCAAAATATTTCAAAATGTGGCACATATTTCAAGAAAACAATTTGAAGACGTAAGCTGTCATGACAGTTTGAAAAATAAAAGGACATGCCTCAGAGCTCAATTTCAAGGGATTATGAGACACATGCAAATCCAACCACAAAGAGCTATCGACTCACACCAGTCAGAATAACCATCAGCAAAGAAACTACAAACGATCAATGCTGAAGAGGTTGTGGAGCCATGCATACCCTCAGTCTCAAGTGGGACGTAACCTGGTAAGAGCCACTCCTGGGAACAGAATGGAGGTGCCTTTAAAAGGTACACATTCAGCTACTCTACGATCCAGCAGGCCCACTCCACGGCCTACAGCCTAAGGAGACAGAATTGGAAAGACACAGGCAGGAAATCTGCACTGCAGCAGTACTACCATAGCCAAGGCGTGGAAGCAACCAAAAGTCCATCAACAGATGAGTGGACAAAGAAGAACTGCTACGTGTAGAGATGGAATATTAGCTTGGGGAAGAAAATGAATCAATGCCACTCGTAGCACCACAGATGAGTCTAGAGGTGATCACGCAGCTTGCAGTAAGCGAGAAAGCGAAAGACACCTAACGTATGATACCACTTATAGGGGTTACCTAAAAATCGATACCAGTGAAGATATTTCCACAGAGACATCCAATCACAGATTCATTAAGCAAACTTATGGTTCACCAGATGGAAAGGTGTGAGGATTGGATACATTAGGACATTGGGGTTAACAGAGATACACAAACACATGTGAAATACAAAGTCGCCACGGACCTACGGCATACCAAGAGGAGACTACTCAACATTGTGTCATAAGCTACATGGGAGAAGGACCCGAAGAAGAACAGATATATGTATACGTGTGAAACAACCACATCTTGCACACCTAGAACAAGCAAAACATTGTAATCAAATCTGCTCTGATACAAAATAAAAATTAAATTTAAAAAACGAACAGCAAGTAATGAGACATAAACGTAAGGGGCTTTTTCCTGGCGCACTCCATTCTAATTTACAATTTACAACGCCACTTCCATTATGGCTCTGTTGCCCTAGTAACCAGATTTGGTAAGGAGAAGTGCTGCCGCCTTCTGGCCGTTTCCCACAACAGCGCTAATGGTCACTTAATATTCAAAATAATTGCAGGCCAGTAAATGACACCTGCCATCAAAAAAAAAAAAAAAAAATCCTGGGGTCGTAAATCGACCAGAAAATTCAAAGGACGTCAACATTTCAAGAGGCATGTTTTACGCCCATTCTGTCTTCTTTGTTCCTTTAAAATAAAAGGGGATTTAAAAATGCTCAACATCAGCAATTAATAAAGCCATGCAAATCCAATCTACAGAAATGCTCACCTCACAGCCGTCAGAATGCTCTTCAGCAAAACGTCTACAAAGAATAAATGCTGAAGGGGTTTCAGGAAACTGTGTACCCACTAGCTGCTGGGGGGATGTAAACTGGTAACAGCCGGCAGGGAGAACATAATGGAGGTGCGTTTAAGGGTAAAAACTGAGCTACCATGTGATCTGGTAGGTCCTTTGACGTGCCTATCACCTGAGCAGAGCAGAATGGAAGAGACACAGGCTGGCAATCCTGCACGGCAGAAACATTTAATATAGCCAAGACTTGGAAGAAACCAAAATGTCCAGCAACAGAAAAATGCACAAAGAGGAAGTGGTCCATGTCAACAGTGGAATATTAGCCACGGAAAACAATGAAACAGTGCCGTTTGCACCACCATATAAGGACCTAGAGATAACCACCCCACTTGAAGTAAGAAAGAAACTGAAAGACAGATATCCTATGACATCACTTATAGGTGTTACCTAAAAATTGATACTCATGAACTTATTTCCAAGAGAAGGAAGAGCATGGATTAAGAAAACAAAATTACGTTTAGCCGAATGGAAAGGTGAAAGGAATGTATGAATTATGATATGGGGGTTAACAGACATGTACTAATACAGATGAAATATATAACCACAAAATACCTATGGAACGCCAAGAGGTCTACTCAACACTCTATAATAACCTACACGGGAAAGGATCCAAAGAGGAATAGACGGATACGTTGATATGATGAACCAGATTCTGTACGCTTAGGAGAAAGTGCATTTTTTTTTTATCAAATTTGCTCTGATACCTAAAAAAAATTTAATTTAAAAATCAAGAAGTAGGAGGTATAAGCTCTTGGGGGTTTGCCCTGGCACATTCCCCTCTAACCTGCAGGCTACTAACACGATTTCCCGGAAAGCGCTGTCGCCCAGGAACCCAGAGCTGCAAAGGTAGAAATGCTGCCGCCTTGTGGCCCTTTCCCGGAAGAGCGGCTTTAAGCCCGCAGCTAATGGTCACTTAATAGTCACAAGGACTCAGGGCCGTAAAGGACACCTGCCCTAAAATATTGTGCTGAGGTAAGGAACGGACAAAAAAATTCAAAACAGGGGCTTCCCTGGTGGCGCAGTGGTTGAGAGTCCGCCTGCCGACGCAGGGGACACGGGTTCGTGCCCCGGTCCGGGAAGATCCCACATGCCGCGGAGTGGCTGGGCCCGTGAGCCATGGCCGCTGAGCCTGCGCGCCCAGAGCCTGTGCTCCGCAACGGGAGAGGCCACAACAGTGAGAGGCCCGCGTACCGCAAAACTAAATAGATAGATAGATAACTAAATAAATAAATACATACATACATACATACATACATAGAAAGGGAAATGGATAAAAGCTCAACCTCAGGAATTATTAGACTCACGCAGATCTAATCTACAAAAAGTTTGCAACACACACCTGTCGACCGACGATCAGCAAAAATTCTACACACAGTCAATACTGAAGGGGTTTTAGGGAACTGTGTACCCTCTAGCTGCTGGCGAGATGTAAAGTGGTAACAGCCAATAAGAACAGACAGGAGCTGCCTTTAGAAGTAAAACTTGAGGTACCATTCAATCCAGCAGTCACACCACTGGGCCTCTCACCTGAGAAGACCAGAAGCGAGAAGACCCGGGCTGCAACAGCTGCACTGAGGCCTTATTCACAATAGCCAAGACGGTGAAGCTACCAAAATGTCCATCAACAGACGAATGGATGAAGAAGAAATGGTCCGTGTACACAATGGAATATTAACCACGGAAAACAATGAAACACTGCTCTTTGAGGCACCATAGATGAGCTTGGAGATAATCGCAGAACGTGCGGTAAGTCGGAAAGCCAAAGACCTACATCCTATGATATCACTTATAGGCGTTAGGTAATAACTGACACAAATGAACATACTTGCACAGAGAAAGACACTCACAGGCTTACAAAACAACTATGCTTATCTAAAAGGAAAGGTGGGCGGAATGGATAAATTAAGATTAGCGTTACCATACGTATACAAATACATATTGTATACGTATACCAAAAAGACCGACCACGTAGCAAGGGAGGTGTACGGAACACTCTGTAATATTTCACATGGGAAGAGGATCTGTACATGAATAGACGTATACAATGTACAAATGAACCAGACTGTGTACACCTAGGACAAACGATATTCTAATCATTACCCCGATTCAAATGGTTTCAAAAACCAACCAGCAGTAATGCCACATAAACTTATGGGCGTTTCTCCTGGCACATGCCATTCTAATTTACAACCTAGGAACACGACTTCCAGAAAGGCTCTGCTGCCCTAGTACCCAGATTTGGGAACGGAGAAATGCTGCCGCCTTGTGGCCGTTTCCCAAAACAGCAGCTTTAAACCCAGTGCTAATGGTCATTAAATAGTCACCAAACGTGCAGGCCTGTAAATAACACCTGCCCTCCAAAACAATCCTGGGGTCCCACATCGACCAAAAATTCAAAAGAGGGCAACATTCCAAGAAAACGATTTCAAGAGGTATACTGTACCCCCACGTTTTTCTTTTCTTTTCTTTTCTTTTTAAGGAAAAGAAAACAGGCGTGGAAAAATGATGAATTTTAGGAATTTTTAAAGACACGCAAACCCAAATTACAAACACCTATCCGCTCACAGCACTCGGAATGGCCATTAGCAAAAATGCTGCAAACGATAAATGCTGAAGGGATTGTGGAGAACTGCGTACCCTCGGTTCTAAGGGGGACGTGGTAAGAGCCACTAATGAAGACACAGTGGAGGTGCTCTGAAAAGGGAAACACTGAGCTACTAGTCAATCAGTCACACCCGCTGCTGGGCCTATCACCTGAGAAAATGAGACTCAAAAGGCACAGGCTGGCAATCCTGCACCCCGGCAATACTTACCATAGCCGACACTTGGAAGCAACGAAAATGTCCATCAACAGAGGAGTGCACCAAGAAGAAGTGGTCCATGCACACGATGGAATATTGCTCCACTAGAAAATATGAATTCAAAAAACAAACATGAGTAAGGAGACATAAGCTTTGGGGGGTTTGTCAGGGCACATGGCAGTCTAATTGATATCTGAGGAACACCACTGGCAGGAAGGTCTGTCTCCCTAGGTACCAGAGTGGGCATCGTAGAAATGCTGCCGGCCTCTGGCCGATACCTGCAACAGCAGCTCGGAAATCTGTGCGAATGGTCACTTCATATGCACAAGTACTGCAGGGCTGCAAAGGAAACCTGCCCTCAAAATGTCCTGACGCAGGTAAAGGCCAAAATATTTCAAAATGTGGCACATATTTCAAGAAAACAATTTGAAGACGTAAGCTGTCATGACAGTTTGAAAAATAAAAGGACATGCCTCAGAGCTCAATTTCAAGGGATTATGAGACACATGCAAATCCAACCACAAAGAGCTATCAACTCACACCAGTCAGAATAACCATCAGCAAAGAAACTACAAACGATCAATGCTGAAGAGGTTGTGGAGCCATGCATACCCTCAGTCTCAAGTGGGACGTAACCTGGTAAGAGCCACTCCTGGGAACAGAATGGAGGTGCCTTTAAAAGGTACACATTCAGCTACTCTACGATCCAGCAGGCCCAGTCCACGGCCTACAGCCTAAGGAGACAGAATTGGAAAGACACAGGCAGGAAATCTGCACTGCAGCAGTACTACCATAGCCAAGGCGTGGAAGCAACCAAAAGTCCATCAACAGATGAGTGGACAAAGAAGAACTGCTACGTGTAGAGATGGAATATTAGCTTGGGGAAGAAAATGAATCAATGCCACTCGTAGCACCACAGATGAGTCTAGAGGTGATCACGCAGCTTGCAGTAAGCGAGAAAGCGAAAGACACCTAACGTATGATACCACTTATAGGGGTTACCTAAAAATCGATACCAGTGAAGATATTTCCACAGAGACATCCAATCACAGATTCATTAAGCAAACTTATGGTTCACCAGATGGAAAGGTGTGAGGATTGGATACATTAGGACATTGGGGTTAACAGAGATACACAAACACATGTGAAATACAAAGTCGCCACGGACCTACGGCATACCAAGAGGAGACTACTCAACATTGTGTCATAAGCTACATGGGAGAAGGACCCGAAGAAGAACAGATATATGTATACGTGTGAAACAACCACATCTTGCACACCTAGAACAAGCAAAACATTGTAATCAAATCTGCTCTGATACAAAATAAAAATTAAATTTAAAAAACGAACAGCAAGTAATGAGACATAAACGTAAGGGGCTTTTTCCTGGCGCACTCCATTCTAATTTACAATTTACAACGCCACTTCCATTATGGCTCTGTTGCCCTAGTAACCAGATTTGGTAAGGAGAAGTGCTGCCGCCTTCTGGCCGTTTCCCACAACAGCGCTAATGGTCACTTAATATTCAAAATAATTGCAGGCCAGTAAATGACACCTGCCATCAAAAAAAAAAAAAAAAAATCCTGGGGTCGTAAATCGACCAGAAAATTCAAAGGACGTCAACATTTCAAGAGGCATGTTTTACGCCCATTCTGTCTTCTTTGTTCCTTTAAAATAAAAGGGGATTTAAAAATGCTCAACATCAGCAATTAATAAAGCCATGCAAATCCAATCTACAGAAATGCTCACCTCACAGCCGTCAGAATGCTCTTCAGCAAAACGTCTACAAAGAATAAATGCTGAAGGGGTTTCAGGAAACTGTGTACCCACTAGCTGCTGGGGGGATGTAAACTGGTAACAGCCGGCAGGGAGAACATAATGGAGGTGCGTTTAAGGGTAAAAACTGAGCTACCATGTGATCTGGTAGGTCCTTTGACGTGCCTATCACCTGAGCAGAGCAGAATGGAAGAGACACAGGCTGGCAATCCTGCACGGCAGAAACATTTAATATAGCCAAGACTTGGAAGAAACCAAAATGTCCAGCAACAGAAAAATGCACAAAGAGGAAGTGGTCCATGTCAACAGTGGAATATTAGCCACGGAAAACAATGAAACAGTGCCGTTTGCACCACCATATAAGGACCTAGAGATAACCACCCCACTTGAAGTAAGAAAGAAACTGAAAGACAGATATCCTATGACATCACTTATAGGTGTTACCTAAAAATTGATACTCATGAACTTATTTCCAAGAGAAGGAAGAGCATGGATTAAGAAAACAAAATTACGTTTAGCCGAATGGAAAGGTGAAAGGAATGTATGAATTATGATATGGGGGTTAACAGACATGTACTAATACAGATGAAATATATAACCACAAAATACCTATGGAACGCCAAGAGGTCTACTCAACACTCTATAATAACCTACACGGGAAAGGATCCAAAGAGGAATAGACGGATACGTTGATATGATGAACCAGATTCTGTACGCTTAGGAGAAAGTGCATTTTTTTTTATCAAATTTGCTCTGATACCTAAAAAAAATTTAATTTAAAAATCAAGAAGTAGGAGGTATAAGCTCTTGGGGGTTTGCCCTGGCACATTCCCCTCTAACCTGCAGGCTACTAACACGATTTCCCGGAAAGCGCTGTCGCCCAGGAACCCAGAGCTGCAAAGGTAGAAATGCTGCCGCCTTGTGGCCCTTTCCCGGAAGAGCGGCTTTAAGCCCGCAGCTAATGGTCACTTAATAGTCACAAGGACTCAGGGCCGTAAAGGACACCTGCCCTAAAATATTGTGCTGAGGTAGGGAACGGACAAAAAAATTCAAAACAGGGGCTTCCCTGGTGGCGCAGTGGTTGAGAGTCCGCCTGCCGACGCAGGGGACACGGGTTCGTGCCCCGGTCCGGGAAGATCCCACATGCCGCGGAGTGGCTGGGCCCGTGAGCCATGGCCGCTGAGCCTGCGCGCCCAGAGCCTGTGCTCCGCAACGGGAGAGGCCACAACAGTGAGAGGCCCGCGTACCGCAAAACTAAATAGATAGATAGATAACTAAATAAATAAATACATACATACATACATACATACATAGAAAGGGAAATGGATAAAAGCTCAACCTCAGGAATTATTAGACTCACGCAGATCTAATCTACAAAAAGTTTGCAACACACACCTGTCGACCGACGATCAGCAAAAATTCTACACACAGTCAATACTGAAGGGGTTTTAGGGAACTGTGTACCCTCTAGCTGCTGGCGAGATGTAAAGTGGTAACAGCCAATAAGAACAGACAGGAGCTGCCTTTAGAAGTAAAACTTGAGGTACCATTCAATCCAGCAGTCACACCACTGGGCCTCTCACCTGAGAAGACCAGAAGCGAGAAGACCCGGGCTGCAACAGCTGCACTGAGGCCTTATTCACAATAGCCAAGACGGTGAAGCTACCAAAATGTCCATCAACAGACGAATGGATGAAGAAGAAATGGTCCGTGTACACAATGGAATATTAACCACGGAAAACAATGAAACACTGCTCTTTGAGGCACCATAGATGAGCTTGGAGATAATCGCAGAACGTGCGGTAAGTCGGAAAGCCAAAGACCTACATCCTATGATATCACTTATAGGCGTTAGGTAATAACTGACACAAATGAACATACTTGCACAGAGAAAGACACTCACAGGCTTACAAAACAACTATGCTTATCTAAAAGGAAAGGTGGGCGGAATGGATAAATTAAGATTAGCGTTACCATACGTATACAAATACATATTGTATACGTATACCAAAAAGACCGACCACGTAGCAAGGGAGGTGTACGGAACACTCTGTAATATTTCACATGGGAAGAGGATCTGTACATGAATAGACGTATACAATGTACAAATGAACCAGACTGTGTACACCTAGGACAAACGATATTCTAATCATTACCCCGATTCAAATGGTTTCAAAAACCAACCAGCAGTAATGCCACATAAACTTATGGGCGTTTCTCCTGGCACATGCCATTCTAATTTACAACCTAGGAACACGACTTCCAGAAAGGCTCTGCTGCCCTAGTACCCAGATTTGGGAACGGAGAAATGCTGCCGCCTTGTGGCCGTTTCCCAAAACAGCAGCTTTAAACCCAGTGCTAATGGTCATTAAATAGTCACCAAACGTGCAGGCCTGTAAATAACACCTGCCCTCCAAAACAATCCTGGGGTCCCACATCGACCAAAAATTCAAAAGAGGGCAACATTCCAAGAAAACGATTTCAAGAGGTATACTGTACCCCCACGTTTTTCTTTTCTTTTCTTTTCTTTTTAAGGAAAAGAAAACAGGCGTGGAAAAATGATGAATTTTAGGAATTTTTAAAGACACGCAAACCCAAATTACAAACACCTATCCGCTCACAGCACTCGGAATGGCCATTAGCAAAAATGCTGCAAACGATAAATGCTGAAGGGATTGTGGAGAACTGCGTACCCTCGGTTCTAAGGGGGACGTGGTAAGAGCCACTAATGAAGACACAGTGGAGGTGCTCTGAAAAGGGAAACATTGAGCTACTAGTCAATCAGTCACACCCGCTGCTGGGCCTATCACCTGAGAAAATGAGACTCAAAAGGCACAGGCTGGCAATCCTGCACCCCGGCAATACTTACCATAGCCGACACTTGGAAGCAACGAAAATGTCCATCAACAGAGGAGTGCACCAAGAAGAAGTGGTCCATGCACACGATGGAATATTGCTCCACTAGAAAATATGAATTCAAAAAACAAACATGAGTAAGGAGACATAAGCTTTGGGGGGTTTGTCAGGGCACATGGCAGTCTAATTGATATCTGAGGAACACCACTGGCAGGAAGGTCTGTCTCCCTAGGTACCAGAGTGGGCATCGTAGAAATGCTGCCGGCCTCTGGCCGATACCTGCAACAGCAGCTCGGAAATCTGTGCGAATGGTCACTTCATATGCACAAGTACTGCAGGGCTGCAAAGGAAACCTGCCCTCAAAATGTCCTGACGCAGGTAAAGGCCAAAATATTTCAAAATGTGGCACATATTTCAAGAAAACAATTTGAAGACGTAAGCTGTCATGACAGTTTGAAAAATAAAAGGACATGCCTCAGAGCTCAATTTCAAGGGATTATGAGACACATGCAAATCCAACCACAAAGAGCTATCAACTCACACCAGTCAGAATAACCATCAGCAAAGAAACTACAAACGATCAATGCTGAAGAGGTTGTGGAGCCATGCATACCCTCAGTCTCAAGTGGGACGTAACCTGGTAAGAGCCACTCCTGGGAACAGAATGGAGGTGCCTTTAAAAGGTACACATTCAGCTACTCTACGATCCAGCAGGCCCAGTCCACGGCCTACAGCCTAAGGAGACAGAATTGGAAAGACACAGGCAGGAAATCTGCACTGCAGCAGTACTACCATAGCCAAGGCGTGGAAGCAACCAAAAGTCCATCAACAGATGAGTGGACAAAGAAGAACTGCTACGTGTAGAGATGGAATATTAGCTTGGGGAAGAAAATGAATCAATGCCACTCGTAGCACCACAGATGAGTCTAGAGGTGATCACGCAGCTTGCAGTAAGCGAGAAAGCGAAAGACACCTAACGTATGATACCACTTATAGGGGTTACCTAAAAATCGATACCAGTGAAGATATTTCCACAGAGACATCCAATCACAGATTCATTAAGCAAACTTATGGTTCACCAGATGGAAAGGTGTGAGGATTGGATACATTAGGACATTGGGGTTAACAGAGATACACAAACACATGTGAAATACAAAGTCGCCACGGACCTACGGCATACCAAGAGGAGACTACTCAACATTGTGTCATAAGCTACATGGGAGAAGGACCCGAAGAAGAACAGATATATGTATACGTGTGAAACAACCACATCTTGCACACCTAGAACAAGCAAAACATTGTAATCAAATCTGCTCTGATACAAAATAAAAATTAAATTTAAAAAACGAACAGCAAGTAATGAGACATAAACGTAAGGGGCTTTTTCCTGGCGCACTCCATTCTAATTTACAATTTACAACGCCACTTCCATTATGGCTCTGTTGCCCTAGTAACCAGATTTGGTAAGGAGAAGTGCTGCCGCCTTCTGGCCGTTTCCCACAACAGCGCTAATGGTCACTTAATATTCAAAATAATTGCAGGCCAGTAAATGACACCTGCCATCAAAAAAAAAAAAAAAAAATCCTGGGGTCGTAAATCGACCAGAAAATTCAAAGGACGTCAACATTTCAAGAGGCATGTTTTACGCCCATTCTGTCTTCTTTGTTCCTTTAAAATAAAAGGGGATTTAAAAATGCTCAACATCAGCAATTAATAAAGCCATGCAAATCCAATCTACAGAAATGCTCACCTCACAGCCGTCAGAATGCTCTTCAGCAAAACGTCTACAAAGAATAAATGCTGAAGGGGTTTCAGGAAACTGTGTACCCACTAGCTGCTGGGGGGATGTAAACTGGTAACAGCCGGCAGGGAGAACATAATGGAGGTGCGTTTAAGGGTAAAAACTGAGCTACCATGTGATCTGGTAGGTCCTTTGACGTGCCTATCACCTGAGCAGAGCAGAATGGAAGAGACACAGGCTGGCAATCCTGCACGGCAGAAACATTTAATATAGCCAAGACTTGGAAGAAACCAAAATGTCCAGCAACAGAAAAATGCACAAAGAGGAAGTGGTCCATGTCAACAGTGGAATATTAGCCACGGAAAACAATGAAACAGTGCCGTTTGCACCACCATATAAGGACCTAGAGATAACCACCCCACTTGAAGTAAGAAAGAAACTGAAAGACAGATATCCTATGACATCACTTATAGGTGTTACCTAAAAATTGATACTCATGAACTTATTTCCAAGAGAAGGAAGAGCATGGATTAAGAAAACAAAATTACGTTTAGCCGAATGGAAAGGTGAAAGGAATGTATGAATTATGATATGGGGGTTAACAGACATGTACTAATACAGATGAAATATATAACCACAAAATACCTATGGAACGCCAAGAGGTCTACTCAACACTCTATAATAACCTACACGGGAAAGGATCCAAAGAGGAATAGACGGATACGTTGATATGATGAACCAGATTCTGTACGCTTAGGAGAAAGTGCATTTTTTTTTTATCAAATTTGCTCTGATACCTAAAAAAAATTTAATTTAAAAATCAAGAAGTAGGAGGTATAAGCTCTTGGGGGTTTGCCCTGGCACATTCCCCTCTAACCTGCAGGCTACTAACACGATTTCCCGGAAAGCGCTGTCGCCCAGGAACCCAGAGCTGCAAAGGTAGAAATGCTGCCGCCTTGTGGCCCTTTCCCGGAAGAGCGGCTTTAAGCCCGCAGCTAATGGTCACTTAATAGTCACAAGGACTCAGGGCCGTAAAGGACACCTGCCCTAAAATATTGTGCTGAGGTAGGGAACGGACAAAAAAATTCAAAACAGGGGCTTCCCTGGTGGCGCAGTGGTTGAGAGTCCGCCTGCCGACGCAGGGGACACGGGTTCGTGCCCCGGTCCGGGAAGATCCCACATGCCGCGGAGTGGCTGGGCCCGTGAGCCATGGCCGCTGAGCCTGCGCGCCCAGAGCCTGTGCTCCGCAACGGGAGAGGCCACAACAGTGAGAGGCCCGCGTACCGCAAAACTAAATAGATAGATAGATAACTAAATAAATAAATACATACATACATACATACATACATAGAAAGGGAAATGGATAAAAGCTCAACCTCAGGAATTATTAGACTCACGCAGATCTAATCTACAAAAAGTTTGCAACACACACCTGTCGACCGACGATCAGCAAAAATTCTACACACAGTCAATACTGAAGGGGTTTTAGGGAACTGTGTACCCTCTAGCTGCTGGCGAGATGTAAAGTGGTAACAGCCAATAAGAACAGACAGGAGCTGCCTTTAGAAGTAAAACTTGAGGTACCATTCAATCCAGCAGTCACACCACTGGGCCTCTCACCTGAGAAGACCAGAAGCGAGAAGACCCGGGCTGCAACAGCTGCACTGAGGCCTTATTCACAATAGCCAAGACGGTGAAGCTACCAAAATGTCCATCAACAGACGAATGGATGAAGAAGAAATGGTCCGTGTACACAATGGAATATTAACCACGGAAAACAATGAAACACTGCTCTTTGAGGCACCATAGATGAGCTTGGAGATAATCGCAGAACGTGCGGTAAGTCGGAAAGCCAAAGACCTACATCCTATGATATCACTTATAGGCGTTAGGTAATAACTGACACAAATGAACATACTTGCACAGAGAAAGACACTCACAGGCTTACAAAACAACTATGCTTATCTAAAAGGAAAGGTGGGCGGAATGGATAAATTAAGATTAGCGTTACCATACGTATACAAATACATATTGTATACGTATACCAAAAAGACCGACCACGTAGCAAGGGAGGTGTACGGAACACTCTGTAATATTTCACATGGGAAGAGGATCTGTACATGAATAGACGTATACAATGTACAAATGAACCAGACTGTGTACACCTAGGACAAACGATATTCTAATCATTACCCCGATTCAAATGGTTTCAAAAACCAACCAGCAGTAATGCCACATAAACTTATGGGCGTTTCTCCTGGCACATGCCATTCTAATTTACAACCTAGGAACACGACTTCCAGAAAGGCTCTGCTGCCCTAGTACCCAGATTTGGGAACGGAGAAATGCTGCCGCCTTGTGGCCGTTTCCCAAAACAGCAGCTTTAAACCCAGTGCTAATGGTCATTAAATAGTCACCAAACGTGCAGGCCTGTAAATAACACCTGCCCTCCAAAACAATCCTGGGGTCCCACATCGACCAAAAATTCAAAAGAGGGCAACATTCCAAGAAAACGATTTCAAGAGGTATACTGTACCCCCACGTTTTTCTTTTCTTTTCTTTTCTTTTTAAGGAAAAGAAAACAGGCGTGGAAAAATGATGAATTTTAGGAATTTTTAAAGACACGCAAACCCAAATTACAAACACCTATCCGCTCACAGCACTCGGAATGGCCATTAGCAAAAATGCTGCAAACGATAAATGCTGAAGGGATTGTGGAGAACTGCGTACCCTCGGTTCTAAGGGGGACGTGGTAAGAGCCACTAATGAAGACACAGTGGAGGTGCTCTGAAAAGGGAAACACTGAGCTACTAGTCAATCAGTCACACCCGCTGCTGGGCCTATCACCTGAGAAAATGAGACTCAAAAGGCACAGGCTGGCAATCCTGCACCCCGGCAATACTTACCATAGCCGACACTTGGAAGCAACGAAAATGTCCATCAACAGAGGAGTGCACCAAGAAGAAGTGGTCCATGCACACGATGGAATATTGCTCCACTAGAAAATATGAATTCAAAAAACAAACATGAGTAAGGAGACATAAGCTTTGGGGGGTTTATCAGGGCACATGGCAGTCTAATTGATATCTGAGGAACACCACTGGCAGGAAGGTCTGTCTCCCTAGGTACCAGAGTGGGCATCGTAGAAATGCTGCCGGCCTCTGGCCGATACCTGCAACAGCAGCTCGGAAATCTGTGCGAATGGTCACTTCATATGCACAAGTACTGCAGGGCTGCAAAGGAAACCTGCCCTCAAAATGTCCTGACGCAGGTAAAGGCCAAAATATTTCAAAATGTGGCACATATTTCAAGAAAACAATTTGAAGACGTAAGCTGTCATGACAGTTTGAAAAATAAAAGGACATGCCTCAGAGCTCAATTTCAAGGGATTATGAGACACATGCAAATCCAACCACAAAGAGCTATCGA
The DNA here is from genome assembly GCF_039906515.1 of Pseudorca crassidens. Taxonomy (NCBI): domain Eukaryota; kingdom Metazoa; phylum Chordata; class Mammalia; order Artiodactyla; family Delphinidae; genus Pseudorca; species Pseudorca crassidens. Next base: position 123,195,360 of record NC_090317.1, on the reverse strand, counting down.
CTCACACCAGTCAGAATAACCATCAGCAAAGAAACTACAAACGATCAATGCTGAAGAGGTTGTGGAGCCATGCATACCCTCAGTCTCAAGTGGGACGTAACCTGGTAAGAGCCACTCCTGGGAACAGAATGGAGGTGCCTTTAAAAGGTACACATTCAGCTACTCTACGATCCAGCAGGCCCAGTCCACGGCCTACAGCCTAAGGAGACAGAATTGGAAAGACACAGGCAGGAAATCTGCACTGCAGCAGTATTACCATAGCCAAGACGTGGAAGCAACCAAAAGTCCATCAACAGATGAGTGGACAAAGAAGAACTGCTACGTGTAGAGATGGAATATTAGCTTGGGGAAGAAAATGAATCAATGCCACTCGTAGCACCACAGATGAGTCTAGAGGTGATCACGCAGCTTGCAGTAAGCGAGAAAGCGAAAGACACCTAACGTATGATACCACTTATAGGGGTTACCTAAAAATCGATACCAGTGAAGATATTTCCACAGAGACATCCAATCACAGATTCATTAAGCAAACTTATGGTTCACCAGATGGAAAGGTGTGAGGATTGGATACATTAGGACATTGGGGTTAACAGAGATACACAAACACATGTGAAATACAAAGTCGCCACGGACCTACGGCATACCAAGAGGAGACTACTCAACATTGTGTCATAAGCTACATGGGAGAAGGACCCGAAGAAGAACAGATATATGTATACGTGTGAAACAACCACATCTTGCACACCTAGAACAAGCAAAACATTGTAATCAAATCTGCTCTGATACAAAATAAAAATTAAATTTAAAAAACGAACAGCAAGTAATGAGACATAAACGTAAGGGGCTTTTTCCTGGCGCACTCCATTCTAATTTACAATTTACAACGCCACTTCCATTATGGCTCTGTTGCCCTAGTAACCAGATTTGGTAAGGAGAAGTGCTGCCGCCTTCTGGCCGTTTCCCACAACAGCGCTAATGGTCACTTAATATTCAAAATAATTGCAGGCCAGTAAATGACACCTGCCATCAAAAAAAAAAAAAAAAAAATCCTGGGGTCGTAAATCGACCAGAAAATTCAAAGGACGTCAACATTTCAAGAGGCATGTTTTACGCCCATTCTGTCTTCTTTGTTCCTTTAAAATAAAAGGGGATTTAAAAATGCTCAACATCAGCAATTAATAAAGCCATGCAAATCCAATCTACAGAAATGCTCACCTCACAGCCGTCAGAATGCTCTTCAGCAAAACGTCTACAAAGAATAAATGCTGAAGGGGTTTCAGGAAACTGTGTACCCACTAGCTGCTGGGGGGATGTAAACTGGTAACAGCCGGCAGGGAGAACATAATGGAGGTGCGTTTAAGGGTAAAAACTGAGCTACCATGTGATCTGGTAGGTCCTTTGACGCGCCTATCACCTGAGCAGAGCAGAATGGAAGAGACACAGGCTGGCAATCCTGCACGGCAGAAACATTTAATATAGCCAAGACTTGGAAGAAACCAAAATGTCCAGCAACAGAAAAATGCACAAAGAGGAAGTGGTCCATGTCAACAGTGGAATATTAGCCACGGAAAACAATGAAACAGTGCCGTTTGCACCACCATATAAGGACCTAGAGATAACCACCCCACTTGAAGTAAGAAAGAAACTGAAAGACAGATATCCTATGACATCACTTATAGGTGTTACCTCAAAATTGATACTCATGAACTTATTTCCAAGAGAAGGAAGAGCATGGATTAAGAAAACAAAATTACGTTTAGCCGAATGGAAAGGTGAAAGGAATGTATGAATTATGATATGGGGGTTAACAGACATGTACTAATACAGATGAAATATATAACCACAAAATACCTATGGAACGCCAAGAGGTCTACTCAACACTCTATAATAACCTACACGGGAAAGGATCCAAAGAGGAATAGACGGATACGTTGATATGATGAACCAGATTCTGTACGCTTAGGAGAAAGTGCATTTTTTTTTTATCAAATTTGCTCTGATACCTAAAAAAAATTTAATTTAAAAATCAAGAAGTAGGAGGTATAAGCTCTTGGGGGTTTGCCCTGGCACATTCCCCTCTAACCTGCAGGCTACTAACACGATTTCCCGGAAAGCGCTGTCGCCCAGGAACCCAGAGCTGCAAAGGTAGAAATGCTGCCGCCTTGTGGCCCTTTCCCGGAAGAGCGGCTTTAAGCCCGCAGCTAATGGTCACTTAATAGTCACAAGGACTCAGGGCCGTAAAGGACACCTGCCCTAAAATATTGTGCTGAGGTAGGGAACGGACAAAAAAATTCAAAACAGGGGCTTCCCTGGTGGCGCAGTGGTTGAGAGTCCGCCTGCCGACGCAGGGGACACGGGTTCGTGCCCCGGTCCGGGAAGATCCCACATGCCGCGGAGTGGCTGGGCCCGTGAGCCATGGCCGCTGAGCCTGCGCGCCCAGAGCCTGTGCTCCGCAACGGGAGAGGCCACAACAGTGAGAGGCCCGCGTACCGCAAAACTAAATAGATAGATAGATAACTAAATAAATAAATACATACATACATACATACATACATAGAAAGGGAAATGGATAAAAGCTCAACCTCAGGAATTATTAGACTCACGCAGATCTAATCTACAAAAAGTTTGCAACACACACCTGTCGACCGACGATCAGCAAAAATTCTACACACAGTCAATACTGAAGGGGTTTTAGGGAACTGTGTACCCTCTAGCTGCTGGCGAGATGTAAAGTGGTAACAGCCAATAAGAACAGACAGGAGCTGCCTTTAGAAGTAAAACTTGAGGTACCATTCAATCCAGCAGTCACACCACTGGGCCTCTCACCTGAGAAGACCAGAAGCGAGAAGACCCGGGCTGCAACAGCTGCACTGAGGCCTTATTCACAATAGCCAAGACGGTGAAGCTACCAAAATGTCCATCAACAGACGAATGGATGAAGAAGAAATGGTCCGTGTACACAATGGAATATTAACCACGGAAAACAATGAAACACTGCTCTTTGAGGCACCATAGATGAGCTTGGAGATAATCGCAGAACGTGCGGTAAGTCGGAAAGCCAAAGACCTACATCCTATGATATCACTTATAGGCGTTAGGTAATAACTGACACAAATGAACATACTTGCACAGAGAAAGACACTCACAGGCTTACAAAACAACTATGCTTATCTAAAAGGAAAGGTGGGCGGAATGGATAAATTAAGATTAGCGTTACCATACGTATACAAATACATATTGTATACGTATACCAAAAAGACCGACCACGTAGCAAGGGAGGTGTACGGAACACTCTGTAATATTTCACATGGGAAGAGGATCTGTACATGAATAGACGTATACAATGTACAAATGAACCAGACTGTGTACACCTAGGACAAACGATATTCTAATCATTACCCCGATTCAAATGGTTTCAAAAACCAACCAGCAGTAATGCCACATAAACTTATGGGCGTTTCTCCTGGCACATGCCATTCTAATTTACAACCTAGGAACACGACTTCCAGAAAGGCTCTGCTGCCCTAGTACCCAGATTTGGGAACGGAGAAATGCTGCCGCCTTGTGGCCGTTTCCCAAAACAGCAGCTTTAAACCCAGTGCTAATGGTCATTAAATAGTCACCAAACGTGCAGGCCTGTAAATAACACCTGCCCTCCAAAACAATCCTGGGGTCCAACATCGACCAAAAATTCAAAAGAGGGCAACATTCCAAGAAAACGATTTCAAGAGGTATACTGTACCCCCACGTTTTTCTTTTCTTTTCTTTTCTTTTTAAGGAAAAGAAAACAGGCGTGGAAAAATGATGAATTTTAGGAATTTTTAAAGACACGCAAACCCAAATTACAAACACCTATCCGCTCACAGCACTCGGAATGGCCATTAGCAAAAATGCTGCAAACGATAAATGCTGAAGGGATTGTGGAGAACTGCGTACCCTCGGTTCTAAGGGGGACGTGGTAAGAGCCACTAATGAAGACACAGTGGAGGTGCTCTGAAAAGGGAAACACTGAGCTACTAGTCAATCAGTCACACCCGCTGCTGGGCCTATCACCTGAGAAAATGAGAATCAAAAGGCACAGGCTGGCAATCCTGCACCCCGGCAATACTTACCATAGCCGACACTTGGAAGCAACGAAAATGTCCATCAACAGAGGAGTGCACCAAGAAGAACTGGTCCATGCACACGATGGAATATTGCTCCACTAGAAAATATGAATTCAAAAAACAAACATGAGTAAGGAGACATAAGCTTTGGGGGGTTTATCAGGGCACATGGCAGTCTAATTGATATCTGAGGAACACCACTGGCAGGAAGGTCTGTCTCCCTAGGTACCAGAGTGGGCATCGTAGAAATGCTGCCGGCCTCTGGCCGATACCTGCAACAGCAGCTCGGAAATCTGTGCGAATGGTCACTTCATATGCACAAGTACTGCAGGGCTGCAAAGGAAACCTGCCCTCAAAATGTCCTGACGCAGGTAAAGGCCAAAATATTTCAAAATGTGGCACATATTTCAAGAAAACAATTTGAAGACGTAAGCTGTCATGACAGTTTGAAAAATAAAAGGACATGCCTCAGAGCTCAATTTCAAGGGATTATGAGACACATGCAAATCCAACCACAAAGAGCTATCGACTCACACCAGTCAGAATAACCATCAGCAAAGAAACTACAAACGATCAATGCTGAAGAGGTTGTGGAGCCATGCATACCCTCAGTCTCAAGTGGGACGTAACCTGGTAAGAGCCACTCCTGGGAACAGAATGGAGGTGCCTTTAAAAGGTACACATTCAGCTACTCTACGATCCAGCAGGCCCACTCCACGGCCTACAGCCTAAGGAGACAGAATTGGAAAGACACAGGCAGGAAATCTGCACTGCAGCAGTACTACCATAGCCAAGGCGTGGAAGCAACCAAAAGTCCATCAACAGATGAGTGGACAAAGAAGAACTGCTACGTGTAGAGATGGAATATTAGCTTGGGGAAGAAAATGAATCAATGCCACTCGTAGCACCACAGATGAGTCTAGAGGTGATCACGCAGCTTGCAGTAAGCGAGAAAGCGAAAGACACCTAACGTATGATACCACTTATAGGGGTTACCTAAAAATCGATACCAGTGAAGATATTTCCACAGAGACATCCAATCACAGATTCATTAAGCAAACTTATGGTTCACCAGATGGAAAGGTGTGAGGATTGGATACATTAGGACATTGGGGTTAACAGAGATACACAAACACATGTGAAATACAAAGTCGCCACGGACCTACGGCATACCAAGAGGAGACTACTCAACATTGTGTCATAAGCTACATGGGAGAAGGACCCGAAGAAGAACAGATATATGTATACGTGTGAAACAACCACATCTTGCACACCTAGAACAAGCAAAACATTGTAATCAAATCTGCTCTGATACAAAATAAAAATTAAATTTAAAAAACGAACAGCAAGTAATGAGACATAAACGTAAGGGGCTTTTTCCTGGCGCACTCCATTCTAATTTACAATTTACAACGCCACTTCCATTATGGCTCTGTTGCCCTAGTAACCAGATTTGGTAAGGAGAAGTGCTGCCGCCTTCTGGCCGTTTCCCACAACAGCGCTAATGGTCACTTAATATTCAAAATAATTGCAGGCCAGTAAATGACACCTGCCATCAAAAAAAAAAAAAAAAAATCCTGGGGTCGTAAATCGACCAGAAAATTCAAAGGACGTCAACATTTCAAGAGGCATGTTTTACGCCCATTCTGTCTTCTTTGTTCCTTTAAAATAAAAGGGGATTTAAAAATGCTCAACATCAGCAATTAATAAAGCCATGCAAATCCAATCTACAGAAATGCTCACCTCACAGCCGTCAGAATGCTCTTCAGCAAAACGTCTACAAAGAATAAATGCTGAAGGGGTTTCAGGAAACTGTGTACCCACTAGCTGCTGGGGGGATGTAAACTGGTAACAGCCGGCAGGGAGAACATAATGGAGGTGCGTTTAAGGGTAAAAACTGAGCTACCATGTGATCTGGTAGGTCCTTTGACGTGCCTATCACCTGAGCAGAGCAGAATGGAAGAGACACAGGCTGGCAATCCTGCACGGCAGAAACATTTAATATAGCCAAGACTTGGAAGAAACCAAAATGTCCAGCAACAGAAAAATGCACAAAGAGGAAGTGGTCCATGTCAACAGTGGAATATTAGCCACGGAAAACAATGAAACAGTGCCGTTTGCACCACCATATAAGGACCTAGAGATAACCACCCCACTTGAAGTAAGAAAGAAACTGAAAGACAGATATCCTATGACATCACTTATAGGTGTTACCTAAAAATTGATACTCATGAACTTATTTCCAAGAGAAGGAAGAGCATGGATTAAGAAAACAAAATTACGTTTAGCCGAATGGAAAGGTGAAAGGAATGTATGAATTATGATATGGGGGTTAACAGACATGTACTAATACAGATGAAATATATAACCACAAAATACCTATGGAACGCCAAGAGGTCTACTCAACACTCTATAATAACCTACACGGGAAAGGATCCAAAGAGGAATAGACGGATACGTTGATATGATGAACCAGATTCTGTACGCTTAGGAGAAAGTGCATTTTTTTTTTTATCAAATTTGCTCTGATACCTAAAAAAAATTTAATTTAAAAAACAAGAAGTAGGAGGTATAAGCTCTTGGGGGTTTGCCCTGGCACATTCCCCTCTAACCTGCAGGCTACTAACACGATTTCCCGGAAAGCGCTGTCGCCCAGGAACCCAGAGCTGCAAAGGTAGAAATGCTGCCGCCTTGTGGCCCTTTCCCGGAAGAGCGGCTTTAAGCCCGCAGCTAATGGTCACTTAATAGTCACAAGGACTCAGGGCCGTAAAGGACACCTGCCCTAAAATATTGTGCTGAGGTAGGGAACGGACAAAAAAATTCAAAACAGGGGCTTCCCTGGTGGCGCAGTGGTTGAGAGTCCGCCTGCCGACGCAGGGGACACGGGTTCGTGCCCCGGTCCGGGAAGATCCCACATGCCGCGGAGTGGCTGGGCCCGTGAGCCATGGCCGCTGAGCCTGCGCGCCCAGAGCCTGTGCTCCGCAACGGGAGAGGCCACAACAGTGAGAGGCCCGCGTACCGCAAAACTAAATAGATAGATAGATAACTAAATAAATAAATACATACATACATACATACATACATAGAAAGGGAAATGGATAAAAGCTCAACCTCAGGAATTATTAGACTCACGCAGATCTAATCTACAAAAAGTTTGCAACACACACCTGTCGACCGACGATCAGCAAAAATTCTACACACAGTCAATACTGAAGGGGTTTTAGGGAACTGTGTACCCTCTAGCTGCTGGCGAGATGTAAAGTGGTAACAGCCAATAAGAACAGACAGGAGCTGCCTTTAGAAGTAAAACTTGAGGTACCATTCAATCCAGCAGTCACACCACTGGGCCTCTCACCTGAGAAGACCAGAAGCGAGAAGACCCGGGCTGCAACAGCTGCACTGAGGCCTTATTCACAATAGCCAAGACGGTGAAGCTACCAAAATGTCCATCAACAGACGAATGGATGAAGAAGAAATGGTCCGTGTACACAATGGAATATTAACCACGGAAAACAATGAAACACTGCTCTTTGAGGCACCATAGATGAGCTTGGAGATAATCGCAGAACGTGCGGTAAGTCGGAAAGCCAAAGACCTACATCCTATGATATCACTTATAGGCGTTAGGTAATAACTGACACAAATGAACATACTTGCACAGAGAAAGACACTCACAGGCTTACAAAACAACTATGCTTATCTAAAAGGAAAGGTGGGCGGAATGGATAAATTAAGATTAGCGTTACCATACGTATACAAATACATATTGTATACGTATACCAAAAAGACCGACCACGTAGCAAGGGAGGTGTACGGAACACTCTGTAATATTTCACATGGGAAGAGGATCTGTACATGAATAGACGTATACAATGTACAAATGAACCAGACTGTGTACACCTAGGACAAACGATATTCTAATCATTACCCCGATTCAAATGGTTTCAAAAACCAACCAGCAGTAATGCCACATAAACTTATGGGCGTTTCTCCTGGCACATGCCATTCTAATTTACAACCTAGGAACACGACTTCCAGAAAGGCTCTGCTGCCCTAGTACCCAGATTTGGGAACGGAGAAATGCTGCCGCCTTGTGGCCGTTTCCCAAAACAGCAGCTTTAAACCCAGTGCTAATGGTCATTAAATAGTCACCAAACGTGCAGGCCTGTAAATAACACCTGCCCTCCAAAACAATCCTGGGGTCCAACATCGACCAAAAATTCAAAAGAGGGCAACATTCCAAGAAATCGATTTCAAGAGGTATACTGTACCCCCACGTTTTTCTTTTCTTTTCTTTTCTTTTTAAGGAAAAGAAAACAGGCGTGGAAAAATGATGAATTTTAGGAATTTTTAAAGACACGCAAACCCAAATTACAAACACCTATCCGCTCACAGCACTCGGAATGGCCATTAGCAAAAATGCTGCAAACGATAAATGCTGAAGGGATTGTGGAGAACTGCGTACCCTCGGTTCTAAGGGGGACGTGGTAAGAGCCACTAATGAAGACACAGTGGAGGTGCTCTGAAAAGGGAAACATTGAGCTACTAGTCAATCAGTCACACCCGCTGCTGGGCCTATCACCTGAGAAAATGAGACTCAAAAGGCACAGGCTGGCAATCCTGCACCCCGGCAATACTTACCATAGCCGACACTTGGAAGCAACGAAAATGTCCATCAACAGAGGAGTGCACCAAGAAGAAGTGGTCCATGCACACGATGGAATATTGCTCCACTAGAAAATATGAATTCAAAAAACAAACATGAGTAAGGAGACATAAGCTTTGGGGGGTTTGTCAGGGCACATGGCAGTCTAATTGATATCTGAGGAACACCACTGGCAGGAAGGTCTGTCTCCCTAGGTACCAGAGTGGGCATCGTAGAAATGCTGCCGGCCTCTGGCCGATACCTGCAACAGCAGCTCGGAAATCTGTGCGAATGGTCACTTCATATGCACAAGTACTGCAGGGCTGCAAAGGAAACCTGCCCTCAAAATGTCCTGACGCAGGTAAAGGCCAAAATATTTCAAAATGTGGCACATATTTCAAGAAAACAATTTGAAGACGTAAGCTGTCATGACAGTTTGAAAAATAAAAGGACATGCCTCAGAGCTCAATTTCAAGGGATTATGAGACACATGCAAATCCAACCACAAAGAGCTATCGACTCACACCAGTCAGAATAACCATCAGCAAAGAAACTACAAACGATCAATGCTGAAGAGGTTGTGGAGCCATGCATACCCTCAGTCTCAAGTGGGACGTAACCTGGTAAGAGCCACTCCTGGGAACAGAATGGAGGTGCCTTTAAAAGGTACACATTCAGCTACTCTACGATCCAGCAGGCCCACTCCACGGCCTACAGCCTAAGGAGACAGAATTGGAAAGACACAGGCAGGAAATCTGCACTGCAGCAGTACTACCATAGCCAAGGCGTGGAAGCAACCAAAAGTCCATCAACAGATGAGTGGACAAAGAAGAACTGCTACGTGTAGAGATGGAATATTAGCTTGGGGAAGAAAATGAATCAATGCCACTCGTAGCACCACAGATGAGTCTAGAGGTGATCACGCAGCTTGCAGTAAGCGAGAAAGCGAAAGACACCTAACGTATGATACCACTTATAGGGGTTACCTAAAAATCGATACCAGTGAAGATATTTCCACAGAGACATCCAATCACAGATTCATTAAGCAAACTTATGGTTCACCAGATGGAAAGGTGTGAGGATTGGATACATTAGGACATTGGGGTTAACAGAGATACACAAACACATGTGAAATACAAAGTCGCCACGGACCTACGGCATACCAAGAGGAGACTACTCAACATTGTGTCATAAGCTACATGGGAGAAGGACCCGAAGAAGAACAGATATATGTATACGTGTGAAACAACCACATCTTGCACACCTAGAACAAGCAAAACATTGTAATCAAATCTGCTCTGATACAAAATAAAAATTAAATTTAAAAAACGAACAGCAAGTAATGAGACATAAACGTAAGGGGCTTTTTCCTGGCGCACTCCATTCTAATTTACAATTTACAACGCCACTTCCATTATGGCTCTGTTGCCCTAGTAACCAGATTTGGTAAGGAGAAGTGCTGCCGCCTTCTGGCCGTTTCCCACAACAGCGCTAATGGTCACTTAATATTCAAAATAATTGCAGGCCAGTAAATGACACCTGCCATCAAAAAAAAAAAAAAAAAATCCTGGGGTCGTAAATCGACCAGAAAATTCAAAGGACGTCAACATTTCAAGAGGCATGTTTTACGCCCATTCTGTCTTCTTTGTTCCTTTAAAATAAAAGGGGATTTAAAAATGCTCAACATCAGCAATTAATAAAGCCATGCAAATCCAATCTACAGAAATGCTCACCTCACAGCCGTCAGAATGCTCTTCAGCAAAACGTCTACAAAGAATAAATGCTGAAGGGGTTTCAGGAAACTGTGTACCCACTAGCTGCTAGGGGGATGTAAACTGGTAACAGCCGGCAGGGAGAACATAATGGAGGTGCGTTTAAGGGTAAAAACTGAGCTACCATGTGATCTGGTAGGTCCTTTGACGTGCCTATCACCTGAGCAGAGCAGAATGGAAGAGACACAGGCTGGCAATCCTGCACGGCAGAAACATTTAATATAGCCAAGACTTGGAAGAAACCAAAATGTCCAGCAACAGAAAAATGCACAAAGAGGAAGTGGTCCATGTCAACAGTGGAATATTAGCCACGGAAAACAATGAAACAGTGCCGTTTGCACCACCATATAAGGACCTAGAGATAACCACCCCACTTGAAGTAAGAAAGAAACTGAAAGACAGATATCCTATGACATCACTTATAGGTGTTACCTAAAAATTGATACTCATGAACTTATTTCCAAGAGAAGGAAGAGCATGGATTAAGAAAACAAAATTACGTTTAGCCGAATGGAAAGGTGAAAGGAATGTATGAATTATGATATGGGGGTTAACAGACATGTACTAATACAGATGAAATATATAACCACAAAATACCTATGGAACGCCAAGAGGTCTACTCAACACTCTATAATAACCTACACGGGAAAGGATCCAAAGAGGAATAGACGGATACGTTGATATGATGAACCAGATTCTGTACGCTTAGGAGAAAGTGCATTTTTTTTTTATCAAATTTGCTCTGATACCTAAAAAAAATTTAATTTAAAAAACAAGAAGTAGGAGGTATAAGCTCTTGGGGGTTTGCCCTGGCACATTCCCCTCTAACCTGCAGGCTACTAACACGATTTCCCGGAAAGCGCTGTCGCCCAGGAACCCAGAGCTGCAAAGGTAGAAATGCTGCCGCCTTGTGGCCCTTTCCCGGAAGAGCGGCTTTAAGCCCGCAGCTAATGGTCACTTAATAGTCACAAGGACTCAGGGCCGTAAAGGACACCTGCCCTAAAATATTGTGCTGAGGTAGGGAACGGACAAAAAAATTCAAAACAGGGGCTTCCCTGGTGGCGCAGTGGTTGAGAGTCCGCCTGCCGACGCAGGGGACACGGGTTCGTGCCCCGGTCCGGGAAGATCCCACATGCCGCGGAGTGGCTGGGCCCGTGAGCCATGGCCGCTGAGCCTGCGCGCCCAGAGCCTGTGCTCCGCAACGGGAGAGGCCACAACAGTGAGAGGCCCGCGTACCGCAAAACTAAATAGATAGATAGATAACTAAATAAATAAATACATACATACATACATACATACATACATACATACATAGAAAGGGAAATGGATAAAAGCTCAACCTCAGGAATTATTAGACTCACGCAGATCTAATCTACAAAAAGTTTGCAACACACACCTGTCGACCGACGATCAGCAAAAATTCTACACACAGTCAATACTGAAGGGGTTTTAGGGAACTGTGTACCCTCTAGCTGCTGGCGAGATGTAAAGTGGTAACAGCCAATAAGAACACACAGGAGCTGCCTTTAGAAGTAAAACTTGAGGTACCATTCAATCCAGCAGTCACACCACTGGGCCTCTCACCTGAGAAGACCAGAAGCGAGAAGACCCGGGCTGCAACAGCTGCACTGAGGCCTTATTCACAATAGCCAAGACGGTGAAGCTACCAAAATGTCCATCAACAGACGAATGGATGAAGAAGAAATGGTCCGTGTACACAATGGAATATTAACCACGGAAAACAATGAAACACTGCTCTTTGAGGCACCATAGATGAGCTTGGAGATAATCGCAGAACGTGCGGTAAGTCGGAAAGCCAAAGACCTACATCCTATGATATCACTTATAGGCGTTAGGTAATAACTGACACAAATGAACATACTTGCACAGAGAAAGACACTCACAGGCTTACAAAACAACTATGCTTATCTAAAAGGAAAGGTGGGCGGAATGGATAAATTAAGATTAGCGTTACCATACGTATACAAATACATATTGTATACGTATACCAAAAAGACCGACCACGTAGCAAGGGAGGTGTACGGAACACTCTGTAATATTTCACATGGGAAGAGGATCTGTACATGAATAGACGTATACAATGTACAAATGAACCAGACTGTGTACACCTAGGACAAACGATATTCTAATCATTACCCCGATTCAAATGGTTTCAAAAACCAACCAGCAGTAATGCCACATAAACTTATGGGCGTTTCTCCTGGCACATGCCATTCTAATTTACAACCTAGGAACACGACTTCCAGAAAGGCTCTGCTGCCCTAGTACCCAGATTTGGGAACGGAGAAATGCTGCCGCCTTGTGGCCGTTTCCCAAAACAGCAGCTTTAAACCCAGTGCTAATGGTCATTAAATAGTCACCAAACGTGCAGGCCTGTAAATAACACCTGCCCTCCAAAACAATCCTGGGGTCCAACATCGACCAAAAATTCAAAAGAGGGCAACATTCCAAGAAAACGATTTCAAGAGGTATACTGTACCCCCACGTTTTTCTTTTCTTTTCTTTTCTTTTTAAGGAAAAGAAAACAGGCGTGGAAAAATGATGAATTTTAGGAATTTTTAAAGACACGCAAACCCAAATTACAAACACCTATCCGCTCACAGCACTCGGAATGGCCATTAGCAAAAATGCTGCAAACGATAAATGCTGAAGGGATTGTGGAGAACTGCGTACCCTCGGTTCTAAGGGGGACGTGGTAAGAGCCACTAATGAAGACACAGTGGAGGTGCTCTGAAAAGGGAAACATTGAGCTACTAGTCAATCAGTCACACCCGCTGCTGGGCCTATCACCTGAGAAAATGAGAATCAAAAGGCACAGGCTGGCAATCCTGCACCCCGGCAATACTTACCATAGCCGACACTTGGAAGCAACGAAAATGTCCATCAACAGAGGAGTGCACCAAGAAGAAGTGGTCCATGCACACGATGGAATATTGCTCCACTAGAAAATATGAATTCAAAAAACAAACATGAGTAAGGAGACATAAGCTTTGGGGGGTTTGTCAGGGCACATGGCAGTCTAATTGATATCTGAGGAACACCACTGGCAGGAAGGTCTGTCTCCCTAGGTACCAGAGTGGGCATCGTAGAAATGCTGCCGGCCTCTGGCCGATACCTGCAACAGCAGCTCGGAAATCTGTGCGAATGGTCACTTCATATGCACAAGTACTGCAGGGCTGCAAAGGAAACCTGCCCTCAAAATGTCCTGACGCAGGTAAAGGCCAAAATATTTCAAAATGTGGCACATATTTCAAGAAAACAATTTGAAGACGTAAGCTGTCATGACAGTTTGAAAAATAAAAGGACATGCCTCAGAGCTCAATTTCAAGGGATTATGAGACACATGCAAATCCAACCACAAAGAGCTATCAACTCACACCAGTCAGAATAACCATCAGCAAAGTACTACCATAGCCAAGACGTGGAAGCAACCAAAAGTCCATCAACAGATGAGTGGACAAAGAAGAACTGCTACGTGTAGAGATGGAATATTAGCTTGGGGAAGAAAATGAATCAATGCCACTCGTAGCACCACAGATGAGTCTAGAGGTGATCACGCAGCTTGCAGTAAGCGAGAAAGCGAAAGACACCTAACGTATGATACCACTTATAGGGGTTACCTAAAAATCGATACCAGTGAAGATATTTCCACAGAGACATCCAATCACAGATTCATTAAGCAAACTTATGGTTCACCAGATGGAAAGGTGTGAGGATTGGATACATTAGGACATTGGGGTTAACAGAGATACACAAACACATGTGAAATACAAAGTCGCCACGGACCTACGGCATACCAAGAGGAGACTACTCAACATTGTGTCATAAGCTACATGGGAGAAGGACCCGAAGAAGAACAGATATATGTATACGTGTGAAACAACCACATCTTGCACACCTAGAACAAGCAAAACATTGTAATCAAATCTGCTCTGATACAAAATAAAAATTAAATTTAAAAAACGAACAGCAAGTAATGAGACATAAACGTAAGGGGCTTTTTCCTGGCGCACTCCATTCTAATTTACAATTTACAACGCCACTTCCATTATGGCTCTGTTGCCCTAGTAACCAGATTTGGTAAGGAGAAGTGCTGCCGCCTTCTGGCCGTTTCCCACAACAGCGCTAATGGTCACTTAATATTCAAAATAATTGCAGGCCAGTAAATGACACCTGCCATCAAAAAAAAAAAAAAAAAATCCTGGGGTCGTAAATCGACCAGAAAATTCAAAGGACGTCAACATTTCAAGAGGCATGTTTTACGCCCATTCTGTCTTCTTTGTTCCTTTAAAATAAAAGGGGATTTAAAAATGCTCAACATCAGCAATTAATAAAGCCATGCAAATCCAATCTACAGAAATGCTCACCTCACAGCCGTCAGAATGCTCTTCAGCAAAACGTCTACAAAGAATAAATGCTGAAGGGGTTTCAGGAAACTGTGTACCCACTAGCTGCTAGGGGGATGTAAACTGGTAACAGCCGGCAGGGAGAACATAATGGAGGTGCGTTTAAGGGTAAAAACTGAGCTACCATGTGATCTGGTAGGTCCTTTGACGTGCCTATCACCTGAGCAGAGCAGAATGGAAGAGACACAGGCTGGCAATCCTGCACGGCAGAAACATTTAATATAGCCAAGACTTGGAAGAAACCAAAATGTCCAGCAACAGAAAAATGCACAAAGAGGAAGTGGTCCATGTCAACAGTGGAATATTAGCCACGGAAAACAATGAAACAGTGCCGTTTGCACCACCATATAAGGACCTAGAGATAACCACCCCACTTGAAGTAAGAAAGAAACTGAAAGACAGATATCCTATGACATCACTTATAGGTGTTACCTAAAAATTGATACTCATGAACTTATTTCCAAGAGAAGGAAGAGCATGGATTAAGAAAACAAAATTACGTTTAGCCGAATGGAAAGGTGAAAGGAATGTATGAATTATGATATGGGGGTTAACAGACATGTACTAATACAGATGAAATATATAACCACAAAATACCTATGGAACGCCAAGAGGTCTACTCAACACTCTATAATAACCTACACGGGAAAGGATCCAAAGAGGAATAGACGGATACGTTGATATGATGAACCAGATTCTGTACGCTTAGGAGAAAGTGCATTTTTTTTTTATCAAATTTGCTCTGATACCTAAAAAAAATTTAATTTAAAAAACAAGAAGTAGGAGGTATAAGCTCTTGGGGGTTTGCCCTGGCACATTCCCCTCTAACCTGCAGGCTACTAACACGATTTCCCGGAAAGCGCTGTCGCCCAGGAACCCAGAGCTGCAAAGGTAGAAATGCTGCCGCCTTGTGGCCCTTTCCCGGAAGAGCGGCTTTAAGCCCGCAGCTAATGGTCACTTAATAGTCACAAGGACTCAGGGCCGTAAAGGACACCTGCCCTAAAATATTGTGCTGAGGTAGGGAACGGACAAAAAAATTCAAAACAGGGGCTTCCCTGGTGGCGCAGTGGTTGAGAGTCCGCCTGCCGACGCAGGGGACACGGGTTCGTGCCCCGGTCCGGGAAGATCCCACATGCCGCGGAGTGGCTGGGCCCGTGAGCCATGGCCGCTGAGCCTGCGCGCCCAGAGCCTGTGCTCCGCAACGGGAGAGGCCACAACAGTGAGAGGCCCGCGTACCGCAAAACTAAATAGATAGATAGATAACTAAATAAATAAATACATACATACATACATACATACATAGAAAGGGAAATGGATAAAAGCTCAACCTCAGGAATTATTAGACTCACGCAGATCTAATCTACAAAAAGTTTGCAACACACACCTGTCGACCGACGATCAGCAAAAATTCTACACACAGTCAATACTGAAGGGGTTTTAGGGAACTGTGTACCCTCTAGCTGCTGGCGAGATGTAAAGTGGTAACAGCCAATAAGAACACACAGGAGCTGCCTTTAGAAGTAAAACTTGAGGTACCATTCAATCCAGCAGTCACACCACTGGGCCTCTCACCTGAGAAGACCAGAAGCGAGAAGACCCGGGCTGCAACAGCTGCACTGAGGCCTTATTCACAATAGCCAAGACGGTGAAGCTACCAAAATGTCCATCAACAGACGAATGGATGAAGAAGAAATGGTCCGTGTACACAATGGAATATTAACCACGGAAAACAATGAAACACTGCTCTTTGAGGCACCATAGATGAGCTTGGAGATAATCGCAGAACGTGCGGTAAGTCGGAAAGCCAAAGACCTACATCCTATGATATCACTTATAGGCGTTAGGTAATAACTGACACAAATGAACATACTTGCACAGAGAAAGACACTCACAGGCTTACAAAACAACTATGCTTATCTAAAAGGAAAGGTGGGCGGAATGGATAAATTAAGATTAGCGTTACCATACGTATACAAATACATATTGTATACGTATACCAAAAAGACCGACCACGTAGCAAGGGAGGTGTACGGAACACTCTGTAATATTTCACATGGGAAGAGGATCTGTACATGAATAGACGTATACAATGTACAAATGAACCAGACTGTGTACACCTAGGACAAACGATATTCTAATCATTACCCCGATTCAAATGGTTTCAAAAACCAACCAGCAGTAATGCCACATAAACTTATGGGCGTTTCTCCTGGCACATGCCATTCTAATTTACAACCTAGGAACACGACTTCCAGAAAGGCTCTGCTGCCCTAGTACCCAGATTTGGGAACGGAGAAATGCTGCCGCCTTGTGGCCGTTTCCCAAAACAGCAGCTTTAAACCCAGTGCTAATGGTCATTAAATAGTCACCAAACGTGCAGGCCTGTAAATAACACCTGCCCTCCAAAACAATCCTGGGGTCCAACATCGACCAAAAATTCAAAAGAGGGCAACATTCCAAGAAAACGATTTCAAGAGGTATACTGTACCCCCACGTTTTTCTTTTCTTTTCTTTTCTTTTTAAGGAAAAGAAAACAGGCGTGGAAAAATGATGAATTTTAGGAATTTTTAAAGACACGCAAACCCAAATTACAAACACCTATCCGCTCACAGCACTCGGAATGGCCATTAGCAAAAATGCTGCAAACGATAAATGCTGAAGGGATTGTGGAGAACTGCGTACCCTCGGTTCTAAGGGGGACGTGGTAAGAGCCACTAATGAAGACACAGTGGAGGTGCTCTGAAAAGGGAAACATTGAGCTACTAGTCAATCAGTCACACCCGCTGCTGGGCCTATCACCTGAGAAAATGAGAATCAAAAGGCACAGGCTGGCAATCCTGCACCCCGGCAATACTTACCATAGCCGACACTTGGAAGCAACGAAAATGTCCATCAACAGAGGAGTGCACCAAGAAGAAGTGGTCCATGCACACGATGGAATATTGCTCCACTAGAAAATATGAATTCAAAAAACAAACATGAGTAAGGAGACATAAGCTTTGGGGGGTTTGTCAGGGCACATGGCAGTCTAATTGATATCTGAGGAACACCACTGGCAGGAAGGTCTGTCTCCCTAGGTACCAGAGTGGGCATCGTAGAAATGCTGCCGGCCTCTGGCCGATACCTGCAACAGCAGCTCGGAAATCTGTGCGAATGGTCACTTCATATGCACAAGTACTGCAGGGCTGCAAAGGAAACCTGCCCTCAAAATGTCCTGACGCAGGTAAAGGCCAAAATATTTCAAAATGTGGCACATATTTCAAGAAAACAATTTGAAGACGTAAGCTGTCATGACAGTTTGAAAAATAAAAGGACATGCCTCAGAGCTCAATTTCAAGGGATTATGAGACACATGCAAATCCAACCACAAAGAGCTATCGACTCACACCAGTCAGAATAACCATCAGCAAAGAAACTACAAACGATCAATGCTGAAGAGGTTGTGGAGCCATGCATACCCTCAGTCTCAAGTGGGACGTAACCTGGTAAGAGCCACTCCTGGGAACAGAATGGAGGTGCCTTTAAAAGGTACACATTCAGCTACTCTACGATCCAGCAGGCCCACTCCACGGCCTACAGCCTAAGGAGACAGAATTGGAAAGACACAGGCAGGAAATCTGCACTGCAGCAGTACTACCATAGCCAAGGCGTGGAAGCAACCAAAAGTCCATCAACAGATGAGTGGACAAAGAAGAACTGCTACGTGTAGAGATGGAATATTAGCTTGGGGAAGAAAATGAATCAATGCCACTCGTAGCACCACAGATGAGTCTAGAGGTGATCACGCAGCTTGCAGTAAGCGAGAAAGCGAAAGACACCTAACGTATGATACCACTTATAGGGGTTACCTAAAAATCGATACCAGTGAAGATATTTCCACAGAGACATCCAATCACAGATTCATTAAGCAAACTTATGGTTCACCAGATGGAAAGGTGTGAGGATTGGATACATTAGGACATTGGGGTTAACAGAGATACACAAACACATGTGAAATACAAAGTCGCCACGGACCTACGGCATACCAAGAGGAGACTACTCAACATTGTGTCATAAGCTACATGGGAGAAGGACCCGAAGAAGAACAGATATATGTATACGTGTGAAACAACCACATCTTGCACACCTAGAACAAGCAAAACATTGTAATCAAATCTGCTCTGATACAAAATAAAAATTAAATTTAAAAAACGAACAGCAAGTAATGAGACATAAACGTAAGGGGCTTTTTCCTGGCGCACTCCATTCTAATTTACAATTTACAACGCCACTTCCATTATGGCTCTGTTGCCCTAGTAACCAGATTTGGTAAGGAGAAGTGCTGCCGCCTTCTGGCCGTTTCCCACAACAGCGCTAATGGTCACTTAATATTCAAAATAATTGCAGGCCAGTAAATGACACCTGCCATCAAAAAAAAAAAAAAAAAATCCTGGGGTCGTAAATCGACCAGAAAATTCAAAGGACGTCAACATTTCAAGAGGCATGTTTTACGCCCATTCTGTCTTCTTTGTTCCTTTAAAATAAAAGGGGATTTAAAAATGCTCAACATCAGCAATTAATAAAGCCATGCAAATCCAATCTACAGAAATGCTCACCTCACAGCCGTCAGAATGCTCTTCAGCAAAACGTCTACAAAGAATAAATGCTGAAGGGGTTTCAGGAAACTGTGTACCCACTAGCTGCTAGGGGGATGTAAACTGGTAACAGCCGGCAGGGAGAACATAATGGAGGTGCGTTTAAGGGTAAAAACTGAGCTACCATGTGATCTGGTAGGTCCTTTGACGTGCCTATCACCTGAGCAGAGCAGAATGGAAGAGACACAGGCTGGCAATCCTGCACGGCAGAAACATTTAATATAGCCAAGACTTGGAAGAAACCAAAATGTCCAGCAACAGAAAAATGCACAAAGAGGAAGTGGTCCATGTCAACAGTGGAATATTAGCCACGGAAAACAATGAAACAGTGCCGTTTGCACCACCATATAAGGACCTAGAGATAACCACCCCACTTGAAGTAAGAAAGAAACTGAAAGACAGATATCCTATGACATCACTTATAGGTGTTACCTAAAAATTGATACTCATGAACTTATTTCCAAGAGAAGGAAGAGCATGGATTAAGAAAACAAAATTACGTTTAGCCGAATGGAAAGGTGAAAGGAATGTATGAATTATGATATGGGGGTTAACAGACATGTACTAATACAGATGAAATATATAACCACAAAATACCTATGGAACGCCAAGAGGTCTACTCAACACTCTATAATAACCTACACGGGAAAGGATCCAAAGAGGAATAGACGGATACGTTGATATGATGAACCAGATTCTGTACGCTTAGGAGAAAGTGCATTTTTTTTTTATCAAATTTGCTCTGATACCTAAAAAAAATTTAATTTAAAAAACAAGAAGTAGGAGGTATAAGCTCTTGGGGGTTTGCCCTGGCACATTCCCCTCTAACCTGCAGGCTACTAACACGATTTCCCGGAAAGCGCTGTCGCCCAGGAACCCAGAGCTGCAAAGGTAGAAATGCTGCCGCCTTGTGGCCCTTTCCCGGAAGAGCGGCTTTAAGCCCGCAGCTAATGGTCACTTAATAGTCACAAGGACTCAGGGCCGTAAAGGACACCTGCCCTAAAATATTGTGCTGAGGTAGGGAACGGACAAAAAAATTCAAAACAGGGGCTTCCCTGGTGGCGCAGTGGTTGAGAGTCCGCCTGCCGACGCAGGGGACACGGGTTCGTGCCCCGGTCCGGGAAGATCCCACATGCCGCGGAGTGGCTGGGCCCGTGAGCCATGGCCGCTGAGCCTGCGCGCCCAGAGCCTGTGCTCCGCAACGGGAGAGGCCACAACAGTGAGAGGCCCGCGTACCGCAAAACTAAATAGATAGATAGATAACTAAATAAATAAATACATACATACATACATACATACATAGAAAGGGAAATGGATAAAAGCTCAACCTCAGGAATTATTAGACTCACGCAGATCTAATCTACAAAAAGTTTGCAACACACACCTGTCGACCGACGATCAGCAAAAATTCTACACACAGTCAATACTGAAGGGGTTTTAGGGAACTGTGTACCCTCTAGCTGCTGGCGAGATGTAAAGTGGTAACAGCCAATAAGAACACACAGGAGCTGCCTTTAGAAGTAAAACTTGAGGTACCATTCAATCCAGCAGTCACACCACTGGGCCTCTCACCTGAGAAGACCAGAAGCGAGAAGACCCGGGCTGCAACAGCTGCACTGAGGCCTTATTCACAATAGCCAAGACGGTGAAGCTACCAAAATGTCCATCAACAGACGAATGGATGAAGAAGAAATGGTCCGTGTACACAATGGAATATTAACCACGGAAAACAATGAAACACTGCTCTTTGAGGCACCATAGATGAGCTTGGAGATAATCGCAGAACGTGCGGTAAGTCGGAAAGCCAAAGACCTACATCCTATGATATCACTTATAGGCGTTATGTAATAACTGACACAAATGAACATACTTGCACAGAGAAAGACACTCACAGGCTTACAAAACAACTATGCTTATCTAAAAGGAAAGGTGGGCGGAATGGATAAATTAAGATTAGCGTTACCATACGTATACAAATACATATTGTATACGTATACCAAAAAGACCGACCACGTAGCAAGGGAGGTGTACGGAACACTCTGTAATATTTCACATGGGAAGAGGATCTGTACGTGAATAGACGTATACAATGTACAAATGAACCAGACTGTGTACACCTAGGACAAACGATATTCTAATCATTACCCCGATTCAAATGGTTTCAAAAACCAACCAGCAGTAATGCCACATAAACTTATGGGCGTTTCTCCTGGCACATGCCATTCTAATTTACAACCTAGGAACACGACTTCCAGAAAGGCTCTGCTGCCCTAGTACCCAGATTTGGGAACGGAGAAATGCTGCCGCCTTGTGGCCGTTTCCCAAAACAGCAGCTTTAAACCCAGTGCTAATGGTCATTAAATAGTCACCAAACGTGCAGGCCTGTAAATAACACCTGCCCTCCAAAACAATCCTGGGGTCCAACATCGACCAAAAATTCAAAAGAGGGCAACATTCCAAGAAAACGATTTCAAGAGGTATACTGTACCCCCACGTTTTTCTTTTCTTTTCTTTTCTTTTTAAGGAAAAGAAAACAGGCGTGGAAAAATGATGAATTTTAGGAATTTTTAAAGACACGCAAACCCAAATTACAAACACCTATCCGCTCACAGCACTCGGAATGGCCATTAGCAAAAATGCTGCAAACGATAAATGCTGAAGGGATTGTGGAGAACTGCGTACCCTCGGTTCTAAGGGGGACGTGGTAAGAGCCACTAATGAAGACACAGTGGAGGTGCTCTGAAAAGGGAAACATTGAGCTACTAGTCAATCAGTCACACCCGCTGCTGGGCCTATCACCTGAGAAAATGAGAATCAAAAGGCACAGGCTGGCAATCCTGCACCCCGGCAATACTTACCATAGCCGACACTTGGAAGCAACGAAAATGTCCATCAACAGAGGAGTGCACCAAGAAGAAGTGGTCCATGCACACGATGGAATATTGCTCCACTAGAAAATATGAATTCAAAAAACAAACATGAGTAAGGAGACATAAGCTTTGGGGGGTTTGTCAGGGCACATGGCAGTCTAATTGATATCTGAGGAACACCACTGGCAGGAAGGTCTGTCTCCCTAGGTACCAGAGTGGGCATCGTAGAAATGCTGCCGGCCTCTGGCCGATACCTGCAACAGCAGCTCGGAAATCTGTGCGAATGGTCACTTCATATGCACAAGTACTGCAGGGCTGCAAAGGAAACCTGCCCTCAAAATGTCCTGACGCAGGTAAAGGCCAAAATATTTCAAAATGTGGCACATATTTCAAGAAAACAATTTGAAGACGTAAGCTGTCATGACAGTTTGAAAAATAAAAGGACATGCCTCAGAGCTCAATTTCAAGGGATTATGAGACACATGCAAATCCAACCACAAAGAGCTATCGACTCACACCAGTCAGAATAACCATCAGCAAAGAAACTACAAACGATCAATGCTGAAGAGGTTGTGGAGCCATGCATACCCTCAGTCTCAAGTGGGACGTAACCTGGTAAGAGCCACTCCTGGGAACAGAATGGAGGTGCCTTTAAAAGGTACACATTCAGCTACTCTACGATCCAGCAGGCCCACTCCACGGCCTACAGCCTAAGGAGACAGAATTGGAAAGACACAGGCAGGAAATCTGCACTGCAGCAGTACTACCATAGCCAAGGCGTGGAAGCAACCAAAAGTCCATCAACAGATGAGTGGACAAAGAAGAACTGCTACGTGTAGAGATGGAATATTAGCTTGGGGAAGAAAATGAATCAATGCCACTCGTAGCACCACAGATGAGTCTAGAGGTGATCACGCAGCTTGCAGTAAGCGAGAAAGCGAAAGACACCTAACGTATGATACCACTTATAGGGGTTACCTAAAAATCGATACCAGTGAAGATATTTCCACAGAGACATCCAATCACAGATTCATTAAGCAAACTTATGGTTCACCAGATGGAAAGGTGTGAGGATTGGATACATTAGGACATTGGGGTTAACAGAGATACACAAACACATGTGAAATACAAAGTCGCCACGGACCTACGGCATACCAAGAGGAGACTACTCAACATTGTGTCATAAGCTACATGGGAGAAGGACCCGAAGAAGAACAGATATATGTATACGTGTGAAACAACCACATCTTGCACACCTAGAACAAGCAAAACATTGTAATCAAATCTGCTCTGATACAAAATAAAAATTAAATTTAAAAAACGAACAGCAAGTAATGAGACATAAACGTAAGGGGCTTTTTCCTGGCGCACTCCATTCTAATTTACAATTTACAACGCCACTTCCATTATGGCTCTGTTGCCCTAGTAACCAGATTTGGTAAGGAGAAGTGCTGCCGCCTTCTGGCCGTTTCCCACAACAGCGCTAATGGTCACTTAATATTCAAAATAATTGCAGGCCAGTAAATGACACCTGCCATCAAAAAAAAAAAAAAAAAATCCTGGGGTCGTAAATCGACCAGAAAATTCAAAGGACGTCAACATTTCAAGAGGCATGTTTTACGCCCATTCTGTCTTCTTTGTTCCTTTAAAATAAAAGGGGATTTAAAAATGCTCAACATCAGCAATTAATAAAGCCATGCAAATCCAATCTACAGAAATGCTCACCTCACAGCCGTCAGAATGCTCTTCAGCAAAACGTCTACAAAGAATAAATGCTGAAGGGGTTTCAGGAAACTGTGTACCCACTAGCTGCTAGGGGGATGTAAACTGGTAACAGCCGGCAGGGAGAACATAATGGAGGTGCGTTTAAGGGTAAAAACTGAGCTACCATGTGATCTGGTAGGTCCTTTGACGTGCCTATCACCTGAGCAGAGCAGAATGGAAGAGACACAGGCTGGCAATCCTGCACGGCAGAAACATTTAATATAGCCAAGACTTGGAAGAAACCAAAATGTCCAGCAACAGAAAAATGCACAAAGAGGAAGTGGTCCATGTCAACAGTGGAATATTAGCCACGGAAAACAATGAAACAGTGCCGTTTGCACCACCATATAAGGACCTAGAGATAACCACCCCACTTGAAGTAAGAAAGAAACTGAAAGACAGATATCCTATGACATCACTTATAGGTGTTACCTCAAAATTGATACTCATGAACTTATTTCCAAGAGAAGGAAGAGCATGGATTAAGAAAACAAAATTACGTTTAGCCGAATGGAAAGGTGAAAGGAATGTATGAATTATGATATGGGGGTTAACAGACATGTACTAATACAGATGAAATATATAACCACAAAATACCTATGGAACGCCAAGAGGTCTACTCAACACTCTATAATAACCTACACGGGAAAGGATCCAAAGAGGAATAGACGGATACGTTGATATGATGAACCAGATTCTGTACGCTTAGGAGAAAGTGCATTTTTTTTTTATCAAATTTGCTCTGATACCTAAAAAAAATTTAATTTAAAAATCAAGAAGTAGGAGGTATAAGCTCTTGGGGGTTTGCCCTGGCACATTCCCCTCTAACCTGCAGGCTACTAACACGATTTCCCGGAAAGCGCTGTCGCCCAGGAACCCAGAGCTGCAAAGGTAGAAATGCTGCCGCCTTGTGGCCCTTTCCCGGAAGAGCGGCTTTAAGCCCGCAGCTAATGGTCACTTAATAGTCACAAGGACTCAGGGCCGTAAAGGACACCTGCCCTAAAATATTGTGCTGAGGTAGGGAACGGACAAAAAAATTCAAAACAGGGGCTTCCCTGGTGGCGCAGTGGTTGAGAGTCCGCCTGCCGACGCAGGGGACACGGGTTCGTGCCCCGGTCCGGGAAGATCCCACATGCCGCGGAGTGGCTGGGCCCGTGAGCCATGGCCGCTGAGCCTGCGCGCCCAGAGCCTGTGCTCCGCAACGGGAGAGGCCACAACAGTGAGAGGCCCGCGTACCGCAAAACTAAATAGATAGATAGATAACTAAATAAATAAATACATACATACATACATACATACATAGAAAGGGAAATGGATAAAAGCTCAACCTCAGGAATTATTAGACTCACGCAGATCTAATCTACAAAAAGTTTGCAACACACACCTGTCGACCGACGATCAGCAAAAATTCTACACACAGTCAATACTGAAGGGGTTTTAGGGAACTGTGTACCCTCTAGCTGCTGGCGAGATGTAAAGTGGTAACAGCCAATAAGAACAGACAGGAGCTGCCTTTAGAAGTAAAACTTGAGGTACCATTCAATCCAGCAGTCACACCACTGGGCCTCTCACCTGAGAAGACCAGAAGCGAGAAGACCCGGGCTGCAACAGCTGCACTGAGGCCTTATTCACAATAGCCAAGACGGTGAAGCTACCAAAATGTCCATCAACAGACGAATGGATGAAGAAGAAATGGTCCGTGTACACAATGGAATATTAACCACGGAAAACAATGAAACACTGCTCTTTGAGGCACCATAGATGAGCTTGGAGATAATCGCAGAACGTGCGGTAAGTCGGAAAGCCAAAGACCTACATCCTATGATATCACTTATAGGCGTTAGGTAATAACTGACACAAATGAACATACTTGCACAGAGAAAGACACTCACAGGCTTACAAAACAACTATGCTTATCTAAAAGGAAAGGTGGGCGGAATGGATAAATTAAGATTAGCGTTACCATACGTATACAAATACATATTGTATACGTATACCAAAAAGACCGACCACGTAGCAAGGGAGGTGTACGGAACACTCTGTAATATTTCACATGGGAAGAGGATCTGTACATGAATAGACGTATACAATGTACAAATGAACCAGACTGTGTACACCTAGGACAAACGATATTCTAATCATTACCCCGATTCAAATGGTTTCAAAAACCAACCAGCAGTAATGCCACATAAACTTATGGGCGTTTCTCCTGGCACATGCCATTCTAATTTACAACCTAGGAACACGACTTCCAGAAAGGCTCTGCTGCCCTAGTACCCAGATTTGGGAACGGAGAAATGCTGCCGCCTTGTGGCCGTTTCCCAAAACAGCAGCTTTAAACCCAGTGCTAATGGTCATTAAATAGTCACCAAACGTGCAGGCCTGTAAATAACACCTGCCCTCCAAAACAATCCTGGGGTCCCACATCGACCAAAAATTCAAAAGAGGGCAACATTCCAAGAAAACGATTTCAAGAGGTATACTGTACCCCCACGTTTTTCTTTTCTTTTCTTTTCTTTTTAAGGAAAAGAAAACAGGCGTGGAAAAATGATGAATTTTAGGAATTTTTAAAGACACGCAAACCCAAATTACAAACACCTATCCGCTCACAGCACTCGGAATGGCCATTAGCAAAAATGCTGCAAACGATAAATGCTGAAGGGATTGTGGAGAACTGCGTACCCTCGGTTCTAAGGGGGACGTGGTAAGAGCCACTAATGAAGACACAGTGGAGGTGCTCTGAAAAGGGAAACATTGAGCTACTAGTCAATCAGTCACACCCGCTGCTGGGCCTATCACCTGAGAAAATGAGAATCAAAAGGCACAGGCTGGCAATCCTGCACCCCGGCAATACTTACCATAGCCGACACTTGGAAGCAACGAAAATGTCCATCAACAGAGGAGTGCACCAAGAAGAAGTGGTCCATGCACACGATGGAATATTGCTCCACTAGAAAATATGAATTCAAAAAACAAACATGAGTAAGGAGACATAAGCTTTGGGGGGTTTATCAGGGCACATGGCAGTCTAATTGATATCTGAGGAACACCACTGGCAGGAAGGTCTGTCTCCCTAGGTACCAGAGTGGGCATCGTAGAAATGCTGCCGGCCTCTGGCCGATACCTGCAACAGCAGCTCGGAAATCTGTGCGAATGGTCACTTCATATGCACAAGTACTGCAGGGCTGCAAAGGAAACCTGCCCTCAAAATGTCCTGACGCAGGTAAAGGCCAAAATATTTCAAAATGTGGCACATATTTCAAGAAAACAATTTGAAGACGTAAGCTGTCATGACAGTTTGAAAAATAAAAGGACATGCCTCAGAGCTCAATTTCAAGGGATTATGAGACACATGCAAATCCAACCACAAAGAGCTATCAACTCACACCAGTCAGAATAACCATCAGCAAAGAAACTACAAACGATCAATGCTGAAGAGGTTGTGGAGACATGCATACCCTCAGTCTCAAGTGGGACGTAACCTGGTAAGAGCCACTCCTGGGAACAGAATGGAGGTGCCTTTAAAAGGTACACATTCAGCTACTCTACGATCCAGCAGGCCCAGTCCACGGCCTACAGCCTAAGGAGACAGAATTGGAAAGACACAGGCAGGAAATCTGCACTGCAGCAGTACTACCATAGCCAAGGCGTGGAAGCAACCAAAAGTCCATCAACAGATGAGTGGACAAAGAAGAACTGCTACGTGTAGAGATGGAATATTAGCTTGGGGAAGAAAATGAATCAATGCCACTCGTAGCACCACAGATGAGTCTAGAGGTGATCACGCAGCTTGCAGTAAGCGAGAAAGCGAAAGACACCTAACGTATGATACCACTTATAGGGGTTACCTAAAAATCGATACCAGTGAAGATATTTCCACAGAGACATCCAATCACAGATTCATTAAGCAAACTTATGGTTCACCAGATGGAAAGGTGTGAGGATTGGATACATTAGGACATTGGGGTTAACAGAGATACACAAACACATGTGAAATACAAAGTCGCCACGGACCTACGGCATACCAAGAGGAGACTACTCAACATTGTGTCATAAGCTACATGGGAGAAGGACCCGAAGAAGAACAGATATATGTATACGTGTGAAACAACCACATCTTGCACACCTAGAACAAGCAAAACATTGTAATCAAATCTGCTCTGATACAAAATAAAAATTAAATTTAAAAAACGAACAGCAAGTAATGAGACATAAACGTAAGGGGCTTTTTCCTGGCGCACTCCATTCTAATTTACAATTTACAACGCCACTTCCATTATGGCTCTGTTGCCCTAGTAACCAGATTTGGTAAGGAGAAGTGCTGCCGCCTTCTGGCCGTTTCCCACAACAGCGCTAATGGTCACTTAATATTCAAAATAATTGCAGGCCAGTAAATGACACCTGCCATCAAAAAAAAAAAAAAAAAATCCTGGGGTCGTAAATCGACCAGAAAATTCAAAGGACGTCAACATTTCAAGAGGCATGTTTTACGCCCATTCTGTCTTCTTTGTTCCTTTAAAATAAAAGGGGATTTAAAAATGCTCAACATCAGCAATTAATAAAGCCATGCAAATCCAATCTACAGAAATGCTCACCTCACAGCCGTCAGAATGCTCTTCAGCAAAACGTCTACAAAGAATAAATGCTGAAGGGGTTTCAGGAAACTGTGTACCCACTAGCTGCTAGGGGGATGTAAACTGGTAACAGCCGGCAGGGAGAACATAATGGAGGTGCGTTTAAGGGTAAAAACTGAGCTACCATGTGATCTGGTAGGTCCTTTGACGTGCCTATCACCTGAGCAGAGCAGAATGGAAGAGACACAGGCTGGCAATCCTGCACGGCAGAAACATTTAATATAGCCAAGACTTGGAAGAAACCAAAATGTCCAGCAACAGAAAAATGCACAAAGAGGAAGTGGTCCATGTCAACAGTGGAATATTAGCCACGGAAAACAATGAAACAGTGCCGTTTGCACCACCATATAAGGACCTAGAGATAACCACCCCACTTGAAGTAAGAAAGAAACTGAAAGACAGATATCCTATGACATCACTTATAGGTGTTACCTCAAAATTGATACTCATGAACTTATTTCCAAGAGAAGGAAGAGCATGGATTAAGAAAACAAAATTACGTTTAGCCGAATGGAAAGGTGAAAGGAATGTATGAATTATGATATGGGGGTTAACAGACATGTACTAATACAGATGAAATATATAACCACAAAATACCTATGGAACGCCAAGAGGTCTACTCAACACTCTATAATAACCTACACGGGAAAGGATCCAAAGAGGAATAGACGGATACGTTGATATGATGAACCAGATTCTGTACGCTTAGGAGAAAGTGCATTTTTTTTTTATCAAATTTGCTCTGATACCTAAAAAAAATTTAATTTAAAAATCAAGAAGTAGGAGGTATAAGCTCTTGGGGGTTTGCCCTGGCACATTCCCCTCTAACCTGCAGGCTACTAACACGATTTCCCGGAAAGCGCTGTCGCCCAGGAACCCAGAGCTGCAAAGGTAGAAATGCTGCCGCCTTGTGGCCCTTTCCCGGAAGAGCGGCTTTAAGCCCGCAGCTAATGGTCACTTAATAGTCACAAGGACTCAGGGCCGTAAAGGACACCTGCCCTAAAATATTGTGCTGAGGTAGGGAACGGACAAAAAAATTCAAAACAGGGGCTTCCCTGGTGGCGCAGTGGTTGAGAGTCCGCCTGCCGACGCAGGGGACACGGGTTCGTGCCCCGGTCCGGGAAGATCCCACATGCCGCGGAGTGGCTGGGCCCGTGAGCCATGGCCGCTGAGCCTGCGCGCCCAGAGCCTGTGCTCCGCAACGGGAGAGGCCACAACAGTGAGAGGCCCGCGTACCGCAAAACTAAATAGATAGATAGATAACTAAATAAATAAATACATACATACATACATACATACATAGAAAGGGAAATGGATAAAAGCTCAACCTCAGGAATTATTAGACTCACGCAGATCTAATCTACAAAAAGTTTGCAACACACACCTGTCGACCGACGATCAGCAAAAATTCTACACACAGTCAATACTGAAGGGGTTTTAGGGAACTGTGTACCCTCTAGCTGCTGGCGAGATGTAAAGTGGTAACAGCCAATAAGAACAGACAGGAGCTGCCTTTAGAAGTAAAACTTGAGGTACCATTCAATCCAGCAGTCACACCACTGGGCCTCTCACCTGAGAAGACCAGAAGCGAGAAGACCCGGGCTGCAACAGCTGCACTGAGGCCTTATTCACAATAGCCAAGACGGTGAAGCTACCAAAATGTCCATCAACAGACGAATGGATGAAGAAGAAATGGTCCGTGTACACAATGGAATATTAACCACGGAAAACAATGAAACACTGCTCTTTGAGGCACCATAGATGAGCTTGGAGATAATCGCAGAACGTGCGGTAAGTCGGAAAGCCAAAGACCTACATCCTATGATATCACTTATAGGCGTTAGGTAATAACTGACACAAATGAACATACTTGCACAGAGAAAGACACTCACAGGCTTACAAAACAACTATGCTTATCTAAAAGGAAAGGTGGGCGGAATGGATAAATTAAGATTAGCGTTACCATACGTATACAAATACATATTGTATACGTATACCAAAAAGACCGACCACGTAGCAAGGGAGGTGTACGGAACACTCTGTAATATTTCACATGGGAAGAGGATCTGTACATGAATAGACGTATACAATGTACAAATGAACCAGACTGTGTACACCTAGGACAAACGATATTCTAATCATTACCCCGATTCAAATGGTTTCAAAAACCAACCAGCAGTAATGCCACATAAACTTATGGGCGTTTCTCCTGGCACATGCCATTCTAATTTACAACCTAGGAACACGACTTCCAGAAAGGCTCTGCTGCCCTAGTACCCAGATTTGGGAACGGAGAAATGCTGCCGCCTTGTGGCCGTTTCCCAAAACAGCAGCTTTAAACCCAGTGCTAATGGTCATTAAATAGTCACCAAACGTGCAGGCCTGTAAATAACACCTGCCCTCCAAAACAATCCTGGGGTCCCACATCGACCAAAAATTCAAAAGAGGGCAACATTCCAAGAAAACGATTTCAAGAGGTATACTGTACCCCCACGTTTTTCTTTTCTTTTCTTTTCTTTTTAAGGAAAAGAAAACAGGCGTGGAAAAATGATGAATTTTAGGAATTTTTAAAGACACGCAAACCCAAATTACAAACACCTATCCGCTCACAGCACTCGGAATGGCCATTAGCAAAAATGCTGCAAACGATAAATGCTGAAGGGATTGTGGAGAACTGCGTACCCTCGGTTCTAAGGGGGACGTGGTAAGAGCCACTAATGAAGACACAGTGGAGGTGCTCTGAAAAGGGAAACATTGAGCTACTAGTCAATCAGTCACACCCGCTGCTGGGCCTATCACCTGAGAAAATGAGAATCAAAAGGCACAGGCTGGCAATCCTGCACCCCGGCAATACTTACCATAGCCGACACTTGGAAGCAACGAAAATGTCCATCAACAGAGGAGTGCACCAAGAAGAACTGGTCCATGCACACGATGGAATATTGCTCCACTAGAAAATATGAATTCAAAAAACAAACATGAGTAAGGAGACATAAGCTTTGGGGGGTTTATCAGGGCACATGGCAGTCTAATTGATATCTGAGGAACACCACTGGCAGGAAGGTCTGTCTCCCTAGGTACCAGAGTGGGCATCGTAGAAATGCTGCCGGCCTCTGGCCGATACCTGCAACAGCAGCTCGGAAATCTGTGCGAATGGTCACTTCATATGCACAAGTACTGCAGGGCTGCAAAGGAAACCTGCCCTCAAAATGTCCTGACGCAGGTAAAGGCCAAAATATTTCAAAATGTGGCACATATTTCAAGAAAACAATTTGAAGACGTAAGCTGTCATGACAGTTTGAAAAATAAAAGGACATGCCTCAGAGCTCAATTTCAAGGGATTATGAGACACATGCAAATCCAACCACAAAGAGCTATCAACTCACACCAGTCAGAATAACCATCAGCAAAGAAACTACAAACGATCAATGCTGAAGAGGTTGTGGAGCCATGCATACCCTCAGTCTCAAGTGGGACGTAACCTGGTAAGAGCCACTCCTGGGAACAGAATGGAGGTGCCTTTAAAAGGTACACATTCAGCTACTCTACGATCCAGCAGGCCCACTCCACGGCCTACAGCCTAAGGAGACAGAATTGGAAAGACACAGGCAGGAAATCTGCACTGCAGCAGTACTACCATAGCCAAGGCGTGGAAGCAACCAAAAGTCCATCAACAGATGAGTGGACAAAGAAGAACTGCTACGTGTAGAGATGGAATATTAGCTTGGGGAAGAAAATGAATCAATGCCACTCGTAGCACCACAGATGAGTCTAGAGGTGATCACGCAGCTTGCAGTAAGCGAGAAAGCGAAAGACACCTAACGTATGATACCACTTATAGGGGTTACCTAAAAATCGATACCAGTGAAGATATTTCCACAGAGACATCCAATCACAGATTCATTAAGCAAACTTATGGTTCACCAGATGGAAAGGTGTGAGGATTGGATACATTAGGACATTGGGGTTAACAGAGATACACAAACACATGTGAAATACAAAGTCGCCACGGACCTACGGCATACCAAGAGGAGACTACTCAACATTGTGTCATAAGCTACATGGGAGAAGGACCCGAAGAAGAACAGATATATGTATACGTGTGAAACAACCACATCTTGCACACCTAGAACAAGCAAAACATTGTAATCAAATCTGCTCTGATACAAAATAAAAATTAAATTTAAAAAACGAACAGCAAGTAATGAGACATAAACGTAAGGGGCTTTTTCCTGGCGCACTCCATTCTAATTTACAATTTACAACGCCACTTCCATTATGGCTCTGTTGCCCTAGTAACCAGATTTGGTAAGGAGAAGTGCTGCCGCCTTCTGGCCGTTTCCCACAACAGCGCTAATGGTCACTTAATATTCAAAATAATTGCAGGCCAGTAAATGACACCTGCCATCAAAAAAAAAAAAAAAAATCCTGGGGTCGTAAATCGACCAGAAAATTCAAAGGACGTCAACATTTCAAGAGGCATGTTTTACGCCCATTCTGTCTTCTTTGTTCCTTTAAAATAAAAGGGGATTTAAAAATGCTCAACATCAGCAATTAATAAAGCCATGCAAATCCAATCTACAGAAATGCTCACCTCACAGCCGTCAGAATGCTCTTCAGCAAAACGT
Organism: Pseudorca crassidens; assembly: GCF_039906515.1. Lineage (NCBI taxonomy): Eukaryota > Metazoa > Chordata > Mammalia > Artiodactyla > Delphinidae > Pseudorca > Pseudorca crassidens. The sequence goes on along the minus strand of NC_090317.1, from coordinate 123,161,880 downwards.
CTACAAAGAATAAATGCTGAAGGGGTTTCAGGAAACTGTGTACCCACTAGCTGCTAGGGGGATGTAAACTGGTAACAGCCGGCAGGGAGAACATAATGGAGGTGCGTTTAAGGGTAAAAACTGAGCTACCATGTGATCTGGTAGGTCCTTTGACGTGCCTATCACCTGAGCAGAGCAGAATGGAAGAGACACAGGCTGGCAATCCTGCACGGCAGAAACATTTAATATAGCCAAGACTTGGAAGAAACCAAAATGTCCAGCAACAGAAAAATGCACAAAGAGGAAGTGGTCCATGTCAACAGTGGAATATTAGCCACGGAAAACAATGAAACAGTGCCGTTTGCACCACCATATAAGGACCTAGAGATAACCACCCCACTTGAAGTAAGAAAGAAACTGAAAGACAGATATCCTATGACATCACTTATAGGTGTTACCTAAAAATTGATACTCATGAACTTATTTCCAAGAGAAGGAAGAGCATGGATTAAGAAAACAAAATTACGTTTAGCCGAATGGAAAGGTGAAAGGAATGTATGAATTATGATATGGGGGTTAACAGACATGTACTAATACAGATGAAATATATAACCACAAAATACCTATGGAACGCCAAGAGGTCTACTCAACACTCTATAATAACCTACACGGGAAAGGATCCAAAGAGGAATAGACGGATACGTTGATATGATGAACCAGATTCTGTACGCTTAGGAGAAAGTGCATTTTTTTTTTTATCAAATTTGCTCTGATACCTAAAAAAAATTTAATTTAAAAATCAAGAAGTAGGAGGTATAAGCTCTTGGGGGTTTGCCCTGGCACATTCCCCTCTAACCTGCAGGCTACTAACACGATTTCCCGGAAAGCGCTGTCGCCCAGGAACCCAGAGCTGCAAAGGTAGAAATGCTGCCGCCTTGTGGCCCTTTCCCGGAAGAGCGGCTTTAAGCCCGCAGCTAATGGTCACTTAATAGTCACAAGGACTCAGGGCCGTAAAGGACACCTGCCCTAAAATATTGTGCTGAGGTAGGGAACGGACAAAAAAATTCAAAACAGGGGCTTCCCTGGTGGCGCAGTGGTTGAGAGTCCGCCTGCCGACGCAGGGGACACGGGTTCGTGCCCCGGTCCGGGAAGATCCCACATGCCGCGGAGTGGCTGGGCCCGTGAGCCATGGCCGCTGAGCCTGCGCGCCCAGAGCCTGTGCTCCGCAACGGGAGAGGCCACAACAGTGAGAGGCCCGCGTACCGCAAAACTAAATAGATAGATAGATAACTAAATAAATAAATACATACATACATACATACATACATACATACATAGAAAGGGAAATGGATAAAAGCTCAACCTCAGGAATTATTAGACTCACGCAGATCTAATCTACAAAAAGTTTGCAACACACACCTGTCGACCGACGATCAGCAAAAATTCTACACACAGTCAATACTGAAGGGGTTTTAGGGAACTGTGTACCCTCTAGCTGCTGGCGAGATGTAAAGTGGTAACAGCCAATAAGAACACACAGGAGCTGCCTTTAGAAGTAAAACTTGAGGTACCATTCAATCCAGCAGTCACACCACTGGGCCTCTCACCTGAGAAGACCAGAAGCGAGAAGACCCGGGCTGCAACAGCTGTACTGAGGCCTTATTCACAATAGCCAAGACGGTGAAGCTACCAAAATGTCCATCAACAGACGAATGGATGAAGAAGAAATGGTCCGTGTACACAATGGAATATTAACCACGGAAAACAATGAAACACTGCTCTTTGAGGCACCATAGATGAGCTTGGAGATAATCGCAGAACGTGCGGTAAGTCGGAAAGCCAAAGACCTACATCCTATGATATCACTTATAGGCGTTATGTAATAACTGACACAAATGAACATACTTGCACAGAGAAAGACACTCACAGGCTTACAAAACAACTATGCTTATCTAAAAGGAAAGGTGGGCGGAATGGATAAATTAAGATTAGCGTTACCATACGTATACAAATACATATTGTATACGTATACCAAAAAGACCGACCACGTAGCAAGGGAGGTGTACGGAACACTCTGTAATATTTCACATGGGAAGAGGATCTGTACGTGAATAGACGTATACAATGTACAAATGAACCAGACTGTGTTCACCTAGGACAAACGATATTCTAATCATTACCCCGATTCAAATGGTTTCAAAAACCAACCAGCAGTAATGCCACATAAACTTATGGGCGTTTCTCCTGGCACATGCCATTCTAATTTACAACCTAGGAACACGACTTCCAGAAAGGCTCTGCTGCCCTAGTACCCAGATTTGGGAACGGAGAAATGCTGCCGCCTTGTGGCCGTTTCCCAAAACAGCAGCTTTAAACCCAGTGCTAATGGTCATTAAATAGTCACCAAACGTGCAGGCCTGTAAATAACACCTGCCCTCCAAAACAATCCTGGGGTCCCACATCGACCAAAAATTCAAAAGAGGGCAACATTCCAAGAAAACGATTTCAAGAGGTATACTGTACCCCCACGTTTTTCTTTTCTTTTCTTTTCTTTTTAAGGAAAAGAAAACAGGCGTGGAAAAATGATGAATTTTAGGAATTTTTAAAGACACGCAAACCCAAATTACAAACACCTATCCGCTCACAGCACTCGGAATGGCCATTAGCAAAAATGCTGCAAACGATAAATGCTGAAGGGATTGTGGAGAACTGCGTACCCTCGGTTCTAAGGGGGACGTGGTAAGAGCCACTAATGAAGACACAGTGGAGGTGCTCTGAAAAGGGAAACACTGAGCTACTAGTCAATCAGTCACACCCGCTGCTGGGCCTATCACCTGAGAAAATGAGACTCAAAAGGCACAGGCTGGCAATCCTTCACCCCGGCAATACTTACCATAGCCGACACTTGGAAGCAACGAAAATGTCCATCAACAGAGGAGTGCACCAAGAAGAAGTGGTCCATGCACACGATGGAATATTGCTCCACTAGAAAATATGAATTCAAAAAACAAACATGAGTAAGGAGACATAAGCTTTGGGGGGTTTGTCAGGGCACATGGCAGTCTAATTGATATCTGAGGAACACCACTGGCAGGAAGGTCTGTCTCCCTAGGTACCAGAGTGGGCATCGTAGAAATGCTGCCGGCCTCTGGCCGATACCTGCAACAGCAGCTCGGAAATCTGTGCGAATGGTCACTTCATATGCACAAGTACTGCAGGGCTGCAAAGGAAACCTGCCCTCAAAATGTCCTGACGCAGGTAAAGGCCAAAATATTTCAAAATGTGGCACATATTTCAAGAAAACAATTTGAAGACGTAAGCTGTCATGACAGTTTGAAAAATAAAAGGACATGCCTCAGAGCTCAATTTCAAGGGATTATGAGACACATGCAAATCCAACCACAAAGAGCTATCAACTCACACCAGTCAGAATAACCATCAGCAAAGAAACTACAAACGATCAATGCTGAAGAGGTTGTGGAGACATGCATACCCTCAGTCTCAAGTGGGACGTAACCTGGTAAGAGCCACTCCTGGGAACAGAATGGAGGTGCCTTTAAAAGGTACACATTCAGCTACTCTACGATCCAGCAGGCCCACTCCACGGCCTACAGCCTAAGGAGACAGAATTGGAAAGACACAGGCAGGAAATCTGCACTGCAGCAGTATTACCATAGCCAAGACATGGAAGCAACCAAAAGTCCATCAACAGATGAGTGGACAAAGAAGAACTGCTACGTGTAGAGATGGAATATTAGCTTGGGGAAGAAAATGAATCAATGCCACTCGTAGCACCACAGATGAGTCTAGAGGTGATCACGCAGCTTGCAGTAAGCGAGAAAGCGAAAGACACCTAACGTATGATACCACTTATAGGGGTTACCTAAAAATCGATACCAGTGAAGATATTTCCACAGAGACATCCAATCACAGATTCATTAAGCAAACTTATGGTTCACCAGATGGAAAGGTGTGAGGATTGGATACATTAGGACATTGGGGTTAACAGAGATACACAAACACATGTGAAATACAAAGTCGCCACGGACCTACGGCATACCAAGAGGAGACTACTCAACATTGTGTCATAAGCTACATGGGAGAAGGACCCGAAGAAGAACAGATATATGTATACGTGTGAAACAACCACATCTTGCACACCTAGAACAAGCAAAACATTGTAATCAAATCTGCTCTGATACAAAATAAAAATTAAATTTAAAAAACGAACAGCAAGTAATGAGACATAAACGTAAGGGGCTTTTTCCTGGCGCACTCCATTCTAATTTACAATTTACAACGCCACTTCCATTATGGCTCTGTTGCCCTAGTAACCAGATTTGGTAAGGAGAAGTGCTGCCGCCTTCTGGCCGTTTCCCACAACAGCGCTAATGGTCACTTAATATTCAAAATAATTGCAGGCCAGTAAATGACACCTGCCATCAAAAAAAAAAAAAAAAAAAAATCCTGGGGTCGTAAATCGACCAGAAAATTCAAAAGACGTCAACATTTCAAGAGGCATGTTTTACGCCCATTCTGTCTTCTTTGTTCCTTTAAAATAAAAGGGGATTTAAAAATGCTCAACATCAGCAATTAATAAAGCCATGCAAATCCAATCTACAGAAATGCTCACCTCACAGCCGTCAGAATGCTCTTCAGCAAAACGTCTACAAAGAATAAATGCTGAAGGGGTTTCAGGAAACTGTGTACCCACTAGCTGCTGGGGGGATGTAAACTGGTAACAGCCGGCAGGGAGAACATAATGGAGGTGCGTTTAAGGGTAAAAACTGAGCTACCATGTGATCTGGTAGGTCCTTTGACGCACCTATCACCTGAGCAGAGCAGAATGGAAGAGACACAGGCTGGCAATCCTGCACGGCAGAAACATTTAATATAGCCAAGACTTGGAAGAAACCAAAATGTCCAGCAACAGAAAAATGCACAAAGAGGAAGTGGTCCATGTCAACAGTGGAATATTAGCCACGGAAAACAATGAAACAGTGCCGTTTGCACCACCATATAAGGACCTAGAGATAACCACCCCACTTGAAGTAAGAAAGAAACTGAAAGACAGATATCCTATGACATCACTTATAGGTGTTACCTAAAAATTGATACTCATGAACTTATTTCCAAGAGAAGGAAGAGCATGGATTAAGAAAACAAAATTACGTTTAGCCGAATGGAAAGGTGAAAGGAATGTATGAATTATGATATGGGGGTTAACAGACATGTACTAATACAGATGAAATATATAACCACAAAATACCTATGGAACGCCAAGAGGTCTACTCAACACTCTATAATAACCTACACGGGAAAGGATCCAAAGAGGAATAGACGGATACGTTGATATGATGAACCAGATTCTGTACGCTTAGGAGAAAGTGCATTTTTTTTTTTATCAAATTTGCTCTGATACCTAAAAAAAATTTAATTTAAAAAACAAGAAGTAGGAAGTATAAGCTCTTGGGGGTTTGCCCTGGCACATTCCCCTCTAATCTGCAGGCTACTAACACGATTTCCCGGAAAGCGCTGTCGCCCAGGAACCCAGAGCTGCAAAGGTAGAAATGCTGCCGCCTTGTGGCCCTTTCCCGCAAGAGCGGCTTTAAGCCCGCAGCTAATGGTCACTTAATAGTCACAAGGACTCAGGGCCGTAAAGGACACCTGCCCTAAAATATTGTGCTGAGGTAGGGAACGGACAAAAAAATTCAAAACAGGGGCTTCCCTGGTGGCGCAGTGGTTGAGAGTCCGCCTGCCGACGCAGGGGACACGGGTTCGTGCCCCGGTCCGGGAAGATCCCACATGCCGCGGAGTGGCTGGGCCCGTGAGCCATGGCCGCTGAGCCTGCGCGCCCAGAGCCTGTGCTCCGCAACGGGAGAGGCCACAACAGTGAGAGGCCCGCGTACCGCAAAACTAAATAGATAGATAGATAACTAAATAAATACATACATACATACATACATAAATAGAAAGGGAAATGGATAAAAGCTCAACCTCAGGAATTATTAGACTCACGCAGATCTAATCTACAAAAAGTTTGCAACACACACCTGTCGACCGACGATCAGCAAAAATTCTACACACAGTCAATACTGAAGGGGTTTTAGGGAACTGTGTACCCTCTAGCTGCTGGTGAGATGTAAAGTGGTAACAGCCAATAATGAGAACAGAAAGGAGCTACGATTAAAAGTACAAATTGAGGTATTCAATCCAGCAGTCACATCACTGGGCCTCTCACCTGAGAAGACCAGAGTTGAGAATACCTGGGCTGCAAAAGTTGCACTGCAGCCTTATTCACAATAGCCAAGACAGTGAAGCTACCAAAATGTCCATCAACAGATGTATGGATGAAGAAGAAGTGGTCCACGTTCACAACAGAATATTAGCCATGGAAAACAATGAAACACTGCTATTTGAGGTGCCATAGTTGAGCTTGGAGATGATCACAGAACATGGGGTAAGTCAGAAAGCAAAAGACCTATATCCTATGATATCACTTATAGGCGTTATCTAATAACTGATACAAATGAACATATCTGCCCAGAGAAAGACACTCACAGACTTAGAAAACAACTATGCTTATCTAAAAGGAAAGGTGGGCAGAATGGATAAATTAAGATTAGCGTTACCATACGTATACAAATACATATTATACACATATATCAAAAAGATGGACCATGTAGCAAGGGAGGTATATGGAACACTCTGTAATATTTTACATGGGAAGAGGATCTGAACATGAATAGACATATATATTGTAGAAATGAACTAGATTGTGTACATCTGGACAAACAATAATCATTACTCCGATTAAATAAATTTTAAAAACCAAGAAGAAGTAATGCGACATAAATTTATGGGCATTCCTCCTGGCACATTCCATTCTAACTTACAACCTAGGAACAGGACTTCCAGAAAGGCTCTGCTGCCCTAGTACCCAGATTTGGGAAAGGACAAATGCTGCCGCCTTGTGGCCGTCTCCCAAAACAGCAGCTTTAAACCCAGTGCTAATGGTCACTAAATATTCTCCAAACTTGCAGTTCTGTAATGACATCTGCCCTCCAAAAAAATCCTGGGTTCGAATATCAACCAAAAATTCAAAAGAGGGCAACCTTCCAAGAAGACAGCTTCAAGAGATTTATTGTACTCACACTTTATTTTTAACAGAAAGGAAAAAGGCGTGGAAAATGATGAATTTTAGGAATTTTTAAAGACATGCAAACCCAAATTACAAAAACCTATCAGGTCACAGCAGCCAGATTGGCCATTAGCAAAAATGCTGCAAACAATAAATGCTGAAGGGATTGTGGAGAAGTTCGTACCCTCGGTTCTAAGGGGGACGTGGTAAGAGCCACTAATGAAAACACAATGGAGGTGCTCTGAAAAGGGAAACATTGAGCTACTAGTCAATCAGTCACACCCACTGCTAGGCCTATCACCTGAGAAAATGAGACTCAAAAGGCACAGGCTGGCAATCCTGCACTCCAGCAATACTTACCATAGTCGACACTTGGCAGCAAGGAAAATGTCCATCAACAGAGGAATGCACCAAGAAGTGGTCCATGTACACAATGGAATATTACTCCAATAAAAACATAAACTATATTAAAAAAACAAACATGAGTAAGGAGACATCAGCTTTTGGGGGTTTATCCGGGCACATTCCACTCTAATTTATAACCAAGGAAGACCACCGGCCGGAAGGTCTGTTTCCCTAGTACCAGCATGGGGAACAAAGAAAGGCTGCTGCAATCTGGCCGTTACCTGCAAAAGCAGCTTTAAAGCCTGTGCTAATGGTCACTTCATGTGAACAAGTACTGCAGGGCTGTAAATGAAACATGCCCTCAAAATGTTTTGAGGGAGGTAATGGCAAATAAATTTCAAAATGTAACACATACTTTAAGAAAACACTTTGAAGAGCTAAGCTGTAATTACAGTTTGAAATATAAAAAGGACATGCCTTAAAGCTCAATTTCAAAGGATTATGAGTCATATGCAAATTCAACCACAAAGAGGTATCAGCTCACACCAGTCAGAATATCCATCAGCAAGAAAACTACAAAATACAAAACTACAAAAATAAATGCTGAAGCCATAAAAAGAAACGAAATTGAGCTATTTGTAATGAGGTGGATAGACCTAGAGTCTGTCATACAGAGTGAAGTAAGTCAGAAAGAGAGAGACAAATAGTGTATGCTAACACATATACATGGAATTTAAGAAAAAAAATGTCATGAAGAACCTAGGGGTAAAACAGGAATAAAGACACAGACCTACTAGAGAATGGACTTGAGGATATGCGGAGGGGGAAGGGTAAGCTGTGACAAAGGGAGAGAGAGGCATGGACATATATACACTACCAAACGTAAGGTAGATAGCTAGTGGGAAGCAGCTGCATAGCACAGGGAGATCAGCTCGGTGCTTTGTGACCGCCTGGAGGGGTGGGATAGGGAGGGTGGGAGGGAGGGAGACGCAAGAGGAAAGTGATATGGGAACATATGTATATGTATAATTGATTCATTTTGTTGTAAAGCACAAGCTAGCACACCATTGTAAAGCAATTATACTCCAACAAAGATGTTAAAAATAAATAAATAAATGCTGAAGGTGTTGTGGAGAAATGCATACCCTCAACTTTAAGTGGGATGTAACCTGGAAAGAGCCACTAATGAGCACAGAATCGTGGTGCATTTAAATGGTAAACCCTGAGATACCATATGATACAGGAGGCCCACTCTTGGGCCTATAACATAAGAAGACAGAATTGGAAAGACACAGGCAGGAAAATGTGCAGTGCAGCAGTATTACAATAGCCAAGACATGGAGGCAACCAAAAAGTCCATCAAGAGGTGAGTGCACAAAGAAGAACTGGTACATGTACAGATGGAATATTAGCTAGGGAAAAAAATGAAACAATGCCATTTGCAGCACCGTAGATGATTCTAGAGGTAATGAGACAAATTGTACTAAGTCAGACAACAAAAGACACATATCCTATAGTATCACTTACAGGTGTTAGCTAAAAATTGATATCAATGAAGATATTTCCACAAAGGCAATCACAGATTCATTAAACAAAGTTATGGTTCACCAAATGGAAAGGTGTGAGGACTGGATACATTAGGATATTGGGGTTAACACAGATATAGAAACACGTGTGAAATATATAATCACCAAAGACCTATGGAATACCAAGAGAAGACTACTCAACATTGTGTCACAAGCTACATGAGCAAACGATCTGAAGAAGTATAGATACATGTATACGTGTAAAAGAACCACATCTTACACACCTAGAACAAACATTTTAATCAAATTTGCTCTGATAAAAAATAAAAATTAAAAAAGAACAAGAAAAAAAAAGAGAGAAAAAAGGAAAAAAAGAACAAGAAGTAATGAGACAAACACTTAAGGGGCTTTTTGCTGGCACATTGCATTCTAGTTTACAACCAGAACATGACTTCCATTAAGGCTCTGTCATCACTAATATAGCAGCTTTATAAGCAAGGTTGAATGTAGCTTAAAAGAAGTCTCACTAATTATTCACAGTAACAAGAAAACAAAAGTAAAAATCTCAAGGCAACAAGTATACATAGAGTAAGGGTAGTAGATCAAACACTTATTAAATTTTTGTAAAGAATAAAAGACAACAGTAGCATTTTTTTTAAAAAAGAGAGGGCTCAAATAAATCAGAAATGAAAGAGATGTTACAAGAGCCACCACAGAAATACAAAGTATCCTAAGATACACACAGGGTAACTCAGGGCTCAGACTGGACAGAACCCACTCTCCATGCCCCTGTACATGACTTACAGGAGCCTCAGGAACTGAGGAGGGGGTCCCTTAGGAGAGGCACAAGACAGAAGATGTTAGGCATTAACATGACTGCATTCATCTTAAACGTGCCTGAACTACATTCACACGAGATGATTTTGTCCTCTATGTACATCGCACCTCTCGTCGGAACTGCAGACCTTTGGCTTCACCACCTCTATGACAGCATTAGCTTCACCTGCTGTGGACCGTCTCCTATAGGATTTCTAGAACCACAAAGCATCGAAGCTTCACAGGACCCAGAGTCTGTGTGACCATTCAGAGTCTCAGAGTCTCAACTGCACTCAGAGACTCACAGTCTCAACAGAGACTCCACTCTTGGAAGGCACACACAGTAGTGTGCACATCAGGACCCAGGGGAAGGAGCAGTGACCCCATAGATGAATGACCGGACCTATCTGCTAGTTTCAGTGGGTCTCCTGCAGAGGCAGGGAGTGGCTGTGGATCACCGTGGGGACAACGACACTGGCAGCAGAAGTTCTGGGAAATACTCCTTGGCGTGAGCCCTCCCAGAGTCCACCATTAGCCCCACCAAGAGCAAGGTAGGCTCCAGTGCTGGGTCGCCTCAGGCCAAACAACCAACAGGGAGGGAACCCAGCCCCATGCATCAGCAGACAAGCGGATTAAACTTTTTATTAAACTTTTATTTAATCCACAGACAAACAGATTAAAGCTCTGCCCACCAGAGCAACACCCAGCTCTACCCACCACCAGTCCCTCCCATAAAGAAGCTTGCACAAACCTCTAAGGTAGACTCAATCACTGGAGGGCTGACAGCAGAAGCAAGAACTACAATTCTGCAGCTTGTGGAAGGAAAGCCACATTCACAGAAAGATAGAGAAAATGAAAAGGCAGAGAACATTATACCAGATCAAGGAACAAGATAAATCCCCAGAAAAACAATGAAATGAGGTGGGGATATGCAACCTTCCAGTAAAAGAATTCGGAATAATGATAGTGAAGATGATCCAAGATCTTGGAAAAAGAATGGAGGCAAAGATCGAGAAGATGCAAGAAATGCTTAACAAAGACGTAGAAGAATTAAGGAACAAACACCTAGAAGAATTAAAGAACAAACAAACAGAGATAAACAATACAATAACTGAAATGAAAAATATACTAAAAGGAATCAGTAGTAGAATAACTGTGGCAGAAGAACAGATAAGTGACCTGGAAGACAGAAAGGTGGAAATCACTGCCATGGAACAGAAAAAGAAAAAGAATGAAAATAAATGATGACACCCTAAGAGACCTCTGGGACAACATTAAACACAACAACATTCGCATTATAGTGGTCCCAGATGGAGAAGAGAGAGAGAAAGGACCCAAGAAAATATGTGAAGAGATTATAGTCGAAAACTTCCCTAGCATGGGAAAAGAAATAGCCACCAAAGTCCACGAAGCGCAGAGAGTCCCAGGCAGGATAAACCAAAGGAGAAAAATGCCGAGACACACAGTAATCAAATTGACAAAAATTAAAGACAAAGAAAAATTATTGAAAGCAACAAGGGAAAAATGACAAATAACATACAACGGAACTCCCATAAGGTTAACGGCTGATTTCTCAGCAGAAAATCTACAAGCCAGAAGGGAGTGGCATGATAAATTTAAAGTGATGAAAGGGAAGAACCTACCACCAAGAGTACTTCACCCAGCAAGGATCTCATTCAGATTTGATGGAGAAATCAAAAGCTTTACAGACAAGCAAAAGCTAAGAGAATTCAGCACCACAAAACCAGCTCTACAACAAATGCTAAAGGAACTTCTCTAAGTGGGAAACACAAGAGAAGAAAAGGACCCACCAAGCAAACCCATAACAATTAAGAAAATAGTAATAGGAATATACATATCGATAATTACCTTAAACGTGAATGGATCAAATGCTCCAACCAAAAGACACAGTCTCGCTTAATGGATACAAAAACAAGACCCATATATACGCTGTCTACAAGAGACCCATTTCAGACCTAGGGACACATACAGACTGAAAGTGAGGGGATGGAAAAAGATATTCCACGCAAATGAAAATCAAAAGAAAGCTGGAGTAGCAATACTCATATCAGATAAAATAGATTTTAAAATAAAGAATGTTACAAGAGACAAGGAAGGACACTACATAATGATCAAGGGATCAATCCAAGAAGATATAACAATTATAAGTATATATATATATATATACACACACATACCCAACATAGGAGCACCTCAATATATAAGGCAATTGCTAACAGCTATAAAAGAGGAAATAGACAGTAACACAGTAATAGGAGGACACTTTAACACCACACTTACACCAATGGAGATCATCCAGACAGAAAATTAATAAGGAAACACAAACTTTAAATGACACAAGAAACCAGATAGATTTAATGGATATTTATAGGACATTCCATCCAAAAACAGCAGATTACACGTTTCTTCTCAATGGCACACGGAACATTCTCCGGGATAGATCACATCTTGGGTCACAAATAAAGCCTCAGTAAGTTTAAGAAAACTGAAATCATATCAAGCAGCTTTTCCGACCACAATGCTATGAGATTAGAAATCAATTACAAGGAAAAAAACGTAAAAAACACAAACACATGGAGGCTAAACGATACGTTACTAAATAACCAAGAGATCACTAAAGAAATAAAAGAGGAAATCTAAAACTACCTAGAGACAAATGACAACAAAAACATGATGATCCAAAACCTATGGGATGCAGCAAAAGCAGTTCTAAGAGGGAAGTTTATAGCAATACAAGCCTACCTCAAGAAACAAGAACAATCTCAACTAAACAATGTAACCTCACACCTAAAGGAACTAGAGAAAGAAGAACAAAACCCAAAGTTAGTAGAAGGAAAGAAATCATAAAGATCAGAGCAGAAATAAATGAAATAAAAGCAATAGCAAAGGTCAATAATACTAAAAGCTGGTTCTTTGAGAAGATAAACAAAAATGATAAACCTTTAGCCAGACTCAAGAAAAAGAGGGAGAGGACTCAAATCAATAAAATTAGAAATGAAAAAGGAGAAGTTGTAACAGACACAACAGAAATACAAAGCATCCTAAGAGACTACTACAAGCAACTCTATGCCAATCAAATGGACAACCTGGAAGAAATGGACAAATTCTTAGAAAGGTATAACCTTCCAAGACTGAACCAGGAAGGAATAGAAAATATGTACAGACCAATCACAAGTAATGAAATTGAAACTGTGATTAAAAATCTTCCAACAAGCAAATGTCCAGAACCAGATGGCATCAGAGGTGAATTCTACCAAACACTTAAACAAGAGCTAACACCCAACCTATTCAAACTCTTCAGAAATTTTCAGGGAAAGGAACACCCCCAAACCAATTCTATGAGGCCACCATCACCCTGATACCGAAACCAGACAAAGATACTGCAGAAAAAGAAAATTAGAGAACAATATCACTGATGAATATAGATGTAAAAATCCTCAACAAAATACTAAGAAACAGAATTGAACAACATATTAAAAGGATCACGCACCATGATCAGGTGGGGTTTATCCCAGGGATGCAAGAATTCTTCAATATACACAAATCAATCAATCTGATACACCATATTAACAAATTATAGAATAAAAATATGATCATCCCAAAAGATGCAGGAAAAGCTTTTCACAAAATTCAACACCCATTTATGATAAAAAGTCGCCAAAAAGTGGACAAAGAGGGAATCTACCTCAACATACTAAATGCCATATATGACAAACCCACAGCAAACATCATTCTCAATGGTGAAAAACTAAAAGCATTTCCTCTAAGATCGGGAACAAGACAAGGATATCCACTCTCACCACTATTATTCAACATAGTTTTGGAAGTCCTAGACACAGCAAGCAGAGAAAAAAAAGAAATAAAAGGAATACAAATTGGAAAAGAAGAAGTAAAATTGTCACTGTTTGCAAATGACACAATACTACACATAGTGAATCCTAAAGATGCCACCAGAAAACTACTTGAGCTAATCAATGAATTTGGTAAAGTTGCAGGATTCAAAATTAATGCATAGAAATCTCTTGCATTCCTATACACTAACAATGAAAGATCAGAAAGAGAAATTAAGGAAACAATCCCATTCACCATTGCAACAAAAAGAATAAAATACGTAGGAATGAACCTACTTAAGGAGGTAAAAGACCTGTACTCAGAAAACTATAAGACACTGCTGAAAGAAATCAAAGATGATATAAACAGATGGAGGTATAAACCATGTTCTTGGATTAGAAGAATCAATATTGTGAAAATGACTATACTACCCAAAGCAATCTACAGATTCAATGCAATCCCTATCAAATTACCAGTGGCATTTTGTACAGAACTGGAGCAAAAAAATCTTAAATTTGTATGGAGACACAAAAGACCCCCAAGAGCCAAAGCAGTCTTGAGGGAAATTAAAAGAGCTGGAGGAATCAGACTTCCTGACTTTGGACTATACTACAAAGCTACAGTAATCAAGACTATATGGTACTGGCACAAAAACAGAAATATAGATCAGTGGAACAGGATAGAAAGCCCAGAGATAAACCTACGTACCTATGGCTAACTCATCTATGATGAAGGAGGCAAGGATATACAATGGAGAAAAGACAGTCTCTTCAGTAAGTGGTGCTGGGAAAACTGGACAGCTACACATAAAAGAATGAAATTAGAACACTCGATAACACCATACACAAAAATAAACTCAAAACGGATTAGAGACCTATATGTAAGATCAGACACTATAAAACTCTTAGAGGAAAACATAGGCAGATCATTCTATGACATAAATCACAGCAAGATCCTTTTTGACCCTCCTCCTAGAGAAATGGAAATAAAAACAAAAATAAACAAATGGGACCGAATGAAACTTCAAAGCTTTTGCACAGCAAAGGAAAACATAAACAAGAGGAGAAGACAACCCTCAGAATGGGAGACAATATTTTCAAATGAAGCAAACGATAAAGGATTAATCTCCAAAATTTACAAGCAGCTCAGGTAGCTCAATATCACAAAAACAAACAACCCAATCCAAAAATGGGCAGAAGACCTAAATAGACATTTCTCCAAAGGAGACATACAGATGGCCAAGAAGGACATGAAAAGCTGCTCAACATCACTAATCATTAGAGAAATACAAATCAAAACTACAGTGAGGTATCGCCTCACAGCAGTCAGAATGGCAATCATCAAAAAATCTACAAACAATAAATGCTGGAGAGGCATTTATTGGAGAAAAGGGAACGCTCTTGCACTGTTGCTGGGAATGTAAATTGATATAGCCACTAGGGAGAACAGTATGGAGGTTCCTTAAAAAACTAAAAATAGAGGTACCATATGACCCATCAATCCAAGTACTGGGCATTTACCCTGAGAAAACCATAATTCAAAAAGAGTTATGTACAACAATGTTCATTGCAGCTCTATTTACAATAGCCAGGACATGGAAGCAACCTAAGTGTCCATCGACAGATGAATGGATAAAGAAGATCTGGCCCATATATAAAATGGAATATTACTCAGCCATGAAAAGAAACAAAACTGAGGTATTTGTAGTGAGGTGGATGGACTTAGAATCAGTCCTACACAGTGAAGTAAGTCAGAAAGAGAAAAACAAATACCGTATGCTAACAGAGATATATGGAATCTAAAGGAAAAAAATGTTTATGAAGAACCTAGGGGCAGGACAGGATTAAGGACACAGACGTAGAGAAAGGACTTGAGGACACGGGGAGGGGGAAGGGTAAGCTGGGACGAAGTGAGAGAGTGCCATGGACATATATACGTTACCAAATGTAACATCAATAGCTACTGGGAAGCAGCCACATAGCACAGGGAGATCAGCTCAGTGCTTTGTGACCACCTAAAGGGGTGGGATACGGAGGGGGGGAGGGAGATGCAAGAGGGAGGGGATATGGTGATATGTGTATATGTATAGCTGATTCACTTTGTTATACAGCAGAAACTAACACTCCATTGTAAAGCAATTATACTCCAATAAAGGTGTAAAAGGAAATAAAAAAAGAAAGCCCAGAGATAAACCTACACACCTATGGTCAACTAATCTATGACAAAGGAGACAAGACTATACAATGGAGTAAAGACAGTCTCTTCAATCAGTGGTGCTGGGAAAAATGGACAGCTACATGTAAAAGAATGAAAATAGAACACTCCCTAACACCATACAGAAAAATAAATTCAAAATGGATTACAGACCTTCATGTAAGACCGGACAGTATAAAACTCTTAGAGGAAACAGGAAGAATACTCTGACATAAATCACAGCAACATCTGTTTTGATCCACCGCCTAGAGTAATGCAATAAAAAAAGAAAACTAAACAAATGGGACCTAATGAAACATAAAAGCTTTTGCAAAGCAAAGGAAACTACAAACAAGACGAAGAGACAACCCTCAGAATAGGCGAAAATATTTGCAAACGAATCAATGGACAAAGGTTTAATCTCCAATATATATAAACATCTCATGCAGCTCAGTATTAAAAAAACAAACAACCCAATACAAAAACGGGCAGAAGATCTAAATAGACATTTCTTCTAAGAAGACATAGAGATGGCCAAGACGCACATGAAAAGCTGCTCAACATCACTAATTATTACAGAAATGCAAAGAAACCTACAATGAGATATCACTTCACACCTGTTAGAATGGGCATCATCAGAAAATCTACAAACAACAAATGCTGGAGAGTGTGTGGAGAAAAGGAACCCTCTTCCACTATTGGTGGGAATATAAATTGATACAGTCACTATGGAGAACAGTATGGAGGTTCCTTAAAAACCTAAAACTAGAATTACCATATGATCCAGCAATCCCACTACTGGGCATATATCCAGAGAAAACCATAAATCAAAAAGACACATTTACCACTATGTTCATTGCAGCACTATTTACAATAGCCAGGTAATGGAAGCAACATAAATGCCCAGAGACAGACGAATGGATAAAGATGTGGTACATATATAAAATGGAATATTACTCATCCATAAAAAGGAATGAAATTGGGTCATTTGTAGAGACGTCGATGGATCTAGAGACTGTCATACAGAGTGAAGTAAGTCAGAAAAACAAATATTGTATATTAATGCATATATGTGGAACCTAGAAAAATGCTACAGATGAACCGGTTTGCAGGGCAGAAATAGAGACACAGATGTAGAGAACAAACGTATGGACACCAAGGGGGAAAGCCGTGGTGGGGTGGTGGTGGGATGAGTTGGGAGGTTGGGATTGACATGTATACATTTATATGTATAAAATAGATAACCAATAAGAACCTGCTGTATAAAAAAATAAAATTTAAAAATAAATAAAATTAAAAAAATAATAAAACAGAAAACAAAGTTCTTCCCTTCCCATAGATGTATTTATATGAATGAATTATTTCCATGCTCATATGTATAAATACAAAGAAGAGGAATAAAACCTACCTTGAACCAAAAAAGAAAAAAAGAAAAACAACCCATAAACCACCAGTTAAACAGAGGAAAACCCTATCAGGGCACTTGCTCCAGTGGTAAACAATTCTGAAGTTGGTCAGAGGTGGGGAATCGTCTCCCATGAAGCCAGCAGCCCACCCACAAGGAGCGTCCTCATTGCAAAGCTGGGGGACCGTGCCGAGGCGTCTGTGAGTAAACGTGAGCTGAGCCCCAGGCCAGCTGCTGCTGAACTGTTCCCACCCTTCCCAGGTAAAACACCGGAATATGTACAAGGACTTGAAAGCCTAGAGGAAGGGCCATGGAGCCACACCGGCGACAGCACGCCATCCGACTTGGTGCCTGCAGGCCAGCTAGGATTGTCCTGGGCCCGGGCACTCTTCTGGAAGCTTTCCATTTCCCTGCCTGAGATACCCCTCCTGTCCCGGCCCCCACTGCTTTTTTCCCTTCCTCACCTCTGCCTGGGGAGAAATTACAGCGGCAGGTATGGGTGACACATCCTCTTCTTTAGCAGGTGGCAGCTTGGCAACTCCTGCAGAAAGTCCAGCAGCGCCCCACTCACACTGGGCCAGCCACAAACCCGTAGCCCCTCACTCCCACCCACCAGCCCAGCCCTGACACTGCTGACGGGGCAGGGAATATGGCCTCAGGCACAGCTGCGGGGAATCTTGCTGCCTGGAGCGGTGTTTAGATTGACCTCAACAAGGCACACCTGGGGAGGGCCGGCCCGCATGGTCAGGCTGCCCAGGTCAGCCAATCCTCGCCCCTCAGGGGCTCACAGTTGCATTAAATGGACCTTGCTGAACCGGCCAAGTCCAAGGAACAGGTGTGGGCTCCTGAGAGTCAGGATAGACAAGGGGCTGCAGCTCCGGCTTGTTTTCTAATCATTTTATCTGGCCCATGAGTGGGAAACAACTTCAAGAAGACCCTCTCCTAATGAGAGGAACCCAGGAGTCAGGGAGAGGAGGAGTGGTGGGAGGAGCGGGAGGCCTGGTGCCCCAGCTTCAGTGGAAGTCTCTGGAAGGCCAGGCGGAGGGAGGCCGCACAGAGTGATGCCCAGGGTCACAGACCTGTCAGAGCTGCTGTTTGTTAGTTCAAGTCCTGCTCTGAAGTGCTCTGTGTCAGCTCTGAGCAACAGGTGAGCTGGGGTTCCTCTGCATTGAGGGCTATATGCATGGTTCCTGTGTGCCCAGCCCTGCCGGGATACCTGCCAAGGGTAGTTCCATATCCTGGGAGGTGCCTGACCAAGAGAGCCCGGGTGGCTGCTGGGTACCTGCCCAGGTGAGCTCCATATCCTGGGAGGGGCCTGACCACGAGAGCCCCGTGGGCTGCTGGGGATCTGGTAATGGATGTCAGGACAGTCAGTGAAGCCACTGAGGATATACATCCAGTAGTTCCTAATTCCTACACACTGCTGGTCATTCTACCATCCACCAGGACATGGTATTCTGTATTAGACTTCAATGATGCCATCTTCTGTATCCCATTAGTCCCAGAGTCACAAGAAATTTTGGCTTGTGAGTGGCAGGACTCAACATACAACAAAAACAATACTGCTGGGCCATCCTGCCCCAAGGGTTCAAAACTTCCCACACCATCTTTGGGGAAACGTTAGCTAAACACCTAAAAGTTCTACCTCTGGAAAAGGGAACCCTCCTTCAATATGCAGATTACTTTCTGATCTCCAGCCCTACTAAGGAGGCCTCTGAACTACCTAGCCAATAAAGGATAGAAGGTGTCCAAGAAAAAGGTGCAAATATCACAGACTAAGGTGGCCTACCTGGGCTTCATTCTCACAGAAGGTCAGATAAGCCCATCCCAGGAACGGGAAGAAGCCATTTGCAGCCTTACCACTTCTTAAACTAGAAGATAGCTCAGGGGTTCCTGGGAAGGCCGGGGTTTGCTGCATCTGGATCCCTAACTACAGTCTAATAGCTGCGCCTCTATAGGAAACACTGAAAGGAAAAGATGATGATCCTTTTGTATAGAACCCAGAAGCAGTCTTTCAAGAATGGAAAGAGCAGTCAATTCAGACCCTTGCCCTGGACCTCCCTAATTTAGCTAAACCCTTTGACCTTTACATTCCCGGTGAAAGGTGAATCGCCATTGGAGAATTAGTGCAAAAACTGGGACCACCTGAAATGGAACAACGCAAGAATGCCATCCAGGTAGGATAAACTACGGTCACCAAGGGCTTGGCCCGCCGCCCCATCCAGCTAGGATACTGGGGGTATCTAAAAACCTGGAAATCAGCAGCCCGCAAGGCCAGCTCCCTCCTAAGGGAAAAGGACCCCACGAGGTGATCCTAACCACCCACCATGCCCTGAAGATGCAGGGGTCGCTCCGTGGGCACACTGACCTCGAGTGAGGAGGCCCTCCAGCTCCAGCCTCCAGAGAGACAACCAGGGGCAACGGGCCCCCATGACGACTCGTGTGACCATCACTTGACCTGGAGCTTCTCTCAGAAAACAACAAGAGTGTGCCCCAAAAGAGCAGACTACTGCTTGCAGGACTTACTGCACCCAGAGGGGTGCTAATAAGCTTGGCGGGGGAACCGTATATCACGCTGTCACCATAGAAAAGCCTACAGACACCGCAGTGACAGCGGCCAATGAGACCGGCTGGACTCCTGTCTACTTCAAAAGGCCGTTGACTCAGTGGCCGTCATGGTCCTGGATCACCACCGACCCTGGACTGTTTGGGAGTTGAGCGGGCAGGGCTATGACACCTGGTGCTGTTTGTATGTAAATTCAGGGGCCTAATTGAAGAAAGCACAGACCACTGGTCAGAGCATCTAGGCTGGCAGAAACCGTCAGCCTAAGGTGGCCGAACAAATGTGGGGCGGGGTAAAACCGGCCCCCCCAGCGTCTCTGCGCATCTCTTTCCTGGACCCTTAAAGGGCATTGGAATCTATAACACTTCCAATGCTGGTGCTCAGGCGGACGAGCAGTGAGGCCGGAGGCCTGGGGACAATCAACCTCACCTGGAGGCTGCTGGGGAGAAGTTCTGCCCCTCCCCCCCGGGTATGAGGCCTCCCAACTCAGCACGAAGCAGTTACAGAAGAGGGGTCTGCACCCTCAGCGCCCCAAGAATGAGGAACGGGACAAAAGGCAGAGGAGGGGTTTGTCACCGGCAAAGCCCATGAAAAATTCCTGGGAGATAAAAGTAGAATCTGGGCAATAAAATAAAGTCTAACCTTTTTTTCCTTTGTGCTTTGTCTAATTTCACGTGCTCCTAGGGTCCCGCATGCAGAGGTCCCACACCCGGCACTTCAGACCCGATTTCCTAGTGCAGAATGGCTGGGTCAACACCTCAGCTCCCGGGGCCCCCGTGCAGACTCCTCAACATAGAGCCTGAGCTGCAGCCAACCCGGCCCTCGAGAGCTCCGCCCCCTCCCTCCCGCTGACGCTGCTGGGATCCCTACACAGCAGCCCGACCCACAGCCCGTGAGGGAGCGCACGCTCTCACCTTGCATTCTCTGATCAAAATATAAAGTTTCCTTTGCTTCTGAACCAAACTCAGTCTCGATCTGTTGGCTCCAATGACACTGGGCAGGGGGACCCTTGTTGGGGCCAACTCTGGAGGATCAGTAACAGAAATTGAGAACACTGTAACTTCAATGAACAGATGTGTGAGCCAAACTGTAATTAACATAGAGCAGTGTATAAGGCTCGGGTAAAATAAGATGTTTCTAACACTTCCATTTGATATTTCCATCACTTTATTATAAGCAAGTTCAGTGAAGGGGTTTGTCTTATTTGTCAGGTCAATATTAGAGAAACGAAGTGATTTCTTTCCAAGGATGTACATCTAATAATCTTGGCTGAAGCTTCAATCTTGTTTTGAATGCTTTGCCATTGAAAATGCTACCTCTCTTTCAGCTCACCCATTTCTAAGAAGTATAAAATCTTATAGTTTATTATTACCAAAGGGGAAAGGTGGGAGGAGGGATAAATTAACAGTTTGGGATTAACACATACACACTGCTATGTATAAAATAGATCATCAACAAGGAACTACTGTATAGCACAGGGAACTACAGTCAATATTTTGCAATAACCTATAAGGGGAAATAATCTGAAAAAGAATAGGTATTTTTATCGACATCATCTATCAACGACAGATAAAATGTAACCTAAGGGAGGCCGATGGTGAGCGCTTCTGACCCTGAAGGCTTCAATCATCTAAAGTTCGGACTCTGCCTACTTCCCAAGGCCCTTAATGAACATACGTGTAGCCGTAGCTTAAAAATTTCCCAGTTTGGGGTTCGGGGAGACACTGATTTGAAAAAATCGCTGGTGTTCTCCTTACATGCACGGGACCCTTCCTACTGCTAAAACATGCCTGTCACACCCAGGAGATGGTACACCATTTGATCAGGAAGAGTTTGGAAAAGGCATCTCATCTCCTCATCTCTTGGTGCTAGGGTTCACCCCTCCAGCATCTTTCCTAACAATCTCCCCACTTGGCGATGTCAGCACTCAACATCCTGTTGCACACAGTTTGGAATTTGTCCAGAGGATGAAGCGGAAGGATGAGAAACAATGAGAGACAAGTCCTAGGTGTTCGGACAGGCACATGTCACGCTAATTTCCAATCAGGAAGACGTATTGACCAAAGGCTAAGATTACCCACGGAAACAGAATAGGGCTTGAGGAAATCCTGCTGTTTTGTGGCCAGTTCCCAAAAACACAAGTTGAAAAATGGAACACAGGGGCACTGAAATTCACGAAAATTAAGAGCTGAAAATATCTATCGTTGAAAAATGTCTTGAGGTAAGTCACCGAAAAGGACTTGTAAGCAAGGGAGAATGGCAGGAAAGGGATTTGAAGAGGTAGAAAGGACTCGCCATTAAAGCACAAGAAAAGGGGCTGAACATCGCCAGCGATGCAGTTGGCCAAAAGGGCGTATGCGTTTTTTCTGAATATATTCAAGAAAAGGGCATACGCCCTTTTTAGCCAACCAAGCAGGTGGGCACTGGAAATCAATACTACAAAAGGTATCACTTCGCATCAGTCAGAAGAGCCATCCTCATAAAGTGTAAACACTAGAAATGCAGGACAGGGTGAGGAGCAAAGGGAGCCCTGTGAGGCTGATAGTGGAAATGTAAATTGCCAACGGCCACTCTGGAGAAGTGTATTGTGTTTACTAAATCATCTAAAAAATGAGCTACAGAGCATAGGGCACTTGCACTCATGGGCGTATATCTTGGGAAAAACAAAAATCGACAGGACACTGGCACCCCAACGTTTACCGCCTGTCTGTTTAAAAGAGCCTCGACTTGGATATAACCTAAATGTCCCTGGAAGGAAAAAATGGATAAAAGAGATGTGGTACTTATGTAGAGTGGAATATTAGCCCAGAAATTAATGAAATGAGTCCAGTTGCAACAACTCCAAAGGAGTTACGTACGATCATTCTAAGTGACATACATCATAAAGAAAAAGACACATATCATAAGATATCACTTAAATGTGGAATCAAAAATGGCTACACATGAAATAAATTTAAAAAGATAAACATAGTCAAATATGTAGAAAACACACATAAGGCTGCTAAAGGGGAAAGGTAGGGAGGGGTGAGGCATTATCCAGGAGGTTGAAATTAGCAAATATACCGTTCCAAATACCAAATTGATAATCGAAAAGGCCTATACGGTACCTCAAAGAATGGTACTCAGCACAATCAAGTCACCGGAAAAGAATATATATGACTGGTAAGAGTCTGAAGAAGAATTTATTGATGTCTCTCTATACGTGAATCAAGTGGATGTACAGCAGCAAGAAACAGACCACTGAAAATCAGCTGTAACCAATATAATAATAAATTTTTAAAAAGACAGTGAGACAGAAAAATTCTTACAACTTTTGCTCAGGGGCTGTTAATCAACATGGATTGAACACATATAGACGCACAGCAGGATGAGACATAAGGCTGGAAACTGATCGCGCTACGAGAATTAGTGAGGTTGGGTGAGGAAATGCAGACCCTTTAAAGTAATACTGCCTGGTACCCATTGCATGGGTCCCAAATCTGCAGGTTCAAGGGAACTGCCTACAGGTAAAACATGCATGGGAAACCCAGAGGACTGTACACCGTGTGAACGGGAAAGGTGTCTAAAATGCACCTCGTTTTTCATCTCCTGGTGTTCAGGTTCACCATTCCACCCACTTTACTAAAATTCTCCCCACTAGGAGAATCAGCACCTTTAACCTCCTGTTTCGCACAGTTTGCAATTTGTGCAGAGGATGAACGGGAAGAGGGGGAAACTATGAGACACCAGCTATGGGTGTTTCGACAGGCACATGTCAGTCAAATTTCCCATTGGGAACAAGAATTAACCAAAGGCTCAACCTGCCGGCCCGAAACCAGAATAGGGCCTGAAGCAATCCTGCAGTTTTGCAGCCAGCTCAAAAAAAGAGCGAGTTGAAAAATGCAGCTCATGGGCAGCGCAATTCACAAAACTGCAGAGTTATAAATGACACCTAACGACCAAAAATATATTGAGGTAAGACAACGAAGAGGCTCTGAATGCAAGGCAGAATTTCAGGAAACCGATTTCAAGAGTTAGATTGGTCTAGCTATTAAAGCACATGAAAAGCGTCAGAACTTCGACAATGATGCAGTTGGCCAATAAGGGCGTATGCGTTTTTTCCTGAATATATTCAGGAAAAAACGCATACGCCCTTTTTGGCCAACCAAGCAAGCGGGCAATGCAAATCCGCACAATAAAGAAGTCTCACTTACCACCAGTCAAAAGGGCCATCCGAAAACAGTGTAAAAACCAGAAATGCAGGACAGGCCATAGAGAACAGGGAGCCTTATTATGGGGATGTGCGTGGTGTAAATTACTGACAGCCACTCTGGAAAAGTGGATGGTGTTTCCAAAAACATTTAAAAAACAGAGCGACAGAGCATAGGGCACTTCCACTCATGGGCGAATATCTTGGGAAGACTAAAAATCAACAAGACAAAGGCAACCCAAAGTTTAGGGCTGCTGTGTTTACAAGAACCTCGATTTCGGCTGACCTTAAATATTCCAGGAAAGAAAACAATGGATAAAGACGTTGTGGTACTTATGTACAATGGAATATCACTCAGCCATGAAATCAATGTCATAAGGCCAGCAGCAGCATAATGAGTGGATTTACGTCCGATGATTCTAAGTGAAATAAGTCACACAGAAAAAGAAACTTATCATAAGATATCACTTTTAGAAGGAATGTAAACATCGCTACACATGAACTAAATTACAAAACAAAGCAGAGTCACATTTAGAAAACACACTTATGCCTGCTTAAGTGCAAAGGTGAGGTGGGGTGATGCTT
Organism: Pseudorca crassidens; assembly: GCF_039906515.1. Lineage (NCBI taxonomy): Eukaryota > Metazoa > Chordata > Mammalia > Artiodactyla > Delphinidae > Pseudorca > Pseudorca crassidens. Next base: position 123,137,286 of record NC_090317.1, on the reverse strand, counting down.
AACACAAGAGTTTGAAATTAGCACAGATACCGTTATATGCATCAAATATGTAATAGACAAGACCTACTCCTTGCTCAATGAACTAGATTCAACACCCCCTCTTCACCAAAGAAGAATATATCTGACTAGTAAGAATCTTAAAACCTATGTATTGATATGTCGCCGTAGGGGAATCAAGTGTGTGTAGAGCGGCATAAACACAGCAGTGAAACTCAGCTAAACCCCATTATAAAAATAAATTTCAACCACAGACACAAAGACAGTGAAAGAGAGAGAAATTCTTACAAAATGCGTTCAGGAGCTGTGATGCAAACCGGACTGACCACATCTACAACCACAGCTGGATGAGACATAAGGCTGGACACTCTTGTGGCTGAGACGATTGGTAGGGTTGGGTGAGCAAAGGCAGACCCTTTAAAGTAATTCTGCGTGCTACGCATTCCATGGGTCCCAACTCTCCAGGTGTAAGGGAATCTTCCTACAGCTAAAACACGCATGGGAAACCCAGAGGATGGTACACCGTGTGATCCGGAAAGGTTTCTAAAACGCACCTCATTTTTTAATCTCCTGGTGCTCGGGCTCGCCATTCCAGCTGCTTTACTAACAATCTCTTCACTTGAATAATCAGCGCCTTTAACCTACTGTTTTCCACAGTTTGCAATTTGTCCGGAGGATAAACGGGAAGAGGGGGAACCAATGAGAGACTAGCTGTAGGTGTTTGGACGGGCACATGTCACTGTAATTTCCCATCAGGAAGAAGAATGAACCAAAGGCTCAGCCTGCCACTTCAGAACCAGAATAGGGCCTGAAGCAATCCTGCTGTTTTGCGGCCAGCTAACAAAATGCGAGTTGAAAAATGGAGCTCAGGGGCACTGCAGTTCACAAACCTGCAGAGTTATAAAGGACAACTATCGTCCAAAAATATATTGAGGTAAGGCAACGAAGAGTATTTGAAACCAAGGCAGAATTTCAGGGAACAGATTTCAAGAGGGAGATTGGAGTCACTTTTAAAGCACATGAAAAGCGTAAGAATTTCGACAATGATGCAGTTCGCCAAAAAGGGCGTATGCGTTTTTTCCTGAATATATTCAGGAAAAAACGCATACACACGTTTTGGCCAACCAAGCAAGTGGGCATTGCAAATCTTCACTACAAAGAAGTCTCACTTCCCACCGGTCCAAAGGGCCATCAGAAAAAAGTGTTAAACCCAGAAAGGCAGGACAGGCCATGGCGAACAGGGAGCCTTGTTACACTGATGGACGGGATGTAAATTGTCAACAGCCACTCTGGAGAAGTGTATGGTGTTTCCTAAAACATCTGAAAAACAGAGCTACAGATCATAGGGCACTTCGACTCATGGGCGTATATCTTGGGAAAACTAAAAATCAACAAGACACAGCCACCCCAAAGTTTAGGGCTGCTCTGCGTTCAAGAACCTCAACTTCGGTACACCTTAAATATCCCAGGAAAGAAAAAAATGGATAAAGAAGTTGTGGTACTTATGTACAATGGAATATCACTCAGCCATGAAATCAATGTCATAGGGCCAGCAGCAGCATAATGAGTGGATTTAGTTACGATGATTCTAAGTGAAATAACTCACACAGAAAAAGAAACTTATCATAAGCTATCAGTTATAGAGGGAATGTAAACATGGCTACACATGAGCTGAATTACAAAACAGAACAGAGGCTCACATTTAGTAAACGCACTTATGCCTGCTTCAGGGGAAAGGTGAGGTGGGGTGATGCATAAAACCAGAGTTTGAAATTACCACAGATAGCGTTCCATAAACCAAATATGTAATAGAAAAGACCTGCTCCTTGCTCAATGAACTGGACTCAACACCCCCTATTCACCGCAGAGGAATATATCTGACTAGTAAGAATCTTAAAACCTATGTATTGATATGGCTCCATAAGGGAAACAAGTGTGTGTTGAGCAGCATAAACACAGCAGTGAAAATCAGCTAAACTCCATTATAAAAATAAATTTCAAAAACAAAACACAAAGACAGCGAAAGAGAGAGAAATTCTTACAAAATTCGTTCAGGGGCTGTGATGCACCCAGGATTGACCATATCTACAACCACAGCTGGATGATACATAAGGCTGGACAGTAGGGGCTGAGAGGATTGGTGAGGTTGGGTGAGCAAATGCAGACCATTTAAAGTAATACTGCATGTTACCCATTCCATGGGTCCCAACTTTCCAGGTTTAAGGGAATCTTCCTACAGCTAAAACATGCATGGGAAAACCAGAGATGGTGCACCGTGTGATGGGGAAATGTTTCTAAAACACACCTCAATTTTCCTGTCCTGGTGCTCGGGTTAGCCATTCCAACCACTTTACTAACAATCTCCCCTTTGGAGAGTCAGCACCTTTACCTCCTGTTTCGCACACTCTGCAATTAGTGCAGAAGATGAACCGGATGAGGGGGAACCAATGAGAGAATAGCTGTAGGTGTTTGGACGGGCACACGTCACTCTAATATCCCATAAGGAAGAAGAATTAACCAAAGCCTCAGCCTGCTGCCCGGGAACCAGAATAAGGCCTGAAGCAATCCTGCGGCTTTGCGGCCAGCTCACAAAAAAGCAAGTTGAAAAATGGAGCTCAGGGTCACTGCAATTCACAAACCTGCAGTTATAAAGGACAACTATTGTCGAAAAATATATTCAGGTAAGGCAAAGAAGGGAATTTGAAACCAAGGCAGAATTCCACGAAACAGGTTTGAAGACATAGATTGGAGTCTCCTTTAAAGCACATGAAAAGCGGCAGAACTTCGACAATGATGCAGTTGGCCAAAAGGGGCGTATGCGTTTTTTTCCTGAATATATTCAGGAAAAAACGCATACGCCCCTTTTGGCCAACCCAGCAAGCAGGCAATGCAAATCTGCACAACAAAGAAGTCTCTCTTCCCACCGGTCCAAAGGGCCATGCGAAAAAAGTGTAAAAACCAGAGAGGCAGGACAGGCCATGGAGAACAGGAAGCCTTGTTACCCTGATGGGCGGGATGTAAATTGCCAACAGCCACTCTGGAGAAGTGTTTGGTGTTTCCTGAAACATGTAAAAACCAGAGCTACAAAGCATAGGACACTTCCACTCATGCACATATATCATGGAAAAACTAAAAATCAACAAGACACAGCCACCCCAATGTTTAGGGCTGCTCTGTTTACAAAATCCTCGACTTCGGTACACCTTAAATATCCCAGAAAAGAGAAAAATGGATAAAGAAGTTTCGGTACTTATGTACAATGGAATATCACTCAGCCATGAAATCAGTGTCATCAGGCCAGTAGCAGCATAATGAGTGGATTTAGGTGATGATCCTAAGTGAAAGAAGTAACACAGAAAAAGACACTTATCATAAGATATCACTTATAGAGGGAATGTAAACATGGCTACACATGAGCTGAATTACAAAACAGAACAGAGGCTCACATTTAGAAAACACACTTATGCCTGCTTCAGGGGAAAGGTGAGGTGGGGTGATGCATAAAACCAGAGTTTGAAATTAGCACAGATACCATTCCATAAACCAAATATGTAATAGACAAGACCTACACTTTGCTCAATGAACTGGACTCAACACCTCCTATGCACCGCAGAGGAGTATATCTGACTAGTAAGAATCTTAAAACCTATGTATTGATATGTCTCCGTAAGGGAATCAAGTGTGTGTAGAGTGGCATAAACACTGTAGTGAAAATCTGCTAAACTTCACTATAAAAATAAATTTTAAATATCAAAAAAACACAAAGAGAGCGAGAGAGAGAAATTCTTACAAAATTCGTTCAGGGGCTGTGATGCACCCTGAATTGACCTTATCTACACCTACAGCTGGATGAGACATAAGGCTGGACACTTGGGGCTGAGAGGATTGGTATGGTTGGGTGAGCAAATGCAGACCCTTTAAAGCAATACTGCGTGCTACCCATTCCATGGGTCCCAACTTTCCAGGTTTAAGGGAATCTTCCTACAGCTAACACATGCATGGGAAACCCAGAGGATGGTACACCATGTGATCGGGAATGGTTTCTACAATGCACCTCATTTTTCATCTCCTGCTGCTCGGGTTCGCCACTCCAGCCACTTTACTAACAATCTCCCCATTTGGAGAGTCAGAGCCTTTAACCTCCTGTTTTGCACAGTCTGCAATTAGTGCGGAGGATGAACGGGATGAGGGGGAACCAATGAGAGACTAGCTGTAGGTGTTTGGACGGGCACATGTCACTCTAGTTTCCCATCAGGAGGAAGAATTAACCTAAAGGCTCAGCGTGCCGCCCCAGAACCAGAATAGGGCCTGAAGCAATCCTGCGGTTTTGCGGCCAGCTCACAAAAGAGCGAGTTGAAAAATGGAGCTCAGGGTCACTGCAATTCACAAACCTGCAGAGTTGAAAAGGACAACTTTCGTCGAAATATATATTGAGGTAAGGTAAAGAAGGGAATCTGAAACCAAGGCAGATTTGCAGGAAACAGCTTTCAAGAGGTAGATTGGAGTCTCCTTTAAAGAACATGAAAAGCGGCAGAACTTCAACAGTGATGCAGCTGGCCAAAAAGGGCGTATGTGGTTTTTCCTGAATATATTCAGGAAAGAACGCATACGAACTTTTTGGCCAACCAAGCAAGCGGGCAATGCAAATCCGCACTACAGCAAAGTCTCAGTTCCCACCGGTCCAAAGGGCCATCCGAAAACAGTGTAAAAACCAGAGGCAGGACAAGCCATAGAGAACAGGCATCCTTGTTACTCTGATGGGTGGGATGTTAATTGCCAACAGCCACTCTAGAGGAGTGTATGGTGTTTCCTGAAACATCTAAAAAACAGAGAAACAGAGCATAGGGCACTTCCACTCATGTGCATATATCTTGGGAAAACTTAAAAGCAACAAGACACAGCCACCCCGAAGTTTAGGGCTGCTCTGTTTTCAAAAACCTCGACTTCGGTACACCTTAATATCCCAGAAAAGAGAAAAACGGATAAAGACGTTGTGGTACTTATGTACAATGGAATATCACTCAGCCATGAAATCAATGTCATAAGGCCAGCAGCAGCATAATGAGTGGATTTAGTTACGATGATTCTAAGTGAAAGAAGTCACACAGAAAAAGAAACTTATCATAAGATATCACTTATGGAGGGAATGTAAACATCTCTACATATGAACTGAATTACAAAACAGAACAGAGTCTCACATTTAGAAAGCACACTTATGCCTGTTTAAGTGGAAAGGTGAGGTGGGGTGCTGCATAACACAAGAGTTTGAAATCAGCACAGATACCGTTCCATAAAACAAATATTTAATAGACAAGACCTACTCCTTGCTCAGTGAACTGGACTCAACACGCCCTACTCACCACAGAAGAAGATATCTGACTAGTAAGAATCTTAAAACCTATATATTGATATCTGTCTGTAAGTGAATCATGGCTGTGTAAAGCTGCATAAACACAGCAGTGAAATCAGCTAAACCGCATTATAAGAATAAATTTCAAACACAAAACAGAAAGATAGTGAAAGAGAGAAAGTCTTATAAAATTCGTTCAGGGGCTGTGATGCACCCTGAATTGACCACATCTACACACACAGCTGGATGAGACATAAGGCTGGACACTCTTGGGGCTGAGAGGATTGGTGAGGTTGAGTGAGTAAATACAGACTCTTTAAAGAAATACTGCGTGCTACCCATTCCACGGGTCTCCACTCTCCAGGTTCAAGGGGAAATTCCTACAGCTACAACATGCATGGAAACCCAGAGGATGGTACACCGTGCAGTCGGGAATGGTTTCTACAACGCACCTCATTTTTCATCTCCTGGTGCTCGGGTTTGCCATTCCAACTGCTTTACTAATAATCTCCCCACTCGGAGAGTCAGCGCCTTTAACCTCCTGTTTCGCACAGTCTGCAATTAGTGCGCTGGATGAACGGGAAGAGGGGGAACCAATGGCAGACTAGCTGTAGGTGTTTCGACCGGCACATGTCAGTCTAATTTCCCATCAGGAAGAAGAATTAAACAAAGGTTCAGCCTTCCCTCCGGAACCAGCATAGGGCCTGAAGCAATCCTGCGGTTTTGCGGCCAGCTCCCAAAAAGGCGATTTGAAAAATGGAGCTCAGGGGCACTGCAATTCACAAACCTGCAGGGTTATAAATGATAACTATCATCCAAAAATATATTGAAGTAAGGCAACGAAGAGGATTTGAAAGCAAAGCAGAATTGCAGGAGACAGTTTTCAAGAGGTAGATTGGACTGTCCTTTAAATCACATGAAAAGCGGCAGAACGTCAACAATGATGCAGTTGGCCTAAAAGGGCGTATGCGTTTTTTCCTGAATATATTCAGGAAAAAAGGCATATGCCCCCTTTTTGGCCAACCAAACAAGCGGGCACTGCACATCAGCACAAAAACTAAGTCTCACTTTGCATGGTTCAAAAGGCCATCCTGAAAAAATGTAAAAACCAGAAATGCAGGACAGGTCATGGGGAAAAGGGAGCCTTGTTACACTGATGGGTGGGATGTAAATTGCCAAGGGCCACTCTGGCGTAGTGTATGGTGTTTCCTAAAACAACTAAAAAAACAGAGCTACAGAGCATAGGGCACTTCCACTCATGGGTGTATATCTTTAGAAAATCAAAAATCGACAGGACTTAGGCACCCCAAAGTTTAGGGCTGCTTTGTTTATAAGAACCTCGACTTCGGTACACCTTATATATCCCAGGAAAGAGAAAAATGGATAAAGAGGTTGTGGTACTTATGTACAATGGAATATCCCTCAGCCATGAAGTCATAAGGCTAGTAGCAGCATAATGAGTGGATTTAGGTACGATGATTCTAAGTGAAATAAGTCACAGAGAAAAAGAAACTTACCATGAGATATCACTTATAGAGGGAATGTAAACATGGCTACACATGAGCTGAATTACAAAACAGAACAGAGGCTCACATTTAGAAAACACACTTATGCCTGCTTAAGGGGAAAGGTGAGGTGGGGTGAGGCATAAAAGTAGAGTTTGAAATTAGCACAGATATCGTTCCATAAACCAAATATGTAATAGTGAACACCTACTCATTGCTCTATGAACTGGACTCAACACACCCTATTCACCACCGAGGAATATATATGACTATTAAAAATCTTAAAAAGTATTTATTGATATCTCTCTGTACGTGAATCAAGTGGGTGTAATGCGGCATAAACACAGTGGAAATCAGCTAAACCCCATCATAAAAATAAATATATTCAGGAAAAACGCATACGCTCTTTTTGGCCATGCAAACAAGCGCCAAATGCAAATCAGCACTACAAAGAAGTCTCACTTCACATTCGTCAAAAGGGCCATCCTGGAAAAGTGTAAAACCAGAAATGCAGCACAGGCCATGGAGAAAAGGGAGCCTTGTTACGCTGATGGGGGGGATGTAAATAGCCAAGGCCACTCTGGAGAAGTGTATGGTGTTTCCAAAACATCTAAAATGCAGAGCTACAGAGCCTAGGGCACTTCCACTCTTGGGCGTATATCTTGGGAAAACCAAACATCGACAGGACACAGGCACCGCTACGTTTAGTGTTACTCTGTTTAGAAATGACTTGGGTACAACTTACATGTCCTTGGAAGTAAAAAATGGATAAAGAAGATGTGGTACTTATGTACAATGGGATATTACTGAGCAATTAAATCAGCGAAATAAGGCCAGTTGCAGCAACTCGTGGAGTCTGAGGTACGATCATTCTAAGTGACATAAGTCAGACATAAAAAGAGACTTATCATAAGGTATCACTTATAGATGGTATCTAAAAATGGCTACACATGAACTCAATTACAAAACAGAAACAGAGTCACATATTTAGGAAACACACTTATGGTTGCTAAAGGAGAATGGTGGGGTGATGCATAAACGAGGAGGTTGGAATTAGCATAGATACAGTTCCATAAACAAAACAGGTAATCAACAGGACCTACTGTATAGCTCAAAGAGCTGGACTCAGCACACTGTTGTCACCGGAAAAGGACATATAAGACTGGTAAGAATCTGTAAAAGAATTTATTGATGTCTCTCTTTAAGTGAATCAAGTGGATAGATGTAGAGCAGGAAGAGAGACAGTATTGAAAATCAGCCATACCCCATTATAAAATTAAATAACAAGAACAAAAAAAAAGACAGTGAGAGAGAGAGAAATTCTTACAAAATTTGTTCAAGGGCTGTGATGCAACCTGGACTGAACACATCTAGACACACAGCTGGATGGGACGCAAGGCTCTACACTCGTGGTTCTGAGAGGCTTGGTGAGGATGGGACAGCAAATGCAGCACTTTTAGAGTAATACTGCCTGGCCCCCATTCCATGGGTTCCATATCTCCAGGTGCAGGGGACCCTTCCTACAGCTAAAACATGAATGGGACATCCAGAGGATGGTACACCATCTGTTCGGGAAGAATTTGGGAAAGTCACCTCATCTCCACTTCTTCTGGTATTCGGGTGCCCCAGCTCCTTTCCTTAGAGTCTCCCCACTTTGGGAAGGCAGCACACTCAAGAGCCGGTTTTGCACAGCTTGGAATTTTCCATGTGAAGAAGGGGAATGGGGGGATGGAATGAGACACAAGCCCTAGATGTTTGGACAGGCATATGCCACTCTAGTTTCCTAATCTGGAAGAAGAATTTCCCTATCCTTCAGGTGCCCCAGTAACCGGAATAGGTCTGTAGAAATCCTGCCCCTTTGTGGCTGCTTCCCTAAACAACAAGTTGAAAACTGGTGCTCAGGGGCACTGCAATTCACAAACATGCAGGGTTGTAATTGACACCTCTAATGGAGTCATTTCTTGAGCCAAGTATTCCTAAAGGCCTTGTAAGCAAGGCAGAATTGCAGGAAAGGGATTTCAAGAGGTAGTTTGCACTCGCCATTAAAGCACATGAAAAGCTGCTGAACATCGCCAATGATGCAGTTTGCCAAAAAGGCTGTATGCGTTATTCCTTAATATATTCAGGAAAAACCCTTACTCCATTTTTGGCCAACAAAACAGGCGGGCAATGTAAATTAATACTACAAAGAGGTATCACTTCCACCAGTCAGAATGGCCAAGCTCACAAAGTGTAAAACCTGAAATGCAGGACAGGGCGTCGAGAAAAGGGGACCCTGACAAGCTGATGGTGGGAATGTAAATTGCTAACAGCCACTGTGGAGAAGTGGGTGGTGATTCCTTAAAAGTCTCAAAAACAGAGCTTCAGAGCATATGGCGCTTCCACTCCTGGGCCTGTATCTTGGAAAAAACATAAATTGACAGGACCCAGGCACTCCGAAATTTATGCAGCCCTGTTTACAAGAGCCTGTACTTGGAAGCTACCTAAACGTCCTTGGAAGGAAGACTGGATGAAGAAACTATGGTAGATATGTACAATGGAATATTACTCAGCCATGAAATGAATGGAATAAGGCCATTTGCAGCCACTTGGAAGGACATAGATACATTCATACTAAGTGTCATAAATCAGACAATGATAAATATCATATGATATTACTTATCGGTGGAATCTAACAATTGATACAAAGGTACGATCTTACAACACAGAAACAGAGTCCCAGACTTAGAATACAAACTTATGGTTACCAAACTGGTAAGGTGTGTTGGAGGCATAAATCATGAGGTTGGAATTAGTATATACATATTTACAGAGAGAAAACTTGTAATCAACATGGACCTGCTGTAGAGCACTTGGAACTCTTCTCAACACCCTTTAGTAACCTCCATGGGAAAATAATTCCAGAAAGAATATATAGTCATCTCTGTATAAGTGAATCATGTTGGTGTATATCAAAAACGAACACAACATGGTAAATCAACTAAACTCCATTATAAATTTAAAATTGAATTATAGAAAAGAAAAATGATCACTAAATTCGTTTAGTCTCAGTTAACGTGCTAGTGTCACATCCCTGGACACAGACTCAATTTGGTCCCAAGGCTGGACTGTTGTGGGCCTGAGGACCTCGGGAGGATATGCCAGCTAATCCGACCCCTTAAACATGTAGTACCTGGTCCCCTCTGCATGGGATCACAATCTCCAGATCTAAGTGTTCCCTCATACTACTAAACTAACGCTCTGACACCCAAAGGATGGTGGACTCTCTGGGCTGGATGACATTTGGAAAATCACCTGGTCTCAACATATCCTGGTGTTTGGGTTCCGACCTCCCGACTCCTTCGTTAGGGTCATCCCACTCTACAAGACAGCACCCTCAACAGGTGATTTTGCAGGGGTTTATACTTGCTCGGGGGATGAAGGGTAAGGAGGAAGAATGAATGGGACAGAAGCCCTTACATGTTTGGTCAGGCACATTCCACTCTAATTTAAAACCCAGGAACAGGACTTTCCCTACATCTAAGGTTGTGTCAGTAACCAGAGAGGGACAGTAGAAATCCTGCCACCTTCTGTTTCCCATAACAACAATTCTAAAACTGGACCTTATAGGCGTTTCATATTCACAATGCCTGGGGAGCTGTAAATGACAACAGCCCTCAAGAAATGTCTTGGGGTAGGTAATCGAAATAGACTTCAAAACAAGGCAACCTTTCAATAACCCTTTTTCAAGGGGTAAATTTTACTCACACTGTTCAAAAAAAAAGCACATATGAAGATGCTCACCGTTGCTTTATGTTAGACAAATGCAAATCAGATGTACAAAGAAGTATCACCTGGAACCACTCAGAATAGCCATCCTCACAATGTCTAGAAACAAGAAATGCTTCAGAGGGTGTGGAAAAAAGAGAAACCTACTACTTATTATTATTATTTTTTTAATCTGCGTTGGGTCTTCGTTGCTGCATGCGGCTTTTCTATAGTTGCAGCAAGCGGGGTTTACTCATCGTTGTGGTACACAGCCTTCCGTGTGCAGTGGCTTCTCTTGTTGTGGAGCACAGGCTCTAGGCACACAGGCTTCAGTAGTTGTGGCACGTGAGCTCAGTAGTTGTGGCTCGTGGGCTCTAGAGCGCAGACTCAGTAGTTGTGGCACACAGGCTTAGTTCCTCTGCAGCATGTGGGATCTTCCTGGGCCAGGGCTCGAACCTGTGTCCCCTGCACTGGCAGGCGGATTCTTAACCACTGTGCCACCAATACTACGTTACTGGGGGCAATGCCAATTGGTAACAGCCACTATGGGGCACAGAATGGAGGTTACCAGAGTAAGGGGAGGTAGGAGGGATAAACTGGAAATTGGGATTGACATATACACACCACTATATATAAAAGAGATAACAAATAAGGGCCTACTGTATAGCACAGGGAACTCTACTCAATACTGTGTAATGACCTATATGGGAAAGGAATGCAAAAAGGACTGGATATATGTATAACTGCTTCACTCTGCTGTGCAGCATAAAGTAACACAACATCGTAAATCAACTATACTCCAAAAAAATTGAAATGAAATGAAATAAAATAAAATAAAATAGAGCTACCAGATGATCCAGCAAGTTCACTCCTGTGTGCATATCTGGAGGAAAGCATAAATCGAAAAGACACACCTTCCCCAATGTTCACTGCAACACTCTTTACAATAGCGAAGACATGGAAGCAACCAAAATGTCCATCAACATATGAATATAGGTAAAGAATATGTGATACATATATATAATGGAATATGACTCAGCCATAAAATAGAATAAAATAATGCCAATTGCAGTAACATGGATGGACCTAGAGATGATTGTACTAAGTGAAGTAAGTCAGACACAGTAAGACAAATATTGTATGATATCACTTCTAGGTGGAACTTAAAAATTGATACAAATGAACTAACTTACAAAACAGAGGCAGACTCACAGACTTGGAACACAAACTTATGGTTACCAAAGGGGAAAGGTCGGGGGGCAGGGATAAATCAGGAACTTGGGGGAAACATACGAATACTACTATATATAACGTAGATAAGCAACAAGGACCTACTGTATAGCACAGGGAACTCTACTCAATATTCTGGGAATACCTTTATTGGAAAAGAATCTGAAAAAGAATGAATATATGCATATGTGTAACTGAATCACTTGCTGTGCAGTTGAAATGAACACAACATTGTAAATCAACTATACTCCAAGAAAATTTAAATTACAAAATAAAGAAAATCGCCTATATTTCAAAAGATAAAAAGAATTCCCACATATTTTTATGGCTTGATAGCTTACTTTTTTAGTGCTCAATATTATCCCATTCCCAGAATATATTAATACTATATCATTTCATTCACCTATTGGAGGACACCTTAGTTTCATTCACATTTTGGCAATATTGAATTAGGTGCTATAAATATCCATATGCAGGTTTTCGTCTGGAAGTATGTTTTAAACTACTTTCAGTAAATATACATGAGAACACTTGCCGGATTATACAGTAAGGGAATGTTCAATATTATAGCAAGTGTCAATCAGACTACCAAAGTAGCTGTATTATTTTTCATTTCCACCAATAACACATGACATTTCCTATTGTTCCACATCCCTTACAGAATTTGTTCTTGTCATTGTTCACATTTTAGCCATTCTAATGGCTAAACTCGTATGCAATTGTATTGTTAATTTGCTTTTTGATGGCAGCATGTAATCTGAATTATTCTTCTGTATACTTATATGCATAGTGTCTATTTTCTTTGGTGAGGTGTCCGTAAAGTATATTGGTCCACATTTTATTTAGGCTGCTTTCATTTTTTTCTACCCAATCTGTATTTGTTTTATTTATTTTCGTGCCTTATTGCATTAGCAAGGACGTGGAGTAAAATATGGAAAAGGAGTCATGAAAGGGAACATCCTTGCTTTTACCTAAACTTAGTGGAAAAGCTTCATGTTTTTGATCATTAATCATGATGTAAGATAAAAGTTTCCTGTAGATCTTTGTTATCAACTTGAGAAAGCTCCAGTCTATTTCTTTAACTGAGAGTTTTTATGAAGAATGGGTGTTAGATTTTTTCAAAGGTCTTCTGAATCTATTGATATGCTAATGATTGACTTTAGAGTGTTTATATGATGGATATAATTATTTGATTTTAGAATGTTGAACCAGCCTTGCATACCTGGGATTATTCCCTCTCATTCATGATATAAAATTCTCTCAAAATATTGTTGGATTCGATTTGTTAATATTTTGTTGAGGATTTTTGCATTGATGTTCCTGAGAGATATTGGTCCGTTTTCTTTACTACTCATATGTTCCTCTAAGTTTGGATGTTGTGGATTTAGTATCAGACATTCATTTGGGGGAGATTCTCAGTCATTTTTAAAAAATATTTTCTGTTCTTTGTTATCTTTATTCTCCTCCTGCCATACCCATTATGTATAGGTCACAGCATTTTCATTGTTCCACAATTATTGATTACTCTGTTCTGTTGATTTCTTTCCTGCCCATTTTCTCTTTTCTTTTGAGATTTAAAGGTTTCTCTTGATATGCCTTCAAGCTCACAGATGTTTCTCCTCAGCCAGCTCTTTGACTGCTAAAACGAAATACGGGAGACTTGGTATTTTATAAACAACAGAATATTTTTGTTTTCTCGTAATTGCTGAGGCTGAAAAGTTCAAGAACAAGTTACCAGGGGCGTCGCTGGTGGCGCAGTGGTTAAGAATCTGCCTACCAATAAAGTGGACACGGGTTCGAGCCCTGGTCCTGGAATATCCCACATGCCATGGAACAACTAAGCCCGTGCACCACAAATACTGAGCCTGTACTCTAGAGACCACAGGCCACAACTACTGAGCCCATGTGCCACAACTACTGAAACCCGCACGCCTAGAGCCCATGTTCTGCAACAAGAGAAGCCACCCAATGAGAAGCCCGCACACAGCAACAAAGACCCAACACAGCCAAAAAATTAATTAATTAATTAATTTTAAAAAAAGAACAAGTTGCCAGCTGACTTAGTGTCTGGTGAGGGACCAATATCTGGTTCATAACGTGGGTCTTCTCGCTCAGCAATGAAATCATGTGATGGGCATGAGATCTTCTGTGTGCTACATTTATTAGGTCACTAATCCCATGTTTGAGGTGTCTGGCCTCATGACCTAATCACCTCCCAAAAGCCCCACCTGCTAATACCATCAACCTGGGAGCTGGGTTTCAAAATTTTAAAATTAGAGGTACAAAATGTTTACACCATAACAGGGACCACAGAGTTAACTGATTTTTCCTTTCATGTTAAAGGTTTGCACATTTATATTTATTATATACTCCCAAAACCCTTGTTGTTTTTTTTAAGATTCTTTTCCCGTATATGCCAGTACACACCATTGAGTAGAGTTACCTGTGCTATAAAGTAGGTCCTTATCAATACTTATCTATTTTATATATACTAGTGTGTATAGGTCAGTCCCAATCTCCCAATTTATCCCTTCCCCACTTATCCCCTGGTAACCATAAGTTTGTTTTCTATATCCATGACTCTATTTCTGTTGTGTAAATTAGTTCATTTGTACCTTTTTTTTCTTTTTTAGATTCCTCATAAAAGCAATATCAAATGATATCTGTCTTTCTGTGTCTGACTTGCTTCACTCAGTATAACAATCTCTAGGTCCATCCATGTTGCTACAAAACCCTTAATTGTTAAGGATAACTCTCAATTTTTTCCAGTATCATCAGCAATTCTTTCTGGCAGACATTTGATAACACTTTTTAAACAGGGATATTGAGACCAAGGCTCCTGACCTGCAAACAAACAAAACATCATTTATATAGTGAAAACTTTGCACGTCAAAGGATGAAAGCACTTGGTCTAAATCCCTTTGCACCCACTGCTGACAGAGGGCAGAGGAGTTTGACTCACTAATCTTCCTTACGTGTACTTCTTCCTGATGGGGTATTCCATCTAAAACTTATAAGAAGCGGGAATGCATCATGGAACACACCAATCTCTACTACAGATTCTGAGGCAGAAAAAAAACAAAAACAAAAACATGATGAATCCATCCAAAGGGTTCTGTCCACATTGTTACAATAGTTTCCCTGGCACTGTGAACCCTTTTCAAACCCTATCACTTGAACCTACTTTCATTTTTTTTCAGCAAAAATAATGCTAATCTGCAGTCACACACTCCAGTAATATTACACTATCCCTTGTGCAAGGATGTAGGGATTTGAGGAGCTATGGGAGGCTATCATGAGAGGTTGCCTAGAGTAATTAGGACATTTCATTTAATGTTGGCTCTACTCCCTAAGATGTCTGCTGTCCTCTTCTTTTTGTAGCTACTAGCATTGAGAAAGTGAGCAAGATAAGGCCCTTCTCTTTTACTGCCCATGAATGTAGCTGTGATTAACCCCACAGACCTTGGTGCTTCCAGAATCCCCTGAACCTACTGACCCTCCATGCATGGCATGACATAGATAAGGATGGTGATGTGTATACTTGTATAGAACATGCTATAAAATTTTTGACTCTTCCCTTCCTCATAATTCCAAAGAATAGATTTCTTTGGATTTCTGCTTAATGCTACTGGAGTTGGTACATAAGTTGAGGGAGGTATCAGGGCACACCAAAAGAGAAGGTATCTGCACAGAAAATACAAGCAGGTACATTTCTGTGTAGTTTCAGCAGCTCATTTCCTATATCAACCATGGTGACAGGTTGAGCCTTCCTCTTTCTACTAGTAGTACAGCAAACATAAAGGATATTTAGGCTGCTTGTTTTATCCCCACCTCTCTCAATTGATCTGCATTCACATATAGGACAATGAAGGGTCCTTTCTACCATCTTAACCAATACTTGAGAACCAGAAAATGTCCAGATTTTTCCAGGGATTATTTTCATATTCCCCAATCAGGCATATGAAGGGATCTTACCTATTGTGTTTGATGAAGTCATATCTCTGATGGCATCCCATCATCAACAAAACTGGACAGAAATTTGAAGGGTCTTAGATTTACCGTATTTGAAATTCCAATATTTTAGCCTGACACGTTTTTGGATTTTAGAAAAAAATATTTTAAATGAGACAAAAAATCATTTTTATGACACAAAAAGACAGCAATAGTTTTATATTTTTATCTGTTCCACTTGCACACAAAAGTCTCATGGGGTTATGTAAGGCAGTCCTTTTGGGTGCTGTGCTTGGTGCAAATATGGATTAAAGCTTAGGAATCTTGGGCTTCCCTGGTGGCGCAGTGGTTGATGCAGGGGACACGGGTTCATGCCCCGGTCTGGGAAGATCCCACATGCCGCGGAGCGGCTGGGCCCGTGAGCCATGGCCGCTGAGCCTGCGCGTCCGGAGCCTGTGCTCCGCAACGGGAGAGGCCACAGCAGTGAGAGGCCCGCGTACCACAAAAAAAAAAAAAAAAAAAAAAAAAGCTTAGGAATCTTAAGCTACAGTCACCTGAAACTTTTAAAGTAGGATGCAAGCAATCCTGTCCAACATTTGAACAGAGCAAGACACTGTCTTTATTTTATTTGTCAGGTAATTAATCTGTCTTTTGCCCCAAGGAGAGAAACAACTGACATCTTCCATCAATGTGTTGTACAAAAATCTTTGAACACAGAGTGCAAGCAGAGGCTGATACAAGATGTGAAAAATAAAATGAGAGACCCTTGTGGCATTTCCTCCTAACTTATTGCAATCTCCCATTTAAAATGTGGGAATAATCAATCTTCTGAGGAAAAAGGCCCAAGGAAGGTTTCTGCTTCTGTGGAATAATGGGATTGCTAAAGATTTCAGGAGGCAAGACGAATTAGTGAGAATGACCATGAGAAATCAGAGAAAAGTCAGACCCATGGATGAAGTGATGTTTACCTCTATGAATCAATGAGAAGTAGGAGCAAATGAAAAGAAAGCTGAATACAACATTTTCTGAATAAATGTAACCTTTCAGCTGTCACAGAAAAATTAATACTCACTATGATACAACATATTTAGTTTAGAAAGTTAACTTAAATTTAAAGATTAATAATTAGATTTATTGAAGAAATGAAAACATATTTGTGATTTAGAATAAATAATGTGTTCTGCTACAGATAAGAAGACTACATAAATAGAAATAAGACTAAATAAATAAATAAATAGGAAAACAACAAATTAGATGTTATTAAAAACTGACACTCATCTAAAGAAAGAGAAGGAGAGACAGAAAGAGAGAAGAACTCATAGCAAGCATATATTAAAAACTCCTCAATAAGAAGTCTTCAGATGTTAGAAAAAAAGAAGTCTTCAATAAGAAGATAATGTAATAGCAAATATGGGGAAAATATACCAAAAGGTATTTCCAAAAAGAGAGTACAGAATGTTAAGTAAACATATCAAAAGATGCTTGGCTTCTTAGTAGTCAATTAAATGCAAAAAAAGTGATACATTTAATTATCACTTACCAACCAGAGAGTTCAAATGAAAATGACAGGTATTATCAGGTTTGACGAGAATGTATATAATCCTTGAATCTCATTCACTGCTGCTGAGGATGAAAAATCATACAAATGAGTGAAGTAAGTCAGAAAGAGAAAGACAAATACTGTATGCTAACACATATATATGGAATTTAACAAAAAAAAACTGTCATGAAGAACCTAGGGGTAAGACAGGAATAAAGACACAGACCTACTAGAGAATGGACTTGACGATATGGGGAGGGGAAAGGGTAAGCTGTGACACAGCGAGAGAGTGGCATGGACATATATACACTACCAAACGTAAAATAGATAGCTACTGGGAAGCAGCCACATAGCACAGGGAGATCAGCTCGGTGCTTTGTGACCACCTAGAGGGGTGGGATGGGGAGGGTGGGAGGGAGGGAGATGCAAGAGGGAAGAGATATGGGAACACATGTATATGTATAACTGATTCGCTTTGTTATAAAGCAGAAACTAACACACCACTGTGAAGCAATTATACTCCAATAAAGATGTAAAAAAAAAGAAAAAGAAAAATCATACACATGTTTTGAAAATATTTAGAAATATCTAAAAAGATAAACACATGAAAGCTATGACTCGAAAATTTTACTACTACATGTATACTGAACAATAATTTATACACACACCACCAAAGCTCAAGTTCTAGAATTTTTATACCCATGGTACTCTCAATAGGCACAAACTGAAAGTCACTCATATTGTAATACAAATTGGAATAAATTAATTGTTAAATATTTACACTATGGAATCCTATGCAACAGTGGCAATGCATGATCACAACAGGAAACCATATAGACATATTCACAAGCAACATAAAATAAAAAAGCCCAATCCAAAAGTGATTTTACTGTGCCATAACATTTATATAAACTACAAAATACAGGTAACATGATCTTTTTGTTAGATACAAGAACAATATTAAACCTTAAGGGGAGTCACTAGAGTGGGATCAGGGGGCCTCTGAGTATCTGGCAATTTTCTGTGTCTTTATCTAGAAGCTATGTATAGAGTGTATTCAGATTCTGAATTTTCTGAAATTTGTCATTTCCTTACAAACCATGCATGTTTTTAGTTGTTTTTTATACATAACAAAAAGTAAAAACGATATACTAGGGAAGGTAATTATATTAGCACTTTAATATCCATGCTTTTCAAGGTGGAACTGAAAGGTATTAAATACTTGACATTGTGATTACTTCTTAAAAGGTGAAAATTTGAGATTAATAAATAAGACATAACTCTTCATATATAATCCTCAAACAGGAGGGGTAGAAAGGAGTATTATTTTTTTTTAATTAATACAGAATTGTTAAGATAGAAAATAATGCAAACAGACTAGGTTTAAAAAAGAGCACACTGGACTTCCCTGGTGGCACAGTGGGTAAGAATCTGCCTGCCAATGCAGGGGACAGGGGTTCAATCCCTGGTCTGGGAAGATCCCACATGCCGCAGAGCAACTAAGCCCGTGTGCCACAACTACTGAGCCTGCGCTCTAGAGCCAGCAAGCAACAAGTATTGAGCCTGCATGACACAACTACTGAAGCCCATGCACCTAGAGCCCATACTCCACAACAAGAGAAACGACCACAAGGAGAAGCCCGTGCACCACAATGATGAGTAACCCCTGCTTGAAACAACTAGAGAAACCTTGTGCAGCAACAAAGACCCAATGCAATGAAAAATAAATAAAATTAAATCTTTTGACTTCTGAGATGACTCACTCACGTGGCTGTAGGTAAGAGGCCTCAGTTCCTTGCCACATGGATCTCTCCTTAGGGCTGCTTGAGTGTCCTCATGACATGGTAGCTGGCTTACCCCAGGATGAGTGATCTAGCAGAAACCAAAGCAGAAGCTGCAATGTCTTTCATAACTTTGGAAGCTGCACTTTGTCATTTCTGCAATTTCTTATTAGTTAAACAGTCAGCCCTTTTCAAGTGTGAGGAGCCACACAGGTACATGAAGACTGGGAGATAATTAGGGGATAATTAGGGCCATCTTGGAGACTGGCTTCCAAAGTGGCTGACTAGCCAAACACTGAATTTTGTTTTCTTCACTTCTGTAGACAAAATGGTCAGTGAATCTCATTGGTGGTCTTTCAGATGTACCAAAGCTACCTCTTGCTCTCACCCCCAGCCGTGTGGCTGACAGGGTCTTGGTACTCCAGCCGGGTGTCAGGCCTGTGCCTCTGAGTTGGGAGAGCCGAGTTCAGGTCATTGGTCTACCAGAGACCTCTGGCACCTTGTAATATCAAATAGTGAAAGCCTCCCAGAGACATCCGTCTCAACGCTAAGACCCAGCTCCACTCAGAGACGAGCAGGATCCAGTGCTGGATATCCCATGCCAAACAACTAGCAAGACAGGAATGCATGCCCAGCCATTAGCAGAGAGGCTGCCTAAAATCATAATAATGCCACAGACACTCCAAAACACACCACCGGATGCAGACCTGTCAACCAGAAAGACAAGGTCCAGACACACCCACCAGAACACAGGCACCAGTCCCCTCCACCAGAAAGCCTACACAACCCACTAAACCAACCTCAGCCACTGGGGGCAGACACCAAAAACAACGGGAACTACGAATCTGCGGCCTGCGAAAAGGAGACCCCAAACACAGTCCCCAAAGCCAAATGTGACAGAGGAACACACAGCAGGTGAAGGAGCAAGGTAAGATCCCACCAGAACAAACAAACGTAGAGGAAATAGGCAGTCTACCGGAAAAAGAATTCAGAGTAATTATAGTAAAGATGATCCCAAATCTTGGAACTGGAATGGAGAATATACAAGAAACGTTTAACAAGGACCTAGAAGAACTAAAGAGCAAACAAACAATGATGAACAACACAATAAATGGAATTTAAAATGCTCTAGAAGGAAACAATAGCAGAATAACTGAGGCAGAAGAATGGATAAATGACCTGGAAGACAAAATAGTGGAAATAACTACTGCAGAGCAGAATAAAGAAAAAAGAATGAAAAGAATTGAGGACAATCTGAGACACCTCTGGGACAACATTAAACATACCAATATTCGAATATAGGGGTCCCAGAAGTAGAAGAGAAAAAGAAAGAGACTGAGAAAATATTTGAAGAGATAATAGTTGAAAACTTCCCTAATATGGGAAAGGATATCATTAATCAAGTTCAGGAAGTGCAGAGTCCCATACAAGATACACCCAAGGAGAAACATGCCAAAACATGTATTACTTAAACTATCAAAAATTAAATACAAAGAAAAAATATTAAAATCACCAAGGGAAAAACAACAAATAACATACAAGGGAATCCCCAAAAGATTAACGGCTGATCTTTCAGCAGAAACTCTGCAAGCCAGAAGGGACTGGCAGAACATATTTAAAGTGATGAAAGGGGAAAAGCTACAACCAAGATTACTCGACCCAGCAAGGATCTCATTCAGATTTGACAGAGAAATTAAAACCTTTACAGACAAGCAAAAGCTAAGAGAATTCAGCACCACCAAACCAGCTTTACAACAAACGCTAAAGGAACTTCTCTAGGCAGGAAACACAAGAGAAGGAAAAGATGTACAATAACAAACCCAAAACAATTAAGAAAATGGTAATAAGAACATACATATCAATAATTACCTTAAATGTAAATGGATTAAATGCTCCAACCAAAAGACATAGACTGGCTGAATGGATCCAAAAACATGACCAGCATATACGTGGTCTACAAGAGACCCACTTCAGACCTAGAGACACATACAGACTGAAAGATAGGGGATGGAAAAAGATATTCCATGCAAATGGAAATCAAAAAAAAGCTAGAGTAGCAATTCTCATATCAGACAAAAAAGACTTTAAAATAAAGACTATTACCGGAGACAAAGAAGGACACTACATTATGATCAAGGGATCAATCCAAGAAGAAGATATAACAATTGTAAATATTTATGCACCCAACACAGGAGCTCCTCAATACATAAGGCAAATGCTAACAGCCATAAAAGGGGAAATCGACAGTAACACAATCATAGTAGGGGACTTTAGCACCCCTCTTTCACCAATGAACAGATCATCCAAAATGAAAATAAATAAAGAAACACAAGCTTTAAATAATACATTAAACAAGATGGACTTAATTGATATTTATAGGACATTCCATCCAAAAACAACAGAATACACTTTATCTCAAGTGCTCGTGGAATATTCTCCAGGATAGATCATATCCTGGGTCACAAAAAAAGCCTTGGTAAATTTACAAAAATTGAAATCGTATCAAGTATCTTTTCTGACCACAATGCCATCAGAATAGATATCAATTACAGGAAAAGATCTGTAAAAAATACAAACACATGGACGCTAAACAATACACTACTTAATAACCAAGACGTCACTGAAGAAATCAAAGAGGAAATTTAAAAAATACCTAGAAACAAATGACAATGAAGACCCAAAACCTATGGGATGCAGAAAAAGCAGTTCTAAGAGGGAGGTTTATAGCACTACAATCCTACCTCAAGAAACAAGAAACATCTCAAATAAACAAGCTAACCTTACACCGAAAGCAATTAGAGAAAGAAAGAAAAAAAAAAAACAAAGTCAGCAGAGGAAAGAAATCATAAAGATCAGATCAGAAATAAATGAAAAAGAAGTGAATGAAACAACAGCAAAGATCAAAAAAACTAAAAGTTTGTTCTCTAAGAAGATAAACAAAATTGACAAACCATTAGCCAGACTCATCAAGAAAAAAAGGAAGGCTCAAATCAATAGAATTACAAATAAAAAAGGAGAAGTAACAACTGACACTGCAGAAATACAAAGGATCATGAGAGATTACTGCAAGCAACAATATGCCAATAAAATGGACAACCTGGAAGAAATGGACAAATTCTTAGAAAAGCACAAGCTTCCAAGACTGAACCAGGAAGAAATAGAAACTATAAACAAACCAATCCAAAGCACTGAAATTGAGACTGTGATTAAAAATCTTCCAACAAACAAAAGCCCAGGACCAGATGGCTTAACAGGCAAATTCTATCAAACATTTAGAGAAGAGTTAACACCTATCCTTCTCAAACTCTTCCAAAATATAGCAGAGGGAGGAACTCTCCCAAACTTATTCTATGAGACCACCATCTCCCTGATACCGAAACCAGACAAAGATGTCACAAAGAAAGAAAACTACAGGCCAATATCACTGATGAACACAGATGCAAAAATCCACAGCAAAAGACTAGCAAACAGAATCCAACAGCACATTAAAAGGATCATACACCAAGATAAAATGGGATTTATCACAGGGATGCAAGGATTCTTCAATATATGCAAATCAGTGTGATACACCATATTAAAAAACTGAAGGATAAAAACGATATGGTCATCTCAAGAGATGCATAAAATGCTTTAGACAATATTAAACACCCATTTATGATTAAAAAAAACCTCCAGAGAGTAGGCATAGAGGGAACTTTCCTCAACATAATAAAGGCCATATATGACAAACCCACAGCCAACATCGTTCTCAATGGTGAAAAAGTGAAACCATTTCCACCAAGATCAGGAACAAGACAAGGTTGCCCACTCTCACCACTATGATTCAACACACTTTTGGAATTTTTAGCTACAGCAACCAGAGAAGAAAAAGAAATAAAGGGAATCCAAATCGGAAAAGAAGAAGTTAAGCTCTCACTGTTTGCAGATGACATGATACTATACATAGAGAATCTTAAAGATGCTACCAGTAACCTATTAGAGTTAATCAATGAATCTGGTAAGGTTGCAGCACACAAAATAAATGTACAGTTATCACTTTCATCCCTATACACTAAAGATGAAAAATCTGAAAGAGAAATTAAGGAAACACTCCCATTTACCACTGCAACAAAAAGAATAAAATACCTAGGAATAACCCTGCCTAAGGAGACAAAAGTAGTTTACTCAACAAACTATAAGACACTGATTAAAGAAATCAAAGATGACACAAACAGAGAGATATACCATGTGCTTGGATTGGAAGAATCAACATTGTGGAAATGACTATACTACCCAAAGCAATCTACAGATTCAATGCAATCCCTATCAAACTACCAATGGCATTTTTCAGAGAACTGCACCAAAAAATTTCACAATTTGTATGGAAACAGAAAAGACCCCGAACAGCCAAAGCAATCTTGAGAAGAAAAACAGAGCTGGAGGAAGCAGGCTCCCTGACTTCAGACAATACTACAAAGCTACAGTACTCAAGATAGTATGGTACTGGCACAAAAACAGAAATATAGAGCAATGGAACATGAGGGAAAGCCCAGAGATAAACCCATACACATATGGTCACATTATTTATGATAAAGGAGGCAAGAATATACAATGGAGAAATCACAGCCTCTTCAATAAATGGTGCTGGTAAAACTGGGCAGCTACAGGTAAAAGAATGAAATTAGAAAATTCCCTAACACCATACACAAAAATAAACTCAAAATTGATTAAAGACCTAAATGTAAGGCCAGACACTATAAAACTCTTAGAGGAAAACATAGGCAGAACACTCTATGACATCAATCACAGCAAGATCCTTTTTTTTTTTTTTCTTTTTGCAGTACGCAGGCCTCTCACTGTTGTGGCCTCTCCCATTGCAGTGCACAGGCTCTGGACGCACAGGCTCTGGACGCGCAGGCTCAGCAGCCATGGCTCACAGGCCTAGCTGCTCCGTGGCATGTGGGATCTTCCCAGACCGGGGCACGAACCTGTGTCCCCTGCATCGGCAGGCGGACTCTCAACCACTGCGCCACCAGGGAAGCCTGCAAGATCCTTTTTGACCCACCTCCTAGAGAAATGGAAATAAAAACAAAAATAAACAAATAAGACCTAATGAGACTTAAAAGCTTTTGCACAGCAAAGGAAAACGTAAACAAGACGAAAAGGCAACCCTCAGAATGGGAGAAAATATTTGCCAACGAAGCAACTGACAAAGGATTAATCTCCAAATTTTACAAGCAGCCCATGCAGATCAATATCAAAAAAACAAACAACCCAATCCATAAATGGGCAGAAGACCTAAACAGACATTTCTCCAAAGAAGATATACAGTTTGCCAACAAACACATGAAAGAATGCTCAACATCACTGATCATTAGAGAAACGCAAATCAAAATTACAATGAGGTATCACCACACACAGGTAAGAATGGCCATCATCAAAAAAATCTACAAACAATAAATGCTGCAGAGGTGTGGAGAAAAGGGAACCCTCTTGCACCGTTGGTGGGAGTGTAAATTGATACAGCCACTATTGAGAACAGTATGGAGGTTCCTTAAAAACCTAAAAATAGAACTACCACTACCATATGACACAGCAATCCCACTACTGGGCATATACCTGCAGAAAACCATAATTCAAAAAGAGTCATGTTCCACAATGTTCACTGCAGCTCTATTTGCAATAGCCAGGACATAGAAGCAATCTAAGTGTCCATCAACTGATGACTGGATAAAGAAGATGCTGCACATCTTCAATATAAAATGGAATATTACTCAGCCATAAAAAGAAATAAAATTGAGTTATTTGTAGTGAGGTGGATGGACCTAGAATCTGTCATACAGAGTGAGGTAAGTCAGAAAGAGAAAAACAAATACTGTATGCTAACACATATATATGGAATCTAAACAAAAAGAAAAAAAATGGTTTGGAAGAACCTAGGGGCAGGACAGGAATAAAGACATAGACATAGAGAATGGACTTGAGGACATGGGGAGGGAGAAGGGTAAGCTGGGATGAAGTGAGAGAGTGGCATGGACTTATATACACTACCAAATGTGAAATAGATAGCTAGTAAGAAACTGCTGCATAGCACAGGGATATCAGTTCAGTGCTTTGTGACCACTTAGAGCGGTGGGATAGGGAGGGTGGGAGGGAGATGCAAGAGGGAGAAGATATGGGGATATATGTGTATGTATAGCTTGTTCACTTTGTTATAAAGCAGAAACTAACACACCATAGTAAAGCAATTATAGTCCAATAAGATGATATAAATAAATAAATAAATAAATAATTTATGCCCCCCCAATTAACTCTTTTTAAAAAATAAATAAATAAAAAACAGCACTCGATAACATGGTAACTCTAAACCTAAGTATTTTCAGTACTATAGTAAATGTAACTGGATTAATATCTCCTATTAAAGTGTAATTTTTTATATTACGTGCAACTAAATTTTTTTCACAATATACAGGTAAAATAAAAGAATTACGTTAGAAAGGAGAAAACATTCCATGTATTTTAAAACAATAAGCATATAATATCATGCTTATAATAAGCATATAAAAAGCATATATAATATCATATAATATATAAGCATATAATACCATGCTTGTAATAAGCATATAATAAGCATCTTAGATAAAATAGTCTTTAAGTTCAGAACAATTTGTCATTATTGTAATTAGTATTATTATCCCAATTTGTGAAAAATATCTCAATACATTTTCTATTTGAAAAAATATTTTAATATTTTTTTCTTCACTCTTTTGTGGTCTAATACATGGTAAGTATTTAGGTGCTAACATAACCTAAAAATATATGTGTTTTTTTTTACAGCCAAACAAAACTGAATCAAGAAGAAATAGATAACTTGAACATACTGATCACTAAAAGCAAAATAGAATCTGTAATTAAAAAGAACTCCCTACCAACAAAAGTCCAGTATCAGATGGTTTCACAGGCAAATTCTTCCAAATATACAAAGCAAAACTTACACTGATTCTTCTCAAACTCTTCGAAAAGATGGAAGAGTAAAGAATACTTCCAAAGACATTCTATGAAGCCACCATCACCCTGATATCAAAAACAGATGGGGGGGACTTCCCTGGTGGCACAGTGGTTAAGAATCCGTCTGACAATGCAGGGGACATAGGTTCGAGCCCAGGTCTGGGAAGATCCCACATGCCGCGGAGCAACTAAGCCTGTGTGCCACAACTACTGAGCCTGCGCTCTACAGCCCAGGAGCCACAACTACTGAGCCTGATAGCCACAACTGCTGAAGCCCGTGCACCTAGAGCCCATGCTCTGCAACAAAAGCAAAGCAATGGACACCCAATCCATCCAAAAATAAAGAAAGAAATCTACTGAAACAAACAAACAAACAAACAAAATACAGATGGGGACTTTTCTAGTTGTCCAGTAGTTAAGATTTCGCCTTCCACTGCAGGGGGGGGCAGGTTCAATCCCTCATGGTGGAGCTAAGATCCCACATGCCTCACAAACAAGAAACCAAAACATAAAACAGAAGGAATATTGGAACAAATTCATTAAAGACTTAAAAAACAAACACAGAGAGAAAGACACTACCAAAATAAGAAAATTGCAGACCAATATCTTTGATAAATATAGATGCAAAAATTCTCAACTGAATATTAGAAAACCGAATCTGACAACACATAAGAGGATCATACACCATGACCAAATTTGATTCACCCCAGTGTCACAAAGTTGTTTCAACATATGCAAATCAACCAACATGATACACCCCATCAACAAAGGAAAAACACAAAACAAATGATCATCTCAATAGATGCCGGAAAAGCACATCCATTGATGATAAAAACACTTACCAGGGCTCCCCTGGTGGCGCAGTGATTGAGAGTCCGCCTGCCAATGCAGGGGACACAGGTTCGTGCCCCGGTCCGGGAAGATCCTACGTGCCGCAGAGTGGCTGGGCCCGTGAGCCATGGCCACTGAGCCTGTGCGTCCAGAGCCTGTGCTCCGCAACGGGAGAGGTCACTACAGTTAGAGGCCCACGTACTGCAAAAAGAAAAAAAAAAAACTTACCAAAGTGGGTATAGAGGAAACATATCTCAACATAATAAAAGCTATTTATGACAAACCCACAACCAATATAATACTCAATGTTCATAGGCTGAAAGCCTTCCCCCTAAAATCTGGAAGAAGACAAGGATGCCCACTCTCACCTCTTCTCTTCAACATAGTACTGGAAGTCCTAGCCACAACAATCAGACAAGAAAAAGAAATAAAATCTAACCACATTGGAAGGGAAGAGGTAAAGTTGTCATTGTATGTAGATGACATGATAATATATATAAAGGAAACCCTAAAAGTTCCAACCAAAAACTACTAGAACTGATAAACAAATTCAGCAAAGTAGCAGGACACAAGATTAACATACATAAATTGGTTGCATTTCTTGGTTTTTCTTTTTTTTTTTAATTTATTTTGGCTGCATCGGGTCTTCATTGCTGTGCACGGGCTTTCTCTAGTTGTGGCCAGTGGGGGCTAGTCTTCGTTGCGGTGCGCAGGCTTCTCATTGCAGTGGCTTCTCTTGTTGCGGAGCATGGGCTCTAGGCATGCGGGCTTAAGTAGTTGTGGCACATGGGCTCAGTACTTGTGGCTCACGGGTTCTAGTGTGCAGGCTAAGTACTTGTGGCACACAGGTCTAGTTGCTCCACGGCATGTGAGATCTTCCTGCACCAGAGCACAAACCTATGCCCCCTGTATTGGCAGGCGGATTCTCAACCATGGAGCCACCAGGGAAGTCCCTGGATGCATTTCTTTACACTAACAATGAAATATCAGAAAGGAAATGTAAACAAGCAATCCTTTTTAAAATGGCATCAAGAAAATAAAATACTTAGGAAAAAACCTCACCAAGGAGGTGAAAGACTTATATGTTGAGAACTACAAAACATTAGTAAAGGAAACTGAAGATGATCCAGAGAAATGGAAAGACATCCCATGCTCTTGGATGGGAAGAATTAAAACTGTTAAAGTGGCTATACTACCCAAAGCAATCTACAGATTTAATGTGATTCCTGTCAAATTGCCCATGACACTTTCCCCAGAACTAGAACAAATAATCCTAAAATATATCTGGAACCATAAAAAGTCAGAACTGTCAACACAATCCTGAGGAAAAAGAACAAAGCAGGAGGCATAACCCTCCTAAACTTCAGACAATACTACAAAGTTACAGTAATCAAAACCGCATGGTACTGGCACAGAAAGAGATACATGGATCAATGGAATGGAATAGAGAGCCCAGAAATAAACCCACACACCTATGGTCAATTAACCTTCGACAAAGGAGGCAAGAATATACAATGGGGAAAAGACAGTCTCTTCAGCAAGTGGTGTTTTGAAAGTTGGACAGCCGTATTCAAATCAGTGAAGTCAGAACATACCCTCACACCATACACAGAAATAAACTCAAAACGGTTTACATGCTTAAATATAACATAGGACACCTTAAAACTCCTAGAAGAGAACATAAGCAAAACATTCTCTGACATAAATCATACCACAGTTTTCCTAGGTAGTTCTCCCTAGGCAGTACAAATACAGTAAGTCACCTACATAAGCACCTTCAAGTTGCAAACTTTCAAAGATGCAAACGTCCATTTGCATGTCCAATTCGCATGTAAGTTAGTTCACGTGTCTGGCATACATTGTCACGTGCGTTCATCCTCTATAAGTGGTTGCGCTTTTGTGTTCTTTACAGTACTGTATAGAGTACAGTAGTACAGTACCTTTATTTCAAGCCCAAGGTGTCTGGAAGCAAGCGTAAAAGCAGTGGTGATGTAGCTGGTACTGTTAAGAAGGGCCACGCGATAACGATGGAAACAAAAGTGAAAGTAATTAAGAGAGTGGAGCGAGGCAAAAAGATGTTAGACATCGCTCATTCTTATAACATGAATCATTCTATCGTTGTCACGAATCTACAGAACAAGGACAAGATCATGGAACATGTGAAGTCTGCTGTACTGATGATGCTGACAAAACACTGAAGAAGCATGGAAAAGTGATGGAGGAGATGGAGAAACTTCTCAGTGTGCAGATGCAGGATCAACATTAGTGCTGAGTCCTGCTCAGCTTGATGCTGATTCAAGAGAAAGCTAAAAGCCTTCATGAAGACTTGAAGAAGAAACACGGGAAAGAATCAGAGGGCACATCTTTTAATGCCAGCCATGGCTGGTTTCATCGGTTCAAGGCTAGAGCCAACCTTCATAATGTAAAAGTAAGTGGAGAGGCAGCAAGGGCAGATAGGGTAGCTGTCCGGGAACTCCCGGAAACACTTTGAGAAATTATTGATGATGGTGTGTATTTACCCAACCAGGTTTTTAATGTGGATGAGACCCAACTGTACCGGAAGAGGATGCCAGACCGAAGTTACATCAGTAAGGAGGAAAAGTTGATGCCGGGCTGTAAAGCAGCAAAGGACAGTCTAACTGTTGTTTGGTGGCAATGCTTCCGGTGAATTGAAGCTGAAGCCTCTCTTAGTTTATCATTCAGAGAACCCGAGAACCCTTAAACACATAGCCAAGGGCTCTCTTCCTGTTGCGTGGAAGCATAACCCCATATCCTGGATTACACAGGCCACGTTCCAGGACTGGTTTTGCCACCACTTTATCCCAGATGTAGAGAAATATTGCGTGGAGGAGGACGTTCCAGCAAAACATTCTTTTGCTGCTCGACAATGCTCTGGGCCACACCCCATCCATGGATGACTTTCATCCCAACGTCAAAGTAGTGCATCTGTCACTGAATACTACGTTGCTCATCCAACCTATGGACCAGGGAGTTAGAGCGACTTTCGAGAAATATTATTTATGTCACACTTTTTGTAAGGCAGTAAAGGTAAGTGACAAATCAGTAACAACCTAGGGACAACTTTGGAAGGACTATAACATCTACAAGACCATAAAAACATTGAGTTTGCATGGTGTGAAGGTATAGTGGTCACCATGAATGGGGTTTGGAAGAACCTTTGCCCACAGTTCATGATTTTTTTGGATTTGAGAAGGTAGATCAGAAGTCTGAAGAGATTTTCAGCAATGTAGTGACCCTCAGCGAGAAGCTGGAGCTAGATCTGCAAGAGGACGATTTCATTGAATTCCTTGCTGTGCAACATGAGGAGCTTACTGATGGAATTGGAGGCCCAGAGAAAGGATGAAGAGGGACAGGAGGAAGAAGTAACTGAAGAACTTAAGAGATTCACGACACAGAAAATGGCAAGGGAATCTTCTTTATTTGAGGAAGCACTGTTAGTTTTTGAGGCACAGGACCCGAACCTAGAATGGTACCCAAAGGTGGCAGCAGCCATTCAGAATGCAATCCAGTGCTACCTTGTCATCTATGATGAGAAAAAAAGAGCTACGACCCAGACATCAATGGATCACTTTTTCAAGAGGGTACATAGAATTGAATCCAGCGAGGAACCAGAACTTGCGCCATCAACGTCAGGTATGAGTGAAATGGCAGCTTGCCCTCTGTCTCCTACTGCTGATAATCCTTCACCTCTACCTTCTCCCACCTCCTCTCCCTCCTCTAATCAGCAACTCTTCTCGCCTGTTCCCTCGATGCCAGCCTGAGTATCCCAGCTGTTGTACTGTATTACTGTACTTTTCAAGTTACTGTACTGTAAGACTAAAACTGTTTTCTTTATTTTTGTGTTTGTTTTTTAAGTATCGTTTGTGTGAAGAGTATTATAAACCTATTACGGTACAATACCATATAGCCGACTGTGTAAGATGGGTACCTAGGCTAAGTTTGTTGCACTTACAAACAAATTGGACTTACAAATGCACTCTTGGAACAGAACTTGTTCATATATAGGTGACTTACTGTAAAAGCAAAAAAGAAACAGGAACTAATCAAACTTATAAGCTGTTGCACAGCAAAGGAAACCATAATCAAAATGAAAATACAACCTATGGACTGGGAGAAAATATTAGCAAATGATGAGACTGACAAGGGCTTAATTTCCAAACTTCACAAACAGCTCATACAACTCAATAACAAAATAACAAATAACTCAATGGAAAAATGGGTAGAAAACCTAAAGAAACATTTCTCCAAAGAAGACATACAGATAGCCAATAGACACATGAAAAGATGCTCATCATCACTAATTATTAGAGAAATGCAAATCCAAATTACAATGAGGTACCACTTCACACTGATCAGAATGGCCATCATTAAAAAAATCTACAATTAACAAATGCTGGATGGGGTATGGAGAAAAGGGAACCCTTCTACACTGTTGGTGGCCATGTAAGTTGATGCAGCCACTATGGAAAACACTATGGAGGTTCCTCAAAAAAACTATAAAGAGAGTTGCCATATGATCTAGCAATCCCACTTGTGGACATATATCTAGACAAAACTATAATTCAAAAAGATATATAAAACCCTATGTTCATTGCAGCAGTATTTATAATAGCCAAGACATGGAAACAAGCTAAATGTTCATTGAAAAATGAATGTATAAAGAAGGTGTGGTATATGTATACAATAGATATTACTCAGACATAAATAAAGAATGAAATAATGCCATTTGCAGCAACATGGATGGACCTAGAGATAATGATACTAAGTGAAGTAAGTCAGAAAGAGAAAGACAAATACCATATGATATCACTTATATGTGGAATCGAAAACAGGCCACAAATAAACATGTCAGTGAAACAGAAACAAACACACAGATATAGAAAACAGAGCTGTGGTTGCCAAGAAGAGAGGGATGGAAAGATTGGGAGTTTTGGAATAGCAGAAGCAAACTATTCTACATAGGATAAACAAACCACAAAGACCTACTGTATAGCGGAGGAAACTATATTCAATATCCTGTGATAAACCATAATGGAAAAGACTATACATATATATATATATATAACTGAATCACTTTGCTGCACAGCAGAAATTAATACAACAATGTATAAAGGCTGCAGAGGGTGTGGAGAAAAGGGAACCCTCCTGCACTGTTGGTGGGAATGTAAACTGATACAGCCACTATGGAGAACAGTATGGAGGTTCCTTAAAGCTAAAAATAGAACTACCATATGACCCAGCAATCCCACTACTGGGCATTTACCCTGAGAAAACCATAATTCAAAAAGATACTTGTACCACAATGTTCACTGTAGCACTTTTTACAATAGCCAGGACATAGAAGCAACCTAAGTGTCCATCAAGAGATGAATATATAAATCAGATGTGGCCCATATATACAATGGAGTATTACTCAGACATAAAAAGGAACAAAACTGTGTTATTTGTAGTGAGGTGGTTGGACCTAGAGTCTGTCATACAGAGTGAAGTAAGTCAGAAAGAGAAAAACAAATACTGTACGTGAACACATATATATGGAATCTAGAAAAATGGTACTGACGAACCTAGTGACAGGGCAGGAATAAAGACACAGATGTAGAGAACGGACTTAAGGACAGAGAGCAAAAGGGGAGACAGGGACGTAGTGAGAGAGTAGCACTGACATATATACACTACCAAATGTAAAAGAGCTAGTGGTAAGGTGCCGCATAGCACAGGGAGATCAGCTCAGTGCTTTATGTCCCCCACAGGGGTGGGATAGGGAGTGTGGGAGGGAGCCTCAGGAGGGGGGGATATGGGGATATATGTATACATATAGGTGATTCACTTTGCTGTAAAGCAGAAACTAATACAGTGTTATAAAGCAATTATACTCCAATATACATGTATTAAAAAAAACCCCACAACATTGTAAATCAACTACACTGGAAAATATTTCTTAAGTGCAAAAGATTTTTTGAATGTAAGTTTTATTGTGTGTGTGTACCACAGGTTCAATATATATGAATTATGTCAAGTTGATTACATTGTTTTTCAAAATAAAGAATTTTTGATATTCTACATCAGCTTCATTATATAAATGCAGAAAAACTATATTATTTTTTTCTAAAGTTCAGACATAACCATTTTGCTCATTCAGTATACTATAAACCACTAACTGTTAAAAAGGGATTCGTGACCTCTTCCTTCCAAAGAAATATTTCTGCACTCACACAAGTTTAATAGAATGTTCCACCATGAACTGACTTCCCACCTTAGAGACACCAGATTTGCATCCTGAAATCTCTTTCTTGCAAAAATGTCCAATTACCATCCTAGCATTACAGAAAAGAAATGCTTTTTTCCAGATCTCAAATTCCATACAATTTTATCAAGACATCATGTATTTTTTTTCACAGACACAGACTGTATTTTATTTTTACAACAGATAAATCAACTGACACCAAGCACTGTAAATGGATGACCACAACAAAAGCAACAATGACTGCAATTACCAAACATGAAACACACTCACACTATGTCATAATATTGACATTCAGTCCAGGAATCCTCCACTGTAAGAGCTCCTTTACTTTGCAGTGAAAGGCATCATGTATTTTTAAATTATCAGAACTCACCTGAGATCTTCAAAAATCAACAAAAACATAATTTTGTGTTCTCTTTCATTTATTCTGGTTCTAAATGGTCATTTCTAAACGAAAGTATTTAAGTATGCTAACGTCATCTTATAACATCATATTTCAAATGACTACTGTCTCTCCAAAGATGAAATATGAGGAACTCATAATTAGGCTCTCCAAAGTACTACGCTCTGAATCTGTATTACCCTTCTGCTGAACTCCACACTGTTCATTATTCTCTGAGAATATTCTTTTTTCTTGTATGGCCATCACATGCTCTTTCATTTCATGAAGTGTTTTCCTACAATTTTATGCCTAGTTTATTTCTGAGAATATGCATTATTTCTGATTGATATTTATAGACACAAAGACTTCTCTATAATTCCCTGTGAGTTTCAAGAACTTCTTTTTTTTTAATACCTAGATTCTGAAGCTCTCCACAAAGCATTACTAAAATTGCATTTACATATGTATCTACATATTAATCACACATTAATGCATTTACAATTGTATTATGATTTATTGCTAATTTCGGAGCATAAATGTAGCTGTCTTATTTACCACCCTCTTGGAAATCACTTTAATATTTGCACTTAGGACTTGAAAGAGAATGGACAAATAAAAACCTGAAGAATACAATTTATATATTTCTCATAAAATTAGGTGATTATCTAACCTTTATCCAGAAAAAGGAAGAGCCCAGATACTCTGCAGGCATGATACTCGAGAATGTGTGGTGTTCCAGCAGGAAACCATCCAGTAATCCATGTGGCAGTGTTTACCTGTGACCAGCTGGGATAAGTGACCTATGCATTCCTTACATGCAACATATCAGGAGCGGAAAAAGGGAATTTGTCAGTTGTGGCAATAAGTATAATGAAGATTTGTAGCAGGTCATGCTCATATATTCAACACAGGTACAATCAAAATTTTGCTCAATTCTGGTAGATCTAAGTCTGTATCTGTTACCTTGTCTTTAACGAGGAAATGTCAGAACTGACTTACAAAAAAAAAGTGTTTTGTTTGTTTGTTTTAATTACAGTTACGGTGAGTAAGACACAGCTCAGAACAGCTAATATGACTTAGTGATTCTCTCATCAGGAAATACAGGTTCTACTTCCCTGTTTATTCTCCACATCCTGTAGTAAGTTAAGTTTCAATGAAAGATAAATCTACAGGGCGAAAAATAAAAGGAAACTTTCATGTGTTGATAAGATCATTCTGACAGGTTTTACCACGTATGTCAGTGTTTCTGGCGATGGACACAAGCCAGAGCTCCCTACTCTGACATTTTCACCGACGTCATTCCCCTTGATCCTCAATTTGAAAGTGGATAAATATGTTTTCTATGTTTTCTTCTTTAAGAAATTAAATAATGAATGCTTTCTAGACATGATCCTCTAATGATTTTCAGTCAGTGGTCATCAACAGAGGAAAAACACAGAATCTCATACCCACAGAAAGGTGACATTCAGTCAGGTAAGAAAATTCTCCCCGAAATCAGAGTTTCATCTTTAACATGCAATCAGAGGCTTTCACAGGTTCTTTATCACTCTGCACTCAGCCCTACCATATGGGATTGGCTCTAAGAATCTCACATCAGATGACTGACAAATATGTCACAGTACACTGATCTGGTACCAGATCCTGCCTCTCTAATTGCAATATTCTAGGATATTTCCTGGAGCCCTCTACTCTATACAGGTATACTTCCAAGTAGAAACAGAAGCCTTGATTCTCACTGGGACCCCTGCTCTGTCCAAGCAACCTCTCTAGAAATATGATGTTCTAATCTCTCCTGATTAGAACATTTCAAGGTCTCTTCCTGTGCTAATTTACTAAAGGTAAAAGAGAAACAAGAAAAAGCAAATTATGCAGGGAGAAATATATAAGATTCCTTTACTTAATGTATTTATCTGATATACCCAAATATTGAGAAATATAGATTCATTTCATAATGGTCAAGGAAAGAGGAGGAGGAACCTCCATGCCAACAGTATATATAAAATGGAATCAATATTGCATAAGCTCCAGCTTAAGCTTAGCTACGAGGTACTAACTCTTCTCATAAAGAAGCAATAACTCTCCATCATTTGAAGCACACTGAGGACTCAAACAGCTGGACACTGAGGGTGTAGTCTCCTTACTAGAATTCTGTACCTGCAACACAGAGCAATGAAATATTCCCAAAGAATTATTAAGGATGAGGTGGGGAGCCGAAATAAGAAAGATGAATCCATAGTCTGCCCTACCATCTGTTCTGCGGGATATTACCACCATCGTGGCCCAATATGACCTTCCCACTTTTCTCTGGGCCTCCCTACTTTCCACCTCCATCCTCTCATTATATCTTACCTACACTTGGAAACGACTCTAGTTTTTCCACTTATCTTTATCAACAAATAATCCAAAGAGCAACTTTGTATATAACACCTTAGAAACCTCAGGTCTGACTCAGTAATACGTGACCTCCAAAGTCCAAAGTTTTCCTAATTCCCTTTATTATTTTTTTTCTAATTTCCATGTACTTACACTCTCTGGACATCCACTGTTCTCAGGTTCGTCTTCCCTGCAAAATCTGTCAACCTAGACATAGACTGAAGTACCACCCTCTAATTATCTCCTAGGGAATCCAGTTTTTAAAAATGCCTCAGCAAGCCTTATGGACTTTGTTAAAGACTCCTTAAGATAACCCATGGGAGATAGCAGTACACCCACAGATATCTATTTAATACACCCTCAGAGTATTTTTTTTCTTTTTTATAAAGTCTCTTCTGTCCAGTGAAGACTCTCAGCTCTTCTTCTTCAACATATGCAGTGTCTCACCCTTCTGATTACTCTCTGCTCTATCCCAGGGTCACTCCCTTTCCTGATATTACATTCTTTCCCAATTTTGTATGTTAGTAAAATCAAATAACATAAAATATAACATGTGAATTATTATAAAGTACACTGTTCAGTGATATTAAATACATTCATATTATTGGGTGATAAACATCACCATTTATCTTTCTAATTCTTTTCTACATTTAAAAACTGTAACTCTATATCCTTTAAACACAACTTTCCTTTTTGTTCCATAACCACCTGAAAAGCATCATTACCCTCCCAATTTCTATGGTTTTGACCACACTAAGTACCCCATATAATTGAAATAAGTAGTTGTATTGTTATGACTCACTAAAAGTCACAAAAATGGCATTTTGGTAGCTAAATTTCCTCAACATTCATCCATGTTGTAGCATATTCCTAGATCTTTACCTTCTTAACAGTGAATAATATTGTATTATATGGGTATACCACACTTTGTTTATCCAGGAACTAGTGGATGAACACTTTGGTGGCTTTCATATTTTAGCTATTGTGGTTATTACTGCTATAAATATTGAAGTACAAATATTTCTTTAAGACCCTGATTTCAATTCCTTTGGGTACACCTCATAGTACAATTCCTGGATCATGTAGTAATTCTATTTTTCAATATCTGAAAACTTGCCATACTCTTTTGCAAAGCAGCTGTATCATTCTACATTCCCACTGACAGAGCACAATGCTTCCAACTCCCTCACATCCTCACCAATACTTGTTTTCTGCTTGTGTATGTGTCTGTGTGCTTGTGTGTGTGTGCATGCACACAAATATATAAACATGCATTTAGTGATACAGAGCATCTATTCAAGTGCTTAGTCATTTGTACATCTTTCTGAAGAACCATCTATTCAAGTCTTTTATCCATTTTTGAATCAGGGTGTTTGCTTTTTGTTGAGTTGTAGGAGTTCTCTGTATATTCTGAATAGAAATCTCTTCTCAGATAGATGGCTTTCAAATATTTTCTCCTATCTTGTGGGTTGCCATTTTATTCTGTTTACATTTCTTTGATACACAGTTTTTTTTAATTATGTACTGCAAATTGTTTATTTTTTTGTTAGCTGTACCTTTGTTGTTCCTTCATTTCACATTGAGGAAAACAGTGCCAAATCCAATGTCATGAAGCTCTTGTCCTGTGTCTTCTTCTAAGACTTTTTATTTTATTAGGTCTTATATTTAGTTTCTTAATACGTTTCCATTAATTTTTGCATATGATGTTAGGTAAGGGTCCATCTTCCTTCTTTTGCATGTTGACAACAAGACTTCTCAGCACCATTTGTTGAAAATACTATCCTTTCTACTTTGAAAAGTCTTGGCAACTTGTCAAAAATCATTTGGCCATATATCAGGGTTTATTTCTGGGTGTTCTATTCTATTTTATTAGCCTTGAATAAGGGAGAAAATAGTATAACCTATCCAGGTTGATGAAGAACATAAAGAAAGACCAGGACTGAGAATTAGGAGGGCAATACAAAACAGCAGGGAGTAAAAGACAGTGTGAGAGAAGAGCTTGTATTTGCATGTTCATGGAAATATGATCATGTTTAACCACTAAATGTTTGAACAATACGGTAAATGTGCTAGCAAGAAATATAACACTTACCCATCTCTGGGAAATATACTATGGGCATAAAGATAAAATACACACAAATATATTAAAAAGGGAAGGGTTTTCATGGTGTGAGAATATGGTGGGATTTGAAATACAATTTACTTCTGTTCTACCATTGTCTCTAAAATTTATCAAAGTGTATATACAAGCAATTCCAATTCTGGTAATGTGCTTGACAGGTTTATATATGAACTTCAGCAGACCAGTAAATGTACATTCATAGGAGGACTGTTCCCTAATCCAGAAAACACAACACAAAGACTGGAAAGACTAGAGTTCACTTTGTCAACACACATACAGATGCAGTGATGGTGAACGGTCCAAAAACAGAAGGTGAGCATGGGTGCAAGAGGTTAATCCCCAGGCTGGGGTCGGGTGCAGAGTTTGAGGGTAACACAGGTAGAAAAGGCTTTTGTCCTATCCTGGATTTTTGAGGTATGGAAATTCACAGATCACTACCTTCATTTCAAAATGAATGAATTCACTATTCAATTTTTTAAAACAGGAGAAGTAAACATGAGTGATAATAAATTTCAAACTGTCGCTAATCAAATAAGATACTAAGAAAAATTAAATAATATGATTTAAGAATGAAGTGGACAGATTGTCCAAGATGGGAGCATTCAAACACCCAGAGCTTGATGCCTCTCATGGGCACACCAAAGTCACAATTGTTTACAGAACAGCAGTTGATGAAAAAGGCCGGGACCTAACATAAAAGATGTTTTAGAGCTAAAGATATAAGGAAGGCACCTCGGCAAGACAAGAAGGAAGGGCAAAATCTCAACAGAGTCAAGACCCATACCACCAGGTGGGTGGCCCACAAATGGGAGAATAATTACAATTTCTGAGGTGCTCCCAGGTAGCAAGGGGGTATGAACAGAACATCAGGCTCCCAAGCCCAGGGATCCTGTGCTGGAAAGAAGCGTTCCTAGAAAGTTGGGCTTTGAAGACCAGTAGTGCTTATTTTCCAGAGAGCCAGAGGGTTGTGGGAAATAGAGATTCCACACTTAAAAGATGCTCACAGGGCTTCCCGGGTGGCACAGTGGTTGAGAGTCCGCCTGCCGATGCAGGGGACACGGGTTCGTGCCCCGGTCCGGGAGGATCCCACATGCCACGGGGCAGCTGGGCCTGTGAGCCACGGCTGCTGAGCCTGCGCGTCACGAGCCTGTGCTCCACAACAGAAGAGACCACAACAGTGAGAGGCCCGCGTACCGCAAAAAAAAAGAAAAAAAGATGCTCACAAAATCCCACATGACCCGATAATCAGAACAGAAGCAGTCATTTGAAAGGATCCTGGGTCACACCTACCTCCTGATCTTGGAGAGTCTCCCAGGGAGGCAAGAGGCAACTACAGCACAGCCTCAGGGACATAGACACTGGCAGCAGCCATCTGGGGGAGCTCCTTCTACCTCGTGGCCACTGATACCAGCAAGCATAATTTCCGAATCCTCCCTCTATCTTTTTAGCCTCAGGACCTAACCCTACCCATTTCCACCGGACCATAGACACAAGTACTAGGATGCTGCAGGCCAAGCAACTAACTGAGCAGGGGCATAGCCCCAACCACCAGCAAACAGGCTGCCTTCAGACCCTCTCAATGCACAGCTGCCCCTGGACATGGTCCGAGCCACCAAAAGCCCCAGGACCAGCCTCCACACCTCAGTGGGCAGGCACCAGCCCCAGAGTCCCTGGCCCCTCTGACAAGTGAGCCTGCTCTGGACTTGGAATCTGCCTCACCGTTGGCAGGTGATTACTGCACAGGGACTGGATGGAGCTTGGACTTACCCAACAGCAAACCTGTTCTAGCAGTGGGATCAGCCTCCTACACCAACAGGCACGCACCAGCTCCAGGAATACCACAGCCCAGCAGCCTGTGTGACCAGAACACTCACCTGCAGGCCAGAAGCAGCCATGGACTCAGCTGGGTCCTGACCCTGCCCATCAGAATGCCAAGACAAGACTCGGGATACCGAAGACCCTGCAGATAGCTGTGTCAGGGACAGTGATCCAACACCAACACTGCAACTCCTGGGCCCTGCAGCCAGAACTCAGGACCTGTGTCTTCCTCCCAGTAGCCGTCATAGCCGCAGGACCAGTGACTGGGAACTAGTCCTGATATCACCTGGACTGCAATTCTACCCATAAGTGAACCAGCACTAGATTTGGTGTCCCCCAGAGATGTGCAGCCAGCTGCCTTATGATTTAGCCTCACCAAGCAGCACAGACAGCCTCCATACAAGGCAGAGCCAGGCAAACAAGCACTCTGGGGGCAGCCAAGCCTACCAGACCACCCACAGTAGTCAGCCCACCACAACAGAAGAGCCCAAGCAGTCCACATAGGGGGTACACCTGGAACATATAATTCTAGTGACCAGGGGACAGTGGGCCGCTGGGACACATAGGACCTCTCCTACAAAAGGCCACTTCTCCAAAGTCAGGAAATGTAACGAACCTACTACATACATAGCAATAAAAACAGTAAGTTACGAAAAATGAGGTGACACAGAAACACGATCCAAATGAAGGAACAAGAAAAGAACTCAGAAGAAGATCTAAGTGAAGTGGAGATAGGCAATCTCCTCAACAAAGAGTTCAAGGTAATCACTATAAAGATGATCAAAGAACTCAGGAGAAGAACTGACAACCAGAGCAAGAAGTTAATTTTTTTTTTAAAAAAGAGACCATTAAAGAACAACAAAACAGAGGTGAGGAATACAATAACTGAAATGGAAATTACACTAAAAGAAAACTACTGTAGACTAAATGATACAGAGGAATGAATCAGAAAACTGAAGGACAGAGTACTGGCAATCACTGAAGATGAACGGTAAAACAGTAGATTAAAATGAAATGAGGAAAGTTGAACAGACTTGTGAAACAACATCAAGTGTACTAATATTTGCATTATACTGGTCCCGGAAGCAAAAAGGAAAGAGAAAGCAGTGTAGAACATACCTGAAGACATAAAAGCTGAAAACTTTCCTAACCTGGGAAAGAAAACAGACATCCAAGTCCAGTAAACACAGTAAGGCCAAAACAGGATCAACCCAAAGAGGACCACACCAAGACTCACTGTAATTAAAATGGCAAAAAAATAAAGAT
Organism: Pseudorca crassidens; assembly: GCF_039906515.1. Taxonomy (NCBI): domain Eukaryota; kingdom Metazoa; phylum Chordata; class Mammalia; order Artiodactyla; family Delphinidae; genus Pseudorca; species Pseudorca crassidens. The sequence goes on along the minus strand of NC_090317.1, from coordinate 123,096,141 downwards.
AAAAAGACACTATTAAACGGAGCAAAGGAAAAGCAACAAGTTACAAACATGGGAACTTGCATAAAGTTATCAGCTGACTTCTCAGGATAACCTCTGCATGCCAGAAGGGAGTGGCATGGTATATTTAAAGTCATGAAAGGGGAAAATCTATAACCAAAAATACTCTATGCAACAAGTCTCTCCTTCAGATTTGATGGTGAGATCTAAAGTTTTACAGAGAAGCAAAACTAAAAGAGATCAGCATCGCCAAACCAGCTTTATGAGAAATCTTAAAGGGGATTTTCTCAGTGAAAAAGAAAAGGCCACGACTGAAACATAAAAATTAGGAAAGGAAACTTACTAAAGGAAAAACCTCATTGGATAAGACAAATATTCAACAAAGGCAGTAAATCAACCATGTACACAGCTAGTAGGAAGGATGAAAGAAAACACTAATAAAATCATCTATATTCACAATAAGAAGTTAAGGGACACACAAAACAAGTAGATGTAAAATATAAGGTCAAATTCAGTAACTGTGGGGGAGGAGAGTAACAATGCAGAGTTGTTAGTGTCCATGTGAAATTAAGAGCTCAGCAACTTAAATAATCACACACACACACACAACTGAAAGAAATCCAAACATAATATTAAAGATAGTCCCCACATCACAGATGAAGAGAATAAAAGGGGAAGAAAGGAACACTGAAGAAATTAAAGAGGGATTCTAAAAATACCCACGACAAATGAAAATGAACACACAATGATCCAAAATCTATGGGACACAGCCAGTGCAGTTCACAGGGGGAAGTTAAGTGATACAAGCTTATTCTTAGGAAACAAGAAAAATATCAAATAAACAACCTAACATTACACCTGAAGGAATTAGAAAAAGAAGAAAAACCAAAACTCAAAGCTGTCAGAAAGAAAAAAATTAAGAAAACAATACCATATGCAATCACACCAAAAAGAATAAGATACCTAGGAACAAACACACCTAAGCAGGTAAAAGTCATGTACTCAGAAATCTATCAGCCATTGGTGAAAGAAGTTGAAGGCAACAGAAAAAGATGGGAAAATATAGCAGGTGCATGGACTGGAAGAATTAATACTGTTAAAATAACCACACTACCAAAGACAATCTACAGATTTAATGCAATCCCTATCAGAATACCAAAGCATTTTCACAGAACTTGAAAAAGTAATTTTAAAATTTGTATAGAAACACAAAGACCCCAAATAGCCAAACAATCTTGAGAAAGAACAGAGCTGGAGGCATCACGCACCTTGACTTCAGATTATACTGCAAAGCGACAGTAATCAAAGAGAATCGGACCGGAGCAAAAGCAGACACAAAGATCACTGGAATAGGATAGAGATCCCAGAAAGAAGCCCACACACTTATATTTAATTGATTTATGACAAAGTAGGCAATATGGAGAAAAAACTGTCTCTTCAATCAGTGGTACTGGGAAAACTGGTCAGCTACATGGAAAAGAAAAAAATTAGAGTATTTTAGCACACCATATATAAAATAAACGCAAAACTGAATAAAGACCTAAATGTAGGACCATAAAACCCCTAGAGGAAAATACAGAACATTCTTCAACATAAATGATAGCAACAGTTTTAGGTTCAGTCTACTAAGGCAAATGAAACAAAAGCAAAAATAAACAAATGGGACTTCACTACACTTAAAAGATTTTGCACAGCAAAGGAAACCAAAGACAAAATGAAAAGACAACCTGCTGAAGGAGACAATATTTGCACATGATAAGAGGTTAACACCAAAAAGATGACCAAGCAAGGGTTCATATCTCAACTACAGAAATAGCACATACAACTCAATATCAGAACAACACCCAAAATCTTTTTTTAAAAAATGAGAACACCTAAATAGACATTTTTCCAAGGAAAAAATACAGAGAGACAGCCAGAACTCACAAAGATGCTAAACATAGCTAATCGGCAATAAAATGCAAACCAAAACAATGAGATATATCACCTCAGTCTTGTCAGAATGGCTGTCATCAAAAAGGTCACAAATAACAAATGTTAGTGAGGATGTGGAGAAAGGGAAACTCTTGTACGCTCTTGATGTGAATTTGAAGTAGTGCAGCTACTGTGGAAAGAAGAATGGAGGTTCCGCAAAAAACTAAAAATAGAACTACCATAACATCCAGCAATTTCACTCTTGGGTATATCAGAAGAAAACAAAAACACTATTTCAAAAAAATAACTGCACACCAATGTTCATAACAGTGTTATTTGCCATAGCCGAGATATAGAGTCAAACTAAGTGGTCATCAATAGGTTAGGGGATAAAAAAGATTTTTTATGATGACTTCAGCAAAAAATGAAATTTGCAAGAACATGGATGGACTTGGAGGGTATTATGCTTAGCAAAATAAGCCGCAGAGAAAACAAGCCTGGTAGGTTATCACTTACACGTGGCATCTAAAAAATTGAATACAACAACAAAAACAACAAAACAGACTCACACATTAAAGAAAAAACTAGTAGTTACCAGCAGGGAGAGACAGGGTGGAGGAGCAAAATAGTGATAGGTGATTCTGAGGAAGAATCCACTATGTATAAAATCAATAATCTACAGTGACATACTGTATAGCATGGGGAATAGAGCCACTCTTTTATAATAAGTATAAATGGAGAACAACCTAAACATTTATGAATCACTATGTTGTATCTCTGAAACTAATATAATAATGTAAATTAACTATAGATCAATAAAATATAAAGTAAGAAACAATAAAGGAGAGACACTGATTATTAGATAGAAATCAATTAAATAAACACAAGTTTTGGAAATCAAGGAATTAAAAAACAACATGTAAGACACAACATTGGCATTTAAAGTGTACGATCTATTCATTTAAGTGGTGAAAAATGGTACCCATTCTCACAATTTTGTATATCTAGGATAAATTATTATCTACAAAAATATGTTAACAAATATTCACTCAAAAAGAAAGAGAAAATTTGGATTAACCCATTTTAGTATACAAATTTAATATCAAAGTCTCTATGTAACATTGATTTGAATAAGTTCTGTTAGCCACTTCTAGTTTCTTTGTGATGTAAAATCTTTTAAAGCATAAAAATCAGCCTTTCTACATTATTCCATTAGACATACATAGAAGTTAAAAGTAATGAGAAGACAGAACAATCAACCAGGAAGGTGAATTTACTGAGAAACAGTCACTCGTTCTCCCTCCTCCTTTTCTTTTCCTCCTTTTCCAGGTCTCTTTCGGTTCCAATCAAGAGAAGTCTTGAGAATTCTGAGAATATTTCTTTGAGGGCTTCAAATCACCATACCTACATCCTCTGCCACAACTACACACACGGGAACAAAAATAAACCTCTGCTACCTACTCATGTAGGAGGGATTCGTGCAAAACAAACTCCTACATGGAGACCAAGAGGTGAGTTTTCTACCTGTTCTTCATAATGTCCTTCCATTATAGTAAATCCCACACATTACGAGGCAGAAGGGGTTATGTGAACTCTTCCTTGAAGTCAAAAAACTTGCATTCATTTCAAGTACCTGGTGATCATAGGGTACAGCCAGGGAAGGTGCCATCCCCCTTGGAGGGAGGGAGGTGAATGGGCTCCCGCAACCATGCACCTCCTGATGTACAGATTCTGGAGAAACAAAGGGCGGTCACACCGCAGACAGCCTGTCAGGCTGTCGGGCCACTGGGCAACCCCACCAGCCTGGAAGTGCCCCATCAGTTGCTGACAGCAAAACTCTGTCCCCCCTGTGAAGCCAGGCAATTTGGGCCAGAGAGTCAGAGGAGACGGGTAATCAACTCCTCCTCTCTGCTCACCTCCTTGGGGTTACAGCAACCCCATCCCCAATCCCAACTCTGATCCTGGAGTGCCAAAGTGGGAGTGCAGGTGGGCTCTGCCGGTGCTTCAGCGCCCTCTGGGAAGCCCCCTAGTTTGAATATGATTTGAGTTTGATCCTGTGAAACCATCAGAATCTCCCACCAGAGATAAATTAGGAGATTCTGGCCTTTATTAGCACGCACGGTGAACACGGTTGTCCCAGCTGTATTTTCCAGCCCTCCTATTTTACCCACCTACTTTTAACCACCTTCCTCCCTGTGAGTACCTTTGACCAACCCTGAGCTCAGACTCCTGACCTATTACAGTGACTTTCTCAGTCTTTCTTTAAAAATGGACAGGTAGGGCTTCCCTGGTGGCACAGTGGTTGAGAGTCCGCCTGCCGACGCGGGTTCATGCCCGGTCTGGGAAGATCCCACATGCCGCGGAGCAGCTGGGCCCGTGAGCCATGGCCGCTGAGCCTGCGCGTCCAGAGCCTGTGCTCCGCAACGGGAGAGGCTGCAACAGTGAGAGGCCCGCTTAACACACACACACACACACACACAAAAATAGGACAGGTAATAAAATGAATTTAACCTAGAAGCAGCAGCTCAGTAAGGGAAATAAAACCATCAGAAATTATCTCATCACAGCTACAGCCATCCAGGGCTCTGTCTTATCTGCTGGGGCACAAGAATGGGACCTTCCTAAACTTGAAGGGCATCCAAACAAATAAGTAAAGGTGTCGCTCACCTCTGGCTCTTGGAGGGATTGCTAGGCAGTCTACCCAGGGTATACTAACTGCAAAACACTGTCATGGTTTTGAAACACCTATGTTCCAGGAAAGCTTTTTGGGGTGCATGGGGAAGGTTTCTTTTTGACATCAAGCAAAAAATAAATCACCAAGCTCTTTGAGCACAGGGGTTCTTAAGAGGGAAGTAGAAAGAAGGAATGGACAGAAAAGACGATCTCCTCTGAGGTGAAGGTAGTTTTCCCAAAAGAGTAGGATTTAGGCTCAGTTTAAGGAGAAAACTTTTAAATAGCTGGGACAGCTCCAAACTGCAGTTTAGGGAACGAGAGCTTCAAAAGAACAGTGCTTTAAAAGTCCTGGCATTGCAGCAAGAGGATGAAGAGTTGGTTTTGCATAGTTTTGAACACAGGAGTAAAGAAGCAGAGGCATCTCTGACTAAAAGGCCCAGAGATCCTATGGCATCAATGGGTCAGTTGCAGGGGGCAGGGGTTGTGGGGGGCGATATTTCTCTCTCAACGTTTCCCAGGGCAGCCACCCCTCCCTACCCCACCCCCCTACTCCCTTCACCCTTCCTCCCTCCACTGTTGGGTCCCCAGGGACAGCACTTCTTAAGCTGGAGCACTCAGGCACCATCTCTGCAGTCTGGATTCTTCCTGGAGCCTGGCAAGTTCTGGGACAGAAAGCCAGGTCTGCAAGGCCGCTGGGGTGCAGTCGGACCTGGAGGCCTGGAGGGGAACTGGAGTCCTGTAGCCCACCCACGTCTTTGAAGCCGAGGGAGGAACACGTCCTCCTAACAGTACTTCTCATGGCTCAGCGTGCTCCCCACCCGCAGGTGGGGACACCACACAGCCCCGCCCCCCTTTCCTTGCCATCAGACAAGGGGTGCCGCAACTCCAGCCGGGACTCTGCACTTCCCCCTCCCTGATTCTCCTCCAGAAGAGCAGGCGGCCCCCCTCTGAGGGCAGCAGCAAGACAACGCACCAAGTCCCCCTGCACTAAGGCGCTACTGGAAGCTCTTCCTGAACAGCAGTGCTGGCTTGGAGCGAACCCGTGCACCGCCAAAGTTGGTCTCGTCCTGCAGCTGAGGGACGCAGGCTTTAAGTCAGCTGCCCTGGCTTTAAATCAATCAGCCCCCCCCTTTAAGTCAGGTGACCCGAGTTTAAATCACTGTCTGCCCCTCAAGACTGCAACTTCAAAAGTTGGGAACTTCACTTCGATCCCAGCAGCTCACACAGCTGAACGCACACTGCAGTCACCCCCAAGCCTGGCTTAGAGGCAGGATATAAGGTAAGGGGATGGGCGTGCACTCATGGTGATGAGGGTGTACTTCATGTACCAGAAGGGTCTAGGTACTCTGGGGTACAGCGAGCAGTGCACGATACAGCACCTCCCTGGCAAAGCTGTTGATGCACAGGGAGAGCAGGCACACCCAGGCATGCAGAGGTTCCAGGGCGGGAGCTGGGGCACAGCCAGCCGGGATGGTGTGAAAGCAGAGGATCTGAGCCTTCTTGAGAAAGACAGACACAGAGGATGGATGAGAAGCAAAGACCAGATGAAATACGGATTTGAAAAACACACCCTGCTCTTGAAATTGGGGTGGGGAGGCACCCCAGATTTGAGTCTTCTTACTCCCCAGTACCTAGTGCTTTGGCCTTTGCCCAATTACTTATAAAATTACTGATAACATCTAACCCATAGAATACTGCATTTGTAGTGGTATTGCGTGTTAATGTTTCTATAGTGGAATAATCTTTTCTACAAGAAAAATGTACACTATCTGAAATAAATTAAAACCCCTCTTTATAAAGTACTATATCGGACTTCCCTGGTGGCACAGTGGTTAAGAATCTGCCTGCCAACGCAGGGGACATGGGTTTGAGCGCTGGTCAGGGAAGCTCCCACATGCCGCGGAGCAGCTATGCCCATGCACCACAACTACTGAGCCTGAAGGCCACAACTACTGAAGCCCGCGGGCCTAGAGCCGGTGCTCCACAACAAGCGCAACAAGAGAAGCCACCGCAATGAGAAGCCCACGCACCGCAACAAAGAGTAGCCCCCGCTCGCCACAACTAGAGAAAGCCCGCGCATAGCAACGAAGACCCAACACAGCCAAAAATTAATTAATTAATTAATTAATTGTTTTTAAAAAGTACTATATCCTTCTGTACAACTTCTCTGGGAAGAACAGAGAGATGGCGTGGGAGAGTGAGAAAGACCAATATTTAGTGCACATCTCTCATGCAGGTGCTCTGCTGGCTCAGATACATTTATCCCCACTTTACAAAGGAGGAAATAAGCTCAGAGAGGTTTAGTAATTTTCCCAAAGCCAAACAGCTATTGAGTGGCAGAACCAAGATCTGAACCAAGTCTGTTACCTTGAAAGCCTAAGTCCTCATCACAACAAAACTCAATTAATATTTACATTTATAGAATTACATTGCAAACTGGGGAGTTCTTGGCACAATCCTGAATAAGAGTGAGAAAGAAAGAAACAGCATTGTTCCTGCAGTCAACCAAAATTTTTGGAGCAGCTGCTAGATACCTGGCCCTTTTTGGGGTTCAGCAGTGATCACGACAGGAAGAGTCCTGCTTTCATGAACCATGTAGTGGGGAGGAGAGACGGGTGCAACTTGGGTGAGGGATTTCACCTTGCTGGGCCTCTGTTTTCTCATCTGGAAAATGGGACAGGTGTTCCTCATTTTGTGGGATTGTCCAGCCCTCACATTCTCTGATTCCATAAGAAGCATTTGTTTTCCTGTTTCTTTAAAATTCATTCAGGCCATGAGCCGTGATGAATGTTGTTAGCTGCTCCCCAAATCACACTATTCCCACCCTTTTCCTGTGATCAGGTCTTTCCTGAAACATGACTCACAATCAGTCAAGTCACAGAACCTAAGCGGCAACCAGCAGAAAAATTCCAACCCTTGCTTCTCAGGAGCTCTGCGGTCTACCTGCCAGGTAAACTTAACTCACCTGGCACAAGGTGGCCATCCCTGGTTTCACAACAACATGATCTCAGGCACAAACCTCCTTGTTTTTCCATTTTGTCTTTAAGTTACTTGTTGAAACAACTGTACAAATATGACAAAGATATAAAATCAGGCATCTTCTGCCCCCAGTGCCTACTAATAAATGATTTTCTGCCACTTTAATGATAAAGGTAGAACATTTCAACATTCTGCTGCCCTTATTATTTGTCATTTTTGTTGATATTTCTATTGAACACATCTTTCAATATTTTAACAATGGAACATTTATTTAGGTTGTTCCTGATCCAGCCTTCAGTGGTAAAGGTTTTGTTGTTATATTTCTACTATGTTTCCTTTAAAAATCATTATCCTATTTAAATGGATTAAGTCAATTCTATAGGCATTTATTTTATGATTTTGATGAAATTAATACATAGAGGGCAGTAGTACAAGTTGATTGGACTTGAGAACCTCTATTAGCACAGTTAAGTATAAATATTACCTATATGTAAACCAAAGTACATGCTGAGTGAGATTCTCTGACACTTTTTCACTCTCTGCCCCTCGAGCCTGTGAGAAATGGAATATTTCTTGCCATCTCAGTAAACAAAGGACGTCCCAGTCGTCAGCACTTGCAGCCCTCCAGTGTGAGCCGCGGGCCCTACGGAACTCAGGATATGCAAATACAGAATGCAGGCCCCAGAGAGCTGAGGTGCAAATGAAAGGAAGGATTTCAGTGAGCCCAGACTCTGGCATCTTCGCATACAAAGAAAAGCGCTACATTCCTGAAGTTGGGAGAGCTGGTTTTCCTTAGTTAAAAATCACCTTTTGATGTTCCCCATTACCTGCGCCAGGCCCCTGCCCGGTCCCCTCCCCCTCCCCCCCCCCCCCCACGGTACTTTAGCTCAGGAAAGAAGGAGCGCAGAGGGACTTGGCTGAATAAGGGGCCTGCGAGCCTCGGGAGGAGTTTTCAGCCGCTTTCCCCGCAGTCGGGAGGAGGGGCGCTGACGCTGCAGCCGGACCCTGCGCCTCCCTTGCCCCGTTTCCCCTCAGGACGCTCAGGCCGACCCCCTCCCCACGCCCCCCAGGCCCCGCGAGCCAGGCCGAGGGCAGGGGGGAGAGGAGGGACCGAAGTTCCCCGGGACCAGACACTGGGGGCCGCTCTATCTGCACAGCAGCGGCGGGTGGCAGCGAACCCCTGCCCCTCAGAAGCTGGTCTTGCGCTGCCGCCCGGGCACCGGACCAGGCGGAGGGTCGACGCCCACTTACCCGTCCCGCCGTCCCCACGACTGTCGTGGCTTCGGCCGCCGGGGCCCCTCCAGAGCTGGTAGCCTCAGTGAGGCCGCCCTCCCCTCGGCCTCCGGGGCAGTTCCGTGACGGCGGAGGGAAGAGACCCCGAGCCGGCAGTTCAAGCTCGGAGTTCAAGCTCTACGGAAACGCGGGCTCCGTTCTAGGCGCAGGGGGTGGGACCGCTCTGCCCCGAGGCCTTCTGGGAGGGAGGGGGCGGCGGGGGAAGAAGCCGCCAGGAGCGCAGGGCCCCAACGGGGGTCCTGGATGGGCGGCCCGGCCTGGGGGCCCCGCCCACTGTGACCGCAGCCCAGGCCTCTTTCCTGGAATCCTACACAAAACAGTTAGAAAGATACACGGTCTAGAGTAAATATTCGCAAATGATTGTTGCTGCTGTGCTTCCTATTCTATTAAAGGTGTAAAATCCATAAAACACTTTAAGTTCAAAGTTAACTATGAGTTTTTACCTGACCTTATTATGTCTCTGTTATTCCCAATTGTGGTTAATGAATCAGAGACTGTGGCATCACTAGTTAAAAATGAGCTTCCTAAAAAAATAGAACTCAGGCCCACCGGACCTACTGAATCACAATCTGCACTTTTACAATCTCCCCAGTGTACTTGTGTACCCATGGATAGTTGAAAGGCTCATTTCTACCTCGACATGTCTTTTCTGTCTGAGAAATACACACATTTTATCCAGTTTGATATAAATAAAACACTCAAAAATGCATATGCCTGTGTTGAAACCATCATTTTATCATTTCTTTTCCAGATAAGTATAGTCTCTATACTGGTTTTGTGGATCACATGCCATACTCTTTTCTTGTAGTTAGAAATAAGATAGAGAAACTTACTTTGTAAAAAAAAAAAATATATATATATATATATATATATGTAGATAATTGAAGACACTCTTCTAAATTAAAACCAGTTCTCTTAACTTGCTGTTTTCTTCTTGGGTCACATCATGAACTCTTCCCGTGGCCACACGGCATGTGTACTTTTAATTTCAGGGACTGCTGACATACCAGGATATGGCCATAGGTTTCTCTCAAGAGGAGAGAGAATGCCTGGCCCAAGATCAATGGGAATTGTACAGGGATGTGATGTTGGAGAAGTATAGGAACCTGCTCTCCTTGGGTGAGGATACCTTCCTTGCAGAATTCCTTATCCACTCACAGGATAAGCTACAGAACCCATAAGCTACATATGCATCCAACAAATATTTCCTAAAACAATCCAGCACATCAATACTACTTATAATGGCTATTATCATTAATCTAATATACTCTGGTCAAAGAACACAAAGAATAACAAAAATCTTTAATCCAGCAGCATCCACCCTCATGAAAATCGCTCTTGTCACAAAAGTAGGACTTTCCCCATTTCACTTCTGAGCGTCTGAAGTAACACAAGGCATTCCATGAACAACAGGCCTGACGCTATTTACATGACAAAAGTGCACCCCTATCAGTTTTATACCACATGTCACCATCCATCAACCTAAATATACTATTAATCATAGTGATATTATAAATCATAGCTGGAGGCTGAGGCAGACTTAGCCATACTCACCTGGAGAAAATTACACCCTCCTCATCAATTGCCCATATAGGATGAATATGCTGGCAGTGGACTTCAGTGTTCTGGTAAGTCCACTCGGTCATGGTGTCTTTGCTATTCCCCATGTCTACTTCCCCATGTCTACTTCCTGTTCCTCCCGCTGTGTGTGTGTGTGCGTGTGTGTGTGTGTGTGTGTGTGTGGTGTGTGTTGGGGGGCTGTGAGATGTGTGCACACAGTGTTTGGAAACTTACCTCTGTCTCAGGCTTGTCTTCTTGGCTAGTCAAACCACATCTCCAATTTTCACAGAAGCCATAGGCACGGTGCTTAAACTACAGCAAGCATTCTGGAGGTTCTTCTGGTCACGACATATTTTCAAACACCGAAAATAAGATTTGAGGACAAGTGACACTGAGCAAATGCATCTCTTGGGATAGGCTAAGTGATGGCGCAGTGACGAGCAATCCCGAGTTGTCAGTGGCTCAGAACCACAGAAGGTTTTTAACCATGGCTTTTTCCAGAACGCACAACCGAAACCAAGTATGGAGCTGATGTCACTTTATCATGCTCCTCAAGCCTGTATTCACTTTTTTGTTGGCTAGCCGAGTCCCGTGGTTCTTGCTGCTGAATTCCTCAGTGATCAGGTGGTAAACTCTGAAATCGATACAGCGAATGTATAACAAGAAAATGTCAGTGCTGTCCACAGTTACAACAGCAATCACAGTTTCTTTGTCACTCATGCTATATCTGGAGAGAGTTGTCAGGGTGTTTCTTCTCCGTGTTGTCACGTAGGAACCCAGGCTGACAGAGGCCCCACCATCTTATGATACCACGGTATCAATCTGAGGCCGTAGGGTTTGTCACAGCCAGGAAGGAAGTGTGGACAGTCACCCACCAGTTCTTACTTAATTCAGCTTGGAATCAGGGGCAAAATAAACATATAATCCTGCTGTGCATCCCAAAAGAGAAGAAAACTAGAGATCATGGTGAGACCCGGGAATGTCTACCAAGACAAGCCAGCAACGATTACAGCACTGTCCCTCCCCTGGCCAACCGTGTCCCACTGTGTTTAGTCATCCAGGTTTATCCTCTGATCATGTGCCTTTTAGCACTGGCTCATCACGTGCCTAGATTTGTTAATTGCCCTGACCCTGCTCTCTCACAGGCCCCTTAGCAGCGTTCCCACATGTTCCAATAAATACGGTCACAAACGGTCCCTTGACCTGTATCCCATCCCGTGCCCCCATCTGGCTGATGCTCCCAGTGTCACAACAGAGCAGCCACTCAGTGATGGGAAAAATGAATGGTCCACACCATGACGGACACTGAGCCCCACACCCATAAAAGGTTCACCCTACCCCAGTGGCGCTGGGCGAGATGATGTACAGAAGAATATAAGCAAAGAAAGTGAGTCTGGAAATCACATTCTATGAAGAACTGCCAAAAGAACCGGGCAGCATTTAACCTGGAAGGGAAAAAAAAGTGTTGAAAAGCAGACATTGTGCCTATAAATATCTTGACGAATGTAAAATAAAATTGCCTTCCCAAAGCCGAAGAAGGCCAGTGGGTGGGGTTGCATTCTCTCTTACAGATTTTCCCACTGTGTATCTCAGAGTGGAGCAGGGGACCCCGTGGAGTGGGGACCGGGGCCTCCGGGAGGGACTCCCGCCTTGGGCTGGAGTTGAGATTCAGTGGCTACTCAGTCTTGATTCTATGGTTTCTGTCCCTCTGTGTAGATGTACCCATGGTGTCCTTCTGAAACTTTATTCAAAGAAAGAGAGAGAGACTGGCTGCCTGTGCAGGGCTCTGCATGGGCGGGATGGGGGGAAAGATGCCATAATTTTGAGAGGCCCTCAGAGAAGAGATGGAATAAGTCAGCTTTCCACATAGGATCAGTGGTCAAGGGCTCCTTCACGCCACCAAATTTGCACATGTCTGTTCCGGCCTCACTTGTCTCAGGCTGTGTGATGTAATGGTCAGCAGCCCAGGCTCAGGGGCTAGGAAAGCCTGAACTTGAACCTGAGCTGTGCCCCATACTGGCTGTGACCTTTCACAAGTTGCTCCCCCGTTCTAAACTCAGTTTCCTCCTATCCAAAATGGGACTCCTGGTGGTCCTGTGGTGGGTGCTCATAAGGGGCCAGGCCACAGTCCCTTGAAGACTCCTAATTTCAATGACGCGGGTGGACAGTTCTGTGCATGCCCCTAGCCCTGGTGCCATGGATTCTGTCTGCATCGTGGCCTTGTGGCTTCCTCTAGAGGGTGCCCATCCCCCGGCAGGTACACCCCTGGGGGCAGTCCTCAAGCTGTGAAAGCCAGGGGTCTGTGCGTAAATCCCCCAGCTTCCCCTGTGCAGTGGAACAGTTCTGAAGTGGGTTCTGTGCTGGTTCCCAGATGTCCCCTGCAGAACTGAGCCCCACTCACCCACAGTGATTACCTGTCCATTGAGGTACCTTTTCGACTTTTCTCCCTTCCCATCTCACTGTGCCCTTTCCCCCACTTCAGCCTCCTGGAACCACCTCCTAAGTAAACCACTTGCACCCAAATCCTCCTCTCGGGTTCTGCTTTGAGAGAGCCCACATTCCTCCCCGGTAGCTCTCTCATAGGTTCGTTGCGAGATTTGAATGAGGTAACTAATATAGGTGGAGAGAGCTGGGCACATAGTAGATGCTCAATAAAGTTAGCTCAGGCTGTGACTGTTATTAGCACAATTTCAATCATATTCCTTAAGGTCTAGCTCCTCTTGACTCTGAAATCCTGTAAAAGTGAATGTAAAAAAGAAAAAAATGCCGTGCAGAGAAAAAAACGGTGCCTTGGGAAAACACTTGTGTCAGTAAGTGGGCAACTCACCTCCACGTACCCACCCCTGCCCGCAAGCTAAAGAATCAAAGGGATTAGGAAGAAGTGGCCAGAGTAAATCTGGTGTCCTCTTCCTTCTCGATCATTTGCTCCCTCTTGAAACCACAGTGTGTTATCAACATCGAAATGAAGACACTGTCTTTAAGCATGCAAGGGGGTAGGTGTTTGCAAACCGCATTTTCGATGTTGTAGCCCAGTGTTTAGAAATTATAAATCCTACATCAACCCAAACATTTCTTTTTAAAAAAAAATTTTATTGGAGTATAGGCGATTTACAATGTTGTGTTAGTTTCAGGTTACAGCAAAGTGATTTAGTTATACATACACATATATTCATTCTTTTTCAGATTCTTTTCTCACATAAGTTACCACAGAACACTGAGTAGAGTTCCCTGTGCTATACAGTAGGTCCTAGTTTATTATCTTTTTTATATATAGTAGTGTGTATATGTTAATCCCAACCTCCTAATGTATCCCTCCCCCCACCCCGTTTCCCCTTTGGTAACCATAAGTTTGTTTTTGAAGTCTGTAAGTCTGTTTCAGTTTTTTACATAAGTTCATTTGTATCATTTTTTTAGATTCCACATATAAGTGATATCATATGATATTTGTCTTTCTCTGTCTGACTTACTTCACTTAGTATGATAATCTCTAGGTCCATCAGTGTCACTGCAAAGGCATTATTTTGTTCTTTTTTATGGCTGAGTAATGATCCACTGTATATATGTATCACAGCTTCTTTTTCCATTCGTCTGTCGATGAACATTTAGGTTGCTTCCATATCTTGGCTATTGTAAATAGTGCTGCAGTGATCATTGGGGTGCATGTATCTTTTCGAATTATTGTTTTCTCAGAGTATATGCCCAGTAGTGGGATTGCTGGGTCATATGGTAGTTCTCTTTTTCTTTTTTTAAGGAACCTCCATACTGTTCTCCATAGTGGCTGTATCAATTTACATTCCCACCAACAGTGTAAGAGGGTTTCCTTTCCTCCACAGCCTCTCCAGCATTTATTGTTTGTAGACTTTTTGATGATGGCCATCGTGACTGGTGTGAGGTGATACCTCGTTGTAGTTTTGATTTGCATTTCTCTGATAATTTGTGATGTCGACCATCTTTTCACATGCTTTTTGGCCATCTGTATGTCTTTGGAGAAACGTCTGTTTAGGTCTTCCGCCTATTTTTTGATTGGGTTGTTTGTTTTTTTGACATAGAGCTGCGTGAGCTGTTTGCATACTTTTGTCAGCCCCAAACATTTCTTATGTCAAGAAAACTTAACGTTTTTCTTTAACCATCCAACTCTAACTTTAGTAGAGGGGGGTGGGTAAAACAAATTCTTCCTGATTCTTGGAAACCTCAAATGCATCACAGTGTTCTGTCTGATATCTGAAAATCATTCATTTTGTTACTATCCATTCTGCAGCAGAATCATTTCTTTAGTCTTTCGCCAGAATATTTATATACAAGAGAAAGTTATCTTTGGGTCATTCACTGTATTACTTGCCCAGTCCTTTCCATTCTGCATCGATTGATTCTCTGTAAAATAAACAGCCATGTCTCTTTTAAAAATTGATCTTAAAGTCTTAACACACATTGCTTAAAGGATGGCCAAAAAATACACCCTTATGTGCAAAGAAAAGTCATACAAAAATGAGAGAATTGCATCCAATTAGCATCCAGCATTATAAGATGTTGTTATAAAATACATTTGTATCCATGTAAATTGTATTATGTAATAACATAGCAACTTTTATTATGAGTTCATTGTTTTGGGGAAAGTTTAGGCCCTACGTGGCAGTACAGAAGAGGAGTTAGTCAGTTATCCTTATGCATCGTCTGTACCCAAAGGACAAAGCAACCTAAATGTCGATGTATGTTTTGTTTTTTTTTACTGTTCTAACATATGTTAGTATTAACAATACGCTGTTCGATAATTTGGTCTTAATTTGACAGCAGCTATGTGTCATTCTAAGGAAATCAAAACTTTAGTACTACCCGACTTGGGTAGTACCAGTCAATTTAGGAAAGGACCTAAAGTCATTTAGTTACCAGGAGCGTGGCTTCTGGAATCAAATTGCCTTGGTTTGATTCCTGGCTCCCTAGCCTACTGCCTGTGGACTGAAACTATTTAACCTTTCAGTGTCTCAGTTTCCACATCTACAAAATATACATAATAGTATCTGGCCCATAATATTGTTTTGATGATTACATGAAATCATCCATATATAATCAATAAACATTCACATATAGGGCTTAGCTCCAGCCCAGAATTATTAAATATTTGATAACCATGCACTAGTAATAGGAGTAATAGTGGCAATGGCTTCTTTATCAAAATTCAACGATCGTTCCCATTGGAAAGCAGCTTCTTTAGTCATTAGGAATATGCTTTGGTCATTATTAATTCAGTTTATACAGAGCATATTCAAGAGCATAGGTATCGCTACAACCAGGTCATTGAATATTTTTTCTTTCAGTAATAACATAAACAGAAGTTTGGAGGTATGGCCTGGAATAAATTTTTTTAACTCAGTAGAAGATTTTCAACATTCTGGTGATGAAATCTAAAAATAATAGCAAACACAGGCCAAATATATGTCAGGCACTAATCTTAGTAATTGATATGTGATCACTCACTTCAGCCTCACAAGTACCCTCTTCTTAGCCCAGCTTTATAAATGGGGAGACTGAGGCAAACAGAAGTTAAATATGGCCTTGAGGACATAGGACTAGAAGTTGTGGGGACTTGGGAGTCATACCCAGGAAACAGGGCTCCAGGGCTGTGTGCCTGAAGGCAGGATAAGTGTGTCCAGGACCCACGGCTACTCCTCTGGGGTGGACACCTCTCCCGGACTCCTCCCCAGCAAACTCTCCTGGGTCAGCTTCTCTGCTATCCAGCCCCTTCCTGATGCCTGCACCTCATGGTGCAGTATGTTCCTCATTCATGATTAAGCCTCTCTGCCCATGACCACATCTAAAGCTCAGATGAGAGGAGAGTTTCCCCTGACAGGTGATAGGAGATCATGTGGTGAACTTGGCACAGGTAAATGAATGTCAAAGTCATGTTCCTCCTGGGAAAGATGTTCTCACATCATAGTGGTCTTCTCTAAGCAAAGCAAGGATTTTCAGGTAGGTAGAGTTGTTGACAAAGTGGATATTTAGAGAAATCTCAGATCGCTCCGAAAGAGAAATTGTCAACCTCATTTACAGAAGACTGGCCTGTGAATCTGAAAACTGTGGAATTCCCTGTTTTTATGTCTGAGATCCCCAAATGTGCCAGATCCTCCTACTGTGGCAACTTCCTCCCACGTTTGTGTATCCTCAAAAAAGATGTTGCGCTAATGAAGAAATTTTCAAGAGAAACAGTCATCAGCTGTGTCAGATTTGAAATAGCAACACCTAGATACAGCCAGATGTATCCATTCATAGTCATGCGTATGCATAGTTTGCTTTATCCTTGCCCCAGCTCTTTACATACCGAAGGAGTGAAATTGTTGGCACCACAAAAGTTGTGATGGTTTGATTTATTTTTTTTCAATAGGAAAAATCAAAACTTCAAAACAGAAAGCAAAGGCAGATGTTTAGGTTTGCCTGGTGTGGATTGAAACCCTGTCCTCCTTATTTATTAAAGGTCTTCCGTGTTAGGTTACTGACTGCATAAAGGAAATTTCCAGGGAATGGGTATATCCTGTTAATTTTTCATGCTGGGTCCTGGGAAAAGAATCAGAGACCCTTAGACAGAATTGCACAGTGGGGCCTTCAGAGGAAGGTGTATATATGCACATTACAGTCAGAGCTTATGCAACTTCTGGCAAATCAGCTGAAACAGGCCATCTGAAGTTCACGAAGATGAATAATGGTGGATTATTTGTATTAGTAGTCATTGGTTTCGAACCTGTAACTACAGGCTGTCACATTGATAAATAACTAGGACATTTCATTGAAAAGAGAAATGTACCTCTTGTCATCACAACCTTAGATTGATTTCAAAGTAAGAGCAATGTATTAATTAGGAGTATATATATTTTCAAAGCATTTTTCTTTTTCCTTTTGATTACACAAAATATTGTGGACCTCTTCTTATTTATTTTTCTACCATTTTGGTACAGAACGAATCAGCCAAATGTTGGAGAAGGAACTGAGCAGAAGAGATTAAAATATTGCCAAGAAAAATATTCTAACAAACCCTCAATCCAATGTCTTTTTGTAATATTCTTTTTGGACACTGAAATTGGTGCCTACTCCCTTATTTCATTTCCCTCTGAACTCTATCCTCGTTGTAGAATTGAGTGAATTGATTCAGTGGTATTAGACCCTTTTTGCTTACTCTTAGACTAGCACATGCCTAGATGTTTTATAAAAGGACAATATATTTGATCTTAAAGGTCGGGGTTTTTAATCTTTTTAAATAAGTTTTTTAATATTTTTGGCCGCACCAAATGGCTTGCAGGATCTTAGTTCCCCAACCAGGGATTGAACCTGGGCCTTCGAGAGTGAAAGCGTGGAGTCCTAACCACTGGACCTCCAGGGAATTCCCTTAAATTACTTTTTCACATCAGTTTGGATATTCTTTTTTTTTTTATTGAAGTATACTTGGTATACAATGTTGTATTAGTTTCAGGTATACATCAAAGTGATTTGTATATATATATATTTATACATATATATTCTTTTTCAGATTCTTTTCTGTTATAGGTTATTACAAGATAATTGAATATAGTTCTCTGTGCTGTACAGTAGGTTCCTTATTGTTTACCTATTTTATATATAGTAGTGTGTAGTTGAATACTCTTTATTATCACTATTTGATCCCCAGAAAGGGGGCATGCATCTTTAGACTCTAGATCTCGAGGAATTTGAGGCAGTTAGAGAAAAGTAACCCTTAACCCTAAAGCAGGAAGAAACATGCCATGGAAATAGGACTGGAAAAAGACTCATTCATCTGCTTTACCCTCAAATCTAGCTCTGCTCCTGGGTAGCTGAGTTACATTGGGCAAGTCATTTAACGTTGCCCAGTTGCCTCATTTACAAAACAAAGATGCTGGGCTAAAAGACCTTTTTCTTCTACCTCTGAAGTTCTACACTAACATTTTCCCCCAGTGGTCATTGATCCTCTGAGGAGTATGAGGAATCACCCTAGAGATACATTTTTTAAGGTAGAACTACTTATACATACAAACATGACAGTATCTCCAGACATTCATGAATAAAAAAAGCAGTTGTCAAATAGTACAGAGAGCATGAGTCCATTTGTGTGAACCAAAATGAATAGTGTGGACAAAGTCTGAAGGATGATTTCCACCCTGATAACAGTGCTTAGCTCTGGGGAGAGCTCTAGAATTGGGGATGATGGTCAAAGGAGAGTTTGTTCTTATCCATATGGTTTGTATTTTTTTTAATTGAAGTATAGTTGATTTACAACGTTTTGTTTGTTTCAGGTGTATAGCGAAGTGATTCAGTTATACATACACACACACATATATATTCTTTTTCAGATTGTTTTCCATGATAGGTTATTACAAGATTGTTTTGTATAAATTTATTTATTTTGTTTTTGGCTACGTTGGGTCTTTGTTGCTGCGTGTGGGCTTTCTCTAGTTGCGGCGAGCGGCGGCTACTCTTTGTTGCTGTGCACGGGCTTCTCATTGTGGTGGCTTCTCCTGTTGAGGAGCACGGACTTTAGGCACGCGGGCTTCACTAATTGTGGTGCACGGGCTCAGTAGTTGTGGCTCGCAGGCTCTAGAGCACAGGCTCAGTAGTTGTAGTGCGCGGGCTTAGTTGCTCCATGGCATGTGGGATCTTCCTGGACCAGGGCTCGAGCCCACATCCCCTGCATTGGCAGGCGGAGTCTTAACCACTGTCCCACCAGGGAAGCCCCATTACAAGATATTGAATATAGTTCCCTGTGCTATACAGTAGGTCCTTGTTGTTTATCTATTTTATATATAGTAGTGTGTGTCTGTTAATCCCAAACTCCTAATTTATCCCTCCCTTTCCCCTTTAGTTATCATAAGTTTCTTTTTTATGTCTGTCAGTCTTTTTTTTTTTTTTGTGGTACGCGGGCCTCTCACTGTTGTGGCCTCTCCCGTTGCGGAGCACAGGCTCTGGACGAGCAGGCACAGCGGCCATGGCTCACTGGCCCAGCCGCTCCGCGGCATGTGGGATCCTCCCAGTCCAGGACACGAACCCATGTCCCCTGCTTTGGCAGGCAGACTCTCAACCACTGCACCACCAGGGAAGCCCTGTGTTGATGCTGGAAGCATTCATGTACTGCACTTTGACGCTTTTTAAATGCTCCATTTTTCGTGAGAGATCTAATTATTGGCCAATGTGGAACTTCTCTTTTACTGTTGGTTTTAGTTATCCCTGAAAATTCTGTGAAGGAATTCCTCAGAGCACCTGGTACCATCAAAGACAGAATCAAGAAGTTGCTTGCTCACAAAAATAACATGAAAAAGAAGGTAAAAATGAAAAACATCGCAGAACCTGGGGGGACTCCTGCCCCTAAGGTTGACTCGCAGCCCTTCAACTCTGAAGAGAGCATTTCCAGAGATGGGAACCCTCATGGAACAAAAAAGAGGAATGAAGAGAGAAAGAAAGAGGGGCTGGAGGAAGAGAAAAGAGATGAGAAAGCGCTGGCAAGCCATGTGCAGGAGGAGCAAAGCCTTCTGGGAGATGTGTTTTGTATCACTTCTGTGAATTTATACATCTTATGAAAAGTGCATTGTAGTTTCTCCTGGCAAATGAAAGAAAAAGGGAAGACAGTTCCACGCCTTAAGTAAGATGGGGTCAGCTTTAAGTCCTAAGAAGCAGGGTTCTCTATAAGGTCTGGAAACTTAGTCTTCCACAGATACCAAATCCAATTTGCTGCCGTGGGACGCGCGGAGTGTCAGGCCTCTCCCCCTGCCTGGGGGGTTCCCTATTTGATGCAGACCCTCTTTCTGCTCCCGGCCAAGGAAGCCCACTTGTCCTGCCAGCACGGTTGTCTGGACGCCCAGCTTTGCATGAAGCACACCCCCAGACCCCAGAGAGCGCCCCCTGGTGGATCTGCCTAGCTCTACCTTTTTCCTTCGTGGAGGCACTTTTTACAGGCACACTCATGAAAGGAGATTTTCAGAGTTGTGTGGTTATGATCTAAAAATGCAAAATAGACAGTTGAAGGAAAGTTCTGTAGAGAGGTTAAGCTTAAGTTTTCTGCATGAGCTGGAGAAACTGCCCTTGTCCCTGGTGGCCGAGCAGAGCCCATCACCAGCCTCAGCCCCTCCAGGGTGTTTTCCATGTTAACCCACCCTGGATCCCAGGTTCCAAAAAAGACTAATGCCTCCTTTTCTGTTTCTCTTTTCTTCTGAATTCAAGAACTGCTTTGTGTGGTAATGAATCCTGAGTGTATTCCCTGAGGATGAAAGTATATTCTGTTTTAAGATTCTAGGTCAGAAAGAGGTTCAAGAGAGCTCCCAGACAGAAGATTCCCCAGATATTTGCCTGTTAGCCCGAAAGCAATGAAGGCATTGAGCTGTAAAAGGAAGGAAAGCAAGGAGGTGTCCACTTACTAATCTTTAAAATTTGTAGCCTTACTCTTAGAGTTTTTTTATACTGAAACTCTTAGTAATCCTTCTTCCTTGTCTTTTTTTTTAAGTAATCCTTCTTCAACAATGTTCTCTTTAATACAACCAACACATACAACCTCTTTAGATGGTGGGAAAAAAATACATTGTTTTCCCTTAGTGTGAAGTTCTTTGGCCATAGAGTCTATACAGCACTGTAGCTGTATATGTTAGAATAACTTCTAGTTATAGAAACCCCCAAAACAGTGTTTCTAGTAAGACCACATGGAGAACTACCTGGCTCAGTCAAATAATCCCACAGAGTTGCAAGAGGTAATAAAATAGTTGTGTTAAGATGTGAAACTTTGGGGTGGTTTGTTATACAGCAAAAGCTAACTGAGACAGGTGGTTTCTTTTTTTTTTTTAACACATTTATTGAGGTATAATTGCTTTACAATGGTGTGTTAGTTTCTGCTTTATAACAAAGTAAATCAGTTATACATATACATATGTTCCCATATGTCTTCCCTCTTGCGTCTCCCTCCCTCCCACCCTCCCTAGAGACGGGTGGTTTCTGACACTGTGCTAGAACTTGAAGAAGGACCCCCCAGTCCCAGGCCCCATCTCTTCAGTGACCAAGGAGATTTGAGAGCATAGTTTGGCTTAGATTAAAGGAAAATAGAGGGGAGACCTTGAAGTGAAGGACAGTGCCCCAGTAATCCAGGTTACAGGAAGAGATATTGAACCAGAAATGAAATAGGGAGGCCTGCAATTATGTTACGTGTGGGGGAGAAAATCAATACTCAAAGATGAGTTAAATTGAATAAAAATATTTCATGTTTCTGTAATATCTGTAGCAGAGACTTCTAGTTGCCTATCCCATATCCATTCTCACCTTTTTCTTTACTAGTATAACCATATACATGGGGGGAATGCAATGTGCTCAGCTAAAAGGCTGTATTTCCCAACCTCTCTTTCAAATCGGGGAGCCCACTGAAGTCATTGGTGGGGCTTCCAGGAAGGATCATTAAAGAAGGCTCTCGGTTAGCAGCCCCTTTTGCCATTTCCCTTCCTCCTTCCTGCCTGCAATGTGGCTGTGAAGGCAGGAGCTCTGGGAGCTGCCTTGTGACCATGAGGGCAAGGGCCACAACCTATGGAGGAGTACATAGCTTGAGGAAGCCTGGGTCCCTGATGACATGGTGGCATGTCTACCCCATCCCATACTGGTCACTGCTTGACCTTAAGTAAGACAAAAATAAACCTCTCTTGGCCTATCTAGTATTTCAAACGAAACACAATCCAAAGTCAGGTGACCACTCTTCCCTGACCACTGGTGGGCTCCCCTGCCATTTCTACCACAAGACCACAGTGTTTGGGATTAACTTCTTGGACCTTAAATACCAACATATTATTTTGAATTCCAGTCAATGGCCAATAGCATCATGGACCTCCAGCCTGAAGTAGCATGGAATCATACTTGGGTTCCTTTGGGGAAACTAAGGTCAGATGATTCAGCCATGACTCCCATAAATGTTGACCCTGGCCATCACCCAGCATGCAGCTGCCCCTTGTCATCCATCCTCTCCCACTCTCTCATCCCCTCACTGTTATGGGCTCCCTCCTCTGGACACTAACTCCCACCATTTCTGCCCCCTCCCCATCACACATACTCCATTGTCTGGTAAACAGACTCCGTCTCTCAACCTTAGCTGAACTGAGCTCTCCCAGGGCCACTGCTCCCCCTGCGTCCAGATCACATGAAGCTGCTCATCCTCCTCCACTGCATGCTTTTCAGGGGCTGGAGTTGAGGGCAGCATCCTCATTGCTCCAACTCTTGTCCACAGTCGCTTCTTTCTCTACTTGCACGTAAAGGCCACTGTTCCTTGAAGGAGCAGTTAAATAACTCTTTGGCCCTCCGTCCTTCTAACCATAGCCATCAACCATCGTGGTGACATCTAGCCAAATGACCCATTCAGAACCTGCCCTCATGGTTCTTTGACCTCCTCTATTCCAGTAACCATCTTCTCCTCCTCAGTCTCTGCCCTGTGGCCCCTCTTGAACTTGATCATCACCTCTGAACTCTTGAACGCCAACATCAAACTTTCCTGATTGATCTGGCTTTCTCTTCTTAATCTCCCCATGCTTATCCTTTGACCTTTTTAAAATGAAACCCCCATTCCCTTGACATTTCCATTTCCCCCCCATCTCTTGGTTTCTTCCTTGTTTGACTCTCCTCTCTAATAAAACACAACCTAGACCCCAAGGCCCACCATACCTTCAAAGACACCCTTGCCACTGCCTCCCCAAGGCCCGTGCTCTGGTGTCTTTCTGCCACAGCCACCAGGCAGAGCCCCAATCTGGATCAAGCCAACTGCTTTCTTTTCTCCATCTTGTCTCCAGGCTGTGAAGCACTGTGAGAGAAAAGGACAGACTGTGCAGACTGGGTCTGCAACAACACCAAGATCTTCAACCTGCCACAGGCCCTGAGTGCTGTCCAAATTTCTTACCACTGAATGGTGCTGCCTGTCTGCTGTATAGACTAGATTACCTTCACCAGCATCTACCACGACCTCCAGCCTCACGAGTGTATATATTAACATTGAAATAACAATGGTGTGAACCCCATTTTTGCCTCCTCAGGAGGCTGAATGTCAGCGGCTGCCCAAAGCACTGAGTTAAAGATTTGAGACCACATCTGGGCCTCTGTCCTAAGCAAGGAAGGGTACTGAATGACCCCTTCTTCTCGGGCACTTGGTGCCTCCCTAAAATTGCACTCATTCCTAATGTGGCCTGATGTAGCCTATATTTTTGGTACTTTTCTTTTTTTCTTAGGCACAGAATACTTGTGGGATGACTCAGCGATACTTTTACCTGAAGATGTTTACAGATGTCAAGAACTGTTCCCCTACTTGCAAGCTAACAAGTTGGCTTGTCACAGTTTCATAGATGTCAGTAGAAAACACGAAACTCCTGGGTCAGAGGTGGACTTTATTACCCACGGGACAACAGGTAGCATGGGCCTCAGGGTCACACCACCGCCCCTTGTCCCCCACCCCGAGTCTCAGAGGGGGTGGGGCAATGCAGAGGCGGGTCCAGGTGGATGCCAGGTACACAGTGAGTTTGTGTCACAGTGAGGAACTCTGAGTTGAGGAAAGCCCCAATCTTATAAGGGGACCAATAGCCAACCTGCCCAAACATTGCCCCAGAAGGAGATGAAATTTTTATCTTTGGCAGGAAACGAATCTGCTCTTGAGAAATAAGATACTATCTCTATTCTCCCAGGCTCTACCAACATCCTTGATAAGATAGTACAGAACAAAAGCTGCCAATGCCTTTGTGCAGACGATAGGTGGAAACACAAGAGGCCCATGGAGAATGGCCTCCCTACATCTGACTCTTATTACCTTTCAGGCTTCAGTGAGATGAGGTGATGGCAGTGAGAAAGACTGGGTAGCAAGATTGGCTGCTTATAAATTTATAGCTTTGCAGATAACATTCTCACCTTTGATACTACTGCTTTCTTTTTCAGGACAGCTATTTAAATCTTGTTCCAATCAGATCATAAGATATCAGGTAAATTAGTTTCTGCAAAATAAACATAGAGCAAAATCATTCTACATTGTGACAGAGAACTATCAAAATTTTATTTTTTATTTGTTTAATTTAATTTTTTTTGTACATTGGTGTATAGTTGATTTACAATGTTGTGTTATTTTCAGGTGTACAGCAAAGTGGTTCAGTTATACATACACATATATCCATTCATTTTCAGATTCTTTTCCCATATAGTTTATGACAGAATATTGAGTAGAGTTCTCTGTGCTATACAGTAGGTCCTTGTTGATGATCTATTTTATATATAGTAGTGTGTGTATGTTAATCCCAAACTCTTAATTTATCCCTCCCCCTCCCCCTGCCTTTCTCCTTTGGTAACCATAAGTTTGTTTTCAAAGTCTGTCAGTCTGTTTCTGTTTTGTGAATAAGTTCATTTATATCATCTTTTTAGATTCCACATGTAAGTGATATCATATGATATTTATCTTTCTCTGTCTGACTTACTTCACTTAGTATGATAATCTCTAGGTCCATCCATTTTGCTGCAAATGGCATCCAAAAGTTTTAGAATATGTTATAATTTGATAACTTTCCTCCAATAGTGGTTGTTTTTGAATCAAGTATTCTTGCCTTTTAGAACATTTAAGAAATCTGACAGGGGCCAATTGGATAATGACCATTTAGCATCATTTCAAGTAAACGCAGTTCTTTTGGTAGGTGGAGTGCTATCACACTGACAATCCAAATCACTAATAGTTTCTCCCCAAGCAAGAATGAGGGGCAGGGGTAGTGGCTAGACATATGTTTCCCTTTTAAAAACTGGCTTTTATAGAGAAATGCCCCTAACCACGTTTGTCTGTAGATTTTTTTCAAATTCCTTTAACGGGCTTGAGGCCCTTCAAGAAGGCTTAGACCGGGTCAACATTTAAAAGGCCATTGTAAATGAATTCGACCTTTTTTTTCTCTTCCAGTCAGTAAAACAGTGACTGCAAATGCCAAATAGCTGTGTTCTGTGTCCATTCAAAGCATCGTCCTGGCGCTGTGCGGATGCAGCTTCATTCTGTTGGGCCAGGGAATGGCAAGGCAACAAACGATTTGGGATTCCTGTAAATGTGTACAAATAACGGTCCTTTTTTTTCTGTGGAGAATGGAGTTGTAGATTGGAGTAGTTACTTATGACCTCTGGGGAACTCTTACATCTTTAAACGTCCTGTCCTGCTTCATAAAAATTCTATCCTTAGCATACATGTGAAAAGATTCTGTACAACAATTTATAAATAGACTTAGAGGCAGTAGTAAGGGGTGGTGAGAGTCTGGCCTGGAGCTGAGAAGGGCTGCCCCGAAGTGGGTTTAGGATTAAAAGTTTACATATGCATATATTTTTTTAACATCTGTATTGGAGTATAATTGCTTTACAGTGTTGTGTTAGTTTCTGCTGTATAACAAAGTGAATCAGCTTTACGTATACATATACCCTCATATCCCCTCCCTCTTGTGTCTCCCTCCCACCCTCCCTATCCCACCCCTCTAGGTGGTGCCAAATGAGGTATCACCTCACACCGGTCAGAATGGCCATCATCAAAAAATCTACAAACAATAAATGCTGGAGAGGGTGTGGAGAAAAGGGAACCCTCTTGCACTGTTGGTGGGAATGTAAATTGATACAGCCACTATGGAGAACAATATGGAGGTTCCTTAAGAAACTGAAAATAGAACTACCATACAACCCAGCTATCCCACTACTGGGCACACGTATGCTTTTTTTTTTTTTTTTTTTTTTGCGGTACGCGGGCCTCTCACTGTTGTGGCCTCTCCCGTTGCGGAGCACAGGCTCCGGACGCGCAGGCTCAGCGGCCATGGCTCACGGGCCCAGCCGCTCCTGGGCACAAACCCGTGTCCCCCGCATTGGCAGGCGTACTCTTAACCACTGCGCCAGCAGGGAAGCCCCATATGCATATTTTTGACAAAAACTTGTCCTATGTATATGTCTAACCAGTTTGGGAATGTTATAGAAATTGTTTCCCATTTCTAGGTTGTGGTTTTGTTTGTTATGGTTTCTCCCACCCTGTGGCCACTTTTCTAGAGCATGATGAGTGCTGGATTCAATGAAATTAGGTAAGAACTAATTACTCTTTCCTTCTCAGTAATTTCTTTGAGAGCCTATATATGTATTTCACTGACAGTGTTGCTTAAAACACATTTGGAAGTGCCTTTTTCAGGTACAAAAATCATACAGAAGATTTGGTATGTCGATTTATGGTCATGTGTCATTTATGACCGAAAACAGTACATATTACCAGCCCAGAATTCCAGTCCTAGGTATATACTCAATAGAAATGCATCGCGGCACTTTCTGTAATAATCACAGTGGAACGACTCAAATATCCATACTGTCCCTTGCGAGCAGAATGGATAAATCAACTGGTATATTTATTCAATGAAATATTACCAAGAAATGAGCATGAACAAACTCATGCTACTCACAGCAACACAGATGAATTTTTAAAATGTGGCATTGATGAAAAGAAGCCAGGGAATTCGCTGGCGGTCCAGGGGTTAGGACTCCACACTCTCACTGCTGAGGGCCCGGGTTCAATCCCTGGTTGGGGAACTAAGATCCCACAAGCCTTGCAGTGTGGCCAAAAAATTAAAAAAAAAAAAAAAAAAAAAAGCCAGAAAGTACATACTGTATGGTTCCACTTATATAAGTTTTTTCCCCTCTTCACTTACAAAAGTTTTGAGATCAGGGGCAATGACTCTATGATGGAGAAGTTTGGACTGTGTTTACCCTTGGAGAGGATGCTGCCAGGGAACGCAAGGGGGGGGACTTTTGGGGGGAGTGGTCATTGTTTCTTGATGCTTTTTAAAGGGACATGTTCACTCTGTGAAAATCTTTGAGCAGCACACTTATGATTTCTGCCCTGACTTTACTATGTATGTGTTAGACTTCAATAAAAAATTTACTTTAAAAAGTAAAAGTATTACCCCCCCCCCCTTTAAGATGAACCTCATCTATGTGACTTGGTGCCAGTTGACTTGGGACACCTGGAGTGAATTCGTCTCTTAATACCAGGCGGGTTGTGACTGAAAGCAAATGGCACTGGAGTCTTGAGGAGTCATTCGGCAGGAGCTAAGGCCTGAGGGTTTCCTTTCCTGCTGCCCAGGAGCCTGGAACACAGGCTCACCTTCCCCACATCTGTTGCTCTTTCTGCACAGTGATAAAAGTTTCTGCCTCCCCTTTCCTATCCCTGTTACTGTCCTTTTAAAAATATTTTTCCTCCTGAGTTTGAGCTGCACTCACACAGCTCCCCCGCTGAGAGGGAGACACTTTCTCCTTGCCTCATTCGGTTTCCAGACCCTCTCTCAGAGTTCCAGCAGTGCCCCCTCCTGGCAATTTATGTGCATGTGTGTGGCTGCCAGCAGGCAAGCAGCAAAGAGGGCTGTCTTCAGCATCTCCTGCTTCGTCTTGGCTCCGTTTCTCTTCTCCCCAGTGTCTTGTGAACTCATGCTTCTGGGTACCGAGAACCTTCCAATCAGTCACCCGTGGGATCTTGAAGAATCTGATCTTGCAGACCTCTCATTCTCTCCCAGTTCACCCCTATCAACATTTACTTGTTCAAGTCCCATTCTGCTGATCTCTGACAAGTAAAGAGAAACGACCCTTATAAGAAAACTCAGGTGTAAGGAGTAAAGAGCTGGCAGTGTAACCTTCCCTAAGTAATATTTGCTCTTTTGTAATAGCAGCTTCCAATGCCTTCATACAAAGGAACGAGTAAGAAGGCGATTTCAGCACCGTGTAAGATCAGGAATTCTCTTCCGATGACTCAAATCACACAGCTTCATCAAGACGGGCTGAGTCAATGTTTGCTTGTAGCAAGCAACAGAAGCAGACCTCCACTAACCTACAGCAAAGGGAAATTACAGTAAGGAAACAGGAGTGTGCAGGTGGATGGAAAGACCAGAAATCCAGCCTTGGAAATGAACTACAGGGTTAGAAGCAGAATAATGGGAAAAAGCCACTGCTGATCAGGAAGCCACCATGGCAGGAATAAGCTCTTACTATGTTAGTCTCCACATTACTGTGCTTAAAATTCACATTCCAGGGAAGACTGTGCAATCAGCCCCCCTTGGGTCATGTAGCTGCCCCCTGGCTAGGGCAGAGCGGGGCACCTGATGGGCTGTTCTGAAGGTGGGCTGAAAGCCAGGTGGCCAAAACCCACCAAAGTCCACCACGTAGACCCCATTACATAAAAGCTGGTATTCAGTACATGTAATTGTCCCAGCCAACATACCAAACTATGTGATTTACTCTTGTCATAACTAAGGAGTTGACACCTTCATTCTCTTCAGCAGGTAGAAAACTAGGTGGTGTTTGGGTCAGGTTTGAAATGAATAATAACTAGCAAAAATAGTATTGTGTGCGCCAAATCATGTGGCAACTACAATGCATTAGGTTGTTATGGGGGAAAATGAGGCTGAAATGGAAAAAATGCTTCTCTTGGGCACCATAAATCAGAATGGTACACTTCTGGCCAAATGTGTCTCCCACTGAAGACTTAGAAGACCTGGGATGAGCATGGTTCCCCTTTATATTGTCGTTTCTGATGAATGGTCCCTTCTGGCGCACGCCCAGGTCATGTTGGGAAAGGGGGGCTGTGGATAGTGTGTACAGTGGTGAGTCCATGAGAATAAGCCTTGAGGCTACAAGGGTGCGAGCACGAAAGACAAAAGAAGCAGCACAGACCAATGGTTTTTAGTTCAGTGCTCACTTCTTGTTCCTCGGATGAACTGCTGTTACAAAACGACCTCCTTTTAAAAGAAAAACCTGAGAACCAAAATGCGGTGAGGCATTTCATGGAGCAGTCCACATCCCTGGCAGGCGCATTCCTCCTGGTACCAAGCCACTTGGACAGAGTGAAATCCCAGCGGCTGGGCTTCGGTTCAGATTTGTTAACCACAATGCGGGAGGCAACTGAGTAGACAGGCCGAGGTGTTTGAGTTGGCATCCTTTTATCCCATCTCTTTTTGTACGTTTTCTCCATTTTTCTGATTACATGGAATTTTGAAGCATCCCCAGTAACAAACTAGTATAAATATTGTTTTACTGCCTCTGAATTTCCATCGTATGATATGTACCACCAACTGATGGAAGCCAGGCTTCCTTCATTCTCTACCAACGTGTTGCCATAAATCTAGGGTACAATAACTTACATTCTAGAGAAATGGCAAAATGGGCAAATGGTGTGGGAAAGGAGAACAAGAGGTATGGAAACGAGCTAAAGATTACTCTGAGGGGCTTCCCTGAGGGTGCAGTGGTTGAGAATCCGCCTGCCAATGCAGGGGACACGGGTTTGAGCCCCAGTCCGGGAAGATCCCACGTGCTGCGGAGCAACTAAGCCCGAGCACCACAACTACTGAGCCTGCGCTCTAGAGCCCGCGAGCCACAACTACTGAAGCCCGTGTGCCACAACTACTGAAGCCCGCGTGCCTAGAGCCCGTGCTCTGCAACAAGCGAAGCCACCGCAATGAGAAGCCAGCGCACTGCAACTAAGAGTAGCCCCCGCTCGCGGCAACTAGAGAAAGCCTGCACGCAGCAATGAAGACCCAACGCAGCCAAAAATAAATAAATTTATAAAACAACAAAAAAGATTACTCTGGGTACAAGAGGATGTTAAATGGGACTTTTCCTGACTTGGAGTTTCACCCAAATCTGAGCCCAGTGTTAAGTGCCCGCTGGGTACTTTTATAGAGAGACATGCTAGACCATCTTCACACTGCTAAGTGGGGAGCCCAACACTATGTCAGGCACCCATGGCCTGTCACCCCTTTTCAGCTGATGTACAGGAGAAGGCAAAATTGGAAGATGGCCTTTAGAATTCTAGAAGCTTCCTCCCACCTTCCCAGCAAGTGGAGGGGAACTTGAGAGAACCGCTCAGAGAAATTGACAGGTGCTCCCGAATTGAATTGAAAGGGACAAGAAGTGGTGCATGACTCGCCCAAAAAACTCAACAGTTGAGCCAGCTGGGACTGCTGAAGTCTAGTATGACTGCAGAGGGCGCGGCCTCTGCCTCCAGGGCTTGGTTGGGGCAGAGCTGCTGGGACTTTGCCAAGGGCTAAGTGCACATGAAGCAAGTAGCTGGGTTGTTCTGGAAGGACCTCGCCCAAGAGGCCTGTCTGCAGGTGAGCTGACCCAACAGAAAAAGGCTGGGGGGACATGCCACCAAATGCAGGAGCTGATGGTCAACCACTGTATCATCTGAACCAGAAAATGGGTAAGAAGGGGCCTCCCAGCAAGGGGGGGGTCTCCAAAATATCCCCAAAGTGAGCGCACAAAAAGAACAAAAGAGGCAGCCTTTGGATATCAGCACACAGAGAACTCCAATACTAGGTAGCAACATCATTAACTGAATTCGTTTCCTGTGGCTGCCATAAAATACTGGGTGGCTTAAAACAACAGAAATGTATTCTCTCACAGTTCTGGAGCCACAGGTTCAACCTCAAAGTGTTGGCAGGACCATGCTCCTCCCAAAAGCTCTGGGGAGAATGCGTCCTTGCTTCTTCCAGCTTCTGGTGTCTCTAGGAGTCCCTTGGCTTGTGGCTGCATCACCCCGATGTCCACCTTAATCTTTACGTGGCTTCTCCTCTGTCTCTGTCTTCTCCTCTTCTGTCTCTTCTAAGGACACTTGTCATCGGGTTTAGGGCCCACCCAGGTAATCCGGGATGATCTTACTCAAGATCTTTAACTTAATTATACCTACAAAGACCCTTTTTTTGAATAAGGTCACATTCACAGGTTCCAGGGTTAGGAAGCGACGTATCTATCTTGGGGGATGGGGGGACCATTCAATTCACAATACTAATCAAATAAGACCTTTTTACCACTCCTTCCTCCTCCTGCCCTCACCCTCGGGAGACCAGAAAATAGCGCAGGAAGCAGAGACAGGGTACAGTAAGGAGAGTGAAGAAATTAATCCACGTGTCTTTCCCTTTGCTGGGCCACAGAGTTACAGATCACACCTGAGCTGAGCGAGGGTCAGCACTTTGAATTGGTTGAGTAATAGAAGTTCTGATATTAGATTAGAATGGATTTAACAACATAAAAATAAGATTGTTTCTTTATACCTGAAAGTGACTGGGAAAGCTGTGCAGAGGCAGGGGAAGGGGAACTGGATGAAGGTAGTCAAAAGATACAAACTTCCAGTTATAAGATAAATAAGTAATGTACAATATTATAAAGATAATTAACAACCGCTGTATGTTAAATACGAAAGTTGTTAAGAGTAAATCCTGAGAGTTCTCATCGCAAGGAAAACATTTTTATTCTTTTATTTTGTATTTATATGAGATGTTCACTAAACTTATTGTGGTAATCATTTCATGATGTAAGTCAAATCATTATGCTTTGCATCTTAAACTTATCCAGTGCTGTATGTCAATTATATCTCAGTAAAACTGGAAGGAAAAAGAAAAGAAAAGCTGTGGGATTTGCTCAAGCCTCAAGCTCCAGCCCTAGAGCAGCCGAGGGGCAGGAGAGAACCAACAGAGCTTGTTTCAAGGCAATGGTGAGAAAAAATTAAAAGTTTCTTCTTTCTTACACCCTACAGAGCCCGGCCTGTTCAATAAAGTAGACTAATAGGTGTCTCACTTTGATCTTGTGATAGAAGCAATTTTGTAGCAATAGCCTTTTGAAACTAGTCTCTGAGGTTACATCCAGGATAAACTTGCAATGTTTCAACAGTTTTTAAAATGGAGTCGCTGCTGCTGCTTTACTAATTACAGCTTTAGTCTTGGTCCTGTCTTCCCTACTTCTAGGTAAGGTTTATTACATTGCTCAGTCATAGAATCACCCTGCTTCCTGACAGCATCCAATCCAGAGCAAAACCCTGCTTCCTTTAACCTTCCCCCAAGTTACCCTCCAGTATGGGGTCAGCAAAGAAGGCTGCCACTTTCTCTAGTTCTACCAACACTTTGTCTTTATTGGACCCTTGCCGGTAAAGAATGTGTACAGGTGGGAAGTGCAGGATGCACAAGGCTGCTTAATGAATGTTTTCTA
Source organism: Pseudorca crassidens (assembly GCF_039906515.1). NCBI lineage: Eukaryota > Metazoa > Chordata > Mammalia > Artiodactyla > Delphinidae > Pseudorca > Pseudorca crassidens. The sequence goes on along the minus strand of NC_090317.1, from coordinate 123,063,738 downwards.
CTTTCATATCAGCTGATGCATGCCAAAGGTGCAGTAGGTACTTGCTGAATTAATTACTGCGTTAAGTAAATAGATAATTCACAGTTTTGTCCAAAGTTTTGTCAACATTTAGTTGAGCGCTGTCTTGACTGGAAGCAGAAAGGGTAGGTGGCAGAGTAGTTAACACACTTCGATGCTCAAAAGCAATAGTAGGGCTAGCTTCTTTCAATTCAGGGCCCGGTGCGGACCGTCGGCCCCAGACCACAGGACCCCAGACTGGGAGCTGCGGGGATGGGGGTGTGTGGCGGGGATGGGGTGGGGGGGGTTGGGGGGGTGGGTTGGGGGCTGGCCCCGGGCCCGGCCCCCGGCCCGGCCCCCGGCCCGGCCCACTGGGCCGCCGATCGCTCTGCGCAGGCGCCATTTCCCTAGCACGCATGCGCTGGGTCCCGGGCAGTGTTCTCTAGCTTGCGGGCTTGGATTGGTTGAGCTTTCGTGGTCCCGCCCTGGGACTGGAAGTTCTATCTGGACGCCGAGGCCTCCCGGGCTTCGCCTGTGCTTCTCGGTGAGCTATTCTCTGTGTTCGCCGGCGTGTCTGTCACTGCAGTCGGGCGAGTCCTTGTTCCCAGTGGAAGCCCACCCCTGCTTGGGGAGGTTCTCGGTGTGCCCAGGGCCGGTAGACCGGAACGTGCCCTCGCCCTCACCTCTCCTCCAGCCGAGATCTCCCGGGTGGGCCACTCCTTCGGGGCCGCCGCTGCCTGTGTGCTGGGTGCCAGGCTGTCACCCTTGGACGGCTTGCAGCAGGCTTTGCTTGTCGCTCCACCCCACCCACTGGTATCCGAACCCGGGCCAGAGTGGGCCCTTGTGCAGGTCCCTTCCCCTCGCTGCACCTTTGCTAGGGGTCGTCGTAAGGCGAAAGGGCCCTAGAGCAGTACTGCGTGACTTCAGAAACTGCGACGCCCCTACCAACATTTGGCATCATTCCTCTCCACAGAGGAAGGGGCTCCCTGTGTAGCCGGAGAGATGTATGTGGGTTACGGCTAGAAATTAAAATTTTCTCTTTAGATCTTAGATCTAAAGATCTAAACAGATCTAGGTTATTGCTGATTTGTTACCAGCTTTTGGAAATTTCTCTTTGATCTTTCATCAGGTTTTAGGGCGGATGTGTGCACTTTGTCCATATATCCGTTATGTCAGTTAATATTTACAAGGTTTTGTATGCATTCAGTCAACAGATATTCAGGGCCTACTGTTGTTGGCACTGTATAAACTGTTTTTAATATGTATCAGGAAGCTAGGGGTATAGGTGTGTATCTCAGCATTATCTGTACTAGCATATGCTCTAGAACTGTGTTGTCCAATATGGTAGCCGCTAGCTACATAAGGCTGTTGAGTACCTGAAACGTGCCTAGTCCGAATTGAGATGTGCCTTAAGTGTAAAACAGCGAATTTTGGAGAATTAGTATGAAGAAGACAATGTAAACTATCCCAGTTTTTTTATATCCATCAACGTGTTGAAACAGCAATATTTGGGATACACTGGGTTAAATAAAATGTATTATGTTTTTTACGTGGCCACTAGAAATTTTACATTATTCTTTTGGCTTGCATTATATTGCTATTGGACAGCACTGCCCTAGAAAGGGGTCAGCAGACTATGGCCTGCAGCCAAATCCAGCCTTCCTGTCTTTGCAAAAGAGATCTATGGGAGCGAAGCCATATCCATTCATTTCTGTATTGTCTGTGGCTGCTGTTCCTGCTACAAAAACAGCAGAGTTGAGTAGTCCATACAGAGGCTGCATGGCCTGCAAAGGCCAAAGTATTTACTATCTGGCCTTTTATAGAAAAAGTTTGCCGACACCCTGCTCTAGAACAATGCCCGGTATGGTAGATACAAGGAAACCTTTTCATTGTAGTCCTGTGTAATTGTCAGTTAGGCTTAGTGTGGGACATAGTTCTAAGGACTTTATAAGGACTTTCTCGTTTAATTCTCATATTAATTCTGGGATGTTGGATTCCCCTCCCCCCCACACATACTTGACACCCCCTACTTCTGGGAACTGTACCTTCTAGACCCTCCTTATCCCCAAATGGCCTGACTCCTGGAGCCCACCTGATTAGCCCACAGGAGGCACCATGCTTCTGTTTTCTTTTTTTGAACTAGAATATTTTAAAATGATTTTCTGAACTAGAATTGAGATGAGGTTGGGCTCCCGTGGAAGAAGCTGAGGGGCACTGGGCTTAGTTAGACGCAAGTGGGTACAAGCAAGCTTGTCCGTGGTGAAAAGGATGATGCTTGCAAGCAGAGAGGAGAAAGTATTTGTTGAGTAATAGTAAGCCCTGACCAGGTGTTTGTCAGGTGTGTAGCAGTGAATGAAACAGACGTCGTTCTTCTGTGGTCTTGTAGGGAAGGCACACAATAAAAAAAACTTTTTCGTGTGATATGCACCATGAAAAAAAAACCAGTGTGCAAATATTTGATGTTCTTAATAGGTTTCATCATCTGTAAGATGGAGCTAAGTGCTATACCTGTGTCGGGGGTTTTGTGAGGATGGAGATGACATGAGTGTATACGGCACACAGAGTTGCTCGATGTGCACTGTATTCTGCTGTTAGAAGGTAAGTGCGGGAATGGCTGTTCAGGACTCTGGGTGCATCGTGACACTTAAAACATTGCAGTCACCAGTTGTGGTTTGTAGAGAATGTTCTCAGGTGAGTTGTGCACAGCAAGCGTTTTTAACATTTCCTAATTTAATGAGGCTCCTCTAGCAAAATGCAAAGTCAGAGAGGTTGTGCGCGTTCAGTGTGGGGGCAGGATGGGAGCTGCCTTCCGGCTGATGGCAGCAGAGCTGGGTTGGTCTTGCTGCGGGAGGGGGGTTGTGCCTGTGTGTACAGGGCAGTGGTGGCAGCTCTGGTTTAGATCACAGTCACCTGGAGAGCTGCAAAATACCCAGGCCTGCCCTCAGAGATTCTAATTCATTCTGTCTGGGGTGAGGCCCTGGCATTGTTTTTGCTTTTGCTGTTTAATTTCTCCAGATGATTCAGATTGGCAGTCAGGAGTGAGACCCACTCCTGGTGAGAGACAGGCAGGCAGGCTCAGGGAGCTAATGGGGCAAAGGCATCGAGCTGGGAGGTAGGCAGTGTCTGTCAGCGATGCAGCGCGATCACACTGGAAGCTGGAAGGGGGCTTTTCATCACCTGGCCAGGGACCGTGGGCTCCATCCTGAGAGCAGAGGGGAACCTCTGAAGGGCTTTAAGCAGACAAATGGGGGAATCTCTTGCTGAGATCTGTACTGGAGGATGATCCCTCTAACAAAATGTCCTGAATCAGAGTGAAAGCAGCGAAGAAGTAATTGGAGCCGGCCAGATGATGGGAAGCCCAGGTTTGCTTTCTGTATTCCTCCTACATGTGTCCCTTAGCAGCAGTGTCTGTCCTTGTAATTGGCCAGCTTCTTGTCTGTGTTCCTTCCGCTGGGCTGTCAGCTCCTTCAAGGCAGAGGGTAGCTCATTAGGCTCAGCATTTATCGTGTATGAGATACATAATAGATATTTATTGAATGAACTGTGTAGAACTCTAAACTGGACACACAGCCTACTTTGTCTTTTTGTGGCAGTTCTCAAAATTTTATATCCCAGGTGCTTCCACACTATAGCCTCCTAGGGCAATAAATTGCTTTATATCTACGTGACTGTCCCACAGGGAGAATAGAAAGTTGGACAGCATTTAAATGCTGTTAAAAATATGGAGGAGAATGGGAAACAGTATGGTGGTTCCTCAAAAAATTAAAAATAGAATGACCATATTGATCCAGCAATCCCACTTTTGGGTATATACCCAAAAGAATTAAAAGTAGGGTCTCAAAGAGATATTTATACATTCATGTTCATAGCAACATTATTCACAAAAGGTAGAAGCAGTCTAAATGTCCATCAGTGGATGGATGGATAAACAAAATATGCTCTGTCCATACAATGGAATATTATTCAGCCTTGAAAAGGAAGGAAATTCTGACACATGCTCCGACATGGATGACCCTTCAGGACATTATGCTGTGTGAAATAAGCCCAACACAAGAAGGCAAATACTGTATGATTCCACTTATATAAGGCATCTAAAGTAGTCAGATTCATAGAGACAGACAGTAGAATGGTGGTTGCCGGGGGCTGCAGGGGAGAAAGAAATGGAGAGTTGTTGTTTAATGGGTGCAAAGTTTGTTTTGCAAGACAACTAGCGTTCTGAAAGTTGGTTGCACAACAGTGTGAATGTACTTAATGAAATGTCCTTGTAAAAATGGTTAAGATGGTAAATTATATGGTATGTGTATTTTACCACAATTCAAAACAAAAAAATATGGAGGAACAGTAAATAAAAGGACATATGAAGGGGCTTCCCTGGTGGTGCAGTGGTTAAGAATCCGCCTGCCAATGCAAGGGACATGGGTTTGAGCCCTGGTTCGGGAAGATCCCACAGGCTGCTGAGTAACTAAGCCCGTGCACCACAGCTACTCAGCCTGTGCTCTAGAGCCCGCGAGCCACAACTACTGTAGCCTGTGTGCCTAGAGCATGTGCTCCACAACAAGAGAAGCCACCGCAATGAGAAGCCTGCACACCACAACGAAGTGTAGCCCCCGCTCGCCGCAACTAGAGAAAGCCCGCGCGCAGCAACGAAGACCCAACACGGTCAAAAATAAATAAGTAAATTTATTTTTTTTAAAAAAAGGACATATGAAATGCAGAGCAGAGTGCTAATATATGAATCCATTAACTTCTGTAGATTTCCATGAGTAAAGAAAAAGTTTTACTATTAAGACAAACAGTGCTCCCATCGCCCTGAAGCCCTGAAGCCACAATTAAATTCCCCTTCAGAATCTCCTTGAAGCTCTGACCCTTCATTGAGAAATTCGACCTGAGTTAAATATTGCCTAACCTCGTTGTGGGCACTCTAGACTGGTCTCTTATTAACCACCTTGCTGACATCCAGCCAACTTCAATCTTGCTTTCTTTCTTTGGTAGTGATGCATATAGAATGAGTATAGACGCGGGTACGTTGAATACTTGTTAGGAAACTTTCCCACAGCTGGGGGGAGGGCTCAAGTTTATTGAGCTGCTTGAGACCTTATCATTGTGACGCCCCTGCTTGACTTCCTCCAGATCCCAAAATCTCAGGCAGACAATGCTGAGAGCAGTATTCAGCAATCGAGGATGTGTGTTTTTAATTTTTCTGTGCTGTCTTGCCTGTTCTTTGTTTACTGAGTCTTTGATTCTTAGAAAGACCTCTTTTACTGTTTTCAGTCTTTAAAAGTGGAATTCAATGAAATAATGCCATTTGCAGCACCATGGATGGACCTAGAGATTATCATACTAACTGAAGTAAGTCAGACAAAGACAAACACCATATGATGTCACTTATATGTGGGATCTAAAATATGACACAAATGAACATATCTACAAAACAGAAACAGACTCACATAGAGAACAGACTCATGGTTGCCAAGGGGGAGGGGCGATCGGGGAGGGATGAATTGGGAGTTTGGGGTTAGCAGATGCAAACTATCATATATAGAATGGATAAACAACAGGGTCCTACAGTAGAGCACAGGGAACGATATTCAGTATCCCATGATAAACCATAATGGAAAAGAATATGAAAAAGAATATATACGTATAGCTGAATCACTTTGCTGTACAGCAGAAATTAACACAACATTGTAAATCAACTATACTTCAATAAAATTTTTTTAAAAACTACGTAAGTAAACGGGCAGGGCTATAAAACTTTATTTATAAAAAAAATAAGTAAATCAATACATCTTCATTCTGATCATTCAAAAAAAGAAAGTGGAATTCAAAAAGGAAAAACAATGATCTTGAAGTACCAATTCTCGATAATTAGAAAATGCCACTTAAGATCCAGAATCAGTGGCCCATTGAGTTATTGCTAACTGACTTTAAAAAAGAAATAGAGAAAAAAAAGACTGCCCAGGCGGTAAAAATGCAAGACCCAGAATCTTGGTCATCTGAGCTGTGCAGTGGGGAAAACCAGTAGGAACCTCAGAGTTGTAGTCCTGGGCACTTAACTGTTCACATTTGGGGTAGAGCTTGAGGGAAGATGGAACTGGTTTCGATGCAGCAGTGGACTTGTGAGGAAATCGTGAGGGCTGACCTGAATGCAGAGCCACGGGTGGGGTGAGGCGGCTGCTTTGTGGTGCCCTGATCTCTGAGGACGGTGAAGTGGAATGAGCCATTTACCATGCCGTTTTCCAGTGGCCACATATCTTAAATGTATAGGGTTTATCATGAAATTGAACTAGACTAATCACTTTTCTGAGTAGGAAAACAATACATACACATTAGAGGAAATTCAGGAAAGAGTAAAAGAACAAAGGAAAATCACGTAAAATCTTGCCATTCAGAAAATGCCTCTGTCTGAAATTTTTTGTATCTATTTTTGGCCTTTTCTCATCACATGTGATTTTTAAATAAAATTTGGATCAGACTCTAGATGTTGTGTTTCTTTTTATTTATTTTTAATTAAAAAAACTTTTTTTTTTTTTTGGCTGCCTCACATGGCTTGTGGGATCTCAGTTCCCTGACCAGGGATTGAACCTGGGCCCTCAGCAGTGAGAACACGGAGTCCTAATCACTGGATCGCCAAGGAATTCCCTAGATGCTGTTTCTTAATTTTTATTATTAAAACTTTTTTTTTTTTTTTTTTTACCGTGCAACATGTGGGATCCTAGTTTCCCGACCAGCAATGGAACCCGTGGTCCCTGCAGTGGAAGCGTGGAGTCCCAACTGATGGACCACCAGGGAAGTCCCTAGATGCTGTTTTTAAATAACAGCTTTGTTCAGATATAGTTTATGTACTGTACAGTTCACCTACTTAAAGTGTACGATTCAGTGGTTTTTAGCTTATTCACAACTGTGCACCCATCACCACAGTCAACTTGAGAGAAGATTGTGCACCTCCCCCAAGAAAAACTCTGCACCCATTAGTAGCCACTCACTTTTTTTTTAACATCTTTAGTAGATTATAATTGCTTTACAATGGTGTGCTAGTTTCTGCTTTATAACAAAGTGAATCAGTTATACATACACATATGTTCCCATATCTCTTCCCTCTTGCGTCTCCCTCCCTCCCACCCTCCCTATCCCACCGCTCTAGGTGGTCACAAAGCACCGAGCTGATCTCCCTGTGCTATGTGGCTGCTTCCCACTAGCTATCTATTTTACGTTTGGTAGTGTATGTATGTATGTCCATGCCACTCTCTCACTTTGTCACAGCTTACCCTTCCCCCTCCCCATATCCTCAAGTCCATTCTCTAGTAGGTCTGCGTCTTTATTCCCGTCTTACCCCTAGGTTCTTCATGACTTTTTTTTTTTGCCACTCACTCTTCATTCCACCCCACTGGTTCCCTCCCCCTTCCTTCCATCCCAGCCCTGGTCTACCACTAATTTACTTTCTGTCTCTACAGATTTGCCTATTCCAGACATTTCATGTAAATGAAATCGTACAATACGTGGTCTTCTGTGTCTTTGATTTAACATAGAGCTTTGAAGGCTCATCCATGTGTAGTCTGTATCAGAGTTTCCTTTTATTGACAAGTAACATCCCATTGTATGGATATACTATGTTTTGTTTATCCATTCCTCAGTTGATAGACATTTGGGTTGTTTCCACTTTTTGTCTGTTACAAAGAATGCTGCCGTGAACATTCATGTGCAAGTCTAACCATTTGGGACCTCATAGTTTCTTCTAAGTTTGCAGGAAATTCTTACAAAAACAGCTTCCACATCTCTTATTTCCTTAAAGTAAATTTATAAAAGTAGAATTGCTGACTGCAAGGACCTTACGTTTTACAGCCCTTGTCAGATGGTGTCTAGGAAGACTGCATTAACTCTCCCTGTAATCGCTTCAGCGTTGTTAGCCTGCGTGTGATCGGTGATAGTTTATTTAATATCACGTGCTATAAAATGAGAGTCCGTGGAGTGTTGAAAAGACAGTATCCCTGCCATCAAGATGCTTATGTTCACGGTTAGACCAAATGGGCAGATATAGATCCAAGGGTATTTGGTAGGCAAGGTTATGTGCATTATGTGGATGGAAGAAGAGACTGGTTAGATAAAGTGAACATTCGCCTCCCCAGGATGAGATTCACACAGACATAACCATTAAGCAACTTTTTACACCTAAAAGTTAAAAAGAAGAGAAAAGTTAATGGGCCCAAACTCTGGCCTAGGGACCTGTTAGTCCAAAGTCATAAATCCCCCCGTTGTTCAGAAGAGTCAGATGTCAGCACAGTGTGGCCTGTTGACTTTGGGGCCCATCTGACCTGGATCCAGCTGCCTCCCAACCTGTGCCGCTTCATCATTTCTTTAGATTCCTTGGGACTTCTAAACAGCATCCACTTTTGGCCCTGTTTCTCATGCTTTTATATTCAGAAAAGTACTACTTCAAGACTGTAAAATCAGCAAGGACTTCGGTGAAATAGCTGAACACGAGGGAAAATAGTCCGGCCTCCTGAGCCTTCCCCCATTGACGCTGACACTGGCATGTTTTCATCCCCAGCATAACCACCAAATTCCACAAAAAGGAGTTGACTAATCTTGATTTGGAAAGATCATTCATTTGTAAAATTAGGGATGGGAAAGTTATAGCAGATCTTTCAGCATGCTTCTATCAAGCAATTGTTAACGCAAAAGCTGTTTACAGGGATATATATATATATATATATTTTTTTTAACTACTGAGAATCAAACTTTTGAGGCTAAACCATACTACATTGCAGATTGCATTTTCTAATACATTGCACCCATTTTTATTACAGACTCTTTCTCTGCATAGGTAACTGGCAGAGAGCGCTGTGCTCCTATCAGGAAGCTGCGCCTGGCAAACGCAAGCTTGAGAAAACGGAAACCTCTTTTTTCTTTGCAGCCGTAACAAGATGTCTGACAAGAAGCAGATAGCTGCCAGAGCTTCCCTTATTGAGCAACTGATGTCTAAAAGGAATTTTGAGGATCTCGGCAACCACCTTACTGAGCTAGAAACTCTGCGTGTGACTCCGGAGCATCTCCAGGAGACGGATGTGGTCAGGGCTGTGTACAGAGTCCTCAAAAACTGCCCCACGGCGGCTTTGAAAAAGAAAGCCAAGCGTTTGCTGTCAGAATGGAAAGCTCTGTATAAGGATACTCACTGCAAGCCACGGGGCAGCCCTAAACCATTTCCTCCAGGTGGAAATAAAGAAGAAAATCAAGGACTTTCTCCTGACCCAAATCAGGATGAGATACCGGGCAGCTCCCGCTGTCATTCTCTGCACTCATCCCAAGATGTTGCAGGAGCTGTTGAAAGGATCGTGCCAGAAAATAGCCCTGGTGGAGCGGAGCCTAAGGCAGCGCATCTCAGGGCCGGTGACCCTCAATCCCCCGACGAGAGAGCGAGTGGGCAGCCAGATCCTGCAGCGCCCGTGAGAGCCAAATGCACAGAGCTGCTATATGAAGCTCTAGCTGGTCCTTGCACAGAGCAGCCCAGAGCCGATCTGTGGCACAAGTTTGCACGAGAAATCGAAGAGCACATTTTTACCCTTCACTCCAAGAACCTCAAAAAATATAAAACTTGCATCCGAAGCAAAGTCGCCAATCTGAAAACCCCCCACACGTCTCACTTACAGCAAAACTTGCTCTCTGGGACCATGTCTCCAAGGGAATTTGCCGAAATGACCGCCTTGGAAATGGCTAGCCACGAACTGAAGCAGTTGAGAGCCTCCTACACGGAATCTGGCATACGGGAACATTACCTGCCCCAAGTGGTGGAGGGCACGCCGACCAAGAAAATAAAGTGCCAACGCTGCGAGAAATTCAATTGCCAGGTCACCGTCATCGCCAGAGGGGCACTCTTCCTTCCAAGTTGGGTGCAGAATTCCAACCCAGATGAAGAAATGATGACCTACGTAATCTGCAATGAATGTGGGGAGCAGTGGTACCATAGCAAGTGGGAGTGCTTGTAATTGTAATAAATGTTCTCTTAACAGATAACTGGAGTGATCCCTTTTATTCATACCACCCTTTTATGCTTGTTTTTAAAATCTTGTACACGCTATCCTTTTTTTTAAATTGAGATATAGTTAATTTGTATATATATATAAAATAACCTATAATGGAAACATATGTATATTCTTTTTCAGATTCTTTTCCATTATAGGTTTTTACAAGATAGTATAGTTTCCAGTGCTATACAGTAGGTCCTTGTTGTTTATCTATTTTATATATAGTAGTGAGTTATACATACTATTTGCAAAACTATCCTACGAAGAAGGAAGGAAGGTTGTTTGCTGAAGCTCACACCACTGTCACTAAAAGTTGATAGTTTGGGGAGAGAGAGTGGACGCCTGTTTGCATCATGCTTAGTGGCTACTTAGTACTTTGCTGTACTCAGACATAACCTAGGTGCCCGTGAGAAATGCAGACTCTCCGGTCCCATGCTTCTGAATCTGCATCTGCATTTTGGCAGGATCCCCAGGTGATCCTGTCCGAGGTCATTGGAGAAGTGCTGCTTCTGCAATAGGCCTGTAGTTCCCAGCACTGGCTGCATATTAGCAGGATCTGGGGAGCTTTGAAAACCCACAGTGCTGAGGACACACCCTGGGACAATTACATCTGGATCTATGGGATGCAGCCCAGGCATCAACATTTTGGTTTTAATTCCTCAAGTTATTTTAAGATGCAGTCAGAGTTGAGAACTACTCATCCATAGGCTCTCACTTGATCCTTTTGTCACCTTTAAGAAAAGAAAGTTATTCTATACACTTCACAGTTGAGGAAACATCCACAGAGGCGCCATGACTCGCCCCAGTGACACACCATAAATAGTCAAACTTGAACTGCTGCCGGATTTTCTTCCTTCCAATTCCCTGTCCAAGACCGCTTCAGTATTGACTTCTGAGAAATACAGTCCTGGAGATGTGGAACTAAATGAATAGTGTCTTCAAGCTCTAACATTGGGGAACAAGAGCTTTGTTATTTTCCCCTCTCTTTTCTCTTCTCACTTTACAGGTGTCCCGTGAACCCTGAAAATTACCCTGCGACTAATCCCACAGTTAGAATTTTATTTCCAGTCTTCTTGCTCAGTCGAAGGAGTCATGTATTTTTTTCCGTCACACAAGTTCTCCAGGGTTTATAAACTATGACATTAGGTTCCTGATGTTAGGGAGTCTTCATGTTATCAGGGGTTAGGTCTGTAGGGGAGGGGAAAAAATCCTGTAGCTGGGACCACGAAAACTAGACTGACAAAAGACAGATTAACAAGAGAAAAGTAGTTTATATGTGCAGCACGCATACCCGCAGGAGAAATTTGGTAATGCGTAACTCAAAGGGATGGTTACAACTTGGGCTTATATAGCATTTTAAGAAAAAATAGCATGTTTGTAGAGAAGTAACAAGACAAAGGAAAAGGGCTTTAGGCTTTTAGTGGCAGCAAACTCTGGGAAGGTAAATTAGCGTGTGTGTGTGTGTGTGTGTGTGTGTGTGGCGGGGTGGGGGGAACTAATGGAAGATAATGGTCATTTAGTAAGGTTTGTTTGTGTAGACTCTTCCCGGTGCCATCTTGCCTCCAGTGAAGACGTTGTTACCTCCTTCCTGGTAGGGAATTCACAAGGGGAATTTGTGTTCTGTTTTCAGGCAGGTAGCGGGAGGGCAGAGAGCTCACCCTGTGTTTGATTTTTCTCATTTGCTTTCAGCTCCGAATGATCCTTATGCCATTATATTTTGGGGGTGGCACGCTCTGAACCCCTTTAGGTCTGAATTTCCAATTCTGCTTTTGTAAAAACTGACATTAACCTCTCAGAGGAAGTCCATTGCCTCAGCCTTTGAATCTACCAACGTTTCTCTGATAAACGAAGAGGAAATTACTTCTTCGAGGCCTTTGTAAACAGTGTTTAAACATACGTTTGTGTTTTCAAATGGTTTTGAAGAAATGGGCTTGAGGCCATTAATTATCAATTCTATTTTGATACCTTTGTATCTGTGGCTTCCCAGGGCTGCCTATTATGATGTAACGGTCTTTTAAAGAAAAACTTGCAAAGTCACCTAAAACTTCAAGTTTCACAAAGTGTGGTTTCATGTGACTTGGAATGATCTTAGAAACTATCCAGTGATTATAAAAGAGCACAGCACATGAATACCATGTGTGATTGGTTCATGTCAGTGTTTGTTTTTTGCTTTAGGGTCTTTGGGTGTGTTTTGTGGGGTGGGGTTTTTTGGTAGTTTTTATTTGTACTGGACTTTTGCAAACTAAATTTGCACACAAATAAAAGCACTTGAAATGGAAATTCCTTTACTCTCCAAGCTATAAAAATCTGGGTAGTCTTCCTCATTTCGTATCAACTTTGTCAGTGACTTCTGCAACTATAGATAGGAAAACAGTAATCTGATTTGTTTTTTTTTTACTTTTAGTCAATGAGAGAGCACTACATTTTCTAAGTATAGATAATAATTCTTTTATATCCTATGCTTATCTCCTAAAAAAGAAAGCGTTTTTGTTGTTGTTGTTGTTTTTTAAGTGCTCATGAGGTAAAGGATCTTTCATTTCATTTAAAATCATTTTTACAAGAACAGCAAGTACATAGACCCCAGGATGGGAGGGTGCCTGACACAGAGGCAGCACAGCAAGAGTCCACCAGAGCTGAAGCACAGTGGCAAGGGGAAGAAGGATGAGAGGTGAAGTCCAACAGCCATCGGGTTCGTGAGGGCCCTTGTAGGTCATGATAAGGACTTTGGGATTTTTCCAAGCCTGATAGGAAGCCATGGAAGCCAAGGGGTTGGTAGTGATAAGACTTGAATGACCTTTAAGAAGCATCCTTCTGGCTGTTGTGTTAAGTTAGATGAGGAGGGAAGCAAGGACAGATGCAGGGACACCAGTTAGGTGGCTGTAGCAATGGTCCAAATGTCATTTAACTGGTTTCAAACAAGAGTACACAAAGACTGGTCTCCCTGCATCCGTATAGTTGAGAAAGTCCTTGGTGATGGGGTTGAGGACACACTACCCCCAAATCTGGCACTTTGGCATAGTGAATATTTTAAGCTGAAGGAATTTGAGAAACTATAGGTGCAGGAAGTCCTCTCTGACCTTCCCCTGAGGGAGGTCATAAGACCCTCAAGTGAGAGGTGCCCTCTCCATACCGAGGAAAGGAGCATCCTTATCTCTGCAGATGGAGGGATGCTGGAGGGAATCGCAGTGAACGGGTCTTTCTGGGTTTCCCCCAGTTGACCACCCTTAGCTCATACTCTTTGTCCCTTCACATTTTCCCACAACTTTCCACTCTTCATCAAACCGAGTATAGAAACACCCAGGTGTAGCTGTTTCTTTGGGGGTTCATTTCCTTATAAAGGCCCCCAGGTCAGATAAAATTTACATTACATAAATGTGTGCTTTCTTCTTTTTTAAAAAAATTTTTATTGGAGTATATTTGATTTACAGTGTTGTGTTAGTTTCAGGTGTACAGCAAAGTGAATCAGTTATACATATACATATATCTACTCTTTTTTAGATTCTTTTCCCACATAGGCCATTACAGAGTATTGAGTAGAGTTCCTGTGCTATACAGTAGGTCCTTATCAGTTATCTATTTTATATATAGTAGTGTGTATGTGTCAATCCCAATTTATCCCTCCCCCTGCCAACCCCCTGGTAACTGGAAGTTTGTTTTCTACATCTGTAACTCTATTTCTGTTTTGTAGATAAGTTCATTTGTACCTTTTTTATTTTTATTTTTATTTTTTTTGCGGTACGTGGGCCTCTCACTGTTGTGGCCTCTCCCGCTGCGGAGCATAGGCTCCGGACACGCAGGCTCAGCGGCCATGGCCCACAGGCCCAGCCGCTCCACGGCATGTGGGATCTTCCCGGACCGGGGCACGAACCTGCGTCCCCCACATCGGCAGGCGGACCCTCAACCACTGCACCACCAGGGAAGCCCTGTACCTTTTTTAAAAAAATTAATTAATTTAATTAATTAAATAAATATATTTGGCTGCACTGGGACTTAGGTGCGGCACGTGGGATCTTCGTTGCTGCGTGCAGGATCTTCGTCGTGGCATGTGGATCTTTAGTTGCAGCATGCAGGCTCTTAGTTGCGGCATGCAGGATCTAGTTCCCTGACCAGGGATCGAATCCAGGCGCCCTGCATTGGGAGCGTGGAGTCTTAACTGCTGGACCACCAGGGAAGTCCCTATACCCGTTTTTTTAGTTTCCACCTATAAGCGATATCATATGATATTTATCTTTCTCTGTCTGACTTACTTCACTCAGGATGACAATCTCTAGGTCCATCCATGTTGCTGCAAATGACATTATTTCGTTCTTTTTTATGGCTGAGTGATATTCCACTGTATATATGTACCATATCTTCTTCATCCATTCCTCTGTTGATGGACATTTAGGTTGCTTCCGTGTCCTGGCTATTGTAAATAGTGCTGCAATGAACATTGGGGTGCGTGTATCTTTTTGAATTATGGTTTTCTCTGGATATGTACCTAGGAGTGGGATTGCAGGATCATAGGGCAACTCTATTTTTAGTTTTTTAAGGAAGCTCCATACTGTTGTCCATAGTGGCTGCACCAATTTACATTCCCACCAACAGTGCAAGAGGGTTCCCTTTGCTCTACACCCTCTCCAGCATTTATTGTTTGTAGATTTTTTGATGATGGCCATTCTGACCAGTGTGAGGTGATACCTCATAGTAGTTTTGATTTGCATTTCTCTGATAATTAGTGATGTTGAGCATCTTTTCGTGTGCGTTTTGGCCATCTGTATGTCTTCTTTGGAGAAATGTCTATTTAGATCTTCCGCCCATTTTTTGATTTTTTTTTTTTTGATATTGAGCTGCATGAGCTGTTTGTATATCTTGGAGATCAATCCCTTGTCGGTTGCTTCATTTGCAAATATTTTCTCCCATTCTAAGGGTTGTCTTTTCATTTTGTTTATGGTTTCCTTTGCTGTACAAAAGCTTTTAAGTTTCATTAGGTCCCATTTGCTTATTTTTGTTTTTATTTTCATTACTCTAGGAGGTGGATTGAGAAAGATCTTGCTGTGGTTTATGTCGAAGAGTGTCCAGCGTTACATTTAGGTCCTTAGTCCATTTTGAGTTTATTTTTGTGTACGGTGTTAGGGAATGTTCTAATTTCATTCATTTGCATGTAGCTGTCCAGTTTTCCCAGCCAAGTGTGCTTTCTTCTTGTTAATCTGTCTTTTGTTACAGAGCCCCAACCAAGAACCTAGACGGTTCGGAGAAAAAAGATTTTTTTCCTTCCCTACATTGGCAGTTTTGCAAATGGTTGTTTCATAAAACACAACCAACCCTGAATTCCCAACCCATGGCCTATAATAAAAAACAAACAGCACAGAAATTCAGCACAGTAGAGCCTGGATCCTGGTTGCCATGGTTATGGGTGATACCTGCACAGGGCATAAACATCAATTGTTATACCTGAATGTAGAAGGGCTCTCTTCATGGGATTTCACACATCACTCTCCTTTTGTCCATGTTACTTTTTTTTAGACTACAAATTGGATACAGTTGCAGCTCTGTCTCTTCTCTGAGCACTTCCTGTGATGAGAGGTTCCTTTCATTCCCTATTACCATTTCTAAACACCAGTCAGGAAGCCTGCAGCTGGCAGGGCTCCATTGCCTTTGCAAGGGTTGGGCCTTCATCTTTTAGGTCAGATTTGCTTTATTATTTATAGCTTCCGAGTAAATGCAAAGTATTTTACTAAAATATTCTTACATCCCTCAGAGGTATTTACTGTAAATACCTAGATTATAAAAGGTGCCTTCTTGGGGCTTGCCTGGTGGCGTAGTGGTTAAGAATCCGCCTGCCAGTGCAGGGGACACGGGTTCGAGCCCTGGTTTGGGAAGATCCCACATGCTGCGGAGCAACTAAGCCCGTGCACCACAACTACTGAACCTGCGCTCTAGAGCCCGTGAGCCACAACTACTGAGCCTGCGTGCCACAACTACTGAAGCCCGTGCGCCTAGAGCCCGTGCTCCGCAAGAAGAGAAGCCACCGCAATGAGAAGCCGATGCACTGCAACGAACAGTAGCCCCCACTGGCCGCAACTAGAGAAAGCCCGCGTGCAGCAGCGAAGACCCAACGCAGCCAAAAATAAATATAAATTAAATAAGTAAATTTAAATAAATAAATAAAAGGTGCCTTCTTGCTTTCAGAAGAGCCTACAGTCTGAAGGGAGAACTGATGATAACTTCATATAATCCCATTTATATTATTTTTTAAAATTAGGTTTCCATAGACGTTACTAAGCATTACCAGAAATGCTATGCCATAATGATTGCACGTTGCTTTACACTCTGCCAAGTGCTGGGGGCCAAGAGATGAGCTAGATGCCATCCCAGGCCTCAGGCCCCCAAAATGCAGGTGACATAGCCACAATCACTTTACAGTTCAAGAACTATAAGAGAGACAGACTGTAGAGGCAGAGGTGCAGGGGACCCAGGAGGATCAGGGAAGGCTTTACAAAGGCTGTGACCCTAAGGGTAAATCTTGAGATGAGGTAAGCCAGGCAGAGAAAGCCGAGACGACAATGTTCCATCACTGGACTTGCTAGATTCCTGGCACTTTATATACAGCATCTCAGTTAAGCTTCACAACTACCCAGCCAGCACTTTAGAGATGAGAAAACTGAGGCTGAGAGACATTAAGTTACTTGCCCAAGGGTACATGGAGAGAAAGCCAGGACTATTCATGATGAACAGGTGGGGTTTTTTAATTTTATTTTTGCATATCAGTTTGCTTCCAGAAACATGCAGGCTTCCTGTTAATTCCATGCAAGGTACAACTGTTTTTCAATTGTGGTTTGTTTTTCCAATGACAGGAGTGTGTGGTTTGCAGACTACACTCAGCGCAGTGCTATGCACGCTTCCCTCTGTGGAGAGATCAGCCAGGAATGCTTGGCAGTGGTTGCCAGCTCTCCTGGCACAGGGGAACCTTCCCGAAACTTCTAGTGGCACCCATGTGATTTATCTGATGTTCTGAAAAGTAAGTGATTTTTAAAATACTTAAACATATGGAAACATGTAGTTTTAAAGTGACATGCATATGTTTTTTTGAATTTGAAGACTGTAAGTATATAAATGTAGTTTCAAATGCCATTCCCTATAAAATATAGTGGCCTTTACATTTTCACTGTCTTTATTTATGACCTAGGGAAACTATATGATACAGATAATCAATTTTGACAAAAGAGGCAGGCTGTTTTGCATCCTTTGTTAAATTATCACAGACATCCATGCTGGACAGTGAAAAAAATAGAATTAAAATAAATTTTTTGGATATATTCTTGCTTTCTTTTAAAAATATAAACAAGGTACAAATAGGAGTAGGTTCTAAGTAGTCGTTAGTCTTTTTCATGTGATGACATACATTTAAAAAAATCTAAAACAGCCATGGAAAAGTTACAGATCTGATTAATAAGCAAATGAAAACCTGGCCCATTCAAAAACTTCTTATTTTTGGAATATATTCAGTTTCAAAATGTATATAAACAGAGAGAGCTCCCAGCGGTTGCTTTTAAATAATCAAAATGGGATCATAATAGGCAAATTTCACCTTTGTGGGTGGAAACAAAAAATTCAGACATTTCCAAGGGTGCCCGGGAAGGCCTGAGTCAACTGAAGTAGACCTTCACCCATGTCCGAGGGGAAAGAACTCCCAGGTTTCAGTGGACTGTATGTTGGCGTCTCTGTGTCTACTAGGCCATCTGGTCTGGTCTTTAGTGTCTGCTCAGACTGAGGACTTCCATCTCTGCAGAGTTTTTTCATGCAACAGATGGACTTTTACCCCCCAGCTTTGTGAAATCTCAACAATGGCTGAGCAGAAAGTTTCCAAACATCTTAGTGGATTTTGATATCATTTTTACATGAGATGGTGGCTCAAGGGCTTGGGGATTTCTTTCGGGGGGGTGATGAAAATGTTCAAAAATTGAATGTGGTGATGGTTGCCCAACTCTGCCAATATGCTAAACACCGTTGAATTATACCCTATTTTAATTATATTTTAATTATACCCTATTTTAGTTCTGTGGTCTGTGAATTATATCTCAATAAAGCTATTACAAAAAAATCAAATGGACTGAGGGAGGGAATTGGAGACAGGATCTCTGCTGGATATTTATCTCAGTGAGTCTTTCTAAACCTATAGTATCCCAATTACGCATACATATTATCGAGAAATACTGGCAGGCTTCCTCAGAGAGGCCTTCTGGGAGGCGCCCTGCCAGTTCATACTGACAGCCATCCAGCAGGCAGTGGCCTCTATCCAGGCAGTGTGCTGGGCCCTGGCCTCTGCATTTCTGCGTAGAAGCCCCTCCCTCTTTCAGTCACACAACAAACAGGGCTAAAGCTTCCATCCACAATCATTGCCCCTTCTTTTTCTTCCCTGTTTCTCAAGCCACAGGTTCGAGCTACACTATCAACGACATCAAGCCCCTGGAACATAGCAAATCATGTAGAATCAACCCAGAGCAGTTGCCATTTATGTCTCTGGTTAGATCTGCACTCAGAAAAGAAACAGCAGATAAAATCAGCCCTAGACCCTTGCTACTCATAGTGTGGCCCTGGCATCAGCAGCGTCAGCATCACCTGGGAGCAAATACAGAAACGGGGGCCCCATCCCGGACCTATTGAATCCAAGTCTATCTCTTCACAAAGCTCTCAGTGATTCTAGTGCATGTTACTGCTGGTGAAATGCTGACTCATCCTCAGGAACTGGGCCTATGAACTCTGCCTTCCTGCTTATATCTTTGGATGAAATGCCCGAGTTCCTAGCCAGCACTGGACTTTCCACTTGTCTCGGTTACCAGCCACCTCCACTCTCCACGTTGCTAAATCCAAGCGACAATTCTCAGCCCTGAAACCTATCAGCAGCAGTTGACACACTGGGTTCCTTCTTGAGAACGCCTTTTTCCATGTGGCTTGCAGTAGGTTGTGCTTTCTCTGGTTTTCCCTCTAACTGGCCACTCCATCTCAATATTATTTGCTGCTTCCTTGTTATTTTCCTGACCTCTTAATTTTGGAGTGTCCAGAATTTAGTCTTTGGACACCTTAGATATCTATACCCATTCCTTTGTTGACTTATCTAGTTCCATGGCTTTCTGTAACATTTATGCTGATGACTTCCCTTCCTTATCTTCAGGCTAGCATCTCTCCTCTGAATTCCAGGCCCATAAGTCTAACAGCCTACTTGAAAAGTCTACTTGGATGTCTAATAAGCATCTCACCCTTAACATGTTTAAAATCAACCTTCTGATCTTCTCTCCAATACTGCTTGTCTACTTAATGGCAACTCCATACTTACATAACTTGAGCTAAAAACCTTGGAGGCATGCATGCTTGATACCTTTCTTTTTCTCACATCGAACTTCCAAGCAATCAACAAATCCTATTGGCTGTATTCCAAATACATATACAGAAGCCCAACTTAAAAATGGGCAAAAGATTTGAATAGACACTTCACCAAAGAAGATGAAATAAGATACAGGAATGGCCAATAAGCACAGGAAAAGATGCCCAACATCATTAGTCATCAGGGAAATGCAAATCAAAACCAGCACGAGATACCACTTCATACCCACTAGGATGGCTATAATAAAAAAAAGTCAGAAAATAACAAGTGTTGGTGAGGATGTGGAGAAATTGGAACCCTTGTACAGTGCTGGTGGGGATGTAAAATGGTGCAGCCACTTTGGAAAATAGCTCGGCAGTTTCTTAAGAAGTTACACAAAAATTTACTACACAACCCAGCAATTCCACACCTTGGTATATATCCAAGAGAAATGAAAACATACATCCACACAAAGACTTGTATGTAAATGTTCACAGCAGTATAGTTCGTAATAGTCAAAAAAGTGGAAACAACCCAAATGTCCATCAACTGGTGAATGGATAAACAAAATACGGTCTACCCATTCAAAGAAATACTGTTCAGTAATACAAAGGAATGAAGTACTGATACATGCTGTAGCAAGCATGCACTTTCAAAACATTTCCTAAGTGAAAGAAGCTAGTCACGAAAGACCACACTTTCTCTGAGTCCATTTATATGAAATGTCCAGAATAGGCAAATCCATAGAGATAGAAAATAGATGAGTAGTGGCTGGGGGCTGGGAGTGGGACTGGGAATTGACTGCCAGTGGGCACAAGGGATCCAACCGGGGCGATGAAAATGTTCTGCAATTGGATTGTGATGATGGCTGCACAAACTCTCTAACAATCATTGAACTATGCACTTAAAATGAGTGAATTTTATTGTATGTAAGTTATACTTCATTAAAGCTGTTAAAAATATCCAGAATCTGACCACATTATGTTCTCTGCTACCATCCCGCATCTCAGCCAGCATCATCCCCCACTTGGATGACCACAGTACCTTGCTAAGTGGTTGCCTGACTTCCACTCTTGTCCCCTAGGTGTATTTCCAATACAACAGCCAGAGTGATCCTGGGAAATATGCACATCAAATCATGTCACCCTTCCACTCAAAATTCTCTGTTGGTTCCTGTCTCCAAGAGAAAGGCAAAGTCTTTAGAGCCTTACCTATCTGGCCCCTCTGCTACCTTTCCTCGACTTTTTCCTAACTTTGCCAACTCAACTACCACTTCCCTCCTTGCTACATCCTGCACTCAGTCACACTGGCCTCCTTGCTAGTCCTTGACTGTGCCAGGCACATGCCTGCCACAGGACCTTTGCGTGAGCTGTTGCTTCTGCGTGGAATGCTCTTACCCCAAATTCCCAACAACTTAACCAACCTTTCTCAAGCCCTAGGTCAAATATCATCTTGGGCAGTGAAGTTTCCCTGGCTGTTTATTACGTTTCCTAGCACCCTTTCTGATTTTTTTTTCCATAGAGGTTATTCACCATTTAAATACAATGCCTTGCTTATTTATATGGTTTATTGTCTGCTTCCCCCCTCCCCCCCAACTAAATTGTACACTCCATGGGGGTCAGGGATTTTTGCCTTTTTGGTTCACAGCTTATCCCCAGCCCCTATGACAGTTTCTGGCACATAGAAAGCCCCCAACAAATATTTGTTGAAGTTATGTGCTTAAGAAAACCAGAAGAGCCAGGAATATAACCTATCAATACATACGTACATTTAAACAAAGGATTAAAAACAAGTTTACAGGGTGTGATTGTAGTTTACAGTAGGCAAAACAGTTTCAGAGTGGAGTGAATGGAGAATTGGAAAAGACAACATTTTTCTTCCCGGAATATTTTTGAGCTTTTCTTCCCCATGTAGTGTCTTTGAGTGGGCATCAGATATACCATCAAGTATTAGGCTACGTGCTCAAACTAGCGTACAGACAATTGTCCAGTTGTCTTATAAACTTTCCCTTTATTTAGCATTTTCCATTTTCATGTTCAATAGCATTGTCACCAGAAATAAATAAGGAAAAGGAGATCAAAAACAAAATTCTGTTTGTTCACTGTTTTACTTGCTTGAAGACCCTACAAATATTTGATAAGGAATAGAGTTTAAAGAGTTCCTTGGTGATTTCCTTGTTGTTTTTGTTTTGCTTTGTTTTTGCAGTACGCGGGCCTCACTGTTGTGGCCTCTCCCGTTGCGGAGCACAGGCTCCGGACGCGCAGGCTCAGCGGCCATGGCTCACAGGCCTAGCCGCTCCGCGGTATGTGGGATCTTCCCGGACCGGCGCACGAACCTGTGTCCCCTGCATCGGCAGGCGGGCTCTCAACCACTGCGCCACCAGGGAAGCCCTTCCCTGTTGTTTTAACTTAATTATCTATGCATTACAGACTGTACTTGGCTGTATGTCAGTAATTTTAAAAGTGGCTCTTTGAAAATAATCATCCCCAAATCATATATAAATACCCTATTTGCAACTTAAGAGTTTATTTTAACCTTATGTGTGTTTATTTTTTGTTACAATTCAGTGGTTTTAGTGTTTTCACAAAGTTGTACAACCATCACCATTATCTAATTTCAGAACATTTTCATCACCCCCAAAAGGAACCCTGTACCCATTAGCAGTCCCTCCTCATTCCCCCTCCCTCCAGCCCCAGGCAACTAATCATCTACACTCCGTCTCTATGGATTTGCCTTTCCTGGGCATTTCCTATAAATGGAATCATGTAATATGTGGTCTGTTGTGTCTGGCTTCTTTCACATGAGTGGTTTTTTGAAAACTCAAGTAGTAAACTAATTTACTAACCAAAGGAACTGTACTGACCTTTATTTAAAATGCAGCTTTAACTGAATTTACATAAATGATTTAGCATTTACACTGTCACAATTATACTTCTTCAAGCTTTTGTGTCAATAGTTGTTTTTGGTTAACCACATGCCAAACTTGATATTTTTTTAACATCTTTATTGGAGTATAATTGCTTTACAATGGTGTGTTAGTTTCTGCTTTATAACAAAGTGAATCAGTTATACATATACATATAACCCCATATCTCTTCCCTCTTGCGTCTCCCTCCCTCCCACCCTCCCTATCCCACCCCTCTATGTGGTCACAAAACGCCAAGCTGATCTCCCTGTGCTATGTGGCTGCTTCCCACTAGCTGTTTTACATTTGGTAGTGTATATATGTCCATGCCACTCTCTCACTTTGTCACAGATTACCCTTCCCCCTTCCCGTATCCTCAAGTCCATTCTCTAGTAGGTCTGCGTCTTTATTCCCATCTTGCCCCTAGGTTCTTCCTGACCATTTTTTTGTTTGTTTTTTAGATTCCATATATATGTGTTAGCATACAGTATTTGTTTTTCTCTTTCTGACTGACTTCACTCTGTATGACAGACTCTAGGTCCATCCACCTCACTACAAATAACTCAATTTCGTTTCTTTTTATGGCTGAGTAATATTCCATTGTATATATGTGCCACATCTTCTTTATCCATTCATCTGTTGATGGACACTTAGGTTGCTTCCATGTCCTGGCTATTGTAAATACATAACTCTTTTTGAATTACGATTTTCTCAGGGTATATGCCCAGTAGTGGGATTTCTAGGTCGTATGGTAGTTCTGTTTTTAGTTTTTTAAGGAACCTCCATACTGTTCTCCATAGTGGCTGTATCAATTTACATTCCCACCAACAGTGCAAGAGGGTTCCCTCTTCTCCACACCCGCTCTAGCATTTATTGTTCGTAGATTTTTTGATGATGGCCATTCTGACCGGTGTGAGATGATATCTCATTGTACTTTTATTTTATTTATTTATTTTTTTTTTTTTGCGGTACACGGGCCTCTCACTGTTGTAGCCTCTCCCGTTGCGGAGCACAGGCTCCGGACGCACAGGCTCAGTGGTCATGGCTCACGGGCCCAGACGCTCCGCGGCATGTGGGATCCTCCCGGACCGGGGCACGAACCCGTGTTCCCTGCATCGGCAGGCGGACTCTCAACCACTGCGCCACCAGGGAAGCCCCTCATTGTACTTTTGATTGTTGACCATTCCTTCATGTGTTTGTTGGCAATCTGTATATCTTCTTTGGAGAAATGTCTATTTAGGTCTTCTGCCCATTTTTGGATTAACTCAATCCAAAATAGGGTTAAAAATTGTTTGGTTTTTTTTTTTTTTGATATTCAGCTGCATGAGCTGCTTGTAAAGTTTGGAGATTAATCCTTTGTCAGTTGCTTCATTTGCAAATATGTTCTCCCATGTTGAGGGTTGTCTTTTCGTCTTGTTTATGGTTTCCTTTGCTGTGCAAAAGTTTTGAAGTTTCCTTAGGTCCCATTTGTTTATTTGTGTTTTTATTTCCATTCCTCTAGGAGGTGGGTCAAAAAGGAACTTGCTGTGATTTATGTCATAGAGTGTTCTGCCTATGTTTTCCTCTAAGAGTTTGAAAGTATCTGGCCTTACATTTAGGTCTTTAATCCATTTTGAGTTTATTTTTGTGTATGGTATTAGGGAGTGTTCTAATTTCATTCTTTTACATGTAGCTGTCCAGTTTTCCCAGCACCACTTATTGAAGAGGCTGTCTTTCCTCCACTGTATATTCTTGCCTCCTTTATCAAAGATAAGGTGACCATATGTGCGTGGGTTTATCTCTAGGCTTTCTATTCTGTTCCATTGATCTATATTTCTGTTTTTGTGCCAGTACCATACTGTCTGGATTACTGTAGCTTTGTAGTACAGTCTGAAGTCAGGAAGCCTGATTCCTCCAGCTCCATTTTTCTTTCTCAAGATTGCTTTGGCTATTCGGGGTCTTTTGTGTTTCCATAAAAATGCTGAAATTTTTTGTTCTAGTTCTGTGAAAAATGCCAGTGGTAGTTTGATAGGGATTGCATTAAATCTGTAGATTGCTTTGGGTAGTAGAGTCATTTCCACAATGTTGATTCTTCCAATCCAAGAACATGGTATCTCTCCATCTGTTTGTATCATCTTTAATTTCTTTCATCAGTGTCTTATGATTTTCTGCATACAGGTCTTTTGTCTCCTTAGGTAGGTTTATTTCTAGATATTTTATTCTTTTTGTTGCAGTGGTAAATGGGAGTGTTTTCTTAATTTCACTTTCAGATTTTTCATCATTAGTGTATGCAAGAGATTTCTGTACATTAATTTTGTATCCTGCTACCTTACCAAATTCATTGATTAGCTCTAGTAGTTTTCTGGTAGCATCTTTAGGATTCTCTATGTATAGTATCATATCATCTGCAGACAGTGGCAGTTTTACTTCTTCTTTTCTGATTTGGATTCCTTTTATTTCTTTTTTTTCTCTGATTGCTGTGGCTAGAACTTCCAAAACTATGTTGAAAATAGTGGTGAGAGGGGACAACCTTGTCTTGTTCCTGATCTTAGTTGAAATGGTTTCAGTTTTTCACCATTGAGGATGACATTGGCTGTGGGTTTGTCATATATGGCCTTTATTATATTGAGGAAAGTTCCCTCTATGCCTACTTTCTGGAGGGTTTTTATCATAAATGGGTGTTGAATTTTTTTGAAAGCTTTCTCTACATCTACTGAGATGATCATATGGTTTTTCTCCTTCAATTTGTTAATATGGTGTATCACATTGATTGATTTGCATATATGGAAGAATCCTTGCATTCCTGGGATAAACCCCACTTGATCGTATGATCATGGTGTATGATCCTTTTAATGTGCTGTTGG
The DNA here is from genome assembly GCF_039906515.1 of Pseudorca crassidens. Lineage (NCBI taxonomy): Eukaryota > Metazoa > Chordata > Mammalia > Artiodactyla > Delphinidae > Pseudorca > Pseudorca crassidens. The sequence continues at coordinate 123,038,628 of NC_090317.1, read as the reverse complement.
ATTCTGTTTGCTAGTATTTTGTTGAGGATTTTTGCATCTATGTTCATCAGTGAAATTGGCCTGTAGTTTTCTTTCTTTGTGACATCTTTGTCTGGTTGTGGTATCAGGGGGATGGTGGCCTCGTAGAAGGAGTTTGGGAGTGTTCCTCCCTCTGCTATATTTTGGAAGAATTTGAGAAGGATAGGTGTTAGCTCTTCTCTAAGTGTTTGATAGAATTCGCCTGTGAAGCCATCTGGTCCTGGGCTTTTGTTTGTTGGAAGATTTTTAATCACAGTTTCAATGTCAGTGTTTGTGATTGGTCTGTTCATATTTTCTCTTTCTTCCTGGTTCAGTCTCGGAAGGTTGTGCATTTCTAAGAATTTGTCCATTTCTTCCAGTTTGTCCATTTTATTGGCATAGAGTTGCTTATAGTAATCTCTCATGATCCTTTGTTTCTGCAGTGTCAGTTGTTACTTCTCCTTTTTCATTTCTAATTCTACTGAGTTGAGTATTCCTCCTTTTTTTCTTGATGAGTCTGGCTAATGGTTTATCAGTTTTGTTTATCTTCTCAAAGAACCAGCTTTTAGTTTTATTGATCTTTGCTATCGTTTCCTTCATTTATTTCTGATTTGATTTTTATGATTTCTTTCCTTCTGGTAACTTTGGGGTTTTTTTTGTTCTTCTTTCTCTAATTGCTTTAGGTGTAAGGTTAGGTTGTTTATTTGAGATGTTTCTTGTTTCTTAAGGTAGGATTGTATTGCTATTAACTTCTGTCTTATAACTGCTTTTGCTGCATCCTGTAGGTTTTGGGTCGTCGTGTTTTCGTTGGCATTTGTTTCTAGGTATTTTTTTAATTTCCTCTTTGATTTCTTCAGTGATCTCTTGGTTATTAAGTAGTGTATTGTTTATCCTCCATGTGTTTGTACTTTTTACAGATTTTTTTCCTGTAATTGATATCTAGTCTCATAGCGTTGTGGTCAGAAAAGATACTTAATACGATTTCAGTTTTCTTAAATTTACCAAGGCTTGATTTGTGACCCAAGATATGATCTATCCTGGAGAATGTTCCATGAGCACCTGAGAAGAAACTGTATTCTGTTGTTCTTGGATGGAATGTCCTATAAATATCAATTAAGTCCATCTTGTTTAATGTATCATTTAAAGCTTGTGTTTCCTTATTTATTTTCATATTGGATGATCTGTCCATTGGTGAAAGTGGGGTGTTAAAGTCCCCTACTATGATTGTGTTACTGTCAATTTCACCTTTTATGCCTGTTAGTATTTGCCTTATGTATTAAGGTGCTCCTATGTTGGGTGCATAAATATTTACAATTGTTATATCTTCTTCTTGGATTGATCCCTTGATCATTATGTAGTGTCCTTCTTTGTCTCTTGTAATAGTCTTTGTTTTAAAGTCTATTTTGTCTGATATGAGAATTGCTACTCCAGCTTTCTTTTGATTTCCATTTGCATGGAATATCTTTTTCCATTCCCTCACTTTCAGTCTGTATTTGTCCCTAGGTCTGAAGTGGATCTCGTGTAGACAGCATATATATGGGTCTTGTTTTTGTATCCATTCAGCCAGTCTGTGTCTTTTGGTGGGAGCATTTAGTCCATTTACATTTAAGGTAATTAACGATATGTGTGTTCCTATTACCATTTTTCTTATTTGTTTTGGGTTTGTTATCGTAGGTCTTTTCTTTCTCTTGTGTTTCCTGCCTAGAGAAGTTCCTTTAGCATTTGTTGTAAAGCTGGTTTGGTGGTGCTGAATTCTCTTAGCTTTTGCTTGTCTGTAAAGGTTTTAATTTCTCCGTCAAATCTGAATGAGATCCTTGCTGGGTAGAGTAATCTTGGTTGCAGGTTTTTCTCCTTCAACACTTTCAATATGTCCTGCCACTCCCTTCTGGCTTGCAGAGTTTCTGCTGAAAGATCAGCTGTTAACCTTATGGGGATTCCCTTGTGTGTTGTTTTTCCCTTGCTGCTTTTAATATTTTTTCTTTGTATTTAATTTTTGATAGTTTGATTAATGTGTGTCTTGGCATGTTTCTCCTTGGATTTATCCTGTATGGGACTCTCTGTGCTTCCTGGACTTGATTGACTATTTCCTTTCCCATATTAGGGAAGTTTTCAACTATAATGTCTTCAAATATTTTCTCAGTCCCTTTGCTTTTCTCTTCTTCTTCTGGGACCCCTATAATTCGAATGTTGGTGTGTTTAATGTTTTCCCAGAGGTCTCTGAGAGTGTCCTCAATTATTTTCATTCTTTTTTCTTTATTCTGCTCTGCAGTAGTTATTTCCACTATTTTATCTCCCAGGTCACTTATCCATTCTTCTGCCTCAGTTATTTCTACTAAAAAAAAACAGACAGACAGAACCCTAGGAGAAATGGTAAAAGCAAAGCTATGCAGACAAAATCTCCCACAGAAGCATACACATACACACTCACAAAAAGAGGAAAAGGGGAAAAAATAATAAATCTTGTTCTCAAAGCCCACCTCCTCAATTTGGGATGATTCGTTGTCTATTCAGGTATTCCACAGATGCAGGTACATCTAGTTGATTGTGGAGATTTAATCTGCTGCTCCTGAGGCTGCTGGGAGAGATTTCCCTGTCTCTTCTTTGTTCGCACAACTCCCAGGGGCTCAGCTTTGGATGTGGCCCCGCCTCTGCGTGTAGGTCACCTGAGGGCGTCTGTTCTTCGCTCAGACAGGACGGGGTTAAAGGAGCCGCTGATTCGGGGGCTCTGGCTCACTCAGGCCGGGGGGAGGGAGGGGTGCGGATGCGGGGCGAGCCTGTGGCGGCAGAGGCCGGCATGTCGTTGCAGCAGCCTGAGGCACGCTGTGCGTTCTTGCGGGGAAGTTGTCCCTGGATACAACGGGACCCTGGCCGTGGCGGGCTGCACAGGCTTCCGGGTAGGGAGGTGTGGAGAGTGACCTGTGCTCGCACACAGGCTTGTTGGTGGCGGCAGCAGCAGCCTTAGCGTCCCGTGCCCGTCTCTGGGGTCCACTCTGATAGTCGTGGCTCTCACCCGTCTCTGGAGCTCCTTTAAGCAGCCCAAACTTGACATTTTGAAAGCAAAACAAACAAACAAACAAAAAAAACCCCTCTTATCTCTAAGGTAAAGGTCATAAAATTCTTTTTCTTTAAGAAAAAGGAAATTTGGATATTTTCCCCTAGTTTCTTAATTTAGTTGACAAAGATGAGTTCAATCAAATGTCATCACTCTAACCGTTGTAAGGACTAAAGTTGGGAATTCTTAGCAACATATTGGATCAATCTCTCCTCCCCTGCACATCTCCATCTAAACACACATACCCTGTGGTGTAAAACTATTGTGCATTTGAATTGTATGCCTTGTTGTAAAGTGGTCCCTTCCTCACATTTTCATAGGCTGAATTACATTATATCTCTAGGGTGGGGGATTTCACACTTAGCTAATCCTATGAATTTTTCTCTATTGTATCTCTATTTTATCATTGCCTTATATTATTTGTGGACATGTTTTTTTCCCTTGAATTGTCCATCAAGTTTTTAGTTGTATTTATATCCTTCAAAGCCCAGAGGCTAACTCTGGGCATGGTAGATGCTTAATGAAACTTTGTAAAATAGGTTTTTACTTAGAGCGGAATTTCAATATGAGTTCATATGTGTTTCTGTTCTGCATATTCCACCCCACACTTTGGAAGCCCGCATCCAACTTTAATAAACTAGATCAAATGTTACTGTTGTTCATGTTTCAAACTCAGTCTCCAGAAAAGGAACTTATTCAAAATCAATTTATTTCATTGATGTTATGCAATTTGAAACTTATCAAATTAATAAAACAAAGCCCTGAGTTGTAAGAGTTGTGTTATATTGTGTTACTGTTCAAATATTTGGTGACCCTCCCAGTGGGCCAGTTCTAGAACACCACACCACTCAGATCAGATTTGCCATGTGACTTGCAGTGCCCCTCCCTTTGGAAGGATTGTACATCCCAGTGTGTGACATGCTTTTTAGCCAATGACATGGGTGGAAATGATGAACACTGCTTCTGCGTGGAAGCTTTGAGAGCCAGCAGGGGTATTACTTTGATCTCTCTTCTTTCAGTCAATGAGATATATCAGACAGAGGCTGCTCCGCTAGCTCAGGTTCATCAGTTTGGGTCCAGAGGGATGATGACATGGAACGGAACCACAGCTGACCCATAATGGACATTAAGGTAAGGAATAAATCTTGTTTTTGTAAGCCACGGAGATTTGAGGAGGGGTCATTTTTTCTACCACTGCATGGCTTAGCTTAAGCTGGCTGATCCAAAAGTGTTAAGAGAGTGTTAACAGCTTATGGAAAACCCAAATGAACTTTGTGGCCAACCCAATAGTTGCAAATAAAGACATCAACTCCTTCTAACTTAGAAAAGGAGTTTCTTGGGGAGATGCTGGGTAGCTCTTAGAGGCAAGGCTGGAGTGTTGAGTTTGGACAGTGGGCAGGAAAACAGGAATCCAGATCATGAATGGCTTAATTAAGATGCTGTCACTGCTATAGGTACTAGATCCTGCCACTGGCATCATCACCACTGCCATTATCTGTGGTCACTGGGTACCAGGGGCCACCACTACCCATGGCAGAATGAACTCTGAGCTGTTCCAGCATCTCCGTGTTGCTTTCCCAAGACCCAGATCTTCAAAGAGAGGATCTGATTGGCCGGAGTATCACATTGGTGGTTAGGATTTCAACCTATGAATTTTGGGGGGATACACACTTTCAGTCTATAGCAAGACAAGTTGTTAAACTCTTTGAATGATAAGTTTTCTATGGAGTCCTTTGCATTTTCTAAGCATATCATCTGTGCTTAATACAGTTTTGTTTCTCCCTTTGCAATCATGATACTTGTTCTTTTATTTCTGTGTGCTAAGACCTTCAGTGCAATGTTGAAGAGACATACTTATCTTTGCCCTGCTTTAAAGGGCATACTTACAGAGTTTAACTATTAAGAATGAATGATGTTTTGGTATAGGTTTTCAGTAGATATTCTTTATGAGGTTAAGAACCTTCCCTTTTATTCCTGCTTTGCTGAGATTGTCACGAAAGGTTGTTGAATTTTATTGAATGCATTTTTTTCTTCGTCTATTGATTTGATTGTATGTTTTTTCCCTCTTTCAAACTGTTAATGTTAAACCACCCTTGCATTCCTGAGATACATTTAAATTGTCATAACATATTCAATTCTATTGTTTTGTTTTCTCTTGACTATGTGTCACTTTTTGCTGCTTCTTGGCATGTCTAATATTTTTTTGTTGCATGCTGTGCATTGTGTATAAATGAAACATAAATGGTCTAGATAATATCTTTCACCATTGAGAGTTCCCACAGTCCTTCATTAGGCAGACAGGGTGAGGGATTTATCACTTTAATCCAATCAGGGATTGAGTTTAGGCTGAGCCTAGCTACAGCTGTGGCCAGCAGCCTGAACCGGCATGGATTATTTATGCCTATGTGGATGGCACTGACAGGAGGATGTGAGAGGAAAGAAGTTGCTTATGTGAGCACAATAGTCGTCTCAGCTTTTACACTGAAAAGGTCAAGAAAGCTGTTGATGGGCATTGGGTACTCAGACGTATGGCAACGGGGAGGTGGGAAGAGCACACTTCAGCATTACTGTCCTGAGTTCTAGGAGCGGCTCAAACTTTTATATGTTTCTGTGGATTCGGAAGGGCTTCTGTCTGAAGGAACGAGTTGGTAAGATAACTGGATTTTTGTCTGGCCCTTACCATTGAAGCCTAAGGCAAAGATTACATTTGGATGTCATAGAAAGTATTTCGAAAGGTTGCTTAAAATTGCTTCATTAAAAATTTTCCACTTACTGCTCAAAAGCATATTGTAACATGGGATTCAAAAATTCAATAAAAATTACCCAGATTTCTACTCCCCTAACAATTCAGCTGTTTTGAGTTTCCTACTTCCTTTCCATTCTTTTTTTTAATAAACACTCACGTGCACAAACACCCATACAAACACACACAAACATACTATTTACATATCGTAACCATGGTGTGCCTGGGATTTTCCTCCTACTGCCTTTAAAGGTGAAGTTCAGTTTATGACTCACATTCACCAGGACATCAGGAAAGGGATCAAATTCCCCACTTCATTCCTGAAGGTTAATGCCTGTGTCATTCTGCCCTCTGTAATTGCCCAGGTTAAGCTATATTTAGAGTGTGGTAAAGAAAGAGCAGCGCTATTCAACATGTACTTATTACTTTTAAGAGAGCACATTGGATTTAGTTATGGATAGAGAAAAAATTATAATTTCAGTTTTTCCATCAGTGATGAAGATCTTGTAATAGTTTGCATCTTTATTTAGAATTTGAGTGCAGCTACATGCTAGGTTCTTGGTGAACTGCTGTGCCCTCATCCTGCACCAGCCCTGCCCACTGCTACTTGCTCATCATGAGTTACCTCCTCACTCATGCCTTCTCTGGTCCCATCACCCTGTATTCCCACCAGCCGCACCTTGTTTACTTCCTTCAAGGCCCTTAATCCAATTTATAACTGCACATTTATTTAGTTGCTTATTGAATGTCTTCTCCACTCTTCTGAGCTCTCTTAGGAAAGGGACTGAATCCAATTTATTCAGCAAGGTAAGGTCATATGATATAAACACAGCTGGTGGATAGAAGCAAAAATGAGGGAGGGTGCCTGGGGACACCCCTGAATTCCTCCAGTGTCTTGTCTACCCGCTGTAGTCTCAATGCCTGAGAGGTCACATATCTGATTATTTAGATATGTCATTTAATGGTCAAATTGCCGACCATTGAGTCCTGTGTTTTTTCCCTGTATGTGAAAAGTATAATCAATTTAATTTTCTTTCTTTTTTTTCTGGCCGCGCCACGGGCCATGCGGGATCTCAGTTCCCCGACCAGGGGACCAGGGATCAAACCCGCACCCCCTGCAGTGGAAGCGTGGAGTGTAAGAAGTCCACAGTCAGTTTAATTATAATCAATATTTATTATACCTGAATCTGGGGTCCACTTACTTGTAGCTTTTCATCAGAGACACCAGAGGTGATTTCTTTCAGACTCCAGCTTGAAATGGAGTATTAACTCCCAGTGCTCATAGTAATAAGTAGGTGTTATTTAAGGAAAGGAATCATTAATGCCCAGCAGCCTTGATCTCTTTTTCCTCCTTGAGTGATGCACTAGATGTTTACAGAATATAAAGGCGAAAACCCTAATTAGATGAAGGGGGCCAAAATACGTCAGTTCTTCAATGTTTTTCGTCAGTAAACAAGCTCATGGAGCAAGAGTGATAGAGACCATCTATCTAAGTTGTGTCAGCTTGCCAGCCACACATGTCCAACAACAAAAATGCCCCAAACTTGCCCTTCAGGGAAAAATCTTTCCACCCACCCTACTCTTGCACTGTCAAATCGATTAGGTAAAGAAGTGGATGGTGGGGACTTCCCTGGTGGCGCAGTGGCTAAGAATCCGCCTGCCGATGTAGGGGACATGAGTTCGATCCCTGGTCTGGGAAGATCCCACATACCGCGGAGCAACTAAGCCCGTGCACCACAACTACTGAGCCTGCGCTCTAGAGCCCATGAGCCTCAACTACTGAAGCCTGCGCCTAGAGCCCGTGCTCCACAACAGGAGAAGCCACCGCAATAAGAAGCCCACGTACCGCAACTAAGAGTAGCCCCTGCTCACAGCAATTAGAGAAAGCTCGCGCACAGCAATGAAGACCCAATGCAGCCCAAAATAAATAAGTAAGTTTAAAAAAAAGAAAAAGTGGATGGTGGAAGAGACCAAAATATACAAGTATTCTTAAGAGTCAGCTGGCTAGTGTCCAAGTAAGAGTTATTTCAGAAAAAGTAGCTTTCTGCAATTCTTTCTTCAGGTGCTGACTATGGCTACACTCAGATATGTTTATATGCCTCACTCACATTTTGGAACAGCGTAAGAATCACTTGTAGGACCTTCTTAGGGCCCTTTTTCGAAAAATCTTAGCTTTCTCAAGGCTTACTTTAAGTCAAGATACAATAATTTCGTAAGTGCACCTGTTAATAGCTGGTTGGTATTACCGGTTACAGAGATAAACCCTTACCCCGTCACTCCTTGGCTATGATTATGACACATGATTTTCAGGTAGCATTTCCTTAGTGACCCTATGGAATGCTTGTTGCAGTTTAGTCCAATGTATCTGACACTACGTATTTTTATTTTCTTTTGGAAAATTAACTCTAATGTTCTTATATGTTTGTTTTGTTGTGTAGTTTTAATTATGTGTTTTAAAATAAGGTAATGAATATCTCTTCCTCCTCCCTATTGTCAATAGGTTTGTATTTTATAAGCCTTTACTCATGTTTCCTTGGGGAAATAACCTATATGGATAAGATTTTTTTTAAATTTAATTAATTAATTTATTTTGGCTGCACCAGGTCTTAGTTGCAGCATGTGGGCTTCTTAGTTGCAGCATGCATGTGGGATCTAGTTCCCCCCACCAGGGATGGACCCCAGGTCCCCTGCATTGGGAGTGCCCAGTCTTACCCACTGGACCACCAGGGAAGTCCCTAAGATTTTTTTTTTCTATAAAAGAAAAATTCATTGAAGCTCAAACTAGAACTCAGTCTTTATTACATGTCCCACTTCCACAAGTATTCTAAAATTGTCTTTTATATTGATACTTGTGACAAACTCTCTCAAATAGAACCGTTCTAGTACTGAATGAAAAGTCTTAAATTAGATTCATTACCTGAAAATGACTCCCTAAAGAGCCAGAGGTTAATGATTGTGGGCCCAGGAAATAATAAAAGTGAGATCCTTCTCTTGGAAAATAAACAAACTAAATCTGCGCTACAAAATATATTTAGAGGGACTAAAAATCCCTCTTTGGTCTCCAGGAGCCTGTATCGGAAGACCCGTGCGATCAACTCCATGTTTAAAGTGAGGAATTAAGATGAGTTTCCTCAGTACCCCCTTTTCCCACTACTGCTTTTTATTTAGAGAGGACAGAGGCAGTAAAATTTTTAACAAGAGCAAGGAAATTTAAAAAATTTACTCAAAAATCCTGTTATTTCACAGTATCACAGCTGTTCTCATTTTTCATCTACTCGTTTGTCTATTTGCATATTCATTTCTCAACGTAATCACAGCATCCTGTGATTGTGCTTATGCGATCTGTATATTTCCACTTTACGTCACCCTTTAAAGATAACTATTATTTCGTGCTCTCTCTCGCGGAAGCGTAGCCGTAGGACCAGAGGAAGAGCCGACCGGAGGAGAACCCGGGATTTAGCTAGAACTGACAGGCACGGAGCGGGTGAGGGCTGGGCGAAGGAGACCTCGAGGCCCCGCCGCCCCCGGGCCCCCCGACGAGGCCCCGCCCCGCCTTCCCAGGGTTCCCGCCGGCGAGGCCCCGCCCTCTTTTCCCCGGCCCCGCCCCGTCGCCATGTTGTTCCCTCGGTGCTGGACGGGAGCAGCTGTAGTCGGACCCGGACAGTGCTGCGGACGTCAGCTGGCCGCTGGGTCCTCGACCCTCTCTCTTTCCTCACTGCACCCGGACGGGCCGGCCCGGAGCTCCCGGGCTTCCTCCGTGTGGCTGCGAGGTGAGCGGGGCGCTGACTCCCCTCGGGGCCGGGCGGGGGCCTAGGCGGGCTGCGCGGGCGTCAGAGTCTGAGAGGAGCCCGCGGGCCGCGTGTGCGGCCTGGGCCTCGCGCAGCTGGGGCGGGAGGCGTGCGTGGCCCGTGCGGGTCACTCTCCCGCCCCCGGGGTGGCGGGGCGGCCTGTTGCCCCCTGCCTCCTACTGACTGACGCAGGTGGAAAGATGGGGTCGCGCACCCGGGGAGAGAGACACACGCCCCAAGACAGACGCCCAGACGTCCTGGAGACACACACACGGGGAAGGAGATCCATCGACACCTGGTGACACATACCCAAACACCCAGGGAAAGGGACACATCCACACCAACCCCCGGGGAGACACACAGGGTCACACGGAGAAACCCACCCAGGCACGCCAACCCAGCGCACTCCCGCATGACTCATGGAGAGAAAGCAGAGGCGCGCACGATTTGATATTGGCGACCTCCGACCTGCTTCCCAGGTGGATATTTGCTAAGGTGTTGGGGCCACTCGGAAGACCAGTTGGGACGTGTGGGGTGTTATCGGATTCAGACTCTCGCTAGGGTTTCGTAATCGTGTTCCTCTCTTTCTTCCAACTTAGTATGTAGGGAGGCAAGATGAAAATTTTAAGTGCTGACCAAATAATTGTGGAGGTATCAGTTGGTTTTTGGGTGGTGGTTTTTTTCTTTTCAAATGATGACACATCCCGTGACCGGGGTTCTTTTTAGGAATGACTTTTCTGCTAGTTTCCAAATTGTCACGTGACCACGCTCTTTTTGTAGGATTTCGGAGGCCTGATGAAAATCAATAGATTTTGGTTCCTTTTAAAAAAATCAATTAAAAAAATTTTTCTTCCGGGTTTGTCTTTCTCTGGCATCATTGTAGTGGAAAATACGTAAATTGCCCGTAATCTCAAAAACCGTTGGGTGGAACAAAACTGAAGAGATGAAGGAAGCTCGGTATTCTTCAGCCAGGGACTTTTAAGAAGACTGTTCTTTGTTTCGCTTTTAGAAGCTTAGGTTGAAGTTATCTTCACTGCTTGCCTCCTACTCTCTGCATCTGCTGTGGCCGTCTGGGGCTTTCAGTATTTTTGTGTGGACATTGTAAATTCCTCTTGTTTGTACTAAAAAGTTTCTGGCTTGCTGACTTATTTACTTTGGAAACTTTTGTGAGTTGGGGATATTTTTGGTTTATCATTTGTGAGGTTAGAATAGACGGAGGAAAACTAAGTAGAACATTGCTGGCCTTGACTCCAAGCCGGGTTCTTGGAGACTAAGGAAATACTTCAGTGCTCTTCCCTCTTGTCCAGCCTCTCCTATTTTCATTTCTTTCTTCCTCAGCCACTTCTTCCATCTAGACTGTGGTACTCTGGAGGCCTGCAGATAAGTTCCTTTGGTTCTAGAGACGAACTTTTAGTCTACCCTCATTTCTTACCATTTCTTGGGCGGCCACTCCAGCACTGGGAGTTCTGTGCATGTAAATCCTGTAAGTACATCATTTCATTTACTTCTCACAGCATTTCTGTGGTATTAGCTCCATTTTAAAGATGAAGAATTTGCTGGGGCGTAGGAGGGGTAGGTCTGGGTGGTGAGGGGGCAGAGCCGGGATTCAGAGCAGGGCTGTGTGAGTTTAGAGTGGTAGTTCTCAGTGGGGGGTGGAGGGTATTTGACAGTGTCTGCAGGCATTTTTGGTTCACACCTGAGAGGGTGTGCTGCAGGCACCTATTGGGTGGAGACCGGGGATGCTGCTCAACAGCCTACAATACACGGGACCCACGGCAAACAGTTGTCTGGCCCAGAATGTCGCTCGCACCCAGGTTGAGAAGCCCTGCTTGACCTCAGTCTGTGTAACTCCAGAGCTCACAGTCAGCGCTTCTCTAGTTCTTCAAATGTGATGTTGGTTCTTATTTAGGGTACCGCCTCCTCATTTTTAGAAAGAGCAGGGGGTGGGGAGGATTTGAGAACTTGAAGAGATTTCCCTTGATTAAGGGACATATTCATTCATTTGAAAGATTGACCAAAAAATTTCTGATAACAGAATCTCCCCTCACCCTTTTTTTAAATATTTATTTATTTGACTGTGCCGGGTCTTAGTTGCGGCACTTGGGATCTAGTTCCCTGACCAGGAATCGAACCTGGGCTCCCTGCATTGGGAGTGTGGAGTCTTAGCCACTGGACCACCAGGGAAATCCCTCCCCCCCTTTTTTCTTCCGAAGGCAAAAGTGTCAGAACTTGAGAGTCACTGAGAGCCCTTGAAGCAGACATAGGGAATTTGGTTTCTGTATTATTCCACTTGTCAACAAACATTTTCTGAGTAGCCCGTCGGTTGCTGATACAAAGGTGCTGGTGATATGAAGGGCAATGGGGAGTCCCCACCTCCCTGAAGCTTACAGTCTAATCACAGTCATGAGATCACGTTCTAACTTTGTCCTAGAACAAAATTTATTGCCCAGCCAAGGTCATGGGCCAGGTGTCTTTAAACAAAACAGCTGGGGCTTCCCTGGTGGCGCAGTGGTTAAGAATCTGCCTGCCAGTGCAGGGGACACGGGTTTGAGCCCTGGTCCGGGAAGATCCCACATGCCGCGGAGCAATGAATCCCGTGCGCCACAACTACTGAGCCCGCATGCCACAACGACTGAAGCCCGTGCACCTAGAGCCCATGCTCCATAACAAGAGAAGCCAACGCAGTGAGAGGCCCCTGCACCTCAACAAAGAGTAGGCCCCGCTCACCGCAACTAGAGAGAGCCTGTGCACAGCAACAAAGACCCAATGCAGCCATAAATAAATAAATAAATTTGTTAAAAATTTTAAAAAAAATAGCTGCACGCCAGCACATAGGTACCTGTGTCATGGCATTTACTGTGGGTGGACTTAGGTGAAATGGGGAACGGTTGATGTGTTTTTCTTTTAAATTTTATTGGAGTATAGTTGATTTACAACGTTGTGTTAGTTTCAGGTGTACAGCAAAGTGATTCAGTTATACATATATGTATATTCATTCTTTTTCAGATTCATTTCCCATATAGGTTATTACAGAATATTGAATAGAGTTCCCTGTGCAGTACAGTAGGTCCTTGTTGGTTATCTATTTTATATATATATATTACTGTATGTATGTTAATCCTAAGCTCCTAATTTATAAGGTTGATGTGTTTTTGATAGTTTTGTCAGTTGACCACATGTGAATATTTACAAGAAACAAATTGGGAAGCCATTCTTGTTGAGCATAAAATTCTTCCTTGAATTAGCCTAAGTAGACAATAGTTCTGCATGCATTTTATCATTGAAATCAAGAAATATGGGGCTCCCCTGGTGGCGCAGTGGTTAAGAATCTGCCTGCCAATGCAGGGGACACAGGTTCGATCCCTGGCCCGGGAAGATCCCACATGCCGTGGAGCAACAAAGCCCGTGAGCCACAACTACAGAGCCCAGCCACCACAACTATTGAAGCCCACGCGCCTAGAGCCCGTGTTCCGCAACAAGAGAAGCCACCGCAGTGAGAAGACCACGCACTGCAACTAAGAGTAGCCCCCGCTCGCCGCAACTAGAGAAAGCCCATGCACAGCAACAAAGACCCAACACAGCCAAAAATAAAAATTAAAAATAAATTTATTTTAAAAAAAAAGAACAAATAAGCGGTGACATTTTTTTAAATTGAATTTTGCATTCTTCCTCTGGCATTCTCCAGCCTGTTTTCACCATGCCTAAATCTAGCCCCTTCAGTCCATGTAGTGCTTCATTCTGGTGGCAGATATAACTCTTAGGTGAACTTTGGGAGTGAGTGAGAGGAGTCCAAAAGGGTTGGTTCTGGGAGTTCCCTGGTGGCCTAGTGGTTAGGATTCTGGGCTTTCACTGCTGTGGCCTGGGTTCAATCACCGGTTGGGGAACTGAGGTCCCACAAGCTGTGCAGCACGGCCAAAAAAAGGGTTGGCTCTGTTTAGCAATCACTGTGAGTGTTATTCTGTTATTCATGCGGTTGGCACGGCATCTTTTGTGAGGAGCTTTGCTTTTTGACTCGTGCTGATGGACAGTGTGTTGTTCATTGCTAATGGATAGATTTCTCTGCCTCTTATCAATTTTTGTCTGCTGTGGGGTAGAGGGAATGCTAAATTATACACCTAAAAATGATTGCTATCGCGTGGCGTCTAACAAAGGGATGTGTGCTCTGTTACTACTGGAGGGGTTTTATTCTGGGAAGGATCAGAGGAATTGGTGCAGGAAGAACATCCACTTGGAGGAGTCTTGCTGGATCTGCAGTTGGCTTGCTTCTCTGGTCAGGTTAGGTCACCACATTTCTTTCTTCATAAAATGAGATGCTTTTACTTTATAATGTATGTGTATGAGAATACATGACACCAAGTAAAGACGTCACATAATTGGCTTTCAAGTACAGGCATACCTCGGAGATATTTTGGATTTGGTTCCAGACCATCGCAATAAAGTGAGTCACACAAATTTGGTTTCCCAGTGCTTATAAAAGTTACATTTATACTGTACCTGTCTATTAAGTGTGCAGTAGCATTATGCCTAAGAAAAACAATGCTTGTACCTTAATTAAAAAATACTTTATTGCTAACAGATGTTAACCATCATCTGCGTCTTTAGTGAGTTGTAATCTTTTTGCAGTACTGACATCAGTGATCACAGATCAGCATAGCAAACATAATAATAATGAAAAAGTTTAAAATATTGCAAGAATTATGAAAATGTGACACAGAGACAAGTGAGCAAATGCTGTTGGAAAATGGCGCCGATAAACTTGCTCCATGCAAGGGTTTACCACAGACCTTCAATTTGTAAAAGCCCACAGTATCTGTGAAGTGCAATAAAACGAGGTGTGCCTGTAGTTCTGCCTCAGGCAATTTGCTGGTCAAGGGGAGAGGGGGGGGGGGAGAGAGAGAGAGAGAGAGAGAGAGAGAGAGAGAGAGAGAGAGAGAGAGAGAGAGAGAGAGAGAGAGAGAGAGAGAGAAACACATCTCACTTGAAAGCTAGCTAGGTAATAAATTTGTTAGTGAAAACCAAGGACAAGAAAACAGGGCCTGTGACTAAGTAGGTCTTCAGCAGAACATTTATTAAGGATTTTTTTTTTTTGAGGGGGTGAACTCACAAAACGCCTCAGCGAGTTTGGAAAGCTGTGATGCAGATGAAAGGTCAGGGTACCTGAGGGAAGGAGGGGGGACCCAGGAGTGTAGGTGGAGAGGGGCCGGCTACCCTGGGTTAGGGAGGTGAGGCCAGAGCTTGCCAGAAAGCCTGGGCGTGCCCGCTGGGGAGAGAACTCGGAAAACTCTCCATTTCCCAGCGTGAATCTTGGTATTGTACGTGTAGTGAAGTTGAGCTCTCCGTGTTTCCACGTTCTGGGTTCTTCCATTACTTTCTGTTAGTTTTTGACCGTGGCCGGTACAGGGTTTAGGATGCTGTTGCTTATCATGAACACAGAGAAGATGAGATCTAAGTGAATGTAGGCGAGGTCATAGCTAGATCAGCATGGGCTCGGGAGAGCCGGCCGTGTGTTTTGGAAGAAATATAGAAAGAAGCGAAGCAGGCCATGGAGGCTTCACGCTGGCTTCACTGAACCCGGCTCATTTCATCACGGGGAGTCTGAACACAGGCTCCACTTGTGTCCGAGGCCTGATGCCTTACAAATGTCTACTGTGTTTGATGGGGATGGAGAAACAGTATGGAACAACTTTCTACATTCATCCCATGGCCACATTTCATTATCCAAGTGTGAAGGACAGCAGAGCAGTGTAGCCAGTGAACTGAGCTGCTGGGTCAGCGTGAACTGTTTTCATTCCAGGTTCTTATGAACTGGATTAGGTTTGGGGGTACAGAAGCCAAGCTCGTTTCCAGAAGATTTGTTCTTTTGAGAGTGGTTGTGTTATCAGTGTTAGAGAAGCCTGAAAGACGCCTTACAGATTCCTGTTTCTGGAA
The DNA here is from genome assembly GCF_039906515.1 of Pseudorca crassidens. Lineage (NCBI taxonomy): Eukaryota > Metazoa > Chordata > Mammalia > Artiodactyla > Delphinidae > Pseudorca > Pseudorca crassidens. The sequence goes on along the minus strand of NC_090317.1, from coordinate 123,023,120 downwards.
CTTGCTCTGTAGAACTTTAACAGATAGGGAGTGTTTAAATGATTTAACAGGTTTGCAAATGCTGGAACTCCCTGGGGTGTGGTGTGTGGCTAGGCGATCTCTCGGGTGTGCGCAGTTTCACACTTGCATGTGTAACCAGAGCAGTGATTAGGTGAATACACCTGAACATACATATGTGGTTTAGTTGGAAGTCAGAACAGAAGAGCTGCTTGAAGGCCACATGTTGGTGAGTGCAGAGCATTTTCTAGAATGAGTTCCAGTACTCTTAAATAAAATTTCAGCTATGCTCTTTGGGAGCAAACAGCTCCTACCCTCATATCCTCTTCCACATTAATATTTGCACAGTACCTGAATTTTATCACACTAGCCCTGGGAAACCCCGCCTCACAAAGATACGGTGTCATCGAAAGGAATGTGGTGTGAGCTAACGTGGGGACTGAACTCCCTTGAGCGCCAGTTGTGTGGCATCCTGTGGGCGGCCAGGACCTCTGTGGTGCCCTCCAAAATATCACATACCCTGCCCTGCCTGGTTTCCTGTGTGCACTGTCGCTTGATCTCCCCTCCCTCATCGTCCAGAGTGTTCCATCCCCAACTTCTGCTGCACACAGTTTATTAGGAAGTGGGTCTGCTGGTGGAGAAAGGGGCCCCTGGGTGCAGAGGAGGTGTCATGGGGTCTACCCTTGTGCTTTCCGCCCAGCCAGCCTGTCTCAGTCAGTGTTGAGAAGTGCCTCGTGCCCTCTGGGGTCTGTGTGCTCTCTGGGGCTGGTTTCTCATCGTCAGCTGCTTCTCCCCAAGTTAGGATTTCTGTCTCTTCAGTTTGTCACTGCTGGACCATTTGCTTTCCATCTTCTCGGTTTTGTTGTCTCTCATCTACAGTTGTTCTCTCTTATTGTCCTTTTTGGGTTTGTACATTTTTTAGACCTTTCCTGTCTTCTGATGGGAGTGAAGGTCACACATGTTTGACCTGCCCTGTTTAATTAGACCAGGGGGAAGTTATTTAATCTTTATGAACTTGGTTTATTGATCTATAAAACATGGGTGGTAGTGTCCGACTTGCAGGTGACTTCAAGGTGCTCTCTGCCAGGTACCTAGTAGACATTCAGTGAACAGTGGTGGCTGATGTTACTATGGTCATAGCGTTTGTTATTTGAGCAAACAAAAGAATGGCAGTAGGTAGGGAGGGAAGTGGACATGTTTCTTGTGTGGGTGAATGAAGTGGGTAAGACAGAAGAAGAAAGAGATTTTGAAAATGGGGGAAATACTTAGTTTGGTGTTAGATATGTTGAATTTGAACTGCCATCAGAGTACCAGATGAATATATTATAAAGGGGGTTGGAATTCTTATCTGGTGCCCAAGGGGTGGGAGGGTGGAGGTGGGCTTTAGTTTAGGAATCACTGGGTTTTATATCCCAGGAAGATATGGTTTGGGAAGAGGTAAGCTCATCAACCTTGTGGTACATCTCCTTAAGAACCCGTTAGAAAAGGGAGCCATCTAGGTTGCAGAAAGCCAACGGGGTGAGGGGAAGAGAAAGCAGAAACTATTGTCAGAGTAGTTTTATGAACAATGAAGTAGGAAGCATTTTCAAGGTCATTGCCAGGCTGTTTAGACCTAATAGAGGCAGTAATGGTGGCTGAGTCCTGGCTAAGACTTGAAGGTCCTACTGAGGCCTCCAGCTATGGATGTGATACTTACAAGACCCTTTCCTAGTTGGGCCTCCATTACCTTATTTGTTTAAAAAAAAAAAAAAAAGCCTTGTGTACCCTTCTGAGATTTTATATCATGTACATTCAGATAAATCTCTACATCTCAGAGTTCACTGTCTACTAGGCGGGCCTCTGGTGAGAACATTGGTCAACCATGAGCGTGTGTCTCTAGAAGTGTACACAGGGAAGTCCTAAGAGAGGCACTTTTTTCATTATTTAGGGCTGCATGTGCCTTAGGGCATTTAGATGAGGACTGAGGAGAAGCCAATGGACTGGCCATTAGGAGGTCTCTGGTGACTTTTGCTGACATTCAGGGGGATAGAGGGGTTGAGAAGCTGCGTTTAGTGAGAGGGTAGAGGGTTGATCAGGCACAGAGCCGAAATGGGTAGTGATGGCAGAGTAAGTTGGGGCTTGGAAAGCTTTTTGTAAGCGAAGTCAGCTTCAGTACCTTGGTGGGGACAAACTGGAGCATCACTGATGGAGAAGTGGGATGAAGTGAACTTTATATTTCTTTAATTGATCACACGAAATATACAAAAGCTACCTGCAGTGCTCTTAAATTTCTTCTCATTTTGACTTGGTGACAACTTCCTTGAAGAATGGGAGCCTCTAATCTAGTTGAGTCCTGTATGCCAGACATACAGCTGTTCTCTTTAAATAGACCTTGGGAAATTCCACTCCTCTTACTTAATTTCTCTAACAGCCAAAGAGTTCTACCTGCTGTGGCCCTCGTGGTCAGTGTTGCTATACTAACTCTTCCCTGAGCTTATATGGAAGTTCTCCAGCTCTTAACCTTTTCTGCTGCAAATTAAAGATACCAGTTTTCTTATCTAACTTGAAGAGACAAGTCAGAACCAAGGTTCCCTTAAGTTACAGCAGATCATTTAGGAATCACATTTAGTTTGTGTTTTGCTGCTTTAATGTATTTTTCTAACATGCATATTAAAATTCATTTCTTTCAGGACTTCCTTGGCAGTCCAGTGGTTAAGACTCCGTGCTTCCAATGTAGGGGGCGAGGGTTCGATCCCTGATCAGGGAACTAAGATCCCACATGCTGTGCGGCATGGCAAAAAAAAAAAAAAATCATTTCTTTCATAATGCAGTCTTCTTCCTGAAGTACCTAGGTGTACTTCCCAGTATAGTTTTCCTATTTTGTGACCTTTATCCATTTCTTTGCATTTTAATTCTGTCCCCCAAAGTGCAGCCTTTAACTATCCCCACTCTTTTCTGTCAAGCATTTCAAGTGCCTTTTTCAGGTGTCTTATTATAGGTAGATTTATGCTTGTTCCTTTTAAGGACTTCATTAAATAAAACAAAGAACAAAATGTGATCCTCACTTATAGGATTAGCAGTTTCCTGGGAATAAGTCTCTTCATTGAACTGTCACAGTTCATGGTCAAAGTGTAATATTAGGAAAGTCTTATGGGTGAGGGAAATAGTAACGCCACGTAAAGATGAAAGTCTTGAGGGTGTTATGAACTACACAGATCGATCACACGAAATATACAAATATTGCAGACATGTATTGATCATTTCTTGAGGTCCAGATTCCTTTAAGAATCTGGTGAAACCTTTTTATACTCTTTCCAGAGAAAGGCTCAAGTACATGCTTCCATCCGTACCCTCATCCTTATTTCACATGTGATTCTAGGAGGTGCATTTTCCCCCTGCAGCTCCTTCATTAAGCACACTGGATACCTGTACTGTTTAATACAATACTCATGTAGCTATTTAAGTTTAAACGAATTGATATGAAATAAAATTAACAATTCACTTCTTCAGCTGGACCAGCCGCATTTCAAGTGCTCAGGAGACACATGTGGTTAGTGACGACGGTATTGGGCATAAGAACATTTCCGTCATCACAGGAAGTTCTGTTGGATCATGCTGCTCTGTACTTTCAGGATGATTTAAGAAAATTGAATTCCTTAACCAAATCTGTTTTTTTCTCCTCTCTTCTCCCTTCCCACTCTCTCCACCACTGTTAATGGTTAGTATACCTAACTACAAAGGTGCCTTGTTTTAAGCAAAATTGAAAGTATGTGTTTCTTTAAAGTTTAATTAGCTCATCTTCATAAAAGAGTACTTACTGAAACGAGTTCCTTAAGTAGAGTGAGCTGCTCTGATATCGTGGTAGCGTGGTTTGATTTACACAGCATTTTCCTTGTCTAGCTGTCTCTGAGGTAATGCTCAGTGGCCACCTAGATAATTTATTTCATCTGCCAAGTTGTGCCTCCAGTTTGATCTGTTCTTGTGGAATTTTGCTTAATTCTTTTTGTTTTGGTTGACCTTTTGCTGTAAGAGATCACGCCCATTATTACACTTAATGACTTCCTTGACTTGCCTCTCTCGTGTGTTTCAGCAAAGACGACCAGGAAGACTGGAAATAAAGGGTGGAGCTAATAGGCTGTTAAGAGAGACACCTGTATTAAGATATGAGGAAACAAATACACCTCAGGCAAAAATAGAAATAATGTAAGGATTATCCATGCTTTTGTTGCCTTGGTTAGTTTCTTCAAGCCTCGGTTTCTCAAGCTATGAAATGAAGTGGCGGGCTTCCCTGGTGGCGCAGCGGTTGGGAGTCTGCCTGGCGATGCAGGGGACACGGGTTCGTGCCCCGGTCCGGGAGGATCGCACATGCCGCGGAGCGGCTGGGCCCGTGAGCCATGGCCGCTGAGCCTGCGCGTCCGGAGCCTGTGCTCCGCGACAGGAGAGGCCCGCGTACCGCAAAAAAAAAAAAAAAAAAAAAAAGAAATGAAGTGGCATGCCTCTCACTAGGGTATTCAGAGTGAGTGCAAAAGGAATGTGTGATTTTGGGGGAAAAAAAATTGTTCCTAAATTTAAACCAGGAGTGATAAATTCAGTTTAAGGTTTTGGAAGTGAGAGTTAGTCACGGGGTTTCAGATTTGAAAATCTGAAATTTTGAGGAAGCAGTTTATAAACCCAGCCTACTCTCCCTTTGATAACTTGTTAGAGGAATGTCGTTTTTCAGCGTTTCCTGTTGCATTCAGTACTTATTTTAAAGAGGTTTCCTCATGTGACTTTCAAGTAAGAATCAATTTTTTTGTCCTCTCCCACACATTTCCCCCCCCCCACATTTTAATAGACCTCAAAAATAGAATGGGGGAAGGAACTAATTGAATAGAGAAACACAGAACTGTAAGTACGGTAAGTACAAATAGAAAAATAAGAGTAGAATAACAAGAATGAAGGAGGAAGTAGTTCACTCTTTGTTCTCAGTTTAGCATTCATTTGGTACCTCATCGAATGGAAAGCTTTGTACTAGATGTTGCAGAACCAAAAAAGGACAAATGAATGGATGGCATTAGGTGTTGTGTGTCCCTCCCAGGGAGTTGACGCTGTAATTAGGAAACACATGTACACAACTGACAGATGGTTAAAACATAAGTGAAGGAGAGCTGTAATAGAGGTGGAATGATGATGAGAATGAGGAGAAAGATTAGGTTTCAGGGGGCGGGGGGTGGGGGTGGCAAAAGTGGGCCTTCGGATGACTAGGATTTTCATAGCTGTTGATGTGTGCGGGGGTCCTGCTAGTCTAAGATAAGGACCTGAGCAAAGGCTGGACAGTAAATGCCTGTGATAGGTTTGGGGATGGTGACTTGTAGGGATATAATTGAGACAGGCAGGTATATGAGGTTGGATCGCTCTTGGAATGCCATGCCCAAAATCCTGTATAATAAAAGTTATAAAGAAATAAATGGGTTTCATTATCTGTAAGAATGGAGGCAGTTAGATCAATGACCAATAAATACTGTCTACCTTTAATCCATACAAACATTTCTATTTGAGATATATATTCTCCATGCTTGGGTCTGACTCCCCCTTGGTTTACTGTAATATAGTAATTGGCTTTGGAAGCCAGCATGGGGGTGGAGAAGGCCAGGGAAAAGGCTACTACTGATATACTATCCATAAACAATTGATAGTGCAAGATAAAAGTACACAATAGAAAAGCTGGAAAAATAGTGTTATGAAAAGGAAAGGGTTGGCATACAATGCACTTTTTTTATCTTTAGTTTTGAGGTATTTGCTGAAAGCATGGTTTATTTTCTTTCCTGCCAGTAACCTACTTAACCAACTTCCTGTTCAGATTACTGTGCGCCATGTATGACATGCATTGGTGCCACCACATGGTATTGTAATCCTAATAGAGTATCTATTGTGTGTGTAACTTTCTTATTGAAAAGGATACTGCTGAAGGGACAAGGAGATCATCTGTGGCACGTGTAAATCTAATGTTAGGGTCTTACTGCTAATTCTGAGGCCGATGTAATTCCCATACCGTAAAATTCACCTTTTTAATGTATACAATTCAGTTGTTTTTAGTGTATACACTAAATTGTGCAACCGTCACCACTATCTAATTCCAGAGTATTTCTGTCATACCCGCCCCCCCGAAAAAAAAGAAAGAAAGCAACCCCATACCCATTAGCAGTTACTCCCGATTCCCTGGAACCACCAATCTACTTTCTGTCTCTATGGATTTGCCTATTCTGAACATTTCATATAAATGGGATAATATATATATGGCCTTTTGTGTGTGGCTTCTTTAAATTATAATGTTTCTGAGGTTCATCCACGTTGTTGCGTGCATCAGTACTTCATTCCTTTCTTTGACTGATTAATCTTCCATTGTATGGATAGGCTACATTTTATTATCTATTCATCAGTTGATGGACATTGGATTGTTTCCATTTTTTGGCTATTGTAAATACTGCTACTTTGAATATTCATGTACAAGTTTTTGTGTGGATGTGTTTTCATTTCTCTTAAGCATATGCCTAGGAGAGGAATTGCTGGGTCATGATGTTAACTCTGTGTTTACACCTTTTTGGGGAACCGCAGAATCGTTGCACCATTTTACCTTCCTACCAGCAGTGTATGAGACTTCTAGTTTTCCCACATCCTCAGCAACATTTGTTATTGTCTGCCTTTTTGGTTTTAGTCATCCTAGTGGGTGTGAAGTGGTGTCTCATTATAGTTTTGATTTGCATTTCACTACCTGGCCAATGATGTTGACCATTTTTGCCCATTTTTAAGTTTTTTTTAAAAAATTATTATTGTTTAATTTAAAGAGTTCTGGATACAGGTCCTTTATCAGATATATGATTTGCAAATATTTTCTCCCCTCCTGTGGGTTGTCTTTTCACTTTCTTGACAGTATCCTTTGAAGCACAAAAGTTTTAAATTTTGATGAAGTTCAGTTTACCTAATTTTTCTTCTGTTGCTTGGGTTTTGGGCTTCATATTGAGTTATTTTTAATATAATCTGAGTTACAGAAAAATTTAAGAAGCAGTTGTCCTTAAGGTCTGGTGGATAGCAGTATTTGATGAAACTTTAAAAGAAAATCATTTCTATTTCATTTCAATTAAGGCATTCAGTCAAGCTAGGCTTTAAGTGAAAATGAAGCTTTAAAAAATACTTTTGAGTCTGCCAACCCCTGCCCAAATTGCAGATTCAAGAGCAAAATAAATTATTTTGGTTGCTTTAAAAAATACACATTTGATATTAAAAAAAGCAGTATGAATTTGCAACCAAATCAGGACTTTGAAGACTGAACTCGGTATTGATTATTCGAGGTTTTCTTGCAGACTTTCATGTTAACCTGTGAGCTTTTACATGGTGTCATCACGGTGTGCACGTTCTTCAAGTTTATCACTTAACAATGTATTTCTACAGACCCGAGTCTCCATGTCTCCTCAAGGGCGGCAGACGATCCCCAATTATGCATTTAGGTCATTTCCATTTGCCCCACTGGGAAAGTCCTTCCTTCCTTCCTTCCTTTCCCTCCCTTCCTTTCTTTCAAGATGGTTTTAGAATGGTATGGGTATGTATTTTTTGGTAGAGTCTAGAAAACTGACAACTCAGGGAAAAGTCTGGGCATTTTTGTCGTGGTATAATACATTTCCATTAATTGAATCTTTTTAGAGAGCTTGTTTCATTATAAAAATGAAATTGCCATGGGACTTCCCTGGTGGTGCAGTGGATAGGACTCCGTGCTCCCAATGCAGGGGGCCCAGGTTTGATCCCTGGTCAGGGAACTAGATCCCACATGCATGCCGCAATTAAGAGTTCGCGTGCCACAACTAAGGAGCCCGCGTGCCGCAACGAAGGAGCCCACGTGCTGCAACCAAGACCGCACGCATGCAAATAACTATTTAAAAAAATGAAATTGCCATGATAGGCATGCTGATTTCAGTATTGTCTCTGCACATAGAGGTATGTTTAGGGTGTGCTAGGAGCGCAGGGGAAGGGCTTCACGGGGAGACGAGGTCTAGCTGCATCTCCAAGGGTGAGCAGGAGTTCGCCGCCCACCAGAGAGCAGGAGGAAGGGTTTGTAGTGAATATCCTACTGCAGTCTCAAGTACGAGGCCCAACCACCGCAGTTTTCAACCCCAGAGCTCGCTGATACCATTGGTATTGACAGTTGAGAGGGATCGTAAGGGATCCATCGCAGCTCTACCCGAGGCCTCCCTCCTGCCCTCGCCACAGTCTGCTCTTGATCGCAGCCAGCTACCTTTCTGGACTCCGCATCTGTTCAGGTTGTGGGCTGCAGAAGCCATTTCAGGGCTCCGCTCACTCCGAGGGTGTCAGCAGAAATCCTTCCGTGGCTGCTGAGGCCCTGCCCCTCCAGTCCCGTCGTCACAGCTTGCTCCGCTCTCCGCGGCTCCAGGTGTTTGGCCCACCCTGGGCTCTCCCAGGACGTGGGGGGTGCCTTGGCAGGGCCTTCGCACCACTGGTCCCGCTTCCTGGTTCTGGCCCCTCCCCCTTCTCACAGGTTCCTCCTCCTGCTGCTGAGCTTTGTCGGTGGTCAGACCAAATCCCCCAGCAGTGGACTCAGCCTTTGGGGAGGCTGGTCCTAAGGACAGCGTGCGCCTGACATGGTCATGGAGACGCTGCTTTTGAACAGCCCACGCTGGAGACTGGTGCATAGTCTCGCGCTAACGCAGGTGAACACTGCCGGTGGTCCTCTGGCCTTGGAAGTTACCACTTTCTTTAACTGAGCGGCAGGTGAAGTAGCTCTCTGTGTTACAGGATCGTGTTGGATGAAAATGTAATTCCCTTGATAGCTGGAATCACGCAGCTCCGTGAGATGCTCACACCTGGGGCCTGGTCTGACCTAGGGAGCCGCAGGGGCAGAATCCCTGCACTGTTTAAGCTGTTGTTTGGGTTTTGGTTGGGTGTTGTACTCTATAGCACGTACCTCTCATCTGTAAGACTTGCATCAGTTGTAACACAAGAGGGTTTGTGCCCGGATTGTCAGCTCCCCCAACTACTAGCCCCACCTGCCAGGGCCTGAGTGTGGCCTGCATCCTGAGTGCCTGGGCCGGGGAGGCACGCACTGAGGACTCCTGCAGAACTGCTTTCCCACCTGCTCCACGCGCTTCTGGGAGGCGCCGCAGGGTTCTGCAGATGTGTGATTGCAATTGCATTTAAAACATGTTCAAACTGTGGAAACTCTAATAGAACTCAGATGTGCTTTATCTATGTGTCAGTGGATTGAATACTAGTAGTTCTGTCAGATTAACTTGTTTTTGTGCAGGTCTCGAAATAAAGCAAGCAAGTGGAAGACGCTTGCCATTGCTACCCCTTCTTTTCATTGTACGTACGAGAGTAACAGGAGAACCCTCTGAAATAAATGCAAAGGCAGCCGAGACTGCCGCGCCTGTGGGTTAACTACTGCGCTTTGGAGTCGGTCGCATTCCGATCTCACTCCCCCCGTGCCCCCCCCCACTAGCTGTGTGAGCTCAAGCAAGGACCGTAACGTCTCTGAGTCAGTCTTCATCCATAGGGTAGGGATAATGAGAGGCTTGTGAGGAGTGAACACAGTGAAGCAGAGTCAGTGGCTTGCAGGGCTCAGTCAGTGTTAGCGTGGTGATGGTGGTGATTTTATCCTTAACCCCCAAATATCAAGATTCTGAAGGGTAGCATTTTTTTCATCGATTGAATTTATAAGTTGAAGGCTGCTTTATGTAAGTCCCACAAAAATGCCCTTTGCTTTTAAAAAAGGGAGGGACAGGGGTTTGGAACTGTGGGTTTAGACCGAAAGAGGCTAGTACTTCAGCACAGCTCTGCCTACTCGGCACAGGAAACCTTCACCCTGAATTTGGTCTGTAGGACTGGGATCCTTTGGCTTCCTAATGTCTGCCTGCATTGCCCTCTCGTTTGTTCTGCCCATGACTCTTCTGAAATTTGACTGAAGAAATGGCCATAAAAGAAATCTACCTAGTTTCTGTAAAACTCCCAGTAAAGACTTCTTCATGCGTCCATTCCACAGAAACTCCCTGCACTCCTATAATGAGCCTGGCACAGTGGTGAACCGCTTTCCCTGTTGTCCATGTCCAAGTGGATCTCCCCGACAGCCCTAGAGGTAGGTACTGCTGTCACCAGAGTCCCCAGAGCTGCGGGATGTCAAATAGCTTGTCCACAAGTCTGTGCTCTTGGCCTTTGGCACAGGGAACCAGTTCTCCTTTCTGACGGTGGGCCTCCATTCGCTCACAAAGTTTCCTGTCTGCCTTGGCTGCCCAGAAAGAAGCTTCACGAAATTCTGCACTGCCTTTAGTCTTTGCCTGACGTTTCCTGTGTCACATTGGGTGCCTCTCCCTTGAGTGGTCCTTCTTTTTTCCTTCTTTGTGTTAGCTTTATTCTGTGGAATATGGTTGTTCTGAACCACTCAAAATTTGGGCAGATTTTGAATAATTTATATTTTACATTTCATCTTAACCAAATTTTACAGCTGTCTAAATGGGATACTTAGAAAGGTAGGATGGGTGGGGGCAGGTGAAAAACTTGTTGGAAAACAACAATGGTTAAAGTATAGTATTTGATTCTAGGGCTATTTTTAGGCTGAGAAAGGTCATGGGCAGCTTTCAGGTGTAGTTTTCCTTTTAAATTAAGAATCTAGCTACTAATGGAAGTCAGACATTTCTTTTGCATTTTAATTCTTGTGTTTACTCTTAAAGTTATGAAAACAGATTGAATGTACATTGCTAAGGTGTGCTTTATGATTTTTTCTTTGCAGATGATGATGTTTGAACTGAACAATTAAGGTAAGATTATGGCTTATGTGACATGCTTTTCTTATGCATATTTCTTTGTAGGGTTTAGCTGATTGCTAAAGTCATGTTTTAGCTTGGGTGAAGAATATTGCCTTTGGGCAGTCCTTCTAAACTGGAGTATAAAAGGCCTTCATATTACATTTTAAGGTAAGTTTTGAAAAGAACGTATCAGGATACCTTTATTCATTCAGCTTATACTAAAGAAGTTTCAAAGCATTTTACTGTTTTCAGAGAAGAAAAAGGGAACATTTTTAATGTTCATAAACTCATTATGTTAATGTAGAGATTGCATGAAGCTAGCTTTTGTTAGATGTCAGTGGGAAATAAGATAGTTTGTATAATTATCTATATCACCATGCATGTTTATATTCAATGCTGCAGTTAGACTCGGAGAGCTGTTTGTGTCTGCATTAGTTGTTTGAGCAAATGCCAACGTACCCCCAAATAGGATATCTGGGAGGCCCCAAACTATAGATGAGAAATGTAAAAAATTGTACCCTATTTCCTGGTGTGTGGGTCTAGCATATCCCAAATTTGTTTGCTCAGAATAAGGGCACAAACTAGGAAATCCCACATTATTATGAAAAAAGAAAAGAACTATGGAAGTGTCCTGATAGAGTTAATGAATTACAAATCTCAAGGAATTTCTAAGACTTAATTTGGTAGATGTATGTAACCACACATCTGGGTGGAGGTTGTCAGATTGCACAGTCTGGTTTATAATTTGATGTACAGATCCTAACAAGTTGATGCTGTACAATGAAACTTTGTGTCCAGTGAGGCAGTTAGAGACTTATTAAAATCCTGAGATAAATGATAGACTAGAATTCAACACATCTGTTACACCCTTGTAACACAATGTGGAACGTCTGTGTTTATGTATCTTCAAAATCATGGGAAAGGAACAATCTTGGGATGGGGGGCTGCTGGGGGAGGTTCCCAGTGTGGGGGATGACTGTGCTGAGCGGTTCTGAGGGCCCCGTGGTTAGTTCGTGAAGCGGGGCTGGGTTCGCCAGCAGAGCGAGCAGCACGTGTCGGGACGAAGGCAAGGGCGAGCGTGAGGGCTGAGCCTGTGGATCTGAGTTTCACTTCCCTGTAACAGTGCGTTTCTGAATGGCTGATGCCAGGAATGGGGAGCAGGGTCAGATGTCTTGCCTTAGAAGTTGGCCTTAGAACTGAATCTCTGGAGAAGCACTGAAGAATGTTAAGGAGGGAGCATTAGATGCTTTCCTTATGTCAGAATAGTTGGTGTGCTGTTTTGGTTTTGCTACTCTTTTTTTCTAAGTTGAAGTCGTGTAATCAAGATTCCAAAGAATTAAACAAAGGAACCGATTTAGTGCACTGTTACTATGTCAGGAAATTAAAGGGCTTGAGATAGTTTGAGTTTCCTCCCTAACATTAATTTAGCCGGGGCATTGGGCAGAGCCATCCACTGAAGTCGAAAAGTCTCCAAGTAGTACGCACTTTAACTGCCTCACACTTTTGTTGGCCAGTTTAAATTGTATTAATTATAGTAGTAATTACTGTAGTAATTTAAAAACACCAATAAGAGTTAGGGACGAGTTGCCACATATTTATAAGAATAGTGTGTAGCATGTAGTAGGAAATGCAGAATTCTTGCACGTTATGGGAATTGTTCAGTTACATTATACTGGGTCATACTTGCATATAACCAGGCGATTGCCAGATAATGTTTGTTTACTGCAGTGATTTTGCAAATTCATCCTAGTCAATACAACAATTATTGTTCATGCCTTTATTACCTTCCCATTGAGGGATTCACAATATCTACTTTCATGTGAAAGTTAATTACCAATTTTGCTCTAGGGCTGTGCTGTCCAATACAGCTGTTGGCTCTTTAAATGTGACTATTCAAATTAGTGAAAATAATATAAAATATTATTTTATATAAATTCATTTATATATATGTATATAATTATATAAAATATAATTTTATATAAATTCATTTTCATTTTATATAAATTCATTTCCTAGCTCCCACTAGCCACTTGTGGGTAGTGGCTGACAGTCCAGATGGAGGACATCTCCATCATTGCAGAAAATTCTGTTAGTGCTACTCTAAAGGTTGTCTTCCTTTACAAATATCTTAAAAGCCATTTAATACTGAAATATTTACAGTTTAAATGATATAATTTGATTCAGAATAATTGGGCAGAAGGAGAATGGGACGCTGTGGAGGAAACAAGATTTGCTGTAAGTTGATAATTGGTGAAGCTAGGTTTAGGGTCTGTGAGGTGTCATCATATTATTCTCATTATTCAGAAATTGTGTATGTTTGAAAATTTTCATAATAAAGAATTAAAACAGAAGCCTTAAATAGGAACAGTGCTCCCACCAGCCTACAAAAGGGCGTCTGAATCTCCGTACCCCCCCAGCCCCCCCCAGGGGACTGGTGGTGGGGAGGGGGAGTTAGTCCTGCCCCAGGGCTTCCCCTAAAGGGTACGCATGGTACCACAATTTTGTTTAATGTTCATTTTATTCCCCCTCGAAACACACGAGTAACAGCCCAGGCTCACATTTGTTCAGAAGAGTTGGAGCTGCCCAAATGAATCTTGTGGGTAGAATGTGCTAGGTTATAATATTATATCAAAAATTCGAGTGGTGCTGACATTAATGTTAGCCAACTCAAAATAGTGTTCCTAATGAAAAGAATAGAGTCCTTTACTCGGTGGTTGGCTTCGGTCTGTTCACAGCCAGATCAGTCAGTTCTGTCTCTGGTTTCCTGCTTACCAGCTCCTATGGTGATGGCGCTGGGAGAGAGAAAGAGGGGGTTGTCTAGAAACCCGCTGGCCTGAGAGGAAAGCCATCAGTGAACACTGTCACCATGCCACCAGAGGGCTGTTTGCAGTTGCTACAGAAACGTGCCCACTTCGGTGTCCTACTGCATCTCTAACAGATGGTGGCAGGTCTTATTGTGAGCCAAGAGGAACGGTTGAGAGGACAGTCTTTGGGGTCAGACTTGGCCTTGAGTGCTAGCCTCAGTCAACGGTGGCCCGAAGAAGGGGAAGAATGAGCCCTCAGCAGCTGTCAGAGAGAGTGACGGTCAGGTGGTGCCTGGCACGAGGTGGAGGGCTCAGTAGGTGACATCTCTTGCCGTCCGGTATTCCCTGTGCAGAAAGGAATTGGGGCTCTGTGTTTTATTTCCCTTAGACACTGACATTCATAGAGGCATGTAGAACCATGTACAGGTCTAAAGGAATGTAATGGTACCCTTTTATTTTACAGGGTTCCGAAATCAGAGATCTTGAGATTAAAAATGGCAGGAAAATCATCGCTTTTTAAAGTAATTCTCCTTGGAGATGGTGGAGTTGGGAAGAGTTCTCTAATGAACAGATATGTGACTAATAAGTTTGATGCCCAACTCTTCCATACAATAGGTGTGGAATTTTTAAATAAAGATTTGGAGGTGGATGGACATTTTGTTACCATGCAGATTTGGGACACCGCCGGTCAAGAGCGGTTCAGAAGCCTGAGGACGCCATTTTACAGAGGTTCTGACTGTTGCCTGCTTACATTTAGCGTCGATGATTCTCAAAGCTTCCAGAATTTGAGTAACTGGAAGAAAGAATTCATATATTATGCGGATGTGAAAGAGCCCGAAAGTTTTCCTTTTGTGATTTTGGGTAACAAGGTTGACATCAGCGAGCGGCAGGTGTCTGCAGAAGAAGCTCAAGCCTGGTGCAGGGACAACGGCGACTATCCTTACTTTGAAACAAGTGCAAAAGATGCCACGAATGTTGCAGCGGCCTTTGAGGAAGCAGTTCGAAGAGTGCTTGCTACCGAGGATAGGTCAGATCACTTGATTCAGACAGACACGGTCAGTCTGCACCGAAAGCCCAAGCCCAGCTCATCTTGCTGTTGAAGTTCGAGAGGTTGCCCTTGCGATCTAACCAGGTCACACACATGCACAGATAAGCACAGGGTGGAGACAAGAATTCGTGTTTGCAGCAATGGATCGTGTACTCATAAAATTAAACTAACCATATTGCTGCCTTGTTAGTGGGTGGGAGAAGGGACACATCCACTCACAGGAGAATCTCTTTACGCAGTAATGGCACCTTACCTTTATAAGTTGTAACGGTTGTCTAATAATGTTTAATTTAAATATGTATGTCACAGAGCTAATAAATGAGATGACCAAGACTTTATAATTAAAACAAAACACTTGAGTATTCTAGAAGTTACTGTTTTTTCCCCGGGAAAATGGAGAACTACTTTTTCTATGTGTATATTTTTATGTAATTAGCACTCTGTTCCTGGTTCAGGGAAAACATGTCCTAAAGCAATAATGTTAGATATTAAAGATTAAAATCCAGTGCATTTGCCGTGTAGTCATGTGATTTGAGGATGTGTTCATTCGGTTTAGAATTATGTGCGTGTTCGCTTTTTCATTCTACGTATCAGGATTGATCTCACTTGTAATCACTTGTCGTTTGTGTGCCCCCCTCAACCCCCAACACAGAAGCCGGCTTTATCACTCTTGGAGGAGGTACTGCTTCTGGATTGTACTGTGTGTGCGGGTAAATGAAGACATCTTTATTTGGTCATGTATTTATTCTGTGTCTTCTACGTCACTGAGCTTTGTTTAGTGATTTGGTCTCAAGGAGATTTTTCGTCATTCTGCTGCAATGAGCAGCCTTATTGATAGAGCAAGTTGTGGTCTTTCATGGGTAAAGTGCACCCACTGCGCCATTCATGGCGATCCCATCCCGCAGAGGCACACCAATGCCAGGCGCACGTGTTAGAGAGGACAGGACCCTTGGCTGTGGAGCGGTGGGTTATCAAGCGACAAGCTTTGGGGGGGCTGTCCTGTGCGGGGGAGTACATTTCGGAACAGCTAGGTTGGGAGATTTCTCTCCCTGGCCCCGCTCCTTGGAACCACTTGACACAGAACGCCAATACAGTAAGCTCAGCTTTTGAAAATCTAATTTCCTAACACAACAGATTTGGCTCTAAGCAAAACATTTTCACATTTTAAATCTGGGGAAATTAAATCTCCTTATAGTCTCAGGTTAGAGAGAGCTGTAGTTTTTATTATTTATAATCAATTCCGCCCCGCCCCACCAAACTATAATCCTCCATTCAGAAAACAAAATAGGAATCCACCATTAAGAAACGAGTGTGTATTATATATTCCCTTTGTTTTTTTCTCTAGGGGACATGCTTTGTTATTTTAAATCATGTGTACTCATTGTTTTGTGACTTGCCCTTTTCTCTCAGTCTGTCTGGGTATATGTCCATTATATAGTAGATCTACCTCATTTATCTGCTGCATGGATGTCTAACAGTTTATTCAAACCGTTCTCTGCTGATAGCTAGCTAGCAGTAGTATATTAAAGTTTCCCACACCTTGCTCACCAATGGATGTTAGGAGTACTTTTTTTATCATTTGAATAGATGATAGAGTCACACGGTTGAACATTATAAGGCACAAGGGACAAATATCTACCCTTGCCACCGAGTTCCTGCACGTGGAGGCAGCCGTGTGTCAGTTTCTTGGGTATCCGTCTAGATTTTTAGTATGTAAGGGAAGCATATTGTGTTAGTTCACTACTGCTGCCATAACATGCATACCCGGTGATTTAAACAATAGGGATTTCTTTTCTCACAGTTGTGGAGGCTAGAGGTCCAAGATCAAGGTGTTGATAGGTTTAGTTTTTCCTGAGTCCTCTCTCCATGGCTCGCAGGGGATCTTACACACACACACACACACACACACACACCGTCTCTCTCTCTGTGTCCAGATTTCCTCCTCTTATAAGAACACCAGTGAGACTGGATTAAGGGACCACCCTAATGGGCTCAATTGAACTCACATTAACTCCTTAAACTCCTTAAAGGGCCTGTCTCCAAATACAGTTACGTTCTGAGGGACTGGGGGCTAGGTCTGTTGATTATGAATTTTGGGTGGGGGGGGACACAATTCAGCTCATTACACGTCTGTGTGTGTGTGTGTGTAGGTATTTA
Source organism: Pseudorca crassidens (assembly GCF_039906515.1). NCBI lineage: Eukaryota > Metazoa > Chordata > Mammalia > Artiodactyla > Delphinidae > Pseudorca > Pseudorca crassidens. The sequence continues at coordinate 123,006,348 of NC_090317.1, read as the reverse complement.
CAAAATGTATAATTTTGATACTTGTGTAGATTTAACTAGTACCTTAGTGGTTTTTCTAAACTTTGAAGCATCTTTTCAATAACCTCTTTTTCAGCTAAATATTCAGGGATTAGATTAGTTGGCATTCCAGAGGTCTAGAGCTGGGCAGCGAAAAAGGATCAAAGGACCGAATCCTCGTGTGTGTAGACAGGCTGACGGAAGGGAGAGTAATGGAGCTTCACAGCGTGACTTAAAGGGACCCAGTGAACAGAGGCTGACCAAACCCAGTACTGAAATGGGACGAGAGGAGGAGGAACAGGACCTGACTGACTAGCTTCCTCCTTCACAGCAACGACAACTCGTTCACCTGACGGAGGAGCTCTTCAGACAGCAGCAGAAGGTAGCTGAAAATCTGAATCTTTTAAGAAAGTAACACGGGCTTTGCCTGGCTGGTGTTACTTACACAAAGATGAGAACTAGGGAAAAAGTGAGAGCTGGGGAGCAAAGCAGGCGACTGCGGTGGCGGTAAGAGGGGCGGAGCAGCTGCGGAGCAGGCGGGAGGGAAGGACTGCGGAGCGCGCTGTCCCGTTCAGGGCCGGGCCCCAGTGTTAGGGGCCGGCGACTGCCGCCGTGATGACAGGTGCTTTCGTGCTGTCTGCGCATGTAAAGCCTTGGAGACAGAGTTCAAGGTTAAGAAAAAGGCAAACTACTGAACTTGGGAGGATGGACAGATGTACACTTGCCAGTCGATGTAGCAATTACAATGTGCCGCGTGGAAGATGGAAAAGTGCACATTCCTCAGTGAATTACTGCTTTTGTGACCTTCTTCCCCCTTGGGGAAAACTCCCTAGTTGAAGTTAAAACATCCTAGATGGTCCTCATGTTAAAACCTGGCGTTTTACATTTCTATAAAACCTTGTGTAAGCTTTCACTTCAATAGCATGACCCTGTGATGCCAGTTCCATCCACAGTGCCAGCGGCTTGTGGGGCAAGGAAGCGTTAGGTAGAAAAGAGGATCTTTGTAGTCAGTGGATTCTGAGAAGTTACCACCGTGGACTGTCAACCAGGAAGTGCTGTCGTGACCATAAAGTGAAAGGACACGGGTGTAGCAGGGTGGAGGAGAGACCAAAGGTCTCTACATACATGGAGAACGTGGGCACCACCAAAGCATCCTAGGCAATGGAAGAGGACCAAACCCGATTTGTGCATTCTATTTGGATCACTTCGGGAGTGCTAACGTAGATTACAGGTTTAATACTGACTTGCGTGTGCTCAGTGGAGCCTGATGCCCTGGGTGCTACTGATGTCCCCCAGTTGGTCTTGTGTTCCAGAGCTTTAAGTGACGGTCACCTACTACCAGATCTGAGTTTTGCCGGCTCTTTTGCCGTTTTTTTGTTTTGTTTTGTTTTTTGCGGTACGCGGGCCTCCCACTGTTGGGGCCTCTCCCGTTGCGGAGCACAGGCTCCGGACGCGCAGGCCCAGTGGCCATGGCTCACGGGCCCAGCCGCTCCGCGGCATGTGGGATCTTCCCGGACCGGGGCACGAACCCATGTCCCCTGCATCGGCAGGCGGACTCTCAACCACTGCGCCACCAGGGAAGCCCTTCTTTTGCTTTTTTAATGGTCAGCGCCTGGTTTTCCCCTTGTACCAGCCCTGGTTCCATCCTTTGGGCTGTCCTATCCGTGTGCCCACAGGCTTTCCCAGCACGGCCCTCCTTTGAGGTCCTACCCACTCCTACGCTCATCACTGAATCTGCCTTCATGCTCCTTCAGAGGCAGTCATACGTGAAATCTGACACTTAACTACACTGATCTACTCCCATGGGGCCTGTGTTATTCGTTCCCATCTCACCATCACAAGCCTGGTGCCAAGGCTGTTTGCAGGGCACTGCTGTTGTGTGGCTGAGCTGGGATCCAAACCATCTCCATGCTACAGCCTCCTGAAGCACCACGCCACTACTCCTCACTGGAGCATTGCCACCCTCTGCACTACATGCTCATTGAGGGCAGAGCAAACTGTATACAGTAAGTACATGTGTGGGTCTCTCCAATTAGCATGGCGGACATCACTCCTGGATTTCTAGCTGAGTATCTCTTATTCTGCTCCGGCACCTAAGTTTGAGGCGATTTGAATCCTGTAAAATGAGTTGCAATATATGTTAATATGCAGACTTTCATTAGGGGAAACAGGACTAAAATGGTAGTAGTAGTGGTGGGGTGAGTAGCACTTAAAAAATTCAATATTGGGACTCCCCTGGCGGTCCAGTGGTTAGGGCTCGGCGTTTTCACTGCCCGGGCCCGTGTTTGATCCCTGGTCAGGGAACTAAGATCCTGCAAGACGCGCGGGGCGGCCAAAAAAAAAAGAATAAAAAAAATCGATATTAAACTTTCATAATCTTGGACAAACATCTTTATTTAGGAAATCAAATAAATATGGTAAAAAATTATGCTAGCAACTTCACGCAAAGATACAGGACCAAACTTAGAATTACTTGCTCAGGTTATTCAGAATGGAACAAAATTCTTCAGGTGCTCACTATTAGCACAGAAAATAACGCGGTTATATTACTTGCTTTTCAATGGACATTTACTGGTTTACTGTAAGATCCCACGCTCTTACAGTACAAAAGAGAGGCCACTCCTGCCCCCTCCGGTATACAGCCTAAGTGGCCAAGATGGCCAAGAGCGCAAGTGTTAATGTGATGCAAGCTTTTCTTTGTTTACAATTCTAAAACTGCCTTACAGCTGTTTACTAGTACAGCTATCAACGGGTTCACTTAATCTTTAGTTTACTGTCTGAGGGAAAGGAAACATAAGAACATAACCTGTCACTTTGGTCCTAGCCTCCCACTTGACAAACATGGATCCAGGATTCTAGGATTACAGCAGGATCACTGTTCCCAGTCTCCGACAGGGGCAGACCTGTGGCACTTGGCACTGCAAAGCTGTCTGCTCTGGCTTCTTGGCTTCTTAGTGTACATATACTACTTCTGTGTATACTACCTATACCTTTTCATAACATCTCTAGATGTATAGATGAACCCATGTATGTGCTATCAACTTCATTCCCTACTGCAGAAGCTTTTGGGTTTAAATCTGCCTCTACCAAATCTTGACCATGACATTCGGTTCAGGATTGTTACAACAAGATCAAGCTATCTGAATAAGGAAAGTCAAAAGCTTATTCTCAATTTTTAAAATAAAAATACTTCAAGCTTACTGATAAAGAGCTCTTCATAAATAACACTGTTCACAAGCAAATAACAATCTGTTGATAATCATAAGAAACTGAATATGCTATTTTTAAATATAAAAGCAATTTCATTAGGTTTAGATAAATTGAGACTACAACTAAAATTTTTCCATGCTGTTTAATCAAGTTACTTACAATGTACACATTCCTGAGTACACCCCATTGTAGTGACACTGTTTACTTCTGAATTTTTTGCATTCAGCTTAAAAGGTGTTTCTTCCCAAGAAACTGAACTTTTCTGTCAAATGCGCTTGATCGAATAGGAGAATTGGGTTCATAAAATGGATTCATTGCAAACTAGAAGAGAAGAAAGTATTAAGGTGAGCTTGTCAAAGTAAAAAGGCTGACATCATTAAGTCTCTAAAAGGAAAATCTTTTAAAGTTTTAAATTAAGTCATTAAAGACATTCAAAGCAAAAGTCTGAAGACCACATTTTTAAGTTTTAATGAAGATGTTCCACTGTTAAATATTAACAGCCCCTTAAGGAAATTTCTGTCTTGGTGTTTAAGGGAAGTACCTGTGGCAAAACCCATGGTGGCACGTATGGTAAGTGCTGCCTGTGTGAGCAAAACCAACTCCCGGGATCCACCGTGTGTGTGAAATACAACTAGATTCAACGTTCATTATCAAGATGTGGATTCATCCGGTAGGCCCTTTGGCTATATGAAACACACTAAAAATCTGATATGCTCAGAGTGGAGGAAAAGTTATACCACACTGCTTTTAAAAGTTACTCTTGTGCGGTAGTTTTTAACAATCAGGTTTTTAATACTCTCCTTTAACACAAGGTAAGCGATCAGTTTCTCAGATAATGTAATGAGTATATCATAATATGTGTGAGGGAAAATTAGTACTGGATGGAATCACAAATGAGGAAAGGAGTTACCAACTTTTACACCTTAATCACTTGATGTTGTCCATCTTGATAAGATGGCTAAATATTCTTATTTGCTACTTCTGACTAGGAATATTGATTGTTAACTGTGCTGATATGCAAAAAATCTTGTCCAAATAGAGAATGTTTAAATTATTAAGAATATACTGTCAGCACTGCAGTTTAACCACTCATATCTTATTACTATTTCATTTTTTCCAAATGAGTATCAAGAAACGCGTGTGGCCCCTTTCTCCTTGAGTGACTTTGATAATACATGAATCACTTCCTGTTTATGATCTACATTCATTGCACTGTAACTTGTTAAGTAGATGGAAAACATTTTACATTAAAATTATGAAGCAACTTCCCTTATACAGACTGCTTCTGTCTCTCGCTTTAGGGTTCCCTCATAAAATCAACTATATGCACCAAAAGGGGGAGAATGAAACCGATTTAAAAATAACTACAAGTTGTTGTCCTGCATACGTGTTAAGCTGGTGGTAAAGACCTGCCTGGTGAGGGAGCTGTCGGAATGGTCCTGCTGGAGGAGAGCTCTGCTGAGAGGAGAGCTGTGCGGTCTAAGGGGGCTGCCTCAACAGGCCAGTGTCCTGCCAAAGTTGGAATCTCTTTTATAACCAGAGTTTACAAGGTACAGAACATACCATACCTTTATATATAAATCATAGACATCAGTAAAGAAGTTCTTTATCCCGTCTTCTTGCCTGATGTCATGCAGCATAATAAATCTCATATGTGAAATAATTAAGGTATAATCTTTAGAAATGAAAACTGAAAAGCGATCAGTCACAATATTCTTCAAATGAGTCACATGCAGTGTATTTTGCGATGGAAAAGGTGAATCCGTAAACTGGGTTCAAAGTTAGGTTAGTTTTATCTTGAAGAGAACATAATCTTTTTAAGTTAGAAAATAACTACAAAATAAAATCACCATTGATATGGTTCAGATAAACCTTAACTTTATATATGAAACTTGGTTTTAAAATTATCTGTTAAACAAAAGGTGTTCTTTCCCCCTAAAAAAAATAAAAGCCCCGTAAGTGGCAATGTTTACCTAATATTTTGCAGTCCACAGACTCAGAACCTGGCATCTAGGTCCCATGTTGGTCTAGTCTGTTACCCCAACCCTGTGTTAGAGCTCTTTATTAAACAGGTAAGGATATGACCCGCAGTGACGAATGCTGAAACAAACCACTCATTGAACTTGTCCACCGTCTTCAAGTACATGTTGTTTGACAGCCACATGTTCTCATCTACGAGGTCGAGAGCCGCGTGAGCTATGAACTGGTTCAGATGGCGGTGATCGTCCTAGGTGGCAGCGAGCAGCACCAGATTAACATTTCCTTACAGCGCCAAGACAGCCAGACTTCACTCTGCAAACACTAGACACAGCTCTCTGGGGTGCGGGGGGAAGCTTTCTGCTTTTACTTCGATTATTGTCATGAGACAGAGGTCTTCAGTGCTTTCACATTATTTTCTATTTTCTAATCTGGTATCGAAAACTCAATAAATAGAAACAGCCAATTAGTAATTGAAATGTGTCCAAGAAACTATATTTTTAAAATTTTGCAAGAAGGAAGTTACCAAGTTCTGTAACCATTTAAGCATGTGAAAAAAGGATATACTACATTAAAAGAAAAAAGTAGATCCTGCTTTTTTGTTTGTTTTTCTCCCCCTCCCCATTCCTCCCCTCCCCTCAGCTCAGATCCTGCTTTCAAGAAGCTCGCATCTTTTTAGAGGAGGAAGACAGGAAAAAAACAAGGTAGGCTGGGGCTAAACAGGTGGTGAGTACAGGCCTCGGGTGGGGCTGGGGGTAGGAGACGGGGCTTCGTGTGCGGTGACACCCGGTGAGCAGTGGAGACAGCCTGGCACAGGCCGTCTTGAGGTACAGGGAGCTCACGTGGCAGGGCACCCGGGAGTGGCAGGCGGCCAGGCTCAGCCCCAGCTGCGTACAGTCCCTTGTGCCGACAGCGCCAGGTGGTCCTGTCAAAGCCGCGGGTGTTCTTTTCATGGACTGTAAAGGCCTAACTGAAGAAGGAGGGGCTGTCCCAGCAAAATGTGCAGAAGGAATTCATAACCTGGAATGCAGTCTCACTCCTGTGGAATTCTTACTTTCAAAATGCATTTTTCAAAGAACACCTCTGTTACAGGTTGAATTTGTGTCCCCTCCCCCAATCCCTATGTTGCAGTCCTAACCCTCGGTACCTTAGAATGTGGCCGTATTTGGAAAGAGGGTCATTGCAGATGTAATTAGTTACCATGAGGTCATGCTACGGTTGAATGGGTCCCTAATACAATGACTGATGTATTTATAAAAGGGGGGGATCTGGAGACAGTCGCACACCCAGGGAGATTGGCATGTGAGGACTGCAGTTCTCCTGCCACAAGCCGAGAACTGCCGGAAGCTGGGAGAAAGGCCTGGAACAGACCTTCCCTAGCGCCTCTGGACGGGCATGGCCCTGCTGACAGCTTGATCTCAGACTCAGGCCTCCCCAACTGAGACAAGACGTTTCTGTTCTAAGGCACACCGTTTCTGGTACTCTGTGACACCGGCCCTGGGAAACGAACATAAATAACTTCCTTGCTGAGGAGGCTGTTCCCGTGACTGGGCGGCCATGTTGCCCTGGAATCCCTCGCGTAGGTAAAGCATGTTTATACTTCACTCACGGCACCGTGACGAAGCTAATTTAATCCTCAGGGAAATGGATGTGTTTTGTCTGGCTCACAGTAGTGTCTTCCTTTACACTGATGATCAATCTTGAGACATTAGAAGAAAACTGTAGAAATGGTTTACGAAGGTAAGCGGTAGCAGGAGAAAGATCAAGTCACGTGACGCTAGTTTTACACGCACTGTTTTGCCTACCGCGAGGCCGCTGGAGTGAGAGAAACTGCCAGTAGCCGTATACCTAGGCTGCAGGGATGCCTCACATCCAAGTTTTAACGAGCAATGTGCTCATGTGAATGTGGGAAAATAATGTAGCAACACCTGCTAGGATAATACCTTGGATTTCTATCATACTTAGTGGCAAGATCTGAATAGTTGAAAAGCGTCTTGCACTGGACATTACACGTCACAACTAATTTCAAACATCAGTTCCTGTCTTAAGGGACTTTCAAGCCTATTTTTGGAGGTTGGGAGAAACATAGCATAACCTGTCGGCAATTTATTTGGAATGTGCACTTGTACAGGGAGATGGAAGGCACCAGCTATGCTCATCCCAAGACTCTATGGCTCTGTTTACTCTCAGTGGCAACATGTTCCTGAAGCTTGTTTTTCGGGAACCACTCTTGACAGCAAGAAGGTTGGGTGGCGTCACGGGAGAGGAGAGCACGAGGGCACCACGCGGCCAGTGGGTGCCACGTGGGGGTCGCCGAAAAAGGCCGCCGTCTCAGGGGCAGTAGAAGGACGTGTAAGTCGGGGTCTCTTTTAACCCTCCTGGGGTAGTGGATCTAGCACGTATGTCCTGCTGAAAAAGGTGATTCACGGGGACAGAAGGGACTTCCCTGGCATTTCAGGGCAGCACCACCTGCTCCTGCAGAGCCACTGCAGGTGAGCTATGTTTCTATGTGCTCAAGGAGCCACCTTCACAGGAGGTGAAAGAGGGAACTGATGACCAGGGAGAGGAGACCCAGGGCATCTGCTAGTGCGTGCTATGTGTGTGCTGAATTAGAGCACGAACAAACAATTCAGAGGATGCTCCTGGCTGGCTTCTATCAACCTGTGGGACTGCAGAGCAAGCCTCATTTGTGCTGGGTTTGTAGTTACCTCATCTGTCCAGATCTCTTGCAGTTCTAAAATCACATCACACCATTATCGTTACAACAACAGAACAATTGTTATGGAATTTGTTAAGGTTCCATACGCACTTTGGATTCTGCTTTTCCAGCTGGCAAAAACTCCATTTCAAAAACTGGATTATCATGGTGACCAACAATGACAAAGTAGAAGCTTCCAGACATTGTCTTCAATATATAGCTCCTAGTTAAATGAAAATAACACATATTTTTAGTACTCAATACTGAAAACCAAAAACCAGGAACTGGTTTTTGCCGAACTCCATTTTTTTTTTTTTAACTTAAACCTGAATTGCAGAGGAGGTGGCCCCTAAGCTCGGCATGCTTTCCAGTATGCCACCATAGATACATGGCTTTTGGATGATACAAATTCTTTATCTGTGATATGTCCTGGAGAATCCACTACTACATTTTCATAGGGAAACTGGAAGACCTCTAATATGAAATCATAAGAACAACATTCTCATGATCTGAAAGTGTGGAACATTTAGGGTAAGCTGGCTTAAACTTGGACTAGATCAGTCAGCATTGGCACTAACACCTGGGTGCTGATGAGGAAATAACTGACTTGCCTTAGAAATTTTCAGGAAGGATGCTTCCAAAGAAGCTAAGAACCACTCTAGCGCGTGTCCTTTACAGAAAGGAGAGCTCCTAGAGCGGTCAGCTACAGACTGTGTGGTACTTGTATTCCTACCTGAAGGGTCTATGCTATGAATGTAACTCTGCACATAAAAGAGCCTGTTATATGCCTCTTCAAACACCATTTATGAGAGAGGAAGAAACAGTTTTGTACTCTAGAAGAGATGGAAGAAGTCATAATCCAAAAGGAAGACATTCTGAGTCATTAAGAGGTCTTGGAACGAGGATTAATAGGTTTGCTACAGGAATAAAACAGAGAAAGGGGGGGTGGGGGAGAAATCAGTGATTCTGGGGCATTTAGCACAATCGAAATCTGGATGGATGGACGGACAGATGGGCGGATGCATTTATGTATGCATTTTTCATACAAGATCTTTGGAATCAGACCAAGCTAGGTTCACGTCTAGCTCTAGCGACATGAGCGCAGGCACGTGGAGACGTGGGGCCTAGGAAGGCCCCCTCATGGGGCGGGGATCTGCTTCACTGGGAGCGTACGGTAAGGTGTGTCTGAACCCAGGGCCCATCGAGCCTCACTGGGACTTCCATGCGACGACATCCGAAGACTTCGGAAATGTATTTCCTGATGAGTACAACATTTTGTAGAGGAAATCACGGCACGGCTAGCCCCTTTCACTCTGGAATTGGAAGCCCGTGACTGGAAGAAAAGGAAGATAGGAGACCTGTGGCATGATGAAGTGAGTCAGATTTAAAAGGTTATTTGGGGCAGCGGTTGGCACACTACGGCCTGCAGGCCCTATCTGGCCTGGTCCGTCCTCTTACTACCGTCTAAGGCTGCTCTTGCCCTACAATGGCAGCATGGGGTGGTCGCCACAGAAACCATCTGGCCCTTTACAGAAAGAGGGGAAAGATGAGAAAAAGACCCAAACAGTAAAACTGGACAACAAAGACGGGCAGGAATGATACAAAAACTCTGCAAAACTAGGCGAATTGGCAGTAATTCTCAAGCACAAGTGAGGGGAAGAGGGATGGGAGCCTGAAATTTTAACCAAGTAAACAATGACATCATTCATTCTTGCCGGAATAGGTTTCATAGCTGGAGTTTGCCAAGGGAAGGGCTTACTTTCTTCAGCACAAACATTTAAGCAGCAGCAGGGGAAAAAAAATACTGTAAGGAAGATGCTTCTCCCCCTGCACACATTTAGAAGCAGCAAGAGACAATGTATGTATAAGGAAGATTACCCTCCTCCCCGCCTTCCCCCAAACCCACTCAACCCTATACGGAGACCTGGGTCTGGGAGACAAGCACATCCTAAGAACAGCGTGAGGAAAGGCAACTGCAGGAAATACCGCATAAACGGTCGATCACAAACTGCTCAGCTACGCAGAACCAGAGCTGCCAATCGTGTGATTTCAGACACAGCTGAAGAAGGTATGCAGCTCTCGATTCCATTCTGACAAGGAAAAGCTGAAAGGTGTAGTGGAAGAAAAGGAAGCCGCAGGAGAACATAACCGTTTTGTCTCAGGAAGGGAATGTCCACAGTCATTTAATACTTGGGGCTTCTCTGCCTAGGTAGTGAGCAGAGGTGAGACACGCTCTAGAATTCCGTGCTGTCTGATAAGGGAACTTTCCGCGAGGATGGAGATGATCTACACCTGCTCAATTTTTCCATCACCTAAAATAGGGGCCCTTCAAGTGTCTCCAAGGGCTTGAGGTTATGGAGGCAGTCACACAGAGCTTGGCAATAGATTAAACTGGGGAGCTGCGGGACGAATCTAGCATGTTTCCAAAATGTCTGGCTGAGGTGATCAAGCAGAATATCAAGATGATGAACCTATTCACTGAGAACAGAAATAAGAAAGAGAGGAAAGAGGGATGGAAATGAACAGGTCAGTTTTGAACGTGTGGTGGTAGCCAGAATAGCTCCCCCGAGCCCCACCAAGATGTCCACATCCTAATCTCGGAAACCTGTGAATGTTAACGTATTCAATACATGGCAAAGGGCATTAAGGCTGCAGATGGAACTAAGGCTGCTCATCAGCTGATCTTCAGATAGGGCGAGAATCCTGGGCTACTCAGGTGGGCCCAATGTAATTACAAGGGCCTTTAAAAGTGGAAGAGGGCAGGCCCAGAGCATAGTCAGGGGGAAGTGTGGCTGTGGAAGGATCGCCACGGAGCTACAACATTGCTGGCTTTGAAGATGGAGGAGGGCGTCATGCGCCGAGGAATGCGAGCAGCCTCTAGAAGCTGGAAAGGACAAAGAAACAGATTTTTTTTTTTTTGCGGTACGCGGGCCTCTCACTGTTGTGGCGTCTCCCGTTGCGGAGCACAGGCTCTGGATGCGCAAGCTCAGCGGTCATGGCTCACGGGCCCAGCCTCTCCGCGGCATGTGGGATCCTCCCGGACCGGGGCACGAGCCCACGCCCCCTGCATCGGCAGGAAGACTCTCAACCACTGCGCCACCAGGGAAGCCCAAGAAACAGATTCTTCCCGAGAGCCTCCAGAGGGGATTTCAGCCCAGTGAGACCCATGTTGGACGTGTATGCTACAGAACTGTAAGATGGTAAATTTGTGTCGTTTTAAGCCAGTAAATCTGTGGTAATGTGTTATGGGCACAGTAGGAAACTAACACGTCAAAGTGAAAAAACCTGCAGGTATAAGAAAAAAGGAAATACTCCCGTAAGTGTCAGCAATAAAGGTAGAAGGTGCATTCTATAGAGACTGGGGACAAAATGAGTTTATTTTCCATGGGACGCGGGTTTCAGAGCCCTATGGCAAGCGGGGGGGAGGGCGGGCCATGGTGCATCGAGGAGAAGCCCCTGGGAGCAGTAGGGGGATGAGAGTATGGAAGAGAACAGCGGCTGGGGCTGGGTTTTTCCAGCAAGTATCCCCTACAGCTAACACAGCCTTTCCGCCCCCCTTGCCGAAAGGACCTGTGAGGAGGGGGCCGTCGCTTGGGCAGAGTGTGTGTGGGGCGCGAGGGACGGTGCTGGAATATAGGAGAGGGAATGCAGGAAAGAGAGGCGTTGTGGGGATTAACTCTCCTCAACAAGGACGAGAACCTTCTGAAAGTTCCAGTGCTGAGGCCCTCGGGGCCTGACTGATGAATGCTGTGTCTGGGTTGATGAACAGCACGTTTGTGAGAAGTTGCCATAGTTGTTAAAGTACCAATGAAGAAATCCTCCTTTATAAGGGCAGGACTTGTTGGCTGAAGGGAGGGGAGCCAGGACTCCCATTTGTGGTGAAAACAGCTGTCTGTGGTGGCTAGAGTGTCTTGAGCTGCTTTTGAGAGAGGTAACTAAAGAAATGCACAAGGAGCTCTGGATTTCCCTGAAAAGACCGTGTACAGGATGTAAGAAGGAGGGCACTAACTAGTAATGAACATAAAAATGGGACCAGAAACCTGTGAGGCTAGCATCAGAAGGGCAAAAGCCCAAAACAAGCTGAAATGTGTGGAAGGCTTTCAGGCTACCACAGGGAAAAGCAAGGGAGAAAGGTCAATTAGTTGAGGCACCTGGTACATAAATAACACGGGACACAGGTGTGCTGAACTTGGGTTTTCTCAAAGAATGATTTCACACGGCAAGTGTGGAAGCAGTTAGGTTAGGCAGGCTGTGAACCCCAAGACATATGTTAAAGAAACAGTTGGGTTGACAGCTGACGGTGTAACTACTGGTCAGTGACGTTTGAGAAATCACAGGAACAGAAAAGAGCCAGTAACTGTCATTCCAACTCTGAGAAACAAAGAGGCTTGCCTCCTGGTCTGAGTACTTCCGAAGAGATTAAAACACCAACAGAAATAGGTATTAAATGCCTGTCGTCAGTCAGACACCATGCTGGGGGCTTTTATGACAAACTAAGTCATTTAATGTGAATCCCTAGACAAAAAGAGTGGGTTACGACTCACTCACTTGTTCTAGGAGAACAAGTTATGTCAGACCTACACTCGCTGTTGAGGAAGGGAAATACGGAGACGGTGAGTCACTTTCTGAAGTCCTGTAGTTATCTACCTAAGAGACCTGTAGCCTGGATGACAGCCTGTGGTACCCCCAGAGCCACAGCAGTGCCGGGGCCCGGGAAGTGCTCGTTCTCTGCTGAAGGAGGGACGGTGCAGGGCTGACTGGAATGTCAAAGTGCTCCACATCAGTCGACAGCATGGGGTCTCTAGGGAGCCTTTGAGGTTGACCTTAACCTAGTCCAGCCCAAGGTTTGCATCAGTAACTGAGATGAAGCCAATTTACCACACCCAAAGATAACAAGTTAAGGGCACCTAATTTATTAGAAGGCTAAAGTTAGGATTCCAAAGATCTCCACGGCTAGGAGAAATAGGTGACGTGAACAGGATGGAATCTAAAAGGATTTGAAATAAAGTCCTGTACTTGGGCTTAAATCAACCGCACGACAATAGGATGCGGGAAACCTAGTATAAGAGCAGCTAGCTCATCTATGAGAACCGGTTTTCATTTATTGCCAGCTAAATCGCAGGTGGCAATCTGATACAGTGGCCGAAAAAGCGAATGCAATTCTAGGCTGCATTAAGAGAAGATGATATCCTCATCACTAATAATACTATCTCTGCGGGACATGCTCAGTTCTGGGAATCACATTTTAAAATCATTAACTCTGAACTGTGTGTGCTGGGAGGAGGGAGACATCTAGGCTAGGGAATGCTCTGGAAACAAGACAAAAGCTACTGAAGGAACTGAGGATGTTTAAACCGGGGGCGGGGGGAGACGTTTTTTGCGGGGACAGTGGGCTATGGTGCAGTCTTTAAATACGATGCTGTCTAATGGGAAGGGATTTGACTAGGGATGGCAAATGGGTTTTTTCCCATGAGCCCATTCTAATCAACTAGCAGTGAAGGCCAGGAACTGGTGCTGAGAAAGATTCTGAGACTAACGGTGGTCCGGGGGAAAGACTGCTGTGATCAGTTACCCGCATCTGCTACGGGTTTGGGGGAGGGCAGTGCCTATGGGAGCGCCAAGTATTTGCTAGCTCTGAACTAGACAGACTAACTCCAAACTGTTACAGAGGGCAAGCCTAGGGCTGCTCCTTTGAGGTTACATGGAAAGACATTTGGGTCAATATAATTGAGAACTTTGTAATAATTAAAGAACTATCAGACTGCCTTGTGAAGTGACACACCCCCCCCCCACCCCGATCACTAGAAGTGTGATAAGGGGAAGCTGGAAGACCACTAGTAGTGCCAGAGTGGGAGGATGAACCCAATGAACTTAGAAGGCCCCTCCGAGACAACTCATGGATGCCAGTTCCAAAACCACCCATTTTTACAGCAAACCTCTTTACAGCCTCTATAGGGAAACTTCTGGAAAACTTCCCTATGCTCCCAACAGCAGTGGCTTCACTAGTTCCACAGACCTGGAGCTGGAAGACTAACCTAGTGTGGCACAAGACATGTCCACTGCAATAAGCAGGATGAATACCGTTGATCTCTAATAGGGTTATTTTTCCTATTAATATTAAAAGCAATTCCTCTACCTCACCATAAGTGAGGTTATGCTGGCTTTTGGACATTTAATCTAAATCTATTCAATTTGGGCACCAAAGGTTGGGGGTAAGAGGGTCTTCGGGCACAGATGTTTCTATTTAACAGTACTTGCAACATATTAACATTGTCTTAGAACATTTTTCATCATCTCACTATTTGCTCAAAAGCCTTAATGTTTCTCATCTACAGGGATCAAGTACCAGTATCAAAAATGTATCCCATGTTGCTCTGTAGAGCTTTTCTCAGCCTCATTGCTCTACCTTGGCTACAGTGGACTGGTATACTTTTTTTCTCCCCAACTGATCGTGTCCACTCCAGATTTATTTCTCTCTCCATGCCTGGAATACTCTCCCTGATTCCATGTGTAAACCTCACCCGTCTTTCAAAGCCCACCCAAATTCCTCCTTCTCCAAGTATTTCCGAACACCAACCTACACGCTCTCTACCTCTTATGGAAGCCCTGTCACTCTTGATGCCTCTTAAATTCTCTAAGTCTTTCACCGCCAGGGGTGAAAATTCATTGTACTCATCAGTGCTGTTCACAAAACCATCACTGGCCCAATTTTGTCCTCATGGGGCTTAGATACCTTATACCCACAGCATGGGACTCTGGAGCCAGGCCAGATGCCTCACTGCTCTTGAAAGGGTCCTGATTTTTTTTATTAACTTTTCAGAGATGTGCCCACTCATGTCCATCTCCAACCACTTTTTCTAAAATCTTTACCCAGTCTACAATGCATCTTAGCTCTTAGTCAATTCTCTGGCTGTAATGTTTTCATTATTGCTTCTCGAGAGCCTGGTTCCTTTCCTTTCTAATTAGATTTAAGTATATGGGGGACCCGGCTCACCTATCTTCACAGCACGTACAACGATGGGTACTCAAAGTTTACCTCACTGGTTTTCAACCACGGGTAATTTTGCCTCCCAGAGTACACATGGCAGTGTCCGGAGACATTCACGGTTCTCCGAACCGGGGGCAGGGGAGTGCAGGTGCTACTGGCATCTATTGGGTAGAAACCAGGGATGCTTGCTCAACATCCTGCAGTACACAGGACAGCCCCACAACGGAGCATTTTCCGGCTCCAAACGGCAATAATGCCGCGGTCAAAAACCCGGGGTGAGCTGAATGACCCAGTGAAAGGTACAAGAAGCAAAGCCCCCGAGCAGGTGGACGTTTGCAGGTTGAATCGCGCTGTGGACTGGCCCGGTGGGTTGTGAAGAGCTCAGCCGGCCCCGGGGCAGAGGGGAGAGACAGGGCCAACACTCGCATCCCGTGGGGCCGCGGACATCCCCCAGAGTCCCGGAGCGCCAGCCCCCCACTCGCTCCATTCCCTACCTGCGGCGAGACGCCGGGAACGGAAACGCCCAGTCAGTTCCCGCGGCCGAGACCCGCGTTCCGCAGCTTCCGTAGGGACTCCTCAAGCAGCCCTCGCGAGACTCTGCCGTTGCGCTCTCGCGATAGTGGGCAGAGCTTCCAGTCGCAGTGCGGCGGCGCAGCTCCGGGCTTGCGCTGTAATGCTCCAGAGTAGGGCGGCTGGGCTCGGAGGACCTCGGGGAGGGGTGGACTCAGGTCAGAGCGGTTCGAACTCCGGCTAGTGCCGCGCCTTCTCTGGCCTTCTGTCTCCTGTCTCAGCCTTCCAGGCGCCAGTGAGAGTTCCGCGTGGGCCACAACCACGCCCACCTGTCAGAACCGCGGAGAAAGGAAGTGCGTGTCTCTGCCTGAGTTCTTAGTTCGGAGTTCTGCTTGTTCCTCCCGTTTTTCTGGAACAGCGGCAGGGCTCTCCGGCCAGGGATTCCCTTAGGCCTGGGCTTGCACCCCGGTCTCGGGGTCCAACTCCGGGCACAGTGGGGAGGGCTCGGGAGGAAGCTGACACCTGATATCTCAGGTAGATACATCTGCCCCCTCCTCGGGGCGGGCGGAAGTGAATCCTTTGTTTCCGTTAAACCGCCTTTGGCTTCCTTGGAGGCCACCGATCCGTCTTCAGAAATTCACGTCCCTCTGCCCGCCAGCTAACCCGTAACCGTTTTATCTTCTAGTCCACCATGCTCCCCAAATCTGACGTGTTGAGTCAAGATGAACTGCGCAAAAAGCTGTACCAGACGTTTAAGGATCGGGGTATACTGGACTCACTGAAGGTATCACTTTTAGGCATATCTCTTACATAAATTTTACAAGGGTAACCTGTAACAGGTAGTCCACATGTAAAGACATCCATGTCTTGGGTTTTAAAAATAGCATGATACACAGATTGTATTGGTGAATTACACTGCTCTGTTCCTGTGTAACTGTTAAATCGTAAAACAAACACATTTTAGTAAGGTTAGTAAGTGGTTTTGTAATACTCATATTTGAACAGAGGATATTGTCACCATATAGAAAACATTAAGGGACTGCTTACTGTAGGAAAGTTGGGGGAATGAGGAATTTCTTCTTTAAAAAATATTGAAATGTATAAATACTTGAGCAGCAAATATTTCTTAGTACACTTTCATGTATGAATTAACAGCAAGGAGTAGGATTAGCTGAAATGTGTTTTCATTACTGTATACATTTCAAAAGACCATTTTACACTTAAAATGGGAAAATTAAGGACTTTTTTTCTTGTCTCCTCCATTGTTTTTGTAACTTAAAAATACTTCAGACTCATCCGAAAAATACTTCAGACTCATCTGAAATATAGAAAAGCATACAAGAGAAGTCATCTCTAATACAAGTACTAATTGGCATAATGTTGTGTGTATTTGTGTATCCTCTTTAGTATTATATGGTGAGCATTTTCCTGTGTCCTTAAATGTGTCTTGAAATCCTCATTTTCATTGGCACCAGGCTCATCTTTGGATCTTTGGACATATGGGTAATGTATGCAGCATTCCCCTGTTATTGAACATTTAGGTTATACCCAGGTTTACACATTCCTTCAATTGCATCTCTCAGTTTTTGCCTAGGATAGATGAAGTGGTATTAATGAATCAAAGGGCGTGAACATTTGTAAGGTTCTTGGTGTACACGTCTTGTTTTAGAAAGGTTGTAATACAACTGACCCTTGAACAACACGGGTTTGAACTGCTCAGGTCCACTTATTTGTGGACTTTTTTCAATAAATACCTAGTATAATACTACACTGTCTGTGGTTGGTTGAATCTGCTGATGCAAAACTGGCGATATGGAGGGAGCTCCTAACCCCCGGTGGTTCGAGGGTCAACTTCAGTTTATATTCCACCAGCAGTTTGAGAATGCACGTCTCTCTCCAGTAGTATGATCATGACGTGTTTTAAACCAATCTAAGACTGAGAAACTCTATTTTAACATCCTTTCTTTTATCAGTGAGGTTGCATATATTTTCTGGCCATTTGTATGCTTTCCATGGATTGGTGCTTCATGTTCCCGTTGTCCGTTTTTTTCCCCTAGGGTGCTAGTGTTTTCTTATTGATACGAGTCCTTTTAATGGAAACTTAATCTTTTTTTTCTATTTTTGTGACAATACTATCTTCAATTTTAATTTGGCTCTAAAAATACTGAAGTTACATTTTTATGTGGTCAGGTCTATTGTTTACTTTTTTTGTGCTGATTATTCTCAGTCATTTTCCACTGGCAATGAATATTCACTTTTTTTAAGTTTTTAAAAAGGCTGTTTTTTTTTTTTTTTTTTTTTACAGTTAATTCCTTAACCCACCTGAAATTAATTGTACATCACGCATTAGTCCACTTTCTTAGGCGGAATGGTTCTTGCCTCTGGGCATGGTGTTTGTTCTCTTACTGTCCTTTGGGTTTGGTTTGGTAGGGTTTTACTTCATGTCTATAGTCCAGTTGATAATGACCTATCATTATCCATTTGGAGCTATTCTTGTTAGGCTTTGGTATCAGGATTATTGCTAGCCTTGTTCATTTTATAGCTGCAGCCTATCCTAAGGAGAAATACTGTTTCTTGTTTGCAGCTGGCCATTCCGTTTGTTATTCTAGCGTGATCAATGGCAGGGGGGATTTTGGCAGGGGAGATTTTTACTTTCTCAGTCTGAACTAATTTACTTTGTCAGTTTAATGACCTGAGTGAGTTCTAATTTTTACAGTTGAAGTTTTGAGTGGCCTAATTCACTTTCTCTTTGGGTGTTTGGAAAGAATTTGTATTTATGATTAAGTACAGAGTCATATGGGTATCTGGTAAATGAAGTTTATGAAAAATCTTCTTTTTCCTTATTTTGAGTCTACTCTGTCAATTGCTGAGAGATGTGCTGAGGGTTCTGGGTCCCTAAGTCTTGTCTCTCCTACTTCCCCTTCCCCCACAATAATTGGCCTTCTTTCTTTCTTTCTCTTTTTCTTTTTTTTTTTGAGCAGAGAAAGGTTTATTGCAGGGCCAAGCAAGGAAAACAGGTGGCTCATGCTCAAACCCGAACTCCCCTATGGTTTTTTGGGGAGAGGTTTTCATAGGCACAATTTGGGGTGAGGGCTCTGTCCTTATTTCTGTCTTAGGGACGTTGCAAGCTTTAATTCTGAATAGATTTCCCTCTTGGCACTGGCTGCTGGAAAGCCCCCGGCCAGTTTTTGGATTCCTTCCAGCAAGTGCTAGATGGCATGCTTTTTGGGCGTGTCAAGATGGAAATTCATCTGTAATGTCATTCCACTGTTTGCTACTCTTCCTTTTACCCTGCTTAAATCCCTCATTTAGTTCTTAGCCATTTCAATACTTGTTTGCAAGACACCCTAAATCCTTTTGTTAATTAAGATGAATCTAAGTATATTTCTTCATTACTATGTTACAAATTTAATTAAACCACTAAAGTTTACTGGTGGAGGAGGCTTTAGTTTTCTCTTTTCAGTTACTTAACTGTATCAGATGAGGCGAAGCATATATATTCTGTTTAGTGTAAATGTGTTTTTTTACTATAGGATTTTATTTTATTTTTATTTTTGAATTTTTGAATCTTAGTTTTTTATACAGCAGGTTCTTATTAGTCATCTGTTTTATCCATATTAGTGTATCCATGTCAATCCCAATCTCCCAGTTCATCCCACCACCACCCCACCCCCTGGCCACTTTCCCACCTTGGTGTCCATATGTTTTTTCTCTACATCTGTGTCTATTTCTGCCCTGCAAACCAGTTCATCTGTATCATTTTTCTAGGTTCCACATATATGCGTTAATATACGATATTTGTTTTTCTCTTTCTGACTTGCTTCACTCTGTATGACAGTCTCTAGATACATCCACGTCTCTACAGATGACCCAGTTTCGTTCCTTTTTATGACTGAGTAATATTCCATTGTATATATGTGCCACATCTTCTTTATCCTTTCATCTGTTGATGGGCATTTAGGTTGCTTCCATGACCTGGCTATTGTAAATAGTGCTGCAGTGAACATTGGGGTGCATGTGTCTTTTTTGAATTATGGTTTTCTCTGGGTATATGCCCAGTACTATAGGATTTTAGATACACATATAAGTTCTGTTCTGTACTGCTAATATAGAACTATATATAGAACTAATATATTTTCTTTAGCTAAAGGATAGAAGAAAGAGATGTAACGAGAACTTCATTTGTTTCTTGTTTGTATTCTATTAATAACAATTCCTTAGATGTTATTTACTGCTGAACCCCATGAATCTAGGCAGTGTACTCTTAAGCTCCGCCCAATTGTATGTTTCAGATTATGTGCAAAATAAATTAGAACAAATATCCAGCAGTCTGATTAGGGGATTTTTTTTTAAAACTAAAATGAATAATAACAGTGGTATTATAACTTTGAGAAAATTAGCCACCTTGAGCCTAAATTCTTCATTTATAAAATAGGGGAAAATTATTATATTTCATAACATATAGAATTGTAAGTAGTCCATGTGAAAGTGAATCTTAATAAACCTTTTTTGGGTTTACTGATTTTTCTCTTGTGTATACTATTTCCCTTTTGGGAACCTAATTTTATTTTGATCAATATACTTGAATATATTTAACCCAGTATTATTTTCGTATCCTCCAACAATTTGCAGAGAGGTGAGGAAGTAGCAGAGTTTTCTCCTGTATTTGGTACCCCAGTGAAAAGTTGCTGAACTGGGCTCGTAGGGAAGTGAAGTTAGTCTCACCATGTTCCGGCTCACCACCAGCTCACGAGGAAGCTGGTGAAAGCAAGCTACTCTTTCTAGAACCCACTGGGCTGCTTGTCTCACAGGGTAAGACAGAGTGTCCAGGGGAAGGTTCCTAACTTGTGGCCATGGATTTAGAACCATTCTGGAAACTAAAGGAAGGATTCTAATTCATGTGACAAGTCTGTGTCCCGCCAGTGGAAAAAATCCTGCTGAAAATTTTTTTCCCCTCTTGTTTCATTTTGTATTTGATCTAGACGCAACTCCGAAACCAGCTAATTCACGAACTGATGCACCCTGTACTGAGTGGCGAAGTGCAGTCCCTGTCCATCTCAGTGGAAGGGAGCTCCCTCTTAATAGGAGCTTCCAACTCTCTAGTGGCAGATCACTTACAGAGATGTGGCTATGAATGTTCACTTTCTGTCTTCTTTCCCGAAAGTGGTTTGGCAAAAGAAAAGGTAACATCTTTGCTTTTCTCTGAATTTTCTGTTAACAGCTTCTCCCTCAGATAATAGCTAAGTGCTCCTTGGCTAGCTGGGTCCCTTTCTTGTTTATCTTTGAAATTACATCATGTGTTTGTTATAATGTGACCAAGGAGTATGAAATCTGACATTGTTACCAATTCCTTGGTATCTTAATTTGTCTTTATAAAATTGTAATGTTTTGGAGCTAGAAGTGATCTGACACTCCATGTAGTCTGAGGACACAAAACTGCCATTTGTGTTGAATGTCTGTTGTGAGGCTGGCACTGCTGGTCACTCTGCAGGTGGTACATGTATTACAGATGAGGATCCAGAGTCTGGAGAGGTGGGGTGATTTGCTCAAGGTCACATGATTTGGAAGTGGCAATGCAGGGCAGTAAATCTAGATCTACAGTGTGCCGTCTTCAGTATGCTACAGTCTCTTCAGATATTTGTCGTCTTTGTGATGACATAAGAGAAGTGAGGGATAAGTAACTTTTGAACACCTGTGGAGTTCTTAAATATTAGAACACCTTTTACCACTTTCCTAATTATTGTAACTATCTTTCCACCAACCACTGAACATACTAGTCACACTTGGTTATTTTAAAGGCAGATACAGCAAACTTTCCCTATTTTTTTTAATAGACGTAATTTTTTAGAGCAGTTTCGGTTCACAGCAAAAATGTGCAGAAAGGGAGATTGCCCATCTGCTCCCTAATCCCACGTGGGCAGGCCTCCCCTGCTCTCAACATTTTTTTTTCTTTTTTTTTTTTTTTTTTTTTTTTTGCGGTACACAGGCCTCTCACTGTTGTGGCCTCTCCCGTTGCAGAGCACAGGCTCTGGACGCGCAGGCTCAGCGGCCGTGGCTCACGGGCCCAGCCGCTCAGTGGCATGTGGGATCTTCCCAGACTGGGGCACGAACCCGTGTCCCCTGCATCGGCAGGCAGACTCTCAACCACTGCGCCACCAGGGAAGCCCAACATTTTTTACTCTACATTTTTACGTTCAGTGAACCTACATTGGCACATCATTATCACCTGAAGTCCATAGTTTACATTAGGGTTGAGTCTTGGGGTTGTGCCTATGTTTTTACTCTTTATCTTGGCCATAATTGTCCAGAAGTGTGGTATGCAGCTGTTTTAAGAGAACAGCAGTGTTATTATTGGAAAAACTTAAAATTTAAATATGCTGTATTTATTCATTAACAGTCAGATTTTACCAGCATTAGGAATTCTTTGTTGATCCTTCTAACTTTCTAATTACATTTCACAATTTTGCTTCTAGAATGAATAATGTGTCAATTATATTGTTATAGCAGTGATTATCTAGTTCCCACACTTAAAGGTTTCTATACGCTAAAATACTGTGCAGAATATTCTTTAATGGAAAACTAATTGTAGATGGTATCAGTGTTCTCAGAGTAGACACAGCATGTATTTCTATAGTATGTATTGTTTACTAAGAATACTCAAACTCTTTGACCACATGTATATGTAAAATAGTTTTAAACATTTTGTAGTTGTAAAGATAGTACAAACTTAGTTTATTTACATTTTGAAGCAATAGTAATTTAAAAATGTCATTGCAATTGAAAGACCCTGGAATGCACTCATATATTCATTGGTGCCTCAGATGTTTGAGTGTTTCTTATCTGTAAGACATTAACCATTTCTGTTTTTTCTGTTAGGCACATCATTTTTGCTGTGAATTATTTGGAGGTTAATTACGTGATCAAAAGAAAAATTTTATCCTTTTGACTTCAGCGTTTATTGTAACTTAATATAAGAAAGCTTACGTGTTACATTATTAGCATAGTTATAATCTTATTTAGTCTGAACCATGATTTTTAGTCTTAAATTGGGATGTTTCTGAATATATCACTTACACATTGATGTTAAAATCTGTGTACTTTTTTTTTTAAGGTATTTACTATGCAGGATCTATTACAACTCATTAAAATCAACCCTGAATCCAGTCTCTATAAATCACTGGTAGGATTGTTTCGTTTTTATAACCTGCTTTGGTTTGTTAATAATACCTGAATAGTTGAATAAAGGTAAAATATTTTCTTTTAACAGATTTCAGGATTTGATAAAGAAAACCATAAAGGTAGGAGCCTTCATCTTTGTAGAGAATAGGAACATTTTTGTTATGTATTGTTTTGTATAAAAGTATGAAACTAATAATTTTCAGGTGGAAGAATAGGGAATTTGAATTGAATCATTTGACTTTTTTCCTTGCTGACAATACCTTTTTAAATAGAACAATTCATCTGTTTTACAAATGTGGATCCTTTCCCCAAAATTTTAACATTTTAAAATCGCTATTACTCAAATGAGAAAACTAGAGACAGCATCAAGAGCCCTACGAATGGACTGAAAGCTGGTCTTTGTAGAGATACCCACTGTTTGGAACATTTGCAAAACAAAAACAAATAACATTTAGGCCACTATCTTTGTATCCTAGATAGGCCCCTAAGTACAATATATAGAGTATTGTATTAATATTGGCTTAAAGAATGAAATATCTGTTCAGTAATGTGCTTGTTTTTGTTGTTTATATAGGCCTGATAAATTGCATTAATATTGGCCTTGATAATAACCTTCAAAGAGTCCATAACTACTCTGAGATAATAGACAATGTATATATTGGTCTCTGCCCCCAGTTCCTGGTACACAGCTCCCAAAATCCTTGTAATTTCCTAAGTGATAAGAACACAAGGAGCATATCTTGTTCTAGTATTGGTCTTTGACCTCCATTCTTGACACAGGTCTCCTGAAACCCTTGTAATTTCCTGGGTGACAGGAGTGTCTTGTGTTCAAATGAGTCAACACTACGTGGGTCCCTGGATGGCTCCTGGGTGAGGGCTGGTCACTGGAAAGACCAAGCCATGATTAGAAGCTTGAGGTTTTCAGCTTTGCTCCCCATTCTATTGAAGGGAGGAGGACTGAAAATGAATAATCAGTCATTTTTGTGAATAATCGATCATGAATGTGTGATGAAGCCTCCATAAATCCCCAAAGTATGGGGTTCAGAGAGCTTCCAGGTTGGTGAACACATGGAGGTGCTAGGAGATTGGCACACCTGGAGACGGCATAGAAGCTCTGGGCTCCTTCCCACATGTACCTCGCCCTGTGTGTCTCTTCTATTTAGCTGTTCAACTATGTCCTTTATCATATCCCTTTTTTTATATATAAGTGTATTTATTTTATTTATTTATTTTTGGCTGCATTGGGTCTTCGCTGCTGCACGTGGGCTTTCTCTAGTTGCGGTGAGCGGGGGCTACTCTTTGTTGCAGTGCACGGGCTTCTCGTTGTGGTGGCTTCTCATTGCAGAGCACGGGCTCTAGGCATGCGGGCTTCAGTAGTTGTGGCACATGGACTCAGTAGTTGTGGCTCACGGGCTCTAGAGCACAGGCTCAGTAGTTGTGGCACACGGGCTTAGTTGCTCCGCGGCATGTGGGATCTTTCTGGACCAGGGCTTGAACCCATGTCCCCTGCATTGGCAGGTGGATTCTCAACCACTGCGCCACCAGGGAAGCCGCTTATCATATCCTTTAATAAACTAGTAAACGTAAGAAAGTGTTTCCCTGAGTTTTTTGAGCTGTTCTGGTACGTTAATGAAGCCCAAGGAGGAGGTTGTGGGAACCTCCTACGTATAGCCAGTTGCTCAGAAGCACAGGTGACAACGTGGGCATGTGACTGGCACCTGAAGAATGTATAGGTATGGTGGCAGGGGGTGGTCGGTGTGGGACTGAGGCCCTTAACCCATGGGGTCGGATGCTGCCTCCAGGTGGACAGTGTCAGAATAGAGTTCAAGTGTAGGCCATCCATCCGGTGTCGCAGAGAATGGCTTGGTGTGAGGAAAAGCCCCACACACTGGGTGACCAGGAGAGTCGGAAGTAAGTGTTGTGAAGTGTTCTGTATAAAAGTCAAGGGGCTCACAGGGAGGGGAGAGATGGGAGGGAAGAGGTGGTTTTTTCCGTACACAGAAGGAGGGAAGCTGAGGGTTTTTTCCTTTACAACTGCTGTGGGTGACAGGCCACAGGCTGGACTTGATGACGGACTTGGTAGTATGAACATACACGTTACAGGCAAGTTACCAGCTTACTTGTTACTTAGATCTTTTCCAAAAAATCTGTAACATCATGTAATGGCCTTTTTGTGTTAGTGTGCTCCTTGATTTTGTCTGTTGCCAGAATTGCTACCATCCCTGCTGGGACATTAATTCAGGACTTGCCATTTGGCAGACACTTGAGTACCTACTTGCTGCCAGTCATTATTCTGTGACTTAACTGCCTGGTCTCCTGGGAGTAATGTAAGTAGAGGATAAGTAAATTGGATCAAAAGACATTCTGTTTTTATTTTACTGTATTATTGAAGTATAGTTGACCTACAATGTTGTTAATTTCTGCTGTACAGCTAAGTGATTCCGTTATACATACATGTACATTCTTTTTCATATTCTTTTCCGTTACGGTTTATCACAGGATATTGGATATAGTTCCCTGTGCTCTATAGTAGGACCTTGTTGTTTTCCATCCAATGTATAATATTTGGATCACAAGACATTCTAGATCACCTGCAAAGTAGGTCATCCTTACTGAGGTTGAGGATGCTATGTGATCCTAGGTTGTAGATTCTATGGCCGTGCTGTTTAGTGTAACTCTGAGATGGGAATGTCTGTATGTGTGTTGCCTGATACGGTAGCCGCTAGCCACATGGGGCTATTGAGCATTTGAAATGTGGGTAGTGTGACTGAGGAACTGAGATTTTAATTTAAGTAGCTACACGTGACTAGTGGCTGTCACGTTGGACAGCACAGTTCTAAGTAAATAGCTGCTGTCTGTAGTGTAACTATTTCAGAAAGGAATTTAGAGCTTGAAGGTATATTAAGAAATAATTCATTTATTTATAGGTATTTATACTATTAAAAATAGCTTTTCACCTTTAAGCACTCTTTAAATCTTTCTAGTTCAGAAAGACATCTGGCTAACATTTCTTACCAGGTTTGCCCAGCATCCTAGTAAAATTTCTGAAACTCAGAAAAACTGAGTTGCAGACATGTCATGCATCCTAATGACATAATTTGGATAGAATTCTTGGCTAACAGTAAAGCAGCTACTTTTAAAATGAAATGATTTAAAAACTGGTGGCTCCCCATTAAGAGACTGAGACCATCAGAAAACATGTAAGAAGATGTTTTGTACCTAACTGTTGTGTATTCCCTGACAGAGATCTTTGGTCTTACCTTACTGTGTCTATACTTTGAGGGTGCTGATCTGTTACATGGTTACAGTACTTTTCCCCTAGATTCCACTCACACATCCTTCCCACCCCTAATTTTTCCTTTCAAAGATAATGATACCCAGAAAATAGCTGGCCAGAGGATTTGGGCACTGGCTCTTTTCTTTCTGGAAGTTAAAATCCTTGCCTGTTATTGGCAAAAGAATAGATAGATATAGATAGATCAGTGGGAAAGAATAGAGAGCCCAGAAATAGGTCTACACAAACATAGTCAACTAGCCTTTAACACAGGCAATTCAATGGAGGACATATAGTCTTGTCAACAAGTGGTGCTGGAACAGTTGGACATTCATATGCACAGATATGAACCTGGACGCAGACCTTACACAAAAATTAACTGAAAACGAATCATATATCTAAATGTAAAACACAAAACTATAAAACTTCTGGAAGAAAACATAGAAAATCTTTGTGACCTGCTGTTTGGCGATGAGATATAATACCAAAAGCATGATACATGAAAGAAAAAATAGACCAGTTAGACTTTATTAAAATTTAAAAACGTCTGCTCTATGAAAGAGTGAAAAGACAAATTACAGACTGGGAGAGGGTATTGGCAAAAGACATCCAATAAAGGACTTGCATCAAAAATACACAAAGAACTCTGAAAACTCAACACTAAAGGGACAAGTCAGTTAAAAAATGGGCAAAGGATCTGAACAGATAGCTCTCCAAAGAAGATATACAGGTGGCAAATAAGCATGAAAAGATGCTGCATGTTATTTGTTAGAGACATGCAAATTAAAACAAAAATGAGATAACATGGCCAAAATCCAGAACACCTTCAGCACTAAATGCTGGTAAGGATGTGAAGCGATATGAACTGTCACTCATTGCTGGTGGGAATACAAAATGGTACAGCCACCTGGGGAGATAGCTTGGTGGTTTCTTTTTTTTTAAAATAAATTTATTTATTTTTGGCTGCATTGGGTCTTCGTTGCTGCGCGTGGGCTTTCTCTAGTTGCGGTGAGCGGGGGCCACTCTTCGTTGAGGTGCGCGGGCTTCTCACTGCGGTGGCTTCTCTTGTTGCGGAGCACGGACTCTAGGCACGCAGGCTTCAGCAGTTGCGACACACAGGCTCAGTAGTTGTGGCTCGTGGGCTTAGTTGCTCCGCGGCATGTGGGATCCTCCCAGACCAGGGCTCGAACCCATGTCCCCTGCATTGGCGGGCAGATTCTTAACCACTGCGCCACCAGGGAAGCCCAGTTTGGTGGTTTCTTACAAAACTAAACATAGTCTTACCCTACAATCCAACACTCATTGTCTTAGGTATGTACCCAAGTGACTTGACAGCTTAAGTCCACACAGACACCTGCACGTGAATGTTTGTAGCAACTTTATTCATAATTGTCAGAAATTGGGAACAACCAAGATGTTATTTGGTAGCTGAACGGATAAACAAGCTGTGGTACTTCCAGACAGGGAAATACTATTCAGCAAAGAGGAATGAGCTACCAAGCCATGCAAAGAGATGAATGAGTCGCAAATGTGTATTGTTAATGTAAGAAGCCTGCCTGAAAAGGCTACGTGCTATATGATTCCATTTATGTGACATTCTGGAAAAGGCGAAGCTATAGTGATAGTAAACATATCAGTGGTTGCTAGGGGTTTGGAGGGAAGGGGTAGGAGGTTGAAGAGGTGAAGCACAGGATTTTTTTTAGGGTGGTGAAAGTATTCTTCCGATACCTGTAATGGTATGATACATGGCACCAGACATTTGCCTAAAACCTGTAGAACTTTACAAAGAACAAGCCTTCATGTATGCAAATTTAGGAGGTCAGGTGATGTCAGGATGGGATGCGGACTGTGACAAAACAATCTAACTGTAGTAACCTCACTGAAGGGGGTGGGGATAAAATATGCTGAGCTATCTAACTTGGGAAAGGAATGAAGACTAAGACAAAAGACAGAAGCAACTGTACATAAGCTGTGTATTCAAGGTGAGAGTTATTTCTCATGGGAGTGCTGGTTAACAGTTCTGAAACCATGATACACGTATGCTGGAATTGAACAATTAAGTAAGTGGATAGAAGATGGCGGGAGCCAGGTGTTCACTGCTGGAGCGGGACTTTACAGATAAACAAGGGGAGGAGACTGGGATGATCCATACGGTAATGGCTTAGTTGGAGACATTAGTATGAACTCATGTTTAGCTTAATATAGATACAGATGATACATAGAGATATTTATAGATATGTTTGTGTACACAGGTTAGTGTACGTTCATATTTCCTTGCTGTCTCGGCTGAGGGGCTGGAAGCAGTGACACCCCAGTTGTAATGAGCACACCTCGAGCCCAGTTTGCAGTACTAAGATTCGGTTTCTAATACCATTCCATAATAATAGGAACCAGGGCTCCTTGGAGCAGTGGTTGATTGCAGGAGTGGAACAGAGACTATACAAGATGAGCTTGGAGCCCCTTACAGTGCTAGAACCTAAGGAAGTGCTTAAGACAAAAACCCATGATGAAAATGCTCCCAGAGGCCAAAGCTGGAACAATTGGAGCAACAAAATAAAAGAGTGGGTTTTATCAGTGAGTTGTAGAATTACACGTGAATTATAATTACCAAGGTATAAAACAGGAGTCTATACGGATATAAATAAATGACTGGATAAAGGAGGAGACTAGACGTATCCTTCTTGGGTGAGGGTGTGGAGGGGAGAGAGGGGAAGTGGAACTAATTAGGGGCCTGCGGAAAGCACTGCAGAACTGGGAAAAGGCACCAGCGTTAGAAATGCTGAGGTGGAAGAGCACACCGCCAAAGATGACCTCCTGCAGGATCTTGAAGATTTCTGTCAAACGTTGACCTTTGTCCATAGAGGGAGCCAAGATCTGCCCTCAGCATGACAGCAGGAAGGGGTGAGGTGAGAACAGGCTGATAGGAAATGGTCAGAAGAAGAGGGTGGACGAGACAGAAGAGTTGCAAGGCAATGAATATGAAAGAACAGAGTTTATATCTACAGTGGGGAAGTAAAAGAGAGTGTGTTGTATGATATCACTTATAGGTTCATTTGTGTCATACTTTAGATTCCACATATCTATGAAACAGACTCACAGACATAGGGAACAGACTTGTGGTGGCCAAGGGAGAGAGGGGATGGGAGAGGGATGGAGTGGGAGGCTGGGGTGAGCAGATGTGAGCTATTATATATGGAGTGGATAAATAACAAGGCCCTACTGTACAGCACTATATTCAGTATCCTATGATAAACCATAATGGAAAAGAATATGAAAAAGTGTATATATGTATAACTGAATCACTTTGCTGTATAGCAGAAATTAACACAACATTGTCAATCAACTATACTTCAATTTAAGGAAACAGTATATTGTATCTTCAGTAGAAAAGAAAAATAAGCCCTTAACTTGGCTGATGCAGAAGTCCATTCATCTCTTCCAAGAAAGTGAAAACTTCTAAAATTTATACTCATGACTTAAAAAAAAAAAGTTTCAGGGAATTTCCTGGCAGTCCAGTGGTTAGGACTCTGTGCTTCCACTCCCAGGGCCCTGGGTTTGATCCCTGGTCTGGGAACTAACATCTCACAAGCTGCACAGCGTGGCCAAAAAGAAAAACAAATTTTGAACTATTCAGAAGGGTATGAAGTTAAAGAAGAGTAGGAATTTCTGTTCATATTCTCTAATTTCACTTTTTGCTGATAACTAGAATGAAGAGTGTCTTGTTTATCCTACCAGAAGTTAGTTCACAGGTGTCAAAGTCTATATGTAATCAAAACATATACTCATACATGGAATCATATTATAGATACTATTGGGCAATTTGCTTTCTTTATCCACCAATATATCTTTCTCTAGCCGTGTACTTGGACTAATTCTTTTTTAGAATGTATTTAATTAACCCCCTGTTGATGGAGATTTTATTGTTTCATCGCTTGGTTTTTGCCATTAGAAGCATGCAGTGTGCAGTGCTACACCCTTTTGGGAAAGTATAGCTGTGTAAATTCAGAGAGGTGGAATGACTAGGTGAAAGGGCACTTGCATTTTGAATATCCATAAACACTGACAAATTTCCCTCCCAAGTGAAAGAGCACGCCTGCTTCCCCGCTCCCTTGCTGACACTTAGAGCGCTAAGATTAAAATTTTGGTAATACGTTTATCGGGAAAATACGATCTTTCTGTTGTAGTGTTAATTTGCATTTATTTATAATTTTGTTCATGTTTATTCAACATTGAAAATTTTTTCTGTGAACTTTGTCCATGTCTTGCCCTATTTTTCTCTTTTCTTACTGATTTGTTAAAAACTCTTTGATGTTTATGAAGATTAGTTCTCTGTCTCTGTATTATGCCAAATAGCTGTTTCCAGTGTATCACTTGTCTTTTGACTTTGCTATTTCACGCTACATATAAGTTCTTAATTTGTACGTTTGATGAATATTTCTCCTTATTGCTTGTAGGTTTCTGTATCATGCTTGGAAACGCCTTTCCTCAGAAATTATTCTTAAAATATACATGATGTAAAAAAGATAATGTTATAAAACCAAGATTGCATAAACAGTGATTGAGCAACAGTTGAATGAAAGAAAGTTGTAAAACGAAACTATACACGTTGTGTCGTTTAGGTTTTCTCATGGAGTTTCTGAAAGAATTGGCAGAATATCATCAGGCTAAAGAGAGTTGCAGTATGGGAACTCAGACAAGTTCAACATTTCCCGTCAAAGACTCCCTTGGTAATTATGGTCTTCCATAATTTCACTTCTTCCGTTTTCTCTTTTGAATGAAGGAGATGACCTGATGTACCGTATTATGTATTTGTTGCTTGACTGGGAGGGATGCAGGCTGCTGCCGGTAGGGGCGCCCATTTTTTCTGGGATCACTGCTGGGAGGGACCAGGAACTGCTCTCCAGGGCTGCTCCTCCCTTCATGGCCGCCAAGGCTATGCTTTCCAAATCTCGTGGGGATCCAAAGGCCCACTTCCTTGTCTGTTGGGTTGAACCTCTCTTGACTGGGAGGTTCTTCCCTGTGTCTCATCTAACTTTATAGCCACTAAAGTGAGAAGATCTTAGACTATTTGCATTGCAGAGAACTAGAGAAGTGAGTGGGCCATCCCTTCATTTTATAAGTTGAGAAAACTGAGGTCACCAGAGGAAGAGCAACTTGGCAATGCCGAGTCTCGGTCAGAACTGATATGAGTCCAAGTTTTCTGGTCAGTGATCCAGAGCCTTTTCTGCTGTGCAGGCTTTCTGTAATACCATCCTGCCCTTGAGTTGTGTGCTCAGGAGAGAAGGGAAACAGCTGGCTAATAGGATATGGTTAATCGATTTCTTGGCCCTTCCTTACTCTTAAACTGCACTAGTGCCTTTAACTTGTAAAAACATAAGTTCGTAACTTGTAAAGACCATATTGTATGACTGTGCCTTTCATTTATTTAGGTGTAGGTTTTATTCCATTAGAAACATAGAACATGCTTATTCTACAGCAGTTCTGTTCAATAATATGAGCCACATGTGTAATAAAAATTTTCTAGTAGCCAAAGTAGAAAAGGTAAGAAGAAACAGGTGAAATTTGTTTTGGTAATATATTTTATATAACTTCGTATGTCTAAGATATTATTCCAATATGAAATCAATATGAAAAATATTAATGAGGTATTTTACGTTTATTTTTTTGTACTCGGTCCTTGATATCTGGTGTGTCTTTTACACTTAGAGTACATCTCATTTTGAACTGGTCACATTCCATGTACTCAGTATGGCCAAATGTGGCTAGCGGCCTGCATTGGACAGTCCAGAGCATTTGGAAAATCCAGAAAAGTAGATGGAAATTGTTGCCGACGAGAGACATACCGCCAATATTTTAATCTGCTTCTGCCAGCCTTTTCTTCCTATGCCTGCTTTTTGGTGGTATTGGTGTTACACATGATTGAGATTGTATGCGAGGGCCAGGTTTGCAGTGTGCTACGTGGTTGGTTTCAAATCCACAGTTGGTTTGAGGGCTGCAGGTCTGCCGGAAAGAGTGCCAGAATGCGAGGCAGTCATAGACCTGGCTTTAGCCCCGCTGACGCCATTATAGAGTTGCTTAGCCCTCTGGACGTCACTTCAACTGTATGGGCGTCTGTTTCCTCTTCTGTGGAGAGGAGGAGTTGAAACACATGATCTTTGATTCATCTTAAGGTCAGTGTTTTGAAAGTGAGTCAGCTTTAACCAAAGTCCAATGAAGAGCTCTCTCCCATGGCATTTAGACACTAGAAAGAGATGCCCGTGTTTTCTGACTTGAACTGTACTTTTTTTCTTTTCCCCTGACATTTTATGATGAGGATTCTCAGACATTCAGAAAAGTTGACACAGTTTTACAGCACACACTTGTATACCTCAAGTCTGCCATGAAATTTGCATTATACTTGCTTGATCACTTACCTGTCCATCCATTAAGTTCTCTCACTTTTTTGATGCATTACCAAGTAAATTGCAGACATCCTTACACTTTCCCTTAAGTACACTCTTTGTGTTTGAACAGAGCTCTGGCCTCTTGCTCACCTGCCCACGTTTCTCTAACCTTTCCTGTGTTGTTTTTTGATAGCTGAGAAGCTTCAGCTTATTGACGACGAGTTTGCAGGTGCTTACCCTCAGCATCCAAAGTTAGAATCTTTAGAAATCAAGTTAAACGAATATAAGAGAGAAATTGAACAGCAGCTACGGGCAGAAATGAGTCAAAAGGTAAGATTTATCATGTTATAACCGAGGGTGATGTTTTTGCTTGTCTTTTAATGTCTTCATCTTAGGTATATGGGGAAATAACTAGAATCTTTACTAATGAATGTGATACTATACTGTTGTGCATGTTATTTCTCTTTCCAGATGATGTCATTTCTTTATGACTTTTGAACGCACCCTATAAGTACAGTGAATGAGATGAAACAAAGACGAATTAAAACTAAATATATCTAGACAGCATTAACGTTAAACCTAACAGTGAAGAGAGAATGTTACTGTTTCTTTAGTATAGTTATTGGCATTTACAATTATTTGTCATCAATTGGCAGTTGAAGTATTTTAAAGATACTGAAATAGCGAAAATTAAAACGGAAGAGAAAAGAAAGTGTGAGAAGGAGTTAGCTGAGTTGCGGAATGGATTTGAGAGAGCTTGTCAAGCAAAATCTGAAGCCCTGATTTCTCAGCAAAAGATGACCCTTAAGAGAATTCAAAAGCACCAGGAGGTAATATTCTAAAATCATTTACCGGGTGGCTATTTCCGGGCCGTTTCCCAAGTAGGGACTGGGGTCAATAACACAAGTAGAAGCATGGGGCTTGGAAAGGATGTGCAGACACCCTTCCTCTGAGATGGCTGGAGGGAAAGGACCGGGGACGGGACCATCCATGCTGGCAGTGGGAGAAACTCGTACCAGAGAGGCGGCAGATTTGAGGCTTCGGTAGCAGCCTGGGGGAGAGGATCAGAGGTGTGGAATGGCTGCTTGCAGTAAAGGAAGTGCAGCCCTGGGAAGCAGATGGGGCTGCCTGAGCTATGTTGAGGCCCCAGCCGAGGTGGGCAGCCTGGAATGGCAGTAGACCAAATCCAGTGCTTACAGGCGATGGCTCTGGTGCAGCTCTCAGGACGATGTGTAGTGTTGGTGAGGGCAGAAGGATAGAGGTGCTTGGGGAGAGGAGCTCGAGAGCACCGAGTTTCTTTGGCTTTGGAAAGGCAGCCCGTTCCGTGGAAGACATGGGGGTTGGGTGGGGTGAGGAAGGCAGCCCAAGAGGAGGCTAATATAGGGCAGCAGGGAGGGTGACGGGGCCGTCTGGAAGACATCGAGAAGCAGGTCTGAGGATTCCTATGGGTGGAAGAAGGACGGGCCAAGAGGACAGAGTTGCAGGTGGAAGTTTCAGGTCAAGTCTGGAAACAAAGCACAGTGTGCTGCCATGGGGGCAGAGGTGAGGTCCCCGGAGTGGAGGCGTCCAGGGCTGCCGGGGTCATCCATGTGGCCATTTGATCTTGTCCCCCAGGAAGGTGGCTGGACGGGAGGTGGAGAGGTTGCCAAGTGGCGGGAGGGCGTGTCGAGAGGGATTGGATCCATTGCTTTGGGAAAAACAGGTTCCTTTGCCAAGGGCATGTCTTAGACCAGGCTGGATCTGAGGCCTTGTTTCCTATGGACAGCAGG
Organism: Pseudorca crassidens; assembly: GCF_039906515.1. NCBI lineage: Eukaryota > Metazoa > Chordata > Mammalia > Artiodactyla > Delphinidae > Pseudorca > Pseudorca crassidens. The sequence goes on along the minus strand of NC_090317.1, from coordinate 122,972,363 downwards.
AGCTTCTATCAGGAAGTTCTGTTAAAAGTAGCAGGCTTCCTCCCAGCGTCCACCCTTGCTTAGAGCTTCTCAATAAGACCCAGTTATTTAATGGTAATTGTACCCCCTCTACAAGTTGTATATAGCAGTTCTGGGAATTGGGCTTGCTTAGCTATAAAATAAATGTTGGAGGCACAGGTGTTTGAGAAGCTTGGATTATGTTTATACTAACAGCGTCATCTTCAAGATAGGTGATTGACTAAGTCAGAAAGAAAGACAAATAGCATATGATATCACTCATATGAGGAATCTAAACTATGACACAAATGAACCTATCTATGAAACAGAAACAAAATCAGGGACATAGAGAATAGATTGGTGGTCCCCGAGGGGGATGAGGGAGGGAGGATGGAGTGGGAGTTTGGGATTAGCAGAGGCAAACTATTACAGAATGGATAAACAACAAGGTCCTGCTCTAGAGCACAGGGAACTGTATTCATTATCCCTGTGATAAAGCATAATGGAAAAGAATATGAAAAAGAATATGTATTTGTATGACTGAGTCACTTTGCTGTACAGCGAAATTAACACAGCATTGTAAATCAACTATACGTCAATAAAATTAAAAGATAGATGACTGACTAGATCAGATCAACCAGTTAACAGACTCAAACCCTCGTTTAGTCACCTGATTCTCTGAAGGCACTAGAGAAGGTTGCCATCCTTGTGAAGAGCACCGTGGCTTTATTCCACCACCTGGAATGCCTCTCCCCTTCTCTGCCTGATAAAAGCATCCAGTCCTTCAAAATCCAGCCGGAATGTCACGTCCTCATGACGCCTTTCCTGACCCCCACTGATGGAGTCCTTTGGGCTTTGTTCGTGCTGTCGAGTGTTGATGTACTTTGGTTGTGAAATCATCACACCGTAGTGTGACTGTTGGTTTGTCTCTCTCTCCCTGACTAAACTGTGAGTCTTTTAAAGGTTGGGGACTGTCCTATATCTGTCCATCATTGTGTATCCAGCTCCCAGTGTGCCCTTGGACATGTGACAGGTGTTCAGGAAACCCTTGCTGAGGGAACACATACATGGAAGTGTGGCCATTCATTCAGGACATCAGGCGAGCTTGCTGACTGAGCCAGAATGACCTCTGAATTGAAACTTTCAGACAGCGATGGAACTATGGGGATTCTTTTAAGATTTATTGCTGAATACGCATTTGTTTCATTTTTTCTTGCTGAAGAACTTAGCGAAATTTTGTAAGTGTCTGAGAGATGTTAATTATGTAATAAAATAACAAGACAAGGGATGTTAGGAATATAGGGTAATGTGGCTTAACAGCCCTCCTTAACAGGAGGAGGGAATAAATTTTTGTGGAAAAAAAGGCAGAACATATACCTCGCATTGGAACCTCTTGAAAGTGAAATTGTTCCTCTAAGTGTCCGTACTTTGCTTTCTGGAATTTAGGAAACAGGGTATTAGTTCAAATCTCTTTTGTTTTCTTTAGCTTGCTTGCTAAAAATTAATACTTTCCTCTACAGGATGAAACAAAAGAAATATATACTCAAAGGCAGCTTCTCCTAAAAGATATGGATTTTCTGAGAGACAGAGAAGCTGAGCTGAAGCAAAGAATTGAAGCTTTTGAATTGTAAGTAATGTGTATTCATTTTGGACATTCAGAATGAATGAAATGCAAAAAAGAACTACTAAAATGTCTACATAGTCTAATGTTAGCTGTAAAATAGAGTTCTTGGTTGTAAAGGTGATAGCACCTAACTTTCAAAAGGCACAAGTTAAGAGAAACAGGGACGAGGGTTTCACTTTTGAAATATTAGACACTGGGAAGAAAGCAGAAGGAGACGCCATCGTCAGGCTTCAGTGAGACCAGACAAATGATACGCAGAAGCAAATAACGCTTTAACAGATCATACGTTTCGCATTTATGTTCAACCATTCAAATCTCAGTTTCATGTGCGTGTAGTAACTGAATTCCAGAGAGTCAGACCTGCCACACTGACCTGCTCTGCTGGCGAAAAAGGGAAATACGGTGGCTCTGAGTTGACTTGTACTAGGTGAAAGTATTTCTTGTGATGTGTGTGTTGCTTTTTCCAAGTGCTCACCAACGTTTCATTCTTCACTTCTTACCTGGGATTCATAGCAAGCTCAGCAGTTTTATAGTTTATGGAGTAAGCCTTCTTTCCCATTTGGTGTGTGCCATTAATTGGCACTCACAGATCCAGGAGCCTTCTTTCATTAAAGGATTTGTCTTCATCTTCATTGATGTGGTTTTCTCATTTATATAAGCTCGGTTTGTTTGATTTCTTCTCTCTGCCAACCTTACTCTCTTTCTGGCAACACCGAAGAGGTAAATTGATCATAAGAGAGAGAAGGAACACAATTTGGGTAGAGATAGTTCATGATTATGTAATCACTTATTTACCTCCGCTTCCCCTCCTCCTTCTCCCTTCTAAGCATAGTATATAAGCTAAATAAATGTACTGGTTTACTGCTCCTTTGTGGACAGATTAACCAGCAGAGGGAGCAAACACACAGAGCTTTTATCCTTTGCTTGGAATAGTCTGGGTTCCCTAGCACTTCTCATTATGGCTTGATCTAAGTCCCTGTGAACCCAGTTCCTTGGCTCTGGAATTGATCTTGTGCTTGATTTCAGGTCTCACCAGGAAGATCATTCCTTTCTTCGGTGTTGGGACTTTCTGATTGATCCATCGATCTTTTGCTCTCTTTTCAGTATTTACTTTTCCGTATTGAATTAGTAGCCTGTGAAATGCCAGAATGAATCTTCTGTCTTTAATAGCTATGGGCTAGTCAATTAAATCTTACAGTTAGAAACACTATTATAGAAGAAACAAGCACTTAAGTGCGCTAGCTGAAGTTTGGTTTGTAGCTTTGTAACAAAAAACATCATTCTTTCACCCCTGAATTGATTATGGCTACTTTCCACTTATGACCTTTTTTTTTTTTTTTTTTAAGTCCGAACCATCTCCTGTGAGAAACCACTTTGGTTTTGGCACTTTCCCACTCCCGCCAGCCAGATGCCACCGTAGAGCTCCATTTGCTAGTTCAGATCCATCGTCACTAGGTCAGCTCATTATAAAAGAGGTGGGAGACTTCTGGCTCTTCGTTCGCATTTACTCCCCACAGCCGTGACAGGCACAGAACAGTTGAGTCTGTGGAGCTAGAAACACATGGTATCTTTTTCCCCTAAATTCTTCAAGTATTAAAGTTTGCTGATTTGCCTTATCTGTTTTTGCTAATTTCAGGGCCCAGAAGCTACAAGAAGAAAAAAACAGAAGCATGACTGACGGGCTTAGGAGGCGGGAGCTGAATATAAAGCGTATTGAGGAGGCCTATGACCAAAAGCTCGAGAATGAACTTCTAAAGTAATTCTTTGGCATCTTTAAAAAAAGTATCATGTTTGAATTAAGTTGATGGAAACACAGCAACACTAATGAACTAGATAAGACTAATATTTTATGGCAAAATCCAGTATTTAAAAAAAATACGTGTTTTCATTGGCAGTCAAGCCTTTCCCATGAGTATTTGAGTTAAGATGGTTTTAAAAAGATACAGTACAGAGAATAGCATCCTCTGTTCACTCTTGTCTCTCCTCTGGTATTTATTGAGGGCCTGTGATTTGCTTGAATTTCTTAGGGCACCTTGTAACTTGCTGAAAAGCTATAAAATGGGAATTATCGTCACTTCTATCTTTTCCTCTACCCCACTCATAGTGCCATTAAGATGGGGATGTCTAATAATTTATGAATTATTCTGCTTATTGGTTAAAGTATTTGTCGATCTGTATTCCTTCAAGATTCTGCAAAGCCGGAATCGAAAGAAACTAGAATTAACTATATAAAGGAAAAAATGATAGAGGAAAAGGAAAATACGGACAACTCTGATACTATGGCTTTGCTCTAGTCTGAGTTTTGCTGTGTTCGGGTGAATAGTCTGAGTTTTGCTGTGTTCTGGTGAATAGTATCTTAGTGCAGAGCCATTAAGCCCATATATGGTAACTTTTCTCTCCAGTGCTCAGCAGCTCTGGGTATTTCTTAATCATCGGCCTCTCTACTGCTTTGTCCATAATTTGGCATTGATAGTCCATTATGTAGTACCTTCAAAGGTTTTTTGAGGTTTTTCTTTAAAATAATTCTAATAAAAAATATAGCACTTCTCCGTGTATCAGTTTTGACATGATATAGATTTTATCCTCATATTTTACGTCCGCTCCTCTAGTACAGCAGTAAGCTCTGAAGAATCTGTAGTTGTTAAACTTCCAGGAATAAATCAATAAAAATGTGTATGTTAGCTTGACATAGCCATGGAGTAGGGAACTGTTAGGTATTGATGTCTTTGTCTGGCCGTGGGTGTCCTCAGTATGACTTTGGCAATTGTTGGGTTTCGGAGGATATTCACCACAGGAGTACTTCTTTCCTTTCTCTCATCTCTGAACCAGAAAGTCAGCTGGTAATAGCTGGTGGAGATAGTAAAATTCCATGAAAACGTGCCTTTCGGTATCGCCAATCCGTATATAATTCTGTTGGCAGTGGCTCTCAGTACTGTGCTCAGTTCCTGAGGGGGAAAGTTCTTATCCTGCTTGGGGGTGGGGAGGCAGGATAGGTGGATTGGAAGCGACTGGCTTGTTATCCTTTGGGATTTAAAGTCTGTTGTGTACAGTGTAAAAGTAACTAAATTTACTTTCTTGCGTCAGCGGACACCAACTGAGAAACAGTGCCCTCTGTAACCTCAATAACATGACCCTTCATTTTGTGCTTGAGTTTACAGGATTGCAGCAGGATTTTACTGGACCTTTTATAGCCAGGATTCGGATCCCTGGCCTTAGTACTGAGTGACCTTGAAGTTCATGCATTGTCCTGTTCAGTGCCCTTCGGTGCCCTGGTGCCATAGATAAGCTCAGGTACTGATAGCAGTCTGTCTAGGAAGGTGACCAGGAACTCATTTTCCATCCTTCTATTTCTCAGGTATCAACTTGAACTGAAGGAGGACTGCATCGCTAGAACTAATAGATTGATTGAAGGTAAGAGGAAGAATAAAGGTGACCCTTGGTGGGAAAAAAAGCTGTACTTCTCAGTTTCGATGGAGGTTATCAGCTTCCTAAGTTGGGTCTGTTCTGTAATCCAAAATATATGTACCTTCCACTTCATTGTTGCTATAAACTGACACATTTTTTGTCCTTTTAATTTTACAAAATGAAAAAAATAATCACCGTCTTTCACTGTGTTTTTGCAAACCTTCATGTTTAACCTTTTGTATATTCTCAAAGATCAGTAATTTATCGGTAGAATTTTATTCAATTTTATTTCAATATATTTTGATGAATAAATCTGTGATGGCAGGAAGGCGGCAGCAACTTATTTCCCTCGGTTAATATTACTCTAAGCCATGAGAGATTTCATTTTTTACTTCGGGAAAATTTTAACTTCTCTGTCCTCTGTGACCTGGTTTCTTATTTCTCTTACTTCTAATATATATTTATGCTTCATGATATTTAAACTTGACATATAACCTCCTAAACTCATATGTATTACCCCAAGACTAGGAAAGTTGGGTAATTTTTCGATCTTTCAGACAATTTACATTTCAGTATATTTCTAGGAACCAACCTGTAACAAGGACTTTTGGTGGGCATTTCAAATGGATTCTTGGGAGTGAACCAGGGCTGGGTGCTTGATACCCATCAGAAGGTCACCCAGTGTGTATGGCTGCTCCTTTGCTGAGACTAATACCTCTTGAGGAATTAGTACCGTCCTGTAGTCAGCATGTGATTTTTTTTTTTTTTTTTTTTGCGGAACGTGGGCCTCTCACTGTTGTGGCCTCCCCCATTGCGGAGCACAGGCTCCGGACGCGCAGGCTCAGTGGCCATGGCTCACGGGCCCAGCCGCTCCGCGGCATGTGGGTTCTTCCCGGACCGGGGCACGAACCCGTGTCCCCTGCATCGGCAGGCGGACTCTCAACCACTGCGCCACCAGGGAAGCCCAGCATGTGATTTTTTTGATGATATATGTATAGAGTCTTGTGTTAGATGAAGTGAAAATGACAAAATAATAACTACAAATAACTACAGTCTTACAGAGCAGTCTTTGTCTTAAGGAAGTTCAGAGCCGTCGGCATGAGGGCCCCGCACTCTGTGCAGGTGGTGTAACTCTGGTGACTTGTGTAGCAGGAAGTTCACCACATGTATGACCATTACAACCAACTTCCCATCACCTATTGAGTAATGGGGCTTACTTACTCGCTCGCTGATGTTTTCTTTTTTTTGACCCAAATATCTGCTATTTTACGTGTGTGTGTGTGTGTGTGTGTGTGTGTGTGTGTGTGTGTGTGTTTTACCATGCAACGCAGCTTGCTGGATCTTACTTCCCCAACCAAGGATCAAACCCGCACCCTCGGCAGTAAAAACGTAGAGTCCTGACCTCTGGGCTGCCAGGGAATTCCCTCTGCTATTTTAGATGATGAAATAATGGTCATTAGATCTGACATACTGGCTATAAATGATTAAATGAGTTTTGTATTCACTGGGAAAACTTTATGATGTTTAGTTGGTTGGCTCTGTCTTTCAGAAAAAGCTCTGCATTTCCAAGAGGAGTTTGCAACTCTTAATTTTAAAAAGGAAGAACTGGATCGTTCTGTAAATCGTGTGAAAGAACTTGAGGTAATTGTTAAGCCTATTGGTTTTTTTGAAATAGTTATTCGACAACACAGGAAATTTTAACTTCAGTCATACATAATTTATCTCGAGTTATCCTCTTGGTATGTTTGGACTGTTTATTATATGACTCAGAGGGTGACGGTTGAACTTAATTCAGTAGTTACTTATTTCAATCCTAGTCTCCTAGAGAAGCATAGAAAGAGCATGTCGTTTGCGGCCCAGAGTCGTCCTTGAATCCTTTGTGTCTCCCTCACTGCTTGTGTGCCTCTGGGCAAGATCTGTGACCTCAGATCCTTTCTCCGAAAACTCTGGGGTATTGCCCACATCCCATGGTTGATGAGGGACTTCAGTGAGCTGGTTTACTGTGCCTGGCCCATAGCAGGTGGCTGGTGTATACTATTATCTACTCAGCCTCTTCTCCCTTCGCCTCAGCAACAGGTGAAAATTCGTATCACTACATCAGGATCTCACAAATTAAAGCAAAATGAGAGGCATTTTTCACATGATACTGTTACTTTTTTTCTGTCCATGTGTGTGCTTGCTATCCAAAGGACAGGACTGGAACTTCAGGAACTTAAAATATGTTCTGTATATAAAATTTATTTTTGCAACTATGATGACTTGTTTGAGAACTTTATAGGCTCCGGTCTCCAAACGAGCTATATTAGACTAAGAAAAGGAAAGCACCTCACAGCATGTTATTGGTATCGGTCTTACCTTTTCATATTAAAAAATAGACATATTATTAACTCTGTGATGCCTTTTTGGTCCTTAGTTGCATCTGGAAAATGGGGTGATAATCCGAAAGACTTGCTTTGTAGGACAGGGTTCTGCATAAATTGAGTTGGATGAACTTGCCCCATCCCCAGCTCCAGGGCAGAAGTTGTAGTTAGGGTTGTCTTGTTGAAGAAAACGACACTTCAGTCAAGTGACCGAAATTAAATTATGCTGCCCAGCTGAGAGCAGCCCACCAGCATCTACCTGTGCAGTCCTGTAAAGTCACTGTTCAAGTACAAGTTTTCCTTTTCCAATTCTAGCTTGAGTTGGAGTCCGTCAAAGCTCAGTGTTTTTCATTAACAAAGCAAAACCATATGCTGAGCAAGAAGGTTAAAGAGATGAGCAACTATTCACTACTGAAAGAAGGGAACCTGGAGCTTGAGGCGCAAAATAAACTACTTAAACGACAACTGGAAGACGTGAAAAGTGAAAACTTGAATCTCCTAAACCGTAAGTCTTTTTTTTTTTCTGATTTGCCTGTGTTTGTAATGCATGTTACGTTCATATTAGGAAACTCCTCTAAGCGAGGCTTCAATTGGGAAGATTTTATAAAGTTAAGATTCTGAGATTGAAATTCCTTTCTTTTTGCTTGCTATTCCATAATTTGTAGCGTAAGAAGAAACATTTTTTTAAATTTAATGTTTATTTTTTATTAGAATATAGTTGATTTACAATGTGTAGTTGATTTACAGTGTTTTGTTAGTTTCAGGTATACAGCAAAGGGATTCAGTTATATGTATACACATATCCATTCTTTTTCAGATTTTTTTTCCCGTATAGCTTATTACAGATCATTGAGCAGAGTTCCCTATGCTATACAGTGTGTCCTTGTTGATTATCTATTTTACATATGGTAGTGTGCATATGTTAATCCCAAACTCCTAATTTTATCCCTCCCCCCGACTTTCCCCTTTGATAAGTTTGTTTTCGAACTCTGTCTGTTTCTGTTTTGTAAATAAGTTCATTTGTATCGTTTTTTTTAGATTCCACATATAAGTGACATCATAAGATATTTGTCTTTTCTGTCTGACTTATTCCACTTAGTTATGATATTCCCTAGTTGCATCCATTTTGTTGCAAATGGCATTATTTTGTTCTTTTTATGTCTGAGTAATATTCCATTGTATATATGTAACACATCTTCTTTATCCATTCCTCTGTTGATGGACATTTCAGTCACTTCCATGTCTTGGCTACTGTAAATAGTGCTGCAGTGAACACTGAGGTGCATATATCTTTTGGATTTATGGTTTTCTCTGGATGTATGCCCAGGAGTGTGGTTGCTGGATCATATGGTAGTTTTGTTTTTAGTTTTTGAAGGAACCTCCACACTGTTCTCCATAGTGGTTGAACCAATTTACATTCCCACCAACAGTGTAGGCGGGTTCCCTTTTCTCCACACACTCTCTAGCATTGATGGTTTATAGACAGTTTTTTTAAAGGAATTTTTTCTTTTTTTTTTTAAACTTATTATTTATTTTATTTTTGGCTGAGTTGGGTCTTTGTTGCTCCACGTGGGCTTTCTTTAGTTGCAGAGAGCGGGGGCTCCTCTTCATTGTGGTGCACAGGCTTCTCATTGCAGTGGCTTCTCTTGTTGTGGATCATGGCCTCTAGGTGTGCGGGCTTCAGTAGTTGTGGCTCGTGGGTTCTAGAGCACAGACTCAGTAGTTGTGGCACGTGGGCTTAGTTGCTCCGCAGCATGTGGGCTCTTCCCGGACCAGGGCTCGAACCCGTGTCCCCTGCATTGGCAGGCGGATTCTTAACCACCGCGCCACCAGGGAAGCCCTGTTTATAGACATTTTGATGATGGCCATTATGACTGGTGTGAGGTGATATCTCATTGTAGTTTTGATTTGCATTTCTCTAAAAACTAGCAAAGTTGAGCATCTTTTCATGTGCCTGTTGGCCATCTGTATGTCTTTGGAGAAGTGTCTATTTAAATATTTTTCCCATTTTTTGATTGGGTTGTTTGAGCTGCACAAGCTGTTTGTATATGTTGGAGATTAATCCCTTGTCGGTTGCTTCATTCGCAAACGTTTTCTCCCATTCTGTGGGTTGTCTTTTCATTTTGTTTATGGTTTCCTTTGCTGTGCAAAACCTTTTAAGTTTAATTAGGTCCCATTTGTTTTTTCTGTTTTTTTTAATTTTCATTACTGTAGGAGGTGGATCCAAAAAGATACTACTGCAGTTTATGTCAGAGTGTTCTGCCTATGTTTTTCTCTAAGAGTTTTATAATATCTGGCCTTACATTTAGGTCTTCAATCCATTTTGAGTTTATTTTTGTGTACGGTGTTAGAGAATGTTTTAATCTCATTCGTTTACATGTAACTGTCCACTTTTCCCAGCATCACTTGGTGAAAAGACTGTCTTTTCTCCATTGTATATTCTTGTTCCTTTGTTGTAGATTAATTGACCATAGGGTCATGGGTTTATTTCTGGGCTTTCCTGTTCATTGAGCTATATTTCTGTTTTTGTGCCAGTACCATACTGTTTTGATTATTGTAGCTTTGTAGTATAGTCTGAAGTCAGGGAGTCTGACTGCTCCAGTTCCGTTTTTCTTTTTCTTTCTTTTTTTTTTTTAAATTTTTTTAGTTTAATTAAGTTATTTATTTGGCTGCGTTTGGTCTTCGTTGCAGTGAGCGGGCTTTCTCTAATTGTGGCGAGTGGGGGCTACTCTTTGTTGTGATGCATGGGCTTCTCATTGTGGTGGCTTCTCTTGTTGTGGAGCATGGACTCTAGGCGCGCAGGTTTCGGTAGTTGTGGCTCGTGGGCTCTAGAGTGCAGGCTCAGTAGTTGTGGCACATAGGCTTAGTTGCTCCGCGGCATGTGGGATTTTCCTGGAGCAGGGCTTGAACCTGTGTCCCCTGCATTGGCAGGCGGATTCTTAACCACTGCACCACCAGGGAAGTCCCTTCAGTTGCGTTTTTCTTGCTCAGGTTTGCTTTGGCTATTCGGGGTCTTTTGTATTTCTGTACAAATGAAAATTTTTTTTCTTCTAGTTCTGTGAAAAATGCCATTGGTAATTTGATAGGGATTGCATTGAATCTGTAGATTTCCTTGGGTAGTATAGTCATTTTGACAATATTGATTCTTCCAATCCAAAAACATGGTATATCTTTCCATCTGTTTATGTCATCTTCAGTTTCTTTTATCAGCATCTTATAGTTTTCAGAGTACAGGTCCTTTGCCTCCTTAGGTAGGTTTATTCCTAGGTATTTTATTCTTTTTGATGTAATGGTAAATGGGATTGTTTCAGTAAAGGTGCACCTTTACTGAATTCATGGATGAGCTCTAGTAAGTTTTCTGGTAGCATCTTAAGGATTTTCTACGTATAGTATCATGTCATCTGCAAACAGTGACAGTTTTACTTCTTTTCCAGTTTGGATTCCTTTTATATCTTTCTCTTCTCTGATAGTTTTGGAAGTCCTATGCACAGCAATGTTGTTTCAAAGTGGTGAGAGTGCATATCCTTGTCTTGTTCCTGATCTAAGAGGTAATGCTTTCAGCTTTTCACTGTTCAGTATGATGTTAGCTGTGGGTTTGTCATAGATGGCCTTTATTATGTTGAGGTAGTTTCCCTCTATACCCACTTTCTGTAGAGTTTTTATCATAAATGGGTGTTGAATTTTGTCAAAAGCTTTCTCTACATCTATTGAGATGATCATATAGTATTTGTTCGTCACTGATCGATTTATGGATATTGAAAAATCCTTGCAACCCTGGGATAAATCCCACTTGATCGTGGTGTATGGTCCATTTAATGTATTGTTGGATTGATTCAGTTTGCTAGTATTTTGTTGAGGATTTTCGCATCTATGCTCATCAGTGATATTGGCCTGTACTTTTCTTGTGGTATCCTTGTCTGGTTTTGGTGTGAGGGTGATGATGGCCTCATGAAATGAGTTTGCGAGTGTTCCTTCTGCAGTTTTTTGGAATAGTCTCAGAATGATAGGTGTGTTAACTCTTCTCTAAATGTTTCATAGAATTTGCCTGTGAAGCCATCTAGTCCTGGATTTTGTTTGTTGTTAGTTTTTTTGTGTGTGTGTGTCTTATTTTTTATTGAAGTATAGTTGAATTACAATGTTGCATTAATTACTGCTGTATAGCAAAGTGACTCAATTCTAGATATATATACATTCTTTTTAGTATTCCTTTCCATCATGGTTCATCACAGGATATTGAATATAGTTCCCTGTGCTATACAGTAGGATCTTGTCGTTTATCCATTCTATATATACCAGTTTGCATCTGCTAATCCCAAAGTCCCACTCCTACCCTCTCCCACCCCCCCTCACCCCCTTGGCAACCACCAGTCTATTCTCTATGTCCCTGATTTTGTTCCTCTTTCATAGATAAGTGTCATATTTCATTTTATTTTTTACTTCTTTCAAGTCACTTAACCTTTTATTTTAGTTTTTTTAATTAATTTTTGGGCTTCACTGGTGGTGCAGTGGTTGAGAGTCCGCCTGCCGATGCAGGGGACATGGGTTCGTGCCCCAGTCCAGGAAGATCCCACATGCCGTGGAGCGGCTGGGCCCGTGAGCCGTGGCCGCTGAGCCTGTGCGTCTGGAGCCTGCACGTCCGGAGCCTGTGTTCCACAACGGGAGAGGCCACAACAGTGAGAGGCCCGCGTACCGCAAAAACAAACAAACAAAATTTTTATTGGAGTATAGTTGCTTTACATGTCATATTTTATATTGCACATATAAGTGATATCATATGGTATTTGTTTTTCTCTTTCAGACTTACTTCACTTAGTATGATAATCTCTAGTTGCATCTATGTTGTTGCAAATGGCATTATTTCGTTCTTTTTCATGGCTGAGTAATATTCCATTGTATATATGTACCACATCATCTCTTATCCATTCATCTCTCGATGGATATTTAGGTTGTTTCCATGTCTTGGCTATTGTGAATAGTGCTGCTATGAACATAAGGGTGCATGTATCTTTTTTAATTAGAGTTTTCTCCAGATATATGCCCAGGAGTGGGATTGCTGGATCATATGGTAATTCTATTTTTAGTTTTCTGAGAAACCTCCATACTGTTTTCCACAGTGGCTGCACCGACTTACATTCCCACCAACAGTGTAGGAGGGTTCCGTTTTCTCCACATCCTCTCCAGCAATTTGTCATTTGTAGACTTTTTAATAATGGCCATTCTGACCACTGTGCGATGGTACCTCATTGTGGTTTTGATTTGCATTTCTCTAATAGTCAGCCATATTGAGCATCTTTTCATGTGCCTATTGGCCCCCTCTATTTATTTTTTGGAGAAATGTCTACTTCAGTCTTCTGCCAATTTTTCGGTTCCATTGTTTGTTCTTTTGTTGTCGAGCTGTGTGAGCTGTTTGTATATTTTGGAAATTAAGCCCTTGACAGTCGCATCATTTGCAAATATTTTCTCCCATTCTGTACGTTGTCTTTTTGTTTTGTTTACAGTTTCCTTTGCTGTGCAGAAGCTTGTAAGTTTGATTAGGTCCCATTTGTTTATTTTTGCTTTTATTTCTATTGCCTTGGGAGACTGACCTAAGAAAACGTTGGTACGATTTATGTCAGAATGTTTTGCCCCTGTTGTCTTCTAGACATTTTATGGTGTCATAGCCTATGTTTAAGTCTTTAAGCCATTTTGAGTTTATTTTTGTGTATGGTGAGAGGTCGTGTTGTAACTTCATTGATTTACATGCAGCTGTCCAACTTCCCCAACACCAGTTGCTGAAGAGTCTGTCTTTTTTCCGTTGTATATTCTTGCCTCCTCTGTCGAAGATTAATTGACCATAGGTGTGTGGGTTTATTTTGGGGCTCTCTGTTCTGTTCCATTGATCCATATGTTTGTTTTTGTGCCAATGCCATGCTGTTTTGATTACTGTAGCTTTGTAGTATTGTCTGAAGTTTGGGATGGTTATGCTCTTCAAGTCTTTTAATCACAGTTTCAATTTCAATACTTGTGATTGGTCTGTTCTTACTTTCTATTTCTTCCTGGTTCAGTCTTGGAAGATTTCACCTTTCTAAGAATTTGTCTATTTATTCTAGTTGTCCATTTTATTGGTAGATAGTTGGTTGTAGTAGTCTCTTATGATCCTTTGTATTTCTGTGGTGTCAGTTGTAACTTCTTTTTTGTTTCTAATTTTATTGATTTGAGCCCTCCCTTTTTTTCTTGATGAGTCTGGCTAAAAGTTTATCAATTTTCTTTATCTTTTCAAAGAACCGTCCTTCAGTTTCATTGATCTCTTCTATTGTTTCCTTCATCTCTCTTTCATTTATTTCTGCTCTCATCTTTATGATTTCTTTCCTTCTACTAACTTTGTGTTTTGTTTGTTCTTTCTCTAGTGGCTTTAGGTGTAAGTAACCTTAGGTTGTTTGAGATTTTTCTTGTTTCTTGAGGTAAGATTGTATTGCTATAAACTTCCCTCTTAGAACTCCTTTTGTTGCATCTCATAACTTTTGGATTGTCATGTTTTCGTTTTCATTTGTCTCTAGGTATTTTTTGATTTCCTCTTTGATTTCTTCAGTGATCCATTGGTTGTTTAGTAACATATTGTTTAGCCTCCATGTGTTTGTGTTTTTTCATTGTTTTGTTGTAGTCGATTTTTAATCTCATAGTGTTGTGGTAGGAGAAGATGCTTGATATGATTTCACTTTTCTTAAATTTACTGAGGCTTGCTTTGTGACCAAGCATGTGGTCTATCCTGGAGAATGTTCCATGTGCACTTGAGAAAAATGTGTACTCTGCTGCTTTCAGATGGAACGTTCTATAAATATCAGTTAAATCCATCTGGTCTCATGTGTCACATAAGGCCTGTGTTTCCTTATTGATCTTCTGCCTGTATGATCCGTCCATTGATGAAAGTGGGGTGTTAAAGTCCCCCACTACTACTGTGTTACTGTCGATTTCTCCTTTTATGGCTGTGAGCATTTGCCTTCTATATTGCTCCTGTGTTGGGTGCATAAATACTTAAAATTGTTATATCTTCTTCTTGGATTGATCCCTTGATCATTATGTACTGTCCTTTTTTGTCTCTTGTAATAGTCTTTATTTTACAGTCTATATTGTCTGATATGACTATTGCTACTCCAGCTTTCTTTTGATTTCCATTTGCATGGAATACATTTTACCATCCCCTCACTTTCAGTCTGTATGTGTCCCTAGATCTGAAGTGGGGTTCTTGTAGACAGCATATATACAGGTCTTGTGTTTGTATCCATTCAGCCGGTCTATCTTTTGGTTGGAGCATTTAATCCATTTACATTTAAGGTAATTACTGATATGTACTTACTGACGTTTTGTTAATTGTTTTGGCTTTGTTTTTGAAGGTCTTTTTTCTTCCCTTCCTCTTTTGTTCTCTTGTGACTTGATGTCTGTCTTTAGTGTTGTGTTTGGATTGCTTGTTCTTTTTTGTATGTGTATCTATTGTACATCTTTGGTTTGTGGTTCCCATGAGGTTTTGATATAGCAGTCTGTATATGTACAAGATTGCTTTAAGTTGCTGGTCTCTTAATTTCCAGTGCATTTCCAATATCCTGCATTTGTATTCTCCTCTTCCCATGATTGCTGGTTTTGATAACATATTTGTGTGGGGGTGATTTCCTACCTTTGTTTTATGTTTGCCTTTACCGATGAGCTTTCCCATTCATAATTTTCTGGATTCTAGTTGTGGCCTTTTCTGCCTAGAGAAGTTCCTTTAGGATTTGTTGTAAAAGCTGGTTTGGTGATGCTGAATTCTCTTAGCTTTTGCTTGTCTGTAAAGCTTTTGATTTCTCCATTGAATCTGAATGAGAGCCTTGCTGGGTAGAGTATTCTTGGTTGTAGGTTTTTCTCCTTCATCACTTTAAATATATCTTGCCATTTCCTTCTGGCCTGCAGAGTTTCTGCTGAAAAATCAGTTGATAACCTTATGGGAATTTCCTTGTATGTTATTTGTTTCTTTTCTCTGTTCTTTGTAATATTTTATCTTTGTCTTAATTTTTTGGTCAGTTTCATTAATATGTGTCTTGGCGTGTTCCTCCTTGGGTTTATCCTGTATGGTGCTCTCTGAGCCTCCTGGACTTGAGTGTTTCCTTTCCCATGTTAGGGAAGCTTTTGGCTGTTAGCTCTTCAAATATTTTCTCAGCCCCTTTCTCTCTCCTCTCCTTCTGGGACCCCTTTAATGCCAATGTTGTGGATTTAATGTTGTCCTAGAAGTCTCTTAGACTGGCCTCATTTCTTTTCATTCTTCTGTCTTTATTCTATTCCTCAGCAGTGATTTCCACCAATTTGTTTTCCAGCTCACTTACTCGTTCTACTGCCCCATTTATTCTGCTATTGATTCCTTCTAGTGTGTTTTTCATTTCAGTTATTGTATTGTTCATCTCTGTTCATTAAAGCTTCTAACTCTTTATTAAACATTTCTTGTATCCTCTTGGTCTGTGTCTCCATTGTTTTTCTTCTTGGTCTTGGATCATCTTTACTATCATTACTCTGAAATCTTTTTCAGGTAGGTTGCGTATCTCCGCTTCACTTAGTTGTTCTTCTGGGGTTTTATCTTGTTCCTTAGTCTGGAAGATATTTCTCCACTGTCTGGTATTGTCTCACTTGCTGTGTTTCTGTGGTCTCCATTCCTCAGGCCGTAGGATTATAATTCTTCTTGGTTCCGGTGTCTGTCCCCTGGTGGGTGAGGTTGGTCCAGGGGCTTGTGCAGGCTTTCTGGTGGGAGGAACTGGTGCCTGCACACTGGTGGGTGGAGCTGTGTCATGTCCCCCTGGTGGGCAGGGCCATGTCAAGGGGTATGTTTATAGGTGGCTCTTGGCTCAGGACAACTTTAGACAGCCTGTCTCCTGATGGGTGGGGCTGTGTTCCTACCCTGTTCATTGTTTGGCCTGAGGCGTCCCAGGACTGGAGCCTGCAGGCTGTTGGGTGGGGCTGATCATTGGTGCCAAAATGGAGACACCCCCCCACCCCCACCCCCGGGAGAGCTCACGCCCAAGAGTTTTCCTTTGGGCCCCACGGTGAGCCACAGCCGACCCCCGACTCTGCCAGAGACCCTACAGTACCCGCAGGTAGGTCTGGCCCAGGCTCTTACGAAGTCAGTGCTTTGCCCTGGGTCCCAGTGCACATGAAACCTTGTGTGCGGCCTCCAAGAGGGCCATCTGTTTTCCTCAGTCCTGAGGAGCTCCTGCACTCGAGCCCTGCTGGCCTTCAAAGCCAAATGCTCTGGGGGGCTCCTCCTCCTGATGCCAGGCCCCCAGGCTGGGGAGCCTGACGTGGGGCTCCAGACTCACTCATATGGGAGAACCTCTGTGATAGAATTACTTTCCAGTTTGTGGATCGCCCACCTGGAAGGTATGGGATTTGATCATAATGCAAAAGTGAACTTCCTAATGTCTCACTGTGGCTTCTTCTTGGTCTTTGGATGTAGAATATCTTTTTTGGAAGGTTCAAGTCTTTTTTGTCAGTGGTTGTTTAGCAATTAGTTGTGATTTTGGTGTTTTCATAAGGGGAGGTGAGCTGAAGTCCTTTTACTCCACCATCTTGTCTCTCCCGCCAGTCCTGAAGAAACATTTTAAAACTGTCCGAATTTGCCCCTCCAGATGGTACCGGGCTTCCCTTGCCCTCTGACTGCTGGTCAGGTGTGCCGAGTGCCCGCAAGCACTGGGAGGGAGGGAAGAGAGAGGTCAAGGTTGTTTGCCCTCCTGCCACCTCCATATACAGCGTCCCTGGGCTGGCCCTGCGCCTTTCAGCCATGCAAGGTCCGAGTGTTTGTGGGATGGCCTCTCTAGCATTCTGCAGCAGCTCGCTCTCTCCAGTTCTGGGAGGTCCTGCCTCCCCGGCCCTCTAGGCCCAAGGGCTACAAACAGCATGGCTCTGCTAGTAGCCTAGGGAACTATGCCATCCTTTGTGGCTACGGACCCAGCCTAAGTCAGTCTGTATTGAAGGGTTCTCCGATGACCTGAATTGGGCATGCCGTCTGTTTTCTGCCTGGACCCTGAGAGCCCCTGACAGATGCACAGATCGAATTGGACCTCAGGGCAGTCATTGACAGGTTTTGGTAGAGCACTCCTTATCTGCCTCTGTAGGGAGAAGAGGCGGGCTTTCAACTTAATTTGAGGATTTGAAAGAATTGTATTACATGGAGAAGGATGTGAGAATAGTAAAATTTGCATTTATGTGCATTAAATTATTTTGTTTTGAAATTTGTGAGTCAGAATTGCCTGTAGTCCATTTGATAGAATTAATACAATATTGTATGCATACAAAAAAAAGAAGAACAATTTGAAACTTGTTTGGCTGCTTTTAAAAGTCAAGCGACGGAAGTCAGAAAGAGAAAGACATATAATATTGCTTATGTGAAATCTAGAAAAATGGTACAGATGTGACCTTATTTGCAAAGCAGAAATAGAGACACAGATGTAGAAAACAAACTTATGATTACCAAGGGGGAAAGGGGGTGTGGGATGAATTGGGAGATTGGGATTGACATATATACACTACTATGTATAAAATAGGTAACTAATGAGAACTGACTGTATAGCACAGGGAACTCAGTGCTCTGTAGTGACCTAAATGGGAAGGAAATCTAAAAAAGAGTGGGTATATGTATAACTGACTCACTTCGTTGTACAGCAGAAACTAATACAACATTGTAAAGCAGCTGTACCCCAATTTAAAAAAAAATAGGTAAACAATAAGGACTACTGTATACCACAGGAAAGAATACTCAATATCTTGTGATAACCTATAATGAAAAAGGATCTGAAAAAGAATATATAGGGCTTCCCTGGTGGCGCAGTGGTTGAGGGTCCACCTGCTGATGCAGGGGACGCGGGTTCGTGACCCGGTCCGGGAGGGTCCCACATGCCGTGGAGCGGTTGGGCCCGTGAGCCGTGGCCGCTGGGCCTGCGCGTCCGGAGCCTGTGCTCCGCAACGGGAGAGGCCACAACAGTGAGAGGCCCCCGTACCGCAAAAAACGAAAAAAAAAAAAAGAATATATATTATGTATATGTATAACTTAGTCACTTTGGTGTACACTTGGAACTAGCACAACATTGTAAATTAACTAAACTTAAATTAAAAAAAAAAGTCAAGGGCTTCCCTGGTGGTGCAGTGGTTGAGAGTCCGCCTGCCGATGCAGGGGACACGGGTTCGTGCCCCGGTCCAGGAAGATCCCACATGCCGCGGAGCGGCTGGGCCCGTGAGCCATGGCCGCTGAGCCTGCGCATGCGGAGCCTGTGCTCCACAACGGGAGAGGCCACAGCAGTGAGAGGCCCGCGTACCGCAAAAAAAAAAAAAAAAAAAAAAAGTCAAGCGAAATGAAAACACTTCAGGTTGGTAACGACCAGGCTCTTCTACTTTCTTAGGCATAGCTCAGCCATCTCCTAAACTGCTGATTTTTCAGAAAGAATTACAGAAAGCAGAAAATGCTATCACCTCGGAGCATAAGGAGTTTGCAACCCAGAAACAAGCTCTGCAACAACAACTACAAAGTGAAGTGAGTATTTCTCCTTGAGCACCCAGGGATCAGGCCAGTCCACTGCATAGACGTGTGAACTTGGCACATGCCACACTGGTGTGAGTGGGATTTATTTTAACATCAGATATCCCTTAAGGTGCTAAAGGGTGTCCTTTCTCCTCTGAGAGAAACTGTCCAGTGGTCATGTGACTCTATATTCATAATAGTCACAAAATCCAGAGGCAAGCAAACTCACACACAAAATTTTCCAAGTCCTGATGGTGCCCACAGTGGAAGTGTCTCGATGCTCACCCTGTGACTTGGAAATACTGCTGCCCTCTCTCTGGTGTCTTCCCATGCCCTGGAGTAGCTGCTCTGACGTGCATGTAAGAAGAAATGGAAACTTGCATCATCGGTCGTCATTTTAAAGGGACCCTGTGGTTTACGGGTATAAAGCTGCTCAGAATTGGCAAAACAAAAAGAGAGAATAAGCCCAATGAGAGAATTGTTCCCTTTGAAGTGAGCTGTGATTTGTTTTATGTTGATTTTTTTTTCTTCTCTAATTCTCTGCAGATTGAGCACTGTGCCCAGCTGAAGGCCCGGATATTAGAATACGATGCTTCTGTCAAGAGGTTAACTGTGCAGGTTACCGATTTAAAATTGCAACTGAAACAAACTCAGATAGGTTAGAGACATTTTTAACCTCTGTGTGTGTGTGTGTGTGTGTGTATGTGTGTGTGTGTGTGTAAAACTTCTGACATTTGTGGAAATGTAATAATTGTTACTCATTGAATTTTCAGTAATTCTCATAGTAGAGGTAAAGCCATAGAGCCATGGGCCATCTTAGAAGTCAAACTCCCTGTCCATTTCACGGATACCAGCCAGGTCATCAGCTGAAGTGACTTGCTTTCACAGGTGCCCCATGCTTGGGGGAGCCTCATGCCCCAGATAGGAAAGGTGTGGTAGTGATGCAGAGGCCCCCAAATTCTTCCTGGACCTAGGTTTTCCTGTTTTATTTGCTACCCTGATAATAAGAGCAGTCTACTCTTCAGTGGTTTTATATACTCCTTGACAGGTGTATATACCTGTGGGAGAAGCAGAGTGCCCTGGCAAAAAGAGGGCTGCCGCTGGAATCAGAAAATTTGTTTTGTACCCCAATTTTGAAGTTAGTTGTTTGGCCTTGGACATGTTGCTTTTAACTTCCTTGGGCCTCAGTTGCCCCCTTTGTAATGAGGATAATAATACCTTCTGTGCCATGGAGGACGAAGGGGAAAGGTGATTGGCTCCAGTACAGTGCCTGGGGCATATGAAACACTGGGGAGATGGCCAGTGCTACCATCTGATTACTATGTCTTCCTGTGGATGCGTGACATCTGCCCCTCCTCCTTCATAACAAGTGTTCCGAGGCTTAGACACTTCCTTTAGCTGCTTCCAAGCTCAGTGGAAGTTCCTGAGTGTTCGTGATTTTGAGCCTTCTTCAGTTCCTTCTTCCCACTTAGGCCCTTGGCCCCTTCTCCCCACGCCACTTTTATTGTGGTCTCTTTACTCATCTCTACTCTTTCCCGTTCCTCATTTTCTCTCCACAATTCTGCCTTTGCCAAACTGCCCACAGCTGAAGCCTGTACCAAGCTCCTGTCATTAGAAATAGTTTAATGAGGTTGGAAGCTTCTGGAACATGGGCATCACAAGCATCTGTCCCGTGGCATCATCAAGGTGGCTTTGCAGGAGAGGAGTGATCACATTTACTGGCTTTGCATTAGGCCAGCACAGTGGCTCGATGCCTCGCTAACTGGGGGATTCAGCCGCAGTCCCCCATCCGTGGCATGGGAGCCGTGAGAGTTCTGGGCCCACAGTGGTGTCCTGACCGCATGTCCTCCTTATCTGAGACTCAGGCCGTATGCAGTGGATTTTGCCGCAGCCCTGGGAGTTCGGGGGCAGCATCCTGTAGTGCGACGCGTTCATTATTTTGAAGTCAAATGTGTGAACATTCATGCTGGGTGAAATAATTAAAGATTATAAATGGGTTTATATCAGCTCAGGTCAGATTTTTCAACCACATGAGTTCAAGTCTGGTTAGGCTTTGTCCCCTAATACATTGTAAATACCTTTTCAGTTCTCAAAGCTTTTAGATTTCAAGGTCGTGCATAATGGATTGTGAAATAATAACATGCGTTACGAATGAAGGCATATGAAGCAGTAGCTGGTACACATGAGCTCTCAAGTAAATGTTAATAATTACTGTTATGACCGTGCTTTCACAAACTATTTTATTTTTTTATTTTTATTTATTGAAGTATAGTTGAT
This sequence comes from Pseudorca crassidens, assembly GCF_039906515.1. Taxonomy (NCBI): domain Eukaryota; kingdom Metazoa; phylum Chordata; class Mammalia; order Artiodactyla; family Delphinidae; genus Pseudorca; species Pseudorca crassidens. The sequence goes on along the minus strand of NC_090317.1, from coordinate 122,951,191 downwards.
TAACAATGTTAATTTCTGCTGTACAGCAGACTGATTCAGTTACACGTATATATATATTCTTTTTGATACTATTTTCCATTATGGTTTATCATAGGATACTGAATATAGTTTCCTGTGCTATACAGTAGGACCTTGTTGTTTATCCATTCTATATATAATAGCTTACATCTGCTAACCCCAACCTCCCATTCCATCCCTCCCCCAACCCCCTCCCTCTTGGCAACCACAAGTCTGTTCTCTTTGTCCATGAGTCTTTCTGTTTCGTAAATGTGACACAATTGAACACATCTTAGATTCCACATGTGGTATCACATGGTATTTGTTTTCTCTTTCTGACTTACTTCACTTGGTGTGATATTCTCTGGTTGCATCCATGTTGCTGCAAGTGGCATTATTGTCTTCTTTTTTTTTTACAGCTGAGTGATATTCCATTGTGTGTGTGTGTGTGTGTGTGTGTGTGTGTGTACCACATCTTCTTTATCCATCCATCTGTTGATGGACATTTAGGTTTCCATGTCTTAGTTCTTGTAAATAGTGCTGCTATGAACTTATGGGTGCATATATCTTTTTGGATTAGAGTTTTGTCTGTATACGTGCCCAGGAGTGGGATTGCTGGATCATATGGTAATTCTATTTTTACTTTACTGAGGAACCTCCATACTGTTTCCCATAATGGCTGTACCAATATACATTCCCACCAACAGTGTAGGAGGGTTCCCTTTTCTCCACACCCTCTCCAGCATTTGTTATTTGTAGATTTTTTAATGATGGCTATTCTGACTGGTGTGTGGTGGTACCTCATTGTAGTTTTGATTTGAATTTCTCTAATGATTAGAGATGTTGAGTGTCTTTTCATGTGCCTATTGGCCATTTGTATTTCTTCTTTGGAGAAATGTCTACATAGGTCTTCTGACAATTTTTTGATTCCGTTTTTTGTTTTTTTGTTGTTGAACTGTATGAGCTCTGTGTATATTTTGGAAATTAAGCCCTTGTTGGTCACATCGTTATCAAATATTTTCTCCCATTCTGTGGGTTGGCTTTTGTTTCATGGTTTCCTTTGCTGTGCAGAAGCTTGTAAGTTTGATTAGGTTCTGTTTGTTTATTTTTGCTCTTATTTCTATTGCCTTGGGAGACTGACCTAAGAAAACATTGGTACGATTTATGTCAGAGAATGGTTTGCCTGTGTTCTCTTCTACATATTTTATGGTGTCATGTCTTATGTTTAAGTCTTTAAGCCATTTTGAGTTTATTTTTGTGTATCGTGAGAGGGTGTGTTCTGACTTCATTGATTTATATGTAGCTGTCCAACTTTCCCAACACCACTTGCTGAAGAGTCTGTCCTTTTTCCATTGTATAAGTATATTCTTGCCTTTTTTGTTGAAGATTAATTGACCATAGGTGTGTGAGTTTATTTCTGGGCTCTTTATTCTGTTCCATTGATCCATATGTCTGTTTTTGTCCCAATACCATGCCGTTTTGATTACTGTAGCTTTGTAGTATTGTCTGAAGTCTGGGAGGGTAATGCCTCCTGCTTTGTGTTTTTGCCTTAGGATTGCTTTGGCAATTCTGGGTCTTTTATGGTTCTATATAAATTTTAGGATTATTTGTTCTAGTTCTGTGAAAAATGTCATGGGTCGTTTGATAGGGATCGCATTAAATCTGTAGATTGCTTTGGGTAGTATGGCCATTTTAACAACATTCTTCCAATCCAAGAGCATGGGCTATCATTTCTATTTCTTTGAGTCATCTTCAGTTTCCTTTACTAATGTTTCATAATTCTCAGCGTATAAGTCTTCCACCTCCTTGGTCAGGTTCATTCCTAAGTATTTTATTTTTTGAGGTGTGATTTTGAAAGGTATTGTTTTTTTACATTCCCTTCTGTTATTTCTTTGTTAGTGTAAAGAAATGCAACAGATTTCTGTATGTTAATCTTGTATCCTGCTACCTTGCTGAATTCGTTTATCGGTTCTGGTAGTTTTTGTGTGGCGTCTTTAGGGTTTTCTGTATATGGTATCATGTCACCTGCATATAGTGACCATTTTACCTCTTCCCTTTCAATTTGGATACCTTTTATTTCTTTGTCTTGTCTGATTGCTGTGGCTAGGACTTTCAGTACTATGTTGAATAGAAGGGGTGAGGGTGGGCATCCTTGAGTTGTTCCAGATTTTAGCAGGAAGGCTTTCAGCTTTTCACTGTTGAGTATTACATTGGCTGTGGGTTTGTCATAAGTAGCTTTTATTATGTTGAGACATGCTCCCTCTATACCCACTTTGGTGAGAGTTCTTATCATGAATGGATGTTGAATTTTGTCAGATGCTTTTTCTGCATCTATTGAGATGACCATGTGGTTTTTGTCTTTTCTTTTGTTGATATGGTATATCACATTGATTGATTTGCATATGTTGAACCATCCTTGTGAAGTTGGGATGAATCCCACTTGGTCGTGGTGTATGATCTTTGTATGTGTTGTTGGATTCGGTTTGCTAATAGTTTGTTGAGGATTTTTGAATCTATAGTCATCAGAGATATTGGCCTGAAGTTTTCTTTTTTGGCGGTGTCTTTGTCTGGTTTTGGTATCAGGGTGATGGTGGCTTCATAGAATGTGTTTGGGAGTGTTTCCTCCTCCTCAAATTTTTGGAAGAGTCTGAGAAGGATCAGTATAAGTTCTTTTTTGTATGTTTGGTAGAATTTGGGTGTGAAGCCATCTGGTCCTGGACTTCTGTTTGTAGGGAGTTTGTTGACTACAGATTCTATTTCACTTCTAATATCCGTCTGTTGAAATTCTTTATTTCTTCTTGATTCCATTTTGGTGGGCTATATGTTTCTAGAAAGTTGTCCAGTTCTTCTAGGTTGTCAAATTTGTTAGCATATAATTGTTCATAGTATTCCCTTAGGGTTTTTTGTATTTCTGTGGTATTGGTCGTTATATCTCCTTTTTCCTTTCTTTATTTTGTTTCGTTGGGTTCTCTGTCTTCTTGGTGAGCCTGGCCAGAGGTTTGTCAATCTTGTTTACCCTTTCATAGAACCAGTTCTTGGTTTTATTGGCCTTTTCTATTTTTTTTATCTCTATTTTCTCTCTCATCTTTATTATTCCTTCCTTCTGGTGACTTTAGGTTTTGTTTGTTCTTCTTTTTCTAATTTTTTTAAGTGGTAGGTTAGGTTTTTTATTTGACACTTTTCTCATTTTTTTTGTTTTTTTGTTTTTTTTGAGGAAGGCCTGTATCACTATGAACTTCCCTCTAAGAACTGCTTTTGCTATGTCCCATAGATTTTTTATGGTTCTGTTTTCATTGTCATTTGTCTCGAGGTATTTTTTAATTTCCTCTTTGATTTCATCACTGATCCATTGCTTTTTTTTTTTTTTTTGGCGGTATGTGAGCCTCTCACTGTTGTGGCCTCTCCCGTTTGCGGAGCACAGGCTCCGGACGCGCAGGCCCAGCGGCCATGGCTCACGGGCCCAGCCGCTCCACAGCACATGGGGTCCTGCCAGACCGGGGCACGAACCCGCGTCCCCTGCATTGGCAGGCGGACTCTCAACCACTGCGCCACCAGGGAAGCCCGATCCGTTGCTTTTTTAGTAGCATGTTGTTTAGTCTCCATGTAATCGTTTTTTCTCATTTCTTTTTCTGTGGTTGATTTCTAGTTTCATGCCACTGTAGTCAGAAAAGATGCTTGAGATAATCTCTGTACTCTTAAATTTGTTGAGGCTTTTTTTGTGCCCTAGTATGTGGTCAATCCTAGAGAATGTTCCATGTGCACTTGTGAAGCATGTGTATTCTGGTTTTCTTTTTGTTTTGTTTTGCATGTAGTGTTCTGAAACTATCAGTTAAGTCTAACTGTAGTGTTGTTTAGTATCTCTGTTGCCTTACTGATTTTTTTTTTTTTTTTTTTTTTGTCTACAAGATCCATCCATTGATGTGAGTGGGATGTTTAAGTTTCCTACTATTATTCTTGTCAGTTTCTCCCTTATGTCTGTTAGTATTTGTTTTATGTATTTGGGTCCTCCTGTATTAGGTGCATATATGTTGATGTCTGTAAAATCCTCTTCTTGTATTGATCCTTTTATCATTGTATAGTGTCCTCCTTTATCTTTCTTTATGGCCTTTGTTTTAAAGTCTATTTTGTCTGATGTGAGTATTGCAACCCCTGCTTTCTTGTCATTTCCGTTTGAATGAAATATCTTTTTACATACCCTCACTTTCAATCTATGTGTGTCCTTTGCCCTAAAGTGGGTCTCTTGTAGTCAGCCTATTGTAGGCTCTTGTTTTCTTTTTAATCCAATCTGCCACTTTGTGTCTTTTGATTGGAGCATTCAGTCTGTTTACACTTAAGATGATTATTGATAGATATGTATTTATTGCAGTTTTAAGCCTTGTTTTCCCATTGATTTTATATTTGTCCATTTGTTTTTGTTTTTCCTTGGGTGGTTTGATGATTTTCTTTTGTATTATGCTTACGTTCTCTTGTTTTTGTTTTTTTGTGAATCTGTTGTATGTTTTTGATTTGTGGTTACCCTGTTTTCAAGTATATTAACGCCATTCTGTATCTACTTGCCTTAGACTGGTAGCCATATAGCCTGAAACGCATTCTAGGAAATGAAAAAATAATCTACGTTTTCTTAATCTCCTCCCCCACATTTTAAGATTTTGATGTCCCCTTTTACATCTTTATATTCATTCTTTTGCTGTTCATTGTGGTTATCGTCATTTCACAGAAATTTTTTGATTCTTTTTTAATCTGTGTACTGGCTTATTTAGTCGATTTGCTTTTTCCTCTTTTCTATTTAGAGAAGACATTTCAATGTTTCCTTTAGGATAGGTTTAGTGTTGCTGTATTCTTTTAGTTTTCACTTGTCTGAGAAATTCTTAATCTCTCCTTGTATTCTAAATGATAATTTTGCTGGGTAGAGTATCCTAGGTTGCAGATTTTTCCCTTTCAGGACTTTGAATCAATCCCTCGCCACTCCCTTCTGGCCTGCAGTGTTTGTGTAAAGAAGTCAGCTGATAGCTTTATGGGGGTTCCCTTGTAATTAACTCTTTGTTTTTCTCTTGCTGCTGTTAGCATCTTCTCTTTAACTTTTACCATTTTTATTATAATATGTCTTGCTATAGGTCTCTTTGGGTTTACATTGTTTGGGACCCTCTGTGCCTCCTGCACTTGGATATCTGTTTACTTCTTGAGGTTTGAGAAGTTTTCAGCCATAGTTTCTTCAAATACATTTTCGATCCCCTTTTCTCTTTCTTCCACTTCTGGAATCCCTATTATGCATAGATTGGCACACTTTATATTGTCCCATAGTTCTCTTATATTGGTTTCATTTTTTTTTTCATTTTGCTTTCTGTCTGCTGTCCTGATTGGGTGATTTCCATTATTCTATCTTCCAGATGATTTATTCGTTCTTCTGCATTATTTGTTTTGTTGTGGCCATGCTGCACAGCTTGCGGGATCTTAGTTTCCTGACCAGGGATTGAACCTGCACCCTCGGCAGTGAAAGCGCAGAGTCCTAACCACTGGACCACCAGGGAATTGCCTGTTCTTTTGCATTATTCATTCTACTATTCTTTGCCTTTAGTTCAGTTTTCGTCTCGGCAAATGAGTTTTCTAATTTTTCTTGGTTCCTCTTTATAGTTTCTAGTTCCTTTTTACAGTATTCTGCATTTTTGTTGATATCCTTTCTTAATTCCTTCAGTATTTTCCTCATCTCCTTTTTGAAATTGGTGTCTAATAAACTGAAGAGATCTGTTTCATTGTTTGTTCTTTTAGGGGAATTTTCTTGGTCTTTTAACTGGGAGTGGTTCCTCTGCTTCTTCATTTTACTTATATTTCTCTTATTCTGTGAGTTTAGGAGAATCAGTTATCTACTGTGGTCTTAGAGGGCTATTTATATGTGGCATCATCCCTGTGTAGCGTCTGTGGATTTCATATTTTTTGGCATGAGAGCCGTTTTTAGTATGGATGCCTGTCGCCTCTTTCCTCAACGTGTGCTGGTCGTTATCCCCTTGATCGAGGGGGTGTGCAGACGCGGCAGCTGCTGCCCAGTCCTGGAGTTCTCGGCAGCGGTGGGGTCTCGTGCACCCCTGGAGCACACAGTGGGAGCAGAGGCAGCTTGCAACTGCTCCTGGGGCCTGGGAAGGCAGCTGTGGTGGCTTGCAACCACTCCTGGAGTCTGGGAGGGCAGTGGTGGTGGCAGCTGGAGACTGCTCCTGTAGCTCCTGTAGGTGGTGTCCTGCTGCCTTAGAGCGTGCACAGCGAAAAAGGCTGCAGTGGTGGGCCCCACCCCTCCCCTCCCCTCGCTCACCCCCCAAACAGTGGCACCTGGCTTCCTCTGCCTACACCCTCAGGTGTGGTTGCATCAGACTTCAGCTCCTTCAGGCTGTTGCCACGCAGCCCACCCCAGTCCTCTCCCTGGGTCTGATCTCTGAAGCGTGAGCTTCAGCACCCAGCCCCGGCCCACACTGGCGGACGCGCATCTCAGGCTGGGGAGTACAGGGCGGTGGCACAGACCTTTTGTGCAGGTCTCTCTCCATCCTAGCTGCTGCAGACTGGTTGCTGCGTTCTCCTCCAAAGCTCTGTGTCTGTCCCGGCTGATCTCCATGCCGATGAAGGGACTTCCTGGGGTGCAGGAACCTGGCCTCTTTAACAGCTCCCTCCCAGGGTGCAGGTCCTGTCCTGATTCCTTTCTCACTTTCTTTCTTTTGTTTCTTTTTTCTTTTGTCCTACCTGGTTGCATGGAGATTTTCTTGCTCTTTCAGATGTCTGAGGTCTTCTGCTAGCGTTCCGTAGATATTCTGTGAGAATCATTACACATGTAGATATATTTTTGATGTATTTATGGGAGGAGGTGAGCTCCATGTCCTGCTCTTCCGCCATCTTGATTGCTCCCTCCACAAACTGTTTAATGTGCCAGTTTGCCCTTATTACTTTGATTTTTCAGAAAAGAAATTCTCAGTAAATTTTAATTTGATTCTCCACCTTTTCCCTTCCTGTCTCACACTTTCTGTCTGTTTGTAACCCGTAGCTCTGGAGAATGAACTGTACCGCAACACGAAGCAGTCTTTGTTACATCACTCCATCAGTGGGTTAATGAGTGGCAAGGAGGGACCTTGTGATGACGACATAAGCGGGGATTTCTTGAAAAATCCTCTGAGACAAGATGAACTGATGGCGGGCCCAGTTATACCACAGATCCCCAGTTACCCAAATGCCAGCACGGAGAGTAGTTCCCCCGATTCCGACCTTGAGTTTGTAGCCAATACCATGGCAAGGGTGAGAGAGCTGGAGCAAGAGGCCGAGCGCTTGGAAAAAGCTTTCCAAAACTACCATCGAAGGGTCAGTCGGTGCCCCGCCAAGAGCCCATCGGCAAACAGGAGCCTGCCCACCCTGCACCTGCTGAGAGCTCTCAAGAACGTCCCTGCAGGTGCTCCTGAGAGGTGTGTGTTTGCAGAGAACAGAGTTGCCTCTCAGCAGCCTCTGTTGAATGCGCATAGAGGGGATGAGAGTGAGGTATCTGACGTGCCAGGCAGCACAGCCTCAAGGTCACACAAGGATACGGCCTCCAGACGCCTCTCCTCCACTCCCGTCCCCAAAGCAAGGAGAAGCCTTGATAGTGAGATGTACCTGGAAGGTAAGCTACTGCCACAGGGGTTGGGGATGCTCTGGATGTGGGTGGGTTGGTCCTCATCGGCCCAGGATGAGGACCGCAGGAGCGCAGCCAGCGCAGCAGCAGGTCGTGGGAGCCGGGCCCAGGAGAGCCCTGCCTTTGAACCGCGGGCTCCTGGGGAACCATGGCGTCTGCCCCGAGCCGCAGTTGTTGTGGGAGGCCGTGGGACAGAGCGTCAAGTGCCAGCGTATTGCTTGGCACGGAAAGGTGCTCAGAGACTGGCACTGGCTTTGCCTTGGCTGCCGGTTACTTTCATGTGTTTTCTTGTTACCGCTGCAGTTTCATTCAGGTGCCTGAATTGTCAGTTCTGTGGATCATTTACACAACTCCACTGTTTGCAAGGATGATAGAATTCATTTTCAAAGTAATAGAATTCTTTAGAAACCACACTGCTGTCTTCTCCCCACAATCTGTAACATGCTCACCCTGGTTCCTCCTGCCTTGTAGGTCTGGGCCAGTCCCCGGCCACTGTCCCCTGTCCCGACAGAACGCCACAGCCTTCACCTGCCGAGTCCAGGTACAGCCTCTCTGTGCACTCACTCTCCAGCCCTGCGGAGCAGAAGCCCGGGTATGTACCGCCTTCTGCCCAGCCTCTGCCAAGGCTGGTTGCTGCCTATGATCTCCGTCATGGCGTGTTTGGTCTTTTAGGTGATATTAAAGACTACGTGGCAGTATAGAATTTGCAGTCAGATTGTGAGATGTGTGATCTTTGGGAATCATCTGCATTACTTGGGGGGAAAAAGACTCCTTTTAGCAAATGAGTAATTTTTACTCGTTTGCTAAACTTGATGTATAAAATATATACTATGGATGGGCTTCCCTGGTGGCACAGTGGTTGAGAGTCTGCCTGCCGATGCAAGGGACGTGGGTTCGTGCCCCGGTCCGGGAAGAGCCCACATGCCGTGGAGCCATGGCCGCTGAGCCTGCGCGTCCGGAGCCTGTGCTCCGCAACGGGAGGGGCCAAAACAGTGAGAGGCCCGTGTACCGCAAGAAAAAAAAAGAAGAATATGTACTATGGTATTAATAAGCATTTGCATAGTTCCATGAATAGACTTGGTTTATAAAGATAAAACAGATGTACAGACTCTGCAAAAGCAAATAAATTCAGTGTAAACTTAAAATAGTTTCATACATCATTAAAAGTCACAGATATTTAGGCATTTAAATATAAGCAAATAAGTTTCCACTTTGTAAATCATTGAAATAAATTCGAAAGTGGTAGTGGGTCCTAGGATATGATGGCTGAAGCAGGATGCGGTGGGTGTGTTGAGAAGCTCGGGGGAGGGAGGGGCAGGCTGGGATTCGAGTCACATGGGGGACTCCTGCCTGTGCCCAGTCCCCATGGCAGGAGATTCTGACTCCTTTGTTCTGGGCTCAGGCCTAGGCATCTATGTGTTGATGCAGTTCTACTGTACAGAGTTGAAAACTGCCACATGTGCCTGTCCTGGTCCTCAAGTATGTAATATTTTTTATATCACTCCTTCTGTGCTAAAGCCAAGAGGAGAGGCAGGACACACATGGGCCGAGGTAGGGCACTGTGGTGTGTTGCATCTTTAGCTGGCTCATGCTAAAGGTGTGCACAGTTTTTCAAAAACTTGTCAAAAATTTTTTGTAGTTCTTTTTAAAAAAAAAAATTCCTTCTAGGAACAGCCTTGAGAGTGCAACGTTATTCTTTGTTAACAGTGGTAGTACCTACCTCACAGCATGAGGTGGTCTGGAGGAGTGGCTGAGTTAAAGTATATTAACTGTTTGGAATGATGCCTGGTGCGTGGAGAGCGCCCAGTGCACCATAGCTCTTATTCTCTATGAGTGCACGAAAAATTAATTATCTAAAGCATTTTCTTGAGTCACAAAAGGCTTTTTCATCACCCTGTGCTCTTGTGTCTTATATTATTAAAGCTTCACATTCTTGAATTTTATTCTTCCCATCCAGTCTTTATCAAAGAGAAACAGAACTTCAAGACAAAAGTGAATTTTCAAATCTGGACAAGCTAGCTTTTAAGGATCATGAGGAATTTGAACCGTCTTTTGAATGTAAGTTTAAATATTAATACTTGTTTTTATAAGTTCAAAATGTAGAAAGTTTAGTTTTGGCAAAACATACCCATTGTTATAAAAAATAAAGCAGTTACAAATTAGGACACTCATTTTATGATAAAACCACACATACAGATACAGTGCCTCGTTTTTGTATCAGAAAGATTTTCAGGTTCTGAGTTCCATTTTTTAAAAATTTCAGGATAACTAATTGCAAAGTCGGAGCTAAGCCCATAAGTGAATCCTTAATTTATGAAGTTTAGGATTGCCTCAGGTTTAAAATAAGTGACTTCTTAAAATTTGCTTTTTTTTCCTCTTTTATGGAATGTGAAAAAGTTGTTGTTATTTTTTTTTTTTGAATTATACTGATTCCATCAATTGCCTCAGATTGAGAAAACCCTTTCTTAGTTAGAGAATGGAGGTAAAAGAGTATTAGCTTAAGGGCTTCCCTGGTGGCGCAGTGGTTGAGAGTCCGCCTGCCAATGCAGGGGACACAGGTTCTGCCCCAGTCCGGGAAGATCCCACATGCCACGGAGCGGCTGGGCCCGTGAGCCATGGCCGCTGAGCCTGCGCGTCCGGAGCCTGTGCTCCGCAACGGGAGAGGCCACAACAGTGAGAGGCCCGCATACCGCAAAAAAAAAAAAAAAAAATTAGCTTAAGAGTCTAGAAACTGGTGTCCTGACTTTGGCCCTGCCTTATACTGAAGCAGGAGGCTCCGAGGTAGAACAGTCTAAAATAAGGATGTAGAGTCAACCAGCTCTGAGGTTCTTTCCGTCTTGGCAAGTCTTGGTTTTTTTTTTGGTTATAGAAGCTTTGTTCATGATAGCCAGAAACTTGAAACAACCCAGGTATCCTTCAATTAGTGAATGGTTAAACAGATGATGGCAAATGTATACGGTGAACTACCACTCAGCAATTAGTGAAACAGACTGTTGATACATGCAACAGTTTGCATGGATCTGCACGGAATTAGCTTAGTGAGAAAAATCAATCCTAAGATTACATACTATAGTAACTAGTTTATGTAGCATTCTTTTTTTATTGAAGTACAGTTGATGTACAATATTATAGAAGTTACTATGTACAATATAGTGGCTCAGAATTTTTAGAGGTTATACTCCGTTTATAGTTATTATGGAGTATTGGCTCTCTTCCCTGTGTTATATCGGGAAGTCTTTTTTTTTCTTATTGGAGTATAGTTGATTTACAATGTGGAGCTAATTTCTGCTGTACAGCAAAGTGACTCAATTATATGCATATATACATTTTTTTAATATTCTTTTCCATTATGGTTTATCCCAGGAGATTGGATATAGTTTCCTGTACTCTACAGTAGGACCTTGTTGTTTATTCATTCTAAATGTAATAGTTTGCATCTACTAACCCCAGACTTCTAGTCCATCCCTCTCCCTCCCCCCTTCCCCCTTGGCAACCACAAGTCTGTTCTCTATGTCTGTGAGTCTGTTCCTGTTTCATAGATAGGTTCCTTTGTGCCATATTTTAGATTCCCCATTCAAGTGATATCATAAGGACTTTGTCTTTCTCTTTCTGACGTACTTAGTATGATAATCTCTAGATCCGTCTGTGTTGATGCAGATGGCATCATTTTGTTCCTTGTTATGGCTGAGTGGTATTCCATTGTATATATGCACCACATCTTCTTTATCCATTCATCTGGCGATGGACATTTAGGTTGTTTCCTTGTCTTGGCTATTGTGAATAGTGCTGCTATGAACATAGGGGTGCATATATCTTTCTCGATTCGAGTTTTGTCTGGGTATATGCCCAGGAGTGGGATTGCTGGACCATATGATAATTCTATGTTTAGTTTTCTAAGGAACTGCTATACTGTTTTCCATAGTGGCTGCAACAACTTACATTCCCACCAACAGTGTAGGAGAGTTCTCTTTTCTCCACACCATCTCCAGCATTTATTATTTGTAGACTTTTTAACGATGGCCATTCTGAGTGGTGTGAGATGGTACCTCATTGTAGTTTTGATTTGCATTTCTCTGATAATTAGTGATGTTGAGCATCTTTTCTTTTTTTAATAAATTATCCCAATATGTGATTCATTAATATTTAACTTATAATTTACAGAATACTTTGATTTACATATTATTTGGTCTACCTGATTCTGTCCTTACTCTACTAAAATATGTTCTCAACAAAATAGAGTGTTAAAACACAGTCAAATAATGATATATCACTCCTCTTCTCAAAACCCTATACTGGCTTCTCAAGTATCCCACTCAGATTAAAAGTCCAGGTCCTTATGCTGAGGTTACCATTTCTCTCTGTGGTATTCACTGTCCCCGCACATCTTCCCTTTTTGCTTATAAAGGGGTCTCAAATTATCACCATTAGTATTACCCATTCAGTTCAGGGCCATTAAAACCAATTAAGTCATGGGACTTCCCTGGCAGTCCAGTGGTTAAGAGTCTGTGCTTCCAATGCAGGGGGCACAGGTTCCATCCCTGGTTGGGGAACTAAGATCCCACATGCTGTGGCCAAAATAAATAAATAAATAAAACCAATTAAGTCAGGTGATCTGGAACATGCACTCTGGCCCTCTTGATCTAGTTCCCTTTACTTCTCAGATTTCAGCTCACTTTCCCGGCTCATTCAGTTTAGGCACCCAGGCTTCCTGGCTCTTTTCCCAACACTGTACCCTTTTTATATATTGTCACATTCAATTTGCTAAAGTTTTGTTAAGAATCTTTGCATCTAGAGCATCTTTTCTTTACTGGCCATCTGTATGTCTTCCTTGGAGAAATGTCCATTAAAGTCTTCAGCCCATTTTTTGATTGTGTTGTTTGTTCTTTTGTTGTCGAGTTGTAGGAGCTGTTTGTATATTTTGGAGATTAAGCCCTTGTTAGTCGCATCACTTGCAAATATTTTCTCCCATTCTGAGGGTTGTCTTTTCATCTTGTTTATGGTTTCCTTTGATGTGCAAAAGCTTAAAAGTTTGATTAGGTGTCATTTGTTTATTTTTGTTTTTATTTCTATTGCCTTGGGAGACTGACCTAAAAAACATTGTTACAATTTATGTCAGAAAATGTTTTCCCTAGGATTTTTCCTAGGATTTTTATGGTGTCATGTCTTATGTTTAAATCTTTAACCCATTTTGAGTTTATTTTTGTGTATGGTGAGATGGTGTGTTCTAAATTCATTAATTTACATGCAGCTGTCCAACTTTCCCAACACCACTTGCTGAAGAGACCGTCTTTTTCCCATTGTATATTCTTTCCTTCTTTGTCGAATATTGACCGTAAGTGTATGGGTTTGTTTCTGGGCTCTGTTCCGTTTCATTGATCCATATGTCTATTTTTGTGCCAGTACTATGCTGTTTTGATTACTGTAGCTTTGTAGTACTGTCTGAAGTCTCGGAGGGAAATGCCTCCTGCCTTGTTTTTTTGCCTCAGGATTGCTTTGGCAATTCTGGGTCTTTTATGGTTCAATGTAAATTTTAGAATTATTTGTTCTAGTTCTGTGAAAAATGTCATGGGTCATTTGATAGGGATCACATTAAAGCTGTAGGTTGCTTTGGGTAATATGGCCATTTTAACAACATTGTTCCAATCCAAGAGCATGGGATATCTTCCTATTTCTTTGAATCCTCTTTAATTTCCTTATTTATGTTTTGTAGTTCTCAGTGTATAAGTCTTTCACTTCCTTGGTCATGTTTATTCCTCGGTTTTTTTGTTTTTTGGGTTCTGGTGCTATTTTAAAAGGTATTGTTTTTTTACATTCCCGTTCTGTTATTTCATTGTTAGTGTAAAGAAAGGCAACAGATTTCCAAATGTTAATCTTGTTTCCTGCTACTTAGCTGAATTCATTTATTAGATCTAGTAGTTTTTGTGTGGAGTCCTTAGGGTGTTCTATATATTGAATATAGTGTCATGTCATCTGCATATAGTGACCATTTTACCTCTTCCCTTCCAATTTGGATATCTTTTATTTCTTTGTCTTGTCTGATTGCTGTGGCTAGGACTTTCAGTACTATGTTGAATAGAAGAGGTGAGAGTGGGCATCCTTGAGTTCTAGATTTTAGCAGAAAGGCTTTCAGCTTTTGGGTGTTACATTGGGTATTACATTGGCTGTGGGTTTGTCATAGATAGCTTTTATTATGTTGAGAGATGCTCCCTCTATACCCACTTTGGTGAGAGTTTTTATCATGAATGGATGTTGAATTTTGTCAGATGCTTTTTCTGCATCTATTGAGATGACCATGTGGTTTTTGTCTTTTCTTTTGTTGATGTGGTGTATCACATTGATTGATTTGCATATGTTGAACCATCCTTGTGAAGTTGGGATGAATCCCACTTGGTCGTGGTGTATGATCTTTTTTATGTGTTGTTGGGTTTGGTTTGCTAATAGTTTGTTGAGGATTTTTGCATCTGCATGCATCAAAGATATTGGCCTGTAATTTTCCTTCTTGGTGGTGTCTTTGTCTGGTTTGTCCCTGGTGTCAGGGTGATGGTGGCTTCATAGAATGTCTGGGAGTGTTCCCTCCTCAAGTTTTTGGAAGAGTTTGAGAAGAATCAGTGTAAGTTCATCTTTGTATGTTTGGTAGAATTTGGGTGTGAAGCCATCTGGTCCTGGACTTCTGTTTGTAGGAAGTTTTTTGACTATGGATTCTATTTCACTTCTAGTGATCGGTCTGTTCAAATTATTTATTGCTTCTTGATTCCATTTTGGTGGGCTGCATGTTTCTAGAAAGTTGTCCGTTTCTTCTACATTGTTGAATTTGGTGGCATATAATTGTTCATAGTATTGTCTTACGGTTTTTTGTATTTCTGAAGTATCAGTTGAGATTTCTCCTTTTTCATTTTTTTATTTTGTTTATTTGGATTGTCTCTCTTCTCTTCTTGGTGAGCCTGGCCAGAGGTTTGTTCATTTTGTTTACCCTTTCAAAGCACCAGCTCTTGTTTTTACTGATTTTTTTCTATTGTTTTTTAAATCTCTATTTTATTCATTTCCTCCCTGATCTTTATTATTTCCTTCCTTCCGCTGACTTTCAGTTTTGTTTGTTCTTTTTCTAATTCTTTGAGGTGCCATATTAGGTTATTTGAGATTTTGTTTGTTTGTTTGTTTTGAGGAAAGCCTGTATCGCTATGCACTTCCCTCTAAGAACTGCTTTTGCTGTGTCCCATAGATTTTGTATGGTTGTGTTTTCATTGCCATTGGTCTCAAGGTATTTTTAATTTTTCTTTTTTTAAAAAAATATTTGTTTATTAATTTATTTGGTTGTGCCAAGTCTTGGTTGTGGCACGTGGCATCTTTGTCACCATGTGTGGGATCTTCGTTGCAGCATGTGGGATCTTTAGTTGCGGCACACGGGATCTAGTTCCCTGACCAGGGATTGAACCCAGGCCCCCTGCATTGGGCATGCAGAGTCTTAACCACTTGACCACCAGGCAAGTCCCTAATTTTCTTTTTGAATTCCTCATTGACCCATTGGTTTTTTAGTAACATGTTGTTTAGTCTCTGTGTAATCGTTTTTTTCTCATTTCTTTTTCTGTGCTTGATTTCTGGTTTCATGCTGTTGTGGTCAGAGAAGAAATATGCTTGAAATAATTTCTGTATGCTTAAATTTGTTGAGGTTAGTTTTGTGCCCTAGTATGTGGTCAGTCTTAGAGAATGGTCCATGTGCACTTGAAAAGAATGCATATTCTGTTCTTTTTCTTGGATATAATGTCCTGAAAATATCAATTCTAACCTCTCTACTGTATCATTTAGGACCTCTGTTGCCTTATTGATCTTGTCCAGAAGATCTGTCCATTGATGTTAGTGTGTGTTAAAATCTCCTACTACTATTGTATTCCCATCAGTTTCTCCCTTTATGTCTGTTAGTATTTGTTTTATGTATTTGGGTGCCTCCTATATTACGTGCATATATGTTGATGCGTGTAAAAGCCTCTTCTTGTATTGATCCTTTTACCATTATATAGTGTCCTTCTTTATGTTTCTTTATGATCTTTGTTTTAAAGTCTATTTTGTCTGTTATGAGTATTGCAACTGCTGCATTCTTGTCATTTCCGTTTGCATGATATCTTTTTCCATCCCCTCACTCTCCATCTATGTGTGTCCTTTGCGCTAAGGTGGGTCTCTTGTAGGCAGCATATTGTAGGCTCTTGTTTTTTAATCCAGTCTGCCACTGTGGTTGTTTTTTTTAATTAATTAATTTATTTGGTAGTGCTGGGTCTTAGTTGCAGCACATTGGCTCCTTAGTTGCGGCAGGTGGGCTTCTTAGTTGCAGCATGCCTGTGGGATCTAGTTCCCTGACCAGGGATTGAACCTGGGCCCCCTGCATTGGGAGCACGGAGTCTTAACCACTGCGCCACCAGGGAAGTCCTGTGTATTTTTATTGGAGCATTCAGTCCATTGACATTTAAGGTACTTATTGATACATATGTATTTATTGCCATTTTAAATCTTGTTTTCCAGTTGATTCTATGTTTCTTCTTTGTTCCTTTTTGTGGTTTGAGGATTTCCCTTTATGCTTGTGTTTTCTTTCTGGTTTTTGTGAATCTATTGTATGTTTTTGACTTGCAGTTGCCCTGTTTTTCAAGTATGTGAACCCCTTCCTGTATCTGCTTGTTTTAGACTGATAGTCATATAGGCCCAAACACATTCTTAAAAAAGTCTACATTTTCTTACTTTCCTTCCCCACCTTTTATGGTTTTGATGTCCTTTTTTTTTACGTCTTCATGTTTATCCTTTTGCTGTTCCTTGTTTTATTGTCGCTTTCACAAATTGGTTTTTGATTTTTTCTTTTTGATCTATATATACTGGCTAATTTAAGTGATTTACTTTCCAATAGTGATTTCGTCCTTCCTGTATCTTTTTGTTTCTTTTCTATTTAGAGAAGACCTTTCAATATTTCTTTTCAGATAGGTTTAGTATTGCTGTTTTCTTTTTGTTTTTGCTTGTCTGAGAAATTCTTTATTTCTCCTCCTCTTCTAAATGATAATCTTGCTGGGTAGAGTATTCTAGGTTACAGATTTTCCCATTTCAAGACTTTGAATATATTTTGCCACTCACTTCTGGCCTGCAGCATTTCTTTAGAAAAATTAGCTGATAGCCTTATGGGAGGGTTCCCTTTTAATTAATCTTTGTTTTAAGTTTTTTTTAATCTTAATTATCTTTTAATCTTTTAATTAATCTTTTAATCTTTGTTTTTCTTTTGCTGCCTTTAGAATTCTCTCTTTAACTTTTGCCATGTTTATTATAATATGTCTTGGTATAGGTCTACTTTGCGTTTACCTTATTTGGAACTCTCTGTGCTTCCTTATCTAGATAATCTGTTTCTTTAGGCTTGGCAAGTTTTCAGCCATAGTTTCTTCAAATACATTTTTTATCCCCTTTTTTCTTTCTTCTCCTTCTGGAATCCCCATTGTGGGTAGATTGACCTGCTTTATATTATCCCATTGGTCTCTTACATTGCTTTGTTTTTTCATTTGGTTTTCTGTCTGCTGTTTTGATTGTGTAATTTCCATTATTCTGTCTTCCAGGTCACTTATTGTTTCTTCATTATTCATTCTGGTATTCATTGCCTTTAGCTCCCCTTTAGTATTGGCAAATGAATTTTCTAATTTTTCTTAGCTCCTCCTTATAGTTTCTAGTTCCTTTTTATAGTTATCCACATTTCTGTTGATAGCCTTCCTTAATTCCTTCAGTAGTTTCTTTTCTTTCTTTTTTTTTTTTAACTCAGTGTCTGTTAGACTGAAGAGGTCTGTTTCACTGTTTGTTCCTTCAGGGGAATTCTCTTGGTCTTTTACCTGGGAGTGGTTCCTCTGCTTCTGCATTTTACTTATATTTCTCTAACTCTGTGAATTTAGGAGAAACAGTTATCTACTGTGGTCTTGGAGCGCTATTTATATGCAAAAGCTTCCCTGCATAGCTTGTGTGAGTTTAGTATTCTTTTTGCGTGAGGGCCGTTTTTGGTTTGGATGTTTACCGTCTCTTTCCTCAGTGTGTGCTGGTTGTTATCCCTGTGATAGGGGCTGTGCAGGTGTGCGGCCGAAACATCATCCCAGGAGGGCAGGGGCAGTGATTGGTGCCCGGTTGTGGGATCCTCAGCAGTGGCAGTGGTTGCACCCGCCCCCAGAGCTTGTGTAAGTGGTGCCCTGCCACCTGAGAGTGCGCATGGAGAAGCTCCTATGGTGGTCCCGCTCCTTTCCTTGCGCGTCCCCCAACAACGGCACCTTGCCTATCTGGCCGTCCCAGGCTTCTTCCCATACTCCCCCAGTTATGACACACCACACCCGAGCGCCCTCAGGCTATCTCCCCGGTTCTGACCTCTGAAGCCTGAGCCTCAGCACCTAGCCCCCAACCACCCCAGCAGGCTGAGGGGTGCCGGGTGGCAGCACCAGCCATCTGTGCAGGTCTCTGTTTCCCCACCAGTGAGGGGACTTGCCAGGGTGCGGAAACCTTTCCTTTTTTGCAGTTCCTTCCCACGGGCGCAGGTTTTGTCCCGATTCCTTTCTCTCTTTTTTTTTTCTTTTTTCTTTTATCCTACCCACTCACCTGGCGTTTTCCTCACCCTTTTGGAAGTCTGAGGTTCTCTGCCAGTGTTCAGTCGATGTTTTGTGAGAATCGTTCCACGTGTAGATGTATTTTTGATGTATTTGTGGGAGAAGGTGAGCTCCATGTCCTACTCCTCCACCATCTTGATCCAATCCCCCAGGAAGTCTTTATATTTGTATATTAACCTATTGTTTGCCTTGTGAGCTTCATCCTCAAGTCCGAGTGTATAGTATTTTGAATAGGTAAACGAAAGGGCTTAGTATGTTTTACCAAATCTTTGTAACCAACTTCATTAACTTTGTTAAATCATTGATATTTAAATAGAATTCAAATGATTATCTGCCAAGCCAGGTGAATTCTTCTGTCACTGGATTGATTTTCCTACTGGGTAACAAATTGAATTTGTAAATGAATCTCCTAAGAATGCTTTGAGAAACAGATACATTGGCAAGTGGCTAGGCTGACTTCCTAGAATCCTGTAAGGAAAGAGCTGGCCCAGTTGCTTTGTCTGAAACTTAAATGCTCAGCAAGGAGTTATCCCCACCCTCCCTTCTCTTGCTGCTGCTGTGAAGGACTCATGGGGGACTCGTTTGCACCTCATGTAGATGCAGGGAACGTACCAAGGCAGTTTGAGATGGACGGCCTCCATCCTGCTGGCAACGTGCCTCATGTGGACGGTGCTGCAGCCACTGTGCCTGCCAGACGTGTCTCTTATCAGTACCCAAGTAAGTTTTTCTTTAACTAATGAGATATGTTAATAATAATAATTAATATTATTTTTCTTTCTGTCTCTTTGCTTCCTTCATGCCTTAAAAAATTAGGAAAGTTAACCCTTTATATTTCAGTCTTCAGAAAAGCTGATGATATTGGAGGAAAAGTGATCATCAGACTTAACTTGTCTGGCCCACTTTGTCTCTCCCTCTCCCTTCTCCAGACTCCCCCCTTCCCTTAGCAGCCTGTGGAGGGGGAGATGGGAGCTTTGGTTCGGGGCTTGGCCAATAGCCAGGTCCTTTTCTCCTTGGAGCAAAGTGCTGAAGCCTTATACTGGCAATTCCTCAAGTAAAACCACCTACTAGTCGTTTGCAAATTCCGAGAACATCATCCCCCAAACCTACGTAAAGCCTCTTGTAAGCAGTTTGTTTGAAGTCACAGTACTCAGGAATATGTGAGTTGCTGACAGAAGCAAGAGTTTTTTGAGAGGGTTGATTTTGCTGATTCCCACGTAAATCATTCTGGAAAGCACTCTTTCAGGGCAGCTTGATCAAGAGCTTTTTCTGTGCTGGGCACTTTCATGGAGGCTGGGAATTCAGCAGTGAACCAGCCCAAGTCCCTGCTTCACAGAGCTTCTAGTGAAAGGGTGGGATGGTCAGCAAGCCATCACCAAGGACCTCCAGTCGGATGGGTACTGAGTAGGGATGGTGGCCACCTGAGAGCGGACCTGATGGGCAGCCGTCTGGCAGAGATGGGAATAAAAATAATAGAATAGGGCTTCCCTGGTGGCACAGTGGTTGAGAGTCCGCCTGCCGATGCAGGGGACACGGATTCGTGCCCCGGTCCGCGAAGATCCCACATGCCGCAGAGCGGCTGGGCCCATGAGCCATGGCCGCTGAGCCTGCGCGTCCCGAGCCTATGCTCCGCAACGGGAGAGGCCACAGCAGTGAGAGGCCCACGTACCGCAAAAAAAAAAAAAATAATAATAGAATAAGGAAAACCAACTGAGTAGATAGGTGTTCTGCCTCTGAGATGGAATGGAGATTATAATAATGGCTTTTTAAATGATTATTAAGTAGTGTGGCCGCATTTTGATCATTGAGAAATTCTCTGCTGTTCATGTGACCTCTGCATCTGGGCCCAAAGAGAAATGAAAAGGCTGAAATTTGGTATCTTTGAGGTGCCCAGTGGAAAAGCTTCTTTTTTTTTTTTTTTTTTTAAACTCTTAATCCAAAGAGGTTTTTGTCCAAGAGGTTTTTGTATGCCACTCTGCAGCCACAAAGTATACCCCACAGCAAAGAAGGAGCCCTTTTTTCTTCCTTCTTTAACTTTTTAAATTGGCACCAAACAGCATTCCTATCTGAGGTCCCTGTTCCATGTGAGAAAGCGACACCATTTGGGAGTGACCCTTCTCCCCCAGCAAGGAGGCAGAAGGTTGCATTTCTGCCTGTGGAAATGACCAGCTGCCGCCTCTGGTGTTCAAGTTCATGGCCAGGATCAAGGGACAGAGAAGGCTGTTACCTCTCTCCTGTTAGGAAAGCTAGCTCAGTTCTGTTGGTGATGTAGAACAGGGCATGGCAAAGAGGTTCAAAGTCCTCTGGTGTGAATCTACGAGTTTGTCTGTTTCTCAGCATTGTTTAGGGGGGAAGAAATGAGGTTGTAGACTGGAGCTGGTGGAGAAAGGTCAGCATAATCATCAGCAGGATTGGAATTTAATTAAACCTGTGAGGCACAGGGACTTGTGCTGTGGGCTATAGGGAGTCAACACATAATTAAAGCATGGGCCTCGCCTGGAAGGAATAGAAGTAGTAAAAAGATACACAGGGTTTGGGGCAAGGCAGGCACGAAATACCGTGTGAATATGGCGCTGGAGAGGCTCCCTGTCCCTGTGGGGACACATAGGTGCGCTTGGGTTGGGGCTCGCGGGGTAGGTAGGGTTTTGTGGGAGGGGTGGCGGGGGAGGGAGCGTGTCGGGTCGGGGAGCCCGCGGACGCGAGGGTGGGAGCAGGCAAGAGCAGCTGGAGTCGGGGATTGGTGAGTGTGCTGGCGCGGGGATAGGGTGTTTCAGGTGCAGGAGTGGTGGTGATGGGGAGGAAGTCAGTGCAGAAAGAAAAAGGCAGGGTGTCGGGGCCTAGGCTGCCGTGGGTGTGGACCCTGCCAGAGCAGAGACGACATACAGCAAATCCTGGCCTTCAGGGAGTGACTGGTGCTAACGAAGCGGGGTTGTTTGAAGGCCGAGCGACTGGTGTTGGGGAGAGCGTAGACTCCGGTAGTGGAGCTGTGCAGGAGCTGGTGGTAAGGACCCTCACCACAGCAGTGGGAGCCGGAGGCAGAAGCCATAAGCCCTGGTGGCTTGCTGGGCAGAGCGTAGGAAGAGCGCAGTGAAAGGGACAGGAATGCAACTGGCAGGGAACTGCCCCGCTGACAGCACGGATGTGAGGCCTGGGAGAGAGATCAGGATGAGAGAGAATGTGTGGGGATGACCAGGACGGAGGTGCTAACCAAAACCCCGGGGAGGGATCAGCCCGGAGGAAGTGGGGTGACGGCAAGGTGGCCCGAGCGGGGAAGCGGGGAGGGTGGTGGTTTTGTCGTGCTCCGGGCTCAGGAGACTCGAGTGCCTCTGTGGGAGTGGGTGGCGGGTGGGGAGTGACAAAAGTGCTGTGGAAGTAAATGGGGACAAATGTGTGTGCATCAGAATCC
Organism: Pseudorca crassidens; assembly: GCF_039906515.1. Classification (NCBI taxonomy): domain Eukaryota; kingdom Metazoa; phylum Chordata; class Mammalia; order Artiodactyla; family Delphinidae; genus Pseudorca; species Pseudorca crassidens. Next base: position 122,929,551 of record NC_090317.1, on the reverse strand, counting down.
TAAGGATGGGGCGGGCTTGGAAACCAATGCAGAGGCAGAAATGCAGGGCTTGCCTTGGCAAGGATGGAGGAAGGAGGAGATGGGGGCGGAGGGGAGGACAGTGGATGTCGTGGTGCTGAGGATGACCTGGGCTCATCTCAGTGAGGTGAGAGGTGGGCGGCGCTCGCTCCCGGGAGTGGGTCTGGAGCCTCGAAGGCCGTGAGTGGGGAGCAGTTGCTCAAAGTAGGTGCACAGAGGCGGCCGAGAATCACGCGGTCTCCCTGGGGCTTGGCAAGGCCCCTGCCAAAGCCGATCCCAAGTTTGTTTGAAAAGTCTGCTGCTGGAAGCTGTTGATTCTTTATTTTCTGTCTCGTTAGGTGTAGATCAGAAACCACTTGGAGAACAGGAGGAAGAAGAAACAATATGGGAACAACAAGCAAAGGAACGAAGTCAGGGAGAAGAGCAGAGGCAGAGCAGGTGGCAAGAAGCTCTGGAAAGGGAACGGCAAGAAGTAGAAAAGCTGGATCAGGAAAGGGTGAGGATGCGCAGTGAGTTCTCTGTCCTAGCCGCTTCGTGCCCCCCTGCAGCAAGTGCCCTGCTCTTGGGAGGGTGAGTCCTTCGTGTGTCCTGAAGTCCTAGGAGCGGCAGATAAGTGAACAAGCCACTGGTGGCCTCCGACCCTCTTCTTTGCTGGAGAGCACTGAGGACGGCTGCGGGGCGTGCAGGCCTCGTGCCTTTCCTGGTTCAGGGTAGCATGGCCAGCCCCATTCATGTGCATCCTCATCTGGTCCTGAAAACAGGCTCGGAAACGAGGAGGACCTTGTTTTGCTGTTGATCTTCTCGTTGCAAATGAGGTTGAAAGAAGAGACTCGCAGGGTTGGCTAGCTGGGACTCAAGGAACCCCAGGGAGGTGGCTTCCGGGGCACCCCTGCCCTCCGCGTTTGGTGCTCTTCTGGCCCTGGTTCTGGTCCCAGATGGGTGACTCGGGCCACTTCGCCTGCCTGCTGAGGCTTATGTGAACTAATCCTCCGTGTGAGGGGTCCTTGGCCTCCTGGTTAATGTGGTCTACAGCACAGGACAGTTGAGGCAGATTCATCCTTTCCTTCATTGAGATGACAGGTTTTTATCCCCCTTTGATAGTAGCAATGACTTCAGTTAAAAAAAGAAACAGTTCTCTGGCATGCAGGTTGTACTTAAAGGATCAGGATTATATTACTGTGCATTTTTCAACCCTTAGAAGTTTTAAAAGATGTCATTGTATATTTCTTATTTTGGCCCTCACCTGTTTCAGAGGCTAATTGAAGAATCGTTGAAGATGGAAATGGAAAAAGAATTCGAAATGAGCATTCAGGAAACGAAAGACAAATCTAAATCTGTCTGTAGTGAAAATCCTTTAGAGAAGTACATGAAGATCCTCCAATGGGGTCAAGACCGGGATACCACAGATAAGGTGCCGATGCTGTGGACGGGCGTCTGTGGGTGCGGGTGCCGAGGGCTTCTGTGGTTTACTTGAAACCTGGGGGATTAGGATCTGCCTTCTCCACTGGGGACAAAGGTAAAAGCATAGATAGTCCAGAGTTCACATGGAGCCTCAGTACACTCCTGACAAAATGTCATCCCTTTTGCTTGGGTAAAAGATTGAAGAGATTTTGATTTGTCAAAGTTTGTGAAAGTTGGGATGTCTCTATTATTTTAAGAACAAGAAATAAATGTAATGAAAGCCCTATGAACAAATACTGAACGCATTAGCCCTAAGACAGTAATATTTGATGTAAGTCTAAAGTACTATGGGTGTTGAGAATGCCTTCCAGGTAGTTTATTCTGATGTGCTTGCTAAATGTCAAGTTTAAAAGTCACTGCTTTTTTAGACGCTTAAATTACATATATATTTCAAAAGTAGTTCTTAGAGAAATCATAAAGTGTTTAATAAAATGAATCCACATCTAATTGCAAAATTCTTCTCCCCGCCCCTTTGTGTCAGAGTTCAAAAAAGGTGGTCATAGAGGACTCACAAGTGGACACACTGCCATCTAGTGACAAAGATGAAAGGTATGGCGTCCCCTACGTTGTGTTCTTGTGCAAACCATTATCATATTGCTGCTTTTGTCAGCCAGGGAAAGGTTCAGATATCTGAGTTTGCCTTTAAGAAACTGAATCAGTCAAAATGACTGACTTAAAAAAAAAAATCGATTGCATTTTGTAACCTGTGAAATTGCTACTGATGCAGATCGTAAGCAAGGGCAGAAATCCCACAGGGAAGGAAAGAGAGCATGACAGAGATCCCTGAATAAACTTAACAAGAATTTAACAAATTTTTAAATTTTTTGTCTTTCCCTAATTTAGTTTGACAGGCTTTTCTCACGAGGAACCAGATGACACTTGGTAACCGTGTTCTTGCTGTGCAGCTGCTTACTCAGATACTGTAACTAAAGGCCTATGATTTCTCTGTGATAAGACGAAATGCTCAATAAAAAATCATGTGTGATCCAGTGTGATTTTTTTTTCCATAATTCTGTTTGGTACTATAGTGTATAAATGAAAAATAAGTGACATCTGTGGGGCGGGGGGATGAATTGGGAGATTGGGATTGACATATATATACTAATATGTATAAAATAGATAACTAATAAGACACTGCTGTATAAAAAATAAAATACAGTTCAAAAAAAACACAAAGGGACACCTCTTCAGCATGTCTCATTCTTAGGCCCTTCATTACACTGAAATGAGCTGCTAATTTTTTTTTTTGCATTTTTGTCTTAGGTTATGTCTACTTGAAAACTTACCTTATTGGTCAAGTTCTAGGCCTGCATTTTGGAAGTTTCATCTGTGTTCCTTCCTCTCCAGAGTCGGGCTACCAGCTGTCAAACAGAAGGCCGTCTTCCCTGACACTCTTGTTTGTGATTTGTCCCTGAACATAGAGACACGGGTTTTTCTATTCTAGGCTCTAGAAATAGTATTATATCACCTCTGGTCTTTTACTTTTGACATCTTTTTCTTGAGAATCAACACAAACCCTTCTGAAATGGTGATAAAAGAGAAGGTAACATTTATCGAGCACTTGCTGTGTGCCAGGTATAGTTTTAAACCTTTATAGGTATTAACTCATTTAGTGCTTGTATCAGCCATACAAAGTGTAGGTACTGTGAGTGTCCACATTTTACAGATCAGGAAACGCGAGGCACAGTGAGGTTAGTGACTTGGCCAAGGTCTCATGGCCATCAGGTCACAGAGCCCAGATGTATACCCAGGTGTCGAGACCAGTACTGCCTCTGACCTGGGCTGTTCTGGAGCTGGTCTGGTGGAAGACATCCTGGGACTTGCAGTGGGTCACCCATCAGATGTCCCTCTCCAGAATGACCTTTAGAAACCACACATCGCCCAAATCTAGGAAACTGCAATCAAATGCAGCACCAGCATAACTTCCACAAAGGGAAGAGGGGACTCATTTGCTCGCCCTCCCCTTCATCTTTGTACCCGTGCAGCTCTCAGCCCAGCGTCTGGCTTGCACGTGGGAGTGTCTCGGAAAAGTTCTTTAATGACACTGCCGGTATAGTCACCAAAAAGTGCACACAGAACTCCTCTGAGGGTGCCTGGCCTTAGGGGTTTTCCAGGACGTGAGACTTTCAGTGCTAACAGGTGGTCACCCAGCATCTAGCACAGGCAGGGCTGGGCTGGTCTGTCTGCTCAGTAAAACCCTAGAGGATTCCTTTCCCTTTATGTATACAGACTGGGCTCAATTGTTGTTGCCGGTGAAACTTGTTTGGCCTTTAAGTTCCATGACAAAGCGGGAAGGAGATTTGCGGATATTTATTATTCCTTAGGCTTCTAAGGAATTTTTCATTTAAGTATACCTTTGAAAATAATGTGAAGAAATTAGTTGTCCAGGCATCGTTCATTATTACACTTTGCCCATCATACACAGAGCCTCATCGCCACCAAGAACTTGGCATCTTCTCTTTCAACAGCACCTCAGGTAACTTTCTTTTTCCCTTCCAGCTTTGAGATATAATGGATGTATGACATTGTGTGAGTTTAAGCTATAGAACATGTTGATTTGATATACTTGTATTGCAAACTGATAAACACCAGAGCATTAACACCTGCATCATGCCACATAATTACCACTTGGTGACAACATTTAAGATCTACTCTTAGCAACTTTCAAGTAGATAGTACAGTATGAACTATAATCATCCTGCTGTACATTAGATCCCCTGAACTGACTCATCTTCCAACTGCAAGTTTGTGCTCTTAGACCAACATCTCCTCTTCCCCACCCCCAGCCCTTGGCAACCACCATTTTTGTCTGTTTCTACGAGTTCAGCTTTTTTAGATTCCACGTATAAGTGAGATCATACAGACCTTGTCTTTGTCTACCTTGTGTCACTTAACATAATGCCCTTAAGTTCCAGCCACGTTCGTGCAAATGGCAGAATTTCCTTTTTTCTGATGGTTGAATAATATTCCACTGTGGTTATGTATACCACATTTTCTTTATTCATTCATCCTTTGATGGACGCTCGGGTCCTTTCCTATCTTGGCTATTGTGAATAATGCTGCAGTGAGCATAGCAATGCAGATATCTCTTCAAGATTGTGTTTTCATTTCCTTTAAATACCCAGAAGTGGAATTGCTAGATCATATGGTAGTTCCATTTTTAATTTTTTGAGGAAACTCCATAGTGTTTTCATAGTGGCTGTACCAATTTACATTCCTACCAGCGGTGCACAAGGGTCCTCTTTTTTCCACATCGTCAACACTTGTTATCGCTTATCTTTTTGATGATAGCTATTTAAGTATGTACAAGGTGATATCTCATTGTAGTTTGGATTTGCATTGCCCTGATGATTAGTTAAGTTGAGCACCTTTTCATGTACCTGTTAGCCACTCGTATGTTGTCTCTGGAGAAATTGTCCATTTAGTTCCTCTGCCCATTTTTTAATTGAATGGCTTGGGTTTTTTTTTTGCTATTGAGTTGTATGAGTTCTTTATATATTTTGGATATTATTCCTTTATCAGAAACATGGTTTGCAAATATTTTCTCCCATTCTGTAGATTACCTTTTCATTTTGTTGATTATTTCCTTTGCTGTGCAGAAGCTTTTTAATTAATGTAGTCTCACTTGTTTGATTGGATACAAAAAGCAAAAATAAAGAAAATCATCATCAAGACCAATGTTTACCCCCTATGGTTTCAGGTCTTACGTTCAAGTCTTTAATCCATTTGGAGTTGATTTTTGTGTATGGTGTAATGGGGTCAAGTTTCATTCTTTTGCACTCACCTATACAATTTTCCCAACACCACTTATTGATGAGGCTATTTTTTCCCTCTTATATAGTCTTGGCTCCTTTGTTAGAAATCAATTGACCATATATACATGGGTTTATTTCTGGGCTCTGTATTCGGTTCCATTGATCTATATGTCTGTTTTTATGCAAATAGCACACTGTTTTGATTACTATAGCTTTGTTGTATAGCTTGAGGTCAGGAAGAATGATGCTTCCAACTGTGTTTTTTCTTAAAATTGCTTTACCTATATGGGGTTTCATTTTATTTTGTGGTGTAATTTACAGTTACTAACTCTAGCATTGTTTTTTCTATTTCTGTGAAAAATGCCTTTTGAATTTTCATAGGGATTGCATTAAATCCGTAGATTGCTTTGGGGAGAATGGACACTTTAACAATATTCTTCCAGTGCATGAGCATGAAATATCTTTCCATTTATTTGTATTGTCTTCAGTTTCTTTCATCAGCGTCCTACAGTTTTCAGTGTACAGATCTTTGATCTCCTTGGTTAAATTTATTTCTAAGTGTTTTACTCTTCTTTTTAAATTTATTTACTATACAGCAGGTTCTTATTAGTTATCTGTTTTATACATATTAGTGTATATATGTGAATCCCAATCTCCCAATTCATCCCACCACCAACAACCCCCCCGCCCCCCCACTTTCCCCCCTTGGGTCCATACATTTGTTCTCTACATCTTTGTCTCTATTTCTGCCTTGCAAACTGGTTCATCTGTACCATTTCTCTAGATTCCACATATATGTGTTAATATACGGAATTTGTTTTTCTTTTTCTGACTTACTTCACTCTGTATGACGGTCTCTAGGTGCATCTCTGTCTCTACAAATGACCCAATTTCGTTCCTTTCTATGGCTGAGTAATATTCCATTGTATATATATATACCACATCCTCTTAATCCATTCGTCTTTCCATGGGCATTTAGGTTGGTTCCATGACCTGGCTATTGTAAATAGTGCTGCACTGAACACTGGGGTTGCATGTGTCTTTTTGAATTATGGTTTTCTCTGGGTATATGCCCAGTAGTGGGATTGCTGGGTCATATGGGAATTCTGTTTTTAGTATTTTAAGGAACCTCCATACTGTTCTCCATACTGGCTGTATCAATTTACATTCCCACCAACAGTGCAAGAGGGTTCCCTTTTCTCCACACCCTCTCCAGCATTTATTGTTTGTAGATATTTTAATGATGGCCATTCTGACCGGTGTGAGGTGATACCTCATTGTAGTTTTGATTTGCATTTCTCTAATAATTAGTGATGTTGGGCATCTTTTCATGTGCCTCTTGGCCATCTGTATGTGTTCTTTGGAGAAATGTCTATTTAGGTCTTCTGCCCATTTTTGGATTGGGTTGTTTGTTTTTTTAATACTGAGCTGCATGTGCTTGTTTTACTCTTTTTAATGGAATTGTAAATGGTATGTTCGCTTAATTTCTCTTTCTGATATTTCATCGTTAATATTCATTGCCTAATTGCTTTGGCTAGGTCTTCAAGTACTATGTTGAATAAAGTGGCGAGAGTACACATCCTTGTCTTGTTGCTGATCTTAGAGGAACAGCTTTCAGCTTCTCACTGTTGAGAATGAAGGTACACCTGTGGGCTTGTCTCTCATATGTAGCTTTTATCATGTTGTGGCACATTCCCTCTATACTCAGTTTGTCGAGAGTTTTTTTTATCATGAAAGGATGTAGAATTGTGTCATCTAATGTGACAGTCATGTTGTTTTTATCCTTCATTTTGTTAAGGAAGTATTTTGCATTGATTGACCTGCCCATGTTGAACCATCCTTGCATCCCTAGACTAAATCTCATTTGATCATGGTGTGTGATCTTTTTAAGGTCCTCTTGAATTCTGTTTGCTAATGTTTTGTTGAGGATTTTTGTTTTTTTGTTCATCAAGCGTATTGACCTGTAATTTTCTTATAGTATCTTTGTCTGATTTGTGTCTTGGGTTAATGCTAGACTTACAAAATGAGTTTGGAAGTGTTCCCTTCTCTTCTGTTTTTTAGAGGAATTTGAGAAGAATTGGAGTTAACTCTTGAAATGTTTAGTAGAATTCACCAGTGAATCCGTCTGATCTTTTTTTTGTTGGGAGATTTCTGATTACTGATTCAGTCTCCTTACTAGTAACTGGTATCTCCAAATTTTCTATTTCTTCATGATTCAGTCTTGGAAGGTTGTATTTTTCTAGGAATTTATCCATTTCTGCTAGGTTGTCCAGTCTGTTGGCATTTAATTGTTCACTGCCACCTCTTATGATCCTGTGTATTTGTGTGGTATCAGTTGAAATGTCTCCTCTTTCATTTATAATTCTGAGTCCTCTCTCTCTTTTTTTTTTTTTTTTTTTTGTGGCTAATCTAGCTAAAGGCTTGTCAGTTCTGTTTTTAAAAAAACAGTTCTTGGGGCTTCCCTGGTGGCGCAGTGGTTGAGAATCTGCCTGCTAATGCAGGAGACACGGGTTCGAGCCCTGGTCTGGGAAGATCCCACATGCCGCGGAGCAACTAGGCCTGTGAGCCACAACTACTGAGCCTGCGCGTCTGGAGCCTGTGCTCCGCAACAAGAGAGGCCGCGATAGTGAGAGGCCCGTGCACCGCGATGAAGAGTGGCCCCCACTTGCCACAACTAGAGAAAGCCCTCGCACAGAAATGAAGACCCAACACAGCTGAAAGTAAATAAATAAATTAAAAAAAAAAAGTAAAGGAGTCAATTTCAAAAAAAAAACAGTTCTTAGTTTCATTGGTCTTTTCTATTGTCTTTTTAGTCTCTATTTCATTTATTTGCACTCTGATCTTTATTATCTTCCTTTTGCTAACTTTGGGCTTAGTTCTTTTTCTAGTTCCTTGAGGTGTGTTAAGTTAGGTTGGGTATTTGACATCTTTCTTGTTTCTTAATGTAGACGTTTATTGCTCTGAACTGCCCTACTAGAATTGCTTTTGCTGCATCCCATAAGTTTTGGTATATTGTGTTTCCATTTTCATTTGTCTCAAGAAGCTTTTTGATTTCTCTTTATTTTTCAACCCATTTGTTGTTCAGGAGCATGTTTAATTTTCATATATTTTTGAATTTTCCAGTTTTCTTTTCATAATCCATTTTTAGTGTCATACCATCGTAGTCGGAAAAGATGCTTGGTATATGATTTCAGTCCTCGTAAATTGGTTAAGACTTGTGTTGTGGCCTAACATATGATCTGTTCTAGAGACTGTTCCACATATGCTTGAGAAGAATGTGTATTTTGCCCCTGTTGGATGGAATGTTCTCTAAATGTCTATTAAGTCCATTTGGTCCAGTGTTTCCTTACTGACTTTCTGTCTGGATTATGTATCCATTGTTGAAAGTGGGGTATTGAAGCCCCCTATTGTCATTGTATTGCGATCTAATTCTCCCTTCAGGTCTGTGTGTGTATATATATGTGTGTGTGTATATATATATGTATGTATATAGTTAATATATATATAATACATGTTTTTTGGCTGCACCATGCGGCTTATGGGATCTTAGGACCCCAACCAGGGATGGAACCTGGGCCTTCAGCAGTGAAAGCACCACGTCCTAACCAATGGACCACCAGGGAATTCCCTAGTCTGTTGATATTTGCTTTATATATTTAGGTGCTCTTATGTTGGGTACATAAATATTTACAAATGTTATATTCTTTTGGTGAACTGACCTCTATATCATTACATAATGACCTTCTTTGTCTATTGTTACAGTCTTTGGCTTTGTCTACTTTGTCCAATAAAAGTGTAGCTACTTCTGCTTTCCTTTGGCTTCTATTTGCATGGAGTATTTTTTTTCCCTCCCTTCACTTTTTTTTTTTCTTTTAGTATTTATTTATTTGGCTGCGCCAGGTCTTAGTTGCAGCACACAGGATCTTCGTTGTGGCACGTGGGATCTTTAGTTGCGGCATATGGGATCTAGTTCCCTGACCAGGGATCGAACCTGGGTCCCCTGCTTTGAGAGCGTGGAGTCTTAACCACTGGACCACGAGGGAAGTCCCTCCCTCCCTTCACTTTAAAAAAATTTTTTTCAGGGCTTCCCTGGTGGCGCAGTGGTTGAGAGTCTGCCTGCCGATGCAGGGGACACGGGTTCTTGTCCCGGTCCGGGAAGATCCCACATGTCGCGCAGCGGCTAGGCCTGTGAGCCATGGCCGCTGAGCCTGCGCGTCCAGAGCCTGTGCTTCGCAACAGGAGAGGCCACTACAGTGAGAGGCCCACGTACCACAAAAAAATAAATAAAAATTTTCAGTATTACTGCATTTTTTTTGGTCTCGTTTATGGATGTTCCTTTGTTGCGGCCGCAGCGAGGGGAGAAAAGGGAAACTTTCTTCATGCATGCACAAAGGGTGTGCTATTGACTGAAGATGATGGCAAAAAATTTCTCAATGTGCTTGCACTGGCTGAGGCTGGCCTACGGTAAAACTTGGAAACGAATTCCAGTCCCCAGAACCAGCCAAGCATGGGCCAGGACGCATGTTGGGGAGGGAGGAATGTGTCCCCTCCCTGGCAGACCCTGCCAAGGGACATTGGAAAAATATATTTCTAGGGCGCTAGTCCACAGTCTGCGGCCCTGAGTGGAGAAATGTGCACCGTGAGGATCCAGTCTGGCCATGAGCATCTGCCCTGCCATCCCAATGCGTCCTGCTCACTCAACTGCTGGTTGTCTCTTCCCTTTACTTTCAATCTGGTTTGTCCTTAAAGCTAAAGTGAGTCTCTTTTGGGCAGCATATTTATGGGTCATGGTTTTTTTTTATCTATTCAGCCACTGTGTCTTTTTTTTTTTAATTGAAGTAGAGTTAATTTACAATGTTGTGTTAGTTAGTGTACAGAAAAGTGATTCATTTCACTGTGTTTTTTTAATCTGAGAATTGAGTCTGTTTACATTTAAAGTAATTATGGATAGGTATGGACTTTTGCCATTTTATTGTTTTCTGATTGTTTTGTAATTCCTTTGTTTTTTCTCTCTTGTTTTCTTCCTTTGTGATTTGATGATTTTCTGTAGCGTTATGCTTAGATTTATTTATCTTTTGTGTATCTGTTATAGGTTTTTGCTTTGTGGTTACCCTGGGAATTACATAAAACATCTTATATTTATAACAGTCTATTTTAAGCTGATAACCTAATTTTGAACATATACAAAAGCTCTACATTTATACCCTCCCTCCATTTTGGTTTTGATGTCACAATTTATCTTTCTTACATCGTGTATCCATTAACAAATTATTGTATAGTTATTTTCAGTCCTTTTGGCTTTTAAGCTTAATGCTAGAGTTACAAGTGATTTACCCACCACTATAACAACGTAAGAGTATTTTGAATTTAACAATATATTTACCTTTAGCAGTGAGTTGTATATCAATACTTTGATATGTTTTCCCATCACTAATTAGCATCTTTCCATTTTAGCTTGAAGAACTTCCTTTAACATTTCTTGTAAGACTGCTCTGGTGGTGATGAACTCCCTTCAGCCTTTGCTTGTCTGGAAAACTCTCTCTCCTTCAGTTGTGAAGCACAGCTTTGCTGGGTATAGTATCCTTGAATGGAAATTTTTCTCTTTGAGCAGTTTGAATATGTCATTTCATTCTCTGGCCTGCACAGTTGCTGCTGATAATCTTATGGGTATTCCCTTATCTGTAACAAGTTGTTTTTCTCTTGCTGTTTTTCAGATTCTTTTCTTGTCTTTAGCTTTTGACAATTCAAAATTAATGTGTCTCTGTGTATGTCTCTTTGGATTCATCTTTTTTTGAACTCTCTGGACTTTGCGGATCTGGATGTTTCTTTCCCCATGTTAGGGAAGTTTTCAGCCATTATTTCTTTCAGTAAACGTCCTGCCCCTCTCTCATCTCCGTCATTGACCTCTATAATGTGTACAATTGACTCACTTGATGGTGTCCTGTAAGTCCCTTAAGTTATCTTCATTCTTTTTCATTCTTTTTTCTATTTGCTCCTCTGACTGGATAAATGCCAGTGACCTGTCTCCAAGTTTGCTTACCCTTTGGTTTAATCTAGTCTGCTGTTGAAGCCCTCTGTTGAATTTTTGTTATTGTATTCTTCAGCTATGTGATGTGTTTGGTGCTTTTAGGTATTTTCTTTGTTGAAATTCTCACTTTGTTCATGCATTGTTCTCCTGACCTCGGTGAGCATCTGTATGACTGTTACTTTGAACTCTCAGGTAAGTCACTTATTTCCATTTCATTAAGGTCTATTTCTGGAGTTTTATTTTGTTCTTTTGTTTGGAACATAGTCCATTGTTTCTTCATTTTCCTCGACTGTCTGTGCTGGCTTCTGTGCATTAGATAAAACAGCCACCTCTCCCAGGCTTGACAGAGTGGTCTCATGCAGGAGATGAACTTTGTTGATCAGCCCAGCCCAAGCTTTTGGTTGCATCTCAAACCTTTGTAATAGTCCAAGCTGCCTTCTTTGTTCTTGGTGCTTCTTGGTAGTTGAGGGTGTGTTAAGACTGGTCAGTTTCCCAATGGGGAGGATCACAGTCAGCACCTAGATGCAGGTTGATTGGAAGCTGAACCGTCAGATGGCAGCTGGGGAAGTGTGTAGTTAGGCCCTTTCCTGGCGTAAACTGGGAGATATAGGGGTTTTTGCCTGCTCCCTCTGCACTTGGCCTGGGTGTATAGCTGTAGGGGGTGCTCCTGTGCCTGTTAAGAACTGTTGCTTTGTTTGCTACAGTCCTGTAGGACTTGTGAATGCAAGCCCTATTGGGCATCAGAGCCAGACAAACTGGGTATCTGTCCCTCGGGCGGCAGCTGCTGAAGCTGGAGCACAGATGTGTGTATCAGCTCCTTCCTGGGAGATACTGGTGATTTGGAGCAGGCTAGAGGCAGTAGGTGGAGGAGGTATCCAGTGGATTTCTTGGTCTCTGGGGAGCATGGCTGTCAGCCCCTAGATGTGTGCTAAATTAGAAGCCTGGCTGTCAGGCAACAGCTTTTAATACCTGCAAATAGACCCCTTTTAGGGAAAGAGTAGGAGTTGGTGAGTCCTCTAGAGCTGACTAAGAACTCTCAGTTATAGTCTTGTGGGTTTCTTGGACGTAAGTCCCAAAACTAGGTGTTTGGCGCGCGGGGGGGGGTGCATTTCTTAGGTGGAAGTCTTAAAAGTTGGGCTGCTGGGGTGCTAGATATGGGGTCCAAACCCTTTGCTCTTCAGGGAGAACTTTGGAGTTGGGAGTGCCCACCTGAGTGTATGGTCGTGTGCCAGAGTTAGGGTTTATGGTGAGAGTATGTCTGAGCCTTTCCTGTCCGTTTCGATGTGGGTATTTTCTTGTTTGCTAGATGTGTAAGAGTAGCTCAGCTAGTTTTTTTTCTTTCTTTCAGAAAAACTTGCTCTGTGTGCGGTGGTATATTCGGTGTGTCCATGGGAGGAGGGGGAGTTCAGCAGCCTCCTAGGTCATTGTCTTAGACCTAAACCCTCAGATAACTTTTTTTAATCATTATTATTATTATTATTATTTTTTTATTTTTGCGGTATGCGGGCCTCTCACTGTTGTGGCCTCTCCCGTTGCAGAGCACAGGCTCCGGATGCGCAGGCTCAGCGGCCATGGCCCACGGGCCCAGCCGCTCCGCGGCACGTGCGATCTTCCCGGACCAGGGGCATGAACCCGTGTTCACTGCATTGGCAGGCGGACTCTCAACCACTGCGCCACCAGGGGAGCCCTTTTTTAAATGTATTTATTTTTGGCTGCACTGGGTCTTTGTTACTGCCAGCAGGCTTTCTCTAGTTGCGGCCAGCGGGGGCTACTCTTCATTGTGGTGCGCGGGCTTCTCATTGTGGTGGCTTCTCTTGTTGCAGAGCATGGGCTCTAGGAGCACGGGCTTCAGTAGTTGTGGCTCACGGGCTCTAGAACGCAGGCTCAGTAGTTGTGGCTCACGGGCTTAGTTGCTCCGCGCCATGTGGGATCTTCCCAGACCAGGGCTCGAACGTGTGTCCCCTGCATCGGCAGGCGGATTCTTAACCACTGCACCACCAGGGAAGCCCTTCTCAGATAAGTTTTTAACACTTTCTAGTATTACTCACTTTTCCCCCCAGCTTATATTTTCATAGGCCTCGTCTAAATAATGTATTCTTTCAGTTTTCTAGCTTGGGGTTTGGTAGCTTCATTTTGTTTTTCTGTCAGTCAACTTAAATTCTAAGTAGTAGTTTGGTTTTTTAATTTTTATTGGAGTATAGTTGATTTACAATGCTGTTTCAGATATACAGCGAAGTGAATCAGTTATACATATACATATATCCACTGGTTTTTCTTTTTCTTTTTCTTTTAGATTCTTTTCCCATATAGGCCATTACAGAGTATTGAGTAGAGTTCCCTGTGCTGTACAGTAGGTCCTTATTAGTTACCTATTTTCTGTACAGTAGTGTGTATATGTTAATCCCAAGCTCCTAATTTATCCCTCCCCCCAGCCTTTCCCCTTAGAAAACAAACTTACAGTTACCAATGTCTGTGAGTGTACTTCTGTTTTGTAAATAAGTTCATTGGTACCTTTTTTTAGATTGCACATATAAGCCTAAGTAGTCATCTTAACACTCCATATGAGGTTAGAGTCTGTTTAAAGAAAAGTAAGTCATCTCTATGTAGCATTTCAGACGGCTGTATCATCTCGGGAAGCCTGTGAATACAGCTTTTGAAATGTGAGCCACTCCCCTGCAGGCTGCCTGCTGCTGCCTCCGCAAGACCCCCTGAACGGAGTCTGTTTAAGTCTTTCCCAGGTAGGTACAATAAAGTTTAAATATCAAAACGGGAAGGTTGAGGGGCAGTTTAGAAAAAGAATGTTCTTTGCCAAACCTGACTGACCTCTATTTGTATTTTTCTTTCCTTAAAACTTTCTGTAGTTTTACTCATCCTAATACGCATTTTGAAAAGTTACCTTAAATCTGTAATTTTTCACAAACTCCCAATAACAAATTAGCCCTGCACTAGCTGGCAAAAGCTGCCACCATTTAGGAAAAGGTAAGTAATAACAAAGCGGATCGCCTCTTTTAAATCCTAGTACGGGCAGGCCTCGTTTTATTGCGCTTTGCTTTATCGCGTGTCACAGATACTATGATTTTTACAAACTGATGGTCTGTGGCAACCCTGTGTCGAGCAAGTCTATCGGTGCTTATTTTCCAGTGGGCATCTGCTCACATTGTCTTTGTGTCACATTTTGTTAAGTCTAACAATATTTCAAACCGTCCACTAGCAAAAAGATTACCACTTGCTGAAGTCTCAGATGATGGATAGCATTTTTGGCAATGAAGTCTCTTTTAATTAAGGTATGTATATTGTTTTTTTAGACCTAATGTTACTGCACATGCTACTAGACTACACAGTATAGTGTAAACATAACTTTTATATGCACTGGGAAACCAAAAATTTCATGTTACTCTGTGATAGTCGCCGTATTGCAGTGGTCTGGAACTGAACCCAGAGTGTCTGAGGTTAGCTTGGATTAGGACTATAATAGTATTAGAAAGCCCTAAAAGGATTTTTTTCAAAACTTCTAGTGTGGAAACTTCGGTCATCACTCTTTAATGGACTTAAAGTATTTTGCTTGTTGGTGTTTACATGAGTAGGTCCCTCCTGTATAATTCTGACTTGATTTTCATTTCTTAAACATCAAGTTGCACAAGGTCTAACTAGAGCAATGGAAAAGTCTCTACTTCACCCTCCCGGAGTTGCTATATTTTGTGGCAGGATTGCTGTCAGTAATTAAGATAGTGCATGTGGTCTTCTGTAACTTCATAACCGCACACAATGCTCCATAAACAGAAGGTATTAGGCAGTGTGACCAACAGCGTACTGCTTGGGCTCCTGCTGGCTCTCCTGCTGAGCGTGAATCAAGGGCGATGACCGGAGGCAGCACCTCAGTTAGAAACGTCAGTGTGTCAATAGTGACAAAAGCCGGTCGGTCGTTACTAAGAAAGGTCAGCTGTACAAAGTCCAAATGTATAATCATGCTGACAGATAAGAGATGATAAAATGAAATACTAAGTAACAAATTTAGCTCTGTTGCTTTAGCGAATGGCTGTTTGCTGTAAATAGTTGTTCTCTCAGTAGTTTTTTAATTGAAGCACAGTTGATCTACAGTGCTGTGTTTCAGGTATACAGCAAATTGATTTAGTTGTACATATCTATGTATATCTACTCTTCCTCAGACTCTTTGCCCTTACAGTTTATTACAAAACAGTGAGTATAGTTCCCTGTGCTGTACACAGGAGGACCCTGCTGTGGAGTAGACGTCTAGATCTTGGGTTTGTAAAACAAACAGCCAATGGGACATGGACCTTTATGAAGGTTCCTCATTGTTTCCACTTTCCCCAAACTTAAAGCTTTGTGTTAATCCCATAACCAAGTATGAAGCTAGTCAGAAAAATTATATACTAAAGCGTGAGTGGCACTTGATGTAAAATACAGCCCCGTGGGTTACGGTGGTTTCTCAAATTGCTCTTGCTTTAAAAGAGGTTTCCGTCAGAAATGAAACATGCAGCAGTTAGAAACTTGATCTCCATACAAATGTGGAGTCTTGACTACGCACACTGTTTAAAAATGACACCATACCGAGGACAGAGAAGGACACTATTTATGTATGGTAAAAAGGCAAGTGAGTGAAGCTATAATTTTTATTTCATTTCTCTTAATACATCCACAGCTATTGCCACCTAAATAGATCTTTAAAATAAGCATACACAAGTACTGACTATTATCTACAAATATTTATTGTAACACTTGAACTACAGGAAGCCCTTGGCACTGATAGAAAATATTGATTCACTGTTAGGTTACAAAAATTTATACATAGCAAAATTTAATGCTCTTTACATAAAAAATATTAGACTACTTAAACAAAACTTTCAAAAATTCCTGGTAATGGCTACCAGAATTAGAAAAGTAAAATTAGGCTTTAGACACTGCCTCTTCTAGAACACTGGACTCAAAACAGCACCTCCACTGCTGGAAAAAATATTTAGGTCTGTCATGCAACAGGAAAACAAAACACCAAGCTATTCTGGAACAACTGTTCTACACAGAAGAGAATGTCTCCCAATTAAAAAAAAAAAAAAAAGTCAAGATCCCAATAGGCATTTTTTTAGGCATTAACAACACCAACAAAAAGAATCCAAATGAACTATTATATTTGATGTTCAATTTTAATAGCATCTGATAAAGGTATGCTTCCTCTCATTTTAACACATTTCTGCACATGGATACGTTTTAAAATCCAGGAAACAGCCAAACCACAAGTTAATTCTTAACATGAATATACAAAGTTAACCCTATATTATGCAGCCCCCTTTGAAAAGCACTAATGCACCCAACAGTTATATGTATCATTTCCTAAAGAACAACACAAAGTTTACCATCACTAATACTCGATACCTATAGTCACTTAATGTTCTGAAACACAATGATGATTGATTTAGAAGGCAAGTTTCTTTCGAAGATGGCTTAAAACTCAAGCAGTTGGGTTTTTTTGTTGTTGTTTTTGTGGGGGGTTTTTTGGGGTTTTTTTTTGCTGAACACTGAACTTTATTATTCCAGGAAACTAAGATTTAGATAAGAAAAAGTGAAATAAATACCAACCCTAATTGAAATTACTTCAGTATTCAAGTGTATAAAAGTAGGTGGTGTGCGGTCTGTTGGTCATTCGGTTTTAGCTATATAGTTGGTATGAAACTGTAAACTCACTATTCAGACCACGTAAAAACGGTTTTGAGTGGTGGTCATTTTAATAAGGTAACACTTCTCCATGAAGAAAAACACTTGTGGAACAAAATTCTATGAAGGATTTGGGGTTGCCTGTTGTTCTTAGAAATTTAAAGCAAATACTCATTAAGGCAGAGCTGACATTTCTCAAGAATGATGACAACTGGGTCACTTTATTAAAATGAAATCTATTATAAAATTGATTCTGGGAAGTTGATTCTGGAAAGTTTGTCAGTTGAAATCCGGCTTCCTCCACGCTCGGTGTAGCAGAATTATTATAGTGGGCTCATCTTAACATTCTTGGGGAAAAAAGGATTTCTGATTGGATCAGGAAATTAATACGTCCTGCGGGTGCGGAGGTCAGCTATTTTTTTAAAAAAGGTCAATTGTAAGGATCACTTTATCTTTGAGCCCCAGCTTCATAAATGTCAGCTGTCTGTCAGAAATGGAACTTCACATCAATTCCACTTTATCTCCTATTTTAGATACATTTATCTATTTGAGAACGGATGGTCACACCCCCTGACGCTGGTATGGCACGGTCCCTATCAAGATAGGGGTATGATGTATTCGCACAGCCTGTCTTGGTAGGATCGTGAACAGGCCACAGATTTTCAAACGGATGATGAACGCTCATTTTGTCAAAGTGTTGCCTTTTAAAATGGCTCCCATGAAACCTCCAATATCTGTTCTAAAGAAAAAGATTTACCTACTGGAAGGTTTTCCTAGAAATACATCCCAGCAGCTTGAGACAGACAGTGAAGTGTTTGTTTGGACTTCTACGTGAGTTTGTTTGGTGGGGTGCACATCTGTACTGCAGAGCAGCTGTCTGATGATTTGTCAGCTGTAAATTCGTCGGCTGAGACCCTCTGGCAAACATTTATGTGTAAGAATTGAGTTGTTCTTTTGACCGAGACTGGATATCTTGCAGTTCCTGTTCTTCCTTTGCTTTGATATCCTGGTAAGCCTGCATTTTGCTTGCATCCTTTAAGTAAGCCCAGTTAGAAGACAGTATCATGAGGAAGTGGATCTGGAAAAGAAGGGTGAGCATGATGGCTAGTGAGCATGTGAGAAGGCAAAGCGAGCTGCGAGGTAGATTAGACGCTCTGTACTGGAAAAAGGGAGAGGTGGTTATTCCGTATTAATACTCCTTCTGCTATCAATCAGAGGCATCGGAGACTGAGCGCATGCTCTGCTAAGACGCTTCATAGTAAGAGGCTGAGGAAAAGTTAGTACACACACACACATAATGAACTTGGAAAAAATGGCCAAAGAAGTTACTGTTAAGAAAAGGCAAAAGTGAAATACGACAGGGCGCTTTTTACCATTTTGAGGGTAACTTTAAGGTAGAAATTCAGAAACACGCTGTGGGGTTATTTAGAATCAGTGTTGTGCAAAGATCTAGCTTTCCTATCTATCCGTGGATAGAAATAATTCCCCCAAAGGCCTGAAAGTGTGAACAATGTTTATTTTGAGTAAATAATATAAAACTACATCTTTAACATGTAAAAATGAAGTGAATGTCAATACCAGAATTAAGAACTAGAAGCCCAGCATGCAGTCTCTGTGTTAACACATTTTTGGTAGTGCAACTACAGTTTTCACTTTATAACTGCCATGATTTCATTTCACAAAACGTCAAAATCTTTATTATCATTCTTTACAGTTGATGTGGCAAACACTTCTTTCCCGCTTATTTTCCTCATCTTTCCTGCAACACCTACATCTCAAGTTCCTTATATTATATACAAGTTCCTTCTCGCCATATTTGAGACTTTCCGATCCAAGCAAAATTACTCTCCCCATTATAAGCTCTTACGTGCAGTTTGAGACGTGGCTATGAGGCATCAGTTACTACTCACCCAAAGCCAACACTTTGAGGTTATCAATTCTGGGGGCTCTGAAAGGAATGATGGTGTTGTGTAAAAATAAAACTACATATAAATCGTCTTTTTAGAGATAACAAATAAGCCGACGAAAACTTGAAGAAAAACAGCTTACTTGAGGGGCATTTATTGGGTAGTGAGCCCTGTAATCATAAAGAAAATGTTGTACTCAAATTTAGAATAATGTTGTAATCAAATTTAGACTGTAAAATATTTTCCAGACAGAGTCTGACAAGACCAAATCCCCATGAAAACGGTTCTCCTCCACTGCATCTTCAGCACTTGTTTTCATCACTGAAATTGGTTATCAGACAAGCAAAAATAAAGGAAAATGCAGGTATTCCAAAGTTTTAATACTTAGAGATACTACTGCTCAAAGTAGTTTCGGTTCAGTTTTTCAGTGGCTGCTCACCAATGTCAGTACATAACTGAATCCTTTCCAAAAGGTGGAAATAGCCAGATCTCATTATTTTGTAGTTCATGGACGGTAAGTCATTTCATTAATCTACCATGCACAATGAGTTGACTAAAGCGATTTACAAATTACTAGAACAAAACTGCAGAAACCTAGGCTCTGCTTTAGTCTGGGGGTCAGTGATACTTCATGCTACTGCGTATAGCTCTCTAAAGCTCCTTATTGGCCTTATGCAATTTAGAACTTAGTGCAGCAATCTTCCCGACTCTTAAACTTCAAAACCGCATAGTTATATGTAGTAGCCATCATGTAGATCAGCTGGTGGAAGAGAACAGAACAGGACAGTAAGATACAGGCAATAAAGGCCGGCGCCCTGACGCTTCTAAGCTCGGGTGGGGATGAGTGCCAGCTCAGAGCCTACGGCGTGCTGCTTTTTTCCCAGTTACAATCGTAAGAGGAGATTTTTCATAGCTGGCACACACACACGTTCCTATTTGGCATTTCACGTGTAAGTAAGTCCTCTGCTCTCCCGTCAGTACGTTTATGAAAAAGACTGGATGTATTTTAAAAATAACAGAGCTGGGTGAGCAGCATGAGAAAGATGAGGGTAAGAGCCCTGTTTGCCCTCGTTCTTTCCCACGCTGCCCACTCAGCAGCTGTTAGTCCTCTGCCTGCCTGTTGCTCAGTGAAGAGAACAGGTCACCCCAGTGATGTAGCCGGTGGTTCTTTCCCTGGCTGGAAGGGGAAGGGATGACGTCAAGGTTGGAAAAACTGGGAAGGCCTCATTTCCGAGCACATGAGATTTCCCCTCTTCTCTACGAGTCTTAGATTTCTCGACACCACAAACCCAGCCCTCCCAAATGTTATACACACACACAAACACACAAACATACATACACCTGTGTGGTTGCACCCTATGTGTGAATTTGCCTTGGTGCTAAAATTTCTCTCTAACTCCCAGGTCAGGACTCAGGGCACTGCCACGGCCATTCGGACATGCAGAGTGGGGGAAAAGCTGAGGCAAGCAAGGCGCCACTCTGCCTTCTTGTGGCAACTCTCGGGCTGTAAACAACCAGCGTCCTTTTCATCATCTATTTAGTGCCACGGAGTTTGCATTTCTGTGATTTCACTCTTTACACATTCCCTCACCGGCATGCTGCAGGGCTGGCTAGGGTCCCTAAGCACAGGAAGGCGGCGAGGGGCCTTACGGAGAAAACACGTGTGTTAAACTTCGTTCAGGTTTGAGTTACAGTGCTGTTCAGGAGTCGGCAATATATACTCAGTAAGATGTCTTTCTTTAAACAGAAGCAAACTGATTCTTGCCACAGAATCCAAATTGCATCACCCACCATGGATGCCTAGACCACCACCTCGTACTTCCTGCAGTCTAGACATGGGGTAAGTCTACACAGGGGAAACTGAACCAAGGTCGAGTCCCAGGCTTGTTGGCTGGAAGGGAAATCTGTTATTAGAGTGCGTGCAGGGAAGCAGGGGACTGCACTAGGCCCGTCCTGGGGCCAGTACTCACCAAGGCAATGACGGTGGCACCAGCTCCCGCACAGGCCACGATGAACAGGTGATAGGACATGTAGAACTAGGAAAACAGGGCACCAATGTTAGCATTTTATGTGGAAGGAAATGGCCTCCCCCGATCCGGGCGCAGCTCCCTCTTTCTCCTCTAGGGCTGTTTTGTGAAGGCTGGGCACATGCTGGAATCACCTGCGGGGCTTTCCAAACTTCCTGCGGCCCAGGCTGGACCCCAGACCCGTTACAGCGGAGAAGCTGGGGGCTGGGCCCCGGCGTCAGGCTATGATACTGCGCCGGCGTGCCTGCAGTCTGATCCTGGACATACACGCAGAGCAGCCAGGTCGGCGGGCCCTGCCGGTCTCAGTCGCTCGCGGCTTCCAAAAGCATGTCAGGATTCTCTTGAGTATGCAAGCTTCCACGAATGCATTTGAGAATCTGCTTTTATAAACAGTTATAAACCACTGCCTAAAGACTATTCTAGGGCAGAGAGATTTTAAACCATAGTGTGTCAGGATTTATTGCCAATTAAGGATGAACAAGAAACAGGAGCAACTCCGTCTGGAAACGTGAGACGAAGTGCCAATGTATAAAAATGTGCTTGTATACAACAAATTCAGGGCAGTCTTCTCTGAAAATTTACCTTGGTTCTGTGACAAGAGTCCTACTTTGAAACACTATCTGAAGGTGAAAGAGGAGAATCTACATATGTATTCAGATTTGCAGGACTGGGCTCACTCTCGAATTATTGCCAAAAGAGAAAGCTCTCTGATGGCGCAGGCTCCCCCGTCAGTGGGCTGGGCCATGGACCAGGGCCATTTTCTACGTCAAAACGGGAGGCAGAGAGCCCTCTCTCGCTCTTTGTCCCTAGGAGAACCCCTTCGCTCAGCCTCTCTTGCCCAGTGGTCACCTAGGAGCCCGCTGAGGGGGCGGGGTTTACCTCATTGGTGTTGCAGATGTTCTCCAGGGCCGAGCCACATATTCTTCCTGGGAAAGCATTCCAAGGAATGATACCTGAGAAGCGAATCCCCAGAGAAGCTTAGTGATTAGTGCAAAGTCCAGCGCCCCTGCTCTCAGCGGGCCCCACCACTTTCAGTGGCAGTTACAACACAATGACCGGCTGAGTTCTTCAACAACTGATGTACCTGCTCCCTGTAGAACAAGCTTTTGGGAATAAAAAGTCCTATTTGGACAACAGGGCAAGAGCAAAGTCAACTAACTAGTCCATAGGAGAATCAGACAATTTTTTTCCCTACGAATTCTGCTTTGATTAGTTGAGCTGACAGTCCTGAACTCTAGTTCAACAGCCGCAGGACAACCCCCCTCACAGGCATTTCCTCCTCCTGAAGCCAAACCAACACATCTCCCCCTGAATTTCATGGTCTGCGGCCTCACCCCTCAAGCTTGATGTCAGTGGTCCACCCCAAGATCCGTTCTGAAACTGGGAGGCTGTGCTCAGAAAGGTTCACGGCCATTCGACAGAGTAATTATGTTCTAGAGTTTGGGTTTCCATTTTGTATGTGTGTCTTTGCTTTTCTATTCATTTTTGTTGTGTTTTACAAGTATCTCGGAAATGCTTCTGGATTGAAGCTCCAATTGGAAACTTGGAAAACCACTGTCCTTCCGCACAGAGAGCGCAGCCCGTGGTGTCTCTCACTGGACCCAGCTCACCTCTGCAGGCACCTCGTCCACTCGGCGGCTGCTGCTGCCCTTTCTGCCGTTAATGCCTAGGTGTGTGCTTAAATATGACACGGGTCAAGTTCTCCTTCGCCCAGGCGATAATAAGGAGGGAGGATTTTAACAAAACACTACTTATTCCTTCCGTCTTTGCTATGGAGCAACAGTAAGTCTTTCTGCTTCAGAGGAATGGGAAACGAAACCACTGGTTTCAAATCTAGAACATTTTTAAAAAATGATGACCAAACATTTGTAGTGAATATTTAAGAAGACGGAAATGATATATGCATCTAGATATTCACTTACAAATACTTTAGCAATCAACTTTAGGATGGACTGAAAACAGAGACTAAAGAACAGTGTGGGTGAGCCTTTGGCTCTATGAGAAGAGATT
Organism: Pseudorca crassidens; assembly: GCF_039906515.1. Taxonomy (NCBI): domain Eukaryota; kingdom Metazoa; phylum Chordata; class Mammalia; order Artiodactyla; family Delphinidae; genus Pseudorca; species Pseudorca crassidens. The sequence continues at coordinate 122,906,678 of NC_090317.1, read as the reverse complement.
AGTCCGATGGGCAATTTTAGGTGAGTTTCGTATTATGGTTCAAGGTAAGATGCTGAGGAGAAGCCAGATAGGAAAAATAAGAAGCAGAAAAGCTCTGAAAGAACAATGATTTCCTCTTCAGTTCTAATGAAAAGCTCTTCTTTTCCTCCTAGTTGTTTCTGCCAAGAACAGGATTTCCTACCATCCTGGCCAGAAGCACTACTGAAACTGCCTTCTCTCCCTCAGCAGGGAAGTCGGGTCTACAGTGATGGACAGGAGGCGCCCTGGCCCCTTCTGTGGCCTGCTTAGCTGCCGAGGGTAAGGATCCCACTCATTAGAAAATATGTGTGAACAGGTTTTTTCCAACAGCTGGCTTTGATAGAGTACCTTCTGATGACTTCAAAATACACCTGGATTTTATGTTTTGCTTTTCAATGTTAAAGCAATATGGTCATTTAAAAAAGACCTGATTTAAAGAGGTGAAGGTGCAGAGTAACTGGATTATACAATGCATGCAATGTTCTGGATGGAAAATTGGATGGTACAAAACCGAAAAGAAGTTGAAGGAAAAATATATACTCTTTTTAGAGTGGATATCCACACGTCTTTTTTGATTGAACTGCATTATAAAAAGTTTCTTTTACTGTACCCTGAACTAGCAAATATAACAATTTTGAATGACCCTTTAGAGCCTAACTGATGTTTCCATCCAGAAAATGGAGCACATTGAGGGAAAGAGTGGAGCACATTGAGGGAAAGAGTATAATAACCTCTTCCAATAGAAGGGATGAAACCCATCTGGATGCTTAGACGCCCATGTAAATAACTAAGGCCCAGACACATGCACAAGAGGATACCAACGAATCGAGGAGACGAAAAGGAAGTACCGTATTGCCGGATGTCCACACAGATCTGCTCCACCCCGGCTGTCCCGTTGGTCTGGGGGGACTTGATGACTTCACAGGTTGACCATATGTTGTAGAACATAAACACGGGCACTGCAGAGAAGCCAAACACACCCAGCCAGGCCACTCCCAGCACATAGGTGAGGAAGACGAACTAGGCCGAAAAGGAGGAGGAGAAAGAATCGTCACCGACCAGGGCAAAGCACATCCCCCGGGAGGAGTGATGACGCATTTCCTGGCCGATACCGAACCTGTAGGACGCGGTCAGAGCACCGCCTGGACCACGGCAGTGACAAGGGAAGTCTTGGAACTTTGCGGGTCCCTCTTTTAGCAAGGACGTGAGTGGCCACGAGAGGATCTCCCTTGTGCAAGGTCACAGAGCTAGTTGGTGACAGGGCCTCCTCCAGGCACTCCTCCTAAACACCACTGGCTGGAGGCTTTCACAGGCCACTGAATTATAACTCCGTACCAGTTTCCTAAATTCCCTTTCTTTTACATAATGGATGGGCCGTAGAACAGCCATTGCTACAGGAAGCCCTTTCCCCAAAGGAACTTGGCTAGTTTCATGATCTTGTGAAATTACTAAAAAGCACTAGATGCTTGCACCTTCACTACGTTTACAATAGCCGTGATCACAAGCTTCGTGCACAGTGGACCTAATAAAATGCTCATTTCCCTCTAGTTTTGTTCTGTTGTGTTTTTCAGCTTTAAGATCCACAGCAGCGATGGCCGCGGGAAGAGGCTTCATCGTGCTGGCCCACATGCTGCCACGGGCGATTTCACCAGGCACAGGATCGTACGGCTTTCCTTTCTTCCTGACCTGCTTGGACTACTGCTTTTCAGAGAGCTTTGAAAAGGCTGTTTCAAAAACGCTGTGCGTCTGATATTTTCAGAACGCGCACCCACCCGGGCACCCCAACGCCGGGCAGCGTCCTCAGCTCGCCCCCTCCTCGCACGCTCAACTCCCGTACAGCAGACCCAGAGCCCGCTTCGCCTCTGTGCCCCCTTCTGTGCTCTCACTCCCCACGAGCCCGGAGTCTCACGATCGATGCCCTCTTGCTCACCTTCCTCCAGTTGCTGCCTCTGTGCATGGTCCCGTCACAGCCTACCTGTCTTTCGATGTCATTCCCAGCCCGGCAGCCCACGCCTTTCCTGATCTGGCCGCGGTCTGCTCTCCGCAGCAGCATCCCTTCCCTCCTCTGGGCTCCAGCCTCCCCTGCCAGCCAGGCCGCAGCGCCTCTGCTCCGGGCTGCTCTGCTCAGGCTGGGTCCTCCCCCTCCACGCCGGGTGCCGCTGCCGCCCTCCCTGGCCACCCCCCGGCCCTGGGCCCACAGCTCTACTGCTGCTCGCGGGAACGAGCGCACACTCTCTCAGCCCCTTCCTACCTGGGCTCCCGTCTGGGCCCAAAGAAGTACCTACACTCTCTGTGCCTCCCTTAAGGAGGATTTTTAGGAACACTGGGCACTCCGTGTCTTTTAAGACAGGCTCTGCGTCCTTACCTCGTGACAGCAGAGAGCTCAGTCGGTGCCCCCCTGGGAGCCGCGGCCCCGCAGCGAGGGTGCGTATCTTCCTTCCTTCCTGCCTTCCTTAGCCAGCCTGGGCGTTCTGCCTCTGTGGGAGCACGTCTCTCTCAACTCCCCAAGTGTTTTCGTCACATCCGACCACTTGCTCAAATGCCAGCCAGCTGCTCGGCCCAGGCTATTACGAGCTGCACTTCAACGCGCCCCAAATCAAACTCCACGAATGCCCCTTTCCCACCTCTCCCTCCACCCCGGACTTTCCTTCTGTGAAACGGCACTTTCTAATCCTGCCTCTTAACGAGCCCCTTTTAGGCTCTGTCCTCCTCTAGACCAGAGGTCAGCAAACAAACAGGGCCTGCAAAAGGCCCGAGAGGGGACGGGTCAGGCTCCGCAGGCCACGTGCGGTCACAGACACTCCTCAGCGCTGCCGTTACAGCATGACTGCGGCCGCAGACGCCGTGTCAACGAAGGGGTGTGGCGGGGTGCCAAAAAGTCTATTATGGACATCAAACCTAGAATGGCATAGAATTTCGTGTGTCCTAAGATACTATTCCTTCGTTTTTTTCCCCAGCTCATAGGTGGATAAAAACAGGTGGCGGACCGGCTCTGGAGCCGGCTTAACCCCCCTCTTTAGGCTCTAAACTTCTGGAGGACAGTCCCCAGCAAGGTGCTTAGTAGGAAGCATGCTTGGTCAGCACTGCCAGAGGGACTGGGACCATTCATCATAGTATGGGTGAGTCTTCGTGGCCACAATCCATATTCGAAGGTAAATGAAGGAGAGCAGTGAGACGATAGGAAAACTATCTCCTTTCATAGTGGGGACTTTATCTTTGAAAAATCTTCAATACCCTTGTTATCTGGACGTTGATAAGAGAAATGCTTGATTTCATCCTACCAGCCATAGATTTTAATTTCTCCTCAATAATATGTTGAGGGTTTTTTCATATTCCTCACTCTAAGTTGGAACGGACACTCCTCCTGTCATGGACTCTGCACGTACTCTGTTAGCTTTTACCAAATACAAAGAAACACGTGGAGGTGTGGCTCTGGCTGGGTATCAGTCATCAGAGATTCGTACTCACCATCCCACTGATGCACCGGCCACAGGCGGTTGTTTTAAACTCCCCGTGCAGCTCTTTCACTGCGCTCGTGGTGTAGAAGCCTTCTGCCAACAGAATGATCCCGTACAAGAAGAAAAAGGATGCAATTCCATAGATGACATACTGCATCAGTTGTATTCTAGGAAAAGAAGAAGGTCCAAGTGGTTAACAGACGTTTTTGGCCTCTGGAGGGGGGCCATGAGGGTGACATCACTTGCCCCGCTGATGGCTTCGGTGGGCTCATGGGGCGTTGCAGGTGGGCATCCCTGCCCAGCCCACCGCAACCTGAGCCTTTCTTCCAAGGTGAGCAACCTTCCCAGACAAGGGAGAGGTTTCCTTTGCACAGGGGCCCAGTTGGAATCTTTCAATACTTATGAGATTACTTATAAATGCAGACGTTGACGAGTTAAAGTCACTCATCCAAGGAAACACACACAGCCAGGATTTCAACGCTGGTTCAGTGGACGACGTGTTCCTTCCACCATATCAAAATGCCTCCCAACCAGGCCTAGTGCTTAACGTTATTCTGATAAACCCCCTAAATAAGCACTGAGGGCTGCTTTAAGGAGTAACGTGGGCAAACGCTTTCTGCACAGACATTCTCATGTCATAAGTGATACTATATCAAGTAGATACAAAAAGTTAATTCACATCTAATTTTGTCCTATGAAAGCCAACAGCGATGCAGCTGACAACCTTTGGCTGCCCAGTGGAACTACCTGGTGAGCTTTAGAGACAACAGGTACCTGCGTCCTCTCCCCAGAGATCATGACTTAATTAGTCTGGGGTGAAACATGGACATGGGGATTTTTTTTTAAAGACTGCTGGAAGTTTGAGAGCCACTCATCGAGATCACCAGCTAATTAAACTAACACACCTTTCCCAGGCTCAGTCACGGTGAATATCTCTTGGTCTTTTTTGTACACATTTGGCACTCAGCGAGTCCACTGTCCTGCTCAGTCCTCCTTATAGCCTCCCCCACTGCTGCTCATTTCTTTGGAATCATTTCCTGAACAGATAAAAGAATAAAGTTCCCTAAGGACTCTTCCCAGAGGATCCCGTTATTGTTCCATAAAAATTCACTCGTGCCTTTTTCAAAAGTCTGGTAGAAAAGTTTCTTCCAGTCACAAGATATCTAAAGACTGTCAAACCCTGGTAGTCAAGGAAGGAAAAAGAAAACACCGAAGGGCAAGGGGAAAATATACGAAGGAAAAAATTCATTGCTGTCACGCATGCACGGTTAGAGAATCCATGCATGGGAGTTGTTGTGACTCCACTGAGAATGAGTCCAGAAAGGGAAGGCTGAGGCTGAACCCCTACAAACAACGCCCCCTCTTCTGAACTGGAGGATAACCGGGGAGTTTTCTTCTGCTTGAATGAATGTCCAAGTCCTGTTCCTGTAGACTTAGAGTTGGGCTAAGTCCTCCCCAGGGTTCCCGTCATTCCAGGGCTGGCCGTTTTCTGTGACAACACTGGAGGGCGACTGTTACTTGGGAACCACGGTAACTCTCTTGGTGGGAGGATTGGCACCATTGCCATCGTCGCCCTCGGCCACTGTGTGCAGAGTGTCCTATGTGTGCACCCTGGTGAGATCCCACCCCAGGTCCCGAACACCCACTGCACTCTTGGCCCTTTCTTTTTCCTTCTCTCCCGGACCTTTTCCCATCTGCCTCCAGGGAGCGTGAATGAAAAGCATCCGTTTTCTCCCAGGTGAGCACACTGCAGTCTTCCTGAAACCCTCCTGGGGTGGTGGCACTTTAAATACGTCTTCAAAGGAAGCAGGTACTTACACCTCGCTCAGCAGGGCATGGTCACTGGTGTTGGTGGAGAAGTGTTGCTCAAGGATCGCCACGGTGCCCGCGAGAGCCACGTGCCCACAGCCGCAGAACAAGGCGACCCCGGAGAAGCAGAGGATGGTGGCCACGAGGGAGGCGTAGGGGACTCCTCCCAGACACTTGATGCAGCATTCGAAGCAGCCTGGACCCACAGGAGAGAAAATGCCGCTGTTAAGGGCAAAACTCCTGACTTCGTGAAGACCACCCATTAACAGAGAAGGCTCGACTTATCCATCTTCCCGCGCATGCTTTGTGGACAACAGCTCAACGTCCCAAGGACCAGAGGGGGAGCTGCCGACATCTCACATTCTGTGGGTGAGGACTCGGGGGCTCCAAGAGGACATATGTAGCTTAATTTGCTCGGGGTGAGTGGCACAGCAGCCAACTGACGAATAGTTATGGAGTGAGGCACAATTCTACAAGTTTTTGTCTGACCCGGGGTCAGGTTAGGGGCCCCCCTGCTCAAGGAGCAGCAGTCATCCCACTCGCAATGTCAAAAGAACTGCAGTGAGGCTGCGGTTCTATGAAGAAAAGCGACCGTCAAGTTGCCCCCAACCTCAGCCTTCTGGGGTTTCGGGTACCTATTTCTCTCTTTTGCAGCAGCCAATGGCTTTCCCCGAGCCTTTGACCTCCTGGGCAACCAGAAGAGTCAAATACAGTAATGACACTATTGCTGTGGTCAGAAAAATATCAAGGGAATCATTTTGGAAAGGTGGTGGGCATGTTGGTCCCTAAAAGCACCAAGTCACCCAGATCCGCTCAAGTGGGTCCACTCAAGTTTCATGTCAATATCAGAAAAATTAGCTCAACTTTTAAATAAAAATGTTGCCCCGGGCCAGGCAGCACAAGCAGTTTAATCACAGTCCTCCCCCACCCCTCCTCGGCTTCCACCTGCCGCCCTCCAACAGAAACGTTCAGCGTAAGAAAGAACCGCGAACTGGTGGGTGACGACATTTAAGTACCTGAAGAGGGAAAAGGAACACGGGGGGGGGGGGGGGGGGGCGGGGAGACAAAATGAGCATCCATGAAGTGAAATGAAGGAGAGAGCCACAGTTCACGCTCCATTCTCGAGAGGAATAAGAGTTTCATTCATTTTTAAAATCAACTTTGGCTTGAGATGTCCATAAAGACCTCCCCGGGGGCAGTCAGGTGACATTTTCAGTTCGGAGACAGTTACGTTTCAGTAGAGCAGTGCTGGCCTCGGGATAATGTCGGTACCTCTCGTGACCTCCCATCCCTGTTTACATTATCCAGACCCTTAAGTAAATGGCTTGTTGGGGAAATGGAACTCTGAACGCATTACGATGTTAAACAGTAATCAAGAGCAGTTCATGACTTCAGGGCAAGCACATTAAGGCGGCTAAATTTCTTTCACCCCAACGGCCTTTACAGTACACAGGGAATGACTACCACAGCGAGAAACACGGGAGCTAAGCTTTTCCATTTTGATGAGCATCCCATTCTAAAACTAGCATTTGCTTAAACCCACCCCAAGCGGTGACTATACACTCACTACCCAATCTCTCTTCAGTTCATTGGAAAATAAAAAGGTCGGGCCCTCATAAGAAAGTGTGCTGCCTTTCATTTCAAAAGATGACCAGCTGTTTTCATGAAGACCAACCTCCCTGAAATGGACTGATGAAACTGCCTAAGATGGGACCCAGCACACAATACAGTTCAAGTTCACTAGCAAGTCAGTACCTTAAAGAGCTTTGGACACTTGAGATTTGCGAACGAGGATGACGGAGGTCAATCTTATTTTGTCCTATGACCTTCTAGGGGCTGAGGTGAAGCGAGAGGAATGCAACTAAAAGTCCAAATGCTCTCCAGGCTCCCAAATCGAGAGGAACTAAAATCGCTGGCCTCGATGTATTCCATTATATAAGAGGGAAAACAGACCTCTTTTCTCTTGTATTGTATCATTCCCCACCTCCCCCATTCTCAGCCTCCACGATGAAGTTAGGAACAAGATGAACGCCTGCTTCCCTAGCTAACAAAGTTATATCTGGGGGGCTTCCCTGGTGGCGCAGTGGTTGAGAGTCCGCCTGCCGATGCAGGGGACACGGGTTCGTGCCCCGGTCCGGGAAGATCCCACATGCCACGGAGCGGCTGGGCCCATGAGCCGTGGCCGCTGAGCCTGTGTGTCTGGAGCCTGTGCTCCGCAACGGGAGAGGCCACAATAGTGAGAGGCCTGCGTACCGCAAAAAAAAAAAAGTTATATCTGGTCCTTATTGGATAGAGAAGTATGGCCTTGAGAGTGTGCTGTCCAATATGGTGGCCACTAGGCACATGTGGCTATTTAAATTATTCAAAATAAAATCAAAACTTCAGTTCCTCCACTGCATAAGCCATGTTTCACATGCTCAGCAGCCACCTGGGCTGGTGGCGACCATGTTGGACCGAACAGATACAGGACATTCCATCACTACAGAACACAGCTGTGGAAGATCAATTTTGACTTGCCACAAATTCACTTTTCTGTGACATGAGCTAGGTTCTGAGTTTTACTTTGGATTTCACTCACTCAGGACTTTGTGAAGATCCACAGGGTGCTAAGCACTGTGCTTGGCACTGGGAATACAAACATAAAATAAAACGCCTCCTCTGCCTTCAAGGAGATCAGTTTAATGCTGCAGGCAGACGAGTAACAGAATTTCTATAGCACAGCGTGATGAGCGCCAAGATAGAGGCTGCTGGAGAGCCAGTGGATGGTGGGGGGCGGGGAGTGAAAAGAGAGAGACGGAAGGACAGGAGGAAATAGAATTCAAATTGGAGAGGGGTCCGGAAAGGCTTCCTACAGAAAAACCTAGGATGCAGAATACGTAAACAGCTGACATGGGGACATTGGTATATAATCTGATAAAATTTGAAGAAATCTGAAGATTTCTGTTGTATATTATTTTAATAAGCCCACATCCTGTCTCACCATCTGGAGTTAGGGCTAGGTGTTACAGCAGCGTAACGCACTTGCCCTTTAACAATAGAACTCATCCTTCCAAATCCCCAGCTGCCACTTCAAAACAGTCTTTCATCCAAAGGCTTAGAGCATTCTGCTTCTTTCAAAGGAAATATCACAGCTGTTCCCTGGCTCAGAAAGACAAGTGGGGTTAGAAGAATGATGCGGTTCAGTCCCAAATTCACCACTAGATCAAGGCTAAAGTTTCCCTCCAGTGTATCTCTCTCGTGGACTCCGTATACCCCATGCTGTGGGTCTAGTTTTAGAACAGCAGGGGAAACCAAGGACTCGAGAATTTGGGGGACCACTTCAGTGAATCATACTCTCTTAGCAGAAGCCCATGCTCTTAAGTTTTCAGCGGATGATTTTATTTGTGAACATACAACTCTGGCTCCTGTAGAACAGAAGTCACCATATTGGTCATCGTCGTTCCACATGCACAGATAAAACTCTTACAGACCCTGCTGGCCACCGTGAGCAGAAGCTGGGTGAAATTTATAGGAAATAACCTGGGAAAAATGTATAGGAAATAATACAGCTGGAGGCAGAGCTTATTCTAGCATGGTTGACCAGTTACCCACACGGCTAAAATTGCATGTGTGGTGGATATTCAAGCATCTGTAAATGGATCACTCCCCACTGTACCTTCTATGTCAATCTAGAAGCCATCTCTCCCCACAGCATGTAACATAACTGAACACTGGGCGATTTGGTCGTATGCCATACACTTAACCCAGAGGAACCAAAGGTGCTGCAAAAAGTTAGCAAGAAAAACCTAAATATGTTTCTAAAATATGCTATCAATACTGTTAGGATCCTCACATTAACAGCATTTCTGACCCGAAAAACGTGCAGGTATGTGTGCGGCAGAGGTGGCGGTGGAGGCTGACGGTGTGTTCAGGCTGGCCTCACAGGAGTACCACCTGCACAGGCCCATGGGGCCTTGTGCCTAGTATAATACTCAGATACTGCCGTCTGGACATGCTTAATAATTTCTCAACAAGGGTATCCGCATTTTCATTTTTGCACTGGGCCTACGAACTATGGAGCCAGTCCTGGGTGTACTTATGTGGGAGGAGGCAGGAGGGGTTCTTCCTACTTTATATGGCCACAGTAGTATTGTTTCATTTCACAGTGTTAGACAGAAATACAACCCAGAAGGGCAGACATTGCCTTGCCTACCATATCATCCTGAGTACAGCAACCATCATACTATATCAAGGGACTGGCATGTGCTAGAATTACTGATTTCCCCTTTACTCTGAGAGGGAATAGAAATTACCTGCTGTACTACCAATAGCAGAGTCAACACTCCAAGTTCCCCTAAACCAGGGGTCGGCGAACTACAGCCTGTATTTTTGTAAATAAAGTTTTATTGGAACACAGCTCACACCCCCTTCATTTACAAATCGCCTGTGGCTATTTCTCCTCTACGATGGCAGAGTTGGGCAGCTGTGACAGAGGGCACGTGGCTTACAAAGCCTGAAACATTTACTATTTACAGAAGAAGTTTGCAGACCCCTATCTGGAAGCACTGACATTCAGAGTGTGGTCCCAGGACCAGGAGCATCAGAGTCGCCTATGAACGTGGTAAAAATGCAGATTCTCGGGTCCCACCCTAGAACAACTCAATCAGAAAATCAGGGGGTGGGGGGGTGGGGGTAGAGCCGGTCATCTGTGCTTTCGGTGATTCTCACGTAGGCTCCAATCTGAGAACCACTGTCCTAAAGAATCATGCCAGCTCTACACTGTGGCAGCCCCGCCTGATATCTTTACCAGCCAAACTGTGCGACAGTAAACACCTAATGCCATGAAACGATTCCTGGCTTCTGGCCAAGATGGAGTATCAGGGACCTAATTTATCCTCCTGCCTGAAACCACAACCGAACTGAACAAAACCTATGAAACAATGGTCTTCAAGGTATTAGACATCAGGGTGTGAAGAAGCACCCGTGGCTAATGAGTCAATTATTAAATTCTCAACAGAACGGACGAATCAACATGACGTCACCTGTAACGCACTTCGAAGAAGCAGTCGGCACGGGGTCCCCTGAAGGTGCAGCCCAGCTCTCATTTGAACAGGAGAAGCTCTGCCCCAAAATCTTGCTGTTATCATTATCTTGGGTACTGGGGTCTCTTAAAGGCCCGCTTGAATGGAAGCTGTCAGTTAAGCAGAGTAACAGATACGGGTGAGGATGAGAGTGCTGGGAGGAAGGGAGCAGCTGTCCATTCACCCATTCATTCCATTAGTGAACATTCAATGCTCACCGAGGTGTCTCTGAGGTCCCGGGTACTGGGCTGGACGCTGGGGACTCGATGGCGAGCTACCATAGGCGTGGTCTACATGCTAATGGAGTTTATAGCCTATGGGGGAAACAGACACTATCCACATGGTTTTGGGCTCAGAAGTGCTAGGAGAGGAAACCATGAGGATTTACCGAGGCTTCTGGACAGTGACCAGGAACAGCCTCCGCAGCTTAGATCTGAAGGATGGATTGGAGCTGATTAGGTAAAAGGAGAGAGGGCTGGGTTACGGAGGGTGTGCTGGGAAAGAGGAACAGTGCGAACAAAAGCTCTATGGTGGAAAAGAGCAGGGCGCTTTCCCGGGCATAAAAGATGCCAGAACACAGAGAGTACACGGTGAGGGTGGGGCAAGGAAGGCAGGAGAGGGTTTATTGGAGCTAGAAGCACTGAGGGCTTTCCAGGCCTCCTGAAGGATTCTGGACTTTATCCGCAGCATCATGGGAAGCCACTGAACATTTTTAACCCCAGGGAACAGACCGGGGTTGTAGAAGATCCTCCTGGCGGATGTGACGGGAACAAAGCAGCCGTGGATAAGGGGAGGAGCTTGCTGCAATGCTTCAGGCAAAAGAGGGCAGGCGCTTGGACCAGGGCAAAAGCAGCGGAAGTGGAAGAAAGGGATGGGTCTGAGAGAGGTTTGAGATGTCAAGTGGGCACAACTTGGTGTGGACTCAAAGGGGTTGGGGATGGCTGGTGAGAACCAAGGATCACTCCTCCATTTATGCACGTGGAACCCGATGGATGTTGTGCTGTTCCCTGAGCTGGGCTTGACCCAGGACGGCTAGGCTTTGAGGACAAAGATGTTGAGTTCAGTTTTAGACATGCTGAGTTTGAGGTGACCGGATGCCATCTTAAGGGGGGCGCTTCTGGTAGGCGATCGGATATGTGGGTCTGTAGCTCAGAAGAGCTGACGCAGGATGCTGTCAGCTTCTGGACCGCAGTGAACGCTTTCAGAGGTCAAGGAAAGACATGAGGGGACCATTTAGCAGCTGAAAGTACTTGAAAGCCTTTGCTTTGCCAAGTGTGGTCCTTGGACGAGCTGCGTGAGGTTCAGCAGGGAGCTTGGGGGAAATGCGGAATCTTGGACCCCACCCCAGACCAACCAAATCAGAATGTGCATCTGAACAAGCCCTCAGTTGTGTGCCTGAAAGTTTGAGAAGCCCAGGCCAGCCACCGGTCCCAGGTGCAGCATCCTGAGTCCCTTTGAAGTGCCTGCTTTTGTGTCAACTGTGTTTGGTGTTTTCTCCCGAAGAGGTGGCCTGCTGGGCTTGGCCGTAACTCCAGACACTTGCAAATCAAATGGCAAGTTCCAGGGACCGCAATGAAGAAAAACACAATGTTACAAGCTGTTCAGCCATCTTGAAAAGAGTGCAACTACAGTGTTTTTTCTGAGCCAAGCAGGCACGGTTAACCTCCGATTTTTCACATCAAAGATGCTTTAGTGCCTTACCGCAGAAGGTCTGAGAACACAGACCTATCACACCCCACCCCCATGCAGACAAAGGTCCTGGATCTCTGCTTCGGGCTGTCCCCAGCATGAGAAGTCACAGGCCAGGGTGACTGGTATGGTGCCGAGTATCAGCAGAGCGCCACGCTGTGAAATGTTGATGCCAGCTACGGAAGATCGATGCTTTTCTTGGATATTCCTATAAATCCACAGGCTGAGCTTTCCCGAGCTTCAAACCAGCAATGACAACGTTGGTGAACATAAACCAGAAAAGGCAAGGAAAGCATTTTTTGGATGAGTGCGAACTACTTGTGGGGGGGAAAAAAAACACTGCTAGGCCTTCTAGCACATAGTATTTACTAATATTCTCAGTACCTCTCACCAACACCGCCTCCCGCCCCGCCCCCCACCCCCCAGCAACTCTGTTAGGTTAATAAAGTCTTCGGCCTTCATTTGGCCGGTCTCTGAGGCTAAAGAGAATTTTCCGTTTTGATTTGCACTAAAACTCCAGTGTGCGTTAGCCTAAGATAGTTTAAATATAAACCACACAGTAGGGAGAATAAATAGGCCTCAATGCCTCTTCCTCTCAATGGCCATTTTGTCTCTGGCATCACTAGAACCTTCTGTGCAGAACAACAGAATAAAACATGTTTTGTCCTCGGGCTTGCGGATGGCTGTTGCCATGGCTGTGAGTTCATAACGGCCCAGTGATTTGCCCCAAGTTGTCTGTGATCCTGGCTGCAGCTTTAATGCTGGCTCAGGAGGAAGACCGGCAGCAACAAGGGCTCAGATTCTTACCCAGGGAATGAATCTCTCTCTCTCTCTCTCTCTCTCTCACTCACTCACTCACTCACACACACACACACAACACACACAGACCTCTACACGTGGCCTTCCTTGCTGCTTTACTGATTCCTAACGGTCCACCAAATTCAAAAAGAAAAGGAGAAGTAACCAAGGTTTGCAACTTTCAAACAACCAGCAGGAAAACGGAGGCAGAGAGAATCCCTACTTAAGAGACATAAAAGCGGATGTCAGGGGACCCAGACCCCCCTGACTCAGAGTTGGCTCAAGCAGCGGTTCTCAATAGGGGGCGACGGTGCCCCCCCCAGGGGACATCGAGCAACGTCTGGAGATATTTTGGGTCGTCACGACTGGCGGAGGGGGCGCTACCGGCTCTAGTGGGTGGAGTCCAGGGGTGCCGCTCAGCATCCTACAGGGCACAGGACAGCCCCTCAACAGCTATACAACCCCAATGTCAACAGCACGGAGGCAGAGGATTCTTGAGACAGCACAAACACACATGCTCTGCAATGTTCACATCACTGGTTTCCAAGTGGGGACGATTTTGCCCTCCAGGGGACGTGTGGAGACATTTCAAGTCATCGCAACGGGGCGGACGCTACTGGCAGGTAGTGGGTAGAAGCCAGGGATGCTGCTAAACATCCCGCAGTGTACAGGACAGTCCCCGCCCCGAACACAACAAACAACAAAGAACGATGAGAAACCTCGCTCTCAGGCTATCATGTACAATTTCGGTCTGAGACACCAGTGTGACTGCCAAATTCTACAATTAAAAAAAAATAAAAGAGCTTAAAATAAACCTTACTTTGCTTACAAAATATTACAGAGCAGAAGTTCTCAAACTTTTGCTGCCCAACAGCATTATCTGGAGTGCACTGGAAAGCCCTGACGTCCGCACTTCACTCCAGACTAATGAATCAGAATTTCTCGGGGCAGGGCTCAAGAACTAGTGGTTTTCCTTAAAAAAAAAAAAAAAAGCTCCCCAGGTGATTTCAAGCTGGAGAACAAGTGTTCTACTGCAGGCGTCAGCCAACTGTGGCCCATGGGCCAGACTCAGCTCTCCATATGGCCTGCGAACACAGAGCGCTTTTTTATATTTCGAAATGATTTTTTAAAAAAACAAAACTCAAAGAATACTACTACTTCGTGACACAAGTATATGGAATTCAAATTTCTGTGTCCATAAATAAAGTTTTACTGGAACACAGCCGAACTCATTCCTTTATGTACCGTGTGTGGCTATTTTCAACCTGCAAAGGCACAGCTGAGTAGTTGCCAGATATTTACCATTTGGCCTTTTACAGGAAAAGTCTGCAGCTCCCCCTTCAAGAGCACTCGTTCTCCAACTTTCATGTGCATATAAATTCCCTGGGGATCCCGTTAAAATACAGAAGACTGTGCCTCTGCATTTCTCACCTGCTCCCAGGGGACCCTATTCTGGAGGTCCATCGGCTGGTCACTGAAGCACAAGGGCAGAAAAGAGGGGCCCTCCAAGAGGGGTCTGTGCAGCCCTGGGAGACCCTGAGACTCATTCAGGAGGTGTGGGAGGCCAAAACTGTCTTTATAATTGCACTAGAAGATATTGACTTTTTTCACTGTGTTGACGTTTGCACAGTAAAACTGCGGATGGCTTAGTGCGAATCAGGCAGTGGCACCAAAGTATTAATCAGCAGTGCATTGCTCACCACCACACACTCATAGGAAAAAAACCAAAAGGAACAGTTTCACTTAGAAATGTCCTTGATGCAGTAAAAAATCATCAACTTTAATAGATCTAAACCCCCGTTTTGAAGGTTCTGTGCAATGAGAAGAGAAGGACACATACAGGACTGCTGCATACCAGAGCACAATGAAAAAGTTCACGTGCGACTGAGTTACGAGCTGAACTAGTACCTTGTTTTTCGGTGGACCGCCATTTCTTCTTTAAAGAACGACTAACAAGCTGTAGTTACTAAGACTTGGGAAGTCCCGGGTGGTGCAGTGGTTAAGACTCCGAGCTCCCAATGCAGGGGGCTGAGGTTCGATCCCTGATCAAGGAACTAGATCCCACCTGCATGCCGCAACTAAGAGTCTGCATGTCATAACTAAGGAGCCCGCCTGCCACAACTAAGAGCCGGTGCAACCAAATAAAACAAATAAATAAAGTATTTTTTAAAATACTTGGGAAGAAGACAGACACACAGCCAACAGGCATATGAAAAGATGCTCAACATCACTAATCATCAGGGAAATGTAAATCAAAGCCACAATGAGATATCACCTTGCACCTGCCAGAATGGCTATTATCCAAAAGACAACAAATAACAAGTGTTGGCATTAAAGATGTGGAGAAAAGGGAACCCTTGTGTACCGTTGGTGGGAATGTAAACTGGTGCAGCCACTATGGAAAACAGTTTTCATGTTCTCCGTCTAAACACCCAGGAGTAAAATAGCTTTGGTCATACTGGTAATTCTACTCTTAATTTTTTCAAGAATCTCCACACTAATTTGAAAAGATATATGCACCTCTGTGTTCACTGCAGCATTATTTGTAATAGCCAAGACATGGAAACAACCTAAGTGCCCACTGATGGATGAATGGATAAAGATGATACAAGAACTACCATATGATGCAGCAATCCCACTCCTAGGCATATATCTGGAGAAAACTGTAATTTGAAAATATACATGCACCCCAACGTTCACTGAAGCACTATTTACGTCACCCAAGACATGGAAGCCACCGAAATGTCCATCAACAGACAAATACAAAAAGGAGGTGTGGTACATATATACAATGGAATATTACTCAGCCGCAAAAAAAAGAATGAAATAATGCCACTTGCAGCAACATGGACTGATCTAGAGATGATCATACCAAGTAAAATAAGTCAGACAGAGAAAGACAAATATCATATGACATCACTTCTATGTAGAATCTTAAAAAATGATACAAATGAGCTTATATACAAAACAGAAACAGACTCACAGATTTCAAAACCAAAATTATGGTTACCAAAGGGGAAACGTGGAGGGGAGGGATAAGTAGGAGCTCAGGATTAACATATACACACTACTATATATAAAATAGATAACTAGGGCTTCCCTGGCAACACAGTGGTTAAGAATCCACCTGCCAATGCAGGGGACATGGGCTCGAGCCCTGGTACGGGACAATCCCACATGCGGCCGAGCAACTAAGCCCATGCGCCACAACTACTGAGCCTCTGCTCTAGAGCCCGTGAGCCACAACTACTGAGTCCGTGTGCCACAACTACTGAAGCCTGCGTGCCTAGAGCCCATGCTCCGCAACAAGAGAAGTCACCGCAATGAGAAGCCCGCGCACCGCAACAAAGAGTAGCCCCCGCTCGCCGCAACTAGAGAAAGCCTGCGCGCAGCAACAAAGACCCAATGCAGCCAAAAATAAATAAATAAAATAAAATAAAATAGATAACTAATAAGGACCTACTGTATAGTACAGGGAACTCTACTCAATATTCTGTAATGACCTATATGGGAAAAGAATCTGAAAAAGAATGAATACCTGTATAACTGAATCACTTCGCTTCACACCTGAAACTAATACAGCATTGTAAATCAACTACAATAAAAAATTTTTTAAAGATAATATATATCTTATGTGTATATACATACATACACACACACACACAAAATGGAATACTATGCAGCCATAAGAACGAACGAAATCTTGCCACTTGCAACAACATGGATGGACCTTGAGGGCATTAGGGTAAATGAGGTAAGTCAGGCAGAGAAAGACAAATACCATATGATTTCACTCACATGTGGAATCTAAAAAAACAGAAAACAACTCATAAACACAGAGAACAGATTAGTAGTTACCAGAGAGGAAGGGGGTTGGGGGTTGGGTGAAATGGGTGAAGGGGGTCAGCTGTCTGGCAATGGACCATAACTAGATTTGTGGTGGTGATCACTCTGCAGTGTATACAGATGTTGAATTATAATGCTGTACCTGAAACACTGCACGTGCGCGCGCGCACACACACACACACACACAGACTTGGGTATCTGGCAGAAATTTTCTCAAAAATGATGTAAATGAGCTTGTCACTTCAAAGAAAACAAGTGATAGTATCCGTTGTCAATCAGTTTCGGAAAACTTGCACCTGTGACACTGAAAAGTCCCAGCTTCCCAGTACTTAAAAGACTTCTTGATGAAATCGCTGGTGCTATTAATGAATTTGACTTTTGGGATATGGTATAATGAACAATGTGTCAATACTTGGAAGATCTGCACCACCCAGAGAACCAGTATTTTCCAAAGGACCAATGTGGGATGTTACAAAATCGTTCTCGAATACAGATCCAATCAAAGTGCAAGGCAGAGCAACAGATTTTAATGGAACAGAGTAGAAGAAGTTCACTAATATAGTTTCCGATTCCACATTACTAATAATCTCTAAGAAACCATCATTTGTTGGATTTGGGTGTATTATCAAGGAAGAGCTCCACAAATATATGAAAAGGCCGTTAACCACTGTGCCACCAGGGAAGTCTTAGTAACTATAGCTTGTTAGTCGTTCTTTACAGAAAAAATGGCGGTCCACCAAAAAACAAGGAGCTAGTTCAGCTCGTAACTCAACCGCATATGAACTTTTCTTTGTGCTCTGGCATGCCTCTGAATGAATGTAGAGGCACATGTAAGGATCCAGCTGTCTAATATTAAGCCAGATATTAAGGAGATTCGCAAAAATGTAAAAGAGTGCTACTCTTCTCACTCAAGTTTTACTTTGTTTGCGAAAAGACTTATCTTTCCCAAACATTATTTATGTTAACATGTAATGGGTTTATTATTGTCATTTTAAACAAATAAGTTCATTATTTTTTAAAGGATAACATATAGTCTATTTCTGAGATCAAATAATAGATAAGATATAAAAAATAAATTATACAACTTTTAAAACTTCTATGATGAAAACGTTATTACTTAATAATAAATTTCTCAGTTCTAATTTCTAATACAAAAAATATTTAGAGCTATAACCCACAGGAGCAAAAGCTTTTTGGGGTCTTCAATTATTTTTAAGAGGGTAAAGGGAGTTAACAACCCAAAGTCTGTAAACCACTGGCGTACACCATTAAGAAGGTATCATGGGGACTTCCCTGGTGGTCCAGTGGTTAAGACTTCACCTTCCAATGCAGGGGGTGCGGATTCGATCCCTGGTCGGGGAGCTAAGATCCCACGCGCCTCGTGGCCAAAAAACCGAAACATAAAACAGATGTAATATTGTAACAAATTTAATAAAGACTTAAAAAAAAAAAAAAGAAGGTATCATGAAGTCAGTGGACAGGGGGGCTTCCTGTTAAAGACCTAACTGAGGAATCACTTAAATGATAGATAGGTTGCTTCTCAGTTCTCCCTTGACCTTCCTAGAGTCGCTGACATAAAAGTCTAACTATATAATGCCAAGAACGCTGAAACTATTTTTAATGATATAAAGAGAATTGCTTTTCAGGAGATCCTTCCAAAAGTTTGTCCTAAAATCTATGAAATCAGAAATTTTCACTTTTGTGGTACGTTGTGAAAATCTTAAAATAGATGAGCCTCTCACGTTTGCAATATGGCTTGGGCAGTAGAAAATAAGCAATTATATAAAAGGAAAGTTATGTTCACATGGTGAGAATAAACAAAGACAAGAAAAAGACACTTGTTAGTCTCTTCCTTCGCCTTTTGTGGGAACTGACTTTAGTTTTCCTAAAGACCGTGTGTGTGCTATTAGCCTAGTTAAGTGGGGAGCAAAGAACCAGGGAAACGGATAGTGAGTAGGGGAAGCTAGCTCTAAATCCGAACGGCAGAGATTTTAAGAGCACAAAGATCTGTAGGGTGTTCAGGAAATCTGAGACCTCTCTGCAGTATTAAGCTTTCGCAGCACTCAACCTCCTTGACCATCTGGGCGACAGTGTCTATGCGCTGCTGGATTCCACTGGATTCAGTTGAGTGTCGATTGAACTGCTGCTATGTGCAAGGCACTGTGCTGGGGGCTGCAGGGGTTTGGTTTGCCCTCCCGGCCTTGACACTTTGGAGTGGGGTGAGGGACACAAACACATCAGAGATCACTACAGTAGAATGAAGAGAGAGTTGACTTAGGGACACAGGGAGTGAGGTAGGGACAGATCTCCTGGGCTTAGCGTGCGGGAGCTTAGGAAACGGTGTGTGGGTGGCAGTGGTGTAGACAGGCCTTAAAGAACAGAAGGATCTCATGGTTAGGACACACTGACAAGCATGAGCGAAGGAGAACGGGACCGATGTGGTGAGCGGCACGTGGGGAGAGCTGAGGGCGTGGCCAAGTTTATCAAGGGGACCGGGACAGCATCAGGAGAGAAGCTGGAGAGGCTGGTGGGCCCCTCCTGTGGGGAGGCCTCTGAGGCAAACTGAAGCCTCATGGGCTTCATTTTGCAGGCAGTGGGGAGAGAGGGAAGGTTTGTGAGCAAGCCAGTGACGTGATCTGAGGTGTGCTTTTAAGAGACTAATCTGGCACTAGTGTGTAGGCTGGACTGGAGTGGGTGCAAACTAAACTCTTCCACTGTAGGTGGTAGCAGAATGGGTCTTTCTGAGTTGTGTTCAAGGGGGGCAGGGCGTTTTCAGTGGAGGCAGGAAGGGGGAAAAGCAGACGAAGCTTGGAGCTGTGAAGCAGTCAGTGTCACACAACATTTTATGGGAATGGCTTGGCAAGAAAAGATGAGAGAATATATGTGAACGAATCTTCCTAAGGGCCATTCCAGAAAATGTCAACTAACCCAGAGAGCCAGAAGGCAAATCAGTGGTTGCTTGGAGAGGGAGGGCTTATAAAGGGACCCAGGGAAGCTTTGGGATTGACGGACATGTCATCATCCTGCTTGTGGTGCTGGTTTCATGGGCACATACATATGTCAAAACTTATCAAACAGGCCACTTTAAGTATACGCAGCTTACACATACCAATTACACCTCAAAAAAGTTTTTTTAAAAAAAAAAGACCTGCTTCTTTTTCTTTTCACCTTTTCTTTTTAAGATCTGCTTCTTAAGTTTGATTTTTACAAAAGATGCTAGTAATGTTAAAAGGTTACGAGTCCCCCTTTGGAAACTAAGAATTGGCAGCAAAAGGCAGGAGCCACATCAACCTGGCTGGGGTGGGCTGGGGGGACGTATCCTGTGGCTACAGAACCTGTGGGCTCCCCCCACTTGGTGACAGGAAAGTGAGGGGGCTACTGTCATTAAGGAGAGAAGACAGTGCTCTAAGGAGGCACATGACGCATTTCCATTTTGAAATGTTTATACAGCTTGCAGCAGGCGGCCTTCTAAGACACCCCCGATGATCCTCACCCCCTGATATTCATACCCTTGTGTAATTCCCTCCCCCTGAGTGTGGGCTGAACTTGCTGACTAGCTTCCCCGATAAGGTTTCAAAAGACTGACTTCTGGGCTTCCCTGGTGGCGCAGCGGTTGAGAGTCCGCCTGCCGATGCGGGGGATACGGGTTCGTGCCCCGGTCTGGGAAGATCCCACGTGCCGCGGAGCGGCTGGGCCCATGAGCCATGGCCGCTGAGCCTGTGCGTCCGGAGCTTGTGCTCCGCAACGGGAGAGGCCACAACAGTGACAGGCCCACGTACCGCAAAAAAAAAAAAAAAAGAAATGACCCCCAATATTGCCCTTAACAAGATATAAATGATCTTTTACATATCACAGAAAATAAAACTTGCTAAAGTACAATGAATGGTATAATAGATGAAAACAGCTCCACGGCATCCATTTAACAGGTATATTAAGGGAACACTCAAAGAGGGACCTGAAGGAGGGGCTGAGCTTCCAGAAAGAGCCAAGAGACCCTCTGAAGAAGGGCTGAGCTTTAGTCTAAAGCCTGTGAACAACAAGTACCCCAGGGAGCAAGGATCTGGAGCCTGAAGAGAAGAAGGTGAGGGATCTCGGAGGGAGAAGATTTTAGGAAACTGAGTGACTAGCAAAATTTTTAGGTCTTGCCTACCATAAGTAGACTGGATGTGCAACGTGTGCTAAGGATGCAATTACTCTAAGTCAGGGGTTGGCTTTTTTTTTTTTAATGGAAAGGGCCAGACAGTAACTATCTTTGGCTTTGCAGAGCATATGGCTGCAACCACTGAATTCTGCTGTTCTCGCACGAAAGCAGCCACAGACAATCTGTAAATGAATGGGCGTAGCTGGTTCTAATAAAACTTTATTCACAAAACCACGGTGGGTGGCATCACCAGCCTGGTCTAAGCCAAGTCCTCACAGGAATCTCCGTAATCTCCACGTGTCACCACTGGGAAAGAGCACATGAACGTAAACCAGGTTGTCTTAAGACCACGGAAAGGCTCGTCTTCATCCCATTGCCTCTCCTACTGGCCTGACATTTCACCACTAGAGTTATTCCTCAGGGTGAAAGCACTGTCCACGGAAGTTCCCAGATAAAACGCAAGCGTGATGCTCTTCAGAGGAAGCCTCGTCCCACTTAAATGACTCAGACACCCAGAGCTGTTTGCTAGTACACAAGCCATTTTATGTAAGCTTTTGACAGATATGGAAACACATGGGTGTGAGTGAACAGGGACCCCCGAAAGGACACAGCCTGGGGGAGGCGGGAAGACTCTAGCCTCTAGCAGCAGACTTCAGCTGCTTCCCAATGTCTCCAGTTAGCTCTAAGGGTGGCGAAAGTGTTCAAGACAAAATTAATTTTAATTAACCCAAAATGAAAACATACAACACAAGGGGCATCATAAAGGAAACAAGGATCAGATGTCACTATTTCTAAAAGACTGCGAATCGCTGCTTTGAATAATCCAAGTCAGTGTCCCTAAAACCAGACGCTGCACCTGAGAGAAAGCTCCAGACTTATACTCAATACTGATCCATCTGCTTTTCATCTCTGCTTTCTCTGTCTGCCTACTCTGAGCTGAGGAACAGACACAAGACCAAAAGGCAAAGGGAGTTCTATGTATCACAGACACAGTCGCAGCCACTGCTACATAATCGAGTGCTAATCATATACCAACAGCACAGCTGAGAAAAAGTTGAACATTTGTAAATGAAAAATTATATGTATACGGCTGACATAATAGCCTTTGGTAAATAAGATACAAAACAGTTACCTGCTCTATAGGGGCACATGTTTTTGGTGAAAACTGCAGGTAATTTGAAAATGAAATAATTAATCCACAGCAGAAAACAAAATGCAAAGAACTCTTAAAAAACTCAGAAACATTATATCGATAGCATTAACCTGAGCTAGAATATGCTTGCACTGTGTCCATTGTTCACCTCCATTTAACCTGAAACACCTTGAATCACTGGAAGCCATCAGACAGACTCGGTGCCTCCCCCCGCCAGAGCTGTGCAAACCAAGAGAGCTTCTCCAACCAGACTCTGGGGAAAAGCCACCCCGCCCGAGAGCCCACACGACACCGTCAGACCACTGGGTACAGTCCTCATGCAACCAGCAACAGAGCCCAAAGACGCACATGAAGAGATTAAGCGTTCCCCACCATGAAATACATTTCAAGTATTTGCAGAAAAGGCCTCAAATGTAGTGGCCTTACAACCTTAGGTTAGGGCAGAGTGACATTAAAGAATAACAAATCCAACAGCATTTCCCAGGACTCACATATCCCAGGTGTCACTCTATAAAGTGGATCCACAACAGAGAAGTCCCAGGCTCAGGGGCCAGAGAGAGAAAGGCTGGGGATCTCTGGGGGCCCGCCTTCTCAGGTCACACCTGGGCAGATACATGGAGCCCAACAGGGTGACTTGATTCACAGCAGTGGACAGGCAGGAAATGCTTGCTTGCCCCTCACGGCGGCTCGGGAATCCATGCTTGGCCATGGAAATCCCAACACGTGGGCTTCCTGCTAAACTCTCAGCTAAACACCAACATTCCCCGTGCTCCCCCCACACTCTCCATTCTAGCCCATATGTGACAGGGTGGTCTCTTTGGACTTCTGGAATTATCTACAGTCATCTTAACCCAAGCATCAGAGCCATTTGGATTTGGAAGATGGCCAGAAGGGGAGCTGGTGGAAGGGGGTGATTTTTCTACTCCTTACCTGGCAGATTGAATGCCGAACTACATACAGATTTACCAGTGTCTGAATAGTCATTCTTGGTCCCTTAGCTTATAGCCATATTAAGTGACAGCATCTTGCATGTCACTGGATTATATTCAAGAAGGTGACGAGGGGGACTTCCCTGGTGGTCCAGTGGTAAAGAATCTGCCTTCCAATGCAGGGGACACGGGTTTGATCCCTGGTTGGGGAACTAAGATCCCACATGCCACGGGGCAAGTAAGCCCGCGTGCCTCAACTAGAGCCCACGTGCCGCAAACTACAGAGCCCACGCGCCCCGGAGCCTGCGCGCCACAACTATAGAAGAGAAAACCCACCCGCCACAACTAGAGAGAAGCCCACGCAACACATGAAGAGCCCGCGTGCCGCAACGAAATATCCTGCATGCCGCAACTAAGACCTGACGCGGCCAAAAATAAATTAAATAAATAATAAACAAATCTTTAAAAAAGAGAAAAAAGAACTTCTCCCAGCTCCTGTCAACTACTTTCTCCTCGTTCTCTCCACAAGAAAACAAGCTGTCCCCCGCTTTCGCTGCCCCTCCCCACTCTCCTCCACCAAGATTTTAAACAAAGGAATCAGAGAAAGCACATATTCAGGCAAGTAGATAAGAGAATCAGAGGTCACTGGCCTTTCAAACTAACCAGGACTCAGTGCCTTGACGACTGGCAATTCTTATACCTGCCTCCTCATAAATAGAGAGGGAAAGGAGAATGGACACCTTAAGCAATTCTCCGTCTTTTCTAAATACAGAGATTTCTAAATTCACTTCTTCGATTCCTTCCTGTCTTCTCCCTTCTTGCTTTTGCACCTGCCTCTAAATTAGTGCCTCCCAAACTGTGCCCAGGAAACATCTGGAAATCTTGTCCAAATGCAGATTCGGATTCAGCAGGCCTGGGGCGGGGCCTGAGACTCTGCATTTGGCTGAAGCTTCCAGACGATGCTGATTCTGCTGGTCCACAGACCACACTTGGAACAGAGGATCGAAATTCTCTCAGGTGACACTCTTGAGTGAAGCCTGTGTAACACAACCCACAGTAGCTTGAAGCACACGTGAAGCATAATATTCCGTCGAGGGCAGCTGTAGCCATAACAGTTCCTTCTTTCCTGAGTGCCACTGTCTCAGGCCACCATCTCAGGCCTAGGTCCCCAAGGCAGCGTCACATGGGGTTGCCCTTGTGGCCACCCATCCTTTGATTGCCTGGAGGCCTAGAGAAGATGGGGATGCTACCTGGTCAAAGAAATTAAACAATGAAAAAAGAAGAAAGAAGAAACAGATGGTGAAGGATTAACTAACCAAGTGCTAAAAATGTAATTCTAGGGAGAAGTTACACCCAAGAAGGAAAATGGGAAACGATCAAGGCAAAGCAAACTGGAAGCACCTTGACTTCTCCAACGGGGAATAAGTAGGTTGAGGGGGGGAAAAAAAAAAAAGCAAGACACAAGAGCCATATGGAATCCTCTATTTTTTCCCTCACACCATCTGGTTTGGGATCTAAGCACAGAATGGCAACTGCACTGATGGAGGGGCAGGCAAAATCTCCAGGCAACTAGGAAAGTGACCCCGTGGCTGCGTTCGCTCCCCTCACTCCGGGGCCCGCGATGGCCTCTTCACACCATCCCACGCGAGGCCTCTGCCCCGGCTCCAGACACACATGGCCGCAGTGCGTGTGCCACACGGGCACGTCTCCCCCAGTGATGTCCACCCCGCACACACACAGTTACCACCACAGGCGCACGGAGACCATTTCAGGATCTGGCAAGATGATGCTAGAGATCAAGTTCAGTGATTTTGTTTCTCCCCCCTCCGAAGAGAACCTGCTCGTTCGTGGAATTCTCACCTGAAATATCACCAGCAACGTGAGAACTGTTAGAGTCCTACGATCACTCATCATACCATTCCAGAATTCCGAAAGCTCTGAAAATTAAGGGTTTTTTTTTTTTGGTAGGGGGAGGGGGGTCGAGCTCATCTGGCAGCAAAACCTGCTCTGCACTGAACTTCCTTGACGCCCAAACGTAACTCCAGCTCTCCAGAAAGATCCACGTGTTGGACTTGGGGGATGCACCCAGACCTGACTGGGGACGTGGCGCCGCACACGTGGAATGTGTGCCACGTCACTTTTCAAAAACCTCAACTCTTCTGAATTCTTAAATAAATTTGGCCCCAAAGGTTTCAGAGAGGAAATTGGAGGCTTGTATTTATTCTTCTCAGCTGCCACTGCTGCTTAGAGTGCCCATACTGACCTTAACGCTTTACCACCCAAATCCAGGAAAGATGCTTCGTTTTTTTCTCGATTTCTAACTGGGCTGGTGTCTTCCGACACATTCTTAAAAGGAAGACCTTTCTCTTTCTGGCAGTACTTTCGGATAATTTGGGGACCTTCTTGTCATGTTAGCAAGTACTGTTCATTCTCTGTCTCTCTGCCATTGAATTGTGCCCGTTTAATTTTGCTTTGGCGGGGGGAGCGTTTTAAAAATTGCTTTGTTGGGCTTCTCTGGCGGCGCAGTGGTTGAGAGTCTGCCTGCCGGTGCAGGGGACACGGGTTCGAGCCCTGGTCTGGGAGGATCCCACATGCCGTGGAGCAACTGGGCCCGTGAGCCACAACTGCTGAGCCTGCGCGTCTGGAGCTTGTGCTCCGCAACAAGAGAGACCACGATAGTGAGAGGCCCGCGCACCGCGATGAAGAGTGGCCCCCGCTCACCGCAACTGGAGAAAGCCCTTGCACAGAAACGAAGACCCAACACAGCCAATCAATCAACAGAAATGCTGTAGAATTATTTTTAAAAATTGTTTTGTTGAGCTAAGTTTACATAGAAAATTCACCTGTTCTAAGCGTGCAATCCAGTGGTTTTGAGTCCATTTACAGAGTGGTGCAACCATCACCACGATCTAATTTTAAAACCTCTTCTACCCCAGCCTCTGGCAAACACTCAGCTATTTTCTGTCTCTCTGGATTTGCCAATTCTGGACATTTCTAATGGAACCCCTACGGTATTTGGTCTCGTGTGTCAGCTTTTACTCAGCATCCTGTTTCTGAGATCCATCCATGTCGCAGTGTGTATCATGCGTACTTCATTCCCTTCCATTGCTGCACAGTATTCCACTGTATGGATACATGTCTAATGGTAATTTTTTTTTTTTTTTTTGGCAGTACGCGGGCCTCTCACTCTTGTGGCCTCTCCCGTTGCGGAGCACAGGATCCGGACGCGCAGGCTCAGTGGCCATGGCTCACGGGCCCAGCCGCTCCGCGGCATGTGGGATCTTCCCGGACCGGGGAACGAACCCGTGTCCCCTGCATCGGCAGGCGGACTCTCAACAACTGCGCCACCAGGGAAGCCCCCTAATGGTAATTTTTAAAACTCAAGATTCCAGAACCTTCCATCCTTCGAAGGATCCAAGAGAACAAATGTCTGATGGCATTTCTTGCTCACCTCTTCTAACTGGCACTACACAGGCACACACAGGGCTGGCGCCTAGTAGCCAGAGGTTGAGGGAAGGAATCCGTCACTCAAGGTGTAGAACTAATTCCAAAGTCAGATTTCATGTTAATTAACCTGAAGCCACAATTTAGGTTTTAAAGAAAAGATTTAAATGAATTACAGGTGGTCTGACTTTGTAACTCAACGTGTGTCTTACGTTGTACCTCAGGGCCGCTCTTTCTAGACTTGCAGGGTCTATGTGGTCATTTCTGATTTATTCCTGCAGCAGTAAGCAAACATTTGGGAGGAATGCCGCTATGGGTTCACGGAGAATTACAGCGGAACTTGAAGCCTGTTGTGTTTCTCTGACCCACCACCATCCCTTTATATTCACATTTTAAGTAACTTGAAACCACCGAATTTTAGCTCACTGAGCTGAGTATGAGGATGCTTTGTGTGGACTTCGAGGATGTGGAGGGTGGCTGTGCACATCGCTCAGCCTTCTCCCCTTCCGGGTCCCCAGATGGGCTGATGCACAGTTCACCCCGACCCAACACTTAGACGTTCCGAGAGACCGGCGCTCCTCCTGAGCAAGGAGACTGGAAAGCGGACCCTGTGGACCTACCTGACGGGATGGCGTACCCAGGCATCTGCTCGTCATTTCATGGGCTCTGAGTTTTCCTCCTCAAAGGCAATGGACTGATGTGAGATCAGAGCGTTGCAGAGCAGTGTGGCCAGAAAGACATGTGGGGACACTGACAGCACCCTCAGAGCCCAGGCGCCTCAAATGTCCTGGCTCAGTTCTTGGTCCCATGATGGGCATGTGTGACGCCCCCCCCAACCCATTATTGGTTCAGATATTAGAAATTTCGTGCTTAGCCCCAAGGCATACCTCACTGTACACTGCTCCTTTTGAGAAGAGGTGAGGGGGAGGAAACAGGGAGGAGGGAGAAGAGAGAGGTGAAAGATGGGGTGGAATGGAAAGGAAGGGAGAAAAAGAAAGAGGATGAAAAAAAAATCTCAAGGGGCTAATTCCACCCCTACCCCTGTGAACAAATTAACGCATCAAGCAAAACAGAAAACAACACCAAACCGAAAGAGCTATCACAAATCATATTAAAGATAACAGTTGACTTGCTGTGCGAATTCACCCCGAGGCTGTATTTACCTGGACTGCTCAAGAGGCTAGCCCTGTCCCCCAGGGTTGGCACGGGACGGTACTGGTGGTTCTTTGAGCCTGGGTACATCCAGTGGTACCTGCCAATTTCCATTTCAGCTCTGCTGTTCACTGCCAATTTCAGGTGGCAAAGAGTCAGTGTCTCTATCTCCAGCAAAGATTCTACATCAGCATTTTAATTTATTCTTTTACCATATAGTTCAAGGAAACGGGGCGCTCACAAAATATGCCACTGAATTGCAACCTTTCAGTATCACCTTATCAACTCAGCATAATACACGGAGAACGTTAGTCTCCTCCTCCATTTTTCAATTTAAATAGACAAAAATCACCAATATTGTCTTTTCTTTCTGTATTTTCTCCATCTCCCCCCAAGTCCCGCCCCTTAGAATGATCATTTTGGGCAGACACTATTTACAAGGAAAATCTGGCTTCTCACCATCGTATGTGTCTTTCTGTTTCTTTCACTTTCAGACCCACAGAGCATCATCATTATTGTAGCTACACAAGCGAGGGTGAATCCAGGCTTGCTCTGACGGCGCCTAGTTCCAGCCTGCAAAGTATGGCCAATGACCCCATGGTCTGCTGAACCTTGGATGAAAACTCCTGTCCTTCCACTGACATCTGCAATATTCTGTCCCTTCATCTTATCTAAGCTCAGGACTTCAGTCTAGAATGTTCCAGATTAAATCCTGTTCCAATGATCTCCCAGTGTCTTTATAGAGAAACGGCTGCTGGTCTTGGGCCTGAAACACTGCTTCCTCCCACATGAGGTGACAAGGGGCCTCCTGGAGACTCAGGCCCTTATCTGGTAATCTGACTATATTTCTTACTTCTTAGGGGATTGGAGAGAAAAATATCTATCAACTTGCCTGACACAGAATCAGATGCTGGTAACTCTTAGTTGAATTACAACCTTGAAATCCCTAAGAGACCATAAGGTCACTCTGGCCAGTTTATAGGTGAGAATCCCATCAAACCTAATGACGGGTTACGTCCTCTTGGGTGCCACAAATATTTAAGGATTAAAAAAATGGTGCTGACACTGATGTGGGTAACTATTCCATCAGAAGAGCAGGTTATAATGCCCTGGGCACCTCAGACCACTGAGGCTAAGGACTAAGCAAACTGCCATGTTGTGAGGCAAAAAGGCTACTGCCCTGACTGGGTCCACTGAAAACCTCACCAGCTGTTACGAAAACCCATCTCTGCTCTCCACAATCTCTGAAAACTCTCGAGGTATTTCCACTTGGGAAGTGGAGACCTACGTTTCTAGGTGGCGTTTCAGGGCAAACCTTTTTGGCTTCAAGGTAAAGTAAAACTGTCTTTTAGAGACATTGAAAAGACAGTTAAAGACTTTTAATGACATTTGAAAGGGGAAAAAACGATGCGAGGACAAGAGCAGAACTGCACAATAAAAGTATTTTTACTGCTGCTGGTTTTGTCTTTAATGAACATGATGACGCCTCTAATTTACAGCGTGCTCACCGCGTGCTGGTCACCAAGCGAAGCACGTTGCACTCGTTACCTCAGGATCTTGTTTTTTTACACGAAGTCTAAAGGTTTTTGTTCTTTTTTCTATGTGTAACATAGGCAAAATTATCTAAGTCAATACATTTTTAAGGACTGTCACCTGTTCTGATTCTTTCCACCGCCAGTCACCTTAGTACCTCCAATGTTTGAGTCATGATCACGACAGCCCTTTCAAAAAGAATCTTTGCTCAATCTACAGTTGTCACGTCAGTCAGTCCACAATTTCTTTAGTTGGGCTTCTCTGATCTCTCATGGAATACTGGACACACTTCAAAATTCCCCACTGGTAATCGTGGGGATCCAATTTCCTGAAGCAATTTATTTTAGGACCCTGTTTAGGGTCAGAGGAGATGGATCTGCCTGGTTCTGAATTTCAGACGCCCTCTAATCATGCATTAAGTTCACATCAGATTCCCTCGTGAGCGATCACACCTTAGAACAGCTGGGATACGCCGATACCTACAAACGAAGACGGGCAACGGAAAGGTAAGTCCCTTGCCCGCGATCATGCAGCCAGGGGCCTGTGCACTTGCTGTAATTTTCTACTCTTCCGCTGAGGTCTCTTTGGAGGTGAGCTGTGCTTCTCTGCCTTGTAAAGACATTTGTCAGGTCGCAAGCTCCTGAGGTTACTTCAGGGTTCTTAAAAGTTCTGAACTCTCAGCCTTTCCTGGATTCAGATTTTGGGTGACTCTCTCTCATACATGGGTTGCGCTACATTCCCCGAAAGCGGAGAAACCCAGTGGGGCTGGTGGAAAGAACCAGAAGGAGGTCAAGTGGCCTCATGGTATGAGCTGATTTCCTCTTGGTGAGTGGCTGTAAGCCCTCCGTGTCGACCTCAAGCAAGAGGATTCCAAGGAACTCGATCATTTCTATCTGAAAAATTTTCATCCTCCTTGCAAAAAAGTTCTCCCTCCAAGCCCAACACACAGTTGGTGCCCAGTCAACGTCTGCTGCATAAATATTTGGTTGAATGCAGGGGAACATCCTGGGAGCCTGTGGATCAAGCAATGGGCCTCTAGGTCCCCCACCACCCTGACTGCACCCCAGCCAGGCCATGCAATTCAGGGGATCTTTGCACAGGATTCATCCATTCTCTGCCCGTGTCTCTTCACGTAGGCAATCAGGCACAGGCTGCTTGGCAATGACGATGAAAAATCATGGAATGCCCAACGCTAATGTGTTTCCTGAGAAAAACAGGACAGCCAAGCCCGAGACGTGGAGATGGGATCCGCAAGTGGGTGGATGCTTTCCACTTCTACTGGGAAGGCCTTTGGACAACAATTAATCTTTAGATATGAAGGGAAGGAAAATCATGTCTATTTTATATTTCTGAGCCAGACTTAAATAAAGACATTAAATAGCAAATTATAAAATTTCAAAGAGCACAGTATATGTTTCGTTTAAAAGGGCAGGGTCCCAACGCTTAAAAGGGAGTCACGTGAGTGCAAGGAGAAGCCTCAGCTCCTGAGCAACTGTCAAGAAATGGGAAAATGTACAGACCTAGGAAGATCCTGGCTTATGCCCTTCAGAGGGAAGCCTGCAAACGTTCCCCTTAGAGAGGAGAAGGGAGAGGTGGGCAGGAGACTGACTGGTATTCGGGAAGAAGCACAGAAGACTGTGACATCTCAGATGCTACTCATGGATGGGGCTGAGGTGAACGGTGGTGACTGATGGCGAGACACACAACTGGGTGGTCATCGCCAAAGTAGGTATGACAAACAACGGGGACTTGAGGAAAAGAAATCAAAATAATGCTGTGTACACTTTTCCCTCCATTTACTCAGATGACGTAATTTAGGGACGAGGCTGAATAACTAAACTGCAGACTGGTATGCTTTCGGCCATCTAGGAAATGATCACTGGAAGCAACTAAATGACGAAGACTGAGCTTCCTAGAAAGACTATACTCACTGGGCCAGGTCTCTGAAAGCTACGTCAATCCTCCTCCATTTTTAGCTAGTACTTAAAATATTAAAGGAAGCTATAACACCACTATAGGATATAGCAGAGGTCGGCCGATGACAGCCACCTGGTTTTGTAAATAAAGTTTGATTGCAATACAGCCACACCCATTTGTTTATCCTCTATCTGTGGCTGTTTCATGCTACCCTGGTAGCTTTTTTTTTATTATTATTCTTATTAGTCATCCATTTAATACACATCAGTGTACCCATGTCAATCCCAATCTCCCAATACATCACACCACCACCACCACCCGCCCCGCTTTCCCCCCTCGGTGTCCACGTGTTTGTTCTCTACGTCTGTGTCTCTATTTCTGCCTTGCAAACCGGTTCATCTGTACCATTTTTCTAGGTTCCACATACATGCGTTAATATACGATATTTGTTTTCCTCTTTCTGACTTACTTCACTCTGTATGACAGTCTCTAGATCCATCCACGTCGCTACAAATGACCCAGTTTCGTTCCTTTGAGTAGTTACAACAGACTGTGTGGCCCACAGAGCCTAAATATTTACTCTTGGGCCCTTTACAGATCAAGTATGCTGACCCATGATATCAAAGATAGCTCGTAAGGCTTGAATATACAAAAAAGGTAATGCAATTAATCAAATCCTACAAAACAGGAAAGTATTTTACTTTCTCTTATCACATATTCTCTGGGCTAAGGGTCCAAATCCTCCTCTTGGGCATCATCAATTCTCCTCTTGCCACCAATCAGCAAGATGATACTCCACAGAATGGTCCCTAAGATGAGTTAGCACCCTTCTGCTCCTATGACGTGAGCTGAGAGGACAGAGGAAGGATGATGTTTCAGAGAGGAACATTATTAAATGAATAAATAAATGAACAAATGAATACACAAGCAGGTACATTTGTGAAGCTGGGATTGTAGCCTCCCTCTCTTAACAGCCACCTTCTTCCTCTGTCCCACAGCCATCCTTATTTCTGGCCAACCGTCTCACATGGAGGTACACTGGGTCCCAAGGAGAAAAAAGCAAGGGAGTATCTCAGAACAGTCCAATTTTTCACCAGGCCCAGTGAGGGGAAACTTACGTCATGGGGACACTGGCTATGTCACATGTTCTCAGATACAGCAAGGCTGTAAGTCACGTTATGAAGATTATTAAGTTGGCGTGTACTTCCAAATAAGAGAGAAACACAATTTTTAACGTTACAATCTGAATTCAAGATTTCCACTCAATTTCAAGGAAGGCAAAGCTACATTTCCGGAAATGAGTCCGAATTCTTTGTCTAATGAATGAGTGAGGCCGAGTGTTTAAAAGGATGCTAATGGAAACTATAATACCAAAGGAGGAGAGGTATCAACTGGCTTGCTGAGATCTTCTCCACATTTAAATTTTCTAAAAAAAAAAAAAAAAAAAAAAAAAAAAAGCGAGCTGTATCATACCTACCACATATGTCCAGCACCATCTGGCCGGCCCCGCTTTTCTCTACAGCCTTATCCCCAGACACCCTCTCTTCAAATGTCCTCCCTGGCAGATTCTCATAGGAAAACACTGCATCTACAACCTTCTCCATACCATAAGTATGTAGTCAAATCAGAAAACGTCAGTAAAAATCTCAACATCAAATAATTCATAAATCAGCAGGAAGAGTGTAACATGTTAAATGTGTCCCTCTGGGTTTTTAGCCTATAGATCATATATTCTAGAGGAGTGCTTTCCTTCCTAAACAACAATGACAAAAAGGAGGGCCAAAAGTGTACATCTTTTGCTACATTAAAAAAAACAAAACAAAAAAACCCCAAACACCTAAGACATAAAAAGATTTAAATGGATGTGTTCATTTTTTAATCAGGTCAACCATTTGAATTCATTTCTTACTTTGACTATGTCCTGCAACTTATTTTAAACTACACATTATTTCTGATTTTCTACATTTTTCTTTTTATGTGCTTAGAAATTTAATTTGATACCTGGAGTTCTGAAATTTATTTGAGCAATGATTCAGAGGAGCTAAACTAGCCTGACAATTGTTTCCGTAGATTCCAATTTCCTACATATAATAAAAATAATTTTCTTAACAGATACTTAGGGTTTTTTCCATCCGATAGAGCAAGTGATCCAACTGTTTTTCTGCCCCTACATTACACCCTCCCAGCGACTCTCGATGCACTGGTTTTCACAAATGAATTGACATCAAGTAATACTCGACAGGAATAGAAACCTCACTCTCATCTCTTTATTACTGAGTCCCGTGATCCAGTTGCTTTCATTCTGTCTTATTCATTTCCTCCACTTATTTCATTTCAGTTAATATGCTCACTCAATTCTCGGCACTTTGATTTAATTTAATGCTTCCAATTTAAAAACTGTCTTTTGTAATAATTTGGCATTTCTTACATCCGTCTGAGAAAACCTTCTTGCTTTCTGTGAAAATTCCTGAATAACTGCTAAATTACTTCTTGTGAATTTCGATCATCCAGTAGGGTTCGGTGACAAAAGCTATGAGGCTGTTTGAAGAAACAGCTCTCTTTGTCCTGCTGCAACTCCTGGGAAATGACACCAGCTGGAAAAGTTGAGGTCAGCTTATAAAGCTAAGTTTAATTTGTATTCTTAGTAAACACTATAATAATTATCTGAAGCCATTAATCTACAAGCTACTGGGTATTAGCCACTGGGTAATAACAGTCCAAATTCAGAGACAAGTACTGCCCCTACCACCGACTATGACAACAAATGGGAAAGGAAGAATGGGGGGGGGGGGCTAAAATACATGTGCGTTAAAACTCTGTGGGAAGTGACAAAATGTAGAGGATTCAATTTAGCAAATTAAATCCCTTGCTGAAAGGCTTAAAAGAAAAAAAGGAATAAAAAACTCCACAGATTCACCCACTCAAGAATTACATAATGCATTCTCTGTGTCAAATTTGTACATGTTAACGTCAATGAAGTAAACACTGATTTTATAAATTTAAAATTAAATCTAAAGGAATCCTGGAGTGGCAAGCAGCTACAAACATGTTTATCATTTTATGCCTCTGTGTGTGCCTTGCATGACAACGGGCGAACAAACGGGGCAAACTACAAATGTGATACTCATGTGAGCTCTGACCCTGCGTAGCTGGCAGATGAACTTGTTCGTCTAGCCGAAGCTTAGTAAACAGGCTACCCTCCAGATCAACATTTCTGGTGGGTCACGGGGCGATCACAACCCCTGCTGCTGTGGTCAAAATCCATCCCCTGGCCCGTATTCTTACTCAAGCATGTATTATACATGTGACGGTATCGTGCAGTAACTTGGTACTTTTGAATTACTTAACAAACAGCTAGTGTTTATCCATTTCGTAATTTTTAAAGTTCCTCCAGGAATTATCTTCTGCTTCTAATTTTGTTTCTGAAACCACAGCTAATGAGTTTTCATATAGAGATTGCCAGGGATGTAGTGACAGCCTGTAGATTTCCGTATTAAATAATAAATACTTAACTAACATAAAATAATAGCACTCCGTAAGAATAAATGATGGTGAGAACCGCAATCGCGTAGTAAGGATTTTACATTGATTTTCTGTCCCTTTCTTGCTTTTGGAGAGAAAAATGAAAGGTATGTCTTTTGCGGAGACCAAAGTGGTTTTTATCTGCCGCTGGCAAACACCATATTAATAAAAAGTGTGTTCTAAGCATCTGTTTTAGGGAAAAATCGCTACAACTGTGATTGGCTTCCTCACAACAATGCTATTATCCCATGATTATATCCCCCAAGCTTTGTCTCTAATCGTCACGGAAACGAGCCTTTAAACTTTTATCTCAGTTCCTCAACTTTATAAATATTCCCAAGTGTTTCTCTTACTGCTATTTGGTCATTCACGTAAATGAAAAAATATATACATACAAGAAAAGGCAGGGGGTTTTGGGGGAGCTGGTTTTTGTTGTTACTGTTTGGGGGGCGGTAGGTTTGACGCAGGGATTAAGCTCAACAACTACCAATTTTAGAAATCTAAGCGCTATGGACTTAATGCCACTGAATTATTCACCTAAAAATGGCTAAAATGGCACATTTTATGATCTGTATATTTTATCATACTTTAAAAAGCAATTCATTTAAAAAGTGAAACTGCTCTGTTTAGGAGAGAACGTTATGCAGGGATCGCCCTACCCAAGCACGCTGGTACGGTGAGATTCGTGAAATTGCCGTTTTTGTAGGTCTAAAATGGTTGACTATCAGCAATTTCAGACCTACATACTCTTATATAAAACATACCTGCACCTCTATCAGGGAGAAGGACTATTGTTTAGTGACGGTCAGTGGATGTCAGGGTCACGAGAAATAACCCTAGCACGGGTAGCGTTTGATATAAAAGCCACTGCAGGCACAGAATATGTTCTTGTGCCTTTACAGCAGTCTGTAACTTTGGGTGAGGGAGATAAATTACAATGCAGTGAGATGCTCTTAACCTCACACGGGCTGAGCTGATTCCACCGGGTGGCAAACCTGAATCGCTCATTATCTAGGAAAAGACAGATTAATTTTAGCTTCTATTTTCTGCCACCTTCTTACCGCAAAACACTTTATTTCTCCCCCACAAAAACCATTCCGTATGTCAAGATCAGGATGTTTTCTAAGATGCCCTTTGAGGAACAGGACCTGTGTGGATTTTCCTCCCACAAATGTCCAAGTCATAGATAGCAGACACCCCACCCCGCACCTCCCCGCCAACGCCTTCCATCAGCACTAGCGGACAGCGCTGACGTTCCCTCTCTCTCAAGCTCCAACTGTAAATGGTTATTACATATCAGAGTCAGATACACGGAAATGGCAATCGCATTAAATACGAAAATTAGAGAAGGTCCAAAATCACTACCGCATCAGCGGAACCGAAGCGTATTTAATACGCGTGCCCCTCCAGTTGCCCCTTGGCATTAGCAGAAAGCAATGCATCCCATGTCCCTGGGATATAACATGCAGAACCTAGGACCTCAGTTAGGACTCATTATGGTAATTAAAACAGTTTCCCCAATCTAGCTACCCAAGGTGACAGATTGCGGACCTCCTTCTGTGCAATACCGCTTTCGGGAGAAGGGTTTGGACCAGGAGGGGACTGAAGAGAGGCTGCTCTATTCACTTAACATCAGCCTCCAGGAGGAAAACCACCGTGAAAGCAGACCAGGCCATCCGGATGGTTTCAGAGGCTATTTTACACGAGACGCAAACCGGGCTACCCCTTTTGAAGCCCCCAGTGAAAAGATTTAAACAGGCTATTGTCAGAACCCTGGGTACCTTTTCTCTCTTGGCTTTGTTCAGTATTTTCCTCGGCTGCAGTTTCCATGGCTGGCTTCGTACCATCCACCAAAAATGCTTTGCCCGCTCCCCCCAATACACACTTCTCCCCTCCTCTTCCTTTTCTTTTGGGCCCCCCTCCGGCTCTTATTTACACCCGCGTGATTGAGAGCTTCTGTTCTTCACTACAGAAGATTACAGTCCCTTCCAAGATGCAGAAGTCTCGTCGGCGTCAATCCCCCTCTCTGCCTACTGGTCCAGAAAGATAACTGCCAGGCAGCCGTACGTCACGGAGAATCCGGTTATAAAACCGCCACCGCCTGCCCCGCCGGTGCCGAGTCCCGATGCGGCTCCCGGGGGGCCCGCGCCCCGACCGACAGGGCTGCGCCTCTGGCTGGCCTACGCGTGCGCTCCGGCTCCCTCCTTCCTCCTCGCCAGCTGCACCCGATGAATGCTAATTAATTCTCCCAGGAAAGAATAGACTTGTGACATCACAGCAGGGGCTGTGCAGCGGAGGGGAGAGAGCCCCCTCCCACCACGTGACTCAGCGATCGGCCGGTATGCGTTCTAGCAGAAAGCGTGTCTTCGCACAAGCAAACTCTTTCTTGCCCCTGGGACCCCTTGGCGGGGCATCACCGTTTGTTTTATTTCATTTACCCCTGACCCTGGCAGGATCTAGTCAAAGGACATGCCCAGGGTCTCCATTTTCTTTTTCTTTCTTTAACATGTGTCTTTCCGTAAGAAGACAAATATCATACGGTATGACTTATATGTGGAATCTAAAAAATGATACAAATAAATGATTTACAAAACAGAAGGAGACTCACAGAGGTAGAAAACAAACTAATGCTTATCAAAGGGGAGAGGGGAGGGATAAATTAGAAGTTTGGGATTAACATATACACACTACCACATACAAAACAGATAACCAATAAGGCCCTAGTGTATAGCACATGGAACTATACTCAGTATCTTGTAATAACCTATAATGGAAAAGAATCTGAAAAAGAATAGATATGCGTATATATGTATAACTGAATCACTGTGCTGTACACCTGAAACTAACAACGCTGTAAATCAACTATACTTCAATTTTTAAAAATGTGTCTTTCACACAACCTCTAGCGAGCTAGCTAGGCTGACTATTAAAGAGGGAAGAAAATGGACATAAAGAGAAAGAGGACCCAAACATAGATTTAACAACAGCAATGTAGCAATTCAGCAACAGAACCTGTTTCCTGGTCTACAGCTAACGTATGCGATAGTAAGAGAAACTTCAGCTCAAGCGCAATTCAAACAAAAGTACCCATCCCTATTTAAAAATAATCATAATATGCTTATTTTTAAATAATAATGAGTTACCAAAACAATATTATTAAAATATTAATAATACTTTGGTGACTCCTTAGAATGAAAAATCAAAACAGAGTGCTTTTTCTTATTGGATGTGGTTATTTCTATACGGAACTTTATTCCGTAGAACCCCGAGGCCAAAGGCTGCTCTCAAGAGCGTTCTAAATGCTCAGCAGAAAGCCTGTTGTAACAACGATACTGACTGCTGCTTTCACAAGTCTTCTTGCATCCCCAGATACTGCTGGACCAACGTTCCCAGCCCATCTAAGCATATAAGCTTTTATCGTGGATATAAGCCATGTTTCCAAGCATCGTTAATTTCTGCACCATTTTTAAAGCATTTGTTTGACCCACTTAGCTTCACTGTCCCTACTTAAAAGATTTATAGAAACTCAGTATAATACCCTCAAGGTCCATCCATGGAGGCTAAGTGAAATAGGTCAGACTGAGAAAGACAAATACCACTTGATTTCACTTATATGTGGAATCTAAAAAACAAACCAAACAAAATAAACAAAACCCAGACTCACAGATACAGAGAAGAGATTGGTGGTTGCCAGAGGCGAGGGGGATGAGGGGGGCGAAATGGGTGAAGGACGTTAAGAAGTACAAACTTCAGTTATAACATAACAATAAGTAAGTCACGGGGATGTAATGTACAGCATGGGAAATACAGTCAATAATATTGTATTAACTTTGTAAGGTGACAGACCTTAACTAGGCTTATTGTGGTGACCATTTTGCAATGTATACAAACACTGAATCACTATGTTGTACACCTGAGACTAACATAATATTGTATGTCAATTATACCTCAATAAAAAAATTTCTAGAAACTCAAGTCAAATACAGGGATGACCACTGATAAGCACAGGGTGAAGGGTTCCTGATTCAGAACAGTCCACTAATTGTTTGGGTTGGACACCCATCTTAGAAGCAAACATAAAAACAGGTCAGACGCCACCCACTCTTAAAAAATCCTCTCCCGGGCTTCCCTGGTGGCGCAGTGGTTGAGAGTCCGCCTGCCGATGCGGGGGACACGAGTTCGTGCCCCGGTCCGGGAAGATGCCACATGCCGCGGAGCGGCTGGGCCCGTGAGCCATGGCCGCTGAGCCTGCGCGTCCGGAGCCTGTGCTCCGCAACGGGAGAGGCCACAACAGTGAGAGGCCCGCGTACCGCAAAAAACAAAACAAAACAAAACAAAATCCTCTCCCAAGTTTTGAGGGTCTGTTGCTCAACACTTAAAAAAAAAAATGTATAAGATCCTGAATCAAAATCCTCTAACAACCTGATCTGTTAATGCATTAGTTTGAGATAATCCCCGAAAGTCTTCTACATTCAATACCTCTGGCCCTGCTGAACCTGAAAAGATTTTGAAAACCAGTTCAGCCTTTTCCAATATTTTCTTTTCATTTTACATCTCATTTTCCACTTGAAGCATCATCCTAGGCGACCACGCCCACAATCAACTATCCCCTTAAAATATGGCCCCAGCCAACTTTATTGTCTCACCGTGAGGGGATTGAGAAGCAGGGCAGCCTACGATTTCGAACTTGCAAAAAGAGATGCAGATCTGACGTAACTAACCTGCAAAGGAAAACCTGATGATATGTCCAAACAGGATGGTCTTCAAACATTTTTGCAAAGACGGCTTAGATACATTCAGACAGGAAGATGCCAATTGTTGTTTTGTGACAGGATTGTTCTCCCTCAGTAGTTCAAGTGAGAATTAATACCAAAACAAAATTCAGTTCAACACAAAAGAGAACAATTATGATTAGCTACGTTATCGGGTTTTATTTAAAAAGTGTAATCATTCCATCAAAAGCAAAATCATTCAATTATAGAACTGGCAGAATAGAATAATTTGGGGGCGCTATTAATTAAGAATAGCGTTTTACAATGTTGGTGGAAGTGGGCAGGCAGAATATGAAAGACATTCTAAATTTAAGGGCAACTCTAGTTCTATATGAGTCATGGAAATCACAACCGCTGGACAAAATATTCACAAATTCTCCAGTTGATACTCTGATCTCCTTTTCACCTTGAAAAACTATAAATAGACTTTTCGTCACTTTTGCCTTATTCACAACTTTATCGTTTTCTTTTCATTAGACAATGAGTAAGCAGCCTCAAAACCTCACTGGTGTTTATGACAAATGATGTGAATCAGAAAAAACATGACAGAAAAATTGTTAACAGCCAGAAAGAAAGCAGAGTATACACTGACAAGATTTCTAAGGTGTGCATCCATTTTTGACCAGAAAAACTGACTATGTAGAATAAATAGGATGGGCAATGTCTTCCAGAGCTGAAAATTATTCTTTGAGCCCACGCTTTAAGGCAGTCTGGTTGAAGGTACGAATACTTCTGAAAGCCAAAACAGGAATAACAAATACTGACACAAACTGGATAT
The DNA here is from genome assembly GCF_039906515.1 of Pseudorca crassidens. NCBI lineage: Eukaryota > Metazoa > Chordata > Mammalia > Artiodactyla > Delphinidae > Pseudorca > Pseudorca crassidens. The sequence goes on along the minus strand of NC_090317.1, from coordinate 122,866,659 downwards.
ATTAGATTGAACCATACAAGAATGCTGATATTGACTAGAAGAACGGTAGTTTTCAATGGTTCAACCAGGTAACCCGTGGGCTAATGGGACACAGAGAACCCTTCTAAACCAGGGGAATCGAATCTGGTACGAGCACTATGGTATCCCAGCAAAGGAGAGGAGGGGAAGGGGAAGGGGAAGAGGATTCGGAGAAGCTTCCCAGAACAGAGTTGGCTACCTCAGCACGGTTAGAAACCTGCCGGGTAGGCGAGCGAAACAGTAAGGGCAGGGGAGGGGAGGGAAGGGAAAGATTATTCCCGGAAAAAGTGAAAAGCATACAAAAGGAAAAAGGGTCTTGTCAAAGTGTTGGGGAGATGACTTTCTTGACAGAGGGGCCAGAGCATACGGTGTACGTGGCAGGAGTGGGGTTGGATGGGGGAGGGAAGTGAAGGGAGATGGCTGAGCCAGTAGGTTGGGAACCAGGGAGGTTGAACACCCCACTAATCCTGGAGGCTGGCAAACTCATTCGAAGTCTCCTTAAAGAGTACAAGCAAGAGAAGGGAAGAGTCTGAACGAGGGCATGAGGACGAAGGGAGGATCCGGATGACCCGGATGACGTGTGATTGGATACCTGCGCATGGAGTGGAAAAGAAGGGCGAAGGGCAGTGTGGAGTCTCTAGCCTGGGTGAGTGAGGGCTGGTCAGGCTGTGAACCAATGGGGAAACCAAACAGGAGGAAGACGTTTGGTACGAGAGCTGAGCCTGTACGGTTTCAGGGGTCCCAGGACGTCCTGCGGGAGCTGTCTAGGAGGCATTCGGGAACATAGCTCCAATGGAGAGGGGTTGACCAGAGACGAGGATCTGGGAGCCTTTGGGGCAGAGGTAGGAGAAGTGGACCCCAACAGCTTGAACCACATTGAAGGCCAAAACACAGACGAGGACCAGATGACGGGGTTTTCAACTGGTTTTGATGAAAAAAAAAAAAGGGGGGGGGCAAGTTTCTCCTTCTTCCTGTGTGCGCAAGGCATACATCGGGAGACAAGGCAGCTGATCCACTGACAATGTGCTTCCTGAAAAATTATCACATGCCGTGGGGAGCTGAGACTGCTCGTTAAGAGTGGCGCACCATCAGCGGCTCTCCCTGGAGGGCTCCCAATGAACTCATTCACCGAGCGCGGACCAGCCAACGCGAACAAAGGCGGGTCTTCCGAGCCCCTCTGTTAGCTGTTCAACTGTTGCTACGGGGATGCCACTCATGTCTCTGGAGCAATGCCTTCTCTGTTAGCTAGAGACCCCAGGGGCTAGGGTATTCTCTTACCCAGAGGGAGCTCGTGGCTCAGCCTCAAAGCTGGGTGAATCGGGAGCGCTCCGTGAGGGATTTTCTCTACATCATGGCCAAAACCCCAACTCACGTCGTCTCCCCAGCTCTTCTCCTTTTCCTGGAAGGCAGAGCCCAAAGCCCACCTACTTTAGGACGCCTCCTTGGTTAAATCTACCCACTTCCTCTTCCTCCCACTCTTCCCTTCGAACCATCCCTCTCTGTTATAAAGGCAAGCTCTTCGAATGGCAGCTGTTTCCATTGGAAAGACACGTAACCTGCCTTTACCTGCCTCCCCACACACGTGGGAAGGAAGCCAGATATTTTCAAATTCAAGGTTAAATCACAAGACATCTGGGCTTTGAAAATTCTCAACAGAAGGTGGCAAATTATGGGATGAGCCTGTCAGGGTAGGGAGAAAGAGGATGGGAGCCCTTTAAACCTGAGAACTCCAGGGGCATTAAGGAGACCTTATTCTTGTCCAGAGGCTACTTGCGCTGGCTTCTGGCCCTCAACATGCAGGAGTCGCTGTCACCTCTCCCTGATGGGAGTCCATGTGGGGATGAATGGGTTTCTATCTGTTGGGCTGCTGGGTAAAGGTGTTGGATCACAATCCCACTCCTGGGCATATACCTGGGGAAAACCTTAATTCGAAAATACACACGCACCCCAATGTTCACTGCAGCACTATTTACAATAGCCAAGACATGGAAGCAACCTAGACGTCCACTGACAGAGGAATGGATAAAGAAGATATGGCACATATATACAATGGAATATTACTCAGCCATAAAAAAGAATGAAATAATGCCACTTGCAGCAACACAGATGGACCTAGAGATTATCATACTAAATAAGTCAGAGAAAGATAAATACCATATGATATCACTTATATGTGGAGTCTAAAAAACAATACACTTATTTACAATAATGAACTTATTTACAAAACAGAAACAGACCCACAGACGTAGAAAACACACTTATGGTTACCAAAGGGGAAAGAGGGGAGGAGGGATAAATTAGGATCTTGGGATTGACAGATAAACACTGCTGTATATAAAATAGATAATCAACAAGGACCTACTGTATAGCACAGGGAACTCTACTCAATATTCTATAATAACCTATATGGAAAAAGAATCTGAAAAAGAATAGATATGTATATGTATAACTGAATCACTCTGCTGTACACCTGAAACTAACACAACATGGTACATCAACTATTCTCCAATATAAAATAAAAATCAAAGGAAAAACAAGGTGCCATTTCAGGCAGACATATAGACTCCCACGTCCATCTTGGGGAACCAAACCCCTCCTGGCCCACCTCCAACAGTGCCCACTTTATATTGGTCCGGGCAATGGAAAGAATGAACAGCCCCAGGGGTGGGTGATATTTTCCCAATCTTTGTATACGTTCCTCTGCAATGATCACCAAGTCGTCATACAAAGACTGTAAGCGCCAGCTACCAGGGATACTTGGCCAGTTCCCTATAAGAGCTACAGCGAAAGAGCTGGCTGGACATGGAAAGCAGGGAGCAGACCCAGGGCCGTGTCCAGGGGCCCCACCACACCCCCCTCCCCACGCCACTGGAGATGTGACAGTAGCTCAGGTGGGGTAGAGAGAGGCCACAACTCAAGGAATGAGGGTCTCCTGTGTACCAACACTGCTGCAGGAACTTTAACCCATGCTCTTTCATTCTGCCATTCATGAGGGCACTGAGAGGAAGAATAACCACCCCTCTTGCCTGCACAAAGGAACCAAGACCACAGGGAGCCAAAGGGACTTGGCCAAGCTGGTCAGAGGCCGAGCTGAGCACTGACTCAGCCCACTGGATGCCAAACCTGGGAACTCAAGAGTCAGGCAGCCACGACAGAGTCTAGGTGATCAGGTGAGTCAACTCAGAGAATCTGGGTCACCACCAAAGACTCACTCAGGATGGCCAAAAACACAGGGCTCCGTACATGCCCAGCTGAGGAAGGCTCTCACGTCTGTGTCCTTGCCCACCACCCCTGCTAGGCCAGCTCCACCAGAGACCAACCTTGTGATACCACGTGACCTTTCTCAGCTTTGTCATCTGTTGAAAGGGCTCGTAGAGGACTGTCTTCATCAGGCTATCGTTAGGGTGGTGAAATCCTGCACACAGAGCCTCAGGACAGTTGTGTCCTACGTAGCACTCATGAAGGGCTAGTATTTCTGCCTTGTAAGGTCTCCACGCTCACACCACCATCATACAGGTCCAAGGGGGAGGAAGAGAGAGGAAGGAATAGCTGGTGATCCTCCATCCTTCCAGATCCTTCCCTGTCCCTGAGGAGTTCACTTTTGTGCCCCTGTCTGGCCTGAATGGACTTCTAAGGACACTCCTTACCTCCACATCCACCCCAAACCCCCTGCGCAGGTATGGCTTGGATACAATGCCTGTGAATAAGCTGCGAACAAATCAATGGCACTGAGACGAACAAGGCAATGGCATTAAAAGAGATGTACCTCCAAGGGCGCTCTTTAGCAAACTGTCCAAACTGGTTTCTGGAATCTACACGATGTTGCTAATACCTGGGTACTCAAGACCAAACTAGATTTGCCTCTGATGCTTATTTAAAAAAAAAAAAAAAATCACATAGAGCCCCGCCCTCAGAAGGGCCTCAAGCTTGGTTTCACATGCTGCCGTCAGTATCTTGAAGTTCTTAATAACTTGAACTTTGAACTTCTGTTCTGCAAGTGAGAGCCAATGAGACAGGAGAGCATCCGTGTGAGCAGGGGGGCTATGCGCTCCTTGCCCCTATTTGCGTACAGCGTTCGCAATGCCCCATGCACAGAACGCCCGCGGGCCCATGAGGCACGGGAAGAGTCGACCTGAGTACAAGGTGAGGATGTTCTGTCTACCACTGAGCGAGCACTGGCTCTGTCCCTTGCCGGTCATGGTGACTTGGACAACGCACGCCTGAGCTTCCGTTTCCTCATCTATAAGACGACTGGATAAGATGCTTTGCGAAGCCTGTCCTGGCCCGAACGCCCACCGAGCCTAAAGTGACCAGTTTGGCAGCGTGGTTATAAGAAACAAAAGACATCAGGTAAGGAGCCCTGCAACTCTCACCTCCATCACTCTTCCTATTGACCTAAGTCGTTCTCTTACTGTGCAGGTCGAGTCATTTTTCACCTGCTCTAACGGACGTGTCAACACCCTGCGATGGATTCCACTGGGCTCCCGGCATTCTTTGGAGCAAGAGGCCAACGACTCTTTCTTTGGAAGGACGTGGTGCAATTCAGTTTTTCTCAGCTTTGCTCTGACTAACCTGTGTCCTGTAGCCTCTCAAAGCAGTTACACAAAACTTATCTTCATACTGCTGGCAGCACAAAGAAAAAGGAAACCAGCAAAACCATTACAAAAATCTTTTATAATTAAATCTAGACCCTGTTAACCACTTGGAAATGTATTTGGGAAGCAAAATGGATAAAACTTAGTGCTTTCCAGTAGAATATACAAACACTGAAGGTCATGTTCTAATGTCTGGGGTTTTTCCAAACAGAAATCTGGTAGAAAGTTTTAACTGAAGATTGGTTAAGATCTCTTCATGAATCGGGGATTATAATTTTTAGTACAACTGAAACATACATTTGCTTACTTTATACAATTAAAAACTAGGCTACTGAAAGGCTAGGATGGGAGGACTATGGTATTTGTCAGCCGTCGAACTGCCAGTGTGGGCTGAGGTAATCCGGTCGAGCACATCGCTGTCACCTTCCGCTCCTACCGTCAACGTGACCTTCCTGAAACCAGCTACTCAGATGAAGGACAATGAAATCCCAGACAGGCAGTCTCACACCGAGTGGTTCTGATAAACACACCAAAGTCTGAAAGCCACTGATTTACGGAAGAGTATGATTATCCAACATGTTAGCTTGACAATATTTCCGATTTGCCACTACCTAGTTTGACAGAGTATGCGAAATTTACTTTCTGATGTTACAATGCCTATTCTTACTAGTTCAGGGAAACACGCAGGATTCGTAGATACGTAATTCAAGAGCCCTCAGATTAAAGTCCACAAAAACATCAGTGCCTTAGTGGATCAGCGGCGGGGTGGTCCAGGGTTGGTATAAAATATGAATTGCGGGCTTCCCTGGTGGTGCAGTGGTTGGGAGTCCACCTGCCGATGCGGGGGACTCGGGTTTGTGCCCCGGTCTGGGAGGATCCCACGTGCCGCAAAGCGGCTGGGTCCGTGAGCCATGGCCGCTGAGCCTGCGCGTCCGGAGCCTGTGCTCCGCATCGGGGGAGGCCACAGCGGTGAGAGGCCCGCGTACCCCAAGAAAAAAAAATATATGAATTGCACGAAAACGCGAGCTATGTCATTTAGTCTACTGCTGATGAGAACCTACACTAAAAGAGACCAAAAACCACATACTTTATATTCACATTTATTCAAGTGCAATATTTCATTCAATTGCCTCTTCTGTTTCTATTCTGAGACAGAAATGAGGAGAAGTGAGATGAAGTCATTTAAGGCCCTTTACTGCACTAAAATAATTCATGGGCTTCGCAAGTTGGAAACCATTGGGATAACTTGAAATAACCATCCCTGCCAGGTCAGACATAAAGGATCCTAGAGCAGAGAAAAAGCAGCCCACACAGAGTACATCTTAGCGATCTCACTGAAATCTATCAATACTACTAGACGTCACTAAATCACATGCGATGACTTCTTACTGGGGAATCTACAGACTCAGAGCATCTCAGAGGAAAAGGTAAAATCTGAGGAACAACCTCTATGTGGTCTCTGACGCCAGGCAAAGGACAGGGGCCATGAGGCCAACCACCTGCTGGGGAGGTAGGCACAGCCAGACCTGTGACTTGAGTTGTGTTCACCGTGACTAAATGGGAAAGCTGACGATTTTGCTGGAACGTAAAGGTTTGTCTCCAATCCCCAACAATGTACAGCAGGATCCTGAAAGGGGGTGGCTGCATGCCTGCTAGAGATAATCACTGTGAAACCAGAGACGCTGGGAATTGAGACAAAAACTGTACTAAATTTTGAAGGCAGACAAAATAGAATTCTCTCTGATCACCGAAAAATCTCGAGATTTTTCAAGAGATGACTCAGGAACACTCTGAACAGGAAACTGTGCTTTCTAGAAGCCGGCCTAGAGGAACAAGTAATACCAAATGAACCTTTCTTTTTTTTTAATTTAAATACGTAATTTGTGTGTTTAACATGTTTAAACAACAGTAAGTTAGGAAAAAACCTGCTTTCTCCCATGAACATTTTACGAATCAATTTTAGTCAAACTCTGTTCCTGCATCTTCAACTTTATTCATTCAACCAATCAGCATCCTTGTCGCCCCAACAGCACCATTTGGAGTCATGTGTCAGCTTCCCAGAGCCCGTTGCCTTTGCTTCCTTCCGAGCTGACACCCAGCTCTTCTGAAAAATCTGTGGATGATGGTGAGATGCGCCCAGCAGACGACAAGTACCCACCGACAGAATTCACCACTTCAGACGGGTCGGGCAGTTAAGGGTTTCTTCTGAATGGTGGCTTCATTATTTTTACATCAATGGCATTCTGTACTGCTAAAAGGAATCTATTTTCTTTAAGCTAGGAAGAGTAGGGCAGGTGACTGTCATCTTCTACGCTGCCCTCATGAGCCATTTGATAAAACCCTTCCTGTATTTTGGGGGATAAGATAGTGGAAGGCTGGCAACACGCCAGTACGCTTTAAAACACTACGCTCGGGCTTCCCTGGTGGCGCAGCGGTTGAGAGTCCGCCTGCCGATGCAGGGGACACGGGTTCGTGCCCCGGTCCGGGAAGATCCCACATGCCTCATGGGCCCGTGAGCCATGGTCGCTGAGCGTGCGCGTCCAGAGCCTGTGCTCCGCAGCGGGAGAGGCCAGAGCGGTGAGAGGCCCGCGTACCACAAAAAAAAAAAAAAAAAAAAAAAAAAAACACTACGCTCATTCTGCGCTTTCAATCAACAAAATTTAAGGTCACTTAATCATACACTCAAGCGGAATCAGAATGGGCTAATGTGCTTTCGTTCAAAGTGGTTACTGAATGATAGATGCCAAATCAGAGAGGAAGGTTTCCAGGGCTGTGCCATTGGGCTTTGTCCTTGGTCTGGGCTGTGGACACGGCAATGTCACCAAGGGCCCTGAGAGAGCAGGCCACTTACCCTCATTTTACCACCAAGGCACTCAAGAAGGCGGCACAGGAGTCAAACAACCGAGAATTTCTTTACAGAAACTACAAGGAGAATTCATTGGATAGTGGACAATTTTGCTCAATTCTTGTCTAATTTTCTGGCCCTGCTCAAGATAAACGTTACGTGCACACAGAATTCTAAAGCAGGAGGAAAATTTTAAAACTGTGTAGCTCTTCTCTCCCTTTTCCAGTGTGCAATCAGGAAAGACAGGACTAAACACTCGGATCTCTTGACTCACAGCCAAACATGCTCTTGTTTTCACGTGACGCTCAGTTATCCAAGTAAATATGCTGTTAGGATGAGGCCCAAATGCCAGATCTGCAATGCACACACTAGACGGAGATAATTCTTCCTAAAATATACATTATACCTTTGCAAAAACATGTTCACGTATCTTACAAGATACCTTTGAAGAGTAAATCATATTGGGCCAAGACAGAGTATAAGAGAGGAGACAACATAAATCTTTGGAAATCAATGCTGTTAATGTCAATTTATCTTTTTAATGAAAAGCCACTGATACACCATGCCATTGGATTAAGTATCTAATGCATGCCGTGGGCTTTGCACAAGAGCTAGGAATACTCAATAAAAAGTAACTGTTATGATGAATAGGTAAGACTGGAGTGGGGGTTGAAATGCTTTTGCACGAAGGCAGTAAAGCTCCAACATGGAGCTTGTCAAGCAGCCCTGGCCAGAGCGTAATGGATGGATAATGGTCACCTGCTCTACCCGCTCTCGGAGGATTCTGGGTAATTCCCAGCTCCCAAGCTGAGATCCCACTCAGGAAAGCAGATCAAAGTGCAAGGGAGTGACAGCGGTATATGACAGAATAGATGATACATTTATAAAAAGAAAAAGGAAATCAGTGGACACCTCCCTGCTTGATCATTAATAACAAATTGGAACTTCTCACCAATACTTGGAGCACACGAGTGTGACATGTTCCCCAGCTGAGAATGGATGCTTCAAGGGAATACGAAATGCCACTAAAGCACTTAAAATGAGAAAGCATTAAAAAGAATCCAAGCTCTTGTTGTTCAACTGCCAAAGGAGAAATGCCCACTAATGTTTGCAACAGCAGAAAAATAAGCACATTCTTGATTTCGGCTAATTCTTCAAATCCCCAAACGAAATATGAGTTTGCAGTTTTGTGGTTTTTTTAGTGCCTGATCCTAGGGGTTTGCATATAGAGGATAAATTGAACATGGCACTGTGAAACTGAAATGTATTTAGAAAATTTAAACATTTTTCGTTCTAATTGGCCATCCTGATAATTAGCTTGCTTAAAATGTCAAAAATCTTATTTGAGGGATTGGCTGTGTGACTTTTTCTGCTGCTCTGTCAGTCTCACAGGTAAGAGTGACAGGTAATTTTTCACGTTCCGTGCCAAACAGTTGATCAGTCAATATGTTAATTATCCAATGTATTTACTCCTTTTAAAAAAGTAATTTGAGATTCACTTTGTTATACAGCAGAAACTAACACATTGTAAAGCAATTATACTCCAATAAAGACGTTAAAATAAAATAAAAAGTGATTTGATTATTTTTCACTAATTACTGCTAATCCCAGTGGAAGTATTCAAAGGAAATGAGATATGGATTTCAAACTCTTTAACCCCATGCTTGTTTTCATACATTCTGTGCAGGTAAAGACAAAAATGATTTCACAGCTTAAATTATTACCGCTAAAAATGATTAGTTTTTTTTTTATCACTGTGAATAAAAAGCAGTAAACCTTTGCCTGAAGTGGTAACTTCTGAACTTTGCAGCCAGAACATTCCATTCCCTTCTCTTCGCCCTCCTCTTCCTCATTCATCAAAAATCCAGACACCTCGTTATTTCTCCATTAAAAACGTATTAAGGCTCCTGGTGGGAAATACACAGAAGGTGACAAAGGCCCATTCTTTCCTGTTTAAATACCTGCAATTTAATGTTAACAACACCTAAAACCAATGCTAAAACTTTTAGCTCAGTAACTCATTTGTTCACTTAGCACACATTTCTCACGTGCCTGGGATTATGCCAGGCATTGTGGCTTCTCATTCGAGGAGCAAGAAAGCTCTTGGGAGCAGAGGGACACACATTCACTTAGGATTCAGCAAATTTTTACCTATCCCCCCCTACACTCTCGAGGGGGCGCTGTCATGGCAGCTGGAATCACAGGGCATCTACCTGGGCGTAGGCTCCACGACTGATTCATTCCCCGGCGCAGGCCCAGCATCTGGTCCAGGGCAACTGTTATGAACGTTGCTGACTGGCCACCAAGAGGTATCTGGTCCTTGGCCACCCCAAACTCACACAGCCCACAAGCCACGGGAGGCTGTAGGGGAGCCCCGGGGCAAGGACGCTGATCTTGGTGGGCTGGGGGAATGGGTGGCAAGGAAGGCTTCATAGAAGAAGCAGCATCTGATTGGGTACCTGAGGGGTAAGGACCAGAGGTCTCCTCTCTTTAGGAATTTCACAGAGTTTCTTTGGGAGTCCTAGACCCCACTGTAAAAACTAGGAGTTTAAGAGTTTCTCCACCTCGACCTGGGAAGCAAGTTACTCAACTCCTCTGGGTCTCAGATCCTCACCTGTAGAGCTAGCCCCATCCTATACCCGCCTTAAAGGGACTGGGAAGACGAAAGAGAATGCAGCCAAGTGGTGAGAACAGTTCCTGGCTACAATATTAAGCATTAAATATAGTTAGTTTAGATTGAAGCTAATTGTTTACACGAGCCTGCCTATTTATTTATTTAGGCTGCGCCAGGTCTTAGTTGCTGCACTCAGGAACTTTTTTAGTTGCAGTGCGTGGGCTTCTTAGTTGCTGCATGCTGACTCTTAGTTGCGGCATGCAGGTGGGATCTAGTTCCCCCACCAGGGATCGAACCTGCGCCCCCTGCACTGGAAGCGCGGAGTCTTAACCGCTGGACTCCTACACGTGCCTTTTTAAAAGCCGTCATCATATGACACTTTACCTGTGTCGTAGCTCCACGATGTACAGTCCGCCAGAACCACGGAGAACTCGACAAGCGTTCCGCGCATCACTGAGTTTCAAATCAGGGGCAAGAAATCTGGCTTCCAGGGTTTGCTTAGCTCTCAGTTTCATTCAACCTTTACATGCTTATAGTGAACTGGCTAAGCTCACGATCACTGCTAGTTGTGAAAAATGCTCAGCAAGACACATACTAGCTTCAGCTCCTGGGGATGCGAACCACGCCGCAGCTCACAGGCGTGCCAAAGCTGACTCGGAAGCGCATGCAAGATGTTACTCAGAATAACGTGGCTCTTAAACACTGATCTTATGCGACCTGTTGAAGTTTAAAAAATGTACAAAGGAAACATGTTAAACCATTGCTTTGTGATCTGTGCGCGTTTGAATGAGACCAGTCTTGGACTTGTGACCAGTAAAAGCCACTAAAAAAGGTGGCTGATCTGCTTCTTCACTATGAGAGCCTTAGCCTACTATGACTTTAATCAGAAAAAAACATTAATGGAAGCTGTTTATAGGCTGTGATTTTAACGTTAAAGCGTGCTCACCAGACCAGCGAACAGAACCCACAAAAGGGAAGACTCCCCCCCTTAATTTAACGAGAAAGCAAATGTACAGTCTCGTTAATTTAATACATGTGTGCATCCAGGTACCTGAGCTACTTCTTTGTAGGGGTGAATGAATGAATTCCAACTCTCGTTTCTATCCAATGAAGCTCCGTGGCTGTGAGTAACTTCCCATTTTTACAACACAAAGATTTCTCATGTTTTAGCTTTTCAAACTTTATCCGGAAGAGAAACAAAGATGCAATGCTTAATTTTTTTTAAAAAAGTACATTTAGAGACCACTGCAATAAGGACATCCTATATATTCGTTTCCCACCTAAAGCATACAACCATCCATATCTACTAAGTACTCAAAGCAAACCTAGAATTCAATTAACACTCGTTTCCTGGCTTCGAACGGCGGTATTAAAACCATAGGACTATATGGATAGAATACACTACAGGTATAAATGACAAGTGTATGAACTGCCTCCAATGAGTCATGTGAAATTTCAATCTGGAAGCACTTTTGCAACCAAATGGCTGCTTGGTAACGCCTGTGTTATTCTTCAGTTATAAAATTCACACGTTTAAAAAACTAGCTGCGCTAAAATGTGTCCACAAGGAATTAAACCAATGCACTTCCCTGCCTAAAAATCAGCCAGTCGGAGTAAAAGGAAAATATGTTTTTCCTTTTGTGGAAGGAACCACTGCACATCCGGATACTGTCATCTCATTGTACAGAGATCCTGGCTCACTCTGCCACGTAAAAAAATCAAAGTTCAATGCCTCGAACCTGAGCCACACAACTAGTGATCCAAGGGGAAAGCCCAGTGAGTAAATGAAGACTCAACAAAAATGAACACAACCCAAATGGTATTACACCGTGCAGACGGGCTATGGGGGCCCATCTAGATCACGCTTCCATCACAGCCTTGGCATAGTAAAGTTTTTGCTGCCATTTCAAAACACTGATTTTTTTTTTTCTTGGCTAGGTGTGTCTAGGAGGTGGAAGGTTCCCCCCTCCCTCCAGTCCCTTGCATTTCATAATTTTCAGCACACCGCCTCCCTGGGGGGGGGGGGCGGGCTACTGTGCCCAGTGGGACCCACTCAGCTCACTCAGCTCGGGGGCCCGCACACCCCAGGGGCGTCACGGGCGCCTGGAGTGGCCCCTTTCTCTGGGCACAGTAAGAGCCCTGCTGCCTCCCCCTCTCTTTATCATCAGTCATATCTCACCTATGACGGGCTCAAAAAAGACTCGGAGGGGAAGTGTGCCTCAAATTAGCATATTTCTCCCCTCCACACAATAGACGCTTTTAAGCTGCCGCTTTTAAAAAGCAGCTGAGAGAGGGGAGGAGGGGAAAAGCCAGGCTGTTCCTGGCAACAGTATCTAAATGTAATGATGTACCTCCCTCAAAGAGGCTGCTGTGCTTTTCCACGCTCTTAAAGTGAGCCTCTCCGAGGGCCTCAAAACTTAATATAAAATATTTACTGGGCCACTGAGTAATCCACATCTGCCCTCTTACTAAATTACAATTAAACTCTTTGATTAAAACGTAATAATTATCCCGAAATTCTTCCTCCAAGCTGGCTATGGAGCGTGACATCGCCCTTTCTCTCAGAGAAACTGACGACATGAAGAGATCTGGTTATTGTAAATACTTATTAAGGGGGAATCCTCCAAGGGAACACCCTTGCCGTGTTTATTTATACGTTTCCAATCACCACTAATAAAAAGAAGAAAAAAGACTGAAAGGCATCGTGGATGCTCCGACTGCCCTAGACTTGACGAGGCCCATCACTTCACATCACTCGACCTCGGAGGCTGTCCCTGTCACCTTTGTCTTGGCTAACGGAGACTCTTAAAACTGCAACAGGCGCTACGGCCAACCAGACTGGAACGTTTGAAAGGTCATAAAAACATCAATCTAGCAAATCTCTAAGCGGCTGGCAAAAGAAATGCTGAGTGTTCCGTGCCACTGAACAGTAATTCTCCAAAAGACAGAGTCTCGTCTCAACTCGAGGCGGGAGAAATGAAGATTTCTCTGGCTCAGAATGAACTTTGCAATGGCTCTGAGCCCTTTAATAGGTAACCCAGCACCATCAGGGATAACTTGAAATGACTCCCTCCCGCAAACTCCACTTCCTTCCCTACGGCCAGGTGGGTGGTTTTCAAGGTCCCCCGGGGAGCCTCGGAGCGTTAGAGCTCTCCCCAGGGTCAGGATGGAGCCAGGCGCCAGCTTGGGCTAAGCCTGGCTCATGGGGAGGCCCTCCTGCCAAAAATGACATCGGGGGCCACCTGCTTTGCCTCCCAACCATGCCCCACAGAGCTATGGTAAGTCTCTGGCCTTTATCAGATGCCTAAACGTTGCTCCCGCCTTCAGGTCTGTGTCCCTCACACTGGGACCAAAGTGCGTCTGTGAGCATGCGATCCAGTCCCCAGTCACTGATCCTGAGTCAGCCCGTCTCTCTGTTTTCTCTAACTGGACCCCCAAAACCCTCAGCTCCCAGCTCCACCTTGCTTTCTCATGTACAGCACAGGCCCCAGCCCCTTTTTCTCTGTTAACTGATGCTTCTCTGGCCTGGAGGGTTTCTCAGTTTGGCCCTTTCCTAATACCAGGTCTTCAAGGCCGACTTAAAAACCAGTGTTCAAAACAATAGCTTAATTCTCTGTAATCGGAATCTATAGACCCAATGCAGTCAAGTCAAAATCCTGGCAAGCCTTTTGGTGGCTATCAACGAGCAGATTCTAGAGTTCTTATGGAAAGGCAAAGAAATGAGGACAGCCAGAGTCATTCTGAAAAAGAAGACCAAAGTCAGAGGACTCGCAGTACCCAATTTCAAGACTTACTATAAAGCGACGTCAATCAATGCAATGTGCTTTTGACAAAAGAGCAAACACATGGGTCAGTGGAACCGAACACAGAGCCCAGAAATAGACCCGCACACATATAGTCAACTGACTTCTGCCAAAGTTAACTTGACTGAGAAAGGCTATTCTTTTCAACAAATGGTGCTGGAATAATCGGATGTCCATAGGCCAAAACGTGAGCTTACACACACACCTTAAAAAAAAAAATTAACTCAAAATGGATCATACGCCAAAATGTACAACTATAAAACTCGTAGAGGAAAATATAGGAGAAAATCTGCATGATTTGGGGTTTGGTGATGTGTGTTTAGAGACAGCACTGAAAGCACAGTCCACGAATGAGAAAAGTGCCAAGGTAGACTTCAAAATGAGAGCTTAAGAAAGCAGGTCAGACTTGCTTTAAAAGTTTTTCCAGACATTTGCTCCATCAGAGCTAATGCGTTTACGGGAAATACCTCCTTCTGGAGGACACCACCGCAGGGTGGGAGTCCTGTCCGCCGTGGGGACTATGCGGCTGAGCATCATGCCACCCGCCCCTCAGGCCCGGCCCTGGCACCCTCCTCTGTGACCCCCAGTGACCTGAGCTGCCCTGCTCTCTGAAGCCCTAGCACTTCCTCTCCCACTGTGGGCTATGCTAGTGCTTTAAGCGTGATCTCCCTGCCTGGCCCAGGACTCTGGGGGCTGGTGCTATGTCTGAAACCTCCTGGTGGCCCCCCCTCCCCCGGGTCCTCACTCGGTGCCTGATACCTAGTAGGCACACAATAAATATTTTTTAAAAAAACCCACAACACTGACAAACATTCAGACAAACAACGGCCACTATGGAGAACAGTATGAAGGTTCCTTAAAAAACTAAAAATAGAGCTTCTATGATCCAGCAATCCCACTCCTGGGCACATACCCTGATTAAACCATAATTCAAAAAGATTTAAAAAAAGATATATGCACCCCAATGTTCACTGCAGAACTATTTACAATAGCCAGGACATGGAAGCAGCCTAAATGTCCGTCGACAGATGAATGGATACAGAAGAAGTGGTACGTGTATGCAATGGAATACTACTCAGCCATAAAAAAGAATGAAATAACGCCATTTGCAGCAACATGGATGGACCTAGAGATGATCATACTAAGTGAAGTAAGACAGAGGACAAATACCATATGATATAACATATAGGTGGAATCTGAAATATGATACAAATGAACTTATTGACAAAACAGAAACAGACTCACACAGACATAGAGAACAAACCAAAGGGGAAAGGTGGGGGGGGCGGAAATTAGGAGTTTGGGATTAACAGATACACACTACTGTATACAAAATAGATAAACAAGGACCTACTGTATAGCACAGGGAACTCTACTCAACATCTTGTGATAACCTATAATGGAAAAGAATCTAGAAGAGAACAGATATATGTATTTGTATAACTGAATCACTGTGCTGTACAGCTGAAACTAATGTAACATTGTAAATCAACTGTAATTTTAAAAAATTCTTTTGATAAAATAAAAAATAAAAACCCACAACACTGACAAACATTCAGCCCAACATTGCTGGGCTCCTACTTCTGGTCAGACACTGCAGAGACACCTGCCCACGTAAGAAGGAATCCCTTCTCCCCCGGAGGGCACTCTCCTATTCTATATATGACCTGACTATGAACGTTTCCGAGCCTCGGTTGGGTGCCCAGTCTCTTTCTCATGGGGTCAGCCTTTCTAATAGATTCAAACGCTTTCTGTAGGTTGAAACCCTTCCATTCTAAATTTTAGGCCATCATTTCTTTTCTAAGCACCAGGGGCTCATTTACAACACACAGCACACGTACGTGTATATATGGATATACATTCACATGTATGTACATATATACACAGATGAAGAGAAGGATGAAGTTCTGGTGGGGATGGGGACGATGAATTCAACTTAGAATATTTTAGATTTAGAAGGCTGTAACATACTTAAGTGAAAGCATGCAGATGTATAATGTGTGTGTGTGTACTGTATACGTGCACACGTAATATATTCATCTATGTGTGCTTGAACACACATACACACATGCACTCACAAACACCTCACATATAGACATGCATACACATGTACGTATGTATATATGTATACACATATAAGCATACATTGTGCACAAATGCAGGTATATACATGCATGCACAGGACACACCCGCAAACACGTGGTGTGTGCGCACATACATGTGTCCCATGTACACACAATACATGTTTACACATACACATATTTTCACTTAAATATTTCACATCCTTCTAAACTCAAAATATGCTAAGTTGAATTCATCTTGTCCACCCCCATCTGATGCCACCCCCTCATTCTTCCCAATGCTCTCCTTCCTGTCATCAGCAAGCATCACCCCATTTCAACAACTTAAAATCTTTAGGCATTCAGAATTCCAGCTCCTCCATTTACCAGCTAAGTCACTTTGGGAAGTATTTAACTTCTACCTCTCTGTACATCCATGTCTACACATCTATAAAATGGTCATACTATATTCCCACTTCACTGTATTGTTTGGGACAGTCACTCAAATTCCATAAAATCCTTCTACATGCAATACACACACACATACTCTCTTCTCTCTCTAAAATACATATAAGTTGGCTATGACTTCTCCACACTGGGTTAGTTACCAGGGGTGTGTGTGTGTGTGTGTGTGTGTGTGTGTGTGTGTGTGTGTGTGTGTGTGTGTGTGTGTGTGTGTGTGTGTGTGTGTGTGTGTGTGTGTGTGTGTGTGTGTGTGTGTGTGTGTGTGTGTGTGTGTGTGTGTGTGTGTGTGTGTGTGTGTGTGTGTGTGTGTGTGTGTGTGTGTGTGTTGTGTGGTTCAAATCGCCCCGTTATCCAATCTCTCCCGGCCTCTGGCTTGGATGGTAACCATGGCTGTCCAGCTGGTTACCCACCTCCACAATCTCCCATCTCAAGTCCCAGATCAAGGTTTATTGGTCCGAAATGAACAACTTCCATCGAGCGGTTCCCACAATCTACAAGAGAACCCCTGCCTACTAGATTAGATTGGCTCTCACAGACCCACGTGGATCACCCTCCTGGAAACCAAATCATCCGTGCTCAGCCTCCAGGATCCTCTTGGTTCCCCCCACGTGTCCCTTCTTGCCTCTGCTTCTCGGGCCACTTTCCTCCTCACATTTCCCTCTCCTCATGCACTTGTTCTAATTCTATTCATTTGCAAGGTGTAACTCAAGAGCTGTAGCTTGTGGGGAACCCTCCCCATGATTCGGTTCTCACTATGTCTCACGTCTATGTCCCCCTCGTTGACCACATTATGACATTCTTTTTCTCCTAAGTGTCCGTCTGCTTTCGTCCACAAAGGCTTTGACCTCTGATGGGACAGAGACCACACACATTACTTCTCTGGTGCCACGCCAAAGCACCTAGCCCAGGTTGAGAAAAACATGGTCACGTTTTATGAGAACCTAATTTTTCAAATAATAATTACTAGGATATTGGCAATGCTTATGTCCAGTGGCTTTTAAAACAAGAGTATCATTTTTCTGTCTCAAAGAAATAAAAACGGACCACCTCTTTTAAAAATTGGTAAGTAGGGGCTTTCGTGGTGGCGCAGCGGTTGAGAGTCCGCCTGCCGATGCAGGGGACACGGGTTCGTGCCCCGGTCCGGGAAGATCCCACAAGCCGCGGGGCGGCTGGGCCCGTGAGCCATGGCCGCTGAGCCTGCGCGTCCGGAGCCTGTGCTCCGCAACGGGAGAGGCCACAGCAGTGAGAGGCCCGCGTACCGCAAAAAAAAAAAAAAAAAAATTGGTAAGTAAACAGCCCTTCACTACGAGAGAGGGAGCACTTGGCAAAGTATATTATTAAGTGTAAATTTACATATCGAATATATTACATTGGTAGGGCTCAATCTGCAGAAACACCAAGTGGTTTTCATTTTCCACCTACAGTCTGTGCAGCCCAGGGGCTCAAAATGACCTCGATGTTGAACAGCACGCACATCCATCTGCCAGCAGTAATTGTTTTATTGACCTGATTAAAGAACAACTATTTCCGTGGACAAAGAGATCTATCCAAACACATCAGCCTGAGGCACACAATGGCAGTAATTAGAGATGCATATTTCCCTAATTAAAATATGAATCAATGGGCAGAACATAAATTGATGGATTACTAACATTTACTCAACATACTTCTTTCACTGGTTAAAATGTATGATTAGGCCAAAATCCATGTTTAAAAAAACAGCTTAATTGGAGATATTGCCATACCACATAATTCACCCATATGAAAGTATGCAATTCAATAGCTTTTAGTTTATTCCTCTCTTTCCATTTGTTTCAATTCTATGGCTGCCGCTGTCATCACGATCTAATTTTGAAAATTTTGGTCACCCCTAAAAGAAACTCTGATCCCATTGGCAGTCAGTCCCCTTTCCTCTCAGCCCTACCCCATCCGCCAACTCTGGCTCTAAGCAATCTCTAATCTACTTTTCCTATCTATACATTTGCCTGTTCTGGACTTAGATATATGGTCCTTTGTAATTGGCTTCTTCCTTTCTTTTTATGGAAGTATAGTTAATTTAGAATGTTGTGTTAGTTTCAGGTATACAGCCAAGTAATTCAGAGAGTGTGTGTGTGTGTGTGTGTGTGTGTGTGTGTGTGTGTGTGTGTAAAATATATTCTTTTTCAGGTTCTCTTCCCTTATAGGTTATTACAAAATATTGAGTATAGTTCCCTGTGCTATACAGTAGGTCCTTGTTGGTTACCTATTTTATATATAGTAGTGTGTATATGTTAATCCTAAATGCCTAATTTATCCCTCCCCCTGTTTGTTTTCTATGTCCGTGAGTCTGTTTCTGTTTTGTAAGTAAGTCCATTTGTATCATTTTTTTTAAAGATTCCACATATAAGCAATATCATATGATATTTATCTTTGTCTGGCTTACTTCACTTAGTATGATAACCTCTAGGTCCATCCATGTTGCTGCAAATGACATTATTTCATTCTTTTTTATGGCTGAGTAATATTCCACTGTGTGTGTGTGTGTGTATACACACACACACACACACACATATACACCACATCTTCTTTATCCATTCATCTGTCCATGGACAGTTAGGTTGCTTTCATATCTTGGCTACTGTACTGTGAATAGTGCTGCAGCGAACATTGGGGTGCATGTATCGTTTTGAATTATAGGGCATATATCCGGAGAAAACGGTAACTGGCTTCTTTCACTTAGCATGTTTTCAGGGGGTCATCCATGTTGTAGTATGTATCAGTATTTCATTGTTTAATTGATGAATAATATTCAACGATATGATATGCACATTTTGTTGATCCGTTCATCAACTTATGGACATTTGGGTTGTTTCTACTTTTTGGCTATTATACATAACGCTGCTATGAACTTCATGTACAAGTTTTTGTGTGGACGTAAATTTTCATTTCTCTGGGGTATATACCTAAGAGTGGAACTGCTGGGTCATATGGTAACTCCACATTTAACCATTTGAGGGACTGCGAGACTGTTTTCCAAAGAAGCAGCACCATTTTACATCTCTACCTGCAATATGCGAAGGTTTCACCGTTTCCACGTCCTCACCAATACTTGCTACTGTCTTTTTTTTTTTTTTTTTTGTGGTACGCGGGCCTCTCACTGGTGTGGCCTCTCCCATTGCGGAGCACAGGCTCCGGACGCGCAGGCTCAGCGGCCATGGCTCACGGGCCCAGCCGCTCCGCGGCACGTGGGATCTTCCTGGACCGGGGCACGAACCCGCGTCCCCTGCATCGGCAGGCAGACTCTCAAATCACTGCGCCACCAGGGAAGCCCCACTACTGTCTTTTTTACTTCAGCCATCCTAGTGGGTGTGAAGTGGTACCTCATTGTGGTTTCGATTTGCATTTCCCCAATGACAAGTGATGTTCAACATCTTACCATGAGTTTATTGTCCATTTATCTTTTTTGGAGAAATAACTATTAAATCCTTTGTCTATTTTTATTTGGGGTTGCCTTTTTATTATTGAATTGTAAGACTTTTAAAAAAATATATTCTAGATATGAGTTCCTTAGATATAGAATTTTCAAATATTTTCTCCCATTCTGTCAGTTATCTTGGCATTTTCTTGATGGTATCCTCCATAGCACAAAAGTTTGAAATTTTGATAAAGTACAATTTATCCAGTTTTTCTTTTATTGCTCATACTTTTGGTGTTCCACCTAAGAAACCAAGGTCATGAAGTTTTACTCGCACATTTTCTAGTTTTTTCACTTTAACTTTTACATTTAGCCTATGATCCATTTTGAGTTAATGTTTGTGAATGATGTGAAGTAGGGGTCCAACTTCATTCTTTTGCATGTGGATATCCAGTGGTCTCAGTACCATTTGTTGAAAAGACTATTCTTTCCACATTTAATTATCTTGGTACCTATCTTAGTCCATCCAGGCTGCTATAATAAACTGGTTGGTTTAAACAACAAAAATTTGTTTCTCACAGTTCTGGAGGCTAGGAAGACCAACCTCAAGGTGCCAGCAGATTCTATGGCTAGTGAGGTTCCATTTTCTGGTTCATGGATGGCCATCTCCTCCCTGTGTCCCCATAAAGTGGAAGAGGTGAGGGAACTTTCTGGGGATTCTTTCATAAGGGCACTAATCCCATTCATGAGGGCTCCACCCTTATGACCTAATCACCTTCCAAAGGCCCCACCTCCAAATAGCATCACATTAGGGATTAGGTTTCAACATATGAATGAGGGGGAGGGGCCGGCACAAACATTCAGTCTATAGCAGTACCCTTGTTGAAAATCAATTGACCACAAGTGTAAGGATTACTTCTGGACTCTCAATTCAATTCTCTGATCTTTATGTCTATTCTTATGCCAGTACCACACTGCCTTGATTTAGCTTTGTAGTTTTGGCTATTTGGGGATTCCCAAATTCATTCATTCATTTATTTATGGCTGCGTTGGGTCTTCATTGCTGCGTGCAGGCTTTCTCTAGTTGCATTGAGCAGGGGCTTCTCTTCATTGTGGTGCAGGGCTTTCTCATTGTGGTGGCTTCTCTTGTTGCGGAGCATGGGCTCTAGGTGAGCAGGCTTCAGTAGTTGTGGCAGGCGGGCTCAGTAGTTGTGCCTCGCAGGCTCTAGAGTGCAGGCTCAATAGTTGTGGCGCACGGACTTAGCTGCTCCGTGGCATGTGGGATCTTCCCGGATCCGGGATCGAAGCCCTGTCCCCTGTACTGGCAGGTGGATTCTTAACCACTGAGCCACCGGGGAAGTCCCTATATTCCATTTGTATAGAATCCTATTTTAACACAAAAGTTATTTACATTAAAAGTGACTGGAAAAACCTCATTTCACACTGGACTGATGTTCATTAGATGGCAAAAACTTTTAGTGCCTTAATCTTCTGACAGTTAAAAGGTGCTCTGATTACATATATATCCTATGAAAGTCAAACACTCCATTTAAGAATTTCATCAACTTAGTAGAGTCAGAATTATTTGAACAAACAGCATAAACATTATGATTCCAGCTGGATACAGTAAGATGACCACCAAGCCTTGGGCACAAAGAGACTCAGAGCCCAAGGAACTGAAGAATGTCATTCTCCAGGTCAATGCTGGGATCTGGAAGGAGCTTCAAACTCAGGTAAGAAAAAATATTTCATGGTGTGGTCCAGGGTGTTTTCCACTTGTCTACAGCTACAGGTGGTCTTCCCCCACACCCAGAATCTACCAAGAGATTTCAACATAGTGGCTGAGCTCTCTGTGGTTTAGAGCTCTCTTAACCATTCTTTACCACTGACTATCCTCTGAACAAAAATCAGCAAACAAAAGAGACAACTCATTGTCTTTATTATAAAGTCTGACCAAGAAAGCTGGGCTACATCTTGCCTTACTTACTGGGGTATCTTCTAAAATTTGCCAGAATGTTTTCGTTCCTACAGTGCAAATTTAAGCAGTTGAAAAGCTTCCAGCTCTTTCAGTATTTATTTAGGACAGACTGCCATTTTCCATCTCACAGAATTTCTGTGCATCTGTATGAAATGGCCTTCGATCCCACCTATTCCAACAACCTATTCCAAGAACAAAAGGCTTCACACACACACACACAGTAGATTTGATTTTTCCGTGTGAGAGGAAACTAAGAGTAAAAATCCTCTCTCCTCCAATATATATTTCTTGTATTTATATTCGACTAAAAGTTAGCTTTCAGCTTACCACTAGTTATGAATTTCTAAATCAAGTTTTAGGGTTTTGTTTAGCATTCCACCGTTCCTCTGGGATGCTTTAGCTTCTTAAGACTAAGGACAGCCAGCAACCTTGCAAGGAAACTTTCATTGTCAGGTGTTGAATTTTCAGTTCCCTGTTTTGTAAGGGGGACACATCCACACAGAACCCGGGACAACCTCCAAATCAATGGCTCTCGTCATGGGTTTTCTCGGAGATGTCCCCCTCTCTGTGTAGGAGGTTGTGTCCTTCCGAAGATTCCTCCCATGCCTCAAATGGGCACCATGTCTAAAGTGGTAGCTTCTTTGCCTTGGAGAGAACGGGTCAGGGGTGTTATTCCCCAGAGAAGAACACCAACAACCCTGCCCTCCACCGTCCATTCCCTTCTCCCTTCCTCAGTTTCCATCTTTCCCTTCCTCTGCCAGTTGGCTGCCTCTCCGTAACATCAAAACCTCTGGTCTTGCCACCTGAGCCCTGTTGCTTTTCCACACCTGCATTTCCTCCATGGAATTCTGAATTTCCACACATCTCTCTATGGCATCTCCCAGTCACCCCCAGAATTTCTAGACTCATTCGTCTAATTCTGATCTGTGTTCCTGGGCACTACTCTCATGACCCTTGAACCAAAAAACACTCTTGCAACATCCACGGCTCAGAAAAAGTCTGTCTTACACTCACTGGAGGCTCACATTCCTGTTTTCTTGTTCCATATAATGAAAGGTAAAGAAACCGACTCTGACCAACTAGAGAAAATCCGGACTTCTTCCCTCTCCTCGCCACTCTTTTTTTCCTTTAATTTTTTATATTGGAGTATAGTTGATTTACAATGTTGCGTTAGTTTCAGCTATACAGCAAAGTGATTCAGATATATATATTCTTTTCCCATATAATTACAAGATATCGAGTATAGTTCCCTGTGCTATACAGTAGGTCCTTGTTGGTTATCTCTTTTATATGTAGTACTGTGTATATGTTACTCCCAAATTCCTGATTTATCCCGCCACCCATTTTTTTTCTTAAACTAACTTTTTCGTCTTTAACTAACCATCTTTCCTAGTACTGACTCACACTTTTTAAGGCAAATGTCAGTACTGTGGTGGGTCGCCACCACACACAGTAATCGCTCATTTCTTGGCCTCATCACACGCACGTACAATAAGGTGAGCGTTTTCTCTGAACGACACCAGTGAGACAACCACTAATGGATAAAGACGGGCAGATGGCCTGGCTGCTCTGTCAATATGTCTATTTGCACTGAGCGTTTCTGCCCAGGATTTGTCATGTTTCCATATTTTAAATATATAAACATGGTACTCTAAATCCCAAATCCCCAAATCGGTAATAATATAAAGATGAGACCTTATGAAATAATCTGAGATGAGCGAAAATACCACCTTATGTGTCTGCAAACATTCTTACACACAACTTGCTGCCCAACTTTTGAGTGTTGAACAGAGAAATCTGGCAGAAAATCAGTTAAGAGAGCAGTAAGGCAATTTTAAAAAATCCAAACAATTTTTAATATAATTAAGTATTCAGAGACCAAATTTTAACATTTACCAATGAGTTTCTCTCTCCAAGTCTACTTTAAACAAATAAGGATTCTTGTTCTTTATGGATTCACCGTATTACTTCTAAATGCAAGGCATAAACATCCCATCTGAACTCCAACGCAACACTGGCCCCACCTCTATTTTTGCACTTTGAATACATGAATTACGATTCTATTCAGCCTCCCTTCTTGCCATCACTCAGGCCCTCACAACATCCATTTCTTTACAGAAAATGAAATTGTTTGCTAATCCATTAGCCTCTCAGCTGTAAGTGGATTAATGCTGGTGCCTTAGAAAATGGCTCCTATATATCACATCAGGTGAGTCATTACAATATTGGACTTTATAATAAAGCCAAAAAGGCCCTTCAAAGTAGAGCTTTAACACTTGCTTAATACCAAGGTTCTTTTTCAAGCAATTTTACGAATACTGTGATTTAAATATTAATTGGCTTCTAAAATTTCTGTTATCTCTTCAATCATACTTGTTTCAAGACACAGAAGGTGAAGTACAGAATTAACACCTACGTTTTCTTTCTACATTCTAAGGTCTGAAACCACATGAATATTCTACGGCCATTACAAAGATATTAAGGGACCTATCTGACAAAACTAAATGTGAGAATGAAATATCACTTCACTTTCCCACAACTAGAATAGCCATAATCAGAAAGATAATAACAAGTGTTGGTGAGGCTAAGGAGAAACCGGAACCCTCATACACTGCCTGCTGCCAAGAATATAAATGGTGCAGCCACTCTGGGCAACAATATGGACGTATCTCAAAAAGTTAAACAGCATTATCCATATGACAACTCTACTGCAAAGTATACACCCAAGAAAAACTCATACATGAAAGTTCATAGCAGCATCAGTTATAATCGCTAAAAATTACAAACAGCCCAAGTGTCCATCAACTGGTAAATAGATAAAGAAAACGTGGCCCGTCTATACAGTGGAATACTATTTGGCAATAAAAACAAAGTAATGATACATGCTTCAACCTGTATGAACCTCAAGAACATTATGTTCAGTGAAAAAAGCCAGACATAAAAGAATACATATTATTCACTCCATTTATATAAAATGTTCAGGAAAGGGCAACAGAAAGTTGATTAGTGGTTCCCCAGGGAAGCTGGGACTGGGGATGGGAACAGGGATTAATTGTAAATAAGGTCAAGGGATCTTCTGGGGTGATGGAAATGTTCTAAAATTCGATGGTAGTGGTGGCCATACAACTTGGCAAATTTACTAAGAGTCATTTAATTGTCTTTAAAACTGGTGAATTTGATGGTGTGCAGGGCTTCCCTGGTGGCGCAGCGGTTGAGAGTCCGCCTGCCGATGCAGGGGACACGGGTTCGTGCCCCGGTCCGGGGAGATCCCACATGCCGCGGAGCGGCTGGGCCCGTGAGCCATGGCCGCTGGGCCTGTGCGTCCGGAGCCCGTGCTCCGCAACGGGAGAGGCCACAACAGTGAGAGCCCCGCGTACCACACACACACAAGAAAAACTGGTGAACTTGATGGTGTGCAAATTATACAATCCAGTTGTTTAAAAAATAGATGTGGGAGAAATAGTCAGGAAGCAGGTACAGCTATTCAGGTCAGAGATGATCATGGCCTGGACCAGGTAGGAATGAAATTAAGAAGAAGGCAGACTCATCAAAAGAAGCTGAGAAGACAGATCAGGACTTCCACGATGCCTGTCCTCACCCACTCTGGCATTCTGTGAACTCATACAGCATCCACACTTGGTCCCATTCATTTTGACACAATCACACACTGCTTTACAGCATCAGGTGACTGTTTCGTGAATACCGTCACTGCCTGGAGGCCAGATGTGTACATGGGCACACCATAAGTACTCACCAAAAAATGACCAGCGCAACAATTGAACATAATCAGCCTCAGGCTGAACATCACTGATTTTTCTGGATTACATTAACAATCATCATTACATTAAGAAAATAAAACTAAAGGGAATTCCCTGGCGGTCCAGTGGTTAGGACTCGCTGCTTTTGCTGCAGGGGACACGGGTTCGATCCCTGGTCGGGGAACTAAGATCCCGCAAGCCAGATGGCACGGCCAAAAAAAAAAAACACCAGACAATACAACTAGAAATTACCTTCACATAGGAATTCCTAAAGTCATCACCACACTAGTACAGTAAATATTTGAGGCTTTGTCAGCCATGTGGTCTCTGTTCCACCTACTCCACTCTGCCCTCGTAGCACAAAAACAGCCGTAAACAACAGGGAAAAGAATGGGCGCGGCTTGGGGCCAAATTATTTTTTTAATTTACAGAAACTGGGGCTAACTTGTGGGCCATAATCGAAGTAAGCAAAGGGAAAAGCAAATTTGAAGAATGTAAAATGTTCCTTCTTTTCACTTCTAATAGCACGACTTTGACCTACCTCATCTATGCTGCCTCCTGTCGGCCCTTTCCAGTTTCCAATTAATTTGAAAACGTTAGTACTTTTTTTAGTAATTTTTTTAGTAATTTACTGTCCCATAGCTTGTTTTTCATTTAATACCCACAAGAAATCTTTCTACATATCCACGTACAACTTCCTCATCCTTTTTTCTAGCTGCATAGTATTTCCTAGTGTGAGCCCCCTGGAGATTTAGCCGGCCCTCTGCAGGCAGAAGATGGTTGTTGACCTTTGGCTATTACAAGTCAGTCCTGAGGGAAGAAGAGAAGGAAAAACTGGTCCGTCCGTGGTTTTGTCCAGGTAGGTGTAGAGCTACAGCCTACATTTCCAGAAGTGAGATTCTGGGTCAAGGGGTCAATGAATTTCTGATTTTGATAGACTGATATCATGTCCTCAAAAAGGGTTGGTCCACGTTTGCACTCCCACCAGAAGCACATGGGAGTGCCTTCTACCCTAATTTTCATTAGAAAAAAGCAGAAAAACTGCTTTAAATAGTCACTGAGGTTTCTGTGCCCCCAAGACCACACCTATGTTCAGAGGTTCACTAGAAGGACTCAGGCCTCAGCAGCCAGCTGTACTCACGGTTACAATTTATTACAGCCACACAGACCGTAAGGGAACGAGACACACATGGCATCTGGAGAAATCCACACGCAGGCGTCCTTACTCTCTCTCTATCCCATGAAGGGTCACACGGGGCGTTCTCTGCCCTCGGTGACAAAAATACGACAGGTATGAGATGCTTCTGCCAGGGCAGCTATTAGAAAGACTCCGGCTGGCCACAAAGGCACCTTGGGCCTGGGCAGAGTGAAACCCCAGGCTCCGGGAAGGCAAGTGGGTGTTAAGCAGAAGCCATCTGTTTGGACAGTCTAGGCGCCCTGATCCAGCCTCATCACTTAGGGCCAAGTTTCGCATCCACGTAGGGAACTGTTCACCAGCCCAGCTCCCAGACACCAGCCAAGGGCCAAGCTCGCAAGCAGGCCTCGTTAAGGAGAGCAGTATCAGGCCCACTATGTTAACTCCTTTCTGCACCATCTCACAGGCTGCGACGCTCTCAGGTAAGCTAACAGCTAGCTTGAAACTCTCCGGCCAATGGCCGGAAGTGGATGTGGCTACTGGCGTACTCTGGCTCAGAGGGACGAGTTCTGATTGTTCGGCTGCTTGCCTTGAGCCACTTCCCATCATTTGAACCCCGATGCAGCACTCCAGTCGCTGCTGCTGGAAAATGTGCCCGGCATGACAAAACTGTCTCCTAACAAACTTACTCTTTATGGCAAGCTGCTTCTCTGAAAAAAATGACCCCATTCTTTCATTCTATAGAAATACAAAGAGCCAAAAAGGAACTGAGGGCTGGTGCTGGCTTCATAGATTTTCATGAAAGGAACACTGTACTAGCTCAGGAAGCAAGCGACTACGGAATGAATTTCCTTTGGTTTACAACTGCTGAGATTGAAATATACAGATTCCTTAACAGGAGATCGCTCTCTGTAGCGTGTATTTTCTAATGATTCTATGAAAGCACACATTCTCTAATGCAGTCTACCTGCATACCTTTAAAATAAATCCTAAAACTAAACTCTTCAGAGCTTAACAGTAGAAAGGCTTGTAAGAGGTTCCCCGCTAAACCTTCTAACAGTCCCACTTTAATGTTAATCTTTAACTGAAATGTAATCTACACAAATAAAATGCAGAAATGAGACACATACACCTCACTCCATTTTTACAAAATGGATATACCCGTGCAACCAGATGCCAGATTTTTAAAACTATATCTACTAGCACCCGAGACCCCATCCTTCCTGTGCCCCTACCACCCCTCTCAAAGCTAGCCACTACCCTGACTTTTAACACCACCGATACGTTTGCTCAGTTTTGAGTTTTACATAAATGGAAATACATGGAATGTTCTCTACTGTTTGCCTTCTTTCATTTTACGTCTTGCTTCTGGGATTCATCTCCGTCGCTGTGCACTGTACTAGTTTACTTATTCTCACTGCTGTGTCGAAATCCACTGCACGAATATGCCACGGTTTATTTATCCCGTCTACTGTTGAAGGACATTTGGATTGTTTCTAGTTTGGGGCTATTATGAAAAGCTCAGAGTGTTCGTTTTCCAAATGCTGGTAAAAATTATTTTAATTGATGAATAATAGGCATACATCAGGTACACAGATCCTAAGCATATAACTTGATGGATTTTACACACGCGCACACACACACCTTTGTAACCAAACCCAAGGGCAAGGCATACAATACTTCCATCACCCTGAAGGCTCCCTGAGATTGCCTCAATTTTAAATCACTTCAAAGAGACGAGCGACCGACCACCCATCTTTTAACCCACTGCGCATGCTCCACTGAGGTAGTGCAGTGAATATGATCAAGCAGTGAGTTCGACTCCAGGCTCTGTCATTTGCCTGTGACCTTGCAAACGTCACTCCTGGCCTCTGTTTCATCATCTGCAAATGAGGAGATGGAGCTACTTGGATCCCAGGGCCCCGCGCAGCTACAAAAGTCTACACATCAAATAAAACCACAGCCTTCCCTGCCTGTCCCTCGTTCCTGAACCCCAATTCTCTCTGCTCTTTCATCCTGGAGTTGGCTCGGTCAAGATGAGGAACAGTTAATCAGCATTCCCCACTGACTAACTCTTGAGGTGCTTCCATATCACCATCACACCATGCCTCAGCCTTCTTTTCCTCAGCTGGAATAATTACAGCTCTTTGATTTTTCCCATACTGGCTCTTCTCTAAGTCTTTGTGGCTCGCTTTGGAACGTTTTCTAATTCTCCACATGCCTCCAGAAACTAAAGAGCCCCAACAGGATATGATATTTTAGGAAGGCTGACCAAACTGATGGAGGAGACGGAAGCCTGGACCATGAATACGGCCTCCAGAGCCTTCCTCTTCAGTGTGAGCTGGGACTGCAAAGGTTCAAGCTCGTCCCCAGACACCCCTGAATCAGAATCTGCATTTTCACGGAATATCCAGGTGATCCTATGTACAGTGAAGTTTGGAAAGCAAAGGATGCTCTAGTTAAAAGTAAATCAGGGGGGCTTCTCTGGTGGCGCAGTGGTTGAGAGTCCGCCTGCCGATGCAGGGGACACGGGTTCGTGCCCCGGTCCGGGAAGATCCCACATGCCGCGGAGCGGCTGGGCCCGTGAGCCATGGCCGCTGAGCCTGCGCGTCCGGAGCCTGCGCTCCGCAACGGGAGAGGCCACAACAGTGAGAGGCCCGCGTACCGCAAAAAAAAAAAAAAAAAAAAAGTAAATCCGAACTCACCTAGTGCACTGTGGTAACTTAAATGGGAGGGAAGTCCAAAAGGGAGGGGATATCTGTATGTGTATGGCTGATACATTTTGTTGTGCAGTGGAGGCTAACACAACGTTGACTGTAAAGCAGCCATACTCCAATAAAATTAACTTAAAAAAATAAATATAGTCATCCCTTGGAAAAAAATTTTAAAAAAATAAAAGTAAATCTGGAGAAGTGATGATTTACTGGTTAAGTGTTCAGAGAATCATGCTTTGTATTCAAGTTAGACCGAGGATCACTCTAAATTTTAAATGGTTGTTCCGACTGCCTTTTTAGCATAAAAAGATGGCAGTCCATTAAAATCATGATCTATCTTCATAAAAACAATAGAAGTCATGAATGTTAGTTGGCACGGTGCAAATAAAGACATCTGCACAGATATTCAAGAAAAGTGTAGGTAACCCTTCCCCAAAAGGTCAGAAAATTAAGGTACATCCGTGTTTACTAAATAATTAGCCTCTATTTTGTAAACCATAGAAATCACAATTCTCAGATCAGTGGATCAGAAGAACAAGAATGCTTCTGAACTCTTGTAATCTGTATTTTGATTTAGGATCGTACAGTGCATTGTGAAAGGCTTTACTTAGAATATTTATGAATGTAACATATGTTAATGAAATTGAATGGTTTTTAACACGGTTAAAAAAAAGTAAATCTTGAGAAGAGATGATTTACTGGTTTCTACCGCTTCTATAACACATGACCAACCAACTTCAGGGCTTAAAACAATACAAATTCTTCTCTTACGGCTCTAGAGGCCAGAAGTCCCGAATCAGTTTTATGGGCTTGAGTCACGGTGTTGGAAGGGCTGCTTCCTTTTGAAGGCTCTAAGGGGACAACTTCCTGGTTTTCTTCAGCTTTTGTTCTAGTTTAACATGATTCTGCCATTATCGTCCCCCCCGCAAAACTGTAACCTGGGAGCATTTACAATAATTAGTGAGGGGCTTTGGTGCTTGGGTTTTTCTCCTTTTCTGGGGAATTGGGTGAACTGTTGAGTACTAATGAAATTCGGAGACTTCTAGCAGTGGTTGAACCAGGCACAGTGTGGGCAGACGCATTGAGCTTCCCACTGTGCTGCAGTACGAGCCTCCCCGCTGTTATGTTGACCATAGTTTTAATGTGAAGTTCACTAGTTTTAAAGACAATTAAATGACCAGGACCACTGTGATCACATTGGGCCACCTGAATAATCTCCCCATCTCAACATCCTTAATTATGTCTGCAAAGTCTCTTTTGCCATATAAGGTTCCGGGGAGTATGACCTTGGCGTGGGAGGTTGGAGGCAGCGGGCATTATTCAGCCTACCGCTGATGAGGAGAAAGAGGAATGGGATAGCGTAAGGCAGTAATTATTAGCCAGCATCGCTTATCAATGATCATTTATATGGGTAAAAGAATCTGAGGCAAAGAAGTCAAACAAAAATATAGAAAATTTCCATGCAGTATATAACTTCGCGTCTTAATATGCAGCAATAAAGGACCCATGGTTTTAAGTCCATAAAGTCTGCACTTTACTTGCTCGTAGAATCACGGCATCTTAGACTCGGAAGAGACCTTGATAGTGGAACGCTTCCGTATACTACGAAGAAAACTGAGGTATTGGCAGACTAGTGCCCTCCAACAGCAGAGACGAGAATCTGACCCACGTTTTACACAACCCAAAGCTACCTTTTTATAATATTTTAAGAAAGGCTGTGGTTTGTTTTACCGACCAGAATCTAACTGATCTCTTGCTAACTGCATGTTATCTAAAAACTGAAACCGACTAAATTCATCAGTTCAATCAGCACAGCAGTAGGCGCTAGGATACACAAAGACACAAAATTCCTGGCTCTTCCTGGAGTTCACACTACTGGGGAGACAAACAAGTAAGCAAGGTTTGATGTTGTAAGCACACAGTATGAGCAATACTGTGATAAGGATACATTCATGGTTTCGTTCATCCACCACACTGACTGCCTTCCATGTGCCAGAAACCTAAAAAGTACCAGGAGGCACAGAGAGCGAAGGACCCGACCGGCACCGCATGCATTGACAATTCCAGTGCTGTGTGTACCTCAAAGAAGTTGTTGAAGCAAGGGGGAGCCCCCTTTCTTGAAGGTGTGAAAACACCCCATTGTGCGGAAGAAGTGATTACACCTGTGCTTGTGAAAAGGCATGCCACTGCTTCAGCTCTCTAGGAAACTACACAAAAATCATCCTCCGCTTCCTCTTTCAGCATTAAATATTTGTGCCTCTTCATCCCCCTTAAGAATAATTTTCTTTCTTTTTTGTTCTTTCAACACCTTCCCATCCACCTCTCATCCTTCTGCGTGCTCCCGTCTCTCAAGTTCATGATTATTTAAGATTACCATCAGTGGTATGCTGGTACACGGGTAACACCAGGGGGTAGGGGGCACCTGGATCTGTATACCATTTGTCCTTGTCCCCAGTGTAAATAGTCCCGCCACGGCCAACCTTAAGCTACCAATGTGATGTGGCTGAACTCGCAGCTGGGAGGAGACACTCGTCACTGTGGCAAGAACCAGCCAGCCAGGCCACCGGGCGATCGGGAACCCCACCCCTGATCCCCGCAACCAGATCTGTGAAGCTGACAGACCTCAGAGTCAATCTGGGTCTTCCCGGCACGCTCCAGTCCGACCAGTTTGAAGTATATATGGTGACCTGCACGCCTCTCTTCCAATTATTTCCAGCATAGTCTATCCAACCCTTTCAAGTCTTATCTCTGGCAGGGACCCTCCTTGGCTACTGCAATCTCCACTCAACTCTCTCCCCTCTTTCCGATCCGCCCCAATACTTATCTGCACCTCACACCTTGAATTCTATTTGCTCATGGGATTTCTTGATGGTTTCGTGTGCGTGAACTGTCTGGAACCTCCCTACAATTTGGGTAAGAATAAAGACTCGCATCTGTCCCTGTGGCATCATTCCTTGTCTCTTTCACGACAGACAGGCATATGGTAAGCGCTCAACAGCATCTGCTTTATTTCTCCTTGGAAATAATCTAAACAGTTCCCCAAACTGGATCTGTGTTCAAACCCATTCACCCCAGTTTTAAAATACAAGGAAATTTAGTATCATGTAGCCTTACAATTTGCGGCAAGTGTGCTTTTTAGCTTTAAGATATAACTTACATATGTTAAACTTCACCTATTTTTTATGTGTGCAGTTTGATGAAATTTACTAATTGTATGCAGTTGTGTAATGACCACAATCAAGACACAGACGGTTCCTCCACTTTGCAGAGCTTCCTGCTACCTTTCTGCAGCTGATCTTCTCCAACCACTGGCAACCACGGATCTACTTTTTGTTGCTACAGTTTGGCTTTTCCAGACTATCCCATAAATGAAATCATACAGTATGTTTGCATTTGTCTCTTTTCACTTTGTTTGAGACTCTTCCCGATTGTTGTGTGTATCCACAGGTCTGTCCTTTTGGTTGCTAAGTAGTGTCCCGTAGTATGGATATACCACTGTTTGTTTGTTTGTTTGTTTAATCCATTTACCAGCTGAAACAACATTTGCGTTGTTTCCAGTTTGGGACTATTGTGAATAATGCCGCTATGAACATTCATGTGTAAGTCTTTGTGTAAGCAGCTTCTTTTCACAGCTAATTTATTTACCTCTTTGAGTTTTTTATATAGCAGGCATAATTATAGATGTATTATGCCTACCATCTCATTTAATGGTAACATCAACCCCAAGGGATGGGTACTTATAGTTTATCTTTAAAAAACAATGAAGTAAGTTGCACACATTCACACAGCTAGGAAGTGGAGGAGCCAGAATTTGAATGAGGTCATAGTGCACAGATGAGTTAATACATATAAAGTTCTTAGAAAAGTAAGCATTCAATAAATGTTAGCTATTATAACTACACTCTTGGCCACATATGATTCTACTACCCACAGAGTGTTCAACAGTGTTTCAAACTAAATCTGTACAGCTACTGAAATAAATGTATGCCTGTCAGCTGCATCATCCCTGTCATTGCCTCACTCCTTTCCTTCCCCATCCTCCATTCCAGTCCCAGATTTAAAAAGAAGTCCATGTTTCATCACCTCAGCAAATGATATTACATCATAGCAACAACTTAAACATCATTCAGTGCTAACACGCGCTAAGACAAATAGTTCACAGCGAGTTGAAAGAAAAGCTCTGAGTTGCCCGGCTGATTTTTATATAGGAAGGAATTTTAGAAGACTAGAGAATCCTCGCTAGAGTTTTTCTCTTTCATCATCGACCTCCTTCTTTTTCCTCCCCTTAGTTATTTCAGTTTTATGGATTTTAAGAACAGAGCACAAAAATGTCTCATAAACTTTGGTGGGAAAAGCAAAATATAACTGTCATTTGAAATATACAGGAATCTTACAACACTCTGGTACAGTGAAAGATTTACTATAAAACATGGCTCCTGGGTGGAGTCCAACCAAGGCAAAGCACTTGTTACAAGTTCAGAAGAAGCTTTTTAAATAAAAAAGACAGTCACATAAGATAAGCTCTGCTGAAAACCCTGTAGGGAGGCTTCCCAGTATCTTTGCTCCTGATGTGGTAATTACCCTCTCTCATCCTTTCCATGCTGTCAAGGAGCCATTTCGGCAACTGTAAAATTATTCCCTTGTGAATAGGAGACCATTAACACAGTCAAACCCTGAACATATTTATGTCTGCTTTTAAATAAGGAGGTATTTTTTTCATACTCTTTGTTAAAAATAATTCAGACAAAAATTCAACTGTTGATCATTTTTTCTAATACTATTTTGGCTCTCAACACTTTGGCAGTCACACTGATATGTTCTGGTATTGAAACAGTCAATAATGAACAGTGGGCTTTCAAATTGACTCTCAGGACTCAATATTGTATTTAAATAAGAAAAACCTGTTTTGGGCTCTTGGTCGTCTATTCAACTAATTTGTTAATTGCAAAAGTGACCGAGACAGATCCAATTAACAAAAGTAATATATGCAGGACTTCCCTGGTGGCGCAGTGGTTAAGAATCTGCCTGCCAATGCAGGGGACACAGGTTCAATCCCTGGTCCGGGAAGATTCCACATGCTGCAGAGCAACTAAGCCCATGCGCCACAACTACTGAAGCCGGCACACCCTAGAGCCCAAGCGCCTTAACTACTGAGCCCACATGCCGCAACTACTAAAACCTGTGCGCCTAGAGCCCATGCTCTGCAACAAGAGAAGCCACCGCAATGAGAAGCCCACGCACTGCAATGAAGAGTAGCCCCTGCTCACTGCAACTAGAGAAAGCCCGCGCATAGCAACGAAGACCCAACACAGCCAAAATAAATAAATAGATAATTAAAAAAATTTTTTTAAAAAATATATGCAGATGGTAACAAAACTCAAAACAAATAAGGGTATATAGTAAATCCCTCAACATGGGTTTCATGGAAGCTATGAATCCCTGCAAAACTATAGGCAAACTCTACATACATTTGTAGAGACACTTTCTAGGGGGAGGGAATTTGTAAGTTTTCAACAGATTCTTAGGTGGTCTAGGACCCAGGAAAGGTAAGAACCAATAGACTGGTTCATCTGGCTTAGGACAGCTCGGTGGGCTTGAATCTTAGGGTAAAAGAGGTGTGTGTAGTGGGGAGAGGGGCAGAGTCACGGACTCAGTTCTCAAGCCAGCAGATAAGGCAAAAATGCCACCAAGTTAAAACCATAAAGTCTACCAAGTGGGTCTTGGTCCTTGGAAGTGCAAAAGCCAAAAGGAAACTTTTGTTTGCCTTCGGCTGTGGCCTCCCTTTCCTGGGGGCGGGGTAGTCAAGATCCAGGCGGAATGAGGGGGGAGACAACGAGGGAAAACCCTGGCACTTCTCCCTCCTCTGCTGAGGTCACATGCCATCACGGGAGAGGTCACTGTACTTCTCACAGGACCCGCTGCAGTCAGTGACTGTTTCTTCTCATGAAGACAGCAGAGGCCTCAGCAATCTTGGCTTCTGCGACTTCTTAGAAATCCTCCCCCGGTTTCTGCTTTAAATCCCCAACACCATGTTCCTAACATTAAATGCTGACTGCAACACAGCAGGCAGGTACAACAGAAATAATAGGAAGTGGGGCTTCCCTGGTGGCGCAGTGGTTAAGAATCCACCTGCCAATGCAGGGGACACGGGTTCGAGCCCTGGTCTGGGAAGATGCCACAGGCCGCGGAGCAACTAAGCCCGCGCGCCACAACTACTGAGCCCACGTGCCACAACTACTGAAGCCCGTGCACCTAGAGCCCGTGCTCCACAAGAGAAGCCACCGCAATGAGAAGCCCGCGCACTGCAACGAAGAGAAGCCCCCACTTGCCGCAACTAGAGAAAGCTCGTGCACAGCAACGAAGACCCAACGCAGCCAAAAATAAATAAAAATTGATTAAAAAAAGAAATAATATGAAGCAATAATAATAAATAAAAGTACATTTTAGAGCTTTTGGAAAATACCCAATGAGCCAAGTATTATGACTGTTCTCCCCAAAGAGCTGTCTCTTTCGCTTCTGACTTCAATTGTGAAAATAAGTTTAAAAGTTGGTATAACCATAGAAAGCCATATAGCCTTGAAGTCATCTCCCCTCTCCCACACCCTCAAGCCCACCAATACTTTGCATCTCGGATAGGCAGCAAAGCAGAACCTTCAGGAACAGTATCCTTCTCAGTTCTGCTGGGATGACAAGGGATCTTGCACATTTTGACACATTACATAGAGTTTCACCAAACCATCCTCCAGGGGCAATCTTTGAAAAATAAACAGCAAAAGATTTAGAAAATTTTACACCGTCTCAGAACGTCTCATTCCTGGAAAAGAACAAATGGCCTAGCCACATGCTACATCCACTTGAAATTCAAGTTTAATGCACCCCATTCTGCTCGCTCATGCCACAGTAACTCTCTCCACCTCCTACGAAAGTGGTAGATTACAGTCCCACAATGCACAGAGGCTTCAAAAATAGACAGTCAGACTCAGTGGAAACTTTGTTTGAAGACACCAGGGATTCAGCCCCAGAGAAAACCACAAAAGCTGTAACACCACAAGCAAAACTAAGCTCGTAGTAGTTATTCAGGCGCCAAACGGTCAATCGTGCGACCTCTTTCCACGCTGGCCGCTACCCAGGGCTCATTATGAGAAAGGTTGTTCTCTCTCGCTCCCAAATGAATGCAGCTTTTGAACGGACTTTTCTAGTTACATCTGGTCCCAGCGCCGATGGATTATTTTAACCATCATCGCCTAATGGGAAACTCACTCACTTTCTTCCCAGAGAAAGAGCTGCCTTGTATAATTATAGTGGTTTTCAAAACGCCAGGATGTGTGGGGTTTTGAAAAGGAAAGAGAGAGCCTTTGGCAAAACAACACAGAAATAATTTCCCTCTGGTCCATCCTTGTTCCTTTTCTTAAGTTTGCTGTGAAATGGTGAGAGAAACCAGAAAGAAAGACTCAACGTTGCCGTATCATCTTTTGGATCATATGTGATAACCAAATCAATATTTTTCCCAAAGCAATTCTTTCTGGTACCTCGTTTCATTATATTCAGAATTGATAACGAGTAACAGCAGCATGTGGCCCATTTATTTCTGGAAAGCAGTGAGAGGTCAGTGGAGGCCAGAGAAAAAGTTGCCAACATTGCATCAATAAAGTTACGTTTAAAAGGCCACCTGGTGCTCGACTCTCCACTCTCATAGTAAAAGGAACAGTGGCAAGTCAGCAAGAGACTTCACAACTCTGAAAGAAATCGATGTTGACCCTTAACCTTCTGCCCAACTCTCCAAGGACATGCCCGGTAACGTAAATAGATCACTGAAGCCGATCTGCGGAGCATCTTATTCAGCAAAAAAGCAGAGGAGCTGATAAATTCTGAATCACCTTCCCTGGCAATGCTGCCAACTCCCTCCTGTAGAAGGCAGACAGGGGGAGGAGGCGGGGAGGGGGCTGCTATACTAGACCGAATGCCAACCCCCTTGGGAGCTAAGTGGGTGAAGCAAAGGGAATCTTGGGAGAAAGTGGCTATGTCGTCGCACATTGAGGGGCGGCACACGGGGCACAGTGAAGGGAAGGGTTCCGGCCTTCAGGTTTTCCAAAGGTGCAGAAAATGGCCAATTTGATTCCAGGGTCAAAAGTTTCCAAAGGAAGACGGTTTTAGAGGACTGGGACAATCTCAGAACTGATATTCTGGTAATATACTCGTCAACTAGCCCCAAAAGAAGTGAAAGAGGAACAGGGGAGTTGGAAGGGTTTATGGGAATCCCCCTCCCCACGCAGTGTCTATGAAAGACAGAGAGAAGGGCCTGTATTAAAGGATGAACAAGAACTTTGGAGGAGAAAGTCAGAAAGGTGAGCTCCAGAGCATCTAAGTGCAGGTGATGAAATACAGCAAAGGTCACGTGGTGAAAAGGCCAGGAGGTGGCTGCTTTGCTACGAAGAGCAGAAAAAGGAAAAGTCACTCAACCCTACATGTCACCAGATCTAAGTTCAATTCTGTTTCCTCAAGTGAATTCTAAGCAATTCTTCAGAATTCCTAAAAGGCAGCTAGTAAAGTCACCGGCTTACCAGGGGGTTGTAAAGATCAAACGCACACGAGGGCAC
Organism: Pseudorca crassidens; assembly: GCF_039906515.1. Taxonomy (NCBI): domain Eukaryota; kingdom Metazoa; phylum Chordata; class Mammalia; order Artiodactyla; family Delphinidae; genus Pseudorca; species Pseudorca crassidens. The sequence continues at coordinate 122,828,683 of NC_090317.1, read as the reverse complement.
TTTGTAAACGACGAAGCGGGTCATGACATCATGATGAAAAAGAGCAAAGAGGTCATGGGCTAAATCCGTGGGCTGATGTTTCCGTTCCAACAGGTACAAGAAAAACCTGATTGTCTCCTCAACTGCATTTTGCTGCTGACGTCTTGGCCAAGAACAATGACCTTCAGCCAGGACAGAGTAAGCAAAACTCCTAGGAAGAGAGAACTGAAGACCCAAATCAATTAGTAGAAGATATTCTAAAGGAATTTAAGCATTACAGTGAAGACAAATTACATGCCAGGTACTTGGAGACCTGGAGAAAAAAATAGCTAAACCCTCCTCTGTAATACCAACGGAGTCGAGGAAAGGCACTGGTAATTTTCCAAAGAGAAAAAGAAGACATATGGCTTTAAAACCATGGGTTGCTGAATTTGATATACATCCTACTGAAGAGTCTAGAAGAGGTTATTAAAGAATGTCTTGTGCACACTTAGGAGAGGATGCAGTGATGATCAGATGTAAGAAGATTAGCCTCTCTTCCTGTTTTTTTCGAAGGTAATTAAATTATTAGGCTGAGGGAATCTTCCAGACGCAAACTATGTGGATATAGCAAGGCACTTGGTAAAGGTCTTTCAGACTGCCGTTGTTCACGAGAAAATGTGGAAGAATCGACCTTTAGTGACGTTGACTTCCCACACACCGCAGGCTGTGTCCAGCCGTGGGGATGAAGCACTGAGCTGCCAGGAAGCGTCCAGTGACCGGAGTGGTGTGGGGCTGGCCCTTCTGCTATGAGCACTCTCATCCGCGGCTCACCAAAGTCACTGACACCCACTCGGTTAAGTCTGTAGGTGATAGGAAACTAGGAAGTGAGGCCAACCCACTCCCTTCTGTCACGATGACAAAAATCATCGGATGCCAAAAGGAACTTGACAAAACGAGAATCTGAAAAGGTTAAGTGTCATGGGAGACAAATGTCACATCCTAAATTTAGGTCTTAGGAACCAAATCCATGATTGCAAGAGGGGGGTGAGAGGAGGTGGCTGTGGGCCAAGCTCGTGCATCAGCGACACATAAAAAGGGACTGAAGGGGTTAGGTGAGATAAACATCAACTTGAGCCCAATAATACGTTCACCCAAAAAGGCCAATGAGAGCTTATACGCTGAATGACCAAAAAAGTGAAAGCAAGATGGGATCTGTTGTTTGGGGTGCAGTTCTGGGTAGCTATAAGGAGTCCAGTAAGTGGGTGGAAGGGCTGGTGGCAAGATTAGAAATTATGCTCCCAAGTATCAAGCACAGCGCCCCATTCTGAACTCTTAGATTCTGTGAAATGTCTCCATTTCGAATCTAGGTATGAAATCAGATTACTGAGGAAGATTCAAGTTGGGCACCGAATTTTCCAGAAAGTGAAAAGTTCTCCATAGACACTGAAATAGAGTGAGGGTGTGTGAGTGTGTGCGTGTGTGTGTAGGTCCTCCTAGAAAAAGAGTTATTTAAATGATGGGAGGAAATGCTTTGTATTAAAAATAACTTTTAGAGAACAGTCCCTGACAACTGCTGGATTTCAAAAATAAAAAGTCAACACCTCAGCAAAAAGTTGACAGTTTACTCAGTTTCTGAGTTTGGAAGGTAATCTCCACAAGTGAATTGAAATCAGATCCAAAACCAGTCTTGGGCTTTTCTTGCATTTCCTTATTTCCCCTAACTTTGGCGAATGGAACGTGAATTAGATATGTAAATCAGCTCTCACTAAAAGTGAAATACAGGGTCTTAGTCACCTCTTCTTAGATAAAACTGTCTATTGTTGGTTATTAACCAGCCTACATATAAAAGAATAACTTTTAAAATGTGATGGTTGCATAACAGTTTTTCTTTACCCCTTGGGTCAAATGAGGGGAAATTCCATGGCACAGAATAAAATGTATGCTGTTTCCACAGAAAAGATTCTGTTTCCACAAAATTTGGCAAGAGCATTGTTGGACAACTAATATCTCTCTTTTCTCACACTTATTCAATAAAGTGATTCATTGTGAAGCTCCCTGAAGTGGTGGCTACTGATTTGGACATAACATGAACCACACTTTTTTCCTTTCTGGGATCCTGGGGTCATTGCTTGCCTCGATTCAAAAGACGTTTCCAAGTGGTTAATGTAAGTAAACAATACTGCATGGGATGCTTTGCAGAAGATGTAAACACTTTATCCCAAGAGTTATCTCCTGGAGCAACAGATGCATAGAAGGTGGGAGGGTCAGGGGAAATTCTACTGTAGGCTTTGACCGAAAGCCATCAGGGTAATCTCCAAAAGATACTAGGTGTCCATCCACTGATGAATGGGTACACTGAACGGGATACACATCCACACAGCGGAGTATTACTGGGCCATAAAAAGGAATGAAGTACTGATACATGCTACGACATGGGTGAACCTCGAAAACATTATGCTAAATGAAAGAAGCAAGACCCAAAAGATCACATATGGTGCCGTTTAAAATACTGATAAATGTCCAGAATAGGACACGAACAGAAAATAACCTATAGAGACAGAAAGCAGATTAGCTTGGTTGCTTAGGGCCAGGGGAGTGAGTTGGGGATGAAGTCAAGTGACAGCTAATGGGTATACTTTTTTTTTTTAGGGGGACAAAAATGTTCTAAAATTAGATTGTGGGGATGGCTGCACAACTCTGAATATTCTAAAACACTGTGAATTGTACACTTTAAATAGGTGAACTGTATGGTATGTGAAGTATATATCACTAAAGCTATTAAAAAAAAAAAAACATTAGGGAGCAGTGATGAAAATGAGAAGCCATCACTGTGTCATCTGCGGTTATCCAGTCGGGTCTCTACGTTGAATTAACTATCTCCCCTTGGGCTTCTTTACTCTCCCTTCCAGCACACCCTGTTCAGTGACATTGCAATTACTTTCTAGCCTTTCATTTATAATTTATTTTTAACCACACTTTTTGGCAGGGCACTGGGATAACTTTAAGCCAAAATACTGCAGAGAGGTTCCACGTAGCCTTCACCCAGCGTCTCCTTATGTTAACGACTTATATAACTACAGAACATTTATCAAAACTAAAAAAAACTAACCTCGATACAGTGTGATTAACTAAAGTACAGAACTTTGGGGGATTCTGTCAGTTTTCCCACTAATACTCTTTTTCGGTTCCAGGATCTCACACTGCATTTAGTTGTCACGTCTCCTCGGTCGTCCTCCATCTGTGACAGTTCCTCAGTCTTTCTCTGTTCTCCATGACCTTGACTCTTTTGAAGAGTAGTGGTCATGCGTTTTGTAGAATGTCCCTCAGTTTGATTTGTCTGAAGTTATGCATTACTGGGAAGGAAACCAGAGAAATCAGTGTAACGCATCCCTCCACCGTCTGCCAAGTGCCAGAGAGAACGTGAGGCTCTAGGGCAGCGATGCGCACTCCTGTCTGCAAAGCAAGATGGTCTGTGAAGCCTTTTAGATGCGCGCACACACATTCCTGGGCCCAGCCCCTCGAGATTCGGAGCCCGTAGGTCTGAGAGAGGCTTCCCAGGAGATCCTGGCAGTGGCCCGGATGAAGAGGAAGACAGAAATAGGATGGTGGCCCTACTTTGGAGGAGCTCTCAGTCTACGAGGAAGAAGAGGACACAGACAAGTCATCAAGTGATGACAGCCATTCTAACGAGGTCCTGAGGGCCGTGGGAGCACAGAAAACGGAGTCCCAGCACTGCTTCTGGGAGGGTCTGATTCCCTGGACCTGACTATTAAACAGCACTGATCTCTGTACTTACTTCTTTTAAAACTGTACGATGAACCTATGTGTGCAAAGAAAATTTCCCAGGCCTGTGTGTTTTTCAGAAAAGCCATGCTGTCTAGAACACTCCTTTGCAGAAAGGGAACTCCTTGACAACAGTGAGGCCAAGTCTGCTTGGCACCTTCCAAATCGCTTTAAAGAAGTTAGAGCTGCTCCAACCTCTGGTGGGATCAGGAGCTTTGGGGGAGAACGTGGGCAGGGAGTCCTTATCAGGGAACTGCCAGAGGCCACCTAACGCACCCTCACTGGTTCCTTCGATTTTTTCTTTTTTTAATTAATTAATTTATTTATTTATTTTTGGTTGCGTTGGGTCTTCGTTGCTGTGCGCGGGTTTTCTCTAGTTGCGGCGAGCGGGGGCGACTCCTTGTTGCGGTGCGCGGGCTTCTCGTTGCAGCGGCTTCTCTTGTTGCGGAGCACGAGCTCCAGGCACACGGGCTTCAGTAGTTGTGGCACGCGGGCTTCAGTAGTTGGTGGCTCACGGGCTCTAGAGCGCAGGCTCAGTAGCTGTGGCACGCAGGCTCAGTAGTTGTGGCTCATGGGCTCTAGAGCATAGGTTCAGTAGTTGTGGCACGTGGACTCAGTAGTTGTGGCTCGCAGGCTCTACAGCGCAGGCTCAGTAGTTGTGGCGCACGGGCTTAGTTGCTCCGCAGCATGTGGTATCTTCCCAGACCAGAGCTTGAACCCATCCCCTGCCTTGGCAGGCGGATTCTTAACCACTGCACCACCAGGGAAGTCCTCCTTCGATTTTCTTAACGCTCAACCTTTTACGAAGTCTTGTTTGAGTGGCTAGCTTACTCCCTGAGCTCCTGACGGAACTGGTTTGGGGCGGGGCCTGGGCATCTGGAAGATTTTTAACCCTTCCCAGGGGTGGCTAATGTGAGCCGGGGCTGAGAATCACTGGGATAGACTCGAGCCTGGCTTCTCAAAATGTGGTCCTCGGACTGGCAGCGTCGGTTTCACCCGGGGGCCTGTGAGAAATGCAGAAACTCACGTCTTGTCACGGACCCACTGAAGCAGAGTCCCAGGTGGTCTGTCTGCACGGTAAAGTTTGAGAGGTATTGAGAGCTGCTCTGTACCACAGAGATCCACATGGCTGTTGAAATTAATTACTATGAAATAAAAATTAAGTCAGTTCCTCAGTTGCATGAGCCCCATTGCAAGTGCTCAGCCACAAATGATTCATGGCTACCATATTAGGCAGCACAGACCTAGAACATTGCCATCATGGCAGAAAGTTCTGTTGGACAACACTGGGCTAGAGTGTTGAATCAGCAGTAGCCCTTGGCATCCTAGGGAGGGTCCATGTCAAGGAACGGAGGTGGAGGCTGCTGGGTCCAGCTGTTCCTCCAGGTGTGGCAGTCCCCCCTCATCCTTGGAAAACAGGTTTCCTTCTAGATATAATTAATCAAGATGGAGAAAGCCAAGGTGGTGCAGCCTCTGGGCAAGACAATGAGGAATCTAATTTTGATCTGTGGAATTCCATATGCCTGTGGGACACTCTACTAGAAGAGAGGCCCTGGGGAGGAGGGTTGAGTACATGACCATATACCACTTTTGAGAGTGACGGGAGACATTGCCAATACTGACTCCAAGACAACAGGCATGAATTGGGACTCTGTAGGCCAACCAGGATATATGGCCACTGAGGGTGACGGTGCGAGAGAGGACAGGGCTGGAACTGTAAGCGTGAGAGTTACCAACATACAGATGGAAGAACACGGTGCGGATGGGATGACCCAGCTGCGTCCGCAGAACAAGGGAAGGAGACAATCAAGAAGAGACCGCCCGCATTAAGGGGGCGGGCAAAGCAGGAGGACCCTCAGAGAGGGCTGAAATCAGCGACCGGAGACAGGACTAAGAGTCAGGAGCGGGGAGGATCCCAGAAGTCAACAGAGGGAGGAAGTTCAAAGGGGAGGCAAGGAAGGAGAGGCAGTAACAACTGAACATGATCTTGGAGGAGGTACACAGCAAGGCTGGGACTAGGTGGGCCAAGAGAGCCCCAACCCAGAGCGTACACGACCCCCTAAACATTTTGCACCCTGGGCACCTCTCCTGCTGCACCCTAGAGTCCCAGCACTGGTGAAGGGGGTGGGACTCTTCTGAAATGCGTGGAAGAGTGCTGACGCAGAGAAATGTGGAGGTAGGGAAGCAAGAAACAGGGTGTGCGCTCTGCTCGGCGGAATTAGGGTTTGGAGGTTTGGCAGAGGAAGAAAACCTATGGCCTGATTCCTATTCCTAAGGGGAACAGGGCAGGGAATTTGGAGTAAATTTGGAGTAGCCCTGAGGGCTCAGCGACTAGCAGGCACGTTCCCTGCTTTCCATTTGAAAATCATGACGTTAAAGAAGCGAAATGCTTTGCCCCCCAGGAGTGAGGTGTCGCTCAGACTCAAGCATGGAGCTTCCAACAGTGGTACCAAGTGGCCTGAGTCCCAGCGCTCAGGCTCAGAATGGGCTCCATCACTTACCAGTTGGGTAAACTTAGGACATGGGTGTATCGTCTCCATGTCTCTGTTTCCTGATGCTTAAAAAATGGATAACAGGGTTTCCCTTTGGGGTGATGAAAACGTTTTGGAACTACATAGAGCTGGTGGTCGTTCAACACTGTGAATATACTAAATGCCATTGGATTGAATGGTTAATGTTATGTGAATTTCATCTCACTTTTTTAAAAAAGGGCTGACTACTGACTTCATAGGGTGGTCCTGGGGTGAAATGGGTCAGGCAAGCCACATTAAGCAATGACAACACAGTCTGCCACACAGTAAGCCCTCCAATGAGACTGATCACGATGATACCATCGTCCAGCTGCTTCATTCCATCTAAGTGCCATGAAAACGCGCTTCAGGGATCTAGACCACTCAAGTGTCTGTTTTTCCCTAATGAGTGATAAAAACCCAAACATTTAGAGTTAAAAATGCATTTCCTCTTAGAAATGTATCCAAGTATCCAGTCCTCCACATTTTCCATCATCGAAATAGCAAGTTGCCACTTCATTACGCTGTATTTCGTCTTTTAAAAATTAAATACAGCATATGGGCTTCCCTGGTGGCGCAGTGGTTGGGAGTCCGTCTGCCGATGCAGGGGACGCGGGTTCGTGCCCCGGTCCGGGAAGATCCCACATGCCGCGGAGCGGCTGAACCTGTGAGCCATAGGCCGCTGGGCCTGCGCGTCCGGAGCCTGTGCTCCGCAACGGGAGAGGCCACAACAGTGAGAGGCTCGCGTACCACAAAAAAAAAAAAAAAAAAAAAAAAAAAAATTAAATACAGCATAAAAAAAAAAAAAAGACTGGCCTCCTTTAAATAAGAAAAAGCACTGTGTCATCTTTTTTTACCCTGAGCAGCACCACCAGAGAATACTTAATAGTATATATTGTGCAAAAAGACACATTTCAAATCGAGCTGCCAGTGATTTACAATGGATATATTAATACTATTTTTATCCAAAAAGAATGGGATTAAGAAAGACATTATGAGGCAGTCAAAAGCCTTGTTTCAACAGTTTGTAAACAGATGCAAATAAAGATTGAAGCTCCCATCTAAGAATAAATCAGAAAATTTCATAAACAAAAGCCGACATTTCTCTGGGGCTCAAGGGAAAAAAAATTACCAAAAGAAGAGAATGGATGTTAGGGGAAATTAATACAATCAATGGCCTGTCCCTTGGCCATTAGATTTAACAGATATTCATCAAGCATCGAGTATACACAACACATTCTGGAAGGTGCTGGGGGACACAAGAACTGGTGGGCAACTTTGAATGCTGGAGGCTCATGGGTAATTCCTGCAAGGCTGGGGTAGGAGGTGGTGACAGTGGTCCAGCCTCAGAAATGACAATGTATGGCACAGGGCAAGAGCTTATGCGCTGTTGAAAAATTAACTTATACACTGTTGTAGGCTGAATTGTGTCCCAACAAAAATATATGCTCAGGTCCTAACCTCCAGTACCTGTGAATGTGACCTCACTCAGAAATAAGGGTCTTTGCAAATGAAATCAAGTCAACATGAGGTCATACTTGATTAGGGTGGGCCCTAACCTGATGACTGGTATTCTTCTAAATAGTGGGACATTTGGACACAGAGGAGAGATACAGGGAAAATGTGAAGGGAGAGGCGGAAACTGCAATGATGCTTCCACGAGCCAAGGAGTGCCAGGGATTGTGGGCAACACCAGAAAGTAGGACAGAGGCATGAAACAGATTCTCCCTCAGGGCCTTCAGTAGGAACCAACACTGCTGATACCTCGGTTTTAGACTTCTAGACCATGGAACTGTGAGAGAATGAAGTTCTGTTGTTTAAGCCACCCTGTTCGTTGTACTTTGTTACGGCGGCCCTAGGAAACGAATTTAAGTGCTCATGCTGCGCATACCTCCTTCAGGCACAGACTCTATAGTCAGACATTTTGACCTTGCCACACAAGAGTTGCATGGCCTTGAGCCAGGGGCTAGATCTCTCCGTGCCTCAGTTTCCCTGTTTTCAAGTGGGGATAATAATAGGATCCGCCTCACATGGTTGTCAGGAAGAGTAAATGAGATCAAAGTCGTGAAGGCAGTATGAATGCTTTTATCGTTATTCTGGAATTGAAAATTTTTACCCTACATGTATAACAACCCCCTTTCCCTCTCTGGCCTACTTTTTAATTCTCGGACATTTTAGTATTTCAAACATGGTAGAATCTACGATGCCTCTATTTCAATGAAAACCTGAGCTTCACGAACAACAGAATCAAATCTATTTTTGCCATCTCCAGTTGTTACTAGAATAGCCCAACAATAGAAAGGCAAAAATAGTAACAAGTGCCTTTGAGCGCAGAGAACATGTGTCCATCTCCGCCCTTGAGACGCTGCAGTTGGGTGCTGGTAGAGGGACACACATCCTCGAAGCCGAAAGAAATAGGGCAGAGGCAAACGAAGATACGAAAAGACAAAAGTAAAGTTTCTTGAGGCAGAGCTGAATGAGAGGCCTTTGTGGGACACACGAGTCAGCAGAAGCTGCAGGGAACCACCAGGAAAAGAAATCGCAGTGGAGGCGAGTCCTAACATGGGTTTGAAAGAGAATGGACATATATGGCGGAGGAGGACTGGCGTGCACAGAAGGCCATGGGCAGTTCCTCAGTACGCGAAACATCAAATTACCGTATGACCCAGCAACTCCACTCCTACATATACAGCCCCCCAAAATAAAAACAGGTGTTCAAACAAAAACTTACACACACATGTTCATGGCCGCACTCTTCCCGAGAGCCAAAAGGTGGAAATAACCTAAATGTCCATCAACCGATCAGTGGATAAACCAAATATACAACGGAACAGCATCCACCCATAAAAAGGAACAAAGTACTGATACACGCGACAGCGTGCGTGAACACTGAAAACACGCCAAGTGAAAGAAGGCAGATACAAAAGGCCACATGTTGTATGAGTCCATTTAAATGAAGTATTCCAAATAGGCAAATTCAGAGACAGAAAGCAAATTCATGGTTGCCAGGAGCTGAGGGGAGACGGAGACGGAGAGCGGGGAGAGAGTTTTTTGGGGGGTGATGGAAATGTTCTAGAACTAGACAGTGGTGATGTTTGCACAACATTATGAATGTATTACTCGCCACTGAATTGCATACTTTAAAATGGCTAGATGGAAACTTTTACGTTACATATATTTTTAACCATAAAATAAAAATAAATTAAATGAAAGGAAGAAAAAGAAGGAAAGATTCCACAAGAACAACAACGAAGAGCCATGCTGAGTGTGACAGGGTGATGTGTTGTGTGGAAATAAGAGAACCAATGGTAATTCATTTGTCACCGAGATGGGATGAACTTGGTACAACACCTAAGGCAATTTTTCAATATCCAAGATCAGAAGAAAAGCCATATGCAACATCCTCGAAGCTCTACACAGTTTGAACCTACAGGCTGGGTCCTCCACTACTTCTGGATCACTCATAAGGGTATTAATACATCTGTAGGTCACTGATAAATTGTTATTGGCTGGTTAGTCATCAGGGGACGCACACGGGTGAACAGACAAGGTGTCTACATCTTCGTCTTCAAAATTTTAAGTCTCACTTGTTCAAAATTTCTACCTGCAAATGTTCTCTGAGGAATGCCCACAGGTCCTGTGTTCCCAGCATAACTGGTCACCCAGGAGTGGTACCCAAAACCCTAAGTAGATCCTGTCACAGGGAACTTGAAGCTGTTTCTCAGAAACATTAGGGAACGAGATACCAGCAGCGTGCAGGGCAGATGGTGGGATGGATCCAGCCAGATGGTCAAGGGTGGTCTGGAACAATCTACCGCTTGTGACGATGGCCTGCTGCTGACTCTGGAGGCATAAGGAACCTTCTGCAAGCCTGTGCAAGTTCCTCATAGCACATCCATCTATCAACGCTGGGGACAGCGGACAAGAGAATGGCTGTTTCTCAGGGGAACCCAGCCTCCGTTACAGAGTGCCGCATGGCCGACTTGAGTGGGCGTGTTGTCCAGCAACGTCCGAGATGACATCATGCACATACCGTGATGCTGTGTCACCCCCTCTCCAGTGCCTGGAATAATGGGCAAGCCACTGGGGTAATGTGCGATCACCATCTCAACTCCCGAGCTGGGGGGCGAGTCCGGGTTTCCTATGAGTACACGGGCAAGACCATTTTCTGGGCCACCCAATTTCCAGCTGTGTCTCAGGGCCACTGCAAGGCCTGGGTCATAGGGCAGCAGAGGACACTTCCCCGGCCATATCCTCCCACCAAGCAGCCCCGTGCTGCACCCACACAGCTGAAGATCCACTGGCAAATGCATACCGGCTAGGACTGTACATGATCATATAGGCTTTCTGCCCAAGTAAGTAATGCTTTCCATCTAGAAGGGGGGTGTGTCCTTTAGAAGTTGAAGAGCGGGTTGTGATATGGAACAGAACAAACGTAACAAGATCAACATTCTTTAAAAGGTAAATGATGTCCCACCAAAGAGCAACCAGAGCATGTGAACTTGACAGGGATGTTGAGGTAGAGCACTTCCTTAGGGCGCCTGATGAAGCATGAGTTATATAAACAGAGAAGAGTTCGGGAGCGTGAGGGCTGTTATCGTTAAAGCTCCAAGCATCCAAGTTATTTCTCCCGTGCGGTACTAAGAAACAGATAATTGTTTCAGAAACTATATTTCTGGCCACCTGGGTCCTTTGATTCACTTGATTGTATATAATATTTTAAAAATCATTTCACCATATTTGCTTCATCTCTTTTTTCTAAAGACATTTCACAACTGAATATTTCAGTATGTACATGCCCCCAATGCACATTTTCCTACATAACCACAATACTATTATCACCCCTACACAAGTTTAACAACAGCTGCTTAATATCGTGTGAGACCTGTACACATTCAAATTTTGCTAACTGTCCCCTCCCAAATGTCATTCACAGTTGGTTTGACCCGACCAGGATTTGACAAGAGCCTGGATATGAGACAGAAGCAAATCTAGAAAGCAGAGAGAGAGAGAGAAAAAAAAAAAAATCAAAATTATACCTTACTAAAGCTGATTTTTTAAAAAAACTCAAATGAAGCACACACGCTTTTGTGGATTTTTTTTCTAGCCAGGGTTTAAAGCAGAGGGGAAAATAGGCACAGATTATTCGGGGCAGGAAAGGTTGTTCCCTCCCCCCTTCCATTTACAAATGCTCGGATTATCCCTCAAGCTCCCTAACAGCAGGGGGCCGGGGTGGGCGGGGCACGGAACCAGCCGCCAATGGGGGTGTCAGGGATGAGAAGGAAGCATTTAAGTAATTTTTAAAAGAACCAATGTAGAGACTTTGGGAATACACACAAAAAAAAAAGTGCTGGGAGATTTCAGACACTCACAAAAGGTCACCAATATTTACTGAAGAGCAGCTCTGTGTCAGATATTTTCACAAATATCTCATTTAATTCTCAAGGAGATCCCTCAGGAATTTCTTACTACCCTCATTATACAGATCAAGAAATTGAGGCTGTAAGGAAGTTCAGTGGCCTGCTGTATAGGCGGAACCATGGCTCCCCACCACTACCACCACCCAAAGATGTCCCCATCCTAATTAAGGTTGTTAATCAGCGACCTGAAAATAGGGGGAGTAGTTTGGATGATCAGGTGGGCTCAGTGTAATCACAGGCTCCTTAAATGTGGAGGAGGGAGGCAAGAGAGGTCACTCCCAGACCCCATTAAAGCCATTGCTGGCTTTGAGAATGGAAGATGGCCACAAGACAAGGAATGGGGGCAGCTTCTAGAAAACGGAAAGGTCAAAGAAATGGGTTTCCCCCTAGAGCCTCTAGAAAGGAACATGGCCCTGGTGATCCCCTGGCTGTAGCCCACTGAGATCCCCGCTGGACTTCTGACAAAGAGGTAGATGGACTTTTTATAGTGTACTTAAGCTAAAACAGTCAGCTGCTTTCCTTAAGCAGTGCTTTGGTCTGAATGTTTGTCCCGCACAAATTCATATGCTGAAATCCTAACCCCCGAGGTGATGGTATTAGGAGATGGGGCCTTTGGAAGGTGCTTAAGTCATGAGGGTGGAGTCCTCATGAATGGGATTAGTACCCTTATAAAGAGGCTCCGAAGAGATCCCTCCCCCTTTCACCATGCGAGGACACAGCAAGAAGACAGCCCTCTAGGAACCAGGAAGTGGGCCCTCACTAGACACCAAACCTGCTGGCACCTTGATCTTGGAATTTCCAGCCTCCAGAACTGTGAGAAATTAATTTCTGCTATCTATCGCTAACTGAATACCACTGAATGACCCAGTCCACACCACAGGCAGCAGAGGAAGCAAGTCAAGTGCTACATGAATTCCTGCTCCACAAAGCAGTGAGACAGAAGAAAGTGGCATCAGTATAAGCCAGTCTATGGTATTGTGTTATAGCAGCCCCAACGGACTAAGAGAAGCAGATAATTTATAACCAAGTATAAGATTCATGTACAAACAGGTTGGCTGCTGGCAGGGTGCACCCAGGGATTAAAAACTCATAGAGGGAAGCTGTAGTGTAGACAGTCCACCCGTAGGCAATTGAGAATCCGGTTTTTAAAGTCAAACACAGTGCTGCTGGTTGCTCCCAGTAGGAACTTTTTATCAGGACCGCCAGAGGCTTCTACCAATTTACACCGTAAAATTCAGCTCAGGGAGGACGTAATTACATCAGTTCTACAACTCTGAAAATTCTGATAAGCAGCCCGCTCAGAAACCTTGTCCATATTACCCCCATGCAGTAGCATGCAACGAGAAAGACCTAAATAAAACACGAATAGCCTAAAACACGAAGAGCTGGATTCAAACCCTTGGATCCAAAAGCTACCCAAATGCTCAAGATGGACTTTAAAAGATTACCCTGAAAGGAATGGGGCTCTGCTCCTCAGGCACTTGACAATATTCATTCCGGGCAACCAGCTCTATCAGCAAGAAGCAGTGGTTCCCTCGATTTTGACTGGAGAGCTTGGTAAAACACTGCTGGGCCCTTCCAGAGTGTCTGATTCAACAGATCTGCTGGGACGGGGGTCCGGGAATTTGCATTTCCAGCAAGTTCCCCGGTGATGGTTATGGTGATGATGATGCCGGTCTGGGAACCACACTTTGAAAACCACTAGTATAAATCCATCATCCCTACCAAAAAACGAGTTTCACTTTGGGGGGAATCAAAACCAGCCTCTTGTTTACCCAGAACAGAGTCCGGCCATTTGAATGGCTAGTGGCAAGGGTTTCTTTTCCCTCCCTTGCAAAGCACACAAAAGACCTCTGCTGACACACCCACTGATTCTCCTAGGAATATGCCAGCATGTACCTGGTCACGCCCTATTCTGAAGGGCAGACCACGTTAGGGTAAAGGCCTCACCACACACCTTTTACAGGCAGAAAATGATACTTTTCGGAACCCAGGGCTGGCAGATGAGGTAGCTGCAGGGGAGCCGGCTGTGCTCAGTCAGGGATGGAGAGCTGGGCCTGATCTCTGAAATGCTCTTGTCCACTTCCCTGCTCGTCTGCTACTGCCTGTTGCCCTTCACAGAACTGCCAGATGCCGAGAGCAGGCCTCTTGTTCGCCTCCATCACCACGATGTTCCCAACAACACAAGCTCTAACTGGAATGCAGAAAACACTCAGTAAATAGTTATCGAATGAACAGATAAGCCGGTCCAAAGTGAGACATGGGGTAACAGAACAACTTTTCAATGAGGATGATGATCGCGTAAGAGCTGATGCTATGACAGCACTATTCACAATAGCCAAGACATGGAAGCAACCTAAATGTCCATCGCCAGAAGAATGGATAAAAAAGGTGTGGTACATATATACAGTGGAATACTACTCAGCCATCAAAAAGAATGAAATCATGCCACCTGCAGCAACATGGATGGACCTAGAGATGATCATACTGAGTGAAGTCAGTCAGACGGAGAAAGACAAATACCATATGATACTGCTTATGTGTGGAATCTAAAATATGACTGAAATGAATCTATGAAACAGAAACAGACTCACGGACATAGACAGCAGACTTGTGGTTCCCAAGAGGGAGGGCAGGTGGGAGAGGGATGGAGTGGGAGTTTGGGATTAGCAGATGCAAACTAGTATATACAGGATGGATAAACAACGTCCTACTGTATAACACAGGGAACTATATCCCATATCCTGTGATGAACCATAATGGAAAAGAATATGAAAAAGAATATATATAACTGAATCACTTTGCTGTACAGCAGAAATTAACACAACATTGTAAATCAACTATACTTCAATAAAATAATTTTTAAAAAAAGAGCTAGTGCTATGATACAATAGCTCACCGCTTAGGACAAAGTCCTTTAGGTCTATTAGCTTATTTAATCCTCACAAACCTAGGAGCTGGTTACTACTACTAACTAGCCTGAGCCTTCAGGTGACGAAACCTAGGCCTGAAAAGGAATTTGCCCAAGATCAGAAAGCCATCAAGTGAGATTCGAACCCAGGCACTGTAGCTACAGAGATCATGCTCTGAACACTGAAGTGCAATCCATCTGCCTTCCAATGTCACCGGAACCTGTCATTTTCACAAGTGCAAACTGAAAGAAGATGCCTTTCCAGTTCTCACAGAAACATTTCATTTTTTTTTTTTTTTTTTTTTGTCGCGCCGCTCGGCATGCAGGATCTTAGTGCCCCGACCAGGGATCGAACCCACAGCCCCTGCAGTGGAAGCCTGGAGTCTTAACCACTGGACCACCAGGTAAGTCCCCAGAAACATTTCAGACATTAGTTGTCTCCCACCATGGCCTTCAGATGAAAACAAAGATTTATGGGCAGAGTGGTTTAGCTCCTAAGGCCAACTGTTTAAGTTTTCTATCACATTTCTTCTCCAAGAGTTCCTTTTTTCAGTGTGCAAGTCACCTTTCTAAATCAGGGCCAGAATCTTGGTTAGTTATCCATCTCTCACTATCTGGACTTAGGAATGAAGATGGAGAGCTGTGTTATCCAATACAGTAGCCACTGGCCACATGTCACCATTGAGAAGGTTGGAAACTGTAAAATTCACACGAGACTTCAAAAAGACCTAGTGTGAAAAATAATGTAAACTATCTCAACTTTTTATATCGGTTACACGTTGAAATAACATTTTGGATATATTGGGTTAAATAAAAAATGTTATTATTTTTTCACCTGTTTATCCTTTCAAATAATTTGTAATAGCCTGTCAAAAATGACATAGTGGTTCACATTAGAGTAGTTTTCCATGTTGGAAATGCACATTTTCTTTTTTTTATATATAAACAGTTGATTTTACATTACTCAGTTTTCCTGACTCATGGCTACAATTTTGGAAAGAAAGATACTGTATCTATTTGCGTTTGTCTGTATGATTATGTATGTCTTTTTTTAGAATAGTTTTCCATCCATGTTGGAAATGCATATTTTCTTAATCAGGTTTTTTTCTAGAAACAAATATCAGAGTCCTCTAGATTCTAAATGTCACAAGGATTCACCAGGCCTCCTTCAACTTAGCCGAATGCACAAAACTAACAAATCTGACGTTCTACACTTTATTCTCCTATTTCAAGAGCAGTGCATTTAGTGACCATATAGCAATTCTGCCTTGTTCTGAAATAGATGGAAATGTTTATAAGGTCCTATCAACCAATAATGCAAAACTCCCTCAAGATTCCGTAGATCTCACCTCGTCTTTCTTTACTCGCGTTAGAAGATTCTGGAAACACGGTGTAAGACGAAATAACAAGCATTCTCCATTTTCTTAACACATTTTCCCTTGAGAGCTACAAAATGATGCAGCAGGACATTTAGTGGTCCGAGTGTTCCCACAGATGTTAGATAACTGAGCCTGGGTTCCTGTCCAAGGATCCAAATCAGAGACAGAGGCGTGTAAATAAATGTGACAGATGGAAATATACGACCTCCAGCCTACACAAGTATTTAAAATAGGACAGGAGGATCCATGTAGTAGATGGACCCAGAGGAGGCCACACCAGAGCATTTGGCCTGCCCCAAGATTTATATGAGGGGAAACAGGAACCTAAGGGAAGGGAAGGGCTAGGAAAACAACATTTGTTGTGTATCCACATGCATTTTGCTTCAGGAGAAATCCAGTAACCTGTTAGTACCTGAGTCTTGTTCCTAAACTCTGCATTCCCAGCCAGGGCATTTTTGTTTTTAGTATTTTAAATAAAAACCCATTTTAATCCACACTAACCCATGAAACAAATCTCACACACGCTAAGAAAAACAATTAGCTAGACAGGTAAATAAACATACACACCAAAAGAACTGCCTTCCACAGAACTGTCATTAAGGCCAACGAGAGAAGTTAGTCCTATCCACGCATCGGACTCCGATAAATATTAAATGTCTATGACAAAAAGAATCATCTAAGACTGTGACAGGAATATTTGCTCCTTCACTGACTGGGTCCTTGGCCAGTTCTGCCGCCACCTTTAATATTTGCATAGGTGGGCGGTAGCTTCCTTAGGTATCTTTTCAAATGCAATTACCCACAGCGAACAGTGTAGTGTGAACGACCCCTGTGGTTCCTTCTCACTAGTGAACTTCACTGGGTCAGTTTGTTCGAACACCCAACTGAAGAAACTAAAGGCCAGGGCATTTTTTAAAAAACCATTCTGCACCCCTTTTCTAGCAAATTCTATAAACTGTGCATAAGTAAACTATTAAGTACAGATACACGGAGGACTGGTTTAATATAAGACATACAGACATCATATGGAAAACAAAATTTCTCTGTACCTTTATTTCAACCAGAACATATTAGCAAGCACTAAATAGTTATCTTGTGCCCCCCTAAGAGGAATTCTTAGCTGTTCAAGTAGATGTCCAGTAAGTGTCAGCTAAATACCCCCAGTATTTGCCCCCAATAAGTTTCACCCCAGCAAACAGAGGCTACCTCCAGAAGTATCCCCTACAGTTTTACAGTAGTGGAGGGGGGCGCCGTGAAGCTTTGGTTGGGAAGTTAGCAGGCAAGGACTCTAGAAGTGGACCTGCCCCCTACCCCCATCCAGGAGTCCTTTGCTATTTCTAACCCCTCCTCAGCAAGATCTCCAGAGGAAGGTCGAGGGATGCATGAATGGGGGCGGGCGTCATCCCCTCCCCCCCCAAAGTGCTTATAACCCTACATCTGTGTAAACAAACCCCAGTGCCAGGGTCAGTCGCTGGAGACCAGAGCAATGGATGGAGCGGTGGACGTGCAGTGAGGTAAATCTAACAGCGATGAGCGAGCAGGGGAGGACAGCATGCCTGGCAGAGGACCCCGGCTTGCCTTATACGGAAAAGCCATGGCATGTTTTACGTTTGAATTTTGAGAAGTTTTTCTTTCTCACCCCCTCATGGCTTCCAACTGTCATCATCATGGACCCAAGTGAAAAGCCGGCCTCTCTTTTTAAAAGCGAAAACATGCACAACAAAAAAACCCCAAATATCCGAAGAGCACAAAAACTTAGGCTGTATGCTTTGGCGATGCACTTGTAATTTGTTCAATTAGCAACAGAAATGCCACTTTGACCTTGCTATCTACCCGTTTTCTGTCGCGTCTACAACGAACAAGCATAAAACCCACTGTTTTTCTGGTTATGCGCTGCAAAAAGATTTCACCAAATTAGCATTCTACTTCTGCGCTGATGCAAATTTATCCAAATTTTAAGCTAATGAATTAGGAAGCAAAATCTCGTCCTTAAGTTTCATGTTTAATCAATGATTAATTTAACCCAATGCCTTTAGGAACTCAAGTGATACCTTCGTAGGCTACACCACATTTTTCTCCAGTGAAATCGTCACACATTCCCCCCTAAATACCGCATTCCTTCACCTTTGTGTGTATAGTACTGCATGGATCAGGATATGGCCGCTTCACTTGAGCACGTGAAAAATGCCTCCGCACATACACAGTATTTGTAAGTTCCCAGCCCTGTTGGCATCACAGGGCATGGGAGGGATAGAGTCCGTAGATAATCCAGGCCTCTGTACTCAAATCTCGAGACGTTTCCTCTCTTAGCCCACATGGAGAGAGGCCATGACACCCTAAGCAGCCACCCTTCTGCTGACGTCACTTCTCCAGCTCTCAGCGTGACCAGCAACATCAGACCAGAGAGAATGCCGCCTTCTGGGTCCCACCTCTCTCTATCCTAAGCCACTGCTGAATCAGAGATGATAGCAAAATACAGAAACCTTATCCTTAATGGCTGATGCGTGAACTCGGGTACTGAGCCACACATGCTCCCTCTCAGTGGCCCTCATCTTCCAACTACGTGAACTGCAGTCCTGTCCATGCAATTGTGACCACTGACACATGCTTTATGTTTCCACTGCAAGTAACAAACAAGGAGATCAAGCTCAGAGGATGACCACCCAAGTGGAAAGAGTTAATCAAGTTCATCACTTTGAGTTGCTCCTTCAGGACGGCGTTGGGGCCACCTTGGAGGGAGACACAGGTAAGGATGCTGGAGTGAAGTGTGAACTTCCTCATCCCAGTCTGAGTACACCGGAATCACCAGCGGCGGGAGGGCTACCTCTCTCTACAGGAAAGGCTCAGAGGCCCACGCGTCGGTTTCCATCACAGACCCGCCATCCACACGATCGCCCAGCCTTCCTGCCCTTCTTCTCGAAGCCCTGGGTGGAAAAACAGTGATTTGCAGTGTGGGGAGAGGAGGACGGTGGGCTGAGGCGGCGATCTCCAGCTTGGCTGCACGTGAGAATCACCTGGGGAAATCGTCACAGTCCCCTCCCTCCCGCCCCCACCCCCGCCAGGCTGAACCCTCGAACAATTATATCTGAATCCCTGCAGACGGACGCCAGAGAGCAGTAGCTTGTAAAGCTCCCCAGCTGATTCCAACGCACGGCAAAGTCTGAGAACCAGCGGTACGTGGGGCGTATTAGAAGTCAGGATTTTTTGCTTCCCCAACAAACACATCTCCACCCTTAAAATTCATGCACTACGAAGCCAACGCTCCTAGTGGCAGAGGTTTAGATTCTACAGGTGGGTTGGGGACAGAAATACAGACGGAGAACTGCTGAATTCGATCATCCCTAAGCCCCCCGTCAGCAGCCGAGGTCTCACTGTCTGTGATTCTAGTAGCATCTCACATCCTATATGGAAGGCGGCAGAGCTTTGCAACATTTCTCCACGTGGCCGCGGGTTACTGGGAAGTCCGCTTTCATGCAGAAGGCCATCTGGTTACAAGCTTGGTCCTGACCCAAAAAAAACCCTTTCAATTATTAACCGATCTTCCAAAGCACATACAAAACTCCGGAAAGTAAAATTAATTATCTTCAATCGTCTTTCACCCGAAGCCTCAGAAGACACAAACGCACACATTTCTGCCTCTTTCGCCCTGGTACGTGAAATCAGGAGTTGCACTGGTCACATGGTTTCTAGCGGAGCCAACACTCTGTTCTATATCCTTTGTTCGGCAGCCCTGCACACACTGAAGCATTATGCTCTGGCCCTCAGCGAGGGCAAACAGGAAACACATTCTTTTCTCTGGAAGAGAAAGATGGAACTTTCTCCCTTTTCTTTTTCTTCAACACGGGGCAAGATGATTTGAAAAGTGCACTCATTTGGTTTTTCAACTGCCCCCCTCCGTCCCCAGCACCGACCTTTTTTCCCCCGTTTTGGTTGGTGGTGGTTTTAAAAACCAAGACTAAAAATGAAGTAGAAACACTGTGGTTTTGGCCTTTCGTTTCCCGAGCCAATTATCTAAAATCACAACTGATGGAGGTGGTAAGGACACCTCTTTCTCTGTAAGATATTTCTGCAGTTTAGACCTCGCTCTGGCCTCCAAAAACACACAGCACCTTCCTTCACCCTGCAGTCAACAGCCCTCCAGGCCAACTAGAATAATGGGACATGAACAAGAAAGGAACTTACAAACCCTCTGAGGCTTCGACAAACACAGAAAAAGGCAGCTTCTTTTTGCAGGTCTGGGGCGGGGCCTGAAGTTCTGGAATTCCAACAAGGTTCCCGAGGTGCTGTTGATGCCGCTGGTCTCAGGACCACATTTTGAAAAGCAAGGACCTATTTGGTGGTTCTCGACCTCAGGGCGCGCTGATGCCCCCACCCTGACATAGATCAATGGAACCTGAGCCCATGGGGCGGGGCCTTGGCATGAATAATTAAACCACTCCAGGTGATTCTAATCTAAGCCAATTCGTAGAGAAGAACATCAGAAAAACAGTGCTCAGTCGCAAACTCTCCATCTTACAACTCCTCCAGTAGCAGAGGCTAGAAGACAGAAGATGCTAAGTCTGAATGTACGGATAACAGCCAGTTCCCGTTCCCAGGGAGGTGAACATATATACCATAGTAAATCCATCCATCTAACGAGAATTTGTGGAATGCCTACTAAATCCCAGGAAAACCCTGCTGGGCATTTGGGGTACCATGCAGAGCACAACAGACGTGGTCCTTACCCTCGCCAGGCGGACAGTTTACTGGGCAAGGGCATTATTCAAATAATCACCCCAATCCCTGTGATTTTAAGCCACCATAAGTGCTAGGAAGAAAGTACTGAGTGTAACAAGAACGTGGAGCGGAGTGCTAGTTTCACGTGAGAACCGGGCAAACATACGGTTTATTGTCGAATCAGTGATCACAGAAGCACGGAATTGTAAAAAAAAAAAAAAAAAAAAAAAAAAAAAACTGTGGTAATATATGCATAACACAAACTTCACAATTCAGTGGGATTAAATACATCCACGGTGTTAAGCAACCATCACTAGCATCCATTTCCAGCACTTGTGCAGCACCAGAAACAGAAACTCTGTAACTATTAAACAATAATTCCCCATTTCACTCTCCCAATCGTAGAATTTTTTTTTTTTTTTAACTGAAAGGGACTTTGGAAGCTTGTACTTCCACAGCCTGATTTTCTACAGGAGGAAAACTGACTTTGCAGTTCAGAATATTGGCCACAGTAAAATGTGGTAAAATAGAAAAGCTCTTAGGGGCTTCCCTGGTGGCGCAATGGTTGGGAGTCCGCCTGCCGATGCAGGGGACACGGGTTCGTGCCCTGGTCCGGGAAGATCCCACATGCCGCGGAGCGGCTGGGCCCGTGAGCCATGGCCGCTGAACCTGCGCGTCCGGAGCCTGTGCTCCGCCACGGGAGAGGCCACAACAGTGAGAGGCCCGCGTTCCGCAAAACAAAACAAAACAAAAAATAGAAAAGCTCTTAGCTACATGCTCTTAGTAGTCGCTGGACAGAGATGGGCTGAACTTGCCAGCCCGTTGAGGGCAGGAAAATTATACCAGCTTTCTCTACCCGACACCATCGCTATTTGGGCTGAATCATTCTTGTGTGGGCACCGTCCTTGTGCACTGTAGGATGTGTAGAAGCATCCCTGGCCTCTACCTGCTTGACGCCGGTAGCATCCTCTCCAGCTGTGGCAAACAAACACAGACACTGCCAGGTGTCTCCTGGGGGGCACCAGTGCCTGGTGGAGAACCAGTGAGCTAGAAGGATGCTGTCTTCAAGTACTACCTTTTCAAGGGCTGAAGAACGGGGTTCAGTCTCACTCGGGACCCAAAAAGAAGACGTATTCTCCCTTCCAAGAGGACAAACCCACTTCCACCATGTGCAAAGCCGCATCTCCCCACCACAGTACATATGAAAAACACCTGGGAGTTTTTTTTTTTAATCCCAGGCTGCATACCCCAGACCAGTTAAGCCAGAATCTCTGGGGGCAGGCTTTGGGCATAAGTAGGTTTTTTTAAAATTTATTTTGTTGAAGTATAGCTGATTTACAATGTTGTGTTAATTTCTGCTGTACAGTAAAGTGACTCAGCTATACATATATATATCTTTTTCAGATTCTTTTCCATTATGATTTATCACAGGATATTGAATATAGTTCCCCGTGCTCTACAGTAGGACCTTGTTGTTGTTTTTTTAATTTACTTTATTGACATCAGTAGATGTCCTAGCACTTGCTGCTCAAGCGAGGCAGTGCGGAGGACCACCGGTATCACCTGGGAGGTCCTGAGACATGCAGAGCTTCCGGCCTCACCACAGCCCTGCTGAATGGGAACCCGCATCACCATTAGATCCCCCATCCCGTGACTTCACATTCAACTTTGAGAAACGCTGCTCTGGACTTCATGAAGCACAGTACCCTGCCTTGTGAGCAGTCATGCTACTCCTTCTTTCCCAGCTGCACAGAGCAATTCAGATTAAATCCCCTAAAAAAATAAATAAAAAGGGGAAAAAAACCCCAACCTTGCAAGTAGTAATTTTGAAAGAGCTGCTTCTCAATTTCCCTCCTCCAAGCCCAAGAGGCCACACTTTCGGGGGTGGAAACGCCAAGGGAGAAGTGGGGCATGTTTGCCATTGTTTGAGCTTAGAGTCGCCCAGAGGGGGCTGGACACACTGCTATGCGTTCCGTGGGTGCTTAATAAACATGTGTTGGCTGGCTGACCAGCCCAGATGTGAGAACAAAGTGTGTCCCCGAGTTGGGGTAAATGGACCGACGTAACCATTTCTTGCGATTTAGGGCGAGCAGTCCCAAGTCGGCTTGACTCTGGGTTTTGGAAAGCAGTGGGGCTGCAGGCACGGAGGCGAGGGAGTGACTGCAACAGTAAGAGGCCAAGCAAGAGGCTGCCGAGAGCACAGAATGCATTACTGTACTCAGGGCATGAAATAAACAGAAGAAAAGTATGCCAATCACCGCCTAATGAATTCGCTCTGGCTGCCGAAGTAGGAGCCCCAGAACAATGAACAATCCGAGCGGCCTCTGTTTCCACAATGCAGCCTTGTCAATGTCCACGGGCAGAAAATTTTGCCTACCACGCACGGGGCATTTTTCTTTCTGGGCTGTGCTCTTGATCTGGGCAGCGAATTGTATACCTAGGAAACATTTCATTCCAGGGCCAGGAAAATGAACATTTGAACTGCCTGTCCTGCAGAGTCCTTGCATATGACAGGATTTCTTTTTCTGGAAACCATTTTCTGAAGTAGAAGCGAGGGCTCAAAACGGCAGTGGCTGTCTGGTGAGCTGAAAAGAGTTTCGAGAATCTGCTTGCCAACTAAACCGCCTCCTGGGCACAGCCTGGCCGTCATCAGTCTGCCTTTGAGCCTTCAGTCATTATTTGTCAACTAACTTGACAAGTCATGTCAGTATCCTCCATGAAAAAGTTCTGGCAAGTACTAAAAAAGAGCATGATAATACAAGGCACGCCTGTGCGCCACAACTACTGAGCCTGTGCTCTGGAGCCCACGAGCCACAACTACTGAAATCATCCATTTCTGTTACCAGGTGGCCTGCCCAAGTTGTCCCTAAACTAGCACTTTTTTTTTTTTTTTTTTTTGCAGTACGCGGGCCCCTCACCGCTGCGGCCTGTCCCGTTGCGGAGCACAGCCTCCGGACACGCAGGCTCAGCAGCCATAGCTCACGGGCCCAGCCGCTCCACGGCACGTGGGATCCTCCCAGACCGGGGCACGAACCCGTGTCACCTGCATCGGCAGGCGGACTCTCAACCACTGCACCACCAGGGAAGCCCCCCTAAACTAGCATTTTGAGAAGTCCAGGAATGCTGACTTACTCAGACAAAAACTGGGGTCTTTACTAATGTCTACCTGGTACACACAGGAAAAATTTTCAGTCTGGTTCCCTCTCTGTAAAGCTCCTTCCAAACAACAAAATCTTCCCTTCTTCAATCAAACATTCAAACATGCCTGAGTCAAAGACGGCGTGTTCATTTGCCTCCGCTTGAGAGCTCAGCCTCCTGAGCTGAATGCTGGATTTTAGGATGGGGCCTATACCATGTGACTTCTAGAGAGAAAAACAGCTCAAATGATACCTGGGATGCTACAACTGTGGTGAGCAAACTGTTCGTGAAACACGCAAAGGCATCATTTATATGCCTTCCAATACCTTTTTCCTTCGCAGTTCAAGTACGGAGCTTTGGTCCATTCAATTTTCATGAAGCCAACAGCCATCTACGGTAACCTCCCACCCTCCCTCCCCACGCGGTTCTCAAACACACTTGAGGTGCCAGCAGGTTCCATGGGGTACCGACTGGTTCCACAAAGAAACTGAGGCCTCTTTCCCGAGGACTCGATCCAAAATAAATGGCCTCGTACGTAGCACACAAGCTTTAGGAAGTAATCACATTGACTCTTTTTTCCCAACAGTCCCCCCTCCAATTTTTATTGATATACCTCTATTACTTCGAAATAAAAGCTCATATATTCCTAATACGTGTAAATTTAGGTAAAAGTACTAGATGTATAGTAAATATAAGTTTAATTTCGTTGTTTTTAAATAAACATAGAGGTGTCAGTATTCTCTTCCTGTGCCCTGTGAAGTGCCTCGTACATCCTGCTGTGGCGAACATGGCTCTGTTCCCCCACTTTCTACTCAAGAGTGTCCCACTAGGTAAAGATAATTTAAGGCAATGAGAGAAAGACAAAATATGAATCTGCTGTTCTCTGATTGGTGTCGTGACAATTTAGTTGTGTTTTTTTATTTATTTATTTATTTATTTATTTTTGGCTGCGTTGGGTCTTTGTTGCTGCATGTGGGCTTTCTCTAGCTGCAGCGAGCGGGGGCTACTCTTCATTGCGGTGTGCAGGCTTCTCAATGCGGTGGCTTCTCTTGTTGTGGATCATGGGCTCTAGGCTCGCGGGCTTCAGTAGTTGTGGCTTGTGGGCTTCAGTAGTTGTGGCTCGTGGGCTCCAGACCACAGGCTCAGTAGTTGTGGCGCACGGGCTTAGATGCTCCGCGGCATGTGGGATCTTCCCGGACCAGGGCTCGAACCCGTGTCCCCTGCACTGGCAGGTGGATTCTTAACCACTGTGCCACCAGGGAAGCCCGACATTTTAGTGTTAACCTTAAATGCATTTCTGAGAGTTTCCTTTCCTTTATAGAATGTTCTGGTATGGAATTCCTGTTCCATTTTCCTTGCAGCACTTGCTGTACTGTGGGGTAACTCATTATTAACAAGAGGGTAAGCATATACCCGGAGAAAACGTTAATTCAAAAAGACAGTGTTCATAGCAGCACTATTCACAATAGCCAACACATGGAAGCAATGTAAGTGTCCATCGACAGATGAATGGATAAAGAAGATGTGGTATATAGATATATGTATCTATATACTATATCTTCCCTACCATATCAATGTTCCACTGTATATATATACAAAATGGAATATTACACAGCCATAAAAAAGAATGAAATAATGCCATCTGCAGCAACATGGATGGACCTAGAGATTATCATACTAAGTGAAGTGAGACAGAGAAAGACAAATATCATATGACATCACTTATACGTGGAATCTAAAAAATGATACAAATGAACTTATTTACAAAACAAATACTCACAGACACAGAAAACAAACTTTCGGTTACCAAAGGAGAAAGTGGGTGAGAAGGGTTAAATTGGGACTTTAGGATTAGCAGATATATACTACTACATATAAAAAAAAAAAGAGAAACAACAAGGACCTGCTGTATAGCACAGGGAACTGCAATAACCTATAATGGAAAAGAATATGAAAAAGAATATATGTATAACTGAATCACTTTGCTGTACACCTGAAACTGACTTTGTAAATCAACTTTGTAAATTGACTATACCGCAATAAAAAATAAATAACAACAACAGGGTAAGAGGGTGACACTCATCACTCCGTTTGGTCTCACAGCTAAGGCAGCAAGCCAAAGATAGGCTTAAGGATAGAACTTCTATGAGCTCAAAAAGATACACCAACTTTTCCAATTATGGAGAAGGGAGTTCCAAGAATGGTCTCCTACAATAGGAAACATGCTTAGTCTTCCAGCCTAAGTACAGAATGAAACAACCAGCGAATGTGCACGTAACCACGCGTCCATTAGACCAGGGTTTATTAAGCACCTTATCATGTATCAGCCTTGGTGCCAAATTTAATAAGTCACAATCACTGCCCTCAAAGTGCTTACAGGCTCATGAGGGAAACTGACATGTACACAAATAATGGTAATACCATGTGATCCCATGGGTAAGAGAGGCATAGCCTATGCAGAACACCACCACAAAGGAGAGAATAATGAAACTGCCTATAGAGAGGGAAAGAAAAGGGTTCTGGGAGGAACACTGAAGCAAGAGTAGGGGTTAGGCAGACAAGGTGAGGAAGAATATGCAAAGGTGGAGCATTATGAAAGATTATGGCGACTTTAGGGGGGCATGAACGAGTTGCCATGATGGCAGTAAACAGTATACATGGGAATACGTTAGGAAGTGTGACCAGAAATATAGATATAAGCCAACAAAGACTTGTAAAAACTGTATCTCTATCCTTTGTATCAATGATCAAATCCATTTCTGAGACTTCTTTTTTTTTTTTTTTTTTTTGCGGTACTTGGGCCTCTCACTGTTGTGGCCTCTCCCGTTGCAGAGCACAGGCTCCAGACACGCAGGCGCAGCGGCCGTGGCTCACGGGCCCAGCCGCTCCGCGGCATGTGGGATCTTCCCGGACCGGGGCACGAACCCGTGTCCCCTGCATCGGCAGGTGGACTCTCAACCACTGCGCCACCAGGGAAGCCCCATTTCTGAGACTTTTAACAAAATTCCCAGGGTGGCCAGGGGAATGAAATAATCCCCCAAATCACTCGAGTTTAAGGTTGAACACCGTAAACCCTGTAAGAGGAAACCGAAAGTTCCTGTGGGCTCCGAGTGAGGTGGTGGGAATGCTGTAGAGATCGCTTCTCCCTTTAGTAGCCAGAATTTAAACTCGGGGGTGGTTTTTTGCCGGAGGCCCCCTACCCTGTTACCTCCCGTGGCTAAACTCCTGACGGACACTGGGGGGCAGAGCGGGCTTGCCTGCGATGTTTCCTAAGTAGAGGCACCATTTTAGAAGTCACTCTTTGTTAGGAGATCTGGGGAAGATTTTTGCAGGGGAGGTTAAGTGCAGCTGATGCATGGTGAGCCATCTGGCGTAACTGCAGGGTTTTGCTCGTAGGACAGAAGCTTTGAACAGCTCAAGGCTGGACACGACAATGATGCCTTCCTGTAGCCCTGTTCTGAGTCAGCATTTAGCCAATTTATTCTCAAGCATCGACCAGATCTCCACAAGCAATTTTAACTATTGTGACTTCACTTGGAAGGTCATCGAACTAAACTTCAAACAAGCATATTCTGGATCATTTTAATCAGGAATCAGCAAACGCTTTTGGTAAAGAGCCAGAGAGTAAATATTTTAAGCTCTGTGGGCCACACGCAGTCGGTCGCCATGACTCAACTTTGTCACTGTCGCACAAAAACAGCCAGGGATAATACGAAAAGGAAGGGGTGTGGCCATGTTGCGATAAACATTTATTTATGGACACAAATTTGATTTCATGTAATTTGCACCTATCATGAAAGATTATTCTTTTGATTTTTCTTTCCACCATTTTCGAAATATAAAAATCCTTCTCAACCTGTGAGCCACTCAAAAACCGGTGGCAGTCCAGATTTGGTCCACAGGTCATCATTTGCCAACCTCTGATCTAGGCACCCATTTTATAACCAGGTTTCATCCCCAAATTACGTATTGGCAGTTGTGTTTATTATGAATTCTATCGAGTTAAAGATTTTTACTACAAATGAATCATTTCTTATACATGGTCTTGAGGATACTCAAGATCTCATGTCTAATAATTCCATCTGAGTTTCTCAAAGGACCAGCTCTTCCTTCTAGCTGAAATTGAGCTACCAGCTAGAGTGAGACAGCATTCCTTCTTTCAAATACTGGCTTCTGACCAACACATTACTGGAGTTGATGACAATTTATATAATGTCCTAGCCTAAACGTCACTCCTTTTCCCTGCTCTGTATCTGACGACCAGTACTAATGAAAAGCAATGGTCACGTGTGACTGAATGGCCAAAGAGGCCAGCAGAGAAAGAAGCAAATCAGGAATCACAAAGTGCTCTGTCCTGGGTTACTGGTCCCCAGAGGGCCAAAGGTTTTTAATATTCCACAAGTAAGGGCTCATACCCCAGAGGTCACCTACTAGCTGGTGTCTTTACCCATGCACTGAAGGTCCCCACGTCAGTGAAGAGAAGCCTTCCAGAGAGCTGGCTTATTTCCTCCACGGCAGTAACTAAGCACCGTCCACGTCCACCTTTGTCATTAGGATGCTGTGCAAGGGAGGAGAGGTGGCCTTCTCTGCGGGGAGTTTGTACCGCTGACAGACATCTGTCTCCTCTTCTCCCAGAGGGTCTTCAACAGGCCTGGAGATTTGGAGTAATAGGCTGCAACTCTGCAGGGCGGCCCATCTCTCCACGCCCTCAGAGACCTTGTAGGGAAGAACCTGCTGGTGCTAGGCCTGGATCCTCCCCAGGGCTAAGCGAAGCTGGTTCCAAGAGCAACGGTGAGTCACTGTCACTGGGGGAAGGGTTCCCTCTCCAGGACATCTCAGGGAACACTCCCTGTTTCCACAGGGCATAGGGGAGAAAGAAAGCAAAGCCTGGCCACTCTGATCCCCTCCAGGTGACCCCAAACATCTCGCCCCCCTAGCCTTTAAGCAAGCCCACAGATTAAATGAACGTGCATCACAGCCCCCGTACGAATGACACAGAACTCTTCCTCTCCAAACTAAAACCTCAACTCTTACATCAAAAGAGTTGGAAAAACCTATGCTGTGTCACTGTCGTAAATCTAAACAAAATGCTGTGAAATCTGGCTAATCGGACGAGCTAGACAGCAGAAGCTTATCACACAATTGCCACCCAAACTCGATCCCTGTGTGAGTTTGTATAAGGCAGTTCTTTTCACCCGTGGATCTTAGAGTGTATTTCATTTGACTTATGGTCAGAGATGAATATTCCTATTCAGCATACTCATCCTAAGATAGTTGAACCACATGCTGAGGGGGTTTTGGTAACTTTTTGTTACCAACTAAATCATAGCTTCATACATTCATTTGCCAGTGATTATTCAAGCTGAACAAAAATTCACAAAACCACGTAAGAAGTAATACAGCAGATCAAACAGTTGGTTAGAAACGCAATATTGGGTTCTTTCCTCGATGGGAACTGGCTATGGAATCACTTTCCAGTTTATATCTTGCGTCTGCGACAAAAAGGTCTGCTGCTTTCAATCTACTGGAAGGAAATAACATATAAATTCGCTAAAACGTGGAGCTTTGTATCAACACAGAGCCAGAGCAGGCCTCCCATATGCTCCCCGGCTCTTATCCTCTCTGACAACAGCTCAGCCCCCGGGAGATACAGATGACAATAATGAGTTGCAGTTACTGTTTTCCCTGAAATGTTACAACATCATTTTGGTGAGAAATGGGCTCTTCCTTACTTGCCATGCAAATATTTTCTTTGGGGGGTTTTTCTCATAATGGGAGCGATCTTAATTTGAGAGTGTCTGCTGGGGCATCTCGGCTGATGTTCTGCTTTCATTACAGCTTCTAAATATACCCACATAATCGCAACAGCCTGGGGTGTGGGGGTCAATAAGCTCCTTAACACCTTCCTGCTATGATCCTGCCCCACAGTAAGGCACCAACAATGGCCACAATTAACCTGAAAATCTAATTTCCACTGAACATAATAAAAATCTGGTCCTTTTTTTTTTTTCACTTAGAGTTGTTTTAAGATTTCTCAACTTGTGTTGAAACACGCTGCTTTCATTTCCCTAGGGGGGAATAATATTTCTTTGGCAAAATTCTTAGGTCAAGCTCGTGTGTATTTTGGAATGGGCCAAAAGCTGGAAAAAAAGAACAGCTATCATCTGGAGGGGAAAATCCATCAGGGACAGACCTTTCTGGAAAGTGACTAGCATGGAACAGGATTTCCTGGACTGTACAATGAGGACTGCTAGTACCCTGGGATGTTACTAAGTATTCCATAGCTAAATAGCTTTGAAAAATGATAATTTGTATCTCCATCATGGAAATTAGTAACACACTTTAGAATATTAGCAGCAAAGCAACCATTTTAAAAAGCTCAGTGTGGACTTCCCTGGTGGCGCAGTGGTTGAGAGTCCGCCTGCCGATGCAGGGGACACGGGTTCGTGCCCCAGTCCGGGAAGATCCCACATACTGCGGAGCAGCAGGGCCCGTGAGCCATGGCCACTGAGCCTGCGCGTCCGGAGCCTGTGCTCCACGACGGGAGAGGCCACAGCAGTGAGAGGCCCATGTACCGCAAAAAAAAAAAAAAAAAAAAAAAAAAAGCTCAGTGTTCCAGACATTTCTAGGACCTCAAAATCCCCATTTTCCCCCAAGGAATTTCTATCAGTATCTTGAGATACTGGTGTCTGGTTGATAGGATAGTAATGTTGGGATACAATAAGGGTTTTTTTGAATCTTAAATATGGTGCTTATGAACAACAATTAAAAATATATACAGCTAGAAGATAGGTAGTTCATCATTTTAAAAACTAAGTGAGAGAAATGAGACCTTGTATGGCTGGAAAATAACAGAACCAACCACCGTGACTCACGCACTGTGAAGTTTCAGGTGCCACCCCCGTATGAAAGGTGTTACTAGTGTGAAACCGTATCCTGTACACAGAGGAAAAACACAGCGGACAGAGCCAGCTAATCGGAAAATACAAATTATACCTAGATATTACCCCTCGTGCTTCTCAAAGTTTTATTTTTAAATATCAGAATTAAAATACATTACTAAATAACATTAGACTGAACCACATGAGATTACCAGTTCTGTAGGCAGGAAATGGCCCCATGTCGGCAGTTTCATGTGCTTTATTACACTGAGAAAGGTGAAGAGAGGGTTGACTAGCGTTTTAAAAATTAAACCACAGAAATTGTGATGATTCAGATAATTAATCTGATTTTACCAGTGGAACAAAAAATAAGGAACATCTATTCCAGATGACAGAGTCAACTGCTCAGCAGACATGGGTTTTTTGTTTGTTTGTTTGTTTGTTTGTTTTGCGGTACGCGGGCCTCTCACTGCTGTGGCCTCTCCCGTTGCGGAGCACAGGCTCCAGACGCGCAGACCCAGCGGCCTATGGCTCACGGGCCCAGCCGCTCCACGGCATGTGGGATCTTCCCGGACCGGGGCACGAACCCATCTCCCCTGCA
Source organism: Pseudorca crassidens (assembly GCF_039906515.1). Classification (NCBI taxonomy): domain Eukaryota; kingdom Metazoa; phylum Chordata; class Mammalia; order Artiodactyla; family Delphinidae; genus Pseudorca; species Pseudorca crassidens. The sequence goes on along the minus strand of NC_090317.1, from coordinate 122,797,383 downwards.
TCAGCAGACAGTCGACTCTCAACCACTGTACCACCAGGGCAGCCCCAGACATGGTTTTATTGTAGGAAAAGTCTGGATTTTGTCTAAAGTATATGTAACACACAGGCTCAATGATCCTTGACCAACAGCTGAGCTCAGTCTACAAAATTTCACTGGTCTTGGGATTTTTTAGAATTGTGCATTTTAGATGCTTCTCTCCTTCAGGGTTAACAAGTTTTAAAATCATCTTAAAGTAACCCAACAAATCTTTTCTCCCTTCTGTGAATGGATCGGCATGACTCAGTTGACATTAGGTGACTATCATGTTATCTTCCAAGAAAGACTGCAGTTAGAATAAACTTACAGATCTCTCTCAGGAGCAAACTGCCTAATATTAAGGTTCTTTTAACCCAAATGGAAAATTACACTCGACAGAAGAGAATTTTCAAACAAGCCATCCTCAGAGAAGCTACTTTTATCTCTTGCTGTTGTTGTTTCAAATGATTCAAATATAAATGGATTATGTAACTACACTGAAAAATCCAGATGTTCCCACACATACATCCCACGAAACAACACTGGTTTGTGAATCAGCATACCTAGACCTATGCATCAATCTGTATTTGTCACTCTCTTGAAGGGAAAATCTTCCACAGTGAATTATTTCTATTGTTAAAAAAGCATCTTCAATCTGTGGGTCATAACACTGCACCACTTTCCTACCCAGCTGCAAGTCGTATTCAAGAATCCAAAGGAATGTTCCAAGTTTGTTCCAAAAATGTCCAGATGGGCTCACTCGCATACCACTCCAGTAAACCCTGCCGGCCAGGCGTGCGCAGCCTGATCAACCCACTCCATTCACACTCCGCGAGGTGCAGACATGCTCATCCTTCCTCCAGCAGGGGCCCCTGCTACATGCACATGTAGATCTCCCTGCAGACCTCATGATTACAAAAGTGTTTTCCTTTTAATCTACTTAACTGTGTTTCTTTATATTACCATTAATTTACTTTCCCATTGAAATTGATTAGCGACACCTATTACTGTCAATTGCAGAGCTTGGCCACCACAGAGGAGTTGGTGCTACCAAAGTGGGTTAATATCACTCTTGTGAAGGAGGAGAGGGGGCTACCTGTATTAGTCTGTGTCACCTTACTGGGGGCAAGTGTGCGATTTCCTTTAGGCAAGGGTTTCCATTTCAGCACTAATGACATGTGGGGCCGGATCATTCTTTGCGAAGGGAGCTATCCTGTGCACTGTAGGATGTTGGGCAGCATCCCTGGCCTCTACCCACTAGGTGCCAGTAGTGCCCCCTAGATAGGCAGCCAAAAATGTCTGTAGACATTGACAAATGGCCCCTCGAGAGCAAATCGCCCCTGGTTCAGAAGCACCGCTTTAGACTTTCTGCAATTCTGAGAATAGTCTGAGGACCCCTTGTAACCGTCTTCATGTTCTCTTAGGATTTCGCCCTGGATCAGTGGCATCTGCAGCATCTGGGAGCTTGTTGGAAATGCAGACTCTCAGGCCCCACCCCCTTCCTGCTGAATCAGAATCTGCACTTTAACAAGACCCACCGGGGATTCTCCTGCACACTGAAGTCTGAAAAAGACCAACTCTTCAATATGTTGGGTTGGAATCTATCATTTAGTATGTTATAAAGAAGATGATTCATTAACTAAAGGTGCTAAATATAGGCTGACAAGCCAGAATCATTTATTATTCAACAGCTGATTTCTTCCCATTTGTTTCTGACTAGATAGGTGCTCTTTTTTTTTTTAATACAGAGACACCGAGAGGGGTGGGAATCAGGCGCTCACTCTTACACCCCACTTTCTCATAGGGACCAGCCTTTGTTAGTCATCCAGCTGTACTTCCTTCCAGGCTCATTCACATGAAGCCAGGCAACACAGTCCCAACAAGAGTCCTCAACCGCCACCAACTTAAGGATACCATTCTCACGTAGTATGATATTAATTTTCAAAGCAGATCTATTTAAGATAATTGAAGATCTGGGATGTGCATTTTCAACAGGGGCAGTATCACCCCCAATAAGATGAAAATGAGTTCTTGAGGGGCAAAATAAAACTACTCTTTTTACATATAAAGCACAAATAACCATAAAAGCACACAGTACATAAACATATATACAGTATATCTGTGGTATTAAGATTTCACAGGGAGGCAATCAGGAAAAAAATGTCTACAAAGTCTTTTTGCGGGGGAAAAAAAAATCTCCAAAAAGTAGTAATAAAGAGGTTGAGGAACACTAATTTAAAAAAATGATCTCTTCAAAAGACAAAGTCTTCTAAGACCCCGACGTAGTCTTGGGTAAAACTCACTAGTACTGTGTCGTGTCAGTAGACAGAAACACGCAAGTTGGAATGGGAAAGATGATGAACAGAGAGTGGGAACCGTCTGGGGTCCACGATGCTACAGAGAGAGGGGCTGCGCCTCAGCCCTGAGTCCCAGCCCGGTCACCTTCATGCTGTAGGAATTGCCCCTCTCCCTCCAAGCCTCAACTCCCGACTACCCGCGTACGTTGTCATGAGGATGAGATGCAGTGATTATTGAAGGCGCCCAACACGATCTGGCCTAAGGGAACTTTTAGTGGAATGTTAACTTTCTTTTTTTTTTTCTTTCTTGGCCGTGCTGCGCAGCATGCAGGATCTTAGTTCCCTGACCAGGGATCGAATCCACGCCCCCTGCAGTGTAAGTGCTGAGTCTTAACAACTGGACTGCCAGAGAAGTCCCCCTCTTTTCCTCTTAAACATCCTCTCCAGCTGTAAGATTTTTTTTTTCCTGCAGTACGCGGGCCTCTTACTGTTGTGGCCTCTCCCCTGCGGAGCACTGACTCCGGACGCACAGGCTCAGCAACCATGGCTCACGGGCCCAGCCGCTCCGCGGCATGTGGCATCTTCCCGGACCGGGGCACGAACCCGTGTCCCCTGCATCGGCAGGCGGACTCTCAACCACTGCGCCACCAGGGAAGCCCGATTTTTTTTAAAATATAGTTGTTAGTAGTTACAACTACTAGTATATAGTAGTTACAACTACCATACTAGTAGTATAGTACTTACAATACTGCGTTAGTTTCAGATGTACAACAAAGTGATTCAGTTAAGAGCCCTACTCTCTAATACCGTAGGTTGGAATCTATATCATATATATCTGTATATATATTCTTTTTTCGATTATTTTCCATCATAGGTTATTACAAGATACTGAATATAATTCCTTGTGCTATACAGTAAAACCCTGCTGTTTATTCTATGTAAGGGTTTTTAAAATGTCATTAATTTTGGGTTTTTTGGTAAATGAATGTACTCCTTGTTTGGATTCTGAATAAATCATAAATAGAACTTTAGTATATCCTATAATAGAGTATTTTCACCGCCCAGATAATGTAGTCAACAGGCCGAAGTCAGATGGAAGGTTTAGGGCTATAATGCCACACAGGTGGTCCTAAAAATCATCCTTCTTTGCAAAAATGCACAACAAAAAAAAAAACAGGTCTTATGGGAGAAAATGAGGTTCAAGACATGATACTCAAAAACTTCATCAGTGCCACATATATAAAAAAGATAGAAACCTACTAAAAATGGTAACATCATTTTATACATGTGAAATGATTAAGAAGTATATAACTATCAATATTTTACTTCACCTTGAATAAAGACCTGAAGTGTGCCTGCAGGGTGGGCGGCAGAGGGGCTGCAGCTTATGAGTTACTGTGAAGAGGGTGACCTGAAATTGGGGGGCAGCGGGTGTTGCCACCCAGGTTTGGGGGATGCGGCTCCTAACGTACCGGGTGAGCTGGGCCAGCTTGGAGACGCACGAAGTGTGAGTGCTGGTGTGCTCTGTGTGTTCCGACTCTGCTCAGCTCAGTTGGGTCTCTGCTTTCACCCAATGTTTCACGAGGAGCAAATGGCACATAAGCAAATGTGAAATTCCCATTATGCGTACGCGGTTCCCTACTATATCAATCCCACTGGAACACATTTATGGTTTCGAAACAGAGCTACAATGGAACTGACTGTATTCCCCAGACTGCTTAATTTCTTCCCCTTGGATGTTCTACAAAAAGAAAGGCTCCTTTTCCTGAAGAATGTTTTCATTCAGAATCAGATCCATCAGCTAGAGTCTTAAACCTCCAGACACATCTAGCCATTTTCCTGTACGCCAGTGCTTCAAAGGAACAGCATTTCACACCATTCCTGAGTCGCCACAGAGTTCAAGAATTCACAAAAGTGACACAACATGCTGAACCTGAGAGGCAGCTGTGAAGAGGATTCTAGATTACAGAGAGGGGTCTATATGCAAAGCCCTGTCTGTATGACCTGCAACATCCCTTCACCTCTCTGAGCCCCGTTATCAAATCTCTGAACTCAGGTTGCTTCGAGGATGAGATGAGATAACGTATCTTGAAATTACCTGGGCCAGTGCTTGAAAAGTATCAGTTGAATGTAAATCTGGACACAGACCGACCGATCATCGTGAAGAAAGCACAACCTTATCCTTCTACAAAGTAAGGAGCACCGTATCCGAAACATCCTTTATTTCACTGCCTTGGCATAAAATGGTCATTGAGGTAGCTATAAAAATGCAGAGAGAATAGAAAATAAACATGTGAAACACTAAGGCAGTTTACAGGCACAGGAAGGCGTGGACCTCTACCAGCCCAGAGAGAATTGCATTTCCTCCCTCAGGGTTTCATTAGCTTTGGTCTCCTCGGATTCTTGCCTTACAGTCTGGAATGTCCCACTTCCTCATCTAAAAAAGAAGCTCCAGTCTCCTGAGTCTACACAAATTATTCTTGCTCAATCCATTCCTCCTGTCGGTAGCATTTTTGAAGGAACTCCCGAGTCATATGATGTGGTTTCCCTCTTCCCCTAGACCTGCCAGGAAGCAAGAGCTCTTGTTCCTGAAGTCCAGCCAGCCAGCCAAGGTCATGCTGCCAAATCCCAAGATTTCTGCTTGTTTTGGGGACTCTGCGTTCAAATCCGCTTCTACAGAGAACATGCACGTGAACCTGAAGACAGACCCAGACCGCAAGAACGGGGCTGTGAACTCGGTGAATTTTCCTTCCTGTTACTCTCTGCTTGACCCGGTCCTGAAACTTAGACCCCAGGGAGTTTTCCCAACCAAGAAAGAGACGCTTTGAAGGCCAAAGTCGGCCTGCTGGTTTTCTCTCATTACACATTAATTAAATGACCTCCGATCTTAAGTTTTACTTTTAAAAGAGAACTGTTTAGCACCACATAGAAGCAAAGGTGACAATACAAGGTTACACTAGAAATGTAAACTTCTGGTATCAAGACGCATCATTTGTTGGTCTGAGTTCAGAATTCCTATACAATCTTTGGGCTATTAGTGGATGGAAAAATTAGGAGATTGTATAACAGGAGTCCAAGTGGGTGGTTTCCATATTCAGTCCACCGTCAGTGAAGCAGAATCTCCTTTAATGCATATCCTTGGCAGTAGAAATACAAATAGGATCCTATTTACTAAGGTCTTTATTCCTACCTGACAATGAGTGCCTTCAAACACAAGTGGGAAGTACTCCAGGCTTAAATTCAGGAATGTACCCTCTCACTTAATTTGTTATTAAAGGGATTCCATAAAGGTGGATTGAATTTATTGCACATTTATGCTGATTATCTCGATCATTTCAGCCACTCTGAGCTAGAGACAGCATGCTTCCCCCCAAGTCCTAATGAAAATGGCTTGCCCGTGAAGTGATTTCTCAGAACTGCCTCATCTACTCCTCGGGGAGGGTATTAGCCAACTTCAACAAGGTCACTTAAGCACAGAGGCTAAGCGGCCTGCCTAAGATCACGAGACACAGTGGAAGTCACAGTGCTAACACCCAGGCCTCTGGCCCTTGTCAGGCACGCCTTCTACTCGGGCACAACAAGCCCCACTGAAGGAGCTGCCGAAAGGCCAGCAGAAAATCACTAAGGAAACCAGAAGGAGGAGGTCAGGCTTCTGTCCCAATGACAGTGACTGGTGCCCTCCAAACACTAGAGCTGCAGTACCAAGGGGTGAACTGCAGGGGGCCCACTTGAGCCAATCCCACAGAGAAGGTACTGAAGTTCAGGCTCCATCAAGATGGAAGAGGACTCAAGTAAGGGCATTCCATTGGCTATTAAAGGGTATGTTGATAATGACTCCGCCAGGTGATCGTGAAACCATCCCAGGGTTCTCCGGGGCTGGGCAGTGGGTCCTAGAAATGACCACAACCAGACACGATGTCAGGGTCAAAGCTTTATATGTAATCATAAAATACGTAATTATATATACTTATATGTGTACTCTATTAATGCTGCCAAAGGTATAGTACACAATTTCAAAGTCGTGACAAGTATAACGATATTTGGAGATTCTTGCAACAACTGTAATGAGATATGGATACAGGCAGACCCCGCAGATATGGCGGGTTCCGTTCCAGACCACCGCGTTAAAGCAAACACTGCCATAAAACATCACACAGTTTTTGGCTTTCCAGTGCATATAAAAGTTCTGTTTATACAATACCAGTCTATTAAGTGTGCAGTGATAGCGTTATGCCTAAAAAAAAGTACACACCTTAATTATAAAAAATGCTACCAGTGCACTTGCTCGACACAGGGCTGCCACAAACCTTCAATTTGTAAGAACCACAATACCTGTGAAGCGCAACTAAGTGAAGTGCAGTAAAACACGGTGTGCCCATATATCCGTGATTCCCATTCATGGCAAAGTCACAGGTCTGCAAAAGTGTCGCCCACATTCATACGAGAGCAAATGCTCAGTTTCTGTTGGACGTTAGTGAATAGAGGGGTGTATCTTTTTCCTATCCCAGTTCCTCCTGAGTTCTCTCCCCAGGAGCCCTTGAGAAGCCCTTGCTCTAGACCAGGGGTCAGCAAGCTATAGCACAAAGGCCAAATCCGGCCTGCTGCCTGTTCTGAGACAGTTTTGAGTTTTACCGGCACATGGCCACACCCACATTTAGGGGCCCTCTGGTGCTGCCCCTGCCCTGCAACAGCACACATGGGTAGTTGTGACAGATACTGACTACCTGGCTCTTTACAGAAAGAGCTTCCTGACCCCTGTGTTAGACAGACTCAGAGAGCTGGGGATTCTCTAAACCTCTGGGACCATCTGGGGCTCAGCCCTGACACTCTGGGGGTGGCAGATCCCAAGCAGGCCCTCAAGGCCCGGCCACATCCATCCTCTGGGCCTCCTGAAGTCTCTGAACCTCGAGACAAGATGTTTGCCCCTGGGCCTGAGAGACACTGAGGCCAGGGCAGGCTTCGTGCTGTCGGGGCCCGCTTCTGCCTTCATGAAAAATCAAATTCTGTGACGCGCTCCAAGGACGTGCTATGGCCTTCACAGACCACATCGTCCTGTACTCAAACGCGGCTCTGTTCAGACTTTTAGCTCTTTACAGTTTCTTAGACTAGGTAGCTGACGTGGAATACTTCCTAATACTACGATAAAATCGCCTTTCGGAGTGGGCCCCCTTGTAAAATGCAAGAACTCGCCCATGGGACTAAGAAATGCAATGATAAACGTATTGCATATGCATAAGCCATCTGGACAACATGGAAATGAGCGTCTCCACGAAAGCCTTTTCTAGTCCAGCGAGCCACTCTGCCTCTTTGATGTCTCCCCGGGTCGATTTTTCAGAGCAGCCATATATGCATTTTGTGATAACAAGAGCACCCCACAAAATGGATCAAAGTGCCACCCCACTGCCTGCCTTCCCAGTTTGCCCAGCTTTATACCACGTGTTATTCTCCTGTTATAATACTTGTTATTCTCCTGTTACAAGCTTCAAAACCTCTATGTGATCTCGGATATGAGAAGATTTAGCCTGAGACAGCCACGTCTTTCATTTGTGAAACAGTGGGGATATGACAAAACAAAACAAACTTCCAAATTCATCTCGAGGCTGAATATTAAGCGATGGTTCAGAACTTTAAAATGAAGGGCCAGGCTGATTGAAGAGTCCCTGGTCTCATGTCAATTTCATTTCCGCACCAATCTACCAGCTTCCTCCACGGACTTCATTTCATTGCTCCCCAAATAAAGAAGAAGGATAAACCTTCCAAACTTGAGGGCTATCAAATGTTAAGTGAGGACTTCCTCTTTTGATAACTGGAGCAGCTGCCGTGGCAGAACTGTTTTTCTTCACCCCCTTTCACTGGGGTTTCTCTCCAGCAGCTGCCTTTGTTTCTTGTTCATGTGCCCCCTCCCACTTCCCCACCCCTAACCAGTGACAAAGTTGGGGTCTGGGGGGAGGATGCTGAAATACAAAGCGGCGCTTGTTAAAAATTTGAGTAAATCTGGGCTAATAGCCAAATTTAATTCTAAAGACCCATTTTGGAGTCTCAGGACTAAAATGGGCCCTAGTATAGGCCTGGCTGGTTCTGGGACACCATGTCCCTATCGTGGGGAAAGGGGCGGGTAAGAGATTGATTCTACTGGCCACCATGTTTGGAAGATTTGATACATATTAAAAATAAACCATTTCTCACAGAGCTAAGCAATGAAGAGATTTTTAGTTTGAAACAATTTACGATTAGATGCAATTTTAAACTCAGTGGCTGTACACAGAATTCTGATACTTTCCACACTACACCTAACTAGACCTTACCTTCTTACAAACAGAGCAAATCTAGCATTTTTTTTTTAAAGAAATGTCCAGCCTAATGACCTTCACATTTTAGGATTAAATCCACTAGAAATATCTAGTACTTCAGAAAACAGAGTAGCTGCTGAGAAAGAAATTCACCACTCCGGTTCATAAACTCCTGTCAATGATCAGATTACTTTCCAAACTGATTCCAAAGAACAATAAGCTAATCTCAGGATATCATTCTTTTGTTAGCAAGTGATGTGGTAATTATGGGAAAAAGTGCTCTTCTGTGTTTTACAGCCATCCCCAGAAAGATTCTGGAAAGATGGTCATAAAAAGATCACTAACTTGAGAACGATCCGACTGCACTTAAACTTACGGGGATACATGCACAAAAGAGGCTGTATGCTCTTTCTGCTTCTACGTCTCCTATTAGTTCTACAGCCCAACTGCAGATTAATTAGGACATAAAGCTAATTGTTTACCCTTTTGTGCGCTGTCAGCTCTTAAGAGGCCACACGAACCCTGTGTGGGATAAAATCACGGATAGCAGCTAACGTTTACTGGGCACTTATCGTGTCCAGACGCAGTGCCTGGCACAGGTCTTACATCTTCTCATTTCCTCTTCACGACAAGCCAGAGAAGGTTTGATGGGAGTGGAGACTGGCTCGTAGAAGCTAAATAACTTTCTAGCGAGGGGCAATACCAGGATTCAGATCCACATTTGTCTGCCTTTAACAACGACTCAACAGCTTAAATTTAAAGTTAGATTCAAATCCAGGTTTGTCTAACTTTCGAATGGACTATCAAATATTGCACTTGATTTTTAAAGACAGCAGAAAAAAATTGCTTCAAAGAACACCTATTAAAGTTCATGTACTTCATTTCCAGAGGACTCTCCCGAGTCTCGATTTACAGCCTATTCGTTTTTACTTTACACATACTTGTAACAGCTTATCTGCTTTATCAATCGACTTGGGGCAGAACTCTGCAAATGGTGAGAAGCCAGCGCTGAGAGTACAAATGAGATTAAAAGGAGAAATGATGAGACTTAACACGTCAAACATCCAAAGTACACCAGTTTGAAACCACTTAATGCTTGACCGTAACTCCTCCCATCTCATTCTTACACTGAAACATGGCACAGGAGTAGCATCCATTACCAAAGATACTTACAATAGATCAAAAGCCACAGATGCCCCCTTAACCAGATGATCAGGGTTAATATCACTAGGAATGAGACCTATGGACATCATGTATCCCCTGATACGATATCCTGCCGTGGGCACGTCAGACATTCTGTGGCATTCTTGCCCCAAACGCATAACCTCAATCTCATCATGAGATATCAGACAGATCTCAATTGAGGGACACATGACAAAATCCCTGACCAGTACTCTTCAACAGAGCAGAGGTCCAGACCGAGAAGGAAAGACCGACAACTGTCACAGATTGGAGATCACGAAGGAGATGTGACAACTAAACGCTACGTGGGATCCTCAACTGCATAGTAAAACAGAAAAATTACATTAGAGGAGAAACTGGTGAAATCCAAATAAAGGTTGTAATTTCCGTAACAGTACTGCACCAATGGTCACTTCCTGGTTTTGAGAATCATACGTCATTAACGTTGGGGGAGGCTTGGTGAAGGATATACAGAAACTATGTACTGTTCTTACAACTATATCTAAAATGATTGCAAAATAAACAAAAAGTTTAAATCGATTCAATTTTGTTCCCCACACATATGGAAATAACTATCTTAGAAATCTCCGCCCCAGAAATATTTACAACGAAAACATTTTGGTTCTTTATGAACGGGGCCAACTTCCCGCTGACAGAACAGAGTTGGCACACAAATGTATACTGAAAAATGAATAAATACTTCATGCCCACTTAACAAGGCAGTACTTACTACCTTAGCAATAACTTTCTTTTTTTAATTGATTTTATTCAAGTATAGGTGATTTACAATGTGTTAAAACCATAACTTTTTAAAATAAGCTTTTTATTTTAGGACAGTTTCAGATTTACAGAATTATTGTAAAGGTAGTAGAGAGAGCTCCCATATACCCCGCACTCAGTCCCCCCTGTTCTTGATATCCCACATTAGTATGGGGCATCCGTCACAATTAATAGCAAGCCCCCTGGATACTTCTATTCACGCAGCGGCTGACCCTGCAGGCTCCGGGGGCAAGGCTCACCACGTGGATGAGAAAACTTGCAGGTCATCGCGTGTTTACCTAGCAGCCTGTACTCACAGGCTCCGTAAATCATCACCTTGAATTCTCACAACCACAGAATTTGGCAGGTGCCTTTTGTTAGTCCCACTAAATGGAGGAGGAGATTGAAGCCCAGCAAAGCGCAGGGACGTGCTGGAGATCGCCCAGGAGATGGGGGAGCCGGGACAAAAACACAGGACTGGTTTCCAAGTGCGCACTCCTGACCACTGAGGCTGTCAGTCAGCCCAACCCTCGCGGCAGCCGTGTACCTAAGCTTCCCGGAGCCTATACGTTGCCACGTGGTTTTATTTAAAGTAACTGAAAGGCCTTCTATTTCCTCCTCTCGGATTTCTCCCTGGATTCACCCATCCTGCCCCGACCTGTCGATGATGCCTTTGGCACCTGTCACCTAACAGGTCCTCCCTCTCTCTCCTTCCAGCTTAACTGCACGTCCGTAGGGCTGATCGGCGTGCTTTGTCCTGACTCCTACCACTGAGAACAATGAAGACCTGGACAGGACTCTGTGGAAATCCACCAGCTACCTCCATCCAGGGCGGTGTGGCTCCATTAAACAGCCATGTCTGGGCCACATTTCAAAAGGTGTCCCCTCCATCTCACCAGGTAGAGGCTGGCCCGGTGGGTCGCAACCCTGGTGGCACATTAGAATCACCTGGGGACTTTAAAAAGTCCCTACGCCCAGGCAGCACCTCAGACCAATCACATCAGAATCTCTAGGGGTGGAGCCAGGCATGAGCATTTTGAAAGCTCCTCCCGGTGACTGGAGTGCAGCTGGGATGAGAACCGCTGGGTTACTGCCCATCTCCCTTTTATCCGCAAGGAGACGGCGGAGCGGGGGGTGGTTACTGCGTCAAACACAGTTTGGACTCCGACTTCCGGATCTCAGCATTAACCTCCTCTTTCGGTCAAACCGCCTACTGATTAAGGCTGTGGCACCCTGTGGGGCGTGGCGACACCTTTCCAAATAGAATACTGGTCCGAGGGATTTACTTCACTCCACAATCTAAGGAATTGGAGAGAGATGCACGTAAATAGCACTGAAAGACTGTCTGCTCTAGCACTTCTCAGCATTGACATCAAGCTCATTAATTTCTTTTGCAAAGAACCAATTATACAGCTGAAATATCAAAGAACAAACCTTGAGCCTGCCATTCTAAGTTGTAAGTAATTTATTCCCCAAAGGGGCTTAATTTATGCAGGACAACATAGGCATTAAGAAGCTACAACGTGGCACATTTATACTGATGCACAACACGGTGCAAAGAGGTTTAAAAAATAGAAAACACCAGCAAACTGAAAATGTCATTTGCAACAAGACCTTTTGATAGCACCTTATACCTTTCAATAGCTGAAATAAGTGATAATAGTAATAATAACAGCTTAAACACCGAGTATTTTCCACGGGCCGGGTATATGTTTCGTATATGTATATGAAACCATTTATCAATCATACCAAATACATACTTCACTGTCCCTGTTTTTCAGTAGAAAATCAAGGCCCAGAGAAGTCTACTTGCAGGTAACTGGTATTTCAACTCAGCAGTCTGACTCCAAAGGCCACTCTCTAGACCATAAAATGACACTGTTACATCTGATCCTCAAGTTAGCATTATAACATACAAAAGTATACAGAAGTAGTGGTTGAGGTATTGACACGTCCACTGAGGCCTAGAATGCTTCAGAGGTAAGATCACAGAGCTCTTAAGGGCTCACATTAGAACAGAATCACCTCTTGACTTCCATTCCCAGCCTCCTCCTTGCTTTACCATAAAGAGTTCTTTCCTAGGTGCCGATCCATAGATCAGCGGTGCCCGAGAGAGTATTCTATGATTATGGAAATACACTGGGTCTGTGTTGTCCAATATGGTGGCCTCTAGCCACATGTGACTGCGGAGCATTTAAAATGTGGCTGGTGTGTCTAAAGGACTGAATTTAATTTCAACTAATTGAAACCGAAATAGCTAGTGACTATCATATTGGAAACACAGCTAGACGGGCCATGAAAGGTCCGTCATCGTCGCCTTTTACAATTACTTTTCAAACCAAATGCACTTCCAGGCTCTGTTTCCACGTTCATTTAACAGCTCATCAGTGCATCTCAAGCTCGATTGAAATAAAAGACCACCAAGGGATTTAAACAAACTTGATCTCCATTATCTCACTGGGTATGTGCCCGGACAAACCACCACAGCAAGCTCGGCTATAAATTGCAATACGTGATTCACAAAATGGAGTAAAGTTAAGGAAAATATTTCCTGAAGAAACGCCATCGCACATTTCTTTGCATGCTGAGGATGTAGTTTGTTTCCCAAGAGCTGGAACTCCACTGACTGGGAGCCAATCGCCTGGCCTACCTGAAATAATGCCACAAACTGTGGCATTCAAGACATTATCACCCCAAGTCCTTCCCCAGACACCAACCACATAGGGTGTTCATTATTTCCTCTATCCTCTCACCGTTTTCTTTCCACAGCTGAGAAAAGCGAGGCCAAGACAAAGGTGAACAATCTCACCAAACAATCACAGGCTTAATTGAGAGTAAATCCAAGAATCAAATCCAAAATGTTGGCTTCCTACTTCTCAAGCTGAATTCTGGAAAGCACTGCTTTCCATTAAAGAAAACAGGACAGTTTTTCTGTAGTTTCTCTGTTGCTGTATGCTCCACTGCTGAAAAATCTCTCTAGTTCAGAGAGCAAAGTAGTGCTGTACCGATAAAAGATTTATTTAACGGTTGTCACTGTTTAAAGCAGTCTACACACAATGCTTTATTAGCATCTAAAATCCAGTTGCAGAAACCTACTTGGAGGATTGTCTGAAGCCTGTACATAGAACAATTAAGTAAGAGACTAGGGACCAAGATGTTTTTGTTGCAATCTTTTTGACAGACATAAAAGGAAGAAGGTCGGTATTATTGCAAATTTGGAAAAAAATTAGAATGATCTAAATGAAATGGGGGGGATAATGTAAAGGCAAAAGGGAAAACTGAAGTGACCCAATGAAAGTAATAGTTGGGGTGTTTACCTTAGGGAATTTAGCCAGAATTCCCGAAATGGTCACTTCATGTTATACATGCCACTAAGATAATCATCATACCCTATAGCTGACCCAGTTTGGGCTATTTCAAAATGACTCCCCGTATGGTTACTTTAAGAGGAAAACTTCAAATTTCTAACCTATTTGTTTCCACATCTCGGCCTGAAGAAAACTCCATGTGGGAAGGGGGAAAAAAAAAAAATCACTGAATCCATTTTATAATACCAGCGGGAGGAAAATATAGTATAGTCGGCCCTCCGCATCCATGGGTTCCATATCGGAGGATTCAACCACACTCGACTGAAAATATTCAGGAAAAAAAAGAGTCCGGAAAGTTTCAAAAAGCAAAACTTGAATCTGCTGCCCGTAGGCCATTATTTACATAGCATTTCCATTGTATTAGTTATTGTAAGTAATCTAGAGATGATTTGAAAGTATATGGGAAGATGTGCTTGGGTTACATGCAAATACTAGCCCCTTTATAAGGGACTTGGGCAGCTACAGATTTTTTTGTATCCGTGGGGTGTTCTGGAACCAGTCCCCCGTGGATACAAGGGACGGCTGTATATATCTTAGTTCCGTTTTATTCAGGTGAAAAGTACTAAATATTTACAATAAAAAGTTTGCAAGGCTGAAAGACAATTCAGCTACATCCCAGACCTTTCAGGTTTTTTTAGACTATTACACCTCATCTAGAGGTAGGGTTCTGCCTCCGTACTGAATGTAACTTCCAATTAGCGTAACTTTACATATAAAAAGTATGTAAATTCCTCAATTTACACCAGCCAAAATGTGAATCAAAAGAAGGAGTGAGCCAGCCTGGGAATATATTGTTCAAATGTTAATAAACACTTCAGTGTCTTCTTGTTCTATCTTGCTTACAGTCTTCATTTGGGGACATTTCACAAAGCAAGGGAATTTATATTCAAAATGTGTTAACACTATCAGCTACTTCAAAAACTTTTCCTTTTCTCCATCATGGATTTAGTAAGAGTTATAAGCTACATGGATTTTTTTTTTTAAGTTTTACATTTGTAATGTTAACATGGAACATGGATTGCAAGCATTTCATTATTGTGAAAGAAAAATCAAATTATTCCAACATTTGAGATTTTTTTAAATCTGAAGGTTTACATTGTATATTTTCACCAACTTTACTTCTCTTTTTAAAATGTAAGTGTAGCAGACACCACTTCCTTTTTTTTCTAATATCTATGCCCGCTTCTTCTACAGTAATAATATTTTTAGCTAGCTGCCCAGCTAAAGATTACATTTCCCAGAATCACTTGCAGTTAGGTGTGATCATAGCACCAAGTTCTGGCCATCGGGATGTGAGGAGTGACATGTGCAACTTCCAAAGAATGGCCTTTAAAAGAAGGATTTGCCTAACCTTTTCTTTTTCCTTCTAGCAGGAATGTGAAGGTGATGGCAGGAGCTGCAGCAGCTGTCTTGAACCATGAAATGGAAGCCAAGTCATGAGTAGGACAGAATAAGAGACTGAGTCCAAGTCTCTGACTTTTTTTTTGGAGGACAGCCACCATACCATCTGGCATTTTTACATCAGAGGGGTGGAAACTTCTGGCATGCTGAACTTATTATTAACATTTTGGGGAGGGTTCATTATAGTAAACCTATATCCCAGCTAATTTGTATGATGACAAAGTAATGAAATTATCTGTTTTGTTCTATTAAAGAATAATTAATACAGAGCCAGAAATAAACCCACATACTTATGGTCAATTAATCTATGATGAAGGAGGCAAGAATACACAATGGAGAAAAGACAGTCTCTTCAATAAGTGGTGTTGGGAAAACTGGACAGCTACATGTAAAAATGAAATTAGAACATTCTCTAACATCATACACAAAAATAAACTCAAAATGGGTTAAAGACCTACATGTAAGATGGGAAACCATAAAACTCCTAGAGGGAAACATAGGCAGAACACTCTTTCGCATAAATCATAACAATATTTTTTTGGCTCTGTCTCCTGAAACAAAGGAAATAAAAGCAAAAATAAACAAATGGGACCTAATTAAACTCAAAAGCTTTTGCACAGAAAAGGAAACCACTGACAAAACGAAAGGACAACCTACCGAATGGGAGAAAATATTTGCAAATGATATGACCGATAAGGGGTTAACATCCAAAATATATAAACAGCTCATACAACTCAACATTTAAAAAAAAAAAAAACTGATTAAAAAATGGGCAGGGCTTCCCTGGTGGCGCAGTGGCTGAGAGTCCGCCTGCCGATGAAGGGGACGCGGGTTCGTGCCCCAGTCCGGGAAGATCCCACATGCCGCAGAGCGGCCGAGCCCGTGAGCCATGGCCACTAAGCCTGCGCGTCCGGAGCCTGTGCTCCGCAACGGGAGAGGCCACAACAGTGAAAGGCCCGTGTACCGCAAAAAAAAAAAAAAGGGCAGAAGACCTGAATAGACATTTCTCCAAAGAGGACATGCAGATGGCCAACAGGCACGTGAAAAGATGCTCAGCCTCGGTAAGTATCAGGGAAATCAAAATCACAATGGGGTATCACCTCACACTTGTCAGAATGACTACCATCAAAAAGAACACAAATAACAAATGTTATCAAGGGTGTGGAGGAAAGGGAAGCCTCCTACACTGTTGGTGGGAATGTAAATTGGTGCAGCCACTGTGGAGAACAGTATGGAGGTTTCTCAAAAAACTAAAAATAGAGCTACCATATGATCTGGCAATTCCACTCCTGGGTATATATCCAAAACAACCAAAAATGCTAATTCAAAAAGATACACGCACCCCAATGTTCATAGCAGCATCATATACAATTGCTAAGATATGGAAGCAACCTAAGTATCTATCGACAGATGAATGGATTAAAAAGATGTGGGGTGTGTGTGTGTGTGTCCGTGTATAATGTAATACTACTCAGCCATAAAAAAGGGTGAAATATTGCCATTTGCAACAACATGGATGGATTTGGAGGGTATTGTGCTAAATGAAATAAGTCAGACAGAGAAAGACAAATACTGTATATCACTTATATATGGAATCTAAAGAATAAAACAAACTAGTAAGTATAACAAAAAGGAAAAAGATTCACAGACATAGAGAACAAACTAGAGTTACCACTGGGGAGAGGGAAGGGGGGGAAGGACAATATAAAGTAGGGGAATAAGAGGTACAAACTATTTTTATGTTTAAAATAAGCTACAAGGATATATTATACAACACAGGGAATACAGCCAATATTTTATAATAACTGTAAATGGAGTACAACCTTTAAAAATTGTGAATCACTATTGTACACCTGTAACTTATATAATATTGTACATCAACTATACTTCAACAAAATAATAATTACTAAAGTGTACATATAAAGAACTGTTCTTCCAAGCCACCTGGCATCCAATGATGCTGCTGAATTATCTCCAGAGAAGATAAACAATTTACATTATTTTACTGGGTCTCCAAATGGCAGTCCTCAAGTTGGTCACTCCCCTTACTCATTGGATCTGCCCCAATCAACTGTGACCACTTCCCCAAAATCTAACCCACCATCAAAAGTGTGCCACCGTTGAGACCATTAAAACAAATGAGCTCCAGGTTTCCCTATCCCTTTCCTGTGCTGGCAGAAGAAAATAGGTGGGAGAAATGGCATTCTCCACATCCCTCCATGCCCACCACCAGTTCAACGTTCCCTGTGGTTTTAAGCACCAACAGCCAACAAACCAACCATACCATTAAATGATATTGACTGCACCACCTCCAACAGGAAGAGGTAAGGAACAGAGATGGAGCCAGAGTGCGTGCGTTCAAATACTGGCCTTGCCACTTCCTGGCTCTGGGACCTCAGTGGTCATATCTGTGAAATGGTGAGCATTACACTGGTTGATGCAGGTAAAGCGCTTAGATCACTGCCCACACATAGTAAGGACTCAGTAAAGGTTTCATATATGTCTCATATACATAGGTACATATAAGTGCATATACATATATTTGCATGTAATAGATATGTATGTTATACACGTGTATATACACGCATGTCTGTCTACAGGTGCGTATGTTACATTTAACATATATTCATTTTATGAGTCTATGTATGTATATATGTATCTGTATATCTCCATTTCTTGACTGATATACATCTACGTTGTGATTTTTTTTGAAAACCAAGCAGATTCATAAAAACAAAGTGCCCTTCTGTTCCAAGTCCAAAACCTTGTCAAAGCTTAACCTCCTGCATTTGTAATATACCTAATAATTAAGTGCATCTGCCTCTTACATGTCCCCTAATGGGCTCGGAAAGGCCCAGCAGGGTTTTCAGCTGCTGTGGACCAACCTCAGGGGCGGGAGGCAGCTGTGGGTACAGAGCAGACAAGGCGTCCAAGGCAGCCGTCTCTAGACCTGCCTCACGAGGCTTTGACTATATTTTTATTTTCTCAGTGACCAAGGGCACTGATTTGAGCCATCAGAGAAAAAAAAAAAAAGATGCTAATACAGAAAGACAAACACACTCTGCCGAAGAAAGATTTCCGCGCAGGCAGGAATGGACGAAAGGGATGCTCACAAGTGAAGCAGTACTCTTTCCCACATTGCCCCCAAGGCACTGGAATGGATATTTACGAAAGGGGGAGGGCCGCATGGGCAGCGACATGTTTATATCGCCCACGTGGATACAGAATGCACCGATGCATCTGCATCAATTGTTACTCCCCACTTCCCCAGGACTTGAAATGTTCCGAAGCCTCGTCATTGGCAAAACAGTCAACTGGAGAGACTCTGAGCGGTCAACAGCTGCCACAAAGCCCACTCCACAAAGGATCCACAAAGGAACCAAAAGCTCCCAGGCACCCACTCCAGGCTGTCGCCTGCAAAATAATGCAGCTTTCTGTGCTGCTAAAGTTAGTTTACAAAGAACACATATTTGTTTATTAATTCGTGTGTGTGTTTTAAGGAGGTTCCATCTTCAAAAAATAAATAAAATCAGGTAGCCGACTGGCTATCATGGGACCTCTGTGACAGCAGAAGGGAGAGAGCAATCGACTGAAATATTCCAATCCAGTGTCGTAGAGACTCAAGCGAAAAGTGGGCACGCGGCCTCAACAACAGGCAGCCGACTGAAGACACCCCGTATACTGCCCAAGTACAATTCAGCCCTGAGTCCCTCAAGTCTCTCGACATGATGTTAAGATTGTTTCACTCAGGTAAACGTGGCAAGGACGTATGTAAGCCATTCTGCAATATTCAAATTTTTAGTGGTGGAAATTGAAAGTATCTTTAGTGCTTTATAGTAATAACCTCTGGCATTTCTCCCAACAACTCCTGTGATCAAGTCATTCGCTGAAATGCCAGTCAAACGAGGAGTGACTCACTGGACGTGAGCAAGTTACTTGCAGAGATTTTTACGGCAATCACACTGTAGATATTTTTAAACCAAGTAAGCACAGCCTGCCATTTTAAGTACAAAGTCACCATGGCAACGATAACATAGACCCTATCTCCTCTACCCTCAAAATAAGTTGTCACAGGTAACAAAATTATAGAAATAATTAAATGAAGCATTCCATTTAAGACTAAACTATATAAGAGATTAGAATTCGTCAGCCATTCAAGCAACACCTTAATTAATGTTCAGGTTCCTGTGATGGTGTCACCAGGCTTCTAAAGAAAGAAGCATCATGTAACAGTGATGTTTCATTATGTCATTACAGTTACTGACATCACTGATGGTTTATCTGGTAACGCAACTTGTGGTTTCGATCGGCTTTATGACCAACCATCTCTATTTCTCTCCTAATTGCATTAAACTATCAGTGATGATTTGCTACATTCAGAAAATGCCCTTCGGCGAAGGTCTGAGTGTGCCGAGCTGAATATGTTTCAGCCGGATGTCCACTTGCAAAAGCAGCAACATTCAGATGTAACAAAATCTGAAATCTGTTCATACTGTCATTACAATAGCCAGTTACTTTGTGAAAGAAGAGAGAAATGTCCCCTATATGGTAATATATGTGGTAGGCACGCAGAGCAGAATTGGCACCGTCCCTATCATCAGAGGAAAATCCTTTTCTGAATACATTTCTGTTGTTCTCTTTTCATCTTATCATAATTTCTCTGCTCACAGGTCCATCTCTCCCACCAGACTGCAGACTCCTCCTCAAAGGCCAAGGACTCTCTTATTCACCACCATAGTTCTTGCAGTTAGAGCTGCCCTTGGGCAATGAAAGTGTGCAATGAAATTTGGGAAGCTGGCTGGTCAAAGAAGCTATGTCTCACATGATGCCTCTGACGAGGCCAACAAAAGCAGTCGCATCACAGCAAAGAACTACCGTGGACGTTCAGAGCTTGGGCTCAGCTGGACCAATCTCCTTCCTTCCCAGGCAGCATGGCATCTGACTGTGACAATGACCAAACGGTAGCCCTTCTCTGTAACATTATAGAGACGTTTCCTCATGAGAATGGAAGCACACACAACTCCCAGTTACCTGGGCAGATGAGCTACAGTGGGGCAAATCTTTCTTTCCTCCCTTGATTTACTTACTTGGAGAAGCCGTCTCAACGCTTCAATTTCGGGGAAGGGCCAAGAGAGGCCAAACCTTTTATCACAGAGATTTCAAATAATAGTACACCAGTATGGCGGACAGCACAAACGGGGATCAGGCCAATGGACTGGAGGCGGGGGCGGAAGGCAGGAAGGAGAGAGTTTCTTCGTTGGCCAACATGTGGCTCTAGGGTTTCTGTTCGATAATATTTTCATGATGAAACACCTGCTTCCAAATACAAGGATAAGGACTATAATAAACAGGGTTCGGATGGCTTGCTGTTTCATATTAGGATAAATTCTCAATGCTAGGAAACTAAGATAGAGATTTCCCCATTGTTCACTTCATCCTCAAAGAGCAATTTTATATTTCAAGTAATGTTCGGGAATGCTGAGCAGGGAAAAATTACAAAAGAATAAGACTTTCCAACAACCTGTGGAGAAGCCTCAGTATGAGGAATTATACTGGACTTTTCTCATGAACATATCAAAGGTGCACGGGTTGCAAACGCACAGTAAGAGATATAAATATGTCTAGGAATAACTCAACTGTATGGACATAAAAACCTGACCCTTACCTGGAAATGACCACATTTTTAGCAGTTTCAGCTAAAAATATGGAGGACAAACGTTCCTACAAATATCAGCTATTGTGAATTTGCTGCGCCAATATTAAACCACCGAGAAGCATTCATTAAATTAAAGTGAAATAACGGACCAAACATAACTCAAGAGCTTCATACATCTCCTGCTTAACAATTACCCAGACAGGTGTATCACACACCTAAAGGGAACGCAGCACACAAATCCACATTTACAGGGTAGATAAACTGGGGGACGATTCTTTGCTTTGCCGAATGAGCTGCTGAAGGACGGCAGTATTTGGTTTTTAGGTGTCTGTGAGGGAAACCCCAGGTTTGGGGCTGAGACACTTAAAGCCACAGTCCACGGAAGACTCATCAGAATGAGGTTTTAGTTGCATCTGCAAAGTTTCAGAGAAAAAATAAACGGGCACTTTTTTTCTCACTGCAATTCCAGGCTAGAAAAAGTCCCTTGGGAGGAAATATTTAGGCCACTACCTTCTTTTTAGCTTCCTGGGCTATATTAGACTGAACCATATGAAAATGCCATACTGTATGCCCCCAAATGGCCAAATATTTTCCATTTCAAGTGTCTCAACTTAGTATCTTCACCAAGGTTGGGGAAATACGCTACTTAACCCGGCCACTGTACTGTTCATTAGCAGCTCTTAGAAGAAAATAAAATGGTTAAATCTACTGCTGGAAACTGAATGGTGAATGAAAAACTAATTGTTCACTGCAATGTTCCATGCTGTCTTCTTTTGTTACAGGAATATTTGCAAGTTTGCTAGACAGAGGCTGAAATAATAAACAAAACCGTTCAGGCAAAAAGAATTTTCTGAAGCTGATTATGATTTGGTTTTAGATCATACACACTATCATTGTTTGTTTCCTTCTTATCATAAAGAAGGCCTTGGGCTTCCCTGGTAGCGCAGTGGTTGAGAGTCCGCCTGCTGATGTAGGGGACGCGGGTTCGTGCCCCGGTCCGGGAAGACCCCACATGCCGCGGAGCGGCTGGGCCCGTGAGCCATGGCCGCTGAGCCTGCGCGTCCGGAGCCTGTGCTCTGCAACGGGAGAGGCCACGACAGTGAGAGGCCCGCGTACCGGAAAAAAAAAGTAACAAGAACTTAACTTTCATGTCTAAATATAGACTTCAATTTTTAAAAATTTTTAAAATATTTTTTATTGAAGTATAGTTGATTTACAATGTTGTGTTAGTTTCTGCTGTACAGCAAAGTGATTCAGTTACACATATATATTCTTTTTTTAATATTCTTGTCCATTATGGTTTCTTACAGGATACTGAATGGTTCTCTGTGCTATACAGTAGGACCTTGTGGTGTATCTGTTTTATACACAGTAATTAGTATCTGCTAACCCGAAACTCCTAATTTATCCCTCCCCCATCCCCTTTCCCCTTTGGTAACCATAAGTTTGTTTTCTATTAGACTTCAATTTTAAATTCCAGAGTTTCTACAATGAGAGACCACTCAAAGACAAAAACATGTAACAAAAAGAAGTGAATTTTAAGAACGGATTCTTATGACTGGGGCGTTTCAGGATTACTCAAATCTAAACGTATGGAAGTCTGTGTGTGCATCGTGGGGGCAGGGGAGAGGGTTGGCAGGGGATGGTGTCCTGGGACAGCAGGCATGTGTGGAAATTGTCCAGTCTCGTTCTGGCCATCATCATCATTAATAGTAAGGGGGTAACTGCACTCTATTAAAAACTGCATTTCCAAAGATGTGTTCTAGGAGAATTTACATTTGTGATTTCTGTTGCCTCCAAATAAATAAATAAAAGTTTGAGGCCTTGTGGAGGACTAAGAATATTTCTGTCAAGTGATGGGTAACAGCCACACATGTAATCTCATTTGACAGCTGAATAAATCGCTTTCCGGAATAAATCAAGCTTGCACCCCAGCCTGATGTTGGTCTCCTCTCAGCAGGGTGAGCAGCTACGTAAAAACATTCCAGGAAAAGTTTTCCATTAAAGCACTTTGGGAAACCAGGTAATCTTGAATCGACCAAGCAAAGTTCATTTTCATGAGTGACACTGCCAAACGTGGAAGTGACACTCCTACAGAAGAGGCGTGGTTAAATCACTCTAGGGTAACCTTAGCTGCATCGCCATAAGATGAGTAGAAGCCTGGCTTGCTTTCTTTCTCTTTCAACTGAGAGTTTGCATCTTGAATGTAAACTTGGTCTTTGCAGTGGAGCAAATAGGGCCATATTTTTCTTTTAGGAGAAATCTGCATTTTAACATATTGAGGGTTATATTTTCTTAACTTATTATAACATATCAAGGGTTGGTTTAAGTAAGAGTACCTCACTTCACTTCTTATGACCAGGCTGGTAGATGATAATTCAGAATCAGCTTTCCCTACAGCCTCTATTAATGTGAACCATTTTGTACATTCAGATGCAATTTGCCACAGGTCTGTGGAAGGAAAACATGACATTCCATGGAATTAGTTCTGACCCGGACTGATTTACTTTTTCTCTTTAGAAAAGCCATAGAAAACTATGAGGGACCTTCACTAGATTTTTTTTTTTTTAAGGTGTGCAAAAACATTACTGGGGGATGAAAAAGAAGATCTGATTGTGTGAAAAGATGCACCATGTGTGCAAATGGACGGTTCAATACAGTGAACAGACTATCATGAAAATTATTCTATAAATTCACTGTAATCCCACTCAACATCCTAACAGGGGCGTTTGTGGAACATCAAAGGCTGATTCCAAAATCACAAAACGAAGAATATCTCTGACACTTTGAAAGAAGAACAAGAGGAGAAAACTTCCAGGAGATATCCCAGCTTATTTTAAATCTATACTAATTACGACAGCACAATCTTAGCAGATGGATGGCAAAATAGAGAAAGAGAACAGAATGGAGTCCAGAGATGTATGCGTAGGTACAGTAGAGAAATGTAATACACAAGAGATCATATATAAAAATCAGTGGGGAAAGGAGGAAATATTAAGTATGTGGTGGTTTCTGTATAGGAAATGTAAAATATAAATAGATTTCTACGTCATACTATACCAAAAAACTAAAATCCCAATGGAATAAAGACTGAAAACTGAAAAGCATAGGTTTTCTTCTTTTTTTTATGCAACACTTTTTTAAAATTGAAGTATAGCTGATTTACAGTGTTGTGTTAGTTTCAGGTGTACAGCACAGTGATTCAGTTATATATATATATATGTATCTGTATGTGTGTGTGTGTGTGTGTGTGTATATATTCTTTTTCAGATTCTTTTCCCTTATAGGTTACTACAAAATTTTGAGTATAGTTCCCTGTGCTATACAGTAGGTCTCTGAAAAGCATGCTTTAAAAGAGAATATATAGAAGAACATCTTCATGACCTTGGAGATAGGAACAATTTTAAAACAAGGCTACAATAAAAGGCACAAATCATACACGAATAAAGGAAAAGACTGATAATTAGAGCTTTATTATAATAAAAAATATTCAGCACAACAAAAGATGTGCTCAACAAAATTAAAAGATAAACCACAGAGAGAAAGATGATACTGACAACACATTTAACTAAGGGTTATTATCTAGAATGTATAAAGAATTGCTACAAATCAATAGAAAAAAATAAATAAGGATATAAATGAAAGAGAAAACCCAAATGGCCAATAACCTACCAAAAAGTTTCAACCTCTCCAGGGAAATTCATATAAAAAACAATGAAATACCACTTCATACCTATCAGGTTCTTGAAAAAATTAAAAACGGTGAGAACACCAGATGCTGGAGAAGATTTGGAGAAACTAGAATGCTCAGACACTCCTGGGGGGAGTGTAAGTTGTCACCACGACTTGGGAAGCAGTGGTGACACTACACAATTTAAAGCCAGCTCCACGTGATGACAAAGCATTCATTCTGCTATGTAACCGAGCAGGACCCTATGGGGCCTTCCTGGGACAGACCCCTCCCCCCAAGTCCTCTGCTTTGGCTCCTCTCGGAAGTAACCTAGATAACGGTACCTGATGTACATTTCCTGAGTTATTTTACAGATGTGTAAAGCCCCCACTAAAAGAAAGACGTTAACTGCTTGATGCCCATGAGCACATAGCCCCCAGGCCTCCTGTAGCCTAAGGACCGGTAATATTAACCCCTGTGACACCGCCCTGTTCCCTCATCATCAGTCAGAGAACTGTGCGAGAGCTGATCACATACCCTGGGACTCCCCTCCCTCACCTTGCCTTTTAAAAATGCTTCACTGAAACCCACTGGAGAGTTCGGGTCTTTTGAGCTCTAGCTGTCCCAGACTCCTTGCCTGCTGCTCTGCAATAAATGCTGCACTTTCCTTCACCACAACCCAGGGCCAGTAGATTGGCTTTATCGTGCGCAGGCGAGAGGACCCAAGTTTGCTTCGGTAACAACTATATCATGACTTCAGTCAGTAAGATAACAAAAATCCTCATCGAAGGAATGAAGGCAGATTATTACTAAATCCCAACAATGCAAGAAGAAAAGGTAATTTAGCAAAAACAGTTTTGTATCTATTTCTAAGAGTTTTCAGGAGGATAACCAGAAATCATCCCAGGCCTTCAACCCTTTTTCCAAACCTGCACTACACCTGGAACACCCACTTAACTAACAGTTCACTAACTACTGTTAATTCAGACAACTCCTAAAACTCTATCTTCTTCAAGAAACTGGGAGGAGGTCTTAACATCTGTTACATCCTTACACCCTGAAGCCAGAAATTATTCGTAATGATCGTATCCTGAACAAATACACATCAACAACTTCCTCTTTATTCACAAACCCTCATGATGTATTTTTCCATTTCCGAGGTGGCTAGTGAGGGTACCTTATCTTTATAATCCCGTCATCTGTAAGCTTTTTCATGTACCCATCTCATCTCCCATCAATTATTTTCAAAGTCCTCACACCTGCTGTGCCAATGTTTTGTTTTGTTTTGTTTTTGCGGTACGCGGGCCTCTCACCGCTGTGGCCCATCCCGTTGCGGAGCACAGGCTCCGGACGCGCAGGCTCATTGGCCATGGCTCACGGGCCCAGCCGCTCCGCGGCATGTGGGATCTTCCCGGACCGGGGCACGAACCCGCGTCCCCTGCATCGGCAGGCGGACTCTCAACCAATGCGCCACCAGGGAAGCCCCCTGTGTCAATGTTTTCTACTTAAAACAGAGGGTAGGAACCAGTGGTTGATGTATTCCCTAGCACAGCTCTACACATGAAGGCATTTAATAAATGCTTTTAACCATAATGATTTAGAAACAGGTCTATTTTCCAGACAGAAAACATCACTGAGTTTTTAAATAATGTTATTCATGTTGATCAAAAGCTGCCAGACCTAAGAGTTCATCCTGTATGATTCCATTTATATAAAGAGCACAAACTGGCCAAAGTATGCTGGCAGAAATTAGGAATGATTACCCTTGCTTGCGGCTACCTGAAGTGCAGCTTGCAGGGGATTTCTGAGGGGCTGGTAATATTCTGCTTCTTAATTTATATACTGGTTAAGTTTGCAAACATTTATCAAGCTGTATGCTTACGATCTGCCCACTTTTTATGTGTATATTATACTTCAATACCGAAAGTGATTTTTATAATATTTGTGCCTCTTGCAAAACATCTAAAATTATCTGTGACAAAATATCATTATATAATAGAGCTCAAAACAGTTTTTGGTAATCCAGGGCAGTGGCTTTGCAAAATGACAGTAATTCGTGGAGTGAAAACTCATCTCTTTAATGTTCTGAATTCTGCTTTACTTAACTGTGGATACTGTCAGACTATTCCACAGGAGAAAACTAAAAAGAAAATGTAACATAGACAGCTGCATCAAATAAGGTCATCCTAAGGGTGTGAGTTTCTTTGCTAATTACATCTCCATTCTTCGCTCATTGTGTGAAGGAACAGACGCCTGAATTTAAGCTGCCATTTTAAAAGCCTCCATTTAAACATTCTTTTCAGGGAGTCGTGAAACACCACAGTCCGAAACCTAAAAGGGTGACTTGATACACACACAAAATAGCAGATTTTGTAGCCTGCTTCTGACTTTCACTTCCAAGGTTCCTGCTCTTTGTACACTAGAACTATTTTGCAAGGGTGCTCAGATCCCTCAGAAAACACCAATTTAACGTCTCCATCTGAGAGCAGGGAGATCAATGGCTGTTCAAAAAGGATCTCTGTGAGCAAGAAGGGGGAAATCAGTCCCTTTAACTCCTGCGTTTCTCAAACACACGGAAAAATGTAAAGAAGTCATTACTACAGACCCTAAGGATGAAACAGAGTGTTCAGGAGGTTGCCTTAAAGGTTTAATCTGGGCAGATTTGATTATAGCTAAGGAGATGAATTCTAAATTTGGAAAGGCCATCAAGGTAATTAAGGATGTTAAGAAACGTGACTAGATCCTTGAGATCTTTCTACTTAATGAAGAGAACAAAGGATAATGAAACCAACTTTAGCAAGCAAAACGAACTTCACATAGATTCAGTTCTTTCAGAGATAAAGCATCCTGAACATCAGAACAATTTACCAAGGAAAGCCAGACACTCTGTGTTTGCTCTCACTGTTGAGATGGTTTAGGTACCATTTTACTCCAAAGAGTGAATTAGGTGGTCTGCAAGGCTCCCCACTATATCTCCAGATTCTCTGATGATGTTGAAAAAAGGTTTAAAAAAAAAAAAAAAACTTCCTTTAACTTGAAAAATCAAGTATCCCTTTCGGAAGGATAACATCTTTTGAACCAGCGATTTTTCTATTCTGTAGGTGTGTTTTCAACGATGCCATTACTCAGATTTTATAATATTGTGAAACACAAAAGGTTTTCAATTCCTCTTACTTGAAAGCAGTGGCTCTCACTATGGGGTGATTTTGCCCCCCAGGAGTTGTTATTTGGCAACGCCTGGAGACAGTTTTGGTTGTCACAACTTGGGGAGCGTTACTGGCATGTAGTGGGTAGAGGCCAGGAATGCTGCTAAATGTCCTACACTGCACAGGACAGTCCCTCACAACAAAGAATCGTCCAGCTCAAAATGTCAAAAGTGCTGAGGCTGAGAGACACTGAGCTAAAAGTACACTTGAAAGGGAAGGAAAGAAGACTTCTTTTGTCTCAGTATCTGTCTCCAGTTGCTCCGAAGAGGAAAACAGAATTTAACAGTCCTACACAAAACAAACACACAAGCAGATACTAAGCAATAACTCTCATGCAAGATCGTTTACAACAGATCTTGTCAAACCAAGTTCAAATACACGAGTTATAGAGCCATTAAGAGTAAAATTCAAAAGATCAAGTTTAGATACTTTGTCCTTCAGCAGATTCTGTTTTTAACCAAGCAATTTTTACTTCTAGACAGTAAAATCCTATTTTTTGATTACAAGAAAAGTACTCCTTTTTAATTAAGTGATCAGCTCATCTATCAGATGTAGGTATCAGATGTAATATCAACCTACTAAAATAAATTTTAAAATAAATGACCAAGACTGATCAAGAAAAATAAACAGAATACAAATTACCTACATCACTAGGAATGAACAGGGGAACATCACTACAGATCCTACAGACAACAGGATTAGGTAGATAATACAAAAATATTATGAACAACTTTATATCAATAGAGCTAATAACTTAGATAAAATGAAGAAGTCCTTGAAAAACACAACTTATCAAAACTGAAACAAAGAGAAACAGGAAATCTGAACAGTACTCTCTCTGTTAAAGAAATATAATTCATCGTTTAAAACATTTCCACAAAGAAAACTCCAGACCCAGATAGCTTCACTGGTGAATTCTTTCAAATATTTAAGGAAGAAATAATGACACTTTCAAAATAATCAAATGTATAAACAGGCAAGAACTGGGTTTCCTTTCAATGCCTAAGCCCTCTGGAGTCGCACCAAAGAGACTCTTTCCATCCCCAAAAGGCTCACACTTCCTTCCTTCTCCACTTTATCTTTTGAAAGGGAGGAGGCAATAGATTATAAATATTCTTGCAAAATGCACCTATGTGTGCCCATGTGTAATCAATTAAAGCATTACTCTTCATCCAGTCTTCCAGTGCCCCTCCCCCCATCTTTTTTTTTTTTTTTCCTTTCCTACTTTTCCCCACACCCAGTCTCTGCTATGGCCAGGCCAGTCTCTTCAGGATCCCACCAGTAAACCTTGCTCACTCCTATCTCTCTTCCACGCGTACCCTAATCCTTTCCACCCTTCTCAACACAACTCAAATACAAGTCTCCCCCAGAAGCTTCCTACAAGCTACCCGAGTCTGGGTTTCTTTTATCTCCTTGGGTAGATTGTCACTTCTCTCCAGCTGTCACTTCCCTGCTTAAAATCCCTTTGTGATTCTCTGTGACCAACAGGGTAACGATCAAATTCTTTCCTAGCTTTTCACTATCTGGCCTGGCCTCTCCTCTAGCCTCAGCTCTCCGCACTCGCCCACGTTCAGGCCATGTCCACCACCTCAACTTACCCATGCAGGGGCCTCTGCCACACCTCCTGCTCTTGCACATCTGTAGCCAGGGCCTGGGATGTCCTCTCCCGGACACTGACTCTTGTCATCCCATTCATCCTTCAAGACTCAGATCAAGGATAACCACCCTCCCCAGAAAATCCCTCTCAGAAATACCACCCCACCCTTTTTTTCTCCCTCAGACAGAGGAAATTATTCGACAGGACCTTGTACTTCTATTATAACTGTTTATCTGCATCTGCAAAATAACTGCGGTGATCTGAGGACAGAACTGGGTTTTGTTTTTTTATTTTTGCTTCAAGACTTAGCACAGTACCTCGCTCATCTGAGTAGGGCTCTGAACACTTGTTGAGTGAGCAGATGTCTTATATTCCCAAAAGCCTTCAGGGTGATGGCCATGTGACAGGAACTCAAACACTCAGAGACTGGTACATGCTTGTTGCGTGGCACTGTGGTAGGTATTCATTTAACCCAATTACACAAGCTGAGAATGAAAACTCAAGACCGTTGTTGCCTTTCAATCCTCAGGGCAATAATGAATTTCACTGAAACAAAATGTTTCACTCCAAGCTTTTTTGCACTTCAAAAATCTGACAAGGAAGTACTTGTCACCAGAGAAAAATATTTTATAACATTAAAAGAAAAAAGCTAAAGGCAAAATTCAGTAATGAAATAACATTCACACTGTTCTTTAAATTGTTTCTGTGTCTGTATATGCCTACAGCAATCAATTTACTTTTTTTAAAAATAAAATTACTTATTTTTGACTGCACTGGGTCTTGTTGCTGCACACGGGCTTTTCTCTAGTTGCAGCGAGCGGGGTCTACTCTTCATTGTGGTGCGCGGGCTTCTCATTGCAGTGGCTTCTCGTTGCGGAGCGCACGCTCTAGGCACACAGGCTTCAGCAGTTGTGGCGCACGGGCTTAGCTGCTCCGCGGCATGTGGGATCTTCCCAGACCAGGGATTGAACCCGTGTCCCCTGCATTGGCAGGCAGATTCTTAACCACTGCACCACCAGGGAAGTCCCCAATTTACTTCTAAAGTGACTTCAAGCTCTGAAATTCTGTTACTCTGTGCAAATCTGTGCTCAACGTATTAATGTTATTAAAGAATAATTAATGTCATTTGCCCTATTTAATTTAGTCTAGTTTATCAGTTTGCCATACATAATTTTATATACTTTGAAATCTGTACATTTATAATGTAGACAAACCTTAATAAAATGCATTTTATATGATAAAACCCTTATCCCTTCAACAAATATTTGTGGAGTAGCTACAATACGTCAATTATTTGAATGAACACTGGGATAAAACAACGGGTAAAGCAATCTTTGTTCTTGACAAATTTGACATTTGAACAGAAAAGCCATATTATAAACACTAACAAGCTAGCTAATAGTAACCAGAAAAATCATGTTAAAGTTATTAAATGGGTGACATTGGCTGAAGATACAGTAAGAGCTCTCTTACCAATGTTCACCTAATGGACCCACCCAATTACCCCATACTCTCTATTCTTTTTGTAAACCATGATGACCATCGCCCACAGAACTTGGTTTCTAGGCTATTCTCCAAGACATCTATGTACTACTTCATCCACCAGCTGAACTGTGTACCTCAGAAGAGTCTATTTACTCTCAAATCTGTTTACGCCAGTTGTACTTGTTACTAGAATTATGAAATTTAATTAGGTGCTACACAAACTAATAAAATGAGTGCCAAAAGAAAGAGTTTTTACTTCTCTGAAAACCAAGTTGAATGGCTTTGAAATGCCTTAAAAGATGAGTCACTTGGAAAAACAGTCGCTAGAATAAGTATGGGCAATTTTAAAGGTTTAAGGGGAGTGGGGTTGGTGACCTAAAAGGATGCTGCAGAGATTGGCTCTCACTCTAAAAGCATCGAACTGGAAATCAAAAGCCATTGAATTCTGGCTGTGATTTATACACAACGAAGACTTTGAGGGCTCACACTCAAAGACCTTGACTTTCCAACAAAATTCCGGTGAATTAATGTTTAAAATTAAATGAAATGTGTAAGACACATATATGGTACTTTTAATGATTCACCACTTTGGCATTTTCAATAAACCATCTAACTGGTTGACCTCGGATGCAGCAGATAAGGATGTCCTCTAAGAACCCCTTAGAGGGGTCAAGTGGTTTGGGCAAGTGTTTTGCTGGAGCAAAAAAATAATTTCCAAGTAATTAATTACTTCCTGTTTGTCACAAACAGTACTCTGTGCTATTGGACTAGAGGTTTATTCAAAATTTCAGTCCACATCCCAAGACTTGAAGGGCGCTCTCTCCTGGACCCGAAGGTGGGCTGTTACTAGGTCTTAACACTCCGAGGGAGGGAGGCTAGCCCATTCTGGGACTACTTCCTGCCCAGCTATTCCTTAAGGTACCATTCCTTCGTCTCCAGCTGCATCTGAATTCCTGAGCAAACTTCCAGAAGCAAATGTTGTATGTGTGGGTCCTCAGTGTACGTGCTTCCTTCTGACTCTGGCCTCTGAAGATGGCCTGGGCCCTGTGTGCAGAATCAAGAAAGGCTCTCCAGTGGCATGGACTTACACATACTACCAAAATAGACAGCTAGTGGGAAGCAGCCGCATAGCACAGGGAGATCAGCTCGGTGCTCTGTGACCGCCTGGAGGGGTGGGATAGGGACGCTGGGAGGGAGACGCCAGAGGGAGGAGATATGCGGATATATGAATATGTATAGCTGATTCACTTCGTTATAAAGCAGAAACTAACACACCATTGTAAAGCAACTGTACTCCAATAAAGATGTTAAAAATATATATATAAAAAATTAAAAAAAAGAACGGCTCTCTGGAGCGGTCAGCTCTAAAAAGAGGGCAGGAAAAGTCAAAGCTGGAGGCCCTAAAGAGGGTGAACACTTCCTCCACCAGTCTCCTTGGAGGAGGGCCAGCTGTCCTATTGGCGGGCACGTCAAGATGCCAGCATTCAACGCAACTACCAGTGATGCCTGTGATGCTGGCTTCATGAAAACAAAGTGTTTAAATAATTAGGGAGCTGTTTTCTCATGTTTTTCAAGCCTAACATGACCCTCTCATTTCTTTTTTCTAAATTACATCCTTTTAGATCTGTAAGGGCCCAAAGAAATGATTTCATCAAACCCTTTTATTGTGCAGTAAACCGAGCTTAAGAAGACAAAATGATTTACCCAAAATCACATGGTAAGTTCGTGGAATTGCTGGGCCAGGCACCCGGGCCTCGGACTTGGTCTGCTTTCCCTCTATTTCCTGGCCCTGGGGACCGCCAGCACCAGCGCCACCCAAGCGCTTGCTAGACCCCACCCAGGCCCAGAGTACCAGACACTGCTTTCTGCAGAAGATCACCAGATGACTTGTATGCACGTTACAGTTAAAGAACTGCTCTCAACCAGTTTTTTTTAATGCTATTTAGTGAAATGATTGACTGTGTTTAAATTCATAATCCTCATAAAAACTTCCCTATCACAACCACGGATCAAAACAACTATTTAGCTGTTTTGCTGTATCTGATCATTTCACATATAATTTTCATTTAAAATTACAGGCAACTAAGGAAACAAACTCGGCACTTCTCTCTGGATACACGATCCATATCAAAGCTGGGTGGATAGTCTACAAATGCCTCTTAAGAGGTTACTGCAGGGAATCCAATTAGTTGGTATGTCTCCAGGCTGATGAAGTAACGGACTCAAAATTCTATTAGGCAACCTGAGTTCCCATCAGAGTAACAGTGACAGAGACAGAGAGACAGAGACAGAGAGAGAGAGAGAGAGACAGACAGACAGACAGAGACAGAGAGAGAGACAGAGAGAGCGAGCAAGCGCGCGCGAGTGCAAGCTCGGGGCAAGTGGGAGCACACACGTGCACAATGGGCAAATGTGGAACTCTTCAGCCAGTGAAATCATTAGCTTCAACTGATTCATTTAGGTGTTGTACAGCATACAAAAAGTACATCGACATCTTCCCATTGTGCAAAACAACCAACGGCACTGAATAGTCAAACACACTTCAAACATCAATTGGCTCATTGCATTTACATGAAATGTCCAGAATAGACAAGTGCATAGAGACGGAAAGTAGATTAGTGGTTGCTAGGGGTTGGGGGGTGGGGAGAACGGGGAGGGACTTCTAATGGGTACAGGGTTTCTTTTTGGGGTGATGACAATGATAGCTAGTGGCAGTGGTTGCACAACTCGAATATACTAAAAAATCACTGACTTTGCGCACTTAAATGTGTGAATTACATGGTATGTGAATTCTATCTCAACAAAGCCATAAAAAAAAGTCAACTGGCTCAACAATTTTTGAAAAACATGTTTTCTTTTAAGATGCATTGAAAGATAAATCTGCATGCACCACCACTGCTCATTATTTTCTTTGTCAACTTAAAGATTTTGAATACCTTAAAATTTGAGTCCAAAGGGACTTTTATCAGTTATTTCCACAAACCTCACCCATTTTACCAGTAAATTAACTGATACCACATTAAGGAAGTGACTTGTATAAGAACCAAAGTCCCCGCCAGTGGACAAATGGTCAGAGTTTTCCCAGCGTTAAATCATTTCAATTACAACATTCATCAGGGTATGTTCGATTCATCAGGGTATGTTCGGTAATTAAATACATCTGGAAAAATAAAACCAGTTCACGGCCCTGTGGTGTATTTACTAAGAACCTACCAAAGGAAATCAGTATGTTTCCCTTCTGACGTGAGGGGACCTTTTGTGTTTTTTTTAATGTAAAAACTAAGAACTAAAGCCAAGGAGACTGCCAGAACCAGTGAGGTATGCACAAATTAACATAAATTGGTAATTGAAGTGTAGAAGCGATAATTGTCTCAGACACAAGGTACTTCCTTGAGAACAGGCCTCTGGTTTGGGCATTTGCTTCATGAGTACCGCATGGAACTTCCACACCTACTTAAAAATAAAGCCCGCCCCAATGAAGACCAGGGTATTGAGAAAGCCGTTCCCAAGAAGGTCCCCAAGTGGTAATTCGACGCTCAATTTCTAACCCGAACGAATCCGAATGCCTAGCTTTAATAAACAAAAAACAGCAACAAAAAAAACCCCAGAGTTAACTTATTTCAGGAAAATTAGTTAATGCTTTCCTCAAGCCTGCACTTCTGTGTAACTTCAACATGTCTGTGCCAAGCACTGCCCAAACAGTTACAGGCTGTGACCACTCAGTGCGGGCATTAAGTAGGAACCAGAGATACAGGTCATGCAATTCTGCCCTTTCTAGAAGGATCTTAACCTATCTCATACCTAACTTTTTGGTAAGAAATTGTCCTGTTGGATTTGGGGGGCCTTATTTCCTTTCTGATTTTGATCACCTAGTAAATTTTTAAACACAAACCAAAAAAAAAAAAGGTTTAACTCTAAAATTCTTTGAGCTTTCTTTTAAATGCGAAATAATGTGCCCTCCTTACTAACCCTCACCGAAATGTTAATCGATACAAAATTACCACCTACACAATCAATAGCACAGGGAATGTAGGAGGCGGGTAGGGGGCCGGGGGCTCCGCAAGGAATTCCCGAGCCCTCCCCAGGGGCCGCAATGGTTAAACGCACTGACTCCCTCATTAGGAATACTTCCGAGGGGCTCCTGAGTCTTGTAGCTTTTGTGGCGCTTGTGGCTGGAGTCTGTCTGCCACTAGAGAAGGATAACAGAGCAGGGAAAGAAAACCCTTTCCCAGGCACATTTCCAGGGGTGCAGCGGAAAAAGCTTGATTTCCAACGCACTCTTTACGAGTTTTCCGAGCGATACAGCGTCCCCATTTAACGACATGTTGCTGACAGCAGGATTTCGGGGGGTATCAGGAGGTGACAGACAGAATCCTACAGCCGCCTGTTATCTGCCCCGGGCCAGGTGGGAGGTTTTCAACCCCCAGAGCTCGGCTTTTTCACCCTGAGTAGTCGATCCCCCAACTGCATCGAAACCCGCGGGGCACATCGTCTCCACCTGCTCCCAGGTCATTATTTTGATAGTTGAAACGGGAGACAAAGAGGCTCACCCTCAGTCCCATCCTGTCCCTCTCCCTCCCACCTTCCTGGTCTCAAGGGTCATGGTGCCCAAACGAGCTCTCGGAAGACCCCAGGGTTGGGGAACTGGGCGTTGGCTTCAGGTGGGTTTAAGGCGAACAGGACCCCGGCACGGTGGGACCGGATCGGACTCGGAGCTCGGACGACAGGAGGGCGTCCCGGGAAAAGGGCAAGAAGCTACTCTCTCCCACCCCCTGAAAATAAAACCGGAGCCGCAGCCCGGGACGCTCCGTCCGCGCCCTGGGCTCCCCCTCCCGGGGTTCCCTCTCTTCCTCTCCCGCGAGCCCCACGCCCTCGGGCGCAGCCGAGCGCCGCCGGGGTGGGGACGCCCCCGAGATAGGGCGGGGACGCGCACCTGGGCGTTCGGGACACCTGCGCCGCGCCCCTCCCACCTCCGCACCCCACCCTCCCACCCGGGCCGGGTCGCGGAGGTGCCCGCAGGAGGCCCCACCTGAGCGGGGGCGGGGCGGGGGCGCGAGGCCGTGGCCGTGTTAGTGGCGGTGGCGCGGGGCCAGCGCGTTGGCTTACCCATGGCTGGAGACGGGCGGGAGGCGCGGGCTGCGGGCGCTCGGGCTCCCCGGGGACGGGCAGAGCCGGTGGCACAAGTTTGCAGGTCCGGCGGGCACGTGCGCGGGCGGGCGGGCTGCGCTGGGCTGCCGGGCTGGCTGCTGGTCCTCGCTCCGGGCCGGGGTGGGAGCGCGGCGCGGCTCCGCCTGCACTGGGGGCCGGCCGCGCCGAGAGGGACCCTGACGTCAGCGCCGGGGGCTTTGTGCGCCCGCAGCCGGGGCCCCAACCGGGCAGCGCGCGCGCCGAGGCGGCGGCGAAGCTTGCGGCTTCCTCTGGGACCCCCGAGCGAGGGCCAAGGGGCGCGGAAACCGGAAAAGCCAGCGGGGGGATGGGGAGAGAGGGGAGCGGGCTGCCAGGATCTCGGAGGCGCCGATCCGCGTCCCAGAAGAGAACTATTACAGCTGGAGGGGCCTTTGCCGTCCTAGTCATCACCCATTGTGCAGATAAAGAAACCGAGGCCGGAGGCACTGCTCCAAGGACTCCCTGTGTTTGAGCAGCCTTGACCCAAGCCACAGTCCCGGAACCTTTTGTTCACGCGGGGGCTACTTAATTCGGTGGGTCTCCACCCTGGTTGTACATTAGAATCAGCTGGGGAGCTTTTGAAACCCGATTTCATCTGGGCCTCAGCGGGCGGGATCGAGGCATTCGTGCCCCAGAAGGTGCCCAGGTGATTCCAATGTGCGGCCAAGGTCGTCAACACTGACTTGTGGGTAACAAATGGCTTAGAAGGGCACAGACGGCACCCTCCCATCTGGGGTGGTGACAGATTTGGTGGTGTCCATAATCCGCCTGCTTGATCCCTGGAAGCCCACCCCTGGCAGGCTCCGGGAGACTCTGCAGACCCGGCCAAAGCACCCCTTCTCCTGCGGCTGAGGCCTCCTGCTTGAGCCTGTAAGTGAATTAATGGTTTAACAGTGTCCAGGTCTTAAATTCCTTCTGTCTCCTTAGACAAGAATTTTCCTGTCTCCAAAGGTATTAGCAAAGCTGTGAGATCCCTGCAGTTTTACTCTGGTTAATGCTTTTCTGAGACATTTCTGAGCCCAACCTCCCCCCCCCCCCATAGTTTAATGTTGTGCTTTTTCATTGTTCTGAAAATACATAGTGTTACTTGAACAGAGGGTTACATAAACAGTAACAGTAGATAGTACACTTAAGGGACATTTAAGCCAGAAGAAGGAGGCTTTAGGACTGAGAAAGGGTGCAGCAGGCAAACATTTCATCTAATGAAATTTATTGGATTAGGAAAGATTTTATCAAGGCAAAGCTCTAGAAATCCTAATAATATTTTGCAGTAAAGGACAGAGATTTGTGCTAGGCAGATCACTGGCTCATTTTCACAATCCCACGGGGAACACTCATTCCTAACCAATCTTCATGCAGTAATAAAACAGCAGGGAGCTCACAGGTTTAACTTTTTGTCCTCCTGTTACAGAAAAGTAATCCATTTGAAAGAGGCCTGAAAGCACCTGCATGCAGGAATCCAACTGCAGTTGACAATAACTGGGATCACCTGCAAGAGGGTGACGGCCACGAGGAGTTCATTTAAGTCCTGGTTTAGGGAACAGCGTTCGGTTTGGTTCGTTCCTACATCTTGGGAGGCTCCTAGGAGACAGTGAAAACAACAGAACGGGACTTGGGCGCACAATCTGAAATAGTCTTTTGGCAAGATATGACCTCCCTCAGCCACTCTGGAAGCAAGAACTCTAAGATTGTGTGCACTGAGATGAAAGTAAACCCTTTGGTCCACTTTCCGTCATTCCCTAGAAGTCTTGAATTTTTTTTTTTAACCAAAGAAAAGAAATAACAGCTGTCCAAATACTGGAGCCAGTCACAATGGGATACTGTGATTGAAAACCAAGTTATAGCCATTGTGTACACACTGTCAAAGGAAAGCCACATTTTAATAGAAACTTTTACTCACTTTGGAAATGTCATGGACCGGTTTCAACAAGCAGTTGTCCCTAAAACCCTTAAGAAAAACAAAACAGCAGTTGGGAAATTAGCAAGGCTACTACTGACCTGGTGCAGAAGAGAGCTAATGTACATATTTGACTATCAGTCTAAGAAGTGCTATTTTAAAATAATAACCAATTTTTCTCATATAACTAAAACCTTTAAAAATTAAAGCAAGACTACGTTGCAAGTGGACGAGTAAATTGGTAGAGCCTTTCTGAAAAGATATTTGGCAGGATGTATCAACAGACTTAAAAATATTCATAGCCTCTGGCCTAATAATCTGCTTCTGGGACTCTCTCCTGAGTAAATAATGACTGTTTCAGTCAAAATTAACGTAAAAAGATGTTTAGCACAGAGCAAGATGTAATAGCAGATCAAACAATAAAAACAAGAAAGGAAGCAACAACTGTTCGATAGAAGGTACGCCGTTGCATAAATTATCATTGATCTAGCTCCCTGGTTCTCAGCTGTGGATGACTTTGCCCCCCTGGAGATACTTAGCAATGTCTGGAGACAGTTTTAGTTGTTACACCTGGGGAGGGGGTGCTACTGGCATGTGGTCGGTGTTGGTCACGGATGCCGCTAAACACCCTACCATGCTCAGGACAGCCCTCGCCACAACAAAGAACGATCCAGCCCCAAATGTCAGAAAACAGTGACATATACCCACTACTGTATATAAAATAAATAACTAATAAGGACCTACTGCATAGCACAGGGAACTCTACTCAATACTCTGTAATGTCCTATATGGGAAAAGAATCTAAAAAAGAGTGGATAGGGGCTTCCCTGGTGCTCCAGTGGTTAAGACACCATGCTCCCAATGCAGGGGGCCCAGTTTCCATCCCTGGTCAGGGAACTAGATCCCGCATGCCGCAACTAAAGAACTAAGACCTGGTGCAGCCAAATAAATAAATAATAAAATAAACTAGAGTGGATATATGTATAACTGATTCACTTTGCTGTACAGCAGAAGCTAACACAACATTGTAAATCAGCTCTACTCCAATAAAAAAATTTAAAAAAAAATAGTGCTGAGGTTGAGAAACCCTGCTGTTTCTATATGATCAGATATCATGCAGCCATGTTTGCAAAGAATTATGTGGGAAAGTGCTCGAGATTGTTTTATTATTTTTAAAGCAGAGTAAAAAGCTGAATGTGCAATATAATCCTAGTCATATTCATATGTACATATATATATATGTACTGGAAAAGACTGAAAGAAAATACACTAGGGTAGAGATTACTACTTATTCACCAAACATCTATCATCTATCTGGCCACACAGCTGGACTACATTTCCCAGACTTCTTAGCAGTTAGGTGCTAAGTGATTGAGTTCTAGCCAGTGAAGTCAGAAGTGATGTCCACCACTTCCAGGCCTTAGCCACAGAATCTCCAGAGCATGTGCTTCTACATGCCTTCCCCTCCTCTCAGCTGAAACGTGACATTGACACCCAGGGTGCCTTCGAAAACCACAGGCGAAGATGGAATTGCCTCTGCCAGCCTGGGTGACTGAATGACTCTGTGCAGCAGAGGCTCACTCCTCCCCAATATACACTGAC
The DNA here is from genome assembly GCF_039906515.1 of Pseudorca crassidens. Taxonomy (NCBI): domain Eukaryota; kingdom Metazoa; phylum Chordata; class Mammalia; order Artiodactyla; family Delphinidae; genus Pseudorca; species Pseudorca crassidens. Next base: position 122,757,792 of record NC_090317.1, on the reverse strand, counting down.
AGCCCAGAACTGACCTGGACACTTATGTGAACCAGAAATAAACTGCTGTGATGTTTGAACCATTATGTATTCAGGGGCCTATTTGTTATAGCAGTGGCCCTACCCTTACTAATATATTAATATATTAACATATACCAAAATACTGACAGGGTTTATCTCTGGGATTAATGGAGTTTTTAGTTATATTTTAATACCCTTTTGTGTTTTCCCAGACTTCTACAAAGAGCAATATTACTTTTATAATCGGGGGGAAAAGTATATAGCTGTATCTTACTCCACAGTAGAGACAGTCTCCTATTAATTTTAGACTATCAATGAAATCGTATTTCCAACTGATTTTATTCAATTTGAGCTCTTACTGACCCTCAATGCCTCGTCTAGGAGTACAACTAATTACAAACTGTAAGGACACATTTTGTCTGCCCTAATCTTCTGGGGGGCATTTAATCACATGTGTGCACATCACTGCTTCCTGTTTCATAATTTCTCATGAGGCTTGTCTCTCCAGCAAAAGTCTCCTTAATGGGCAGAATCTTCCTTGACGTTTGATTCTTAAAATCTCCTCTCAGCTTCTTGCTTCTCTAGTTACTTTCTCAGCACATCAGGCATAATTTCTAGCCTTTCTAGCCTTTTCTCCTGTCACTCAGAAAGACAGCTGCTTTCTCAAACTAATAGGAAGTCCATGAATTGGTTTTCAACTTTTATAGTCACCTTATGACGAAGCAAAAAAAAAAAAAGACTGAGTTCTGTTTGCAGAACTAAATGAAAATGTTAGCAAACCTTGACAATGTTTGACTATGCCAATGAAAGCATAGATGACACAAAGCGGGGCATGGGAGAATATGAATGAAAAAGCAGCACTATTGATATCCTCAGCTGCTCAAGCGGGGATCAGAGGATACAGTCAAACTTCGATGGAGAAAGAAATAGAGATTTGTGAGGAGGGATGATGTAACTGACGTAGATCCTCATCATTCACGTCAAGGAGTCAGTAGGTATTGTCTAAAGTTGATAAATCAAGAAAGAGAATTCAGCACATTATCAAGATCAGAGCCATTGGTTCCCAACCCCATCAGATCTGATGTCATTTATAAAAGAACATTTATAATGCCCCTTTGGCACTCCACAAATGAAATCCAAATGAAAGAAAAGATCAATACAACACCTCGATTATAATATAAAGAAGAACTGAAAGTAATTTAAAATGAATAGTGTTTTCTCGATGTGTAAACACTCAACCGGAAGACGGAATGAAGTCATCCGATGAGCAACTGAGTTGTAGAATCCCCATGAGTGGGACAGCTAAGACGCCAGCCCTACAGAGATGTATAGTATTGGTCATCCACATACCAAGGGTGGTCTTGCCATCAGTGTCGTGACATTCCAAAATGGCGAACAACTTGGTAAGGTTTCAAGCGAAACAAAGTGCAGTCTTCCCTCAATTGACACGGCAATTGCAGTCCTGAAAAAAAAAATCTACATTTCTTAAAACCACCCCAAAGTATCTTGTGTTTATACATCAGATGGACTTATTTCTTAGGTGCTGATAACTAGAAGCAGATTTTTCAGCTATATAAATGTCCAGAGGACACTAAAAAATTGATGAAGAAATGGGGACACGTCCTCATTGTACAAGGCTCTCCTGTGCCTTGCACGCCCGTCAGCCCATCCTGAACCCAGTAAATACCAGTAGCGCCCCCTCCCCATCACAGTGACAACCCCAAATGCCCACACCAGTATCCAAACTGTCTCACCTCCCTGCATCTAGATTGCGGAAGCACCTCCAGAGGAACTCAAACAAGAAAGAGTTAAGAGAGATTGCTTCTTGGAGCGAGGCCATCAGTTTGGAGAGGAGGGCCGTGAGGCTGTTTTTCATCAAGCCCTACTATTCTGTTTAATTGTTATCACAGGTATGTTATGTATTATTTATAGATAGATATAAATATATATAATTAAGTAAAGCACCTATGTCTACTGGGTGTTTAGTTCTATGATTTCTGGGCTCCTGAGACCTTATTTCCAGACATACCCATGTGTAAAATGGGTATATTCATGGTCCTTACCTCATATAGTTGTTGTAGGGATTAAAGGAGGCTCAATAAATGGTAGGTATTGATGCAGACGTTGTTGCTGGTGAAGTTAGCATTGTTATCTCTGCCTTTTACCCTGGGGAGGCTGATGGGTCCCTGAGGTAGCCAGAAAGCAGCTTTAAGGCGAGGGCATTCCGAGATCCTGCAGTGCCAAAAGGGATTGGAAGTATTGGTCCAATTTTTTTCCTTATTTTCTCTTAGGCAGGCAGGGGAACCCTCAGTTGGCTCCACATCTGTGCTAGAGGGTGGAGGGACGTTACTGATTTCCATTCTTCTATTACGCTGTGTTTTATTTGGATGTTTATTTACTAATTGGTGAGGGATGGGGGTCAGGTGGCCTTGAGTAGTAAGCAAATGTAGCCCAATGTAGCAAGAAGCAACAGGAAATTAACAAAAATTAACTTTCCTATGTAGTTGGACAGTTCATCATTTCATGAGGGAAAAAATGAGCTTAAATGCACATCTTTTAAGACTCCAAATGCCCCCAAAGACTAAAGATCACTCAGAACCTTGAGTGTGACTCTAGATGGTTTTCTGACTGCCCTACGTGTGATCAGCCATCCTGAGAGCAGGCAGGTTGAATGGAAGAAGGGCAGACAAGAAGTACAGTGAAAAGCATAGCACTCTAAAGGCAGGGACCCTCAGCACCCAGCCTGGGGGCAGCAGGGGCGGGGCTGGGGGGCCTTTTGCAGCCCGCGAGGAAGACCCACAAGGAAAAGCTGCCCAGATCTTGGAGACAAAGCTGAGATAAAGATAAAAGCACTCCCAGGATGTTCAACTTTGCCTTCCCCGCCTACATTTTACCACACTCAACTTTGGGATGGAAGAGAAGATGTGATTTTTGCCTGCCTGATTTTTTTTTTTTTTTTCCGGTACGCGGGCCTCTCACTGCTGTGGCCTCTCTCGTTGCGGAGCACAGGCTCCGGACACGCAGGCTCAGCGGCCATGGCTCACGGGCCCAGCCGCTCCGCGGCATGTGGGATCTTCCCGGACCGGGGCACGAACCCGCGTCCCCTGCATCAGCAGGCGGACTCTCAACCACTGCGCCACCAGGGGAGCCGTGCCTGCCTGATTTTTAAGGGGCTAATCACCCCCAGGGTGGGAGAAAACAGAGCCTGTGTGACTCTTCCAGTGGGTCTTCTGGTCACCTGCAGGTGACAGACGGAGGGGTCCCAGCTCTCTGTGCCCCTGGTCCTCTCCCGAGGTCCTCTTCCTCAGCACCCAGGGCAAGGCCCCGAGATTCCCTCTCACACTTTCCTGGTTATCTATGGTGTCCTGACCTTTCCTCAGTTTTCCTTTGATGAAGAAACGGAAAAAAAAGAAAAAAAAAAAGAAACGGGGTCTTAGAGATATTAGGTCATGTGTCCCAGGTCGCACACTGAGTACACGGCAAATCCGTCCCCTCCACGTCGTTACCATCCATAGAAAATGTTCCTGGATTGTCAGATTGCTGGTCTGGGCTACGAGGAACAAGTGCAAGACCTCAGCAGGGCTCCCTTCTGGGGCCTTCTTTCAGAATCAGTCTCCAATTCAGCTGTGGCTTAGAGAATGGGGGAAACGGCTACACCCTGCCGTGTGTCTTATGGAGTCGCAGCTGAACGTGATGAAGATGCAGGTAGAACAGAAAAATAGCAGCATCCCAGGGGGCCCTGGATTTCCAAGCTGGCTGAAAACAGATCCTGCCTTTAATACACAGTTCACTCCCTTCTGTCCTTTTATGAGGCAGAGCGAAAGGCAGGTGGTTTTCCTTTGGCTTGTACTGAGCAGTTCGATCCATAAACCTGGGTTATGTCCACCTCTGTCTTTCACAGGACACTCTGCTTTCGGACTGTGGCTGAGCTCCCCACACATATGAATCAAGATCAGAGTTCACAGGGTGGCATCAGCGAACACCAAAGAATATAGCTAATCTGATAGCATGTCCTTGCTTTTGCAGACGAAATTTAAAATGCAACAATGTACCCAGCTCAAAATTGTTTAACTAGCCTATCATTTTCATTAGCTGACAATGATTTCTCTGAACCATCCCACACTTCCCACTTGCCTGGTAACAACATTTTGGGTAGCCTCTTGGAAAACATAATGTTGCTTTGGGCTAGAATTTTCCTCTCTCTCCTCCTGACTGATTCTTGTAAATGTGTCATAGAATCTCTAAGTTAAAGGGAATTTTATAAGTCCGTCAGTCTAGTCATCCACATTCAGGAATCCCTTGTGCCCTGTCTGTGGCTGTCAGCCCTTCAGGTATATTTCAATACTTCTCAGGACAGGAAGCTCACTACTATTATTTCTCAACAAATGTGACTGTTAAAATGTTTTCCACTCCAAGTTACTGTGTGCCTCTCAACCTCCATCGCCTATCCGTGAGAGAGGCTCTTTTCATTCCAAGTTGGGTCCCGCTCCTTTCACTGTTCTGCATCACAAAAGTTTGAAAAATCTCTCGCCATCCTGGTTGTCCTATGGGTGACATTCTCTAGTTTTGCAAAGTTCCTCTTCAAGTAGCGGGCTCTGAGTAAACATGTACATCTCCAGCTGCTTAGGTTGGAACTGTTTCTTCTCGAGTTGAAAACATTCTAAGTAACAGGCATTTTGTTTGTTGAGGTAAAATACACACAACATCAAATTAACCATTTTAAAGTGGAGAGTTCACTGGTATTTAGTACATTACCAATGTGGTGCAAATATCACTATCTAGCTCCAAAACATTTTCTCCAGCCCAAAGGGAAACTCTGCGCTCATTATGCAGTCACTCCCCATCCCCCTAGGTAACCACTCATCTACTTTCTGTCTCTCGGGATCTGTCTATTCTGAACATTTCATTATAAATGGAATCATACAGTAGGTGGCCTTTGTACCTTGGCTTCTTTCTCTTAGCATGAGGTTGTAGCACGTTCCAGTATTTCATTCCTTTTTTAAATAGCTGATTAATATTCTATTGTATGAATAGAATATCCACTGTAGAGACAGAATATCCAAAAATATCCCTTGTCTGGATAGACCACAATTTGTTTATCCGTCATTTGAGTTGCTTCCACCTTTTGGCTATTGTGAATAATCTTGCTATAAACACTGGTGTGCAAGTATCTGCTCTAGTCCTTGCTTTAAATTCTTTTGGGTGTATATACCAAGTAGAATTGCTGGGTCATGTGGGAATTCCATGTTTAACTTTCTGAGGAACCACAATAGTGTCTTCCATAGCAGCCGTACCATTTGACATTCCCGACACCAGTGTCTGAGGGATCCAATTTCTCTGCATCCTTGCCAATACTTATTTTCCATTAAAACTTTTTAAAATTTAATTGAATTTTTAAAAATTATAACTGTCCTACTGGGAATGAAGTGGTATTCTAAGAAATCTAGTTTATAAGACTTCCTTGACATGGCCTCTGAGGCCCTGTCTAGGCCCACCCTAATCTCCCACTGCATGCCCCCATTCTCCCTCTCCAGCCTCACTGCTCTCACAGGCCCTCCCTCCCAATGCAGGGCCTTTGCACATGCTGTTTCCGCAGCCTCTTTGCCTGGCTACAGCCCACTCACCATTTGGCTCAAAAGCTGAGCATCACCTCCTCAAGGAAGCCCTCTCTGATCTCCCCAATCGGTCAAATGCCCCAAATGACAGTCTCATGGCACCATCCACCTCCCCTTCCTAGGACCTACTACAGTTGCAATTTACTCTGGATTATATGAATATATTTTTCTCCTCTGTTGGGCCATGACTACAGCGGGAGTAAATTAAATGTGCTGATTAATGAATGAAAAACTTTTTGAGGAACCTTGGGAGACTTTGAACTTACGGCTAACTAAAGTCTGAAAGTCTTTTGAACATAAAGTTTTAAAACTCATGTCCCATCTCCTCCTTCCCAGGACACTATTCCAACAATGTCTCTCCTGCATCATCAATATCTCCCTTTGACTCAGATCATTCCCGCTGGTTCACACACATGTTCTAGCCACTGCCTTATTTTTTTGCTCCCCTTCTTAGCAAGACCTCTTGGGAGAGCCGTCCATACTTGCCTGTACTTCCTCACTTCTCACTGTCTGAAGCCTGCTCTGATAAGCCTTGTGTCCCCATCATCCTGCTGAAACTGTTCTTGTCAAGGACACACATCATTGCCACTCTTCCAGTGGATGCCTCCATTCTCCTGGAAACATGTTATCTCAGCTTCCATGAAGCCACACGTTTCTGGTTTTCTTTCTCCTTCACTGCATGCAACTTCTCAGTCTCCTTTGTTAGTACTGAAAATTATCTTGTCATGATTATGTTTATTTCTTATTTTCAGTTTTACCCTGTAGATTGGATACTCCAGGTGGCCAGGAACCGTGTTTATCTTGACCACCGCTTAACCTCCATGCATAGAACGTATCAGATGCTCAAATTTTTATTAAATGAATGAATATCTTCTCCATTTGAACTTATATAATTTTGATCCTGAGGATCTTTAAAATTCTTCTTTGTATAAAAAATATTATGACATCTTATATGTATCGTTCTGAGTTTTGATTCTTCTACCTAATATATTAGCTACCCCAACTAGTTTTGGTGAACACTCTCTCTCAATTTCCTCCATCTTGGGGATAAAAATACTGATTCTGGCACTCTTTCTTCCTTCAGGTTGACCTCGACTCATTGATCAGTATTCTCTGAGCATGACTGTTTTCAGCCAGCAGGGTAATCCTTGATTGTGTTGACACCCAGCACACGTTTCTCTATGTTGTCCACAAGGAAATAACAAGTTCTGTTGTGGAAAAAGGCCATTATGAGTTTTGCACACACAAAGTTCTAGGTTGAGTCAGTTGGGGCAGACATCTGTTAATAAGGTGATTTCCAAAATGCAATGTGAACAAGGCCCATTTAAATCCCAGAAAGAGGACTTCCCTGGTGGCACAGTGGTTAAGAATCCACCTGCCAATGCAGTGGACACGGGTTCGAGCCCTGGTCTGGGAAGATCCCACATGCCGTGGAGCAACTAAGCCCGTGTGCCACAACTACTGAGCCTGTGCTCTAGAGCCCACGAGCCACAACTACTGAGCTCACGTGCCACAACTACTGAGCCCACGCACCTAGAGCCCGTGCTCTGCAACAAGTGAAGCCACCGCAATGGGAAGCCCGTGCACTGCAACCAAGAGTAGGCCCTCTCGCCGCAACTAGAGAAAGCCCGCGTGCAGCAACAAAGACTCAACGCAGCCAAAAAAATAAATAAATAAATTTATTTTTAAAAAATCCCAGAAGGAGAAGTAGCAATTATGCAGACCCTGCATATTTCAATGACCACAAACTGCCTCAGGGGGAAGGAACCAGTTCTCGTGCCATACTGACATCAAGGTCAAGGGTACCCACAGTGCAACTGTTTCTGCTCCTCTCATGAGCCCAAACAGTATGTTTTCAGGGCTCTCCTTCTCTCCTCTCCTGGGAATGGCTAGCCCTCTGCTTCAGCTTTTCCTGAAATCCAAAGACGGTGTGGAACATGTCCCTATTCGCCCATCTAGAAGCTTTATCCAGGAAAGCAATGAAGTTGGAAGTGGCGGGGAAAGCGGGGGGCGGGGGGGCAGTAACTACCATGCCGTAATACATGCTGGTTCTCTATGACCATTTCTTTTTTTTTTTTTTTTTTGCGGTACGCGGGCCTCTCACTGCTGTGGTCTCTTTCGTTGCGGAGCACAGGCTCCGGACGCGCAGGCTCAGCGGCCATGGCTCACGGGCCCAGCCGCTCCGCGGCATGTGGGATCCTCCCGGACCGGGGCACGAACCCGTGTCCCCTGCCTCGGCAGGCGGACTCTCAACCACTGCGCCACCAGGGAAGCCCTATGACCATTTCTTTTAAAAATGATCAGAGATCCTAATTATAGAAACTGGAGAAAATATTTGCAAACGATGCAACTGACAAGAGATTAATCTCCAAAATATTCAAGCAGCTCACGGAGCTCAATATCAAAAAGCAAACAACCCAATCAAAAAATGGGCAGAAGAGCTAAATAGACATTTCTCCAAAGAAGATATACAGATGACCAACAGGCATATGAAAAGATGGTCAACATTGCTAATTATTAGAGAAATGCAAATCAAAACTGCAATGAGGTATCAGCTCCCACTGGTCAGAATGGCCATCATCAAAAAGTCTACAAACAATAAATGCTGGAGAGGGTGTGGAGAAAAGGGAACCTTCTTGCACTCTTGGTGGTAATGTAAATTGATACAGCCACTATGGAGAACAGTATGGAAGTTCCTTAAAAAACGAAACATAGAGCTACCATGTGACCCAGGAATCCCACCGTTGGGCATATTTCCAGAGAAAACCATAATTCAAAAGGATAATGCACCCCAACATTCATTGCAGCACTGTATTTACAAGAAATGAAAGCAACCTAAATGTCCATCCACAGATGAATGGATAAAGAAGATGTGGTACATATATACAATGGAATACTACTCGGGCGTAAAAAAGAATAATGCCATTTGCACAACATGGATGGGCCTAGAGATCATCATACTAAGTGTAACTCTACATTTGTAGATGCACTGTCCATGTTGCCAAATATTCCCCCAATGGATTCATGAAATAGAGGTAGGCAGGGTAAGCATTATCAAATTTCTGCAGAAGAGATCATTGAGAATGGGACTGCTGGAGCACCTCAGCCAGGCATATAAGACTTGTGGATGATTAGAAGCAGAACTTGTTGACTGGAGCACATGATGACTCCTTGGCAATTTCCTCTTCCACCTACCACTATCAGCTTCCGGGTAGAAGTGTGACACTGTAACTAGGCGACCTGCTGTTTTCTTTGGAACAAGTGACCTAACTCCTTTGAAACTGTTTCCTCATGCTTGAGAGGCAGATAGGAATACTACTGGCCCATGCTACCTTGTGTGGAACTCTTTTTTTTTTAATATTTATTTATTTATTTGGCTGCGCTGGGTCTTAGTTGCAGCACGCGGGATCTTCGTTGCCGAGTGCAGGATCTTCCTTGCGGAATGTGGGCTCTTAGGTGTGGCACGCATGTGGGATCTAGTTCCCTGACCAGGGATCGAACCCGGGCCCCCTGCATTGGGGGCGTGGAGTCTGAACCACTGGACCACCAGGGAAGTCCCAACCTTGTGGAATTCTGAGGAGGCTCATCAGAAAGTATTTGAAAACACATGGTTTAAGATAAAGCACTGCCTCCAGGCTTATATTTTTCTTGTTTTTGTCATGATTGGTCAAGTCAATCTCTCTCTCTCTCTCTCTCTCTCTCTCTCTCTCTCTCTCTCTTTATTCAAGATGGAGACTCCTGCTTCAATCCAGTTTCATCTTCTGGTGCATCTTCACGTGACCCAAAGGGTCTGTGATTATATCTACAAAGCCCTGAAGAGACCAGGGATGTAAACTGACAGGCTCGAAATCAGGACTCATGATAAAGGAACAGGAGGTGTTCATTCCCAGCTCACCTGCAGATGCTCTAAAGACCAGCTGGACTCTTCCGGCTCTTCTCTGTGTCCCCGATACTTCACTGATGTTTGTTGAATGAAGTAATGAGTGAATGAAGAAATATAAAGAGCAGACACACCTGGGATCAAACCTCACCCTGGGCCTTTATTAGCTGAGCCTCAGTTTCCCAATCTGCAAATGGAAGACGATCCACTCCTTGCAGGGCTGGGAGGAGAATTTCAATCAGCTGCTTGGTATCCTTCTCTTTTTTACATTCAATTTACCCTCAGTTTCCCTTTTCACAATGGTATCTGCTTTACATTTTGTTCTTTCTTTTCAATTTTTGCTCCTTGTCAAAGGCAGAAACAAACTAGGAGGTAGATATTCTGCCTTCTCTCTGCCATCAGATCTGCCCCAAACCGGACTTCTCTCCAGTCTGTCCCTTCTTTGTCTAGTCAGGAGTTGAAAAATACCCTTTGTGCTTTGTGGGTCACAAATAAAAGCAGAGCGCACACAAGGCTAAAATATTAGCATATCAGTCCACCTACATAATGTCCTTTTTTTTTTAACAAGGCAATCAAAAACCTTAATTCGAATTCTAAAAACTGTTACATTTCCTTTGATTTCTTAAAATGCCACTGAATTTGAGATAAAGAATCAAAATCCTTTAGCAGAATTACATTGAAGTCTCTCTTTATCTCCAAACAGGTCACATTTGGGGAGCAATTTCCCAATATGTAAAATGAATAATGATGGCTTTAGAATAATCATAATTACCTCCCCGAAAGAGAACTTCATCTCAGTTAATTTTTTTTCTTTGTATAGTCAAATGACTGATTCTGAAGCAATTATACAGCAATGCATTCTTTTTTACAACTGAATAGCACGCCCATTAGCCCTCATAGTTCCCTGTGTTTGCCTGCCCTGCTGGCATTTGAAAACAGTGGTTTTGTGATTTAAACCTATCAAGCAAAATGCCATCGAGGAGCCAATTTGCTAATCGACCTTTCAGTGTGTATGTCTCTGTGCCACAGCAAAGGGCCAGGAAAAAAATATGTAGGCGTGGGCTGCTGAGGTACGATTAATCCTCTCTCTGCATTTGGTTTCCACTTTGTTAAGGAGTCTGCTGTGGGAGCAGATTGGCCGTTTTAAAAAGCCAGCCTCCTTTTCCCCTCCACAGCAGCTGTGCACACGGTTTCTTTGCCTCCCCTGGGTCTGTCTTTGGGGCCAGGTCCTTGGAGATGCATCTCCCCACCTCTTCCTGGTGCCTGTTGCATTGTCTCACCTCTCTGCTGGTCCAGTGGAGCCCGGCTCCCTCCTTGGAGAAGTTAAATGTCACACCTTAGTAAGAAGGGCAAGTGGTGACGGGGTGCTGGTGAAAACATGCACAGCTGAGAGATGAGACCTGGTGATTCAGCCGACAGCATGGGTTTGAAGTCAAGTAGACTTGGGTACAAATCCAGTTCATTAAAGCTGCGGGGACTTCAGATGAGTGACAACCCACTTTGAGTGGCCTTCCTCCCCCGCAGAATGGGAGGGGAATCATGCCTCTCCTGGAAGATTTGTTGTGAAGATGCAGTGAGTTAACGCACTTAGAGAGCGTAGTGCACAGCCTCGCTTTCAGTAAGTGCTCCATAAACACTGACTACATCTCCACAGCAGCCGGAGTGGCCCTGGGCGGACCCAGCGCAGGTGAATCCTGCCTCATCTTCACTCCTTATGCCTGGCATCTTCAGAAGGCTTTGTTTATTGGTGCACTTTAGTTTGTGTGTGGGGGTGTGTTTGTGTGGAACAAGGACACCTTCCTGCTGGACAGCGCCCTCCCACTTCTGCCCCGTGTACATGGAGATTATGTAGGGATGGGTACAAGTGTACGCACTTCCACGTATATCGACAACTCTTCCCTTTTGTTAGCATCCAATGGTGTTTCTCTTGGTTGTCTCATTTCGTTAAGCATTTATCACAAGTAGCAGCGATTTATTTCTAGAGCGAAGTTCTAAAGCCAGCATTAATTTCAATTTTCTTTTGGAGAGCTTTGTCTCTCTTCTAGGTCAAACCATCCAGCAGCTTACGGCTGCCCACAGTGGGGGAAGGGAGCAGGCATGTCCTTGCATGTAGAAAGGGGCATTTGAGATGGGGGATGAGTGCCCTGATGCAGCCTGGTGGCTTTGACAGAAGCCACTGGCTGCACAGACCAGCTCTCCCACGCCCACCCTGTCCTTGGCTCGGACCACATGGCAGTTGTCTGCATTGCTGCTCCCACATCTTACTCATTATCACTGACTGTTCTCAATCTGTCTTTTTCTGATTTTCCTTTTCTTATTCCTCTACCTCCTCAATTTTTTTTTTTTTTTTTTTTACTTCCATTTGCTCCCCTGATTCCCACCAGTCCCAGGCTGATGACATGCTTCGCTTGGCAAGTTTCCCCGTCTCCTGCCACGCTCCCTCCATGCCAACCAGGCCAATACTGCAGAGAGAGCTGGGCGGCCCTCTCAGGCTCGTCGGTGGGATGGAGCCTGCGGTAGCGTTGCCACGGGTGGACTCTTCCAAGCCCTTTCTGCTTTTCTGGGGGATGAGTCTAAGTGATGGTGTGTGTCCAGTGGTCCTGAGGAGAGGCAGTCCATGCTCTGCGTGAACATCTCCTCTGCGTAGCCAGTGGGCAAAGCCCTGGTGGCCCCAGCGACCAATCTGATGGTCATTCGTGTTAACCGACTCAGGACAGTGAGTGATGCCATGAATTGATGAATTAGTACGTACAAGGGGGCCGCAAAGTCTTTCTCTGCCCCTGACCTGCTAGACAGGAAGGAGTTCCCACTCTCGGGGCCACTTAGGGTAAGTCTGTGCCTGAGTGAGACTGGCAGCCACTCGGTACAATCATCTGCGGATTCTTGTGGAAGGGTAGGCTCCTGACCTCCTGAATCAGAAGTTATCTGCCAGGGAATATGGATCTTAACAAGTTTCTTGAGCCCCTGCTACTCAGACAGCGGACCTGGAATTTAGCAACATCGGCCTCATCAGGGAGCTTGTTAGAAACGCAAATTCACAGCTTCATCCTGGACCTCACGGATCAGACACTTCGGAGGCAGAGCCTGGGGCTCTCGGTGATCTGATGCCTGCGAATGATAGGCTGGGCAAGGTCGTGTGCTAGTTTCCTCTTGCTGCTGTCACAAATCATCACAAGCTTAGTGGCTTAAAATGACACAAATCTATTGTCTTACAGTTCTGGAGCTTAGAAGTCTGAAATCAGTTTCACTGAGATAAAGTCAAGGAGCTGGCAAGGCTGCGTTCATTCTAGAGGCTCCAGGAGAGAATCCACTTCCTTGCCTGTTTCGGCTTCTCATGGCTGCCTGTCCATTTCTTGGCTTGTGGCCCCTTCCTCCTTCGTCAGTCTATCACTCCAGCCTCTGCTTCTGATATCACGTCACCTCTCTCCCATCTTCCTGCCTCCCTTTTATAAGAACCCTTGTGATTACATTGAGCCCACCAGGATAATCCAGGATAATCCCCCAGCTCAAGACAATTTAATCACGTCTGCAAAGTCCCTTTTGCCATATAAGGTAACATTCATAGCTTCCCAAGGATTAGGTTGTGGACATATTGGGGAGGGGCATTATTCAGCCTTCCACAGGCATATCTAACGAAGTCCTTGTCAATGTGTAATTGTTACCTGACAACCAGTGCACCAGTGTTTATGGTCCTATTACGCTTACACATCCTATTAACCCATGCAGTTCCAGAGGCGAGTGAGGGCACTCCCTGAGGGTCCCGTTGAATAAGTGCTTCACTGTCTGGGCACTTCACATGGCTTGTCCTGTTGATTCCTCAGGCAATCCCGTGAGCCGGAAGGGTTGTTAGATCATTCCTATTACACGGTCACTTGAGGAAATCGGTTGAGGATACCAGGGCACTGGGCACATAAATGACTCACCCACACTCACAGAGCTGACACAAGATGAGGGCCGTGTGAGGCAGCCATTCTCACTAAAGCCACGTAGGGGATGACTTTGCTGTGGTCCATGGATGGAGCCTTTTTATTCCAATCGGAACAGTGCTTCTCACATTGTAGTGTACATCAGAATCACCTGGAGGCCTTGTGAAAACATAGGCTTCTGATTCAGCCGGTCTGGGGTGGGGTCCATGAATCTGTATTCTCATAAGCTGTAAATGCTGTTTACAATAGCCAAGACATGGAAGCATCCTAAGTGTCCATCAACAGACGAATGGAGAAAGAAGATGCGGCATGTATATAATATGGAATATTACTCAGACATGAAAAAGAGCGAAATAATGCCGTTTGCAGCAACATGGATGGACCTAGAGATGATCATACTGAGTGAAGTAAGTCAGACAGAGAAAGACAAATATCATATGATATCACTTATATGTGGAATCTATACAAATGAACTTATTTACAAAACAGAAACGGACTCACAGACTTCAAAAACAAACATGGTTACCAAAGGGGGAAGGTGGGGGAGGGATAAATTGGGAGATTGGGATTGACATGTACACACTACTATATATATAATAGATAATCAATAAGGACCTACTGTGTAGTGCAGGGAACTCTCCTAAATACTCTGTAATAATATACACGGGAAAAGAATCCAAACAAGAATAGATACATGTATATGTATAACTGAATCAAGATGCTGTACACATGAAACTAACACAACATTGTTAATCAACTATACTCCAATATAAAAGAAAAATTAAAAGAAAAAAAAGCAGAGCTCTCTCCGGCTGGTGAGAGAAAAGGAAGGTGGAGAGACTGGAGGCCTGAGAAGAACTCACCTTGCCATTGCTGGCTGGAAGATGGTGGAGGCCAGGTGAGAATGAACGTGGGCCGCCTTACAACGCTGAGACAGAGGCTCCCGGCTGACACCCAACGAGGAATGGGAACCTCCGTCCTAAATCCACAAGAACTGAATTCAGCCAACAACCAATGAATGAACTTCAAAGCATGTTCTTCCCCAGAGCCTCCAAAAAGGAATGTAGGCCTGCCAATGTTTTTTTTTTTTTTAATTAATTTATTTTTGGCTATGCTGCGTCTTTGTAGCTACGTGGGCTTTCTCTAGCTGCGGCGAGTGGGGGCTACTCTTCGTTGTGGTGTGCGGGCTTCTCATTGCAGTGGCTTCTCTTGTTGCAGAGCACGGGCTCTAGGCGCGCAGGCTTCAGTAGTTGCGGCACGTGGGCTCAGTAGTTGTGGCTCGCGGGCTCTAGAGTGTAGGCTCGGTAGTTGTGGCGCACGGGCTTAGTTGCTCCGCGGCACGTGGGATCTTCCCGGACCAGGGCCGAACCCGTGTCCCCTGCATCGGCAGGCGGATTCTTATCCACTGCGCCACCAGGGAAGGCCCTGCCAATGTTTTGATTTCAGCCAGTCAGATCCTGGCCAGAGGATCCTGGACTCCTGACCTACAGAAACTATGAGATAACACAATTGCATTGTTTTAAGCCACTAAGTTTATGGTCATTAGTTATGTAGCAATAGAAAACTGACACGGAATACTCACAGGAACCAACAAAACACCACTCTCTGGTTGATAACTTTGACTATGGCTAACTCTGCATGTCAATAAAGCTACTAATAGAAAGGAAAAAACTCAACAAGGTGCAAGTAGCTGTGGGCTGTGAATAGACCACTGTGATAACATGAATAATGGCCAGCCCCAAAGATGTCCACAGTCTCATCCCCAGAGCCTGTGACTATGTTGACAGCAGGGTCAGAGTCAGACAAAGGAGACGTGCGGACAGAAGCAGAGGTGGGAGTGATGCTCTTAGACAAGGCAGGAAGGATGCGCCCCTGAAGCCTTTAGAAGGAACGCAGCACCTTGACTTTAGACTTCTGACCTCCAGACTGTAAGAGAATAAACTCGTGTAGTTTTAAGCCACTGCATTCATGGTACTTTGTTACGGTAGTGACAGGAAACTAGTACAACCGCTCTGCGAACAGCGTGGCAATTCCACAAGCAGCATACAAAGGCCATGAGCAACCTGAGGGATGCTGAGAAGAAAAGCCTCTCCACATTTTAGTGTCGGAGACAGACTTCAGAAAGTTCAGGTGAGTTATTGCCTGATGAAAGCCCTTGGGAGAGAGGGAGGAAGTACGGTATATTTCACAGAAAAGGGCTCCTGACTCTTGATTGCTTTATTCTGTGAAAACCAATAGCTAAGTGGCAATGTGTAGAAAGGGAAGGAATCACTGATTGGTTCCAGGGATACGTGAGCTGAACTCAAGTCACTTAACAGGGACAATAAAGAGGCCATTCTATTCACTCTAAGTATTCTCACCAAAATTTTTTTAAATTTAAATGTGGTGAAGTATGTAATGATATAGAAAACTGACATATCCTCAAGCTTATGTACTTGAATAACAGCATCTTTGGGAGAAAAGAAAACCCTAGGGGAAGTTTGGCTACGTGGCTCTCCGTGGTACCAATTTATAGGAACCTCTTCCTGACTTTAACAATCTTCAATCCGTGTTTTTGTCTGCTTTTGGTTTTGACTTTTAGCCAGTCTCTCTCAAGAAACTCTTAGACCCTTTGCCACTCAAAGTGTGGTGCACAGACCACCAGCATCAGCATCACGTGCAAGCTTGTTAGAAATGCAGAGCCTCAGACCCAGCCCAGACCTGTTGACTGAGATCCCACATTTGAACAAGATCTCGTGTGATCTGCACGCAACAGAAGATACAGGCAGTAGACCATAGTCATAGTTCTTTTCTATAAGGAAAAAGCACCATTTTAATTCTTGTAATGATTAAAAAACTTTTAATTATTTTATCTTAAAAGTATTAAAAGCTCATTTCGGAAAAATGGGGAAAAAGAAAAAACCACCTGCTCTCCCAACATCCTAATGTCACTGCTATTTTTATCTGTGTACATTTCCACACACATACATTGTATCTCCACATCACACTCTTCATTCTTTTTTTAAAAAATCTTATTTACTTACTTATTTATTTTTGGTTGCATTGGGTCTTCGTTGCTGTGCACGGGCTTTCTCTAGTTGCGTCGAGCGGTGGCTACGCTTCGTTGCAGTGCACAGGCATCTCATCGTGGTGTCTTCTCTCGTTGCGGAGCTCGGGTTCTAGGCGCGTGGGCTCAGTAGTTGTGGCACACGGGCTTAATTGCTCCGCGGCATGTGGGATCTTCCGGGACCAGGGTTCGAACCCGTATCCCCTGCATTGGCAGGCGGATTCTTAACCACTGTGCCACCAGGGAAGCCCCCGACACTCTTCATTCTTTTGAAAGGTTTTTTTCACTGATCACAGTCTGAAAACCACAATTTTACCACCATTACTTCAATGGCTTTATGAGAGTGGAATGATTTATTTCACCATTCCCCAATTTGGGGCAATTTTTCACTAATCTAAGGAATATTGTGATAAACGTCTTTGTGCACATATATAGCTTTTGTCTAAATTGAAGATTATTTCTTTAGAGTGGATTTCCAAAAGTGGAATTAATGGGTCCTTGGTAATAAACACTTCAAAAAAAGCACACTTTAAGAAATCAGCAGTACATTGTTTGAGTGTTTGAGTGTGTGTGTGTGTGCGTGTGTGCGTGTGTAAACCAGGAACTTGTTTGGGGAGCACAGAAATGTAATCTTTTTCATCTAGACTCTGCAACAGAGTGATAATATCTCACCTCTGTCTCTTGAACAACTTGGCCTGGGTTCAGCCTGTGAAAATGATTCTGGCTCTAGGCGATGCCTGGTGACACTGCTGTGAGGAACCACTCGCTCCCAACCTGGGATTCTTGTTTTCTAAGACACCGTCCTCGGCTGTCAGCGTTATTCCACAACAAAGTGGGTTATAAGGTGTGCTTGCCCCATTGATCGTTTACGCCAACAGGACTGGTCCATGGAAATAGATGGGTACCATTTTTAACTGTTTTGATGGATCATATTAGAAAGTAGCAGTGGTTAAGTCATCATCATTTGATTTTTGTCCCTTCATTTTTTTTAAATTGACGTATAGTTGATTTACAATGTTGTGTTAGTTTCCGGTGTACAGCACAGTGATTCAGTTATGCATATATATCTTTTTCAGATTCTTTTCCCTTATAGGTTATTACAAAACACTGAGTATACTTCCCTGTGCTATACAGTAGGTCCTTGTTGGTTATCTATTTTATATATGTCCCTTCATTTTTCACACCTGTCAGAAAGCAAAAGTGGGACAAAGATTTGGGTTTTTTCTGGTGCCCCCTTTTTTATTTTTGTTTTTTGCAGTATGCGGGCCTCTCACTGTTGTGGCCTCTCCCGTTGCAGAGCACAGGCTCCGGACGCGCAGGCTCAGCGGCCATGGCTCACGGGCCCAGCTGCTCCGCGGCATGTGGGATCTTCCCGGACCGGGGCACGAACCCGTGTCCCCTGCATCGGCAGGTGGACTCTCAACCACTGCACCACCAGGGAAGCCCTGGTGCCCCCTTTTTTAAAGTGTACAGTTTCAATAGTTTTAAATAACAACCATCACCACAATCAATTTTATAACATTTGCATCACCTCTAAAAAATCCCTGGACCAAACAGCAGTCACTTCCAATTGTCCCTCAAGCCTCCCCCATCTTCATCCCCCAGACAATCACTAATGGACTTTTTGTCTCTAGAGAGTAACCTATTCTGGATATTTCTTAAAAATTGAATCATACAATATGTGACCTTTTGTGACTGGTTTCTTTCACTTAGCATAATGTTTTTAAGGTTCATCCATGTGTTAGCATGTGTCAGATTTCATTCTTTTTATGGCTGAATAATATTTCAGTGTATAGAGAGACCGGCTTTGTTTATCCATTCATCCGTGGGTGGACATTTGGGTTGTTTCCAGTTTTGGGCTATTATGAGCAATGCTGCTATGAACATCCATGTGTAAGTTTCTGTGCAGACGTATGTCTGCATTTCTCTTGGGTAGATATCCAGGAGTACAATTGCTGGGTGGTATGGTAACTCTTTGTTTAACTTTTTGAGGAACTGCCAGACTGTTTTCCAAAGCAGCTGCACTATTTTCCCACCGGCAGTGTATGAGGGTTCCATTTTCCCCCCCATCTTCACCAACACTTGTTACTGTCTGTCTTTTATATTACAGCCATCCTAGTAGGTGCGAAGTAGTACTTGACTGTGATTTTGGTTTGCACTTCCCTCACGGTTAATGGTGTTGAACCTCTTTCATTATTTATTAGCCATTTGTCTACCTTCTTTGAAGAAATGTCTCTTCACATCCTATGATGTCTATGATGTCACATCTTCTGTCTATTATTATTTCCCTCCTATTCTGTGGGTTGTCTTCACTGGTACACGTTTTTTAGTCTACACATAAAAGAAGCTATAGCATTTAGAAATTTGCTTTTGTTTTTCTTTCAACCATAAATTTCTGGTGTGCACGCACACATGTGTGTGCCTGTGTGTGTTAAATCCAGACATTAAGCAGCATTTTAAAATGGAGTCCCAGAGCAGAAGAAGACCTGTCTGACCTGTTTGTCTGATTAGGACGGTCTGATTCTTACAGTGAGTGAAACGGAAGCAACACCACAAATGAGAATTTATTTTCTCCCTCCTGTGCCCCCTTAGCCTTCCTACCTAAACACAGCTCTCCAGAAATGGAGGAATGGCAAAAAGAAGTAATAAATCCTCCACATTTTAGCAGGATCATCTTGCAAACAACAACGTAATACCCCAAATGGGAGGATGAGTCCATCAACTGAGCCTGGTGAAATCTACTGCAGAATAAGTTCTTAATGGAAAAAAAATAATAAAATGTGTCAGGAAATTAGTCCCACATTGACAGGAAATAGGAATGTTCCATGTGTTGGACAAATGGTCCTTTCTGAAGAAAAGTGCCGATGTTTTTTTTTTACTAATGACACATGTATGAAGGTTGATTTAAAATGATAGCTGAGCATCTGAAGAAAAGTGCAGATGCTGTCCCCCAAAGGCCCTTGCCATATAACAGAGCAGTGTCAGGAGAGAGATGGATCTAGAAGGCCCTTCCCCTTCTTCCCTGTCTGCACACATCCCTGCCACCCAACCCTCAAGTACGGTCAAGTCTCACCTCTCTCCTGCATCCTCCCCAGACCCTCATCAGCCTACATACATGGCCTTGCTCTAACCCTAACCCTAACCGCCTCCACAGCATCCTGGCCTCCCACACAACTCTGGACTTAACTCTCTGCTTCCTCAGACTGTTTTCTCTGTTAACACTTGTCTCCCCATCTCCCTGCAAGTTCCTAAGGCCTGAAGCTGTCGTTCCTTATACACAAAGGAGGACATCTGTAAGTGTTTGTTAAACTGAGTTACATTATGGTCCGGAAGAGGAGGCAATGCCGCTGGGTCAGCTCAAAGCATCTCATATGGTTGCGTGTGGCCACGGCTGGCAGGGCTGCTGGCAGAGGAGGGGAACAGCAGGCCCGGGGGCCGCTGCTTCTGTCGCCTCACTACTTGGCTCTTCCTATCTGCCTCTTCCCTTCCTGTGCCTCTGCTTTCCATTTGTGTCTTTTTTTATTTTTTTTTAATTCGCTATCCTTCCCACTTAATGATAAGAAGAAAAATGACAGTCACAGAACTCAAAGAATAGCAAAAGGGAGAAAGGCCCGAATTATTGGTTTGGTTCCTTTTCATCTTTTCTTTCTTTTGTCTTTTCTTCTTTTCGTTTTGTAAAATTTGGCCAAGTGAGGTTTGGAAAATTTGTATCTACTTAGAACTGTAGATGGTAGATTTTTGCACATATGAATGCCTAGTTCATAATGAAGGGATGTTTGAGAAATGTTATTATTATCATCACAATTAGCAATGTCCGCAAATCTATATAGGGCTCTGTTTAACTTAGGCTGATTCAATAGTCTAAAATCTCAGAATTAAATTCACTATCAGACAGAAGGAAACCAATGCGTTGCTCTGTCTGACAGTTTTCCTAACACTCATCAGGGCAGAGTTTCCTAAAACGCTACAGACTCCTACCCTGCAAAAATGCTGGCTTCATTTCTGGCAGACGATGAAAACCAAAATCCAACTCAAAAACAGAAATTGGGAGCCATAAGGCTGGTGTGATATCAAATCCAGAAATGAGTGTGGATATCAAGGAGTCTCCACTGGCACTCTTGTGGTTTAGCCCTGGCTCACGGGGCTTTGAGTCCGGCCATCCGGTGTTATCAACAGCCGTGTTATCTATGTTATCTCTTGGGGGAAATGGCATGTTTCAGAATTAGCAAGAAATGATGCTGTAGGGCTTCCCTGGTGGCGCAGTGGTTGAGAATCTGCCTGCCGATGCAGGGGACACGGGTTCGAGCCCTGGTCTGGGAAGATCCCACATGCCACGGAGCAACTAGGCCCGTGAGCCACAACTACTGAGCCTGTGCATCTGGAGCCTGTGCTCCGCAACAAGAGAGGCTGCAACAGTGAGAGGCCCGCGCACCGCGATGAAGAGTGGCCCCCGCTTGCCGCAACTAGAGAAAGCCCTCACACAGAAACGAAGATCCAACACAGACAAAAAATAAATTAATTAATTTAAAAAAAAGCTTAAAAAAAAAAAGAAATGATGCTGTAGCAAAAGGTTCCATGAAATGTATCTATTTCATGAAATGTATGAAATGTATCAGTGTGAGAATCTGCTGATTTTACAGAGGGCAAGTGGGGGAAAGGAACATCATGGCCCTGAGAAATCCTCATTATCTTGCTTTGAGAACCTTCCAATGAAAATAGAAATAGGGCTTCCTTCCAGCAGAAGCCTTACAATTAGCTTCTTCCATTTTCATAGAGTGGAAACAGCATTCTCTTAGAACTTTTTTTTTTTTAGCATAAAAGTCTTGGTTATACGATGTAACAATGATAAAAGAAACAACAGGGGGGAAAAAATGGACCCAAGACGCTGAGATAAAAGGCATGGCACAATTTTTCTATTTGATGTTTTCTGAAAAGTATCATGATCTGACCGGCTTTTTACTTCTTTTCATCCTCATGATGGTTGAGGCCCTGATTGTAGCAATCAAAGTCGAGTGGAGTAACAGTTGAATCAGCTCCCGGGATAACGCAGCTCTAGGAGAACTGTGGAGCTCAGAGCTTTCAAAGTAATCTGCATCAGAATCAGGCGGACGTGCTAGTTGTCAGGGAGATGATCGGTGTGGGGATGCCGTGACTCCTGGCCAGGGAGGCACCCAGGTTATTTCAGTCTTGACTCTTGTGTTCTTGTGTGTCATACCTTACAGCTCTAAGAAGGCCAGTGGAAGAAACCTCAGGGCTTGTCTGTCTCTAGATTAACAATTTCTGATGCTGCAAAGAAGCCAATCAGGGGGCTTCAGTGGCTTATTGAAATACTGAGGAGCTGGAGGGCATCTCTTCTATACTCACTGATCTTCAGCCAGATGGCCATCTCGCTGTGAAAGGCAGTGAGCGTCAGGAAACAGGAACCCAGCCATCCGGGAACTTACAATCAGAGGTTGGCTTTTGAAAAAGTACCTCGACTGACTCACCTCATGCAAGGATGATCTTATGTAAAGAGCGCTTTCGTGTCACTGACACCGAGACACCTCAGTCCAAGAGTCACAGCTCTTTAGGATCCTGGGACTCGTAATAAAAAAGCAGGAACTGCCTGGTTCAGAGCACCTTAGGATGGTTATTGGCTCTGTGGCATCAATCACATGGGAGTCAGATGGTATTGCACTGGGTCCATACCCGATTCCGAGAGTGAAACTTTACGAAGGTTTGGCAAATCCCGGTATGGGAGTGTTTTCTCCAGGTTTCTTCTGTCCCCTCCCATTAACGAGGCCACCGGCATAACACAAGCTGAAGTAGGAAAGGGAACCCAATGGCTTGTCCCCTCCTTTCACAGTCCGTGATTCACCCCACGATGGCCTGGGTTTTAAAGATCTCAGGATGCTTCAATGTGAACCGTCAGGATCTGAATTCTTACCCAGCTGGCTGAAAAGCAGCAGAGTCACTCCAAACCAATTTATTGGATAAATATAAGAAAGAGGGAGAGAGCAAGGGAACAAGAGAGTGAGAACGTGGGAGAGAGCAAGACACTCTATGCAGATGTCCAGGAAGCCCCGTGTGTTCAGCCTTGAGGTTTAATTAGTCAGATCCGTCACCTCAACCCCAGACACGTCAGAGCAGCGGTTCTCAGCCTGGCTGCACATTAGAACCCCCCGGGGAGCTTTTAAAAAAGTACAGATGCCCAAGGCCTACCACAGACTAATGAAATCTGAATCTCTGGGGCTGGTTCACAGACATCAGTATTTATTAGATTTCCCATTGCTATAGAATCAGCAGACAACTGAGAACCACTGAATTCGATTTCTGGTAGAGGATTTTGGAGGACCAGGTTGAAAAAGCCCCGCTCTTCTGAGTAGACTCCAATTCTATTGAGATATAAAACCTTGGCATGAGCAGTATCAGGCTCAGTGACCTCAACTTCTTTTTTTTTTTTGATTTTATTTATTTATTTATTTATTATTTGGTTGCACCAGGTCTTAGCTGCAGCAGGCGGGCTCCTTAGTTGCGGCATGCGGGCTCCTTAATTGTGGCATGCGAACTGTTAGTTGCAGCATGCATGTGGGATCTAGTTCCCTGACCAGGGATTGAACCCGGGCCTCCCGCGTTGGGAGCGCGGAGTCTCAACCACTGTGCCACCAGGGAAGTCCCGACCTCAACTTCTTGCTCTTCTCAACATTTTGCATTACCAAGAGAATTACTGGTTCTACGTATGCATGAACACATTTAAGTATATAGTATATAGTCATGTATCTGTGCAAAGAGATTGGTTTATCACTATGTTTCTAGAACCAAAGTACATAATGGCTTCATCTCTATCACAGAGGCATTTGCCTCCTTTTGTGACATGGGCCCTTGAAAACTCATCCTTTCCTTTATTCAGGGAACATGTGTTAAGACTGTCCTGGGTGCTGAAGTAGGTCCACAGAAGATAAGAAAACATGGTAAGCCCGTGGAGCCCAGCCAGGCTGTGGGGGACTAGGGCATAGTCGCATCCAATGAGATGGTGTAACGAGGTGTCCTGGGTGCAAATGGAGGTTTGGGACTAGACGACGGCAACAGGGAAGTGCTAGAAGAGATGACTTTCCTGAGACTTGAGGGCTGAGGAGTAGCTTGTCTGGCAGCTCAGGGTGGAGATGGAATAGCAAGATGGGGGTAGGGTAGGCTCAGAGGCAGGAAAGAAAGAAATCACTCCCTGGGCCTCCATCTTGCCCTCATCTCTAATATACCATTAAGAAACAAGATAAAACAGGGGTGTATAATCCTGTTTCCTCCTCACACAGGAGGTCTGGACACATCACATGGGTGAGTGAGACACAATCCTTACTCTTTAGGAAATTTCAGCCTCATCGGGGGCTCAGAACGATGACCTGGATCACCATGCTTTCCTTTTTGAATGGATTTCCCCAAAAGCAGATTGTTGAATCTGCTATAATTGAATACAAGACAAACCCAGCGAGAGGAATTAAAGCACCTCATTATATATAAGTTTCCAAAACAGAGTGCCTGAGACTTCAACATGGTAATAACACCTTATGGTTGTATATCACTTTGCCATTTATTAGCATTTTTTTAATATAGTAAGTAAACTTTATTTGTTCTTCTGAGATGACACTGCCAACAGTCACAGATTTGCATGCGATACAGTTATGTGTTGACTATTTACAATTTACGGTTATTAGCGTATTTGATCTTCATAAAAGCTTTGTGAGGTAGACGAGACAAGACAGGCAATATTATTCCCACTTGACCCAAAGGGCCAAGTGATGGACCTGGAGTAAGGAAGTAATGAATTGTTCTAGAACTCACACCTTCCTACTCATTATCTCATCTCTACATATTTCTTTCCTTCTGGCTGAATACCAATTTGTCACAAATGTCTCCATGTCATACCATCTAGAAAGAAGAGGAGGCTAGTCCTGGAATAACTCAATTTGAGGAGCGTGTGTTAAATTTAATTCCTAGTCCCCAATTTAGTCTCTTAGCAACCACATATATTTAGTGATGACTACTTCTCTGCCTATAAAGCACACCCCACACGCACTTGGTTTCATATGTACTCCTCGAGCTGGATCATAATTTAACTGCAGCTTTGGTCTAAAAACGCTAATGATTCTTTCATACTCAGAATCTGATTTTTCACCCTCTCTGCTATGCATATGATGTGTGAAATTCTGACACTTTCTCCTTAAAGACTTCTTTTTTCTTTAAGAGGATGATGCTAACAAAGGATATTTTTTTCCTTAAAGGTTGTTTATGGCTTTAGTAAACCTATGGGAATTTATACAGGTACAACCCTTTCGAGGAACAGTTTGACAATGGGTATCGAAAACCTAAAATACATTCTCTGTTTGACTTGCTAGTTTTTCCTCTGGAATCTGTCTTAGGGAAAGCAAATCTAAAACGCAGATCAAATTTTCTGCATAAAAATTTTCACTGATACATTATTTAGTGGACTGGTTGAGTTCAATTTTAGACAGCTATAAAATAGAATATTATGCTTCCATTAGAATAAATAATTCTTTTAGTGGTAAAATACTTATTATATTAGGTTAAGAGATCAAGTGGAACACGAATGCATGTGCGTATTACGAACCTAGCTACGTAAAACCACGTAGATGCGATGGAGACACGCCAAAATGTCAAGAGGAGCTGTATCTGGGAAGTAGCATATAGGTAAATTTTTTCTCCCATGTATATTTTTCTGCTTTTCTCAACTCTTCTGCAATGAGTATGTGTGATTCTTATAAATCAGAAAGAAATGGGCGTTTCAAGACTCTGTTTCTGTGCTGAATATAAGTCCACAAATATCTACTGTGAATATCAGCTCTAAGGATATGTTTCCGGGAGTGAAGCGAGGAGTAATGGAATCGTTCTGGCACTGGCCTCCTTGCTTCGACCCTTGATTCCCTACAGCCTGTTCTCCACACCGCAGCCAGAGGGATGCTCTTAAAATCAGAGAGCAAATTTCACTCTTCAACTCAATGTTCTCCAGTGGTTTCCCACCTCATTAAGGTGGGGTCTTTAGCAGAGCTGACAAAGCCCCGTGGCATCTGCTGCCTCCTTACTACCCACGCTCCCTCTCTCCAGCCACTCAGGCCTCCGCCCTGTCCTTGCCTCAGGGCCTTTGCACTGGCTTTTCCCCTGCTTGGAAGGCTCTTCTCTCAGACATTCTCATCTCAGACATCCACCCCGCATTCCTGATCCCTCCTACTAGATACCATTTTTGCTTTTAACAGGACATATCATCTGTTAACACACTACACGCTCCACTTATTCATCATGGGCCTTAACCTGTAATTGGCAGGTCAGGAGATTGAACTCTCTAGCACACTAATACTGCGACAATGTGCAAATCTGGGGCGGGGAGCAGAGAGATGAGCACATTGTGTATCTGGCCTAACATTTGTCTATTTGTGTATTTATTACAACTGGACATGAAAAGATCCATCGTACAGGTCACCGTATATGACTTAGGTCTCTACTAATTCTGTTTGTCATTGTCGAATACATTACCAACATGGCCCTAATAGAAAGATATACTTTATTTCATTAAAATTTATAGTTAGTTGTTTTTTGAATGGATAGTATATTCACATGGCTCAATAGTCCAAAGATAGAAAGGGGGATACAGTGAAAAACTTCATTTATATCCCTATCTTCCAATTATTTAGTGCCCTTCCCTAGAGACAACTACTGTTAGCAGTTTCTTATGTATTCTTTTAGAGATATTTTATCCTTAGCAAAGCAGATTCATACATAATATACACTTTCCTTTTTAACCCAAATGGTAGCATACTATACACACCACTCCATACCTTGCTTTTATTCTTAGTATATCTAGGCGATCATTCTGAATTAGTACATAAAGAGTCTCCTATTCTTTTCAAAGTGGCATATTATTCCACTGTGTACATGCATCAAAATATACTTAGCCAGTCCCATATTGGTGGATGGCTGAATGTCTGCACTGTTTCCAGTCTTTTGCCATCATAAACAACGCTTGTACATGAGTCATTTTGTACATGCGATTGTATCTGTAGAATACGTTCCCTGAAGCACACCAATTTGTCACCCTGTGCATGGATAATATTGCCACATATCTTTGGATATGAGGACACAGGGTTATAAAGATATTATCCTCCATAAATTAATGTAGTATTTCAAAGTGAGCCCAACCAAAATACTCAGAGCATCAAGTCAGCTCAGGATGCCCCTTTGCTCCATCTGCCCCAGTGGCTCCCTGCCTTGCCCAGAGAAACAGCCCAAATCTTTTCATTTGCCCACAAGGCCCTCCTTGATCATGCCCTGTTACTCCTCTGGCCTCATCTCCTTCTCATTCTCTCATTCACTTTGTTCCAGGCATACTGGCTGCCGACTTCAGGGCCTTTGTACACGTTGCTCCTACGCATCTGCATGGTTTGTTCCTTCACTTCAACCGCCATGTGCTCAATGAGCCCTGCCCTGACCACCTGGTTTTGCACTCTCCCCACTTCCTATCTTCCTTCTTTATCTTGTCTCTGTCCAACTCATTTACCACACTTTGACCCTGTTTGTATTTGACTAATTGGTCTCTCTCTCTCTCACAGCTAGAATGGAAGCATAATGTGGGCAGAGATTTTCCCTGTTCTCGTTCACTGCTGCATCCCCAGTGCTTAGATCACAGCCTGACCCATAGTCAGTGCTCATTCAACATTTATTGGTTTAAATAAACATGTGAGAATGGCTAGGAGAACTCTGGTGGGGGGAATGATTAACGGGTAAAAGGTGTTATTAGCTTACTAAATAGTAAAACGCTATAAAGCAACAATAATGAAAACAGTTTGGTCTCTGGATGAAGAACAGATTGAGCAGAAGAACAGAACAGAGTTCAGAAACAGATCTAAATCCATATGAAAATTTAAAATATAATGAAAGTCACATATGAAATCAAAATAAGAAAAAAAGATCGATTACTCAAGAATAGTAATACCTGTCTAGTCACTTGGACAAAATAAGATGAAATCTCTATGTCTCTTACATCAGATGGACCAAAGATATACACGTAAAAAATAAATCACAAAAAATCCAACACTAAAATTGGGGGGAATTAATTTGTAATCATGGGGACAGCCTTTCTATGCAAGACACAAAATTAAGATATGTAAGAAAGGATTAATATATTTCACTAAAAATAACAAAACCCCTGCAGGAAAAATTGCCAAAAACAGAGTAAAAAGACAACACATACTATTGAAAATTTTGCAAGCTATATGACTTACGACTAATTTCCTAAAGTTACAAAAAGCTCTTATAAATCAATAAGAAAAAGGTAAAGACACTAACAGAAAAATGAGACAGGACATGAATCAGCAGTTCTCAGAACAAGAAATCCCAATGGCCAATAAATAGTGACAAAATGCTTACTTTCATTTACGACTTTAAAAATGCAAATTCAAATATCAAGAAAATACATTTTTTCAATATCAGATGGGCAAAGATCCAGCAATTTGCTAATAGTTGCTACAGGCAAGGAAGAGAAGTCCGTGCTCTCACCCACTGTTGGGGGAGGGTAATTTCAAGCGACCTCTTTGCAGAGCACTTTGGCAACTTCTGTGAAAATTAAAGCTAGACATGCTCTTTGATCCAGCACTTCCACATCTAGGAATCTGTACTATAGAGACAAGTGAAAAAAGATGTATATTCAAGGATATACACTGTAGCACTGTTTGCATTAAAAAAATAAAAATCTAATTGTCCAATAAGGAAACACTGATTAAATAAACTATTCTGCATCCATACAATGGAATACTCTATAGCCATTCAATAAATGACCTGGGATCTTATATGCAATTATGTGATGTAAGATATAGTAAATGCAAACAACATGTGTAGTGTATTTCCATTTGTAATAGAATATATATCCGTATATATTACTGTACATGTATAAAAAACTTTCTGGAAAGATCCATAATGTTACTTCTGGGTAGTGGGAGTTGGGTCTATCTTGGGGGAGAGAAAACTTTGCCTCTCATTTTATAGCCCCTTTCTGGTCCTCATTTCTTACAATGTGCATGTGTTACATGTATTATAACAATAAAAAAAAAGCAGTTAAATTACACTCTAAAAATTGTCCTAATTGTAGAGGACTGAAGTTCAACTATGGAAGACAGTTTACTCCTCACTCATATTATCTTTGTTAGTAATAACAAAAAGAGCTTTGCAGAGGCTGGAAGCTGGAATCAAAAGAGAATCCATGAAATAAAGATCAAAGTCCACGAGGTCATATGAGGATATCTTCAACTCCCAACTAAAGTAACATCCCCACTTTCCAATCAAAAGACATAGAGGGACTTCCCTGGTGGTGCAGTGGTTAAGAATCTGCCTGCCAATGCGGGGGACACGGGTTGGAGCCCTGGTCTGGGAAGATCCCACATGCTGCGGAGCAGCTAAGTCCGTGCGCCACAACTACTGGCCTGCGCTCTAGAGCCTGTGAGCCACAACTACTAAGCCAGCGCACCTACAGCCCTTGCTCCGCAACAAGAGAAGCCACCACAATGAGAAGCCCGTGCACTGCAACGAAGAGTGGCCCCTGCTCGCTGCAACTAGAGAAAGCCCGCATGCAGCAACGAAGACCCAATGCAGCCAAAAATTAAAAAAAAAGAAAAAAAGACATAAATGATTAGCCCCAAGCATACTGTAGACTGTGACAGCCAGGTTTGCATTCTCAATCTATTACTACAGGGTGACCTAGGAAAGTTATTTAATCCCTCTCCATCTATAAGCTATATATAGCTTATAGTTATTAAGCTATATATGAGGCAAACCCTAAATAACAGTGGTTTAAAAGAGAGTATTTTTCCCTCTCACAAAAGGTAATTCCAAAAAAAATTAATAATTCCAGAGTTGTGCACTGCAGGGCTGGCATGGCGGCTCCATGATCATCAGGGACCTAAGCCCTTGCACCTTCCTGCTCCATCCTCCTAGCAAGTGGCTTCCATCTCAAGGTTACCTCGTGATTTACGGTGGCACCTGGAGCTCCTGCCATCATGCTAGAATTCCAAATAGCAGGAAGGTGTAAGAAAGAAAGGTCAAAAAGTGTAACTCTTGATTGATTTAGCTTTCTTTAAGCAGCCTCACAAGAAGTCCCACATAACACTTCTGCTTAGCTCTTACTGGCCAAAACATGGTCACATGACCACACCTAGCTGCAAGGAAGACTGGGAAATGTGGTCTTTTAGTTGATCATAGTTTTACCCTGAAGGAATCCAGTGTTCTATTATTCAGGAAAAAGGGGAGAACAGATATTAGGTGATAATTTGCAGGCTTTTCAAACTCTCTAAGTACAGTTTCATTTGCAAAAGAAGACTAATAACAAGTGTTTCAGGGCTGAGGTCAGGCTTAAAAGAAATAAAGGCTGTAATGCGTTGCACATAGTAGGTGCTTTATTGACACTTGATTCCTTCCTTTCCCCTTTCCTTATTGACTTTCACTGTCATTGTTTCATCTGAGAAAGTAAGCAAGAAGAATGCAATATTGGTTATATCATTTTTCCAACCTGAGCCTTGAGTTTTCATTTATATTCAGCACAAGTGATTAATTCTAGTTAAAGAAAAGGTTTGTCTGCAACACTCTTTGTGTGAATATTGTTCGAATTTGTTTTCAAAATTTTTATTTAAAAAAAATTTTTGGCCACACCACGTGGCACACGGAATCTTAGTTCCCCAGTCAGGGATTGAACCAGCACCCCTTGCAGTGGAAGCACAGGTCTTAACCACTGGACCACCAGGGAAGTCCCAAAAAGTTTTTTGAATTTTATTTTTGAAATTGATGCAGTATGACACTGTCTGCATTAGATGGGTTATGCTGGGGGTGTGGAGAATTATATGTAAATTCTCAGAGGCAAGGCAGTATGAAAAAGTGGGTAAGAACATAAGCTGTGGAGTCAGGATTCTGGGTTTTACTCTTTGATCACTCCATTCTAGCTCTGTCACTCTGCAGAACTTACCCACCTATAAATGGGATAAAAATAGGACGTGCTGCATAAAGTTGCTGTGAGGCTGAAAAGCGTTGATGCAGGCAAACTGCTTAGTGCAGCACCTGGCGCATAGTGGGTACTCAACAGGTGTTTGTTTTATGGAGTGGGGGGCACTTGTTCTGCCCTCCGCATATTTCCATAAGGGGAGAGAATTTCCATTCCATTTTCAAAAAGTGTAGTAGGCAGAATTCCAATATGTCTGCCTCCTAGTGAACACATGTTGTATAATCCCCTCCCCTCAAGTTCAGGCAGACCCTATGAATATGACAGAATATCTCTTCTGTGATTAGGTTGCATTATATGGCAAAGGTAAAGGAATTTTGCAGATGTAATTAAGGTCCCTGATCAGTTGACTTTGAGTAAATAAAAACAGAGATTATCCTGGGAAGGCCGACCTAATTAATGGAGCCCTTTAAAATAAGAATTCTCTTTCTGGACTTAAAAGAAAACTGCACTATTGTGGAGAGGGTCACATGGCAGGGAGTTGTGGACAGCCTCTAGGAGGAGAAAATGGTTCCTGGATGACAGACAGCAAGAAAACTAAGACTTCAGTTCTGTAACTGCAAGGAACTGAATTCTACCAACAACTAGTGAGCAGGGAAGAGCATTCCAAGCCTGTGATGAGGATGCAGGCCAGCGAAAACTTTGATTTCAACCCTGTGAGACCCTGAGCAGAGAACCCAGTAACACTGTGCCCAGAGTCCTGACCCATAATAAATTTTTGTTGTATTAAACTGCTTAGTTTGCGGTAATTTGTTACATAGCTCTAGAGAACTAATACAGGGGATGATATAGCTTGATTCCTCAGGATCAGGGGTCAGCCAACTATGGCCTCACCCATATGCCAAATCCAGCCCACCACCTGATGTTTTGTTTCTTTGTTTTTAATGCTTACTGGTACTTTTTGCATTAAAAGGAACTACAAATGTGTTATTAAGGTTTCCACTTTAAATGTACAATTTTACCTCATTTTATTTATAAGGAATTGTTACAGAAAATGCAAATATCAATATTTGAAAAATATATTCCATTACACGGACTCCAAAGAAACAATGCTGCTAAGCGCCATGGTCCTATATGATGCTCTCGCCCCACACTGAGCACCACCCGGAACGGCTTGGAAGCCAAGGTGATCAACCTAAATGTGTGCCTGCTGTTTCGGCCCAACCCTCCCCCTGGGTATAGCATACAGGTATGTCATGGTAACAGCAACACATCTGCCAAAAAAGGACATTAAGTCATTAAGCTGAGCAGGCTGCCAACTCAAGACTCCCTAGCTACAGAAAACCAATGTTGTCAGTTGTAACAGGTTAACATATTATTTATGCCACACAAAAAAGTAACTGCACAGGCAGTGATCTTCCAAAGAAAATCTCTAAGGCATCTATGATAACTTCTGGAAATTTAATAAGTGTTTAGTCAAATAATCAGCTCTTCACTAAATTACTTCCACAAAATGAGAATGTGGCTTCCAAACCCCTTTAGAACGTTATTTGTCCTTGGCTTCCTCCTCTCCCTGGTGGGGCTAGGGAACTTTGGCCACCACCTGATTTTGTAAATAAAAAGTTTCATTGGCACATAGCCATGCCCATTTGTTTACATATGGTCTATGTATCTATGTCTGCTTTTGCACTAGAGTTGAGTAGTTGCAATGCCTAATACGTTAACTATCTGGTTCTTTATAGAAAAAGTTTGCTGACCCCTACTCTAGAAGAAGACCTTGGATAAATACTTGAGAACAAGTAGCTTACTTGGGTGGCAATAGCTAGAAACACTAGAGAGTGGGGAGTGAGATGGGTAAGGAAGACAGCCAATAAAGAGTGTATTTTTCAAAGAGTCAGTTACAAGGGAATCCCCATAAGGCTTTCAGCTGATTTCTCCACGAAAACTTTGCAAGACAGAAGAGAGTGGCAAAATATATTCAAAATCCTGAACGGGAAAAGCCTGCAACCTAGAATACTCTACTCAGCAAGATTATCATTTAGAATAGGAGAGACAAAGAATCTCAGACAAGCAAAAACTAAAAGAATACAGCAGTACTAAACCTATCCTAAAAGAAATATTGAAAGGTCTTCTCTAAATAGAAAAGAAGCAAGAATCTATAGGAAAGGGAAAATCACAGTAGGAAAGGCAAATATAGAAAAAGACTGAAGATCACTTAAGCAAGCCAGTACATAAATTAAAAAACAATCAAGAAATTTTGTAAAGGTGATTATAAACACAATGAACAGCAAAGGATAAACATGAAGATGTAAAAGAGAACATCAAAATCACCAAATGTGGGGAGGGGAGTAAGAGAATGTAGATTTTTTAGAATGTGTTTGAACTTATATGACTATCAGTTTAAAGCAAGTATATATAGTTATGCGTTAACATACTTGAAAAACAGGGCAACCACAAATTGAAAACATACAATAGATTCACAAAAACCAAAAAGAAAGGAATTCAAGCATAATACAAAAGAAAACCATCAAACCACAAAAGGAAAAATGAAAAGAAGAAAAGAACAAAGAAGAAATACAAAATCAACTGGAAAACAAGGTTTAAAATGGCAATCAATACATACATATCAATAATGACTTTAAAAGCCAATGGACTAAATGCTCCAATCAAAAGACAAAGAGTGGAAGACTGTATAATAAAACAAGAGCCTACAATATGCTGCCTACAAGAGACCCACTTTAGGGAGAAAGACACACATAGGTTGAAAGTAAGAGGATTGTAAAAGATATTTCATGCAAATGGTCATGACAAAAAGCAGGGGTAGCAATACTCATATCAGACAAAATAGACTTTAAAACAAGGGCTACAAAAAAAGACAAAGCAGGACACTATACAATGATAAAACAATCAATACTCATTAACATATATGCACCCAATATAGGAGCACCTAAATAAATAAAACAAACACTAAGACACATAAAGTGAGAAACTGATGGAAATACAATAATAGGAGACTTTAACAACCCATTGGCATCAATGGACAGATCTTCCAGAAGGAACATCAATAAGGCAACAGAGATCCTAAATGACACAATAGAACAGTTAGACTTAATTGATATCTACAGGACACTACATTCAAAAAAACCAGAATACACATTCTTTTCAGGTACACATGGAACATTCTCTAGGATAGACCACATACTAGGACACAAAACACACCTCAACAAATTTAAGAGGATAGAAGTTATTTCAAGCATCTTTTCTGACCACAATGGCATGAAACTAGAAATCAACCACAGAAAGAAAAATGAGAAAAAAAATGATTACATGGAGACTAAACAACATGCTACTAAGAAACCAATGGGTCAACGATGAAATCAAAGAGGAAATAAAAAAATACCTTGAGACAAATGACAACAAAAACACAACCCTACAAAATCTATGGGATGTACCAAAGCAGTCCTAAGAGGGAAGTTCACAGTAATAAAGGCCTTCCTCAAAAAACAAGAAAAATCACAAATAAACAACCTAACCTACAACTTAAAGGAATTAGAAAAAGAAGAACAAACAAAGCCTAAAGTCAGCAGAAGGAAGGAAATACTAAAGATCAGACAGGAAATAAATAAAACAGAGATAAAAATGACAGAAAAAAAATCAGTAAAACCAAGAGCTGTCTTTTTTAAAGGATAAACAAAATCGACAAACCTCTAGCCAGGCTCACCAAGAAGAAAACAGAGAGGACGCAAATAAACAAAATAAAAAATGAAAGAGGAGAAATAACAATTGATACTGCAGAAATAAAAAAAATCATAAGAAAATACTATGAACAGTTTTATGCCAACAAAATGGACAACCTAGAAGAAAAGGACAAGTTTCTAGAAACATACAGCCTGCCAAAACTGAATCAAGAAGAAACAGACAATTTAACAGACTAATCACTAGAAGTGAAATAGAATTTGTAATTTAAAAAACTCGCTGAAAACAAAAGTCCAGGACTGGATGGCTTCACTGGAGAATTCTACCAGACATACAAAGAAGAACTTATACCGCTCCTTCTCAAACTCTTCCAAAAGACTGAAGAGGAAGGAACACTCTCAAGGTCATTCTATGAAGCCACCATCACGCTGATACCAAAACCAGAAAAAGACACTACCAAAAAAGAAAATTACAGGCCAATATCTCTGATGAATATAGATGCAAAGATACTCAACAAAATATTATCAAACTGAATCCAACAACACATAAAAAGCATCATACACCATGATCAAGTTGGATTTATTCCTGGGTCACAAGGAGGGTTCAACATATGCAAACCTATCAGTGTGATACACCACATCAACAAAAGAAAAGACAAAAACCACATGATCATCTCAATAGATGTAGAAAAAGCATTTTATAAAATTCAACATCCATTCATGATAAAAACTCTCACCAAAGTGGGTACATCAACAAAAGAAAAGACAAAAACCACATGATCATCTCAATCGATGTAGAAAAAGCATTTTATAAAATTCAACATCCATTCATGATAAAAACTCTCACCAAAGTGGGTATAAAGGTAACACAGCTCAACAATAATAAAAGTCATTTATGACAAACGCACAGCCAATAAAATACTCAATGGTGAAAAACTGAAAGCCTTCCTGCTAGATTCTGGAATAAGACAAGGATGCCCACTCTCACCACGTCTATTCAACATAGTATTGGAAATCCTAGTCACAGCAATCAGACAAGAAAAAGAAATAAAACGTATCCAAGTTGGAAGGGAAGAGGTAAAATTGTCATTATATGCAAATGACATGAAACTCTATATAGAAAACCCTAAAGACTCCACACAAAAACTTTTAGAACTAATTAAATGAATTCAGCAAGGTAGCAGGATACAAGATCAATATATAGAAATCTGTTGCATTTCTTTATACTAACAATGAAATATCAGAAAGAGAATATTTTCAAAAATCCCATTTAAAATTATTTCAAAAACAAAACAAAACAAAACCAACCTAGGAATAAACCTAACCAAGGAGGTGAAAGATTGAGGACTATGAAACATTGATAAAGGAAACTGAAGGTGATTCAAAGAAATGAAAAGATATCCCATGCTCTTAATTGGAAGAATAAATATTGTTAAAATGGCCATATTACCCAAAGCAATTTACAGACTTAATGCGATCCCTATCAAATTACCCATGACATTTTTCACAGAACTAGAACAAATAACCTTAAAATTTACATGTCACCACAAAAGACCCAGAATTGCCAAAGCAATCCTGAGAAAAAAGAATAAAGCTGAAGGCATAACCCTCCCAGACTTCAGACAATAGTACAAAGCTACAGTAATCAAAATAGTGTGGTACTGGCACCAAAGACAGACATATGTATCAATGGAACAGAATAGAGAATCTAGAAATAAATGCACACAACTACAGTCGATTAATCTTTAACAAAAGAGGCAGGAATATACAATTGGGAAAAGACAGTCTCTTCAGCAAGTGGTAATGGGAAAGCTGGACAGCTGCATGTAAATCAATGAATTTAGAACACTCCCTTACACCATACACAAAAATAAACTCAAAATGGCTTAAAGACTTAAATATAAGACATGACCCCATAAAACTCCTAAAAGAGAACACAGGCAAAACATTCTCTGACATAAATCGTAGCAATGTTTTCTTAGGTCAGTCTCCCAAGGCAAAAGAAATGAAAGCAAAAACATACAAATGGGACCTAATCAAACGTATAAGCTTTTGCACAGCAAAGGAAGCCATAAAGAAAATGAAAAGACAACCCATGGACCGGGAGAAAATATTTGCAAATGATGCGACCAACAAGGGCTTAATTTTTAAAATATACACACATCTCATACAACTCAATATCAAAAAAACAAAACACCCAATCAAAAAACGGTCAGAAGACCTAAACAGACTTTTCTCCAAAGAAGACATACAGATGGCCAATAGACACATGAAAAGATGCTCCACATCGCAAACTATTAGAGAAATGCAAATCAAAACCACAAAGAGGTATCACCTCACACCAGTCAAAATGGCTATCATCAAAAAACCTACAAATAATAAATGCTGAAGAGGGTGTGGATAAACGGGAACCCTTGTACACTGTTGGTGGGAATGCAAATTGGTGCAGTCACTATGGAAAATAGTATGGAGGTTCCTTAAAAAACTAAAAAAAATGTTACCATAGGATCCAGCAATCCCACTCCTGGGCATATACCCAGAAAAGATGAAAACTCTAATTTGAAAAGATACATGCACCCCAGTGTTTATAGCAGCACTATTTACAATAGCCAAGACATGGATGCAAACTAAGTGTCCATCGACAGATGAATGGATAAAGAAGATGTGGCGTATATATACAATGGAATATTACTCAGCCATAAAAAAGAATGAAATATTGCCATTTGCAGCAACAAGGATGGAACTAGAGATTATCAGACTAAGTGAAGTAATTCAGACCAAGAAAGACAAATATTATATGATATCATTTATATGTGGAATCTAAAAAATAATACAAATGAACTTATTTAGAAAACAGAAACGGGCTCATAGACATAGAAAGCAAACTGATGGTTACCAAAGGGGAGAGGGAGGGGAGGGATCAGTTAGGAGTATGGGACTAACAGATACACACCACTATATATAAAACAGATAACAAGGATTTACCGTATAGCACAGGGAACTATGTTTTATAAATATGTGTGTGTGAGAATCACTTTGCTGTACACCTGAAACTAACACAATATTGTTAACCCACTATAGTTCAATTAAAAAAAGAAGAGTATGTTATTGAGTCGGCCGACTATCATTGCGGGTGACTGGGATTTAATCCCACCAGAAAGCTCTGTGAAGCATCAGAGAACATGTACCACAGAGTTATCTATGTGATGGGCAAGGGAGCGAGGGTATTC
This sequence comes from Pseudorca crassidens, assembly GCF_039906515.1. NCBI lineage: Eukaryota > Metazoa > Chordata > Mammalia > Artiodactyla > Delphinidae > Pseudorca > Pseudorca crassidens. The sequence continues at coordinate 122,720,434 of NC_090317.1, read as the reverse complement.
AACTCCCATCAGTTACTGGTTGTGGGCTGCTGCTTCCCTCACTTTGGAGAAATCCCTTGAGCAAAAAGATAGCAATACAGGCAGTTGGAAGTCAGCCTTGAGTGGTAAATCCTGATGGATAGAGGCAGGGCAGGAACAGGGTCTGCTACAGGAGGGAAAAGGACATGTGGACAAGTCCAGCTTCTCTCCACGCCCCCACCTGACTAATCATGTCTCCCCAGAGAAGGAGTGGCACATCCGTTTGGTGAATTTGGAAGAAGAAGATGAACATGCTTGGCTCAGGGTTTCTTGAGTTATTTCTCTTTCAGATTTGCTTGCCCACATAGAGGGTCCATAGAGTAGGTCTGCTCTCCACTACGAGAGGAGCTGCTTATGGGGTGAGCGTTGCCCCAGAAAGAGTGGAGCCCAGAGTTCAAATCAGTGGGAATGTATTGGGAAGTCCACTTGCCCCTGGATTTAAGGCCACATTCTTCAATCATCTCTTCAGTAACAAAGTTGATATTTCCATCTCCATCGGTTAGACTCCTAAATTTATTTCTCACTTGGTTCTGAACTTGGGTGGAAAGAGGGTGGCAATTGATCAGGCTCTTAAACACGACAGATAATTATTATTTCTATGCACTAACTTACTTCCTTAGGTTCTTAACACAACCTAACAAATTACTGTGAAAGACTGAAACAATGCCCAATTTGTGGAACGGGTGTCTTGCGGCTATAGTTATTCAGTACATTTATTTCCTTATATGAAACAAGACTAAGTACAGAATATAGAATGTTGTATCAAAAATCTGTTTTTCTAATTAGTACACAAAACTGTTTTGCTGGAAACATGACAGAAAAGTTCTATGTGCTGGAAAATGCTCATGATGGATTAATATTCTTCTTTTCATCACTTGGGCAACAATCGCCTTTTGTGAGCCAAAGAGACATATCATATTCTAAAACAGAAATAACAGATGTGCATGTCCACCATCAAGAGAGACTTGCACAGGGAGTGCCATTTACCCCAGGGAAAGCAGAAGGAATCACAGATGAGAGAACAGTAATGCCTTTTATGGTTTCTTTTTAGAAACTTGATTTTTATACGCCTTTGCTTTTCACTGCATGCATGGTTACAACGAGATTCTCTGCTACTTGTGTTGCTTCTATTTGGTAACTACTTCCATTTCTACTGTACTTAAAAAAAAAAACAGCTTGAATCATCTCACGAAATGGTTCTAACAGAAAACAGAAAGTAACTATGTGTAGGGAAATAGAAAAGTCAGACAAAGTAAGTTACTATAAACGTGATTAAGGGGAGCAGAGGATGTGCGCTGATGATGGGAGGAAGTTACCATGGCTGCTCTCCATCTTGAACAGCCCAGATCCTGACTGTCCTGACATAGGGCTTTCTCACAGTATGGCTGAAGGGTGCATGTATCAGAAAGGATTAGGTGTAGCTGTAGGTAGCAAAGACCCTAAATCAGAAGAGGTCAAGGAGATAGAAATTTACTTCTGTCACGTAAAAGTCAAGACAGGGTGGTCCAGAGCTGATCCAGACTCCTTTCATCTCACTGCTCCCCAACCCCCAGGGTGTTGTGACCTTCCACCTACGGTCTAACATGAAGGTCAGGACACCAGCCACCACACTGGAACTCTGGGCAGTAGGAGAGTGAAGGGATGAAGAAGGAAGCTGCACAATGGCATGTGCCAGCTGTATTTTAAAGGAGGTATCTGGCAGCAACCATGGGACCTCATTAGCCAGGACACAGTCACATGGCCACACCCAATCGCAAGGTATGCTGGGAAATGTAGTCTTTCCATGCATCCAGCTAAAAATCAGGGTTTCTATTACTATGGAAGAAAGAAGGTTGCAGGGGCTTCCCTGGTGGCGCAGTGGTTGAGAGTCCGCCTGCATCGGGTTCGTGCCCCGGTACCGGGAAGATCCCACCCACCGCGGAGTGGCTGGGCCCGTGAGCCATGGCCGATGAGCCTGCGCATCTGGAGCCTGTGCTCCGCAACGGGAGAGGCCACAACAGTGAGAGGCCCACGTACCGCAAAAATAAATAAATAAAATTAAAAAAAAAAAAAAAGGTTGCATATTGTGGTACAACTGGCAGTCTCTGCCACAGTGAGACAGAAATTGATCAGTGGGATGTGTCCTCCATGTGTTGTTCCCAAATGCTGGTCCTTAGAACCAGTGCCAACCCACAGCGAAGTGTTCACTGGGCTCTGCTGAAATGTAAGCAAGTTTGTGCAATGTGGTGATTTTTTAATAGTCTTTTTAAAAAGCGACTGTCCATGGGAACTTCTGTGGAGCTCCCTGAGACACCGTCCCCTTCTGCCACCCTCAGACACATGGGGAACAGCCGGTGGTGCCTATGACTGGCTGCCCGAGACCCCTCTGCCAGAGACCATGGGGCCATATTTTTCTGGGGTCTTGTTCCCGCCTCCTCTAGGAATCCTGTGTGGGATTGGTATTAGTTAGAAGGCTTTTGGCGGCATGTCGAGAGGCAGGAAGTATGGACTGAATCATCTCACATGACAAGAAGGTTGGAAGTAGACAGGCTAATTCTCTGCCATTCTCTTGGCTTCCCTCTCTTCGTCCTAAAATACTTGCTGCGGCGCTAAGTATCACATTCTTCCGTGACTGCATCCAAAGCAGGAAGCAGTGGTCCTCTGCTTTCTCTCGAGGAGGAAAAACCTTTCTGGAACCCTGCTCCTTAACAACTCACTGGGCAGAACTGGGACACAGGGCACCCCCAAAACCGCCGACTGGCAAAGAGCAGGATTACCTTGGCTGGTTTAGAACAAGCGTGATTCATTCCCTGGGGCTCAGCACCTTGTTACAGCATCAACCAATGGTGTCTGCCACAGCTTCTGTCTGTCCTCTGTCTGCTCCAGGCTCTTCTGAGGGAGGGGGTGTAAAACCCAAAATGTATCTCTGCACGTATAACTGCCCCTCAGCCAATTCCCTCCCTCCTGGGAATTATCTAGTGGGGCAGAGTGGCTGAGAGAGGGTGACAAAGCACTGCTTTAATTTATCTCATATTCTCCACCATCAATGGTATTTGCACACACGAGTTCCATTTATCCCTTCTGAGTGTGAGGCTTTTGGAACTCAAAAACCCATAGATGACTCAGCTTCTCTATTTCAGGTCCTCATCCCTTCCCTGAGTTAATGAATGACTGGGTAGGGTAGGGTGACAGGGGAGAATATTTTTTCGTCATACTCATCTGTGTCCCCAGGATAGCCTGCAGCTCCTTGAGGGCAGAAGCTTGGTTTTGTACCCCTAGCATGTGACTGTCAGTGAAAACTCAAGCAATACAGACCTCTCAGGGGCAGGAAAGGGAGCTGTCAAATAAGTCAACAGATTTGAACACTAACCTGTGCATTCACAATTCAAGTGAGATGACATTTTAGGTCCCCCGAACTTCCTGATTTTCCTGAAAGGGAATATCTAGATCAGAGAGATGAGGTGTACCAGCTTAAGCCAAGATAACTAGAATATGATCTGAGTCACTACAGGAGTAATAAGTCATGCCTGTTTCACACATGAAGGGCATGGAAAGAAAGTGTTAGAGTTGAAAAGTGTTCAAGATGGGAGGGACCATCTCCAGTGCTATGACGCCCTACAGAAAGGTGGTAGAACTGGGTTACAGAATCCCTTGAATTTGTGCCAACTGTTACACTCCGAGTTAAGAGCAGCTTGAGAGGTAAAGCTTATTTACTAAGAACAAAGCTCGTAACACAGAGGATAGGGAAGCTATTGACTATATTCGGTAGAAACTTAGCAAAATGTTGAGATGTTCAAAGACTGGAGTTATAGAGATTTAGTGCAAAATTTCCTTCTCACTGTAGATACGACCTTCTTTATATATATTTTTAGCATTTTTATAACAGCTTTATAGAGATATAACTCACATACCATATGACTCAGCGATCTAAAATGTACCATTTAATGGCTTTTAGTATATTCAGAGCTGTGCAACCATCGCCACGATGAATTTTTGAACATTTTCATCACCCCCCTCCAAAGAAACCCCACACTCATTACCATTCCCTTTCCCCCTCAATCTCCTTAGCCCCTGGCAAACGCCAATCTACTTTCTGTCTGTATGGGATCTGCCTATTCTGGACATTGCATATGGATGGATTACATAATAGTCAGATACTGTAAGTGGCCATGAATTTCATCATCCTCATAAGTAGTATTGCTACAGTTACACAGACTAGAGAGAGCCACATTTGTCACTAAATGGGCACAATCACATAATCAGGCCATTGTCAAGGCATATATGAAAAAAGTTGAGACAAGCATTAATTCCTTTAGTAGAATATCTGAGCTATTTGAAAATTAATAGTAGTATGATAAGATCATATATATTTTTTAAATTTTATTAAAAAAATTTTTTTTGGCCGTGCCACATATCTTGTGGGATCTTAGTTCCCCGACCAGGGATCGAACCCAGGCACGTGGCAGTGGAAGCACAGGCTCCTAACCACTGGACCGCCAGGGAAGTCCCAAGATCATATTTTTTACTTGTAGTATTATTAGTGTTGCTTTTTCTTTCTTTTTTTTTTTTTTTGTGGTACGCGGGCCTCTCACTGTTGTGGCCTCTCCCGTTGAGGAGCACAGGCTCCGGTTACGGGCAGGCTCAGCAGCCATGGCTCACGGGCCCAGCCGCTCCGTGGCATGTGGGATCTTCCCGGACCGGGGCACGAACCCGTGTCCCCTGCATCGGCAGGCGGGCTCTCAACCACTGCGCCACCAGGGAAGCCCTTAGTGTTGCTTTTTAAAAATTGTTGTTCTTGGTATTTCCTCCTGCCAATTTGTACACGCAAGCCCTGCCATTCTGCCTGTTCTCATTACCAAGGGAAGGCTTGAAATGCAGAAAGAAGAACGATGAAGAACCTCTTCATTGCCCTGTTTGGTGGCACTGCTGAGGTCCGGCGTGCACTGGCATGGGCCCGCATCCACCGGGAGGGAGGGGCGCTTTGGTCTTATGTGCATAAAGCTGCCATATGGGCTGGCAGCAGCCCTTCCCTTAGCTGAGAATGGAAAGGGTTTAGGTTTAGGCAGTAGACAGGAGAATGCTTGGGTCAGAATCAGGCTTCACCAAAAGACCCCACACATAGATGTCAGAGGGCCTCACAGAGGTGAGATCATACCTTTTCCCCCTTTAAAAACATCTGTTTGCTTCTCGGTGCATATGGTACAGATCTATACTCATTTCCCCCAATGATGACTGCCAACCAGTACTGTCCAATAGAACCTCGTGTGATGCTGGAAGTGTTCCACTCTGTGCTGTCCACGTTGCAGTGGAGCACCTGAAATGTGGCCCATGTGACTGAGGAACTGCATTTTCAATTTTAAGCAATTTAAAGTTAGATGCCACACTTGGCTCCTGGCCGCTGGACTGGACAGTGCCGACACTGAACACTTCCATCATCGAAGACAGTTCTATTAGACGGCATTGTTCCTTCAGAAAGCAGCCCTCACACAGGGTTTGGCATGGATTTGGAAGGATAAGGGAGTGGGAAGGTGAGACAGGAAAGGAAGGCATGTCCGCACTCTGGGAGCCAGTGTAGAGCACACACCGATTATCTCAGAATCACCCCGCCAGAGAGGTAAAGGAGTCAGTGTGTTTCTCCACCAAATCCCATCAGTCATTGACTGAGCATTGATTGAGGGGTGTTCATTCCTGGGCACTTCCACCTGCTCAGGGCGTGGACTCAGAAGCCTCCGTAGCCAGAGGGAGCCTTCCGGTCGGGTCATGCAGGGCAGTGGTTAGGGTTGCCAAGGCCTGAGTGCTTGGGGCATGGACACTGCCTGCCTCTGCCACTCCTGACCCGAGTGTGCTCTCCAGATACTACTGTAATATTTCACGCATATCCTTAAGGACACTTCTGCATCTATAAATAGAAGTACATATATGTAAAAACATGTTTTTTTTTTTCATTTATACAGATGGGACCATTCCATACATACTCTTCTGCACTTTGCTTTTTGCACTTAATAGTACAGTGTATCCTGGAGATATTTCCTTGTAGTCATTTCCTTAATTTCCTCCGCTTGGCTGTCTTCATCACGAAAAAGTTCGGACTTAAAGAGAAAAAGAGCTGCAATGGCTTGGCTGAAAGAATGCAAAGAGATTTGTGTTTAGCTTATGGATTTAGAAGGCAAGCTGTTTGTTGAGACTGCAGAGCTTCGTTCAAGGCATTTCAGGATGGCGTGATTTTCCCGTTAAAAACAAATGGGAATTTGCTTGGTGATAAACTCAGGCAGTGTGTGGGCTGATGAGGCAGTGGAGGATGCAATCAATGGATTAACCTCCTGGGATGACTGCAGCAGCAGCAGCAGCAGTCTCCGGGGTCGGGCATCTGCAGCCTGCCCTGCACAGAGGCATCGGGAGTCCCGGGTTCAGGCTTGAGCTCTGCCACTGACTTGCTGGGTCACTGTTGAAGCCTCTGGACCTCTCAGAGCCTCTGTTTTCATGTCTATTACGTGAACATGGTCACGCCTATCCTAGTCTCTCTCAACGGGTTTGATGCATGGACCGCCAGGGGTTGCAAACCCAAATGCCTTCAGGGGCTACGTAGGCAAGTACTTGAGTCAAGCGAGGACGCTGTAAGTAATATAGTTAAGAAGGAAATAAATCACACTCATATCCCATCTCCCAGATCTAAATCTTTAAACTAATATCATACTAACCTGGCCAAACAAAGCGTATCTGTGGGCTACTTGCAGCCCTTCAGCAAGAGTGTGCATCCTATAAATTTGAGTTATGATTTCCAGGTAGAGGAGATGGCACTGCTCTGACCGTTTACTAAGCCGCATCCTATTGAGCCTTTCGGAAGCTGCATCTCTCTCTTCAGCCGTCCCTTTCTGCACCAGTCAGGAGAAGTTAGGTTGGGCTGTGCGAGTCACTCTAAAAGGTCATGGCTTTAAACAGCAAAGGTTTATTTCCTGCTCACTCTCCATGGCCCTTGTGGGACTGCACTACCATGTGGGCGGCTGCAGGCTGAACTCCACAGCCTCACGCACGCAGACTGACGGGGCTCACCGTCCAGGGCCTCACGTCATCCAAGCACTAGCATTGCAGGGGCCAAGGAAAAAGGAATCATTGTGCACAGGCTCTGAAAAGCTTCTGCTTGCATTTCATTGGCCAAAGCAATCACGTGGCTTGGCTACCCTCCAGTCTTACGCTGCGTGGAAGGAGGACTGGAAATAGCTGTGCACGGCACTGATGAGGCACACACCCCTTCAGATGTCCAACCAACTGCGTGCATCCCTTTCTTCCATTTCTACAGTTCGATGGGTATGGACATCCCCCATTTGGCTAAGCTCTTTTTCTCACAGTTTTGTAAGCGTGAAGACTGACATTCACTGAGCCTCCAGGCTGCTGCTCCTTCCTTGTTGTCACGGCACTCAATACCTGAGCTCACGATAGCCAGAGCGGTGCCATAGTGGTGGAACTGTCCCTTTTCCAGCTTCTGCTAGAACCAGAGGTCCTTAGAGGTATCCATTCTCTGGCAGGTTTTCAAAAGACTTAGCTTTTTTTTTTTTCCGAGCAGTTTTAGGTTTACAGTAAAATTGAGAGGAAGGTACAGATCTCCTTACAGCCCGTGCCTCCACATATGCACAGCCTCCCCATTAACAACATCTCTCACTAGAGTGGTACCTTTGTTACCAAGGATAAACCTACACTGACACATACTGTCATCCAAAGTCCACAGCTTTCCTTAGGGTTCAGTCTTGGTGTTGGACATTCTATGGGTTTGGACAAATGTATGATGACATCTATCCATCACTGTAATATCACAGAGTATTTTCACTGCACTAAAATTTCTCTGTGCTGTATCTAGTCATTGCCCCCACCACTCCCACCAGCAAACACTGATCTTTTAACTGTGTCCAAAATTTTGCCTTTTCCAGAATGTCACATAGTTGGAATCGCACAGTACATGCCTTTTCGGATTGGCTTCTTTCACTTAGTAATGTGCATTTAAGGTTCCCCCATGTCTTTTCCTGGACCACTGGATCGTTTCTTTTTAGTGCTGAATAATACTGTGTTGTCTGGATGTACCACAGTTTATCCATTCACCTACTGAAGGACATGGTGGCTGCTTCCAACTTTGGGCAATTATGAATCAAGCTGCTACAAACATCCATGGGCAGGTTTTTGTGTGGACATAACTTTTCAACTCCTTTGGGTAAATACCAATATATTGCTGGACTGACTGTATGGTAAGAGTACATTTAGTCTTGTAAGAAACCACCAAACTGTGTTTCAAAGTAGCTGTACGATTTTGCGTTCCCAACAGCAATGAATGAGAGTTCCTTTCGCTCTGCGTCCTTATCAGCAGGTGGTGTTGTGAGTGGCCTAGGCTGCGGCCATTCTCTAACAGATGTGAAGTGGTATCTCATTACTGTTTTAATCTGCATTTTTCTGATGTGTATATTTATGTGATGACATATGATGTAGAACATCTTTTCATATGCTTATTTGCCATCTGTGTATCTTCTCTGTTGAGGATTTTTGCATCTACATTCATGAGATAATGCTCTGTAGTTCTTTTCTCTTGTAGTGTCTTTGTCTGGTTTGGGCCTTAAGATAATGCTGGCCTCACAGGATGAGTTAGGGAGTATGGCCTGTGCTTCTATCCTCTGAAAGAGATGGTAAAGACTTGGTAAATTTCTTCCTTAAATGTTTGATAGTGTTCATCAGTGAACCCATCTGGGCCTGGTCCTTTCTGTTTTGGAAGGTTATTAATTATTGATTCAATTTTTAAATAGATAGGCCTATTCAGATCACCTGTTTCTTCTTCTAAGCGTTTTGGAAGATTGTGTCTTTCAGGGAATTGGTCCATTTTATCTAGGTTGTCATATTTGTGGGCAGAGAGCTGTTCATAGTATTCCTTTATTATCCTTTTAATTTCCATAGGATCTGGAGTGATGCGCCTTCTTTCATTACTGGTATTAGTAATTTGTGCCTCTCTTTCTTAGAGTTCTTTGTTCCAATTTTTATCTTCTACCTATTTTCTGACCTTTGTGACTTTAATGAAGCATTTTCTAGGATTCCAATTTCTCTACTTTCTCCTATCAGCTATACCACTTTTTTTTTGTTTTTTACTTTTTTCAGTGTTTGCCCTAGAGTTTACAATATTTTACAACTACTCCAAATCCATTTTAAAATAACACTATACCACTTTACAGGTAGTGTGAATACCTTGTAATAACAAAATAATCCTAATTCCTCCCTCTCATCCCTAGTATCATTGCTGTCATTCATTTCACTCATATGTGAGCATACATAAGCATACACACACACACACGATATATATATACACACACAGACATATGTAATTGAATACATCGTTGCTCTTATTTTGAACTGTTATCTCTTAGATCAATTAAGAATAAGAAAAATAAAAAGTAAAAGTAAAAAATAAAAGTAAAAGGTAAAATAATCTTACACCATACACAAAAATCAACTGAAAATGTATTAAAGACTTGGATGTAAGACCTGAAACTACAAACCTTGTAGAAGATAACATGGGGGGGGTAAGCTTCCTGACATAGGTGTTGGCAATAATTTGTTGGACTTGACACCAAAAGGCAACAAAAGTAAAAATCAACAAGTGGGACTACATCAAACTCTAAAGCTTCTGTATAGCAAAGGAAGCTATCAACAAAATGAAAAAGCAACCTACTGAATAGGAGAAAATATTTGCAAATCACATACCTGAAAAGGGATTAATATCCAAAATATATAAAGAACTCATACAACTCAGAAAACAAACAATCTGACTTAAAAATGGGCAGAGGATCTGAATAGACATTTTTCCAAAGAAGACATACAAATGGCCAACAGGCACATGAAAAGCTGCTCCATGTCACTAATCATCAGGGAAATGCAAATCAAAACCACAATGAGATATCACCTCACATCTTTTAGAATGGCTACTATCAAAAAGACAAGAAATAACAACTGTTGGCAAGGATGCAGAGAAAAGGAACTTTGTGCACTACTGGTGGGAATGTAAATTGGTGCAGCCACTATGGAGAACAGTATGGTGGTTCCCCCCTCAAATTAAAGACAGAACTACCATATAATCTAAGGATCCCACTTTTGGGGATATATCCAAAGGAAATGAAATCATTATCTTGAAGAGACATCTGCACACTAATGTTCATTGCAGCATCATTCATGATACCTATAACATGGAAACAACCTACGTGATGACAGATGAATGGATAAGAAAATGTATAAATATACAATGGAATACTATTCAGCCATGAAAAGGAAATCCTGCCATTTTCAACAACATAGATGGACCTAGAGGGCATTATGCTAAGTGAAATAAGTCAGACGAAGACAAATACCGTACGATCTCACTTATACGGGGAATCTAAAAAACCCATGAACTAACAGATACAGAGAAATGATTGGTGTTTGCCAGAGGCAGGGAATGGGGGTTGGGAAAAATGGGTGAAGGGGGTCAAAAGGGACAAACTTCCAGTTATAAGATACATAAGCCCTGGGGATGTAATGTACAGCATGGTGACTGTAGTTAACCATTTACTAATTGTAATATTAATAATATTAATAATATATGTATATTTGAAATATGCTAAGAGAATAAATCTTAAGTTTTCATCATAAGGAAAAAGAATGTAACTAGGTGAGGTGATGGATGTTAACTACTTACTGTGGTCACCATTTTGCAATGTTTACATACATCAAATTATTATGTTGTACGCCAAAAATGAATACCATGTTATATATCAACTACATCGCAATTAAAAATTTTTAGAAATTTTAAGTAAAATAAAAAGTAAAAAGAAAATTCTAAGTAAGATCCATGTTGGAATTCAACTTGCAAAAGAGGTAGCTGGATAGCTTAACAAGACATGCTGTTAAATGATGATGCTTTATAATCAGCTCAAGTTGTCAAATGATCACATTTCAGAATTGTTTTTTAGCCCATGATTAGGCCTCATCCTCTTTGACCTACATGTCTTACAAGTCACTTGTTTGCACACCAACTGTATCGCTAATCACCAACCATTCTGGGGGGACGTGCTGCAGCATTTCCCAAAGAAACTTCCCTGTAACTTTGCAAAATAAATGTACTCAGACATTCCGAATTTTTACTTGGGGCAGAACAGCTTTCTAAGTCCCCCTTGGACTTAAATATATAGATATCTTAAAGCAAGAGTGGGAATGGGAAGCATAATCTAATTTTCTTTCCTACAGAGATTCTATTTTATTTAAAATTTACTTTGGTATTAGTTAGAATCCTGCTTTTTGGCCAAGTATTTTCAGGTCTGATTTTGTAGAAGCTGGGGTGGATCAGAGCCTACTGAATAAGAGAGTTAGAAGCAGTTTATAAAGCTTGCTCACTCCTCATTTCTCCCTGATCACCTCCATCAAGCTGTCCTACCCCCAGCTGGGAGAACAGAGATTTTCAGTACAGGTGGGATAAATGCTCTGACAGGTTCTAGCCAGAGGAATGAGCAAATGGGCAAATGTTTCCAAACTACTTGAAGGCTTAAAAAATGATCCATGAACATTAAAAAAAAAAAGTTCCAGAAAAATAAAATCTTATCAAGATATGTAAAAAAAATATTAAAAAAAAACTGGCCGAAGAGTCATGTTTGAATTTGACAAAATTACATAAGATAGAGGCTGTTAGTGTCTTCTTCAGGATGGAAATGAACCACTTAACATAGCCATACCACCTTAAACGACGAAACTGCATCAAAATAACCCAACTATGAAATGAAAAAAAAAAAAAAAGAAACGTTTTGTCTTACCTTCATTTATCCCTTCTTTGATGCTCTTCCTTTCTTCATGTAGATCCGAGTTTCTGACCTGTATTATTTTCCTTCTCTCTTAAAAGACTTCTCACATTTCTTGCAAGGCAGGTACCTTGGCAAATTTGTTCAGTTTTTGTTTGAGGAATTCTTTGTTTCTCTGGGTACAGAAATCGAAGTTGGTGAGTTTTTTTTCTCTCAATCCTTTAAATATTTCACGTCACTCTCTTCTTGCTTGCATGGTTTCTGCAAAGAATTTGGACATGATTCTTATCTGTTTCTCTATAGGAAAGCTGTTTTTTTTGTCTAGCTTCTTTCAGGATTTTTTCTTTAGTTTTGATTTTCTGTAATTTTAAGATGATACGCCAAGTTGTAGTTTTTGGGGGGCTATTTATCTTGCTTGGTGTTCTCTGAGCTGCCTGGATCTGTGGCTTGATGTCTGATATCGACTTGCAGAAATTCTCAGTCATCATCATTTCAAACATTTCTTCTGTTCCTTTTCCTCCTCCTCCTGGTATTCCCAATTACGTGTGTATTACACCTTTTTTAGTCGTCCCACAGTCCTTGTATATTATGTTGTCGCTTTTTTCAGTCTTCTCTTTGCTTTTTGGTGTTTGAGGATTCTATTGATCAGAGCTGTTTTTCCTCAGCTGTATCCAGTCTACTAACAAGCCCATCAAAGGCGTTCTTCATTTCTGTTACAGTGTTTTTTGATCTCTAGCATTTCTTTTTGGTTCTTTTTAGTATTACCATCTCTCTGCTTCCACTGCCCATCTGTTCTTACATGCTGTTTTATGCATTGGAGTCCTTAGCATATTAATTGGAGTTGTTTTAAATTCCTGGGCTGATAATTCCAACATTCCTGCTATGTCCGGTTCTGATGGCTGCTTTGTCTCTTCAAACTATGTTTTCTGCCTTCTGGTACGCCTCGTTGATTTTTTCTTGCTAGTTGGACATGATGTACTGGGTAAAAGGAAATGCTACAAGTGGGCCTTTAGTAATGTGGTTAGGAGTTGGGGGAGGGGAAGCATTCTATAGTCCTGTGATTAGGTCTGTCTTTCAATGAGCCTATGTCTCTGGACTGTGAACTTCACAAACGCTTCTCAGTTTTTTCTCCTCCCTTAGGTGCACAGGATGGCTGGAGTTGGTTATTTCCCATCCCCAGGTCAGTTAGGCTCTGATAACACCCCAGCAGTGAGGCTCTGGCTAACTCGTTGCCCTGAGGTCAGGCCTTGCAAAGAAAAACAAAGTACTCTGGCTTATTTCACAACGGTTCTGGTTCCTCTTCCCCGGCTGGAAACCCGAGGGGATCCTTCTCCAGTATTCACTGTGGGAATCTGGTCAAGCTCCTGGAGAGAAATACCACCATGTAGTGTGGGGACCCCCTTATGACTGGACCCCCTGGAGGTTTTAACCCTCAGACTTGTCCACACGGAGCCTGCAGCAATTTGTCAGCTGCAGTTCCTGTTTTCCTACCCCGACACTGGTTCCCACGAGGTTTCCGCTCCTGAGTCTCTGCTGCGGCAGCCGGGACTCCTTGTATTCGCTCGTCTCTCCAACCCTGGGGGCAGCGGTTTGCTCTGCTTCCTCCACTCTCTTACAGATCCAAGAACAGCTGCTGATTTTTCGGGCTGCTCAGCTTTTACTTGTTGTTGAGACGGAGTGGGGACTCCCAGCCTCCTTACACGTGGAACCAGACGCTCTGCAGTTTTTAATCTCAACAAACAAATGAAAGGTGTATACACGCGGAGTTTAAAAGTCAAATAATCCTGCAAGACAGGCTCAAAAAAGTCACAGGGGGCTTCCCTGGTGGCACAGTGGTTGGGAGTCCGCCTGCCGATGCAGGGGACACGGGTTCGTGCCCCGGTCCGGGGGTTTCCCACATGCTGCGGAGCGGCTGGGCCCGCGAGCCATGGCCGCTGAGCCTGCGCATCCAGAGCCAGTGCTCTGCAGCGGGAGGGGCCACAGCAGTGAGAGGCTCGCGTATTGCAAAAAAAAAAAAAAAAGTCACAGACCTAGCCCCCATCATTCCACACCTGATTCCACTCCCCAGAGGCCACAATTTTCAGGTGGTGATAAGAGACGTGGGGGGGGGGTGGGGGGGGAAAGAAAGGCAACAGAGGGCTTAAGGAGTGCCCTCCTGGTGGAGAGGGCTTTGCAGCTTTAAATAGGACAGGAAAAGGTGGCATATGAATAAAGGAGGGAGGGAATGATTTTTGTGGATACTCAGAGGCGAAGCCATCTGGGTAGAGGAACGACAAATGGAAAATCCTGCGGACAGCAGTGTGCACAGAGCTGTGTAGAGGAATACCCTGGGGGTCTTGTTAAAATGCAGATTTTGATTCAGTAGGTCTGGATGGGCCCTGAGACACCGCATTTCTAATGAGCTCCCAGATGATACTGATGCTGCTGGTCCAGGGACCTCACTTTTGACAAGCAAGGTCCTAGAAAGAGTTAGATCATTGGTGGGGTTGGAGCAAAATGAGAGCGTGGGCAAGTAAACTGAACGGATGTCAGAGAGATAATAGGGGACCAGATCTCGCCGTGCCTTAGAGCACACTGTGAGGACTTGCGCTGTCATTGTGAGGTAGATGGGGGCCGGGAAGTGATGTGATCTGGCGTATGTTTTAAAGGCATCTCTGCAGGAGCTGTGTTAAGAACAAATTGTAGGAGGGCAAAGGTGGTTAGGAAGCCGCTGAATGAACCCAGGTGAGAGGATTTCTGATGGATTGGTTGGAGGAGTCACCTGAGCACTTGGAGGGATGGAGTTGCCATTTCTGCCCCATCTCTCACACCCATCTTCTCTCTCCAATTCCACTGCCACTTCTCCAGTCACGCCCCATTAATTCTCATTACTGTAATTGCCTTCAAACATCTTCTTCTTGACAAATGGCTTTGTTCAGTCCAGGCCTTTGTAAAGACCTTACGGTTGCTTACAGAGTCCATAGTCTAGCATGGAAGACCCTTCATAAACTGGCCCTTTCCCCCACTTCTGGGTCATTACTCACCTTCATGAACCCATCACTCTCGCCCGGGGCTTCACGTCCTCGCCATCGTCATGTACATACTATGGAGGATGAAAAGCTGTGGGATATTTGCAAATCCTGGCATGGTGACCCTTAAACCACCACACTGTCTCCCACTCACTTTAATCTATTTTTGTTACATATACCTGAAGAAAGCAAACCGTTGGCAAACCTCCTTTATGGTTGTATCACGGTGCTTACATCAGTGCTACGCGATGTGGAGTCCATGGACCAGCAGCATCACCTGGGAGCTTGAAGCCAATGCAAGTTCACAGGCCTCACCCCAGACCGCTAAATCAGAATCTGACAGTAGGGCCCAGGAATCTGTGTTGTAACGAGCTCCCCAGGGGATTCTTACACATGCTAAACTTGGAGACGTAGTGGATAACATCACACCGCAAATCGAACATCACTAGGTTCTTACATCATATTTTGAGAACAGCTGATCCAGACTGGTGGGCTCAACCCCAGCTGCACATCGGGATCACCTAGAGAGCTTCCAATAAAATAGCGGTGCCTGGGCCCCTACCCCCGGCAACTGGAATCGACTGGAGTGGATCCAAGTGACCCTAATATGCCCCCAGATCTGAGAACCTTACGAGTCCGGCAGATGGATCTCCATTCTGTTTCCCATACACAACCCAAATTTCTGCCTGTCGCTGGTCGCTCTACCTGGAGTGTGTGTCTGTGCCATCTCCATACTGTCTGACATATCCGTTCTAGGAAGAGAATGAGCCCCAGTACAGCTTCTCTTCAAACTGGTCTTGGGTCCTCTTCTATTTCCTGAAGCCACATGGGTGGCTTCTATGGCACTGCAGGCAAATGAGATCCCTACATTGTTCTCTTTGTTAAAATGAGGCCTCATTCAATGAAAAGGTGTTTCTCAAACTGTGTTCTTTGGAGTAGTAGTGTTCTGTCATATACTAATACTTATTTGTGGGGCTGTTCTTTGGCCAAAAAAATGAAAATTGAAACTATTACACACCACGTGATTTCTGCACGTCACTCTCCACGTGTTTCTCCCATCCCCAGACCACAGCTTCTCAACCTTTTTAAAATATTACATCTTCTTTCACAGAGCTGAAATTCACATAACATGAAAGTAACCATTTTCAAGTGAACCATTCAGTGGCATTGAGTACATTGGCAGTGTTGTGTAAACACCACCTCTTTCAAGTTCCAAAATATTTTCCTCACCTCGAAAGGAAAGCCTACCCCCCTCTGCAGTCCCCCCAGAATTTCCATCCAACCCCCCAGCCATTAGACATGTTACTACTTCTTACTTTGAATCAATTTGCTCTTAAGAAAATTGGGGATCCTGCTTTATCAGGCTGTTAGGAGAAACAACCCAGGTAATGTGTATAAATCGCCCAGCACTACACACATCAGGTACCTAGTAAAGGTCGGATCCTTCCTTCACTTTGCCTTCGGTCTCGTCATTCTGGTGTCCTAGATGTCAGAGTCTACAGCATTTAGAAGAAAAAAGGCTTTGTAAATTCCTTTCTTTAGAAAAATAAAAATGTATTTCCCCTCTTTGAAAGGTGGAAGAAGAGTAACTGCTATAAAGACCATCAGCAAAAACCTGTATTAAATTTGTTTTTATTTTAAGCCCCTTTTTATTTTGGAATTATTTTAGATTTACAGAAAAATTATAAAGATAATACGGTTCCTGTGAACCTTCACCCAGTTTCCCCCATTGTTAACCTTTTACCTGACTATGGGACATTCGTCAAAGGTAAGAAATTAACACTGGCACATGGCTATTCAGTACAACTACATACTTTATCTGAATTTCACCAGTTTCTCCTCTAATACCCTTTTCTGCTCCAAGATCCAACCAGACTCCCACGCTGCATTTCTTCATCATGTCTCTTTAGTCTCCTCTGACAGTTTCTGTCTTTGCTTTTCATGACCTGGAGGGTTTTTAAGAGTACTGGGAAGGTATTTTGTAGAATGTCCCTCACTTTGGTTTTATCTGATATTTTCTCATGATGAGACTGCAGTTATAGGTTTTGAGGCTACCACGGGGGTGAAGTGTCCTTCTCATCACGTCAGATCACACCAGGTGGTAGGACAAGGTCCCTGTAGAACTTACCACTGGTGATGTTGACCTCGAACACTTGGATAATGTGGTGTCGGCAAAGTTTCTCCACTGAAGGTTGTTATTTTCCCTTTTCTGTACTCTGTACTTTGGAATTAAGTTACTAGTTTAGCCCCTACTCAGTGGGGAGGGAGAGTAAGGTCAGCCTCCCTCGACGGGGCAGTATCTACAGCCATTATTTAGAATTCTGGAAGATTTGTCTCTTCTTGCCATTTTTTATTAAATCACTTGTCAGTATGGACTTCTGTGTATTTCTTTTATAATTTGGGTTATAATCCAATTCTATGTTGTATATTTTTTTGCTTGAATCGCTCCAGTTTGGCCAGTGGGAGATCTTTCAGACTGGCTCCCATGTCCCTTTGACATGGTGCAATCCTTTTTTTTCCCCAGTATCTTAGCTTTTGATGTAAACTTTGGTTTTCCTCCCCACCAATCCATTGAAATTGCTTTAAGGTCTTTTATGTTACAATGGTTTCTAGATTGTCAGGCCAAAGTCTACTTGTCTGTTCTTAGTTTGCAGACCTTTCTGTGACAATACTATTAATCTCTTTCTTTCAAATTCCATTTCATTTTCTAAAAATGTACTATGGAATTTTCAAACATAAACAAAGCTAGAGAAAAGAGCATAATGAATCTCCGTGTATCTATGACCCAGCTTCAACAATTCTCAGCATTTTGCCCACCTTGTTTCAACTCTTGTTTCACCTCTCCCACGCTCTGCCACTGGAATACAAACCTTAAAGGAAACCCCAGACATCATATGAGTTCAACTGTAAAAAACATCATATGAGTTCAACTGTAAAGAGTTGTCTTCAACAGCTCAGAACTTTAAAAAAATATATAACCACAAAACAATGTTACACCTAACAAAATTCATAATTCTTTAATATCCTCTAATACTCAGTCCATATTCAAATTTCCTCCCAAATTTTAATAATTTGTTCAAGTTAGGATCCATACAAAGTCCATATATTACATCTTTTATTTTTATTAATTTTTTAAACATCTTTATTGGAGTATAATTGCTTCACAATGTTGTGTTAGTTTCTGCTGTACAACAAAGTGAATCAGCCATACGCATATATATATCCCCATATCCCCTCCCTCTTGCATCTCCCTCCCTCCCACCCTCCCTATCCCATCCCTCTAGGTGGTCACAAAGCACGGAGCTGATCTCCCTGTGCTATGCAGCTGCTTCCCACTAGCTATTTTACATTTGGTAGAGTATATATGTCAACGCCACTCTGTCACTTTGTCCCAGCTTACCCTTCCCCCTCTGTGTCCTCAAGTCCATTCTTTAAGTCTGCGTCCTTATTCCCATACTGCCCTTCAGTTCTTCAGAACCATTTTGGTTTTTTTAGATTCCATATATATGTGTTAGCATACGGTATTTTTCTCTTTCTGACTTACTTCACTCTGTATGACAGACTCTAGGTCCATCCACCTCACTACAAATAGCTCAATTTCGTTTCTTTTTATGGCTGAGTAATATTCCATTGTATATATGTGCCACATCTTCTTTATCCATTCATCTGTCAATGGACACTTAGGTTATTTCCCTCTCCGGGCTATTGTAAATAGAGGTGCAATGAACATTGTGGTACATGACTCTTTTTGAATTATGGTTTTCTCAGGGTATATGCTCAGTAGTGGGATTGCTGGGTCGTATGGTAGTTCTATTTTTAGTTTTTTAAGGAACCCCATACTGTTCTCCATAGTGGCTGTATCAATTTACATTCCCACCAACAGTGCAGGAGGGTTCCCTTTTCTCCACACCCTCTCCAGCATTTACTGTTTCTAGATTTTTTGATGATGGCCATTCTGACTGGTGTGAGGTGCTACCTCATCGTAGTTTTGACTTGCATTTCTCTAATGATTAGTGATGCTGAGCATCCTTTCATGCCACACATTACATCTCATTGACAGTCCCTCCCTCTGCCATGACCCCTTCTCCAACACACACTTTTTAAAACTCCATTTGTGGGCTTCCCTGGTGGCGCAGTGGTTGAGAGCCCGCCTGCCGATGCAGGGGACACGGGTTTGTGCCCCAGTCCCGGAAGATCCCACATGCCGCAGAGCGGCTGGGCCCGTGAGCCATGGCCGCTGAGCCTGCGCGTCCGGAGCCTGTGCTCCGCAACGGGAGAGGCCACAACAGTGAGAGGCCCACATACCGCAAAAAAAAAAAAAAAAAAAAAGTCCATTTGTTGAAGAAATTGGGTTTTCCATCATATCAAATTTCCCAATTCTGGATTTGGCTTATTGTGTCTTCACGGTGCCTTGTAACACATTAGTCTAGTCCTTGAACTTCCTATAAATTGGTAATTCGATGTAAAGTCTTAATTAGATTGTTTTCGTATTTACAAAAATATTTGTAATATATTTGATAAATCAATTTATCTATCTATATCTATATCTCTATATCTATCTCTCTCTCTATATATATATATTTGCAAAAATACTTCATTGGTGGGTAAATCAACTTCCTAACGCATCACAGCAGAAGCCATACTGGCCACCTGTCCCACTTATAATTTTCCCTTTCGAAACGCCTCTGGCTCCTGGTTCTCCTCTCCTTTGTCTTTGCCATTTCTTCTCAGTTCCTTTTACAGACTCCTCTTTACCTGCATGTTAAAGTCATTGTCTTCGGGGCCCCACTGTCACTGGTCCATTCCTCCTAGTTTGTATATGGTCCCCTTTTCCATATTTGTAAGGCTGAGGACTCAGAAGTCTATATATATTTTATTTTATTTTATTTTATTTTTGGCTGCATTGGGTCTTCGTTGCTGCGTGTGGGCTTTCTCTAGTTTTGGTGAGCGGGGGCTACTCTTCGTTGCGGTGAGCGGGCCTCTCATTGCGGTGGCTTCTTATTGTGGAGCATGGGCTCTAGGCGCACGGGCTCAGTAGTTGTGGCACACGGTCTTAGTTGCTCCGCGGCATGTGGGATCTTCCCGGACTGGGGATCGAACACATGTCCCCTGTATTGGCAGGCGGATTCTTAACCACTATGCCACCAGGGAAGTCCCAGAAGTCTGTGTCTTTGATGTGGACCCTCTCCACTGAGTTCCAAGCCCGAATATCCAGTGACCGACGGGATGTCACTGGGTATCCTGTGAGCTATTCAAACTCACTGTGTCCCCAAATGGAGTTAATTATCCTTCTTCCTAAACCTGTTTCTCAGTGTTTTCTTTAGCTCAACGATGAGAACCACTATCCAAGACAGAAACCTGAGCCATCCTAGACTTTTCCTCACCTGCTCCAAATTGCCAAGCCCCAGAACATCCATTTCTTCAATAGCTCGACTGTGTCCCCTCTTCTTGCTGCTATAGGCTCATTTCTAAAATTCAGAACAAAGAACATTATCCAGAGTCACACATTCTCCAGCAGGACTAGAGCCTAACCCCGTGCTCCAGCATGGAACACACTGGGATCTTGCTGAGGGCCATAATCAGCTCCAGATTCTCCACCGTGCTCTGGATACACTGTGCTTTACACGTATTGTGAATATGGTTGTAGAGGCCAAGTTCAGCAGGGTGGAGCAGCTAAAAGTGGGGAGTTCAGGAGTCAGAACACCTGGGTTTGACCCTCACTTCCACCACTGAGAGCAAACTTAAGTTGGTCAACTTCTCTGTACTTCAGTTTCCTCATCTGTGAAATGGAAATAATATTCCTTCACCACTTTCCTGAAGTCCCCAAATCTCTGGAAACTGGAAGTTGTGTTACATTTTGTTTTTAAATAATTTGTTTGCCAGCCAAACCTGACTAGACTATAAGGATTTGATGACAAAACCTGACGCGAACGGAATTGGGGATATTTATGGTCTTTACTTATCCCACTTAGAATATTCGTCCATTTTACTGCAACTGGCTTTGATGGCAGGCTGCTGCCCCAGCCCACTGGGACAAGTTCCACGATACGCTGTTCTACTTTTCAAAAGTACAATGTCTGAATTCTGAAACATACCTGACCTAAGAGTTTTGGAAAACAGGTTGTATACCTATAATAGCTACTTCATAGGTGTGTCATAGGTTGATTGCTAAAGAAATTCATATTTGTAAAGCAATTCGAAAAGTATGTGGCCCATAGTAAACCTTGTATCAGTGTTTGATAAATAAACATTTCATGTTACAGTTAACCCTAAAACTGAAGTGAAAGAGAAACTATTTTGTGTCAGAAGTTTGACGAATTTGGGGGCCTCCATCAAAGCTGGGTTGCTGATCCCACGTGCAGCGGAGCGGCTGGGCCCGTGAGCCATGGCCGCTGGGCCTGCGCGTCCGGAGCCTGTGCTCCGCAACGGGAGAGGCCGCAGCAGCGAGAGGCCTGCGTACTGCAAAAAAAAAAAAAAAAAAAAAAGCTGCGTTGCTGCTATAGCTTTTCTGTTATAAAGAAATTACATCAGGGAGACAGAAAAACCCCTTTGGATTGGCACTCCAATCCTCTCCCTGCTCAGAACTAACCTCTATTCTGAAGCTGGTATGTGTGAATCTTTTTGAAGAGAGTTTCTCAATTTGAGTACATATGTATGCATCCATGGTATGTACTATTTTAGAACAAAGGATGATCCAGCCCCGAATGTCACCGATGCTGAGGCCGACAGAGCCTGCCCTCACCTCCTTCTCCACTGTGCACATACTGCAACTACAACCATCGCACACCTGTCTGCCCCTCCCAGGCTGCCACTTCCCAGAGCGAAGAGGCCATGGTCCAGCTAACTGGGATGGAAAAGACTAAACACCTGCTGTGTAAATGAATGAACAAGTCATGGGTCCCTCCTATCACAAATGATCACAAATGAGACATCAGGGAAGAAGGACAGGTGGGACTCAGGTGTCAAGAGCCAGTCCATCCATTCCAATTGCTGACAGGGAGACATGTCTCCATATCTGGAAGAAGTTCCATAGCTGGCACTCTGGCAATTTTTAAAGACAGGGAATAGGGCTTCCCTGGTGGCACAGTGGATAAGATTCCGTGCTCCCAATGCAGGGCGCCTGGGTTCGATCCCTGGTCAGGGAACTAGATCCTGCATGCGTGCTGCAACTAAGAGTTCGCAGGCCACAACTAAGGAGCCAGCGTGCTGCAACTATGGAGCCCACACGCCACAACTCAGGAGCTGGCAAGCTGCAACCAAGGAGCCCTCGAACCACAACTAAGGAGCCCACGAGCCACAACTAAGACCCAGAGCAACCAAAACAAAAATTAAAGACAGGGAATAAATAAGTGTCAACACTGACTGAGTATATACTGTGTGGCCAGCACTATGCATTTTCCAGGCACTAATTCCAGGTGGTCCGCACAAGGACCGCATGTGGGGGAATCATGAATGCCCATCTCAAGAGTGAGGAACACCAAGCACTGGGAGGTGGAAGTAACTAGCCAGCAGGGGTGGGACCAGCCTGGTGGTTTCTCTGGGGGAAGGTAGGAGAGTCCTTTGTACAGAGAAACACTTCACTCTCAAATAGCTAAGAACCTGCTGCAATTATAGACTTCGGTTTGTATATGTGCCTCAGTCATGTTAATTTTCTATTTCGGCGTACGGGTTTCAAATAAAAAAAGAGAACTGCTAAAGGTTTGAAATTTTGGTCACGTGTCACCTCAGGGGAAGTTAATTCTGATTTTTGTCTGCAATACCCAAGCACAAACTGCAACTCCAGTAATAAAACGGGAACTTGGAAAACTAAGCACCCAGGGCTGATGAAAGTACCGCATTTGTCTCAGGGCAGGGGCTGGAACGTGCAGCTAAGTGTTCCGAGGGAGAAGCATGTTAATACTACATCTTTTCAACCACCTTTGATGGACGTGGTAAGATTCTCAGGTCAGCGCGGCTCACCCTGGCAACGCACTGTAATAACTTATTTAAAAGGCAGCTGGCTTTTACAAATGGACTGTCTCGTCCATTTTTAGGTTTTCGTTCTCAGAAATGTATTCTTCTATCAAAACAATAGTCACTCCTTGTAGTAAGAGCTCAATTATACCTTTCCTACAACAGAGGAGACTGCAGAGGTGAGCAGGTTTGGGAACTGCCGTCCTTGGCTCTCAATTCTGGATGACATTCAAGCTCTGTAGAGACAAGCAGATAACCAGAAGGACGTCACACAGGGATTCTCACTCCTTTAGAGCGGGAGTTGGCAAGCTACCACCCACAGGCCAAACCTGGCCTGTGGCCTGCTTTTATAAATAAAGTTTTATTGGCATGCAGCCATGCCCAGTTGTTTACTTACCATCTCTGGCTGCTTTCCTGCTGCAAGGGCAGAACGCAGGAGTCAGGACACAGCCCACCTGGCCTGAAAGCCAAAACTAGGAACTCTTAGGCCCTTGACAGAACACGCACGTGGAGCTCTGTGCTGGAGAAGCGGAGTCCGACGGGCTTGCATCCTTTTCCGCGGGGCTAAAGGAATTGGAGCGGGAGAGGACACCTGACTCACTGAAGGCCTTTGCCTAGTTCGGCTGGGTTAAAGATACAAGAAAACAGAAACGCAACAACTAGGCAGTATCTCCAAGCGAGAACTTTAATGAACTGGTCGCTCTTACTGACATTAAAAACCAGTGGGATGTATATGAAATTCCCACTTTACCTCAAGAGAAGATCTCTCGTGTTGGCGGCAGGACGCGTCCTGCCCACCTCCAGGTGGCTGACATTACCCCCGCCCCCAGGGGACTTTGGTGAACGTGCTCATTAGTCAGCCTTACCCAGAGAAGAGCCACGGGAGAGGGGGAGGGGGGACAGCGAGAGGAAGGGGTGCGGCTCAGAACTTGAGCGGGATGACTGGCCAGTACTTCGGCTGCTTGCGGTCGCAGTGCTTGTCGAAGCTGAGCTGCACGGCCGCCTCCATGGCCTGGATCTTGGCGGCGCTGGCCCCGTACAGGTGCCGCATCTCGGCCCGGCGCCGCTCGCCGGGCCGCTCAGCTGGGGGCAGCACGGAGCGGCGGCGCGTGTCGCGGTACAGGTCGTGGTCCGCGTTCACGTAGTCGTTCAGGCGCGCCGCGTCCAGCTGCTGCTGCCGCCCTGGGAAGCAAGCGACACGGGCGCCGGCGACGCCGTGAGCCGGGTGATCTCGGCTGGCCCCCGGCCCCCTCCGCCCTCCTCCTCTCACTGCCCCACGCCCGCCCAGCTCGGAGGTTCTCGGGCCCAGCTCGGAGGTTCTCGGACTCCAAGGCGTGACCTGCGCCGGATTATCGTTATCTCCTTAGTTAGGAGGCGCATCGCTCGCTCACTCACTTATCAGAGGGCTACACGCAAATAGAAGTGGCAACAAGCCACCAGGAAACGTGTCAGTCCAAGTTATCCAACCTCTGCAACGGGCCCTGAAAACAGAGGAGAGAAATGCAACCATGTGGGTCTCCGTCTACACCGCTGCCCACAAGCTGCCCGGCGGGGCATGGCTGGTGGCGGTCCCATGGTTTCAAACACTGCACCGGGCCGGCAGGGAAAGGAAACGCTTCCCGGAAAGTCCAGTGTTGCAAGAAGTAGTACTTCCCACCACAAATGAGATGGTGGGGGAAAAAGTCACCTCTTTGGAAGCGGTATGGGTTTGAGGTCATCTGGAAGAGGGCAAGGCTAGCAGGTACAGAACTCCACCACGATCACGATCTCTGCGTGCGTCGCAAACGCAAATCACACTACACAAGGAAAGGTTAACCGATTCAACCCTTGTCAAAGGTAAAAGGGCCAAGAAAGGATAATTCTGCAGATGGCAAGGAGGCCTTGGCCACCTCATCTTGCTGCTGTGTTGCCCGCAGCAGCCGGCCCCCTTCCTCACCGAGGAATGGGACCTGCCCCTTCACCTCCCAGGTCAGCTTAGGCTAAACTTCAGGTGGCACGGTTATATGCTCTAATCCTACGAATTTAAATGGATTCTTGTAAAGCAAGACAGATTTACTCAGGTTATTCTCCCCTGTCGATTTTTACTGTAACAAGTCCTAGGATCATAACTTGTATTCTTATGTAAGTAGAAACAACATAAAAATGTCAACAAAACATAAGGTCAAATTTAGCCAACTTACAGATTTTTGTGACTGTCAAGAACAGAGAAACTGGTAGCAGAATGCACACATCTGTAGCCACTGCTAGCAAGAGAAATACTAAGGAGTGAAGATGGTTGTAGGGGAATAAAACAATGATATAAATCATTCTTTCCTTCGTTAAAAAAAAAAGTAGCAGAATGAAAGCTGAGTATGGAAGGGAACACAACAGTGAGCAAGTCAAGTGACTGGCGAGATATTTACATGGCTATGCTATTTATGTGGCTAGGCACAGACACTCCCAAATCCCGTTCTTTAAAAATCGTACCTTGGAGCTGGAGGGAAGGAGTTTTGTACTCTTGGAAACATTATTAAAAATGCACACGACCATTTGTCTCTTAGCACACCTGCAGTTTATTTTTAATCTTTTTAATTGTTTTTCCCCCTGGAGTCAGTGCCACCATCTTCCCCCTACACTTGGTGATGCTGCTCCCCCGCTAACAGAGAAAAGAACGCCGGACATGAAGATAAAGGGTTCCAGCTCTACATCACGCTTTACTGCTTACAATGTTAGAAAAGGCATTTTGCCTCACTAGATTTGGAGTTTCTCATCTGTAAAATTAGGAGGTTGGGACTGACCTCCACCGTCGCTTCTGCAGTTTGTTTTTATACAAGGAAGTACTATGGGAATAAGCCAAATGACTGTCAAGCAAAAGACATGCAATATAACTGTTACCTTATCCATGAAAAAGACAGAATTGACCTACTGTGAAAGGTGGAAGTAAACCAAAATATTGGCTTGATATGCAAATGAATGGGAGGTCAACAAGCATTTGTTTCTCATTTTTGGTCTTTCTGGTAAATCTGAAACTTCAGGATTTAAGATGTTCAATTCTCATGGGTGTCTGAATTCTACCCCCTCCTCCCCTGGGGACTACTCTTCCAAAGGCTTGGCATCTCCACCTGAGCCAGGGACAGAAGAGCCCCTTCTGCCACCTGTGACACGTTACCAATCCTCGGCCCCTAGGAGGCGATCCCACGTGATCCCTCAGAGCCTCTGCATGTAGACGACAGAGGCTCCCAGACCACGGGCCTTTCACTCTCGAATTTGTCCCAAGACTATCATCATTCTCACTGACAGATTTAGTGACACAGCAGATGTTCAACTTCCTGTCGAAATCAGTGTCTCAGTTTAAGTTTTAATAAACACTGGAATTTTTGCTATCTTAGTAAGTGTTGCTCTCTGCCGTTAGGATATGTGAATTTAACCTTTTTACTTTTGCATCTTTATTTTCCTTTTCCTTATAACTTAACATGGTTATAACGATGCTTCTTTCTGCTGCCCTTCTGACAAAAACTATCTTGCAGACGTTAAATCAGTCTAACAATTTATACGCCAAGAGCCATTTCCTCTTATTGACAGCTGTGGATGAAACGCTACGTGACACCAAAGCAACCCCAGCTGGCCGGCCGTCAGTGAAGCCTGTGCTGTTTTCCAAGTCTGCACTCAGCATGTGCTCATCACAGCAACCATCACGGGGTTTTATTCCTTAATAGACTTTATACCGTGTAAGAATAAAAGACACGGCCCTCTGCTCTCAGTTCTCTATTTTTATCTCCTTCCCATCCGGGTTTCCTCATGAAAATTTAAGGCCCAAACCCTGGTCCCCTCCCAGTCTCACAAGAAGTGTGGAGGTTTCCTGGTTTCCTGCACGGCCGGTAGTTGCCCTCAAACATAGATCGGAGGGACGGGAAGTGGGTCCCCTGGCACCAGTGGCCCACCTGCGGGAGTCCACTACGGGGGAGGGCACTGTGGCCTTTACTCACCCTGTCTCCCCAGCCCTGGGGGAGGCCGCAATGCCCGACTGAAAGCAGGTGCTCAGAGGTTGTCAAGAGAGAGCTCAGACAAAGGCCAGACATTATTATTATTATTATTATTTTTGCAGTACGCGGGCCTCTCACTGTCGTGGCCGCTTCCGTTGCGGAGCACAGGCTCCGGACGCGCAGGCTCAGCGGCCATGGCTCACGGGCCCAGCCGCTCCGCGGCATGTGGGATCCTCCCGGACCGGTGCACGAACCCGTGTCCCCTGCATCGGCAGGCGGACTCTCACCAACTGCACCACCAGGGAAGCCCAGACATTATTTTTTGTAAACAGCTGTTCCTTCCAGATGCTACTGGAAAACAATGACAACCCAGGGATAGAGAAAGAGATGCTCGACTCTCAAAAGGCGCTGCGTAGAGCCCCCTCCCGCAGGTCCTTGAGTCTCCATGGAGGAGAGGTTGGGGGAGGGGGAAGGAAGGGGCACCGCTGAGTTGGGGGTCTGATTTTGTTCCCTTACATTCGAGTTGCTTTGCCTCTACTTACTCACAAAAAAAAAAGTTCTAACATTAGACTATAAATTTGAAAACCAGTCAGCTTAAAACTAAATACCCTCAGACTAGCTGGGCGCTGGAGGCTACAGGTAGCACGTGAAAGTACTTTAGTGTATACTGACCTAGAGGACCAAGCAAGCCTGAGGATGCAATACTCACTTGAAGGCATCCACTTATTCTAGGCTCCATTTATTGCTTCCTCCCTCCTAATGAAAGAAAGGATTCTCAATCACTGGTGGTTTTTCTTCCTGTCAAAACAAGGTGAGGACTCAGCCAGCCAGATGGAGAGTCATCTGACTGAAGCAGAGAAGTCGAACAACACACTTCACAAATAACTGAACAGGGGCCTTGTCATGCAGAGGTCGGTCATTTTCCCCAAAAACAGCTGTGGGACTCAATGTTACCAAGCACTTTTTTCTTGTAGGATACTTGACCAAGGCAATTTGTGTTAATACAAATCAGAGTATCTTTTTCAATTTCAGCTTTAAAACAGGGTTGTAGTGGGGTGAATAGGCTCCCCGCAAATTTCCATCAACCCAGAACCTCAGAATGTGATCGTATTTGGAAATAGGGTCTTTGGGGATGTAATTAAGCATTGAGATGAGATGATTCTACATTAGGGTGGGTCCTAAATCCAGTGAGAGTGTCCTTATGTGAGACAGAAAAGGACACATACAGACACAGGGGGAAACCATGTAAAGATGACGGCAGAGGCCAATGAAAGCCAGGAGCCGCCAGAAGCCGGAAGAGGCAGGCCCTAGAGCCCTTGGAAGGAAGCGTGGCCCTGCCAACAACTTGATTTTGGTCTTCCGGCCTGCAGAACTGTAAGAGAATAAATTTCTGTAGTTTTCAGCCACACGGTTTGTGGTAATTTGTTACAATAGTAACAATTAGGAAACTAATTCAGGGGTTACCATGCATACAGAGTTAAAACAGGAAAAACAGTATCATACTATTAAGGAGAAACTCTACTGGACTCCATCTGTGTTCAGGATATATAACCTTGATATTTTTTGTCTCAATCTATACATTTACATGGTGTTACCAACGTAGGCTTAAAGTCTATAAAGGAAAAAACAATCATGGGAAGTGACTTGCACTTCAGAGACCCTGACATAGCAGGAAAACATTCATTCAGTATTCCAAGATAATTAGCTCAAAGGCAGAACATTTTGGAGGACAAAGCACTAAGACAAATGAGTGTTAAAGAATGTGATTTCCCTCCATTTTTCTAGGATTAGCATGTCTGATTATATTCTCTGCTGTGTTGCCAGAATTAATGACCTCAGCACAACCGAGCGAAAGCACAGACTTGATTTATATCATGAATGCCTCATTTCTGGCTTGTCAGCAACACACCCAGAACACAGGTGCTTGCCAGCAGAGCTGGAGCCATTACTGACGGGTCTTCCATCCTCACCCCACATCCCTCACTCGACGACAGATGTAATCCCCAAGTCCGTGGGCAATCACCATGTTTACTTTTAGAATAAAAGTGCGTTTCCATCCCTCCCTTCCATTTTTCTATGGCCATTCACACGTATCTTCTCACGGACTGCTTTGATGCCCCGAACATCTGGACTAGATGAAACACACACATGGTGGAATTGTGCTCAATCAGTATGATTCCACACTTCAATCTCATTGACGAAACTAAGACGGCTCCCTGAACACTGGGCCGTAGGTTTCGTTATATCTTCTAGGTTTTCTGTGGAGGGTGCAATGAGGGAGAGCAGGACGGGTTCCAGCAGACTGACTGAAGGCTCACTAGGAAGACTAGAGTCTAAACCTTCCTGCTCGGGTGGACACAACGTAAAGGAGCAGATGTCGCCCATCAAATGTCTACAAAGTACACCTGGGCCCTTGGTAAGACCAGCACTTTGAGTGCTGGGCGGGGAGTGCACTCAGCCCTTTCTTTCCCTCTCATTCCGCACTGCCCCCATCCCTCAAAGCCTAGTGTGCGCTCCGTTTCTCCACCACCAGCCCGTGGAGCTCCTCTGACCACTGAGCCCACTCACTCACTGGCTCTTACCCTCATTTGCAAAACTACCCATGGCGCACACCATAAATGGCTCTTGTAGGTATCATTTTAAACTTGATTTTGTCTTCTCTTCCCACGTGGGTTTATGCTCTTTGAGAAATGTCCCTGTTTGGACCCGACATCTACCCCCAAAACACAGGTGACAACTATCTGATTGGTTCGTGTAGAGACAACAGTGGCAAGGGTTTGTTTCGGGGGGCCTGCTTCTCTACGGGGCATGACAACTTTCACTCATTTTCCCTCTAAGTATTAGGACGAGGACCTCGCAGTCTCAACTGATGGTTATTTATGACTATAAAATGATACCTTCCTTAACCTAACAATAAACATTTTTCCTAAGAAATAACTGACAACACAGCTGACCTTTTAAAACTTCACAACTGTCTACTTTCCCATAAGTAATGTTACCAGTGAAGTTTTAAATAACAGCAATATCTCGCTAGGAAATGATGACATAATATAATCAAAAGCATGCCTGTTACTGCTGCACAAAAAAGAGTTCTTTGTTTACCCTACTTAATATTTTTTTCGTTTTTATTGCTGAAATATGTGAAATTAGAGACTGTCTGGAAGAATGGTAATCACAAACAAGAACACGTTGTCCAGTCTAAAGGATTTTATCCCAAGAAAATACTAAATAAGACACAGATGATGATGAATTATATAACGTATACATTCCTTTGGAGGTGAATAGTCCTGAAAAGCTGTATCTTTCAAGTTTAGCTACGTTTTCCCTTGCTAGTAATATTTTATACAATCTGTGTTCTCTAAATGATTCATGTTCAGGGCTGAATTTGTCCTAATTGAATAAGTAGCTTCTAGTGGCTCAAAGAGCAAAACAACTTCAACCGAGTATTCACATGACTCAGGTCCCTCATCTCTTTATTCAAACATTTCCCGACTGTGTATGTAACTAAGCCTCTGTGAGCATTTCTAGCGAAGGTAATGGATTGGAAAGCACCACGGGCATTCCAATTACTTATGTCTGAATGCCATCATTCATGACTGCTCCAAGGAACACGAATTGATCCTATACGCCACTGAAAGTGCTGGTGAAAAACCTAGCGCTGGTGAAGTGCTGCCCATTATTTCTGGTGGGGCAGCGTCAGGGCCTGGCGGCTGCTTCTCACAGAGACCGCATCTTTTGCAGGAAGATTAGATTCCGACACCAAAGCCTTGTTCTCACCCTCGCCAGACAACACTCATGTCTCCCTGGGACCTGATAAAGCTTTCAGGGCGGACTGCAGGACACAAGAGCATCAGAGATCCCAGCACAAGCAATTTTGAATTATGCTACAATTGCACGTTTTTAAAGCACAAAGTAGCGGAAGCTCAATGCGTTTAGTGCTGTTATGAGGAAGGTGGAAGCAGGTTCATTTCCCCAGCCCGTGTAGTTTACTATATTAACTTATATCAAGCAAGAATGTCCTTGAAACAGAACTAAAAGTTGTGGTAATGACTGCTTTGACAAAATTGTATTAGTGGCTCAATTTGACAGATATCAAAGCTTTTCATTCATTTATGTTTTAAATATTCTAAATCAATTAAAGAGTTTGAAAAGTGCTGCCTAGGGCAGAAATATATGACTTCTTTTTTTTCGAAGTCAGAGAATACTTTATTAAAAATATGCAGAATCTTAATCAAGCACTCACTAATCAGCAACCAGAGATGATCATACTAAGTGAAGTCAGACAGAGAAAGACAAATACCATATGATATCCCTTCTATGTGGAATCTAAAATATGACACAAATGAACTGATCTATGAAACAGAAACAGACTCACGGACATAGAGAACAGACTTGTGGTTGCCAAGAGGGAGGGGAGGTGGGAGAGGGATGGAGTGGGAGTTTGGGATTAGCAGATGTAAGCTTTTATATATAGGATGGATAAACAAGGTCCTACTGTAGAGCACAGGGAACTATATTCAATATCCTGTGATAAACCATAATGGAAAAGAATATGAAAAAGAATGTGTATATATGTATAACTGAATCACTTTGCTATGCAGCAGTAATTGACATGACATTGTAAATCAACTATACTTCAATCAAAAAAAATAACAATCAAGCACTAATCAAGACAGTATCAGAGTAAAACCAGTTCATGGTTAATAATCCATGTTAAAGGATGAGTTATTAGCAACAAACCATAACAAGCAACACTCCTTGGGCACTGACTTCCGTACAGAGCACTGTTGTATAACTTTTATCTCATTTAATCTTCATAGTTAGCACCCCATTCATTAGAATCCCCATTTCACAGATGAGGAGACTGAGGCACAGGGTAGCGGTGCACAGGATAAGAACTTCCAGCTAGTAAGTGCTGGAGTGGGGCTGGAAGCCTGTAATTCCAGCGGTCCTGCCACAGCTACTCCTGTATAATTCTACTAACAATAATGTAAGTATTGGTGAGTAGGGATGGAGGTTGTAAGGGTTTCCATAAAATTCCCTTTTTTGTTGGTTTGCTATCTAGATCACGGTAAAACAAACATGTACCAGATTTTCTTCACAGCAATGACAAGACCTGTGTGGTTCACTTTACGTCCCACTCACAGACTGCATTTGGAAACAAAGAAAATTCTGACAGGGTGATTGTATTAGTTTCCTAGGGCTGCTGTAACGAAGTGCAGCACACTGGGTGCCTTAGAACAACAGAAATGTCTTGTCTCACAGCTGGGGAGGCCGGAAGTCTGAGATCAAGCTGTCAGCAGGGCCATGGCCGTCCAGAGGCGCTAGGGAAGGTCTGTTCCAGGCCTTTCTCCCAGCTTCTAGCAGTTCTTGGCTTGTGGCAGCAGAACTCCAGTCCTCTCGTGCCATTCTCCCTGGGTGCGCGTCTGGCTCTGTTTCCAAATTTTTCTCTTTTTATAAGGACACCAGTCATACTGGATCAGGGCCCACCCTAATCTCATTTTAACTTGTTACCTCTGTGAAGACCCTCTCTCCAAATAAGGTCACATCCTGAGGTCTGGGTGGGGTTTAGGACTCCAATAAATCTTTTTTTTAGCGGACACAATTCAACACATAACAATGACGATAATAGGACTTGGAGCCCTGATGTCAACTAAGCAGATTTAGGGATGATATCAAAGGAAACATGCAGTTCCTCAAGTTTATAAAATATTCAATGCCTACATCACCTTGTAAAATGGCCCAAAGAACCACAGCAAGTTTAGCACTTCATGGGATAAGGTTTGAAAAGTTCTTATTTAAGGCTCATAATTAATACTGAAAGACTTCATTCATTCATTGAAAATAATATTAAGTGCCACGCAAAACTTAGCAGGCAATTTTCATGACTTTTTCTTAACCTACCTGACAAAGGCAAGACACAGAAACAGGGATGGTTCTTAACCAGACATCTGTAACTCAACTGACATGTGAAGGACACATTTCATTATTCTATTTTCACATCATTCATCTCTACTTTTCATTGAATAACTCTGTCAGGTTCATTTTAAATTAGCAGGTCATTCAAAATGGCCTTTTAGATGGCTGGGGTTTGCTCCCATCCTTAATTACAACTTCTATCATAAATGTGGCACTCTCTCTGGCAGGAAAAACATGTTCTTCTGCCTTTGGGTACGGACAACAGAAACAAGCTCTGTCTCCATCATATTTTCTTTTTCAAAAGCTGTAACAAACGGCATTCCAACCACACGTGGACATGCTCCAATGCCAAGTCTCCCTCATCTGTTACATGCTTTTAAATTAGACTAACAGTTATTTCAAATGTATTTTGAAAAAAGGTAAAATTTATTCCCGAAGATCAAGGAAAGACATGCATTCTATGTGTAATAGAAAGTACTGTTTTAAAAATACTTGTTTGCATATACTTTCTAATATGCATCAAAGAAGTCAAAGGTTTAATCAAAAGAAGGGAAGTAAAACTGAATGAGTAGTGAAGAATCATAGGCAGACACTAAAGGGCATGAGACTTTATACACAGCCCACTGCTCAGTTCCTGGCACCCAGTGGGGGAATCAATACATGCTCGCCCATCATTAGGAAAACACAGATCAATCAAGATGTAAATGAAATGCACCCATCCCCAGGCTTCTATGTCTCCGTTTACTAGAAAATTCTAGGCAAAATATATAATTAGAACTCAATAAAAACAATATTGAGATGGCATGTTGTAATAGGGAGGAAAGCATCTGTATGTCTGTTAGAGACACTGAAAATGTAAATGGGCTGGTGAATCTTAACAGTAAGGAATGCACAAAAAGCACTTTTAGTTTTTTGTGGCAAGTTAGTAAGAAATTAAAAACATAAAATTCCTGCTTTCTGACTGAAGATTTAAGACCATTATCACAATTCTCTAACCCCAGGAACAGACAGCCATGGCACAGAATCAAACCGGAGAGGGTAAATACCAGGCATTTTGTTATTCTTTTTAGGTTCCCACTGGTGTCTACTCTGGAGGGAGCTTGAGATTTAAGACCCGGTAGCTCTGCAGCACCAGGGCAGTCTGAGCTGTGCACCAGTGAGGCGGCAGCAGCATTTTAGGAACCTAGTGGTCCTAAGCCCTGAGTCTGTGCTAGAGGAACGAGCACAGGAACTGGAGTCACACACACCTTGCTTTGAATCCTAACAGCAAATTACTAGTTGATACCACAGAACAAGTCAATGAAGCTCCTGAAGGCTCACTTTCCTTATCCGTGAAATGGGCTTAAAACCTTGAGGGACTGTTGTGTAGACTAGGGAATGCGCGCGCACGCGCACACACACACACACACACACACACACACACACACACACACTCCTCTGGTGTAGTGTCTGAAATTCAGTAAATGGCAGAGGTACTATTAGGATAAGTTTTGTTCTAGAACTAAAAAAAAAAAGTCCTATATTAAAACAACCCTGAAAACTAATATAAGTGAGGTACCACATCACCAGAGCTTTTCCAGGCTAAGGATTGGGTTTGAAATATTATCTGTATCCAAGGGAGGACTTAGAAGGTTATAAACGAGGGCAGGATGGGACTTTCCTGGTGGTCCAGTGGGTAAGACTCCATGCTCCCGAAGCAGGGGGCCTGGGTTCAATTCCTGGTTGGGGAACTAGATCCGGCATGCATGCCACAACTAAGAAGCCTGCAGGCCAGCGAGTGCTGAAATGAAGATCCTGCGTGCAAAAAGTAGTAGCCAGGGCAGCCAACATAAATAAATAAAAATAAATGTGGGCAGGAGACAAGGCCCGGGGCGGGGCCGTGGAGAGGGGCGGGCTGCACTTACGGCGCTCCTCCTGGTGCCTCTCGGTTTGGGCGAAGTACTGGCGTAGCTCCTCCGTGATCTCCATGTTGCTCACGTCGCATTCTATGCCGCCATCGTCGGACTCGCTCTCTTTCTCCTTCTCCTCCTCTGCGTACCAAGCTGGCTCTTCTCTGCCGCGTGGATGTGGTCCACGCCCGCCAGCATGTGAATGACTGTGGTGGGAGTCCCAGGAGGCTGGGGGATGCTCGTAGCAGGACTGAGGCCTTCTGCCCTCCTTAGCATAAGCGATCTGGGGAAGGCCCATGGCAGAAGAGTACCACGGGGACATGAAGCAAGATTCCATGGCCTTCCGATAGGCATTCTGGTGGCAGCGCATCCACGCCATCGCTTGATGGTAATGTTGCCAGTATCTTGCGTAGACCGGATGAGAGGGCCAAGACTCCACAGCTAGCACTGTTGCCGGCTACAAAACAAAAAAAAATGTAGGCTAGACAGCACGTGGTTCAGCCTCAAGAGAAACCTTCAAACGTTCAATCAAATAACCGGGTGTTCACTGCGTATCTACTAAATATCTCCTCTCCACGAGGGTGCTACGGGGCCAAGGAGAATATAAGACGGGTCCACGCCCACGATGGGCGCCAGGCATGTGCACACTTGCTCTGAAGTACATGCGCATGAGGCACACAGAGAACAATTAGTTTGAGGTTACGGCCCATTATAAAGTGGGGACAGAGGCTAATAATGATCATTTCTAGATGAGACGCAGGGGGCAAGAGGACCCGATGTCTATCATCTTGGGCCTTTCTACCCACTGTGATTAAATGACTAATTCCAAGTTAGAAACGCCTGCCAAGAACCACATGAACTGGTGAACATGATGTTCTCCGGTCCCTCCCTCTCTGCCCCCTAAACGTGCTGGCGGCCCACTCCTCAGTGCCTGGGACAAAAGATGACGAGCAACACACACGATGGTGCTCTACCTTTAGTTTTCTGATGTATTTCTTTGGTCTTCTCCATCATGCAATGAGACACCAAGACCTTAACGACTAAAACTTACCTTTTTTCTCATCAGTTAAAAAAAAAACTTACCTCTGCTGTCATCTGTGATTGTGAAAGTCCAAACGAGCGCCGAAACTAGGAAAGAACAAGCAGAGTGCAGACGTCTGGTCAGTCCAGGGCTATGATATTCATAGCTATTTTGCGGTTTGCATAGCAGCTCCTCAGAGGCTGCTGTCTCCCCAGGATGGTGCCTGATCTTCACGCAACACACCACGACAGCACCGACACCTGGGCTAGTGGTCTGAAAAGGAGGGATCCCCTTAGGTGTGATTCAGTGGCTCAAAGTACACTGCGCTTTTCAAGTATAGTACCTGTTTGCCTATGGAAAGTAAAGTCCACGAGAGTAACCACATAAATAGCTAGTCATATGTATGTAAAAAATACACGGAACATGAACTAAAAGTGTACAACTATTACTTTATTTACTAACCCATAGTTCATGCCAATGCCTATTTAAATTAACCCTGGAGGGCTTCCCTGGTGGCGCAGTGGTTAAGAATCCGCCTGCCAATGCAAGGGACACGGGTTCGAGACCTGGTCCGGGAAGAGCCCACGTGCCGCGGAGCAACTAAGCCCGTGTGCCACAACTACTGAGCCTGCGCTCTAGAGCCCGTGAGCCACAACTACTGAAACCTGTGCTCTAGAGCCTGCGAGCCACAGCTACTGAAGCTCGCGTGCCTAGAGCCCGTGCTCCGCAACAAGACAAGCCACCGCAATGAGAAGCCCGCGCACCGCAACAAAGAGTAGCCCCCCGCTCGCCGCAACTAGAGAAAGCTCGCGCACAGCAACAAAGACCCATTGCAGCCAAAAATTAAACAAATAGATTTATATATAAAAAAAGTTCATAATAAAATAAAATAAATTAACCCTGGATCTCCCAGAGTCCTGAGTAGAATAGAATACATCTTGCCAACTCACTGGAAACCTTTGTTGGGTCTTGCTGCAGGCCTGGGACTCGGAGAAGCCTCTCTAAATAAAACAACTCTCTCGGCTGGGTTGTACCCTGGGCTTTAAGCCCCTCAAATGCACCTTGCTTTGGTTTTGACTGCAAAAAGCATCTTTCAGCCAGCGTGTGACACTACACTCCCTGCCTACCCACACTGCGTCTCTGCGGGAGGAGGAACTGGTCGCTTGGAGACTGTAAGGTCGGATCTTAACAAACGGCACCGCGAAACAGAGGAAAGCTTCAGGTGAGCTTTATTAGGGAGCGCTCCCGGGCGAGGTTCACTGGTCCGAGAGAAAGGGGCCAGAGAAGTCGCACCCGGGCGAGGGTTGGGCAAGATTTTATAGGGGAAGAAGGGAAAGGGGTGTGGTGAATCTGGGAGGGCGCAGGGTATTCCTTATTTGGTGGTCTTTTCGGGTATCCTGGGGGACCGTTAGTCCCGCCCCTCGAAAGGCGGGAAGGCTGGGCTGGGTTCAAAGTCCCCAGGTCAGTTCCTGGAACTGGGTGGTCGGGAGAATTTCGGTCTGATGCAACCTGTGAATCTGATTGTGTTCCCCTGCCTCAGGCCAGTTGGCCTTATATCCCGACATCTTTGGTGTAATGGGGCGGCGTTCTGATTTCTGGCTACTTCATGCTGAATTGGGGCGTCGAAAGGGGAGTCGGGCGACCAGAGGTCCGAGGCTTAGGGGAGACCAGTGGGGGGTTCTGTAGGAAGCAAGGTGTAAGGACCGAGGAGCATTTGGTTTGTGGCCACCCGGGAGACTTCCTCCATGCGCCTGCGAAGGAACCTAAGAAAACAGGGAGCAAGCATGCTACGAAGAGGGTGCGGTCCGGTTTTGAAAGAGGGGTGTCAAAGAGTCCCTCTCTCGGCGGGCTGAGGGCCTCTACGACTTGGGGGCAGGAGTGGGAAGGGGAGGTCCCGGTATCGGAGATAGGCAAGAGGGAGGCCGGGTTTAGGCGGGGGGAAGAGGGAAGAGGTCGAGGGAGATAGCAGGGTTTTCAATGAACAGTAGGTGGAACTCCTGGATGCGGGAGGGGCCTAGGAGGTCGACCAGCCGGTGGGAGGAAAGCACGCTTAGTGGGTGGGCCAGAGTCAGTTTGAGTGTTTGTTTGGTCAGTTCGGCTGCGCTGCTAGGGCCCGAAGGCATGGTTGCCATCCCCAATGGTTGGGTCTAGCTGTTTGGAGAGGTAAGCCACGGGGTGGTAGGAAGGCCCTATAGGCTGGGCAAGGAGTCCAGTGGCTATTCCGGCCCGTTCATCCACAAAAAGGTGAAAAGGTCGGTTTGGGTTGGGCAGAGAAATGGAAGAAGAAGATATCAGAGCGTTACGGAGGGTGACAAAGGCCTATCGAACGGCGGAAGGAGAGGTGAGGAGTCCTTGAGGGGTTTCTTTAGCGGCTAGATATAAGGGTTTAGCGAGAAGAGCAAAGTTAGGGATCCAGTGCCAGAAAAATCCTATAAGGCCCAAAAAGGAGAGAATTTGTTCCGCTGTTTCCAGAGGCTGGAGTTCACGGATAATCCGGGTGCGGTCGGCTGTTAGACCGTTTGTGGTAGCGGTAAGGTGGAGCCCCAGGTAGGTTATAGAAGATACAGATAACTGAGCCTTGGCTGGGGAGACCCGATAACCGCGAGGGCCAAGGTAATTGAGGAGATCTGCAGTATGTTGTCTTGAGAGGCTGAGAGATGGGCTACAAAGGAGGAGGTCATCTACATATTGAAGGAGTGTCCTGGGGGTAAGGGAGCAGGAAGTGGGGTCCCGTGCGAGCGCCTGACCGAAGAGGTGAGGACTGTCGCGGAAGCCCTGGGGAAGAACTGTCCAGGTGAGCTGACTGGAAGTATGGGTATCCGGATCCGTCCAGGTAAAGGCGAAGAGGAAATAGGAGTCGGGATGTAGGGGGATAGTGAAAAAGGCATCTTTGAGATCCAGAACCGTAAAGTGGGCTATGGATGGGGAGATATGGGAGAGCAAGGTGTATGGGTTTGGTACTACTGGGTGGAGAGGAATTATGGCCTCACTGATTATTCAGAGGTCCTGGACCAGGCGATAATCCCCAGAGGCCTTGTGGACAGGGAGGATGGGGGTGTTGCAGGGAGAGTCAGTGGGGATAAGGAGTCCCTGGTTTAGGAGTCTGGTGATAATAGGTTGTAGGCCCCTAAGGTGAGTCTCAGAGATGGGAAATTGGGGCCCTGATGGAAATTTGGAGGGGTCCTTTAGGCGGATGAGAACGGGGGAATGGTGTGTTGCTATTATGGGCTTACAAGTATCCCAGACTTGGGGATTGATTGGGTTCGGTGTGATTGGAAGAGGGGAATAGGAGGGGGAGGGTTCTAGAGACAGGCCAAGAAGAGAAAGCAGGAGTTGGGAGGAGGGGACCTTAGGGTCAAGTCTAACCTGCTGGAGGGAGGCCCCTAAGTGGAAAAGGACATCTCGGCCTAGCAAGGGAACTGGGCAGGATGGTATGACTAAGAAAGAATGAGTAAAAGGGAGTCCTTCGATATGACATGGGAGTGGACCGGTCTGGAGTGGGAAGGATGGTTTGCCATCAATACCCATGACCGAGATCTGGGAAGGAGAAACTGGCCCGGAATAAGTAGGCAGGACCGAATAGGTAGCCCCCGTGTCCATCAGAAATGAGATGGACTTACCCGCTACCTGTAGCGTTACCCTGGGCTCGGCGAGGGTGATGGGGGTCTTCGAGTCCGGGCGCCGTCAGTCGTCAGCCAATCCCAGCAGTTCGAGTGGTAATGCCGTTGGGTCGGCCTGCTCCCCGCATGGAGACGCTGAGGGAGGGCCAGTCGTAGGGCAGTCACTCTTCCAGTGGCCCGTTAGCCCGCAGCTGGGACAGGGCTTAGAAGGAGGTTGGGGATTGGGACACTGGCGAGCCCAGTGGCCTTCTTTTCCGCATTTGAAGCAGACACCTGGCGGGGTTGCCTTTTGCGGACCTCGTGGATGCTGTGATCCACGGGAGATGGCCGGCCTTAGGGCGGCTACAAGGGCTTGGGTTTGGAGGGCCACCTTTTGGTGCAGCCGAGCCTGTCGGCTGGATTCTGCCAAATCCTCACGGCCATTATAGACTTTAAAGGCCATTTTTAATAGATCTCGAATAGGGGTTTGAGGGCCGTCTTCTGCCCGTTTTAATTTCTTTCGGATGTCCGGGGCTGACTGGGTGATAAAATGGGTGGCTAGGACCGCTGCCCCTGCTGGGGTGTCGGGATCCAGCCGGGTGTAGAGAGTTAAGGCCTCTGTAAGGCGATTGAGAAAGACAGTTGGATTTTCGTTAGGTTCTTGGGTTATCTCTTTTAATTTTTTCAAAATTGACTACCTTATGAGCGGCAGCCTGCATGCCAGCCAGGAGGCATTGGATCATGAGGTCGCGTTTACGGCGGCCATCTTGGCCATCCTGATATGTCCAGCCTGGATCGGTGCCAGGTACGGCAGTCGCTCCGACAGGCATGGAGTTGTCGGTAAGGTGAACCTGATCTGCATGGTTTCCGGCAGCAGTTTGAATTCTTTCCCTTTCGTCAGGGGTTAAGGTAGAGGACAGAACCACAGAGATATCGTGCCAGGTTAGATCGTAAGCTTGAGATAGGTAGCGAAATTCTTTGATGTAGTGGGAGGAGTCGGCAAAGAAGGAGCCTAATCGTTTTTCAATTTGAGAGAGGTCCTGGAGAGAGAAAGGTACATGGACTCTGACCAGTCCTTCCACTCCTGCTACCTCCCTCAGAGGGCACAGGAGATTTAAATCTTGGGAGTCGTGAGAGCGTGTATGTGCACTAATTGGCGAAGCAAGGGGCGTGGGAGGAGGAACCGTTGAGGGAGGCGGGAGAGCGGTTGGAGGCGCCTGAGCGCTTCGGGAGGAGGAGGGACCGCTTCAGGGTAGGGTGGAGGTTGGAGAGGAGTTCTGGAGGGCGGAGAGGCGAGAGATTCGGGAGGGTGGGTTAGTGGGGAGGAATCCAAGGGGACTGAGGTTTTGGACGGAGGAGATGTTTGCTTGGCAAGGAGGATTTGAGAGGTAGAACAATTGACGCAAAGGGAGGGGCGGGAGCGCAAATACCAGAAGGCCTGAACATTGGGGACCTCGGACCATTTGCCGTCCTGCGGCAGTAATTATCTAGATCACGGAGGATGTTAAAAATCAAAAGTCCCTTCAGGATTGATTTTCTAGAGGATATTGTGGCCAGGCCACAGTGGAATAGAAAATAAGCCGTCGGCAACGGAGATCTTGGGAGAAGCCGAGGGCTGTAAAATTGGCTAGGAGACACCCCAGGGGCGTCTTAGGATCTGGTTTCGACTGTGAGGTTCCCATGACCCCCAGTCTGTCCCTGAGTGAATGGAGAGGGAGAGAGGCGTCCCTGGTCTCCGTCTCCAATTCACGGCAGGTCGGAGGGCGGTCAGGCGATTGGGACGTCTCCACAATCACCCGAGGCCCGGCGGGTCGGAGAGCGGTCAGGCAATTGGGACGTCTCCACAGTTGCCCGAGGCCCGGAGAGAGGACGGAGGAGTCCCTGACGTGGCCGCGATTAAGGACAGGGAGTCCGGTGGGCAGGGACTCTGAGGGTCGGAGGGAACAAGGGAGGGGGACTTACCCCGTTTTCTGCCGGATCGGGTGGATGAGTAGAGGTTCCCTGGTTGTCTCCTGGGGGAGGGGAGGAGCGGGCCGCGCGGTAACCCCGGGGCTTGGTACCCCTCCCGGGTTTCAGCACCAAATGTAAGGTCGGATCTTAACAAACGGCACCGCGAAACAGAGGAAAGCTTCAGGTGAGCTTTATTAGGGAGCGCTCCCGGGCGAGGTTCACTGGTCCGAGAGAAAGGGGCCAGAGAAGTCGCACCTGGGCGAGGGTTAGGCAAGATTTTATAGGGGAAGAAGGGAAAGGGGTGTGGTGAATCTGGGAGGGCGCAGGGTATTCCTTATTTGGTGGTCTTTTCGGGTATCCTGGGGGACTGTTAGTCCTGCCCCTCGAAAGGCGGGAAGGCTGGGCTGGGTTCAAAGTCCCCAGGTCAGTTCCTGGAACTGGGTGGTCCGGAATGTCTCCAGGGCAGTTTCTGGAACTGGGTGGTCGGGAAAGTTTCAGTCTGATGCAACCTGTGAATCTGATTGTGTTCCCCTGCCTCGGGCCAGTTGGCCTTACAGAGACTCCACCAAGTGACTGCGTAGAATACCTTTGCCCAACAGCCTTGCTCTGCCAGGATTTACTCCCTTCCGTGCTATCTACCTCTTGTGATTTACTGATATGGCAGGAAGCACCTCAAAGTAAAGTTTAATCTGCATCTGCACCTTTTACAGCCTATTTAAAACACACTTCAATTTTTTCCCTTCTGTTCAAGGGTTCAGAGATGCTCAAGTGCCAGCCGACACCAGAATGTACTTAAAAAAAAAGTTAAACAAAAGCAATAGCCTAAAATGCATGAGAATTTAAGCATCTATGAGACAAAACCCCTAACACAATGTGATGCTGAGCAAACAGGTACTTGGGTTTTGAAACTCTGGAAATCAGATACCGAAGGAGTCCTATTTTTCCTACTTTACTTAATTATAGGGTAGAATTTTTAAATCTCCAAGCCTTAAGAAATAAACTTGACTTATTTTGTAATCTCCACCAGATGTTTTGCTATGGTTAATGCGGAACACTGAGATATTAAATTGACCACATCTTTTAACATTTAGCCTAAAGAGAACGATTCACATTCTTTTTAAATATAATAAGCTTTCAAAGACGGTATTTCCAAGAGGGCTGACATGGTCTTCTGTAAATTTATCTTAAACACAGCCCACACTTCCTGTTCCCTGTTCTACATTCACAAACACACACACATGCAGTGAATGTAAACCGGGGAAAAGCTAACAAATACAGTGAAAATACAAGTGTAAATTATTGTTCACACTACAACTATAATTTAAAGGCTTAAAACATAAACAATTATCTGAAAACCTGGCTAACTGCTATGTGCTTTATAGGCTACCGAAGAAATACATATAAAAAGTCAACACATGGGCTTCCCTGGTGGCGCAGTGGTTGAGAGTCCGCCTGCCAATGCAGGGGACACGGGTTCGTGTCCCGGTTTGGGAAGATCCCACATGCCGCGAAGCGGCTGGGCCCGTGAGCCATGGCCGCTGAGCCTGCGCGTCCGGAGCCTGTGCTCCGCAGCGGGAGAGGCCACAACAGTGAGAGGCCTGCGTACCGCAAAAAAAAAAAAAAAAAAAAAGTCAACACAACTAAGGGGCTAACCACCTACAGGAGTAAAACCAACACAAAAGAAATTACAGTAGAAATCAGTATACACTTGAGTGCTAAAGTGTAAGGTACAGCCTTTAAGTGGCTAATTCACTCCAGCCAGATTTTATATGTCTACCACTGAAATCTGAACAGCTTTCTGAGTGCCTGAAGCACAAAATGACATTAAAGTGAACTCCATGTGTATCTTAATCAAATTTGTTTTAGAGATTAACAATTAGCATAGGAATTAAATTAAAAAAGCCTATGAGACATCTGCGCATCTTGGGGAAATTAAGAGTTTTGAACCCAGACTTCTATGCCTTATAAAATATGTACTTAAAACCAGATCAATGTAAATATTAATTATCTCGAACTGGGAGATCTGACAGCTTCAGATATATAATAAATATCATTGTGACTGAACACTACTGCAGACCTCAGACGATCCTGTTTTTATTTATAACTGGGAAAATCCAGCCTGGCTTTAGAAGCAGTAGTACCAGTATTCTGAAAATGCACAAGATGGCTTATGAGAGGCTCCCTTCTGCAGAGCTAGAAGTTAGGCATGCGTGGTAGAGTAAACAACTGTTTAAGAGGTTCAAGTGTAATTCAATGAGTGCCCCAGGCTGTTCAAATGCCAATGGCTGTGATTAAAAAGGGATGGGAGTGCTAATTTGAGGAGTGGTTACTTACTTATGCCTTTGATTCAACAAATAATTTGATAGAAGGGCTGCCATGTTCCACTGCGTCAGAAATCACGAAAGGCACTCTGAGCACTTTTGCAAGAAAGCAGCCAGGACTAAGAGCTGGGGTGGCTGAAGAAAGCCAGTCCCAGCATTTGGACCAGAGGCCGTTCAGATTCAGCGCAGGCTGCTGACTACCTATAAAGCATATCAACTGATCTGCCGAGATGCTGACCTCTTTTAAGACCCAGGCCATTAAGGAAAGATGAATTTACATTAATCATGGAACACAGGCACGTTTGTCATCGATTTTCTTCTGATTATGCTTTTCTCATTGCTTTGGCCACCGGGACACTTAGAATCAGATCTGCTGCCATCTTACAGCACGTTTAGAGTCCTCAGGCTCCACGTTCAATATGCCGCTCATGTCACCCTTGGATTTATTATTTTCCCTCCCCAAATTCCAAAACCTATCTATCACATCCTTTTACATTTTAAGTATCTTTAAGATTCCTAAAATCCTGTAGATACTCAATTAAAAAGAGTATCGCTTATATGTGGAATCTAAAAAAAAAAAGATATAATAAATGAACTTATATACGAAACAGAAAGAGATCCACAGACAGAAAACGAACTTAAGGTTACCAAAGGGGGAAGGGGGGGAGGGATACACTAGGAGGTTGGGATTACCATATACACACTACTATGTATAAAATAGGTAACCAACAAGCACCTACTGTATAGCACAGGGAACTATACTCAGTATTTTGTAATAACCTATAAGGGAAAAGAATCTGAAAAAGAATATATAACTGAATCATTTTGCTGTACACTTGAAACTAATACAACATTGTAAATCAACTATACTTCAATAAAAATAATAAATAAATAAAGTTTTCTTTAAGTTGAACAAAATAATCCTGAGAATGAATGACAAATTAATCAGCCCCTCTCAAATCAAGAAAAAGTATAGGGCTTCCCTGGTGGCGCTGTGGTTGAGAGTCCGCCTGCCGATGCAGGGGACACGGGTTCGTGCCC
Source organism: Pseudorca crassidens (assembly GCF_039906515.1). NCBI lineage: Eukaryota > Metazoa > Chordata > Mammalia > Artiodactyla > Delphinidae > Pseudorca > Pseudorca crassidens. Next base: position 122,675,982 of record NC_090317.1, on the reverse strand, counting down.
CGGTCCGGGAGGATCCCACATGCCGAGGAGTGGCTGGGCCCGTGAGCCATGGCCGCTGAGCCTGCGCGTCCGGAGCCTGTGCTCCGCAACGGGAGAGGCCACAACAGTGAGAGGCCCGCGTACCGCAAAAAAAAAAAAAAAAAAAAAAAAAAAGAAAAAGTATAAAAAACACATCCAAAGAAAGAGCAGCTTGCATAGAACTTTATTATGAGCTTGCTATTTCCAGTATTACTGTTGGTATTTTATACCAGCAAATTTTTTTCTCTAAAGGGCCAAATAGTAAATATTCTGGGCTTGTGTGTCACATATACTGTTACATAGCCGTACTTTTTTTTTTAAATTAAAAAAACAACCTATTAAAAATGTAAACATCATTCTTAGCCGTGGGCCATCACTTGGCCACCACTGCTTTATGTTAATCCATTACGAGGCTCCATAGACTCTGTCCTCAGTATGTTGAGCATCCTAATCGTTCCTCGCTTTGCACTTGCAAATCAGTGGAGGAACTTTGAGATTCTCACCCATCTCATAAGTTATTAGGCTCAGAATAAGACTAGTGGAAGCAAGAAAACTGTGATTATGACCAATAGCAATTTGGTGACCAGTTCCTAATACTGGGGACAAAAGAAACCTCTCTGTGACTAAATAAGCATATCGGACCATTTCTTAAAGAGCTCCAGAGACATTTAAGGACTTAATAAAGAAAAACAAAAAACAACCCACCCTAACTCCTGCAAAACAGGATCAATCAACAGGGCTTAGAAAGCATATGTAGCGCCATGATTTCTGATGGAGATTCTACGAGCTGCCCCGGGCTAGGCAAGAACCCAACAAGGACGGGAAGCAGGAACTGGGAAGCAGGAGAGAGTTCCGAGTGTTTATTCCCTGGAAGAAGGAACCCATATCCTTCCCGGCTGACCGCATCAGTTAGCACCCAAGGGAAGGTGAGACCCTACTCTAAGAATGGGCCCTGTTAGCTTTTCAAAACTGGGTTCCACAAAGGAACTTAAGGACCTAATAAAAATGCCTGGGCTTCTGAAAAGCCAACGTTAAAATAATTCTAGACACTACAGCAGTACTGTCACACACCACCACCAGCTCAAAAGAGAGAAAGCTTAAGGTAGCAGCAGACTGAGCTGCCCTTTCAATGGTTTTTAATTTTATCTTTCATTCCCCACCTCCCCAGAGTGTCTCCTACTTTTTTCTGGCACCTGGCTCTGTGTACTGCGCAGCAACTTTTCTCCTAATGGGATGGTGGAGCTGAAAGAAAAGAGAGGGTCAATGCCAGGGAAGGCCGGGATTCACGGCACTACCAACTGGGCAGCCCTCCCCAGGGAGGACAATGGCACGATAGTCACTGCCCAGCTGAGCTTGGGCGAGTACAGAGACCGAATTCATTGTCTGTCCTCAGCCACCAGAAGAGGAAGGAAAAAAACAGCGTTGAGGTCATTCACGAAACACTGCTGAGGCCCACGGGCAAAAGGCAGTGCCTCTGAGTCTCCAATGATATATTTTTCCGTATAGCCTTTCTTAAAAACTGCACTCATTCTTCAATGACTCTGCTTATCCTGGGAGACACATTTTTAAATGCATAAATATACATGAACAACAACAGACATGAGCTTTGTGGTTTTCAATGGACAAAATGTGACTATTTCCATTGAGTCATTAAACGTTTCCACCAATAAGGAATGTGGCTTTGTTGAAAGGTAGTGACATTGGCCTTTTTTTTTTTTTTTTTTTTGGCTGAGTTGCACAGCTTGTGGGATCTTAGTTCCCCGACCAGGGATTGAACCTGTGCCCCGGACAGTGGAAGCACGGAGTCCTAACCATTGGACCACCAGGGAATTCCTCGTACAAATTCTTTTTACTGCCTATTTAGATTCTTATAAATATAGGATCTAGGATGCATCACAGCAACCAGATAAATAAAACACAAATTCCCTTCGAAATGATAATGTATCCTCTGTAACTGAATTTTCCTCTCTATCCTCCTTTTTCACTAGAATTCTGAAAATTAAATACACGAAAATTCATCGGCTTTGATTTTTGCATAGAAACACATTCAACGTTGGTCATTAAATAAGATACGCCAACTTTCCCATAAGGCTCTCCCTAATTTGGTTCTCTGAGCCAACCAGCGAATTGGGGGGATCTAATTAGGCCTTCAGTATACACAGTTTCAAGGTAGAAGGAACGGGGTCTGCTGGAGATGGCTCAAAATAAATGACGGTATGGTGAGAAATCTGAATTACATACATTGAGTCAGATGCAGTTCTACGGAATCTCGGTATATGCGGTAATAACCCTATCAGAGAAGATGTCTCCCAGTAAACGCACACACTGGTAGGAACTTCCTCAACTAAGACAAATGAGAAAATGAGGTTTTTTGGAGAGCACTGCTTCTTGCCATCACCCCCAGCTTCGATCTGAGGCTGGCAAGTTCAGCTGGCTTGCTGCCCTCAGAGGCTCCCTCCTGTGGCTTGGCATGGTCCCGGCTTAGTGATTCAGACATCAGAGATGGCTCAAGTCTGAAAGGCCTTTTCCCACCCTCAGCAGTCCAAGCTCCATCTTTCCTCCAGACACAGGCCTCCTACAAGCGCACAAGCTACTGTGTTTAGAAGGCCTGCCTCTGTCCACCTATAACAGTTAAAACGGATGGGTGAGGGAGCCTCAAACCGGAGTTTCATTTCCCTTTCATTCTCTCGACTCCAAGCCCCAATTTACTCTTCTGGCTGTTGCAATAAGAAGCAATGTCACAATGAAGGCACAGCATGGGGAAGGAACTAGTTCCTTGGCTGAAAGTTTCATGGCTGAAAGGACGTAGTTAACAATTCTTCTTTTTCATACAAACCATATTCCACCCATAGAACGGCACCGTTTAATTTGTCAGCAAGGGTGATGGATTTGGGAATGGATTTATTTGCAAGTTCACCAAATCCCCATGTGACTAACGTAAGAATCAGAAGTGAAATATGAGGACAGCCCCAAAACAAGGTTACCCCTTGACTCTTGAACACAACAGGCAATGTGAAAGCTGAAAATTGGGGTAACCGACAAGGACAGAATACAACGCAAAAGAGGAAACAGATAAGTTCCCCTCATTGCAAGTATATACTTCAAACAGCAAAACCTAGTGTGACCAAGAAGGAATAAGGGTTGGACAGGTAGGTAATACAAGTTAAGAGCATAAACCACGACTGGTTTAAAGTGGTTAAAGTCACCACTGGATGTCAGGAAACTTATTTCAAATTTTCCTTCCATAAACACATACAGGGTAATTCCACGTTAATCTCTCTTTTCTGAATTTAAACGGCACTCACTATGCCCCTTTCATTTGGCCATTTAATCAATTACTTGTATGTAGGCCTGGATTCTGCCATCTGTTCCTTTTAAATTTCCTTTTTTCCTTCCAGCATAAAAAAGTCATAGCTAATATTTCCTGCCCTTTGATGCTGTTGGGATCGCCATTTCCTGTTAACACTCTCCTGCAACCTCTACCCTCCCTAAAATCATTGAGTAGCTAGTAACTCAAATAACTCTGGCTATAAAGCTCCAAATCTTTTCGGAAAGTAGATATCTAAATACATTAATATGTTTTCAAAGATATTTTCAAATCATCTGATCTTTGATCAACAAGTTGTGCTCTTTTTTCACCTGTTCACTTTTTTACACTGTTCTATAGCTGGATTTCCTATTGTAGAGAAGTACAGACGTCCCTCGGTGTTCGTGGGGAATTGGTTGCAGGACCTCCCCCCGACAAGAGACCAAAATCCGCGGATGCTCAAGTCCATTACATAAAATGGCGTGGTATAGTCGGCCCTACATATCCGCCAATGCGGAAGGAAGTTTCACGAGTTCCGCATCTATTTTGTGAATTCTCCAACCTCTACTCTATGCTTACTTGTTCAGTTTTCCTCCCTTTCTGCTCATTTCACCCTATCCTTAAATGTTGCACCCTAAAAACCAAAATAATCCTTCACCCTCTGTAAAACACTTTTAGAATGAAAATTCTCTCTGGAGCTTTAGTTTATATCCTTTCCCAGCACAACAACGAATACTCAGAGGAGATCTGTACACCTTACTGTGAACTTGCCTTCAGTTATGCCTATCCAAAGTTACTAGCTAACAGTCTTGGAAAATATATGGTTTCTGTTCACATTGCCATCCCAAAGGGGCTGTTACTCCTATAAACTATATTAGTAAAAACTGTACGTATAAAGGTTACCCCCATCCCATAACTCATAGGAACTCTGAGAGTAAGTAACTCCAGAAATGTTACTTGTGTTATTAATCTTCAGTCTAAACTTTCAAGTAATGTTATTCTGACTTGAAGTGCAAAACAGCTGAATACAGAATCTAGCCTGTGAAACAACTTTAAAAATTATTCCTGAAAAAAACTTGTTCAGAACCATCTGGTCTGTACTAAGGGACTCTCAGGATTTCAGAGCTAAAAGGTACTTCGTTGGCCACTGGTGCAACTTCACTTAACTACTGAGGAAGAACAGAGGGAAAAGACATTCTCCACCTCCACAGGTAAGGCGCAGAGACCGCAGGTACCAAATGTTCTCCAGGTAACTGCCATCAAAACCTCTGACCTCCCACAGAGGACAACGTGCGAGGGAAAGGAGAGGAAAAGAAAACCCCAATTTTTGAATAGACGGGCTAACATCCTAGACTTCCCTCTATGGATGAGGCTGACCTGGGTGATCTGTTCTGATTCTGGGCTGGATGGGCAAAGTCTGAATTCACCTTCCAGACCTAGCTTGACACAGCGTTACCTGGCACATCAGAATCACAATGGAGAGCTTTCAGAAAAACACCGATGCCGGGGCCCCACTTCTAGAAATTCGAATTTAACTGGTCTGGGATGGAGGCCCGGGCATTTAAAAACCATCCAGTGATTCTGGCGCACGGCAGAGCCGAGGGGCTCTGGAACCAGTTCCCTCTCACAATCAGCGGGATGCTGATAATTACAACGATAACGTGACAGGCAAGGCCTCTGCTCTCCCGGCCTCAGAGAAAGTCAGGCTCAGGGGCCGCCAGGCTCAGGGGCCTCCAGGGGCCTCCTTCACTTCCCAAATGATACCCAGCCGCCCCCGGAGTCACCTCGAGAGCTCGTAGCTTGCAAATCCTGGGCGGTGGGCGAGCAGGGACCTACTTCCGGTGGGAAACAGGATACGCGATGCGTGGGAGAAGATGTTGCCGGGGCGACTAGACGTGAGCGTCCGGTGCTGGTCATGTGGCCATGAGGCGCAGGAAGTCCCGCCCCCGTAGTTGACGTCCCGTCCTAGCCGCGTTCCGCACCACTCAGGGGGAGTGGCGCGAAATGGGGGCTCCGCCTCTCGGGGGGGAGCGTGGGGACGGCCGGTGCAGGGTGTAGTGACCGGATCGCGGCACTCGGGGCGCAGGTGGGGGGGGGGGGGGGCGGGCACTCCTGTGCCTCGGAGTCGGGCGGTGGGTCGGGAAGACGACGGTCGTTTCTGCACGGCTTCCGCCTCCGCTACAGTTCCTTGGCATTTAACTCTTCGCTCTGAACTTTCTCACTTCCGTTCCCTTGTGTTTTGTTAGCCTTTTCTTTTTTTTTTTTTGTGGTATGCGGGCCTCTCACTGTTGTGGCCTCTCCCATTGCGGAGCACAGGCTCCGGACGCGCAGGCTCAGCAGCCATGGCTCACAGGCCCAGCCGCTCCGCGGCATGTGGGATCCTCCCGGACCGGGGCACGAACCCGTGTCCCCTGCATCGGCAGGCGGACTCTCAACCACTGCGCCACCAGGGAAGCCCAGCCTTTGCTTTTTTTAAAAACTAAAACGGAGGGTGGTCGTGGCCCAGGCTTTGAAAATAGTCACCCAGATCTGAGTTTGAGTGCGATTCTAGCGCTTAGTTTATTAACCTCCCTAAGCCTCGGGTTCTCGCCCCGAAGAGGTGAGAAATACCTGGTGCACAGGGCCTGGTGCGTGATAGCTGACAAAAATTGGTGCCTATTAATTAACATTTTTTAAATCATCACAATAATTATCAGCAATACCTGTTCTGTTAGCATCGCAGAGGATCAATAATAACCAAGCATAAATCACTCAAAGCCTAAGTGGCATAATCCTTTCCGGGGTAATCTGGCAAATTGCGCCAAGAGCCCTAAAAGGGGGCCTATTTCTGTACTAGAATGTTCACTTCTGAGAATTTATTCCAAGGAAAAACAGACGTAAACCGGATGCTCATTGCAGAATTATTTCAAAAAGTGGAAACAACTTAAATGCCTAATAAGAGTAAATGGCTAACTCAATTAGACTTTATCAATGGTGTGAACATTATTACCATGTTATTCCTGTACTCAAGAAGAATCAAATACTATAGAAGAATATTAACAAATTAGTACTGGATGCCTACTGTGTGTCAAGTATTATTCCATATTTGCATTGTCCATTGCAGCCACTTGCCATACGTGGCTGTTAAGAGCTTGAGATGTAGTCTGAACTGAGGTGGGCTGGAAGGGTAAATTACACAGTGGCTATTGCAGAATTCGTTTGAAAAAATGAATGTGAGATACCTCATTTTAAAATAGTAACAATATGTTAGGGAAGGACTGTTTAGGTTAAGTAAAATATAAGATTAAAATTAATTTTATCTTTTTACTTTATTAATGTGGCTACTAGAACATTCAGCATTCTATATGGGGCATGCAATATATGATTATATACGTCTATTGGACAGCGGTATTCCATTTACTGGATATATGGTGGTAAACAAGACAGTTTTTGACCTCCTAAAATGAGCACCACTGAGTAGAGTGCAGACAGTAAATAACATCATTGTACACCATGGTAAGCTCTTTGCAGAAAACATAGCAGGGTAAGGGCCAGAAAGTGTGTTTATATTGAGGGTGGTTATTTTAGACAAGATTCGTCCTCCAGAAAGTGGCTGTGGGAGGAACTAAGATATTTGTGGATAGAAGGGTGGGGAGATAGCAGGGGTGTCTTCTAGGAGAAGTCAGGGATGGATTGAGGCTGATAAATCAATTGGGTCCTGGTGGAGTCTTTGCCAGAGGGAAGAAACCACATCAGAGGAGGAAGGGAAGAGAGAAGAGGGGTAAGATACCAGGGAGAAAGAGCTTAGGGGGCCCCTGGTAAAAGCAGAACAAAGCAGGCCTGGAGTGGATGTGTTTCAGGTCGAGTAGTTACTGGACTACTATGATTTATATACAATAGTACTATGAGTGTGTGTATATATTCTCTCTTTCTGGGTGTAAGGTGTTCAGAGTCGAAAGGGAGACCCACCAGGCCAGGGGCTCAAATTCCACCTACATTGTAGGTCCAGACTCCCCGGTTTGATGCCTTGGCACACATGGTCCAAGATGGTGCTTCACTGCACCTTCTAGCGGGTGGGAAGGCAGAAAGGTGAAGCCAGGGCATGCCACTTCCGTCTAAAGTATGGTTTCTCCACCTTGGCATAATTCACATTTGAGGCTTGATAATTCTGTGTTCTGGGAGCTCTCTTGTGTGTTGTAGGATATTTAGTAGCATCCCTGGCTTCTACCCACTAGATGCCAGTAGCATCATCCCCCAGTTTTGACAGCCAAAAATGTCCCCAGACATTGCCAAATGTCCCCTGGGGGCAAAATGACCCCCCCCCCCCCGGCGGTTGACATCACGTCCGCACCCCAGCAGTTAAGAACCATTGCTTTAACTACTAAGTTTCCTACAACACTTCTGCTCAAATCTCGCTGATGGCCAGAACTTCACCACTCAGCCATCCTAAGGGTAAAGGAATCTTGGCACTGTCTGCCTGCCAGGTACCCAGCTAAAAGCGAGCTCAAGAAGGCGGCGAGAAGCTAGCTGATTCTCCCACACCCTGGTTGCTACAGGGAATGGAAATTCCATAGCTGATTGAGGAGGTGGCCCTGTTTTTTTCATCTTCCAGGCAGAGTTTTCATCATCATTCATTGTAATTCACCTGCATGAAAATATTGATGGTGAAGAAAACTAAGCACTTAAAAAGTAACAATTGTTACTCCAGAGAGCTGACCACGGAGAGAAACTGGATTCTGAAATGGAGGCTGGAGGTTGGATTTTTGACTTGTGTTTTGGCGCCATCTGGTGGAAATACAGAAACCCTACCGTTCCTCACCCACTTGTCTGGTATTTTCTTTCATTAGTCTCAGCCCTAAACCTCAAATTATAAATAACCCTTAACTGGATTTTAGCAAAGTTTTAAAGGGTCCTTTAAGAGGAGTGACTCTTTAAAGCAGGGTTTCTCACCCTTGGCATGACTGACCTTCTGAGGTCCTTTGTACTGTAGGATTTTTAGCAGCATCCTTGACCTCTATCCACTGGAGGCCAGTAGCACCATTTGTGACAACTGAACATTGCCAAATCTTCCTTGGTGGGGGGACAAATTCGTCCCCAGTTGAGAACCATTCCTTGAAAGAGAGTATCTAAATTCCACCATCTATGAAGCCATATGCCATGGCAATCTCATGTCAGTGAATCCTGGGAGTGGGACCGGCGTGCCTGGGAGGGATGGGAAGACAGTGCTGGGAGAAAACTCCAGCTCTAGCCACAGCATGACACGTTCTGTTGTGGACACTCTGGACAGCTCTGCTTCTGCTTGTCCCAAGAGCTGGAGATGAGGTTGACTGAGAGATGCCAAGAGGCCTGGTGAGAGGGTGTAGCCTTTCTTTAAACCCCATGGCGATGAAATCTACAGACGCCAATGCCTAAAGCCGGAAGTAGCTCAGAATCATCCCAGAGTGTGACACTCAGCCCCAGAGTCCCCCTTAGGGACGCGCAGGTGTGGACGGTCCCGCCAGGTTTGGGAAGCCATAGCTAATCTTGTGGGGCTCTGTGGATCCCTTGGGCACCCCTCTGTCACCTGAGTACTGTGGAGAAACTGGTTGGGAGCCAGTTCCGTTGCCTGGAAACAGTCCCGAGTCTTTTCCTGGAAGCTGGGAAAAGGAAAGGTCAAATTTCCCAGGAGCATCCCCTAGCACACCCGACTTTCGGCCCCTCTGAGGTCTCTCCTCCAATTTCCTTTTGATATCGATTCCTTCGAAAGTCCCTGTCCCACCACCCACACTCTCCCTTTCAGTGGAGGACAAAATGAAGATGCCCAGGTGCGGATTCCATCATTTCAAAATATATTGCCATCTGAACTCCGCATTCACTGTCCTCTTGTTTTAGAGAAAGAGTATCTTGGCTTCGGCCTAAGCTGGTCCATTCTTTTATTCCCTGGATCCAGGCCCGCGTCCTCACAGGCACCTCGCTCCCTCAGTTATGCACCTCTCTCTTATATCAGCATCCCTCTCTTCCCTTCCCCGTCAGCAGCAACCTCACTCAGGCTCCTTGATCTTTACAATAGTCTTGGTTGATTTTTCATCTCTTGCTCCATCCTGTCCTTTCTGCTTCTCTTTTTCGTCCTGCTTCTGTAATAAGTGGGCGACTTTGTTTCTCTTCCCTTCTTTCCACTCAACTCACTTCCATTTCTCTTCTGGCGCGTCCATTACAGGACAACTGTCTGACCCAGGTTCCCTGCAGACTTTTTCCTATTTACTCTCCACTCTCATTTGGCCTCTCTGCAGTGTTTCATACTATTGATCGTGCCTCTTTCTTTGCAATTACCACATTTTCCCTCCCCATACTGCAAAAGTAACCTGGGATCAATGCACAAAACACAAGAAGGAAACAAACACAAGAACAAAAACACAAGGCTAGAAAAACACATGTGCTTAAGCATGAAGGAAAACAACAAGAGACACTCCTACCACTTAAAAGTAACCACTCTTTTTTTTTCTGGATTTATTCTTAGATCTTTTTATTTTTATTTTTTTAAATTGAAGTGTAGTTGATTTACAACGGTGTGCTGATCTCTGCTGTACAGCAAAGTGACTCAGTTATACACATATACACATTCTTTTTAAAATATTCTCTTCCATTATGGTTTATCACAGGATACTGAATATAGTTCCCTGTGCTCTACAGTAGGACCTTATTGTTTTTACATCCTATATATAATAGTTTACATCTGCTAACCCCAAACTCTCAGTCCTTCCCTCCCCCACCCCCCTCCCCCTTGGCAACCACAAGTCTGTTCTCTAGGTCTGTGAGTCTGTTTCATAGATAAGTTCATTTGTGTCATATTTTAGATTCCACATATAAGTGAGATCATATGGTATAAAAATAACCACTCTATATTCAGCGTATGTCCTCCCATTTTTGTTCTAGACTAATCCATCTAAGCATGTGCATGCTACTCTCTTTCCTGTGTATAAGAACATATAAAACCATCTTCCATTCAATGGTACAGCTCCTGAGAATTAGGGTCGGGCCTCATTTGGTTCTGTGTCATCACAGCCTACCATACTACCTGGGAATGAATACTGGTTAAATGCAAGAATGAGATAAAATTGGACAGGGTGGGGGAGAGATGGAGTGGGAGTTTGGGGTTAGCAGATGCAAACTGTTATATATAGGATGTATAAACAACAAGGTCCTACTGTAGAGCACAGGGAACTATATTCAATATCCTGTGATAAACCATAATGGAAAAGAATATGAAAAAGAATGTATATATATGGATAACAGCTGTACAGCAGCAATGAACACAACACTGTAAATCAACTATACATCAATAAAATTAAAAAAAGAAATGAAATGGGACAATAATTGTGGTTATTTGGATATTTGCAAACTTAAATACTATAATGAAGGGCTTCTTATGTATTTTCTGAGGTGTGGGAAACTTCCAAAAGATTAATCCCTGTTTATATTATTATATTAAGTGACCAGTACTTTTTTGAGAAGTAACAAGGGTCCCTATCAACTGATCATACTAAACTTTCTGAGCTTATCTTTTCTTTTGGAAACACTTCCTTTCATTTTTTCTGAGCTTATCTTTAATGGTGTTTTGAATCTTTGGTAGATGAGATTCTTTATCAGTAATTTTTAAAGAGGACCAGGGGATTGGTGTGGGACAGAACCAACTAATTTCTGAAAGGTTATCCAGAATTCAAGTAATAAAATTGTTTGCTTAAATAGCTATGATTATAAAGCACTGTATTATGTCTATGGATAAACCTACAAAATAGTACCCATCTTCACCCAGCAGAGGGCACACTGTACCTACTTATTGACGGAGAAACACAAAGTAAAAGGAAGTGTGTTATTCTCACAGCCACACGCTACAGTAACATATGTCATCACACATAAATGAGTGTAACTGTACATCAGAAGTTCCATAATATATTTTTTGTTGACTGAGTTTCCAGCTCTCTTCTTTCACATTGTTTTTAAAAGTTATTTTACCTTCAACAAGCTCAGGATTAGGTAAAAGTTAATCTCTTAATAATACTGTTAACTTCACCCGCCTAAAATCATTGGCGCCCAACAACGTGTAAGGGTTTTTGAGAGCATCATTTCACATATGGCATGTTTTCTGTTCTCACAAGATACCTTACAGGTCATGACACAGCAGTAAAGCACAGCCACCTACAGATACTGTGCACTATCCCTCTTAGAGATTTAGAGAAAATCAGGTTCCTAGTGCCCTCCCAACGTTTTTAGATTTTTGCTTGGCATGGATATTGTACACAAGAGCTCATGAAATGGACAAAGAATTGTTCTAGGGGACAGAAGATCTGGCTTTGTCCCTTACTGGTTGTGTGACCTTAAGTCACTACTTCTCCAAGTCTATCTTCATCTGTTACTAGAGGAACAGTGATGCCCACCAGACCCTCTTCCCAGCTGGGCGATGTGTGCTCAACGTGTAAGAGCCATAGATACGTGCCCCGTAGATGCATGGGGTAATCTGTGCCCCAGGACAGAGGATCTGAAGCAACAACCGCTGTCATGAAGTGTCCACCAGATGGCGGCCAGAGCCTCTGGTTTTGTCTGTGAAGAGGTTGACTGAATCAGTCTCTAGGTTCTTGGACAATTCAGGGCAGTGGAAGGAAGCAGGCTCCAGGTGAGAGGTTAGATTTCTGCTTATCTGGGAAGAGGGCTTTGATGAGTGTCCCAACCTTCTTTTTACCGCAGCCTTGTAAAGTAGGTCACTCTTCACATATGTTTCTTACTTTACTTTAGATCTATTTCTAGTTGCATTTTGAGGAATTTCTCTTTTGACAGGAATTCAAAACAATAAAAGGCCATTATGGCTATATATGTAGAGATGCTTATTGCAGTACTGTTTATGGATAATTAGTGAAATTGGAAGCGATTTAGGAACATGGAATATTAGGCAGACATCAAAATTCACATTATGGGGACTTCCCTGGTGGTCCAGTGGTTAAGACCCCACGCTTCCACTGCAAGGGGCTCGGGTTCGATCCCTGGTGCGGGAAGTAAGATACCACATGCCGCATGGTGTGGACAAAAAAAAATTTTTTAAAAAAAGAACATTATGAATATTATATAAGTGCATGGTCTAGTGAATGATAATGCTTTTATTTATTTTTTAATTTTTATAAATTTATTTATTTTTGGCTGTGTTGGGTCTTTGTTGCTGCGCGAGGGCTTTCTCTAGTTGCGGCGAGCAGGGGCTACTCTTCATTGTGGTGCACGGGCTTCTCATTGCGGTGGCTTCTCTTGTTGAGGAGCACGGGCTCTAGGCGCTCGGGCTTCAGTAGTTGTGGCTCGCGGGCTCTGGAGCACAGGCTCAGTAGTGGTGGTACACGGGCCCAGTTGCTCCATGGCATGTGGGCTCTTCCCAGACCAGGGCTCAAACCCGTGTCCCCTGCACTGGCAGGCGGACTCCCAAACACTGTGCCACCAGGGAAGCCCTAATGCTTTTATTTAAAAGCAGAATGAATTATGTGTCATGTTAATAACTGTGTTGAAATCAAGAGCATATGTGGCTGTGAAAAAATGGCAGGAAAGATGGAATGGTTACCAAGCCCTGACATGTCACAGAGTTAGCAGTCTCTTTCTTTCTGTATCTCTATCTCTGTGTGTGCCTCTCTCCTTCCTAAATGACGTTATTGCTGTCATAGTGATATTTGCAGAACCTGACACTTCTAAAGAGATTTCCATGCTTTGTTTGAAATACAGTAATGCCTAGTGAATCCAGTATGCTAGGGAAGAAGTAGCATACGTAAATGACTTTTGAATCTCATTTTTTTCTGTTAACTGATTCTTACTCCTCTTAACACAAAAACAATAACAAAACCATTTTGGCTAGAAATCTTTCTAAAACGTATTGCATATTTTCCTGCCTTCTCCTACAGTTTCCTGCACATATCATATTCTTTTCTTTCTATCTCACATTTACCGTGATGAATGTCAATTTCTCTCTCACCCTAGAATACAATGACGTCTTCGTGTGTAGTTCAGGTATAGGGTTATTTGCCTCTACATGGCATGATCTAACCTCTGCTGAGTTTTGATTTCCTTGATTCGTGTTTTGACGGGTTTTCTTTTTTGTTGTTTGGTCTTTTTCTCACTTGCAGGCTATCAGGTATCATTTTTGTGGTTGCCAGTGTCTCAGTCTTTGGAAGCCTTTCTTTCCAAAATCTCCCTACAGATTTGCTGCTTCTAATATGCCCTGTTAGAAAATCACACAATCGAGTTTACTGCAGTTATGTGCAGAGAGCTCCAAAGGGCTTTTGGTTTTGTGTAAGTGTTTGGCCAGTGGAGACACAGCCATACCTATTTTGGTTGCTCAAAGGTATTTTGGCTTCTTTCTCAGCTCTTGGCTGTTTCGTGGATACGCTGAGGTCTCAGGAAAATGACCTATGCACAAGAGACATGTTGCTACAGGGAAAATATAATACTGGCTCTCAGGAACAAAGCACAGTCCTACTGTATAGCACAGGGAACTATATCCAATCTCCTGGGAAAAACCATAATGGAAAAGAATATTAAAAAAAAGAAAGAATGTGTATATAACTGAGTCACTTTGATGTACAGCAGAAATTAACACATTGCAAATCAACTATACTTCAGTTAAAAACAAAGTAAAAAAAAAAAAAAGCAACGAAGCACAGGAGTTGTAAATCCAGGCAATGCCAACAGATCAATGGAAAGTGAAAGCAGAGCCATTCCATCAACAGTCATCACAAGCCCACCCCTGCACCTGCTTCATTCTTTCCCTGTGTCACTTCATCCTTTCTATTCATAGACTTCATCCCGGTACAAATTTACCTCCGGTTTAGAAAGGAACAATGGAGCAAGGCAAAGCAGAAACTGTACAAAACAAATCAGAGAATAGTAATTTACATGATTCAAGGATCTTTTCCCTTAGCCAACTAATAAATACCACGGATTTTGAACATATAAGGCATATTTTGAACATACAAAGCAGCTTGCTAGACGCCATGGAGACTCAAAAGAACGATGCATTTATGCTCCCTCCCCTGATTTTTTTTTTTTTTTTTTGCAAAATAACGGACTGTAGTAGAGTGGACCATTTGTTCAATTAAAATGGAAGTAAATGTAATTAATTAAATTAAATAACACTTAACTCTCTGGGAATATATGTGTTGTATAAATTCAGTTATTTCTGCTACCCAGGGCCAGTGCTATTTTCTTTTAGTTCTTGTGTCTAAAGTAAGACTTCAACTCAACGGTGGCCACACTGGGTGTGTAGCCATTCTTTTTTTTTTTAAATTAATTAATTAATTAATTTTTGGCTGTGCTGGGTCTTCGTTTCTGTGCATGGGCTTCCTCTAGTTGCAGTGAGCGGGGGCCACTCTTCATCGCAGTGCGCGGGCCTCTCACTGTCACGGCCTCTCTTGCTGTGGAGCACAGGCTCCAGACGTGCAGGCTCAGTAGTTGTGGCTCACGGGCCTAGTTGCTGCGTGGCATGTGGGATCTTCCCAGACCAGGGCTCGAACCCGTGTCCCCTGCATTGGCAGGCAGATTCTCAACCACTGCGCCACCAGGGAAGCCCTGTAACCATTCTTTTGAAGAGAGCTCCTACCATAATTTTTGAATTCCACCCCACTCCTGAAGGTATTTATGGACTTCCTGGGTCTGGGAAAACTTATTACACTTCCAAGCCTTCTCGTTATTCCAAAAAATACACAACAAAATTGTCAATAACCATGAGACAAAGTAAGCAAACCCACCCTGAAATCTTCAGAGTAGTGGTTGAAAGATAACTCACAATGGGACATAATTTTTGGTTTGCTTTGCTTAGTTTTGAAGAACCTTGCAGATTCCATGGATTGTGTGTGAGAAGCGACTTACACCTAGATCAGTGTATGAGAAGTGACCATCTTCTAAGCATCAATGCAAATTGCTGGACAAAGTTTTGTTCACCGTGGTTAGAAATGATCATGAGTACTGGAGAAATGAGGGGAAGGTCTATATTCTTTTATTGCTGACTATGGGCAGGTGTAGAGTGTTTAGGAAATGAAAGGGTGTATGTTTGGAGTGAATAGCAGTGTCGTGTCTAGATTAGAAAAGATTGGCTGCTCATTGTGATAGAAAGTTGAGTTCATGGTTATCTTTTCCATAGTTTGAAAGCTATATTAATGAAAACCTGCAATCTCCTGTTATCTGAATAAATCGCACATTGGAAACTGACACATCTATTGAATTCTGGATTGGTCATGATGGTAGGGACAAAGTTAACTTTTATTTTATTTTATTTTTTTTCAAGGTTAACTTTTAGAAAAATAATTTCATCAAATATATTGGAATAATCGAAAAGAAAGTATTTAGAGCCCTGAAAAAATTCCAAACCACATTTTACCCAATAATTAAAAAATTCTTCCATCACATGTTTACAGTGTTGTAAAAAATTATGACATAATCAATAACCTTTCCATCTTCTTTTGCTCATTTTCTGTTGGAAATGATGACAGGAGACAAGATGACCAAAAGGTTAGGAACTAGAGAATACTTTCCTTTCTGCCTATAGAATGCTATGAATATCTACAAATTTGATGATCAGTAGCTCAATAATTGCTGAGAATAATGTATGTACCCAATTTATTAGGTAGCCATTGGTTTTGTTTTAAGCTAAACAAATGCAATCGATTGAATATGCATAGTTGGTAAGATCCATGGAAATAAAGTGAATGAATGAATCATTTATAGCAGTGGTTCTTAGCTTTGAATTCACACTAGCACCATTTGGAGAGCTTTAGAAAACCCCACACCCAGGCCACATCCCAGAAATTAGAATCTCTTGGGGCTGGGGCTCAGTTATCAGTATTTTCAAAGCTCACGAGGTGATTCTTATATGTAGCCGAGTTTGGGAAACACTGCGTTACAGAAAATCCCTGCTTACTCTCAGTTAAGCTTAAGTAGGTTAGGGGCTCTTTCTTGAACACTCTTAACAGTGTGTTTAATAGTCTTTAGGGACCTCTTCTGTTTCTTTTGCTTTAAATAAAAGCAAATCATTCCAAAAGAATACTCTTATATGTTTTCTTTTATTCCTTTTTTTTTTCTCTGCTCTTGGTTTTTCTGCTATATTGATCAATGCAGCATAATAGCATATGGCATGAGGTCATCCTAGATTTTGAATACAGGCTGACTGTTTACTAGTTACCATAGATGGGCAATTTATTTAATCTCTAAGCTAGGTTTGTTTTTTTCCCCATCTATAGCAGTGGTTCTCAACTGGAGGTAATTTTACCTCCTAGGAGTCAGTTTTGATTGTCACCACTGGGGTGTTGCTTTTGACTTCTAGTGGGTAGAGGCCAGCAATGTTGCTAAACATCCTACAACGCACAGGACAGCCTTCGTAGCACAGTATTATCTGGCACCAAACGTCACTAGTGCCGAGGTGAAGGAACTCTGATCTACAGAGTGAGGCTGTGGAGTCTGACTGCCTGTATTCGAATTCTCATCCTCTCACTTCCTAGTTGTGTAACCTTGAGCAACTTACTATGCCTGCCTGAATCCATCTGGAAGTATGATATTATTAGCACTCGCTTTGCAGTTGATGTGAGGTTTAAATGGGCTAATACACGTGAAACATTAACACAGTGCCAGGGAGCAAATTATCTCCAAAATATCTCCTTCTATTTGGGGGCATTTATGGCTTCTTGGCAGCATCCTTGAGATCATTGGTTTGACCCTATTCTTGACAATCTCAATGTTAATACTTCCTGATTTGATGGCAGGAGTGGGAAAGAGGTTGCAGGGTGGAGTTGTCTTGGAACATGCACATGTTTTGTATTCCAGGTGGAAATTCAAAGGAGAGTCCTCCGGAAGACTGCTGAATTCCTTCCCCCACCTTGCACGCTGCCCTCGCCCCCTACCACTAGCATGACCCTTGTGTTGAGGCGGAGTGTTCAAATAAACAAGCTTGCAATGGGTCAAAGAGAAGTCAGAGATATTCTTACAAGTGCTGATTCTAAGAGAAGACGGTTAATAGCAATGAACACGGTTTATTAATAAACTTAACAAGAGGCAGATAGCTACAGGAGTCTGAAAGTCAGGAAAGAGCTCCGTGCTGGAAATAGATCTGGGGGTCATGACTTCAGAAGGAATCAAAGTTACAGGAGAGAATGAAACTGCAAGGGCGGGTGTAGGGAGAAGAGAGAAGGGGCTCAGGTTATAACCCAAGAAACCTCTGCTTGGCTAATATGAATGCAGACCTACTGTGTGCTTGCCAGTCATCTTTCTAATCTATCACCTACATTTGACTTTTAGGGAGAGTTATCTCCTACTCCCTCAGTCCTCGTCTCCAGATGTTCTAAGTCTGGCTTGAAACTGATAAAATGAATCTTTACTGAAGACGGCATGGAATGCTCACAAAATTAACTTGGAAATCCCTGTGCTAAGTGCTCTCCATTAATTGGATTCATTAAAAACTTTTCTCATTATAATTATATAATCACATTACAAAACATTTTAAACTTCGAATTTTTTCTCTACGCGTGTGCTTTTCTCTAGTCATAGTGTGCATATAACTAGGTGTGTTTTTAACAAGAAGTTTATTGAGATGTAACTCACATAGCATCCAATTCACCCATTCAAAGTATACAGTTCAGTGGTTTTCAGTATATTCACAGAGCTGTGTGACTGCTGCCACAATCAATTGGAGAACATTTCCATCACTGCCCGAAGAAATCCCGTACCCATTAGCTGTCACTCCCTATTTCCCTTCAATCCTCCCAGCTCCGGAGCTTTTCTGTCTCTATAGATCTGCCTACTGTGGACATTTCACATAAATGGATGAATTCAATATGTGATCTTTTGTGTTTGGCCTCTTTCACTTAGCATAAAGTTTTCAAGGTTTACCCATATTGGAGCATGTATCAGTACTTCATTCCTTTTTATGGCTGAATAACATCCCATTGTATGGATAGATCACATTTTTTTCAATTCATTCGTCAGATGATGGACATTTGGGTTGTTTCCACCTTTTGGCTCTTGTGAATGGGGCTGCTATGAACATTTGTGTACAAGTATTTGAACACTTGTTTTCAATTCTTTTGGGTATATATCTAGGAGTAGAATTGCTGGGTCACACGGCACTTTTGAGGAATTGCCAGAATGCTTTCCAAAGTGGCTGCACCATTTTACATTCCCATCAGCGATGTATGAGTATTCAAATTTCTCCACATTCTCACCAACACTTGTTATTACCTGTCTTTTTTTAAAAAATAAATTTATTTATTTATTTTTGGCTGCACTGGGCCTTCTTTGCTGTGCGCGGGCTTTCTCTAGCTGCAGCGAGCAGGGGCTACTCTTTGTTGCGGTGCGTGGGCTTCTCATCGCGGTGGCTTCTCTTGTTGCGGAGCACGGGCTCTAGGCGCGTGGGCTTTAATAGTTGTGGCTCGAGGGCTCTAGAGCACAGGCTCAGTAGTCGTGGCGCACAAGCTTACTAGCTCCGCGGCATGTGGGATCTTCCCGGACCAGGGCTCGAACCCGTGTCCCCTGCATTGGCAGGCGATTCTTAACCACTGTGCCACCAGGGAAGTCCCGTATTACCTGTCTTTCTGATTTTAGTCATTCTAGTGGTTATGAAGTGGCATATCAGTGTGGTGCTGATTGTATATTGTTTTTTAAAAAATTATTTGATATGCATTTTCCAGGTTGCTATCCTTCATAATCAACATTTAAAATGGCTTCAAAATATTCTTTCAAACGGCTATAGTATAATTTGCTAGACCACTCTTCTGTCACGGGATGTTTGTTTCCACATTTTTACCATTATCGATAGATTTTCTGGCATACTGAATTTCAGTGTTTAGATTGTTTTCTTAAGCTACTTTCAAGATGCATTTTGAAGTCTTTCTTTATCTGTGAAGAATGCATAAAGGAATACACAACTGGAAATTTTTGTGTGATGGACAAAATATTCTATCATGGATTAATATTTATCATCAAAGGTTTAAATTTGCAGAAAGCTCCCAATAAAGAGAAGGATTCCAAACAAGCAGTGAGCACTAGTTTGACCACTTAATCCACCTTTGAACAGAGATGAAAAGGTCCTAATTTCCACTTGAATAAAAACAGAACTCCCAGTGTTCACTACTGAGCTGGTAGACGTAAATTTATTATTACCTAGTGGTCGATTTTTATTGTATGACAGAAAAGGGAGGAAGGAAAGATCCTCCTCTTTGGGAATAAACGTCGCCTCTTTCTACAGGGTCCCTGGATGAGCACCTTTGAATTATTAGCAGTTCTGAGCTCCTGAAACTTCCGTGATTAAGCCTGAGAAAAACCACCTACAGGCAGTTCTAATAAAAGCCAGGCCCCCCGCCCCCCCAGCTCTGAAACTGCCAGGGGTTCTTCAAGGAAATCCCCTTGGAAAAAAAGTAACATTTGTTTCTATTTTCTTTGGTCTTCTGGTTAGTTTATAGGTATTTGAGAGCAAAATTCATACAGATATGTGGAAGAAAGTTTCAGTAGGCTCTTCCACTTACTTCAGAAAATTTACTTAAAATTGGAATGATATTAATTCCCAATGCATTAATTAGACAGCTTGCAGGGTCCATCTTCTGCTAATTTAAATAATGTCCCTAAGTTCTACTTTACCACTTTTGTATGCAAAGATGTGCCACTGAACTAATTTGATTGTTACAAAAGGGACTTTTTTGACTGTAAAAAGTAGACCTTTAAAAATATCTTTGAATGTCAAATTATGAAACTAGGAATCCTTCTACACATTAGCTACTCATATTCAAACACTTACTGAGTACTACAGTGTATAAGGCAAGATGCTGGGACCATGGACTCAGTTACAGAATGGGTTGGGTGCTAGCGAGAAAGACTAATTTTGAGGCAGAAAAGTTGTATTATGAATGGAAAAGTGTCCACTGCATAGGGATTCTCTAACTAAGGATTCTGTAGACGCCAGCTGTATTTCAGCTTCCCTTTTTAGAAAGCCTGAGCATCGGGATTTTTCCAAGCTCCCCAGGTGATTGCCCTGGGTAGCCAAGTTGAGAACCATTGGCTTAAAGGCCTTCAATCCCAATGAATCATGCCTCCTGCTATCAAAGCTCAGAATGAAGAAATAGGGAGGGGCACGATAGGGGTAGGGGCTTAAGAGATACAAACTACTATGTATAAAATAGACTTGAGCAACAAGGATATATTGACCAGCACAGGGAATTACAGCCATTGTTTTGTCATAACTTATAATGGAGTATATCTATAAAAAGACTGAATCACTATGCTGTATACCTGAAACTAACATAATATTGTAAATCAACTCTACTTCAATTTAAAAAAGTGGGAAAAAAAGGCATATCTGATATGTCACCCTCTTGATTAACATGCGCGTGCGCGCGCGCGCACGCACGCACGCAAACACACACACACACACACACACACACACACACACACACAGAAATGGTGGCAGTTTGAGTAACTGAATCAGAGAATTCAAGAGAATTGAGAGAAAGCAGAAAGAATCCAGTGTGGACTGTTCTAGAGGGAGGGGCTAGGCACATTATTCTCAATGTGACACCATTAAGAGCTCCTCCTCTCAGAGACCACTGGGCTTGATCATTGAAGGGGGTAGGGGGAGCAGGAAACACAACTACTCTTTAAAAGACCTGCTGCTTCTGTAAGGTTCATAAAGTGGCCAGTGCCTTGATTATGAAGGGAAACTTTTGTTTATGGAGGACAGGTAATCTCAACAGTCCTCCAGGGCCAATGGAAACATCGGAAGAGCATGGCCTGGCGATTTCCTCACCTAAAAGTAGGACACCTGTGCAGAGTGAGAGGCGGCCTTCACACAGCTGACAGAGAAGCGAGGCTGATTTTTTCAAAGACTCCATACTTGTAACTCTGTATTGTGTTTCTTCTCATTTCTAATGGCACAGCAGATGGCAGTCCAACATAAAAAAGATCTGTGCCCATCTCCAATGGTGGCTTCTGAGCAAGAGATAGCAGAATCTGGGAACCGTACAGCATCTGAAGAAGCACTGCCCGATAGAACTTTCTGGGATGATGGAACTGTTCTATATCTGGACTGTCCCGTACAATAACCACCAGCCACATGAGCTCTTCAGCACTTGAAATATGGCTGGTGAGAGTGAGGACCTAAAATTTTCATCTTATTTAATCTTAATTAAGTACAATGTAAATTTAAGTAGCAACATGAGGCTAGCGGCTTCTGTACTGGACAGTGCAGCTCTAAAGAATGAATCTTGATTCTGTCACTTACTACCTGCTTGACCTGGGGCAAATTTCTAAACTTCTTCAAGCCTTGGTTCCCTTAACTGTATTTCTTGTTACCTGGTACCAGAATTCCTCTTGGGGACAGAACTTTCTTTGCTTGGGAAAATACCTTGATGGAAAATTTGGCTATGAAAATACAGGCCTCAGAGAAGGGTCTGGAAAGGAAATGCAGACTACAGAGAAGTCCAGTCATTTGGGGAGAAATTATTAATTTATTTTTGGCCCTGAGGAGAAGGAGTAAGGAACAAGGGGCAAGAGGAGCCAGTAAGAAAGGTTGGGGCTACACGAAGCGTAGCCAAAAGGATTCTAGGAACACGGAGTGGTAGTAACAGTTCCTTTACTTCTGTTACCATGTTGAACACTTCATCTTTCTGAATCTCTGGTGAAATTTGCTGTAAACACAAATGGCTTGATTGCATTTGTGTGTGTGTTTGTGTTCGCCTGTGAATTAAGTAAAGTGAATGGGCCCAATGTTTAGAGTAGAACTGAATAGAAAAGGGAAAAAAATGGAACGATCAGACAGTCACTAAGCTAAATTCATCCAGCAAAAGCAGGAGCTCGCAGGCAGGGGAAACAACGAGAAAGTAAGCCCCCAAAGAAGTTTTAGAAATCAAGGGGCTACTAGCATTGGTTTTTCATGAAATGGACGTTCACACCAAGCTTATATGTATCTCAGAAGGAAGGGTCATCCCAGCTACTACTTGCATTATATGTAAACTGGGGATAATACCACCTACCTGAAAAGTTATTGTGAAGATAAAATAAGATAATGTTTGTAAAGTGCACATATGCATTGCACATAGTAAGATAGTAAGAGCTTAATAAATGATACTAAACTTCAGTTTCATATGTTTAAAATGAACGTAACACACTTTTTTTTTTAATAAGAAAATTAAGTGAAGTACCATGTAAAGCTCCTGGTTCACATCTGGAATTCCTTAAATGCCATATTCTTTCGTTTTTAGGAAGTGAACCTTCTTCCAGACCCTTATTTGATAGCTATATCATTTTACATTGTAGACCTACACAGGACCCACAAACTCCTTAAGAGAAAATGAGGTGTTTCCTTTGTCCATTCTCTCAATTACATATGGGCATCACTTTTAGGAAAAGCAAACTGATGTGAACTACTTTGTGGCAGTACAGCACTTATACTGGGTTGCTGTCTAATGCCCAGGCTTGTCTTTCATCTTTATCTACAACCATCTCAGATTTTTCTCTCTCTGTTATAACTCATGTGGGAGTATTGCATAACATTGATGAGCCCAACTTCCATCTATTTTTACCTACTTGGGGGTCTCGTTTACCCAATCAGTTGTCCTTACCTCTCCTATAATGACCTTCATTTTCAATCATTTTTATTCCTCCTGCTTCTCAAATGTCACTAATTACCTATTCAGTACATTTTGCCTTTGGCTGAAATGCTATTTGCACCTTTCTTCCACTTCTCCTATTTATGTCAGCCTGCTTCTTGTTGCTGAGTGAGTACTTACAGATCCTTCTGGTATGTAAGAATCAAGCCTCTTCCTGAGAGCAGGCTGGGAAAATTCTAAGAATCACAGGACTTAGATTACAGCTCTTGAAAAATTGAGAGAGTACAGGCTACTCTAGTGGTCATCAGAGAGATATGTGATTTTCCTCACGGACAAAGTGGTAACTTAAAGTTTGAAGATTCAAATTAAAAGTGTTTTATTCATCCATAAACAAAACAAAACAAAACAAAACAAAATGACTACCTCGGCTGCAATTCAGCTACCTTACCTCTAGGTGGGGGTGTGTTTGGTCCAAGACACTCATCAGCATATGTGGCTAACTGAAAGTGTATTGATCATAAAAAGACAAACATGCGTTTTGTCCCTCAAAACATATGCTTCTTTTAAGAACAGCTTAGTATAAGTATGATGGCATAATTTGTCAAATTTATTACTTGAATTTTCAGCCAGCATTTCTATCCAAGAGACAGAGAACTGCAGCGGGATGCTTGTAGATTCTGATGCTGAGGATTTAATGATTTGAGGCCTAGGGAATCTTATATTTTCCAGCAGGCTTAGATTTTTAATGCAAGGGCTCAGGTGTCCTGAGTAAACACCACCACAGCTCCACTTCTGAAACCCCAATAGCAGAATAATAATCCAGGAAAAGCTGTGTTCCACATTCTGATGACTAAAGGGAAACCTGATTTTGTAGTCATTTAATTTCAGCTGTTTACTCTCCATGGTGAATAATAAACACAGGCATGAACTGTAAAGAGAGATTTTCTTTTCCAGGAGATGGAACTGCCTAGAAAACTCTGGAATTAAAAAAAAAGAAAAACAAAAACCTGAAAATAAATCTTGTAAGAGCTGATAACTAACGCTTGAGATTTTTATCTGCTCTAAGTGATGAGAGCTGCCAAAGAGTGTATTAAGAGAAGCACCCCAGTTTGTCTCTGAATAGATAGATAGGGTTGTATAAGTCAGTATTAGATATGAAGAGCTCCCCACAGACTTAGTACATCCTGTCAAGCTCTCTTGTTTTACTGTGTTTGTAAATCATAGATGGTGTTTGAAATATAAAGTAACGGTGGGCTCTGATGTGTGGTAAAGGGTTGCCATTAGTGTCAACTTTTTCTTCTTTACACCTTTTCCTAGAGCTCCCATGAAGAAAATACTAGTGGGTAAAGGGAGCACATGCTGAGAAATGGAAAACAGATCGATCTGAGAGGTGCAAGGAACATTTACTTTTTTGGAAGGGGTTTCCATTTAGAACCTGAGTCACAGTTTTTTCAATATCCCTAAGGTTGGTCTATCAGTTAATGTACAGCCAGAAGAGAGCAATAACAAACAAGGTATTTGAACTCTCAGTGGAAGAGTTTGTGAAATTCCGAATTTCCACAAAAGATTACCTAATATTTTCTCAGCGTCTCCACGGCACCTCAAACCAGACTGTCGTCATAATCTTATGAGGAAACTAAAGTTATGTATTTTAGCAGTTTCCATGATTCAGACACAAACGTAGTGAGGTTTGTTTGAAAAAATTATGCTTAAATCTGAAAAATTACACTGTGGAAGAAAATCCTAACTGTAAAGGAAAATGTTCAAGCTAAATTGTTAGGTGAGCAAAGCAAGTTACCAAACAGTATGCAGAGAGGATTTTCAGTTTTAGTGATGGCAGAAGAGCTTGGATCGGACGAACCCTCCTACATATATAAATTGTAAACGTTTGACAAAATATTAACAAAATAACTATTTGAAGGCAATAGAAAGTGACAAAAAGGCTGCAGAAATTGGAATTGGCTCGTGAAACAAGGGAACTGCACTGGGTAAGATCCAAGTTTATATAGCTTCTTCTCTAAAGGCATTCTCCAGTCTATGCTAAAACACGAACAGAAAGCTGACATCACACTGGCTAGAGATGTCAGAAGACCAAATTAGGAGATGCAAGACTGGCTGGAATTTGAGTGGTAGAACTCTAGGAAGGAGGGAGTCACAGAGGTGGCTGCATGTAATCTCCCCTTAAATCCTACAAATGCATCTCATATATGCATACAAATGTGTGCACAATCTCCTCTGACATCCTAGGCTGATCCCTGAATCAGGAGGGAGCACCCAAGCATACTAGTGAAAGGCAACAGCTGGAAAGCTGAAAACTGTGGGCAGAGATTTAAGCTCCTGCTCACACAACAAGGGAGACAAGTACTTTGGATTTTCCACTGCAACTCCAGAAAGGCTATGCCCAGGGTGTGAAAACTTTGTAACAGGACTAAGAAATTAACCCTAAGACTAAGGACAAATCAAAACAGATGCACTTTGATAAAAGTGTGAAACCAAGCCTCCAGAAGTTCACGGTTATCAGCCACTAATTTAACTGCCTGCTAAGACAAAACTCAACACTATTTCATAGGGGATAACAGACTCTAGATTCTCTAAAACATGTCATCTACAATGTCCAATACATAATAAAAATTACAAGATATGCAAAAAAGCAGAAACATGTGACCTAAGGTCAGAAAAAAAGCAGTGAATAGAAACAGATGAAAATTCGCACACAGGAACTTTGAAGGAGTTATTATAATCACATCCAAGAACTTCAATAAAAAATTATTATAATGAGTATGCAGCTGCAAAACTAAAGCCGAGAAATAAAACCTAAAAAAGAACCAAATGAAATTCTAAAACTGTAAAATACAATAATAGAAATGAAAAATTCACTGATGGGCTCAACAGCAGCTTGGAATTGGCAAAAGAAAGGATAAATGTATTTTAAAGAGAGATCAATAGAAATTATCCAAATTGAAGAATAAGGTGAAAAGAAGATTGAAAAAAATTGAGCGGCCTTCAGTGACAGGTGGGACTATATCAAATGGTCTTACGTATGTGTAATTGGTATATGAGAAGGCTTGGAGAGAAAGGAGCAGAAAAAAATGTCTGAAGAAATAATGACTGAAAATTTCCCAGTGGTGAAAACCATCACGTTATAGGTCTAAGAGGCTCAGTGGATATTAAGTAGGAAAACTACAAAGAAAACTACACCTAGGCACATAGGCACATTATAGTCCAACTGCTGAGAACCAAAGGTAAAGAGAAAAATCTTAAAAGCAGCTTGGAGGAGGGAGATACATCAGAAAACAATGGTGTGAATTATGTCTCACTTCTCATCAGATATAATAGCTACCCAGAGACAATGGACTGACATTTTATTTTATTTTTGGTCGCACCCGTGTGCTATACACCGTGTGGCATGTGGGATGCGGGATCGTAGTTCCCCAACCAGGGATTGAACCTGTGTCCCTGGCATTGGGAGTACAGAGTCTTAACCACTGGACCACCAGGGAAGTCCCTGGAATGACGTTTTATTTATTTATTTATTTATTTAAATTTACTTATTTATTTTGGCTGTGCCGGGTCTTACTTGTGGCATGCGGACTTCTTAGTTGTGGCATGTGGACTCTTAGCTGCAGCATGCAGGCTTCTTAGTTGCGGCATGCATGTGAGATCTAGTTTCCTGACCAGTTATTGAACCCTGCCCCCCTGCATTGGGAGCATGGAGTCTTACCCACTGAACCACCAGCGAAGTCCCTGGAATGTCATTTTAAAAGAGCCTAAAGAAAAAAAAAAATTCAACCAGAATTCTATATTTGGTAAAAAATAAATAAAATAAAAACCCGACACAAATCTATATCCGGAGAAAGTGTTTTTTAAAAATGAAAGGAAAAAATTAAAAATATTTTTTGACAAGAACAAAAACTGAAGGCATCTGTTCCAAGCAGAACTGAACTGCAGGAAATGAAAAAGGAATTTCTTTAGGCTGAAGGAAAATCGCATCAAATACAAAAGAAGAAATAAAGAGCACTGGAAATGATCAATATTTGCATAAATGTAAAAGGCTCTTTCTTTTTGTTTTTAATTTTAATTTCTTTAAAATACAACTGACTCTTTGAAGCAAAAGTGATACTTCACTTTGGCATTAATAATATATATAAGTGTAATATAAATAGCAACAATAACAAGGGAGGGGTTAATAGAATTCGAGTGTTACAAGGTTCTTACAGTTTATGTGTAGTGGTGTACTGCTAAATCTACATAGTTTCTGATAAGTTCAGGATGCATATCATAACGTTTAGAAGAACTACTAAAAATAATACAGAGTTATAGACAAAAAGTCAGTAAAGGAGTTAAAATGGAGTAATAAAACAATATTTGACTAACATAGACATCAAGAAAGAAACACAGGAACAACAAAAATTGCACAAATAAATAGTATTCTAAAATTTCTCTAGAAGAATAAACAAATGGACGATAACCAAGAAAATAATAAAAAAGAAAAGCTTGTTCTATCTGATATAAAAATGATCAATAAAACTGTAGTGATGAGACAGGGTGATGCTGTTGTAGAAAAAGACAGATCATTGGAAATAGGCCCATGAATATAGGGGAATTTGGTATTTAATAAAGATGGTATTTCAACTTGGTGGTCATGGTGGGGGAAGCTATAGCTAACATACTCACTGGTGAAAGAGCAAACGCTTCCCCCACAGATTGGAAAGAAGGCAAGTATACCTGCTCTCACAACTTCTATTCAACATTGTATTTTATTTTAAATTTATTTTACTGAAGTATAATTGATTTACAGTGTTGTGTTAATTTCTGCTGTACAACAGTGACTCAGTTATACATTCTTTTTCATAGTCTTTTCCATTATGGTTTATGTAGTTCCCTGTGCTATACAGTAGGTCCTTTTTTTTCTCCACTCTCTATATAATAGGTTGCACCTAACACGGTATTGTTTTTATTTGCAGATGACATGATCATGCCACGGTAATTCACTGAAGGAAAGGATAATCTTTTCAACAAATATTCCTGGAACAACCGGATATCCATATGGAAAAAGATTAACCTCAGCCCCAAATTGATCCACAGACTCCACACCATTCCAATCAGAATGCCAACAGGCTATTGGGTAGAAATAGGTAAGTTCATTCTAAAATTGACATGTGAGTGCAACAGACCTAGAATTATCAAAACCATCTTGAAAAGGAAGAACAAAACTGGAGGACTTTACCTTACTTGAAAACTTGTGTTACGATTCAGATTCCACGAGGAAACGGTTCTGAGACTGTGACATTTGCATGCAGAAGCTTTATGGGAGAGAGCTGGAAGGAACAATACCTGTAAGAAGTGAAGGAAGTATGATTAAGCAGAGGGAAAAATTGAAGAGCTGCAACAGTTGCCTCAGTCGACCTCTCAGGGAACCTTGCAATCAAGATAGCCCTTTAGAACGACCCTGCCATGAGGTAAGGGAGGCCTGGCTTTTATACCCTGAATCTGACCACTCATTGGCTGCTGGCTTCTCTCAGGGAGGGACTATAACCTTGGGTGAGTCAACACTCTTCGGCTGAGGGCTATCAACCACTAGCACTTCCAGCAGTTGGGGAAATGAGTGCTTCCGTCCTTAATGGGTATCTGGCTGGTGCCTCAGAGCATCCATCCTTTGTGCCAGACCACACCATCCTTTGTGCCACTTGGATGTCCTTGCATCTTTTATATATATATATATATATATATATATAATTTTTAAAAATTTATTTCTGGCTGCATTGGGCTCATTGCTGCGAGTAGGGGCTACTCTTCGTTGCGGTGCTCGGGCTTGTCATTGCGGTGGCTTCTCTTGTTGCGGACCATGGACTCTAGGTGTGTAGGCTTCAGTAGTTGCAGCACATGGGCTCAGCAGTTGTGGCTCGTGGGCTCTAGAGCGCAGGCTCAGTAGCTGTGGCACACGGGCTTAGATGACCCGTGGCATGTGGGATCTTCCCGGACCAGGGCTCAACCCCTGTCCCCTGCATTGGCAGGCGGATTCTTAACCACTGCACCACCAGGGAAGTCCCGGATGTCCTTGCATCTTATAATAAGTTCTGGGAACGGCTTCTTTCCAAGTCTGGTTGGTCTCTTTTCCTGCAAAATCCTTAATGAGGAAAGTTAGTGAGTACTATAGCTTTCATCTCTGCAGCGGGTTTGAGGCCATAACTGATACTTGTCTGTTCTCTCCTCTACCACTGAGTCTACATTCTACTTACCCTTGGCTATCAATATGAGATAGAGTAAACAAAATGGGGGTATAGCCACACAATGGAATACCACTGTATTGATACGGTGGAAAATGGCTAAGCAATTAAAGAAGTGAGTGAACTGCTTATATATGCAACAACATGAATGAATCTCAAGAACATTTTGTGGCGTGATTCCATTTTATGCAGTTTACAGGCAAAACTGATCTACAGGGACAGAAATCAGATCGATGTTCGCCTATGGAGGGTGGGGATTGACCAGAAGGAGCCACCAGGGACCTTTTTGGGGGAAATGGAAATATTCTACTACTTGCTTCTGGTGGAAGTTACATGGGAGCATACATTCATCATCCAATTGTACATAAGACATAAGCCAAAGTGTGAACCATGTTGGAATTGAGTGATTTTCTTATTTGCTATAACTGTGTCTTCCAACTTTTCCCCAGTGAACACATATTCCTTGAGTAACTAGAATGGATTTTTAAGAAATAAAGTGTTTTATTGTTTAAGCTCATGAGCTATTTTTCTAATTTGGCCATTTGCAAATTTAGGTCTACACAAGGTCACATTTTCCCTGGATGTACTTAATGCTATACCATTTGTGTTAGCCTATTGCTTACAGAAGACTTCAAATTTCCGATGAATCACAGATTTTGTAAGGCTGGAAAGTAACTTGAAAAATCATTTGGTTCAGAAGATTAATGTCCATAGCACTCAGGAGAGGTGGTTATTTTCCTCTGGTATATCTCGAGGTATAGAGAGCCCACCACTTCCTTTAGCCAGCCTCTTTCAATACTTTATCATCCTGATGGATGATTGCTTAGAAGATCCTGCTGAGGCAGGTAAATGCCAGATACAATACTGTTATATTGAGGACAAAGTGAGGTTACTGACTTCTAGAATGTTCTTACACCTACCTGATCTTATTGCTCCATCATTTGATATTTCTATAGTTTGATGTTTAAATTATTCATGATCAAATTCAAGTGCTGTTTGTATGTGTGAAACTCCCTTGTCTTTAAGGACAACTCCATTTTATTATTTAAGAAATTTTAAGCACGGAAGCACCTCAGCTCCATAATAATGCTTTGCCTTTAGTTCAGAATAAAGGCATGCTACTCATCCATGCCTTCTATCTAGTAGACTGTCATTTACATATTAAGAGAAGAAAAACCTTGTCAAGAAACTTGTATAAATTATCTCAAATTCGTATGAGGGATCAGGAGGTGTTCTTTCATTTCTTAATCCCTTTCTTCTCTCCTAATCTATTCTCTAAGCCTACCATGCTCTAGCATCTGAGAGGTCTAGCATCTGAAAGGAAATGTGGAGTCGTTCAGGAGTGCTAACTGGGATTCAGAAGTGTTTATTATGTCAGATCAGAAGAGAATGAAAATATATGTTGGAATCCTTCAATGTGGACACCATAGGACCAAATAATTTATCTTCCAAACGAGGACACTTTTTTTTTTTTTTTTTGCGGTATGCGGGCCTCTCACTGTTGCGGCCTCTCCTGTTGCGGAGCACAGGCTCCGGACGCGCAGGCTCAGCGGCCATGGCTCACGGGCCCAGCCGCTCCGCGGCACGTGAGATCTTCCCGGACCGGGGCATGAACCCGTGTCCCCTGCATCGGCAGGCGGACTCTCAACCACTGCGCCACCAGGGAAGCCCAAACGAGGACACTTTTGAGAAGGAAAAGGGTACTATTCTTAATTCAGCTAGCACAACAGCCTTAAACGGGACTATGCCAGGCAGTCTAGGCTGGAACAAGTTCATCTAAGCTGCTTTTAGCCAACCAACGAGTGAGGGCTGCAGTTGCATGCGTGTTTGTGTACCGGAGCAACGGAACAGTGTCTAAAGAGAGGAAGATTCCAGTTAAGGCAGGTTTTGCCTTTGTGAGTTCAGGTAGAGGAGAAAAGTAGTCTATGTTTCTGCTGAAGTCCACAGCTGTCATGAATATTGTTACAAATACAGATTTCATGACATTTTTGTGGTTCATGATGTTCCGAATACTCATGGGGATGTGATTTGGCAGAAAGCTCTTTTATTTTGGGGGTGGTCTGTCTTCTTCTTACTGATTTTTCTGTATACAATCATGTGGCTGTTTGAGAGACCATCTGTTTGCCTATTCATGAGAAAACTTCCCTTTGATTCAGTTTGTGGCCTGCTCAGCGCTTCCCCGCATTACTGCTTTGCTTTACACTAATCAAAATTGATAGCTATTGACCGACTCTGACACCATTCTGATATTATGAGTATTCTTGCTTACAAACTGCTCCTTGGTTATGCCCATAATTGGTACAGTGGCTGCAGAATCGTTTTTAGATTTAATTGGTTGTTCTTGACTTACTTTTAAGTAGTTTCTTGTGTGTAAAACAGCTCCTAAATATAGCCTGATGAGAATACCATTCATCAATTTAAAAGTGTAGTCCCGTTCCTGAGTCTGCACTTAGAAGGAAGAAGTTTGTTAAGGAAAAGTGTGTAGACTCTAAAGTGGACTCTCAATATTCAGTCATATTTGGGAACAAATAAGGGCAATGCAAGGATGATGCCTTTCACTTAATTCAATCACTTGTTACTTTGATTCTATTTAATTTGATCAAAACCCCATGAAACCAAACCATTTGTAATAAGGGCAACAGAACTCCTCCTCTTTTATTTTGATAGATGTTAATTACTGCAGGCAGGAACTCTGGGGTAATTCAATTACTGGCTATAATAATGTCATTTAATTAATAATGCATGCCTCATATGTGAGTGAGAGAGGAGTGTGAAGGCTTTGGAGTATGATTACAACAACAAAAAATGTAATTCAGATACAGGCGATTCAATTTCTAAGAATTCTGCTAAGGATAAGGGCCTGCTGTAGCCTACAGGAATGGAAATGATGGAGCATTCCAGTTGCTTGGTGAATAAACTATTCCTTAGTGAAGCAAGGTAGGAGGCATTTGGGGACAATTATTATTATTATTTTTTGCGGTACGCGGGCCTCTCACTGTTGTGGCCTCTCCCGTTGCGGAGCACAGGCTCCGGACGCGCAGGCTCAGCGGCCATGGCTCACGGGCCCAGCCGCTCCGCGGCATGTGGGATCTTCCCGGACCGGGGCACGAACCCGTGTCCCCTGCATCGGCAGGCGGACTCTCAACCACTGCGCCACCAGGGAAGCCCTGGGGACAATTATTAATAGTGAGGTTCCCAACCATTAAACATAGAGATTGTAGTAATAATAATAATAGTAATAATGATAGCAAACTCATACAGGGCCAATTATAATCTAACAATTTTCTAATTTATAGATATTCACTCCTTTAATCTTTATAACATCCTTTTCCACCTTGCTATTATGGACAGGTGACGTCTTAGCTTGGATTCCCTTAGAAGACTCTTGAGACAAGAATTCAAATGCAAGTAGTTTATCTGCAGGGTGAAGGAAGCTCTAGTAAAGGGTGGGGAAGTGAGCAGAAGTGAATGGAGAGGCAGGCAGTGAAGGATTAACAAGTTACTACCATGAATGGGAACTGATGAGATTCTGGCAGCCAGTATAAAACCATATCTCATATATGTATAGGTATAGTTGATTCACTTTGTTATGAAGCAGAAACTAACACACCATTGTGAAGCATTTATACCCCAATAAAGATGTTAAAAAAAAACAGCCAACATATCTCACAGTTACCTCAGCTCAGGAGCAAGGGAACTGGGGTATTTTTACTTACCAACTCCCACCAGTCATTTGTTGAGAGCTGCTCCCAGGAGGCATTAATTCCCGGGCACTTCTGCCCGTGGGTGGTCAAAGCAACTACAGTGCCACAGAGAGCCTTTTGGGAAAGGAGATACAGGAGATGATGTAAGAAGTTGGGTTACAGGCATTGAAGTGGTAAGGGCTAGAGGCCCTAATAGCATTTACTACAGTCCTTCATAATGCATAAAGTTAAAAAAGTAGTATACAAAACAGTATGTATAGAATGACTTCATTTTTGCAAGCCCACTCCACATACGTAGGCACACACACTTACAAATACATAGGACCGACCACTGGGTTGCTGTGGTTCTCTTCCCTCCAACCCTTGCACTTGAGCTCTGGATCCCATCCTCTTATACCTTGTTGAACACTTCTTCACTCCTTCAATCATCTGTCTGCTTCCCCTCCTCCTGCCCTACTTCTCTCTCACATGCAATAGTAACCTTCTTGTTCTATTGCAATATTCTCACCTGATACACATAGACTGTACTAGCTCTCATCTTTTTCCTTGAGGGAGATGTTTGTCCTGACCAGAGATCAAAAACACATCATGAAGCCTCTACTTCAACAGTTAAACTAAGATACGCCTATGTGTGTTTTTTTTGTATTTATTCTGTTTGGAGTTCACTGAGCTTCTTGAATCTGTGGGTTGGTATCTTTCACTGGTTTCATCAATATTGGAAAAATTCTCAGCTGTTATTGCTTTGCTTAGAACATTGGTTGTGTTCCATTCTCTTTATCTCTTTTCTTTCTACGAGTCCAATTACACATGTATTAGGCCTATTCTCCATGTCCCACACAGCTATTATGCTCTTTTCTATCTTTTTATATTCTGTGCATCAATTTGTATATATCTACTCATCTGTCACCCTCTGTTCAATTATATCTAACCTAATGTTAAAGCCATCTATTGAATCTTCATCTTTTCCATACTATTTTAAGATTTTAATTAATCTTAACTATTTTAAGATTTTAATATCATGAATCACCCACCATTCCGTTTAAATTACTTATTTTATTTCTCTTGGATTTTGGTCAATTGCTCCTGATTTTTACTTTTAGCATGGCCTGTAATTTTTTAGTGGATACTGGATATTGTGGGCAATAAAGAGTAGAGGCTCTGAATGATGTTCTCCCCTTCCAGAGAGGGTTCACTTTTCTGCTGGCAGGCAGATAACATGCCAGTGGCTTACTCTGGTCTTATCAAGTCTCAGTTTTTAGGTTTTGTGAGGGATGGTCTATTTCAGTTTTCCCCTTAATCTTAGAGCATACTTCCACGTGCTAGCTCGTGACCTAGGAGTGTTTACCAGGCCTAGGGTATTTATCAAGGCCCCTCTACCTTGGCAGAGTTGCAGCCACTACTTCTGTCTTCCTAGTACCGTGTGACTGCTGCCACCTCTGCCTGGTTCGTTAACCTGTCAGTTGCTGTTTTCTGATGGGTTTCCTAGAGTCTCATCCCGTGCACAGACAGCTAAGGAGACAGCCAATCACTTGAGAGGAAATTTGGTGCAGAGTTTGGGGCTCAAAGTCTGTCTGAAACTTCCTCTCAAGTTCCAGCCACTTTGGCAGCTCCAAACTGTGATCTCCATCTCCTCAGCTCAGTAACACAGCTTCTGTCCACTTGGGCCGTGAGTGTGAAGTGCTGTCAGGGCAAAGCTGGGGTGAATGCAGAGCTTGCTTCCTGGGCTCCTCTTTTCTCAAGGCTTCTAGTCCCGCTTGGCTTAGACGCCCTGCAGTGCGTTCCAATGGTTGTTTTCTATACCTTGTTCACCATTTATAATTATTTTCAGCATGAGAATTAGTCTGATATTAACTGGTCATCTTTTGGGTGACCTTGAAATGTCACCTCTGCAGAGAGGTTTTCTCAGCTACCATCCCCAAAGTGTTCTCTTTCTTTATCTCTTCTTTGTTTGCTTTTTAGTTTTTATGGTAATATGTACTTTATTTATTTGTGCCTGTTACCCCCCTGAATGAATGTGCTGGAAGAATTCTATTCATGGACCTCCTACTCATGAGCTATGTCTTCAGTTAATTGGTCGTAAAGGAAGGTAACGGAGTGCAACAAGTTGCCAAGAAAGGGAAGGGCAGCAAAGAAGCTCCCTACTTGGCCAGAAGTGAGGTTGGTGGGAGGAGTTGCTAGAACTTCCAGAGAGAGGGCTATAAGATGCTGGTATGGGTGCCTAGGGGCTGACACATCAGATCCTGATATGGTTTCCTAATGTGAATATGCATCTCATCTCTACTCCTCCCAGGGACATAGAGGTAGACACCATTATCCCCAGTGCCTAAGGTGTGCACACACACAGAGACTGGATTTGAATCTAACGCCGATCTACCTGACCCCAGAGCCAATGCTCTTTTGCTCATATCTTCAGATCACACACTTTGGTGTGTACACATTTCTGAGTCTCTAGGCTAAGCTGAGCTCAGACATCTGCTTTTGGTAATTCGGATATTGGTTGTCCAGCGGTTATCACTTTGGGAATCTTCTCTTATGATACTGAATTAAATTTGAGGTTCAAAGACTTCCTTAATAGCCTTTGATTCAAGTAGACCATTATCATTAAGTGCAAAAAAGCAAGGGACATTCCGGTATACAATATGGACATAAAAAGAGAAGGAAAAAATGGATTCACATTTGCCTGGGTGTGCAGAGAAAACCTTTGGATGATATGCAAGAAACTAATAACATGGGAGAGGAAATGGGTGGGTAGGGACATGGTGAGTGGAGACATTTGCTGTATGCCCTTTTACAACTTTGAACTTAGTACCCTGAAAGTTTAGTATGTACTCAAAAAACTAAATTAAAAATATCTATGTAATACCTACGCAGATGTAAATAATTAACAAACATTTTTTCTTGGACTACCTGTCTACTCTACCCCTTATAGCCCTTCTGTTTCAGGATGCTACTGCCAAGAAGCCAGATTTGGGGCATACCATATGAACATTCTGGATGAATTTTCCATACAAATACATGGAAATTAGTTGGAATTATAATAACATTTTAATATTATATTTAGCTACCTAATGGATTAAACAGGGTTTTCAATTGTCTTGACCTTGTATCATACAGTTTGCACGGGATTACATGTTCCAAGTTTCCTAAAATATAGACTTATCAAATGAACATAACAGAACTTTTGTAAGTTGTCATGATTTAGATAAAATATACCTATGCTCAATTTTAAAAAAAGTTTTTTTCACCGTTTTCACCTTCTTATGGGTACAGCTGCTAACTTTTCTTGTTGAAAAGGGAAAAACTGTGCTTTCATTTTAAAAGAGAAAAATTACTTTCTGGATGATGACAGGAGTGAAGAGCATTGAGACATAATTCTCTAATTCAAGTAGAATCTTGGAAATCAAAGAAATTCTTGATGATCCAATTGCCTACTTAAAAGAGAGGATTTCTTTCTCTTCTGTTCTCTCTAGGATAACTGGTATTATTCATCTGAATAAAATGTGGTTTTTAATTAAGAGAAAGAAAGAGTACACTCTGCCTTTATACTTAGTGTATTTTTTTCTCCAGTGGAATTTCTTTCACTTACTCCATTAGAGCAAAATAAATGATTCTGCTTCTTGGCGTCACATATGGTCATGTCTAAGTGAGTCTGTATGTTTATCTTAAGAATATTTTGGCTTAAAGGCAGCAAATAAAATCTTCAGCTTCTTTAAATCCTAAGGAGCACCATCTGACTGCCTGAATAACACTGAAAACAGTGTACTGATGACTGGGCAATTCTGTCTGAGGAGCCTTGCTAATTGAAGATGTGTCACATTACTCCCTTAATTTAAGTATTCTGCTCTGCGAATGATGATTGCTCTTTTTACATTTGTGCTTTTCTTTCCAAGCAAATCATCATTGATTGCTCTGCTCCACACCAAGGAAGATACACGGACTGCTTCATGGGATGAAGAGACCAGTCCTCAAAAACGGCAGTCCTCAAAAATGATATTATTATCTAAAAGCAGTAAAAGGAAGGTTTGTCTTAACTCATGTTCCCCAGAAGCAGACCCTGACACGAGAATTTGAGAGCAAGTGATTTCTTAAGGAAGTGCTCCCAGGAGGTGGGAAGGGAGGATGCAGGACAAGGAAGTCCCAGCTTCAGCCTGATCCCTGGGAGCTCCGGAGGACGGAGGAAGCCTTGGAACCTGTCGTGCCAAACAACATCTGCATCTCGGGGTGGGAGCTGGTGGCTGTCATCACCGCCCAGGACAGGGAAGGAGGAAGGGCACCCCTGCATCTGCCACGATCCGGGTGCTGTGTGTGTCCTGTGTGGAGCCTTTTATCCCTTGGGGGCATTGCCCAGCCACTGTGGATGTGGTGGTGGTCCCCTGGAAGGGGAGATGGACTGACTTTCTGGCTCCTGGTCCAGCCTGTCCCATTGGCCCGGTGGCGGGCTCAAGGGGGAACGTGGCAGCCAAGGGGTGGTGCACACACGTATGTGACCACACCAAGTTACAAGGCCAGGGTCCCCGTCATCTGAGAGGGTCTGCACTCACATCACGAGTACCCCATGGATACTGGAGGAATGCTTGGGGGAGCCCAGCATGGGATAGCAAATACCACCACCACAAGTTGACAGTGAAATGGTGAAGGAAGGAAAATTTTTATATGTTAATGGCTTTAAGAGCACTTTTTTTCCCCCCATATTTTCCTTTTGCACTGAGTTCTGCAAATTAGCTAGCCAGTCAGGGTCAAGGTAAGATAATTTTTAACAGGGAGGTTACCGTAGCAGGTCAGAAGAGGTAGAAACTTTTTAATGCTCCCATCAGGAAAAGTGATCATTATAATACAATTCAAAATGAATTACCATTTTTTGAGCCCTTCTATGCCATTCATTGTACAAATTGCCTTATTTATCTCTTTCAAGCGTAACAAAGACCCTGCAAGCCATAGATGACAAAAACCACTCTCAGAAAGGTGTGTTATTTGCCCCAATTCACAAACCTAGAAAGTGGAGACTCAAACCAGGCTCTGACTGCAGAACTGTTAACTTGTAAGCCAGCTCTCTCCAATAGAAATGCCATGTGAGGCACCTCTGTAATGTTAGATATTCTAGTAGTCACATTAAAAAATAAAGATAAACGGGTGAAATTAATTTTAATAATCTATTTTAACCCAATATATTCAAGATATTATCATTTCCAAATGTAATCAATATAAAATTATCAATGAGAACCCTTATATTCTGTTTTTCATCCAAAATCCTCAAAATGTGCTTTTATACTCAAAGCACATCTCAATTTGGAGGCTGGAGTTTTATCTGACATCCTTAGTTTGCATTTGGTTTTCATAAAAATAACAGTTGAAGAAGTGGATTCACATATCCCAGATGTTCCAAGCATACTTAAACATTTTCCAGTAACTGAATCGAGCATTTATTTTTATATTTAAATTTCAATTAATTAAAGTGATAGACAATAAAAAATTCAGTTCCTCCAGTGCTTGAGGCATATTTCAAGTGCTCAGCAAGCCAAATGCACCACCGAACTGGACAGCACAGCTCGAAGCTGTTCGTCTTGAGATAGACTGCCAAGAGTCAAGGGACGGGAAGAGAGGCAAGAGGAAGGGGATACAGACAGAGGAGGCGGCACCGCATCTCAGGTGCCAAAGCTTGTTACAGTCCCTTCCTTCCAAGAAACATTTATTGAGTGCCAACTATGTGTTAGGTGCTATTCTAAGTATCGGAGATACAGGACCTGTCTTTGCCCTCGTTTTCATGTTTCTGCCAGATGTGGCCAGGGCCTGGGTAGATTGTAAACATGTGGATTAAATTCCTGTGACTGCCGTAACAAAATACCACAAACTTGGTGGCTTAAAATGACATAAATCAATCTCTCACAGTTCTGGAGGCTAAAAGTCCTCAATCAATGTGTCGGCAGCGCCATGCTCCCTCAGGAAGGCTCTACGGAGGAATCCTTCCTTGGCTCTTCCTAGCGTTTTAGCCTCAGGCATTCCTTGGCTTTGGGCAGTATAACTCCAGTCTCTGCCTCTGTCTTCACATGGCTGTGTTCTCTGTGTTTTTGTCTATGTCCAAAGGTCCCTCTTCTTATAAGGGCACCAGTCATATTGGATTAAGGGCCTACTGTACTCCAGTACCATCCACAGGTATCTGGGGTTAAGACTTCAATGTTTCTGGGACTACCCTGATGGCACAGTGGTTAAGAATCTGCCTGCCAATGCAGGGGACATGGGTTTGATCCCTGGTCCGGGAAGATCCCACATGCCACGGAGCAACTAAGCCCGTGCGCCACAACTGCTGAGCCCGCACGTCACAACTACTAAAGCCCGCGCACGCTACGGCCCACACGCCGCAACTACTGAGCCCATATGCCACAACTACTGAGCCTGCGTGCTGCAATTACTGAAGCCCGCATGCCTAGAGCCCTTGCTCTGCAACAAGAGAAGCCACCGCAATGAGAAGCCTGCGCACCACAACAAAGAGCAGCCCCCACTCGCCACAACTAGAGAAAGCCCGCACGCAGCAATGAAGACCCGACACAGACAAAAAAAAAAAAAAAAACACTTCATTGTTTCTTTCAAGGGGACACAATTCAACCCATAACAACGTGGAAACCTGTTAAAAAAAAGTTCAATATTTTCAAAAAGTGCTTCAGTGAAGATAAGGCAAGACAACGGGATGAAGATGGGTATGACAAGCAATCCAACAGAAAAATAGGCAGAAGACTTAAATAGACATTTCTCCAAAGAAGACATAGAGATGGCCAACAGGCACATGAAAAGATGCTCAACATCACTAATTATTAGAAAAATGCAAATCAAAACTACAATGAGGTATCACCTCACACTGGTCAGAATGGGCATCATCAAAAAATCTACAAACAATAAATGATGGAGAGGGTGTGGAGAAAAGGGAACCCTCCTGCGCTGTTGGTGGGAATGTAAACTGGTGCAGCCACTATAGAGAACAGTATGGAGTTTCTTCAAAAAACTAAAAATAGAGCTACCATATGACCCGGCAATCCCACTCCTGGGCATATACCCTGAGAAAACCATAATTCAAAAAGACACTTGCACCCCAATGTTCATAGCAGCACTATTTACAATAGCCAAGATATGGAAACAACCTAAATGTCTATCGACAGATGAATGGATAAAGATGATGTTGTGTGTGTGTGTGTGTATATATATATATATACACACACACACACACACACACACACACACACACACACACACACACACACACACACACACAAACAATGGAATATTACTCAGCCATAAAAAAGAATGAAATAATGCCACCTGCAGCAACATGGGTGGACCTAGAGATTATCATACTAAGTGAAGTAAGTCAGATAGAGAGAGACAAATACCATATGATATCACTTATATGTGGAATCTAAAATATGACACAAATTAACTTATCTATGAAACAGAAATAGACCCACAGACATAGAGAACAGATTTGTACTTACCAAGGGGGAGGTGGGTGGGGGAGGGATGGACTGGGAGTTTGATGTTAGTAGATGCAAATTATTAGATAGTGAATGGATAAACAACAAGGTCCTACTGTACAGCACGGGGAACTGTATTCAATATCCTGTTATAAACCATAATAGAAAAGAATTTGAAAAAGAATGTGTATATGTGTATAACTGAATCACTTTGCTGTACAGCAGAAACTAACACAACACTGTAAATCAACTATACTTCAATAGAAGAAATTTAAAAAATAAAAAAAGATGGGTATGAAGTGGGCTGGAGCTAAATCTCATAGGAGGAGGCATAAGCTGAAGGAATAAAGGAGAGACACATGGACTCTGTCAGCCAGCCGGGCCAGATGTGCCCAAGGACTGACCACAGTTTCACTTCCTCCTCTCTGACCTTCCTAGTCTGCATGGGGATTCCAGCCAGTGGCCCAGGGAGTTGAAAGCTCTAAGCAGTTAGGCGCTTCCTGTGGTCTCTGAGCATCTGTCACTCTTATTCTGTTGCTCCTCGTTGAAACTTGTGAATTAAGACTCACTATGAACAAGGATGAACTTGTCAGGCAACATTTTATCCCCACTACATGCACCATAACCCAAGAACAACTTTGATGGTACCCCCAAGATCTTGGCCCCAAACCCAGTCCTATGGGCATAGACCTGGATTGTTGCCGAGTGTTGTAAATGCCCATATGCCATCATGGTGTCACCACTCAGGCATCTTCCCTTCCTTTGCTTTGACTTGAGCTTGCTTTTATTCACATCTACGGATGTACACTCTTGTTCAAGTCCCCACTGGACCAAGTCTGGGATCATAAGAGACGTCATTGGAAAGGAAAGGGGCCGTAATATTAGGCTCTGAACATTACTCTTGAATCAACTGTGTTGTGAATCTGCAGTTAAAACCATTCTCCACAGCAACACAGGCGCAGATAATTGAAAAAATTAGAATAAAAACAAAACTCACTCTTCCGAAGACAAAACCGAATTTGAAAACCCAATCAACCAACCAACCAAATAAACAAAATGCAAAATCCAGCGATAATCTTATCTGCTATCCTCCTTATTTCTAAAGTTAGAGCCCTAATTTTCACCATAAACAAACATCAATTCCAGGTGGACTAAGAAACAGGAAAAGTAAAACCTTCCTAGAAAAAACAGGGAATGACTTGACATCCAACTCCAACGTGTCTGTGTGTGTGTGTGTGTGTGTGTGTGTGTGTGTGTGTGTGTGTGTGGTTCCCACATTACCAAGCAATTCTTGGACACCAGCTGGGTGTCCTACAATTCAACTCAACTCTGACACTGTCTACCCAGAGACAGCATCAGATCTCACAAATTAAGGCTCATTCCCACAGAGACTGTCCCCTCACTCCCTTCTCAGACACTGGTCCCAAGTCCAGGTTGTCACCTAGGCTTCTGATCTACTGTCCACAGATCAGAGTTTCCAGTGTCCCCCTCCTTGGATTCCATTAATTTACTAGAGCAGCTCCAAGAACTCAGAGAAACATTTCACTTATTAGGTCACTGGTTGATTACAAAAGGTTATAACACGGGAACAGCCAGATGGAAGAGATGCGGAGGGCAAGGTATGGAGAAAGGGGGTGGAGCTTCCATTCTCTCTCTGAGCGCCCCACCCTCCCAGCACCTCCACGTGTTCACCAACCCAGAAACTCTGAACTCTGTCTTTCTGGGTTTTTATGGAGGCTCTGTTACCTAGACATGAATGATTAAATCATGGGCTATCGGTGATTGAACTCAGTCCCCACCCCCTCTTCCGTCCCTGGAGGTCATGGGGTGAGCTTCAAAGTTCTAACCCTCTAGTCACATGGTTGTTTCTCCTGGCAACCAGCCCCCATCCTTACGTGTAAGACAAAAGCCACCTTCACTAACATAACAATTTGTGTTTCCCTGATGACTACATGATGTTGAGCATCTTTTCAGGTGCTTATTGGCTGCTTGTATATCTTCTTTGGAGAAACATCTGTTTAAGACCTTTGCCCTCTTTTCAGTTAGTTTGTTTGTCTTTTTGTTGTTGAGTTGTAAGAGTTCTTTATATATTCTGGATATATGTTTACCTGTGAAAACAAAGAGTGTCACTCATCCTTTGAGGACTCAACTCAGATCCTCCAAAAAGCCTAATGCCCCCAGCTAGAATTGTATTTCTCCACAATAAGGGAACATGCAACAAAGACTGTATGTGGTCCACGAAACCTAAAATATTTACTATTTAGCCCTTTAGAGAAAATGTTTGCTGACACCTGGACTATAAACTCCTTGAGGGCAAGGATGGTTCTTGACAGAGTCTTAAACATGCCCAGTGATGGCCCTTGGTCGAAAAAACAATCTGGTGTTTTGCATTTCGTACAAAGTAAAGTAGTACATTTTGGAAAAAAAATATTTGCAAAGTGATTATGACTAAAAGAATTCTGAACTCCACAGTTATTTCTTTGGAAACTTTACCTATATGGAATACCTCATTTTCTGGTAAAGAAGAATAAATGAGGTGTTCCTATCATTTTGCTCACCAAAGGTTGTGGCTGAGCTTGTAGAAAATGATTTGAATAACAATTTACATGCTTCAAACTCAGAAGTCGGAGACAGAGTGTAAGCCCAGAACACTGCTATCATCCGCTTGGTTTGCTGTTCTCATTCGCTGCTGTGGAAACACAAGATTATTGGTACAAAGTGTCACTCAATTTACGGCTCAGGAACTGAACCTCTTGGACTAGAGCCAGCAATTACCTCGTGGATGGCAAAGGCCTGTAAATGTCTCGGCTCTTACCTGAAGAGGTTTCAGACTGACAGAAGCAATGCATTTAAAAATAATGCATCTATTTTAGACAGCCTGAAACTTGGACATTTCCACACTGCTATTTTCACCTTCGACTAGGCTTCTCTTATACATCAGAAATAGCACAACAAAAGAGGCAACTTGCCCTTTTCTCAGTTTTTATACCTTGATTTTTTTCCTAGTCCTAGCTTGAACATGTCTCAGACCTTGATAATCAGATTGAATTTCATTGCTGATTGCAGACAAGTGGAGGGAAATTAAAAGTTGTGACTGCATTACCCTCTGGTCTTCTGTGTGAATGGCTGAGGTCTGGATTTGATTCTAATTAAAGGCAGATAGGAATTACTGGGGTGGAAGTAAAAGAGAAATAGGAGTCTGTCCTGACAATCAGTGAGGCGATCGTCTACAGGAGAAGCAGATGTTCCACGGCACAATCAGCAAACTTCTCCTCTAAAGGGCCAGAGAGTGAATATTTTCAGCTTTGCAGCCCATATTTGCAGCTTTGCAGCTACTACTCAACTCTGCCGCTGCATAGACAACAAGAGAAAGAACTATCAGGGCTGTGTTCTTCAAACTTTATGTCCACAAAGAGGCTGTGGGCTAGACTTGGCCTGCGGGTGGTAGTGTGCCCATCCACGCCTACACAACCCAGCTGAGTTTTAGCTACTGTGTTTCTTCCCCCTGCTGACACATGGAGGGTCTCTGCGTTTACAACCCACCCAAGGAACATGACCAGGGAAGGAAGAGAGAGATACTGTTTACACAGAGCACACTTTCTGTTAAGATTCTGCTAATGCATTTGGTTGGGGAAAAGGCTAAGTCATGGCTAATACGGGATTGATGATCCATGGAGTTCTAGCCACATTTTGGTAGCAGATTTAACCAGAAGGATCAAGAATTCACTGAGGTTATCTACAGGCTTAAAGGAAATGGGGAGACAATTTGTCCCAAGACAGCGTGTGTCTGCACTCTTACTCTCAGATAATTTTTTTTTTTTTTTGGTTCTCATCTGGATCTTTTCAAAACTTGATGTTAAGTATCTGTGCGTGGTTTCTGCTGATATTATTCAGTCATATGC
Organism: Pseudorca crassidens; assembly: GCF_039906515.1. NCBI lineage: Eukaryota > Metazoa > Chordata > Mammalia > Artiodactyla > Delphinidae > Pseudorca > Pseudorca crassidens. The sequence continues at coordinate 122,631,799 of NC_090317.1, read as the reverse complement.
TGGGTTTTTCTTTCCTAACATAAAAACTCCCAAGATGCCCTTTAATTTCTTCTGAGAAGTAAGAACTTAGAGTGGTATTTTATCATACATTTTAATACTAACAGATGTTCAAATATCTGCTAAAATCATAATAGTGTTGAGCTAGTGTAAGAAAGGACAGACAGATAAAGGGGATGGCTTAGCAATGCCCCCCACCCCGTACTTACCCTTATACAATACATCCCATTTTACCCTTGTTTAGACCCCAGTATTTACATAAGAGAAAAGAATATTCACAAATCAGTGACAGAGGGGTGGGTTATGTAATAAATGGTAGGAGAAAAGTCAAAATCAGAAAAAAACAATTTGGAAAGAAAACAGTTTGGGACCTCACTTCACACCATACACTAAATGAATATCAATGATATGAAGAGTTATGAATATGATATGAAGGTATGATGAGACATGAAAGTATAATAAAATTCAGTTTTCAAATGATCTCTACGTAGGAAATGACTTTGTTGCATAAAAGCAAAGGAAGAAACCAAAGTGGATAAACTAATAGATTTATAAATCTATATCAGTCTATAATCTATATATCTATATTCAATCTACAATCAATCTATGAAATGTAAAATCATCTCTACGACTGAAAACATCAAAATCAAAAGTGCAACAAATTAGGAAAATATTTGCCAAGAATAAGAAGAGTTAATATGCTCGGTATATAAAGAACTCCTGTGACTTTAACAAACGACCTCAACATAAACAAAGAGTATTTCAGGAACAAATGAGATAAGGGCACACGACAGATATGTCACAAATGAGGAAACGCACATGATCAGTGAATATGAAAAACTGTCAAGCCTCACTAGTGATCACAGAAATGCATCGTAAAACATGATACTAATTTTTATTCATCAAATTGTCAGAAGTTAAAAAATGATAATAGTCAAAACTAGCCTGGTTACGGAGAGACAGACACTTGTGGACCCTGCTGTTGAGCACTGTACTTCTTTTCTATGGAACAACTTAGCAATATGTTTCTAGAACCTGATATTCATATTCCCTAGCTTAGTTGTTCAGATCTAGGAATTTATTAGGAATCTATCCAAAGGAATTGATCAGAAGTTCAGACAAAGATTTATTTCTCCAAATACCTAATACAGTATTTTTTTTAATTGGGGGAAAAATCATGGGTGGGCATACTATGGCCTGTGGGCCAAATATGGCCTACCACCTGTTTTTGTGCAGTCTGTGAGCTAAGAATATTTTTTTTGACATTTTATTTTTTAAGCTTATTTTTCTATTGACGTATAGTTGATTAACAATGTTGTGTTAGTTTCCGGTGCACAGCAAAGTGATTCAGTTATACATATATATATATATTCTTTTTCATATTCTTTTCCATTATGGTTTATTACAGGATACTGAGTATATTTCCCTGTGCTATACAGTAGGACCTTGTGGTCTATCTATTTTATATATAGTAGTTTGTATTTGCTAATCCCAAACTCCCAATTCATCCCTTCCCCACCCCCTTCCCCTTGGCAACCACAAATCTTTGACATTTTTAAATGGTTGAAAAAAATTCGAAAGAAGAATAATACTTCATGACAAGTGAAAATTATGTGAAAGTTTTGTTGGAACACAACCCGCTTGTTTGTTTATGAGGTGTCTATGGTTGCTTTCATGCTTTAGCAGCAGACTTGAGTCATTGGATAGATACCATAAGGCCTGCAAAGCCTCAAATATTTTCTATCTGGTTCTTTTGGAATTTTTTTTTGTCGATTGCTGGTATAACAAATAATGGAACGCTCATATGATGTAATGTTTGTCGCCATTAGAACGATATTTGCTGGACGTAACTAGAGATTATCGTACTAAGTGAAGTAAGTCAGACAGAGAAAGACAAGTACCATACGATATCACTTATATGTGGAATCTAAAATATGGCACAAATGAACCTATCTACGAAAAAGAAACAGACTCACAGACATAGAGAACTGACTTGTGGTTACCAAGGGGGGTGGGGGTGGGGGAGGGATGTTAGTAGATGCAAACTATTAGATAGAGAATGGATAAACAACAAGGTCCTACTGTAGAGCACAGGGAACTGTATTCAATATCCTGTCATAAACCATAATGGAAAAGAATATGAAAAAGAATGTATATATATGTATAACTGAATCACTTTGCTATACAGCAGAAATGAACACATTGTAAATCAACTATACTTCAATAAAAAAATGAAGAAAACCTAAAATATTTGCAATTAACTTTTAGTAACATGAGAAAATACTCATAACGTCTTGTTAAGTGAAAAAAATCTGGAACCAAGCTATTTATACCAGAGTTTCCCAAGGAGTATTTGCTGGGCTAATAATAAAATTCATACATTGAGAAATCCGAGTTTAAAAAGTTACGCAGGACTCCTCATGGCCTTTTCTACACTACTTTGCAGAGTGAATCTCTTAGAGGGAGGATGTGGTCTGCTGTGTTCCCCAATTTTTTGTTCATGGAACCCAATGTTCCATGGAACGTAATCTTGGAAATGCTGGTTTATATACGATGGCTTCCATTATTCTAAAATATAGCTTATGTTCTCATGCACACACAAGAGAGTGGCAAAAATGAGGCAAAACGGTGACCATGTTGACTTAGTGATAGGATTATAGATAGTTTTTTTGGGGGGGGTTGTATTTTTATATGTATTTTCTAGGATAAGCATGAATTAATCTTGCAATCAGAAAAAGAAAGTTAATATGAAAAGAATATGGAGTGATGCCTGCTCAAGGAAGAAGATTCTGGAATGAAAGTAGAACCTCTAAGTTAGAAATATGTAGACTACTGTGTACTTGTGGCAAAATTTCAAGTTATTCTCATTCATCCAGTCTTTTCCCCCCCCCCGCCCCCTTTTCTTTCTTTCTATCTATCTATATGTATGTATATATTTAGGTACATGTAACTTAAAATGACTGCCTAGGGAACTTAGGACAGGTTTCCCACATTTTAATATAGAAGCTAATCTTGTTATTTTGCTTTCCAGTAAGTAAGAATCATCATTTCCTCTCAGTCAAACTGGACCAGAAAAAAACAAAACAAAACAAAACAAAACAAAAACAAAAAACTGGACCAGTTTCAGGCTTCCCTGGTGGCGCAGTGGTTGAGGGTCCGCCTGCCGATGCAGGGGACGCGGGTTCGTGCCCCGGTCCGGGAAGATCCCACATGCTGCGGAGCGGCTGGGCCCGTGAGCCATGGCCGCTGAGCCTGCGCGTCCGGAGCCTGTGCTCCGCAACGGGAGAGGCCACAACAGTGAGAGGCCCGCTTACCGCAAAAAAAAAAAAAAAAAAAAAAAAAAAAAAACTGGACCAGTTTCACTTTTTATATAAACTTCTTATTTGGGAAAAAATTTAGATTTACAGAAAAGTTGCAAAGCTACCACGGAGAGTTCCTGCACAACTTCCACCCAGCTTCCCCTAATGTTAACATCTTACGTCACTGTGGGACTTTTGTCAAAACTGAGAAATTAAGAGTGGCATGTATACTATTAGCTAAACTCTAGAGCTTTTATGGGTTTCCACCAGTTTTCCTACTGCTCTCCCTTTTCTGTTCCAGGATCCAATCCAAGAAACCACATTGCATTTAATCAACTGGTTTCTTTGGATTCAGTGGAAACTTTTAAGTATGAGCTCCATTTCAATTGTGTGATTTATTAAGCACTAAATATAGGTGAAGTATTTGGCTGTCCTTATTAAATTCCTGGAAGTGAATGGGAAGTATCCAGGAGAGCCCCTGCTTGTGTTACCAGACTCTCCATGGCCTCTGCTCTGGATAAAGGGGTTTCAAATTTGCAAAGCATTTTTTTTTTTTTTTTTGCGGTACGCGGGCCTCTCACTATCGTGGCCTCTCCCGTTGCGGAGCACAGTCTCCAGACGCGCAGGCTCAGCGGCCATGGCTCACGGGCCCAGCCGCTCCGCGGCACGTGGGATCTTCCCGGACCGGGGCACAAACCCGCGTCCCCTGCATACGCAGGCGGACTCTCAACCACTGCGCCACCAGGGAAGCCCTATTATTTATTTATTTATTTTTTTTACAGATATCTCAATCTATCATCCCAAACACCCCATGAAGGAGGCCAGGAAAATGGAATTTCGTGTTTTCCCATTTCACTGATTAAAAAATTGAAACCTAGAGACAGTAAAACCCGTGCGGTCACACAGGGTCTTGTGCTTAGAAGGGCCTTACGTTTGGTTTCACGCTCTGTTGCAACTTCTTTGAAATTCTCAGCTTTTGAACCAGGGGACCTGCATTTTCCCTTTGCGCTGGGCCCTGCAAGCGATGAAGGTGGTGCAGCTGGGAGAGCTTGCCCTGCTCACACGAGGGCACGTGAATCGGTGCCGCTGAGTGGATTTTAGTGCTTTTTCTGACGTGGAGTTTACTCTTCCTCCTTTTCCGCAACATTTCCGTCAAATCTGGGACTTATGACTTGAATCCAACATCGTGGTCTATTCCCTTAATTTCCCCAAACTTTACTTTTCGGGTTCTGTATCAATGCCTCAGCCTTTTTGCATGTCACGTTTGCCTCGACGACTTTGATTTCTGTTTTAAAAACAAATCAATCAGAAAACTTGCTTACCTCTGGGTTAGACAAACTACGCTGCTAATTTATGTTCATAATAATTTCCTGGCCGTGGCTACTGTCTCAGCAGCTACGCACATCACTTTTATTAAACAGGTTTAAAATAAAATAAAAACGGCTCTATTTTGTTTCCAAGTTTGGTTAATTAGCTCATGCTGTTGTCAGGGCTGAACTGTGAATTGTAACTCCTTTCCTGAAGGGGAGATGGTAATTTTTCTGCAGACCTGGAAACATTTGCTGAGCAGTGTGATTTTAAAATCAGGGAGCACTGCTTGGCGGCCAAAGAGTCAAAGTAATGCTCAGAGGCTTGGATGGCTGATCCACATTATATGTTAGCCTAGAAAGCACTTGATAAAATTGTTCCGTGGTTTTTGGGAGAGACGAGGGCTTCACCAAGTAAGGACTTCACCCTGGGCTTTGTATTGCTGACAGAAATAGTGGTTTTGTCTGGGAGCAAAGGTCTGGATTGATCTATTCTGCTTTAATTTCAGTCAACAGAAGTCTGGTTATATGGGCTCTGGTTGTCCAATAGAGTTGTATCACAGTCATGCTTGCATTTAGTTTATAGAATCAACCACAAGAATGTAGGAGAGAGGGAGAGAAAGGAAAAAGAGACTTTGGGGGATGTTAAGATAGGGTGAATGTATTTTCCATGTGGGAAGGATGTGAATTTTGGGGAGCCACAGGGTGGACTCTTATGGTTGAATTGTGTCCCTCCTAAAGATATGTTGAAGTCCTAACCTCTAGAATCTGTGAATGTGACCTTGTTTGGAAATAGGGTCTTTGCAGGTGGAATCAAGTTAAGATGAGGTCATAGAGGATTAGAGTGTGCCTTAATCCAATGACTGGTGTCCTTATAAGAAGAGGGAAGTTTGGACACAGACACAGGGAAGAGAGCCATGTGAAGATGGAGACGGAGACTAGAGTGATGTGTCTACAAGCCAAGGATTGCTGGCAACCATCAGAAGCTAGAAGAGGCAAAGAGGATCCTCCCCTACAGCGCTCAGAGGGAGTGTGGCCCTGCTGACACCTTGATGTCAAATTTCTCGCCTCCAGAACTGTGAGTGAATACATTTCTGTAGTTTTAAGCCACCCAGTTTGTGGTACTTTGTTATGGCAGTCCTAGGAAACTAATATATATTGTAAACGAGGGGAAAAAAGACAAAATTAAAGGAAAAATATCTTTACCTATCCTGTTAAGTATGAATGTAAAAGACAGTGCATCTTAAATAAGGTCTGTCTTTTTCCATCTGATTATGTTTATTGTATTCAATAGAAAATCTGGAAAATAAAAGGAAGTAGAATCCTTTTACACACATGTAAAAAGTACTATGATCCCTCTACACATATTAGTATATATGTAATTCCCACCTATTCTGTCTCTCACATTATCTCCCAAAATAACGTCAAACTAAATATGCAGTTTTGAAAGGTTTCTATTGAACTTAATATGTTAGCATGAGCATTTGAAATGTCATGAAATGTTCTTAGAAATATATTTTATATAGACTGAATAAGATTCTTTTGTATAGATGTATCAGATTCCTCTATATGGATGTACTTACTATAGCTTATTTAACATAAAATATGTTTAATATAAAAATGTTAAAAAACATTTATATGTTTTTAGACATTTAGGTTAAATTTCTTTAGTGTGTGTTTTTTTTTAATCAAGTTTTGATCAGGTTGCTGATTTTTCTCCCTATGGTAGATTTGAAAAGTGGCTTTATATTAGAAACACACACACACACACACACACACACACACACACACACACACCCTTAATAGCTTCAAAAACCAACAGAGAGGACTTCCCTGGTGGTGCAGTGGTTAAGAATCCACCAGCCAATGCAGGGGACATGGGTTCAAGCCCTGGTCTAGGAAGATTCCATATGCTGCAGAGCAACTAAGCCTGTGTGCCACAACTACTGAGCCTGTGCTCTAGAGCCCGCGAGCCACAACACTGAGCCCACATGCCACAACTACTGAAGCCCATGTGCCTAGAGCCCGTGCTCCACAACAAGAAAAGCCACTGCAATGAGAAACCCGCACACCACAACGAAGAGTAGCCCCCGCTCACCACAACTACAGAAAGCCCATGCGCAGCAACAAAGACCCAATGCAGCCAAACATAAATTGGAACAAAACAAAACAAAAACAAAAAAAACAAAAAAAAAACCAACAGAGAAGAGACTTTTTCAAGAGATGATATGAACATTTGCCATAGTCAGTTTAGGGCTTGTTAGCAAGATTCCAGGGGCCTCTGGGAAATGTCCCCATTCTGGTAGCACAGAACTCTGCCTAGGACAATACTCAGACTTGGCTGATCTGGCAGTCTGGAGACATTAGGTCCAATGCATGGGGTCTGTGTTAATGCCTGGGCATTTTGTACTATTCCTCACCCAGTAATCAAACTATACATTATACAACTCCGAGATGGAAGAGGTGCTCCCTGGCACATAACTGGCCTGGTCCACCTGCTGACCTGTTCCTCACTATGCATATAGGAACAAATATGTAGGAACAGGGCACAAGACAGGTATAAAGCATCAGTTTCTAACTTGAAATGGATAACAAATTGCATTTACAGTATTACTTCGAGCTATACAATACCTACGACTATTTCAGTAAGGATAAGGAACTTAACTTTTTTTTTTTGGCTGTGCCATGTGGCTTGCGGGATCTTAGTTCCCCCACCAGGGGTCAAACCCAGGCCCTCAGCAGTGAAAGCACAGAGCCCTAACCATTGGACCGCCGGGGAATTCCTGGAACTTAATATTTTATTGAAGGACATGGCACAACACCCGAATAAATGGAGAACCATGCCATGTAAATACTTCTGGGAGGACTTAGAGTTATACAAATGTCATTATTTCCCAAACATTTACGTAAACGCAAAACAGTTCCTATCAGAATCCAAAAGAAAGACATTTCTAATTCCAATTAGAACAAGTATTTTAAAAACTTAGGTGGAAGAAGAACTGAGTGAGATTTGCTAACAGAATTTATGTTTCAGAAGATGAATAATCAGGGGGAGGGATCTTGTGTTACCATATAAAGCTTATAATAAATCTATAGTAATCAAAACAGGATGTCAGTGGCATGAGAAATAGTAACCAGAACAATGGAACATAGTAAAGACTCTCAACACATATGCAAGAATATAGGAGAAATTAATACTGGAAAAGCTGGCATTACAATTCAGTAGAAAAAAGATTATTAACTGTTGACATTATTTTGCTATCCATTTGGAAGTAAACTATTATAAACTCTGACCTTAAACCACTTGTAAAATTATATGCCAAGTAGGTTAATAAATCCCAATGTAAAATGAAATCTTTCTGAGTATTAGAAGAAAATTTAGGAAAATATTTCTACAACCTTGTGGGTGAGCAGAGATCAGGAATTAAGACAGGAATCTTAGAGGCAATCAAGAAAATGGTCAAAAGTCATACACATTTAAAAATATTTCTGGGGCTTCCCTGGTGGCGCAGTGGTTGGGAGTCCGCCTGCTGATGCAGGGGACACGGGTTCATGCCCCGGTCTGGGAGGATCCCACATGTTGCAGAGTGGCTGGGCCCGTGAGCCGTGGCTGCTGAGCCTGTGTGTCCGGAGCCTGTGCTCCACAACGGGAGAGGCCACAACAGTGAGAGGCCCGTGTACCGCAAAAAAAAAAAAAAAAAAAAAATATATATATATATATATATATACATATATATATTTCTGAATAAAGAAAATGCATACCAAAAAACCAAAAGACAAGAATTAGATTGAGTCAAATATGCACAGTATATATGACAGGCAAAAACTCAATATCTGCGGTTTTCAAAGAACTCCCAGAAATTGATTGTGAAAACAACACACTAGAAAAGAATGTTCATACTTATAGAAACTAAAATGCAAATGATTAAGAAACTAATGATATTCCTGTCTTATCCCTAGGTTCTTCATGACCTTTTTTTTTCTTAGATTCCACATATATGTGTTAGTATACGGTATTTGTTTTTCTCTTTCTGACTTACTTCACTCTGTATGACAGACTGTAGGTCCATCCACGTCACTACAAATAACTCAATTTCGTTTCTTTTTATGGCTGAGTAATATTCCACACAGACCTACTAGAGAATGGACTTGAGGATACGGGGAGGGGGAAGGGTAAGCTGGGACAAAGTGTGAGTGGCATGGACATATATACACTACCAAATGTAAAATAGATAGCTAGTGGGAAGTAGCCGCATAGCACAGGGAGATCAGCTAGGTGGTTTGTGACCGCCTGGAGGGGTGGGATAGGGAGGGTGGGAGGTAGGGAGACGCAAGAGGGAAGAGATATGGGAACATATGTATATGTATAACTGATTCACTTTGCTATAAAGCAGAAACTAACACACCATTGTAAAGCAATTATACTCCAATAAAGATGTTCAAAAAAAGAAATTAACGATAGGAGGCTTAACCTTGTTAGTGTTCAAGGGAATGCAGAGTTGTAGTACAATTTTTCCCTTGTCCAGTTGCGAACAATGAAAGGTTGGTAACATTCAGTACTGGTGACATTCTGGGAAAACACATTTGAGCACTGCTTTGGGAAGGTGAATATAGAACCTTTATGGAAAGCTATCTTTTACTATTTGTAGAAATGAAAACATGGATATGTCTTTAGCCCAGCAACTCCAGCTATGGGAATCTATCCTACAGGATTAAACACACCATGACATAAGGTAGAGCTATAGGAATATGCAGGCAACTTTTTCTTGTAGTGGTGCAACTGGAAACAACTTGATGTTATTCACTAGAAAAATGGCTGAATTAATCATGCAAATCCTTACCATGAATGAGCACTAGAAAAATGGATTACAGCTATATATATTGACTTAGAGACATGCAGAGATATGTTACTAAGGAAGGGGGGAAAACAATCTTCAAGGTAAAATATAGAGTATGATGTAAGTTTCGTAGAAAAAAATAGACCCTCTGGCTCACACGCATGTGTTTGCTTACCAACATAGAGATGTAGCAAGACATGCCCTGAATTATTATTACTGGCTATCTTGGGGGTTTGACTGGATTGGGGGATAGATAATGTATGTAAAGGATTTAGCACTATATCTAATATTAGAGTCAACATTTTAAATGAATGAAATATCATTATTGTGCTTCAATTCCAAATTTACAAATGCTTATTTATTATAAAACAATGTAAAATAGAAATATCATTTTAAAAAAATATATTTATTTACTTATTTATTTTTGGCTGCATTGGGGTCTTCATTGCTGCACACGGGCTTTCTCTAGTTGTAGCGGCTGGGGGCTACTCTTTGTTTTGGTGTGCGGGCTTCTCATTGCAGTGGCTTCTCTTGTTGTGGAGCACGGGCTCTAGGCGTGTGGGCTTCAGTAGTTGTGGAATGTGGGCTCAGTAATTGTGGCTTGCGGGCTCTAAAGCACAGGTTCAGTAGTTGTGGTGCATGGGCTTAGTTACTCTGCAGCATGTGGGATCTTCCTGGACCAGGGCTCGAACCCGTGTTCCCTGCATTGGCAGGCGGATTCTTAACCACTGCGCCACCAAGGAAGCCCAGAATTATCATTATTTAAAAAAGAAAAAAAATTGATTATGTCAATTCCTAAATGTCTCCCTGTGTCTTTGTGTATATCTACCTATCTATCTATCTATCTATCTATATCTTATTTATTGGCATCATAGATACATATAATTTAGAATCTTGCTTTAGTCACTTAACTGTACATTTCCCATGGTATTTTATGATTTTCAGTAATATATATATACTTTTAGTATTTAGCTTCTTTTAGCCTGATTTATAGCTTTTATTTATTTAGTTTTAAATTAATTAATTAATTATTTAAAATTGAAGTATTGTTGGTTTACAATGTTGTGTTAGTTTCGGGTGTACAGCAAAGTGATTCAGTTATACATTCAGATATCCATTCTTGTTTAGATTCTTTTCCCTTTTAGGTTATAGCATTATTTTTTAATGGCATTTAATTTAAGTATCATGATTTTCTTAACTATTCCCCTAATGGTAGGTGTATGTTATTTTCAGTTTTCTGCTATCTTGGTTATCGCTGCATGAACACCTATATGCTTATTATTTTTATTCTGTTGATTAATTTGAAAAAACATGCTGTCTAATATGTGATTTCTATGCAAACTGTATAGGTATATTTGTTGATTCTGTTCCACACTGTCTTAGCTATGACATTTTACATCAGATATTTGAATTGAGATTCACTGTAATCCTTTTCTGTCTGTGGGCAAATCTTCCGGAGGCAGATCGGAAAATAATTTGCAAAGTGCTGCGTTTCCCTGCATTTTACTGCTATCCTATCATAAAGGCACACAGTACCACTTGTTCATTACAACTAGAAATTTTAAATCCGTATACCAAAATGCCTATAAGAGCTGAAATGATCTTTTAAGAAGAATTTGACAGCATTATTGAAAATAATAGCAGTAATTTGCATTTATCTGATACTCTTACTCCACTGGATGACTCCCCTTTCTTTTTTAGTATAATGGATCGATGCATAATTTTTTATGCTGCTTCGCTGCCATCTCTGTACACATCATTTAAGGAACAGTTTTCACTTGCCTGAGTTACAACAGCCTATTAGTGGAAATCTGAGTGAAGAACTACGGCTGCTGTCTCCCTCGTCATTGACATTTCCATGAATCACGTTTTCCATGTTTCTGATGTATCCCTTCACAGAAGGTTCTCTTTGGTATTTAGGGGAGATTTCACAAACACAGTAGGCTTTGAGACACCCACTGCCCCCACTACCTCTCTTCTCTATTGACATCTGTGGGAATGAGGATTGACGCATCTTACTCTGCTCTTTTTGTCTCTTATAAATGACCCAACTGTACCCATAAGTCATGGATGTGCATTGCTTGACTGTTTTCTACTACCTTTGGGGTTTATTAACAACCTTGCCCTTGTTCTTCTCCATCTCAAGATAAAATTCCTACCACGGATATCTAATAATACTACAGATATTTTTATCTCCTCTTTATAAGCAATCTCTGCCAGCCCTGACAAGATACTTTGTATCCTTAAGCTTCCTTGGTCATCATTTAGAAGCTCTAACTGATCACTTTCACATCCGTTTTAAACTCATGTAACAGATGGTACCAGTTGAACTCAACAGAAGTACAGAAGAAACAGAATGCAAACGACTTGCACAGTTAGAAGCTATTTCACTGATGTTCTGCACACTCGGATGGTACAGATTGCTTCCTAAGTGTTACACCTTAAATTGAAATGCTCTAAGATATTTACTATTTCACTTTCTGCCAATTTCTTTTTCTGCACAAAAAGTAAGGTTTCGTTATTTAAGCGTTATCCTCTGCCCTCCTGCCCGTCACCTACCAACCTCACTAGTAATTGGCAATGGGATTGGTATTACGTTAAGCAGGTTAAACAGATGTAGCTCCTGCCTCTATGACTTATGTTCTAAAAACAGCATTTCACAGGGCTACCACAGTTGAAGGAACATAAAAACACGTGGAACGGGCTTCCCTGGTGGCGCAGTGGTTGGGAGTCCGCCTGCCGCTGCAGGGGACACGGGTTCGTGCCCCGGTCCGGGGGGATCCCATATGCCGCGGAGCGGCTGGGCCAGTGAGCCATGGCCGCTGAGCCTGCGCGTCCGGAGCCTGTGCTCCGCAACGGGAGAGGCCACAACAGTGAGAGGCCCGCGTACCGCAAAACAAACAAACAAACAAACAAACAAACACAAAAACAAAACACGTGGAACAATGTCATTAAAAAACGTTACACCAGCTGTTCCTCCTACCCCCGTTTTCTTTTGTGTGCGTGTGAAGTATAATTACATAGAGTAAAATGCTCTGGTCTTTAGTGTACAATTTGATGAGTTTTGACAGTATGTACGCTTATGTAACCAACACCTCAATCAAGATACAGAATTTAGAAATGTCCCTTGTACACCTTCCCTGTTAATTCTCTTTTCCTCCAGGGAAATGGTATTCTGACTTCTATCACTATAGATTAGTTTTGCCTGTTCTGGAACTTCATATACATGGAATCAAAGGGTATATACTCTCGGTGTCTGGTTTTTTTCACCCAGTCTAGTGATTTCGAGATTCATCTATGTTGCTGCATGCATGAGCAGTTAATTTTTCTTTAATGCTGAGTTGTATTTCATAGTATTGCTATACCACAATTTGGTTTTCATTCTCCTACTGATGGGCACCTGGTGTGTTTGTAGTTTTGGGTTATTATGAATAAAGCTGCGATGAATATTCTTGATAGGGTGTTTCTGAGGACATATGTTTTTCTTTCCCTTTGTACAGTCCCTGGGAATGGAACTGCTGGATCATGAGGTAGTTTTATGTTTAACTTTATTAAGAAATTGCAATATGAACATATCACTTTACATTCCTGCCAGCAATGTATGAATTTCCTTTGCTCTGAATCCTTGCCAACATTTGTTTAGTATTGCTGGGTTTTAATTTTTAAATTAAAATTTTATATTTAAAGTTAAAAGTTTAGCCATTCTAGTGAATACGTAGTGGTATCTCATTGTGGTTTTCATTTGCATTTATGTGGTGACTAACAGTGCGAAGCATCTTTTCATGCTTTCGTTGGCCACTAATATGTCTACTGTTTTGACATATCTGTTCAAATCTATTGTCCATTGTTAATTCAATCGCTTGTCTTTTTTGTAATGGATTTGTAGAAGTTCTTTACACATTCTGGACACAAGTTGGATATATATATTTAATATATATTAAATAATATTAATTAAATATATATTTAATTTTTCTTGTCTGTGGCTTGAATTTTTATTTGCTTAATGGTCGCTTTTGATAAGTAAAAGTTTTAAATTTGTATGAAGTCCCATTTATCAATTTTTTTCTTTTAAGGGTGAAGACTTTTGGATGCTAATAAATCTTGGCCTAATTTTTTTTTCTAGTAGCTTTATCATTAAGCTTTTTTATTCAGGTCTGCAATCTCTCTTGAGAAATGTTTGTGTATGGTGTGAGGTTTGGGTCAAAGTTCACCCCCCCTTTTTTTTTAAGATTTTTTTTTGATGTGGGCCATTTTTTTAAAAGTCTTTATTGAACTTATTACAATATTACTTCTGTTTTATGTTTTTGGTTTTTTGGCCACAAGGCATGTGGGATCTTAGCTCACCAACCAGGGATCAAACCGGCGCCCCCTGCATTGGAAGGTGAAGTCTAAACCAGTGGACCACCAGGGAAGTCCCAAAGTTCATCCTTTTTTATGTGGATAGTCACTTGTTCCAGTGTCATCTGTTGAAAATATTTTCCTTCCCCACTTGACTGTTGTGGAATCTTTGTCAAAAATCATTTGGCCATAGGTGTGTGGGTCTGTATTGTTTCTATGGTGTTTTGTTGATATAGTTGGGGATCATATGCCAATACCACACTGTATTGATCGCTATAACTTTATAGTAAGTCTTGAAGGCAGGACTGCAAATCCTCTAGTTTTGTTTTTCTTCTTCTTCAGGAATTTTAGTCCCTTGTATTTCTATACGAAGTTTAGAATTAGCTTTCAATTTCTACAAAAAATTAGCTGGGCTTTTTTCCCCGTTTTCATATTAACCTTGATAATTAACCTAATACTTCATTCCATTACACCATGAAATTTTCATTATGTTCAATAAAGGCTCGGTTTCTGAAAAATACTTTAGAAACTAAAGTCTTATTCTATGAGCATGTCTCTCAAACACAAATTATGGCTGAAAAATCAAGTTTTGCCTTTACATCTAGTACAAGAATTCAGGCTGACTTCAAAGGCAGATGTGGGCTGATTGCTGTCATTTGAACATTAAGAAATGCCAACCCAGAGGAAGCCAGACATGCTTATCAACACATTGTGAGTTAAAACACTGTCACTCCGGGGAATCGCTTGGAGGCCAAAGTGATTGTAAAAAAAACAAAGTAAGAGACATATCTGAAAGTAAAAGACAGTTTCTGATTTAAAGAGGACACTCTGATGATCCACAAATGTGGCATATTAAAACTTTAGGTTATTATTTAAATGAACACACAACAGTAAAAAAAAAAAAAAATTCCAGACTTTGCAGACCCTTAATAACATGTCAACGGGGGTCCTAAGATGCCACTTGGAGAGCCTCAGGCACAATGTTTTTCACCATTTAGTTTTCTGCTTGGTACCTAATAGGCATGTATCAGTTAATACTGCTAGAGTTTGAATATAGGTGTTTTCTTCATCATGTTTTGAATGACTGCCTATGCACAGTAATGGGGGGGGGTGTTACAGAATATTCAGGAAGACACACTGGTGATTGAATAATCTGCGTCCAATAAAACACAAAGGGAATAATTTTTAGGACAATGGCTTCATTTATTCATCTCCTCAGGTACCTACTATATATTAGGAACTGTGGTAGGTGTTGGATACAGAACAATGAACGTAACAGGATTTCTCTTTCATGAAGCTTGCAGTGTATCTGGGAGTGTATAATAGTCAGGTAAATAAACATAAAAACACAGCTCTGACTTGTGAAAGATGCAATGAAGCAAATGATCGGAATGCAGTGACAGAGTCCATCATTAGACTGACGTGTTAGGGAAGGCCTCTGGGAGTGGAGAATATTCTACCCAGTGTAAAGTCGGATTTTGTTAAATTAAAGGAAGTTCTCAGAGGACCTTGAAGTAAGAGATTGATCACGCCAAGTGGGGTTAAGGTGGGACGCTCTGGGGGAGCTAATTTCCAAGATAGAACTTTGAGTAGTAGAGGTGGTTTTGTGGAAGATGGTGGGAGGGAAGGGAGAGGTGTGTAGATCAATCAGGTTAGGAAAATGTAGCTAAAAGGCAGGGAGAGACGAGGAGCATGTAAGTTTTAGGGAACAGGCAGAAGATGCCGATAGCTGACAAGGTCAAGGTTTATGACAAAGTTATTAGCTCGTGCTTGGCACCTCAGAGTCATTTAAATGGATGGGAACATTTCCAAACCAATGAAAAAGTGCAGTGATAGATCCTCTTATTTGTTCTTAGTCTCACCTCCCTGAAAGTTTCATTGTTACCAATGCTTTAAAAAAGTCCACTCAAGTTCCACTCTAATACATTGCTGCTATGTGTGCAGAGGGGCCCATTTATAGATGAGATGTTCTTTTACAAGATCATTTTCAATGTCAGTACAGGAATAAATTCCTTTGGGCGGAGACCAAGGTGTGTCCTATGGGATGCCCACTTCTTCTGAATATGTTATAGTGGTGGTCACATTTTCAAGAGAAAAAATTATTTTCCAGGCTATTTTCAGTTGCAGTTACTATTTTGTGGGCCATATGTTTCATCTGTGAAAATGAGAATAATCACACATAGCAATTAAAATATTGTGACCTCCTGAAAATAGCACCTCAAGTATTTATAATCTTTCTCAAACCATAACCATCATTCATTATTAATTCAGCCATGAAACTAAAATGTAATTGAAGTAGTGAAATAGCCCACGGGTCTTGTAAAATTGGTTTTATAAGCTGATTTTCTTAGGGACAAATATAATGACCCTATAAACTCGATGTGTAGGGTTTTCTGGAGGTGCATATATCACTTGCATCAGTTTATCTTCTAGGTTCTTCCACAGATGATCTCTTCAGCTGCTACTGAATAATGAGAGTATCTCCCAGGAGTACAGGTTTTCATTCACGAGTATTTTGCTCCCTCCATGGGTCTGGTGCGTTTTCCTTTCAGATGCAGTTAATATTCTTACAAACTGTAACTCTGTGCTGTGGAATATGAATTGCTAACATTTTTAAATGCACTCAGGATGATCTAAAAGGTAGGAATACGAATCTGAATAGTTAATAAATCACAGCACAGATGAAGTTCTTTAGCAATGAAGAACCCCAATGTGGAGAGATCAAATGTCAACAAGATATTCAGTGGACTTGGAGCTTTCCAGAGTGTCATAAAACTTTCTGATACCAGGCATGCCCAAAGCCAAAGCTAGCATGCCTTAGATAATGCACTGGTGCTGTTGGGTAGGCATGTCGGCTGAATAAGACTCCTTGGTTCCTTTACAGACTACAAGTTTGCTTCAGGCAAACTTTGCAAAGCCATGTCTTCAACCCAATTACTCTTACTTGAAAAGGAGACAAGTATCATCACTAATTATTAGAGAAATGCAAATCAAAACTACAGTGAGGTATCACCTCATACTGGCCAGAATGGCCATCATCAAAACGTCTACAAATAATAAATGCTTGGGGAGGGTGTGGAGAAAAGGGAACCCTCCTACACTGTTGGTGGGAATGTAAATTGGTGCAGCCACTATGGAGAACAGTATGGACGTTCCTTAAAAAACTAAAAATAGAGTTATCATATGATCCAGCAATCCCACTCCTGGGCGTATATCCAGACAAAACTTTAATTCAGAAAGATACAGGCACCCCTATGCTCATAGCAGCACTATTTACAATAGCCAAGACATGGAAACAACCAAAATGTCCATCAACAGATGAATGGATAAAGAAGATGTGGTATATATATGCAATGGAATACCACTCAGCCATAAAAAAGAATGAAATAATGCCATTTGAAGCAACATGGATGGACCTAGAGATGATCATACTAAGTGAAGTCAGTCAGAGAAAGACAAATACCATATGATATCCCTTATATGTGGAATCTAAAATACGACACAAATGAACTTATCTACAAAACAGAAACAGACTCACAGACATAGAGAACAGACTTGTGGTTGCCAAGGGGAGAGGGGTGGAGTGGGAGTTTGGGGTTAGCAGATGCCAGCTATTATACAGAGGATGGATAAACAACAAGATCCTACTGTATAGCACAGGGAACTTTATTCAATATCCTGTGATAAACCATAATGGAAGAGAATATGAAAAAGTACGCATATATGTATAACGGAATCACTTTGCTGTACAGCAGAAATTAACACAACACTGTAAATCAACTATGCTTCCATAAATTTTTTAAAAAAGGAGACAAGGCAGAAAATAATAACGTGACCTTAAAATTGCATGTGGTTTCAATGACTGTCTAAAAAGCTACCTGTAGTAGCTCCTATTTTTTCAAAATTTTATAATTGTCACATCCAGTTCCTTGCCCATCTGAGTGAAGTGTTAGAATCTATTTTTCCAAAGAAGTAGAGGGCGTTGAGAATGCAGGCAGTGTATCCCATACCTTGGCTAATTTACTGTAAAAATCTTTCAACGGAGTCATGATAGAGCCTGTGGTTTTCTTGCTGACCCTGAAATGTGGGTTCGAACAGAACCATTATCATCAGATGATTTCTTATCCTTAAAAAGTTGACTGTTCCAAAGACCTCTGGGTGACCATATCATTTATCACTTATTCTAAGATGAAGTGAAGATACTTGATAAATCGCTCAGCCTGGCTTCAGAGAACTTGGATGCGCTCTGCTTTTCAGGTGGAAAAACAGTTTCCTCGACATAACTGCCTGGCTTTCTTGACCTCGTTGCCTAACCTGTTTTTAGATTTTTGTTCTCCCAGTTTTTGATCCACCCATTTTAGGGTTTCAAAATGTAGAACGAGCTCTTATGGCCCACTTACTGTTCATGAACCACTAGCTAAAAATGCGAATGTCAGTTTTCTCTTTTTTAAAATGTACGTTTTGAAGCTATGGGTACCTTGGTGTAATTGAACCATAGGGGGCATGAAAGAATTAGGCAGCAGTGAGTCTTCCTGCTGTGTGTTTTGGCCAAGGCAGCCTTTTCTTGATAAAAGAAAGATTTTTTTAGTCAAGCCTCTGCAAGATGATGTCATCTGTAGTGGAATGGAGGAGACATTGATGGGGTAAAATACTTTTCAATAATGTCATAGATTCTTCCAGACAATACAAAGTCTAGAAAGTTTTCCTTTTCTCAGCGAGAGCCGTGAACAGCACTAACTCCAATCCGAACAGCAGAGAGCAGAAGGAATACACAAGTCTTTTGAGTCAGGGGCAAGGGAGAGATGGTTCCATCTACCCTTTATGGATTACCCCAAATTTGCCCTGGAAGAACAGCTGCATGGCTGAGGAATTTTAAGCTACAGTGTGAAGGGACCTTGACCTGAAAACGCCCAGGAGAGTAGAGTGTGGGTGTCACCCCTCTACTTCTTAGAATGTAGGAATATATATATTTTTGCCTGTTTAATATATAGTTAGGGAAGCACATGATCCACCTGGGGCTGATCCCATCCTGTGAGTTCAGATGTGGTCACTCGTGGCCCAGGTCTGGCCCATGAGCGCCTGTGCAGGAGTGTGGGCGATCACTCAACAAAGAAGTTTGCTTCTCAGCTGGTCTGGTTAAAGTGGTGGCAGGAAGGTCTGAAGCTGCCAGTGGCCACCTTTGCCACCATGTCAGGAAAGCCCACTTACAGGAAAGCAGAGCCTGCTGGTGATGACTTTCCGATATTCAGGCACCTGGATGAAGCAGCATAGCCCATACAGACCTCTAGTATGACTGGGAAGCATGGAGGAGAGAAAAAGGGAAAAAGAAAAAGGGAAAGAGAAGGAAGGGGTAGAAGAACTCTTGCTATGCGCTGTGCGACCTAGGATGAGTTTCTCTGGGGAATAATAATACCCACCTCTCAGGGCTGTGATGAGGGTTAGAGCAAATGTGTAAGTCGCTAAGGAGGAACCTGTCCACCTACTGGCCGCCTGAAGGGCTAGAGGGATCTAAGTTATTTCAGGCTTAAAGTCAGCCTCTGAAACACCCCATTCTGCAAAATTTGATTTTCCTCTTCTGTAAGATGAGAGGAGTTCACACTTGACCATCTCTAAGGCGCTGTCCAGTTCTGGTCTTCGCAAGGAGCTTCTTCCCGTGGCAAAAAGTCCAGGGTACGCACGAATAATGCAGGTGCAATGACCGCAAATGCCCGCCAGAGGTCAACGTAGGCTACGGTTGACTCCTCGCTTCATCAGTCTTAGGGATGCAGGCAGGTACCACGGGAGACAGTGGAACACCCCACACAGCCAACACTCCACACCCCGGGGCAGGTCATGTGCTGCACCTTCACTTTCCTTGTAATGTGGCGCCGACACGGCCTTTTCCTTCCTTGCTTCCGAGTCATCCAGCATGTACCATATATATTTGTGCATGATAAACTCCTCCTTCCAAGTATAGTTCAGGTAGGCACTGTCTGTCTCTGAAGAAAAGCATTGTGCTTAACTATTGAAACTAAAAATCTTGTGCCTCTGATGAAAAGGTGAGTTTGAACACAAGAATTAAAGCAGGAGTTTGGCCCGGTTCTCTTTCCTTCTCTGTCCTGGTATGTGCTGCCTGTCATCTCAAAGCCATTACTGCCAAGAAGATGCCCTGCCTTGTTCAGAGACTGTTCTGGAAGCACCAGTAGTCCCCCTTGTCATTTCACGGACCACGTGAGTTCCAGCCTTAGGCGCAAGGGTCTGGGGAAGGTGGTGAGCATGTGAGTCGGAGTATGTGCACATCTGTGCTGCCCCTCTCCCCACTGAGTATCAGTTCTATTCTATTTTTCAGAGAGGTTTATTTTATTTTGTGGGTCTGACTGTAATGCTCACTAAATCACCACGTCCACTCCTACGTTTCCCACAGTCCCTTGAAGCTAGGTTTGGAAGTGTGATTATTTCTGGCTAAGGAACTCTGACTGGAAGTGACACGTGTCACTCCTGGCTAAAGCAACTGAGAGTCTGTGTGTCATCTCCATCTCTCTCTTCGCCTGCTACTGTGACCTGTAGCCACGTGTTCCAGCTGGCAGAGTCACAGAATGGAGGACAATGGACTGAATATGATTAAGAAATAAACCTTTATTCATGAAGTCACTGAGATTCCAGTTTTTTATTTTTGTTCTTGTTACTGCAGCATAGCCTATCTTATCCTGACTAACACAGTGGGAATGTGAACACATACAGGAGAAAGTGATGGGCTTTATTCAGAAGCTAACTATCGTCCTTGACATTTTAATTCTTATTAATTTTTGTTATTGACAAATTTGCAACCATTGGTGAAAGGAACATTCCTGTAAGGTGAGCACTAGGTCAGGGAAAGTGCCAATGTGTGGAAAGCATATTTCTGGGTTCTAGTAGAGCCTGGAAATTATCATACAGACATTTGAATACACCCAGATAAGATACATTTGAATAACACATGCAGATGAATACTGAACCAATGGTCCTATGGAAAAATACCCATGAAGTTTCATAAAAGACCTAGCTCCTAGGTGAAAGAAGTCCGACGACTCTTAAAATCAGTGGAGGTACCATGATGTGTTGCCATGCTCTTGAGAGCAAGGTTTCAGTGTTTTGTCAAAAACACAGAGATTCCTCTTCTCTCTACCCAGGCCAAAATGGCATGTTATCCTAATTTTACCAAGATGAAAAGAACTTCAAACAATTTTTTTCTCAAGAAGATTTATTTCTGATGTCTTTTGATTCCAAGTTCTAAACCAAAAGAAAGGAATTTCTAGTCTGATGGTTATGACCCTAATGGAATTCTTTTTCCCCCAGAAAGAGACTGATAAGGAAATATTTAATAGAAAATTCTTCACTTATTATAAAATTTCTGGTGCATATCGTTAAAGCTCACTGGTGATTAAATATTTTTACGGTTAATCACATGTAAGAGAATTTACTTTCTGCACAATACAGCTTGATTCAGCTTTATTTTAGTTTTAACTTCCTTTCTCCTATTTTTATTCCCCCCATTTTATTAAGTCAGATGCTAGAATGTTCTTCAGCAGCCCACACCTTCTCACAGGACCTCAGGCTTGTCTTTCTGCCTTAGGGTTCAGTTTGAAAGTGAGTTATCTCCTCAAGGTCTCTCCTTCCCTCCAATAGGTAGGAGATTCCTGAAGGATCTACAGCTGCTATCATGTCAAGCTATTAAAGATGTCCTTAGAATCCAGACATTCAGCTCCAGGCTTCCCAAGTGACAATCCTTAGTAAGCTGAGAGGGGTGCAGTTCTCCTGAGTCCCCTGGAGACCTTCCCTTCAGGTGTCATAGATGTACTCTCTCTGCCTTGGGGAACCCACAGGCACTGTTCCTAGATGGTAGCTCTGTCCCACGCATTATGTAGTGTGGAACAACTATAAGAGTCTATCCTCTTGTTTGCTTAAATTTTAATACTTTAACTTAGGATCCTATGATTAACTACTAAAAAATGTAAAATACCAGTGAAAAGATATTAAACTTTTATAAGACATATTTCATTTTAACTTATGTGGGCTCACGGTACCCTGGACTTGACCTAGATTAGTGGATTACGATGAGCTGCGGGGAACAAATGAAGGGGTGCAACTATTATCTCTGTGTTCACAATAGGCTTGCCACTGTCCTGAAATTTTCCAGGAGCTTCCCTCTATCTTTTGAGGTGATACTGTCATATCATATCTTTTTGCTTCAGGGTACTAGGGAGGGTTTACAAGGCCCCACAAACCTTAACATGCCAGGGATGTAGTGCATGGTCTGACCTAGGCTGCATTAGTTATCTGTTGCTGTGTAACAAACTACCCTGAAATTCAGCAGCTTCAAACAGCAAACATGTTATCTCACATAGTTTGTGAAGGTTAGGAATCCAGTTGTGACTCAGCTGGGTGGATCTGGCTTAGTGTCTCTCACGAGACTGAAGTTGAGCTGTTGGCCAGGGCTGCATTCATCTCAAGGTTTGACTGGGGTCATAGAACCTGCTTCTGTGCTTATGTGTACGGTTGTTGCCAGGCCTCAATTCCTTACTGACTGTTGGGCACTTGTGCCTCTCCAGGGCTGCTCAAAACATAGCAGCTTGCTTTCCTGAGTGAGTGATCCGAGAGAGAGGAGAGCAAGAAAGTGCCCAAGAGAGAAGCCACAGTCTTTTCTAATCTAATCTTGAAAATGTCCTACCTTCGCTTCTGCTATTGGTCACACAGAGAAACCCTGGTATAAGGTGGGATATGAATACACAAGAGCGTGAATAGCAAGAAGCAGGGGTCACTGGGGCCCTCCTGGAGCTGGTTACCACAGAGACTCTTTCTTCTTTGGCCAACTCTCCTTTCCAGGGCTCCAGAACCTCTGATCCTTTGGTTCCTCCAACGTACTATGCTCACCCTAGCCACAGTGCCTTTGTACATGCGATGTTCCACTCCTGTATCACCTAGTTAATTGCTGATCACCCTCCCCTCAACCATCCACTTCCTAGAGAAGAGTTCTCTGCTCTTAACATTGTTGTAATTTTACATTGAGTGCTTAATTAATTAATCTCTCTCCCCACCCTCCGGACGATAAGCTCCAAGTTTGTGTTCATTCTTAGTCACGAATGTATCCTTGGCTCAGTGGCTGATGCAAAGTAGATGTGCTGAATGGATAAATTAATAAGTAAAGAAGATCAAGGTCAGTATATGGAAAAAATATGTGAGAGGACGTCCAGGTACGTAAGGATAATAGACGTGTGAACTGGAATTATGTGAGGTGAAGAATTAGGCATTTCTCCTTCCTCCAATCTTCTCGATTCCTCTCCTTTTATCTATACGCTCCCTTTCTGCCTTTTCTTCTTTCCCCTCTTCTCTTCTTCTTTGTCTCACTCTTTTGCTTGTCTTTACCACTTTACCCTGACTCTGTCATCATCTCAGTGATAGTAAATGTTTTATAACACAGTCCTGGGCAGAGAACAGGAAGTTGAGGGAAAACTTTTCCAGACCAGGAAACATGCTGCTAGCTTGCTGCACAAGTGGGTATTAGGGGCAGAGTGTCTTGGTATGTTCATTCAATCATATATTCATTTAACCAACTTTAAGAAAAAGATTTTCCCTAAGAATGGGCTGGGTGTTGGCGATATAAGGACGTAAGGAGACGGGGTTCCTGATATTAAGGAGATCACTGTCTAGTACCTTGGTACTCAAAGTGTGTTCAGTAATGGCAGCAGCCACATCACGTGGGAGTCTGTCAGGAATGTAAAATCTTGGGCTGCACCTAGATGTACTAATTCAGGATTTTCATGTCAACCAGACGCCCAGGTTGTCTGTATGTCCATTAAAATTTAAGAAAGCACAGACAAGTAAAAAAGTCGAGGACAACAGGTAAAGTTCAGAGTGGACGTAAACACAGATCCAGTGTGCTGTGGGATCTGGCTCTCGGCTGCTGATGGCAGGCAGGAGATGGCAAGTGAACGGGAATGTGAAAAGGGAAGGGTTCCCCAGGGTGTAGCGTGCAGAATATATGAGGACTCGCTGGTGCTCAGAGGCAGGGCCCGTTCAATTAAATGCAAGTCATTCAGCTAAGTGATTCAGTAGCTGTACATGTGAAACGAACACAACATTGTAAATCAACTATACTCCAATATAAAATAAAAATTAAATTAAAAAATGCAAGTTATTCAACCTGGATAGAACTAGAGTTCGAAGCAAGAAGTGACAAGAGATAAGGTTCAACACGTGGATGGAATCAGATCATGAAGGGTTAACCGTGCCCTCCTAACAAGGATTGGCACTCTTTTTTAAGGCACTGGAGGCTCATTGATTATTCAAGTTTGTGCTGGTGGGAAGTCATTCTGAGAGGAACAGGAACAGAGCAAATCATACAATAATAACAATATTTATTGAGCACGTATTATATGCTAGGTGCTATAACGAGTACTTAAGATGTCTTATTCCACTTAACCCTCCCAACCAGCCTGTGAGGAAGGCACTACGACAACTTCTAGGAGGACAGGGGATGGTGTTGCTGTCCCCTTTGCACATGAGTCGGGATGTAGGGAGAAGGTTCCCTTGGCGATGCTACAGAAAGGGCCAGAATACAGTTGCTTTGGATTTGGACCTCCAGTGTGCACTTTACGCTGTCTTGGGGGTGACAGATTCTGGAGAAGTGGGGGAATGAGAGCCAACACTTCCCCCTGTTCGTCTTGGTTTACTGCTTTCTGTTAAAATTCTATTTTGTCTGAAGAACAATCACTTCTGCCTCCTGATGTGGGTTATGCGTCATCAGCCAGCTTAACACACAGACGCCAGGCAACTGCAGGTGCTCTGTGGGTTACCTTTAAAGTGAATTCCCTGAATAAACAGTTCAGTCAAAAAACACCAGGTGCCCAACCTCACAACCCGTCAAGTCAAACCTGACTTCTGCATCCTGCGGAGAACCATTTTTGCCGGGGTTGGCAGTAGCCGGAATTGGGACACAGGGCACATTTGTCTGCGGACTCCCCTCTGCCTCCCATTTTTGGAAGAGTGTCAGACTGAGTTGGATTTCTCTTCCTCATCAAAACGCACCTGGCTTGTGTCCATTTCCACAGGATCCTATCCATCCCCAAGAAAATGTGTCATGTTGTATCAATGAACTAGATGTTAATCCTTTCTAATGAGTTAGCCCATCAATAAAATCGTCTCTCCCCGATAACAGATGCCTTGTATGTAGAGTGATGCTGATGTAGAGCATGGAAAACAAGAGTGGAGAAGGTTCTCTGCTTTGGGATGCCTTCTCTCCCTTTTTCATGACCCCCTGTTACATCAATGAAGATAGAGAAGGAAAGAGAAAAATCTCTCTTTGCCTAACTGGTCTCCGTTGTTCCTTCTCTTGCTTTTGCTGTTTCTCTGGCTAATACTAACTGACTTTCTAAGGTGTCTGTGTGACACGCAGTCCTATGGTTGGGCTCTGTCCATGGTGCGCCGATGTTTTCTTTGAAGGATGCTGTAGAGGGCTACTTCATGCCATATGTCCCTGATTTGGCAATCTGAACTCAGCACATTCTCTTCTGTCGCCCCTTCAGCTACTGCTGTGGGTGGTGCACTCCACGGCAGCATGGTGCTGGCTCTCTTCTCACAGAAGGTAGCACTCTTGGGTTGAGTGCCAGTAAAATCGCTCATGGTCACTTGACCCCCAAAATGAAGGGCATGCAGCAGGCTCACCAGCCCCTCTTCTCCTGCTGCCTGGGATCTTCTGGCTACTGTCCTCTCCCTTGCTCAGGGAACCCAGAGGCAGAGAAGCACATCTTGTGCCTCAGTAGATGTCCAAGCAGTGTCCAGACGGCAGTCTCTTCTTGCGTTCTCCTTGCAGGCACATGCAATAAGTGGTCCTCTTGGTGCCTGCCCTTCATTTGGATTTGGAATTGGTGAGGATGCTCATGGAGGAGGTGAGGAAAAAGCTACTGTGCTCCCCTGACTCACTGACTCTCCTGCCCCCAATCTTCTAACATCGGCTGGGAAAGCGGGTCAAGTTTGTGGGGAGAGGGTGGCCACTGAGGTTCAGCTCCCTCCTAGGAAGGCCTGTGTGGAGGCATCTGCTCCCAAGTATTTATGATTCTCTTTAAAATAGGGGGCCCTCAATGTTCATTGCAGCACTATTTACAATAGCCAAGACATGGAAGCAACCAAAATGTCCAACAGCAGAGGAGTGGATAAAGAAGATGTGGTATTGGGTTGGCAAAAAAGTTCATTTGGGTTTTTCCATAACCTCTTATGGAAACACCTGAACGAACTTGTTGGCCATCCCATACATATATACAATGGAATATTACTCAGCCATAAAAAAGAACGAAATAATGCTATTTGCAGCAACATGGATGGACCTGGAGATGAACACACTCAGTGAAATAAGTCAGAGAAAGATAAATATCATATGGTATCACTTATATGTGGAATCTAATATAAAAAATGATATAAATGAACTTATTTACAAAATAGGAATGGACTCAGTTTTCGAAAACAAACTTATGGTGACCAAAGGGGAAACTGGGGGCGGGAGGGGATAAATTAGGAACTTGGGATTAACATACACAGACTACTAGATATAAAATAACCAACAAGGACCTACTGTATAGCACAGGGAACTCTACTCAATATTCCATAATAACCTATATGGAAAAGAGAATGAATATATGTACATGTATAACTGAATCACTGTACTGTACACCTGAAACTAACATAACACTGTAAATCAACTCTACTCCAATAAGATAAATTAAAAAAAAGAGTTTCAGTTTTGTAAGATGAAAAAAAACCCAATGTGGGGCTCTTAGCATTTTAGCTCTAGTGCTAATTCCTGGCCACAGGAAAACACTTACTCAAGTTCCAATTATATAAGCATCACACAACAGCCAAAAATAATAAAATAAATAATGAGTGGTTTGAGTAAAAATTTGGAAAGTTCTATATGTCAAAACCGACTTTAACAATGACAAACTGAAAAAATATTTGTAATGTGTATGCGAGACAAAGATTGTGATTCTTAGTGTCTAAAGGCTGTTGCAAACCAGTTAAAAGAAAGAGGAGCCTCCCATTAGAAAAATATGACAAAGGACACTAACAGGCAAGTAATATAAAAGGGTTATAATGTAAAATTGAAAATGAAAAATTACTTCAACCTTACCTGTCACTGAAGAGATAAAAAATGCAATAACGTCGAAATGCATTTTTGTCTAACAAACAATGATGATTAACACAAAATAGCACATAGTATGGCCAAAGGTTAAGAAACAGATATTTTTGTACACTGCCAATAGATGTATAAATTGATACAACCCCTTTAGAAAATATTCTGGCAATAAATATCAAAACCTTTAAAAAAATTCATCCTTTTAGAGCCTATGGTTCTACTTTTAACATAAAAGAGGAGGCAAATGAATTTGAATCTGTATGAAGAAATGGCTACAAGTATGCTCACTGTAGTACTTCTTTTGTGAAAACTTGGAAACCAATAAAATATCCGACAAAATGGGGTTGATTAAATAACTGATGAAATACTGTGCAACTATTAAACATAACATTGTATGAAAATACTTAACAGCAGGCAAAAGTGTTCAAAAGGTGGTTTAAGAAGAGTATTAGGACATGATTTCATGCTGCAAGAAAACTTTAAATATTTGTACAAATTGAAAAAAGAAAGTTGCTTCAAAATGTTAAGTACTGAGGGGTGGGGAGTGAAGGGAGAGAGAAGGAGGGTGATAATTTTTCTTTATTTTCTATAATTTCTACAGTGCATATGTATTCCATTTGTGTCAAGAAAATAAACAGTGAGAATCACAGAAATAGGGCAAAGGAATTCAAGGTGGAAAAATGATATGCAAGTAAGGATAAATTTCATACAGTAAACGTATATCCCAACATCCAGCACACTTAAAGAGATGGGCCTTGCATTTAAGAAGTACTATTCCCTCAAGAGAATGAGAAGATGAGCCACAGACTGGGAGGCAATATTTGCAAAAGACACATCTGATAAAGGACCGTTGTCCAAAATATACAAAACAACTCTTATAACTCGACAATAAGAAATCAAAGAACCCAATTAAAAATTGGGTAAAAGACCTAAACAGAAACCTCACCAAAGAAGGTATACAGGTGGCAAGTAAGCATATGAAAAGATGCTCAACATCATATATCATTAGGGAAATGCAAATTAAAAAAGAGTGAGATATCACTACACACTATTAGAAAGGTCAAAATCCAAAACACTGACAACACCAAATGCTGGTGTGGAGCAACAGAAGCTCTCATTCACTGCTGGTGAAAAGAGATGGTACAGCCACTTTAGAAGACAGTTTGAGGGTATTTTACAAAACGAAATATACTCTCAACATATGATCCAGGAATCACGCTCGTTGGTATTTACCCAAATGAACTGAAAACTTATGTCCACACAAAACCCCACACATGAACCTTTATAGCAGTTTTATTCATGATTGCCAAAACTTGGAAGCAACCAAGATGCCCTTCAGTAAGAGAATGGATAAATAAACTGTGGTACATCCCAGACAATGGAATATTATTCAGGGCTAAAAAGAAATGGCAGAAACTCAAATGCATATTGCTAAGAGAGAGAAGCCAATCTGAAAAAGTTATATGCCATTATGACTACAACCATACGACACACTGGAAAAGGCAAAACTATAGGGACAATAAAAAAAATCGGTGGAGGGGCTTCCCTGGTGGCACAGTGGTTGAGGGTCCGCCTGCCGATGCAGGGGACGCGGGTTCGTGCCCCGGTCCGGGAAGATCCCACATGCCGCGGAGCGGCTGGGCCCGTGAGCCATGGCCGCTGAGCCTGCGCGTCCGGAGCCTGTGCTCCGCAACGGGAGAGGCCACAGCAGTGAGAGGCCCACGTACCGCAAAAAAAACCAAAAACCAAAAAACAAAATCGGTGGTTGCCAGGGGTTAGGAGGGAGGGAGGGATGTACAGACAGAGCACAGAGGATTTTTAGGGCAGTGAAATTATTCTATATGATACTATACTGGTAGATACATGTCATTATACGTTTGCCCAAACCCACAGAATGTACAACACCAGGAGTGAACCCTAATGTAACTATGGAGTCTGAGTGACTATAATGTGTCAATGTAGGTTCATCCATTGTAACAAATGTACCACTCTGGTGGGAGACGTTAATAATGACGAGGCTGTCAGGTGTGGGGCTGGGGCTATATGGGAAATTACTATGTTTTCTGCTCACTTTTTCTGTGAACCCAAAACTACTTTAAAAAATAAATTCGAGAAAGAGACAGAGAGGGAGAGCTGGGTCCCATATTCCAACTTGAGCCAAACTAAAGATCCTTCATTGTTTAGAAGGAGCATATGTAATAGACTCTGCCCCTGGGTCTTGAAAGAATCTTCTGCGCTGGCTTGTCCTAAAGAGAACAATGTGCTATGTGCTAAAAAACAAGGCACCGCCCCCTCCAAATGCCAAGGAAGCAATTTGAGCCACTTTTGATCAACTCCCTTATATTGCCTGATGGTCTACTGCTCAGGGCAGTAAATGAGACTAGGAAGAGCTGAACTAACATAAAGAACACACATCTCCAATGAGTTGGTTTCTACAAGGATAACATCTAAGGTATGTGCAATTGAATTGAGTAGACAGTAGCGTGTGCCAACAATGATATATAAATACTATTTCTTAATTTTGAGCTTTTGCTAAGGGAGTGGTTCTCCTTTCTGGCAAGTAGTCAGCAGCCTGGGATTCCATGCTATCAACACAGTTGAATCCAGAAACTGAACTCAGCAGAGACAGGGATAAGGTCGACTCTTGTGGAACTTGAATATTTACCTGAAAAGAAATCCATTCGGATACTACATGGTGGTAGGCAGACCCAACCAGGATCACCCATGGGCCAGGCAAGGCTGTCCTAGAAAGTACTTCTGGGTTGGCTTCCAACACATGGTTGGTCTGGGAGGACTTGGAATGTTTTATCTTTTCTCAAAAAGTCCAACTTTTCTTCTTTCCTTACTCTGCTCACCTACTCAGCCTCATCACCCCTTCCTTTCCTTTTTCTCTCTATCCCCTTTTCTTTTTAAATTTTTTACTGAATTATAGTTGATTTACAGTGTTGTGATAGTTTAGGAGTAAAGTGATTCAGTTATATATATATACATATATATATATTATTCAGTTATATACACATATATATTCTTTTCTAGATTCTTTTTCCTTATACGTTATTACAAGATATTGAGTAGAGTTCCCTGTGCTAGCTATACAGTAGGGCCTTGTTGGTATCTATTTTATATACGGTAATGTGTATATTTTGATCCCAATTGTGGGGAGAGGTATAAATTACAAGGTTGGGATTCACATATACACACTACTATATATAAAATAGATAACCAACCAGGACTTACTGTATAACAAAGGGAACTATACTCAATATCTTATAATAACATATAAGGGAAAAGAATCTGAAAAAGAACAGATATAGATATATGTATATATAACTGAATCACTGTGCTGTAAACCTGTAACTAACATAGTATTGTAAATCAACTGTACTTCAATAAAAAAAGAAACAAACAAAAATCCCAAACTCCTAATTTATCCCTCCCCCAACCCCCCACTAACCCCTTTGGAAACCATAAGTTTGTTGTCTATGTCTGTGAGTTTATTTCTGTTCTGTAAATAAGTTCATTTTATCATTTTTTTAGATTCCACATATAAGTGATATCATATATTTGTCTTTCTCTGTCTGACTTACTTCACTTAGTATGATCATCTCTAGGTCCATCCAACTCTTCCCCCTTCTTGTCTGCACTTCTCTCCTCTTTTCTTTCATGTCCCACAGCCTTGAAGCTCGCTCTCCCAGTCGGCATGTGGCACTCTGCCTTCTCACGCAGAGGGAGATTTTAATTACGTAGGGAGACAAAAGCATATAGAGTAAAGATTAACTGCCTGGGCAGTGCAGATTAAGAAGGAAACAGGGAAATTAATTATGAAGGTGAGACTGTTTTCTTTCATTTCATTTTGACAGCCTGATAAGGGCTCACTAGGAATAGACCAGCACGTGATACGACACAAAACCTCTGCTTTTTTTTTTCTTCCTGGGCAATGATTTTTGAGTTTCTCTGTTCCTTTTCTTTTGCAGCTTTATCCTGAGTGAGCTTGTAGGACGGGGCCAGGACTTTAAATATTCTTGAGGTTGCCTGATGTGTTTCTTCTGGCACTTTCCATGGTCCAGCCGCACTCACACTGCAAGGAGCTTTTCCATGACTCCACAGCTGGAAACACCCTTGAAGGAAGCAGTTCCACGTTCTGTCCTCATTAATTGCCACTAATTGAGCTACACCCTGAGGAGACCAAAACCTTTCTAAGTATCCTTTAGAATTCTACAAGCATAAAAGAAGTACATGAAATGTTTTTTTAAATGTGTTACACAGTTCAGAAGATGGTAAAATAAAAGGATAGTAATACCATGTTATGATTCTTAGTTGGTTATTATGTGTTGGTATTTATAAATGAAAACAGGCAATAGTGCATATTTAATTGCTTCAAAAAGATCAAGTGTGTCTGTGTTTGAGCAACAGATATTTAGAGCCAAGGTTATAGATACCAAACCATAAGCATGAATTTTCCCTCCTGTATGTGAGCTGATAAAGAACTCTCCAGAACTATTTTGTCTTTCACAGTAGAGCTCTGGCTGCCTCTGTTCAGCCTGAGGAGAAGTATATTTAAGAAGAAGGTAAATACAAATAAGGAACCAGAGGGCCAATTCTTTTGTGAGCAGAGTCATCTAGTTCATCAGTGGGCTTTTAGGTGTTTTTTCTGATCATCCTGACAGGAATATATCATAAATAAAAATTGAGGAGGAATTTGAAAAGAAAAAAGGAAAAGACAAGAGGTGGTTTACTCTATGTGAGGAGAACTGTTTGTGACTAGTGAATATTCTCATGCTATCTAAAACCAGAAGCCAACTCATTCTTGTTTATAACAGCTTTACTGAGGTTTAATTGACATACCACAATACTTACCCATCTTCAGTGTACAGTTCAATGCTTTTTAACAAATGTATAGAGTTGAGTAACCATCACCACAATCTAGTTTCAGAACATTTCCATCATCAGCAAACTACAACCTGAGTTTGTAAATAAAGTTTTATTGGAACATAGCTATGCCCACTCATTCATGTATTGTTAGGGCCTCTACAATGAAGCAGGGTTCAGTAGGTGCAATAGAAACCTCATGGTCCACAAAGCCTAAAATATTTACCAGCTTGGCCTCTTACAGAAAAATTTCATGTTTAAAGGGAAACATGAAAAATGAAAACCTTGAAAATCGCCCAATGTGACGAAATGTGTGTTACTTAGATAAAACCTGTTTTATTTTTAGACAACAATTCCGAGAATCACCAGACTCATGTTCACATAATACACCTCTCTTAGCCTAAGTTTTCTTCATCTGTAAAAGGGGAATAGTTACCACCTCATAGGGCTATTATAAACATGAAGTTGGGAGATGCACGTAAAACACATTTAGCATAGAGCAAGGGTACATGAAAAGTATTCAGTAAATTACTATCTGCACCCCCCAGATGTCAGTGTTCATTTTGTTGCTTAGTCAGAGAAGGAAGTTAAATCACTTTGTAAACTTGACTCTCAAAGGAAAGTGTGGCGATTTCAGGGAAAGATGCAATCTTCTGAACTGCTCTGGGAAAGTAGCATAATCTTTTCCTCATGCCTTCGTTGAGGAGGGCACGGTGAGGGGAAGTTGCAGTGTGTGTCTAGATAATCCTCACCACTCCACGTTCAAGACCGGGGTCACGGGGCTTCCCTGGTGGCACAGTGGTTAAGATTCCGCCTGCCAATGCAGGGAACATGGGTTTGATCCCTGGTCCGGAAAGATCCCACATGCCGCGGAGCAACAAAGCCTGTGCGCCACAACTACTGAGCATGTGCTCTAGAGCCCACGAGCCACAGCTACTGAGCCTGTGTCCCATAAATACTGAAGCCCGTGTGCCTAGAGCCCGAGCTCCGCAACAAGAGAAGCCACCACAATGAGAAGCCCGTGCCCCACAACAAAGGGTAGCCCCCGCCTGCCACAACTAGAGAAAGCCCACGCGCAGCAACAAAGACCCAATGGAGCCAAAAATAAAATGAATAAATTGAAAAAAAAATGTAAAAAAAAAGACTGTGGTCACTCTTCTCCCCCAGCACGGAAGCCCCACACATGCGCCCGGTGGAGTTGGCCGGGTGTCTCGTTATTCAGGGATCAGTTTCCGTAGAACA
Source organism: Pseudorca crassidens (assembly GCF_039906515.1). Classification (NCBI taxonomy): domain Eukaryota; kingdom Metazoa; phylum Chordata; class Mammalia; order Artiodactyla; family Delphinidae; genus Pseudorca; species Pseudorca crassidens. The sequence continues at coordinate 122,598,765 of NC_090317.1, read as the reverse complement.
ACCTTGCGGTTTGTGATCAAATGGTCAGACAAAATCACAAGAGAGATTAGATATCATCTGGCTGAGCTTTAAATTTCTGCAAGAGTCAGGGGGGCTTGGGAGATAAGAATTACATGAAAAGAATAAGGTTTAAAGGTTTTTCTAGAAATCAAAAGAAGCCTGGAGTAGCAATTCTCATATCAGACAAAATAGACTTTAAAATAAAGACTATTACAAGAGACAAAGAAGGACACTACAAAATGCTTAAGGGATCAATCCAAGAAGAAGATGTAACAACTGTAAATATTTATGCACCAGACATAGGAGCACCTCAGTACACAAGGCAAATGCTAACAGCCATAAAAGGGGAAATCAACAGGAACACAATCACAGTAGGGGACTTTAACACCCCACTTTCACCAATGGACAGATCATCCAAAATGAAAATAAATAAGGAAACACAAGCTTTAAATGATACATTAAACAAGATGGATTTAATTGATATTTAAGGACATTCCATCCAAAAACAACAGAATTACACATTCTTCTCAAGTGCTCATGGAACATTCTCCAGCATAGATCATACCTTGGGTCACAAATCAAGCCTTGGTAAACTTAAGAAAACTGAAGTCGTATCAAGTATCTTTTCCGATCACAACACTATGAGACTAGATATCAATTACAGGAAAAAAACTGTAAAAAATACAAACACATGGAGGCTAAACAATATGCTACTAAATAACCAAAGTATCACTGAAGAAATCAAAGAGGAAATCAAAAAATACCTGGAAACAAATGAAAATGAAAACACGACGGTCCAAAACCTATGGCATGCAGCAAAAGCAGTTCTAAGAGGGAATTTTATAGCAATAAAATCCTACCTCAAAACAAGAAACATCTCAAATAAACAACCTAACCTTACACTAAAGCAATTAGAGGAAGAAGAACAAAAAACACCCAAAGGTAGCAGAAGGAAAGAAACCATAACGATCAGATCAGAAATAAATGAAAAAGCAATGAAGGAAACAATAGGAAAGATCAATAAAACTAAAAGCTGGTGCTTTGAGAAGATAAAACAGAATTGATAAACCAATAGCCAGACTCATTAAGAAAAGAAGGGAGAAGACTCAAATCAACAGAATGAGAAATGAAAAAGGAGAAGTAACAACTGACACTGCAGAAATACAAATCATCATGAGAGATTACTACAAGCAACTATATATGTCAATAAATTGGACAACCTGGAAGAAATGGACAAACGCTTAGAAAAGCACAACCTTCCGAGAATGAACCAGGAAGAAATAGAAAATATGAACAGACCAATCACAAGCACTGAAATTGAAACTGTGATTAAAAATCTTCCAGTAAACAAAAGCCCAGGACCAGATGGTTTCACAGGCGAATTCTATCAAACATTTAGAGAAGAGCTAACACCTATCCTTCTCAAACTCTTCCAAAATATAGCAGAGGAAGGAACACTCCCAAACTCATTCTACAAGGCCACCATCACCCTGATACCAAAACCAGACAGAGATGTCACAAAGAAAGAAAACGACAGGCCAATATCACTTATGAACATAGATGTAACAATCCTCTACAAAATACTAGCAAACAGGATCCAGCAGCACATTAAAAGGATCACACACCATGATCAAGTGGGGTTTATCTGAGGAATGCAAGGATTCTTCAATATATGCAAATCAATCAATGTGCTACACCATATAAACAAACTGAAGGATAAAAAGCATATGATCATCTCAATAGATGCAGAAAAAGCTTCCTACAAAATTCAAGGCCATTTATGATAAAAACTCTCCAGAAAGTAGGCATAGAGGGAACCTACCTCAACATAATAAAGGCCATATATGACAAACCCACAGCCAACATTGTTCTCATTGGTGAAAAACTGAAACCATTTCCGCTAAGCTCAGGAACAAGACAAGGTTGCCTACTCTCACCACTATTATTCAACACAGTTTTGGAAGTTTTAGCCACAGCAATCGGAGGCGAAAGAGAAATAAAAGGAATCCAAACCAGAAAAGAAGAAGCAAAACTGTCACTGTTTGCAGATGACATGATACTACACATACAGAATCCTAAAGATGCTACCAGAAAACTACTAGAGCTAATCAATGAACTTGGTAGAGTAGCAGTGTACAAAATTAATGCACAGAAATCTCTTGCATTCCTATACACTAATGATGAAACATCTGAAAGAGAAATTAAGAAAACACTCTCATTTACCATTGCAAGAAAAAGAATAAAATACCTAGGAATAAACCTACCTAAGGAGGCAAAAGACCTGTATGCAGAAAACTATAAGACACGGATGAAAGAAATTAAAGATGATACAAACAGATGGAGAGATATACCATGTTCTTGGATTGGAAGAATCAACATTGTGAAAATGACTCTACTCCCCAAAGCAATCTACAGATTCAATGTAATCCCTATCAACCTACCACTGGCATTTTTCACCGAACCAGAACAAAAAATTTCACAATTTGTATGGAAACACAAAAGACCCCAAATAGCCAAAGTAATCTTGAGAAAGAAAAACAGAGTGGGAGGAATCAGGCTCCTGGACTTCAGACTACACTACAAAGCTACAGTAATCAAGACAGTATGGTACTGGTACAAAAACAGAAATATAGATCAATGGAACAGGAAAGAAAGCCCAGAGGTAAACCCACTCACATATGGTCACCTTATTTTTGATAAAGGAGGCAAGAATATACAATGGAGAAAAGAAAGCCTCTTCAGTAAGTGGTACTGGGAAAACTGGACAGCTACATGTAAAACAATGGAATTAGAACACTCGCTAACACCATACACAAAATAAACTCAAAATAGATTAAAGACCTAAATGTAAGGGCAGACACTATAAAACCCTTAGAGGAAACATAGGAAGAACATTTTTTGACATAAATCACAGCAAGATCCTTTCTGACCCACCTCCTAGAGCAATGGAAATAAAAACAAAAATAAAGAAATGGGACCTAAGGACACTTAAAATCTTTTGCACAGCAAAGGAAACCATAAACAAGACAAAAAGACAACCCTCAGAATGGGAGAAAATATTTGCAAATGAAGCAACTGACAAAGGATTAATCTCCAAAATTTACAAGCAGCTCATGCAGCTCAATATCAAAAACACAAACAACCCAATCCAAAAATGGGCAGAAGACCTAAAGAGACATTTCTCCAAAGAAGATATACAGATTGCCAACAAACACATGAAAGGATGCTCAACATCACTAATCATTAGAGAAATGCAAATCAAAACTACAGTGAGGTATCACCTCACACTGGTCAGAATGGCCATCATCGAAAAATCTACAAACAATAAACGCTGTAGAGGGTGTGGAGAAAAGGGAACCTTCTTGCACTGTTGGTGGGAATGTAAATTGATGCAGCCACTATGGAGAACAGTATGGAGGTTCCTTAAAAAACTAAAAATAGAACTACCATATAACCCAGCAATCCCACTACTGGGCATATACCCTGAAGAAACCATAATTCAAAAAGAGTCATGGATCACAATGTTCATTGCAGCACTATTTAAAATAGCCAGGACATGAAAGCAACCTAAATGTCCATCGACAGGTGAATGGATAAAGAAGATGTGGCACATATATACAATGGAATATTACTCAGCCATAAAAAGAAACAAGATTGAGTTATTTGTAGTGAGGTGGATGGACCTAGAGTCTGTCATACAGAGTGACGTAAGTGAGAAAGAGAAAAACAAATATCGTATGCTAACACATATATATGGAATCTACAAAAACAAAAGAAAAGGTTCTGAAGAACCTAGGGGCAGGACAGGAATAAAGACACAGACGTAGAGAATGGACTTGAGGACAGGGGGAGGGGGAAGCATAGGCTGAGACGAAGTGAGAGAGTGGCATTGACATATATACAGTACCAAATGTAAAACAGATAGCTAGTGGGAAGCAACTGCATCACACAGGGAGGTCAGCTTGGTGCTTTGTGACTACCTAGAGGGGTGGGATAGGGAGGGTGGGAGGGAGACGCAAGAGGGAGGGGATATGGTGATATATGTATACATATAGCTGTTTCACTTTGTTATACAGCAGCAACTGAATCAATAATGTAAAGTAATTATACTCAAATAAAGATGTTTAAAAAATAAAGGTTTTTCTAGTTAGAGGGAAAATGCATGAATATATCTCTGTAAAAGACATGCACACATCTGATGAGCTGAAGAAATGCAAAATTAAATCAAGCGACGTAATTGTCTTGGTGGGGGTGACAGAGTATAATCTACCTTGAAAATATGACCACATAAAGGATGCTATGCCCCACCCCATTTGCAAGTTTTGAAGTTGCTGTTACAAAGAATAAGTAGGAAAAGGAGGGAACACTCCCAAAGTCATTCTAAGCCACCATCACCTGATACCAAAACCAGACAAAGACACTACGAAAAAAAGAAAATTACACGCCAATTTATTTGACGAATATAGATACAAAAATCCTCAACAAAAAATGAGCAAACCAAATCCAACAACACATTAAAAAAAGAACATACACCACAATCAGGTTGGATTCATCCCAGGGTCACAAGGATGGTTCAACATACGCAAATCAATCAATGTGATATACCACATCAACAAAAGAAAAGACAAAAATCACATAATCATCTCAATAGATGCAAAAAAAAAGCATATGATAAAATTCAACATCCATTCATGATAAAAAAACTCTTAACAAAGTGGGAATAGAGGGAACATATCTCAACATAATGAAAGCTATTTATGACAAATCCACAGCCAACATAATACTCAATAGTGAAAAGCTGAAAATCTTCCCGTTACATTCTGGAACAAGACAAGGATGCCTACTCTCACTGCTTCTATTCAACATAGTATTGGAAATCCTAGCCACAGCAATCAGAATAGGAGAGGAAATAAAAGGTATCCAAATTGGAAGGGAAGAGGTAAAATTGTCATTATATGCAGATGACATGATACTCCATATAGAAAACCTTAAAGATTCCACACAAAAACTATTAGAATTGAAAAATGAATTCAGCAAGGTAGCAGGATACAAGATTAATATACAGAAATCTGTTGCATTTCTTTACACTAACAATGAAATATCAGAAAGAGAAGTGAAAAAATAATCCCTTCTTAAAATACCTAGGAATAGGGACTTCCCTGGTGGTCCAGGGGCTAAGACTGTGCTCCTAATGCAGGGGGCCCCGTTTCGATCCCTGGTCAGGGAACTAGATACTACATGCTGCAGCTAAGAGTTCACGTTCTGCAACTAAATACCCTACTTGCCACAACTAAAGATCCTGCATGCTGCAATGAAGATCCCACATGCAGCAACGAAGACCATGCATGCTGCAACTAAGACAAATGAAGATTCCGCATGCCACAACTAAGACCCAGCACAGCCAAATAAATAAATAAATATATTTTTTAAAAGCCTAGGAATAAACATGACCAAGAAGGTGAGAGACACACACTGAGAACTATAAAACACAGATAAAGGAAATTGAAGATGATTCAAAGAAATGTTAAGATATCCCATGCTCTTGAATTGGAAAAATTAATATTGTTAAAATGGCTATACTACCCAAAGCAATCTACTGGCAATGCAATCCCTCTCAAATTACCCATGAAATATTTACAGAACTAAAACAAATAATCCTAAAATTTATATGGAACTACAAAAGACCCAGAATTGCCAAAGTAATCCTGAGGAAAAAGAACAAAGCTGGAGGACTAACCCTCCCAGATTTCAGATAATACTACAAAGCTACAGTAATCAAAACAGTATGGTATTTGCACAAAAACAGATGTATGGATCAATAGGATAGAATAGAGAGCCCAGAAATAAACTCACAATTAATTTTCAACACAGGAGGCAAAAATATACAATGGAGATAAGAGAGTCTCTTCACCAAGTGGTGTAGGGAAAGCTAGACAGATGCATGTAAATCAATGAAGTTAGAACACACCCTCACACCATACACAAAAATAAACTCAAAATGGCTTAAAGACGTAAATATAAGACATGATACCATAAAACTCCTAGAATAGAATATAGGCAAAACATTCTTTGACATAAATTGCAGCCATGTTTTCTTAGGTCAGTCTCCCAAGGCAAAAGAAAAAAAAGCAAAAGTAAACAAATGGGACCTAATAAAACTTATAAGCTTTTGCACAGCAAAGGAAACCACAAGCAAAATGAAAAGACAACCTCTGGACTGGGAGAAGGTATTTGCAAATGATGTGAATGACAAGGAATCAATCTCCAATATGTACAAAGAGCTCATACAACTCAATATCAAAAAAACAAACAACCCAATAAGAAAATGGGCATAAGACCTAAATAGACATTTCTCCAAAGAAGACATACAGGTGGCCAACAGGCACATGCAAAGATGCTCAACGTCACTAATTATTAGAGAAATGCAAATCAAAACTACAACAAGGTATCACCTCACACCAGTCAGAATGGCCATCATCAAAACGTCTACAAATAATCAATGCTGGAGAGGATGTGGAGAAAAGGAAACCCTTCTACACTGTTGGTTGGAATATAAATTGGTGCAGCCACTATGGAGAACAGTATGGAGGTTCCTTAAAAAACTAAAAATAGAGTTACCATATGATCCAGCAATACCACTCCTGGGCATATATCCAGAAAAGACAAAAACTCTAATTCAAAAAGATACATGCATCCCAATGTTCACTGCAGCACTATTTACAATAGCCAAGACATAGAAGTAACCCGAGTGTCCATCAACAGATGAACGAATAAAGATGGTGTGGTATGTATACACAATGGAATATTACTCAGCCGTAAAAAAGAATGAAGTAATGTCATTTGTGGCAACATGGGTGGACTGAGAGATGATCATACTAAGTGAAGTAGGTCAGAAAAAGACAAATATAATATGATACCACTTATATGTGGAATCTAAAACAAGTCATACAAATTAACCTATTTACAAAACAGAAACAGACTCACAGGCATAGAAAACAATCTTATGATTACCAAAAGGGAAAGGAGGGGGGAGGGATAAGTTAGGAGCTTGGGATTAACAGATACACACTACTATATATAGAACAGATGAACAACAAGGACCTACTGTATAGCACAGCGAGCTATATTTAATATCTCATAATAACCTATAATGGAAAAGAATCTGAAAAAGAATATATATATTCTGAATCACTCTGCTGTACACCTAAAACAAACACAACATTGTAAATCAACTATACGTCAATTTAAAGAAAGAATAAATAGGACCTGGTCAATTCAATTGGTGTCGTGGTCAAACATTCAGTCATGTCCTGGCCAATCCCCAAATGCTGTGGGGTGACATAAACTTTTTTAGTGGATTAACAGTCTTCAACTCCAGAAAAATTTAGAATTAAGGATAGAAGTGTTTCAGATAATCAGAGCAGTAGTATTACTTTATTTTTGTTTTAAAGCACTGATACATACTTAGAATCTTAAGTATTTGTAAAGTTTAAAAGAATTTAACCTTTTTAGAGTGTTGGGTCAGCCCTTTCATTTTAAACTATGTAACTGAGTAATTAATTTAGATTTGTGCTGTTAAAATTTTACTAAAGTTATAATCTAAATTAGAATATTTAAAGTACTTAAGTATTATCTCATGTTTAATTTATTAGATTTATAAACATAACTTAAGAACCCTAAAGTTTTATTATTATTATTATTTTTTTTTTTGCGGTACGCGGGCCTCTCACTCTTGTGGCCTCTCCCGTTGCGGAGCACAGGCTCCGGAAACGCAGGCTCAGCAGTCATGGCTCAAGGGCCTAGTCGCTCTGCGGCATGTGGGATCTTCCTGGACCGGGACACGAACCCGTGTCCCCTGCATCGGCAGGTGGACTCTCAACCACTGCGCCACCAGGGAAGCCCTAAAGTTTTTAATTGTTATGATCCAGCAATTCTACTCCTGGGTACATATCCAAATGAAAAATCTAACTTGAAAAGATACATGCACCCCCATGTACATATTAGCACTATTTACAATAGCCAAGATATGGAGGCAGCCCAAGTGCCCATCAATAGATGAATGGGTAAAGAAGATGTATCATATATATATATATATATATATATATATATATATATAATGAAGGATTAGTCATAAAAAAGAATGAAATTTTGTCATTTGCAGCAACGTGGATGGACCCAGAGAATATTATGCTTAGTGAAATAAGTCAAATATAAATACTGTATGATATAACTTAAATGTCGAATCTAAAAAATAAAACGAATGTATAAAGCAAAACAGAAAGAGACTCACAGATACAGAAAATAAACTAGTGGTTACCAGTGGGGAGAGGGAAGCAGGGGAGGGGTAAAATAGGGCCATGGGATTAAGAGATACAAACTAAAATGTATTCAACAAATAAGCTACAAGGATATATTGTACAGCACAGGGAAATATAGCTATTGTTTTATAATAACTTTTAATGGAGTATAACCTGTAAAAATATTGAATCACTATGCTGTATACCTGAAACTAATATAATATTATAAATCAACTATACTTCAGTAAAAAAAGAAAACTTGAAGGTTTCGTTTGTGAAGTCAAATAATTGTAGTTTTTTTAAAAAAAAACTGAATATGTTAAATTTGTAAATTTAGTTAAAAATGCTTAAAGGCACTTAAGTTTGAAATGGGCCCAACATTGCTCAAGGGCCTTTTAAAGGTTATTCCTAAATTTTGCTAGACTTATACACAGAACAACATTTTAAGATTTAAAAACTTAAGGAATTAGATTTTTGAATTTGTAACTTTAATAAATTGAATGTTGATTTTTAAAACACATGCACTAAACCTCAGAAAACTCTTCTATGTACAAAAACCACTCTTAAGGATGGATACACACACACATGCACACACACACAATGTCCACAGAAATTGGTGACTGGATGAAAGTACAGAGCATTGCTGACATAGAGGGATTTTTCTGTGCTGTGCGGGTATGGAGGTGGGGAGAAGGTCCTCCCAGCGCCCCCAGGCCTGAAAAAATTAAAGATGTCCGCACATTCTTTGAAACTCCTTTCAGGAGGTGGGGTTTGTATCTCTTCCCTTGAATCTGTGCGGCTCTGCAACTGCTTGACCAACATTCATCACGGATGAATATGCTGCTAGTCAAGCCCCACCAATGCCACACTTGGGTACACGTCCCAGAGAAACCCCCTAATGTGAGTACAGGGAGCTGTGCTCAAGGATGCTTGTACTTACAGAAGCAACCGACACTGCTATCCACAGAAGAATGGATACATAATTTGTGATATACTCACGCATCCGAATGCTCTACATAGTGAAAAATGAATAAACTAGAGTTGCGTATATCAACACACACACACCTCATAGACATAAAACTAAGGGAAAATAGCAGAATGCAGAACGGTTTCTCAAACTTTTCATTATCACTTCCCCCGTGAGCCTTTTCAGACATTTATTCCTAATTCCCTCTCATGAAACTGTAATACCTCAGATATACTGTTTATCTGTTTGTGTCCTGTATGTACATCTGTGCTTTATACATCAGAAGAGCAAGGCTTTTCTGCCCCTCTGAGAACCGGGTGAGGACACATGATGTAGAGGAAGGCATGAAGTATGATACTATTTATGTAGCATTTAAAAGCATGCAAGCAATAATGATTTGCTTACGGATACATACACACGTGGTAAAGACATAAAGGAAAGTTGGGGAATCGTAAATACCAATTTCGGGAGAATGGTTAACTTTGTGTGGGGAGGGGAGGGAGGAAAATGAAATTGGAGAAGGGTGCACAGGGGGCTTCAGGTGTGTAGATGGATACATGGTATTACTGATGTTTCAGGTGGAGACTCCGGGGGTGGACCTGCAACCCCTATACTTCGTACATATTGATTTTAACCAGTTTCCCTCTACCTGAAAATTATTCCAGAGCTTACATTAAAAAATTCTTCAGATTATCATACTAAGTGAAGTAAGTCAGAAAGACAAAGACAAATATATCATATGATATCACTTATATGTGGAAGCTAAAATATGACACAAATGCATATATCTATGAAACAGAAACAGACTCACAGACACAGAGAACAGACTTGTGGTTGCCACGGGCGAGAGGGAATAGGGAGAGGGAAGGATTGGGAGGTTGGGGTTAGCAGATGCAAACTATTATATATAGAATGGATAAACAACAAGGTTCTACTGTATAGCATGGGGAACTATATTCAGGATCTTGTAGTAACCTATAATGGAAAAGAATCTGAAAAAAATATATAACTGAATCACTTTGCTGTACACCTGAAAGTAACACAACACTGTCAATCAACTATACTTCAATAAAATATATTAAAAAAACCTCTCTTCAAAGAAAATAAATTTAGTGGATTGTACTCACCACATAATGCAACAAATACAATCAACAGTCACTAGCATGTTTTAAAAATTTGACTGGATATAGCATAATATTAAGTAACATGAAGTTGTGTGTCACAAGGGGAAACTCCCCTTCCCCCCACCCCTCCAAATCAGAAGATGTGTGTGAATTGTTGCAATCACTGATATGTTTGGGGAGGGGCAGGAATCAGTTGACACGTATCATCTTAATAGAAATTTGTAGAGGATAGCAATTTACATCATAATAAAGCAAATCCCATAGGTTTGGAGCATGGAACACACGCCATAGAGCTTGTAATTTCTTTTTTTCTTCTTTTTTTTTTTTTTGCGGTACGCAGGCCTCTCACTGTTGTGGCCTCTCCCGTTGCGGAGCACAGGCTCCGGACGCGCAGGCTCAGCGCATGGCTCACGGGCCCAGCCGCTCCGCGGCATGTGGGATCTTCCCGGACCGGGGCACGAACCCGCGTCCCCTGCATTGGCAGGCGGACTCTCAACCACTGCGCCACCAGGGAAGCCCCACTTGTAATTTCTTAATTAGGCTCATGAAGTAGCTTTCATGAAATATGTATTTGTACGTTTCCTTTTTCCCCTTTATCATGAGACTGAAAATACATAAGCAACATTATCCTCGAAGTGAACATAGTTCAGTATTTTTGCATGTAGCTATGGTTTAAATGAACTCATTTGAAATACGTTGGCTGCCTCTGTGACTGCCATGGCTTGACCTGTCTTCATCCCATAATTATACATGTACAACTTCTTCTGAAGGTGAGCTCCGGGTAATTCATAAAAATCCCCAAATTTTAGCTCACTCTGTTACATTAGGTATTTTAAGCTTCAGGCTCACTAAAATATTTTCCACATATATATTCATACTTATACATCTTTCTGTTTATATAATATGAACAGAAATTTATGAACACCCATTTCTGCAGCACTGTCTTCATAATAAGACCCAGCAGGTACAGTATTGGTTCGTGCACATTGACTATATCAGATTTTACAGATTTTATTCTATTGTGCAGAAAAGAAATGCATCACAACACAGCAATGGAATTTCTTACATAAGTGATGCAGTACTTTAATATGGAACCACATAAGAGGCTCCCTTTCCCAAGCTACCACTGAATGAAGGGCTATAGCAATTCTTATGAAAGAGATTACGTTTGACTACATGTAGCTGTCATAACTTATTTCCAGATGAGTCTTTAGGGATAGCTCCTATAATCATACAAAGAATAAGATAGGGAGCTAGGGATGGACCTAGAGATGATCATACTAAGTGAAGTAAGTCAGAAAGAGAAAGACAAATACCATATGATATCACTTATATGTAGAATCTAAAATACGACACAAATGAACCTATCTACGAAACAGAAACAGACTCATGGACATAGAGAGCAGACTTGTGGCTGCCAAGGGGGAGGGGGAGGTAGGGGAGGGATGGAGTAAGAGTTTGGGATTAGTAGATACAAACTAGTATATATAGGATGGATAAACAACAAGCTCCTACTGTATAGCATAGAGAACTGTATTCAGTATCCTGGGATAAACCATAATGGAAAAGAATATGAAAAAGAATGTGCATATATGTGTAAAAAACAAAAAAGAAAGAAAGAAAGGGAGCTAGGGCAGTTTATACAGGAAACATGTAACAAGTGGTATCCCAAGGAAAAGTGTGCCTTTCTTTGTGTTGGGGATTGAGGTGAGTTTTGCATTCACTCTTCCTACTTTCCAAGCTCCTGGGTGATGGAGAACATAAACAACGTACCAAAAGTCAAATGATGTCAGCATTATTAATGGCAGGATGAGTCTGTTAAGTCTCAAATACAGAGTTCTCTAGAATGAAATATACTTTAGGGAGAAGCCCAGTGTGGAGCTTCCTGTTTCCTCCTTGAATCTAGACCTTTGTGTTTGCCTGACAGAAGAGTGGAGTCTGAAGGGCAGTCTTTTTGTCCACATACCCGCACTATTTCAGGGGGTGGAGGCAGGCCCGCCTCACATACAGAGTGGCTGGTAGGACATGTTGAGAGAAGGAATGGAAAGTTTCCTTCTCCCAGATAAGCCCTGTCCAGAAGTGACATATCACATGCTCATAGGTCATTGGACAGAACTAAGTACACAGTCTTGTTTAACTTTAAAGGGGCTGAGAAATATGGGGGTTACAGGGATATTCAGAGAGCAGTGAATGTGTCTGTCACAAACTGTTCAATTAATGGGGAGTGACTACGTTCACAGCATTGTTCTAAGCCTTTTATACATGTTATTTAATTTAACCGATGAGATAAGTAGTAGTTTTATTTTTGTGGCTGCGCTGTGTATCATGCGGGATCTAGTTCCCCGACCAGGGATTGAATCCGTGCCCCCTGCATTGGGAGTGCAGAGTCTTAGCCACTGGACCACCAGGGAAGTCCCAGATAAGTAGTATTTTTATCTCTATTTTAAGTTGTGAAACTGAGGGTTGGAGTTGCTAAATCATTAGTCCAACGTTATCCAGTTAATAAATGACAGAGTCAGGATGTGAACCCATCTTTATGTACCCCCAAAGTCACTAATCTGGGTATTTTTTACTGTGTCACACTTTAGCCCTCTCACAAGCCTTTACAACTGTTGGTTGGGCCTATAATTTAATATTAATTGTGATTTATCCTAAATCAAATGATACAATTTGGTATATGACATAGGCATGCTAGCTGGCTCTGAGAGTTTTCCTCAGGCATCTGTTTTGGATGTGTATGTACAAATATAATGTTCTCCATTGCTTTAAAAAAATATCCTCTTGGGCTTCCCTGGTGGCGCAGTGGTTGAGAGTCCGCCTGCCGATGCAGGGGACGCGGGTTCGTGCCCCGGTCCGGGAAGATCCCACGTGCCGCGGAGCGGCTGGGCCCGTGAGCCATGGCCGCTGAGCCTGCGCGTCCGGAGCCTGTGCTCCGCAACGGGGGAGGCCACAACAGTGAGAGGCCTGCGTACAGAAAACAAAAACAAAAACAAAACAAAAAAATATCCTCTTGTATTATTTCCTCTCTCTCCCCTGAAACATCTTTGCTCCTCTGACACTTAATTCACAACTTTATACGTATCTAGGCATTAAAAATTTGCCCATATTTACTAGAAAGCTGACAAATATCCCTGTGGATGAAGGTGGTGTACATCACTTCTACCCACAATCCACAGATCAGAACTAAGGTATTTGGCCATACCTGGCTGCAAGGGAAGCTGGGAAATGTAGTCTAACTGCATGCCCAAGAAGAAGAGATGGGTTTGGTGAATACCTCAACAATCTCTGCCACAACCAATATGAACAGAAAGCTAGCACATTCAAACACTATTGATACTATGTATAAAACAGATAACTAATGAGAACCTATTGTACAGCACAGGGAACTCTACTCAGTGCTCTGTGCTGACCTAAATGGGAAGGAAATCCAAAAAAGAGGGGATATATGTATACGTACAGCTGATTCACTCTGCTGTACAGTAGAAAATAACACAACATTGTAAAGCAACTATACTCCAAAAAACCCCCACAAACTCTCTGCTATCATATAGTCACACACATACACACAAAAGGAAGCTAGCATCTTCATAGAGGGCTCAGTTTATGCCCCCGAGGGAGAGCAAGGAATCAGGACTACACGCCAGGGGCCAGGAGAACCATAATACTGCAGGTCAGCCTCAAGTGGGGCATGGCCTAAAGTAGGGAACACTAAATCCTTGATACATACAGACTGTTATTGCCTGGTGTTAATCCAGCAGCCTTCTGGGAAGAGATGGCAAAAGAAGGGCTCCTAAACAACCTAAATGTCCACCAGACGAATGGATAAAGAAGATGTGGTACGTATACAATGGAATATTACTCAGCCATAAAAAAGAATGAAATAATGCCATTTGCAGCAACATGGATGGCCCGAGAGATTATCATACTAAGTGAAGTAAGTCAGAAAGAGAAAGACAAATACCATATGATATCACTTGTATGTGGAATCTAAAATATGGCACAAATAAACCTATCCACAAAACAGAAACAGACTCACAGACATAGAGAACAGACTTGTGGTTGCCAAGGGTGTGTGTGTGTTGGGGGGGGAGGGATGGATTGGGAGTTTGGGACTAGCAGATGCAAATACATACAGAATGGATAGACAACCAGGTCCTACTATATAGCATAGGGAACTATATTCAATATCCTGAGGTAAACCATAATGGAAAAGAATATGAAAAAGAATATATATATCTGAATCACTTCGCTGTACAGCAGAAATTAACACAACATTGTAAATCAACTATCCTTCAAGAAAAAAAAGAGGGGCTCCTAGAGTATGAGATGGTGAACAGATGAATTGCTCTGGAGTCTTGGGGAACTCTGTATAGTTTTTTGAGACCTTACACAAGACTTGGCTACATTTTCTTATGAGCACCATCTCGCTATGTATTGTTCACAGGTTACATAATAATGATTAGGCATCAGACATGTAATATATTGTAACCACTGAAGGGATGATAGCCTGGAGACTCACACATTCAGTTCCCCACAAGGTCCAGAGACTAAGCACAGCAGATGGTCCCAAGCTCTACCATACTTGTTAAGGACGGTGAGGCAGGAGATAAAAGCTCCGATTTCTGATGTTAAGGACGGTGAGGCAGGAGCTAAAAGCTCCGATTTCTGACGACTCTGCTGAGCCACCATACCAGGCCTGGAGTGCTCAACTCACATTAAGTTTAGGTGACTGCAGTGTTCAAGGTAGGTTAATTGCTATAAACCCCCTCCCCCCCAATTTTAGGGGCTTAACAAAAGTTCATTTTCATTCATGCAAATGAAAACATCCATCTTAGATGTCTGGGTTGAATGACTTTCCTGGAAGATCCTCTCAAAGTGGCAACCAGAGATCTGGTCTTCCATCTTTCGACTCCCCTATCCTCGATCTCTTAGAGTCCAGTCCGTTCAGATGGAGAGTGGAGGACCACCTGTGGGAGGGTTTCATCACCCCTGGAAGTGGCACGCACTGCCTTAGCTCATAGCTCACTGGTGAACCTCAGTCACACGGCTATGCCGACTATAATGAGGTCTGGGAAGTGTAGTTCAACTGTTGTGTCCAGGAGGAAAAGAAATATGGTTTGGAGAACAACCAGCTAGTTTCTACCATGGTCAAAGAGAAATGGTCTTCTAATTTGTTTAAGTGACTGTTATTTCTAGCCTCTGTTCCAAATTGTAGTTACGTCAACTTCAGTATGAAACAGATATGCTTAATGTACCAGTACAGTAAAATATCCAAGAAATATACAAACAAGAATAAATTATATAAATAAAGAGAAATAATCTATACAAAATTCAGGAGGAGCTTCAAGATGGCGGAGGAGTAAGACACGGAGATCACATTCCTCTCCACAAACACATCAGAAATACATCTACATGAGGAACAATTCCTACAGAACACCTACTGAACGCTGGCAGAAGACCTCAGACCTCCCAAAAGGCAAGAAACTCCCCACGTACCTGGCTAGGGCAAAAGAAAAAAGAAAAAACTGAGACAAAAGAACAGGGACGGGACCTGCACCAGTGGGAGGGAGCCGTGAAGGAGGAAAGGTTTCCGCACACTAGGAAGGCCCTTCGCGGGCGGAGACTGCGGGCGGCGGAGGGGGAAGCTTCGGAGCCGTGGAGGACAGCGCAGCAACAGGGGTGCGGAGGGCAAAGCGGGGAGATTCCCGCACAGAGGGTCGGCGCCGACCGGTACTCACCAGACCGAGAGGCTTGTCTGCTCACCCGCCGGGGCGGGCGGGGCAGGGAGCTGAGGCTCGGGCTTCGGTAGGACCGCAGGGAAAGGACTGAGGTTGGCGGCGTGAACACAGCCTGAAGGGGGCTAGTGCGCCACGGCTAGCCGGGAGGGAATCCGGGGAAAAGTCTGGACCTGCCGAAGAGGCAAGAGACTTTTTCTTCCCTCTTTGTTTCCTGGTGCCTGAGGAGAGGGGATTAAGAGTGCTGCTTAAAGGAGCTCCAGAGACGGGCGGGAGCCGCGGCTATCAGCGTGGACCCCAAGCCAGGCATGAGACGCTAAGGCCACTGCTGCCGCCACCAACCTCCCTTCCCAGGAGCCTGTGCAGCCCGCCACTGCCAGGGTCCCCTTATCCAGGGACAACTTACCCGGGAGAACACATGGCGGCCTCAGGCTGGTGCAACGTCATGCCGGCCTCTGCTGCGCAGGCTTGCCCGCATCCGTGCCCCTCCCTCCCCCCCAGCCTGAGTGAGCCAGAGGCCCCTTTAACCCCGTCCTGTCTGAGCGAAAAACAGACGCCCTCCAGCGACCTACACGCAGAGGCGGGGCCAAATCCAAAGCTGAGCCCCTGGGAACTGTGAGAACAAAGAAGAGAAAGGGAAATCTCTCCCAGCAGCCTCAGAAGCAGCGGATTAAAGCTCCACAATCAACTTGATGTACCCTGCATCTGTGGAATAACTGAACAGACAACGAATCATCCCAAATTGATGAGGTGGACTTCGGGAGCAACGATATATATATATTTTTCACTGTTTCTCTTTTTGTGAGTGTGTATGTGTATACTTCTGTGTGTGATTTTGTCTGTATAGCTTTGCTTTCACCATTTGTCCTAGGGTTCTGTCTGTCCATTTTTTTATTACTTTTTAAAAATTGTTTCTTAATAATTATTTTTTAATAACATTTTAAATTTTACTTTATTTTATTTTATCTTCTTCTTTCTTTCTTACTATTTTTTCTCCCTCTTATTCTGAGCCGTGTGGATGACAGGCTCTTGGTGCTCCAGCCAGGCATCAGGGCTGTGACTCTGAGGTGGGAGAGCCAACTTCAGGACACTGGTCCACAAGAGACCTCCCAGCTCCACGTCATATCAAACAGCGAATATCTCCCAGTGATCTCCATCTCGACGCCAAGACCCAACTCCACTCAACGACCAGCAAGCTCCAGTGCTGGATACCCCATGCCAAACAACTAGCAAGACAGGAACACAACCCCACCCATTAGCAGAGAGGCTGCCTAAAATCATAATAAGGCCACAGACACCCCAAAACACACCACCAGACGTGGACCTGCCCACCAGAAAGACAAGATCCAGCCTCATCCACCAGAACACAGGCACTAGTCCCCTCCACCAGGAAGCCTACACAACCCACTGAACCAACCTTACTCACCAGGGACAGACACCAAAAACAACGGGAACTACAAACCTGCAGCCTGCGAAAAGGAGACCCTAAACACAGTAAGTTAAGCAAAATGAGAAGACAGAGAAGCACAAAACAGATGAAGGAGCAAGGCAAAAACCCACCAGACCTAAAAAATGAAGAGGAAACAGGCAGTCTACCAGAAAATGAATTCAGAATAATGACAGTAAAGATGATCCAAAATCTTGGAAACAGAATTGAGAAAATACAAGAAACGTTTAACAAGGACCTGGAAGAACTAAAGAGCAAACAAACAGTGATGAACAACACAATAAATGAAATTAAAAATTCTCTAGAAGGGATCAATAGCAGAATAACTGAGGCAGAAGAATGGATAAGTGACCTGGAAGATAAAATAGTGGAAATAATTACTGCAGAGCAGAATAAAGAAAAAAGAATGAAAAGAATTAAGGACAGTCTCAGAGACCTCTGGGACAACATTAAACGCACCAACATTCGAATTACAGGGGTCCCAGAAGAAGAAGAGAAGAAGAAAGGGACTGAGAAAATATTTGAAGAGATTATAGTTGAAAACTTCCTAACATGGGAAAGGAAATAGTTAATCAAATCCAGGAAGTGCAGAGAGTCCCTAAAAGGGAAAATCCAAGGAGAAAAACACCAAGACATATATTAATCAAACTATCAAAAATTAAACACACACAAAAAAATGAAAAGCAGCAAGGGAAAAATAACACACAAGGGAATCCCCATAAGGTTAACAGCTGATCTTTCAGCAGAAACTCTGCAAGCCAGAAGGTAGTGGCAGGACATATTTAAAGTGATGAAGGAGAAAAACCTACAACCAAGATTACTCTACCCAGCAAGGATCTCATTCAGATTTGACGGAGAAATTAAAACCTTTAAAGACAAACAAAAGCTAAGAGAATTCAGCACCACCAAACCAGCTTTACAACAAATGCTGAAGGAACTTCTCTAGGCAGGAAACACAAGAGAAGGAAAAGACTGACAATAACAAATGCAAAACAATTAACAAAATGGTAACAGGAACATACATATCAATAATTACCTTAAATGTAAAAGGATTAAATGCTGCAACCGAAAGACATAGATTGCCTGAATGCATATGAAAACAATAGCCATATATATATATGCTGTCTACAAGAGACCCACTTAAGACCTAGGGACACATACAGACTGAAAGTGAGGGGATGGAAAAAGATATTCCATGCAAATGGAAATCGAAAGAAAGCTGGAGTAGCAATTCTCATATCAGACAAAATAGACTTTAAAACAAAGACTATTACAAGAGACAAAGAAGGACACTACATAATGATCAACGGATCAATCCAAGAAAAAGATATAACAACTGTAAATATTTATGCACCCAACATAGGAGCACCTCAATACATAAGGCAAATACTAACAGCCATAAAAGGGGAAATTGACAGGAACACAATCACAGTATGGGACTTTAACACCCCACTTTCACCAATGGACAGATCATCCAAAATGAAAATAAATAAGGATACACGAGCTTTAAATGATACATTAAACAAGATGGACTTAATTGATATTTATAGGACATTCCATCCAAAAACAACAGAAAACACATTCTTCTCAAGTGCTCATGGAACATTCTCCAGGAGAGATCATATCTTGGGTCACAAATCAAGCCTTGGTAAATTTAAGAAAACCGAAATCGTATCAAGTATCTTTTCCGACCAGAGGGCCATGAGACTAGATATCAATTACAGGAAAAGATCTGTAAAAAATACAGACACGTGGAGGCTAAACAACACACTACTTAATAACAAAAAGATCACTGAAGAAATCAAAGAGGAAATCAGAAAATACCTAGAAACAAATGACAATGAAAACACGACGTCCCAAAACCTATCGGATGCAGCAAAAGCAGTTCTAAGAGGGAAGTTGATAGCAATACAATCCTACCTTAAGAAACAAGAAACATCTCAAAAAACAACCTAACCTTACACCTAAAGCAATTAGAGAAAGAAGAACAAAAAAACCCCAAAGTTAGCAGAAGGAAAGAAATCATAAAGATCAGATCAGAAATAAATGAAAAAGAAATGAAGGAAATGATAGCAAAGATCAATAAAAATAAAAGCTGGTTCTCTGAGAAGATAAACAAAATTGATAAACCATTAGCCAGACTCATCAAGAAAAAAAGGGAGAAGACTCAAATGAATAGAATTAGAAATGAAAAAGGAGAAGTAACAACTGACACTGCAGAAATACAAAGGATCATGAGAGATGACTACAAGCAAGTATATGCCAATAAAATGGACAACCTGGAAGAAATGGACAAATTCTGAGAAAAGCACAACCTTCTGAGACTGAACCAGGAAGAAATAGAAAATATGAACAGACCAATCACAAGCACTGAAATTGAAACTGTGATTAAAAATCTTCCAACAAACAAAAGCCCAGGACCAGATGGTTTCATAGGCGAATTCTATCAAACATTTAGAGCAGAGCTAACACCTACCCTTCTCAAACTCTTCCAAAATATAGCAGAGGGAGGAACACTCCCAAACTGATTCTACGAGGCCACCATCACTCTGATACCAAAACCAGACAAAGATGTCACAAAGAAAGAAAACTATAGGCCTATATCACTGAGGAACATAGATGCAAAAATCCTCAACAAAATACTAGCAAACAAATCCAACAGCACATTAAAAGGCTCATACACCATGATCAAGTGGGGTTTATCCCAGGAATGCAAGGACTCTTCAGTATACGCAAATCAATCAATGTGGTACACCATATTAACAAATTGAAGGAGAAAAACCATATGATCATCTCAATAGATGCAGAGAAAGCTTTTGACAAAATTCAACGCCTATTTATGATAAAAACCCTCCAGAAAGTAGGCATAGAGGGAACTTGCCTCAACATAATGAAGGCCATATATGACAAACCCACAGCCAACATCGTCCTCAATGGTGAAAAACTGAAACCATTTCCACTAAGATCAGGAACAAGACAAGGATGTCCACTCTCACCACCATTATTCAACATAGTTTTGGAAGTTTTAGCCACAGCAATCAGAGAAGAAAAAGAAATAAAACGAATTCAAATCAGAAAGAAGAAGTAAAGCTGTCACTGTTTGCAGATGACATGATACTATACATAGAGAATCGAAAAGATGCTACCAGAAAACTACTAGAGCTAATCAATGAATTTGGTAAAGTAGCAGGGTACAAAATTAATGCACAGAAATCTCTTGCATTCCTATACAATAATGATGAAAAGTCCGAAAGAGAAATTAATGTAACACTCCCTTTTACTACTGCAACAAAAGGAATAAAATACCTAGGAATAAACCTACCTCAGGAGACAAAAGACCTGTATGCAGAAAAGTATAAGACACTGATGAAAGAAATTAAAGATGATGCAAACAGATGGAAAGATATACCATGTTTCTGGATTGGAAGAATCAACACTGTGAAAATGGCTATACTACCGAAAATAATCTACAGATTCAATGCAATCTCTATCAAATAACCAATGGCATTTTTCACAGACCTAGAACAAAAAATTTCACAATCTGTATGGAAACACAAAAGACCCCGGATAGCCAAAGCAATCTTAGGAAAGATAAACGGAGCTGGAAGAATCAGGCTCCCTGACTTCAGACTATACTACAAAGCTACAGTGATCAAGACAGTATGGTACTGGTACAGAAAAAGAAATATAGATAAATGGAACAGGATAGAAAGCCCAGGGATAAACCCATGCACATATGGTCACCTTATCTTTGATAAAGGAGGCAAGAATATACAGTGGAGAAAAGACAGCCTCTTCAATAAATGGTGCTGGGCAAAAACTGGACAGCTACATGTAAAAGAATGAAATTAGAACACTCCCTAACACCATACACAGAAATAAACTCCAAATAGATTAAAGCACTAAATGTAAGGCCAGACACTATAAAACTCTTACAGGAAAACATAGGCAGAACACTCTATGACATAAGTCACAGCAAGATCCTTTTTGACCCACCTCCTAGAGAAATGGAAAAAAACCCAAAAATAAACAAATGGGACCTAGTGAAACTTAAAAGCTTTTACACAGCAAAGGAAATCATAAACAAGACAAAAAGACAACCCTCAGAATGGGAGAGAATGTTTGCAAATGAAGCAAGTGACAAAGGATTAATCCCCAGAATATACAGGTAGCTCATGCAGCTCAATATCAAAAGAACAAACAAGCGAATCCAAAAATGGGCATAAGACCTAAATAGACATTTCTCCAAAGAAGATACACAGAGTGTCAACAAACACATGAAAGGATGCTCAACATCACTAATCATTAGAGAAATGCAAATCAAAACTACAATGACGTATCACCTCACACCGGTCAGAATGGCCATCATCAAAAAATCTACAAACAATAAATATGGAGAAAAGGGAACGCTCTTGCACTGTTGGTGGGAATGTAAATTGATACAGCCACTATGGAGAACAGCATGGAGGTTCCTTAAAAAACTAAAAATAGAACTACCATGCAACCCAGCAATCCCACTACTGGGCATATACCCTGAGAAAACCATAATTCAAAAAAGTCATGTACCACAATGTTCATTGCAGCCCTATTTACAATAGGCAGGACATGAAAGCAACCTAAGTGTCCATCAACAGATGAATGGATAAAGAAGATGTGGCACATATACAGAATGGAATATTACTCAGCCATAAAAATAAACGAAATTGAGCTACTTGTAGTGAGGTGGATGGACCTAGAGTCTGTCATACAGAGTGAAGTAAGTCAGAAAGAGAAAAACAAATACCGTATGCTAAACAAATACCGTATGCTAACACATATATATGGAATCTTAAAAAAAAAAAAAAAGGTTCTGACGAACCTAGGGCCAGGACAGGAATAAAGACGCAGACTTAGAGAATGGACTTGAGGACGTGGGGACGGAGAAGGGTAAGCTGGGACGAAGTGAGAGAGTAGCACTGACATATATACACTACGAAATGTAAAACAGATAGCTAGTGGGAAGCAGCTGCATCGCACAGGGAGATCAGCTCGGTGACTTGTGACTACCTAGAGGGGTGGGATAGGGAGGGTGGGAGGGAGACACAAGAGGGAGGGGATATTGTGATATATGTATACGTATAGCTGATTCACTTTGTTATACAGCAGCAATTAACACAACAATGTAAAAAAATTATGCTCCAATAAAGATGTTAAAAAAATATTTCCTCCAAAAAAAAAGAAAGTTGTATACAAATTTTTGACTGTATGGGGCGGGCATGTGTGTGTCAGTGCCCCTCACCCCCATGCAGTCAAAATTGTTCAATGTTCTACTGAATATATTTACATACATAGGTCTGTAAATGGAAAGACAATAGTCCAAGAAGACACATATCAAATTTTTAAATGTGGTTACTTTTAGGAAGGGTAGTGGTTTGACATGTGACTTTAATTTTTTAATCCACATGCTTCTATACTGTTTGATTTGTTTTTTACAAAAGGAATATATTTTTATCTATAATAAATAAATTTGAAATAAAAATAGCTTATATACAGTGTAGTTACTTCTTTTAAATAAACTATGTAATTCTGAACTCCAAAACTCACGAAGTTTAAGAACCTTAGAGAGTTCATGGATAGCTCAGAAAATGCCTAGATTGTAGGAAAGTAAGAATGGCAGTGAAATTGAGTGACTCAGAGAAGATAAAGGGAAATAAGAAAATGGACATTAGGTAAATGAAAGTTCCTTTATATCTAGTGAAGACAATCAAAGGGAAAAGTGGTTTAAAGTGCAAGATTAAGGATTTCAGTTAGACATAAATCTTTTTCATGGTCCTGCCTGTTAAAAATTGTACTGGTTTATAATGGGGGGATGTGGAATCTCATTTCCCAAGAGCTGGTATGAGGAAAGAAGGGCTTTTATTGTTATATTTCGCACGCTGGATAGAATTTCATCACTTTTGACTCCTGTGGGCATGGTTATTCCATGTAAAATATACTTAAAGGCTGTTTGCATTTCCTATTTATCTTGTAGTTTTTGTCTTTGCTTACATCATTACTGGAGAGCTAGATGGCGTATGTTTAGAAGAGTAAGAGAGGACAGGTTGGCTGATGGTTGTACCCAGGTGGATATATGGGGCTCAGGCAGCACAAAGCTGTCATCTCATTAAGCAGGGTTAAGATACGGATTTTCACCATTGATTACACCTTGTTCTGCATTCTTTTATGTTCACATTTTTTTTTTTTTTTGCTTCTTAACTTCTTTTCAGCTTTCTTAGGAGAAATATTTTCTTATTAAGGATGGTATGAATAAATGTTTAATCATCATCCCCTTATTATACTGTACATAATGCTGGTATAGTACTTTCTAACTTGATGAATGTGTTGAATTTACTTGTAAATTAAGGGTATTCGTATTACAGATGGGTGTGTCATGAAAGAAATAAGATCTATGCTTAATACCATAAAGTCTTACAGGATATACACGGTGAACTTTTTTTTTTTTTTTAACACGTTTTCAATTTCTAGATTTAGTGTTCACAATTTTACAGCATGGCAGGGCAAACACAGAATAGAATAAATGAGCAAACTGGTATTAACGCATTTGAAGGCTCTTGCTCCATCTTTTTTCTTCTTTAAACATCTTGAGATACCCTCCCCCACCATATGGAGGTAGAGGGCGGGGAGAGGAATCAAACTGAGGGATAAGATGGCAACAGGAATTTCAGCTTCCTTAATAACACCCCAGTTCATGTCAGGAAACCTTCTGTTTTGATACAATTTAAGAGAAAAGTTTGGAATTCAATAATTTTCATTTTATAGGCTCTCCATTTTCGTTCTTACCTCTGATCTGCTTAAGCAGTATACTCCTCTCACAATTTATTGCCTTTTAAGGCCATGAATTCAGAGGGCTGACAGTAAATGTGGACAAGCTCTAATATGCCTTGTGCCAACTATAATTTAGCTGGTCCTTTGAGAGCTCAAGCTTTTTATTAACATAAATATTCTTCTGCTTCCAGGCGTCTCCTCACTGACAACATCCAAGTTTGAATCCTGACATCTTCATTTCAAAAGCCTGAAGACGGAACTGCAAAGGTCAGGTTTCATTGTAATTGTAGGCTGTGGTGAAAGAGAGACCACATTCCTTAGGACTGAGCTGCCGCCAACCACTTGCTTTGGCAAACAAAGGTCTTGGGCAAAATGTCACCGTGCAATTCAGGTGAATGATTGCACCTGGCACTTGGATCATCAGGAAATATTTGGTCATTTTTCACAGTGTCTGACTTTGTCACCACACAAGTAGAGAGAGATTTTAAAGAGAACTCTGATTTAGCATACATGAACATCGCATAATTCCTCCTTCTAGAATGTCCTTTTCTCCTTCTTTATATAACAGATGGCTCCCTACCTTCAGATCTTATCTCAGGCAACATGACTTGATGTAGCTGACCTCTTAGTACCTTGTATTTACCTGCAACACAGGGATAATGACGGCTTCTACCTCCAAGAGTCATTGGGAAGATTAAATGAGTTAGTGCACAGCACATACTTAAAAGGGTGCCTGGCATGAAGTAAACTGTAAACCACGGTTAGCTATTATTATGACCTTTAACACAGTAACAGCTAAGGCTGTCTGAGCAAAGGTACTTGACGCGTTTCACTTGCATTTCCTTGTTTCATCCTCGTGGTAGCCCTATGAGGTTGGCACCACTGTCATTTGTATTCTACAGGGGAGGAAACTGAAGTTAGAATGGTATCTTGTTCAGGGTCACACAGCAAGTCAGTGATGCACCCAGAATTTGCATCCAAGCACTGAGACTCCAGAGCACATGCTCATGAGCAAAGCCATGGGGACAAAGCTACGTAGCACATGCTGTCACTCTCCTGCCCATAACCCATCACTCTTACTACGTCAGGGCACACCGGCCCAGCACCCGCATTTTGCTGCATTTCTCTGTGGCCTCCGAATCCTACTTCATCACTCATGTGGAAGACCAAAGACGTCAGGGAATCAACCTCCCAGGAGCAGTCCTCAACTAAGGATTGCTGTGGGTTCCTGGATAAATACCTTAGCTCCCTCGTCCCGGGGTGGGATAACTCTGACAAAAGTTCTACTCTGGCTCCTGGGTTTAGGTGCCAACCAGGCAGCTGGCTCTGCACCCTTTATTATCTGCCTTCTACTCCCTGACTCACTTCTTCACTCTCCTATTGTTTCCTCTACCTCCCAAATAACTTCCACTCGAATCTTGTCTCAGAGTATGATTCTCGGGGAAACCAAAGATGGTCTCTTTTGATGCTACGAGTCCACGATTCTAAAGATGCTGGAGGTGGAGAACAGCAAGGGAATGAAACATTTGGGACTGGATGTATCTTTGTTGACGGGGGGAGCTGCCCTGTGTATTGCAGAAAGTTGAGCAGTATCACTATAGCCTCTCTACCCAACAGAAGCCAGTAGCAACCCCTCCATCACCAGTTATGACAACGCCAAATGTCTCCAGATATTGCAAAATGTCCCCTTGGAGGGTAGGGCAAAGTCACTCCCAGCTGAGAAACACTGAGTTAGAGAGATAAGGCTGTTCTTTTCTGTTTGATTGACACAGTGACTTGGCAGGTATTAACTCATTCAAGAGGAGTATAATGATATTAACATTATCAAATGCCCATGTGCGAGGTATTCTACCTGCTGCTCTACGTACTGTCTCATTTGGTCCTCACAGCATTTTATTACCTCCATATCACACATAAGGAAAACGAGGCTCATGGAGAGTTAGTGATTTTCCCAGTGTCATAAAACAAGTAAAAGATGGACCCAGGGTTCACATCCAGGCCTGTCAGGCTGCAAGTCTGTGCCCTGTTCAACTAGGATTCATTTATTTATTCATTAATGCATCAATGCATGCAGTATTTATTGAGCGTCTGCTGGGTGTCAGGGACAGGGCATTAATGGTGACTGCTACAACCCTAAAGCTTAGCTTGGTGCCTGACACAAAGTTGTGGTTCAAGATCCCTTACGGAGATCAGCTCAGTGCTTTGTGACCACCTAGAGGGGTGGGATAGGGAGGGTGGGAGGGAGACGCAAGAGGGAGGGCATATGGGTATATATATATATACATATAGCTGATTTACTTTGTTATATAGCAGAAACTAACACACCATTGTAAAGCAATTATACTCCAATAAACATGTTAAAAAAATGAATGGAAAAAAAAAGATCCCTTACTCCAAACTAAACAAAGTCAAACTACACGAGGTTTTGGGGGTTAATCTGAAAAACTAATTACTTTCCTGGACACCATTTGTTAGTGAATATGTTCTAAATTTCAAAGACCTTACAAATAAACTCTTGGAACACAACCTATCCAAAATCTGGAAACTACCTGTACATATTCTGGGAAACTCCTTTTCTTCCCTGATCCCTTGGATTTGCAAAAGAAAGCCTTCACTCTGTGAACAGTACACGGTTACGATTTCAGTGGTTGTAATGATTTTTATGGGGACTCAGGGGAACATGAGCTCTGATGTTTTCAGAACGCCGTATCCTCTCTGTTTGACTTAGATAATTAGCAAGAGGACTGTAGCTGCTTATCAGATCATAGCTTCACTTATGTTTCTCTTGACTAGAAATGAGAAAGTAGTTTCCAAGGTAACAGGAGACTGAGCTGTTTTGCCCTCCAGTGTAGCAGGAGTTTAAAATGGGATTCTACCTCTCTTAGTTTTTGCTAAGGTCTCAAAGGCTGTTAATAAAAAGTAAAAAGGGTTAAGTATTCTCACATTCCAATGTTCCAACATGAGGTATGTGATGAACACATACAGAATTTTGGAATCTTAGCTCAACATCAAGTATATAAGAAGATTGATGCTTGAGAGGTCAGGGAAGAGAGAGAGAGAGGGAGGCAGGGAGGGAGGAGGAGGGGGGAGGGGGAGAGGGAGAGAGAGGGGTGGGGGAGAGGTCCTTTGGATTCTGTAGCTGTGTGACATTGCCTCTTTCTTCATCCCATGGTGGAGGTGAAGGTGGATGCTTCACCCTCACCTCAAGTCACTGAGGGGGACTTCATGGGCACCTCTTAAAGAGAGCTTGTTCCATGTGTCCTCTGAATTCAGTGAGCATGCAGCGATTGGTACAAGATTCATGATGAAAGAAGGAATACAGCCAAGGGAATGACTGAAAGTAGCCAGTATTAGTTTCTTAGGGCTGCCGTAACAAAGTAGCACAAACTGTGTGGCTTAAAACACTAGAAATCTATTCTTTCACAGTTATGGAGTCTAAAAGTCAGAAATCAAGACGTTAGCGGTGTCACACTGCATCTGAAGATTTAGGGAATATTCCTTCTTCGCTTCTTCCAGCTTTTGGTGGCCCCAGGAATTCTTTGGCTTGTGGCATCTTATCTCCAATCTCTGCCTCTGTCTTTTCCTTGCATGTCTCTGTCCTCACGTTGTCTTATACAGACACCAAACATATTGGATTAAGGGCCCATCTATTCCAGTATGACCTCATCTTAACTAATGACATCTTTAATCACCCTATTGCCAAATAAGGTCACATTCTGAGGTATTGGGGGTTAAGTTAGGACTTCAACTTTGTTTTTTGAAGACACAACTTAACCCATAACATGGCTCATGGAAGCAAAGGGACAGGGATGCATTTAAACAAATTGTATTTCCACCAAAAGGGAACAAATTAAATGAGTGTTTCCTGGGGAGCAGATCTTGACCAGCCTGGAATGTTTTAAAAAGAACTCTGTTCAAATGTGGACTTTTGGAGCACAGGGGTTGAGAATCAACACTGTAAGCCGTCAGTCAGAAGGCATGCATTGTCCACGGCAAGGGAAAAACAACGTAGGTTCCCAGTGGGGAATTTCCACGGATTCCCTGAAAACATCTCATGAAAGAAAAAGTTCTTTCCTGTCTCTTAACCCCTCTTCCTCCCTGCTCTCCCTGCTCCATCTCCAATCCTAGGATGATCAAAATCCACAATTAATGAGATGACTAGGGAACTGACAGAGAAAAGAGAGAAGCCAACCACACTTCTGTATGCCACCATAGGCAGCCATGTTGAGAGGGGGAGCAATAACGAAATGCTCTGGATTACGGGGGTGCAAAGAAACAGGTGCTTGATTCATATTGAGAAGGTTAAAGACAGGTGGCTTGAGATGCCCATAAGGAAAGGTGGGGAGCTATGCCATCCATGGGAGCAGAATGCAATACCACCATATGGCATGATGGTGAGAATGCCTGGCACTGCCAGGATCCACGTGGAGAACAGGACAGTCATTTCCTCTAAGGAATGACCAACAGGGCAGCTTCCCAGTGTTAAGGGTTTCCAGCAGTAAGAGGCTATTAAAGAGGAGCTGGGGTGACAGGAGTGAAGGGAGGCTTCCCAAGAGGTCAGTTGGAGAGGACGCAATCAGCCTCAGGGAAGTAGAGGACCAGAACTCCCTGGCGCGGGGGCAGATATTCACTTTGGATTCCACGGGAATGGTTGCTCCTGGAGTTTTGCCTACTAAGCCTAGAGCTTTTCAATGCCTGGTGGTGACAGTATGGGTTCAGTCAGACCTTTCTTGACCCTCATCTCTACCTATACTTCTCCAGGGAATTCCCTGGTTGTCCAGTGGTTAGGACTCCACGCTTCCACTGCAGGGGGCATGGGTTCCATCCCTGGTTGGGGAACTAAGATCCTGTGTGCTGCTGGGCATGGCCAAAAATTTCAAAATAAAACAAAAATATCTACCTATACTGCTCCAGACCTGGAGGATCCAGAAGGAAGCCTGGAGCTGAACTGGCAAAGAGGAAGTGGGAAAGTCAAGAGGGGCCAACCAGCTCAGCTCCTTCCCCAGAGGCAGGCTGGGAGCTGAGGGAGAGGAAAGCTATAAATGAAGTTAGGCGTTTTGCTTATTAAGCTAGATTGGACATATTAATTATTGAACTCATACTGTTTGGGGAACTAAACTTGCCAGAGGATTTTTTTTAAACCTAAGAATGATAAGGAAAATCCGTGGGTACTGTTCTAGATTTCACTCAAGGAGCTGGGAAGAACTGTCCCGAGAATGGATAGTCACAGTGTTGAGTGGGAAGGGGGGAAGAAAAATGTTCTGTTTTACTACTCAGCATCCTAATTGTTTGATATAAAGATTACTCCAGTTTACCAATTCAAGTCAAGTGTGCTTTACCTTCTGCCTGAGCTGGTGGAAATAGCTGGCTAGAGAGAACTGAAGTCATTGTGGAGAATGATTATTTTTGTCCTCAGAATCGTCCTGCTTCTTCAACTTGTCTTTGAATTAAGAGTTTGGGCCATGGATGACGGGAATAGACTAGTGGTTCTCACAGTCTAGTCCCCTACCAAGAGCAGACGCATGATCTATAAACTTGTTAGAAGTACAGAATCTCAGGCTCCACCCCAGGCATACTTAATCCGTCTGGGGGTATGGCCCTGCAACCTGTGGTTTTTCAAGCTTGCAAATGTTTGAGAACCACTCCACACTGATTGTGTGCCGGAATCACCTGGGGGATATTTTCAACAGTACATTTGCCCAGGTTGAGTACCACAAACAAAGCTGTATCTTAAGTATACTTTCTCAAAATGGAATGAGTATACAGATTCTCTGGGAGCCTTGTTAAAATGCAGATCATATCTTGGTAGTTCTTTCTTTTTAAGCTAAACTTTATTATTATTTTTGGCCACACGGCATGTGGGATCTTAGATCTTAGTTCCCCAACCAGGGATCGAACCCGTGCCCCCTGCGTTGGAAGCGTGGAGTCTGAACCACTGGACCGCCAGGGAAGTCCCTATCTTGGTAGTTCTTAGGTGAGGACCAAGCATCTACATTTCCTTTTTTTCCTCCAGCTTTACAGAGATATTACTGAATATAACATATGTAAGTTTAAGGTGTACAATGTGATGATTTGATACATGTATGTATTGTGAATATATGTATTTAACAAATACATATATATATATAACTAACAACAAGGTTAGTTAAAACTTTTATCCCCTACCATAATTACCTTTTCTGTCTGTGGTGATAACATTTAACATTTACTCTCTTAATTTTCAAGTATACAATACATTACAGTCAATTATAGTCACCATACTGTATATTAGATCCCCAGATATATTAGATCCTCATCTTACAGTTGAAAGTTTGTGCTCTTTGATCGACATCTCCCCCTTCCCGCCATGCACCAGCCCCTGGTAACTACCATTCTACTCTCTGTTTCTATAATTCAGCTTTTTTTAGTTTCCACATATAAGTGAGAACATACAATATTGGTCTTTCTCTGCTTGACTTACTTCACTCAGCATAATGAGCTGAAGGTCCATCCATGAGGCTGCAAAAAGCAGGGTTTCCTTCTTGTTTTACGGATAAATAATATTCCATTGTGTATATATATTTCCTTTTTCATTATTAAAGACCTGATTTATTATAATGGAATCAACAGAGAAACTTCATTATCTCTGTGACATACATTTTTTTTCATTCTTTAAGGGAAGTAATTTCATTTTAACAACAGTTTAAGTGTACCAGCCTTTCAGAAGTAGCGACCTCCCCTTATGTCCATGCCATTTTGTCTTTTCATTCAAAGGTTTTGGAAAAGTAATGGGAAGAAATGGTAATAAGGAGAAATTAATTCCATTAGCTTCTGTGGCGCTTCTTTTTCTACGGCAGTTTGGCTAGGTTGCAGCACCCAGTGATTTAATCAAGTGCCAATCTAGGTGCTGCTGTGAAGGTTTTGTTTTGTTTTGTTTTTTAAAAAGCCTTATTTTTTAAAAAAAATAGGTTTTTTCTATTTTTTTTTATACAGCAGATTCTTACTAGCCATCAATTTTATACACATCAGTGTATACATGTCAATCCCAATCGCCCAATTCATCACACCACCACGCTCACCCCCCTGCGGCTTTCCCCCCTTGGTGTCCATACATTTGTTCTCTACATCTGTGTCTCAATTTCTGCCCTGCAAACCGGTTCATCTGTACCATTTTTCTAGGTTCCACATATATGCGTTAATATACGATATTTGTTTTTCTCTTTCTGACTTACTTCACTCTGTATGACAGTCTCTAGATCCATCCACGTCTCAACAAATGACCCAATTTCATTCCTTTTTATGGCAGAGTAATATTCCATTGTATATATGTACCACATCTTCTTTATCCATTCATCTGTCGATGGGCATTTAGCTTGCTTCCATGACCTGGCTGTTGTAAATGGTGCTGCAATGAACATTGGGGTGCATGTGTCTTTCTGAATTGTGGTTTTCTCTGGGTATATGCCAGGCAGTGGGATTGCTGGATCATATGGTAATTCTATTTCTAGTTTTTTAAGGAACCTCCATACTGTTCTCCATAGTGGCTGTAACAGTTTACATTCCCATCAGCAGTGCAAGAGGGTTCCCTTTTCTCCACACCCTCTCCAGCATCTGTTGTTTGTAGATTTTCTGATGAAGCCCATTCTAACTGGTGTGAGGTGATACCTCATTGTAGTTTTGATTTGCATTTCTCTAATGATTAGTGATGTTGAGCAGCTTTTCATGTCCTTCTTGGCCATCTGTATGTCTCCTTTGGAGAAATGTCTATTTAGGTCTTATGCCCATTTTTGGATTGGGTTGTTTGTTCTTTTAATATTGAGCTGCATGAGCTGTTTATATATTTTGGATATTAATCCTTTGTCCGTCGATTCGTTTGCAAATATTTTCTCCCATTCTGAGGGTTGTCTTTTCATCTTGTTTACAGTTTCCTTTGCTGTGCAAAAGCTTTTAAGTTTCATTAGGTCCCATTTGTTTATTTTTGTTTTTATTTCCATTACTCTAGGAGGTGGATCATAAAAGATCTTGCTGTGATTTATGTCAGAGTGTTCTTCCTATGTTTGCCTCTAAGAGTTTTATAGTGTCTGGTCTTACATTTAGGTCTCTAATCCATTTTGAGTTTATTTTTGTGTATGGTGTTAGGGAGTGTTCTAATTTCATACTTTTACATGTAGCGGTCCAGTTTTCCCAGCACCACTTATTGAAGAGACTGTCTTTTCTCCATGTATATCCTTGCCTCCTTTGTCATAGATTAGGTGACCATAAGTGCGTGGGTTTACCTCTGGGCTTTCTATCTTGTTCCATTGATCTATGTTTCTGTTTTTGTACCAGTACCATATTGTCTTGATTACTGTAGCTTTGTAGTATAGTCAGAAGTCAGGGAGTCTGATTCCTCCAGCTCCGTTTTTCTTTCTCAAGTTTGCTTTGGCTATTTGGGGTCTTTTGTGTCTCCAAATAAATTTTAAGATTTTTTTGTTCTAGTTCCATAAAAAATGTCATTGGTAATTTGATAGGGATTGCATTGAATCTGTAGATTGCTTTGGGTAGTAGAGTCATTTTCACAATATTGATTCTTCCAATCCAAGAACATGGTGTATCTCTCCATCTGTTGGTTATCATCTTTAATTTCTTTCATCAGTGTCTTATAGTTTTCTGCATACAGGTCTTTTGTCTTCCTAGGTAGGATTATTCTTAGGTATTTTATTCTTTTTGTTGCAATGGTAAATGGGAGTTTTTCCTTAATTTCTCCTTCAGATTTTTCATCATTAGTGTATAGGAATGCAAGAGATTTCTGAGCATTAATTTTGTATCCTGCAACTTTACCAAATTCATTGATTAGCTCTAGTAGTTTTCTGGTGGCATCTTTAGGATTCTCTATGTATGGTATCATGTCATCTGCAAACAGTGACAGTTTTACTTTTTCTTTTCCAACTTGTATTCCTTTTATTTCTTTTTCTTCTCTGATTGCCAAGGCTAGGACTTCCAAAACTATGTTGAATAATAGCGGTGAGAGTGGACATCCTTGTCTTGTTCCTGATCTTAGAGGAAATGCTTTCAGTTGTTCACATTTTAATATAATAACTAGAATTATGACTGGTTACATTATACTAGGACATATTAATATTTTAGGACTTTCATATAATTTCTAGAACATTTTTTTTCCTGGTTGTAAAACCATTTTATTTTATTTTTATTTTTATTTTTTAAAACATTTTTATTGGAGTATAATTGCTTTACAATGTTGTGTTAGTTTCTGCTTTATAACAATATTTTCTTTATCCATTCATCCACTGATGGAAACTTAGGTTGTTTCCATGTTTTGGCTATTGTAAAATAATGCTACAATGAACATGGGGGTGCAGATATCTCTCTGAGACTGTGATCTCATTTCCTTTGGATATATACCCAGAGGTGAGATTGCAGGATCATATGGTAGCTGTATTTTTAAAAATTTGAGGAGGGCTTCCCTGGTGGCGCAGTGGTTGAGAGTCCGCCTGCCAATGCAGGGGACACAGGTTTGTGCCCCAGTCCGGGAAGATCCCACATGCCGCAGAGCGGCTGGGCCCGTAAGCCATGGCCGCTGAGCCCGTGCATCCGGAGCCTATGCTCCGCAACGGGAGAGGCCACAACAGTGAGAGGCCCGTGTACCGCAAAAACAAAACAAAAACAAAAACAAAAAATTTTGAGGAACCCCCATACTGTTTTCCATCCAACAGAGCACAAGTGTTCCCTTTTCTCCACGGCCTCACATACACTTGTTGTCTTTTGTCTTTTTGATAATAGCCATTCTAACAGGTGTGAAGTTTGCTCATTGTAGTTTTGACTTGCATTTCCCTTACGATTAGTGATGCTGAGCATTTTTTCAGGTACCCATTGGCCGTTTGTTATCTTCTTTAGAAAATTGTCTATTCAAGTCCTCTATTTTCTAGGATGATTTGATTTTTGCTATTGAGTTGTATGGGTTCCTCACATATTTTGGATATTAACTCCTTATCAGATAGATGGTTTACAAATATTTTCTCCCATTCCATAGGTTGCCTTTTCATTTTGTTGATTGTTTCTTTTGCTTTGTGGAAGCTTTTTAGTTTGATATAGTCTCATTTGTTTATTTTAGCTTTTGTTGCCTGTGTTTCTGGTGTCATATCCAAAAAATCATTACCAAGACCAATGTCAAGGAGCTTCTTCCCTATATTTTCTTCTAGGGGTTTCAAGGTTTCACTTCTTATGTTTAAGTCTTTTATCTATTTCAAGGTAGTATTTTGAGTGGTGTAAGACAGGGATCCAATTTCATTCTTTTGCATGTGAATATCCAATTTTCCCAACATCATTTATTGAAGAGACTATACTTTCCCCCACTGTGTATTCTTGGCTTCCTTGGCAAATATTAGTCTACCATATATGCGTAGGTTTATTTCTGGGTTGTTGATTCTGTTCCATTGGTCTGTGTGCCTGTTTTTATGCCAATAACATAATGTTTTGATTACTATAGCTTTGTAATAACGTTTCAAATCAGGGAGTGTGATGCCTCCAGCTTTGTTCTTTTCTCAGGATTGCTTTGGCTATTCAGGGTCTTCTGTGGTTCCATACAAATTTTAGGATTGTTTTTCCTATTTTTTGTGAAAAGTGCCATTGGAGTTTTGATAGGGATTGCACTGAATTTATACATGGGTTTGGGTAGTGTGGACACTTTAATAATATTGATTCTTCTGATCCATGAACACGGGATATCTTTCCATTTATTTGCGTCTTCTTCAATTTCTTTCATCAATGTCTTATAATTTTCAGTGCAGAGATCTTTTCCCTCTTTGGTTAACTTTATTCCTAAGTATTTTATTCTTTTTAATGCTATTATACATGGAATTGTTTTCATTATTTCTTTTTCAGATAGTTTGTTGTTAGTGTATAGATACATAACTGATTTCCGTATGTTGATTTTGTATCTTGTGACTTTACTGAATTTGTTTATTAGTTTTAACAGCTTTTTGGTGGAATCTTTATATATATTGTGTATATACATATGATTATATCATCTGCAGAGACAATCTTACTTCTTCCTTTCTGATTTGGAAACTTTTTGTTTCTTTGTCTTGCCTAGTTGCTCTGGCTAGGACTTCAGCACTGTGTTGAACAGAAATGGTGAGAGTGGGCACACATGTTTTGTTCCTGATCTTAGTAGGAAAGCTTTCAACCTTTCCCCATTGAATATGATGTTAGCTGTGGGTTTGTCATATATGGCCTTTAATACATTGAGGTACATTCCTTCTATACCCAATTTGCTGTGAGTTTTTACCATGAAAGTATGTTGAATTTTGTCAAGTATCTACATTCCTTTTTTTCCTGGCTTTATTGAAATATAATTGACATGTAACATTCATAAGTTTAAGATGTAGAAGCAGTGATTTTATATTTGTATATATTGCAACATGGTTAGCACAATAAAGTTAGTTAACACATCTATCTATCACATCTATCACCCCATAGTTACAATTTTTTGTGCATGTGTGGTGAAAACTTTAAAAATCTACTGTCAGCAACTTTCAACTATACAATATGGTTTTATTAACTATAGTCAACATGCTTACTTATTACAGAACTTATTCATCTTATAACTGGAAGTTTGTACCCTTTGACCACCTTACCTTCACCCATTACCCCTACCCCCTACCTCCCACCCCTGGCAACCACTAATCTGTTCTCTGTTTCTGAGTTTGGGTTTTTTTTTTAGATTCCACATATAAGTGAGATCACAGAGTATTTGTCTTTCTCTGTCGGACTTATTTCACTTAGCATAATGCCCTTCAAGTCCATCCATGTTGTCACAAATGGCATCTACATTCCTAGCAAGCTCCTAGGTGAGGTCCACGCTACTGGCATGGGGACCACACTTAAAGTCCTAAGACTTTGAGCTATTGCTAAATATTGTGTGTGTGTACATTTTTTAGAGAGGAGAGGATTCATAGTTCCCATCAGTCTCAAGCAGTCTTTGACTTGAAAACTATCAAGAACCACTGCCTGAAATGAAATTAATGTATAATCAGCTGAGTTAAGAAGTTTTTATAAAGGAAGGGATAAATCAGGAGTTTGTGATTAACATATACACAGTACTATATATAAAACAGATAAAAAACCAGGATCTACTATATAGCACAGGGGACTTTATTTGATATCTTGTAATAACCTTTAATGGAAAAGAATCTGAACAAGTATATATATATATACATATATACACACACACACGTGTATATACACACACACACACATATATAGAACTGAATCACTTGAAACTAACAGACCATTGTAAATCAACTAGATTTCAATAAAAAAATAAATCTTTATGAGACTTAAAAGTACGAATTTGGAAAGAGGCTGATAGAGATACCTATGATGGGGGCTCATGGGAGTGTTTTATTTGTGAGAAGGAATAAGGCTGTACTTTTCAATAATCACTTTCTCTTGAGGGTGGGGAGTGGGCGGGGAGAGGTTTTCTTTACTTCCACGGCCCATATGAAGCTCAGTGCCTCAGCGTTGCTACTTGGTCCCTCTGGGATTTTCTGGATTTTCTGCTGCTTCCTCACCACTTTCCAGGGAGCAATATAAGGAGATGGAAATGAAACAAAAGACAAAACATTTTGGGACAGGGACTTCCCTGGTGGCTCAGTGGTTAAGAATCTGCCTGCCAATGCAGACGTCACGGGTTTGATCCCTGGTCCAAGAAGATCCCACATGCCACGGAGCAAATCAGCCTGTGCACCACAACTATTGAGCCTGTGCTCTAGAGCCTGCAAGCCACAACTACTGAGCCAGCATGCCACAACTGCTGAAGCTCGCGTGCCTAGAGCCCATGCTCTGCAACAAGAGAAGCCACTGCAATGAGAAGCCCACGCACCGCAAGGAAGAGTAGCCCCCGCTCACCGCAATTAGAGAAAGCCCACGCACAGCAACGAAGACCCAACACAGCCAAAAATAAATAAATAAATTTATTAAAAAAAAAAAACCTGGGGCTTCCCTGGTGGCGCAGTGGTTGGGAGTCTGCCTGCTGATGCAGGGGACACGGGTTCGTGCCCCGGTCCAGGAGGATCCCACCTGCCGCGAAGCGGCTGGGCCCGTGAGCCATGGCCGCTGAGCCTGCGCGTCCGGAGCCTGTGCTCCGCAACGGGAGAGGCCACAACAGTGAGAGGCCCGCGTACCGCAAAAAAAAAAAAAAAAAAAAAAAACCTTTTGGGACATAATGCAATCACTGGAAGTTGCTTTAAAATGCAGACTCCCAGGCCTCAGTCTAGATCCCCTGGATTAGCCACAGAGGTGAGGTGAGCCCAGGAACCTGCATATTTAAAAACATCTCAAATGATTCCAATGTGATCCTCCCCAGCCACGCTGTGAGAAACTTTGATCTATTATTTTCCGAGCATTATGCTGGCTTGAAGAAAACAAATTAAATCTCTAGGTGCATCACAAATCTGATTTCTCGGCTACCCATGGTTATGAAAGCCAGGCATCTCTATTTTCTTATTACGCTTCCAGCGAGGGTCATTTCCTCTTAAGATTCCAGCTCCCCTGTGCCCTCAGGTGAAGTCAGAGCATTTCTCCTTACTTGCCTTCCTAATTGCTGGGAAGAGCTCCTGTGCCAGGTTTTGCAGCCTCTTCACCGTACCCTGGAGGGGAGCCATCCCAGTGGTGGGCCTAGTACTTTGCTCTTTGCAACATGCTTTGTAGAGCCAGTTAAGTTTATAAAATGCTTCGTGAGCTATTTGGACTCGAGGCATTGCATAAACAGATTATGCAAACATAATGGCATCCACACTGCAGGCAGGTGGTGAGAAATTTCCTCTCCTCCCCTCCTACCTGCCCCAGCCCTGGGAAGAATTTGAGTGCAGAATTTCTCTGCTGGGAAGCCTTTGCAGAGAGAAAGGCTGAGATGTTGAAAGAGTAAAGTTGATAACACAAGCTGGTAACACCTGCAGGCTGGAGGGAGCGTCATGGGATGATATAGACTGGGATACTGGATGTTATGCTTTGAGAAGAAAAAAATCTATTAACTGAGGGTATAATAATATTGCCATTTACCAAGCATCCACTGTAGGTCAGGTACTGAACTAGGTGTCTGCTTATATACCTTATTTCATTCTCAGTACAATGCTGTGAGGAAAGGCATTTATGCCAATATCAGAAAAAGGGAAACTGAGGCTCAGGGAAACGTGGTGAATTTGGTCCCTATCATACAATTACCAAGTAGAAAATCTAGGATTCAAAACCATGTTTCTGGGCTTCCCTGGTGGCGCAGTGGTTGAGAGTCCGCCTGCCGATGCAGGGGACACGGGTTCGTGCACCGGTCCGGGAGGATCCCACATGCTGCGGAGCGGCTGGGCCCATGAGCCATGGCCGCTGGGCCTGTGCGTCCGGAGCCTGTGCTCTGCAACGGGAGAGGCCACAACAGTGAGAGGCCCGCATACCACAAAACAAACAAACAAACAAAACCATGTTTCTTAAGCACAACCATCTTCTTGCCACTGTACAGCTCTGCATCCATTAATATCTGGGAGCTTATTAGGAAGAAAAAGGAGAGAGAACGAGAGAGATGTAAGATAGATACTGTCACCAACACAAATCCCTTTCTGGCTTATCTTTATGCCAAGTTTTGGGATATTCTTGCTATTACACAGACACTACTTCTTTTATGTTATGCTTGGAAAATGTTTCCATTTCTGCTGAAGCAAAAATATAATTTTGAAAACAAGTAGATGGTGATGATATTTTGAAAATAAGAACTCAATGTATTTTTTATTTCCTTTTAGGTGTTGCTCCCTTTCCAATATCTTGTGAATCATAAGGTTTAGGACTAGGAAAAGAATGGGAGAAATCAAAGATCATACACAAGGAAGGAGGAAATGGGGAAGAGATGCTCCTATTCCACAGGGACAGGAAGTTCTTTTGGTTCTGGGAGAAAGATCCAAGGAAAGAGAAAGCGGTTGAAGAGATCAGACATCAGTGTCCTTACTTCTTCCCACGCTGATGGCTGAATCTCAAGAGGTGAAGATGCATTAGGAAAAAAATTCCACATAGTTTGGTGGACGATGCCAAAAAGAGTGGGGCTCAGGTCCTACCTCCTACTTAGGACTCTGGGGAGAAAGCTCACCAGGCACCCCTACAGGCACACAATACCCGTAGAATGTTCCAGAAGATAACCCAGGTTTAACTGAGTTCATCTTTTTGAAATCTGCCATAGAGTTCTGACCTAATCACTTTAGACAGCTTTTAATTTAGTTTTGTTAGTATGAAGAGTTCTCTTCACCAGCTGTATTTGGAAACACATACTTTTTTTTTTTTAATCCTTTTGCTCTAGTAGTGTAACACAGTTAAGTCAAATTTCATGAAAGGCCAGAAAACTCTGACATCTGCTATGGATGTTGAAACCTGTGATTCCTTATATGCCAAGGGGGAGAATTGGCTTCTCACTCCCTGCTCCCATTCCTGACAATACAGCATGGATATGAGCCATGCCGTTAACACTTCGTGTTCACAGTCATGACACACAGATATACGGAAGACAGAGGTGGCAGTACCGCCCGTGGATGAAGGGCTTTTTTCTTTGCATTCATCTCATGCAGGTGGGTTTACCTTACTTTAAGAAAATGGTATAGAATATTGCAATTGTTGGATATATTGGAAATAGACAATGACTCAAGAATGTCTGAAGCTGCCTGATTTTAATGACTGGTGGTTCCCTGATGTCATAACTATGTCTTGGCTATCAGCTTCAGATGCTTGGCGAATTGCTTGCAAGGATGGCTCAATTTGTTCATGGCTTCCAGTATCCACGTCCTTTAGCAGTTCCCTCCCACGTTGACTCTGGGCTTAGCCTTGTGGCTTGCTTTGGCCAATGGGACAATAGCATATACGACATGAGCAGAAACTTGAAAAGTGCTTGTGCATTGGGGCTTGTCCTTTTGGTGCCCCTGAAATCTTGCCATCAAGCCCAGGCTAGCCTATTGGAGGATTAGACACCATGTGGAGGAGAACAGGCCGTCAGCCAGGCAGCTGATTACAGCTACATGTGCGAGTCCCAACCAAGGTCAACCAGGGTAGCTCAAACCAGCAGAACCAGCCATTTTAGCCCAATCTAAACTGATGACCTACAGAAGCATGAGCTCAATAAATAGTTGTGCCTTTAAACCACTATGTGTTTGGATGGTTTGTTTTGCAACCAAATCAATATGGATATCAAGAACGCGATTTAGTCAGTCTTCTCAGAATTAGTTGGTTTGGGCGGGATGACCTCATGAAGGACAGATGAATAAAACAATGCAAATTTATTAACATGCTAAGAAGAAAGACTGATAGGTAGACAAGATGATTATCGGTATATTTTGTCCATCAGGAGAACTTTCATGGGAATCCAAATTATACTCAAAAAGCAACCTTGATAGCAAAAAAATCAGCCTGAGGGAGGCAAGTGCTTGATCTCAAAGCTAGCCTGCTGCATCCACCTCCACTCTCATGGTATAGTAGATTTACGAAGGGGGAAGGGGGAGAGAGGGAGAGAGGGGGAGGGAGAGGGAGAGGGAGAGGGGGAGAGGGAGAGGGGGAGAGGGAGAGGGAGAGGGGGAGGGGGAGGGGAGGGGAGGGGGAGGGGAGGGGGAGGGGAGGGGGAGGGGAGGGGGAGGGGGAGGGGGAGGGAGAGGCAGGCTTCAGCTACCTGTACAGATTCTTCCATTTTGGTCTCCCCTTCCCCAGAATCCATGAGAACCACATCAAATATTCCTGTCTGAAGTCACACCCAGGTTACTTTGCCTACATTTGGAAATTATTACATCTTACAAATCAGCTTTTGTTATAGGTTGTCTCTAAGGCATTTTATGTTTGAGTTTTAAAATCATATGTATTTTAATGTTATGTGAGGAATGGATTGAGTTGAGATGGATGGTGGATGGACACCAGTCAACAGGCTACTGCGGTGGTACAGGCAAGGGAAATGATGATTAAGCTGTTGGCTATGCAGAGGGAGATAAGTAGATGGAATCCTTAGACAGACTGCAGGTTGGGCAGTCAGGACTGGATGAAGGTGGGGAAAGGGAGGAATCCAGGATGATGCCTGGGTTTAGGATGGAGCAGTTTGGTGGTGCTATTTGCTGTATGAACTAAGTATCTTTATCTTTGTTTTTTGTTTTGTATTGTTGTGTTTTGTTCTATGGAAAAAAGAAGAGGGGCTCAGAGGTGTTATTTAATTAGGATGACTTGGGCACAAGTTCTGGTACCATTAAGCCCTTAGTAAATGTCACATTTTATTTTCATTGCCTAGTCACACAGCTAGATTGACTCCAAAGTCTATACTCAAGCCAGCGCTTCTCAAACTCTAATGGGCTTACAAATCACCTGGATATCTTGTTAAAAAGCAGATTCTGATTCAGCACATCTAAAGTGGGGCTTTATTTTTGTTTTTGTTTTTTATTTTGGCGGTACGCGGGCCTCTCACCGTTGTGGCCTCTCCCGTTGTGGAGCACAGGCTCCGGACGCGCAGGCTCAGCGGCCATGGCTCACGGGCCCAGCCGCTCCACAGCATGTGGGATCCTCCCGGACTGGGGCACGAACCCGTGTCCCCTGCGTCGGCAGGCGGACCCTCAACCTAAAGTGGGGCTTTAGATTCTTTATTTCTCACAAGGTTCCAGATGATGGCAATACTGCTGGTCCACAAACCGTGCTTTGAGCAACAGGGAACTAGAACACGTACATGATCGTGGGACTGTCATAACACTTTAATAACAGTAATGATGTCACTTAGGCAGCAGTAACAGCTGAACGGTAGGCCTCATACTTATAGTGTGCCCGTATAGTATGACCAGTAGCTATCTGCGTTTGTCTTTGGGGCTTCCATTCTAAACTGGTAACGGAAGCAGTTGGGGTGGTTCTTGGAATGGAAGAGGTAGGGTATGAAGCTCTGACATGGTAAGAGACTAGGGTACCCCAAACAAGTACTGAGTAATTTGTTTTAATTTTGCATATCCAAAGTCAGGCCTTTTCACCTTTTTGGTGAAATTCAAATACTCAGACAAGAATGAACCTTCACCAGAACTAAAAGAATACTATAGGGAAGGGGGAAAGCATTGTTAAATAGGTATGATTGATAGCCTGAGAAATCAGATTGGGTTTTTATGCCTCATCAATCCTCCTCAGATACCCAAACATTACTATATTAATGGAAAATAAAAAACTAAAGTTGTCCGTTTTCTCCCTTAACCTAGCTCAGTTACAGCTCAGCTGTAAAGACATATTTACCTCCCAGTACCCTGTTGCCAAGCTCTTTGTAATCCTCACAAGTATGGCTGAATTTGATGGAGAGAACAGAAGCATGGAAGGCTAGAGTTTCACTATTTCTTCAGAAATAAAAGAAATAAAGCCATCTTGTGCAGCCTTCAAAAAAAAAGAAAAAAAGAATGAACCTTCATCTTCTAAGAAGAAACAGAGTAGTTCTCTGTGGAGCAGGGGCTACCAGAACCTTTCTGGGCATTCCAACAGAGACCTGGGGCAGCCTTGCATAGAATGCCCTTGAAATGTAAGTGACGGAACCACATTTGACATCCTTTAACACACAAAGACTCACCCCTCTTTAAGAAGCTATGTCCAGTAGTTGACAGAACATAAAGAGCTAAAGAAGCTATCGCAGGCTGTCAGAAAATACTCAACTACGTTAGTACAGGATCAGTTCACTTGCTCAACAATTTAACCCAGGATGCCGCTGACAGATTTCTTAAGCAGCTCCGTCAGACTGCATGCAAACTGACAGCATTTTTAAGAACTAAGCCCACATTTTT
Source organism: Pseudorca crassidens (assembly GCF_039906515.1). Taxonomy (NCBI): domain Eukaryota; kingdom Metazoa; phylum Chordata; class Mammalia; order Artiodactyla; family Delphinidae; genus Pseudorca; species Pseudorca crassidens. Next base: position 122,555,609 of record NC_090317.1, on the reverse strand, counting down.
GTCAAAGAAAAACACTTTAAGCTGATTTCTCTGGGGGGGCGCCAAGGTGTAAAATAGCTTTCATGGGCTGTCAGAGGAATCATAGTGAGTTAGCATCAGAAGTGATTTTGATCACCAAACTTTAGGGTTGGAAAAACCGTAGAATCCATAGAAGTCGCAGAATCTCAGAGCTGGTAGGAACTAAGCATGACCTCTCAGGATGCAATTGAGAAATACGAGGCTCAGAGAGGTGAAATGACTTGCAGTAGTAAGTCATACAACCAGTGACTGACCATCCTTAATAGAGCTTCTTGTCACTACTGATGGCACAAAATACTCATACTGTTAAACTCTAAGAATTACAATTTTTCAGGGCCCCCATTTCCATGGAGAGATTTATTAAAGCACTTTGGGGTACAGGGAAAAAATGGGATCCCCACGTCCAGATGGAAGGCTTTGACTGTCTTCTGTCCTTGATAAATATCAATACAACAAGATTTAGAAGTATTCCATGTTTCCCAAATAGGAGCCTCTTGACATTATCTCCTCCTTCACAGGAGAATTTAAAGCAGACGAAGAAATTTCTTTTTTCTTCTGGAGGTTAACGTGAACTCAAAGACGCTCACGGGAAAGAAGGGAAGACGGTCCTCGCTTGATAAGGGCTCCTACCTGAGTGTTCTTTAGGGATGACAAAGGTGCGTTCCACATGTTAATTATAGCAAACTTTATTTAGTTTCTCTGCCTTTGATTTTCTCTGCTTTCAGTTCTGGTTTTTTCCTCCCTAAATTCTGTAATAAAATTTCTATAGAAAAATATTGAGTCCTCTTTTACAGCAGCTAAGGGAAGTAGGATACCAGTTCATACTTAGGCTACAACAGCCAGGAACCTTACTTGCAGGATTAAGGTGCAGTACCCAGCATGGCACCCAAGGCCATTAATGATCAGGGTCCCGCTCTGCTGACACCCACCTACTGTTTAGCCAGGGGGAACCCTATTTCTTTTCAAAATGCATCTTCCTTTTCCATAACTCTGTGTCTTTACACCTGCTCTTCCATCTGCCTGGAATACCCACGCCCCCCTCCCTTCTACCATGTGAGCATATTCTCATCCAATTAGACCAGGTCAGTGGTCTCCTCATCTGTGAAGTCCTCTGCAGGGTCTCTGGTCAGAAGCAGTAGCTCTGTCTTCGTGCTATTTGTAGCACTCTGCTCTTAACCACAGTATCTTCTAATTACTCATTCACATGTGTGTCTCTCCACAGGGACAGGCAAGCCTGGGTTGCTTATTTGAGTGACCTGGTGAGCTCCAGAAAAACTATCAATACCACGTCCTGGCCTCACCCCTAGAAATTCTGATTCCAAAGGTCTAGGGTGGGGCACTGGTATTTATGCTGAAACTCCCGCAGGTGACTCACATGTGCAGCCAGTGTTGAGAAAATACTGTGATGAGAAGGTGGGCTTTTTGCAGAGACCATGCTTATTTGTCTTTTTCATGATCCTTCCTAAGCGCCCAGCACAGTGCCTGGTGTGACTTGTGTAAACCTAGAAAGAGAAGCCAGTCCAAGTAGGCTCCTCTCAATATATGATGGCTGACTTTGTTGAATGATCTACGTCCTCAAAAGGGATTTAAATCCAGTGGGGGAAGACAAGTACACAAGCATCAAAAAGAGGAAACTGTGACCAACTTTCATGTTTTCAATGGATCTGACTGATGTCCGAATATACTGTTTTAGAAACAAACCTACAAAATAGTCACAGATGTAGAAAACAAACTTATGGTTACCAGGGGGTAAGGGGGGGGAGGGATAAATTGGGAGATTGGGATTGACGTATACACAGTGCTATATATAAAATAGATAACTAACAAGGACCTACTGTACAGCACAGGGAACTCTACTCAGTACTCTGTAATGGCCTACATGGGAAAAGAATCTAAAAAGAGAGTGGATATATGTGTATGTATAACTGAATCATTTTGCTGTACACCTGAAACTAACACAACACTGTAAATCAACTCTACTCCAATAAAAAATTTTTTAAAAACCTACAAGGAAGCTGCCTAGAGAATCATTTGTTAGCTATGAAGGAGGGAAGAAGTGGGAGGAGGTGGGCTCGAGGTTTGTTAAGTTGGGGGTGGCGTCCTGATAGGGCTTTAGCAGGGCTGTGCAGAGCAGCGTGAACGAATGCCAGAGCCGCACTGACTGGGTCCAACTCCCAGCCCTGTCGCTTACAAGTTCTGTGATCTTGTTCAAAGTACTTCACCTGTCTGCTCTCATTTTTCCCATCTGCAAAATGGGATGCTGATGTTATTATTGGTATCCGGCTTCCTAGGATTATCATGATGAGTCGATAAGTTAATATATGTGGGGCACCTAAAACAATGGTGCATAGTAAGCTCCCCGTGAACATCAGCCCTTTTACCGTTATGATGATGATGGTGACTATGATTATTATTATTCCTAGGGGAGGCGGAGGCTTTGCTGGAGCAGGGAGCTGATAGAGTGAAGCCAATCACCTAGCACAGAAGTAGATAACTGCACTCTTCTTCTTGTCCTCTGTTCTCTGTTTGTCCAGTACCTTTGATCTAATGTGCCAGAGGAAGCTGCTGCCTTTTGTCTTTAAAGTTTAAATGAAAAAGTGTTTGGGAAATGACTTGAGGCACCTTGTCCATTCAACTAGAGAATGACCAATGATGGCACTCAGCTTTTCCAGAAAAGCCTCAAGTGCATCGTTTAAGCACAATTGGCTTGGGGCCTTTGGCCCAAAATATCCTCGCTTCCCTCCAGTCCTGCTGGAGGCAATCTCAGGTTATATATATTTATATATATATTTTTTCTATCAATTGTTTTTCTTACGCAACGCTGAGAACATATCACATATTTCTGTTAAAGTCATTTCCTTCAGAAATGATACTGATTCACAGAAAGTATATTTTATGACACCTTTCTTAGACGTCTTATGCGACCCTCAAGGAGAATTAACCCTTTGGCCACCACCTGTCCTACCTAATGGACAGTACAGCCATCACCTACGTGTCAGACAGAAATTATGATCCCTCTGAGTTCCATCTCAACTTAAAAACCAAATTTCCAATGGACGTGCCTGATCGAATTCATTAGGAACGCAAAATTATTTTATACATTTGATATTTTGGACTAGGTGTACCTCCGAACGTGACTGTATTTGGAGATAGGGCTTTTCAAGAGGTGATTCAGTTAAAATGAGGCCGTGAGAGTGGGTCCTGATCCAATCTGACTGGTGTCCTTAAAAGAGGAAGAGATGAGGACACACAGAGAGACACATCAGGGACGCACACCCTCAGAGGGACAACAGTGTGAAGAGGCAGCAAGAGGTCGGCCACCTGTAGGCCAAGGAGAGAGGCCTCAGAAGAAACCAACCCTGACAGCACCTTGACCTGGGATTTCCAGCCTCCAGAACTATGAGAAAATAAATGTCTGTGGTTTAAGCCACTGAGTCTGTGGAATTCTGTTATGACAGCGCTAGTGAACTAGTACACGTCCCTTCTCCCATTTCTGATCCCAAGGTACAGTACTATTCTGGTCTGTTCTTCCACTTTCTGGATGGGTGTGGCTGGCGATGGCATAATGGCTCCGGGCGGCCCCGCCTCAGGTGTGCAAAAGGTCATATTCAGAGCAATCTTAGCCTCCTACAGGGACTGAGCTCTCAGGTAATGGCGCCCTCTCTTCTAACGCTGCCCTATTGCCCTGTCCCCCAGAGCAGAGCAGGGTCTTTGCCATGACTATTCAATCAGAATTGAGAGCTTATTTCTTACTGGTTCACTTCCTGTAAAATCCACTTGAGAGACCTAGGACTGTAATCACTGGGGCTTAACTGCTTTATCTTGCTTAAGACGACACATGTTAGCAATGCTGGAAAATAAATCATTTTTGTGGTCCCATTATGCTGACGAATATGACATAATCTCAAATTAATTTATTCAAAAGAGTACATTCCCAACCCAAGTACATTCAGCATGTTTGAAGTTGTCCTGTATCCAATGTGAGATCATCAAAGCATCCATTAGGACTTTTCCACAATTCCTAAAGCTAAATAAGCAACATATTCTTGAGAAGAGTCCTCATATATTAGCTGACGCTTGTTTTCCTTTCTTAAATGTCCACGGAGAAATAATTTAGAATAATAATGATTATAATAACATTTAGAATGATAGATAAAAATTATTGAACATTTCCATGTGTGAGGCATTGCGCTATGCACTTAACCTTGTATTACCTCGTTCATTAATTTTTAATTTTAGGAATTAGTTGCTATTAATATCTCCATTTTTCAGATGAGAAAATGGAAAGAAATACAGAGAGGTTACCAAAACTGTCTTACTATAGAACTTTATGGAATAGAAGACCAAACTTAAATAGCATTTTATCTCTTGTCCATGTCACCATCAGTTTTGAATATGTTTTACTTTTAATAACAAAAAATGCTTTTAAAAATCTGTACACATCTGGGGAACAGTGTGATACAATGAGGGAAAACACAGTCTTTGGAATCAGACAAGGTTGGCTTAAAATATTAGCTCTGCTCTTGACTAACTCAATGACCTTGGAAAAATTCCTGAACTTAGCCAAGCATCAGTGGATTCAACTATAGATGGGGTTCATATTACACCCCTCGCAGTATGCAAGTGTTTGTGTGGACATATATATTCACTTCTCTTGGGTAGATACCTAGGAGTGAAATTGCTGGGGTGTATGCTAAATTTATTTATTTACTTTTTAAAATTTATTTATTTATTTAATTTATTTGGTTGCGTTGGGTCTTTGTGGCTGTGCGCGGGCTTTCTCTAGTTGCAGCGAGCAGGGGTTACTCTTCATTGTGGTGTGCAGGCTTCTCACTGTGGTGGTTTCTCTTGTTGCGGAGCACGGGCTCTAGGCGTGCCGGCTCAGTAGTTGTGGCACGTGGGCTCAGTAGTTGTGGCACACGGACTTAGTTGTTCCACAGCATGTGGGATCATCCCATACCAGGGCTCGAACCTGTGTCCCCTGCATTGGCAGGCAGATTCTTAGCCACTGCGCCACCAGGGAAGTCCAGTATGGTAAAGTTATGCTTAACCATTTAAGAGACTACAAAACTGTTTTCCAAAATGGCAGTATTATTTTATATTCCTATCAGCAACGTATGAGAGTTCCTGTTTCTTCACACTTGTTATTGTCTGTTGTATTGATTATAGCCATTCTAGCCATTGTAGAAGGTGTGAAATGGTATCTCATTTTGGTTTGAACTTGCACTTCCCTAGTGACTAATAATGGGGAGCATTTTTCATGTGTTTAGTAACCGTTTGTATATCTTCTTTGATAAAATGTCTATTCAAATCTTTTGGCCGTGTTTTAATTGGGTTGTTTATTTCATTCTTTAGTTGTAAGAGTTCTTTGTAGATTCTGGATAAGAGTCTGTTGGAATTCTTTTACATTGATTCTGAATTTTCCAATATCAAGTGTACCACACTATACAGGATACCTAATAAATATTTGACAAGAATGATTCTGATGATGCTATGCAACTCACTTTAGTTCAACAGATTTTCACTGAGTAATGACTATGTGCTAAGCATATACTGGGCGTTGGAGATTCTGTAGAGAACATGACAGACAAAATCTCTGCTTGCAGAGAAGTGAGGAGTAATCATTAATGGTCAAATGGCTATGGGATGGAAAAGGCTGGAATTCGGGCCAGGCAGTCTCCTTTGAGGCTTGGGTTCTCAGACTCTCTATACAGCCCAGGCACAAGTATAGTCGAATGTACTTGAACTTCTGTTCAAGAATCTGATTCCCTGGCCATCATTAAAAAGTCTACAAATAATAATACACTGTTGGTGGGAATGCAAGTTGGTGCAGCCACTATGGAAAACAGTATGGACTAGTATGGACTTTCCTTAAAAAACTAAAAATAGAATTACCATAGGATCCAGCAATCCCACTCCTGGGCATATATCTGGACAAAACTATAATTTGAAAAGACACATGCACCCCAATGTTCATAGAAGCACTATTTACAATAGCCAAGATATGGAAACAACCTAAATGTCCACAGACAGAGGAATGGATACAGGAGATGTGGTATATATACATAATGGAATACTACTCAGCCATAAAAAAGAATGAAATAATGCCATTTCCAGCAACATGGATAGACCTAGAGATTATCATACTAAGTGAAGTAAGTCAGAAAGAGAAAGATAAATACCATATGATATTACTTACATGTGGAATCTAAAATACGACACAAATGAACTTTTATGAAACAGAAACAGACTCACAGACATAGAGAACAGACTTGTGGTTGCCAAAGGGGAGGGGGAAATGGGAGAGGGAAGGACTGGGAGTTTGGGGTTAGCAGGTGCAAACTAGTATATATTGAACGGATAAACAACAAGGTCCTCCTGTATAGCACAGGGAACTATAATCAATACCCTGTGATAAACCATAATGGAAAAGAACATATATATGTATAACTGAATCACTTTTCTGTATGGCAGAAATTAACACAATATTGTAAATCAACTATACTTTAATAAAATTTAAAAAAAATCTGATTCCCAGTGTGACTCAGATCTTTTGGATCACCATCTGGTACCATGGAAATCCCAAATTCCAGGAGTCATCTATATTTAAAAGTGAAAACTGGCATGGATTAAAGCTTCATTTATTTGGGTTAATCCTACAGATAGATTATTCCCATACATGCCATGTGTATGTAACCCTGTATTTTTCTCTAAAGGCTTAACCTCCACCAGAAACTTACTAGCTGGGTCATAGTTCAGCTCTCTCTTTCTCTGACACAACACTCTCTTTTTCTCTTTTTCCATACTGTTGGCCTAAGAAACCCCCATTCAGAAGTTCTGGGGACCAATCTCACCAGATTTATAGGTAGGGAACTTTGTTCCATATCTTTAGAAATCAGACTACTGAAAGATCAACAGAGTCAGCTCTTTGCGTTGATGTCAAGACAGTTTTCTCTCGAGATGGCAGGGGTTGGTAAACCTCTGATCACATTGTCTCCCCAGCTCACCCTTCTATTAGTAGCGGCCTCAGCAGCCACCTCTGGTGACGGTGGTCTCCTGCATCTCCGTTCACAGTAGCTTCCCGGAACAGAGGTGTTCCTGGTGGGGCAGCTTTCCCTCTGGCAGCTCCAAACTGCTTCTCTTGGCTGCTCTCTGGAATTCTACCCTACAGGATCATTTCTGGCAACTCTAAGCATCTCCACGGAAAGTTCTCTGTTGAGCCTTCTGCTTTTTCAAAATGTGCTTTACAGAGAGCTGTTTTTTTAGGATGAGAGCTGGCTGTCACATCCCAGGTGACCACAATCGGAGCTGCTCCCTCTGGCTATGCTGTGACCTTTCTGCTTTTTTCCTGCTCAAGGTCTCCTGGGACGCTATAGACAGGCGGGGAGGCCGTATCCACATGGAGTTGAGAGCACAGAATTTGGTATCAGGCAGACCTGGCACATTATAAGAACTCAGTAAGTACTAGCTGCTGTGATATTATTCGATGCTGAATAAATATTGCTTGAATAACTAAACTATGGAAGGGACTTGCAAACAGCACTGCATTCTTCACACTGGTTTCAAGGACATCCGATGAAATTGGTAAAAGAAACAACAGCTTGTTCTTTCCAGAACACTGCCATGCCTTTACTCACACGTCTTGCTCCCTCCTCCACTGGGGGAACCATGCAGCTCGCAGAGCTAGCTCAAATGTCGTATCATGTGGGACACAGGCCCACAGCTTTCCCTCACGTGTATACATCCCATATTGCTCCTCCAATATTGCATTATATCAATTGCTTGCCTGTCTTCTTTGCCAGACTTAGAATGCTGGAGAGACAGGATTTGACCTTATTTACCTAAATATTTCACTTCAACATGTAGTCAGTCTAGAAAGTTATCTATGAGATATTTTACTTTTTGTGGGGGGGGGTATTATGCTTTCAAAATCCTGTATTTTACATTTCTGGCACATCTCAGTTTGAATTAGCCACATCTCAAGTACTTAATAGCTACATATAGCTAACAGACACTGGATTTGGCCAGCACAGTTGTAAATGCTCCATCTCCTATATTCTCGTAGTACTTTATGCATATCTCAATTATAGAACTTAACACAGACTATGTATATTATCAGTTACCTGCTCATGTGTCTGTTTCCTATGAACATGTCTAGGGTGAGGATTTTGTCTTATTTATCTTTGCATTCCCATTCCCTGACGTACGGCTTACATCATATATTATTTCTCAATAAATAATTATCCAACGGAATATGAGAGCTAGCATTTATTAAGCAATTACTAGGTACCCAGGACTTTATACTGGATATTTCATTTAATCACTACAAAACCTTGAATGGTCCTTAGTCATCCCCGGTTTGCAGATAATACAATGGAGACTCAGAGAGTTTAAGTAACTTCCTGGAAGTTAGAAGGTTACAAGTAGCAGAGCTGGGATTGAACCCTTCTGGCTCTAAAATTGGAACATGACTCTCATCAACGCATGTGGGTTCTATCCCAGCTTCATTCTAACTGGATGACCTTCGGCATGACATTGAGCCCCTTGAGCCTTGGGATCCTATTTGTAAAATGAAGGAACCGCAATAACTAATGTCTAGGGTCTCTTAGTTTAGGATGCTTCCATTACAACTTTTTACATATAATTGGGTCAATTTTTCTTACCATCTAAGTTGTTTTCCAGAGAATAAAATATCTCCTAAATTAGGTAGACTTATGTCACTTGGTTACTTCCAAGGAGTGATTATATATTCACCTGATGTTACTGTAAGAAATGTGAACAAAAATTAAATTTATAAGTGGAATTATTTTTCTTTTCTATCCTGCACGAGAAAGTAAACGTTGTTTTATTGGCATTCTTTACTTGATCCTAATTCTTTAACATTGGTTTCCCCATTTCATTTAAATTTGAAGAACTTTAATGAACTCTGTGAGGCTATGCCTAAGTTTAACAAGGAAAGCATTCATTTTCCCCTGAATATTCTCTCCCTAAGTCTCACAATATTCCCTTTACTATTTAACACTTATCAAGAAGGCTCAGGGGCAATAAAAAAGGCCTTTACACAGAAATAAAATCAAGTGGCAATGTCTTCCATATTAACTTCCTCATTGGACTAGGACATCTCAAAGGCCCTTCTGGCTTTAACTTCACATGACTTTTTCCTACAAATTGTGTAATAATGGCTTTACATACTCAAGCCTTTCTGAAAGTGGAACTCATGGGCAATTAATGATGAATGTAATTGCACTCTATATTTCTCGAGCAGAGGTGGGCAAACTTAGCCTGGGGGCAAAATCCAACCTGCTGCTGGTGCTTGTAAATAAAACTTTATTGGCACACAGATATGCCCAGTTGTTTATGTATCGTCTATGGCTATTTTCAGGCTACATATGGCTGGTAAAGTTGAAAATATTTATTATCTGGTCCTTTACAGAAAAAATTTGTTGACCTGTGTTTAGAGCACATTGCTTTGGTCTGCTAAGTATCTGTGGGAACAGCCTCCATCATGAGGTACATCAAGATTCTTAAGTGACCTATTTCTTGGAAGGAGTTCACAGAAAACCCAGCTGGAATCCATGTCTGGGAGAAGTTTGAGAAGAAGAAATAGCAAGTCATCTCTAGATTTACTTTGCTGGATGATAGCTACCTCATGCTAGTTGAGATGCAGGTGGGAAAAACTGTGCTACAGTTGTTAGGAGGCGTTCAATTCTAGAACTTTCTACATATCATTTCTGTGGCATTACTAGGTAAGAGAAATAATTTTTGTCTGCCTCTTTACCTTTAATTATAATACGTGACCGATGATAGTACAAAGCTCCGGCGCTGTACGAATCTTAAATGAATTAATACACATAAAGGGCTTAGAACAGAGCCTGGCACTCAAAGGACATTAGCCATTACTAGGTAGCTATTTCAAAGGAAGCAAAGCATACCGGGAAAAAAGCTTCTCCCTGAAGTTACTCTAGATTTCAATTTAGAAGATGAACTAAAGCAGTCTCCATCAAGACTACATTTATTTTCTTTGTCATGTAGAATCCTGTGGTGACATCACACAAGAAAGAGAATTTATATGAGAGAAAGTTAATTATATTTGGCAGGGACTCTAGTTGCTTATTATTCAAACATCTTCTGATGATGCTCTAGCTGCCACAGCCAGAGGGAAGTAATGCAGAAACCAAAGCAAATCAGCACATTTGAACGTTATTTTCTGAACACGATGTATTAGGGAGCATATGCTGTTTGACAGATACAAAGTTTTGGGGACTCCAGGAGAGGCATCCATCATCCTGTAGAACAAAATGAAACTATAAAATGGGGGAAAACATTGCTATTTACTCTACGTGTCACCAGGGCTAGTTATCGCTTTGGCTTGAAGGGAAAAGCAGCTGCTCTTAGTGTCCGTGTCCCCTCAGCACTGATGTATGCGCAAGACAGCTTGACTTTCAACGGCCAGCACCTGTGATCTTTCAAGGATCTCTCTGGCCACCGAATCCCTTCTGTCTACCCACATGCAGTAGTCCAGGCACGCCGGAGAATTAACATCCTCTGAGTGCAGCCCTCAAACAATATCTAATGGGAATTGGTGGATAGATACCCCAGCTCTCTCGCGCTTCGGATGTGAGACTTCTGAGGTGTGTGTTTTATACTGGCGCCCAGAGCTCCGCAGTGGGATTAAGCTCCAGTTTTCCAAAGCAGTAACTTGCTTCACCATAATCCCTTTCTTGGCTTTCTCCCCTGTCCCATCTCACTTCCCTCTCCCCTTCAAATGTTCCCTGAAACTACCTCCCAAATATACTACTTGTATTTGAGGCCTTATTTCAGACTTGGCTTCTGGAGAAACTGATGTGAAACAGGTGAGAGGCTGTTGTACACTTTTTAACTGCATCTCATTGCTGTATTTCCCTTTATTGTTCACAGGAGAACTCATAAGCACATAACTGAATTGGTTAACTATATAATGACCAGCCATTTTTTTTTACTATAAAAACAATTGATTTCCATACAAAAATCAATTGAATCCATTCTCAGACACAAGTGTGAAGGGTACAGTATGATGGATATAAAGTTTAGGTCCACTTAGAAAAAGACTTTAAAAGATCTTAAACCTTTTCCTAAGCTCAGAAAGCGAATCACAGAGCTGCTGAGGTGTGCATAGGAATATGTTTGCTCCAGTATCCAAACCTATTTACTTCTATAAAATTTATCCAAACTTTCTATGTTGGCTATTATCAGCTTGTTTTCATTTTGGAGACAAAACAAAAACAACTACATATGTAGAGCTGTAGAAAGGATATTGAACAGGGATTCTTAATTCTCAGTCTGTTGATAGCAATGGTTCAAAGCTGGTCTTCAGGGAATCAATGAAATCTCTGGAATTGCCTGTAAAATGTGACCATGCACATTTTTTTCTGAAGAAAGTTTCCTGAGCTTGCATTGGATTCTCAAAGGTGTCTATGACGCAAAATACACTGTGGAACGCAACCACATTAAAGATACCAGAATTGATTTGCAAGGGCCTTTATATGCATCCTCTGGGAAATCTTTGGCAATATAAAAACATAAAAATTAAAGACTGGTTCTGATCATGGCAGAATTATGGCTACTGGACTTATCTTCCTAACATAAACGACTATCAGACTGGACAAAATACATGAAGCAACTGGTTTAAAGCAGTAGACAAAGCAGGATTTTGATCTTTGAGGGAAGGAGATACATGAAGTAAGCTTCATCTTTGGTCTGCTTTTTGCTTGAGTAAACTTTCCAAACTACAGCGGGGAAGTAACCCAAACAGAGAATAGCAGTCTTGTTGAGCTCAGGAAACAGAGATCATATATCCAAATTGCTAAATTGGCTGGAATTTACTGGATAGAGGGACCTGAGCAGAAAAGGAGTTTCAGAAATCTGTATAGGTGACCCCTTTGGTCAAATACAAACTGCACAGCATAGGGCAAGACTACGAGATCTAGCAGAGAACAGCTGCTGGGAATGCGGCAGATGACAGAGACATAGGAGAAAACAACAGAAGAATGTCTTTGTGATGATGGAGTAGACAAAGTTTTCTCAGACAGGACACAGAAAACACTAACCATAAAAGAAAAAAATTGATAAACTGAACTTCATCAAAGTTAAAAACTTCTGCTTTCTCAAAGACAATATTTAGAAAATGAACAGACAAGCTAGACGGGGAAAACCTACTTAGCAAACACATACCAGAAAGAAAGCTAACAACCAAGATCTAGAATGAGCTCTCACAACTCAAAAACAAATAAACAAACAATGAAAGAAAATGAATAAAAATAAAAACAATTCAAAAAAGAAGCTATAAAATTGGCCGATATGCACACGAGAACTTGATCAACGCCTTTCGTCATGAGGAAAATACGAATTACATCCACGTTAAGATTCTACGACACGCTCATGAACATTTGAAGAGGGTGCCGAGCAACCTGAACTTGCACAGGGTTTTCGTGGGAAAGTTAAATAATATGACGACTTTACAAGACTGTTTCGCAGTTTCTTATGAAGTGAAACGTACACCTACCCTATGAGCCAGCGATCCCACTCCTAGGTATCTATTCAAAAGGAATGAAAACGTGTTCACAGAATGACTTGTTCAAGAATGTTCATAGCAGCTCTATTCATTATAGCCTTAAACTGGAAACAACCAAATGCTCATCAACAAGAGAAGGGATAAAACAAACTGTCTTGTATTTGTACAGTAGACTACTAATCAGGCATAAAGAGGAACGGATCCCTTATACACACACATGGATGAATATCAAAAGTTTCATGTTGTGTTACAGAGCCAGATGCAAAAGAAAACACTGTATCGTTCCATTCATATCATGAAGTTGCAGAATTGGCCTAAATAATCTATGACAGTATCACTTACAACAGAGGTTGCTTCTGGGGGCCTGTGCTGATTGACTGCGGGGGCACAGGGGAATATTCTGGGGTCATGCTAATGTTCTATATCGTGATAGGTATTGGGGTTGCACAGCTGTATCCATTTATCACAACTCATCGAACCATAGTCCTCAAACTTATTTCACCATATGTAAATTATACGTCAATTGAAAATTAAGAAGAAAAAATTAAAGCTAAGCACATTTCTAGTTTCATTGCATACTTCCCCTGCAGATAATTTTTTTTTCTGTAACAAAGGAATTGAACAGGTAACACCTTGTCTCTGCTTTGCGCAGTTCAGGGCGCTAAGTGTAGGTAGACTCTGAAGATGATGAGACACAGTTTTTGTCCTCAAGTTACTTATATGCTTGCAACCTGGGAAGGGGAGAGTTGAGCAGAGATGATGGAAGGAGAAGAATAATAATGCAGCAATATTTCCCTGACAGCTGTGAGCCTAGGCTCCACTACAGCCAGAACTCTGTTTGACTGTAGAGAGTATTAATTAGGTTTAGCTTTTCACCAGCTTAGCACTGAAAGGGCCATACTGATTAACGGGACTAATTAGGCCAGCCCCAAGGGCAATATCTGCATGTAACTATAATAGGATTATTCTTCATGCCTCTCTAGCATGTCACCTTATATTACTATTGTGAAATGTTTGGGGCATTTAACCTAATTACTTGTCTAGACTTGTCTTCAAGATAGACAGGCTTTCCAGATTTTGTTATTCTTATCAAAAGCAGAAAAATCAGATTCAGTCCAGGTAGAGGCAAATGCGAAAGGGGAAAAAAATTCCTGTAATCTGGTCTGAAAAGAACCCAGGGAACGTGTCGCATGTGCCAATGTTTGAAATCCAAAGCCTGTCAGGAGTGTTCACAAAGTAATGCCTTTCAATTCCCACTATTCTGGAACCTTCTGCCATTGTTCTCAAAATTTCTAGTAAACAAAGTCCCTAAATTTCTGTGATGCAAACGGTTTATAACAAGCTTTTAGATCCCATAAACAAACGTCATCAAAGTTCCATGTAGAATAACTTACACATCCTACCCTGAGGTTTCAATTGCTTTACTATCCAGAAGTTGAGAAAGACTTTCTGTTGGTCGTGGACCCCCAGAGTGATGCAGATGTAAGTACAGGGGTGAGTGGAGACAGGTGAGAAGAAATGCAATGAAAATATGACAATATTGATAGTAATATGAGTATAAACATTCCTTTTAAAATCTTTTTATTGCAAAATGAAATACATATACAGAAAACCACAAAAAACAAATATGCATGTCAGTGCATTATTATAAGGTAAACATGATTCTAACTACTAACCAGATCAAGAAATAGAACTTTGCCAGTCACCCTCTGAAATTCCCCCTCAAAATTCTCTTTCCCCTCAAAAGTAACCACCATCTTTACTTTTTATAATAATCCTTCTTTGTATATATATGTGGTTTTATTACCCAATTGGGTGTATCTAGAAACTATAGCTTAGTCTTGCCTATTAAAAAATTGATAGGTAAAGTTTCAGGATACAAGATTAATATATAGAAATCTGTTGCTTTTCTATATGCTAATAATGAACTATCAGGAAGTAAGAAAACAGTCCTGTTTAAAATTGCATCAAAAAGAATAAAACAGCTAGGAATAAACTTCACCAAGGTGGTGAAAGACCTATACTCTGAAAACTATAAAACACTGATGAAGGAAATTGAAGATTATACAAAGAAATGGAAGGATTCCTTGTGTTCATGGATTGGAAGAATTAATATTGTTAAAATGTCCATATCACCCAAAGCAGTCTACAGATTTAATGCACTCCCTATCAAAATACCCATAACACTTTTCACCAAACTAGAACAAATAATCCTAAAACTTGTAGGGAACAACAAAAGACCCTGAATAGCCAAAGCAAACCTGAGAAAAAAGAACAAAGCTGGAGGTATCACACTCACTGGTCTCAGAGTACACTATAAAGCTACAGTCATCAAAACACTGGCACAAAAACAGACATATAGATCAACGAAAGAGAACAGAGAGTCCAGAAATAAACCCACGCACTTACGGACAATTAATCTATGACAAAGGAGGCAAGAATAAACAATGGAGAAAAGAGAGTCTCTTCCATAAGCAGTGCTGAGAAAACTGGACAACTACAGTAAGTCCCCTACATACGAACCTTCAAGTTGCAAACTTCAAGTTGCAAACAAAGATGTGACCATGCGTTCACATGTCCAATCAGGTAAGTTAGTTCACGTGTCTGGCATACATTGCCACGTGTGTGCATCCTCTACAAGTGGTTGTACTTTTGTGTACTTTACTGTACTGTATAGAGTACAGTAGTACAGTATCTTTATTTCAAGCCTAGGATGTCTGGAAGCAAGCGTAAAAGCAGTGGTGATGTAGCTGGTACTGCTAAGAAGTGCCATGCACCAAGAAAGGACGAAGAGAGACAAGAGGAAGAAGAAGTAACTGAAGAACCAAAGAGATTCACGATGCAGGAAATGGCAGGGGGATTTTCTTTATTTGAGGAGGCACTGTTAGTTTTTGAGGCACAGGATCCAAACACAGAACTGTACATGAAGGTTGCAGCAGCCATTCAGAATGCAATCCAGTGCTATCGTGTCATCTATGACATGGAGCTACTACCCAGACATCACTGGATTGTTTTTTCAAGAGGGTAGATAGAATTGAATCCAGCAAGGAGCCAGAACCTGTGCCATAAACGTCAGGCATGAGTGAAATCGCAGCTTGCCCTCCATCTCTTATTGCTGATGATCCTTCAGCTCTAACATCTCCCACCTCCTCTCCCTCCTCCAGTCAGTAATTCTCCTTGCCTGTTCACTTGATGCCAGCCCCTGGATGCCAGCTGTTGTACCATACTACTGTACTTTTCAAGGTACTGTACTGTAAGAGTAAACATGTTTTCTTTATTTTTTTGTGTCTGTTTCTTATGTATTATTTGTGTGAAAAATATTATAAACCTATTACAGCACAGTCCTATTTAGCCGATTGTGTTAGCTGGGCACCGAGGCTAACTTTGTTGGAATTACAAACAAATTGGACTTACGAACAAATTGGACTTACAAAGGCACTCTTGGAATGGAACTCGTTTGTAGGTAGCGGACTTACTGTACACGTAAAAGAATGAAATTAGTACATTTTCTCACACCACATACAAATATAAACTCAACATGGATTAAAGATATAAATGTAAGACCAGAAACCATAAACTCCTAGAAGAGAACATAGGCAGAACACTCTTTGACATAAATCATAGCAATAATTTTTGGATCCGTCTCCTAAGGCAAAGGAAACAAAACCAAAAATAAATAGGACCTAATTAAACTTAAAAGCTTTTGTACAGCAAAACTGAACTACTGACAAAACAAAAAGACAACTTACTGAGTGGGAGAAAATATTTGCCAATGATATGACTGATAAGGCGTTAATACCCAAAATATATAAACAACTCAGACAACTCAAAATCAAAAAAACAAACAACCGGATTAAAAAATGGGCAAAAGGGACTTCCCTGGTGGCACAGTGGTTAAGAATCCACCTGCTAATGCAGGGGACACAGGTTTGATCCCTGGTCTGGGAAGATCCCACATGCCATGGAGCAACTAAGCCCATGCACCACAACTACTGAGCCTGCGCTCTAGAGCCCATGAGCCACAACTACTGAAGCCCGCACACCTAGAGCCAGCACTCCGCAACAAGAGAAGCCACTGCATTGAGAAGCCCATGCACCACAACAAAGAGTAGCCCCTGCTCGTCGCAACTAGAGAAAGCCCGCGCACAGCAGCAAAGACCCAATGCAGCCAAAAATAAATAAATACATTTATTTTTAAAAATGGGCAAAAGAACTGTATAGATATTTTCCCAAAGACATACAGATGGCCAACCGGCATACGAAAAGATGCTCAACGTTGCTAATCATCATGGAAATGCAAATCAAACCCACAATGAGATATCACCTTGCACCTGTCAGAATGGCTATCATCAAAAAGTCTACAAATAACAAATGTTGGCAAGGATGTGGAGAAAAGGGAACCCTAGTACACTGTTGGTGGGAATGTAAATTGGTTCAGTCACTATGGAAAACAGTATGGAGGTTCCGTTAAAAACTAAAAATAGAATTACCATATGATCCAGCAGTTCCACTCCTGGGTATATATATCCAAAGAAAACAAAAGCACTAATTTGAAAAGATACATACACCCCAATATTCACAGCAGTATTTTACAGTAGCTAAGATATGGAAGCAACCTAAATGTACATCAACAGAAGATATAGTATATATTGAAACATAAAATGGAACATTAGCCAAAAAAGGAATGAAATTTTGCTATTTGCAACAACATGGATGGACGTGGAGGGTATTACGCTTAGTGAAATAAGGCAGACAGAGAAAGACAAATACTGTATGTTATCATTTATATGTAGAATCTAAAAAATAAAATGAATGAATATAACGAAAGAGAAACATACTCATATGTATGGAGATCAAACTAGTGGTTACCAGTGGAGAGAGGGAAGAGGGGAGGGGTAAGATAGGGATAGGGTACAAACCTCTACGTGTAAAATAAATAAGCTAAAAGAATATATTGTACAGCACAGGGAATATAGCCAATATTTTAAAATAACTAAATGGAGTATAATCTACAAAAATATTGAATCATTGTACATTGTACACCTGAAACTAATATTGTAAATCAACTATACTTCAATAAAAAATTAAATATAATATGTTTTTAAGGTCTCTTATTTTACAGGTCCCCCCTCAATCCCTTTCTTCTTTTCCTATAATTTACTTTTTTTTTTTTTTTTTAAATTTACCTCTTTTGACATATAGAATTTCACACATTCTGGGTTTTGCTGATGACATATTTGTGGCATGGGTCAATATGTTTTTCCATCTATTATATTTCCTACAAACTGGCATATGGATCCAGAAGTTTGATCAGATTCAGGTTGAGTCCTTTGACAAAGGCAAAGAGGATGGTGTGGTCTTTCTTCAGGAGGCACATGGCTTTTTTCTGTCTTTTCATGATATTAACAGCTACTGTTTCCCGATGGTTAGATCCATTAATTTCAGTGAGGTTGCAAAAAGGTGCTATTCTAATTTGTTATCTATTTTTCATTTATTAATCTGAATACTTTTAGGAAGAGATAATTACCATCGACTCTTCGGTTACACAGTGGTAAAGTTCACATAGGAAAGGTAGGATAAATGCTTTATTCTTTTGTGCTTTACAAATGCAATTTCAAGGCAATGAATTGGCTCTCAACCCCATTATTCAAAGGTGACAGATTACTTTAAAAATACTATATGGTCATGGGTTTAAAGATATTTGATGGGTTTCAGTTAGTTGCAATTATTATTCTTTGGAAACTCAAACTGTCCCATTTTTGGCTGTGGGAGCTTCCTCAAGTTAGCCCCTAAGTTCTTTTGCCTTGACCCTTACAGTTGTTGATAGCTGTCTCAGTATCTGGTTTAATAAAATATTCCCAAATCATCCTGTACATTTCCCCTCTCAGACCTGGAATCATCCAGGTCTCCAGATGGCCCTGGCTTCTTTTATTGGGAAACATTTTAGGACCACAATTGGGTGCCATTGCATTGGGTTGGTAATTGTTTCTAAGCTTCTTCAGTGGACAGAGCTAGGAAGTACATGCATTTATGCAAGTTTTTTTTTAAAAAGAGAAAAATATTGCATCAAGTCTTACTGATATTTTCATTTCAAATGCAGGAATACATTCTTTTTTTTTTTTTGCTTAATCTGTCTTGTGTTATATCTTGTCTCCTTTCTTCTACACAGAGAATCTTGGTTCTCAAGGACACAAGAAATTATAGAATAGAATGTCCCATAACTGTTTATTTTCTTTACCCCAGATTTCTTACACAAAAGTCTCAAAATAACAATACTAATACTCGACCACCAAAATAATTGCTAAAAACAGTCTAACAGTCTTTGCCTGTTTTTCCCTTTGCTCTCCATCCCAATTTTGAATAGTTGAACTATTTGAGCATACAGATGTTACACACAATACTCTCTCCCTTCTAATACTCATTCAGTCTTCACTGTACAATTGACTATACACAAAGGCACACCAGCAGTCCTTATGTCAGTATCCTTCTAGTTATTTTGATTACCTGAAGTTTATTGTTTAGTAGATTTCTCAGGCAGGCTCACAGGGACAATATTCCTTGTTCTTGCCCTTTATAATGGAAAGTCAATTTTGCTGGATATAAAATCCATGCCTCACATCTTTCCTTGAGAATCTTAAATATGTCACTCTCTTTTCTTTTGGCTTAAAGCATTGATGTTGAATATATGATAATAAGCTAATTTTTCATTATAATTCACAGGCTTTTCTTTGCTTACATGACCAAAGGATTAAATAATTTGTTTAAAGCCTAGTAATGTTATTAAAATGTGTTGGTCATTCTGGGTCAAGTATTCTCAGATAAGTGGTGTGCTTTTTCAGCATGTAGTTTCAAAACTTAAAAAAATATCATTGTAGGGGCTTCCCTGGTGGCGCAGTGGTTGAGAGTCCGCCTGCTGATGCAGGGGACGCGGGTTTGTGCCCCGGTCCAGGAAGATCCCACATGCCGCGAAGCGGCTGGGCCCGTGAGCCATGGCTGCTGAGCCTGCGCATCCGGAGCCTGTGCTCCGCAACGGGAGAGGCCACAACAGTGAGAGGACCGCACACCACACACACACACACAAAATCATTGTAGCAAAGTTTTCTTAAATAATAGTTCGTAGTATTTATTCTGTTTTTGTTTAGTTTTTTTCTTCAGGAATTCCCACTATCCATGTTAAATTTTCTTTCTTCAATATCTGACACTTTCTCTCAAATCCTTTTTATCTCTTTATTCATTTTTGTAAAAAAATTTTCTTCCTATTCACCTTCTGTTTCAACTTAAGGTATTTCATCTTGCATGTATTCATCTTGATTTCCTTCTGATTCAGCCTTTATATTTGAAATAAAGTTCTCTTTTATTTAAAATTATTCATTTAATTGTAACATTAGTACTGTGTTTTTCTAATTCTGTTCTTTTCATGTGTTTTATCTTTTCTCCTAAAGCCCTTTATGTCATTTTGAATTAGAAAGTTTTGACCTGTTCTGTGGGTGTATCTTTCTGGCATGATTACATTTTCTATAGGCATATTATTCTGTACGCTCCTTATTGCTTTTTTTCATTTTTGTCATGGCATTTCTTTACTTTTTATGGCATTTGGCTTGGATAATTTTTGGTTGCTTATCTTTATATGAAATTAATTGTCTTGAATTTTTTAGGAGAAGGTGGGGTTCAGTATAGCTTTCCTAGCTTCACAGAGCTCCCTTGTGTACTGATTCCACATAGTGTTCAAGAACACGGTAGTTTGTTTTTTGCAATTTCTTGGTTCTATTCTTCTCCCTCCTTTTATCTGGACCCTGTCTTTCCTGAATCTCTGTGGCCCCCATCCTGCTCAATGTTGATTTCATTCCTAGCAGTTTTTCTAAATTGTGGGACCTTGTCCTGGAAAAGAGCTCTGGTACGTCAAATTTGAGATTCCATAGGGTCTTAGCTGCTCTAGCCTCTTTTGTGTTATTACCAGTAGTCCCTGTCCTCATTTCCTTTTGGGCAACCCCCTGAAGTTTCAGCTGATGTTCTCAACTCCACCTGTCCTGATTTCAGAGGAACACCTTGGCTACTCTGACATCCTTTAGTCCTTCAGACACCAATCCTTCTTCCTACGTTCTCCCATAAGCTGATATCATGCAGATTTCAGAGTTATCAGTGATTTTTCCGCACTCACTTGTATTTTTGGTTTCCTGGGGATACCTTATCAGTTAGTTTGTTTGAAAATATTGTCTATGAGTTTAAAATTTTTTTCTAATTATTCTGTCATTTTTATGTGAGAATTTGAAAATATTCAGAAGAGATGTCATTGCCATGATTGCATCTCCCAGCTTTTTCGATTCTTTTAAACATTAACTTCTAAAACTTTTCTCTTGAAGAGTAAAAATGTTTTATATCTTTTGAAAATACTACCAGCAAACATTTTTTTCTGGTGCCTGATAATAAGGCAATTTTACTCTTAGAGCAATATTTATGTCTAGAGTTGATCATACAGTTGAATTTCTGTCACGTTCAACCCACCACATGTGGAAAAGTACAAGCTATATAAGAGGGACTTATGTGACGGCAGATACCAATTACAGATCCACTGGGTCTATAATTTAACAGTAAGACCCAAGTGATGCCTTCAAGTGGAGTCTTTAGGGGTTAAGCTCAGTCTGTAAATGGTTGTGAGGGACTTGGGGGGCACGTAGCTTAAGAGGGTACTCTCTTACTGTGAATGTTCGAGTATTACGAGCATTCTCACTAAAATTGATTCCATCTACAAAATTTGGATGAAAATTTACTGAGGTGTTTCAACATTTTTTTTTGGCATTCAGCAGATTGGCTCTCAGGGTTATAAAGGTTGTCTCTTACGCAAATTCACTCTTTCGGTAGAAATCGCACTGAATATACAGAAAAAGTGCCTCCTCAGACTCACCTCGGGTGCTGTGAAGTTTGCTACTCTCTTTTAGCCCCTGGGTCTTTGTGATTACAGTAATTATTGTATTCATCTCTGCAGCTTTTAAAATTTAAATGAGATCATTTTATTCATTTATTGCAGAAAATATGCAGGGAGGTATTAAGACGTAACTCATTTCCCTTTTATTTCTTGTTTATTCTGAAGGTATGTTAAAAGGGCCTTAGTTGCTTAAAGATTGCCAAGTGGCTGTGCAAATTTACAAAATCCCACGCAGGGTGATTTTTTTTAAGACATGAAAATCTGAACATGCAGATGTTCAGACTTTGTTTTTGCATTCACAATTCCTATCAGAAGACAAAATTAAAAACCTGACTGTGACTTTAGGGAAGTCATATGATATCTTTAGGCTCATTTTTCTTTGTCAATTGATAAGATAGGTTTAGATATTTTTAAAGTTCCCTCTCTTCCACTTGTAATTACCAATGATCTTCTTAAAATCTATTAAAGAGGGGCTTCCCTGGTGGCGACGTGGTTGGGAGTCTGCCTGCCGATGCAGAGGACATGGGTTCGTGCCCCGGTCCGGGAGGATCCCGCGTGCCGCGGAGCGGCTGGGCCCGTGGGCCATGGCCGCTGGGCCTGCATGTCCGGAGCCTGTGCTCCGCGTCGGGAGAGGCCACAGCGGTGAGAAGCCCGTGTACCGCAAAAAAAAAAAAAAAAAAATCTATTAAAGAGAAACAATCATAATGTCATTGAATTTCACATTAAGGCTTTAGCCCAGATGCCATTTTGTAGTATTCAACAAATGTCCAAGCTTTGGGATATAAATAGAGTGGGTAGTTGTAGAGAAATCCATTCTGGTTTAAGATATCTGAACTAAGAAATTTAGTCCTACTCATGTTTTCCTTCGAGGATCTTTTAAAAGCTTGTACTCATCTTTCATCTCCTCAAATTTCTTCATGGTGTTCCTTGTTAAACATAACAATTTTGACAAAGTCAAGTTAATCAAATTCGTGTTGTAATTCGTGCTGTCATTTTAAGAAGCTCTTCCCCTTACTTACGTCATCTAGATATATCATCAAGATATGCTCTTACATTATCTTCTATTATCTGATAATTTTAATTTTTCACACTTAATTTCATTAAGCTCGAGCTCCCATTTGTATATGATGCATAGTAGAAATACAGCATTATATTTCTGTATACAATGAGCCAATTTTTCCTGAAGCCGTAGAAAGAGTAGTCTTTCTTTCCTTTATTCATTTGTGTTACACTTTCAGATATTAAGGTTTCATACATTTGTGGGTCTATCTGCTTGTTTGTTTGTTTTTGCCAATGTCTTACTGTATTTATTACTATGGGATTTACGGATACCTTAAATCTTAGCTAGACTAAGTCCTCCTCTTTCTCTTCTTTTTCAAAGTTGAATAGCTATTTGTGCACTTTTATTCTTCCACATAAATTTCAAAATAATTTTATCAAGTTCCTAAAAAAATTTCAGCTGTAATTTAGATAGAAATTACGTTGAGTGCTCCCCTGGTGGCGCAGTGGTTAAGAATCTGCCTGCCAATGCAGGAGACACGGGTTCGAGCCCTGGTCCGGGAAGATCCCACATGCCGCGGAGCAACAAAGTCCACGCGCCACAACTATTGAGCCTGTGCTCTGGAGCACGCGAGCCACAGCTACAGAGCCCATGTGCCACAACTACTGAAGCCTGCGTTCCCTAGAGCCCGTGCTCCGCAACAAGAGCAGCCACAGCAATGACAAGCCTGTGCACCACAACAAAGAGTAGCCCCCGCTCACCGCAACTAGAGAAAGCCCGCATGCAGCAACAGAGACCCAACACAGCCAAAAATAAATAAATTAATGAAAAGGAAAAAAGAAATTACGTTGAGTTTATAGATTTATTTGGGAAGAACTGACTTCTTCACAATATTAAGTTGACCCAGCCGAGAACGTGAAATATACCTCTACAAATTCAGCTCTTTCACATCATGTAATATGGTTCAATAATTTCTCCACTGAGGTTTTGTGTATTCATTTTTCCATTTTACTACCATTATGAATGACATATTATTTTTATAATATCCTCTAGTTACTTCTGTTACAGGAAAATATTACTGATTTTTCTAAGTTAATCTTTAATTAGTGGTCTTGCTGAGACCTCATTGTCCCCCCAGCTTTATTCAGGTGTGATTGACAAAAATTATATATATTTAAGGTGTACAATGTGGTATCTTGATATAAGTATACCTTGTGAAATGATTACCACAGTCAAGTTAATTTTCATATCCATCACCTCACAGTTACTTTTTTCCCCCTAGTGAGAACAGTTAAAATCTACTCTCTTTGCAAATTTCAAGTATAGATTATTACTAACTATAGCCACCATCCTGTACATTAGATCTCTAGAACTTATTCGTCTTATAAATGAAAGTTTATACCCTTTGGTATATATAATGGAATTATATTTCTTTATTCATTCATCTGCTGACAGACACTTAGGTTGTCTCCATAACTTGGCTATTGTGAATAATGCTGCAATGAACACGGGAGTGCAGATATCTCTTTGAGATACTGATTTAATTTTCTTTAGGTATATACACCCAGAAGTGAGATTGTTGGATCATATGGTAGTGCTGTTTTTAATTTTTTGAGGAATCTGCACACTGTTTTCCATAGTGGCTGCACCAATCTACATTCCCACCAATAGTGAACAAGCGTTCTCTTTTCTCCACGTCCTCGCCAACACTTGTTATTTCTTGTCTTTTTGATAATAGCCATTTAAACAGGTGTGAGGTGATATCTCTTGTGGTTTTGATTTGCATTTCACTGATGATTCGTTCTGTTGAGCATCTCTTCATACATCTGGTGGCCATTTGTATGTCTTCTTTGGAGATATTTCCCTGGGCTTCTAAGTTCAGGAGGGTTGATTTAATTCTGGTTTACCTTTACTCATAGAGTGTAGCCCTTTGCTGTCACAACGGCAAAATCTGTAGTATTCATCAGAATCTTCCCTTTCTGGCAGGCCTCGAACTCCAATTTTTGACTAATATCTGCTCAGTTTCACAACTTTTCAGCCACTACCTTTTGAATTTTAACACTGGCCCAAGTAGAAATAAAACCCAAATGCCAAGCTCATTTCTCATGAGTTTTTCTTCTCTCTTCATCCTTAGACTTGTCATTCTTCACTTCATTTGTAGCTCTCCAGCGATCTGAAGAAGACATTTAAATATTTGTCTAGTATGCCAGGTGTCCTCAGTGGGAGGGTAGGCCCAAAACAACCTAGTCTATTACTTCTAGAAACAGAACTTGACAAACCACTTTTGATGAACTCCACCAGGCAATGCCTCTTGCTGAGAATTCAATAGTAATCTCTTAGAAAGCAGCAGCCCAAGAACGAGGCAATCTCCTCCAGCCCTGGGGGTTTGTAGATCATGGTTATGGAGGAGTGACTGTTAAGGATAGCAGAGTCACCTGCACCTGCTTTATTTAAATATTTTAAAATTTGAAATAATTTCAGATTTACGGAAAAGCTGCAAAGATAGCACAAAGAGTTCCCATATATCCTTAATCCAGCTTCCCCGAATGTTATCATCTAACATAACCATGGGACATTTGTCAAATCTAAGAAATTAACATTGGTTCAATGTATGAACTACGGACTTTATTTCACCAGTTTATCCACTAATGTCATTTTTTCCTGTTCTACTATCCAATCCAGGATGCCACATTGTCACACCCTCTGATCTGAGAGAGTTTCTCAGACTTTCATTGTTTTTCATGATGGATGGTTTCGAAGAATATTGGTCATATATTTAGTAGAATGTCCCTCAATTTTGTGTGCATCTGATGTTTTCTCAAAATTAGGATGAGGTTATGGGTTTGGGGGAAAAATATCTCAGAGATAAATTTTTATTCTCACTCTGTCATATCAGGGATATATCATATAACTGTGACTTATTACTGATAATATCTACCTTGATCACTTGGTTAAGTATCTGTCTGCCAGGGCTCTCCACTGTAGAATTTCTGTCTTTCTCTTTCCAACCTACGTCTGTTTTCATTAGCTGTTAACCACAGAAGTACTTCTTTGCTCTCTGGTGTCACCCTCACAGATCCCAGGCAGCTTGGATTTCTCTAGTGGTAGGATGAGCAATGATAGCCTCAAGGTACTGGGAAGAAATAAAAAACAACAGGAGGACTTGAAAGTTGTCCTTCAACCTACCATCCATTGGTCCATTGCTGCAGCTGCTGCCTTCCACTCCAGGAAGCTGCCTTCTCATTACTTCACTCATTTACGATAGACTTGCCCTCATCCCATCAGCGCATCTTAAGGTTTTATAATTTTACTTCTTCAGTTCATGGTTTTCTCTTACTTTTGTTGGAGGTGGTTTGTCAACTTGTCAGAAACCAGAAGCCACCCTTAGGTAATTTTCACCCAATAGAATTCTATAGTATTGATGACACAATTTTACAACCAAAGAAACTAAGGCTAAGTGAGGTTAAGGAAACTGCTCAGTGTCACAGAGCTACTTATTGCAGAGTTCGAGTTCACACCCAAAGCCCTGGATTCTTTTTTTTTTTTAAATAAATGTATTTATTTTATTTATTTTTATTTTTTTGGCTGCATTGGGTCTTCATTGCTGCACAAGGGCTTTCTCTAGTTGTGGCGAGTGGGGCCTACTCTTTGTTGCGGTACTTGGGCTTCTCGTTGCGGTGGCTTCTCTTGTTGCAGAGCACGGGCTCTAGGCACGTGGGCTTCAGTAGTTGTGGCACATGGGCTCAGTAGTTGTGGCTCACGGGCTCTAGAGCACAGGCTCAGTAGTTGTGGTGCACGGGCTTAGCTGCTCTGGAGCATGTGGGGTCTTCCCGGACCAGGGCTCGAACCCGTGTCCCCTGCATTGGCAGGCGGATTCTTAACCACTGCACCACCAGGGAAGCCCAAAGCCCTGTATTCTAACCCTCATGATGTAGTACCTGTCGGACACCAACTTGAGCAGCACATACTCAAAACTGTGCCCTCTCCTTTCATACAGAACCATTGTCCTTCTGTGAAACTTGAGTACTTGAGTTAGCAGCTTTGTTTCCTTGGGATGAGTTACTTTCTAAGAGACATTATCTTCTTATGTGAGGAGCCACGGTAAGTCAACCTACAGCCCTCCAGACACCTGCAGCCTTATCTGAATCTCCTGGATATTTATGGTGGGGGATCTTGAACCAGAACCCCTGAGACACTTGTTTAAATGGCTGCTTCATCTCTGCTGCTCTGAGTGTCTCTCTTGAGCAGTGTGCCAAGGTCCTCTTCAGACAAGTAGTTCTCTAGCAGTAGTTCGAGACAGTCCAAGATGAAATTCATCTTGCAAATATTTTTTGAATGCCTATTGAGTGGTGAAGAGCTGTGTTAGGTGCTAGCTGAGGAGGAGTGTAATTTGGGGAGAAAGAAATATGCTCAAGACATAACTCCCAACTTCGTGGAGTTTAAACTAATTGGCATTATAGTGAAAAAGTATGTATTTCTACCTCCATCTCAGTATTTCTCTATCTACACACACACACACACACACACGACTGGTTGCAAGGTTTTTCCGTTACCTAAGAGGTCAGAGAATTATTTTCTGCACCTGGATAAAAGAAAAAGTGACCAACAAATGTAATTCTGTGGCCAAACTACACGCCTTTTCAGCCTTAGAGAGGTTTTCTGGATTAGGAAGCTACTGAGTTTTGTTTTTTAAAAAACGTATTTTTTCTACTTGTAAACTTGGTGGCAGATCTTGTTTCACTTTCATTATTGCTTTCATAACAATTTCCTCTTAGAAACATGTTTAATTTTTCCCGTCCCATATGTCAGCTCTATGCAAAAGCATCTTGTTGACTCATTCTGATATTATATGGAAGGGAAACCTGGCGACTTCTTCTAGGTCTCCAGAGCATAACTGAGAGAAAATTCCTCCGAAAGTTGTCCATAAGAGAACATAAATTTTGCTAAAAAAAGTTGCGGGGGGGGCGGGAGCGTAAAAGAACACGTATATCCTTTGACTTGTCATTACAGTGGGTCTTCCAGATGCATGTATTTTAATTTAGATTTTTTTTTTTTTTACCACCTACTCAAAAATAGATATTTTCTTCCTTAGCTAGGAAGAATCGATGCTAGGGGCAATTTAGAAATAGACTGTGGCTTTTGTGACATTTACTGTCAATTTTTGGCCATAATGACTATTCCACTGTACCAGATTCTAACAAAGGATGAAACGCTGCTAGAGAAATGTTTTCTCCTCCCTTTATATATTCTTACTAATTAATTTGAGCTCTGTTCCACAAATACGTTGCTATTTTTAATAGGAGTTCAGGGACTTCCCTGGGGGCAGAGTGGTTAAGAATCCGCCTGCCAATGCAGGGGACACGGGTTTGAGCCCTGGCCCAGGAAGATTCCACATGCCGCGGAGCAACTAAGCCCATGTGCCACAACTACTGAGCCCATGCACCACAACTACTGAAGCCCACCTGCCCAGAGCCCATGCTCTGCAACAAAGAGAAGCCACCGCAATGAGAAGCCCATGCAATGCAATGAAGAGTAGCCCCCGCTCGCTGCAACTAGAGAAAGCCCACTGGCAGCAGCGAAGACCCAGCACAGCCAAAAAAAAATAATAATAATTAATTTAAAAAATTGGAGTTCATAATCTCATGGTTTGAGAAGTCCTTGAATTCTGGGTGAACTGAAGCTCTATTTAAAAAAAATTATCGAGATAACATTAACTTATAACATTATATAAGTTTCATGTATACAACATTATATTTCTACTTCTGTACACCCTACAGTGTGCTCACCACCAAAAACTTTAGTTTCCACCCATCACCATACAGTTGATTCCCTTTACCCATTTCACGCCTCCCCCTTCCTCTCTGGTAACCACTACCCTGTTCTCTGTATCTATTTACATGTTTGTTTTTGCTTGGTTTGGTTTCTTCATTGATTTTGTTCTTGACATATTTCACTTAGCACAATACCCTCAAGGTCCATCCATGTTGTTGCAAATAGCAAGATTTCATTCTTTTTCATGGCTGAGTAGTATTCCATTGTGTATATACCATAATGAAGCTCTATTTTAAAAGTTTCTTTGTTTTTCATCCCAATAAATTGGTGGGTTTCAAGATGTGTTATGTGGTGCTTCCTGAGTAATTTCCAAATATTCATGTTATAAAAAACTACTTCTTAGGTTAATTAGGGATTTCTCTAGAGGTAGTTAGAAAGCAGATCAGTGGCCATGGAAAGTGGTTGTTGAATGGTGACAGAATGCTGGTACTAGAATGGTGCCAGAATTTATGTACGGGTAGGTATGTATGTATGTACATGTATAACATATATATTATATGTGTGTGTGTGTATATATATATATATATATAATTTAGTATCAAAAATTAGGAAATTCAAATAATTGAACTTAAAAAATACGTTCACAGGGGCTTCCCTGGTGGCGCAGTGGTTGAGAGTCCGCCTGCCAATGCAGGGGACACGGGTTCGTGGCCCGGTCCGGGAAGATCCCACCTGCCGCGGAGCGGCTGGGCCCGTGAGCCATGGCCGCTGAGCCTGTGCGTCTGGAGCCTGTGCTCCGCAACGGGAGAGGCCACAGCAGTGAGAGGCCCGCATACCGCAGAAACAAAAAAACAAAAAAACAAAAAAATGTTCACCCTACTTTTATGTCAAACTACCCATAAAAGTAAAATACTAAGATCAGATCTTATGTGGTAACTTATGTGCTGGAGTCAGAAAGGTGTCATTCAACCTCTGAGATCTACATTAATTATGTATTCTGGTAATTGAGGTAAGCTTTAATGTTAGTTTTATTTTAATGTAACTGAAGACAAATCACTGTTTCAAGTTATGGGAGAATTTCAGATTATGTGTATAAACCTAATGGAATGACCATTTTCTGAGGTCACCCAGATCAATCCAACAACCTGTCAATTGAATGCAAGTTACACTGAGGTATCCATTCTTTATATGGTTTGATTTCCTTGTTTGTATATATCATCAGTATGCAAAACAGAGATAGTGAGGCAAAGTGAAAAGTGCACCAGATTAAGTCAGAGAACTTTATTCTTTTTTTTTAATTTAATTAATTAATTAATTTATTGTTTTTGGCTGTGTTGGGTCTTAGTTGTAGCGTGTGGGCTTCTCTCTAGTTGTCGTGTGTAGGTTTTCTCTCTCCAGTTGTGGCGCGTGGGCTCCAGAGTGTGTGGGCTCTGTAGCTTGCAGCACGCGGGTTCTCTAGTTGAGGTGCACGGGCTCAGTAGTTGCGGCACACAGGCTTCGTCGCCCCGCGTCATGTGGGACCTTAGTTCCCCAACCAGGGATTGAACCTGCGTCCCCTGCATTGGAAGGTGGATTCTTTACCACTGGACCCCCAGGGAAGTCCCCAGAGACCTTGATTCTAATTCTGCCACCAACATTAATAATTAAATATATACACGTGTATCTTTTTACTATTATTAAAGCCCTTCTACACACATTGTATCATTTGCTACCAACACCTAGGGAAGCAGGTTTCTTATTATCACATCTTTCTTTTTTTAAAACATTTTGGCTGGGCTTCCCTCGTGGCACAGTGGTTGAGAGTCCACCTGCCAATGCAGGGGACATGGGTTCGTGACCCGGTCCAGGAGGATCCCACATGCCGCAGAGCGGCTGGGCCCGTGAGCCATGGCCGCTGAGCCTGCGCGTCCGGAGCCTGTGCTCCACAACGGGAGAGGCCACAACAGTGAGAGGCCCGCGTACCACAAAAACAAAAACACACATTTTGGCTATTTGGTAATATCACATTATATAATATACATAGAATGGAAGTTTGTACTCTTTGGCCAATATCTCCTCATTTTCCCCACTGCTCTAGCCCTGATAACCAACAATCTATTCTCTGTTTCTATAATTTTGACTTTTTTAGATTCCATATATTTGTGGAAGAACTTCCAGTTATAAGATGAATAAGTTAAGGGGATCTAACGTACAGCACAGTGACTATAGTTATCAGTACTGTATTATATACTTGAAAGTTACTAAGAGTAGATCTTAAATGTTCTCACCATAAAAAGTGGTAAGTATTGAGGATGGAGACGTTAACTAACCTTATTGTAATCATTTTGCAATGTATACGTGTATTGAACCATCATGTTGTATGCCTTAAACTTACATATGTTATATGTCAACTATATCTTAATAAAGCTGGTAAAAAGGAAATAAAACTTTGCATCCCTGCCTTATTCCTAACCCACTGAGCCCTCAGAGCAGGTAGCATTAGGTGGTCTAACTGCTGCACAAGCTTCAGTTCTAAGCTTGTGAATTGTTTCTGCTGTGAAGGGCTTTACAGTATCCCATGTGGTATGTTAGGGGCTATATAAATGCAAATTTCATTTCATTTAGAAATGAAACGAACCACAGTAAATGGACATGTGTACAAGCCTGGAATTAAAAGGAGCGCCAAAGCAATACTCCATACCCAAATGCATCTTTTTGGAAGCCTTAGCCGTTCAAAGAAACGTGAGAGTTTGGATGGGAACAGAAACAGGATGAATTCTCGGTTCCACTTCAGTGCTTTATCACTCAGCAGCTATAAGGCTGAACTCACAGTGTGGGTTTTCTCTGGTGATTTTTGATTCTGCATGACCACGGGGCTCAAATGAGCTTCTTTTTGACCGAATTCTAATAACTAATTCTAATAATGAGAGACAAATTGCCGCACCATTGTTGGAGAGAGCCTTGCTATTGCTAGTAGACGATGAACAACTTAGGAGCAATATTTTCTAGATAGAAGAAAGAGAGAGATCAAGCAAATTGTGTGCCTGTGGTGTCACAGGGCACATGTACGAATGTTTTATCTTTCTTCTCTGTAGCAGAAATTCCTAATTGGCATAGCAGAAAAATCTTGTTACCTTATGAAAAATAATAACTGCGAGTTGGTTTTGTTTAACAAACATATCTCAGTGTCCTAAATGTTGGAGTACACAAAAGAAATAGGAAGTTCTGGCAGGATAGCTGACAAGACTACCCTCCAACTAAAAATTCAGAAATGAGGACCACATTAAAATGAAAAAAACAATTAAGTACTCAGTTGAGTTCAAAAGGAAAAACAAGAATAAACTTCAGTTGCTAAAAACAAAGAAGGAATGTAAATTCATAGTGGAATTTTATGAGTGGAAGATCAGAGGGGTTTGAGGGAAATGGATCAGATATAGGCCCTAGTGGGATAGCATAAGAGGTGAATTAAAGATGGCCACAAATTCTTTGCCACCTTTTCTATCAAGAAAAAATTCCATTTGTACCTAGGCTGGCCTATTAATTGCTTTGACCAGTAAAATGAGACAGAAACAATGCTGTGTAATATTCAAGGCCGTGACTGAAGAAATCTGCAGCTTCAAGCTTCTCCTCTTGGAATTCAGGTGCTTCGCTGTGTGAAGCTCAGGCAAGCCTCACTGAGTGGTCACATGGAGGAATACCGATGTATCCTATCCAAAAGCCCCAACCGAGCCCCCAGCCACCAGCTAGCAACAACTTGCAAGTCATATGAGCGACGCAACTTGAATGTTTCATCTCCAGGAAACCCTCCAGATGACTGGAGCTCAGCTGATAACCTCATGGAGTAGAAAAATTGCCCAGCTGAGCTCAACCTATAGACTCATGAGAGATAATACTTGGTTGTTTTGTTTTAAGCCACTAAGTTTCAGAGTAGTTTGTTACACAGCAGCAGATAACCAAAGCAGGGCCTGAGATTTTAATGCCCACATAATAACAGAATATATAATCTTAGGCCCACACAATGCAGAGGGGAGATGCTGGAACTAATACCTCTACATAAGTCCTGGACATGGAAGTGCAGTCCCTTCCTAAAGGAGGAGCTAGAAACACTCTGCCCATTGTTCCAGATATGCACAAGGAAGCTTGCTTTTCTTGCCTTTATTAGGGGGCAAGATGAAAAAACATTCTTGCATGAAACTGAAGCCTCAGGCCAACATTATGCCTGGGTGTGGAGTCTAAATTTACACTACTCACTCAGTGCAGGATTTCTCCAAGCTGTGAAATTAACATAAAAATTGATCAAGAATTGATGAAACTCCTTGAGTGATTTAATAGAAACAACTTATAATTGTTCTGTTGTAACACTTCCACAGTTTAATGTGGCTGTGATACTTATCAGAGTGGGGGAAATCCTGAAGATGATCTCACAGTAAAAATTCGCAGACCACATGAAGAAATGACTCACTTTGAGGAAGAGTCAAAGGACACAAAGCACAGAAGAATTCACAACCACAGAACTTGAGATAAAGAATCCAGCTGAAGAGCCTATTTTTAAAAAGTGTATTTAAAGATAATTTAGAGGGAAAAGGAGGAATAAAAACTAAACTCAAAAGAATAAACAAGATTAAAAAAAAAGCTCATGCCCTTGAACAAGAATGCAGGTGGGATAGGGAGGATGGGGGGGAGACGCAAGAGAGAGGTGATATGGGGACATATGTATACGTACAGCTGATTCACTTTGTTATAAAGCAGAAACTAACACACCATTGTAAAGCAATTATACTCCAGTAAAGATGTTAAAAAAACCACAATGGAATGTTAAGAAATAAGAAGCACTATTGTTGAATGAAAGAAAACCATTGAAAGTTTTAAATAGCAGATTTGGCCCAGATGAAGAAGAAATTAGTGAACTGGAAGGCAGATTAGAAAAAAATAGCACTAAATATAGAGTGATAAGGAGTTCAAAAACTTGAAAAGATTAAGGCACATGAATGATAACAGGAAAAATTCCAACATATATCTTAACAGAGTTCCAGAAAGAAAGGCGAGAGGTAATGGTAGAGGAGAAATAATTGAAGGGATAATATATTAAGTATCTTACTAAGGGTCTGCTAATCACATTTACATTTATTATCTCATTAATTATCAACCTAGAGGGGTGAGATTAACTGTTATCCTCATTTTCAGCTTAGAAAAATGAGACTTTGAAAAGCTATATGACCCAGCACTATCTTTCTCTTCCTTTCCCAGCAGTGTTTGTGCAAGCCCTTGTCCACCCATGCTTGGTTCTACCCATTTCTCCATCCCACTGACACTGCTCTTTAGCCAAGGTCACCAATGACTTCTCTGTGGTCAAATCTAGTGGGCTGTAGTTTGCCAACTTCTGTTCTGTATTAATGATATATTGGGCCCTCAACCTTGCTCACTGCCACAACTGATGCTATTTAATATAGAAATGAAGGATCTGAGTGGAAAAAACTTGTTGAGGGGAGGGGGGCACATGAGCATCATTAATGAACACTGTACTTCCTTTTTGTAAAAGCCCCTGTCTTTTTTAAAAAAATTTATTTTTATTTATTTATTTTTGGCTGCATTGGGTCTTTGTTGCGCGTGGGCTTTCTCTAGTTGCGACAAGCGGGGGCTACACTTTGTTGCGGTGCACAGGCTTCTCATTGCAGTAGCTTCTCTTGTTGCAGAGCACGGGCTCTAGGCGCACAGGCTTCAATAGTTGTGGCACATGGGCTCAGTAGCTGTGGCTCGCGGGCTCTAGAGCTCAGGCTCAGTAGTTGTGGCGCACGGGCTTAGCTGCTCCACAGCATGTGGGATCTTCCTGAACCAGGGTTCGAACATGTGTCCCCTGCATAGGCAGGTGGATTCTTAACCACTGCGCCACCAGGGAAGTCCCGCCCCTCTCTTCTTAATGCCAACTATTCTGCTTATGGGTAGGTGAACAAATTCTTGATTTACCTCCTTTCCAGAGTAATAAAGGTTTTTTGTTTTTTGTTTTTCTTTTTTTGCAGTACGCAGGCCTCTCACTGTTGTGGCCTCTCCCGTTGCGGAGCACAGGCTCTGGACGCACAGGCCCAGCCACTCCGCGGCATGTGGGATCTTCCCGGACCGGGGCACGAACCCGTGTCCCCTGCATCGGCAGGCGGACTCTCAACCACTGCGCCACCAGGGAAGCCCCAGAGTAATAAAGGTTTTAAGCCAGCCTGCTTAAATCAAGATTTTATATTTTAAGGAAAGTGACATTTCCTATATATGATTAGAAACATGACATTATAAATGTAACTAGCATTTAGGCTATAAGGAATATCTTACTTCTGCATCATTTTGAATTTATCAAAACTGTCAGTGAAAACTCTAGTAAGGAGTAAGCAAAAGAAGTGGTGGATTGGATCCAAATTTCTTTCTTTCCATTTTACAAGATAAGGACGAAAGTGTGAGAAAGTGAGTCTCAGGGAATAACTGAAGCATAAAGATGACAGCTTTCCAACCCTCAAAAGAAACAGGCTTATCCTTGGCAACTGACCTCAGCCCTCACAGTAGAACTCTCGAGAGAACTGAGGTCTGCTAAAAAGTTATTACATTGTGTAATAACCAAAAGCCTAAAAGTAGAGCTCGAGTTTCTCTCGTACTGGACAGAACAACGGGTGGTTTGAAGATGACGTAGGGAAGGCCAATCCCCTCCCACTTCCACAGCAACCCCACCACACCTCTGTCCCCAGCCTACGGATGGTAGTGACTGAGGCTTAAATAGCTACATCCTCTATTTCTCGCTGATCTTACCCATCTTACCATTACTCCTGATAAAGTAAGTTCTGTGATCCTTACTCCAAAACAGGAAGGGCCCTGTATGATTTTCATTCTGAGAACTGCCTACGCAGCTGATTTTCTCTCTTCTCTTCCTTTCCCTCGACCTCCTTTATTCCGATGACTTCATCTACCCTCCCCTTCTCAGATTTCCTGTACTCAACTATAGCTTTGGCTTTTCCCACATGGAAATTCACTCTCTAGTTACTTGACTGTTTTCTAGTTCCATTTTCTATCTTGGTTTCGATATTTTCCAAAGATCTTTCTTCATTGACTAATTCAAGCCCCTAACTTTGGAAAGAGTGACAAAGCTAAAGTTTTTGTTTAAAAACATGTTTTAATAGTAAGTCGGCTTTTGGAACTCAGACCACTTGTTACAGGGCAATAATACTGTAATTGATGGTTATGTGTCAAACCAGACACATAAGTCCTTAAACCCATACTGTGTATAGAATATGGCATAATTCTAGCACCTGGCAAGTGTGTGGAACAGGAGGAAAGTGGAAGAGCAAGAGCTTCTGTTTCCTGACCTGCTGGACTCTTCTGCTCTTCTAAGTTCTCTTTATTTTGTGGAGTAACAAGAGCTAGACTTTTCCTGTTTCCCAGAGTGCTCTCATTCAGAATTCTTTCCTTCCCCTTTTTTTCACGCTAATCAAAACATTCACGTTCTCAACGTATTGAATCTTAACTAAGCTTTAGGGGATGGAGGCAGAGGGAATAAATTAGTTTATATGGAGACTCTAATATGTTTGGAGAACTTTAATGAACATTTTCTCATGAATCCTCACAACCACTCTATAAGAATGGCATTTTTTGAACGCAGTTTACAGATGGGGAGACTAAGATTCAGAGAAGTGAACTCACTTGCTTTATTAGTTATGTATTGCTATGTAATAAAGAGTTTACCCAATATTTAGTGACTTAATACACAATTATTATCTCAGTTCAGTTCCTGTGAATCAGGAATCTGGGTGAAGCTTAACTGGGGCCACTACTTCTGGGTCTCTCACAAGCTGCAATTAAGGCATTGGCTGGGCTGTAATCATCATAAGACTCAGCTAGGGAAGGATTTGTGTAGATGTTCACAGGATTCACCTCCTCATGGGTTATTGGATTGAGGGCCTCAGTTCCTGGCTGTTGGGAGAAGCTGCCCTCAATTCCTTGACACATGGGCCTCTCCAATGCGGCAGCTTGCTTACACGCATGCAAGCTGAGAGAATCAAATAGCAAGAGAGAAGCCACAATCTCTTATTACCTGATCATGTAAGTGTCACCCCATCAAGTTTTTTACATCCAACTTGTTAGCAGCAAGTCACTATGTTCACCCCACACTCAAGAGGAGGGAATTACACAAGAGTGTGAATACCAGCAAAGGGGATCATTGGGGCCATCTTAGAGTCTGCCTGCCAGATTTGCACAAGACCCTACAGCTGGTAAGAAGCAAATGAGATTAGTCTCTAACCCTGTGGTCCTTTCACTCAACCAGGTGGTAATCTGATTGAGTTAGCTCACTGATGAAGAATAACAAATATCTTGCAGCTTTTCTAGATGTCCCTCTCAATGGATTATAAGATTTGACAGTAAGAATGGGACCAGGTTTTCGAGAACTCTGACGTCTGAACTATGGAGTCCGGGGTAGAAGGTGCAGGTGGTGGAGGAAAAGGAGGAGTTATGTGTAGCATATGCAGAGTGGAGAGGGACAGGGAAGTCAATCAAGCATTATTGCAGAAAATTTCTAAGACTTGTAGCACATTTTAGAATCTAGTAACTTACTTTAACGTGCTACTGCAATTGCTCATCACACAGAAAATGACTAATTGCATAAGCTTATTAACCAGGTAACTGAAAGCACAGCAAGAGTACTCTAGGGTATTATGGGGGTAGCAACTGCAGGAAGCAATAGGGTAATGTGAAGATGCCTGTTTTATTTATTTATTCATTTATTTATTTAATGAAAAAATCTGTTGTATTTCTTTTTTTTACACATATATACATTGTTTTTTAATATTCTTTTCCATTATGGTTTATCACAGGATATTGAATATAGTTCCCTGTGCTCTACAGTAGGACCTTGTTTATCCATTCTAAATGTAATAGTTTGCCTCTACCAACCCCAAACTCCCAGTCCATCCCTCTCCCTCTCCCACTCCCCCTTGGCAACCATAAATCTGTTCTCTATGTCTATGAGTCTGTTTCTGTTTTGTACATAGGTTCATTTGTGCCATATTTTAGATTCCAAATACAAGTGATATCATATGGTATTTGTCTTTCTCTTTCTGACTTATTTCACTTAGTATGATAATCGCTAGTTGCATCCATGTTGCTGCAAATGGCATTATTTCGTTCTTTTTTATGGCTGAGTAGTATTCCATTGTATATATGTGCCACATCTTCTCTATCCATTCAAGATGTGTGTTTTAAAGATGAGGAAACTGAGAGCCAGAGAGCTTTCCCAAGAACTTATATAATTTAATGATAGAGCTGGTAAAAAGTGTGTTCTGATACGATGAATGAAGTACTTTGCCCTAAATGTAAATAAGTAAATAATTAAGTGTAAGCAAGCTTCTCTCCTTGCAACTATGAGCAGAGGAAGTAAGTTTGGCTAAATAAAGAGATTAGCGGCAGGGAAGCTGGATGCCTGACTACCAAGGGTATGGATCCCGTTGCTGCTGAAAGACTTCCATTAATCCAGAGATGCCCGTGGCCGCTGTTAAACTGATAAGGATCTGAGCAAGATGCCGGGGCCCTGGCCCATCTGACTGTTACTATACAGGTTCAGAGCCACAGCAACTCCTCCCTGTATCCCTCTTTGGGCTTCTGTGGTCCATTCACAGCCTTGATGGTTAGTGCCCCATCTGCATGCGTTTAGCTCCATCCCTTTCCAAGGTCATAGGGTGACTGTGAGGTGAAGCTGAGATTTGAACCCAGGTCTCATGATTCCAAACGGTTTGCTCTTTCTTCTACACTAAACATTTGATCAAACATTGGGCAAAGGTCGATGTGCAATGACCTGAATATGGACTTCAGAAGGAGGAGGCTCATAGGCTAGAAGCAATGGGCCAGGATAAGCAAGAGAGGAAAGTGCCTGGAGTGTAAAAATAATACCTATGAAACTGTGTTGAGTGTTTTTTGTATTCCGGGCATCCTGCTAAGCACTTTATGTGCATTTTCTCATTCATTTCTTTCAACAACCTTGTAGGGCACATTCTGTTATTAATATTGCTATTTTGCGGATGAGATATCTGAGACTCAGAGAGATTAAAAAGTCTTGCTTAAGGTCCAGAGCTGGTAAGTAACTGAGCTGGGATTCCAATCTGGTGACCTTTGTCTTCACTAATCCATAGGCTACTTTTGATCCTGACTTACCTCTAGAGTCTCCTCTTCCACCAGAACCTGACCCATGGAAAGCACCTGGGAAACCAGCCCACCTACCTTCCTGCTGGGGCTCTGCTTTGAGTTCATTTTAAAGGCTAATGAAATGTCAACCATAACATCATATCAGTGTCCAATTGGAATTTGTACTTCAGACAAGAAAATGTGGAGCTAAAAATCTTCGCCTTTACAGGTTGTATACCTGGGGAATGTTGGGGAGCGTAATTTCCAAAGGAAGAGCTTTTAGCTAAAAGATTTACTAAGCTGGATCTTTCACAGTCCAATGGAAACTTTATCTGTTGCTTGGCAACTGGCTTTTGAGATGGTGCAACTTGATCCAACTGATGGGAAAAAAAAAAAAAAAGCCAAAGCGACTTATTTATCCCATAAACTCATTCTTCTCTAATAGCTGAATCCAGATTCTGGATCATTTGTCCTCCAGTGACTTCTGTATCTTTCTTCCAAAATTACTAGTACCCTAGGTTATATCTATACCTGTGGTTTGTAGCAAAATGGGAGCGTAATATCTGGGATGTTCTTTTTGCAAATAAATGTTGTGAGCTTTTTCAAAGCCCTGGGTAAGTGTGGTGTCTCCTCAGGGAATATAAAGCTTATATCATCTACCCTGAGAAATACAGGAAGTTCACAGATGATGTGGGGGGGGGCACTGGGATTCTTAGTGACCTTTAATCTATGTCTACTTTGAAGCAGACATAGTTTCAGTTGGTTTTTCTAGGAGCTACTACATTTGAAAACAGTAAGGACCAAACTTCTCTTCACCCCTCACCATGTACCTGTCATACACGCCCTTTGAATATACTTAGGGGAAGTCCAGGTATTCCACCAAGCGTGGGCAACATGCAAAGGTTTTATTTACAGAGAGCTCCAGTGGTAGTAGATCTGAGGTATGCCAAGTCAGGTATGAGGGTCATACCCTTCTAAGATTATCTGTGGCTTTCACATCCTCTCCTACCCAAGATTTAAGAGCTCCTAAGTGGTAGAGCGAAGATTTGAACCCGAGCTCATGAACTCAGGGTCACAATGTATCCACTTTACAATAACATAACCTCCTCTTCCTCAACTGTCAAGGATACTACTGTCATTATTTATTTAGGCTTAAAACAACAGAAATTTATTTCTTCACAGTTCTAGAGTCTAGAAGCCTGACTCAAGATACCAGCAGGGCCATCCTTCCTCTGAAAACTGTAGGGAACAATTCTTTGCCTCTTCCCAGTTTCTGATGGTTTGCCTACCATTTAAGGACATTACTGTCATTTTGAAGAAGAGTTTTATACCCTGGGATCACCTCTGCTGTCATGTGGGACATCATGGTAAGAAAAAAAACAAACAAGTGCTGGCTCTATACAATGGTCCAAATAGGGTTGCTATGAAGCTCATGCTTAGACTCAATCTATTAAGGCAGTTGGTGGCGTGACACCAACCTTCAGCTTTAGAGCTAAAGAAAAAGGAACAACCAGTGACCACTTATATTCACCATCATTACAGTGCTGTGTGTACATTCACTACCATGAGTGTATGTTTGTGTAACTGTGAAATTAACAAACACAATTATGATTTTTTATGATGAACCACAAACATCATCCTAATTATGGAATGAAATCTTTGCATCAGTTTTTTGGTGAGGGGTCATCTTATCAAACAAGGAATATATACAATGTGTTAGATGGGCTTGAAGTTGGTTAATTCATGCATTTCAATGGTCTCATACAAAAAATTCAAAATGATACATGCATGTGGCTAATTACTGCAGTATCATTTTAAAAGCAAAAGGTTAAAAACAACCCAAATGCCCATCAATAGAAGACCAGTTGAATACACAAGGGTAAGTCCACACAATGGAACACTATGCAGCTGTGATAAGGAATGAGGACACACTCTATATACTGAATAGAATAATCTCCAGGTTAAATTGTTAAACAAAAAAGAGCAAGGTACAGAAGAGGATGATACGATCCTAACTTTTATGTAATAAAGGTGGGGATATGAATATGTATATCCACATTTACTTACATTTTAAAAAGAAAAATAAACTAAATTTTGAAAATGGTTACCAACAGGGGGAGGGAGGAAACAGGATGGAGAAGAGAGAAGTAAAGGAAGAATTCTGTGAATGTACATTGTTATTCAGTTTGTTTTTGAACCATGTAATGTTTCCCATAATTACAAAACAAAATTAAGAAAAAATAAATTAATTGAAAAGAAATGGAAACAAATAAACCTACTTATATATCAAGATGATGTCATTAGGAGGCCTGCAAGATGGCTGAGGAGTAACACGTGGAGATCACCTTCCTCCCCACAGATACATCAGAAATACACCTACATGTGGAACAACTCCTACAGAACACCTACTGAACGCTGGCAGAAGACCTCAGACCTCCCAAAAGGCAAGAAACTCCCCATGTACCTGGGGAGGGCAAAAGAAAAAAGAAAAAACAGAGACAAAGCAATAGGGATGGGACCTGCACCTCTAAGAGGGAGCTGTGAAGGAGGAAAGGTTTCCACATACTAGGAGCCCCTTCGTGGGTGGAGACTGCGGGTAGCGGAGGGGGAAGCTTCGGAGCTGCGGAGGAGAGCGCAGCAACAGGGGTGCGGAGGAGAAAGTGGAGAGATTCCCGCACAGAGGATAGGTACCGACCGGCACTCACCAGCCCGAGAGGCTTGCCTGCTCACCCACAGGGGTGGGTGGGGGCTGGGAGCAGAGGCTCAGGCTTCGGTCGCAGTGCAGGGAGAGGACTGGGGTTGGCGGCGTGAACACAGCCTGCAGGGGGTTAGTGCACCACAGCTAGCCGGGAGGGAGTCTGGGAAAAAGTCTGGACCTGCCTAAGAGGCAAGAGACTTTTTCTTCCCTCTTTGCTTCCTGGTGCGCGAGGAGAGGGGATTAAGAGCACCACCTAAATGAACTCCAGAGACGGGTGCGAGCCGCGCCTATCAGCGCAGACACCAGAGACAGGCATGAGACGCTAAGGCTGCTAGTGCAGCCACCAAGAAGCCTGTGTGCGAGCACAGGTCACTATCCACACCTCCCCTCCCGGGAGCCTGTGCAGCCCACCACTGCCTGGGTCCCATGAACCAGGGACAACTTCCCCGGGAGAACGCAGGGCGCGCCTCAGGCTGGTGCAACGTCTTGCTGGCCTCTGCCGCCCCAGGCTCGCCCTGCATTCCGTACCCCTCCCTCCCCTGGCCTGAGTTAGCCAGAGCCCCCGAAGCAGCTGCTCCTTTAACCCCATCCTGTCTGGGTGGGGAACAGACGCCAGAGGGTGACGTACATGCAGAGGTGGGGCCAAAACCAAAGCAGAACCCCGGGAGCTGTGCGAACAAAGAAGAGAAAGGGAAATCTCTCCCAGCAGCCTCAGGAGCAGCGGAATAAATCTTCACAATCAACCTGATGTATCCTGCATCTCTGGAATACCTGAATAGACAACGAATCATCCCAAAATTGAGGCGGTGCACTTTGGGAGCAACTGTAGACTTGGGGGTTGCTTTCTGCATCTAATTTGTTTCTGTTTTATGTTTATCTAAGTTTAGTATTTAGAGTTTATTATCATTGGTACATTTGCTTATTGATTTGGTTGCTCTCTTCCTTTTTTTTAATGTATATATATATATATATATATATATTTCCTTTCTCTCTTTTTGTGAGTGTGTATGCGTATGCTTCTTTGTAAGAGTTTGTCTGTATAGCTTTGCATTTACCATTTGTCCTAGGGTTTTGTCTGTCCACTTCTTTTTTTTTTTAGTATAGTTTTTAGCACTTGTTATAATTGGTGGATTTGTTTTTTGGTTTGGTTGCTCTCTTCTTTCTTTCTTTTTTTTAAAATTACTTTTAAATTTATTTTTAATAATTTTTTTATTTTAATAACTTTATTTTATTTTCTTCTTTCATTCTTTCTTATTCTCTCCCTTTTCTTCTGAGCCGTGTGGCTGGAAGGGTCTTGGTGCACCAGCCAGGTGTCAGGCCTGTGCCTCTGAGGTGGGAGAGCTGAGTTCAGGACATTGGTCCACCAGAGACCTCCCAGCTCCACATAATATCAAATGGCAAAAGCTCTCACAGAGACCTCCATCTCAACGCTAACACCCAGCTCCACTCAATGACCAGAAAGCTACAGTGCTGGACACTCTATGCCAAACAACTACCAGGACAGGAACAAAACTCCAGCAGCAGAGAGGTTGCCTAAAACCATAGTAAGGTCCCAGGCACCCGAAAACACACCACCGGATGCAGTCCTGCCCATCAGAAAGACAAGATCCAGCCTCACCCCTCAGAACACAGGCACCAGTGCCCTCCACCAGGAAGCCTACACAACCCACTGGACCAACCTTAGGCACCGGGGGCAGACACACAAAAAAACGGGAACTATGAACCTGCAGCCAGCGAAAAGGAGACCCCAAACACAGCAAGTTAAGCAAAATGAGAAGACAGAGAAACACACAGCAGATGAAGGAGAAAGGTAAAAACCCACAAGACCAAACAAGTGAAGAGGAAATAGGCACTCTACCTGAAAAAGACATCAGAGTAATGATAGTAAAGATGATCCAAAATCTTGGAAATAGAATGGAGAAAATACAAGAAACGTTTAACAAGGACGTAGAAGAACTAAAGAGCAAACAAACAATGATGAACAACACAATAAATGAAAATAAAAATTCCCTAGAAGGAATCAAGAGCAGAATAACTGAGGCAGAAGAACGGATAAGTGACCTGGAAGATAAAATAGTGGAAATAACTACTGCAGAGCAGAATAAAGAAAAAAGAATGAAAAGAATTGAGGACAGTCTCAGAGACTTCTAGGACAACATTAAACACACCAACATTCACATTGTAGGGGTCCCAGAAGAAAAAGAGAAAAAGAAAGGGACTGAGAAAATATTTGAAGAGATTATAGTTAAAAACTTCCCTAATATGGGAAAGGAAATAGTCAATCAAGTCCAGGAAGTGCAGAGAATCCCATAACGGATAAATCCAAGGAGAAAAACACCAAGACACATATTAATCAAACTATCAAAAATTAAATACAAAGAAAACATATTAAAAGCAGCAAGGGAAAAGCAACAAATAACATACAAGGGAACCCCCATAAGGTTAACAGCTGATCTTTCAGCAGAAATTCTGCAAGCCAGAAGGGAGTGGCGGGACATATTCAAAGTGATGAAAGGGGAAAACCTACAACCAAGATTACTCTACCCAGCAAGGATCTCATTCAGATTTGACGGAGAAATTAAAAGCTTTACAGACAAGCAAAAGCTAAGAGAATTCAGCACCACCAAACCAGCTTTACAACAAATGCTAAAGGAACTTCTCTAGGCAGGAAACACAAGAG
Source organism: Pseudorca crassidens (assembly GCF_039906515.1). Lineage (NCBI taxonomy): Eukaryota > Metazoa > Chordata > Mammalia > Artiodactyla > Delphinidae > Pseudorca > Pseudorca crassidens. The sequence continues at coordinate 122,511,843 of NC_090317.1, read as the reverse complement.
AAGGAAAAGACCGACAATAACAAACCCAAAACAATTAAGAGATGGTGATAGGAACACACATATCGATAATTACCTTAAATGTAAATGGATTAAATGATCCAACCAAAAGACATAGATTGGCTGAATGGATACAAAAACAAGACCCATATATATGCTGTCTACAAGAGACCCACTTAAGACCTAGGGACACATACAGACTGAAAGTGAGGGGATGGAAAAAGATATTCCATGCAAATGGAAATCAAAAGAAAGCTGGAGTAGCAATTCTCATACCAGACAAAATAGACTTTAAAATAAAGACTATAAAAGAGACAAAGAAGGACACTACATAATGATCAAGGTATCAATCCAAGAAGAAGATACAACAACTGTAAATATTAATGCACCCAACATAGGAGCACTTCAATACATAAGGCAAAGACTAACAGCCATAAAAGGAACACAATCATAGTAGGGGATTTTAACACCCCACTTTCACAAATGGACAGATCATCCAAAATGAAAATAAATAAGGAAACACAAGCTTTAAATAACACATTAAACAAGATGGACATAATTGATATTTATAGGACATTCCATCCAAAAACAACAGAATACACTTTCTTCTCAAGTGCTCATGGAACATTCTCCAGGAGAGATCATATCTTGGGTCACAAATCAAACCTTGGTAAATTTAAGAAAACCGAAGTCACATCAAGTATCTTTTCCGACCACAACACTATGAGACTAGATATCGATTACAGGAAAAAATGTGTAAAAAATACAAACACATGGAGGCTAAACAATACACTACTAAATAACAAAGAGATCACTGATGAAATCAAACAGGAAATCAAAAAATACCTAGAAACAAATGACAATGAAGACACGACGACCCAAAACCTACGGGATGCAGCAAAAGCAGTTCTAAGAGGGAAGTTGATAGCAATACAATCCTACCTTAAGAAACAAGAAACATCTCAAATAAACAACCTAATCTTACACCTAAAGCAATTAGAGAAAGAAGAACAAGAAAACCCCCAAAGTTAGCAGAAGGAAAGAAACCATAAAGATCAGATAGAAATAAATGAAAAAGAAATGAAGGAAACGATAGCAAAGATCAATAAAACTAAAAGCTGGTTCTTTGAGAAGATAAACAAAATTGATAAACCATTAGCCAGACTCATCAAGAAAAAAAGAGAAGACTCAAATGAATAGAATTAGAAATGAAAAAGGAGAAGTAACAACTGACACTGCAGAGATACAAAGGATCATGAGAGATTACTACAAGCAACTATATGCCAATAAAATGGACAACCTGGAAGAAATGAACAAATTCTGAGAAATGCACAACCTTCCAAGACTGAACCAGGAAGAAATAGAAAATATGAACAGACCAATCACAAGCACTGAAATTGAAACTGTGATTAAAAATCTTCCAACAAACAAAAGCCCAGGACCAGATGGCTTCATAGGCGAATTCCATCAAACATTTAGAGAAGAGCTAACAACTATCCTTCTCAAACTCTTCCAAAATATAGCAGAGGGAGGAACACTCCCAAACTCATTCTACGAGGCCACCATCACCTTGATACCAAAACCAGACAAAGATGTCACAGAGAAAGAAAACTACAGGCCAATATCACTCATGAACATAGATGCAAAAATCCTCAACAAAATACTGGGTGCTTTGTGACCGCCTGGGGGGTGGGATAGGGAGGGTGGGAGGGGGGGAGACGCAACAGGGAAGAGATATGGGAACATATGTATATGTATAACTGATTCACTTTGTTATAAAGCAGAAACTAACACACCATTGTAAAGCAATTATATTCCAATAACGATGTAAAAAAAAAAAGCAGAAACTAATACACCATTGTAAAGCAATTATACTCCAATAACGATGTTAAAAAAAAAAGAAACAAAAGTGAGTTATTTGTAGTGAGGTGGATGGACCTAGAGTCTGTCATACAGAGTGAAATAAGTCAGAAAGAGATAAACAAATACTGTATGCTAACACATATATATGGAATCTAAAAAAAAATGATGTCCTTATCATATAGAAAAAAGAATAACCTCACATGACATTAAAACACAGTGAACTGACTGTATGTCTCAAGTGGGATATCTTCTGAGGACAGAAAGGACCACAAAGAAATCTTAACTGTATTAGTGACCTTACTGTAAATAGTAATATTAATATTGATGTTTAGTAATTAGTATAGGTATATTTTTGATGAAGCAAATTAGTAATTAATAATAAATTAAAGTGATTAATACTTAATAATACTTAATAAGTAATTACTAATAAGTAATTATGTTACTGTCATTAGAAATCAAGATTTTCAGTGTTTGTGAGGATGTGGAGAAAAGGGAACTATTATTTATACTAATTTACCTTCCCACCAGTATACTGCTGGTGGGAAGGTAAATTAGTATAACCATTATGGAAAACAGTATGGAGGTTCCTCTGCTCATTGAAAAAGTCATGAATTAATGACAATCCAGTAGCAATAAACCCCCTTAAAGCCCCATCTATGTTGTAAAAATACAGTTCCTTGATAAAAAGAACCAAGGTTCCTTGGAGAAATGACAGATTCTGTGTCTAGAGCAAGCCTTGGGAAAGATGAACTTGAAACTCTGTACCAGAAGGCAGAGGATGCTATAGAAGATTAGGTTGACTGTGTCAAAAGGATAATGAGAGCCAAAAAATGACTGTCTTTTTTTTGTAGGTTGCACATTTTGCTGAAAATTGATAACATGTCAGAGTCAAGCTTTTATTTGACTTTCCTGTATGAACTGCATAAGGGTGAATAATAGTTCATGAAGGAAGGAAAAAAAAAGAAAAAAGAATAGTTCATGAAGGGAACATAGAACAGTTCTAGATAATAAATACAGAACAAAATTAGAAAATCATTATTTTGGCAACCATTAAAGAAATAATGAATGTAGCCAACAACCATCAATAAATACCAAACCACTGGGGGAAAAGTTGATAATTCATAATGGATCGATTAGACTCATAGCCCAAGAACCCAATGATTATTCTCACAACAATCAGACATTGGTTCCTTATCACTAGATACAAGAGGATGATCACAGCACTACCTTTGAATTATTCTCACTGAAAACAATTGAACCTGAAACGAATTGAGCCCAATATCTGTCTACTGGGGAAGAGAGGAATAAGTTAAATGATACCATGAGAAAGTAATCATCAAAATCCAAAACATACTGTATTCTTCAAGACAAATAACCAAGTTTATCCGACAAATTCGTCTCATGAGAACTAAAAAATAAAGGAAAAAGCTCAGTAATAGAATTAATAGAAACCTAAGAGCCGTAATCAAATGTAATGAGAGAACCTTGTGAATCCTGATTCAAACAAATTAACTCAAAAATGTTGTTTTGAGATAAATGGAGAAATGTGTATATAGACTAATTGTGAGATATTAAGGAATTGTTAATTTTGTTAGGTGTGTTAATGGCATGGTTGTTAGGTTACAAATAATGCCCTTATCAGATAGAGACCAAACTGAAGTATTTACAGTGAAATGACATGATGTCTATCATTTGGTTTAAGATGCTCCAACAAAAAGAAAAAAAGGGACTTCCCTGGTGGTGCAGTGGTTAAGACTCCGCGCTTCCATTGCAGGGGGTGTGGGTACAGATCCCTAGTCGGGGAACTAAGATCCCACATGCCACGTGGCCAAAGAAAAAGAAAAAGAAAAAAAAAGTGTGTGTGTGTGTGTGTGTGTCTGAAACAAAGATAGCAAAATATTGATTCTTTGTTGAATGTGAGTGATGATCATATGAGAGTTTATTTTATATAAATATATTTTTCTTTTTGTGGATGCTTGAAGGTTTCCAATATCAAAAGTTTAAAAACCTTGCCCCAAACTCAATTATTTTGCATCAGTTTTCCAATGATGTAAACACTTTCTATATTGGCAAAGGCACTGCGATTTCATAATGACATAAAGTTCATGCTTACATTTACGTCTAATACAAAGAAAGCATATTTGATGCTTCAACTACTTTGAAGTTGTCATGGCTTTATTTACTGTGATAAAAATCCTAGGCTAATTTTTCCTTTATTTTTCAACAGAAAAAGGCTGTATTGACAGCTTTTGATTTTATTTTCCTCAAATAGAAGATAAGAAGCAAGATAAACGGGGACCTGCTTTAATGTTCGACAACTCTTGACCTTCTATTTCAGTAAGGGAAACCTGGTTTGCTTGTCAGTTCAATGTTTTATTAAAGGTCAGGTTGCAGTTTGTAATAAATAAATCCTAGGAAAGTGTGGGTAACAGGACTTGCATTTGAGGGCAAATCTAGCTTTAAAAATAATTATCAGACAAAGCAAAATATTTCTTTGGTGTTGGCATTACTCCATTATTTATGTATTTTGCTTTTAAGTAAACATCTGGCTTTATTTTTATTTATCCTATTTACTGTATTTCCTTATTCATCTAACCTTCTCCATCTTTTCCTCCTTACACCACTTTTTCTTTTTTTAAATTAATTTATTTTGGGCTGCATTGGGTCTTTGTTGCTGCGCGTGGGCTTTCTCTAGCTGTGGCGAGCGGGGGCTACTCTTCGTTGTGGCGCGCGGGCTCCTCCTTGCGGTGGCTTCTCTTGTTGCAGAGCACGGGCTATAGGCGCGCGGGCTTCAGTAGTTGTGGCACGTGGGCTTCAGTAGTTGTGGCTTGAGGGCTCTAGAGCGCAGGCTCAGTAGTTGTGGCGCACGGGCTTAGCTGCTCCGCGGCATGTGGGATCTTCCTGGACCAGGGCTCGAACCCATGTCCCCTGCACTGGCAGGTGGATTCTTAACCACTGCGCCACCAGGGAAGCCCCATTACACCACCTTTTCTTGATTAACTCTTCACTCATACCGTAAGGCTCAGTTGTAATGTTAGTTCTTCTATGACTTCCCTGATTAATAACAGTGATGCTGTTCACTTAGCGCTCACTTATACGGCCATGTGTGTTACAATGGCTTTACACATAAAAACTCATCCAGTCCCACTTAACCTTATGAGATTGGTGCTATTTTGTACCTTCTTGCAAGCTGAGGCCCAGAGAACTTGTCACTGGCCCAAATGACGAGACGTAGAAGACATAAAGTCAGGTGATACTGAGGGATGCCCAGTAGGGTGACCAATATCCCAGTCTGCCTGGGACTGAGGACTTCTTAGGAAGCTGAACACTTAGTTCTAAAACTGGGAAGTCTTGGCCAAACAAGGCTAGCTGGTCCCCTACAGGAGATGCTTCCCCGCAGTGAAGCCAACAGATTTGTCTCCACCATAGGGTGTTTCTCTCCGCCTGGCACTGGAGGAAGGGAGAAGAATTAAAGTCAGAGGTCAGCTTTTGCTGGGTTGGTAGCAAATCGGGCAAGTATTAACTTGTGGTGCTTGCTTTATACGCTAGAAATGTGTTTGACAAATGGTGAGTCAACTGTAGGCTTGTAGGTTAAATCTTATTTTAAACGTAGCCAGGTCTTTTTTTTTAAAAAAGAGAAGGCTCTGATGTGAACCCCCACTTACATAAATGTCAAGTTCACCACAAGTATCCTATATATTTTTAAAAATTAATTAATTAATTTTTGGCTGCATTGGGTCTTTGTTGCTGCATGCAGGCTTTCTCTAGTTGCAGCGAGAGGGGGCTACTCTTTGTTGCGGCGCGCGGGCTTCTCATTGCGGTGTCTTCTCTTGTTGCGGAGCACGGGCTCTAGGCGCACGGGCTTCAGTAGTTGTGGCACACGGGCTCAGTAGTTGTGGTGCACAGGCTTAGTTGCTCCGGGGCATGTGGGATCTTCCCGGACCAGGGCTCAAACCCTTGTACCCTGCATTGGCAGGTGGATTCTTAACCACTGTGCCACCTTGGAAGTCCAGTATCCTGTATTGACCTACCTACATTTCCCTCTCTTATGAAAAGCCATCAACAGCATAGAGAGTTAGGTGTGTAGAAGGGAAAGAATTACTAAATTCAGTGTGAAATGAACTCATCCTTGCCTACACGTGATGATGGTCATTCATGAACAAAACACTGTCATCAACTTCCTTAGTCATGAGCCTTCCTCCGAAAGGTATCTTCTAGTTCATGAGAACAGGCTATTTTATTTTGCATTCTATATTGTTAAAACAATTCTACAACCTATTTCAAAATTTAATTATATGATAATTCAGTTTTTCATTAGACCTCACAATATGGTCCAATTACTCATGGCCAAGGATCTACCTCTTTATTTATTAAAACCAATTTACAAGTGTAATTAAACTATAGGAAAAATTGTGTATCTGATATCATTTAACATCCCCTTCTGAAAGGATGCCATTAATCGCCCATATCCTTTTATCTGTCTGAGTTCTATTTATTACAGGAATGTCCTCAAGGTGAACCATGGGGACTGCTTTCCTGAAACATTAGAAGGCTTTAAAATCTTCCGTGGTCAATATGTTATGAACTGTTTTATGGTTTGGCCATTTAGGATGACACACGTCAGCTCCTTGACCCCAGAAGATAGCTTGAGTATCAAAATGAGCGTCCAGATAGTTTATTCAATTGAATCAGCCTTTGAGGTGTTGTTTTTGAGAATGGAGTCAACTTCATGAACGACAGTTGTTATAAAGATGGAGGTGGAATTTGTCTATCCTACATATGCATGAGTCTGCCCTCTGGCCAGAAGGCAGAATGTCATCCTTGGGTTTGCTGACATTTGTAATTCAGCCTACAGAATGTTAAACTTATTATAAATTTTATTATGTTATTTATAAAATACTCTCACTTACAAAATATGGACAAGCCAAAGAAAGAAAATTTTAAATCAGCCATTATCTCATCCTCTTGTTGATATTTTATTAGTAATCATTCCTGTTTTTTCTCCTTGAAGAGAGACAAATTTATTTTTACTAAAAATAAGATATACTTCAATAAATCATTCAGAAATTAAGAATAAATAAAAGAGGATCCAAACTAATATAGTACATAACTTCCTTCAAAAATGTTTATATAGTGAGAACTTCTTCCCATGCTTTTAAATATTTAAACTATAGTGCTATATTTAATGACTGTATATAATTTTTATATGGAGATGACAATGTATATAATCCGATTCACTAGTTTTGAAAATTAGGCTTCCCCCTCTTTCTTTAAGCACAGCTAGATGAACTTTTTGTAGCCAAATATTTGCACATATCCATAACTATTTCACTGGACAAATTTCTTAGAAGTGGAATTCCTGGATTGAAAGGCATATTAGATACTTTTTTAACCCCCCAATCTGTCCATTTGACCTAATTTTGTTTCCAAGTAGTCTAAAAATATCTGAACATTAGGTATCTTTGTTTTTTAAAAAAAGATCCCCTCTACACATCACTCAACTTCAACTCACGCCAAGAAATTCTATTGTTGACTTAGTGAGGTTGCAATAGGGGTGACTTAAATTTTCATTGCTCCTAGATTTTTCAGTCGTTTTATTTTACATACATGTCTTATAGATAGTGTGACCATGTATCCTGGTTTGGCTTGAACAGCCACAGTTTATGCATAGTGTTCCAGTACAATTATACATAACACTCCATTTCATTCTCAAAATTATCCCAATTTAGATGGTCATGATGTGAATGTTAGAGAAATGCATTTGGAGCTTGAGAAATGAGCATGAAAAGTACTTAGCACTTACTAGGTGAGAGATGAATAAGGAGCAATGAAATCATCATCATCCACCCAAGACATCACTTGAAAAGTCTAGTTTCCAAAGGAAAATCAAGAAATGCTTGAAGTGGGTGAACCATAACATTGGGGGTTACACCGTTGGTACTAGAAGCTGGATTTGTCAAAGGGTTGAGAATTCTTTGACTTGGAGGGTACCCTGGGTCCCTGATTGATGGAAATTCATAGGATGTCCCTAGATTAGGGGTATAATTGTTGGTAGTGAAGTCATGGCTTACCAAGAAGGGTAGTCCTAAAGAAACTGAGTTCCTCTAGCAGGGGGAGCTAGCTTGAGAGATCTGAAACAGAGGGAGGGGGTTCTGGGCTCTACTGCCTACTTGCAGATTTTCCTTAAGTCAATACTGTTATTTATTTCATGTACACCAGCATTACTTCCTGAAGAAAATACTCTACTCTTCTTTTTTTTTTTTTTTCCAAGGATATAATCCTGGGCACATAGTAACTGCTCATTAAATGCCATGTATTATGAATAAAGGAGATGATTACTGTAACAGAATGCATAAGTCATGAAATGTGGCATCCAAATTTTTAATTAACTTCAGGCTTCTTCTCAATAACTTGTTTTTCAAAGCAAATTATTTACTGCATCTATATTTGCTTTTTCTTCTACAGAACGTTTTGAGCAGAGCTTGAAGGAATGCATTGCTGAAGCCCTGGAATTTCTAGGGAAGTCTAATTATTCCCACAGTGCTTTGCATTTACAATATATCTCTTTTATTTGAAGGAGTATGCTTTGATGAAAAAGCACGTGGCAAGCAGAATTCTCCATCTTTTCTAAATAGATATGGTAGGTAATTCAGCACTGAAATCTCTCTAGTTAACCACTCAACCACTTACCATTAATTTGTCACATTTCACAAGCAGAGATTTGATATTTTCGTAGATGCAATTCTTTTTGTTTAATTGAAGTACAGTTGATTTACAATGTTGTGTTAGTTTCAGGTGTGTAGCAAAGTGATTCATATATATATATTTTTTTATTTTCTAGATTCTTTTCCATTATAGGTTGTTACAAGATATTGAATATAGTTCCATGTACTATACAGTAGGTCCTTGTTGGTTATCTGTTTTATATATAGTAGTGTGTATCTGTTAATCCCAAACTCCTAATTTATTCCTACTCCCCTCTTTCCCCTTTAGTAACCATAAGTTCATTTTCTATGTCTGTGACTCTGTTCTGTTTTGTAAGTAAGTTCATTTGTATCATTTTTTTAGATTCCATATATAACTGATGCCATTTGATATTTGTCTTTCTCTGTCTGGCTTACTTCACTTAGTATGATAGTCTCTGGATCCACCCATGTTGCTTCAAATGGCATTATTTCATTCTTTTTTATGGCTAAGTAGTATTCCATTTTGCACACACACACCCCCCCCCCACATTGTCGCCTTTATCCATTCATCTGTCGATGGACACTTAGGTTGCTTCGTAGATGCCATTCTTATTCTGTCTATGACCAAGTGATGAGGTTGAACAATGATCAACCTAGCCACTTTGGTTATCATGACATTTAAATCATGTTTGTAGTACAACCCAATTAGTTGTAGAGCCACTAGTTAAAAATGGATGAAGAAGGGACTTCCCTGGTGGCACAGTGGTTAAGAATCCTCCTGCCAATGCAGGGAACACAGGTTCGAGCCCTGGTCTGGGAAGATCCCACATGCCACAGAGCAACTAAGCCCGTGCACCACAACTACTGAGGCTGCGCTCTAGAGCCTTTGAGCCACAACTACTGAGCCCGCATGCCACAACTACTGAAGCCTGTGAGCCTAGAGCCCGTGCTCCGCAACAGGAGAAGCCACCACAATGAGAAGCCCACACACCACAACAAAGAGTAGCCCCCGCTCGCCACCACTAGAGAAAGTCTGCGCACAGCAATGAAGACCCAACACAGCCAAAAAAAATAATAAATTTTTAAAAAATGGATGAAGAAAATCACTTTGACAAGTCTGTACTCTAAAGTTTGCAGTTTTGAATTACACTTCTTCATGCCTTGCCTTTTTTGAAACTATAAAGATTATATTTCCCTTTTTTAATCTGAACATTTTAGTCTAGAATAAAATATAGTGGGTAATCAAGATTTCAAGAAAAACTTGCTGGGCAAAAATCTCACCCTGCTTTAAATGAGCAAATATCTGTCGTTTGTATCTGCAGAGACTGTAAGTCTATCCTTACACAACTGAGCTGGCATTCCAATGATGCCCCCTGGACCTCATCTTTAATTAGCTGTAACCCTAAGTTTGGATGATTTATTCAAAACATTAAGCCTTAGAAAAATATAGGCAGTATTCCTAGTATCAAATGTTTTAACAACAGATTGTAACTATTTCATGGAATGTTTCATAGCTATCAAATGTAAATGCACACGAAACAACTTTATTCTTTTCTCCAGTTGCTCAGTGGACTAAGTTTTCCTCTGAAATGAAATCTCAGAGCAGGTCCCATAATTTTTCCAGTCACTCTCATGTAATGAAAGCCCTCCAGCCATAAGAACAGTCTTATTTTAGAAATTGATATTTCCTTCCCAAACTTTTTCTCTGGCCTAGTTCAGATCTAAAAGCTTGGGGAGGGGTTGGACTAGGCTGGAACGGGTAGAGATATGGTTCGGGAGGATTCTTTCTTGATTATGCGCATCTCTTCCTCCCTGCTCCGTTGGCTGGCCTTAGTTCTGGAACCCTCCAGCATAAAGAATAGAACTAGGGGACATGAAGAGTCCCAAATGACTGGTACTGTTGTGATCTCCTGTTTCTACACACCGGGTTTGGCAAGCGATTAAAGCTGACTTTTGGTGCACTTCAGAGTTTTGCAGAGACTTCCCACGGGAACGTCTGATACTGTGGAGTGTAGGACCTCCTCTGGCTGGCTGCTTAGGCATATTCTCCCCAAATTCTTCATCCAAAAACACATTGCCAACCTCTTTCTTTTCAGATCACTTTGGTTCATATCAAGAAGACTTCTTAGGCAATTTTCCTTTTAAAATAAAACCAATCTATTTCCCACTTTCAGAGCCTACATCTTGCCCAAAGGATGGAGAAAACGCCTTTGTCCTACAGTGGCTGCAGGTGCATAGCTCTCAACACTGTCCTCTACTCTGATGCTTCCATCAGCCTCTCCTTGTTGTGAGTCAAGTATCAGTCAGACCCTATTCCACTGTGTCCTTGATTGTCAAATGATACAGCTCTGGGGTCACCATTTACATAGATTGTAGAGTGAATACTGACCCCTGCAGTTATGCAATACATATCAAGTCTTCTGAGTAGTCCTCTTAAAGTCTGTCTCACTATGCTTGAGGCGAACTGGGAAACATCCTTCTCCTCTCCCCCAGTGTGCGAGAGGGGAGGAAAAACACCACAGGACTCCAACAATACTCTCCAAAGATAATTTCCCTCTAGCTTCATTAATTCCAAACCTTTTACATCACCTGGATATGCCGAAATGCCCTCACCCCCCAGCCTGGAGTTTCCTTTTTGCACTTTTAGTAAGGGAGTGGAATAAACAAACTGTGGTAGAGTCATGTAACAGAGAAGAACAAACCTGACTCCATATTGGATCTATTCCTTTAGCTCTCACCTTTGTGCTCTGTTGCTGATGCTTAGTTATGCTGGCTCTGAACCTTTGTAAAAGAATGTTGCCTATAGCCTGAAATATACACAATAGCCCTTTCTCAATTCTCTGTTTTCCAGGCTTGCCCTTTAAAGGTATAACACTTTTCCATTCATGTAGAGATAAAAAGTTGCAGAACAGAGAATAACAATCATCTTGTTGGAAGTTTACAGGGACATTGTGAACAGACCTATGCGGATAGCTGTAAGAACAAAGGATTCTGGGGACATCCCCGGTGGTCCAGGGGTTAAGACTCCACGCTCCCAAAGCAGGGGGCCCGGGTTGCATCCCTGGTCAGGGAACTAGATCCCACATGCATGCCACAACTAAGAGCCTGCATGCCGCAACTAAAGATCCCGCACACCGCAACGGAGATCCAGCACGATGCAGTGAAGATCCTGCACACCTCAACTAAGACCTGGCGCAGTCAAATAAATAAAAAAATGAATAAATAAGTAAGCAAGTAAATAAATAAATATTAAAAAGAAAAAAAGAACAAAGGATTCTGTCACCAAGAAGTTTGTAACAACCAGCCACACTGCCTCCCCTTTTAGTATAAAATAAGGCTGAATTCTAACTCAGGTAAGATGGTTCCTTGGGGCACTAATCCACCATCTTCTCGGTCTGCTAGCTTTCCAAATAAAGTCACTGTTCCTTGCCTCAACATCTCGGCTCTTAATTTATTAGCCTGTTGTGTGGCGAGCAGGACGAGCTTGAACTCGGTAACAGTCATACAATGGGCTACTTTTCACCAATGAAACAAAATAAAACAATACAAAACAAAACCAGCAAAACCCTGTACAACTGATACACACACAAACATGGATGAATCTTAAAAGCATTATCTTGAGTAACAGAAGCCAGGCAAAAAGTTTAAGAATGATATTAAACCATTTATATGAAGTTCTAAGTCAGACAAAATTAAGCTTCTGTGATAGAAATCAGAACAGTGGTTGTCTCTGGTTGGGAGAGAGGATTAAATGGGATGGGCATCACTGTGATGGGAATGTCTCAATTTGATACATTTATCAAAACATATCCAATTTGGTATGTGCTTACATTGTATGTAAATTATACCTCAGTAAATAATTTAAAAGAACTTAGATTTTACGGGAGACTTTGCAGAATATTGGCACAAGGAACATTGAAGCCAATTACATAAAAGACACCCTAAATTCTCCTTCACTCTCAAAAAATTACCTTGTGAATTTGGCTCACCATTTCAGCACATCAAGATGGTTTAGAAGTTGTGTTCTCTCCTTGCTGTTTGTTTTCTGCTAACATTATTACTTGGTCTTCTCTGTCTTCATCCATATCATCAACATAAATGCTAAGACTCTGCCCCCTCAACTCCTTTCAGGTTGAGATCAGTTTGTTCTATCAAATGCCTGCAGTTGTGCTCCTTAATAAGCTAGGCCCCTATCTAAGCCTATTAGCCCATAATGAATATGCCTTAAGCCATCTACATGAATGTCACGAAACACTTTGTCAAATACATGGTTGACTTCAAGATACACTATATTTCCGTGATTCCTCAGACTTACCAAATTATCAACATTTTCAAGATGTATTTTCTTTATTAAACTAAAATATGTGAAATTGAGCCAACATCTTTTTCAAAACCCTTTTTGATATTTTCAGTGTCACGAATTCCATTTATGCTCCATATCTTTTTCATCATATTTTATTTTTATGCTTACAAGTATATAGTATAGAGGACACCTGAAAGGCTGTAGCCTCCTGCCCTTTATAGATGATATTAGATAAAACGGAAAATGCCTCAAAGCTTCCAGCAATATGGCAGTCTGAGCTGATAAGGAAAAGCAAATAGGCACAGATGCTGGACAAAATGTAACAGTCTTTTTCTACACAGCTGAACTTGAAAGAAAATAAAGAAAATCCCTTGATACTAGAAATGAAAAGGAAACTGAACACCAGAGCACTAGGCAGAAGCTGATGCAATGGAGGGTCACAGGAGTATCAGGTCCAGAGGTCTAAAGATTTTGTTTGGATGCCCACGCAGGGACAGAAGATGCATGCTTGAGCCCGCACATTTAAGGAAGCTAGAATGGAGGCCCATAAACAAAGCTACAGAGCCCCCAAAAGCTGTCTGAATAATGCAAAGTGCATAACTCTTTCTTCCCTTGAGGAAGATACAAATAATATTGCTCTCCGTCCGGGGATGTTGTAAAAATAAAAGAGCTGCCTACAAGAATCAAAACGTCAGGACTTCCCTCGTGGCACAGTGATTAAGAATCTGCCTGCCAATGCAGGGGACATGGGTTTGAGCCCTGGTCCAGGAAGATCCCACATGCTACAGAGCAACTAAGCCAGTGCATCACAACTACTGAGCCTGTGCTCTAGAGCCTGCAAGCCACAACTACTGAAGCCCACATACCTAGAGCCCGTGCTCTGCAACAAGAGAAGTTACCGCAATGAGAAGCCTGTGCACCGCAACAAAGAGTAGCCCCCGCTCGCTGCATCTAGAGAAAGCCCGTGTGCAGCAACAAAGACCCAATGCAGCCAAAAATAAATAAATTAATTTTTTTAAAAAAAGAATAAAAACACCATGAAGATACTACCCAAAGCCATCTATGGAATCAGTGTAATCTCTATAAAAATCCCAATGGCATTTTTCACAGAAATAGAAAAAACAAACCTTAAATGTATATGGGACCACAAAAGACCCCAAACAGCCAAAGCAATTCTGAGAAAGGGCAACAAAGTTGGAGGTATCGTACTTCCTGAGTTCAAACTTTTATTATAAAGCTATAGTAATCAAAACAGTATGGTACTGGCATAAAAAGTGACACATAGGCCAATGGAACAGAATTGAGAGCCCAGAGATAAACCCAAGCACATACAGTTAACTAATATCTGAAAAGGAAGCCAAGAATACACAATGGGGAAAGGAGAAGTCTCTCCAATAAATAGTGTTGGGAAAACTGTATATTCACATGAAAAAGAATGAAATTAGACCCCTATCTTAAACCACTCACAAAAATGAACTTGAAATGGATTAAAGACTTAAACATAAGATTGATACCATAAAACTCCTAGAAGACAACATAGGGAAAAAGCTCCTTGACATTGGTCGTGGCAATGATTTATTTGGATATGACATCAAAAGTACAAGCAAAAAGTAAACAAGTGGGACTGCATCAAACTAAAAAGCTTTGGCACAGCAGAAGAAACAATCAACAAAATGAAAAGGCAATCTACAGAAAGGGAGAGAATATTTGCAAACCATTTATTGGATAAAGCGTTAATATCCAAAACATACAAAGAACTCATACAATTCTGTAACAAAAAAACCAAGCAATCTGATTTTAAAATGTGCAGAGGAACTGAATTCTGTTATTTTTCCAAAGAAGACATCCAACTGGCCAACAGGTACATGAAAAGATGCACAACATGACTAATCATCAGGGAAATGCAAAATCAAAATGCAAAATAAGATACCACCTCACACCTGTTAGAATAACTACGATCAAAAAGAGATAACAAGTGTTGACAAGGATATGGAGAAAAGGGAACTCTTGTATACTGCTGGTGGGAATGCAAATTGGTTCGACCACTATGGAAACCAGTAAGGAGTTTCCTCAAAAAATGAAAACTAGAACTACCATATGATCCAGCAATTACACTTCTGAGTATTTATCCAAATGAAATGAAAACAGTATCTTGAAGAGATTTCTATGCTGCCAGGTTCACTGCAGCATTATTCACAAAACCCAAGATATGTAAACAAAGTGTGTGTCAACAGATGAATGTATAAAGAAGATGTGGTGTATATATACCATGGAATATTATTCAGCTGTGAGAAAGAAGGAAACCCTGCCATTTGTAACAATATGGATGGACCTTGAGTGCATTATGCTAAGTGAGCTAAGTCAGACAGAAAAAGACAAATGCTGTAATGATATCACGTATATGTGGAATCTAAAAATCCCAAACTCATAAATACAGAGAGGAGAATTTACCAGGGGCTGGGGTTGCGGGAATTGGGGAGATGTTGTTTAAGGGCACCAACTTGCAACTAGTAGATAAATAAGTCCTGGAAATCTAATGCACAGCATAGACATACACATAGATTATAGACATAGACATAGATTATAGACAATATGTATTATAAACTTCAAAGTTGCTAGGAAACTAGATCTTAGTTTTTCCCACCACAAATAAGAAATGATAATTACGTGATGTGATAGACCTCAGCCTCAGCTAATGCTATGGTGGTAATTGATAAATGCATCAAATTAACCTGTTGTACACCTTAAATTTACACAATGTTATATGTCAATTACATCTCAATAAAAAATGAAGAATGGGTTCTGACTGATATTACCTGCATGATCCAGAAACCCCAGGATGAGAAGTTAAAATAAAAAATTTTAATGAGATGAATGAAAACCACCAAGTTCCAGTGGGGGGAAAGTCTGTTCCAAAATCCACAGCATTATAGGACTCCTCTCTAATTCCTTGGCCTCCCCAAAATGATGAACTCGCGATAAAAACTACACAAAATCATGGTTCTCTCAATATGGTGATCTTGCTAATGGGAAAACGCTTCTGCTACAAAACGGCCAGAAATGCTGGAAAAACACAAGAAATTTTAAGTGTGTAGTGCGCGCACACACACACACACACACACACACACACACACATGCACGTGAGGGAATTCTGCAGAGGGAAAACATAAAGAGGTGGCTATAAAAAAAAAAAGAAATTATGATCCGAAGTTACCACTTCTCTAGCCTGAATGGAATAGAGATCACCAGTCTTAGTATCATCAAGGATTGAGTTTTAATGTATAGAAACAGGTAATGAACCTTTGGTTCTAAATGAGGAGGAAATTTGGAAACACGTCTTCTGAATAAATCTAAGAATTTCAACAGTTATATCCTTCATTTACTGGATTGTCTGTTGGCATGAATTACCTTCCTAAATTTCCTATGCTCTGTCCAATTTCGCAGTAGCTAGATGCCTAAGAACAACATTCCTGAGAATCTCCTGTAAAGAGTATTTTGGCTTAGATTTGGCCCGTGATACAGAATTATGAAAGAGTCGAGGATGGAAGAGAAGCTGAAGTCATCGTTCTTCCCCTGGTGGTCATGCACAGATATGTAAGCTGCAGATGTGAAATTTTGCAGTGGCTTCTTTGTGTAATACTATGAACCACCCTCCAAGGTTGTGCAGAAACTGTGAGTCTCTGAGGTGTCTTTTGAAGTGATTGAACTGGATGGTTGTACTAACTTCCTACTCCCCTGAAACCTAGTGGTGAAACAGAGCTATAATAGCCTTTCCTGAACTTAATACTTCAAAAAAACCTCTGATGGTTTATATTAGCACTTATTTACATTATTCCTGGCAAGAAATACCTAGACTGAATCCTTAATGACAGTTAAAGGGTGGATAAGAAAAGATATCTTTCAAATGGAACAGGTAGATATCAAAGGAAGCTTGTCTGTCTTGGTTTAGGCTCTGCATGGGGAAAAGTCTCCCATAAAAATGTGTCATAAGGGACCTGCTCCTCAAGTGAATGGTCCAGGAACCACAGAGTCAAATAATTAACATAAAAACGATCATAAAGAAGTGAAACTGTTAGTGTACCTGGAAGAAGCATATGGAAATCCTCTCTGAACGGATGTACCCTCAGTCCTGGTCGTATATTTTCACACCTACAATTTCACTGAACTTGAGCTCACAACCCCAAATGAGGAAACTCACAAGATAACAATCTTATCATAAGTGAGAACCACACTTCACTTATAAGGTGTAATCACGGCAGGATTATACTCCCAAGAACTTTAGGTAATAGAACCATTTGATTAAGATGATAAAATAAGTATGTCTGAAATAATTAAAGGTATAAAGAAGGAAATAAAAGACAATGAAAAAATAATAGGCAGATTTGAAATATAACCAAATGGACTTCTGAAAGGAACAAAATAGCCAAAAAAATAAAAAACACAACTGCTAATTTTAATGCACATTAGAAGTGCTGAACAGATAGCCAGTGAAACAGAAAAGAGCTCCAGAATGAAACAGAGAATTAAAGATATAGAAACAGGAAGAGAATTAAGTGACATGGAGGATAGAATGAGAAGAACCAACAAACATCTAATTGGAGTTCTCAAAGGAAGAAATGTGAGAGTCAATTCTTTGGGCAATAGTAGCTGAGATTATTCCATAACTGATTAAGGAATTAATCCTAAGATTTCAGAAGCACAAGTATCCCAGGGAGAATAAATAAAACTAAAAGTACACCTAGACCTATCATTGTGAAATCCCAGGACATGAAAGACAATGAGATAATTTCAGAAGCAGCCAACAAGAAAAGATAGGTCTTATGCTTTAGAAGGTATATGATTTGATCTCAGACAAGTCACTTAAACTTTATCCATAGCTGATATCATAATTTGAGATGTTATGTTTTTACTCACTTTGTTTTATCATCCTTTTATCAATAGTATTTTTGAAGACTCGCTGTAAAGTCACTATTGGTGGACTGCCCATACCGCTTGGCTCTCACCATTCCCATGGAGTCAAAAGTTTCCAACTGCAAGTCTATATGATCCTTTTCCTGAGGACCATCTCTGTCAACCAGAAGAGCAGGCAGGAGCTCTGGGGAATTGATGCAGCTCTCAACCAATGGCACGGGAAATACCCCGGCTTCCTCACCCCTCTCCCCTCATTTTGGATAAGTCTGATACAAGTAAACTGTCTCACAGAGTACCCCAGGGGGACTGAGCTTCAGTATCCCACAGTGGTTAACTTGCTCTATAATGTACCCTTACCTGGCTTCCTTCTTCATTCCTGTAATTCCCCAGTGGTGCTTCGTGGGAAGATGTCTCACATAAATGATGTGCATTCACATCCTTGTGTCAGGGTCTGCTTCGAGGGAACCAACTTAAGACAGACATAAAAAAAATATGATTTTGGTCCCACGATTTTAAATGAAAACACTATTTTGGGAGGGGGAATATTGTTCTCCATTTTCAGACCTCTGAACTCTGAATTACTAAGTGGGGTTTGGCCATGTCTGTGTGACACATCCATGAGGCAAGCAGAACATAGTTCATTTGGCCTCTTCTTAGCTGTTTCTCATCAAATCCTGAGTGAGGAACCTCTGACTCCACCCTATGAAAGTCATACTTTTATCTTTTTAAAAACCTTTTTATTTTAAAATAATTAAAGACTTCCAGGAAGTTGAAAGGTAGTACGGAGAAGTGCTGTTTACCCTTCAGCCTCTTATGATGGTAATGCCTTACATAACTTATAGTATATTATCAAAACCAGGAGATTGATATTGGTACAACCTATAGACATTATTCCCATTTTACCAGTTTTTGCATGCACTCATTTGCATGTACATGTGTGTATGTGCCTGTATAGTTCTATGCAACTTTATCACATGTATAGATTCATGTAACCACCATCTCAATCAGGATACAGAACTGCTCCATCATCACAAAGGAGCTTCCTTGTGCTACTCCTTTAGAGACATCCCACCTCGACTCCCAGCCTCACCCCTGGCAACCACTCATCTACTTTCCGTCTATTATTCTTTCATGTATAACCTTCAGACTTCTGTAAGGAGAAAAGTTTTAATCTCTTACGGAGACAAAGCAGATTAACAGGCAGTTTTTCAATGTCAATGGGATTTTCAGGCTTGATTGTAAATAAATTCACTGACACTTTTGATACAGTGAAGCGTTTGTAAGACTGTCCTTTATATGGGTACAAACAACCTACTTCAAGGGAAATAAATCTTCATTTCAAAACTGGGCTTTAAATATTTATGAAACTGGTATGTCCTGCTTTACCGGGTTGGGATACAAAACAAGGGTATTTCTCATGACTTTTTCATTTGTACTGACTCCTTGCCCTGATACCCCTGTTTGCAAGAAATGTCTTTCTTCCATCCATATAGTCCACTTTCATGATAATTCTAAGAACTTTAGTGCTGGCTGTTTGTCCAAGAGCCTCAGTTCTGACTACTATTACCTTCAGCAAAGAGCCATGGAAATGCTTTGTTATTGTTGTTGCTTTGGCCCAAGAGTCCCAGGCTTTTCCATTGCTGTCTTTGTCTCATGGTGTTGCTGGTAAGGCAGGGGTTTTCATGTGTTTAGCTCACACAAGCTAGAACAGTGCCTGACCCATATATGAAATATTTGTGAATTGAATTAATAAGGGTTTCAGACAGAGGGAACAGCAAGTGCAAAGGCCCTGAGCCAGAAAGATCAGTGTGGCTGGAAAGGAGTGAATGAAAGGAGAGTCAAAGGAGATGACTTTGGAGTGGCATGAAGGGAGTCAACTTTTGCATTTTGGCTTTTATTCTATTTGTAAGGAGAACCCACTGGAAAGTGTTGAGCAGTAGAGTGATATAAGATTTTCATTTTATCTACCCAGTTGCCAGAGGATGCAATGGGATGACCTAGCATGGGAGAGGTGGATGGGAAGCTATGACTTGAAGGGATCACCAGATCTCTGGGATCAGCGCTGCCATACAAGACTCTTCATGGTGTAGGCATCTCAATCTAACTCCACCTTCCCTGGGACCAGTGGAATTAGAGGGTAACCGTCATGAGAAGCTCAGGATGAGGAGTGAGGCTGGGATGTGTAGGTGACACCCAGCATTGAATGCAGTTAAAGGACATGACAATGCAGGAGCAGGGAGTGCCAGAGAAAAAGGCATTGTCAGATGATCAATTGCAATGACAGCTAAAGTAATTGATTGCCCTGGAAAACCGATCAATCAGTGGCACTGTGTTAGCATGGTCTTCCTCATTAAAGAATCAACTAGATTCACATGATGTCTGAGTTTGGTCTTGCCTTGATCTTCTTAGAAAAGAAAGATGTGGGCTCATTGTTCAAAACTAATATATTTCGGGAAAAAGTATAATCTTAAAAAGTTTCCTTGTTATAAAATAATACATAAAAGTTGTATTTCACAAATGATAAATATGCATATATAAAGCAGCTCTGCTGTGAAATAGAAAAATTGTTCAAAATATGATTAAAAATATAGTTTTAAAAAGTGTTGGATTTTCACTATTTTCCAGATAATTATATCTATCTCTCTGTTAGTATTTTTTTTTTTTTTTTTTTGCGGTACGTGGGCCTCTCACTGTTGTGGCCTCTCCCGTTGCGGAGCACAGGCTCCGGAAGCTCAGGCCCAGCGGCCATGGCTCACGGGCCCAGCTGCTCCGCGGCACGTGGGATCTTCCCGGACCGGGGCACGAACCCGCGTCCCCTGCATCGGCAGGCGGACTCTCAATCACTGCGCCACCAGGGAAGCCCTCTCTGTTAGTATTTTATTTTTGCTTTTTCCCTCCAAATTCAGGATTTGCCTAGGCAAATTCTATCATTTTTGAATTCATGAATGTGTAGGAAATGCTGCATTTATAAATGGGGAAAACCTCACAGGAAGCCACAAAATTGTGATGACCGTTTAGCAGAAAGCATGATCACTTTAACAAAAGCGGCCAAATAAACAAAGATGATTCAGCTCTATTATTCTCGTTTACCTTACATTTTCTTCAGCTTTGAGAGGCTCATGTAATAACCATCCTGTTCACAGTAGAATTAAAATCAATTCTACTTGACTAACATTTATTGTATCTCTGTACCTTACAAGACAGCTTCAATTTAGTAATGTGCAAGCATGAAGTGGTGCGAGTTGGCTTATAGAACCTACCTTTGGCTCACTAGCAGGGAGGGCTATGAGCTGGGGGTGGGAGATGAGTAGGCTGCAGAAATGGCTCTATTTCTTCTTCATTCCCTGAATGAAGGCCCTTGGCCATACCACTCTCTAGTGCCTCCTACTTAAGACTCTGGCCCAGGCTAATACAGAATGAGTTGGAAGTGCCAATATGCTCGTTCTGAGCCTAGAGGGGCCCTTCGGGGGCCTTGAGTGTTTCTGCCTTCCCTCTGACATCTCCACAACATCGTGGCCTATGCCAGGTGGGATAATGGCCACCCAAAGATGTTGACACCCTAGAAAACTCTAATTTGAAAAGATACATGAACCCCAATGTTCATTACAGCACTGTTTACAATAGGCAAGGCACGGAGGCAACCTAAATGTCCATCGACAGATGAATGGATAAAGAAGATGTGGTACGTATATACAATGGAATGTTACTCAGCCATAAAAAAGAATGAAATAATGCCATTTGCAGCCACATGGATGGACCTAGAGATTATCATACTAAGTGAAGTAAGCCACACAGAGAAAGACAAATACCATATGATATTGCTTATATGTGGAATCTAAAAAAAGACACAAATGAACAGAACAGAAATAGTGTCACAGATGTAGAAAACAAACTTATGGTTACCAGGGGGGGAAGGAGAGGGGAGGGATAAATTGGGAGATTGGGGTTGACATATACACACTACTATATATAAGATAGATAATAAACAAGGACCTACTGTACAGCACAGGGAACTCTACTCAATACTCTGTAATGACCTAAATGGGAAAAGAAACTAAAAAAGAGCGGATATATGTATATGTATAACTGATTCACTTGGCTGTACAGCAGAAACTAACACAACACTGTAAATCAACTCTACTCCAATAAAAATAATAAAAAAAAACCCCAAAGATGTCGACACCCTAATCCCCAGAACCTCTGAATGTTACCTTCCAAGGCAAAGGAGACTTCGCAGATACAATCATGTTAAGGATCTTGAGATGGGGAGGTTATTCTGGATTATCTGGGTGGGCCCCATTTAATCGTGTGAGTCCTTAAAAGTGGAGAACCTTTCCTAGCCAGTCAGTGGGAGATATGACTGTGGGAGAACGGTCAGAGAGATGCTGGTTTTGAAGACGGAGGAAGGGGCTCATGAACTAAGAAATACGGCTGACCTCTAGAATCTAGAAAAGACAAGGAAATGGATTCTCTCCTAGAACCTCCAGAAAGGAACGCAGCCCTGTTAACACCTTGATTTTAGCCCAGGGAGACCTGTGTCAAGACTTACAATCTTCAGAACTATAAGATAATAAATCTGCAGTGTTTAAGCCAGTAAGCTAGTGATAATTTATGACAGCAGTAATGGGAAATTATGCATGGCCGTAGATAACTGACACAAGAGAAAAAAGTTAACAGATTTTCTGTCTCTTCTGGTTTAAATAATCTCTTTTATATGATTCAGTCTGTGTTACAGAATATGCAGTCAATTCGAATTTCACCTCCCCTTTAAGGCTGCTTTCCTGTCCACCCTTTTCCCCCAGTTGTGGTTGGACGCGGAAGCTTGTGGCCCTTCTAGTGTTGGGAGCGCGCGGTGTGGGCCCCGGGCTGTTTCCTTTGTAGGGCTGGTCTGGTTTCTGGATGGGCGTTACTGTGTCCTCTGGGGTGTGCTTGCTATGGTCCTGGAACTGGCTGCCTTTGGCATGCATGGCTCAAGTCCATGGCTTGTACATCTTGTGGTCTATCTTCTCTTTACAGTCAACCATCTCTCCTTGCTTCCTGGGTCCCACCTTGATTCTCTCTGGCTTTGTGCACCCTTCAAGGTTTGACTCACTCTTCTGTTCATCCACTCCAAGTGGCCTTCCCCATGTTGCTCAGACACGGGGCTACTCTCCCCTCCACAGAGACCCTTCATGTAAAGTTTCCCAGGAGGTTCTCAAGCTTCACTTTGGTCCTTCCCTGGAGGCTGTGGAAACTTTCAGGTCCATTCCACGTAAGGAAAGTTGGGGGATATACAAGGGTATCACTCTCCAGAATGTTCTTCCTCCCTACATGCCTGTCATCTCAGGAGATCCCAATTAGGAACAGCCCCCCACTCCCTCAAACCACTCGGCTTTCAACTTCTCTCTCAGACCATGTAACAGACGTCTCCTCTCCAGGATTCAACCCACAGCAAGGAAGCCAAGGCACATCTTCTCACGCCTTCCTTCCTCTTCTCCTTTTTCTTCCCTATTTCCCCCCAGGGCAGAAGGAGAGGACTCATTCTTTCTCTCTGAGATGGATTCCCAATGCATTCCAGCCTCCTCCTAAATAAGGTAGTATTTTTGTTGCCCTAATCACTGGGTTTATAATGGCAAATGGGATGCAGGGAGAAAAACAATGTTGCTAATGATGTAAGTTCAAAAAATATGCTTCCTCTTACATGCCTGTTACATGCCAGGCACTAAGCTAGGTACTATGATGTGAAGTATAGCATCATTCACAAAGATATCTCGGTTTAGAGAAGAATGTGAAGTGTGAGTGTGTGTGTGTGTGTGTGTGTGTGTGTGTGTGTACACGTGTGTATATCTGCATGTGGCCGTGAAAGAAAATATGGACAGAATTTTGTCTAGTGTAACAAAAAATTATTTACACAATATTTCTGGGCAGATTAAAGAATAGAGGAGAGATTTTTTTTAGAATGGCATATAAAACTGGGTGATGAATCACTTAAATTTGCAAAAAAAATTGTTCTACCGATAGAGAACTGTGGTCAAGATTCTGAGCTTGTTGTTGTTGTTTAATTGAAGTATAGTTGATTTACAATGTTGTGTTAGTTTCAGGTGTACAGCAAAGTGATTCACTTATGCATACATATATACCTATTTTTTTCAGATTCTTTTCCCATATAGGTTACTACAAAATATTGAGTGCAGTTCCCTGTGCTATACAGTAGGCCCTTGTTGGTTATCTATTTTACATATAGTACTATCTGTTAATCCCAAACTCCTAATTTAAGACTGAGCTTTTATACCAATACGTTTGGTTTTGAAGCAAGGACAAATAATTTGTACGAATGTTGGGAATGATATGAATGGAAGAGAGTCTTTGCTAAGTTGTGATTCTTTTAAAAATAGTCCTTTCTGCATCCAATAACATCAGATTTAGGTCTTGAATTTGATGTGCTGATTCATAACTTCAGATTTGGTAAAAATGGAGAGTAACTATTTTGACTTGTTGGACAAACTCCCAAGTCAGATTCTCAGCTTCATCTTAGTACTTGTTTTTTTTAAATTATCCATGAAAAATCTGATGTGGAAGACAGGACAATAAAAGCCCACAATGAGTATAATCAACATGGCACATGTAAGAGTACTTTGCAAATGGTATCGTGCTATCCTAGGTTGGGCTCTCTAGAAAAGACCCTGAGGCAAGGATTCCTGTACTCATGATATGTTAAGGAAATGCTCCTAGGGGAGACTGGTAAGGGAGCTGGAGAAGCAGGGCAGGGAAGAGAGAATGCCATGAAAGCTTCCAGTCTTGGGCATTTCCCTGAAAGTTAGCTTCAGTCTGATCCTGCAGGGGAGATCTAAGGTGTTAAGTTATGCTCAAGATTTTGCCTCAACTTGGAGGAAAGGAGCTAGGCTTTCATAATCTGGCACCTACCAGTCATTGGTTCAGGGCTGCCAAGAAAATGGAGCATGTGGGGAACATCAACCCCAGACACTCCTGGGTCTCCACCATGCAGAAGGCAGCTCCAGTTACTTGTGAGGCTTCCTCCAAAGAGATCTGCAGGTACGGGTATTATAAACAAAGGTCGGTTGTCAGTTGCTTCATTTGCAAATATTTTCTCCCATTCTGAGGGTTGTCTTTTCATCTTGTTTATGGTTTTCTTTGCTGTGCAAAAGCTTTTAAGTTTCATTAGGTCCCATTTGTTTATTTTTGTTTTTATTTCCATTTCTCTAGGAGGTGGGTCAAAAAGGATCTTGCTGTGATTTATGTCATAGGGTGTTCTATGTTTTCCTCTAAGAGTTTGATAGTGTCTGGCCTTACATTTAGGTCTTTCATCCATGTTGAGTTTATTTTTATGTATGGTGGTAGGCAGTGTTCTAATTTCATACTTTTACATGTAGCTGTCCAGTTTTCCCAGCACCACTTATTGAAGAGTCTGTCTTTTCTCCACTGTATATTCTTGCCTCCTTTATCAAAGATAAGGTGAACATATGTGCGAAGGTTTATCTCTGGGCTTTCTATCCTGTTCCATTGATCTATATTTCTGTTTTTGTGCCAGTACCATACTGTCTTGATTACTGTAGCTTTGTAGTATAGTCTGAAGTCAGGGAGCCTGATTCCTCCAGCTCCATTTTTCGTTCTCAAGATTGCTTTGGCTATTCGGGGTCTTTTGTGTTTCCATACAAATTGCGAAATTTTTTGTTCTAGTTCTGTGAAATATGCCAGTGGTAGTTTGATAGGGATTGCATTGAATCTGTAGATTGCTTTGGGTAGTAGAGTCATTTTCACAGTGTTGATTCTTCCAATCCAAGAACATGGTATATCTCTCCATCTATTTGTATCATCTTTAATTTCCTTCATCACTGTCTTATAATTTTCTGCATACAGGTCTTTTGTCTTCTTAGGTAGGTTTATTCCTAGAGCAGCTCATGCAGCTCAATAACAAAAAAACAAAGAACCCAATCCAAAAATGGGCAGAAGACCTAAATAGACATTTCTCCAAAGAAGATATACAGATTGCCAACAAACACATGAAAGAATGCTCAACATCACTAATCATTAGAGAAATGCAAATCAAAACTACAATGAGATATCATCTCACACCG
The DNA here is from genome assembly GCF_039906515.1 of Pseudorca crassidens. NCBI lineage: Eukaryota > Metazoa > Chordata > Mammalia > Artiodactyla > Delphinidae > Pseudorca > Pseudorca crassidens. The sequence continues at coordinate 122,486,008 of NC_090317.1, read as the reverse complement.
GTCAGAATGCCCATCATCAAAAAATCTAGAAACAATAAATGCTGGAGAGGGTGTGGAGAAAAGGGAACCCTCTTGCACTGTTGATGGGAATGTGAATTGGTACAGCCACTATGGAGAACAGTATGGAGGTTCCTTAAAAGACTAAAAATAGAACTACCATACGACCCAGCAATCCCACTACTGGGCATATACCCTGAGAAGACCATAATTCAAAAAGAGTCAGGTACCAAAATGTTCATTGCACCTCTATTTACAATAGCCAGGGCATGGAAGCAACCTGTGTCCATCATCGGATGAATGGATAAAGAAGATGTGGCACATATATACAGTGGAATATTACTCAGCCATAAAAAGAAACGAAATTGAGTTATTTGTAGTGAGGTGGATGAACCTAGAGTCTGTCATACAGAGTGAAGTAAGTCAGAAAGAGAAAAACAAATACCATATGCTAACACACATATATGGAATGTAAGGGGGAAAAAAAGGTCATGTAGAACCTAGGGGTAAGACGGGAATGGAGACACAGACCTACTAGAGAATGGACTTGACGATATGGGGAGGGGAAGGGTAAGCTGTGACAAATGTGAGAGAGTGGCATGGACATATATACACTACCAAACGTAAAATAGATAGCTAGTGGGAAGCAGCCGTATAGCACAGGGAGATCAGTTCGGTGGTTTGTGACCACCTAGAGCGGTGGGATAGGGAGGGTGGGAGGGAGGGAGACCCAAGAGGGAAGAGATATGGGAACATATGTATATGTATAACTGATTCACTTTGTTATAAAGCAGAAACTAACACCCCATTGTAAAGCAATTATACTCTAATAAAGATGTTAAAAAAAAAAAAGAAACAAAGGTCCGCAGAAACCAGAGTGGGCATGCACTGAAATGGCACAAGGGATCAGAGGGGATCTAAGTGGGGCACTGAGAGTGTTCACGACCAGGGTCACCTTAGCTAATGTCAGGTCTTATGATGAGGAAAGACTAAACTTCCCCAACATATTCTTACTGCTCTCCGAGGATTCTGGGAGAATCATTAACCTCAGTCCAGAACAGCGGATATACAATTGTGATGTTGCTTAAACCCCAAGTTATTCTCCCATCTCTTTCCATTCCAAGAGAAGAGACTAGCTATGTTCAGAGCTAAGCTGTCATTATCAAGTTGAAATACTTTTCAGTGCAGGAATATTAGTTTCCTAAAGACGGCACCATCTGTCATGAGAGAAGACCAAGGACATCCCTTTCACTGACCTTCCAATTGCAGGGTGCTCCCAGTTTAGGCTCCTTTGCCTGGTTTCTGAGGCCCCCTGTTCCCTCTCTCCACTTTCCAGCCTTCATACTCCCCTCTTGCCAGGTCGATTTTCAACTGTCGACATCTCAGATCAACTGTAACATGCTCGTATCTGCTTTGCCCCTTTATCCTGGCAGTTTCCACTGCCTGGATTCCCCCTTCCTTCCCTTTCACCGGTGCAAACTCCATTCACTGTCCAAATCCCAGCCTGAGTCATTCTCCCCTCATCATCCTTAGACAACTCCAGGCCTCAGCACTGTCACCCATTAGCTGAACTTTTACGAGTAAGTTGTCACTAGAGCATTTTACACACCTCTGTATTGGGCTTTGTCTGTGCACTGTAGTGCTATGGTTTGGTCTAATCCAGTTGTTATCAGCCCTGATTGCGTTTTAGAATTACTGGAAAGGTTTTTTTTGTGTGTGTGTGGGTTTTTTTTTTTGTTTGTTTTTTTTACAGAATACTGATGTCTGGATTCCACCAAACCCAATTATACCAGAATCTCTGAAAGTGGAGCCCTGCATACCATTTTGTAAGAACCCTGAGTGATTCTACTGGACAGCCGGAGTTGAGAATTCGCTTTGAGAGACAACTGAATACAATCACGTTATAAGTAGTCACCTCTAGAAAACAGGTTCATACATTGTGACAATGGGAAATATCCAACACTGGAAAGAGCCATTTTACGACCATCCTACAAAAGCTCTGCAGCATCGTTAGTTAAACAAAACAACAGAAAATAAGGAGGGAACAACCCATCTATCTCCATAACTTCAGATCCTTGTGTTTGGCCTTTTAAGTCTCATTTTTGCTAACAATAGCTCGCAGTGGCACTACAGATATGACTGCCATCGTGTTCCCTAGAAGAAACCTCTTAAGGAATTTCAAGCAGAAAGAAATTTCATACGAGGAATTAGTTGCTTAGAGAACTACTGGAGGGGTTAAAGGGATGAAAATCAGGAGGCCCTCTTTATGCTGACTTCAGGGTTCTATGCACCGTGACTGCAACGCACAGATCAGGAAACTACTACAGTGACCATGAAATTCAGCTAACATCACACCTGCTGAGCCACATTTCTATGCCCAAACTACACAGAAAAGAATGGCTTCTATCTCCCTCCTGCTTTCCAGAGGTCCTATGAGTATACCTAGTTGGCAGAACCTGTATCACACCTGGAATACGAGTGTTGAGGGAGTTTGGTACATGTAGTTTTCTGGACTTCCAGCCTTTCAGATACTGTAGGTGGTTACGGATGCCGAAGGCCAAAAGACACTACCTTGAATACATTCCTGAGGCAGCCCATGGGTCAACAACTATAGAGCTGCTGGTGAAAAATAACAATGTTTCATATCCATGGTGTTGCCCTGTGTCTGGGTTAAAAAGATGAAAACGTCCCAGATCTCGAGAGAGTAAGTTCCTTTAGAGGAGTTCTTACATCTTAGGCTCCGGCTGTGGCCCATAGCTCCTTGGAGGATTTGTCTTGTTACGTCAATCGCTCTTGAAGCCTTTCTTAAATTAGGTAGACTCGTGCCTAACTGTGCATGCTTGGGCTCAAGGCTTAATCTCCCTGAATAAGTAAAACTAATGCATGAAGAATTGGCATCCCTGATGGCAGCAGTTAAGTGCTGCTTTTCCAGAAACAACGCAAAGTTTAAGATAAGTTTTAAACATGGAAATGGTTCGGTATGAGGAGCTTTGAAAGTTTTCCCTTTGTAGTACACATGGAACACTCAGTTAAATGTTTTTGTTTTTTATCGTTTAGGCAGAAACAGTGGAATAAAATGAGAGTTTGAAATGTCGGTGCTAATATATAACACTAGACACCGAGAAGTTAAGGTTGGTCCTTATCTGCTTGTCAAACATTCATTTCTGTTCAAGCTGGGATTTACACATCAGTGGGAATCTTCTAATTAAGGGAGCTGTAACATTTTGGGCAAATTAATAACTTCTGCGAGACTTAACCTCTTCAAGTGTAAAATAGGAAGCACACACATTTGTTAGGATTAAATGAAGGAAAGGCCTCTCAAATGTCTTCACTAATGCTCCCCTAATGGCAGAAAGAGTGCAAGGGTACCCATGGAAAATTCAAAGCTTCTTTGAAGCCTTTTGTTTTAGCATACAATGTAAAGTGAATTCTACTTACGAATCCATATTATATTCATTAATATCTTAGATATTTTTCATCAGGTACGATTGACATTTTAGGAGGATGTACCTGTTTTATCCTATGGTTTCCAGTAGATTCTAGCATGCTCTCTTGAGAACCAAGGTTAAAATTGGAAGTGTTTCACCTGTAGAAAGCCCCTAATTACTCTTAGTTGAATTCTGAAGACGTCTTTAGGTCGAGCGAATTGTTTTCTTCCAGTTTTGTAAGTGTACAGCATAATGATTTGACTTACATGCATCACGAAATGATTACCACAATACATTTAGTGAACGTCCATCATCTCGTATAGATACGAAATAAAACAAATCAAAAAATATTCTTTTCCCTGCAATGAGAACTCTTTGGATTTACTGTCTTAACTTTTATATATAACTTGCAGCGGTGTCAATGATATTAATTATGTTGTACATTACATCCCCGGCACTTATTTATCAGATGTAGAGAATTTAGAATAAAAACACAGAGAAGAGTACGTAGCAATTTCTAAATTTTGAGGGTTACTGTTTTTTGCCTTGCTTTTACAACTTTGCCCAAGCCTGCCTTTTCCGCCAATCCAGTTACAGATACTGAAAAATTTTACCCAGCGAGGTCTTCTCTGTCCAGCCACTTAATTAATGCAGACCAAGACTGCTTGCATGCCTTTATATTATGAGCCCTATACTCACTAACTGATGGTGTCTATTTCTAAGCTCAAAAGTCTCACATATGTAGAGTAGAGCCCAAGTGCCACGAAGGTATGCAAACTACTCTCCCCATTACACTGCCAAGCAACAGCAGGACTGAGCTCGCTCTATGTTCCCTGAACGCATTCTAGGTCCTTCACTGTGGCAGGAGAACTTTCCCGATCCACGTACTATTCTACTGGGGTGCATCATGGGGGCACAAAAAAACCAAATTTAGTTTAGCATGCAAACATGCTGCTTCTGTTTTGCTCTCCCTGTGCTGACTAGCCAGATATAGGGGGTCTGTATGTTCGTCAGTCTTGGATAAACCTACTCAGAACTCCTTAGTCTTCGCCTACTGGGCTTCCACATGTTTATGGCTTGGCTCGTAAGGTTCACCAGACCTGCAAAAGTTCATGCTTCCTTTGTACTTGGGAAAAATCCTGCTCTTCATCTAGGACCAAATTCAGATGGCAAGTGTCTAAGTCTTCCTCTCCTAGAGGCCCACTGCTTCGTCTACCACCCCCTTTCCCTTTCCTTCCGACCAAGGTGTTCCAAGATCTGTTACATGTGTCTATTTTAGTATTTATCACATCATATTGGTGGTTGTTACATGTCATCTGTCGCCCATGCTGGCGTGTGGAGACTTTAGGAGGGAGGGAGCCTTGTCTTAGCTATTATGGCATTCCCAGCGCCTGCAAACTGTGGGTGACCAAATGTTGATTGAAGGACAGAATGAACATATGAATGAACGAATGAACAGCAGCCTAGATCATAAACAAAAGCACCATCCAAAGGGTTGAAACGCATCAGTACCACCGAAGGTGATTTCCTTCCTTGTGACATATTTGTGAAAACAATATGAAGAATGGAGACATGTTTTTACATGAAGGTACTTCATTCGCAAATGAAACCTATAGAAGGCATTGTCTTAATACCTTCAATCTGCCTGACTAGGAGAGTTATTTCTGAACAAAACACACTGCAAAGGTGACCACACTCCCCACCCCCCACTCCTCTTCGGTTGTAAATTGCGGAGAAAATAGAATCAGCATATCTGAAATTCACTATCGTACAGTTTGAGTTTGTGAACTGGTATCGTATCTATGATGTTACCAAATTATTTTGAAGTTCGTGGGTTAATTAATGGTTAACAATTACATGAGAATGATGCACAAGCCACTTTTTCCAATATTCAATTTCATAGTTAATAACTATTTCACAGATTATTTATATGAGTAAAAGACAGTCTTATGGAACCTCCTTTCTCAAGAAAATGTCAAACGCTTCCATTTTTAATTTAGCACTGAGACTGCGGTTTCTTTGTCATAGTAATTATGGGCTTTCCTGCCAGGGCCCCATTTTTGCTTCTACTTTACAACACGATCATGGTTGAATAGCTTTAATCAGGCAGCAATTAGTCCCAAATCTGTAACTCATTTAAGTCTGGGTTTCTGGTGGTTGTGCCTTCTTCCTTCAAACTGGGAGGGAAATGTTAGGAAAGTTTTGAGCGAATGATCTCAATCCCTGATGAGTAGTTAGAAGAGAGATATTTCTGTAACCTGCCCAATAAACCGGTTATCATATTAAACTCATTTTTTAGCAGCTTATATTCACTTAAGCCTTGCTGCAGATGGTGGCTGTCAAAATGTCTCTTATAATTCGCATCAGTAAACTCCTCCTGGGCCTTTAAAATTCGTTGCAAATCACATGTTGCCTATAATCATAATAAGATTGGAAATGTTATTAATAACCTGCTCAGGATTCTGCTACACCAGTTTCTGTAAAACTACATGGATCGACAGGACCAACTTCTCAAAGGCTGGTAAATGTAGCTATATCTAGATATTGTTAAAATTAAATATAAAACGGAGACAGGACGTGAGAATTCCCCGAGCAGACAAAACCATTTAAGCCACGTAAGCGAAACTAAATCTAGCTTATTTCATGAACATAAGTGAAGCTTCATTTAGGTTATTCCTTGTAAACGCCTCTGGCAATCATAAAGGAAACTTAAGCCACCTTTCTAAAAATGGTATGAGATAATCACTTTTAACCAATCCTCTGCCACCTGGAAACCCTTACTGTAATAACCAATCATCATAAAGGTTAAATAACTTGCTCATTTTCACTTTGTAAGACATCCTGTAACTTCATGACCCTTAGTTTCATATCAGTTTGTACTGTTGGAGGCTCCCAGTTTGCGAACTGTTCTTAGACGCACAATAAACTCTTACTAAATACTACTTATCGATTTGGTGGTTTTAATTTAGCCATTTCTGGAGTTTTCACAATATAAAAATTGATTCGACCATTTTCACGGAGTTGACTAATCATCTCTGAAATATATAGACCCACCCAACAATTTGTTTCGTCAAGCACATAAACTGTTCATATTGTTGATAACATATTCTACAAAATAATCATTTGGATCACACCATATTCCATGAACTAGGTGGCTCAGTTGTTGAATTAATCAGGTCTCTTTTGACTGCAAATGACAGAAGCTCTATGTGAACCAGTTTAGGAAGAGGAAACAGGAAGGGTACTGGGCATCTTAGTAACTGAACTTCAGAGGTATATTGAACAGTCCCGGGGCAATTGGGACCAGTGACTCACCTGAATGCTGTCTCAGTTTCTGATTTTCGTGTTCTTTGGAGAAACCAGGAAGGGAGTGTGAGAAGTAGGACGGGAAAGGGGAAGAAGCCAAACAAGTACGCTATTCCAAGCCAAGTCCCAGCTTCAGCCTGATCCTGCAGGGGAGCTCCAAAGCATAAACTGTAACTCAGAGTTTGCGCCAACTGGTGGCAAGGGAGCTTGGTCTTCATACGACTGCACCAGGCAGCTATGGATTAAGCTCCCAACCCCACCCTGGGGGAAATGTAAACCCAGGCACTTCTGGCTTCATATGTCAGGGCACAGCAGCTCCATTAGCCAAAAAGATGGCGTCGTAAAAGAGTCACAGGTGTGGACCATTAAATGCCAAGGCACAGAGATGCTCCGGTAATCCAAAAGCTGTTGGCCTAATAGCTTCACAGATGTAGGCTATTAGAAGCAAATGCACACAAGCTGGGAAGAGGTGCACAGAAATGGTTAAAGGAGGTCTCAGAGGGATACGGGTGGGACGCTGACAAAGTCCACTACAAACGCTATTAAAATTATTTTTCATCTTTTATCTCTGCCCGTTGGCTTTGTTTGTTTCCTCCATGAGTCAGGAAAAACGGCTACTAATTGCTCTTAAGTATCATATTCTGTAGTTTTCACTACCTGATTGGGAGCTCTGTACTCAGTGCCAACTAGAAAAGGCAAGAGGAAGAGCTTGCATTGCCCTGGTTTGGGTCCAGTGGCCGCTTTCGTACCATTCAACTCTAGCTTTGGGAACAGGGTGATATAAAAACATGGTGGCCCTGCAAGAGCTACATTTGAAGGAAAGGACGAAGCAGTTTCCAAGAGAAGAAGGGCTGTGATGTTACTGGATGAAAGTAAATATGCTGGGAAGACAAAAGAGCATTTGGTTAGAGGATGGAGTTGTCATGGCCAGAGGTACGTATTCACTGCCTGAATGACTGATCAGTACTCTACGTAGACATCTTACTTCAGATTACATTCTTGCTATGGCTGGGGGCTGCAGGGGCCAGTTTCTGGCCACAAAAATAAAAATGAAAGAAGAGACTGTAGATTGTTTTGGAAAAAAAATTCTCAAAAGGACACCCTATTGGAATAGATATCAACATGAATTCATAGTAATACAGAGTAGATATTACATGAACATGAATTCAATGTTCATTCATTTCTTCTATTGGATTCTTATGCATGGACTTCCCTGTTAAATACAAAAGGGATTTCAAATGTAGGAAATATGGCTGGAGGGGAAGTGGACCATTTAGACCGTCTAAATTTATCTCTTAGCCTGAGTTTTCTTTCTGTGGCTACAAAGGCTTAATATCTGTCTAATCCAAGGAGAGCCCCACTACTAGAATCTCGGAGGTGAGATACCTACTTTTACTTCTCCAGTTTTAAGAGATTCCATCTTTGCTCATTTAACGTCCCTTTCAACCTATATCCCCACTTCTGTTTATCAAGCATTTTTAGTGCAATGTGCTCTGATATTAGTCCCGCCTTGCATGAATATTTCAGTGTGCTTAGGGACAGCGCTGTTATCAAGCACCAGCAGCTGCTGTTTATTGGTGATAAATGAGTTTTGTTCTGTCCAGAGCAATTTTCCTGGTTTTTACTCTATTATCTAGGTAGAGATGAAGGATATAGTACATCCTTAAAGCGGTATTCACACAGTTACCCAGTTAATGAGGCATTGAGGAGAGGGGGCTGTGGAGAGAGACACATACACATAGAGGGAGAGGGAGAGAGAGGGAGAAAGTGGGGTGGCAGTGGGGAGACAGAGAAAGAGAGAGACAGAGACAAACAGGGACAGAGAGACAGAGTTGGAGAAAGAGGAAAGAGGCAGGGGGAGGGGAGGGGAGGGGAGGGGAAGGGAGGGGAGGGGAAGGGAGGGAGGGAGGGAGGGAGAGAGGGAGAGAGGGAGAGAGGGAGAGAGGGAGAGAGGGAGAGAGGGAGAGAGAGAGAGAGAGAGAGAGAGAGAGATGCAGAGATGGGGAGAGAGCACAAACCAGAAAATACTGTGTCTGAAAAGACTGTTGACCCTCCATGGTGCATCTATCTCCAGGGTTTTGCTGTAATATAATTTGTAAGGAAATCTTATCTGACTGGGAAAGGTGGTGAATCATTGGTATTTATGATGAACAAGTTTCCAGGATTGTATCTCACAGTAGGATGGGTGCTTCTGCAGAGGCTTAGTTCAATGAGTAATTCATGCCTTGATGTTGCCAGAGGCATCGCTGTGTTTACGTCTGTCAAACATGGAATCAAGGGAATGAACTGCAAAGAGTTCATCAGCCTGGGCATTCAGATATACTGCATGCAGGGCAGAGGAGCTTCACCTGTTGAAGGAATAAGTTTAGGGAAGATGGAGTAGTTTGAAAGTTGGCTGCTAGGAGGTGCTCCAGGATCTTAGGGCTCATTTAAGGTGCAGCACTAATTCTGATCAATTCCACAAACATTTCTTGAGCACATGCCATATGCCAGACCCCATGCTACATGCTAGGGATTCCAAGGTAAGTCAGAGTTCCCGCTCTCAGCAAGGTACATAGATTATTTCAAGTCATTGTGGTGGAACTGAACTCATGACACTATAGAAAAACAAAAGAGAGTTGTCTCATGTCTCCTGGGTGGTGAGCGTGGGCCAGGACAATCTGTAGTTCAAAATATAGCAAAGATGGGGAGGTTGACTGGTCAGGATGGGCTACATGGAGACCACAAATCCAAGATCTGAGTTCCCTGGCCTGAAGGATAGATCCTGCATGGTTATCCTAAGTTGTTATCCTTAATGCTGGTCAAGGTGATGTTTGTCCTTAGTGGTTATCATTAGTGCCGGTTCATAATGGTTGTCCTAATGCTGGTTAAAATAATGCTTATTCTGAATACACTGGTCAATAGTAGTTACCCTTAACGCTGGTCAATGTAACGCTTATCTTTATGCTATCCTCGATGCTGGTCAAAACTGGTTATCCTTGGGCTTCCCTGGTGGCACAGTGGTTAGGAATCCTCCTGCCAGTGCAGGGGACACGGGTTCGAGCCCTGGTCCAGGAAGATCCCACATGCCGCGGAGTGGCTAAGCCTGTGTGCCACAACTACTGAGCCTGTGCTCTAGAGCCCGCGAGCCACAACTACTAAGCCCATGTGCCACAACTACTGAAGCCCGTGTGCCTAGACCCCGTGCTCCACAACAAGAGAAGCCACCGCGATGAGAAGCCCGCGCACCGCAACAAAGAGTAGCCCCCGCTCGCCGCAACTAGAGAAAGCCTGCGTGCAGCAACGAAGACCCAACGCAGCCAAAAATAAATAAGTTTATAAAAAAGTGGTTATCTTTAGTGGTGGTGAACAATGGTTGTCATTCATGCTGGTTAACAATGGTTAATGCCTATCCCTAACGATTATATTTAAAGCTGGTCAACAACTATTTCTCGTTTCCTCTACTTTCTGGTCACGTGATAGGTATGTACTTCCTGGCCCCCTTATGGGTGGGTGGTTTCTTGTGACTAGTTCTGGCCAAGGCATTGTGACTAGAACTGATATGTGTCACTTTCAGACCAGAGGAGAAGTTAACCCCTGGAGTGATAGCCTCCAGGGCTCTTTTCCTCTGGGAACTATTACTGATCACTAATCAGTAACGTGTGAGGTGGCAATTGCTCCATTAGCATGACCATGATGAGCATAGCAGCACTGCAGCCCTGCAATACACATGTAACATATGTAAGGAGAAGTAAACACGGTTAATTTTAAGCCACTGAAATTTGAGTGTTCTTTGTTCCTGCAGCAGAACATAACCTATCTTGACTGATCGGGGGACAATGGCTCTCAGACCCAGTTGCATACCAGATTCATCAAGAGAGCTTTCAAAACATGGGAATATCCATGCAGTGAAAACCTCAGCTCAGTTGGAATAGAATCCATAGGTCTGAGTCCTGAATGTCATTATTTTTAAAATGAAGTTTTAAAGAGAGTTTTTAAAAAACTCCAATAATAAGTGACTAGAATGTAAACTTCACAAGGGCAAGGACATTGTCTTGGTCACTGCTCTATACCCAGTGCTTGGGACAGTATCTGGCACATAGTAGACACTAAATAATGAATGAATACATAAATAAATACAATCATACCTAGTTTATCTGATTTTTCTACACCAGGGTCTGCATCCCGTCCCCTAAGCTCTCTGCTCAAACCAAACCCATTACCTGGGGTTCTCTTCTAAAAGGATGCTTTGCCTTGGTTGCTTTGCCTACCTTCTAGCACCTGGATTTCTGCATATATGTCATCCCACCACTGTTCTGAGCCTATGTTTGCTACAAGTCCTGGGACACTGATAATTAAGGTGTACAGATGTCTCCACAAAGGCCACGGACCAACACTTTATTCCCATTACCTGTGTCTTTCCTGCTTCTGGCTTCTTCCCCTTCCCATAGACTCAGGTTGTGCATGGTCCTCTGAGTGTTATATTATTGTTATAACACTTTATATTTCTTTAGTAATGAATCATTTTTACATAGTTCTTTACATTCCTTTTAAAGTATTCATAAAACTGTTTTCCTACTATATAAATGTGCTTTATAAATGGAAGATTCACAATAGACTTGAAGTTCCTTTGCCACTGAATTTCAGAATCATGGCCTTGGCATCTGTAAGGGAGTCATAGTGAAACTTGTTGATACTGGGAGCCACATTTTCAAAATGCTCTCCTTTAACCCATTTATACCTTTCCTATCATCTTATTCATCTTGACTGCTATTGCATTTCTGATCATAGATGTGAAAAAGAAAAATAACACATAACAAGCAAACCTCTCCCCGGCCTTTCCAATTCATAGTGAACTTTGAATTCCTTGAGCTTCTAAAGAAACTTCTGTGGCCTGAACTAATCATCTTGGCACTTGGATTGTGTTTGATTTTGTGTCTGGCTCTGTGGATATTAAGTTCATTGAAAAGTTCAGAGTTTCCCTAGTAGTTATTGTATATCTTCCATAGCACTTAGCAGCAGAGTTGATATTCAATATAGTTACTTAGTAAATACTTGAACGAGTATATTTATTCAAATATTATAGGAAATATATGATATTTGACAGATTGAATGAATAAATTATATATATATGCATATATATATGCCTTTATTACATTCATCAATTGGAAATTTATGGTTTATAGCAAGACCATAATTACAGTGAAATGATATTAAATCTTGAAGCCCATGTTAGAGTATTTACTCACTCATAAAAATTGAGTTTCCAAATTCATACATCCATCATATTCTGTAGCATCTCACCACAACCACCGGTTATGAATTTTAAGCAATGCTCTAAGCAAGACTAATGCCTGAAGTGTCAAACATAATCAAAATTGCCTAGCTGCGCAACCCTGCTAAACACTTACAGGAAAAAGCTGCAGGTGCAGTTCCATTAGAGAATGGTTAGTGTTAATGAATTTTCCACTGGAAATATAAATGCATAAATCTGGCCCCCAGCCAATCATTTCTTTCATTCCAGTAAGAAATATTGTGCTTTAAACAAAGTGAGGGAACCTGTATAAGATCATTGGTATTAAGATCTTTCTTAAAACCTTATTTTTAGCCATTTAATATAGCAGATGGATTAATACATTTTAATATTATTTTTGTGAATAAAGTTTCAACCTCTTGAGAGAAAATATAGCAGACTTCTTGTAATCAAGAATAAAATGGTTTTGGTCACCTAGAACAATGCTTTGAATAAGGGTTATGTTCATTAACTCTTTGTTGATTTCATCATTAAATTGAATTAAATAATTGAATACAGTTAAATGTGCATGAAACATTGATTTCACACTGTCTAGTATAAAATAGAGTCTCATTAAATCAGGGTTTTTTTCCCTTGTATCATGGACATCTTTAGCAGTCTGGTGAAATCCATGTCCCCCTTCTCAGAATCAATGTTTTTAAATGCCTAAAATAAAATGCATAGAATTTGGTGGTATCATAGCCAAGGATGCCTTGAATTTTGTGCAGGGATCACCTAGTCCATGGACTCCAGGTTACGAATCCCTGCAATGGAGGCGTGAAAGTCCATGGACGCCAGGTTATGAATCCCTGCAATGGAGGCATGAAAGTCTAATGTATAAATCATAATGGATAAATAACTGTTGCCACCATGTACACAAATTCCGTGGAAAATTCCATGTAATTTACTTGTGAGAAAAACCTTAGAGCGGAATCAGCTTTTCCAAAAGTGTCAACAATATTTTAAGTAACTTTATCTTATGAAATATATGTGTTTTGACAAAAGTAAGTAAGAGTATGGCTAATGAATAAATGATTTGCATAGATTTTTATGGGAAAAGGAAAAGTCACCATAGATATTCCTCTTTGACACATTCAGCCTATGTGTCACATACAAAATAAACAGAAAACATAAAGATGAACTTATAACTACTGATCCATAATTGATACGTTATTTTTTATTGTATTGGGTTTCTATATGTCTATGTGTTTGAAAAGCTTCCCTGGTAACTCAATGGATACAGGTATATTGTGACCCAAACTAACAACTGATAATAACCAGTTACAATTCATGATTACTAGCTTCAGTTAGCCATTATTTATAGTAATCATCTGTTAACAGTATAGGGCATGATATACATATAGTTATATATGGGTGTACACACACACACAGGTGCACACAGACTGGATGCAACATTGCAGGATGGAATGAAGTTGGGTTTGAAATCAGATGGATATGGCTTTGAATCTTGTCTCTTCTACTTAGTACTTCTGTGACCTTAGGGGCCTCCTTTTCTCCCTTCTTTCCTCTTTTGTTTCATTCAGAAATATTCATGCTATGTTTGGCTTGGTATACTGTGAATAAACAAACTGATGTGAAACATATCTCTCTAAGCTTCAGTTTCTTCATATTTAAAATTAAAATTCATCTTATCTACTTTATAAAATTGAGATGAATATAATGAGATACTAAATGAGAAACATTTTATGGAATTCCTGACACATAACAGGCACTGTCTAGTTTCATCACATACCTAACAGTTCCTATGAGTGCTTGGGGCTCAACAAGGAAAACCTTTGTGGAAAGACAGTCATTAGCTCAACATCACTAATAATTAGAGAAATGCCAATCAAAACTACAATAAGGTATCACCTCACACTGGTCACAATGGCCATCATCAAAAAGTCTACAAATAACAAATGCTGGAGAGGGTGTGGAGAAAAGGGAGCCCTTCTACACTGTTGGTGGAAATGTAAATTGGTGCAGCCACTATGGAGAACAGTGTGGATGTTCCTTAAGAAAACTAAGAATAGAGCTACCATATGATCAGCAATCCCATTCCTGGGCATATATCTGGAGAAAACCGTAATTTGAAAAAAAACCATGCACCCTAATGTTCATTGTAGCACTATTTACAATAGCCAAGGCATGGAAGCAACCTAAGTGTCCACTGACAGAAGAATGGATAAAGAAGATGTGGTATATATATATAATGGAATACTACTCAGCCACAAAAAAGAATGAAATAATGCCATTTGCAGCAACATGGATGGACCTAGAGATGATCATACTAAGTGAAGTCAGTCAGAGAAAGACAAATACCATATGATATCCCTTATATGTGGAATCTAAAAAAATGGTACAAATGAACTTATTTACAAAATGGAAACAGATCCACAGACATAGAAAACAAACTTATGGTTACCAAAGAGGAAAGGTTGTGGGGAGGGATAAATTAGGAATTTGGGATTAACATATACACACTACTATATATAAAACAGATAACCAACAAGGACCTACTGTATAGCACAGGAAACTATACTCAATATTTTGTAATAACTTATATGGGAAAAGAATCTGAAAAAGAATTGATACAATATATATAAATGTATATATATTATGTATATATAAACTGAATCACTTTGCTGTACACCTGTAGCTAATATAACATTTTAAATAAACCATACTTCAATAAAAAAAGAAAAAGAGTCATTAAAAGGAAATTGGGGGGAGGGGGAATTTGAGGAAGGTAGTCAAAAGGTACAAACTTCCAGTTATAAGATAAATAAGTACTAGGGATGTAGTATACAACCTGATGACTGTAGCTAACACTGCTGTATGTTATATATGCAAGAGAGTAAATCCTAAGAGTTCTCATCACAAAGAGAACATTTTTTTTCTTTCTTCTTTCATTCATTCTTTTCTTTTTATTATACCTATATGAGAAAATGGATGTTAGCTGAACCTACTGTGGTAATCATTTCACAACGCATGTAAACCAAACCATCATGCTGTATGCCTTAAACTTATACAGTGATGTATGTCAATTATTTCTCAGTAAAACTGGAAAAGATTAAACATAATCATGTATTTAAAAGAAAAAAGGGAATTTGGATCCAGTATGAAATGGCTTTCCCGTAAGATTTTGGTGTCTTTTGATTGCATTGACCTAGCAAAAGACCTCAAGGCCTACTCACCCTATCCAATACCTGCATCTTTACTACAGCTGGTAAAGCTCACTCCAACTAAAAAGACGTGACTAACACTGATTTAAAATAATGAAGGCTAACACAAATAATACATATAAGAAATATAAGTCTAGACCAGTGGTTTCCCACCTTAAGCATGGAACACCTGGAGGACCACACCTTGCTGGGCCACATCCCCAGAGTTTCAGATGTGTGTCTGAGAATTTGTATTTCTAACAAGTTCTAAGTGGTTCTAATCTACTTTTCCCCAATTTGAGGTCTAGACTTTGTCACACTACAAATAGTAGTGTGACAGAAGATCCACTGGAGTTCAGAGAATGTTGCTATTTGCCGATGGACCAGAGGACATCACTTGAGAGCTCCCATTTTAAAAGGAATGGAGAAGAAAGACAGGAAGCAAGTATGGTAGACAGAATAATGGCCCCCAAAGACGTCCATGTCCTAATCTCTAGAAGCTATAAAAATGTTACATTACAGGGCAAAAGGGACTTTGCAGGTGTGATTAAGTACCTTGAGATGGGGAGATTATCATGAATTATCTGGGTGAGCCCAATGTAATCATAAGGGTTCTTTTAAGGGAAAGAGGGAGACAGAAAAGTCAGAGATAGGGAAGGAGATGTGACAACAGAAGCAGAGAAGGAGAAAGAGATGTGACAATGGAAGGAGAGGCTGGAGTGATGTGAGGAAGGGGCCACGGTCCAAGGAATACAAGTAACCTCCAGACACTGGAAAAAGCAAGGAAAACAGAGTTTTCCCTAGAGACTCTGGAAGAAATGCAGTTCTGCTGACACCTCTTTTTTAGCCAAACGGGCCCATTGAAGATTTCTGATCCCCAGGGCTGTGAGCTAATACATTTGTGTTGTTTTAAGCCAGTAACTTTGTGGTCATTTGTTACAGCATCAATAGAAAACAAATACAGCAAGTCAGCGACAACCTAGCTCTTGGCTCAATTTACCCAAGCAAGAGATTATTATCAATGCTTCAGAATGCAATTATTTATTGTTTCCTTTAAGGATGTTGATAAATAGTTTAAAAATGAAGTTTCTAAGCTATTCAATGGGTCTGTAGATATGGTATCAGCCATCAGTCTATTCAGAAATCCCCCTCAATATCTCCTCATCAGCTTTACTCCAATCCACTTCCTCACCAAGTCAGCTGACCCTAGATTGTCGATTCAAGCGTAGCGGTATGAGTCTCAGTGTAAAATCAAGTCTGGTCTGATTCACTAACAGGAACTTCACGTGTGTTAATATTAGTACTCCCACATCCTTAAGATAAATAAAACTCAAATGGATTGTGTAGTCAGCCAAAGGAATTGCATACACTGTTCTTGGTTAAGTTTACAGTGACTTCTCTACCCATTCTCAATTCTCGAACATAGATTGCACAGATTCTTGTGAAAACTAAGGAAAAACAAATATATATGTATATATATATAATTATAAAATATATACTAAAATATATAATTCTTAAAGAATATCTCTCTGATCATCATTTGGCCCATTATAATGTATATGGACACCTGGATCAATGAAATGCATGTTTTCATTTTTGTATGGTACCCTCATCCTTCATATTTTCAAACATCGGTAGGTGTTCTCTTCTTTTAGAAAATGCAAAACCTTACAATTCACATTTATAAAACAGATGAATTGGGACATTAGCTCAATACAAAGGCACATGAACCCCTAATATTTTGACTGTTTTGAAATAATTATATACAATTAATGTTACACTATTTTTCTCAAGAAAAAGCTGTTATTGACCCAATGGTAATTTTTACAGTTCATGGTATCCTAGATGAACAGAAATACAGGAGTATTGTTATTACTATTTTTTTGCTTGAAAAAATTTATAATGAATTTCAAATATGCATTTAGAATTTCCCATGACCACTTAGAATAAAACTAAGCTAACAAAATGTATATGTGGATTTTTCATATTCGCAGTGAAGATACACTTTACAAACATTTGAAAGCTTTCCTGCATCCTAGAAGAGCTGAAGGTGGACCGAGGGCCTTTACTTCAGGGGGTTATTGCTGATATAGAATGACAAATGTGTCTTCAGTCAAGAGCAGAGATTGGAATCTAAATGAATTCCTTATGGAGACAAGATTTTTCTTTAGGGAGTGGGAATGCTGCTTGTAAAGCAGGAGACAAAATATATAAGATTTTTAATTTACTGTATATTGACTCTGTAGGTTTCTCTCTGTCAGGATACATAAAAACAAATGACCTCATTAATTTTTACAAGTCTGTAATCTTCAAGTGGTATACAGCCACATCAACAGTGGAGAATACATTATAATTATCCAAATTCCTCAGACTAAACTTTGGTAAGAATAAAGAGCATGGTTGATTGCTTTCAATATTGAGATACTGAGGACATGACTTTGGTTGGGCTCTAGCATTTAACGGACATAGTGTGGTATAATGTTTTCTACCTCTCATTTGACACCAGCGGCCATTTTGTTTTTTCTAAGAATTAGGATAAATCAATGTCACGTTCATTTTATCATTACTTGTTCAAGTGTGGGTGATAGTCTATGCAGATTGATTTGATATTCTCCACTTTGAGTCTCTTTCTAATGCAGCATAGAGAAGAGTTCTCATTTGGTCTTATAAGGAAGAGAAAAAGAGAAAATTCACTAAAATTAATAGGCAAGTTGGTGATATCCTTTAGAGATGACATTGATTTCACCATTACTCTAATTCGCCACTTATTCCTACTGGCAAAGTAATTTAGGCCAATAAATAATTTACATTAAATGAATGTTTGTTGACAAAATGAGTACCATAAAAACATATTTGATGGAATTGTTCCTCATTGGAGATTTACCCATGCACATAGTTCATTGTGGGTATATAGTTGGCCTGAGGGGCTCATGAAGGCAAGACTGTATATGTGAATTTGGACTTTGAAAAATTCTATTTTGCTTCCCATATTTTCCTTTGAATGACTTTAGAATAATTTTCTCCTATCACATGAATGACACTTTCAAAAAGTTTCATTCCTTGCCCTTCTGTGTTGATGCGCATGCCTCCTTTCATGAGACCTATATTTTCCATCTACTTCCCAATTTTCTGTTTTTATTGGTAAACCTATTACAGATCCATTCTGACACAAAGATCTTTTCACTTACCACTGTAATATCAGCATCAACACCTAACACTTAATGTCCCATGGTTGTCAGATTTTTTTGAGACCCCTAATTAACTAGATGCATGCATCACTGATGTTTACATGCAACAGATGGAGAAGTAGATAAATTTAGCTTCTGTTGGGCATGTATGAGTAATATACTGGAAAAAAATGTGTAGAAAAAAATGACTTGAATTTTCCTTTATTTTGAGAGTTTTTAAAACTCAGCTTTGGGGAATGATATCTTTTTATAATATTGAAGTCCCTTGAAGGTAGAGGTCTGGCATATGTTTGCCTTGGTGAAGAACTGGCATGAACAAAGGCAAGCTCGTGGGTTTGAATTCGGGAGCAGGACCCTTGGCTAATCATGGACTCTTAGGGAATAGGCAAGTAGCGGATCCTAAAGGACAGAAACTATTGATTATTTGTTGTAGTCAGAGTAAGTGTTAGGTTCTCAAGGAATGATTGCTGGTAGATAAACGATTGAGCAAGTGAATGAACGAATGACTGCTAAGGAAAATTAGCAAGGGCTACTAAAGTCACGGTTTGCCTACAAAATCCTTTCATATGCATTTTACTTGAACTTTGTGACAAATCCATGTGGTGGACATTATTGTCTCCATTTAATAGCTAAGAAAGCCAGAGTTCAGAAATGTACAGGGGCTCGTCCAAAGTTCTTAGCTGGTAAATGGTGAAGGCAGAATTGAATCAGAAGTTCTGGCTCCTAATTCTCTACTCCCATGGTTATACCCTGTCATGTCCTATTATCTGTGTTCAGTCTGAATTTGGGTGTCTAGGAGGATAATGGAAGGATTCCTGGTGTGATATTTGTGGGGCTGCAAGTTTCCTTAAAGGCCCAGCCTAGGTCTCCCTTTATTTATGGCTTATGAGAGAGGAGGCCCAATGATGCCTGACACTGGGGAAATATACCTGACCCCACTGAAGGCAGTAGCTTCCAGCATAGAAACCAGAAGCCATTTATCTATCTATCTATCAACGTATCTATCTAACTATTGAGGTATGATAGACATATAAAATTGGAAGATATGTAAACTGTACAATGTGACGATTTGACAAACGTATACATTGTGAAAGGATTCTCCCCAGCAACCCCAGGCAGGTAGAGCCATATCTCTGGAAAACAAAAAATGATTTCGACCATCTTCCCAGCTGAACTGTAAACACCAAGAGGGCAAGGCCCACACCGGCCTCTTCTACAAGCTTTTCCCCAGTTCTTGGCACAATTTCTGAAGCATAGTAGTTCCTCACTAAACACACTTTGCCCTCACACTTTCAGACTTTAAATTGCTCCTGAAAACCTGACTGCAAAGTGAGAAGACTTTAAATGATAAAATATTTCCATTAATATTAATGGAAAAGATGCTGCTGCATTCCATTCCAACCTGAGACCCCTAATTGATTTTTTACAGGTAGAAAATACCTCAACTGAACGATGAAAGTAAGCTCTTATAAGTACTGTAATAAACGACAACGTGAAAGTAAATGAATATTGTTTGACATGAAATATAATAAAAGCTTATTATACTTGACAAAGGCAGAAGAGATTTCTTGAGAATGGGTGGAGGTGGCAATGAAGGAGTATTAAGGAGTCATTCTTTATAAGGAGTCATTCTTTATAAGGTGCATTTGTCTTTCTGCCCAGTTTTATCCACTAATTTTTCAGTCTTTTGGGAGATTATGGTTATTTTGCACTCAAACTTGTCTTAAAAATATTAGAGCACAGAAAACCCCTTACAGGTCAAAATAAGGGCTGATGAATGAGAGGACTCTGAAACATGTGAAGATACCTTATGCACCCATCAGCTTGAAGATCTAAAAACAATTTCTGTTACTGGATATATGAACCCAAAGGAAAGCATTTGGGTTCATGACAGTAAGTCACACAATTCGAACATGTTCCATACGATTTTCTCTGACTAGGAAACTACTGTTTCGAGTAAATTGAGGAATGCATCTTTTTCCGAAATGGTAATGCAGATACATTATTTCTTTAGTGTATTTACTTAGTGCTTTTTCAGGTGAAAACCCAAAGAGAATCATCTCAAAAGTGGAATAACTTTCTAAGAACTCGTAGGAAGCCAACTATTAACTGACAGTCACTACGTGAAGTAAATCTGTATGTGATGATTGATTAAATCCTGACTCAGCAAACTAGAAGCTCTAAATTGACTTGGATTCTGTTGATGAACATGCATGACTCTGTCAAAACCTTACTAACTTTGCTTTTGTTGGAACAAAGCCCAAAAACAGTTGATCTGCTGCTTGAAAAGGGAAACGAGGGCACGGTAGGGAGAAGGGTTGGCTCCAAAGACCCTCACAGCCTGGTCTTTCCCCCCTCAGGTCCCATCTGTTCTACCCAGATGCCTTTCTCCTTACTTCCTTGCACCCCTGTGATTCATCACATTTTTTGTTTTGAAAGTCTCAAAAACAGTTCAAGGAGGCAATTTGAATTTCCGACCTTGGTTTAGAGATATTAAAAAAAAAAATCTTTCTAATATTGGTAAAAAATGCACTCTCTTCAGTTAGAACTTAAAGGTAGATAGATATTCTTGTAGGACTTTTAGTCCACCTCTATTTTTACTTTACATAATAATTACTAGTTTGAGTATCTTTTTTTCCCAGAGTAAATGCAACTCCTTGTCAGAGAGACTTGATTCTTTTTCACTGCATTATCTCCTATGCTTCCCATACACAAGGCACGCTTTTGAAAATAGGAACGCAATAGATGCCCCATGGAGAGACTGAAAGAAAGATTATTTTAAAGATTTTCCATATATTCACATATAAAGTCATGCACTTATATGCATGTTGAGCTCCCAAAGAAGACTCCAAGGAGGTGGCCGGTATCCTAGATTATCTGGTTGAAGTACATGCTAAAATTGATGTTACATTTCCAGTTTTAATCACAGCCCATTGTCTAAGTATCATGACTCTAAGATACATTCCATAGCTGTGGTTATCTATATTCTAGCTAATGCAATGATCTTTCAATCTCTGCATTCATTTCTGTTTATATGTACTTTGAAACTCTCCCTGGCGCCTCATGTAGATATAGCTGTTTCTAGGACCCCTTACCTTTGCTTTGGGTGGTTACAGCTCATCTCGGGATCCTGGCACATTTGTCATCTGGAATTATTCTTTAACATAGCATGCAATAAATTGACCTTTAGCTTTCAATTTTTTGTCGCACTGAAACTGACTCAGTCATATCACTTGCTTCCGCTTTTACCCACTTATTTAGTTTCTATCCTGTAGTATGGAACTGGACATTCTATGTAGTAACATAAAAAATTTTAGGAATCTGAAATTAGCAATATGCTACCTTCAAGGTATGCATTCTTAAATGTTAATTGAATGCTCTGAAGTTGTAGGACACATTCAACGTTCATGTTTGTCTTGTCTTTGATAAGAAAAAGTTATTTTTGTTACACAAACGGTAATGGATTACGTGAGCAAACAAAGGAGAATCTGAATTTATAACAACAGTCTTTGAGAAATAGAAAGATATGCTGATATCTAAATAAAAACTAAACATCCTTTGGTATTTGGGAAGGAAGGTAGAATTCCAGAGATTGTTTTCCTCATCAAATGAGAGCTAATAAGAACTGATGACTGAAACAGGTGGTAGAATTAACTAGGCCAACCATCCAATCATACAAGCTGACACAAACCACGAATGTATTTTTCAGGCTGAAAACATGGGCTCTGAAACCCATCAAAGTACATTTTACAGGTGGTTTGACAAAATGTCATCATGTAGGATGCAAATCATTTTCTGCACCCTTTCAATACATATTTGGTTTTAGTTTTTGTTTTTTGAAATAAAAATTCCATCTTAGAGGTTTCTTTTAACTCATAACTCTAATAACAAGAGGTATCAAAATAAATCTATCTGGGAATTCCCTGGCGGTCCAGTGGTTAAGACTTGGCGCTTTCACTGCCGTGGACCTGGCTTTGATCCCTGGTCGGGGAAGGGTATTCATGTACTCTTTTTTTTTATTTAAATCTTTTTTTAAAAAATTAATTAATTTATTTTTGGCTGCGTTGGGTCTTTGTTGCTGTACGTGGGCTTTCCCTAGTTGTGGCCAGCAGGGGCTACTCTTTGTTGCGGTGCGTGGGCTTCTCATTGCGGTGGCTTCTCTTGTTGCAGAGCATGGGCTCTAGGCGTGTGGGCTTCAGTAGTTGTGGCACGCGGGCTCAGTAGCTGTGGCTCATGGGCTCTAGAGTGCAGGCTCAGCAGCTGTGGCTCACAGGTCTATTTGCTCCGTGGCATGTGGGATCTTCCTAGACCAGGACTTGAACCTGTGTCCCCTGCATTGGCAGGCAGATCCTTAACCACTGCGCCACCAGGGAAGCCTCAATATACTCGTACACAGGAACTCAAGAGACATTTAGTGACTTGTTCAAGATTGGTTGTTCTTTCAGCAGGAATGGAACTTGGACTCCAATCTAGTGCCTGAACCCATGATATTTTGCTTTGCCATGACGTTACAGATGTCTAACAGGACTGGTGAACCGATAGATGTTTAACAACTGGGTCTCCAATGGAAAATGAAAAAGCTCTGATTTGTAAATTCTCCCATGATGGCCTATTTCAAGCTACCAATATGATATCATCGTACACAGAATTGGGAAGTGATGTGCAGTAGCACACTTATTACTTATTATTACATAAGTAATAATAAAACAATTAAGAAGTGATGAGTTTGAGTAGTATCAGCTTTTGATAATTTATTTCATTGTAAGTTTGTATAATTTAATTCTTAATAATAGCTATATTTAACCACTGGCTTGCGAAACTTCTGAATATCTAACAACTGGCTCTCATGAGCCAGTACACGCTGGCCCCAGCACTTTATTGCCTGACATTTGCATAAAGACTAGGGATAATGAATACCGGCATTTTAGATATTTCATGTTAAATCTACACCTTACTCACCATTTGGTACTTCTTATCTATTTCTGTGTCTGCAATAGGAATACTTAGATGACAAAAAAAAAAAAGGAGAATGTGAGCTGCTTTTTGCAAGTCTGTGAAGGGGAAAATTTGGGAAACTGAGCCAGGCTTTGAAGCCAGGTCTGGAGAGAGGAACTAGGTAAGAACTGGGAGTTACCCCAAAATTAGGAAGGAGGTTTAGAGATTGAAGCAACAAGAGAGAAGGCCTTGTTCTCCTGGACAGAGTCCCAGAATAATTTTTCTCATTGCCGATCACCAGTGTGTTTTTCCTAGACACCTCACAGATATATATGCCATTTTAATTTTAGTGCTGTAAATTGCTTCAAGCCTATTAAAACTTCACTTCCTCTTTTCCCACATCCCTAGATGACTCAGAATTTTTAATTTCCATGATGTAAGATCATTTGAGCTTCATTTCTGGATCACACCCAACTCTTCTCTCTAGCATACAACTTTTTCCTGATACAAGTTCTGAATCCTCAACCGCCTGTGAGAGCATCTCTACGAGGATGGCCCTAAACCCCAATTTGGTCACAACAGCCTCATCGTACTCTCCCCAAAGAAGCTGAACTTGTCCGACTCTCTGGCTTCTGTGAGTGCCCCACTGTTCACCTACTGGTCCAGGCTTGAAACTTCTGAGTCATAGTTGACTTTTTGCCTTCACCTCATTGGCTAAGTCTAGTCAATTCTACCATTGAAAGGCCTTCCTAATATGCCTCACCCTTTCTAACGAACTTTTCCTTTTTTTCTTTCATTTAGAATTTTTTCCCCAGATTTATCTTGATATCATTGACATGTAACATTGTGTTAGTTTAAGGTGTACAGTGTGTTGACTTGATACACTCACGTATTGCAAAATGACGACCACCATAGCATGAGCTAACACCTCCATCGCATCACATAATTTGTTTAGCAGTGAGAACATTTAAGAGCTACTCTCTTGGCACTTTTCAAGTACATAAACCTCTCTACCCAAAACGTTATTCCCTTTCTCATGCAACACCTGTTCCCCTAAAGACTGAGGGCTATCAGAGAAAAGGCAGCGTTGGAACTGCGCACAAGCCCCTGTGTCCCTGTTCTTTGAAGTAAAAGCCTTTTGCTTTAGTCTCCCAGGCCTCCCTGAGTCTCAAAAGACTGTCTCAAGAGCTAATGATTGAGAAATGCGAAGATGCAGAAACAAAGAATAGCTGTTGGGTGGGGAAACTGGTAACAATTTAGACTATAAACCAGCTCCTCCGCAGAATCACTGAGCTCCCGGTTCCCTGAAAGATACAGCTAAAGGCCTGACACACACGTCTAAGCTGTTTTTACAGGAAGCAGACCCGCACCAGATGAAAACTGCTGACTGCAAGCACGTACACCCCGGACTGGTTGAAACCAGGAGACCGGTGATGCTCAAAACTTCACTTTGATGCCAGCCAGAGCATGAGAACTGAGCACAAGCTGATCATACGCCCTGCAGTCTCCTCCATCGCACTGCCTTGAAAACCTTTATCTCCTAACTGGCAACTTGGAGACAGTCTGAGGACTTTAGTCCACCATCTTCCCAGGTTGCTGGCCTCCTGAATAAAGCAACTTTTCCTTTTTCACCAACACTTGTCTCTCGAGTATTGACCTTTTGAGCAGCGAGTAGCCAAACTTGGGCTCGGCACTGGCATCCTCTTGTTACAGTTCTACTCTCCGTTTCTATGAGTTTGGCTTTTTTAGATTCCACAGGTGTCATATCATACGGTATTTGTCTTTCTCTGTGTGACTTATGTCACTTAGCAGAATGCCCTCTTTCTATACAACTGCCGCCCACTAACTCTACTAACAAGGCTCATGGGTCTTATAATTGGACACTGCAATTTCCCCTCTGGACTCTTTGCTTCTCATTCCTCCAATCTCCTCATTTTGTCAACTTTACCTTCCTCAAGTGTCTACCTAAAATCTGTCAGTGCCTCCTGAATCTAGCCCAGATGTCTTCTCCTAGATTCACAGTCTTACATTCCAACTCTTTGTCCCATGACTCCAATCTCTACCCTACACTAGTTAAGGTCATTGTTTCCTGAGTATGCCTGTCCCCTTCCCAACTCCCAGCTTTAACCCATTCTAGTATTTTTGCCTAGAATTAATCTTTTCACCAATTACATCACTTTTTTCCTGACCTCAGCTTTCCATCTGGATCCCATCCTTCCCCTCGGACCTCAGTGGAATCATCTGTCCTTCTTTTACGCCACCCAGCACCTTCTACCTTTTATAAGTCATCTGGGTAATTGTTTTACCCTCCCTATTAGAAAAGAAAGACCATGCCTTACATTTTTTTCCTGCACTTTTGCAGGGCTCAGACTAGAGATATATGCTGACTTACTGACATGGGCAGCCAGACGCATTTTAGAGTTTCCTCCAGACTAACTTTGTTAGGGCTGTGAGAGAAAAAGAATGCTGTGGAATGTCAATTGCCACAGTGGGAAAATCAATAAGAACAATAATGTAACAATATTAAGAGTTATAATTCCTAAGTGTCTTATCTGTTGTCAGCCAGTTGCTAGATGATTCTCTCTCTCTCTCTCTCTCTCTCTCCAGATCCTTACTACTCAGCAAGGGATGCATTACACATGAGGAAAGTGCACCTCAAAGAAGCTAAGTAACCTTTGCTAGAAGTTTAACTCAGGACTCCCTTTAACTGAGGCTCATATATTTCTAGTATCTATTGGGAAGGAGGACAATACCAGCACAGAAATGGCTGAGAATGGGAGGATGAGCCCACCACTCTCTCTGTGCCCCTGCCAATCCTCTGTCAATTTTTTTCTGCACAAACGTTGAAAATTTGCCTAAATTTTGCACCCACAAATCACCTGATTTTGAGAAGGGTATACTCTTGACCTCTTCCTGCGCTAGGCCTAAAACTCGTTGGGTGAGCCTCAGGTTGACCCTTTCAGCTTGACTCCTTTCACGGCCTCTTTCATATATACACGATACTGGCATCACCTCAGAGCAACTTCATTATACTCAGAAATGTGACAAAAGATTAATTTTAAAGGCCAAGAGATATGTAAATATCAAGTATAATAAAATCAAGTCAACCCACATGTGAAAAATTCTACTGAAGTGAAAAACATGGATAAGTATCTATAAATAAAATTCCAAAGTGTGATACCACAGGGACCACTGGATAACCAGCTCCTGGGCTAGAAGAGGGAGTTGGGGCTCAAATGACAGCACCTCCCAATGTTGGTTACTGAGCAGCATAATTGAACTTGTACTCAAGGGGTTCTGAGATCATGTAAACTTCAAGAGCTCTAAATTTTCCATTTCTTTTTATATCTTTTACTTCATAAACAGTATGATATAGAAGAAAGGGAGCTTGGGATAAGGCAGGATTTGATTCCTGGCTCTACCCCTTGCTAGCTGGGTGTTCTGGGGCAAGTCACCTAGCCTTTCTGAACCTGAATTTCTTCGTGAATAAAATGAAGTTAACACTACCTACCTGAAAGCACTGTTGCCAAAATAATGGCATACAGAACCATTGTCTATGGATATAGAACTCAGGGGCTTAAAAAAACAATCACTACTGTTATTCACAAGTCTAAGGTTGAGTGGCTCTTTTGATCTGTACCAGGCTGGGTTGTTGTTGGCTGGGCTCACTCATGCATCTGCCATCAGATGGCAGCTTAGCTGGGCCAGGCCGGTCTAGCATGGCTTCACTCACATATCTGGCCACCTGTTGGTTGGTGTGAGAGAGTTGACCTGGCCACATGCTTCTCGTCACTCAGCATGCTAGTTTGAACTTGTCTACATGGAGGCTGAGGAGGATTCCTAGAGAGCTAGCGAGAGCAGGTCACGATGCTAGCCCAGATGCAAAGGTGGGGAAAGACTCCACCTCTCGATGGGAGGAGCTGCAAAGTCACATCATAAAGAGATATGGATATAGGAAGGGGAAGAAATTGTGGCCATTTTTGCAATCTATCACATGACCACTTTGAAAAAGTGTCAGCATTTTCTAAAATTAAGTACATGCATTCCTTTTGATCCAGTAATAACATTCCTAGATATATACCTAAAAGACACATTCATATGAGCTCAACATAGATACACTGGAATGTTCATAGCAGCACCATTCCCAATAGCCCCAAACTGCAAACTACCCAAATACCCATTAGCTTGCCTATTTAGAATAGATAAATACATCGTGGTATTTCCACATCATGGAACACTATGTGCAATGAAAATGAGCAAACTACAACTACATGCAATAATATGGATGGACATTACAAGGATCATGCTGAAAGAAAAAAAGGCCAGACAGAGAGAAGTACATATTTTCTGGTTCCATTCACATAAACTTCAAAAACAGGCAAAGTCGATCTATTCTGTTAGAAATCAAGGTAGTGGTTACTTTCGGAATAAGGGATTGGAAATGTGCACAGGGCAGAGGGGGGACCTCAAGGGTGCTGGTCATGCTCTGTTTCTTGATCCGGATGCCTATTAAACAGGTGTGCTCAGTCTGTGAAAATTCACTGAGCTGTACTCTCGTGAGTTAAGCACTGTTTTGTATGCATATTTTACATCAATTAAAACGTTTATAAAAGATAGCATATTTGAAAGTACCTATTCGCAGCAGGCTCTCAAATATTTATCTTTCCCCTTCACATTCCCCCAAGGGACTATGTATGAGGTAACAATTTCCATTGTTGTCTATTTAGCAGGAAACAATCAATCATTTATGTGAATGTAAACAGGACACCCAAAGATAATTAAAACAACGGGCACACTTAAATCTTGTGTTTTTCAAGTAACTCTCCTGCCTGAGATATGATATTGGCATTCAAAGGGCTGAATCCAGTATAATGACTGGACAGAATGTCTCAGCTGTCTTCAATCTTTTTTTTTCCACCTGTAAGATCAGCGAGCGAACTCAAGGTTATATCCAATTTTCAGTTCAATGCCTTATGTCCATTCCTATTTTCCCTACTCAAAAAATCCATAATGGAATGTAAGAAATCAAGCATAACTTTATTGCAGAGATAACTGTTCATTCTCTCTAATTTATAGCAGAGGGGAAAATCATTCCAGGCTCTGGAGATACAATGGTGATCTAGACAGATGATAGCCCTATTCTAAAGGAACTTGCTGTCATTCACAGTGATAAAATACTTGCAAAATATCAACAGTTAATCAGGATAACCAGCGTATTCTGGCAGTAAACTAACAGCTGCTAGACCAGAGCATGGCAATAACACAGAGTGTAATCTAGATAGGGCTCGGTTTTGCTGTGGCAAAAATTATCCCCCAAATTCAGAGGCATGAAAACAGCGAAGATTTGTTTCTTTCTTTCGCTGCATGTTTTTCAAGAATTGACTGGGAATTTTGCTCCACTTTACCCGCAACCTGGGACCAATGTCAATCTGGAACACTGTATATCATCATAGCATAGGGATAGAAAAGACGACAAAATTTAAAGCTCCCACCTGAAAGTGACACATGTCATGGTGGTGCATATTTTGCTGGCCAAAGCTTGTCATGTGGCCACACCTAGCTTCAGGTGGGTAGTGAAGTTCAAAACCATCATGTAGAAGAAGAGAGAGCCAGACCACTGGGGAACAACCTTAATGACTACCATATATTGTCAACATGCAGGTCTTAAAATAGCTTTCTTTCATTCTTGGTCACAGAATATACCTTGATCCCTACCCTTTCTACCCAAAATATACCTTGATAATCACAAGAAGGAATGACTGAGAATGTGAACGTGAATTAGCATAAAGCTATCCTGGTATTATTCAGAAGATGTCAGAGCTGGAAGAGACCTTCTATAGCATTTAGTTCAAACCTTTTATATTAAAGTTAGAGGAATATGGAACTCAGAGGTGACCTGCTTCAAGTCACAGAGATTTTTGAAGTAAAACCAGAACTCGAACCATGTTTAATGCTTTTAATTCGAAGTGTCAACTTTGTATGTAAAGGAGACGAACTACATATTGCAATAGTATCTGAAGCATTTATAATTTTGGCTGAATTATATTCAGTCTTTTTTCATTCAATAAATATTTATTCAGCACTTATAGGCAATGAATTATTGATAGATACTGTAGTAACTAAAAGATGAAATAGCCACAGAATCTACGCTTAAAGAGTCAGAGTCTGGTAGAATCAACCAAATAATGGGATAAGTATATTAATACAAAGGAAGTAGCAAAGGTCATTTTTGGCCTCTACAAGATTAACTGTTAATGATAGCTGGTCAATAATTGATATGTAACAAACAGTCAACTGATCTTTGATGAGGGAGCCAAGAGCACACAATAAAAAACCCACATCCTCTTCAACAAATGGTGCGGGAAAACTGGATATCCACGTGCAAAAGAATGAAATTGGACCTTTATCTTACACTACACACCAGAACCAACTCAAAATAGATTAAAGACTTAAACATAAGACCTGAAAGGTAAAAGTCCTAGAAGAAAATGTAGGGAAAAAGCTTCATGACATTGGTCTTGGAAATGATTTCATGGATATGACACCAAGAGCATAGGCAACAAAAATGAAAACAAACAAGTAGGACTACATCAAACTAAAAAACTTCTGCACAGCAAAGGAAATAATCAACAGAGTGAAAAGGCAACCTACAAAAAAAAGAAAGGCAACCTACAAAAAAACAAAAGGCAACCTACAAAAAAAAGGCAACCTACAAAAAAAAAAAGGCAACCTACAGAATGGGAGAAAATATTTATTTGCAAATCATATATTTGATAAGGGTTTAATCCTCAAAATATTAGGAATTCCTATAACTCAATAGTAAAACAAACAAACAAAAAACAGCAACAACAGAAAACGTACCGACTCAATTAAAAAATGAGCTAAGGAACTGAATAGACATTTCTCCAAAGAAGACACAAAAATGGCCAATACGTATATTAAAAAAAATGCTCAACTTCACTAATCATCAGGGAAATGCAAATCAAAACCACAATGAGATATCAACTCACACCTGTTAAAATGGTTATTAGCACAGAAACAAAACATAACATACTATGTAGAGTGAGTTTGACAGTTTTCTCTTCTTATTGGTATCTGAAAAAAATATATATATATATATATAAATGTTTGGAAAATTTTTCTGGGCCAGTCTGTTGACCAGAAATCAGTCACTTTCCATATGTAATTCCAAGAGCACCTGGGTTACAGAGTTAGGTGTGTGCCCAGTAAGAAAAGAAGAACACAGATACTGATTAGCATTATTAGTCTGTTACAGTAATTTATAGCATTTTAGAAAATTTCCATTGCACCTACATTTTTATATTTATCGGCAGAAATTTATTCATTGAATTCTTTATGATTTTTATAAATCTCCATTATCTTTGGTTTGTGTGGTTATAATAGTGTTTATTGGCATATCCTCTCTTTATCCATATATCTGTCTTGCTAGAGGCTTGTTTATTATTAATTTCTTTCAGAAAGCAAGGTTTTTGTTTTGTTGACTCTATTGTTTATTTTCTATTTTCTGAATTCCTTTGCTATCTTTGTTGTGTTTTTCCTTTTATTTTCTTGAATTTACTCTGTTGTTTATTTTCTTGAGCTCTTCTGTTGATGTGGAATCCTCGATGTTTCAAAAAGTTCTCTTTTCTTTCATAAACCCTGCCACACTCTTTCCCCCATTTGTACCACCAGTGGTACTAAAGACAGCTCCCAACCTGTTGTAACAGGGATTTTTCCCCACCTAACTAACACAAGGCAAATATACTAGGGGGTAATCTGTGGTAGCAATAATAGTGATACCCAGCAGGACCCTGTGGGGCTTCCAGGCACAAAAGCCCTTCCGTGTCCCCCATTTCTTGATTACAGGCAATAGGCTTCATTCAGCCCCCCTGACCTTCCCTGAGCTCCTAAGGGCAGGTTCAAACAGATGCTAATTAGGGAAGGGAGGGGATGTGGAGACAAAGAAGCAGTCAAAAGAAACAACAGTGCCGCCTTGGGGCAGGGTCCTGGTTCCCCTCAAGGGACACACATAACAATATCTTTGAGCTGTTTTGCAGATACTCAAATCCCGCCAGGTGGGAGAAGTTAACTGCATGCTGCCCACAAGCAGGTAGACTCCAGACCAGCTGGAACCAGAAGGTTGATGATGCTGACGCCCACTTACCTCCCCACCAGCCAATCAGAAGAACGTCCACGAGCTGATCACGCCCTCTGTGAACCATTACTATCAAACTCCTCACTACCCCCTCCAGGTCGGGACACACAGTTTTGAAGGCATTATCCCGCCGTGGCCCCTTTGCCAATAAAGCTATTCTTTTCTACTTCACCTAAAACTCTGTCTCTGAGACTGAATTCAGTGTCGGGGTACAGAGGCCGGATTCGGCTTCAACATCACATGGCAATTTTGAGACACAAAGGCACTGATGTAAAACTTAGCCTCCCAAATAACTGTTAGCAGGAAAACATTCTTCATGGATTGGGGCTTGTGGATTTTTCTTTGGGTGAGAGAGATGAATGCAGGAAAATGGGTGGAGTCAGTAAAAGTCATTAGGAAAGTAATTTCCAGCGATCCTGTAACATTTAGAGTTCATTCCTTCAAGAGCAGCATCGCCTCAGTGCATCTTTACACGCTGCTCATTCAGGCAGATCGCCCTTTTGAAAGGCAGCGGAATTTGCCCTTCTTAACACAACCCTCAGCAGCTGGGGAAGTGGAGCTTACGCCGAGGGCTCGCTGGAAGGTGTACGTGCAACCCAGTGGCAGGAATGCCGCTTGCAGGAAGGAGGACAGGAAGGCCAAGACCACAGCCAGTTAAAAATGCCACCTCATTAGTAGCAATTAGCACTCAGTCATGCCTGGGAGACTGTCCCCCCAAAGCAGGTCAAATCAATTACTGCCTGCCTCGTAGACAAAGGTGGAGACCACTGCAGATCGCTATGGCTAGTTCTGAGCTTTTGTGTCTGAGACCAGGAGCAGATTTGATGACACTTTATAACCTTCTCCCCAGAGGAGGGCTTCCCTCTTTTCTTCTGCTCTATGTGCACAAAGAAATATAGCTGCTGTCAAAAAAGGCCCGTGAGTGTCTTCGAGGTTTTGGTTGCCGGAGAACTGGGGCCAACTTCCAGGATGCTGGAAACCTTGTGACTTTGTGAATGGATGCAGGGACCTGGAGGGGTTTGCTCACAGTGAGAGAGATGGAAAGGGAAGGAAATTCACACGTGATGTGGGTGCTAATTCCCTCCCTGACATAGATATAAACTAGCTCGAAAGAAAATCAAAGAATTGATCGCGTCCCTGCTAATGGGTAAGCAGTGCTTTTGTCTTTTTAGGAGGTGATGGAGAAGGGTCAGCCAAGGTGCTTTATGAGCTTCTGGGAAAAAGAAATGTAAGTGCTGGCCAGGGCGCTGCTGTGGACTCTTTATCAGCTGCTGAATGTGCCCAGAGGCAGTCTGCATCTTCTTGCACTGCTGGAGCCCAGACAACAGCAAAGCACACTCCTTGGGGAAAGGCGGAGATCTCTGCTTTTTATGTAACATTTCGTGTCAAGAGCACTGCCCTAATCAATGTTCTGAGAAAACTCCCTGGGCCCGTCCCCAAAGTGCCCCTCGGAGGCATCATCAGCTGGAGTCGGGGTGGGGGTGGGGCTGCAGTGGGGGCAGGGTGGGTAAACTCAAGGGCAGGGCCACCCCGAGGTATGGCTGGGGTTCTGGATCTGCGTCCTCAGTCTCATCACGTCAAGCCTCCTCCAAAAAATATCCTATCTCCCAAAAAAACCAGTGTTGTTGCTATGCTCACTGAGTTTTCTGACAAGTCCCGTCTTCTGGGCTACATTGCTGTCCCCAAATCTCTTCAATACTGGAATTCATTGGCAAAAAGCTTGGAGTGGCATTTCTCAACATATCTGAGACTACCTACAGGACAATCACTGAGGTTGCTTGTTAAAATGCAGAAGGCTGGGTTCCTCCAATTCCTACCGAATCGGAGGGTGAGGTATTCACATAATTCTAACATCCACCAGAGTCTGAGAAGTGCATGTTTGATTTCCTAGTGGCTTGAAGTTTCATTTATGGTTAGTGATACTGGGGCTAAGAGAGTTGATATGTGCTATGTGTGATCCCTTCATTCATGGTTTTTCAAATCCTTACTATCAAACAGGAAACTTTTCCCAAAGAACCTTTTCTTTCTTTGGCCAGGGTACCCAGGATGTTTGCCGGCCTAGGTCAGGGCCTGGGGCAGCCAAGAGATCGGAGGAGCTCTTAAGGCTCTAATCACCATAAGTCATGGCGATTTCCATGGGAAGAACAGAAATTGAGACGGACAAGGTATGGAGTAATGGGCTAAAAGCTGTGGTTAGGAATCCAATCAGTTAAGTCAAGATACCAACATCCGGAATGCACCGAGATGAAAATGACCGTGAGCTTTTCAGCAACGCTCCCTAAATGCAGACTTCACAACACGGACATCAGTGACATCTGCACAGGGCCCTGTGCTTGCGTCCTCCACTGTCCTGGCAACACCCTCGACAGTGTCAATACCGTCCTCGTTACCTGCTTATCCATGCAGGCTTTCATCCACTCACCCATCAGGTATTCCGATGATCCCGCTGTGCTCCAGACACAGAGCTTCGAGCAGAGGACTCAAAGATGAAGGCTTCCTGCACCGGAAGTACACTGGAAGAGAACAGACAGGTGTATGAGGAACCAAGGAAATGTGCAAGCTGCTCTTTCCAGCACCTTCGCCTTCCTTCTGTCACAGCCATTCCCGAGTGTTTTCCCAATGTGAATCTCACCATCAGTCAGAGCAGCCCACAGGCATGACCTTGAATCCACACCTTACCTCTTTAGACCCTGAGATCCTTATCAACCATCACCGGTTCCCCCAGCCTCACGCTGGCATTTGTTCTCTTCCCTTTCTTTATTCTCCATGACAGGTTTGGACCTTGCTTGTCCTTTTACCCATTTTCACTCCAGGTGCACCCTTTCACCACTTCCTACGTGATCTTTAGAATTTTTTTTTTTGCGGTACGCGGGCCTCTCATGAATAATGTCAGGTGATGATAGAATGCTTTGAAGAAAACTAAAGCAGAGAAATAGGGTAGAGAGGGACTTGGATAAGATTTTAGATGGAACGAGGGGTCAAGAAAGACCTCTTTAAAGTTGTGACATTTGAGCTAAGGCTTGAATAAAGTGGAGAAGTGAGATCTTTGAGCATTTATAGGAGGAATTCAGGTAGAGGGAAAAGCAAGTGTGTGGCAGTTTTAAAATATGTCCACCAATTCTTTCATATCCTCTCCTCAAGAGATGCAACCCACTTCCCATTCCCATGAGTAGGAGCTGACCTAGTGACTTATTTCTTACAAAGAGTATATGGCAGAAGTGATGGTGTGTGCTTTCTGACACTAGGTCTTAAATGGCACTGCAGCTTCCTCCTTGACTTTTTACTTGGATCACTTGCTCTGGAGAAAGCTGACTGCCATGTTGTAAGGACACTCAAGCAGCCCAGTGGTAACTCCGCTTGGTTGGCACAGTCTCTACTGTTGAGCCTACTTCAGCTGTGAAATGAAATCACCCCAAATCCAAAGTCCTTTAAAAGCTAAGGAGATAAATCTGTGTGGTGTTGGCAGAACCTGAATTGAAGGGTAAGCAAATAGCGGCAAGGGATTATAAATCCCTGCTTGCTTCAACTATAAACCAATCTGTCCACAGTGAGAAAGCATTTAATAAAGGGTTTCACTGTACTGGAGGAAATGGAAAATTATGCTCCATGAGTCCATAGTCTGCCAGCAGCAGCCTGGAATCAGCAGCATGGGTGCCTTTTAATGGTTTTAAAAAAAATCAATAACTTTAGTCTTTTTAATTAAATTGCTATAAGTGGGAAGAACACTTTATTTCAGCTTCTATTCCTTCATAAAATAGTCTCCATAAAGAACTAGAGTAATCAGGTTTGGATTCTTCCCAGCCAACATACATATATATTTTTCATTGTGTTAGTGGGTTGAATTCTGTGTTTTTGGTGGCCTAGAAATAAAAATGAGAATAAATGGGGAAAATAATAACAAAATGAAAGTCTACCTAGACAGCATCTGTGACCTCGTAAATGCCAACTTGGGTGTTAAGGAAAGGATGAAAAAAAAAATCAAGATTTCAAATAGCAGACACAGCACATCCTGTTCCTATTCTAAGCAAGAGCCGGCAAGAATTGGCCAATCTCCAAACTTGGGAAGGCACCTAGAGATTTTTAATATACTGGTGAGAGGAGTGGGCGTTTTCAGGAATAAAATGCTAGCACAGTGCTTCTAAAAATATCCTTAATGCGATGGAAGTCATCTTTTCAGTTACACTATTTTAATTAGATCCTCTCCTCTGTTTGTATTTGTTCTGCTTTCTTTGTATTTCTTTCATCCTCCTGCTGTCCTGGGGGCTCTTCCCCGTTAACATAGGCGGTGATGCTCAGTGGTACTGACAGGTTGCCAGGTCCATGCTGCTTCTCTCCCCTGGAGCCCAGCTTACACCAGCCTCCCTGCTCTGATTCATGATCTAGAAAATTCCTTCTGCTCAGGTAGGACAGAATTTACCCCGCACAGATGCTGGTCACAGCTTAAAGACCCCTGAATTTCCTATTCCCCGTAAATCATTTTCTAAAGCGACAGACCTGAAGGTAAAGTAATATAAAACCTTCAAACTTAAAAAAAAGAAACAGAAAAAAACCCCTTCTTTACCTTACACAAGAGCAAGGTCAATGTCAAAGTCCCTCGCCATGCTACGAGGTGAGGAAAGAGCATACATGGGGGGGAGGCATCCCTTTCTTTGATTGCTATGCAAAGTGATGGGACTCTGTGACTTGGGTGAGAAACCCAGGAAGCTAACACAGGTTCAACAAGCTCGGTAAGTAACTTTAGACACACACTAGCAGCTTTATATAAAAATCAAATAGTTGCGTAGATGAGCTGAGGAACATAGATGGAATAGCTATCTCGCTCTATATAAAGCAGCAGCAACATCAACCAGAAATAGCACATAGGACATGGCAGCTAACCCTTGCCACTACCTCAGCTCTGTTCATTCCAGAAGAGGTGCTTCATCTCACAAAAGGTGGTGCCAATTCTCTCGTTTTATTTTTACTATTTAAGGGCCAGTCTTGTCAGCCTAAAAGCCCCTCAGTAGGCTCACAGGAAAAGCACTGAGAAGAACCTGATCACAAAATGAGTTCTAGAAAGAATACACACAGAAAGGAAGACTCTAGCTTGGAAAAGAGCAAGCTTACACAGGAGGGCTGATTTTCCTCACTCCACAAGTATCAGAAGAAAGCTGTCTGAATGGTAGTGAAGGATTGGTTCGTGCCACGGAGACCTCCTCTGAGTGTATCTACACTTGGCAGGTGGGGGAGGGCCCTTTTCGCCAGCAGAGCTCACTTCTCAGCCAATGGTCAGAAGCAGCCTCTCCTGGCTGACGTTTCCCTCTGTCCTCAACCTCCTGCAGCCTCCATAGTTTTGCCATATTGGGGTTGAGTTGGGATCAGTCTCCTGCTTTGGTATATCCTTTGAAAGCATCATTATTTATAACATTAAAGAGGAGTTGCTTTTTTGTGATGAGATTTGGATTTTCTTTACTGGCATTTCTCTGTCGGTCTTTCCTAGAAAGAGAGAGGTCATGCACCCCTTACTTGGCGACTCCCCCAGACAGAGTGATCTGCGCAAGGAGTCACAATCATTACCTAGTTGCCCTTGAAGTTTGTCGGAATCTGGATTAGACAGACTTGTAAACGAGCGACACTGCAATCCCTCTGACTGAAATTCGGCCAATATTGGCAACTATCAATTACCATTGACCTAGTGGAAAGGAAGGGGCTGACCTTCCCAAAGCACGGGTTCCCGGGAGGGAATCCAGTTGCTATGGAACTTTCTTTTCAGGAACAAGATTTTCATTTAGGGACAAGATCATACTTGCAAAAGCCAGAGGAGGAAGGAAATAGGAAAAGTATTGGCCTTTCCAAGAAATCATACATGATAAAATTCAGAACATGCCATCTGACACAAATCTATTTTAGATACCTTCTGTGATTCTGTGGTAGGTAACTGGCTCTGTAGTCAACCTTGCCATGGCTAAAACGCATGCACTGCTCCCCTCCCTCCATACCTCCATCAAACCCCATCAGACACACACTTCTTACAACAGTGGTTAGGGTGACCTACTTCTCCTAGTCTGCCTGGGACTTTCCTGCCATTAGCACTGAACGTCTCACATCCCAGGAAGCCCTTCAGTCCTGGGCAAACTGGGATGGTTTGTCCCCCTACTTGGTTGTACAATAGAGTCATCTGGGGAGCTGTGAAAAGTCATGCCACACTCCAGACCGACTCCATCAGAAACTCTGGGGGTGGGACCCAGGTGATGCCAATGTACAGACAAGGGTGAGGACCGGATGCTGAGAACTCATGGGCTAACTTTTTTTGTGCTGAAGCCAGAGCCTCCAAAGGTCAAACGACACAGATACATTTATCTTTCCTATCCTATTTGTGATAAATGGTGCCTGCATTTTAACTAGATTAAATTTATCAGGAGCATTTCCTTAGTCCCCAAGATTGAAGACCATTTTGTATGACAAAGCCGTCCCTTGAAGAAACGTTGATTGTACAAATGGGGAGCACTCCGAGAGCTAGCAATATTTGTACAGAACTTTGGAACGTCACCCTCCCTTCCCAGTCTTGTTTTCTTTCAGCTCGCTGAGATAAGAGACTCGTTGGGAGCTTCTCATTTCAAGTAGTGGCCACCATTCATGGGGATCTCAGCAGCCTGCTGCCTTTCACTGTCGTGGGATTATCACTAGTGAAAAATGTCACTCGCCCTAGTTGGGTTACTTCATTTTTTTAAGAGGTTGTTCACCTATACTTATTCTGAAAAATCTCCAAAAGAAGATAATAGTATAATTTCCCTTAATAGCAAGGAGGAGGACAGGTTCTCAACAACTCTACACCCCTTTCCTTTCCTGGCTTTTTTTTTTTTTAAGTTATCTATTTAAAATATAGCAGTGTGTGCATGTCAATCCCAAACTCCCAGTTTATCCCTCCTCCCCCCAACCTTCCCCCTTGGTAACCATAAGTTTGTTCTCATTTCGTTCATTTCTCATTTCTCTCAAGTCTGTGAGTCTGCTTCTGTTTTGTAAATAAGTTCATTTGTATCATTATTTTTAGATTCCGCATATAAGCAATATCATATGATTTTTGTCTTCCTCTAACTTACTTCACTTAGTATGATCATCTGCAGGTCCATCCATGTTGCTGCAAATGGCATTATTTCATTCTTTTTAATGGCTGAGTAATATCCCATTGTATATATGTACCACATCTTCTTTATCCATTCCTCTGTCAGCGGACATTTAGGTTGCTTCCATGTCTTGGTTATTGTAAACAGCACTGCAATGAACACTGGGGTGCATGTATCCTTTCAAACCATGTTTTCCTCTGGATATATGCCCAGGAGTGGGATTGCTAGATCATATGGTAGCTCTATTTTTAGTTTTTTAAGGAACCTCCATACTGTTCTCCAATAGCGGCTCTTAGCAATTTACATTCTCACCAACGGTACGTAGGAGGGCTCCCTTTTCTGCACACCCTTACCAGCATTTATTGTTTGTAGACTTTTTGATGATTGCCATTGTGGTTGGCGTGAGATGCTACCTCACTGTAGTTTTGATTTGCATTTCTCTAATAATTAGTGATGTTGAGCAGCTTTTCATGTGCCTGTTGGCCATCTGTATGTCTTCTTTGGAGAAACGTCTATTTAGGTCTTCTGCCCATGTTTTGATTGGGTTGTTCATTTTTTTGATGTTGAGCTGCATGAGCTGTCTGTACATTTTAGAGATTAATCCCTTGCCAGTCATATCATTTGCAAATATTTTCTCCCATTCTGTGGGCTGTGATCAGATAAATCTTTTAGGAATAAAGTTAATCTGAAAAACTCATTCATCGTGAAGGTCTAAGATTCTTGTGGATTGAGGTCCCAAGGCCATTTGCCTGTAGAGGGTAATGCTTTCCATTCATTTATACATCAGACGGTTGAGACTGTTTATTCCAGGCACTGTGACATAGACTGTGAATACACTGGTGAACAAGGAATTGCATTGTCCCTGATTTCATGGAAGTGACGTTCTGATGGACCTCTTATTACCACAAAAGGATCGAATTATCCATCTCAGAATTTCAGGCGTTTATAGAGAAATTTTTGAGTAATCTTGGATTTCCTTATATCATTGCATATAGGATACCAAATACTCTGCTGACAGTATGGTTGGCCCTATAACTCTCTCTAACACAATCTGAGTGATATTTATATAAATACATCTGTATATATACACACACATAATTGTGTTTGCATATTATTTAATTTGTAGGCTAAATATTTACTGAAAGCTTATTACAATCCAAGTCCTACTTGAACAGACACAGTGAAATGACTTTTTTAAAAAAAATTATTTATTTATTTTTGGCTGTGTTGGGTCTTCGTTGCTGTGTGTGGGCTTTCTCTAGTTGCAGGGAGCGGGGGCTACTCTTCGTTGCGGTGTGCAGGCTTCTCATTGCGGTGGCTTCTCTTGTCATGGAGCACGGGCTCTAGGCACGTGGGCTCAGTAGTTGTGGCTCACGGGCTCTAGAGTGCCGGCTCAGTAGTTGTGGCACACAGGCTTAGTTGCTCTGCGGCATGTGGGATCTTCCCGGACCAGGGCTCAAACCCTTGTCCTCTGCATTGGCAGGCCGATTCTTGACCACTGTGTCACCAGGGAAGCCCTGAGATGACTTTTAAGACAAAGAACATCTTATTTTAGAAAATGATTACCAATACCTTCACCTCTCATTCTCTTGTTTTTCTATCACTCTGGTATTTACTTGAGACTGTAGAAAAAAGAATCATAGAGGCCCCTGTCTATATGTATTTTCACAAAAGCCTTAAGGCATGAACCTCTGGCAATCAGCACACTACAGGCAGTAGGACCCAAGAGATGGTTGATAAGCTTTTGAAGAAAACAAATCTTAGCGAGTTACAGAAGGGAAAAAATGAAAGACAACAAATGGGGCCTCCGTTTCTTTCTTTTAGCACATATACCTTTATGCTTAATATAATCAGGAATTAGGTAGGAATATAAGAGTTACAAAGATGAATAACCTTCTTGCCTATTCTTCATGTTTTATATGGTCCAGTCTTTTATCTAATAATTACCAGATCTATTTTGGTGATGGTGACTTGAAGGCAGTTCCCGATATATAGGATGCACACAATAGCAGGTGACAACGACTCAAATACTCTTTTCTAAGGTAAACAAATGCACTGGTGCCTGAGACAGCTTTATGGTTCCCTCTGGATAGTGGTGATCAACGAAACCGTAATTACTAATTAGCGCTCTGTGCAAGGCCCTCGCCAAGTGTATTTTAAGAGATGGATGAATAATACTCCTTGCAATTTCTAAAAGATCCTACGAATTCAGCTGGAGACAAATGGATAGTAGAAGGGACAGGCCTGACACCAAGCACAGTCAGGGAAGTTTGAATGACACAGAGAAATTATACACGGGATCTTAGAAGCTGAGTAGGGGATTGACAGGTGCAGAGGGGCTGGCAGCGTATTCAAATTTGAGCACACAGTTGCCAAGGAAAGCTTGAGAACCAGAGTTTCCCCTGGGCCCTGTGACTGACACCCTAATGACTGGTACATGCCACTGTAGTGACGGACACCGACTCCTCCTGTCAGGGGTCAGCACACTTCTGTAAAACACCAGAGAGTCGATATTTCTGGCTTTGTGAGTCATCTAGTCCCAGATGCAACTACTCAGTTTTACTATTTTAGTGAAAGCAGCCATAGATAGTAGTAAACAAATGGGCTTGGCTGTCTTCCAATAAAACTTTATTTACAAAAAAAAGTGGGGCTTCCCTGGTGGCGCAGTGGTTGAGAGTCCGCCTGCCGATGCAGGGGACACGGGTTTGTGCCCCAGTCCGGGAAGATCCCACATGCCGCGGAGCGGCTGGGGCCGTGAGCCATGGCCGCTGAGCCTGCGCGTCCGGAGCCTGTGCTCCGCAACGGGAGAGGCCACAGCAGTGAGAGGCCCGTGTACCGCAAAAAAAAAAAAAAAAAGTGTCAAGCCAGATTTGGCCTGTGGACTGTCATTTGCTGACCCTTTATTCTACAAATCCAGTGTTTAATTGTCCCCTTTTTTTCTTTGTAGTCAATGGTAGTAGCCATTTTCAAAAAGAAAACTGAGAAATGAAAATAAACTAGTCAATATGAATCAGCTTAAAAGATGAATGTTCGAGAACAAATCATGGACCAAACAGAAGCCACAGATGCGCTTGTCTCTAGTTCACTTGTCCCTTTCTTGGCTCTGACGCCATCTTAACAAAGTCCTGTATTCAGCTTATTTACAAAGATGAAACGACCTATTACATTTTGGGTACCGTGAATGGATAGAAGTTATCTGATTTACCCATGTTCTGTCTGACCCTTATCTTTTAGGGATGACTGGGCTGGGGTGGGATGTCCCCTAGAGTCATCAGATTGCATCTTTGCAGCATATACTATTGTAAACACGCAGTGAATTCTTATTCATTAATTCCCAACAAGAGTAAAAGGCATTTCCTCAGAAGTCACGATCCACATTACGCACAGGGACAAAGCCCATTCTTTTACGTAGTGCATAAATAAGACATCATTAATGAATATGTAGGTAAATTATATTAGAGAGAGCATAATATCTTCAAATTTAGCATTCCATTTCCCACACAACAGTTTGAATCCATCAATCTTTATAGAATACAGGGTACAATGATAATTTATGATTACTACAGTAAGCAATAGCTCTCTCACACACAGGAGATAGAAACCACACCAGTAATATTAACGGAGAGAATTTAATATAAATAATATTCTCAGGCATTGGAAAACTTAAAAGGCAAAAAGGAAACATATCATGGAGGTAGCAACTGTAGGAAGTATTATTACCTCTACGGCTTGGAGGAGAAGAAGGAGAAGAAAGAGAAGAGGTTGGCTTTATTAAAACTTAGAAGCTTGAAGGAGGGGCCCACAGAAGTGGGACTCGGGTCTCTGGGGAGATGGCAACGCTTGGCTGGCGTTGGTGTCTTTTGAGCTTGGAGCAGGGGCACATGAGGCTGGGACCTAGAACTCTAAGAAAAGGACTCTGCCTGTGAGTGATAATATCTCCAGGGCTACACTGTGAGGCTAGTTCTGAGAGTGTCAGCAAAATTTCAAAGTGGAATCAACCTTTACCACTGGAATGAACTGCCAAGGCTAGGGTAAAGCAGCATTGCTAGGATGACGCTGACAGAAATAAAAGCAAACAGGAAGGAGCAAATCCCTTCTTCCTCCTCCAGGCTTGAAATGTTCCTCTAGTGCCCCCTATCAGCAGAGCCTAATGCAGAGCCGCTGGCGAACTGAAATGTAGTTCGCAGAATGCCAGCTCCAGCATCACAGTGGTGGGCTTCAAGCTGAGAGTCAAGGGCTTAACGGTGCCCCCTTTAAGAGTGTGCTTCTGAGAAGTTGCATGTCAATACAATTTTATTAAGTGGAATAAATTTTTTTCACCAACTGTCCGAATAATTTCAACAGCTGCTTTTTCTACATATATTCCTGAAAAAATGCTGCAAACAATGGACTGCTGCACATTTTGAGTTTTCCACGTCTCTCCTTTCTTCAGATCAGGGGTTGCCAAACTTTTTCTGTAAAGAGCCAAATAGTAAATATTTTCAGCTCTGTGGGCCACAGGGTCCCTGTCACACTACTCAACTATACAGTTGCTGCAGCTCACAACTCTGCCTTTGTTGTGTGAAACAAGCAGTAGACAATATATACAGAAATGGCTGTGTTCCAATAAAACTTTATTAGCAAAAACAAATGGCTGGTAGGAATTAGCCCACTCTTGCTTTAGTGCAGTGATTCTCAACCCCA
The DNA here is from genome assembly GCF_039906515.1 of Pseudorca crassidens. Classification (NCBI taxonomy): domain Eukaryota; kingdom Metazoa; phylum Chordata; class Mammalia; order Artiodactyla; family Delphinidae; genus Pseudorca; species Pseudorca crassidens. The sequence goes on along the minus strand of NC_090317.1, from coordinate 122,442,777 downwards.
GATGCACATTTAGGTTAATGCTGGAAAGCTTTCAAAATACTGATGCCCAGTTGCAACTTCCAGAGCTTGTTATTCAGTTGGTTTGAAATGGGGCCTGGGCATTAGCATGTCTTAAAGGCTCCTTAAGTGATTTGAATGTGCAACCAGAGTTGAGAACTATATACTGCTTTAGACTCTGGGTAATCCTTTAATCAAGTGATCAATCGCCAATAACTCTTTTTTTTTTTAACGTCTTTACTGGAGTATAATTGCTTTACAATGGTGTGTTAGTTTCTGCTTTATAACAAAGTGAATCAGCAATATGTATACATATATCCCCACTACCACAATCTATTCTCAACACAGAAGCTAGATTCATCTTGTTAAAATGTAAGTCAAGTCAAAAAATAGAATTATCATATGACCCAGCAATCCCACTACTGGGCATATACCCAGAGAAAACCATAAAGACACATGCACCACAATGTTCACTGCAGCACTGTTTACAATAGCCAGGTCATGGAAGCAACCTAAATGCCCATTGACAGATGAATGGATAAAGAAGATGTGGTACATATATACAAGGGAATATTACTCAGCCATGAAAAGGAACGAAATTGGGTCATTTGTAGAGACATGGATGGATCTAGAGACTGTCATACAGAGTGAAGTAAGTCAGAAAGAGAAAAACGAATATCGTATATTAATGCATATATGTGGAGTCTAGAAAAATAGTACAGATAAACTGGTTTGTAAGGCAGCAATAAAGACACACATGTAGAGAACAAATATATGGACACCAAAGGGGGAAAGCAGGGGTGGGGGGGTGATGGTGGTGGGATGAATTGGGAGGCTAGGATTGACATATATATATACTAATATGTATAAAATAGATAACTAATAAGAACCTGCTGTATAAAAAAATTTTTTTAAATGTAAGTTAAGTCATATCACTTCCCTGTTAAAATCCTTCCACTGGCTTCCTATCATACTCATAATAAAACCAAAGTCCTTATAATGGCATACAAAGCCCTACAGGATTGAACTTTCACTGTCTCTCTAACATTCTCTCCTACAGCTCTCCCCCTGCTTTCAAGTCCAGCCAGATTGGCCTCCTTCCTATTCCTTGAACAAACCAGGCATCCTTCCAACTCAAGGCCTTGAGAGTGAAGCCTTGCTGTTAGCTTTGCCTGGAACATTCTTTTCCCCCAGATATCCACATGCTTTCTCCTTCATCTCCACCAGGAGTTTGTTGAAATGTTACTTTTACAGTGAAATCTTTCCTGATCAACCTATTTAAAAATGTACCCTCAACCCAGCCCTCCCTATCTTCCTTACATTCTTTAAATTTCTCCATATCACTATTCACCATCTGACACATTTATACTTACTTGTTTTCCATCTCTCGTCCACTAAAATATAAATTCTATGATTATTAAGATTTTTGTCCAATTTATTCACTATTTTATCACCAGCACTTAGAACAGTACATAGCACAAATGGAGTGATAAATAAATAATTATCAAACAAATGGATGAGTGAAGGAAGGAAGAAATGAAGGAATGGATTTCCCTCTAGGATTTAAGTGGTACTAGCCTTAAACTATTTCAGACAGATGCTTAAAATATTATCTCAGGGTGGCCACTCATTCAGTGGATTCCGACTAAATTATGTTACTGACTTACAGGATATAGGTTGATGTTTAACAGCCTTCATTGTGTGAGAATTATTTCTACCTGACCTGCTGAAGTTAAAGATATTTCTATTCCTTAATCAGTGAAGATGGATAAACTGATTATAATGCTTCATATGACTGTATTAGCCAGGGTTTAGTCAGAAAAATAGAAACCACAGTAAGTACTTCAACTGAAGAAATGTAATACAGGGTGATGGTCACACAGTCATTGGAGGTTAGAAAGATCGAAAAGGGAACACTGAGGTAATCTAGTGATTATAACTGCAGGAAGGAGTTGCTACTCCTGGGGTTGTGGGAATAACATAAAGAGGCAGAGATTATCAGAATTAAGAAGCTTGGAAAATATCACATGACCCAGTAACCCCACTTTTAGGTATATACTCAAGAGAATGGAAACATAGGTCTACATAAAACCTGTACATAAATGTTCGTGGTAGAAGTATTCATAATAGCTGAAAAAGTAGAAACAACCCAAATGTCCATCAGCTGATAAATGGCTAAACAAAATGTGGTATATCCATACAATGGAATACTATTCAGCCATTAGGAATGAAGTACATACTACAACATGAATAAACTTTAAAAAAAATTAAGTGAAAAGAGCCAGTCACAAAAGGCCGTAAGTTATATGATTTCATTTATAGGAAAGGTCCAAAATAGGCAAATCTATAGAAAAATAGGTAGATTAATGGTGGCTTGGGGCTGGAGGAGGGGTGGCAAGTGACTACTAATGGGTACTGGGTTTCTTTGGGGGATGGTGAAAGTGTTCTAAAATTAGATTGTTTTGATGGTTGCACGACTCCATGAACACACTAAAAATCACTGAACTGCACACTTTAAATGGGTGAATGTAATGGTATGTGAGTTATATCTCAATAAATCTGTTTAAAAAAAGAAGCTTGGAAGAGAGGCTCTGTGGATCTAGGGCTCAGACCACTGATGAGGTGCCCAATCTGACTGCTTCTGCTACCTCTGAGGTAATATGATAAAGCTGGTTTGGGGATGGAAGAAAAAAGTTGGAAGCTGGAACCAACTGCACTGCTGGGGTAAAGGTTTATTGCAGTTGCACAGTAATAGCAAGGAGAAAGGTGTTCTCTTTCTCTCCCCCAGCCTTTTAATCTCTGTCTGGCTCCCCCTACCATCTGAACTTCACAGGAAGCCAGTTGGCAAAGGAGAAATGTAGTTTGCTGAGCTCTGGTCCCAAAGCAGAGTCTATTAGAAGGGCGGATTTGAGTTATCATTGGCCTCATAACTGACAGAATCCAGACCTGTGGTACATCAGGATCCATGCACACTCTTTTCAATTTCATGCAACCAAATGAACAAATTTATTATTCTACCTAACAAGATACGACTATCTTTTGCCTAAACAAAGATAGTCTCCTCTTCTCTTCAAAAAAGGGGAAAGACAAAGCCCCAACGATCATGGTAGTCATCTCTGGTTGGCAGTCACTATTTCTCTTTCCAGAGAATTTTAACACTCCTTGAGTTTAGTCACAATCACACTTGAATATTCTGTAAGTGAAAGGCTAAATTATGACAAAATTTGCAATTTCTTAGTCAAAATTACTTCAAAGTAAAAAAAAAAAAAGGACTAAAATTTGAAGTTAACTACCACCAACAATACATACGTAAAGTGAAAAGGGAAAAGGAAAAGAGAGATAAAAAGGAATTAGTATTATATATACACACATACACGTGTATACACAGTTACGGAGGCAAGGAAGAAAATGTAACTGAAGGCTTCATTTCTGTAACTGAAGACCTATAACTGTTCACAGTGCCATCACTGATGTTTATAACCTCTTTCTGCCAGTACCATTCCATATTCCTTTTTCCCTGAGTAAGCCAGTTGCTATTCTTTTACCTGGTTGGGTGGTTCTGCCTGCTTTTTGGGGGGGCAAGGGGCAGAGTACTGTTACCATTAACTTACTCTTGGACATAGAAAGCACCAGAAGGATTCCCAGATAGTCCCCTGGATTCCAGATGTAATCTACTCTGACCCCATGGAGGAGCAGCAGATCAATCTCCCCTTCAATCCGGATCATTCATCTCAACCAGGACAGATCTTTACCTTTCTTTGCCTTTGGATTCAGGGTCATCAGGAGTCCAAAATGGTGGTGCCAGTCTCAACTTCCAATTCAGTGAAATCATGGTTGTGTCTCCTGCTTGGAATTAAGTCCTCCGAACCAGCAGAACCCAAGTAATGGGTTTAAAATCAGATATTCTGTGAGTAGGATATTGGGTGTAATGGTGAGAGGAGCTACTCCCATTTCCATCCCTTGATTCCTGGGCCCATGATTTCTGCCTGTGGGAGTTAGACATGGATGCTGGTTGCCGAGTCAAAGCACATTCTACCTCCTGTGAGATAGTTCCCAATCTTTTCTTCATCTCCCAACTGGTCACAACTAAACCTTTAGTTGGGTTTTCCTTCCTTCTATTAGACCATCTGCTTCTGGGTGATGGGGTATGTGGTAAGATCAGTAAATTCCATGGCCATGCACTCATTACCACACTTTTTCTTCTGTCAACTGAGCTTCTGGTCAGAAAGCAATGATTTTGTGGGACAGCACGATGGTGAATAAAGCATTTTGTGTGTGCACAGATGGTGGTGCGGGCAGAAGTATTATCGGCAGGGAAGGCACATCAAGATCCAGAAAACATGTCTGCTCAAGTGAAGAGAGAACGCTACTCCGTGGGTGACAGAAGGGATCCAGGGTAAGTAACCTGCCACCAGGTGGCTGTCTGGTCCCCTGGAAGACTGTTGCCATATCTGAGACCTAGTGTCGGCTCCTGCGGTTAGTCGTTTAGGCCGCTCAGCAGTGGCCGTGGCTGGATCAGCTGGGTCAGGAACAGCTAGCTTATAGGAAGAAGGCACTCCCTCTCCCCTCCTCCTGCCTGCCAACCTTCCTCTAGCGCCCCCTATTGGCAAACCCAAATAGGAAGCTGATTGGTAAAGGAGAAATGTAGTTTAACTGAGTCCCTGCCATAGCCTCATGAAGTGGAATAGAGGCTGGTAGATTTTATGGTGAGATACAGTAGCTTAATCACCAGTTGTACTTGGTAAATGTAACTCTCCCCTTCCTGGGCAGAAGAAACTGTGTGACGAGGCTGAGCCTTCTCTATTTGAACTGAGAATCATGAAGGTGTAATAGAATGACCATGGGCTTTGTTGTCAGAGCTCCATCCCAACAGAGAACACTTATGTGGGCAGTTGGGCAAATCACCTGATTCCTATGAGTCCATGTTTTCCCATCCATGAATGGGGAATAAAAACTATCTCAGAGAACTGTTGTGAAACTTACATGAAGTGCATGAGGTAGTATCTGTCAAAGCAGTTACTGCTCAAAAAATATTGTTTCCTATCCTCCCAATACTTCCAGTTTGAATCTATCATCACTTATCTCGAGTATGGGATTACTCATTACCTTTTAGCAGTTGTTTTCAACAGACTGATTTCTGCCCCAAGATTCACTTGGAAATGTCTAGAGACATTTTTGGTTGTCACAGCTGGGGTGGAGGTGCTAATGGCATCGAGTGGGTAAAGGCCAGGGATGCTGCTAACATCCTACAGTATACAGCCTCCCACGGCACCCAAAATATCAGGCACCACAGACCAATAACGCTGAGGTTGAGAAACCCTGACCTATGATTACTTTTGCAAAAGCCACTCTCTCAGATGGGAAGGAAGTAACTGCAAAAGTGGTTGAACTGAGTTCACTGACTCCTTGCCACACTGCCTTGATTTAGCTCCAAACCTCGCTCCCAAATGGGTTCATAATGGTGCTTTCAGATCACAGTGCAATGGAATAGCACCAGAGCACTTACAGAAGATAACCAGCTGCCATCCTGGCCAGAGACCAGCCATCTTCCTTTCTAAATTTATAGCAGTCTAACATTTTGCCTCACAGAGCAGGGGATGAGCCAGCCACATATTCCCTTCCCCAGGTTAAATGACAGTGACATCTAGGACAGCTTCAGTGGCAATGAGAAGAGCTAAAATTTATGGAGTGTTCCCTGTGCACCAGGCACTCTGCTCAGCACCTTCCATGCATTATCTCATTTTGCTTTTCTTCAGGGTTCCACTTTTTGTTTATTCTTTTCCATTCAGATCGAAGTGTTAACCCTTTAAATGGTACTGCAGGGACATTCACAGGGTACAGGCAGTGCCATGCAGGTATTATGCTTTGCATGGTCTCCTTCCCTGGAAAACAAATTATCTAAAGAGAGAAATAAACCACTGACTTTCAGACAATTAGTTTGATGTAAGTATTGTCTACATATGACTGACTGAAAAACAACAGCTCACGGTTTTCAATTTAGGAAATTATTTTGCACTTGTCTTTTGGCTTCTATATTATAATAACCAAAAAGAAAATCCGATCGCAAATCTTGGTGAGGAAAGATCAGAGGCGCTACGATGTTGTGCAAGATGGAATTTTCTATATATTTTGATCACTAAATATTTGACTTGGTTAATCAATAACTGAAAACTGTATCTCAAAATGTGACTCCACACACTTCTACCTTGAGGAGAAGAAAACTGAGAATCCAACTCTAGAAGGGCAGCAACTCACACCTACATGGGCTTCTTTTACTGTTAATGGTTTCCCATATTGAAGAAATGCTCATCCTGTGCTGGGAAAGCCCTGGCTTTGGAGGCAGACGAATCTTTTACGACTTTGAGTGAGCTACATATTTTTAAAGAGACTCAATAAAATGGGGATAATGAGACTTACTTTACAGAATCTTTGTGAGGACTACAGAAAGAACGAAGGCAGTGTGCCTAGTATATAGTTGATGCCCTATAAACAGTATTTCCACTCTCCTGCAGCACTAAAATAGCATTTCCAAGAGATCAAGGTCAACAGCACAAGTAATGAGACACATCAACATCATGAGCCCCTTGATATGTCGCACTCTTGTCAAACATGCGAAACTTCAATCCCATTGTTAGAAACGTCAGACAAACCCCAAATGAGAAACCTTCTACAAAATAGCCAATCAGTACTTTTAAAAAGTTTCAACGTCATGAAAGACAGGGAAAAACTAAAGAACTATTACAGACTGGAGGAGGCCAAAGGGAAATTAGAACTACATACAAAGTGGAATCTTGGATAAATCCTGGAATAGAAAAAGTACCTTAGGGGAAAAACTGGTAAAACTTGACTACGTTCTGCAGTTTAGTTAATAATAGTCTAATATCAATTTCCTGGTCTTGATCATTGTGCTATGGTAAGATGCAAACAATAGGAACATCGGAGAGGGATATAAGGAGATTCTACTTTTTTTGAAACTTTTTTTTTTGCGGTACGCGGGCCTCTCACTGTTGTGGCCTCTCCCGTTGCGGAGCACAGGCTCCGGACGTCCAGGCTCAGCGGCCGTGGCTCACGGGCCCAGCCGCTCCGCGGCATGTGGGATCTTCCCGGACCGGGGCACGAACCCGTGTCCCCTGCATCGGCAGGCGGACTCTCAACCACTGCACCACCAGGGAAGCCCTTGAAACTTTTTTATGCAAGCCTAAAATTAGTTTACAGTAAAAAAAAGGCAGATTCAATAACTTGTAGGAGCTAAGTAAATACAGCTATGACTTGTGTTCAGTGTATTACATTAATTCTCCCAAATAGGGAAGCTTCCCAAAAGAAATATTTTTCTTTTCTGGGGACTAAATACACTCTCTCTTTCACTCACATAAACACATATACAAACACACATACATCTTCAGGACAATCTAGAAATATATAGCAAATGTTTTCAAATATGCATACATTTTTTATATGACTATATTTTTTTATAAACTAATTCACCAATATAAGCTATTAACATCTACATCACTTTAGACTTTTTCTATAAGAAGGTATGCATGAAAAATACTATGAAATAAAATATGTTAAAGAAATATCAGGTGATATAAAGTTGTATAAATTAAAATGATATCACTCCCCACTGTCCCACTCACAAGTCCTCTTCCCCAGTGTCCAGTGGCAACCACTGAGAATTTCTGAATTTGGTTTTTCAAGTGATTATCATTAATTTGACACTATACCTACACCTAAATTGATCAACTGTGATCATATCTTATTGACTCCTCATCATGAAATATAAGAAATTTGGTATCATTATTTTATATCCTGTACTCCTCTTCATTACATAATTTTTAATAATTATATTTTTAGTTTTAGGGGTTTTTTGGTGGTTGTTTACCTGAACTTTCTTAAATCTATGTTTCTTGACTTAACAAATTTAGGCAGTATTTACTGACTCCTGGTCTGAAACCGGGAAATTAGCACGTCTACCTTTCTTTCCACCTCTTCTGCTTCCCATTCTTGTTTCTGTTATATTACTATTTTTATATGGTCAAAGTTGAAGACAATGCATTCTGTTCTGTAACTCTAACTCATCATGCATTCCTTTGTCAATAGGCAGATTCTAAACACAGAAAACCCCAATACCTCCTTTGCAATTTATCATTATATAAATATTATAACACTATAGTAGAACAATTAGAGACAGATGTAAGAAAATAAATTCTTGTGCTATTAATTCTTTTTCTTCAAAATAATATTCTAAGCATTGTTCTAATAGAATCTGTTGATCAGGAAAAAAAAATCCCAAAGAAATGAAATTTTCTACAGTTCTTCAGTGTCATATTGCCACTGATTCTTATGTCATACCGATTTCTAGCCTCCTTGTTCTTATTCTGGAACGTATCTTTGAGTAATTTATTTTATGAGGAAATTTAGGATTATTTTTGCAGGCCTGAAAATGCCCTGATGTATAATTTTTTTTTAATACAACAGGTTCTTATTTTATACATATTAATGTACCCATGTCAATCCCAATCTCCCAATTTATCCACCCCCACCCCCGCCGGCCACTTTGCCCCCTTGGTGTCCATACGTTTGTTCTCTACATCTGTGTCTCAATTTGTGCCCTGCAAACTGGTTCATCTGTACTATTTTTCTAGGTTCCACATATATGCGTTAATACACGATATTTGTTTTTCTCTTTCTGACTTACGTCACTCTGTATGACGGTCTCTAGGTCCATCCATCTCACTACAAATAACTCAATTTCGTTTCTTTTTATGGCTGAGTAATATTCCACTGTATATATGTGCCACATCTTCTTTACCCATTCGTCTATCGATGGACACTTAGGTTGCTTCTGTGACCTGGCTATTGTAAATAGTGCTGCAACGAACATCAGGGTGCATGTATTTTTGGAATTATTCTATCCTCTGGGTATATGCCCAGTAGTGGGAACGCTGGGTCATATGGTAATTCTATTTTTAGTTGTTTAAGGAACCTCCGTACTGTTCTCCATAGTGGCTGTATCAATTTACATTCCCACCAACAGTGCAGGAGGGTTCCCTTTTCTCCACACCCTCTCCAGCATTTGTTGTTTGTAGATTTTCTGATGATGGCCATCCTAACTGGTGTGAGGTGATACCTCATTGTAGTTTTGATTTGCATTTCTCTTATAATTAGTGATGTTGAGCAGCTTTTCATGTCCTTCTTGGACATCTGTATGTCTTCTTTGGAGAAATGTCTATTTATGTCTTCTGTCCATCTGCTGAATGGGTTGTTTGTTTTTTTAATATTGAGCTGCATGAGCTGTTTATATATTTTGTTTATATCCTTTGTCCGTTGATTCCTTTGCAAATATTTTCTCCCATTCTGAGGGTTGTCTTTTTGTCTTGTTTATAGTTGCCTTTGCTGTGCAAAAGCTTTTAAGTTTCATTAGGTCCCATTTGTTTATTTTTTGTTTTTATTTCCATTTCTGTAGGAGGTGGGTCAAAAAAAATCTTGCTGTGATTTATGTCAAACAATGTTCTTCCTATGTTTTCCTCTAAGCGTTTTATAGTGTCTGGTCTTACATTTAGGCATTTAATCCATTTTGAGCTTATTTTTTCTATGGTGTTAGGGAGTGTTCTAATTTCATTCTTTTACATGTAGCTGTCCAGTTTTCCAAGCACCACTTATTGAAGAGACTGTCTTTTCTCCATTGTATATCTTTGCCTCCTATGTCATAGATTAGTTGATCATAGGTGCGTGGGTTTACCTCTGGGTTTTCTATCCTGTTCCATTGATCTATATTTCTGTTTTTGTGCCAGCACCATATTGTCTTGACTACTGTAGCTTTGTAGTATAGTCTGAAGTCAGGGAGTCTGATTCCTCCCGCTACTTTTTTTTCCCCTCAAGATTGCTTTGGCTATTCGGGGTCTTTTGTGTCTCCATACAAAATTTATGATTTTTTGTTCTACTTCTCTAAAAAAATGCCATTGGTAATTTGATAGGGACTGCATTGAATCTGTAGATTTCTTTGGGTAGTATAGTCATTTCACAATACTTGGATTCTTCCAATCCAAGAACATGGTACATCTCTCCATCTGTTTGTATCATCTTTAATTTCTTTCATCAGTGTCTTATAGTTTTCTGCATACAGGTCTTTTGTCTCCCTTGGTAGGTTTATTCCTAGGTATTTTATTCTTTTTGTTGCAGTGGTCAATGGGAATGTTTCCTTAATTTCTCTTTCAGATTTTTCATCATTAGTGTATAGGAATGCAAGAGATTTTTGTGCATTAATTTTGTATCCTGCAACTTTACCAAGTTCATTGATGACTTCTAGTAGTTTTCTGGTGGCATCTTTAGGATTATCTATGTATCGTATCATGTCATCTGCAAACAGTGACAGTTTTACTTCTTTTCCAGTCTGTATTCCTTTTCTTTCTTTTTCTTCTCTGATTGCCAGGGCTAGGACTTCCAAAACTATGTTGAATAATAGTGGCGAGAGTGGACTTCCTTGTCTTGTTCCTGATCTTAGAGGAAATGCTTCTAGTTTTTCACCATTGAGAATAACATCTGCTGTGGGTTTGTCATATATGGCCTTTATTATGTTGAGGTAAGTTCCCTCTATGCCCCCTTTCTGGAGAGTTTTTATCATAAATGGGTGTTGAATTTTGTCAAAAGCTTTTTCTGCATCTATTAAGATGATCATATGGTTTTTCTTCTTCAATTTGTTAATATGGTATATCACACTGATTCATTTGCATATATTGAAGAATCCTTGCATCCCTGGGATAAATCCCACTAGATCATGGTGTGTGGTCCTTTTAATGTGCTGTTGGATTCTGTTTGCTAGTATTTTGTTGAGGATTTTTGCATCTATATTCATCAGTGATATTGGTCTGTAATTTTCTTTTTTTGTAGTATCTTTGTCTGGTTTTGGTATCAGGGTGATGGTGGCCTCACAGAATGAGTTTGGGAGTGTTCCTTCCTCTGCAGTTTTCTGGAAGAGTTTGAGAAGGATGGGTGTTAGCTTTTCTCTAAATGTTTGAGAGAATTCACCTGTGAAGCCATCTGGTCCTGGACTTTGGTTTGTTGGAAGATTTTAAATCATAGTTTCAATTTCATTACTTCTGATGGGTTTGTTCATATTTTCTATTTCTTCTTGGTTCAGTCTTGGAAGGCTATACCTTTCTAAGAATTTGTCCCTTTCTTCCAGGTTGTCCATTTTATTGGCATAGAGTTGCTTGTAGTAGTCTCTCATGATCCTTTGTATTTCTGCGGTGTCTGTTGTAACTTCTCCTTTTTCATTTCTAATTTTATTGATTTGAGTCCTCTCCCTCTTCTTCTTGATGAGTCTGGCTAAAGGTTTATCAATTTTGTTTATCTTCTCAAAGAACCAGCTTTTAGTTTTATTGATCTTTGCTACTGTTTTCTTTGTTTCTATTTCATTTATTTCTGCTCTGAGCTTTAAGATTTCTTTCCTTCTACTAACATTGGGTTTTGTTTGTTCTTCTTTCTATAGTTCCTTTAGGTGTAAGGTTAGATTGTTCATTTGAGATTGTTCTTGTTTCTTGAGGTAGGATTGTATTGCTATAAACTTACCTCTTAGGGACTTCTCTGGTGGTGCAGTGGTTAAGAATCTGCCTGCCAATGAAGGGGACATGGGTTCAATCCCTGGTCCGGGAAGATCCCACATGCCATGGAGAAACTAAGCCCATGTGCCACCGCTACTGAGCCTGCGCTCTAGAGCCTACGAGCCACAACTACTGAGCCTGCACGCCACAACCACTGAAGCCCGTGCACCTACAGCCCATGCTCTGCAACAAAAGCCACCGCAATGAGACGCCCACGTACCGCAACGAAGAGTAGCCCATGCTTGCTGCAACTAGAGAAGGCTCGTGCACAGCAATGAAGACCCAATGCAGCCAAGAATGAATGAATAAATAAATTTATTTATTTATTAAAAAAATTCCCTCTTAGAACTGCTTTTGCTGCTTTCCATAGGTTTTGGATCATCGTGTTTTTGTTGTAATTTGTCTCTATGTATTTTTTGATTTCCTCTTTGATTTCTTCAGTGATCTCTTGGTTATTTAGCAACGTACGGTTTAGCCTCCATGTGTTTGTGCTTTTTACAATTTTTTCCCTGTAATTAATTTCTAATCTCATAGCGTTGTGGTCAGAGAAGATGCTTGATATGATTTCAATTTTCTTAAATTTCCTGAGGTTTGATTTGTAACCCAAGATGTGATCTATCCTGGAGAATGTTCCATGTGCACTTGACAAGAAAGTGTAATCTGCTGTTTTTGGATGTAATGTCCTATAAATATCAATTAAATATATCTGGTCTATTGTGTCATTTAAAGCTTGTGTTTCCTCATTAATTTTCTGTCTAGATGATCTGCCCATTGGTGTAAGTGAGGTGTTAAAGTCCCCCACTATTACTGTGTTACGGTCGATTTCCTCTTTTAGAGCTGTTAGCATTTGCCTTATGTATTGATGTGCTCCTATGCTGGGTGCGTATATATTTATAATTGTTATATCTTCTTCTTGGATTGATCCCTTGATCATTATATAGTCTTGTAACCTTCTTTATTTTAAAGTCTATTTTATCTGATATGCGTATTGCTACTCCAGCTTTCTTTTGATTTCTATTTGCATGGAATATCTTTTTCCATCCCCTCACTTTCAGTCTGTATGTGTCCCTACGTCTGAAGTGGGTCTCTTGTAGACAGCATATATATGGGTCTTGTTTTTGTATCCATTCAGTGAGCCTGTGTCTTTTGGTTGGAGCATTTAATCCATTCATGTTTAAGGTAATTATCGAGATGTATGTTCCTATTCCCATTTTCTTAATTGTTTTGTGTTTGTTTTTGTAGGTCCTTTTCTTCTCTTGTGTTTCCCACTTAGAGAAGTTCCTTTAGCATTTGTTGTAGAGCTGGTTTGGTGGTGCTGAATTCTCTTAGCTTTTGCTTATCTGTAAAGCTTTTGATTTCTCCTTTGAATCTGAATGAGATCCTTGGCATGTAGAGTATCTTGGCTGTAGGTTTTTCACTTTCATCACTTTAAATAAATCATGCCACTTCCTTCTGGCTTGTAGAGTTTCTGCTGAGAAGTCAGCTGTTAACCTTATGGGAGTTCCCTTGTATATTATTTGTCATTTTTCCCTTGTTGCTTTTAATAATTTTTCTTTGTCTTTAATTTTTGTCAATTTGATTACTATGTGTCTCAATGTGTTTCTCCTTGGGTTTATCCTGACTGGGACTCTCTGTGCTTCCTGGACTTGGATGGCTATTTCCTTTCCCATGTTAGAGAAGTTTTTGACTATAATCTCTTCAAGTATTTTCTCGGGTCCTTTCTCTCTCTCTTCTCCTTCTGGGACCCCTATATAATGTGAATGTTGGTGCATTTGATGTTGTCCCTGTAATGTGAATGTTGGTGCATTTAATGTTGTCCTAAGAGGTCTCTTAGGCTGTCTTCAGTTCCTTTCATCCTTTATTCTTTATTCTGTTCTGCAGCACTGAATTCCACCATACTGTTCCAGGTCATTCTTCTGCCTCAATTATTCTGCTATTGATTCCTTCTACTGTATTTTTCATTTCAGTTATTGTATTGTTCATCTCTCTTTGTGTGTTCTTTAATTCTTCTTGGTATTTGTTCTTTAATTCTTTTAGGTCTTTGTTAAACATTTTTTGCCATCTTCTCGATCTTTGACTCCATTCTTTTTCCGAGGTCCTAGATCATCTTCACTATCATTATTCTGAATTCTTTTTCTGGAAGGTTGCCTATCTCCATTTCATTTAGTTGTTTTTCTGGGGTTTTATCTTGTTCCTTCATCTGGTACATAGCCCTCTGCCTTTTCATCTTGTCTGTCTTTCTGTGAATGTGGTTGCTGTTCCACAGGCTTCAGGATTGTAGGTCTTCTTGCTTCTGCTGTCTGCCTTCTGGTGGATGAGGCTTGTGCAAGTTTCCTGATGGGAGGGACTCAGTGGTGGGTAGAGTTGGCTGTTGCTCTGGTGGGCAGAGCTCAGTAAAACTTTAATCCCCTTGACTGTTGATGGGTGGGGCTGGGTTCCCTCCCTGTTAGTTGTTTGGCCTGAGGAGACCCAACACTGGAGCCTACCTGGCTCTTTGGTGGGGCTAATGGTGGACTCTGGGAGGGCTCACGCCAAGGAGTACTTCCCAGAACTTCTGCTGCCAGTGTCCTTGTCCTCACGGTGAGACACAGCCACCCGCCACCTCTGCGGGAGACCCTCCAACACTAGCAGGTAGGTCTGGTTCAGTCTCCTATGGGGTCACTGCTCATTCCCCCTGGGTCCTGATGCGTACACTACGTTGTGTGTGCCCTCCAAAAGTGGAGTCTCTGTTTCCCCCAGTCCTGTCGAAATCCCGCTAGCCTTCAAAGTCTGATTCTCTGGGAATTCCCCCTCCCATTTTCAGACCCCCCAGGCTGGGAAGCCTGACGTGTGGCTCAGAACCTTCACTCCAGTGGGTGGACTTCTGTGGTATAATTGTTCTCCAGTTTGTGAGTCACCCACTCAGCAGTTATGGGATTTGACTTTATTGTGATTGTGCCCCTCCTACAGTCTCATTGTGGCTTCTCCTTTGTCTTTGGATGTGGAGTATCTTTTTTGGTGAGTTCCAGTGTCTTCCTGTCGATGACTGTTCAGCATTTAGCTGTGATTTCAGTGCTCTCGCAAGCGGGAGTGAGCGCACATCTTTCTACTCTGCCATCTTGAACCAATCTCTGTGCATACATTTTGACTCTGCTATTCCACATCTAGAAATTTCTCCCAAGGAAATCACGGTACTCTTTTATAATAGGTGCTCAATAAATATTAGTTAAATAATTGAATGAGTTGATGTGCATAAAGGTGTATTTCAGAGGATCATTTATTATAATAGAAAGAAGAAACAGCCTCAATTTATGTCAAGAAAGAATTCATTAAATAATGGTAGGTTCCATACAATGGAATAGCTTTTAAGTGTTAAAAATGTTGGTGTAGAGATTTATTGACATGGAAAGATGCTCAGAATATATTGTTAATTGGAAAAAATTCAGGTTACAAAATAATCTCATTTTTGTTAAGAAATATATACTTTAAATATACAAAAGGATATACATCCAAATGTTTTCAGCGACTGTCTCTGGAAGATGGAATTTTGCATACGTAGCCATGTTAAGATTGAAGTTTCAGCCCAGACAAGAAATGACAATAGAGATGAAAGTCCAAAAATGACTCAGCCAAATCATCATAAGTGATTTTAAAGGAACTGAGTCCAAGATTTTGTTCCAGGACTCCTGGACCCCTCAACCATATCGAGGCTATAAAAAGGCATCAGAGAGAGGACTTTGTAAAGGAGATCGTTGAAGCAATTTCTCTTCAACAAGAGGACTGCTGCAGAGCTGCAGGTTCTTGCTCTCTTTAGAGGTGTGGTGGGAAGGGGCTACATTCTAGTCCCATCCTTGTTTGGGGGCCAGGAAGTAAAGCACTGATAGAGCTTGAGATGTGCCTCCTGCTGTTGGGAGATACGGGGACTGGTGTCTGACTGTTGCCTGAGAAAGACTGAGGTCACACTCCTGCCCAAGAAATGAAAAAGAGGGTTCAGGAAGATCTGAGAAACTACTTTGTTCCCAGAGCCAAGAGAAGCTTTCTGTATTTGGATGGCCTGAATTTCCAGTTTGGGGCTGTATGACATACAAGTTGGAGTGTTTCTTGTGGGTGGGGGGAGGTGGTCGGTGGCAGTGGGGAGAGGTTGGGGGAAGGAGAAGAGAGAAAGAGAAATATTGGGAGAGCGTGTACCAGGAAATGCCCAATGTCTAAGGGAGACATAAGATGTATGTTCTAGTCAAGGGAAGTCAGTACAGAGTAGATCAACTGGGAAACAATGAAGGGGACCTTACATGTCTCAGGAGGAAGCTTTGAACATCTTTGAAGCTCACCAAGCATAATGACAGCTTAAGGCATTATAAGACCAAATATAAGCATTCTTCCCCTCTCCTCTTCTCTCTCCTCACATCCATGTAGTTCTAAAGGAGTCATAGGTTTGAGTATAGCCCATGGTATTCTAATATGCATTTGTCTAAAGAGCAACGATAGGCCAAAGCTCTACCATGTGAACCAGCAATCCTACTCCTGGGCATATATCCGGAGAAAACCATAATTCAAAAAGACACATGCACTCTAATGTTCATAGCAGCACTATTCACAACAGCCAGGTCATGGAAGCAACCTAAATGTCCATTGACAGATGAGTGGATCAAGAAGATGTGGTATACATACACAATGGAATACTACTCAGCCATAAAAACGAATGAAATAATGCTGTTTGCAGCAACATGGATGGACCTAGAGATGATCATACTAAGTGAAGTAAGGCAGACAAAGACAAATGTCATATGATATAAATTATATGTGGAATCTAATAAAAAAAGATACAAATGAACTTATTTACAAAACAGGAATAGGTTCACAGATCTCGAAATCAAACTTATGGTTACCAAAGGGGAAAGGTGGGAGACAGTGACAAATTAGGAGCTTGGGATTAACATACACACACTACTATATATAAAATAGATAACTAATAAGGACCTACTGTATAGCACAGGGAACTCTACTCAATATTCTGTAATAACCTATATAGGAAAAAGAATCTGAAAAAGAATGAATATATGTATACGTATAACTGATTTGCTTTGCTGTACACCTGAAATTAACACAACACTGTAAATCAACTATACTCCAATAAAGGTTAAAACAAAAAAAGAGAAAATCAGAAGAATTTCTCAAAGGATCAAATCAGAATGGAGGTCCCAGTCAGAAGCTTGGGTGTTCAAGTGTTGGTCCTTTTCTTGTCAATGACCTCAGGTTACATTAGTACTAAGGACTGTATGAAAAAGGATGAACCCTTCAGGTAAGAACGGGCAGAGCATCCATCAGAGAGCAGTGGAGGTTCCATAGGAATGGATGACATATACTGACATGGAGGCGAAAAGCCATTTGTATTTCATGAGAATAGAGTAAATGAGGATTAATTACAAAGGATGTTCGTATGCTCTTGGAGAGATCTAGGAAGACAATGTACAAATAATTCAAATATAGCAATTTGTTTTTCACTAATACTGTGCTCACTGGAGAAGATAAAAGCATTGGAATTTAATTGCTAAAGAGATGACATGTTTATTTTGGGCAATGTGGCAATTCTTTTTTGGGGCTACCCTTGTTTGTCTTCTCTCCTAATTCCCTTTCGGCTCCTTCCACTACATTTTTTTTTTTTCTTTTTTTTGCGGTACGCGGGCCTCTCACTGTTGTGGCCTCTCCCGTTGCGGAGCACAGGCTCCGGACGCGCAGGATCAGCGGCCATGGCTCACGGGCCCAGCCGCTCCGCGGCATGTGGGATCTTCCCAGACCGGGGCACGAACCCGTGTCCCCTGCATCGGCAGGCGGACTCTCAACCACTGCGCCACCAGGGAAGCCCCTCCACTACATTTCGACTATGTTTTCGTGATGATTATGCTCTAATCAGCTTGACATTCCTTCAACAGCTGTACTAATTTCCATCCATAAAACTCACTCCCACTGCTATTCAAAGCAGAGAATACCCATGACTGTGGGAGAGAACCAATCCCTCCTGGGAAGATTCAGTATGTTCCTTCTAGATCATGGGCTAACTTATTTGAACTGGTCTTTTATCTTTGTTGAGGAAGAAAATGACAAATATATTACTTTTGAGGGGAGGTAGGCATGCTCTTGCTTTAAACACTGGAAAATGCAATTCTACTCACTTCTTTCAATAAAAAGATGTAAAATCCTTGTACTAATTTTCCTTCCCACATCCGGTTCAAGCACCGGAAGAGCACAGTCAGAAAGCAAGATGCTCCACTCAACTGACTCCTGGATTAATGGTCGCTACCTTCCTCCTATGGAAAGTAGCAACTGATGCCCACTGTCCACTGAATGCTTGTGCCTTGTAAGCTGGTCTCAATCACACACACACACACACACACACACACGCACAGAGCTGTTCCCACCGTTAGGGTCTGTGCTTATCAAGTGTTCATTGCATATGCTTCTATGCCAGTTTATGCCACTCTTCTTTGTCACAGCAATTACTCAATTTAATAAGGAAGAAAATTGCTGTTCTAAGAAATTGAGTTGGGTGCTGTGGAAAAACGCTTGTAAAGGCGAGTTTCTGAAACATTGCTGTCAAAAAGTGTTAGGGGCATAACCAGAAAAGCTTAGGGAGGTTTGTAAAAATTAGAAGTATTCTGCACCTTAAATGAATTTCAAGCAACTTTAAATTCTCATTGTACTTGAGACTAAAGTGAACTAGGAACTTTAGTCAAAGTACTAAGGAAGGCCATCTGAAGTCTCATTGGCAGACTTCTGCTAAAATAAAAAGTCATGGCCTTATGCTGAAAGAATTGGTTAGTGCATACATATTGATGTGTTGTTATTCAAAGCAGTTTATTAAAAAAGAATTATTCTTTTTATGATTCCTTACTTTAACTGACTTTTTCAAGTTAACAACCAACTTCCAGTCCTGAATGAACTGAAGAGGAGAAATTCTACCCTAAGACCTGGAGCAGGGGGTGGCAATCCATAGCCCTTGGGTCAAATCCAGCCTACCCCTGTTTTCAGATGGCCCAGGAGCTAAGAATAACTTTACATTCCTAAATGGTTGAAAAATATTAAAAGAATAATATTTTGAGATAAGTGAAAATGATATAAAATTCAAATTTCTGTGTTTATTTATAAAGTCTTAATGGAACGTGACCATGCCCGTTCTTTTAAGTATCATCTGGGGTTGCTTTCAAGCTACTCTGGCACAACTGAGTAGTTGCAACAGAGATGGTATAGCCCGCAAAGCCAAAAATATTTACTGTGTGGTGCTTTACAAAAAGTTTGCTGACCTCTGCGCTAGAGCATCACTGAGAACTTTCTTACCTGCCACCTCTTTTCCTGTGGTTTGGTAGGAGGCATTTAAGGCTACCTTCACCTGTCAAGGCCGTCTGGATTGATGTCACCTTTCTGTGGGCTCGGATTCACACTAGGACAAACTGCTCTGCTTGGCAGTCAGACACTTTTCTGTCACAACTGAGTGAAGACAATCAAGAGTGACCTTTTAATGCACATTATTTACTTATTTAAGCCCAGGCAACTCTGAGTTCATCCTTTGCCTTCTGCATCCTTGGGGGCAGGTTGTCTGAAAGAACAAAGCAATTCTTTTGCTTTGTTTCTATTCTGAAGGAATGATGTAGGTGAATGACCTGGAGAAAACTGATTTTTTTTTTCTGCCTGTGCATCTTGGTTTGATTTTCCTTTAGGAGTTGACAGATAATCCTCCTTTCTGATCTAGTGGAAAATACTCGTATTCAGAGTTAGAAATTGGATAGCCAAATTTATGATTTAGGAAGGGAGAGAAAAGAAAAACCACATTCATCTGTCTCTTTTTTGGCAGGAAGCAATCAGAGACAAAAGAGAAGATAGGGAGAATCTAGAATTGCATGCTTTTTTATTGAGACAAAGCAATACCTTATTGAATATTAAAAAGTGTTTAGGGGGACTTCACTGTTCCGGTGGATGAGGACGACGATATTGTAGGATAATCAGCTTCTGGGGTAACAAGGTGTTAACTGAGAGCTTTGACTGGGGAACCGAGGTACAACATGTAGCTGTCTTAGACGGCATTCTTTAGAAATAGAGCCCGAGACAGGGATTTCTGTGTAAGTGATTAGAGGAAAAGTCTGTAAAGGAGTGGAGAAAGCTGGCCAGGGAAGGAGAGATGAAGCAAGGATGTGGTTTCTGGTGAAGTGTAGCCTTGGCTCGAAACTTTGGGGATAGCACCGGAGTCTGCCTCACCCTGAGGCAAGGAAGCAGGGCTTTGGTACCCTCACATCACACAGACCTTTGTCGCCTTGGGTGAGGGAGTGAAATTCCCAGGCACTTCTAGCCAGGCCACCCCTACTGCCAAGGGCAATCCTCCAGGGTGAATAAGGTGGCAGGGGAGTGGGCAGTCACCTTCACAGCAGCTGGTCAAGGGACCCGTGGGACCAATACCTTTGGCTACGGGATTAGATTCCAAATCAGGGTGCCAGACTGACCATCACCCAGAACTTGCAAAGGGTAAACTAGTCTTAAAATTCGCAGCCTCATCAAGGGGATGAGTGCCTTGGGGCAAATCTTTGCCTGCAGGAGAGAGCCAGCCAGTGGTATTTTTCTATTTTGCTGTGCAACACACCAGACCCAGGGGAGGGGAACAAGAACCTTCAAATGAAGATTGAAGGGTTCATTATCATATGGGACTGAACACATGCTAGCTGGACACTGCGTTCTGAGATGTACAGTTGCCACAGACTCCTTTGAATTACCTAAGAATAATTAGAGAAGTATTTAATCCCGGTTTTAATCCCGAGACAGGGGAAGAACTAGCCCCAGCTGGGGGACTTGAAAGAGGACAATGGGAAACAAGAATGTGCTTGCTGGGTGACAGCATCTCACTAGCCTTGCTGAACAGTGTATCACTCTGTGCAGAAGGCATTCAAATTACCTATTTAAAATTTGTGGCCCGTTTCTAGAATTGATCAGAACTGTTGAATCCACGGAGAATAATTTTTCATGTTTATATTCTAAAGTTTGTGTCCTAGAGTCCTCCTTGGATTTTTAAAGCATCAGAGTTGGGAATACTTATGTAGAGAGAGGCAGAAGCAGGAACGCAGAGACCTGTCTGGGTTGCTGACAGTTTTCCAGTTCCCAAGTTTGATCTTCTGTGGGCTCCAAGGGATACACTAGCATCCTTCTAATGAACGTTTGTTTAGTTGGCTTGAATGGACTTGTGTGTCTTACAACCGAAGTCTTTTAACTAAGACTCCTTCCGTGGAGGGTCTTAGAACCAGTGATCTAGTTCCTTGCGGGACGGATGAAGGAAGTGAGAAAAACGAAGAGTTTAAGGATTTAGCTTGAAGCTTTGTTTTCAGGGCAATCATACTATTTTTACTTAGTTTATCTTTACCTGTGATGGTTTTGGGGATGGGTGCTTAATGGAAATTACAGAGGTCCTCAGAGCATCTCAAGCCAAACTCGGGACGTTGCCATTGTAAGACAGTATCATTTCCCTCCTTTTCAGAGATGAGGAAAGAGAGACTGAGAGGTCCACGTAAATTGCCAAAGATCGCACGGTGGCCAAGTGGCAAAGCCTGGGGCCCTAGCCTGCAGGCCTCCAGTGGCCTTGCTCCTTCAATCCTTCTCAGCCTGGTGGAAAAGACCCAGCTTTGGGGAGAAGTCCCCTTGAATGTGTCTGCTGGATGCATCATGGAACGAAGCTTTTGTTTGAAAAGATCTGAAAATCTTTGGAGGGAGGTTATTTGTTTCCATTCACGTAACACAATTGGCCTGTTGAAAGTGAGATGAGAATAAAATGTTTTTCTCTGCTCGGTCTCTCCATTTTTAAAAGCACACGGAGAACCAAGTGTACCAATGCTGACACTAATGTGCGTGGGAACACTCACCAGAAATGAAAACACTCATCTATCTCTGTCTAGTTATTACTTTGGTTCCTTCCTTCCCTCTGAGGGTAAATTGCTAAGAATGTGAGACTATGTCCTGACTGAAGGTTTATCATTTCGCTTAATTAGATAACATTCTCCGAGGCACTGGTGTTGTCATCATTCCCTCCCTTATGGCCATTAGTTCAAATCCTTACATTTACTTCTAGAACCTGGTAGGTTTTCCTCCCTCTTACTGATGCTGCCAGCATGGTAGATATTTCTTGCTCTTTGATTTTCACTGTATTGGAACAGATTTTCATTAAACTTTATAGCGATTACTTTACCACATCACAGGACTCATCTTTTCTCTCTAGATGGCAAGATTCTCATGCTCAGCAATATTCTCTGGAACAGATTTTGATCATGTAATTTAAAGATTCTATAAAATGAAGAGGGAGGAAAATATTATAAAGTTTTTTTTTTTAAACTAAGCAGCTGGTTTCATTATCAATTTCCCCCCTTGAGTGTATACTGATGTACATAGTAAGCTTTTGCATTTAGGAAAATAATTGTTTTACATACAACGTTCATCAGAAAAACAAAGGATAATAATATCACTATCATAGGCATATCCATCTGTAAGTCCGGGAGGAGGGTAGAGGCTCCTAATTTACCCCGTAGAGATATTTTTTCCACTTGAGATAAATTCCTTGGGACAAATTCAAAACCAAATCTTGGGCAATGAAATTTCTTCTGTTAGGTTCCTTATGAAACAGCAAAGTTATCTTTTCAAGGTAGAAAGTACAAAAATAATACCCAATGATAGTAGTAAATATTTGTGGCTGACCCAGTGCCAAGTGTTTTATAGGCACTTTTTATTGATATTTTTTAAGCCACTTAATTGAGGTATGATTGACATGTCGAAAGCTGTACACTTTTAACGTATACAACTTGCTGAGTTTGGGGATAAGAATACATTTAGAAAACCATCATCATCATCAAGGCCATAAACATATTCATCACCTTCCAAAGTTTCCTCCTACTCTATTATTATTATTATTATTACTATTTCGACAAGCACTATTCTATTTAATAGTCTACTTAATCTTTATAAAAATCCCTATGAGCTAGGTATTATTATTACTCTCTCCATTTTAGAGTTAAAGCAACTGAAGCTTGCAGATTGCCCGAAGTTCCATGCCTTTTATTAGGCAGATTTGGGATTTAAACCTTCACCTATTCGAGTTTAGATATTAATTTCTTTCTTACGCTACTTCTCATCACAGAATAAGAGAGGGGATTCTAGGGAGTCAGTTAAACTTGAGATCAGAAACCTTCACAGTCAGACCTTGTTTTATTGTGCTTTACCTTTATTGCTCTTTGCAGATACTGTGTTTTGCACAGATTGAAGGTCTGTGGCAGCCCTGCGTTGAGCAAGTCTGTCAGGGCCATCTTCCCAACAGCATTTGCTCACTTCATGTCTCTGTGTCAAAATTTTTCATTGTTATATTTGAGAAGCTGATCTGTGATCAGTGATCTTTGATGTTACTACTGTAATTGTTTTAGGGCTCCATGAGCCATGCCTACATAGATGGTGAACTTGATAAATGTGCATGTTCTGACTGCTCCACTGACAGGCTGTTCCCCGTCTCTCTCCCTCTCCTCAGGCCTCCCTGTTTCCTGAGACACAACTATACTGAAATTAGGCCAATTAGTAACCCTACAGTGGCCTCTAAGCATTCAAGCGGAAGGAAGAGTCACATGTCTCTCACTGTAAGTCAAAAACTAGAAATGATTAAGCTTAGTGAGGAAGGCATGTCGAAAGCCAAGATAGGCCCAAAGCTAGGCCTCCTGCACCAAGGAGTTGGCCAAGCTGTGAGCGCAAGGGAAAAGTTCTTGAAGGGAATTCAAAATGCAGTGAACACACAAATGATAAGAAAGCAAAACAGCCTTATTGCTGATATGGGGGAAGTTTTAGCGGCCTGGATAGAAGATCAAACCAGCTGCAACATTCCCGTAAGAGCCTAATCCAGGCAAAGCCCTGATTCTATTCAATGTTAATGAAGGCTGAGAGAGGTGAGGAAGCTGCAGAAGAAAAGTCTGAAGCCAGCAGAGGCTGGTTCATGAGGTTTGCGGAAAGAAGCCGTCTCCATAACATCAAAAGTGCCGGGTGACGCAGCAAGTGCTGATGGAGAAGCTGCAGCAAGTTACCCAGAGGATCTAGCTGAGATAATTCATGATGGTAGCTACACTAAACAACAGATTTTCAATGTAGATGAAACAGCCTTCTATTGGGAGAAGATACCCCCCAGGACTTCCATAGCTAGAGAGGAGAAGTCAGTGCCTGGCTTCAAAGCTTCAAAGCACAGGCTTACTCTCTTGTTAGGGGCTAATGCAGCTGGTGACTAAAAGTTGAAGCCAGTGCTCGTTTACCATTGTGAAAATCCCAGGGCCCTTAGGAATTATGCTAAATCTACTCTGCGTGTGCTCTATAAATGGAACAATAAAGCCTGGCTGACAGCACATCTGTTTACAACATGGTTCACTGGATATTTTAAGCCCATTGTTGAGACCTACTGCTCAGAAAAAGATTCCTTTCAAAGTATTACTGCTCACTGACACCCAAGAGCTCTGAAGGAGATGGCAATGTGACTAATGTTGTTTTTATGTCTGCTAACACAACATCCATTCTGCAACCCAGGGATCAAGGATAAAACATTAACGGATGATGAGTTGCTTCTTATCGATGAGCCAAAAAAGTGGTTTCTTGAGATGGAATCTACTCCTGGTGAAGATGGTTAAAATGACAACAAGGGATTGGAATATGACATAAACTTAGTTGATAAAGCAGCAGCAGGGTTTGAGAGGATTGACTCCAATTCTGAAAGAAGTTCTACTGTGGGCAAAATGCTATCAAACAGCATTGCATGTTACATACAGAGAAATCATTCATGAAAGGGAGTCAGTCGATGCAGCAAACGTCACTTTTGTCTAATTTTAAGTAATTGCCACACCCACCCAGCCTTCAGCCACCACCCTGGTCAGTCAGCAGCCATCGACATCAAGGCAAGAGCCTCCACTAACAGAAAGGTTCCAATTCGCTGAAGGCTCAGATGACGGTTAGCATTTTTTAGCAATAAAGTGTTTTTTAATTAAGGTATGTATATTTTTAAAAAAATAAATTTATTTATTTATTTTTGGCTGCATTGGGTCTTCGTTGCTGCGTGCGGGCTTCCTCTAGTTGCGGCGAGCGGGGGCTACTCTTCATTGCAGTGTGCGGGCCTCTCATTGCGGTGGCTTCTCTGGTTGAGGAGCACAGCCTCTAGGCACGCGGGCTTCAGTAGTTGTGGCACGTGGGCTTCAGTAGTTGTGGCTCACGGGCTCTAGAGTGCAGGCTCAGTAGTTGTGGCGCACAGGCTTAGTTGTTCGGTGGTGTGTGGGATCTTCCCAGACCAGGGCTCGAATCCGTGTCCCCTGCATTGGCAGGCGGATTCTTAACCGCTGCTCCACCAGGGAAGCCCCCTAACAGAGAATTAAATGTCTATATTTGACTCAAATGTCGAAGCCGCCTTTCTCTTCCCGACTTTTATTAGAATGTTCTGGAATTTTTTTTCTGAAGCCAGCAAGAGGCATATATGCTATGTCTTCCAAATGAATCTGAACCTTTTGGATCACTGCTGGGGGTGCAGGAGGGTGTGAAAATCATGGGTTCCGTTCTGAGGATGCAGCAATCAAAAGAGTTTAGCCTTGTTTGTGGCTCTAAGCATACCTGAATATTCCCATCTCTACATGCTTGTGAGGACAAATGTGGTTTTATGAATACTGACTGCAAATACGGACTTATTAATATTAATACTGATTCCCCTTGGCTCCCAGTTTCCATCTGCTTATACGGAAATATCAGTGCCTTGCAAATTTCCCCTCCCCGGGCATTTTGGGGGTCCTCAGGGCTGCCTTGCAGGTGTCTGTTTATCAGACTCACGCCCGGCTTGCTGTGGCTGCCAGCCAAGTGGGGTCTCTGAATGTGCAGGTCCTAAATCTCCTAGGAGGGCTGTGCAGTGGTGTCATTACCCCAGCTATAGCTGCCTCTGCCGCCTCAGTGTGGCTGGGCCAGAGATTTGCTGCCTCTGTGGAGCTTTCCACGACCCTGCTGGCCCTGACAGCCCTGCAGAGGTACGTCACTTCTGCTCCCATGAGACAGAGTTGTAGCTGCTGCTTCCAAAACCTCATTCTCGTGGCCCACTTAATATCAGCATCCATACAGCCCCCCTCAAGGTGAAAGGAAGACTCTGTTCCACAGCAAGGCTGCTTGGGAACTAAAGTGCCACGAGGCTGAAGGAACCAGCAGTTTCCACTCCCACTCATGGCTCTTCTGCCTTGCTGGGTTCATCATACCACAAGGGGGTTAAGTTCACAGAAAAGCTAAAACTACTATCTCCTCCCACCCTCAGGCCATGTTCCTGAGTCTGGCTGGTTATCCTGGAGATCATCTCCCCCATCATAAATTCATGCCCAGGGCACCGGGCAGCCCTCCCTGAAATCCAGCCTTCTTTGGGGCCTTACCAGCGTGTAGAACTTGTTTATACATATCTGAACTTAAGTTGTGGTCAGGGTTAAATATGCCTCACCCCCACTTCCCAGTCCCCAAGTAAATATGTAGATATAAACAAATAAATGTGTGTGTGTGCATGCGTGTGCACGTGTGTGTATCTGATGTATCAAACTTTGAAATCTGGCCCAGCCAGGGACCCCTGTTACAGAAAATCAAAAGACTTTTCTGTTAATGGAAGGCTTGATTATGGTCTACTATGAAGAGAATTAGATATGAGAGAAAACTATATATTATGAGAAAATATATATTTTACATTAGTCTTTTATTTTGAGAAAAGTTATATGGCTAATAATGGCTTTTATGATGATTTTAATAAATGCACCACAAATATTTTTTCAATGAATGAATAAAAATTAAAATATACCTTATTCAATACAGCATTTTTCATCCATTCAGAAGCATCTATTAAAATCATCATTGAAAAAACATTCGTTGTGCATCTATTATCTACCAGGCATTGGGGATATTGTGGAGATATGAGAGGTCCCTACCCTGATGGATCTCATATTCTATTGGCGGAGTAATAAACAAGTAAAGAAATACATATATAACTTTCGAGTTGTGACAATTTTCATAAAGCAAATTAAAGCAGACCAAGGGGGTACAGAGTGACAGCTAGGGAATGCTACTGTAGAGAGACAGGATGGAGACAGAAGGCCTCGCTAAGGATGTAACTTTGGAGGGAAGACTTGAAGGAAGCAAGAGAATGAGGCTTGCGCCAGTCTTGGAGGAGACAGGCAGAAGGAAAGCACGTGCAAAGGCCCTGTGGGTAGGTGAGGACAGAGGATGGATGGAGCTTCTAGGCTAGCATGGATGGGCATTCCTTTAGGTCAACTTTCAACCTGAATCATACTCTCCTCCCTCCTTCCCTTTCAGAAAATTTAAGCATGCTGCCTGAAACAAGTCCATTAAACACCACCACCCCCAATAACAACAAAAATCACCATTTATGAAGATCTACCACGTTCCAGAGATTTTTACATAAGCCACTGACAATATTTAAAATAAACCTGGGAGGTAGGCATCGTAATCCTCATTTTACATTCATCACGTGACCTGCCCATGACCACATAGTTGGTAAGTGACTGAACTCAAATCTACTGAGCTCCAGAGCCCAGTCTATTGCCATCATTTACAAAGTTTGCAGTCCTCTCCAACTTCAGCCTCTTTCTTCATATTAACTATCCTGTACTAGGTGGGTTCTGAGGCTCAAATGAAGACCCATTGGGCAGGAAGAAGGAGAATACGAAAGGAAGGTGGCTGTGCAGGAAGCTGGGTAGGTCCCAGGTGATTATACTGCTTCCATCAACTTTTGGAGGCCTCCACTGAGACCCTGAGAGCGACCCCACAGTGGGAAGCCTTGCAGGAAGAAGTCGGGGGAGCTCGTCTGCCTCACTGGCCTGTGGGTGTCCAGGAGTTTAGGGCCTGGAGACTGGGCATCCCATGGCCTGTGAAGAGAATTTCCCCGGAGAGGGCAAGTTATGATAGAGGAGGGCCTGTCCACTTACAGATCCTACAGGTCTTCAGCCTGTACAGATCAGGCTCACCATGTCATTTGTTCTGTCCCCCCGCTCTGAGTGTCTATGGTGGTCAGTAGCTGAGAGCTTTCCATCTCCTGTGGGGAGTCCACTAGGACCGGTGAACTCCGTGTCCTGAGCTTGGGCCAGAAGCTCTTCTCTGAAGGCCACACCAAGCACCCTAGACCAGCTGGAGGAGGGGTCTTTTTCTTCTCGATTCTCTGCAGCGAGATTTGACGGTTGTGCAGGTCAGGACCCCTCAGGGATTGTGGTTGGGTGGAACCCAGGATTCTCTCTTGTAACTCCAGCTTAGACAGGTAGTGGGCATTCTCTCTAGTACCTTCTTGAGGACAGGAATCTGTTTTATGTTTCTGAAATCCCAACCATGCTCTTGGAGTCTCTCAAGTCCTCTGCCTCCAAATGGGAATCCTAATTAGTTAAGTACTCGTTATTCAAAGAATGTAATTGTTCACAAACCCAATCGTTTATTCATGACTCCTTGTGTTCTTTTGCCCTTTGGGCCATCCCATTCAATTATCTAATACACAGAATGTAATTGAACAGTTCTCAGCATCTGCAGCTGCCTGTTCACTACTATTTGAAACAAAATCACACACTTGTAAAGATGAGTACAAGGATAGAGTAACTGCTATGAAGAACTACCCTCAAATTTTATGAGTAACATAGCAAAAGCGAAGGTCTCACTTACATAAGAGGGTACCATGTGTATTCTCACTCTTATGACTCTCCTGGGATCCTCCTTTCAAATTGCTGGCTCAGGAACCCAGGTTCCTGCCATGTTGTGGCTCCATCTTCCTCTAAGTCCTTGGAGTTCTCTCTGTTCAATCATCTAGTGGAGAAAGAAAAGGAAAGGCCACATATGTGAGGACTGTGGAGGGTCATGAAGGGGGCTTATATCCCTCTGTCTCATATTCTTTTGGTTCAGACTCAATGATTTGGCTGCATCATAGGCTGGAAAATGCAGCTTAGCTGGCTACCCTAGAGGAAAAAGAAGTGATTTGGTGAAGAGTTGGTTAGCCACTGTAAATTCATGGTCACTAAAATCAACTGGGATGCTGCCTGCCCAGCATCCTCTGTTGCCCTAATCAGCTCTTTCTCTTCTACCAGTTATTTCAAATCTTAGTGTTTCCCAAATTTTGGACTCTACCATAATTCCCATTATTCTTTTTTTCAAAATAAGATATTTCCGGGCTTCCTGGTGGCGCAGTGGTTGAGAGTCCGCCTGCCGATGCAGGGGACGCTGGTTTGTGCCCCGGTCCGGGAAGATCCCACATGCCGCGGAGCGGCTGGGCCC
Source organism: Pseudorca crassidens (assembly GCF_039906515.1). NCBI lineage: Eukaryota > Metazoa > Chordata > Mammalia > Artiodactyla > Delphinidae > Pseudorca > Pseudorca crassidens. The sequence goes on along the minus strand of NC_090317.1, from coordinate 122,413,882 downwards.
ATGAGCCATGGCCTCTGAGCCTGCACGTCCGGAGCCTGTGCTCCACAACGGGAGAGGCCACAACAGTGAGAGGCCCGCATAACGCAAAAATAAAATAAAATAAAATAAAATAAAATAAAATAAAATAATTTCCGACATATGCAAAAGTATAAAGAAAGAAGCTCACCTGTATATCCACCACCCACTCAGGAAATAAAGTATTGCAAAGACAGTTGAAGCTTTCTGTATATGTATCCCTGATTCTTTCTTAGCAGGTGATGTTGGCTCTTATTTAACAAAGAAAATAAAAGCCCACCATATTGTAACTCCCTCAACGTTCTGCCATCAATAATACAAACATCCTTGCTTCCATCACCATTTCCTCCTGTTTTCGGTGGCTCCAGGAGAACAGTGTCTCCCCTCTCCTCAGCCCACCCCTTCCACTTGCTCTTTTCTCTCTTCCTCATTATCAGAGAACTCATTCTTTTCTTATCCTCAATCTCTATGTATTCGGTCTCTTCCTTGTCATCAACACTGAATTATCTTCAAGTCTCTTCCAACTTACTTACAAATACCAAAGCCAACCATCACGGCTCTACGTAACTTCTTGCCCATCTCCAGGCTCACTCTGCTCTTCATGAAAATTCTCTGTGAAATGTCTGTCCACGCATACTTTAATCCACTGTAATATGGACTCATCCCAGTGCTCCAAGGAACCAATTCTCTCCTAGGCCTTTATGACCATTGACTCAAGCCAGCAGATATTTCTCAGTCCTTATCATCTTTGACCTCTTAGCACATTTCACTCCATGGATCTCCCTCTCCTTCCTGAAATAGTCTTTTTCCATGGCTTCCCTGGAACTATGTTCCACTTTTTCTCCTATCACTGTCTAGATCTTAGTACATTGATCCTCTACATTCCCTTAAATGTTGGTATTTCTTTGTGTTTTTTTTGTAACTACGAAAAGTTTATTGGTGCGTATCTTTCCATACTTTTTCCTGTGTACATATTTTTAATTTTTAAAAACAAAACTGGGATAATATTCTACATATTATTTTGGTTAAACAGATGATAGTTATCCATACAGTGGAATATCCCAGCCATCTTTGTACATCATTAAATATTCTTCAACATTATTTTTAATGGCAGCATAGTATTCCATTTTAATGATAACCATCAAAATGATGATATTTCTTAAATGTTTTTTCCTAGATCATTTTCCCTTCTCCCTTTATACATTTTTCTTAAGTGATCTCACCTACTTCTTTGGATTCTCCCCTTTTTCTTCCATATGTCATTTTCTTCTGAATTCTTGTCAGCCCCAAGCCCAAATCTCTCCCACCAAAACCAAACAAAAAATGAACAACATCATCAACAACAAAAATTTGTCTTTCAACCTTTGCTATGCCATGCACCTACTGTGCTACTCCTTCTTAGCCAAAATTCCTGATAATTACCTACAAATGTTCCTCCACTTCCTCACCACCCACTTTCTCTTCAGCCCATTCTAACATACTGGCTTCCACTCTCATCACTCCACCATGATGATTCTTGAGAAGGTCACTGGTAACCTTCACATTGCTAAACCCAGTGGGTATTTTTATCCATCTTTCCCCTGACCTCTTAGTGGCCTAAAGCCCGTGGAGTGAGTGCTTGTTAAAATAGCCTTAGATTCTCTGACATCACACTTTCCTTCCCCTTTTCTGACTACTCCCTCTATGCCACTCTGCGGGCTCATCTCAAAATATCTATCTTTCAAATATTGAGCTTTTCAAGGTTTGATCCTAAGAACCTTTTTTGTTAAAATTCTCAAAGTCTCCCTGCCCTTGACTTCAGTTACTATTTAAATCCTGATGATCCACAAGTTTATTAAATGTCTGATCAGATCTCCCTTCTGAACTCCAAACCTGTACATCCAACTTTCCCCTCAGCTTTGCCACTTGGATATTTTAAAGGCTTCTCCAATTCAATATTCCCAAACTGATATCTTGCATTTTCTCTCTACAGTTAGATCTCGCTCCCCAGTGTTTTCTGTTTCAATGAATGACACCATCATCCATTCAGATACACAAACCAACAGCCCCCACTCCAAATTATACTTAATAATTTCTCCTCCCTCTCCCTCTAATTCTTCTTGTTACCTTGTCAGTTTTGCCTCTTAAATATCTTGCAAATTTGTCAATTTCTTTCCATATCTACCAACACTCCTCTCTACATATCTTGTACCAATTTCCCTTCCCCTCCCACCCCCCCAAGATCCTGCCATACTGACTTTAGAGGCCTTTAAACTAGGTTCACTGCTCCTGTCCTGTTTTGTGGAACATTCTCTTTTTCTACTCCATGTTTCCCTATGACCTTGGAAACCCCTCTCATAATTCTGATCCCAGCTTAACCACTTTTTTTCCTCAGGGGATTGTTCCTCGATTCCTCAGACTGGATCAAGTTTCTTTGGTATATACTCATGGTTTACTGTACATTTCTTTCAGTACCTAAAACAGTATATTTATATTTGTGTGATTATCTGATCAATGTTGAGCCTTCTCCACTAGATTATATAGCCTAGTCTGGATTGCTAACCTCCCTACTCCTGGCACAGAGTTCAGGACATGACACGTATCAGGTGTTCAGTAAATGTTTAAGTGGTTTCAAGTACCAACTGTAGGCTGACAACTGCTAAACTATCTCCAACCCAAGTTGCTCTTCTGAGCTTCAGATCTATATAACCCACTGTTTGCTGGGCATCTCTGACTGGGTATCTCACTGGCATCTCAATCTTAACAAATCCCAAACTATGTTTCTTATCTCCTCCACTCCCATCCAAACCTCAATCTCTCCCTGAGTTTCTGTCTTGCAGAATGATTCCCCGCAACCTTTTATTTGCCCAAATTAGATACCAGGCATCAGCTTTGAAGTTTCTCTCTCCTTCATCTCTCACGTCTGATAAAGCACCAAGTCCTACTAATTCTACCCCTCAATTATGTTTCCAATCTGTCTGTTTCTACTCTACCTCATGGTCCCCATTCCAGTTCAGATTATGATCATCTCTAGCCTAGATCACTACAAATGGTGATCCCTTTACTGGCCTCCCTCCCCCTAGCTTTGTGTTCCTTGTAGTCATTAACCTTTACAAGCAGTAATATGTCAAAACTGAAATGCTGGTCATACATATTCTTCAACCCCCTAGAGAGCTTCCCATCACTTAACTCTGAAGGATCCAGTTCTTGCTTGCCTCTCCATCATCATCTTTCATTCTTTTCCCTCCATACTCCTTTCTTTATCCATCCTAGATTACTTCTAGTTTATTGAATGGGCCCTGCTCTCTTATACCTTCAGATTTTCTGCATTAGTAAGTTACTGTTGCATAACCATTCCAAAACTTAGCGTCTTATAACAACAATCATTTATTATTTCCCATGGACCTATGGGTTAGCTGGGTAATTCTTCTGTTTGGGCCAGATTCATCTGATCTCCAGTGGACTAGCTCATTTGTCTTTACTCATTTAGCAGGCCAGGTGGGGGCTGGCTGGTCTGGAATGATCTGGCTCCCCTCCACGTAGTTCCCCACCTCCAATAGGCAAGCCCTGGTTTATTCCCATGGTGGTGGCAGAGTTTAAAAGAAAGAAAAAAAGAGAGAGAGAGCAGAAACATGCAAGGCTTCCTGATGCCTAGGCATGAAGCTGACATAATATGATTTCTGTTGCGTTCTATTAGTCAAAGCAAGTCACAAGGTCATCCCAGAATCAACGGGTTGGAAATAGACTCCACCACTGGATGGTAGGAGCTACAAACCCACATTGCAAAAAGATGGGTACATAAATGGGTGGAGAATCTGGGCCGTTTTTGCAATCAGTCTACCAAATCGACTTTATTTTCCTTTTGCAGAGAATACCTTTACCCCAGCCCTTCTCTTTAATAACTCATAATTCTCTCTGGTCTCAATTCAGGTGTCACTTCTGGGAAGCTTTCCTAGATTCCTCTAGATGTCTTTCCTCTGGACCTCACTATTACAGCACGTATATTAAACATCTGACTACTTATCTAACCCTCCATAAGTCTTTGAGGACAGCGTCTTATTTGGTCACTTCCTAGTACAATGCCTGGCAACAACAGCAGGGACTGTGATAGGTAAATTTAAATTTAAAATGTGCAATAAAAATCAATCAAGCTAGGTCTCAATAAGCAAATTTAAATGTAAAACGCACAATAAAATCCATCAATATCAGCATGTGCGTCCCCTGCCACTCAAATCTCTGATTATGGATAAAACAGCATCAAGTATTTTCCCCAACTCACCTTTACCCCTTTATTTTCCTTTCTTTTTTCTTCCTCAGTAGAAGCAAAAGAGCAGGATTTGAACTTTGCTGTGTGATTCTACTCATGCAGGGTAGTCACAAACACAAGAATAATGGGCATCAATCTACCTTGTTTTCTTAGTGGGGCAGGAGTATTCATTTCAAGCCCCTTTTTTTACTGCACTGTTCTCATCGCCCATCTGATAAGAAGTAATGCACTGTTTTATCTATAAATTACTTTTTCTCAGGGCTCAGTAATTTTCATCACTAGTCTCATGTCTTCTGCGAATCCTTGATGTCTCACAACAGAGCTAAATCTGGTATTCATGGTGCAATCTCTAGAGCAGTGAGGCACAAGATGACTCCAACTTCCTTCAGTTGGCTGGCTTCTTTTTGCCATCTTATCACATTAATTTCCAAGTTGTTACTGACTTTTCTTAATCGCCTCTCTCTCTGTAATTACTTTCCTCTTGCCGTAGCAGCTTCTTCAACCACACACCTCACCTCACCCCATGCACAGATTTCATGTGCTGCTGTATCTTCCTCTTAGGACATGGGAGTTGACAATTTTCTAGTCACTTTCCCGTCCACCTATTTTCTTTTGCTTTCCCATCCACAAATTTTTTTCTCTCGCAAGTTATTATTATTTTAAGTATCTGATCCAACCGGAAATGCTAATCCCCCATCCCTATATAATTCATTTTAATAGCAAGTTGCGATGAAATGGGAAGTTATCGCTCTTATATCTTTAAGCCCATCAAGGCTTATACTGTCCACTCCTCACATGGATACACTCCCATGGTTCCCATCATTGCCACTGCAGCCCATCTTCTTGCCCCTTCACCAACTGCCCCTGAGGTCAACTACCATTTATCACAAAAGAGAGGATAAGCAATAAGAACAACCCATGCAAAAAGTATTTCTCAGAAACTCCCCACAATGACCATTAGAGTTAGTCAACTAGGACTCTGATTCAGCAAGATAACCCTTAGATTCTCAAAGTAATGGGATGAATGCTAAGTGAGCCACTATTCCCAGCCAGTAGAAGGTTCAGTATTCATAAATAATGCCGAAGTAGCCCAATTTACCTCTTAGACAAAGTTACTGGGTAGTCTTCAGTAAAATACTTGGCAAAGTTTCCTGGGTAGTCTTGAGAACCATGAGGGAGAATATAGATAGGATGATTCTATGGTTGCATAATTATGTGGATGGCTAATTATTCCTACACATAGAAAGTTGATCAGTGGGGTTGGAAATGTTTTTTTTTTAAATAAAGGGCCAGGTAGTAATTATTTTAGGCTTTGTAGGCTGAACTACTCAAGTATACTATGGTAGCCCAAGAGCAGCCCTAGGCAATACATAAAAGAAAGAGCATGGTTGTTTTCCAATAAAACATAATTTACAAAACAAGCACGGGCTGAATTTGGTCTATGGGCATAATTTGTTGACCCGTGTCTTAGGGTCTAAGCTACCAGGGGACATGACTATCTCTTGCAAGTTTTAGTGACCCATACAGCATAGAATTCAAAACCTTCAATCTGCAACTGGACTGTCGTCTTTAATTACTGGACCTCACAGCACTGTATTAGTGTTCACACTTGCTGATGCACACATGTTCACACACAGATGCTCAGTCACCATAGAGTGGTTTTCTTTTATTCAGGTTAGTATCATATATCCTTCGAGAGAAAAGAAACATTGAGCCCTTTTTTAACAGAAATCAGTGCAGATTAAGAATTCATCTACACATAGACGAGCTCATAAAAAAACGTAAGACAACATTAGCAGTTAATTAGAAATTAATGCTAAATGAAGTTCTTAGATTAAAGCAACTACATCACACTTGAATTGTTAATACGGCAATTAGCTTAGTCACCTACAAAGTACTTGTTAATAAATACTTCATAAAGACTTCTGTTAAATGAGAGTACAGCAGGTTTAGAAAATGTACGTTTATATGGTCTTTAAAAATGTACTCAATATGCTTGCTTTTTAAAAAGTCTAGTCATGGTACCTTCTTGAAAGAATTCCTGCCACAGCTAAATGTGAAATATATTTTTCCTTTCTGAAACTAAAGCCAATACTTTACAGTAGTGGTTCTCAAAGTATGGTCTGCAGACCAGCAGCGTCAGCATCGCCAGGGAACTTGTTAGAGATGTCAACTCTTGGGCTTCACCCAAGACTTACTGAATCACACACTGTGAGGTGGAGCCCAGAAATCTGTGCTTTAACAAGCCTTTCCAATGATTCTGATACAGTTCAAGCTTGAGAACTACTGCCTCACAACCCTGAGGATTAACTGCAAGTAAGGTTCAGCTGCGCGTGTCCTAGACTGTGTGCATGGGGCAGTGGGTCCTACTATGTCAGGTCCTACTATGTCACTGTGTTGGAATCACCCGGGGTACGTCATAAATACTGATGCCTGTGTCCTATGCAGAGATTACGTTTAATTGGTCTGATGTATGGCCTGGGCTTTGAAATGTTAAAAAACTTCCCAGATGATTCTAACCTGCAGACGTGTTTAGTAAACATTGGAGTAGAAATCATACTCCAACCCAAACATGGCAGAAAAAGCTATTTTTGATGGTATGGAGGATGGCTGTCTGCTTCTTAGTTCCCTCCCAGGTTAGATTTAGCTGTGTTTTTGTTGAAAGATGCTTTATTTTCTGTATTTGTCTTTGGGAAAATCCTAGGTTCTTAATAGCATCAGCTTAGACAGGCTCTTTGTGAGGCTGTAAAGAGTGGTATATAATTGTATGGTTACACACCTGTACTCTTGTTTTGCATACATTAAAATATAGTTTCTTTTATCCTTAAAACATCTACATACACACACAGACACACACAGACACACACACGCTTATCTGTTATGCTGTAAGTCCATAGTGGCATGTACACCATGCCTTTTTGTTAATCTGACATATAGGAGACAACGAATATTGTTTCCAGATTACCAGCCATTTACTAGACAAGCAAAAACGAAACAAATGAATCCAGCAGTCAACTCAAGAAGCAAATAATAAGAAATACAAACGAAAGGAAAGCAGAAGAAATTCACTCACAAATATAGAAAGACATCAGTAAATGAAAATGCAGAAAAAAAATTGCCATGTTTTCCTTAAAAATGAGAAAAAATAGATGAACCACTAACTGGTCTAATTAAGAAAAAAAGATGAAACTCAGCAAACAAAATTAGGAATACAATAGGAGCATCATATATACAGAGGAACAGAAAAGAATTATACAAATATTCTACATACTTCTATGCTAATAATTTTTAAAATTTGGATAAAAAGGAAAAATTTCTAGGACTACACAGTTGTAAAAAGATGATGCAGAAAGAAGGAAAATGTTTAAATAGCTCAGTAACTATAGGAGACAGTGAAAAAAAAAGTTTTCACAGGTACATTTTTTCAAATCTTAAGTTTCAAATATTCCTAAACCATTGAGACAGTTCCAGGGAATAGTGAAAAAAAGGAACATTTCATCTTTTTACAAAGCCAGAAGCTACAGTGATGCTGACAAGCACACCTGACATTCAAAAAGATTTTCACAGGCTGGAGAGAGCAAAGGAGCAGGGGAGGGAGAGAGAGAAACTGGGGATTTCGCAAGGACTTCACAAAATGGATCTAAGGAAAACTAAATGTTATTAGCCCAAGTGGGAGGCCAGGAAAAGGCCTTGAGCCTCTGGAGCTCCCATTGTTGAGGGATGAATGGCCTGGGGGATCAAAGTATTTCCTTGATTCTAAATCTCCATTGACTGTAAAACCATCAATTTAATTATAGATACTTTAGGGATAAAACAAACTACATTGAATGAACCCCAAATTAGAAAACATGCATTCATATACTAATATACCACCGTCTCAATATCATCAGATTGCGTCTAAGCCTTCTTCACACTGCAGAGTCTAAAACTTCCTGGGACTCATTTTCAGCGGCTGCAGTGGTGAACAGCACACAGTGATGGGCTGATTTCAACATCTGAGCTGCTGGACTTGACCTCCCCACCAGCTTTAGGATGACAGTAAGTGTGGAGAACTATCTAAGAATACCAAGGCTGTGCCTGCATTTCTTATTTGGTTAAACTCTCGCTTCTGATTCTTTCGTTTAATCAAATCCCGTATTCGCTGGAAGAGATTCAGCTTCCGTTGAAAGTGAGCCAGAAGCTTTAGACTAATAGCTCTTTGGTGCCTGGGTAATAGTCCCTTCTCACATGTGTAGGAGCCACACCAACCGCTCTTGGCTTTCAGAATCCTATGGTCTCTGCTGAGATTTTTTATTTCTACTGCCTTTGTTGTCCTGGTATTTTCACAAGAAATCTATTTGCACAGTAATGTCTCTTTCCAATGCAGCATGAGTGGAATATTTTTAAAAGTCATTTTAAAAGACAATTAAAGTAACTACTGCCCAAATCTTTGTTTGTAATACCATTCTCCAATAAAAGGAACTAGGGCTCTTTGGACAAATAGTTGATTCTAGGGCTGGGGCAGGAAATACACAAGTCTGGAGCATCTGGTAGAGGTAGAAATAAAGGAAATGCTTAAAAAAACCCCACAATGATGGGAGTATGTCGAGGGATGCAAGAGTCAACTGAAGGAACTCCCAATGGACGAAGCTGGAATAATTTGAGCAACAAAATAAAGCAGTATAGGATTATTATCCAAAGTATAGAATAAATATCCATGAGTCCATATGGATATAAACAAATGGTTGGATGACTAAGTAACTGACTGAGTAACTAACTAGAGGAAAAGCAGCAAATCCCCCCAGGCATAAGAATTTCAAATAATTTATGTAGATACTCTGCCCTCAAGGAGGTGGAACATTATTCCCCACTTCTTAAGTTTGGGCTACACAAAGTGACTTCCTTTGTAATCTAATCATGAGACAAACATCAGACGAATTTCACTAGAGAGAAATTTCACAAAACAGTTGACCAGTCCTCAAAACTGTCAAGATCATCAAAAACAAGGAAATTCTGAGAAACTGTCATAGCCAAGAAGAGCCTAAGAAGATACGACAAATAAATGTAATGTGGTATCCTGGATGGGATTCTGGAAAAGAAAAAGGACATTGGGAAAAACTAGGGAAATGTGATATGGATTTCAGTTAGTAATAATGTATCACTATTGTTTCATTAGTTGTGACAAATGTACCATACCAATTAGAGAAACTAATAATAGGGGAAAGTGGTTATGGGGTATGTGGGACTCTATTATATTCCAACTTTTCTGTAAGTATAAAACTATTCTAAAATAAAAAGTTTTATTTAAAAAAACAAGGATGTAAATATAAATTAAAATTCAACTATGTGTACCACGTTCAAAGCAAATATCTCAATGGTGGTGGCAATCAGATGAATGGATTCCTTTAATACATGGCTAAATTCAAACATTCAGGCTAACAACGCAGATTTTCTTTCTCCTGTGACATCATGTTTTAGAATGCATACTGATTTCACAAATATTAAAATCTAACAAAAGATCACTTAGTGTTAAGGATAATTAATTTTAGCATTTATTAAGTGCTAACGGAAGAATATTTATTTTTGTGCTGTGAGCTCCTAAAGACTACGACTGGGTTCCATTCATCTGTCTGCACCCGACAACACGGGTGGCTCAACTGTATTTGAAGTACGTGAGCCTGAATGCATAATGGCATAAATTTACTGAATGATTAATAAGGGTGCCCGGCTCTGCCCGTAACAGGGAAGAGCTAAATCGGACTCCATGTTCGATCTGCTTCGTTGACTTTAACCTTTGCTTTTCGTTGCTTTTGTTATCATAATCATACGTAATGGCCTGCCTCAGGGAACCCTGCCCCTCTGCCTGAATGTTAAACTAAAGTGCCTTTGTTCAGCTCCCAGGGAGACAGTCTGACCCCTCCCACCTGTGGGTGGCTGCAAGAAGGAAGAAAGTAACACATCCCCTCCCCGAGGCTGGCCATTCCTGGGGATATTTGCAAAACTTACGGCCTTTTAACTTTACGTCCTCATCTCCTCCCGCTCTGTGTGCTATAAAAGAAACTGGCATCCAGACCCCAATAAGATGGTTTTTCGGAGACTCTAGTCTGACATCTTCTCGGTCTGCCGGCTTTCCCGATAAAGTCGTCTTCCTTGCATCAACACCTCGTCTCCGATATATTGGCCTGTTAGTGGCGAGCAGAGCGAGCTTGGACTCGGTAACATGCCCACCAGGGCGGTTACAGAAATGGAGACGTGAAACCGAGCAGGACCTTGCGGGGCTCCTGGGCACAAAAGCCTTTCTGTGTCCCCCATGGTTTTTTTTCGCCGTGCAGCTTGCGGTAGTTCCCCCACCAGGGACTGAACCTGATGCCGAAAGCTCAGCCTCTCTGTGCACCGGTGCCGAATCGAATCTCGAAGTCAGAGTTTTGGGTGAAGTAGTAAAGGACCGCTTTATTGCTTTGCCAGGCACAGTGGGACACCGCAGGCTCCTGCCTCGAAAAACTGAGTCCCAACCCAGGGGCGTTTGGTGAAGAGTTTTATAGCAACGGTTCAAGGGCGGGGCTGCTGACAAGATTAGGGTCTCAGGTGGTGGGTCTCCTAAGCTTGATGAGCTTCTCGGGCCCCTTTACTCTCGCCTCAGGTGTTTTCCTGGCTGCTCATCCCTTGATTAGCAACTGTTCACATCTGCCCTTTGGAACTCAGGGAAGTTCATGGAGGCTGGAGTCTTGCCTACAAGAAACACGGGACAAAAAGGGACTCTGTGCCCAGGAGCCCCACAGGACCGCACTCCGTTTCAAACTCTTACCCTCAGCAGTGAAAGCCTGGAGTCTTAACCACTGGACCACCAGGGAATTCCCCCGCCCCCAGTTTCTTGATTACAAGCAATAGGCTTCATTCAGCCCCCCTGACCTTCCCTGAGTTCCAACAGGTCGGTGCTAATTAGGGAAGGGAGGGGATGCGGAGACAAGGGAGGAACAGTCAACAGAAACAACAGTGCTGCCTTGGGGCAGGGTCCTGGTTCCCCTCAAGGGACACACATAACAATACCTTTGAGCTGTTCAGCAGATACTGAAACCCCCGCCAGGTGGGAGACGTTAACTACATGCTGCCCACAAGCATGTAGACCCCAGACCAGCTGGAACCAGAAGGTTGATGATGCTGACGCCCACTTACCTCCCCACCAGCCAATCAGAAGAACGTCCACGAGCTGATCACGCCCTGTGTGAACCATTACTATCAAACTTCTGACTACACCCTCCAGGTGGGGACACACAGTTTTGAGGGCACGGGACCGCTGTGGCCCCCTTTGCCTGGCAAAGCAATAAAGCTATTCTTTTCTACTTCACCCAAAACTCTGTCTCCGGGAATTAATTGCATGTCGGGGGTACAGAGGTCTGATATCGCTTCAGAAGGAGTAATAAAAGGAACACAAGCAAACTCATACACATACAGCAGCAGAAATTCTTGCTTTGACACTATTTTCTTAGGGTCCTTTGTTTACGTAAGTGGTTTTGGTCTAATTTTACAGGTGTGCTCTTTCAGATGTCAAATTGATTTTATGATTGTTCTTTTGAGTTATTTTTTTATGCTCAACAAAATGGTAATTTAGAACTATTTCACCAAAAGCATTTGTAAGATATATTTAAATAAAACAAATATGGGAAAAACAACAAAAACCCCAGAAGCTTCAAATTTTCTTGAGGACATCTGGAGCACTGTCTCCCAGTATCTGCCAGGCATGCTGGAGGGACTGTGGCTTCTGGGGATGACGATTCTAAATGAGATGAGTCAAAGAAGAGTTTAAAGTTTTGTGGCAAACTGAGTGTTGTTAAATTGTCAAAGAAGACTTTAATCTTTATTTGCAGATCTTCTCCTTCAGTGACCCCATTCCCACAAACCCACCTTCATTCTCCCAGTGAACCCTTTCAGAAGCCCATGGTCCATCTGGATCCTTCCTTCTCCACATTTCAACAGCAAATTAATCACAATATCTTGTACTTTCTAAGCACAAAGCTTCTCTTGAATTTGCCCGCTTCTAAAGGTGGTGACTCCTTTTGTCTGAGTGATCACTGTTCACTAACGGATTGCTTTTCTTTGATTCTTGTCCTTTCTGATCCACTGCCACACAGGAGCCAAAGGGATTGTTAGCAAATGCAAATTGTATGATGTCATTCTGAATGACTTCCTGTTGTTCTTGGCAGAAAGCTTAAAACCTTTCCGCAGCCTCTCCCTCCTCTGCAGTGAACCTCACAGGGCAGGGCCCGGACCCCTCCCTTCAGGATCCAGGCATTCATCTCCCACTTGATGATGCAGGGCTCACAGCTGTCTCTCCCTGGGAATCACGCTCAGTTGGGATTATCATCCAATGACTGGTCAATGGTGGGATGTACAAAGGTCTGTCCCCCTTGCCTCAGTGTGGGACAACACTGAAGGGCGATCCCAGCTCCCCTTGTTATCTGCCGAGTCCTCTTCTGCAAAAATGTTGAAGTCCAAATTCTCCCTCTGCTCAATCCTGCTTCTCCCGACCTCCTTTAGAGGCTGTTCCCATGAACCCAGTTTAAGACACCATCAACTCTCTTGCCTCACCCCTCCCTCTCTGCATGCAATGCATCCTCTGCTCCATCTCTGTGGCGACCTGGATTCCAGTCCTGCGTCTGCACCAGCTGATGGAGCCGAGGCTCATCATTTGACATTTACTCTTCTGTAACAGAAGGCATTTTAGATGAGAGAGTCTTAAACTTTCACATACCTACGAATCACACCGGTCTTGCTGAAATGCACGTGTGGATTTTCTGAGATCCTGCATTTCTAATAGCAGCTCCGAGGTGATACTGATGCTCCTGGCCTATAGACCACACTCTAGGATTAAGAGTCGAGAAATTCTCTTAGATTTGTTGTAGCTGTACTAGTTTGACAGGTAGCAGCACAGAATTCTGGATCAAAAATTCTGCAGTAACAGAGAATTGGTTTCAAACCCCGGCTCTGCCCCCTCCCAGCTATGTGGCCTTGACCCGGGTATTCAGTCCAAGCCTCAGTTGCCTCATTCACAAAATGGGAGGACATGGTGCCAACTCTTGCGTACCGGTGGAGACTGAATGATATAATACAGGCAGAACACTTGGCACAGTGCCTGGCACATGGCCCTCAAAAATCATCAGCTTCGGGCTTTCCTGGTGGCACAGTGGTTGAGAGTCCGCCTGCCGATGCAGGGGACACCGGTTCGTGCCCCAGTCCAGGAAGATCCCACATGCCGCGGAGCGGCTGGGCCCGTGAGCCATGGCCGCTGAGCCTGCACGTCCGGAACCTGTGCTCCGCAATGGGAGAGGCCACAACAGTGAGAGGCCCGCGTACCGCAAAAAAAAAAAAAAAAAAAAAAATCATCAGCTTCATACTGTAACCACACATCAGCATCCCAGTCCAGAACATGCAGACGGCTATCATGGCTCAGTCCCTTGAGCCGCAGCCAGACATTCAGATGGGCACTGCTGGTAGCACCATCTCTGAACTAGAAGTGGTACAGAGCTGCAGAGACGAATCCAGAACAAAACTGACTGTTTGGGTGCAGAGAGGTGAAGAGGGGCTCTATCCAACAGAAGAGCAAAAGCTAGGAAGGGAGATAGCACTGCTTTCTGGCATTTTCCATGTCATGTCACAAGTAAAGAAAGGCACATAAGTCTTAGCTCCTGGTCGTTCTGTGTTCTGTGGGTCAGATGACCTAGGAAGTGGGGAATGGACTCCTCGCAGAAGCAGAAGAGAACCCATCATATAAAATAGATAATCAACGAGGACCTACTGTATAGCACAGGGAACTCTACTCAATATTCTGTAATAACCTATACGGGAAAAGAATCTGAAAAAAATAGATATATACGTATGTATAACTGAATCACTTTGCTGTACACCTGAAACTAACACAACATTGTTAATCAACTATACTCTAACATAAAAAAATTAAATAAAAAAAAAGAAGTGAACTCATCACGTTATTCGTCTTTTCTGCCCTTTGTGCTTTGTAGCCCCTCCCGGAATATACCTTTAAGACTCATGCTGGATTTAATCCTAGCAATTGTATGTATGATCAAAAAACCAATAGCCCCCAGACACAGCATTAAACAGGACTCCGTGGCCTTAACATCTTTTCTTTGATTCAGAGCAAAGGAGCTCTATCAACAGGAAGCACCGTTGTTTTCTCTCAGTAGGGATGGCTGAGAGCAGCAGCTGTTGTATGAGCCAGCATACGGACAAAGGGACAAAGGGACACACCCTGGAGCTGTGTGAGACAGACAGGCAAACAGCGAATGTCTTTCATTCCATTTCAGCCAAGATCAAGTGCAGATGGGCTGGAGAGGCAAGGCCACACTCAAGGCAGCAAAGTTGGGGGTTGGGGGGTGGCATTCGGGGACGGGGTGGGTAGGAAGCTGCCTAGCAAAACTGCTATGCCTCTGAGTCCTTGGTAGTCCCTAACCTGAGCAAACACACTGTCAGAGGAAGGGCAAAGGTAAGGCAGGCCTGAGTGAAATAATTCTGTTTTTAACTGGTGAAAGGAGATTGACATAGAGGAGGGCACATTTTGCAAAAGACCTACAACACCTCTGGAAACACAAAGAAAGGGGAAAAGGGAACATGAAATTTACCTGAGCCGGTTATAACAGTCCTGCTTGCTTTTTAACAAGTTCAGTTGCTGCTAATGTTTCAGTCATCTACTAAGAGCAATGTGTTCACTGTTCTAAATGAATGAAATTTTCCTATACTCACAACTCATTCATTCATTCATTCAACTTCATTTCTAGCTTCCTCTACTGTTACATGTGGCCAAAGGATGGGGTCCTCACCGATGGAACACAAGCGGAAGGGATACACTCCAAGCCTGGCCCATACAACCTTCTCTCCCACAGTCCTTACTCTCTTCTCCATTTGACTGCAGAACAGAGAAGATCTGAAGAATCTTCTGGAAGACTGAGCCACAAGACAGGAGACTGAGTCATTAACTGATTGAATGGAGTAGAGTTCAAATGCTCAACTGATTCCACGGCCCCATTATATGCGTGAGAAATAGACATTTATTGTGCTAAGCCGTTTCAATTTTAGTGCTGTATGCTGGGTAAGACCACTAAATCGAATGGCTTATTTGGGAAATTCTGTTTTCATATGGTTGGAATGTTAGACGGCAGGTGAGACTTGAGAGGCAGCAGACAACTGAGGGGCAGGGGTGGGCAAACTATGGCTTGTGGGTCAGTTCTGACCTGCTACTTGTTTTTGTATAACCTGTGAACTCATAATGGTTTTTGTATTTTTAAATGGTTGGAAAAAGTGAAAAGAAGAAGAATATTTTGTAACATGAAAATGATATGAAATTCAAATTTCAGTGTCAATAACTTAAGTTTCATTGGAATACATCCAGCTCATTCATTTATATATCGTCTACGGCTGCTTTGGCACTACGATGGCAAATGGCAGAGGATGAATAGTTGTGACAGAGACCATATGGCCCACAAAACCTAAAATATTCACTATCTGCGTTTTTACAGAAAAAGTTTGCCAACCTCTGCTTTAGAGTCTGGACTCGATCATGTGTGATAGACCACATTATTGTTCCCATTCTTCACTTCTCCTTGAATCCATACTCTTGTCACGTGACTTTGAATTTCACACCACTGGGTGGAGTATGTTTTTCTGCTTCAATGATGCTGGGCTTGGGCTTCAGTCTATCGAACATGAGAGATAGTGCACTTGTTCCAAACCTTGGCAATAATAGAAATTACATGTTTTTGCTTTTCCTTCTAGTATTTCTGTCATTGTCACTAGAAGGACACATCCCTCATAGCATAAGAATAAAAGGAATGTGGAGCAGAGCCACTGGAACTGAACTTCAGACACAGAATCTGAACCAGAGCCATTCTAGGCAATTCTCAGACCTATTAGAGGGTGAACAAATGTTTATTGTTGTATGCCAGTGAGCTCTGGAATTGTTTGTTAAGCGGTAGAAGCCGATTGATATATCATGTAGCTGCTGAGGAGAGAAAACACTAGATGCAAGCCAAGGCACACCTCCTCATAACCAAACGTTAAAGAACATTAGCAAGTTAAGGCTGCTGAGACCTGATGCTAAAGGCATTTTATTAGTCATATGGAAGCCCGGTTCGAAAGCACAATCACAGTGAATTCAGGCAGAAAACATTTGACTCTTTCTCCTTTTCTTGAGATCTGAATAAGGCCTCTGACATTCCTTCCCTAAAGTTAAGTGGTCCTATATTTGCATAGAAATTGTCTTTTTCTTCCTTTTACTGCAACTAATATTTGTTTTGGTGTAGCACTGCTACGTCTTCAATGGCTCTCGAATAGGGATATGTCCCTTCCCACAGTCTGACCTGTCATAGTTTTGGAGCTTGAGAATCTCTAATTCATCTATCCCAGGAAATTCTCAAATATGAATCATTCTCTGAACTGTCTAAGAAAGGAGATGAGGTAAAACACTAAAAGTGTCCCTTCCGGGTTTCTTGGCTAATAATCTATGTGGGTTGTCTTGGTGACTGGAGAAGAGATGGAGAACAGAGCAGAGACTAGAGAAGATATTGTCATACTGGGACCTATAAAACCTTTGTGAACATCTGCTTCTCGGAAATTAACTCAGGAAATGGCATCATTCACTGACTTGGTTTTCTGGGTATCATAAGGTTAATGAAATCCCCTCAAGATTCTATAAACTGGGATTATTTCTTTTTTCCTCTTATCCCAGAGTCCTAGGGGTCATGGCTTGGAGAAGAAGCATCCTGGGCATGGTAATATTAAAATTTTAAATTTGATATGTGCTTATTTATTTGTTATATCAAAATTTCCCACTTCTTTTCAGTTGCCACCTGCCCTCTCACACCAAAATTAAGCAAATAAGACAGGCAGACACATAAAAGCACAATCATACTCAAAATAACTAAATCACAATCTCTGGGGGATGACACACAGGCATCAGTATCTTTTGAAACTCCTGCGTGATTCCAGTGTGCAGATCAGTTTGAGAACCAGTGTTCTGAGCCTGTTCTTGGTAAAGCAGCATTCTCCTCATCATAGGGGCACAAAGAGACTATCACGCCATTGTAAGAGCTGGGGACATTTAGTCCAGATCAAGACATGTATCAGCTAAGATATTTTCAGTTTCAAAGTAACAGAAATCCTGATTCACACCAATTCACATAAGGCCATTTGCAGTGTCACACACATGGAAAGTTCAATGGCATGGCAGGATTCTTTCTTTCTTTCTGCCTCTCTCTCCATGCTGCCACCCATGGTGTCATCGCTGTCTACGAGAGCATTCCAGAAGCATCTGGGGCTATATGCTTTCCTTTCAGGTTCAGTCCTAGAGAGAAAGCTTTCTTTCCTTCAACGACTGGACAGTGTCCTGCCTTTGCTTTGATTGGATCAACTTAGGTATGTGCCACCCTCATCCACATAGTAACCAATCACTAGCTGTCTTAGCTCAGGCTGCTATAACAAAATACTACAGACTGGGTGGCCTCAGCAACAGAGATTTATCTCTCACAGTTCTGGAGGCTGGGAAGCCCAAGATCAAGGTGCCAACAGGTTCAGTGTTTGGTGAGAGTCCATTTCCTGGGTTGCAGATGGCTGCCTTCTCGCTGTGTGCTCACAGGGCCTTTCTCTGGTGTATGCACGTGGAGACAGAGGGCTCTTATACCTCCTCCTCTACTTATAAGGCCACTTCATGATGGCATGAGGGCATCACCCTCATGACCTCCTATAAACCTAATTACCTCCCAAAGGCCCACCTCCAAATACCATCACACTGGGGGTCAGGACTTCAATATATGAATTTGGGGGGCACACAAACATTCTGATCATAACACTAGCTAACTGGCCAGGAAGGTCTTTACAGATTGGCTTAGAGCTAGGTTACAACTCATCCCTGAACCAATTACTGGGACAAATGTTTGGTTTAGGCCAATTAGGCCTCACCATTAGAGCCGGCACAGAGAATAATTCCATTCAGAAATCCCAGCTGCTCCATAGTAGGATACGACTGGGTCCTGTTAAGAAGGGAAAAGTATGGAATAGCTGCTGGTTAGGCAAAAAGCAAATATCCACTGAAGAGCAGAGACAAAGCAGAAGATGCTTGAGGTGCTTCACTGGTTCCCCTTTGGCAGC
The DNA here is from genome assembly GCF_039906515.1 of Pseudorca crassidens. Lineage (NCBI taxonomy): Eukaryota > Metazoa > Chordata > Mammalia > Artiodactyla > Delphinidae > Pseudorca > Pseudorca crassidens. Next base: position 122,395,488 of record NC_090317.1, on the reverse strand, counting down.
AGAATAGCATTGGATTTCTCCTGAGAAGAGGAGGCCCTTCCACACATTCTTTTCCAAGTTGTGAGCCATGCTGACAGAGGATAAGCATCACCAAAGTCTGATCATTCCTGATGTTTTGGATTTCTTCTGTCTTCTTAACCATTCTAGGAAGAGGGGAGCAACATAGCTATTTGCCACCCAGGCGGCCAGAATGTACCAAGGAGTCAGGAACTCCTCATTCATGGGCCCAAGACAGCTGACGGCTTCCTTATGATAAAAGCAATGGTGATTCTCTACCCCATTGGGAAGATGTCAAGCCACCCTCTGAATATCCTCAGCGATCCCTCAGCCTCCGTAGAAGAGGGCAGCTACTCTCCTTGTTTGATTCGAGTAGCCCTCTGAAGAGTAGGAAATTGAAAACCACTAGAGATTAGCCTCTTGGGTGAGGGAGTTCCCCAGTCAAGATGGAAACGCTCTTTGGATTTATCAAGTAAGTCATTAACTTCTATAAACCTTTTAGTGTGGATCATAGAAAATCAATCTTATGTCTTCTAAGAGAGTTAAAGAAGAGCAGGACTAGTGGACAAGTTCTCAACTTGAGCTGCACATAGGAATGTCCAGGAGATTAATTAAATCAGAAACTCTGAGGGTGAGACTCTGGTATCAATCTTTTCAAGCTTTAACGGAGATTCCACTGTACAGGTTAGATGGAGACCTGGTCTTGGTGAGGGCTTTTGGGACGCCTTGGATGGATGAAGCACCTGGAAGGCTTTGGAAGCTGGACAGTAAAGTAGGTGGGGTGGGATTGGGATAGAACCACAAGGAAAGACAGTGGTGGAAAAGGAGTTTGGGTACCAGAAACGATCTGTACCAAAAGAATACATATCTCTATCTTCACACTCCAGCCTTGGTGTATTCATAGTCTGTTTCTGATGAAATGATGTGTCGAATTCCCTGGTATGCTCTTCTCAAACTTTAATGTTCTAACATCCCTGGGGACGTGTAAAAATTCAGATTCTGATTCGGTAGGTCAAGAATCAGTCCTGAGGTTTCTGCATTTCTAACGATCGCTGAGGTGCCGTTGCTGCGGTTTTGCAGATGAAATTTGAGTAGCAGTTATGCATATTACAGTATGTATGTATACATACAGTATGTATACATACAGCAGTATGTATATTACAGGAGGGAACCATTTTGCCTGCTTTAGGGTACCAGCGCTCTTTCCCCCTATAAACTTATAAATCAAAAAAGATATTGAAATTTGACACATTTCCTGCTTATTAAAGATTGAACATGACCAGATAACACATCTCCCTTGTAGGGGAGGAAAAAATTCTTTCCTCTACCTCTCTTAGGTTCTCAGCTACATCTCCATAACAAAATAAAGATTAAACAAGAGACAAGCATACAAATTTATTTAATGTATTTTTTACATGACTTGGGAACCTTAAAAAAGGAAATGAAGACCTGAAGAAAAAGTTACACTTGAGTGTTTCTATATTAGGCTTGGTGATGAGTGGAAAGTCATGGAAAAATATGACAGGACAAAACGGTATGAGCTAAGGGTAGTCAACTCTGGGAAACTTAGCAAGGCCTGTTGGTTCAGATTCCTCTCGGTGTCCCTCCACCTGCGGACATCAGGATGCTCCTTTCCTCCAAGTATCGGGAGGGTACTTCTCACAAGAAGATCTTATGATCTGTTTCACGGGAAAGTCAGAGAGTCCTTCCAGCACCTGCCATTTCTCCAATTCCTTCAGTTTAAAATATTCCGTATGTTAAGATGCCATATTTTGAGGTAGTGTGTCCTGAACCCCATTACTTCTTGTCCCACTGTCTGGCCAGACATGTCCACCTACAATAAAATCTCAGGGTTCCATTTGCACCATCTAAGCCATACTTCACTGTTAACCTGGCTTTTCTGATTTAATCCTGTGGAGTTCCTGAGGGTTCATATGTACTGAGACTGAAGCTCTGAAGTTGACAAAGAATAGCCAGGGACACAATAAAAGAAAGAAACGCTTTCAGAAGGCTGTCCCATGTCCCCTTGGAACCAGTGATGCATGCAACAAAAAGAAATGGGGTGTGGGTGGGATAGATTGAAGTCAAGGACCTTAAAGGCTCCAATGAAAGGAAAATACATGGTAGAAAGTTGAATTACTCAAAAAGCTAACAGCAGGATTTCTCATTTGCCTAGCAAAATGGACATTCTGAATTAAACATTAACATCAAATTGAGCCAGTGCTGGTGATGTAATGCTCAAATAAATGAGTTTTACAAAAATCGTATTCTTTAGAATGCCAGCTTCCTACCGCAATAGGCATTTTAGTCCAACTTGTCCTCTCTCTGGATCAAAAGGAACATTCAAATTTTTAAGGTAATGCAACAGAAGCTTCAGATTTCTCCAAGGGCCGTTTATAACAATAAGCATAGGCTAGCAATGCCTTCTTATCCAGGAGACCATAATCTGAATTTGAATTGAAATTCAATAAAGTAGCATTTGGAATGCAAACAGGAAAGTAATTAAGGTAACAAAAAAGGATGTAAAAGTATATGATTCTCTGAATGCATCCTAAAATCTCTTTGGTTTGAAGAGCCCCTCTAGCTGGAGCCTGTGCAGAATAAGTTGTGCTAATACAGAAGCAAAAAAGCAACAAGATTTTTTTTAAAATTTCAGTTCTTTAATGTTCTTTCAAATTAGCATGCTGATAATGCAGAAATCTTTGCAATGAAATGGAAGGATAAAAGCAGTGCACGCATACTTATTCCAGAGAAACTTCTCCGGGATGAATTAGCTCTCTTAGTCAATAAGCATGGATTGTGACGACACCATAAGATAGTTAGCTGTGGGGTAGCTGATAACAGAATTTGGCCTTGCGATCTTTAAACACATAAAGAAGAGGCGGTGTACTGTATTACTGTTCACAGCTATTCATTCTCTTGCCTCCTTCTCAGAGGACCTTTCTGCCCCACTGATTCTAGACTTGGCTACATAACTTATGTTTGGCCAATGAAATAGGAGGTCATGTGATATAGATCAAGTTCAAACAAAAGCTTTGAGTATGGCTGTGTGGTCTGGCTTAGCCTTTTGCACATCCTCTTGGCCAGAAATGGGCAGACCGCCTCAAGAGCTCCTAGAGCCTGCACGTTAGAATGAGGAAGACAAGGGAAGCAAAGCAGAGCCAATCAGAGCTGAGCAAAGCCACAGTCCATGCAACTGACCCACAGCTAAGGTGTCACTGCCGACACGCTACGTGTGTGAGAAATAAATGTTTATGACTGTAAGCCATTAAGTTCTGGGGGACTGTTTGTCACTGCAAGCAAAAGTGACTAATACAGAAACGACAAACTGCCACAGCATTCTCTCCCTCCCGTCTCTCTGTCTCTCTCCCCCTCTCTTTTTGTCTCTCTCTCTACACACACCACACACACACACATAATGCATATGTATGGGAGTGCATGTATGGTGTGTATGTGTGTCTGTGTGTTTTAATTTTCTTGGTTTTACTGCTTTGTTCACATGCAATTTTAAACTATGTTTTCTTGTTATCTTTGTTTCAAAGAAATAAACATTTAGGAGGAGAATACTGGTTAAGGTCATGGATCTGCAACGATCGTGCCTATGCTTGAAAACTGGCTTTAGAAAATAGGGATAATAACAGTTTTGACGTCAAAGGATTTTTGTGCACACAAAACAAGCTTAGTCACTGAAGTCCTTACAAGAATTCCTGGCTCTGAGAGGCACTCAACACTGGAGACCTATTCATATATTATGTTTGTACATACTACATAACACTGTGATAAAAACAACGTAAGTTGAAACTGGAAGTCTGTAAGAAGAGTTTTCCTTTTTATAAAGGTTGGACACCTCTCCAGCTAAAAAATGAAACTCTTGAATTTGTCCTCCAGCAGCTGACTGAATATAGCTTGTGGGCGATGGTGATTTTAGGGACTGAGGGATGACAGGCAGTGCTGCAGAGAGTGTTAGAATAGTTCAGGTGTGGATGTGGATGTGTGTGTGTGTGTGTGTGTGTGCGTGTAAGAGAGATCATTTTATTTTATTTTGTAAAAAAAGTTTCTATTGAAATAGAGTGGATTTATAATGCTGTGTTAGTTTCAGATGTACAGCGAAGTGATTCAGTTATACATACAAAATATAAATACGTGTATTTTTTCTACATTCTCTTCCATTATGGGTTATTACAAGATATTGAGTATAGTTCTCTGTGTTATACAGTAGGTCCTTGTTGATTATGTATTTTATATGTACTAGTGTGTATCTGTTAATCCCAAATTCCTAATTTATCCCTCTCCCCCTTCCCCTTTGGTAACCATAAGTTTGTTTTCTATGTCTGTGAGTCTATTTCTGCTTTGTAAATAAGTTCACTTGAATCATTTTTTTTTTTAGATTCCACATATAAGCGATATCATATGATACTTGTCTTTCTCTGTCTGACTTACTATGATAATCTCTAGGTCCATCCATGTTGCTGCAAATGGCATTATTTCATTCTTTTTATGGCTGAGTAATATTGCGTTGTATATATGTACATGTTTTTTATCCATTCATCTATCGATGGACACTTAGGTTGCTTCCATGTCTTGCCTATTATAAATAGTGCTGCTACGAACATAGGAGTGCGTATATCTTTTCAAATTATGGTTTTCTCTGGATATATGCCCAGGAGTGGGATTGCTGGGTCAGGTGGTCATTTTAGATTTATCTTCATTCCATAAAAAGAGCAGGCGTACACACTATTAAAAAGGACTGGTGGGGGCTTCCGTGGTGGTGCAGTGGTTGAGAGTCCACCTGCCGATGCAGGGGACACGGGTTCGTGCCCCGGTCCGGGAAGATCCCACATGCCGCGGAGCGGCTGGGCCCGTGAGCCATGGCCGCTGAGCCTGCGCGTCCAGAGCCTGTGCTCCGCAACGGGAGAGGCCACAACAGTGAGAGGCCCGCGTACAGCAAAAAAAAAAAAAGTACTGGTGGAGGAATAGGAGATAGCAGGGGACGGCCTCCTTTGGTCAAAGACCAAGAGTATCTGCCTCTGTCTTCTCCCTCCTTCCCCATTTTCCTCTCCCACTCTCAGGGACTCCTCATAAGAAGTTTGCTTTTCAGACAATTTTTCAAATCAGTGTTCATACTTACAGATTTTACCCAAGATTCTCCCTTTGGACTCACACAGAGATGGATAAAAATGCCAATCCAGCCTTTTACACACTTTCTTTAAACCCTCTGTACATTTGTAATAAGAGATTCTTGGGTGGAGAAATATATTCTCCTAATTTTGAAAGTTCTGGAGTCAGAGAATGGGCAGTCTTTCCTTAGGTTTTTTTGTTTCCATCAGGACGTAGTCGCTCTTGAAGCTACTCAGAGAAAGAATGTCAGGAGAAACATTACTGAGGAAAATTATCCTGTCTAGTGTCCCTGGAAAGTATTTACTGAGAGGAGCTTCTTAAATAGAAAAATCTGATGGCCTAACTCATGTGCGGAGCTAGTTAGCAGAGCACAAGTGATGTAGGAGCACGATGTATGAAAGTGACAGGGGTGATAACTGCAGGTCAAATGCCATGCGAAGACAGCATGAAGACATTATGAGAGGGGCAGGGTAGGATGAACGCCTGGAAAAATCATTTAACTGTGCCCTGGAGAATCATGCAAACTGTTGACATGGATGCAACTTCCAGGATATGGGCTAAAGTTTAAACACACTGTTACTTACAAGTGCAAAGAAAATATAGCTTTATTTTTCTCTTATTAATATTTGTTTAAAAGTATTTATGCATATGTCATATATATGTCATATATATATAATTTTACGTAGATGCATGAAGGTGAATATGTACATGCTCTTTGGAGACCAGGGGTCAGCACACTTTTTCTATAGAGAGCCAGAGACTAAATGTTTCCAGCTTATGGATCCCGTGGTCTCTGTTGCAACTACTTAACTGTGCCCTTGTAGGCGAGAGCAGCCACAGACAATACATAAATGAATGAGCAGGGCTGTGTTTCAATAAAACTTTATTTACAAAAACAGATGGTGGACTGGATTTGCCCTGCAGGTGGTAGTTTGTCAACCCCATTTTAGATCTCTTTTTCCTTTTCTTTCACTGTTTACCTCTCTCTCTCTTCCCCACACACGTGCCAATTACCTTGAATTTCACCCTGTACATACAACCCATGTGAATTAGCATGCATGTCCTTCCATATTTTCCTTCATAAAATAGCTTTATATTTTCTTCCTATAACTCATTAGGTCCTTGATCCACAGGGAAGTAGGGAGATTAAAAACTTAAGTTGTAAATTAATGATTTCTTTATTAATTAGGGTAAAAAAAATCCTAGCTGCTGTAACAAACTCCCTAATCTTAGCAGCCTAACCCAATAAAATGTTTAGTTCTCGTTCATACAAAGTACAGTCAGTTGTGTATGACTAGCGGGCACCCTTCCATGGGGGGATCTCAGAGATCCAGTTTCTCTCCATCTTGTGGCTTTGTTATCCCTCATGTCCTAAAGGTCCTAAACTCTGCTGGATCTTCTGCACATCACTGATAGAAGAGATAATGCAGAGGATCACACAGGAGATTTTTAGGGGCAGGGCTTAGAAACAGAATGCAGCTCTGTCCACATTCAATTGGTCGGAACTTAATCATGTGGCTCCTTGTGACTGCAAGGGATTCTGGGAAATATAATCACGCTGTGTGCCCAGAGACACATCCCCCAGCCCTTAATATACATAGTTTGGCAGACTTCTTTCCCTTCTAGTTTGAGAAATAATTTGAGTGCTGGAACTCACTCTTCGAGTGCTGACATGTAACTCCTTCATGTCTTACTCATTCTTAGACTCAGTTCAAATGTCATCTCCTCTCTGTACCCTCCCAACATACCCTATGCAGAATTGATAGTGTCATTAATTCCTTGTAGTATTAATAGTTTCTTCATTTTTAGTCCTAAAGATCTTTATATATGTCCCTTTATTTTTGACCTGGTCACAATATTTTCATCATTTGGTTCAACTTGTAAGTTCAGATCCATGCTATCCTTGAGGTCAAGGTTAGTGATTTTGTTAAAATAATTTTGTTGGCCCTAGTCCTAACATACTGCCTCATACAAAGCTTGGACTTGGGAGCCAACTCTTCTGGTTGAACTTCTGACTGTCCTTATGAAAGTTGCTTACACTCTTTGTTCCTTAGTTTCTTAAACTATAAAATGGAGATAATAAAAATAGTACCTACCTCATAGAGTTGTAAGGATCAAATCAGATGATATTTATAAAGTTCTTAGGCATGGAGTATAGTAAGCACTATATAAGTGCTTAATAAAAATAAATACTTGCGCTGGACAGGGTGTGGAGAAAAGGGAACCCTCCTACACTGTTGGTGGGAATGTAATTGGTGCAGCCACTGTGGAAAAGAGGATGGAGCTTCCTCAAAAAACTAAAAATAGAGTTGCCATACGATCCAGCAATCCCACTCCTGGGCATATATCCAGACAAAACTATAATTCAAAAAGATACATGCACCCCTATGTTCACAGCATTACTATTCACAATAGCCAAGACATGGAAACAACCTAAATGTCCATCGACAGATGAATGGATAAAGAAGATGTGGCATATATATACAATGGAATACTACAAAAAGAATAAAAGCCACAAAAAGAATAAAATAATGCCATTTGCCACAACATGGATGGACCTGGAGATTATCACACTAAGTAAAGTCAGACATAGAAAGACAAATATCATATGATGTTGCTTACGTGCGTAATTTCAAACATGATACAAATGAACTTATCTATGAAACAGAAACAGACTCACAGACACAGAGAAAAGACTTGTGGTTGCCAATGGGCAGGGAGGGTGGGGGAGGGACAGGTTGGGAGTTTGGGGTTAGCAGATGCAAACTAGTATATAGAGAATGGATAAACAATGAGTTCCTACTGTAGAGCACAGGGAACTATATTCAATATATTCAATACCATGTGATAAACCATAATGGAAAAGAATATGAAAAAGAATGTATGTAAATGTATAACTGAATCACTTTGCTGTAAAGCAGTTATTAACACAACATTGTAAATCAACTATACTTCAATAAAATAAGTTAACAATAAATAAATAAATATTTGTAATAAATGTATTCTACCTGGTCAGCTGAAGCCAATCAGGATTCTTCCCTTTCTAGTAGTAATCATGTCATGATGTGGATCTGACCTCGAGAGAAGGCTTTCCCATCAGCATTGCCCCAAATTATGGTCACTGCTGAATTGTTTCCTGAAGATCTAGGGCTACATATGGTGCCATATATGCCACCATATCCTTGTGAAGCTTTTCTAAAAGGCAAATAGCATGTGAATTAAATGTCCTCTTGGCTCTAATAAGAACAAATACGTACAGTAAAAACTAGTCCTGCATAGATAAGCTGATATGGTCATACTGGTTGGCATAAGAACTAGTTCAGATGTTTAGATGTATAAGAGTGAGTAAAATTTGCTGTGTGTGTGGAAGATAAGTTGTAAGTGTGTGCCCACTGAGGACATGGGACTGGCTGGTCAGATAGTATAAACACTAACGCAAAGGCCAAGGCAAGAGGAGGACTTGCTAGCAGGATAGTGCCAGCAGGAAGGCAGAACAAACAGCTCAGAAACAAAACAGTAGGAATTCCCTGGTGGTGCAGTGGTTAAGAATCCGCCTGCCGATACGGGGGACACGGGTTCGATCCCTGGTCTGGGAAGATCCCACATGCCACGGAGCAACTAAGCCCTTGTGCCACAACTGCTGAGCCTGCGCTCTAGAGCCCGTGAGACACAACTACTGAAGCTCGCACGCCTAGAGCCCGTGCTCCACAACAAGAGAAGCCACCGCAATGAGATGCTCGCGTGCCACAACGAAGAGTAGCCCCCGCTCGCCGCCGCAACTAGAGAAAGCCCGCATGCAGCAACGGAGACCCAACGCAGCCAAAAAACCGAAAAAACCAAAACAACAGTGCCTGGCATAAAAATGGGACTCGCTAATGCAAGACCTCTTTCCTACATTACTTCATTACCTACCTCCTCCAACTAAACCCCTCACCCCTAGTCAACTGAACGTGGCCTGCCCTTGGGTTTACTCTCAACAACCAGATAACTCATGGTCATATGACTTCAACTGCAGGCATATTTATCCCCCATTACACTGAGATGTCAGGTTTATGTGGTGAGTTTGACATAAGCTCACCCCAACACCAGAATTCATGTTACTCTTCTAGAAATCTTTCATAAAGATGTAATAGATGACCAATATTCTGATTTACTTACAAAAACAGGAACTGCAGCCTTACTTACAGCTGCAGAACAAAGGAAACACTTTAACAATGGAGAAAGGGTTAACTAAGTTATGAAGCATGCATATTCTGGGACATTATGCAGCCATTTACATTCCTGTATTTAAAGTCCATAAAGACAAAGAAATATATGATTACAATATACATTAGGTTTTTCTTTTTTTAAATAATTATAATAGAGATTTATTTAAATTAATACATTTACAGCCCAGATAGTTCTACATTGTACATTTTAGGTTTAACCAGCTTCATAAAAATACTTTAGGATAGTCGTATCCAGATTTAGACTACATGATTATTTCTTTGCCCATTCTTCTCTCTCTTTTCTTTCCTGAATAACCTCTTTCAGATGTGGTTCAAGGTAGAATTTATCCTCCTCATATTTTGCCCACTGCTCTTTAGGCAAGATCTGCTGCCTCATGGTCAGGTCCAGTGCTCTCTTAATGCGAAACACCCTGTCATCATAAAGGTTCTCAGGAAGCCTTCTTATGGCTTCTTTTACATCGTCATTCTCACATATTGTATCACCTCGCATTAAGCCCAGTTTATTGAACCCGGCAGCATTGTAATACCATTTTCGAATACCCTCCAGCCACTTGCTTGACGCTGCAACGGCAGGGCTACTCACCATTTTAACCTGAGACAGAAGCGTTGCCTGCTGGGTAAGTCTTATACATTAGGTTTTGTTATAAGATTACAGAATGACTTGCACAACATAATTCTGATTTTATTAAAACTTATATATATATATGCACTGACACAAAGGTGAAAACTAAAAGGAAAAGTATCAAAAAATTAATATTAACCATATCCAGCTATTGGATTTATGGGCCACTTGCATTATATTCTTATTTTTTTTTTATGGATTCCAGATGCTCTTTCCTAAGCAATATTGCCTTTATAAGCAGAACAAATACACTGTAATTAAAACAATTTTAATTTTTATTGACAATTCATGTGAGAAACTGTTAGGTTAGCAAGTAGTGCTTTGGGACAACATTTCACAGGGAGAGTTCCAGGGTACAGTTGCAAAAGCTGCAGAGCTGATCAGATCTATAGCAGCCATGGCCAACCCACAGCTAATGACTTGTGAGCAAGAAAAAAAGTTTATTCCGATAAGTTACTGTAAATGAGGGTTGTTTGTTATTGCAAGAAAGCTAAGTCAGAAGATAATATTTGAAAGTTTCATGACCCTGTTAGTTGTTCTCTTTACTATGAATCTTCTCCTAATAAAATTCATATAAGGCTAGATTGGAACACTTTGGGGTTTGTTTTCCTTTCTAATTTTTCACATGAGTAAGCTGAGGCTCACGCATGTAAAATAACTACCCTAAAGGCACAGTGATTTAATTACAAAACCAGGATTGGAGTTTTCTTTGTCTAGAGTCTCTTCACTATTTTTCTAGTGGATGGGGCAACTGAGAGATTATTGGGGAGATCTTGTATGCTGGTGCCCCAAGTACCATCCACCTAGGTCCAGTTTTTTGTTTTTTTTTTAACCGTAGTGTTACTGAACAGTTCAATTTCTGTCCTCTCTGTTGTAGATTACAGACCTGGAATCAGAAGCATGTAATAAAAGCTGGGCAGAATCTATATATGAAAAAATTTAGGAACTTATTAAAAGTCACTAAAGGACACCAAATAATTGTTTATGGTTAGAAAATCAAAACAATGTAGATACACCACTTCTCTTCAAAGTGGTGTATAGAATCAATGGAAGTTCAATGAAAATCACAACAGATTCTAATTCAAAAATTTATATGGAAGAGAAAGGAGTCTCTTTCTCCTTTCTGTATGTACATTCATGAAGAAAAATAGGGTGAGCTTATTTACTATGGGAGATATTACTATATAATAAAGTGAAAGGGTATGGTAATTAGGACAGTGAAGAATTCATACAGGGATAGAAAAAAATAGACCAATGATACAGGAGTGCCCAGAAACAGATACAAGGAGAGCATTTCAGATCAGTGGAGAATGGATGGGCTTCTCAATAAACAGTGGTCTGACTAATTAATTAATTAATCTATAAAGGAAAAAAATGGATCCTAATTACAGATCACCCACACAATTAGTTCCAGGTAGTTTAAAAACTTAAGTGAGGAAAGCAAAACTTTAAAATTTCTAGAAGAAAAATAGGAGACTATCTTTATGAGCTTTGGGTGGAAAGGAGTTTTATAAACTACATATAAAAGTATAAGCTATTAATGAAACATGATAAATGTGATAACATTAAAAAAATAAAGAACTTTTGGGCTTTCCTGGTGGCGCAGTAGATACGAATCCACCTGCCAATGCAGGGGACATGGGTTCGAGCCCTGGTCCAGGAAGATCCCACATGCCGCGGAGCAACTAAGCCCGTGTGCCACAACTACTGAGCCTGCGCTCTAGAGCCCGTGACTCACGACTACTGAGCACGCGTGCCACAACTACTGAAGCCCACGTGTCTAGAGCCCGTGCTCCACAACAAGAGAACCCACTGCAATGAGAAGCCCACACACCACAACAAAGAGCAGCCCCCACTCGCCGCAACTAGAGAAAGCCCACGTGCAGCGATGAAGACCCAATGCAGCCAAAAAATAAATAAATAAAATAATAAATTTATTTAAAAAATTAAGAACTTTTGGTGATCAAAATATGCTATAAAGAAATTGAAAATATAAGCCACAAACTAGGAGGAAATATTTGCAACTTACATCATCAACAAAGAATTATTCTCCAAAATACATTAAGAAATTATAAAAATTCATTTAAAGATCCATATAAAGATACAAAAATCTGTATAAGTCCATATAAAGGTAAGCAAACTAAGGAAAAATGATCAAAGGACATTTACAGAAAGAGGAAACCTCAATGACCAATAAACTTAGAAAAACACGCTTGATCTCATTACACGTTGGGGAAAGTTGAAGGAAAACTAGAATGAGATGTCTTTGCAGTCCACCAGTGCTATGCACTGAACTGTGTCTCCCCCAGAATGTATATGTTGATGTCACCCAATGTGACTGTATTTGGAGTAAGGAATTAATTAAGATTAAATGACATCATTAGGGTGAGACCCTAATCCCATAGGATTAGTGTCCTTATAAGAAAAGACACAGAGAGAGCTCTCTCTCTCCCCTCCATCTCTCTCTGTCAAGTGAGGACAGAGTGAGAAGATGGCCATCTGCAGTCCAGGAAGAGAGCCGTCATTAGAACCCAACTATGCTGGTAACCTGACCTTGGACTTTCAGGCTCTAGAATTGTGAGAAAATAAGTTTTTGTTGCTTAAACCACCCAGGCTATGGTATTTTGTTATGGCAGCCCAAGCTTACTAAGACAATCAGATAGGCAAAACATTTTAAAGCCCGACAATACCAAGTGGTATGCATATGAGTGAGGGGAAATCTTATAGATTCCTAGTGGAATTATAAATAAGTACTTTGAAAAAATTTGGCACTATTCATTAATTTTTAAAATAGTGTAACCTCCAACCCAGATATTCTACTTCCTGCTATTACCCTAGAGAATCTCTTCTATGTGCACATAGGAAACATAAACAAAAATGTTTTTAGCCACATTTTTATAACAGAAAAAAGCACAAACAAAACAAAACCCAAGAACAGCAACAACACTAAAAGTAATATAAATGCCTGTTTTAGGAGAAAGGTTAAGAACATTCTGGAATAATAATAAAATGGAACACTCCACAGTAGAGAAAATTAACAACCTAGTACTAAATTCATCAACATGGGTTAACCACAGAAACATAACACTGAATAAAAAAGCAAATGGTAGAGGAATACCACTTATAAGAATTTTAGAAAACAGTTTAAACTCTTTGCATTTTAAGAATGCATGTGCATGTCCACATGTGCCACAGAAATCTTAAAGAGAATCAGTATAATAATACAAATGCTAAATGTGGATAATCACTACCCTGGAGGAATAAGAGAGGAGTCAAGAAAGGACAAACGGAGGGCTTCAAATTTTGCATATGTTACATTTCTTAGCTGGTGATTGGTACACGGGAGCTTATTTTATTAATATTTTATAGGATACACATACTCATTTGTATTCACCAGATATTTTAGAATAAATGACAAAATTAAAGTTATTGAGAAGTGTATTCTGGAAATTAATGTGATTTTCTTAATTAATGGGTACATATCCTTAAGTTCTAGATCGTACTGGAGAAATATAACTAAAGAAACAAGGTACATGACTCATGACAGAATTTAAATCTGACTAATTGGAACTAATTGCTGAGAGACACACTGTGATTTGCTCAATTTTATCATTAAGTTCAGGGAACGAGAAACCACCACAAAAAATCAGTGAAACAGCATCTCAAAATGTACCTTGCCTGATTATGTTTAGCTTCAATTAATTATGACCATTAAGTAGTTCTTACTCTAGTGGTAGCATTAACTCATTACATTAATTTGTTAGCAGAAGAATTAGCTTGTGACCTGAAAGGGGAATGGCTTTTTCTGGTACATTGGCATTTGAAAAAATGATTAATATGCCTCTTTTGAAGGGACATATATGTAGACTCTTTCTGTGAAACATTTTTTATTAAGTGAGTCTTACTTTCATATCAGCTAATATTACACACTATTAAGTATTATATAATATAAAATATATTAACCCTGGAGGGAAAAAAGTAATGATGAATTCTGTTTCAGAATTCTATACTGAACACATAATCCCTCCTTAATAAAATCTTTAGAAATGATAGCAAAGATATGATAAATTAATGACTGCATCATCAATTACAAAAACAAAAAGAAGAACGTTGGCAAACCAGAAACTCTGAGAAAGTTCTGAAAGGTAGAAAACCAAGAGAACTGTACTGAAAAAGGAGATAGCAGACCCAAATGCTTGGAAGTGAGGTCCACATCAAAAGGAGAGAACAACACTAAGAACTCTTCCCTCCTGGGTGTCCATGATCCCAGGAGCAGAAAGGGGCTGGCTCCTGCATGTTGGTTAGTGTAGGGCAGCAGCAAGAGTAGTCAGGGATAATCCTGCATGAACTGAGCCATACACTAGCAAAGGGGAATGCCTGTCAGTCTCTTGTGGGATCTTGAATCAAAGAATAAAGTCATATCCCTGAGAGGGACAGGGAAACCAATCATAGAGGATAAGCTGCTGAGGTTCAGTGCCTGGCAGTTCAGCTGTCCATCCACTAGTCTTACTTCAAATGCATTGAAAATAGAAATCACTGTAGCATCTCTTGTCTATCCAGAGATTTTGATTACAAAGTTGAGTATACAAGCCCAAATTTCTACACGTTTAACGAAAGCCAATTATGAAGGGGAGACAAGAGACCCAGCAAATGAAAGAACTTCCAACTAAGGAAACAGGATAAGAGGAGCAAATGGGACAGGGTTTTAAAATAAGTTTAATTTGTATCCTTAGAGAGTAAAAGGGATTTGTACCTATGCAGAGAAACAAGTGTTGTCAATTATAGTCTTAGATATTAAAAATAATAATTAGAAAATAAAAAGCTCAACAGGATAACTGCATAGCAGATTCATAAATTCCAATATCCTTAAATATTTCTGGAAAGAGAAAATAGAGATAATGGAAGTACAACTCAATATGTCAGGATTTCTCAATGGTAAATAAAGAATAGTCAATAGAAAGAATAAAGACTGACCCAACCACTTGCTGAGCAAAATAAATTGAACAATACTCGGTGCCACACACACAGACACAGACACAGAAACACATACACACACGCTGGTTTGGCTTCACTGTGCGTGGGGCACACGAACTTGGGTTCAACAACAGAAGGAGACAGTGGGGTTCAAGAAGCAACACTGGGGTTTCCCTGGTGGCACAGTGGTTGGGAATCCGCCTGCCAATGCAGGGGACACGGGTTCGAGCCCTCGTCCGGGAAGATTCCACATGCCGTGGAGCAACTAAGCCCGTGCACCACAACTACTGAGCCTGCACTCTAGAGCCCACGAGCCACAACTACTGAGCCCGTGTGCCACAACTACTGAAGCCCACGTGCCTAGAGGCCGTGCTCCGCAACAAGAGAAGCCACCGCAGTGAGAAGCCGGCGCACCGCAACGAAGAGTAGCCCCCGCTCGCCGCAACTACAGAAAGCCTGCGCGCAGCAATGAAGACCCAACGCAGCCAAAAACAATCAATAAATAAAATAAAGTAAATAAATTTATTTAAAAAAAGAAGCAACACTAAGCAGAGAAATTAGTAAGACTTCTTGTTAAATCAAAATTAGCACTAATTATACATTTTAAAAACATGTCCCATAATACATCTCCACATCAAGGGGATGACAGAGATAGAAGGTAAATCCAAGCATGCTAATTATTTTGCTTTATTTGGAGAAGGATCTTATACTGATTTACTTTAGTTTGGAGGAGGGCAAACCATCAAAGAGCCAGAAGGAAAAAAAAGAGCAGCAAAAAGTAGCTACAGTGCAAAAACAAGAGATGCCTATAGTACATAATAGACTAAATATATGAGTATTAAAAATAAATGAGTCTATAAACTACAACCCAGATAAATAAACACATGAATAAAATATATCAGGCAAAATGTCACAAAATGGACGGATTCAAAAAAAAAAACCAAAAAACAGAGAAGAGTTCTGTTTAGGCAATGGCCGAGTCACTTGTATCCAACTATCAATCCCACAGATAACAATTAAAAACTGGCAATGCAATTTTAAGATAAACTATTTTAAAAGTGTGGTGAATGAATAAAGCTGGAAGAAATAAGACAGAAATTGACCCTTGAAAGAAAACTGCACTGGGTTAAATTTACATTTATAGGACTTTCTGCCTGAGGGCACTCCAGCCAGCCCAGCAAGGGGCTGCTAAAACTCCAGCAGAAAGCCACAGTCTTAACTGCTTGACGAATTCAAAGATAGATAGAGTTCTGAACTACTAGAGCAGTGGGAAAGTAAGTAGGCTTATCCTAAAGGAGGGAGCCATAGAAGGGGAGACTGGAAATCTGATATTAACTCCACCCAAATACTGTGCAAGTAGGATTCCAAGAGTCCTAGGGAAAGCCAAGATCTGCAAAGCTAAAAGAACTGAGCGGGTTCAGCTGCCACCTACTGCCAAAAAGAGTTTTGAATTTGAATCCAGCCGAACTGTTAAAGCAACTTCCTGTGCCCGACACACAGTCAGGCCAAACAAACGGAAACGTCCGAGTTTGGAGCAGAGAAAGGCCATGCAAGGAGAGGGGTGGCTCATGCCCTAAAAGCCCTGAGCTCCCTGACGGCTTTCGGCAAAGCACTTTTAAAAGCCAGGTTGGTCTGTGTCTTTATTTCTGTCCTGCCCCTAGGTTCATCAGAACCATTTTTTTTTTTTTAGATTCCATATATATGTGTAAGCATACGGTATTTGTTTTTCTCTTTCTGACTTACTTCACTCTGTATGACAGACTCTAGGTCCATCCACCTCACTACATATAACTCATTTTTTTTCTTTTTATGGCTGAGTAATATTCTATTGTATATATGTGCCACATCTTCTTTATCCATTCATCTGTCGATGGACACTTACGTTGCTTCCATGTCCTGGCTATTGTATATAGTGCTGCAACGAACATTGTGGTACATGACTCTTTTTGAATTATGGTTTTCTCAGGGTATATGCCCAGTAGTGGGATCGCTGGGTCATATGGTAGTTTTATTTTTAGTTTTTTAAGGAACCTCCATACGCTTCTCCATAGGGGCAGGACAGGAATAAAGACACAGACGTAGAGAATGGACTTGAGGACATGGGGAGGGGGAAGGGTAAGCTGGGATGAAGTGAGAGAGTGGCATTGACATATATACACTACCAAATATAAAATAGCTAGTGGGAAGCAGCCGCATAGCACAGGGAGATCAGCTCTGTGACCACCTAGGGTGGTGGGACAGGGAGGGTGGGAGGGAGATGCAAGAGGGAGGGGATATGGGGATATAAGTATATGTATAGCTGATTCACTTTGTTATACAGCAGAAACTAACACAACAATGTAAAGCAATTATACTCCAATAAAGATGTTAAAAAAACATGAATCTCAAACCAGCAAAATAATATGTAGTGGGTCAACTTGATCTCTGACATCAAAATAAACCTTGCATGGACCCCATAGTAAAAAAAAAAAAGCCAGGTTGGCGAGGGTGGTATCTCAGGGTCTGTGATCAGCTTGTGCACAGTTCTCTGATTGGTTGATGGTGCAGTAGCAGGGCGGTGTCACAGGGGTTCACATTATCAGTCCTTAGGCTCCAGGAGGCCTGGGGATATGTGCTCATGGTCATCAAGTAGTTAACGTCTTCCATCTGTTGGAGAGGGGGGATTTTTACATCTGCAAAACAACTCAGGAAATGTGCATCAAATACTATTATCTAGGTACCTCAGAGAAGAGCTAAAGCAGAGGATATGGGGGAAGGCCTGTCCCAGGAAGGCCCCCATGGGGTCTTGCTCGGTTACAAAATTAATTGCCTACTAGAATAAAAATCATCCCTTTTCAATGGAAGATGATGTAATCTAAAATCTCTACAATATTTTTTTCTAAATTTGGTGACATATTTAAATTCATGTATGTAAGAAGCTCAGTGAACCCTACACAGGATAAATACAAAGAAAACCATACCTAGGCACATCAGCGTCAAACTGCTGAAAAGCAAAGATAAAAAGAAAATCTTGAAGGCAGCCAAAGAGAAATAGTACATTGAACACATTGCAATGATTCAATTAATGACTCATCTTATATCAGAAACAGTGGAGGCTAGAAGACATAGAATGGAAATCTCTAAAGCCATAAAAGAAAAAAGTAAATCAATGCAGAATTCTATTCAAACATCCACTAAAAATGAAGGCTATTTTCCCTCCTTCCTTCCTTCCTGCCTTCCTTCCTTAATAATTCAGTCCAAAAGCCATGCAAGGTAATTACCAGCAAGGGTGGTTGCTGGGACCCTGTAGGGGTGAGAAGGACAATGATACGGAGGAGGAGTGGTAGCTCAGACTGCCCATGGCAGACCCCAAGTAAGTTAAGAAAGGTGTCTGGATGGGAGTAGAGGTTTTGATGGGAAGACTGGTTACATACTAGAAAATTGATCCTATAAGCAAATATACTGAAGATAATTGTAGTCAGGTTTCTCATTGCTGGATAAAAGAGGTATTAATATATAGGGAGAAATTTAGAATATACTTTATTGTATTATGTTGGAATCGGAGGTATCAGTGTGAATTCAAAAATCTATATAATCAGTAGAAATAAGCATGTATAGTATCTAGATCTTGGTTTTTGAACACTATTTTCCAGTAAATGTACCAGAACTCCTTAGAGAAAAGGCCAATTCAAGGTCAGGACAGGGAAATACAAGATTAGCTTGAAATATCTCACTCACCAGAAAGTAACAACTACTCAAAAAAATTTACCAGATATTCCAAAAGGATACAGGTAGCTGTTTGAGGAGGCTCATATTAGTAAAATCTAGAGCAATTTGAGCATGAAAATAAAGAGATTAATGGATAACTTAATAAACTAAGAGTCTATGAGTCTATACTAATGAAAAAAAGCAGATAAATAAATTAATGATGGGGAAGAAACCCTTCCTTACAGAAAAACGCCAACCAATAAATAGAGAATGATGGAATTAGAAAACCACCAATGGATGCTTAAACTAATGGGTAAACATCCGATGAGGAAGAGTATTGAACCCATATTTACTCATTGATTATAATGGGGAGAAGCATAACTGCACAGTGGTGAGCCTGGAAAACTCCACCTTAATCAAGTGATCAAAGTTAACACTACCTATACTGGGGCAAACCAACCTCACGTGGATTCTGATATCATACACTGAGAAGGACACGATATCACTTCTGTGGTGTTCCTGCCAATAACGAATAATCTGGAATTTAGTCATGAGGAAACATGGTGAGGAGCATCCTCCATGATTGTTGGCCTGTCTCTTCAACAATGTCAAGATTAAAAAGAGCAAAGAGGCTCGGGGATATACAGATCTGGAAGGAGTCGCTTTCACTCTTTTTAACAATGACAAAAGGATGGGAAAACTGCAAATTCATGAGTTTCATGAGCCATAGGGAAGCTGTTTCATAACAACGTTGACCCAATATCCATGAGAAGCAAACCCTGATTTATCTGGGGTAGACCCAACTGCACATAAGTAAGAAGAATGCAACCAGGGTAGTTTGCAGATTTGCAGAGGGTGAGACTGAACCCTCTTCAAAGTTTTTCTCTACACTCACCACCAGGTACGTACAAAACAGATTAAAGAAAGTATTAAGAAAATGTCCTTGGGACTTTCCTGGTGGTGCAGTGGTTGGGAATCCGCCTGCCAGTGCAGGGGACACGGGTTCGATCCCTGGTCTGGGAAGATCCCACATGCCGTGGAGCAACTAAGCCCATGCGCCACAACTACCGAGCCTGCACCCTACAGCCTGTGAGCCACAACTACTGAGCCCGTGTGCCACAACTACTGAAGCCCACACGCCTAGAGCCCGTGCTCCACAACAAGAGAAGCCACCGCAGTGAGAAGCCCGCGCACCACAGCGAAGAGTAGCCCCAGCTCACCCCAACTAGAGAAAGCCCGCGCACAGCAACGAAGACCCAACACAGCCAAAAATAAATTTAAAAATAAATAAATTTATTTAAAAAAAAAAGAAAATGTCCTGTGTGGAGTAGATGACGTGATAGAACCACCAAAGCTGAGGGGCCACAGACCCTTCTCCTCCATCTTCTCTATAGAATGAAATCCTGTCATAAAAGTTATAGAACTGCCATAAATGTCCAGTTAGTTTTTTTAAAGTGAAATTTGTATTGAAATATAATGTTATCTTTATCCATTCACTTGTTGATGGACATTTTTGGTTGCTTCCATGTCTTGGCTATTGTAAATAGCGCTGCAATGAACATTGGGGTGCATGTATCTTTTCCAATTATAGTTTTCTCTGGATATATGCCCAGGAGTGGGATTGCAGGATCATATGGTAACTCTATTTTTAGTTTTTGAAGGAATGGGTAAAGAAAATGTGGTACATATATACAATGGAATATTACCCAGCCATAAAAGAGAATGAAATAATGCCATTTGCACCAACTTGGATGGCCCTAGAGATTATCATACTAAGTGAAGTAAGCCAGACAAAGACACATATCATATGATATTGCTCATATGTGGAATCTAGGAAAAAAAAGATACAAATGAATTTATCTATAAAACAGAAATAGACCCACAGACATAGAAAACAAACTTATGTTTACCGAAGGGGAAAGGGAGGGGAGGGATAAATGAGGAGGTTAGGATTAACATGCACACACCGCTATATATAAAATAGATAACCGACAAGGACCTACACAGGGAACTATACTCAATATTTTGTAATAACCTATAAGGGAAAAGAATCTGAAAAAGAATATGTGTATATATATATATATATGTATATATATATATGTATATATATAGCTGAATCACTGTGCTGTACACCTGAAACTAACATGATGTTGTAGACCAACTATATTTCAATTAAAAAAAATATGTCATACAGAAAAGTACATGAATAAGAGTACAACTTAATGCATTTTAATAAGACAAAAGCACCCGTGTAACCAGCATCCATAGAAAAAACCCCACAAAAACAGAACATTGTTAACCCCCCGAATCCTGTACCCCCATGCATTGTCCCAGTCACTTCTCCCCCAAATACAACAACTATCCTGACTTCCAGCACCATATATACGTTCTGCTCAATTTTGACCTTTAAATAAATGGAATTATGTAGTTTGGATGTACAGTTAGTTTTAACATGCCAAGAAAATAAAGAGAATAGACCATAAAATAAGCTTCAAATGCCAAATCCTTATTAACAATGTCTCTTGGATGGGGTAGTATTAGACAATCAGCCGAAGACGACCAGTGATTATCAGAAAAGTGGGTCATATCTGTGTTGACAGCTCTGTTTTAATCTTAATGCCTTAAGTTTATAGCTAGAATCCTCATTAGAAAGTATACACCCATTAAAAAGTAACTTGAAAAGCTTGGAAAAGTTATGATATGCATTGCTAATGTTTAGCTGTCATAAATGTCGAAGGGGAAGCTGGGGACTTACTGAAAAGGCACAAAAAAGAAGGTGGTAAGCGCAAAATTCTAGCACAAGAATGCCCAAACCTCTCAGGTTGGGAAGAGTGGTCCTTTAGAGCAGCGTTTTCTCAGCCTATGAAGTTTTCCATTTGTTTTATCGGTGATAGTTACCAGGATTGTTTAGGAATATGATAGAGCTGCACTTTCCTGCCTCCTTGAAGCAGCCATGTAACTTGTTTCAGCCAACAAAGTGACAGCAGAAGTAACCTGTGTCATTTCCAGTTGTCAGCCTTAAAAGTCAGTGATTGGCCACAGTCCTATCCCTCTGCTGTAGTGATTACAAAGCAAGTGCTGAGTGAACACCACGAGCAGAAACCCTATACGTGAGAAATAATTTTTATGTTCATGAAGCCACTGAGAGTTTGGGGCTGTTCGTTACTGCAGCATATCAATACTGATAGAGTATTGGTTTCCCTCTCTTTCTTGAAATGATTGAAAGATGAAATCATTATATGAATACTTTTCCTTTGAAAGAGAAGTATTTGAGATTATCTTGAGTTCACAGTGATATTTGCATATGATATCTGTCTGTATGACAAAGTAGTGGAAATCAGATGAGCACACTCAATAGTGACTCCAACCATCACTTATGTACAAAGCTCCCAAGGAGCTTATCAGTATCATAAAGTTTCAAAGTGTTTCCATTCTGAGTCAAATATTATTTAATTTAATTTAATGTAATAATGAACTGATGGGTAAGGCAGGACTTATAAAGCGCACTGATGTTGAAACACTGGTTAGTGAAGAGCATAGAAAGGATAACAGTTCTGTGGGTGAGCCTAAAGATGACCTCCATCAGAGCCATGAGCTGCATCCATTTGGTCCAAATTCTCAATTCGCACATGAAGATTACTCTAGGACTCCCAAAGACAGTGTGAAAGGTTAAGCGGTGAAAATTACATAACTGTCACTTTTCATTCATTGAAAATGAAGACCCTCCACACCTGCCAGGTATTGTTTGCACGCTTACAATTGCAAAGAGCAGCGGCTACCTCTACTTGATGTCACTTAGCAACAAACCTCCAAATAATACAAATAAGCCAAGTGGGTGTTTAAATAAAAAATGCAAGAATTCTAAATATCATGCCACCCAAATGATTCTTACCAATTTTAAATGCCACAACACATTGTTCGACATTAATCCATGGTTTGTCTATTCAATTGCCAAATTAAATATTTATATAAATTTTGAATTTAATTTAATAAATTATACATTTTTGTTTAAAAACTTATTTAAAATAAATCAAATGCTTGTATCACCCTAAATGGGAAAAAGTAAAATTTGTCTTTATGAATTATGATTATTACTATACTTCAATTAAACTTTCTATTAAATTATTTAACAGTATAATGATCTTAAGTAAAGTATATGTGCACATTTTTCCTTAAAACTATTTACCTCTTACCAAGAAAAGAGCCTAAGTGATTTTTAAAATGTCCTAAGGACGTTTACAGGATTATTATATATTTTTATGAAAGAGGACTACAAGTCAAGTAAGGTTTATAAACAGTATTTTAAAAAAGCATTATTATAGTTATGAATATATTTCTAGAGTTGAAAATTCTATTAAATCAATGGTTATATCATATCAATCCTTACTAACAATTAGAGAGCCATTTGTTGGTAAACAAATCACTTTTACAGACTTTCCCATTTTATTCCTCTCTACAATTATCCACTTTTTATTCAATAGATAAGAGGGTTAAAGAGTTAAAGAGACTTGCTTAAAGTTTACACTCTATTTAGTGGGCGATCCAGGAGGAATCTTCTATAAACTACTCACTTCTGCTATACCAGGATCAGGAGCCAGTATACTTTCAAATATTAACCAGGATGTAAACTGTATCAGAAAAATTAAAGAAGCCAAACATGTTTGGTCTGAAGAGAATAGAAGGGAAAAAAGACTAAAGACTGCAGGATGTAGGATGATTACTATATTATCGTCTAGTATTTTAAGGGGTGAATGAAGATTCTTTTTATAAATCCTTTTCTTCCACAGAGGAAAAGAATCATAACTTCCATTTATTGGACATCTTATATATGCCAGGAGCCACAAATACATTAACTCATTTCTATTTTACAGTAGTTCTCAAATTGGGGTTTATCATCTCTGTTTTTTTTTGTTTGTTTGTTTGGCCACACCATGTGGCTTGTGGGATCTTAGTTCCCCGACCAGGGCTTGAACCCCAGGGCCTCAGCTGTGAAAGTGCCGAGTCCTAACCACCAGACCGCCAGGGAACTCCCATCATCTCTGTTTTAAAGATAGAGAAACTATGATTTGGAGAGAGAGAGAGAGAGAGAGAGAGCCAGTAAATGCAGGAGCCAGGATGCAAAATTGTTCCGTATATCTCAACCAAAGCCCAACACTTAGCCACTATGATCTACCGGGGGCATGAAAATAAGTTAAATTGCAACAAGACACAGAAGATTAAGGGTCCTGTTGCTGCTGCTGTTCTTGTTTTGTTTTCTTTGTTTTTAAATTTCTGAGCTTCCAGAAGAAACTCTCTGGTTTGGGTGTGCTCAGACTAGAGGCAGGCTTGGAATTTTTTTTTTTTAACTTTGAGTATAGTTGATTTATAATGTGTTAATTTCAGGTGTACAGCAAAGTGAATCAGCTATACATATATATATATATATATCCATTCATTTTTTAATAATTTTTAATTTATTATTTTTTTTGCGGTACACGGGCCTCTCACTGCTGTGGCCTGTCCCGCCGCGGAGCACAGGCTCTGGACGCACAGGCTCCGCGGCCATGGCTCATGGGCCCAGCCGCTCCGCGGCACGTGGGATCCTCCTGGACCGGGGCATGAACCCGTGTCCCCTGCATCGGCAGGCAGACTCCCAACCACTGCACCACCAGGGAAGCCCTCCACTCTTTTTTAGATTTTTTTCCCATATAGGCCATTACAGAGTATTGAGTAGAGTTCCCTGTGCTACACAGTAGGTCCTTATTAGTTATCTATTTTACATATAGCACTGTGTATATGTCAGTCCCAATCTTCCAATTTATCCCCCCACCTCGTTTATGTGGGAAGACTCAACCATGTCATGGAACACTTTGAGACCACGTGCCTCAGTACTTTGCATTTCACCTGTCTCTGGAGACCCAGTTTCCTCTAGCCTGAGCTTGGTCTTCCCTTTACTGAGCTGACACCACACTGGGAAAGGAACCTTCCTGAGAATGCACGGCTTGCATTTCAGACAGCAGCATCATTTTGAAGCCAAAACATGGGGAACATTTTTTTTCTCTGCTTCGGGGATTAAAAATGTTATCACTCACTCAATCAATCACCTAACAATGTAAATGTGCACACTGATAAAATTTCCCAGCCCTCAAAAGACCCCCATATGCATTAGTACTCAGCTGTATATCTTCCACACATATATCGTACATTTTTACTTTATCATTATGAATATATGTTCAAACTCACCATACAACATTCCCTAGTCTGCAACTGCTATAATCATGGTTCCCTAAAACAGTAGTTCCTAAACAATTTGAAGTTGCAAAGTATTAACACAGTTTGATTTGGTGACACCATTCTTCTCACCTGAAAATGCCCTATGATTTTATATATTAAAGCTAACATTAGTTTGTAGATTCCTTGTTTCTCCTCAAGATAACTGGAGGCACCTTGTGGTACTATAAAGCCAGGGTGCTAAGCACAGTAGAAGCTGCAAAAATTAAATTCTAGGAAGCACTCAGTTAACTCTAGGAGTTGAACCTCAGGTTTGTTTTACCTCCTGGAGGTGGTGGTGGGATGGGCAGTAAGAAACTCTCCCCAGGGGAGGCCCTTCTGATGGAGAGAACTAGAAATCTAAAAGTCCAGAGCAAAACAAAGTTGAAAGCAGTGAACGGGACCAGGTATCACAGACAAGAATACGGGTGAGGGAGAGAGTGGCTCAGAAAAATTTACGAAATGGTTTGCCTGCCATTGTGGCTGGCCTTGATTAAGCCCAGTTCATATGGCATTTCTTATTTCTGGGGTATCTTAATTCCATGTGGCCCCTGACACATAAATTGTAAGTCAGTGATGGTCTGTAGTGAGCTTGAACCATCTTTGGTACCAGAAAGTGCTGCCCCTGACCATGGTTCCATAAATAAAGCAGACTGATGAGAATAGATTTCAAAAAATAGAAAGGCAGAGACTGATGAGCGGAGAGTGGGAGAGAACTGAGGTAGTGTACTAGGTGATGAAGTAGGGGAGAGCTGGCAAAGTAGAGGAGATCAAAGGTAAGACAACAAAGGGGACGGCTGACATGGAAACAGAGTCTGGACCTTGAAGGATACCTACATGTTGGCTTCTCCTCTGGTCCCTCCTCAGAACAATGTCCTGATACACAAGGGGGTATTCTTTGGAGAAAGGTGAGGAGGGCGTATGGAAGAGGCTGCTGAGATAGACATCTACTGGAAGGTGAAATAATACAAAGTCTTAACAAGTCTTCCTCCTGAGATCTTAGAGCTGATCCTGTCAGTGGATAGAATCTCTGCCATTCTCTGGCTATGCTCTTTGGGAATATCACTTACTCTCTTTAAGCCTTAGTTTATATATCTGTAAAATTTGAAGACAATGATACTTGCTTGATCTATTTCATGGATACTCAAGTAATAACATATAGCAACGCACGTGGCTAATTGTCAAGTTCTAGAAAATGAGTAATTAGTTAACTATTGTAGGATGTTCCTTGGGGGCATGAGTGAGATGCTCCCCAAGAAGTTGGAAAGAATGTGTCTCAATGAGCATTAATCTAGTAACACACACACACACACACACGCAATCACACACACATACAGTCACACACAGAGAATGTCCAGGGGTAAAGCTAGGGGTAAACTTGCATCTGAACTGTCAGATAGCAGAGTTTGACACAACTTCAGTCACGGTGACTTGAGCATACATGGAGGCTGAGTGGGAAAGTGAGCACCATTTAAGTAGCAGAAATCCAATTCATTGTAATTTAACCTGTTTGGAGAAAGGCTATGAACATATGATTGTCAGGTTTGATCATAGTGCTTCTCAAACATTTTTAAATCACCAATAGTTTTTAAATGAAATAGAACAAAATAGAAAATATCTGAGGTATCATGTGTTGCAAGGGTGAGAATTGTTCAGTGAAAGTTTTCTTTCAGTTGGGGTACATGTGTGTGTCCTCAGGTGTGTGCTTCTGCCCCTGGACTCCAGCCCTTTTCTCTCTGTTTTGGCATAACCTGTCATGGATCATAAAGTTTACGCT
The DNA here is from genome assembly GCF_039906515.1 of Pseudorca crassidens. Taxonomy (NCBI): domain Eukaryota; kingdom Metazoa; phylum Chordata; class Mammalia; order Artiodactyla; family Delphinidae; genus Pseudorca; species Pseudorca crassidens. The sequence continues at coordinate 122,368,835 of NC_090317.1, read as the reverse complement.
CCTTCTTCTGATCCCCTGCTCACCTGAAAAATTTCTGCCAATCATTGGTATTTGCATGAAGCTTCCCTATGAGGAGAGAATGCTCTGATCTGCCAGGTCAGCCTTCCAGTGGTACTTGGCTTTATGTGTCAGTTTCAATAAACATGGAATGATGTGAGTCTTCCCATAGGATGGATCTACTTTCAGTGTGGGGAATAAAAATCAAATTTCTAAGCCTGGACTGGGGTGAGTTCGTCAGCTTAAATGACACTGTGGGAAACCTTTTAGTGACAAGCAACTTTCTCTGGTGACCTCACCTCGACCAGCTCCTAGGGTAACCAGCTGTCCCTGAAATGCCTGGGATTATGAGGTGTTTCTGGGACATAGGATACTCGGTACTAAAACGGAATCACTGCCAGGCAAATCAAAATGAGTTGATCACCCTACCAGCACCTTTTTATTTGAACTGCAGCAGAAATTCTGGCACAGTTGTCATGAAGAGGTAGTGATGTGAGGGGCAGGAGGAAAAAGAAGACACTGCCTACAGATGGGGACACAGGAACACACAGGGGATCCAGCAGCTGCCTGAAGGCAGCTGGTCTCTTCTGGAGCTCTTCTGGAGCTGATCTCCAGAAGGCAAAGGGGCAACCTTCCGTGGCTTACAGACCCCCGGCAAGATCACCTGAATGAGGGAAAACCCCTTCAGGTCCTTTCACAGCTCCCCCTTCTCATTCTCCCTACTATTCTGAAGCCTCTAACCACATGTCTCCCCAGGCACTGGTGCAAATAATTGGTAAGGGCAACCAACATACTGAGGCTGAAACAAGCCTGGATGAAGTGAAGATAAATTTCCCAAGTCAACTTCACTTGCAAATTGCCCTCTTAGCAGTCCCGAACGTCAGACCCACCCCAAAGCCTATTTCTGTAGCTAGTTACTCACATCTGGTCTCATATTTTCATTGCACAACCCCCCCCTTTTTTTTTTATTCTGGAGCCATTTCACCATCCTTTTACTCAGAATCTGCAACCCTGTAGAGCGTAATTCACGAATTGAGGCCACTTTTGAGATATCGCATCTTAGCCCTGGAGTGGGCACTCTACTAAGAGTCATACTATCCACGCTGTAGACCTCACTCTAATTTGCTTTTTTTTTGAAGGGGTGGTGGTGGTATGCAAACAGGATGTTTATTGGTCCTAAGAAGGCAAGTCAGAGAAAAGTATCCTTTCATGAAAGGTTTGTACAGCTTTCCTTTCAAGTCCAAAAGTTGGAGCAACAATTGTGTTGGCAGATATTGATTTCATAGTGGTGGTTTTCTTAAAATTAATTAATTAATTTTTGGCTGCATTGGGTCTTCGTTGCTGCGTGCGGGCTTTCTATAGTTGCAGTGAGCAGGGGCTACTCTGTTGCGGTGCGCAGGTTTCTCATTGCGGTGGCTTCTCTTGTTGCGAAGCACAGGCTCTAGGCACATGGGCTTCAGTAGTTGTGGCTCATGGGCTCAGTAGTTGTGGCTCGCAGGCTCTAGAGCACAGCTCACTTGTTGTGGTGCATGGGCTTAGTTGCTCCACGACACGTGGGATCTTCCCGGACGAGGGCTCAAACCCGTGTCATCTGTGCAGCCAAGGAAGTCCCTGTATTTCTTTTTTATTGAGATATAATTCATGTACAATAAATGCCCAGATACTAAGTACACAGTTTGATAAGATTGACAACCTATACAACCGTGCAACCATCACCTAATCAAGATTAAGGAAACATTTTCATGAATGGTTATAAATGTAACAACTAGTGTTGTTCTGAACTGTGCTTTCTTAAATTAAATTTTTAATTTTGGAAGTAATTGCATATCTCTGTGTTAAGAAATAACACAGAGAAATCTCACATATGCTTTATATAGCCTTTACCCAGTTTCTACCACGAGTAACGTCTCATAAAACTAACTGCACAATATTACAAGGATATTGACAATAATGATGCAGTCAAGATACAGAACATTTCCATCACTGCAAGGATTTCCCCATGACCTTTTATAGCAGCACATACTTACTGCCCTCATCTCCTGGCAACCACTAATCTCTTCTCCATCTCTATTATTTTGTCATTTGAAGAAAGTCCCATAAGTGAAATCATAAAGTATGTAACCTTTGGGGATTGACTTCTTTCACTCAGTATAATTCCAAGGAGATCTATCTACCTTGTTGCAGGTATCAATAGTTCCTTCCTTTCTATTGCTCAGTGGCTTTCCATCTAACCAGCTTTTTTTTTTTTAACATCTTTATTGGAGTCTAATTGCTTTACAATGGTGTGTTAGTTTCTGGTTTATAACAAAGTAAATCAGCTACACATACACATATATCCCCATATCTCCTCCCTCTTGCGTCTCCCTCCCTCCCACCCTCCCTATCTCACCCCTCTAGGTGGTCACAAAGCACCGAGCTGATCTCCCTGTGCTATGTGGCTGCTTCCCACTAGCTAGCTATTTTACATTTGGTAGTGTATATATGTCCATGCCACTCTCTCACTTCGTCCCAGCTTAAATTTCCCATTGCCCGTGTCCTCAAGTTCATTCTCTACGTCTGTGTCTTTACTCCTGTCCTGCCCCTAGGTTCTTCAGAACCATTTTTTTTCTTTTTTAGATTCCATATATATGTCTTAGTATATGGTATTTTTTTTTCTCTTTCTGACTTACTTCACTCTGTATGACAGACTCTAGGTCCATCCACCTCACTACAAATAACTCAATTTCGCTTCTTTTAATAGCTGAGTAATACTCCATTGTATATATGTGCCACATCTTCTTTATCCATTCATCTGTCGATGGACACTTAGGTTGCTTCCAGATCCTGGCTATTGCAAATAGAGCTGCAGTGAACATTGTGGTACATGACTCTTTTTGAATTATGGTTTTCTCAGGGTATATGCCCAGCAGTGGGATTGCTGGGTCATATGGTAGTTCTATTTTTAGCTTTCTAAGGAAACTCCATACTGTTCTCCATAGTGGCTGTATCAGTTTACATTCCCACCAACAGTGCAAGAGGGTTCCCTTTACTCCACACCCTCTCCAGCATTTATCGTTTCTAGATTTTTTGATGATGGCCATTCTGACGGGTGTGAGGGAGGTGATACCTCATTGTAGTTTTGATTTGCATTTCTCTAATGATTAGTGATGTTGAGCATCCTGTCATGTGTTTGTTGGCAATCTGTATATCTTCTTTGGAGAAATGTCTATTTAGGTCTTCTGCCCATTTTTGACTTGGATTTTTTTTTGATATTGAGCTGCATGAGCTGCTTATAGATTTAGGAGATTAATCCTTTGTCAGTTGCTTCATTTGCAAATATTTTCTCCCATTCTGAGGGTTACCTTTTCGTATTGTTACGGGTTCCTTTGCTGTGCAAAAGCTTTTAAGTTTCATTAGGTCCCATTTGTTTATTTTTCTTGTTATTTCCATTTCTCTAGGAGGTGGGTCAAAAAGGATCTTGCTGTGATTTATGTCATAGGGTGTTCTGCCTATGTTTTCCTCTAAGAGTTTCATAGTGTCTGACCTTACATTTAGGTCTTTAATCCATTTTGAGTTTATTTTTGTGTATGGTGTTAGGAAGTGTTCTAATTTCATTCTTTTACATGTAGCTGTCCAGTTTTCCCAGCACCACTTATTGAAGAGACTGTCTTTTCTCCATTGTATATTCTTGCCTCCTTTATCAAAAATAACGTGACCATAGGTGCGTGGGTTTATCTCTGGGCTTTCTATCCTGTTCCATTGATCTATATTTCTGTTTTTGTGCCCGTACCATACTGTCTTGATTACTGTAGCTTCGTAGTATAGTCTGAAGTCAGGGAGCCTGATCCTCCAGCTCCGTTTTTCGTTCTCAAGATTGCTTCGGCTATTCGGGGACTTTTGTGTTTCCATACAAATTGTGATATTTTTTGTTCTAGTTCTGTGAAAAATGTCATTTGTAGGTTGCTAGAGATAGCATTGAATCTGTAGATTGCTTTGGGTAGTATAGTCATTTTCACAATGTTGATTCTTCCAATCCAAGAACATGGTCTATCTGTCCATCTGTTTGTATCATCTTTAATTTCTTTCATCAGTGTCTTATAGTTTTCTGCATACAGGTCTTTTGTCTCTTTAGGTAGGCTTATTCCTAGGTGTTTTATTCTTTTTGTTGCAATGGGAAATGGGAGTGTTTCCTTAATTTCTCTTTCAGATTTTCCATCAATAGTGTATAGGTATGCAAGAGATTTCGTTGCATTAATTTTGTATCCTGCTACTTTACCCAATTCATTGATTAGCTCTAGTAGTTTTCTGGTAGCATCTTTAGGATTCTCTATGAATAGTAACATGTTATCTACACACAGGGACAGCTTTACTTCTTCTTTTCTGATTTGGATTCCTTTTATTTCTTTTCCTTCTCTGATTGCTGTGGCTAAAACTTCCAAAACTATGTTGAATAATAGCGGTGAGAGTGGACAACCTTGTCTTGTTCCTGATCTTAGAGGAAATGGCTTCAGTTTTTCACCACTGAGAATGATGTTGGCTGTGGGTTTGTCATATATGGTCTTTATTATGTTGAGGTAATTTCCCTCTATTCCTACTTTCTGAAACGTTTTTATCATAAATGGGTGTTGAATTTTGTTGAAACCTTTTTCTGCATCTATGAGTTGATCGTATTGTTTTTATCCTTCAGTTTGTTCATATGGTTTATCACATTGATTGACTTATGTATATTAAAGAATCCTTGCATTCCTGGGATAAACCCTACTTGATCATGGTGTATGATCCTTTTAATGTGCTGCTGGATTCTGTTTGTTAGGATTTTGTTGAGGATTTTTGCATCTATGTTCCTCAGTGATATTGGCCTGTAGTTTTCTTTCTTTGTGACATCTTTGTCTGGTTTTGGTATCAGGGCAATGGTGGCCTCGTAGAATGAGTTTGGGAGTGTTCCTCCCTCTGCTATATTTTGGAAGAGTTTGAGAAGGATAGGAGTTAGCTCTTCTCTAAATGTTTGATAGAATTTGCCTGTGAAGCCATCTGGTCCTGGGCTTTTGTTTCTTGGAAGATTTTAAATCAGAGTTTCAATTTCAGTGCTTGTGATTGGTCTGTTCATATTTTCTATTTCTTCCTGGTTCAGTCTTGGCAGGTTCTGCTTTTCTAAGCATTTGTCCATTTCTTCTAGGTTGTCCATTTTATTGGCATATAGTTGCTTGTAGTAATCTCTCATGATCCTTTGTATTTCTGCAGTGTCAGTTGTTACTTCTGCTTTTTCATTTCCAATTCTATTGATTTGAGTCTTCTCCCTTTTTTTCTTGATGAGTGTGGTTAATGGTTTATCAATTTTGTTTATCTTCTCAAAGAACCAGCTTTTTGTTTTATTGATCTTTGTTATTGTTTCCTTCATTGGTTTTTCATTTATTTCTCATCTGATCTTTATGATTTCTTTCCTTCTGCTAACTTTGGGAGGTTTTTGTTCTTCTTTCTCTAATTGCTTTAGGTGTAAGGTTAGGTTGTTTGTTTGAGGTGTTTCTTGATTCTTGAGGTAGGATTGTATTGCTATAAACTTCCCTCTTAGAATTGCTTTTGCTGCATCCCATAGGTTTTGGGTCGTCATGTTTTCATTGTCATTTGTTTCTGGGTATTATTTTATTTCTTCAGTGATCTTTTGGTTATTTAGTAGTGCATTGTTTAGCCTCCATGTGTTTGTATTTTTTATGGATTTTTTTCCTGTAATTGATATCTAGTCTCATAGCATTGTGGTTGGAAAAGATACTTGATATGACTTCAATTTTCTTAAATTTACCAAGGTTTGATTTGTGACCCAAGATATGATCTCTCGTGCAGAATGTTCCAGGAGCACTTGCGAAGAAAGTTTATTCTGTTGTTTTTGGATGGAATCTCCCATAAATATCAATTAAGTCCATCTTGTTTAATGTTCTTTTGGTGGGAGCATTTAATCCATTTACATTTAAAGTAATTATCGATATGTATGTTCCTATTACCATTTTCTTAATTGTTTTGGGTGTGTTATTGTAAGTCTTTTCCTTCTCTTGTGTTTCCTGCCTAGAGAAGTGCCTTTAGCATTTGTTGTAAAGCTGGTTTGGTGGTGCTGAAGGCTCTTAGCTTTTGCTTTTCTGCAAATGTTTTAATTTCTCCGTCGAATCTGAATGAGATCCTTGCTGGGTACAGTAATCTTGGTTGTAGGTTTTTCCCTTTCATCACTTTAAACATGTCCTGCCACTCCCTTCTGGCTTGCAGAGTTTCTGCTGAAAGATCAGCTCTTAACCTTATGGGGATTCCCTTGTATGTTATTTGTTGTTTTTCCCTTGCTGCTTTTAATATTTTTTCTTTGTATTTAATTTTTGATATTTTGACTAATATGTGTCTTGGCATGTTTCTCCTTGGATTTATCCTGTATGGGACTCTCTGCGCTTCCTGGACTTGATTGACTACTTCCTTTCCCATATTAGGGAAGTTTTCAACTATAAGCTCTTTAAATATTTTCTCAGTCCCTTTCTTTTTCTCTTCTTCTTCTGGGACCCCTACAATACGAATGTTGGTGCGTCTAATGTTGTCCCAGAGGTCTCTGAGACTGTCCTCAATTCTTTTCATTCTTTTTTCTTTATTCTGCTCTGCGGTAGGTATTTCCACTATTTTATCTTCCAGGTAACTTACCCGTTCTTCTGCCTCAGTTATTCTGCTATTGATTCCTTCTATAGAATTTTCAATTTCATTCATTGTGTTGTTCATCATTGTTTGTTTGCTCTTTAGCTCTTCTAGGTCCTTGTTAAACATTTCTTGTATTTTCTCCATTCTATTTCCAAGATTTTGGATCATCTTTACTATCATTATTCTGAATTCTTTTTCAGGTAGACTGCCTATTTTCTCTTCATTTGTTTGGTCTGGCTGGTTTTTACCTTTCTCCTTCATCTGCTGTGTGTTTCTCTGTCTTTTCATTTTGCTTAACTTACTGTGTTTTGGCTCTCCTTTTTGCAGGCTGCAGGTTCATAGTTCCTCTTGTTTTTGGTGTCTGCCCCCAGTGGCTAAGGTTGGTTCAGTGGGTTGTGTAGGTTTCCTGGTGGAGGGGACTAGTGCCTGTGTTCTGGTGGATGAGGCTGGATCTTGTCTTTCTAGTGGGCAGGACTGCATCCGCTGGTATGTTTTGGGGTGCCTGTGACCTTATTATGATTTTTGGCAGCCTCTCTGCTAATGGGTGGGGTTGTGTTCCTGTCTTGCCAGTTGTTTGGCATGGGGTGTCCAGCAGTGTAGCTTGCTGGTCCTTGAGTGGAGCTGGGTCTTCGTGTTGAGATGGAGATCTCTGGGAGAGCTTTCGCCATTTGATATTACATGGAGCTGGGAGGTCTCTGGTGGACCAATGTCCTGAACTTGGCTCTCCCACCTCGGAGGCTCAGGTCTGACACCTGGCTGGAGCACCAAGACCCTGTCAGCCACGCAGCTGCTCTGGGGAGCCCCGTGCGCTGGCCACTGCCCTCTCCGCCTCCCTGTTATTCTTTTAAATATATCTTCATTGGAGTATAATTGCTTCACAATACTGTGTTAGTTTCTGTTGTACAACAAAGTGAATCAGCCATATGCATACATATATCCCCATATCTCTTCCCTCTTGGGCCTCCCTCCCACCCTCCCTATCCCACGTCTCTAGGTCATCGCAAAGCACTGAGCTGATCTCCCTGTGCTATGCTGCTGCTTCCCACAAGCTATCTATTTTACATTCAGTAGTGTATATATGTCGATGCTACTCTCACTTCACCCCAGCTTTCAAATCTTAGACAAGTCGTTCTGTTTCTCTTGACTTTACTTTCTCATCTGTAAAATGAGGGAGTTGGATTGGAGGACACTAAGCATTCTTTTTCAACTGTGAAATTTTTATTTTATGGGTTCTCATCTCCTCTTAGATATCCTTTCATGACTATACAACACAACTCAGTCTCTTCTTTCACCCCATCTGCTTCCAGGCTAAAGGCATGAATAGGCAGCCCTGTAGCAGAGGGGGACAGGCAGGAAGTAGGAGTTTGGCTAGCCTCAGCAGTGATCTGAGCGTCTGATTATGTTTTCTCGTGGATTTAATATCTAATGAATGACTTTGGGGCCTATCCATGAGTTTGATCACGACACCCTTTCCTTTCTCCCTTAGTATCAAAATTCACTTCATTGCCTGAACATGTTATTTGAGTTTTGGCCTAGACTGAAAATCTGGTGGGCCAAGTACAAGGTGGAGGTCAGAGCGAAACGAAACCCTGGAAACAATCAAAATTGTTAACATTTTTGACACTTGCCAGAAGCCATCAAAATAAAAGTCTACAGCTTTGCAAGTCATGTTCCAGTTTAGCAGTTATTCATTCTGTATGGGGTTCTGGCTGGTGCTGGAGTGGAGGCGTGGGGAGAGAAATCTAACCCCTAATAAACTGCCATGAATAATGGAGATCCATATTTACGTTTGAGAAGAAGTGAAGCAGCACTAGGTTGACAATAACGATCCTTCCATCATCTCTACTGGAAAACTGGGGGTCCTTCTTACTGTGCCTCCCTAGCACTTAAATATTCAGGGCAAGGTAACTGCATAGTACTTCCTGGATCCTGTGTCTATGTGTTCAGCCCATATACAACTCTGAGGCTAGAACCTGCATCTCAACTTGTTCAGCTGATCATCAGAACTGGGTTGATCCTTCTGTATCGTTAGTTATCTGTCCTTTCACTCAGCTTCTCAATTAGAGACCTTTTTTTCCCCAGTCGCCTAAAACGCCACATGTCATTTATTTTTCTTGTGACAATTTCCCCAGTTTTCAGATGAAAATATCTCAGAGAAGTGATTCCTGACTCTGGTTCTGCAACTCCCCAGGACGTCTCCAATTATCTCAAGAGGTGTCACAACATTCTCCCAAAACAAAATTCTAATTAATTTATTAATGGAAAAAAAGAATTCTGGAGACAGTATGGGGGTACATAGGACTCTAAGTTGTCACAAAATCTAGCAATGGCAGAGCATTCTTTTCCAGAAGGTCAGGAGTTGCTGTGAATGACGGTCTAACCTCTAAAGCCCCATGCGGAAGCCCTGTCAACTTGCTGTTTGCAGCGAACATGTGCCCTCTAAGGATGACTGGCAGCTATATGAGGAGAAAACTGCAAGTGATAGTGAAGGAGCCCAGACAATTTGAGATGTGAACTGAATTACCTAATTAGGCATGATTTTGCTTTTAAAATCCAGGCAGTGCTGTATTTTCAAGTGAGGTGGGCATCATTTGGAATTATCCATAGAAACAATGTTATAAATAACTATTGGTTTCTTGGGAGATGAAGGAGCCCCAGAAGCTGAACTAATGGTATTAGTGTGAATTCTGGAAAGCTGGGTAGGGCAGGAGTCCATGGCATGCAGAGGGGATGTGCAAGACAGGGATTAAATTGGTTTTTTTCTTTCAGAGCAGTATTTAAAAAGGTTGAAGTTTGTCTTGGATGCTCGCCTATCTTTACTTTCTTGCCTTTGTCCTAGTGAAACTTTTCGCCCATCTTCAGTAGTCTATTCAAGACTGTCATACCTTGTCCCCAAATGCTCGTGTTCCACCAATTTGATAATATAAAAGAAAAAATAAAACTTTCCTCAGGATATCCTGGTCATCTTGCAAGTCTTTAAGATGGCACATAATTTTATAGTTACTGTTGCTCCCATTTTCAACTCTTTTCTCACCGTTTCCACTTGAATATCTAACTGACACCTCACACTCTACACGTACGTGACTGGACTCCTGATCTCTTCCCCAATACCTTCTCCTACCACATCTCAGATAATAGTAACTTAATGGTTCCAGTGTTTCGGGCCAACCATCTTGGTGTTATTGGTGATTCTTCTTTCTCTCACACCTCACATCCGATCCTTCAACAAATATAACCACTTTGACCTATGCACTGCTACTCTGGTAGAACCATTCGCCTCTCCTATCAGATTCTTGTCATTGCTTGCAGTAGTCTAACTTACCTCCCTTCTTCCTACCCTTGCCTCTGTATGGTCATTTCCCAGCAGAACTGCCACAGCGATCCTGCAAGATGTAAGCAAGTTCACATCACTGCACTGCTGAAAATTCTCCAAGGTTTTGCCATCTCACGTGAGTACCAATGGAAGTCTTTCCAATACCTTAGAGACCCCAGGATCTCCTGTCTTTTTCCCTCTGTCTGGAAATGTCTTCCCTCAGTATTCATCAGGCTTGCTCTCTACCAACTCCGAGTCTCATCTTGGTGTAGTCTTTGTCTTAACAAGTCTATTCTAAAGAGCACATCTTACTCCCCATCACACTCACTCACTCGTTATCTCCTTTCACTGTCTTTCTTGGCTCCATGGGACTTAGCCCCTCTAACAAACATTCTTCCATCAAGTAGGAAGAAGCAAACTTCCCCTTGAATGAATCTACAGGAATTTTTATTTGATTAATACTCTAATATCTCAGACTGGGGAAAGTATCATTTTTTAAGAAAATCCTTGTTATTACAAGTAAATTTCTTACTGGCAAAATTTCCAGTATACACAGCTGAAGTGAAACATTTAGGCAGCTTTGGAGGGCAAGGAGATTTACATGAGGACGTGGTGTGTGTGACTGCAGGGGTTGGGTGACTGATGGGAAGGGACGTCGTAGGGGCACAAGAGCCTATGAGTCTCTTCCTAACCAGGTCTCCTAAACTCCCCTACCTAATTTTTATTCTCCTAAGTCTGAATCTGGAGAAAAGGTACCATTTCTTCCCCAGTGGCTTTCTTTCCGTGGCAACTGGTAATCTAGTGGTTTTGCGTAGGGTCACCTGTACACAGGGAATGGAGGATGTTGTCTGTTGGCTAATTACTTGTAAATCAGGTATTCCTTGTACTTTCTGAGTTGATGTATCTGAATGGCTTAAAACTATACCTGGCATGTAGAAAGTTCTATATGTGATGGTTATTATACAACTGTATAAAATAATATAATAAATTATTATTGTTGTTAATATTTTTAGTGACTATTCAAGCAAAGGAGGATTAAATCTACAGATTAGATATATATGTGTAATTTATAAATACACATACATGTATATATATATATATACACACACACACACATATTTTTCCTTGCTGCATATTTACAGGAAGGTTTTCCAACATCTATCATCCCCATCTCCATTCAAGAAACTATGAAAATAACATAATCTAAAATGGAATGTCAGGGCTCCACCCTGGACCCTGTAATAATATTATTTAATGCCCTTATGAAATCCCTATTGACAGACATGAAACCATGAGACACTGTTTCATCCCTTCATTAATAAATGTTGCAATTACATTCTAAAAATACAGTCATGTTTACCAATTAATTTTAGTGGACCAGGTCACAGGTAAGCATTCGCTATGCAATATGCTGCTGATTAAAACCAGAACATTAGTCACATATGGTGAAGTAAATCATCCTGTAGGTTACTTATGGGGAAGAGCATATTTTAACTCTTAATTTGTTAAATTTGACATCAATCATTTTTAGAAGTTTGCTTCCCATGACTTAACTTGTACAGTCTGAAGCCATAATGAGCACAAATTTACTGACAATGTATTTGGTCGCAAATATTCTCTACTCAGGATCTCTCCCATTTTTCTAGCTCATTTTCAAGCTTGTTTTATTCTGTATAAGGAACACTAGAGTGGGCTAGTCACAGTTTTGCTTCTAAGTGGCTATGTGCCTTTGGAAAAACACCTGTTCTTTCTGCATCAGTTGCCTCAGTTGTGTAGCTGGACAACTACAGTGATTCTCCCATTTCCTCCATCCTAGTTGTGTCCTTCATTATTACATTCCTCACAGACACACCCAAACCCTCTCTCTCTCTCTCTCTCTCTCTCTCACTCTCTCTCTCTCTTTCTCTGTCTGTCTCTCTCTCTCTCTCACACACACACACACAATTTTTTAAAACTTGTTTATATTTTAGATTTACATAAGAGTTGTAAGCTAGTACAGAGGGTTCCTGTATACCCTTCACCCAGCTTCCCCTAATGTTAACATCTTACACAACCATGGTGCACTTCTAAAAAGGAAGAAATGCTTGTCTCATTTGAAATCACTTTGGCTTCTTCCACCTCCAAAATTTTACTCCTCTCGTGTCTCCTTCGTGGAATACCTCTCCACTATGTTAAGGCATCCATCTTTATACAGGAACTCATCACAGACCACTGCAAACCTTGGACCTGCTTCTTCCATTGCAACCTCCCAGACTCCAACATCATGTGGCAGCTCATATATATATTTGACACTATTTATTGTTATGCCTCATTTTTCTTATGACATTGGAAGCTCACAGCAAGAAAGAACTACATCTTGGCTCCCAGAATGACTGAATGGAAACAGAGCCTTCCCATGTGTTCCCCATCTTCCCTTGCCCCTGTTGACCATCTTGGACTATTACGTAAACAAATAAACTGTTTAAACCTCTGAGATTTTCGTTTATTAGAGTATTTAACACGAAATGAAGTATCGTGGAATAAATTAGGTAGAAGAATTACTGTGAAAAAGTACATTATTAGTTCTTCCCAAAAGAACACCTCAACAGACTGTTAAGTTGATGGTAAATCAATAAATAATTATTTCAGATGTTTACTCACTATCAGAAGGACATGTCACATGAATTGTTTTCTGAAGGATGGTTGGTGTGTATCAATGTTTTTCACTTGAGAAGTGAAAAACAGGAGGAATCTATGGCTTTGTTGGAGATCAAAACTATATGAGCTACACTGAGGCTGTGCCTGGGCATCAACCTTGTTACGCTTATGCTGAAGCTAGCTTTCTGCTATTACTACACCCTCAATCTTAAGAGCACTTTTGTAGCCTCTTTGCCATTTGATTCCCATAATCCTGGGAGGTTGACAGGATGAGAAGTGTTAATCCCACTTTTCAGATGAATAAACCAGAGCTCAGAGATGTTACCTGAATTGCCCAAGGTGACATGAGAGGTGGTAACAATCTTGCTTGTCTTAAATCTCTAAATCCTCTAATCCTCTGCCTTGCAATTTTGTGCTGCAGCAATACCAAACAGTTTCTATTTTCTTCAACGTAAAATACAATTGCTCATCTTCTGGGTTTGATTCGTGCTATTCTGACTCTAATGCCATTGCTTTTCCTTTTGGTCACTGTCACGTCCCTGATATAAGTATTTCTCTCCCTCCATTTCTCCTTCCCTTATGCATGTACACACACCTACATACTGTCTTACCTGGCTATGGGAATGTAAAATGCTGCAGCTGCAGGGCAAACAGTCTGGTAGTTTTCTTAAAAAGCTAAATGTAGAGTTACCATATAGACCCAACAATTCTACTCCTAAGAAGATATTCAAGAAAATAAAAAAACACATATTCACACAAAACCTCGTACACAAATGTTTACAGCAACATTATTCATAATCATCAAAAAGTGGAAACAATCCAAATGTCTATCACCTGGGGAATGGATAAACGAAATGTGGCATTTCCGTACAATGGAATAAAAAGGAATGAAGTACTGATATGTGCTACAACATGGATGAATCTTGAAGCATTATGCTAAGTGAAAGAAGTCTGATACAAAAGGCCATACATTATATGATTTATTTGTATTAAATGTTCAGAATTAGCAATCCATAGAGACAGAAACTACATTAGTGGTTGCCCAGGGTTGGAGGGAGACAGGGAATGGAGAGTGATGGCCAACGGGTATGGAGTTTCTTTTTGGAGTTCTGGAATTAGATAATGGTGAGAATTGTATAACCTTGTGAATATGCTGAAACCCATTAAGTTGTACAATTTCAATGGGTGAATTTTTTTTTAACATCTTTATTGGCGTATAATTGCTTTACAATGGTGTGTTAGTTACTGCTTTCTTTTTTTTTTTTAAAGGAAACACACTCTCCTTATGACTTTTGAGTGGTTTGTTCTCCTTTTTTTTAAAATTTATTTATTTATGGCTATGTTGGGTCTTCGTTTCTGTGCGAGGGCTTTCTCTAGTTGCGGCAAGTGGGGGCCACTCTTCATCGTGGTGCGCGGGCCTCTCACTATCGCGGCCTCTCCTGTTGCGGAGCACAGGCTCCAGACACGCAGGCTCAGCAATTGTGGTTCATGGGCCTAGCCGCTCCGCGGCATGTGGGATCTTCCCAGACCAGGGCTTGAACCCGTGTCCCCTGCATTGGCAGGCAGACTCCTAACCACTGTGCCACCAGGGAAGCCCAGTTACTGCTTTTTAACAAAGTGAATCAGCTATATGCATACATATATCCCCATATGCCCTCCCTCTGCGTCTCCCTCCCTATCCCACCCCTCTAGGTAGTCACAAAGCACTGAGCTGATCTCCCTGTGCTATGCGGCTGCTTCCCACTAGCTATCTATTTTACATCTGGTAGTATATATTAGTCTGTGCCACTCTCTCACTTCGTCCCAGCTTACCCTTCCCCCTCCCCGTGGACTCGAGTCCATTCTCTACATCTGGATCTTTATTCCTGTCCTGCCCCTAGGTTCTTCAGAACCATTTTTTTTTATTCCATATATATGTGTTAGCAAACAGTATTTGTTTTTCTCTTTCTGACTTACTTCACTCTGTATGACAGACTCTAGGTCCATCCACCTCACTACAATAACTCAATTTTGTTCCTTTTTATGGCTGAGTAATATTCCATTGTATATATGTGCCATGTCTTCTGTATCCATTCATCTGTTGATGGACACTTAGGCTTCTTCCATGTCCTGGCTATTGTAAGTAGAGCTGCAATGAACATTGTGGTACATGACTCTTTTTGCATTATGGTTTTCTCAGGGTATATGTCCAGTAGTGGGATTGCTGGGTCATATGGTAGTTCTATTTTTAGTCTTTTAAGGAACCTCCATATTGTTCTCCATAGTGGCTGTATCAATTTACATTCCCACCAACAGTGCAGGAGGGTTCCTTTTTCTCCACACCCTCTCCAGCATTTATTGTTTCTAGATTTTTTGATGATGGCCATTCTGACCAGTGTGAGATCATATCTAATTGTAGTTTTGATTTGCATTTCTCTAATGATTAGTGATGTTGAGCATCCTTTCATGTGTTTGTTGGCTATCTGTATACCTTCTTTGGAGAACTAATGGGTGAATTTTATAGTATATAAGTTATGTCACAATTTTTTAAAAGGCAAAAGAAAATAGTCTTACCTGGCTAACACCTATTTGCAATTTACTACACCACACATACATCAACTCCTTCAGAAAGTCTTCCCTTGAATTGCTATCATATGTTTGCTTTCATTTTTAATCAATTAAAGAGCAATACAATTTTCTCTCTGAATATTGTCTGTCCCTCATTCTCTGTGTATTACTTCAGGAATTCCTATTGAGCACGTTGATCTTCCCTATTGTATCTTCTATTTTTCTCGACTTTTCTTTTGTGATAATCATTTCTGTAGATTTCTATGCTGCATTCTGGGTAACTTTCTCAGATCCAAATTGTAGTTAATTAATTTTCTCTTTAGCTATTTCTAATGGAATTTTTAACCTGTCCACTGACTTAATTTAAGCGACTATGTCTTTCATTTCTAGAAGTTCTTTTAGCCCTCTATTTTCTCTATCATTTTTATTAGCATCCGTTTCTTAGAGTCTGTTCCTTCTTTTTTGCTGTTTATACCTACTAATTCAAATTCCCTTCCAGAATGTCATTTCATTTTCCTGAATTCTTTCCAGTTTGAATATGTGGATTGTTATCTCCAACAATTCTCATCCATTATAAGCTATTTCCTTCTAAAAATATCAAATTTTGTTCTTGAAACCATTCTTAGCAGACATTTGTATCGTTTTGTTTTTCCATGAATATTGTTTGTGGTATGGGTTATGGGAACATTTCTCCTGAAGAATTTTGTGTTTGGTTTCCTGGGTGTTCTTGGTCCAAGTTGGTAGTATAAATATGAACCCCAAATCTGTGTGAGGTGAAGGCCCAGGAGCTAAAACTCTCAGATGAGAGTACCCTTTCTCAAGGCCATCTTAAGAAAGACAGGAGTTCAAAGTTTCATCCTATGTCCCTCTGCTGATGGGTGGATTTTTATCTATTTCACGCTTTTATTGAGGGTGCAGCCCTTTGAGATCTTAGTTCCAACTTCTCACCTCATTCAGGCTCAAGACAACACCTTTGTCCCTTTCTGGGTATTAAAACCTAAGCTTGCAAATGACCGGGTAGTGTCAACTCTCCCAGACAGCCAGTGCTGGCTCTCTTGCTGGCTTCTTCGGGATTTTAGCTCCTTCATTTCTGTCATCTATATTTCTTATGACCACACACACTTCCTTAAACTATTTTTTCTTTTCAGAACGTCTAGCTATTCACAGCAAGAATATTTTTTCTGATATCTTAGGCTACCATGTTTCTGGAGCCAGCGGTTTGTAATAACTTCATAAATGGATTCCTTGCATCCAATCTCACAATTCTCAGATCTAGTTTTACAATTACAGGCAGAGAGATAATTTTAAAATGCAAATGTTACGCCCCAGCTTAAAAATCTGTCATGGCCTTAAGGAAAAAGACCAACTCTTTGGCATGACCACAAGGTCCCCTGTGATACGAATCACACCTATCTCTAAAATCTCACCCTTGCACTCCTGGCCTCATTCTCCACGTGTTGGCGATAAAGAACTGTTTTTCTGTAAATGGGTCATACTCTCTTTCACCTCAGAGTACTCACATAAGTTGTACTTTCTGCATAAGCCCTCCCCACTTTTAGCATTTGCCATTCTTACTGATCCTTCTGGTTTCTGCTTAAATGCCTTCTTCCAAAAGGCCTTTACTATGTATGCCCTGATGGTACATGCACTTCTCACCTTCTAACATCCTTATGGTAACCAAAGGGGAAAAGGAGGGAAGAGGTAACTTAGGAGTTTGGGTTTAACAGATACACACTACTATATATAAAACAGATAAACAAGGTCCTACTGTACAGCACAGGGAACTGTATTCAATATCTTGTAATAACCTGCATGTTTACTGCAGAAAGAAATGTTCACAGACTCATATAACTGTGCTAGAGGCAATGCTAGTCTAAGCTGAAAAAACAGGAGAGTGTTCAAGGCTAGAAAGTGAGGTCTGTTGGGGAAGGGCAACCTAGGGATGGGATTGGCATCGCCATCCTTTCAGGAAAAGAGGTGGTTAGGAGAGGGGAAGGTGACAGACAGATAACTAACAATAACCTGTTGTATAGCACAGGGAATACTCAGTACTCTGTAGTGGCCTACATGGGAAAAGAATCTCAAAAAAAAAGAGTGTATATATGTATATGTATAACTGATTCACTTTGCTGTACACCTGAAACTGACACAGCATTGTAAGTCAACTACACTTCAGTTTAAGAAAAAGAAAGAAAGAAAGAAAGAAGATAACATCCTTAACCTTGTAACTATCGTTCAGCTCTGTCTTTCTGCCTCAGTGCTAAGCTTCCTAAGATGTGAGAGGTCTCTCTTGCTCACTGCTTTCTGTCTGGCAATTAATCTAGTACTTGGCATATAATAGGGGCCTAATAAATCTTTGTGAACAGATGAATGAACAAATTAAGCACCCCATTCGTGAATGGAATTCCCTGACTGAAGCTTTGCTTAACATCAGATTGTTGCCATCAGTTTTAAGAACAGAACAACTCCTGAAGGACGTTTCTCTTTTAAAAAATAAATGCTGTATTGGGAAAATTCTGATCCTTGAGAAGTGAGGACGAAAGTGAAGTAGAAATCCAAATTTCTGTTTCAATTCAGCCTCGTTCAAAGAAGGGTCTGAGCTGAACAGACCAGAAGAGAGAAAGACAGGCATGGCTTATGAGACTTCAGTGTAGGCATAGTAATGAGATTCAATCAATGAGAATGCTTGGATGAAACAAAGGAATCTTTAAAAGATGAGCAAGAGTCATTTTCTATTTCTTCTGGATCAGTGACCTCCAGCAGGACTTAGAAAAGGCTTAGGACACATGTCACCATTTTGTCAAAGAGCAGGTTGTCTCGTCATCAAGTACAACGTAAGCATGGACTCACTGGACTATGAATCACTAATACAATTTAGATATCATAACCATTGTGTCAAGATACTCCTTACATTGCTATCTCTAAAACCATTTATTTCAAGAATCAGGTATTCATTGACTAGAAGACCAGATCTGTAATTGTGTCCAATACATTTTTATGATCACATGAAACTTGATTTTATTTCCTTTTAACTTTAAGGTTAATCTTTCACTACTTTTGCAGATAACATCCTTTCATGCTAATATTCATTTTTACTGTAAAACACAGAGGCAAGCCTCTTTTTAAAGTTTTCCTTCTATGTCAAGATCTAGGATGAATAATTACTTCCGATATGTAGGTTGTCTTCGCTTCTTTTCTTTCATCCTCCCCTTCCCATTTTTTTCTTTATTTATTGTTGGAGTCACAATGAGAGGGAGCATAAAGGATGAAGTGTTTTCTTTTCAGAGTCTACGAATTATCCTTTCCCATCAACTCCATCAGGAATATAAAAAACAAAGCCCAAAAGACTAATTTCAAAAGATAAAAATAAAACACAAACGTTTCAAAAGTGATTATTTTTATCTTCTGAAAGAAGCCCTTGTGTACCAGTCTCTGATATAAAAATATGACCATGACCATTTAAAAAGCCCTCTCTAGATATATCTATTACTATTATGGAAAGTAGATATTATTGGAGAAATTTGAATGTCTCTATTATTGGGAGAGAATAGATTATGAAAAGCAATTCCTAAGGCAGTGATGATATCTAAGTCATCTCCCATCGTTCCAAATACCTCACCAAATATTAACTGAATTTTCTACTTACTTAATGTGCCTGAAATACTGATGCTGAGAATTCAATTAGCTTATCAAAGCTACCTTTTAAGAATTCAAATTCCTTTGGAAGGATTAAGAAACCATTTTCATGTTAGTGTGAATTAGTTCAATTAGCCTGCTTTAATATTATCTCAATTTCACTGAATGACTTAGAGATTCAGAGCTTTAACCAGGAAGGAATGGAGGATTTGGGACAGCATGAAAATACAGATACTCTTAAGAGAGGGGCAAAAAAGGCAATATGAGACTCATAAAGAGAGACGGGACAGTATTAAAGTAAAAGGGCATTTTCTTCTTCCTCCTCACATCCGAAGTAATCTAGTGTTCAGGCACATACTATTAATATTGGGGTCTGGCTAAATCATGGTTTATATAGTCTTTTAGAACCACCTGTATGACCTAGCTGCCATTTAAATATATTTTATTTATTGGAAAAGATATTCTGCGATTGTTAGGATATACTGAGATTTAAACCCTGATGGATAATCATACTTTTGATGTTACAGATTGTTCCTAAGTTGTTATGTGTATCATATCATGTCACTTTGGAACATAAATTTTGAGGCCATACACAGTAAAAACTTAGATGCTTAATTGTTAGTTATTGTTTCTTTGAGTTTGTAAAAGAGTATTAATATATCCTCTTCTTGGCTTATTGAGAAGAGAAAAACCTCCCTCCAGTTCTTTCCTAGACTAATGCTTATTTTTGGAGAGTAAGCTATTACAGTCTACTGACATTTATAAGAAAGAAAGAAATCCTCATTCTTTCAGTTCTCAAGTTGTCACCTATCAGGAACATAGCCAAGAACAAAAAATAAGTTATAAAAATGTGTCCGATCAAAGTACCAACATCTCCTGTTCTTTACTCATAGGAAAGATACTCAGACAAACCTCAACACTTATTTACTCTTACTTCTAGTAAGCTGGACTGTCTGATCTCCAAATCCAAAATAGCCTGGAGACAGTGAATTAAGGGCTGGCATGGGAAGACGTCCTTATGTAACCTCATGGAACATTGTAAGTGGCATATTATGAGAAGTTATCTTTATTTTCCTCAAAAAATCTTTTCTAACTTACCTTTCTCTTTTGTAAGATTTACTTATTATTTACTTATTTATTTTATTTATTTTTGGCTGCATCGGGTCTTAGTTGCGGCACGTGGGATCCTCATTGAGGCATGTGGGATCTTTCGTTGTGGCACACGGGCTCTTAGTTGTGCTGCGCGGGCTTCTCTCTAGTTGTGGCATGCAGGTTTTCTCTTCTCTAGTTGTGGCGTGCAGGCTCCAGGGTGTGTGGGCTCTGTGGTTGTGGCGTGCGGGTTCCAGGGCACATGGACTCCGTAGTTTGTGGCATAAGGGCTCTAGGTGAGGCATGCGAGTAGTTGTGGCACGTGGGCTTAGTTGCCCCACGGCATGTGGGATCTTAGTTCCCTGACCAGGGATCAAACCCATGTCCCCTCCATTGTAAGGCAGATTCTTTACCACTGGACCACCAGGGAAGTCCCGTAGCTTACCTTTCTTGAGGGAATATCCTTTTCCCACTTTAGGGCTGAGCACTTTATACCTTACTTAATTATATCTCACTCAATTTAATGAGTTAGGAATTACTATCTTTATGCATTCTCTCCCATTCCCTTTTCCCCTACCCTCATAGAACTCAGTGGTTAGGTAGGGATATTATATTTATTGAATTCATATTATAGGTCATGCAATACTTGAAAGATAAGGCTAATAGTTCCAATAGCATAAAGGGTATTATCCTAGGGAAATTTTCTATCATGATTGCTGTTAAAAGGCTATATATAAAACCTCCTCTCCTCCTGCCTCACTTCGCTATTCCCACAGCAGATGGCTTTCACTTTTCTTTAGAGAAGGCTCCAGGACATGGGCAGGTTTCCTGCCTATCCCACAGTAGCAGCTAACCACCACCTTGTGCCTATGCAGTTTTGTTTTTAATTGGGGTCTAGCTGTTTTACAATGTTGTATTAGCTTCTACTGTATAGCACAGTGAAGTAGAGTTCCCTGTGCTATACAACAGGTTCTCATTAGTTATCTATTTGATACATATTAGTGTATATATGTTAATCCCAATCTCCCAATTCATCCCAACCCCTTTTCCCCCTCTTGGTGTCCATATGTTTATTCTCTACATCTGTGTCTCTATTTCTGCCTTGCAAACCAGTTCATCTGTACCATTTTCTATGCAGTTTTGTTCTACCCTCAAACTTAGGCAGAACTTACAAGCCTGCGAGCATATGTATATGTATGTATAAAGTTTTCTCAAATTCACTAGTAATCAAGGAAATGAAAGTTAAAACCTGTTCATATTACTTATGGTCAGCATACACTGATGCTAGGAGTATAAATCTGTACAAAAATTTAGAAATCAAGTTGGCAATATCTATCAATGTCATTAATACCCTGTTACCCAGACATTCTGCTCTTAGGTCTATGTGCTCGATAAACTCTCATGCATGCACATATAGGCACAAACACAACAGTACTATTGGTAGCAACTTCATGATAGCAAAAATAAGAAGAACCCAAATGCCAATCATTAAGAGAATGTTTCAATTATTGTTTATCTATCCCATAGAATAATAAACAGCAATGAAAAATCCATGGGCCCAGAGCTACATGTATCCATAGAGATGAAAATCTAAGCTTAATGCTGAATGAAGACAGCAAATTTCAGAAGGACAAAAACAGTTTACAATTTATGTAAAGCTTAAAACATTAAATATTATTCAAGCAAACATACACACATAATTAAACTCCAAAGAAATCCACCAAAACCTAGGCTGTGATTATCTATAGAAGGGTGTAAATTTTGATCAAAGAGGCCTCAACAAGGAGTATCAATTCTTTTGGTAATATATCATTTCTTAAGTTGAGTGAGATGTACATACATTTCTATAATATTATTTCAATACCTTTCTGTATGACTGAACTATTTCAAAATAAACTGAAAAATTAGAAAGCGACATAAAACATTGGTTACTACCAAGTCACAAAAACTCACACACCAAAGTCAAAATTCTCTCCAACAAATATCATCAAGATGACAGTAGAGTTGCATTTCACCAGAATTCTATTACTTTCTAGCCTCAACTAATAGAAATAAAGGTGAATTTCAGGAAGTGCAAAAATGTGTATATTAAGACATAAATGGGCACACAAACATGTATGCACGGACACACACACACTCACCTGCACGCTCATGAAAGGCATGAATATTACACTTTGAAAAATACTGTACGTAGGCATTTTAATGACTATAAAAAGTGACAACCAGCTTCAGAGAAGAGGACAAAATAATGCATTTTCCAGGAACATACTGCAAAAGCTCAGGAGCACAGAGTCGTTTAAAGTAGGACCAGATGCTTATGATAATACATTACATTATTATTATGGTCACTGTTTTTATTGTCAATATATCTGTCAATGTTCTGTCCATCCTTCAATTCCCCTAACACTACATTTTAACCAATCAAGCAATGTTACATACTCCAATTACTTTCAGAAGCCAAACCATCAGTAACATGCCTGTTATTAATGCAGATTATTGGTTATTCCTACGTGGGAGAATAAAGAGGGGCAAGGAAGGAATTCTGTTTCTTGAACAGTATACTTTCATCTCACGTCCCTTCTGCCCATGTGAGTGAGGAGAAATGGCTAAAAAGACAAAGCCCACTGTCTTTTTACTAGCTTCCCCATATCAGATCTATAAGAGCAGCTTCTATAGAAGGGAATTAAATTTTTTGTACTGATTATGATTTTCACAGAGAAATATTTTTTTCAGGGAACTAAAATAACATTTTTCACTTAATGTCTATCTATTATAGAATTCCCTTAGTTGTTTGCATGACTGATGTCACATCTCTTACTCATACAGAAACTCCTACATTTAGTCCACTAGGTTTATGTAAAGAACTAGGTGACGTTCATTTGGAGTCCAGTTTTAGTTTCTTTTCACTCCTAGAGGCTTTGATTCTAATTTTTAGTGGAAGTGCACCCTAGGCTGGCATGTTTGGGGTCAGACTGGTTTATTTTTGTCAGTACTTGCCTTTTAGGTTGTTGGAATGAGTAAAGCTAGTGGTTAAGTCTACCCAGACAGGATTTTTCTCGAGAAACACGTGTTCTGCGGACCTTCGTCGTGAAATGAGGGAGCAACTGGTCATAGTACCAGTTGAAGCCTTCCACTAACACCTTTACTTTATCGTGTGTCACAGCCAAAACTGGTCACTGGAAGTTTTTATCTGTATGCTCGAGCTTTCTAAATAGTCCTCCAGAATGCCATACTAGTTATTGTATTTCATTAGTGAAAAACTAGACATCAAAGGGAGAGTCTCTGAGGAGAGGTAGGCATGAATGAGAGAGAAATGCTGTTTTGAATTTTAATGAAAAGAGCCAGTAGAATGTGAACTGATTTCATCTATTACTGCTCTAAAAAGAAAACCCCAAAGGCATATATGTAAAATTTTAACATATCTCTGCATTGTTTGGGGAGACCATTTGTTCATTTACAGAGTAAGGAATTAGAATCACACAAATTAGATTGTGAGTCATTTTTGGAAAGAGAGGAGACTGGGCTCGCTGGTGTTGTGTCTGAGGCTCAAGAAAGCGACCCAGGAGGAGGCTAGCGCTGGAGAAGACAGTCTTCCCTGCTGGCCAAATATGATGCTCCTTGAATGGGGTGCGCCTGGCTGATGGACTGGTTATCACCTGCCTAGTAGGCTTGGGCCGCCTTTGGACTTCTGTAAATGTAATGCCTGCTCCACTCTGGAGCTGTATTTCTGATACTCCAGAAATTTCTACCTGGCCCCCTGTTTATTAACAGACCCAAACCCGGCCACTCTTTACCTTTATTCAAATGATGATGAGGTTTGGTGAAAGTTTTTCCTGATTAAGACTGCACTTGTCTCCTTACTAATGGTCACCATGTTTTTTTCATCTTGGAAGTTCCACAGGTAGGGTGAGACCTAGACTCCTGGTTACCTGAAAAGAGTAAAAAAGAAAAAATCATCAATAAAACACTAATGACAAATTCAGGGAAAAGGGAGGAGGGAAGAGAATGAGGATGGAAGGAGAGAAAGAGAGAAATAACTCTTGGTAATACAGGAGAAAAAGCAGCGACTCCAGTCCACCTCCATCTTGCGTCCTTGGGAACCACACTACTGTACCTGATGGATATTATTTCATAAGAAAAAAAATCTCTTTGAATTTGTCTTCACCATGTGAATTTGACCACAGAGGTTTTGCTTGTACTCCCTCCTCAAATACAAATGCTCAGAGCATGGATGCATAAGACAATGCCTTATTGAATTCTCTTTTAAGGGTGGCAAAAGATGTTTATCCCAAACCAAAGGTTCAGAGACCCATTAGCGCATTTCCTTGTCTGAGGCCCAACTAAGCCCTATGCTCTTCTCTGTGCCCTTTATGGACAGGTTCCCTAGATCGTCTTGATTCTTTTTTCTTTTTTAAATTTTATTGAAGTATAGTTGATTTAAAATGTTGTGTTAAGTTCTTCTGTACAGCAAAGTGACTCAGCTATACCTATATATATATTTTTTTTCATATTCTTTTCCATTATGGTTTGTCACAGGAGACTGAATATAGTTCCCTGTGCTATACAGTAGGACCTTGTTGTTTATCCATCCTATATATAAAAATTTGCCTCTGCTAATCCCAAACTCCCCTTCCTTCCCTCCCCTTCCCTCTCTCCCCCTTGGCAACCACAAGTCTGTTCTCTATGCCTGTGAGTCTATTTCTGTTTTGTAGATAGGTTCAATTGTGTCATATTTTACATCCCACATATAAGTGATATCATATGGTATTTGTCCCTTTTTGGCTTACCCCGCTTAGTATGATATTCTCTAGTTGCATCCATGTTGCTGCAAATGGCATTATTTCATTCTTTTTTATGGCTGAGTAATATTCCATTGTATATGTACCACATCTTCTTCATCCATTCATCTGTCAATGGACATCTAGGTTGCTTCCATGTCTTGGCTATTGTGAATAGTGCTGCTATGAACACTGGGGTGCCTGTATCTTTTTGAATTATAGTTTTGTCCAGATATATGCCCAGGAGTGCGATCACTAGATCAGATGTCTCACTTTTAAGTGATAAGCACAAAGTCCTTCTGGGGGCCTAGTGGAGCAAGACTGGGTGATACTAGGCAGTGTTTCTCCAAAGCAGATACTCCATCTGATGTGCCCTGAAATCTAGTCCTGCAATAACCCAAGAGAGCCCACCAAGCAACAGTTGTTGCTTCCTGTGCAGTGTTGAACTTCGCTACCAGAAGAACTTGGCAAAAACCCCTGGGCTGAGAGACACAGAGTTCAAACTGGATCACAGATACTCTCTATTCACTCAAGTCCCAAGTCCAAACTAAGTGCAATAATGATGCTAGTTTGTTTATGCATAAAGACATTCTCTATTATGGATTGTTTAGTCTCCCATGCTGTTCTACTCAACCGTTTATGCCCTTCCTTTCACTGCTCCTTCCTTTAATTCTATTGACCTTTAAAACTGTAGTTTAAAATCCATCTGTTCCACCAAACTTATCTAGATCACTTATTTTAGCCAGCAGTTATGTATCTCTTCTCTGAATTGCTGTTGGTATAACTATGCATTATCTTGTGATCATCCTCTCAAAGAGCCATTTAAAAATTTTATTGTTATTTAATGAGAAACACGTATCAGGTATATTTTCTCAAAAAAGACGGTGAACCTTTGAGAGAATACATTATGCTTTTTTGTGTCTGCCATAATGCCTACCACAAATATCTTTAGTGGACGTGATATTTGTGTTTGCATAATGGCTTCTTCAAATACCTGCAAACCATCAACTCTTAAAGATTTCTGCTACTGGAGAAGGTCAAGTGGATATGAATAATCCAAAACTTGAATTATTCAAAAATCATTTATACTGAGTTTGGGAAGATATTAGTGGCAGCTACATTCTTTCTCTAATAAATTATTTATACAAAAAATAATAGTAGATCCACCAGAGGGCAGACAGCAGAAGCAAGAAGAACTACAATCCTGCAGGCTGTGGAACAAAAACCACAGTCACAAAAAGATACACAAGATGAAAAGGCAGAGGGCTATGTACCAGATGAAGGAACAAGATAAAACCCCAGAAAAACAACTAAATGAAGTGGAGATAGGCAACCTTCCAGAAAAAGAATTCAGAATAATGATAGTGAAGACGATCCAGAACTTTGGAAAAACAAGGGAGGCAAAGATCGAGAAGATGCAAGAAATGTTTAACAAAGACCTAGAAGAATTAAAGAACAAACAAACAGAGATGAACAATACAATAACTGAAATGAAAAATACACTAGAAGGAATCAATAGGAGAATAACTGAGGCAGATGAATGGATAAGTGACCTGGAAGACAGAATGGTGGAATTCACTGCTGTGGAACAGAATCAAGAAAAAAGAATGAAAAGAAATGAAGACAGCCTAAGAGACCTCTGGGACAACATTAAATGCAACAACATTCGCATTATAGGGGTCCCAGAAGAGACGAGAGAGAAAGGACCCAAGAAAATATTTGAAGAGATTATAGTCGAAAACTTCCCTAACATGGGTAAGGAAACAGCCACCCAAGTCCAGGAAGCGCAGAGAGTCCCATACAGGATAAACCCAAGGAGAAACATGCCGAGACACATAGTAATCAAATTGGCAAAAATTAAAGACAAAGAAAAATTTTTGAAAGCAGCAAGGGAAAAACGACAAATAACATACAAGGGAACTCCCATAAGGTTAACAGCTGATTTCTCAGCAGAAGCTCTACAAGCCAGAAGGAAGTGGCATGACGTATCTAAAGTGATGAAAGGGAAGAACCTACAACCCAGATTACTCTACCCAGCAAGGATCTCATTCAGATTCGATGGAGAAATCAAAAGCTTTACAGACAAGCAAAAGCTAAGAGAATTCAGTACCACCAAAACAGCTCTACAACAAATGCTAAAGGAACTTCTCTAAGTGGGAAACACAAGAGAAGAAAAGGACCTACAAAAACAAACCCAAAACAATTAAGAAAACTGTAATAAGAACATACATATTGATAATCACCTTAAACGTGAATGGATTAAATGCTCCAACCAAAAGACACAGGCTCACCGAATGGATACAAAACAAGACCCATATAGATGCTGTCTACAAGAGACCCACTTCAGACCCAGGGACACGCATGGACTGAAAGTGAGGGGATGGAAAAAGATATTCCGTGCAAATGGAAATCAAAAGAAAGCTGGAGTAGCAATACTCATATCAGATAAAATAGACTTTAAAATAAAGAAGGTTACAAGACTATATAATGATCAAGGGATCAATCCAAGAAGAAGATATAACAATTATAAATATATATGTACCCAACATAACACAGGAGCACCCCAATACATAAGGCAACTGCTAACAGTTATAAAAGAGGAAATCGACAGTAACTCAAAAATAGTGGGGGACTTTAACACCTCACTTACACAAATGGACAGATCATCCAAACAGAAAATTAATAAGGAAACACAAGCTTTAAATGACACAATAGACCAGATAGATTTAATGGATATTTATAGGACATTCCATCCAAAAACAGCAGATTACACTTTCTTCTCAAGCGCACATGGAACATTCTCCAGGATAGATCACATCTTGGGTCACAAATCAAGCCTCAGTAAAATTAAGAAAATTGAAATCATATCAAGCATCTTCTCTGACCACAACGCTATGAGATTAGAAATCAATTACAGGGAAATAAACGTAAAAAACACAAACACATGGAGGCTAAATAATACATTATTAATTAACCAAGAGATCACTGAAGAAATCAAAAAATACCTAGAGACAGATGACAATGAAAACACGACGAACCAAAGCCTATAGGATGCAGCCATAGCAGTTCTACAAGGGAAGTTTATAGCAACACAATCCTACCTTAAGAAACAACAAACACCTCAAATAAACAACCTAACCTTACACCTAAAGGAACTAGAGAAAGAAGAACAAACAAAAGCCAAAGTTAGGAGAAGGAAAGAAATCATAAATATCAGAGCAGAAATAAATGAAACAGAAACAAAGAAGACAATAGCAAAAATCAAAAAAACTAAAAGCTGGTTCTTGAGAAGATAAACAAAATTGATAAACCTTTAGACAGACTCATCAAGAAAAAGAGGGAGAGGACTCAAATCAATAAAATTAGAAATGAAAAAGGAGAAGTTACAACAGACACCGCAGAAATACAAAGCATCCTAAGAGACTACTACAGGCAACTCTATGGCAATAAAATGGACAACCTGGAAGAAATGGACAAATTCTAGGAAAGGTATAACCATCCAAGACTGAACCAGGAAGAAATAGAAAATATGAACAGACCAATCACAAGTAATGAAATTGAAACTGTGATTAAAAATCTTCCAACAAATCAAAGTCCAGGACCAGATGGCTTCACAGGTGAATTCTCTCAAACATTTAGAGAAGAGCTAACACCCATCCTTCTCAAACTCTTCCAGAAAACTGCAGAGGAAGGAACACTCCCAAACTCATTCTGTGAGGCCACCATCACCCTGATACCAAAATCAGACAAAGATACTACAAAAAAAGAAAATTACAGACCAATATCACTGATGAATATCGATGCAAAAATCCTCAACAGGGCTTCCCTAGTGGCGCAGTGGTTGAGAGTCCGCCTGCCGATGCAGGGGACATGGGTTCGTGCCCCGGTCTGGGAAGATCCCACATGCTGCGGAGCGGCTGGGCCCGTGAGCCATGGCCGCTGGGCCTGCGCATCCAGAGCCTGTGCTCTGCAACGGGAGAGGCCACAGCAATGAGAGGCCACAGCAGTGAGAGGCCCACGTACAGCAAAAAAAAAAAAAAAAAAAAATCCTCAACAAAATACCAGCAAACAGAATCCAACAGCACATTAAAAAGATCATACACCATGATCAAGTGGGATTTATCCCAGGGATGCAAGGATTCTTCAGTATACACAAATCAATGTGAAACACCATATTAACAAATTGAAGAATAAAAACCATATGATCTTCTCAATAGATGCCAAAAAAGCTTTTAACAAAATTCAACACCCACTTATGATAAAAACTCTCCAGGAAGTGGGCATAGAGGGAACCTACCTCAACACAATAAAGGCCATATATGACAAACCCACAGCAAACATTCTCAATGGTGAAAAACTGAAAGCATTTCCTCTAAGATCAGGAACAAGACAAGGATGTCCACTCTTGCCACTATTATTCAACTGCTGAAGTCCTAGACACAGCAATCAGAGAAGAAAAAGAAATAAAAGGAATACAAATTGGAAAAGAAGAAGTAGAACTGTCACTGTTTACAGATGACACGATACGATACATAGAGAATCCTAAAGATGCTACCACAAAACTACTAGAGCTAATCAGTGAATCTGGTAAAGTTGCAGGACACAAAATTAATGCACAGAAATCTCTTGCATTTCTGTACACTAATGATGAAAAATCTGAAAGAGAAATTAAGGAAACACTCCTATTTTCCATTGCAACAAAAAGAATAAAATACCTAGGCATAAACCTACCTAGGGAGACAAAAGACCTGTATGCAGAAAACTATAAGACACTGATGAAAGAAATTAAAGATGATACCAACAGTTGGAGAGATATACCATGTTCTTGGATTGGAAGAATCAATAATGTGAAAATGACTGTACTACCCAAAGCAATCTACAGATTCAATACAATCCCTATCAAATTACCTATGGCATTTTTTAGAGAACTAGAACAAAAAATTCTTAAAATTTGTATGGAGACACAAAAGACCCCAAATACCAAAAGCTGTCTTGAGGGAAAAAAGCGGAGTGGGAGGAATCAGACTTCCTGACTTCAGACTATACTACAAAGCTACAGTAATCAGGACAATATGGTACTGGCACAAAAACAGAAATACAGATCAACGGAACAGGATAGAAAGCCCAGAGATAAACCCATGCACCTATGGTTAACTAATCTATGATAAAGGAGGCAAGGATATACAATGGAGAAAAGACAGTCTCTGCAATAAGTGGTGCTGGGAAAACTGAACAGCTACATGTAAAAGAATGAAATTAGAACACTCCCTAACACCATACACAAAAATAAACTCAAAATGGATTAGAGACCTAAATGTAAGACCAGACACCATAAAACGCTTAGAGGAAAAGATAGGAAGAACACTCTTTGACATAAATCACAGGAAGATCTTTTTTGATCCACCCCCTACAGTAATGGAGAGAAAAACAAAAATAAACAAATGGGACCCAATGAAACTTAAAAACTTTTGCAAAGCAAAGGAAACTACAAACAAGATGAAAAGACAACACTCAGAATGGGAGAAAATATTTGCAAATGAATCAATGGACAGAGGATTAATCTCCAAGATATATAAACATCTCAATATTAAAAAAACAAACAAACAATCCAATCCAAAAATGGGCAGAAGACCTAAATAGACATTTCTCCAAAGAAGACATACAGATTGCCAACAAACTCATGAAACGATGCTCAACATCACTAATCATTAGAGAAATGCAAATCAAAACTACAATGAGGTATCACCTCATACCAGTTAGAATGGGCATCATCAGAAAATCTACAAACAACAAATGCTGGAGAGGGTGTGGAGAAAAGGGAACCCTCTTGCACTGTTAGTGGGAATGTAAATTGATACAGCCACTCTGGAGAACAGTATGGAGGTTCCTCAAAAAACTAAAAATAGAACTACCATATGACCCAGCAATCCCACTACTGGGCATATACCCAGAGAGAACCATAATTCAAAAAGACACATGCATCCCAACGTTCATTGCAGCACTATTTACAATAGCCAGGACATGGAAGCAACCTAAATGCTCACTGACAGACGAATGGATAAAGAAGACGTGGCACATATATACAATGGAATATTACTCAGCCATAAAAAGGAATGAAATTGGGTCATTTGTAGAGACGTGGATGGATCTAGAGACTGTCATACAGAGTGAAGTAAGTCAGAAAGAGAAAAACAAATATCGTATATTAACGCACATATGTGGAACCTAGAAAAATTGTACAGATGAACCGGTTTGCAGGGCAGAAATAGAGACACAGATGTACAGAACAAACGTACGGACACCAAGGGGGGAACATGGCAGAGGTAGTGGTGGGATGAATTGGGAGATTGCGATTGACGTATATACACTAAGATGTATAAAATGGATAACTAATAAAAAAAATAATAGTAACTTCAACACTCACTGGGACTTTATACTTCTCAGAGCTTAGCTCAAACTAATAACAATTCTTCTATATTCTCTGAGCGCCTGTAACAGAAGGCAGGAAGACAGGACCCAGTCAAGAACTGGTTACAAGAAAAGTTTAGAGATCCCGTTTCCTTGGTACTCCACATGCTACCCACAACCATATTGGTCTATGCTTCCGCATTTGCCGCGCTTCACTTATGTTTCTCACTGACATCAGTTGATAAGTGATTGACAGCAGCACT
Organism: Pseudorca crassidens; assembly: GCF_039906515.1. Taxonomy (NCBI): domain Eukaryota; kingdom Metazoa; phylum Chordata; class Mammalia; order Artiodactyla; family Delphinidae; genus Pseudorca; species Pseudorca crassidens. The sequence goes on along the minus strand of NC_090317.1, from coordinate 122,337,525 downwards.
TAGCCTCCATTCACATTCTGGCTCTTCCATTTCCTGGCTCTGTGCTCATGGACAACTTACCTAACCTTTCTATACTTGAGGGTCTTCCTAGGCAAAAGGGGGAGAATGATAGTGCATATTTCATAGGGTTGTTTGTTTTAGAGTTAAATGATACACGTGAAATGCTTGGCACAATGTCTGAGACACAGTAAATTCTCAAATGTTAAAGAGAGAACAAGCAAGTGCAAGTACACAGAGAGGAAGAGAGCCACTAGAAGTTCTATTTCCTTCCTTTATTCACCTAGAGTCCAAAGTGTAAAGAATACGAGAGGGAGGAGAAGCCAAGTGTAAGGAGAACCCAAGCCATGTTCTCCTCTTGGAAGAGAATGAGGGGAAAGAAAAGCAGCACAAAACCAGTGTAAGAGCAACTCGTAAATGGGTACAAAATTCCCAAGGGTAAGCCATTGCTATAGGGAGGGGGGCTGCTGGCTATTGGAGGCGACATGTAAACAATGTGGAGTGGCTCAACCAACAGCAAATGTTTGACTTCCAGACGTTTCTAGACGGTGGACTATGTGCCTAACTCAGTTTCTATGCCAACTGATAATATATCATTGAACTCCTGCTATGATGCTGGCGCTGGTGACCCAAAGAACATTTAAGGGTTCAGGGTTTTGGACTTGGGGGGGCATAGGCATAAACTGCAACCTGGGGGAGAATGAATGTGAATAAAAAAGGAAGCAAGAGTTCAAGCTGTCACATGAAAAGTGCCAAATCAGGGCTACAGGGAGAAGATCTCACCGAAGTCACTGAGAGAGAGCTGCCTAGTGAAGGGGTGATTTAAGCCAGGCATTGAAGGTTGAGTAGGGGGTTAACTGAAGCGTGCCACAGTAGTATATTATGATAGAAAGAACACTCACTCTTGTCTCAAACAGGACTGGGTTAGAAGCCAGGTTCCATCCCTCATCAGCTGCATTTACTAAATAACACATATTTTCAATAGTATTGTGGGGAATATTTGGTAAGTATCTAGTACAGTGTCTGGCATATACTAGAACCTCAAAAATAATAGCTACTATTGGTAACCATAGAGTCTTGGAGTATTTTTTTTTTATGATGATGCTGCCTTGAGCACTGGTAAGCACAACTACTTCATATTTCTCCTCTGTGACCCTGGGTAGCAGTGGTGAATATCTGCAGAGGTTTCTGCATACATCTCCCTGGAAATACCATAGGAAAAGGACACAGGCCTAATTCAGAATATCCAGAGGCCCATAACAGAAGCAATGGAACACGTTCAAGCCAGCAGCCACAGAAACCTTCAACCCAAGGTCCTTGGAAGGGCTGTATTATAAACCTGAGGCACTTTCCCTTCATCTTTCCTTCCTTCTCCTCCTTCAATCCTTCTCCTCCTTCCTCTGCCTCAGGGGGCAACGTGGACCGCCAGCTGCTTTGCTCTTCCCATCCATGGGTAAAGGCAACAGTCCGATCAAACTCCTAAACACTAAGATTCAAGGAATTTATTAAGTTATTTTCCCCACAGATATTGGTGTTTAAAATATTTCAAGGGATGGGCAATGTTTAATGTAAATCATGCATATCTGACAGTAAGAGTTTGGGTTTTAGCAATGAGTCAACGGATAAGGTTGACAGTGGGGTAGTTATGACGAGAAATACTGAATTCATTTCCATGGAGAAAAGCATGGTGGAAGGGAGGAGTGCTTGGCATTTAGAATTGTGGGAACTACCTTAAAAATCTCAACACTGGCACTTTTTAGTTATTGAGCCTTGTCAAGTCATTTTACCTCCCTGTTCTCGTTTTCTAAACTGAGTAATCCTTACCTTATACAGGATGTCCTGAGGGTTAGACAAGCACTTCTCAAATTTAATGTGCACACAAACCACTTGGGCATCTTATTAAAATACAGATTCTGATTCTGGAGCTCTGGATGGGCCTGAGGTTCTGCATTTCTAATGAGCTCTCAGATGGTGTCAATGCTGCTGATCCAGGAACCATATTTTGAGGAGCAAGAGACTGCTAGATAATGTAATTAATGATAAAGTGGGCTTTCTTCCTGCACAATTTGGTGGGAAGAGATCATTTCTCGCCCTTGGCTTGCTCCCAGTGACAAAAATAAAGGCAAGTCGAGGCTGGAGAAATGTAGAGAATCAAAAATTGCTACCAAGGTTTGGGGAGGGAGCTACTACTGAAGCAAAAAGGCTGAAAATGGTATTTTGTCACCTTGAAAGGAGCTGCTCGGGAATCTCCAGGCCAGGGTTGCTTGGGGAGGTCAATCGCATTATGATTTTTCCTCTTCCAAGCCCCGAGCAATGGCTGCCTGTGTCTCTAATGGAGGCTGCCTCATTCCATTGCTGCCTTGAGTTGCTGTTCACTTGCTCCTTCTTCATTTGGTTGTAAACATAATTGATGTTTACTTTAAGGAAAATAATCCCTTAGTTTCAATCTTCTCACACGTTATTCCATTTCTACAAATACGAGTGTGCTTGATTGTTAAAGGTTTGCTTCCTAAGTGTATTCCTTTCTCCTCTCAGAATTGTTCCTGTCCTATGCTTCATCCTTTCTCTCTGTTTGTGGAGATAGGCAACCTTCCAGAAAAAGAATTCAGAATAATGATAGTGAAGATGATCCAGGGCCTCGGAACAAGAATGGAGGCAAAGATCGAGAAGATGCAAGAAATGTTTAACAAAGACCTAGAAGAATTAAAGAACAAACAAACAGAGATGAACAATACAATAACTGAAATGAAAACTACACTAGAAGGAATCAATAGCAGAATAACTGAGGCAGAAGAACGGATAAGTGACCTGGAAGACAGAATGGTGGAATTCACTGCTGTGGTAATATGTACATTCTCGAGGAACTGACTCCGGTGTCAACTGCAGCCACATCATTAACCTTCTCTCGTTTACAGGCTAAATTATCCTAGAGCTGAAAAACATTGTGCATTTCTATACATGAGATTAAAGCCAGACTCTTGACCTAGAGCTGGTTAATTTTAATCATCTGAGAAGGTGTAACCATTCCACCCAGGGCAATAAGACCGCATCTATGCACACATTGTTGACAAACACTTGTGAAGCAACGTACTAGCCATGCATGAGACACTGCAGAGAAGATAACGGAGAGCTATAAAAAACAGTGCTAAATTCCCTTCTGTCAGGATGGAGAAGAGAATGTGAAGGTGGTAAAAGCGGGAGAGGCAGGAGAAGTTAGCCCAATGTTTCTTTGCCTAGGTGGGCAGACAAGTGGGTGTCTCACGTGCAAAGTGAAGGTAGGATTTAGTGAGTCTGTAAAATGAATTAAAAATTGTGTTAAAAGGGCCTTTGGTAATCTAAAAAGTTAATCCTTGACAACATGGTTAAAAAAATTAAGGGTTATTTTAAATACACGTTTGTTTTTTGGCTACACCATATGGCATGGGGGATCTTACTTCCCTGATCTAACGCATGCCCCCTGCATTGGAAGTGTGGAGTCTTAACCACTGGGCCACCAGGGAAGTCCCTAAAACACATTTATTGGGATAAAATTGACATATAAATATCATATATTTAAGGAGTACAGTTTAAGTTTTGACATATGTATATACTAGTAAAACCATTACCACAATAAAAATAATGAACATATTCATCACCCCCAAGTTTCCTTGTGGCCCTTTGTAATAGTTTTCCATGCCCTTCCCATCACATCTCCCATCCCCAGGAAATACTTGATTTGCTTCCTGTCACTAGAGGCTAGTTTGCATTTTATTGAATCTTATATCAATAGAGTCCAAAAGTATGTACTTTTTTGGACTGACTTCTTTCACTCAGCACAATTATTCTGAGATTCATCCATGTTTCTGTGTGTTCATTCCTTTTATTGCTGAGTAATATTCCATTTTATGGCTATATTTTAGTTTATTTATCCATGAACCTGTTGACAGACATGTGGGTTGATTCCAATTTGGCGCTATTACAGATAAAGTTTCTATGATAGTCTTTGTATGGGCATATGCTTGACTTTTTATCAGATAAATACATAGGAGTGGAATGGTCAAATCATATGGTAGGTGTTTGTTTAACTTTTTAAGAAATCGCCACGAACTGTTCTCCAAAGTGGCTGTACCATTGTACATTCCCATCAGTGGGGTATGAAAATCCTGTTCCTCCTCATCCCTGCCAACACTTGATATGTTCAGTCTTTGTTAGTTTAGACCTTTGAATAAGTATGGTAGTATCTCACTGTGGTATTAATTTTCGTTTCCCCAAGGACAAATGATACTGGGCATATTTTTATTGCTTATTTGTCATGTGTATCTCTTCTTTGACAAAGTGTCTGTTCAATCTTCTGCCTATCTTATATTGGGATATTTATTTACTTTTTATTGAGTTTGAGAGTTCTTTATATATTAGGGGTCCAAGTATTTTATCAGACAAATAGTTTGCAAATATAGACCCAGCATTCCAGTGGATTCAGAGGTGAGTAATAGCTAGATCCTTCTTTTAGGAGCTCACGGTTCAATGAAGGTGTCGGGACAATAAAAAATAAAATAATAACTGAATAAAAAATAATCACTGAAGACTTTGGGGGCTACAACTGAGACTCTTGCAAAGTTCCATGGGAGTGCAGAGGAGAATGCACTAAATTTTGCCTGGGAGAGCTTGGATAGATTTCCCAGAGGAAGGGAACTTAAAGCTTTGTTTTGAAATGTGAAGAGTTCAGTAGGTAGAGAATATCTGTAAGGGAACATTGTAGGCAAGGAGAATTTGTGCAAAGGCAGGAGGGTAGGTTTGGGAATCATTAGTTCTGGATGACCAGAAGGAATGGGGTAGGATGAAAAGAGGTAAACGAGGAAGACTGAGACTAGATTGTCAGATTGTGGAAGGTTTTGTACATGAGGCCTAAGAATATGAACTTTATCTTCAAGGCAATAGGAAGTTTGATGAAGGGTTTTAAGTAAAAGAGTAAGTGGTCAGATCAGTATTTTAAGAAAATGTTCTGTAGTGATGGTGAAGGATTAGAAGATAATGAATTCAGAAAAAATGACAAGAACCTAAACAAAGCAACAACAGCAGAGAGAGAGAGAGAGAGAGAGAGAGAGAGAGGAGGGAATGGATTCTCAAGAGGAAAGGTAGATATTTGTGAGTGTTTAGATGTTACAGGTGAGGTATATAGAGTGGTATACAGGTGGTACATAGGACGGCTCCCCGATTCTGGTTGAACTAATGGGATAACTTGGGGACACATTCATTATGTCCAGGAATATACAAATAGAAAGAGGAGAAGTGGGGAGTATTATGGGTACAGATTATATAACTGATTCATTTATTCAACAAAGTTTTACTGAGTGGCTACCATGTGCTAGGAACTGGGAATCTGACGTAGATCAAAGCAGATGCTGTGTTCGCCTTCACAGAGTAAAAAGTCTAGCATGGAAGAGAGAAAAATGAATAACCTCACAAATTTATAATTTAAAACAATTGGCTCTGAATTGCTTAAGGTAAAATAGTAGGGTGTTTGGATACTGCATTCAGGTAGATCTCAGTCTCAAGAAACACTACCTTGAAGTAAAGCTTAAGAGGAGACTTGAAGGAGTTAGGCTGGTGAAAATAAAAGAATAATGTCTCAAAAAGAAGCAACAAGGCAGGTTAAATATTGTAAGACATCCAGGTGGAGGTTTCTAATAAGCAGATAGAAACATGCACCCAGAAACAAGGCCTTGGAGAAGTTATCAACCCATAGGGGCAGGTAAAACCGTGGTAGAGAATGAGTACTTTGAGGGAGGGTTTGCAGGATGAGGAGAGAACAAGACTTATTCTTGAGACGTGGAGTACTAGTATTTAAAATGCAGACAGAGTAGGCGAGCAAATCAGCTAAAGAACAAAGAGGAACGGTCAAGCATTTAAGAAGAGAAAAGAAGAAAGTGGAGACAAAGCCAAGAAAGAAGATTCGTGGACACCAGTGCCCAATGGATGGAAATGACTGGGTTTATTGAATCCTCTTTCCTCTCACCCTGTACGGAAATCTTTGCGTGGTATTAACTAATTCTGTTGATTGTCTTTTGCTGAACCAGGTCTCTGCCTCATTAAATCTCAAGGAAGGCATATGCATATACAGAAAAATATATTTTATATTGATTCTAAATGTTCTCAAGGGAACTTGTTTTGGCATTTTCCCCTTTGCCTGTCATTCTGAAGAGTGATCAATAATTCTGGATTCATGAAATCACTTTCCAGCATATTTTACATGTAATTACATTCTAAATTGTGTACTCCTCATTCCATGAAATGAGTCAGAATACTGTGGCCATTTCTTCTCTTCTGGGAAGAAAAATCAAGACCCAAAAGAAGGTCCTCCCACCCTGCAATAACGGTATGCATCTGCACGTGAAGAAGAAAGTTTGCCATGCAGGCTTGCAGCAAGGCTCAAACAAACTACCCAAAGAAAAGCTACTACCCTTCTCCCTGCCTCCTTGCTTCTATGGGTTGGTCGGTCGTTCAAAGGCTCAACTCATCATCTTCCGCAAAAAGTTACCTCCAATATTACAGCACTCACCTCACTGCCCTTTTATTAATAACAGTCATTTCTCAAGAAGCTGCCACATACCATGCATTGTGCTAAGCATTACTGAATAATACATTGTCTTGCTTAACTTCAAGCAATTGTGTGAGGTAGTTTTATGACACCCATGTTTAGATGAGGAAGCTGAGGCTTAGAGATGCTAAATTATTTCCCACATCTGTTGAACTCTAATACGGTAACCAAACAAAGATTATTTTATCACGCAGGATATGCCCAGTCATGCTGCAGTAACCAAAAAACCCATCTCTTAATAACAAACGTTTGTTTCTCACTCACATAACATGTGCATCACAGGTCAGTTCTGCTGAATGTCCCCAAACCCCATGACTCAGGTTATCAAAGTGTCACTATCTTGAAAGTTGTTGGTTCTCAAGGTCGAGGGAGAGAGTTCTGGATGGTCCTGCAACAGCAATTAACTGCTTGGCACAGAAGTGACAGGTACTGCTTCCATTCACAGCTTATTGGCCAGAGCGAGTCACTTGGCCCGATCTCACTGCAAGCCATCAGGAAATGCAGTCTGCCTTAGGACTTGGAAGGCAGAAAAGCCCCAAGTAAGCTGCGCTAATGGCCACACAAAGTGAAAGAGGTTCTGAGTATTAGATTTCTGCAACGATTTGAGCACCTGCATTGTAGCTTTTAACTGGTAAGAACATTAAAATTGCATTGCAGAATGAAAACCATAATGAGATATGACTTTCATATCCACTAGGATGACTATAATCAAAAAGACAGAAAACAATAAGTGTTGAGAAGGCTGTAGAGAAACTGGCATCCTCACACATTGCAGGTGGGAACAGAAGCCACTTCGGAAATCACTCTGTCGATTTCTTAGTCACCATATGACTCAGCAATTCTACTCTAGGTATATACCTAAGAGGAATGAAAACATATGTCCATACAAAAACTTGTACACTAACATTCATAGCAACATTATTCAAAATAGCCCAAAGTGGAAACAATCCAAATGTCCATCATTGGGACTTCCCTGGACGTCCAGTGGTTAAGACTCTGCACTTCCAGTGCAGGGGGTGCGGGTCTGATCCCTGGTCGGGGAACTAAGATCCCACATGCCACACGATGCATTAAAAAAGTATAAGAAGGTATAACCATGTCATATCAAATAAGATAATAATGTCACATCAAATATAGAATATCAATAAAGAGATGGAGATTAAAAAAAAATGTCCGTCATCAACTGATGAATGTATAAACAAAACATTGTATATCTATACAATGGAACATTATTCAGCAAAAAAAAAAAAAGGAATGCAGGATTAATTGGTGCTACAACTTGCATGAATCTTGAAAATATTATACTGGACTTCCCTGGTGGTCCAGTGGTTAAGACTCCATGCTTCCACTGCAGGGGGCACAGGTTTGATCCCTGGGCAGGGAATCCTACATGCCACATGGTGCGGTCAAAAACAAAACAAACAAACAAACAAAAAAAACCAAGAAAAAAACCCCACATGATACTGAGTAAAAGAATGCAGTCACAAATATCACATAGTTTATGAATCCATTTATATGAAATATCCAAAATCCATAGATACAGAAAGATTTGTGGTTCCCTAGGGCTGAGGGAATTGGGAGGAAATGGGGAAATGCAACACGGATTAGTACTGCAGTGTCCGGAGGTTAAGGACAACTGACATTAAAATCATGACACTGACCCGAGAATAGATCCATCAGGAATGGTAACATCTGGGATGAGGGAAGTACCTCCGAACCAAAATCCTGATAAAGGGCTGTTTATTAGGCAAAATTGGGTTTAAATGTGAGAGGAGAAGAAAGGAGCTGGAATATGCTTATTGTCACTAACCCAAGGAGGAAGAGCTCAAGGGGAAAAAAATAAGATCAAAAGTTTTGCTATTACTTTAAGCTATGATGAATTTATCATGTGTAGAAATTAATCTGTATTTCAGAGTTTTAAAAGCTCCTCTTCGGAAAAAGTTTTCCGAACTTGGAACTCCAACTTCGGATGATTTGAGCATACAAAAATTTTTTTTAATGGCATGCAAAAGTTTGGGTCTCAGAAGTAATTTTCTATGGGAAATAGACACATTTCAAATGAAAAATCAAAAGTACTTCATTAAAACATGAAATTGCCAATGGTAAAAAATTAACAAAAAGTAATCTCTTTTTGAAAATTCTGTTCAATAGATGTGCGTGTTACCTGGTGAAATACAGTACTAAGAATGTTTGAGAAGTCACGAACTGTATTCATAATTACATCCAGGGTGAGACATGGTTCCTGAGCATACCGATTTGAAACTGTCTCAAAACAATGCAATCAAAGTGTTAACTAATATTTGCAGACAAAACTTTGTTTAAGAAAAGACGACCTTCTTGGGACAGAACCAAATGAGATAAAGAAGGAGACGCTGGCACAAAGCCCAGATCTTCTCCAGTCTTGGAAAACGACCAAATACTTTTTCCTGTCTGGAACATTTAGAATTTTTGACTTGAAACTAAGAAGGTGCATGGGGGATGGGTGAGGGCTTCCCTCCTCACCCACACATTTTCAATGAAAGATGATTGGGGAAGTACCCCAAGAAAAGTTTGGCTAAATGGGATTTGATTTAAAAATATTCGGAATGAAAAGAAGTTCTTCCTTAGGCAAATTAAAAAGGATCCTGAGAGAAGGGAGGGTGAACAGGGAGGAAATACAGCTCAAACAAGAAATTTTTGAGAATGCTGGATCTCCAGAGAGAAGAGGGGTTAAGCCCTTGTACAAGATAGACTGATGACGGAGACACCCCCCCCCCCACTTCCCCAGCAGAGCAGCGCCATTAGCAGCAGTAAGACCACAGGATATCTGCAAGTGAAACCACATGGCTCTTAGGCTATTGGCATTACCCCTACCTGAATCCAGGTGCCAATTAAACATGTGGAGAGTCCCTCACCAGATCCCAGACAAACAGCATCCAAGTCAGTTAAGTTATTGGAGATCATAAAGTCTGAGCCACAAAGACTACCAAACTATTAAAATGAATTACTTTCTCCTCACCTCTTCCAGATCCAAGTAGGAATCCCAACATGCAGTGGGTCTCTTTGCATTTGGACAAAGCTATAACTCACATTTGGAGATCTCGTGACGCCCTATTCACCAAGTTCTCTAGAAAAAAGTGACTGATTATTCCTTGTCTGTAGTAGTTGTACACAGAATTAAGAGTCAGAGGGGCCAAAATCCCTGCAAAATACAGATAACTGCATCGAAATATTCTATAGCTACAATTTGCTGAATTCTCATTTGTTTTGTATTTGGATTAAAACTTCTGGGATACATCCAAAAATGTTGGGGACTTGATTGTACGGGGATTTGGGGATATTTAAATGTAATGTGATTACAGAATTACAAATGAAATTTGCCATAATCCAAATGTGCTAGTGTTTTCTGGTTGGCTCTTTTAAAATTTCGACAGTTCATAGAAATTATTCTACCTGAACTCTTTGGATTAAGTTTCATAAGTGACTCAAATTTCTCAAACTCAATTTGGTTGTATTCTGTAACATTCTTAATCAGTTTTTGAAAAGACGGACTGGCCTAACAACCAGATAAGTAATTTCAATATTTTTTGTATCAGTTACCTACTGCCTCAATGATGCTGCATGATGAACGAACAAACGTCAGTCGCATAAGACGGTAAGTGTTTATTGCTTACACATCTGAACTGGTCGGTTAAATGGGCTCTGCCATTCTCGGCTGGGTTCACCTACAGGTATGGCTATTGCTCACTGTTGGTTGTGGCTTGAGTAGATGAGGTGACTCAGATATGTTACCTGTATCTTTCACGCTCCTGGGTATGTTTTTATGGCAGAAGCAGAGATCCAAGGGACAGCAGAAACATACAAGGCTTCTTGAGAATTAGGCTCAGAACTGGCACACCATCATCTTCATCAAATTCTCCTTGCTAAAGCATGTCACAAGGTCAACTCAGATGAAAAAGATGGGAAAACACATTCTGCCTCTCTAGTGAGAAAGACTGCAAAGTCACATGGTAAAGAGTGTGGACACAAGCGGGGAGTGCAAGTGAAAAACTAGGACTCTTTTTTATTTTATTGTTATTATTTTTTTTGCGGTACGCGGGCCTCTCACTGTTGTGGCCCCTCCCGTTGCGGAACACAGGCTCCGGACGCGCAGGCTCAGTGGCCATGGCTCACGGGCCCAGCCGCTCCGCGGCATGTAGATCCTCCCGGACCGGGGCACGAACCCGTGTCCCCTGCATCGGCAGGCGGACTCTCAACCACTGTGCCACCAGGGAAGCCCTAGGACTCTTAATAGAATCAATCTACTAAATATATATAAACACAAAGGCCTTTAAAAAGTTGCCGTTCAGTATTAAGGTTCCCATGATAAATAATAAGTCATGATACTATGACCCATAACAATAAAACGTTAAAGAGCTTTGGGAAAAACCTTAAAGGTTTATAAATATCTGCATTGACTCATTCCTTGTTATTGCTGGCAAAGTTATGAGAATCTAGCCTGCGTAGACACTGGGTAGCCTGTGTCTCTGTATTCTTTGGTGTTCCCTTGGAAGAATGTTGGGATTTCTTTTTCTTTTTAGACAATAAATGACTGACAGGTAGAGACAAGGGAGTTCATTCAGACTAAGGGTTGGCAAACGTTTTCTCTAAAGGGCAAGATAGGAAACATCTTAGGTTTTGTGGGTCAGGTAATCTCGATCACAACCATTCAACTCTGCCCTTAAAGTGCAAAAACCACCACAGGCAACATGTGAACAAACGGGCACGGATGTATTCCAATAAAATTTTATTTTAAAAATCAGGCAATGGGCCAGATTTGGCTGATGGGCTGTAGTTTGCTGACCCCTGATCTAGACTTTCATATTTTGGTGTCAATTTCATGATGCTTGAGCAAAAGAGAAAGAAGAGAAAATGAAGACTTCTAAATCTGGGGCAACAATATAAATCAAGAGCATTGTCTGCAGGGACAAAATATGGCATGGTACACCAGGAGTTACTGGAAGGAATAAATAAAATGGGTTAATAGACTCTCATATTAGAGGAAGGTCACAAATACATCTGATACTTGAGCTTTGGAGAAAAAGTACTTTTTCTGCCTTATGTCAGTGGTTTGAAGCTCCTATGTAACGTTGCTCTGCTTTGAGCTCTCTTGAGAAATAATACAATGTACTCTCCCTGGTACCCAGATGTTTGTCGTTTTGGGGGCAAGAGAACTCAAAATACCTTGTTGAGGATATATGTTTTAAATGTCTGAAGATGATGGCCCTTACAAAGTGTCCCGCTCCGGCATTCTGCAACAAATTGAACACCCAAAAAGGTCGGCAATAATTACTAAATTGGGACCAGCTGAGCCTGTGGATGCATTAAGTCCATACTGACAGCGACAAAAGGCAAATAATAAAGATGCATTCAAGAGAATACTCCTATTGCCTACCAATTTGAACTATTTGTATCCAATTACCAGAACAGGAAGAGGGTAGAGGACAAATAATTCAAGTGATAAAGGAACATGGAGCATTTTAGTTTGTTTAATGGATTTAGTACTTTCCTTTCTTCGGGCAGTTTGAATTTTTTTATGCCTCTCCTTTGAGCTACAAATCAGCATAGGTCCATTAGTCATGTCGTCTCTCCATGGATGTCTCAAACATAAACCCAAAACTGAGCCACCAAATTCTGACACACATGCATGCACACGGAAATATTCCTCTCCCAGTGCTTCACAGCCCTATAAATGAGCCACCATCCACTCAACTGAACTAGCCACACTCCATGTTCAATTGATCTCTGCGTCTGCGTACTTTTCCACTTCCCTGTCTCTCAAGTTTATCTTCTCTCTACAGACACCACTACCTGTTTCAGGACATGATTTTTTTGGGAACTGGACCACTGTCATGGCTACCTAACTGGTCCCGTCCCTGAAATTTTCACTTTCCTCCAGTACACTCTCCATTTTCTGGTTACATAAACACAAATATGGTCATATCACCATTCTTTGAAACCGTCTGATGCCTCCTAAAGCCTTTACAACAGAGGCCAGGCGCCTAACTCAGCTCATGAAGCCTTCCATGATCTGCCTGCAGCCTGGCTGTTTTGCCTCACTGACATTTCCCCTTGCCCACTCAGCTCAGCCCTTCTGAGCCATCTCGAATGGACCAGTGCTTCTATGCCCTCACCCTGACTGTTCCCTCCCCACACCCAGGTCCTCACACCTGTCTATTCTCAACCTCCAACCCATTCACCTGCTTCCCTCCTGTGCTCGCCTTCCCTTTGGAGGGCATTTTCTGTCTTACCAATTTACACTGCAGGACTCAAGAAGGTAGAGGCTACTCCTGCTTCACACGCTGCTGCGTTCCCAGTCCCAGCACCACTGTTGGCACATAACAGACGCTCCGTAAATAAGTGCTGAATGGGTGAATCAATACTTTAATTACTTTACAACAAAACTTTGGTAGCAGTCACCAAATTTCTTTTAGGGAGAGATAAAGAATGTATAATTTGGTAAAAAAAATGCATCTTTGGCTAGACTACAAGGTTATTAATGTTAGAGTCCATAATTTTTGTAATGAACTTTATATCCCAAGTTCCTAACTTAGTTCCAAATAAGCAACGACTCCACAACTTTCTAACTCTCAAAGGTTGTATACACTTCTACTAATCTGGGACTATGAACAATTAAATAGTTATTTCCCTTAGGCTCAAACACTATATACATTTTTTCATTTACAGTCTGATGGGATTTCTGAAGATATCCATTCTTTTTTTTTTTTACTTGTTTGTTCCTTGTCTGAAATCACCTTAAAAGACATTCTTTCACTGTGTAAGTTAAAGTACAGATGAAAGATATGGTCTGACCAGTATATGGGAGATTGATTCTATATTAGTGATAGATTAAAGTAGAATGGTTTAAAAAAAAAGCACAGAAGTAGTTTTCAGAAAAGGCACATTCAAGTCCTGTCTCAGATACTTCTATAATATATAGCTACATGGCGAGTGTATGAAACCAGAATCCCTAAAATGTAAGTTTCATGAGCTCAAGGGTTTTGCCTATTTATCACTGTAGAACAGCACACCCAGAATAGTATTGATACATTACATAATAGATAGTCATTGCCCAATAGCTATGTGTTTAATGAATGAACAAATGAAACTCTGGGCTGAACAGCTCTTTTCGGTTTCAAGTTGCCACAAAGCGAAGTAACATTAAAAATTCTGGCAATTTCAGAAAATTATTGGGACAGGTCAAGATGTATGTTTGTAAAGATTTTAAATCTAGGGGCTTCCCTGGTGGCGCAGTGGTTGGGAATCCGCCTGCCAATGCAGGCCACACGGGTTCGAGCCCTGGTCCGGGAGGATCCCACATGCCGCGGAGCAACTAGGCCCGTGCGCCACAGCTACTAAGCCTGCGCTCTAGAGCCCACGTGCCACAGCTACTGAGCCCACGTGCCACGACTACTGAAGCCCACGCACCTTCAGCCCGCACTCCACAGCAGGAGAGGCCATGGCAGTGAGAGGCCCACGCACCCTAACAGGAGTGGCCCCTGCTCACCCCAAAGGGAGAAAAGCCCACGCGCAGCAGCGAAGACCCAATGCAGCCAAAAATAAGGTAAATAAAATAAATAAATGTAAAAAAAAATAATAACTTAAAAAAAAGATTTTAAATCTAGAGAAAACTACACAAGTTTAAGGTGTTGTTATTGACAGTTGTGTGATTTCCCTCTAATGCCCATACTCTGAATACCTAATTTTACTGGATTATTTGTTTCATCATATCTGGGGTTTTATGCCCTATCATTGCAGGAAATGATTAGTGTTATTTCATTCAAAGTGCACCCTAAGTTTGAAATGAGATATGAGATTACAGATATTTCCAGTAATTTGAAAGCAGTCTGTGTTTAGGAAAAAAAAATAATTTTGATATAGTGGCAGATTAAGAATCCAGAGAGCATGATTTCACATGGAATAATTTCAAAGGCGACAAGGAAACATTTGTATAATTAACATGTATAAAAACGTCACAATTTTTAAACAGCCCATATACAATATCTCATTTAATTTTTGCAGTAGTCTTCTTGCATGTAGATGGTATTGTTTTCATTTCACAGATGAGGACACTGAGGCACAGAGAGAATAAATAAATTGCCCAAATTCACACAGCTAGTAAGTCACAGAGCCTGCCACTGAACCTGGATTTCCTGCCCCTAAATCTTTGCCAATTACATTATACCACTGTGAAGAGTTTAGGTCAGAATATGAAGTCGGAGGGCACAGTCCCCAAGACTGCTTTCACGTCTGACACCAACTGCAAGTTTGGGAAGGGTTCCCCAAAGCACCCTCAGTTTCAATGCACCGTACTCACTGAAAGCTATTATACTCATGGTTATGGTTTATTGTAGGAAAAGGATACAGATTAAAGCTAGTCAAGGGAAGAAAGGCATAGGGCAGAGTCCAGGAAGGTTCCAAACACAAATCTTTCATTGTCCTCTCCCCATGGAGTCAAGATATGTTACTTTCTAGATACGCACATGCAGTATTGCCAACCGGGGAAGCTAATTCAAGCCTCAGCATCTGGAGGCTTGACTGGGGCTCCATTATTTAAGCATGATTGATCAACTGATTGCCTACATGGTTGATCTCAGTCTCCAGGCCAACTGATACCACATGACCCAAAGTCCACACCCTAAATCACATTGTGGGTCGCTCTGGCATGGCCAGCCCTCACCTTAAGACTACATGGGTGTGCCCCCAGAAACCCAGCCCCAAGCAAATAATGATCTGTCTTCTATCAAAGAAATTTGGTGTATGATTTCTAGAATTTACTAAAATTATACAGTATGTGGTCTTTTTTGCAGGGCTTCTTTCATTCAGCATGTTTTGAGATTTATCTCTGTAGTTGTATTTATCAGTTTATTGTTTCGATTGTTAAAAATTCTTCTACTGTTTGATTTTGCCATACTTTGTTTTCCATTCTTCTGTTAATTTTCTGAAAATTTGAGTGGTTTATAATTCTTTGCTCTTGTGAATAAAGATGCTATGAACTTTCTCATCTAAAGAAAAAGACTCTATGGGTGTGGCCATACCCTATCCTAAATCACTTTGTTTGGCTATCCAGTATGACTGAAGGCCACCAGGCATACAAGGACAGTCCTAACGGGCGTAACATCACAAGAGCCCAGAGATTACCTCCCAGAAACAGGGCAAAGGCCAGATGTTCTCTTTGGGCCAAATTCTTTACTGAATGACTATGTTGGGAAAAAGAGTTCGCATAGAATAAAAAGATGTAGAAGATGAAGACAGCTGGTAAATGTATGTGTATCTACACATATGTCAATATGGCTTTGTTGAAATAAAAACTGGAATCTTGATTTTGTTACTCTCCTCTGGCCAGAAGATCAAATGAACTGGGAAATGTGAGAAGTCTAAGATGAAAGGGATTATATCATTGTCATGGTTCAGATATGCCTCTTGTAGCTTATAAAAAGAGGTACAATGGTGGAAAGTGAAAAAAGCATAGAGCTCATTGTTTGAGGAGCAAAATCGGCTTGGTTTATGGTGCTTTTTTAGGAGCTCTTAGTTGTTTTAAGTTTAAAAAATTGATATCCATTATCAGACCAGCAACAGTCAACTCCTGGGGCTTTTTGCTAAAATTAGTTTTGATACCTTAAAGAATATTGATGACATTTTAGAACAGAACAGCCTAACAGATCCAAAATAAAAGCTTTCTAAAAAGGACTTTATCCTTTAGCTTTATCAAGAGGCCAAAAATGAAATAAAAATGAGTTCTGCCATTAGACGCAAAGGCTCCAGTCATTTCTATTTATACATCCACTCAGCTTTATCTAGCATAAAATAAAGTAAAAGGAAGCAGTAGCATGAGTGAGCTGGGTGGTACATAATAATTCCTTTATAATTTATTTTCCTTTGGTATAACTTTTAACCATTGAAGTAAATGAGGACTGTCTCTGGTATCCTGAAACCCCAAAGTACTACTTCCCAATGCCCTCCGCCCACCCCCCTCCTTTCAGAGACCCCCTTTTAAGCCCCCTAAAATTCTAAGACATCTTCTGTTTCTTCGATTTCTCTGGAAAGGTGGAAAATCTGTGATTATCAGGGTGGATTAGGTTCATGTGTTATTCATCTTCCCAAGAGCATAGGCAATTAGGAGACTATCATGTGGATGAAATTTTCTAATTCTATTTACCACAGTGTGTTTATTAGTTAGAATAGGCAAAGCTCTGTGATAGTAACCTCCAAATTTCAGTGGATTGACACAGTAAAAGCATTCAGAGCACAGATTCATGTGGACTGAATGCTCCTCTTGCCTGCCTTTCTTCCAAATGCGGACTCAGGAACTAGTGACTTTTATTTTGTGACTCAGCCATCTTGGAGTCCTTTGCTTCTAGCTGTGTGGACCTAAGAGCAAGAAAGGATGGAAAAGGTGGGGGACCTTCAAGATGGCAGAGGAGTAAGATGCGGAGATCACCTTCCTCCCCACAGGTACACCAGAAATACATCTACACGTGGAACAACTCCTACAGAACACCTACTGAACGCTGGCAGAAGACCTCAGACATCCCAAAAGGTAAGAAAACCCCCACGTACCTGGGTAGGGCAAAAAAAAAAAAGAAAAAAACAGAGACAAAAGAACAGGGACGGGACCTGCACCAGTGGGAGGGAGCTGTGAAGGAGGAAAGGTTTCCACACACTAGGAAGCCCCTTTGCGGGCGGAGACTGGGGGTGGCGGACGGGGAAGCTTCGGAGCCGCGGAAGAGAGCACAGCAACAGAGGTGCGGGGGGCAAAGCGGAGAGATTCCCGCACAGTGGATCGGTGTCAACCACTCACCAGCTTGAGAGGCTTGTCTGCTCCCCCGCCAGGGCGGGCGAGGCTGGGAGCTGAGGCTCGGGCTTCGTAGGAGGTCGGAGCACAGGGAGAGGACTGGGGTTGGCGGCGTGAACACAGCCTGAAGGGGGCTAGTGCACCACAGCTAGCCGGGAGGGAGTCCGGGAAAAAGTCTGGAGCTGCCAAAGAGGCAAGAGGCCACTGTTTCGGGGCGTACGAGGAGAGGGGATTCAGAGCACCGCCTAAATGAGCTCGAGACGGGTGCGAGCCGTGGCTATCAGCGCGGACCAGAGACGGGCATGAGACGCTAAGGCCGCTGCTGTCGCCACCAAGAAGCCTGTGTGCGAGCACAGGTCACTCTCCACACCCCCCTTCCGGGGAGCCTGTGCAGCCGCCACTGCCAGGGTCCCAGGATCCAGGGACAACTTCCCCGGGAGAACGCATGGCATGCGTCAGGCTGGTGCAACGTCACAGTGGCCTCTGCCGCCGCAGGCTTGCCCCGCATCCGTACCCCTCCCTCCCCCTGGCCTGAGTGAGCCAGAGCCCCTGAATCAGCTGCTCCTTTAACCCTGTCCTGTCTGGGCGAAGAACAGACGCCCTCAGGCGACCTACACACAGAGGCAGGACCACATCCAAAGCTGAACCCCAGGAGGTGTGCGAATGAAGAAGAGAAAGGGAAATCTCTCCCAGCAGCCTCAGGAGCAGCAGATTAAATCTACACAATCAACCTGATGTACCCTGCACCTGTGGAATACATGAATAGACAACGAATCATCCCAAAACTGAGGCGGTGGACTTTGGGAGCAACTGTAGACTTGGGGTTTGCTTTTTGCATCTAATTTGTTTCTGGTTTTATGTTTATCTTAATTTAGTATTTAGAGTTTATTACCATTGGTAGATTTGTATATTGCTTTGGTTGCTCTCTTCCTTTTTTTGACATATATATATATTTTTTTCATTTTTCTCTTTTTGTGAATATGTATGTATATGCTTCTTTGTGTGATTTTGTCTGTATAGCTTTGCTTTTACCATTTGTCCTAGGGTTCTGTCTGTTTTTTGTTTTATTTTTTAGTATAGTTTTTAGTGCTTGTTATCATTGGTGGATTGTTTTATTGGTTTGGTTGCTCTCTTCTTTCTTTTTTTATTTTCTTGTTTTTATTACTTTTAAATTTTTTTATTCTTAATAATTAAAAAAAATTTTTATTTTAATAACTTTATTTTATTCTTTCTTTCTTTCTTTTTTTCTCCTTTTTTGTATGAGCCGTGTGGCTAACAGGGTCTTGGTGCTCCAGCCAGGCATCAGGCCTGGGCCTCTGAGGTGGGAGAGCCGAGTTCAGGACATTGGTCCACCAGAGACCTCCTGGCCCCATGTAATATAAAACGGTGAAAGCTCTCCCAGAGATCTCCATCTCAACGCTAAGACCCAGCTCCACTCAACAACCAGCAACCTACACTGCTGGACGCCCCCTGCCAAACAACTAGCAAGACAGGAACACAACCCCACCCATTAGCAAAGAGCCTGCCTAAAATAATAATAAGGTCACAGGCATCCGAAAACACACCACTGAGACTGAACCAGGAAGAAATAGAAAATATAAACAGACCAATCACAAGCACTGAAACTGAGACTGTGGCTAAAAATCTTCCAACACACAAAAGCCCAGGACCAGAAGTCTTCACAGGTAGATTCTATCAAACATTTAGAGAAGAGCTAACACCTATCCTTCTCAAACTTTTCAAAATATAGCAAGGGAAGAACACTCCCAAACTTATTCTATGAGGCCACCATCACCCTGATACCAAAACCAGACAAAGATGTCACAAAGAAAGAAAACTACAGGCCAATACCACTGAGGAACATAGATGCAAAAATCCTCAAGAAACCACTAGCAAACAGAATCCAACAGCACATTAAAAGGATCATACACCATGATCAAGTGGGGTTTATCCAAGGAATGCAAGGATTCTTCAGTATACCCAAATCAATCAGTGTGATACACCGTATTAACAAACTGAAGGAGAAAAACCATATGATCATCTCAATAGATGCAGAGAAAGCTTTCGACAAAATTCAACACCCATTTACGATAAAAACCCTCCAGAAAGTAGGCATAGAGGGAACATTCCTCAACATAATAAAGGCCATATATGACAAACCCACAGCCAACATCGTCCTCAATGGTGAAAAACTGAAAGCATTTCCACTAAGATCAGGAACAAGACAAGGATGTCCACTCTCACCACTATTATTCCACATAGTTCTGGAAGTTTTAGCCACAGCAACAGAGAAAAAAAAGAAATAAAAGGAATCCAAATCGGAAAAGAAGTAAAGCTGTCACTCTTTGCAGATGACATGATACTATACATAGAGAATCCTAAAGATGTTACCTGAAGACTACTAGAGCTAATCAATGAATCTGGTAAAGTAGCAGGATACAAAATTAATGCACAGAAATCTCTTGCATTCCTATACACTAATGATGAAAAATCTGAAACAGAAATTAAGGAAACACTCCCATTTACCATTGCAACAACAAGAATAAAATATCTAGGAATAAACCTACCTAAGGAGACAAAAGACCTGTATGCAGAACATTATAAGACCCTAATGAAAGAAAGTAAAGATGATACACACAGATGGAGAGTTATACCACATTCTTGGATTGGAAGAATCAACATTGTGAAAATGACTATACTACCCAAAGCAATCTACAGATTCTATGCAATCCCTATCAAATTACCAATGGCATTGTTCACAGAACTAGAACAAAAAATTTCACAATTTGTATGGAAACACAAAAGACCCCAAATAGCCAAAGCAATCTTGAGAAAGAAAAATGGAGCAGGAGGAATCAGGCTCCCTGACTTCAGGCTACACTACAAAGCTACAGTAATCCAGACAGTATGGTACGGGCACAAAAACAGAAATATAGATCAATGGAACAGGATAGAAAGCCCAGAGATAAACCCACACACATATGGTCACCTTATCTTTGATAAAGGAGGCAAGAATATACAGTGGAGAAAAGACAGACTCTTCAATAAGTGGTGCTGGGAAAACTGGACAGGTACATGTAAAAGTATGAAATTAGAACACTCCCTAACACCATACACAAAAATAATCTCAAAATAGATTAAAGACCTAAATGTAAGGCCAGACACTATGAAACTCTTAGAGGAAAACATATGCAGAACAGTCTATGACATAAATCATAGCAAGATCCTTTTTGACCCACCTCCTAGAGAAATGGAAATAAAAACAAAAATAAACAAATGGGACCTAATGAAACTTAAAAGCTTTTGCACAGCAAAGGAAACCATAAATAAGGTGAAAAGGTAACCCTCAGAATGGGAGAAAATATTTGCAAATGAAGCAACTGACAAAGGATTAATCTCCAAAATTTACAAGCAGCTCATGCAGCTCAATAACAAAGAAACAAACAACCCAATCCAAAAATGGGCAGAAGACCTAAATAGACATTTCTCCAAAGAAGATATATAGACTGCCAACAAACACATGAAAGAATGCTCAACATCATTAATCATTAGAGAAATGCAAATCAAAACTACAATTAGATATGATCTCACACTGGTCAGAATGGCCATCATCAAAAAATCTAGAAACAATAAATGCTGGAGAGGGTGTGGAGAAAAGGGAACCCTCTTGCACTGTTGGTGGGAATGTAAATTGATACAGCCACTATGGAGAACAGTATGGAGGTTCCTTAAAAAACTACAAATAGAACTACCATATGACCCAGCAATCCCACTACTGGGCATATAGCCTGAGAAAACCATAATTCAAAAATAGTCATGTACCAAAATGTTCATTGCAGCTCTATTTACAATCGCCAGGACATGGAAGCAACCTAAGTGTTCATCATCGGACAAATGGATAAAGAAGATGTGGCACATATATACAATGGAATATTACTCAGCCATAAAAAGAAACGAAATTGAGATATTTGTAGTGAGGTGGATGGACCTAGAGCCTGTCATAGAGTGAAGTAAGTCAAAAAGAGAAAAACAAATACCGTATGCTAACACATATATAGGGAATCTTAGGAAAAAAACAAAAGGTCATGAAGAACCTAGGGGTAAGACGGGAATAAAGACACAGACCTACTAGAGAATGGACTTGAGGATATGGGGAGGGGGAAGGGTAAGCTGTGACGAAGTGAGAGAGTGGCATGGACATATATACACTACCAAACGTAAAATAGATAGCTAGTGGGAAGCAGCCGCATAGCACAGGGATGCTTTGTGACTACCTAGAGGGGTGGGATAGGGACGGTGGGAGGGAGGGAGATGGAAGAGGGAAGAGATATGGGAACATATGTATAACTGATTCACTTTGTTATAAAGCAGAAACTAACACACCGTTGTAAGGCAATTATACTCTAATAAAGATGTTAAAAAAAAAAAAGAAAACTTATTCAAAAGTCCTCCTTCCCTCCTTCTGGCAGTTTTCAGTAGTAATTATACCTCCAATCATAAATTAGCACATCTGGCACTGATAGGTGTCATGGTTCATTGTCATGCGTATAAATGACTGATGGATTATTCAAACTCTACATTGAGAAGAGACCACGAGCTGCCTAGTATCTAATAAATTTTCTCTTCCAAGTTTGATTCCTTCAGAGAGATGGTAGGTGTTACATATGCCCAACATGTTTTGAATGCCAATGCGTAAATTCTAGCGATTCCAACTGGGGTCAGCTTGTTGCACTCGGGGGAGTCACATCAAACATGGATAACTGAGTTTCCCAAACAGAGGATGACCTCACTGTTTGCCCTTCACAAATACACATGGCCTCTTAGCCTATTTAACTAACCTCCTATGTAAATATGCCCTGTGGGAAAAAGGAGTTTATACAAAGCCATCGAATAGTCTCTCCCAAGCCCCCTCTCCGCACTAGACTTCTTTGTGCCCATTATATACCTTTATTGAAAATCTATCCATCTGCCATTCCCATGTCAACCAAGATAACTCAGACTATTTTGAAGCACAAGACACACATGATAAATTTGTCTGTGGGAAAAAGTTGTGGTTGTTTACATTGCCAATGGAGTAAATCTTATCTTTTCAAGACATACAATTTAATAAACCTTTTAGAGTTTCTATGACTAAGGAATTATCCTCGATATTGGGAGATAGCAAAGGATACACAAAGAATTATATACTGCCCCTGACTACAAGTAGAATAGCACAGTGGGTAAAATTTGAACCCTGGTCTGAGACAAATCTAAGTTAGAGCTACAGCTTCCTAGCTTATTTGACCTTGAAGTGAGCTACTTAAACCGTCTAAGCCTCAGTTTCTACATCTATAAAATGGTATTAATGATAGAGTTGTTGTGATAATTTAAGTATGAACTATAGAAAGCATTTAGCTTAGCAGCTGGCAAAAAAATAAGTGGTTGCTAAACATTCTTTTTTACTGTCTTTGTCTTTTTCTATTGTTGTCATCTTCTAGGGAGAAAGGCAGACACATAAATACCAATAATGAAAACCACTGTGCAACAAATACTAGTTGTGATGCAAATCAACGCTGGGCAGGTAGAAGAAGAACTATTCATTCTGATTAGCGTTAGAGATGTTTTAATGGAGGTGGTAGCATCTGCCTAGGGCTCTGAAGCATGAAAAGAGAGAGGAAAGAAGGAAAGTCTTGGCAAAGCCACTTATAGCAGAAGCATCGTTCATAGTCTAGGAATAACAACAGAAGAGACTGGTGTGTTGGGTCATTAGAATTTGGCTTAAAGAATGGTTTGGTTCTCAATAAGGGTCTTGAATATTGGACTAAGAAATTTGTGACTTTCTTAATAAATGGACAACCATTACTCATTTGTGAGAAGGGCAATCACAATACAGCGTGTGTGTTTTTTTTAGAAAGATAAGATTGAAGGCATTGTAATAGAAAACGAAATTAAGATGGAGACCATCTGGGCAGTTTCAAGATAGGGCTGGTATTTAAGATGGGTCATGAAAAATTAACTTCTTGACTTTCAAGCCTCACCCACTATTAGTACAAAGACATTCTCAACATAAAAGAGATAATGTCAGTGATTGTGAACTCTGTTCCACCTCCCTTTTTAGCCTGGGTATTCTCAAGACTTGAAGAAGTATGAAAAATAGATCTGGAAAATACTGCCAACCCTACTTAAGACAATGAACAAATTGAAGACCTCTTATTTTCAGTATCTAGTATAATCATAAAAACTTTGTCCTATGGTAAGAAACAAGCCTGGAGAACTTTTTAAAAATACCGATGCCTACGTCCCACCCAAGTCTAATCACATCAGAATCTCTGGGTGTGAAAACCACTGATCTCTCTTAGGTGTTTGGTACAAATTTGGATATTTAATAACCAGTGACTTTGGTGGCCAAGTGCATGCCAGTCCTTTGTAAATATTCTGTGGACGTATGAAATCAACGATTATCCTCTAAGAAAACAAAAAACCAGTGACTTAGACTTGTGATAATCTGTACAGAGTGTGGCACAAAGATTATCTAATTGATTCAAGTCTTCACCTTCCTTTCCTACATTCATGCTTTGTAGAGAAGTGACTTATCAAGGGAACGTTCACAATTCCAATGCCTCTCTACATGGAATTCTTTCCTCTTCCATGATGATAATGAGAGATCACCAGAAGCAAAGGAGTGACAGCCTAGTGTAGTGCTTCTAAAATATTCCACCAGAGTATTCATTTGGTTAAAAAAAAAAAAAGAATCTACTCTCAGGGAGCTAGCTAGCTTACTATTTTTTGAACTAAGCCTTTTGTGAATATTACATTTGCACAATATGTTTATATTTTCTTAATTTAAAAAGGAGTATCAAACTAAATTCTATCAAGTAAAGATACACACCAGAAAGATGTACCATGGTTTTCCTGTAGTTTCCCAAGTCCCTTGGTACTCTGCCTGACTTCTCCAAGAATACAAGTAGAGCAGTTAAGAAAGATGGTGAGTAGAGAGAAGGTTTGACTCAAAATTATGAGACCTGAGACTTATACAGTTCTGCAACTAATTGGTTAAGGTGACTTAGTAAATAATTTGCCCTTTCTAGATCACATGCACACATACATATTAAATGATATTTGGGGGACCTTTTATATTAAAAACATTGAAGATGGAAATTTTGTATGATCTTATAAAGAACTGGAAGTCAGAGACTTGTATAGGTACTAAAGAGCCGAAACAGGAAAATCCCTGAATGAGAGGGATGTGTGTGCTATTTTGTTTATTAATTCTTTGGGAATCCATTATGCAGAGATGTAACTTTACTCAAAGTTTAGATATCTTACTTTTCAACTCTAAGATCAACTTTAAAATTTATACTTCATGCATTTGCCGATTAGTTGCTTTTTTAAATGGATATAGTGAACAGTTTCCCTGCATCGTGTTTCGATTACCTATTTCTGCAATATAAGCTGGCCCAAGATATAGTGACTTAGAACAGCAAGGGTGTACTGGGTTGGCCACAAAGTTCATTCAGCAAGGGTGTACTGGGTTGGCCGAACGAACTTTCTGGCCAGCCAATATTACTCCTTGCAGTTCTGTGCTCTCACTAGAGCTCACCGCAGCCAGCTGGTGGCTCTGCTTGGATGGCTGCGCCCCTCTCTTCACGTAGTCTTTCAGTGTCAGCTTCTCCACCATGGTCTTAGGGTTCCAGGAGAGCAAAACTCACTGCACAAGCACGTATCAAACCTCTGCTTGAATGGCATGTACTGATGTTCTACTGGCCAAAGCAAGGCACGTGGCCAAGTCCAGAGTCCAAGAGAGAGAGGATGAAACAGGGCAAGGCTTCTGGGAGGTGTGATGAATTGAAAGCCATTATTTAACAATCTACCGCAAGTCCCCGTCCATTTGATAAATGTGGGAGACAGCACCGTGTGATTTGAGGAGTGCTATGAAGACACTCCCTCTACAAAAATCTCCCTTTGTTACATTACCAGAAAAAACTACACTCAGAGTTTCACTCCGGCAGCTTAAGGCACCAGTTCTCTATAGTTCACTTCAGGAGTATTGCGGCATTTTGTCAAAGACAGATAGATGCCTGGCTCCTACATACAGCAACTGAATCAAATCACTCCACCTGGTTAAGAGTGGCTGGGTGGCAAATTCCATTTCCAGTAACGATGGATTAACTCTTGGGAGACCAAAGCAAAAGTGGAGCACCGGTTCCCAAGGAGTAAGAGCTGGACGAGAAAGTAACTCATTGACGTTTTCAGATCCCTCCTTTCCAAGTCCTGCAGAAGTGGTGTAGCTCTCCAGTCTGGAGGCTGGGAATTGTTGCCAATGATTGTTTTGTTCTCTATCCTCTCAACCAAAACTGAGAGAGAGTTTCATTTTAATATCCTCTTATAAAAAACTTTAAATGACTAATGCTTAGGAAGTTACATATTCCTTTACGCTGTGTTTTAGGTAGGCACTATCACGTGAATGAAAACAGTTGCTGATGCCGTTAGGACTTACTCTTGTTGAAGATATCGGATATTATAGATTAGCACATAATTTATTTATTCATTTGAAGTCCATAAAATATTTTAAAGGAAGAAAACATGCTAATGAAATACTCACTGGTGATTAGGGGAAAGCAATACCAAATCTATCACCAAACTTAACTATGAGCTGGCTTAATTTCACCTCCTAAACTAAAAAGCCTTCTAAAGTTGAATAAAGCAATTATTCTAAAGGTGGAAAAAGCAGTTTACCACGAGCCTTTTCTTACTGTGAGTGTTTCTGGTACCAGCCCAGGCCTCTGGAGGTCTCATAGGAGCAGCACGTTGGCTTTCTCATCTCTCTGTGCTAGCTGAGTATTCTGTACACAAACTCTCCCCTGCCTACGGAAGAGAACTTGCTTGCCCTTCTAACTTCCTCGGGTCCTCTTGCCCATGTGGCAAAAGCAAGGGGGAAAATAGCAGGCCTCATTGTGACTTTCCAGGTCTCAAGTTGAGAAAGTAATTCACTCAGACCACCTCTTCTTTTCTTCAAAGAAGCTTACAGGGCTTCCCTGGTGGCACAGTTGTTGAGAGTCCGCCTGCCGATACAGGGGAGGCGGGTTCATGCCCCAGTCCGGGAAGATCCCACATGCCGTGGAGCGGCTGGGCCCGTGAGCCGTGGCCGCTGAGCCTGCGCGTCCGGAGCCTGTGCTCCGCAACAGGAGAGGCCACAAGAGTGAGAGGCCCGCGTACCGCAAAAAAAAAAAAGCTTACATTGGCACACATAATTGTTACAAATGCTAACTTCAAGCAGATGCTCAAGATTATCTATTAAGCATTCAAACAGGCACCTGGCTCCTTTTGAAAAAGTTCTATTTTTTTAAGGGCTACACCCCCTTTTTATTTTTGGACACTGCTTTTGAAATTCACTTAAAAATAATTGCTTCAAAATGAGCAGGTAAAGGCATTGTTGAATGCACTGAGTGATGCAATTGGAGACAGGAAAAGCTGGGGGCTTTCTTCCATCTGCACGCCTCAGTCATCATGCAGATCACATCCATGCATGTTGAGCAGAGAAACAGCACTGATTTGATTCCTAAGACCGGACCTGTAATTCTGGCTCTGTCATCAATTATTTGTGAAGTCTTGAACATGTCATTTCACCATGTAGGAATTTATTTTCTGCATGGTCAAAATAGGGTGGTGGTGTGCTAGCTGATTTCTAAAGTGATTGCCAGGTCTAACAGTTGACGATTCTGAGCACACTGTACTTTTCTTGGTACTGACTTGATTTGGTCTACTGTTTGAGGTCAGAAATATTTTGATAACCTTCCCATCAGTAATTGGAATTAAATTTCTTTTAAGAAAATGCTACACCAATGTTTTAAGGAAATAAGGAGATGGAGGACTGTCTTTATGTAGCAGGAATGCATTAATAATGCATTAATAATTTGCAGACTTTTCTTCTTGAAACCTAATCTGTGAACCTCTATGGGATTACATATTCTTCAGAGGTTCTCTTATAAATTACCACAATTGGACAGTTAGGAACCTATTCACGACCACACCAGGTAGGTTAACAAATTACTTGTAGTTTTATTCTCTGAGGCAACTGCAACCCTTTTACTATCCACAAAACTATTCTAAATACAGAAGATTGGAACAATGCATCACTGAAAAGATGCCAGTTAAAAATGTTCTGGGACTTCCCTGGTGGCACAGTAGATAAGAATCCGCCTGCCAATGCAGGGGACACGGGTTCGAGCCCTGGTCCGGGAAGATCCCACATGCCGCGGAGCAACTAAGCCCATATGCCACAACTACTGAGCCCACGCACTGCAACTACTGAAGCCTGCATGCCTAGAGCCCGTGCTCCACAACAAGAGAAGCCACCACAAGGAGAAGCCCGCGCACTGCAAGGAAGAGTAGCCCCTGCTCGCCACAACTAGAGACAGCCCACGCACAGCAACGAAGACCCAACGTAGCCAAAAATAAAAGAAAAAATAAAGAATCCCTGGATCATTCTATTAAAAAACTAAAACTAAAACTAAAAATGTTCTGAGACTGGGCATCTTAAACTTTACCACGCACAAACCACCTGGGAATCTTGTTAAGATGCAGGTTCTGAATCAGTAGGTCTGTGATGGGGTACGAGATTCTGCATCTCTAGCAAGTTTCCAGCTGGGGCAAAGGCTGCTAGTCTTTTGAGTAGCAAGGCACTAAGGGACTGGATAAAATATGTGTGGATTATGTAGCATTTATAAGTCAGTTGGCCCATTATAAAGATAGATAGGCTGTACACCACTTCCAAAACACACTACCTGAGCTAATGTAAGAAGGCTCTCTTTCCAAATAGCACATCAATGGAATGGCATGTTTCTACTTTAAATATTCATGACTTGTCTTCCTCTTGTTTCTTTCAAGAGTTTTGACATTTACTTAAGTAATTACTGTCACTTTCAAATGGCGGCCCATATTTTTGTCCTTTGTGAATCTCCCTATGTTATTATTCATGCCTTTGTTCTGTTTCTACTCTTGGAAGCTGCCTTTATCCGGTTTGCCAGGTGGATTCTGCACATATCCAGAATTAATCTCCATGGCCCATCAGAGTGTAGCCAACTTCATTTAATCAAGGGAAGAAGCAGGGAGGGAGCCAGTGACTGCGGGGACAGTTTGGAAGGCTGATGACCAGTGTAACTTACACTGATCAGACAAAACAAAAAAGCCACTTTCTACTCACGTCTTTTTAGAACTAGCAACGCCAGAATCTTAGTGTGTTGTGCTAAGTCCATTGCAAAGAGTTGTCTTCTAGACACACAGATTGACACGTTAGCTTCAAAGAGTCTTTGTTTCTCAAGATTATCCATATTACACAATATTTCAGAACTGACAAATTGTCTTCCTCTCTCTGTGAGTCCATTTGGGATTTGAGCTGTGGGAGATGTTTAAAAGGAACGGGAGGTACTCCTAACTGTGCTAAAATCTCTAAACATATTATTAATCCTCTAAGCCTATTCAGTGTATTTATTTTTTTTATTTTTTTTATTTTTTAACATCTTTATTGGAGTATAATTGCTTTACAATGGTGTGTTAGTTTCTGCTTTATAACAAAGTGAATCAGTTATACATATACATATGTTCCCATATCTCTTCCCTCTTGCGTCTCCCTCCCTCCAACCCTCCCTATCCCACCCCTCTAGTTAGTCAAACCAACGAGCTGATCTCCCTGTGCTATGCGGCTGCTTCCCACTAGCTATCTATTTTACGTTTGGTAGTGTATATATGTCCATGCCACTCTCTCATTTCGTCCCAGCTTACCCTTCCCCCTCCCCATATCCTCAAGTCCATTCTTTAGTAGGTCTGTGTCTTTATTACTGTCTTGCTCCTAGGTTCTTCATGACCTTTTTTTTTTTTTTCCCCCCTTAGAGTCCACATATATGTGTTAGCATACAGTATTTCTTTTTCTCTTTCTGATTTACTTCACTCTGTATGACACACTCTAGGTCCATCGACCTCACTACAAATAACTCAATTTTGTTTCTTTTATGGCTGAGTAATATTCCATTGTATATATGTGCCACATCTTCTTTACCCATTCATCTGATGATGGACACTTAGGTTTTTTCCATCTCCGGCCTATTGTAAATAGAGCTGCAATGAACATTTTGGTACATGACTCTTTCTGAATTATGGTTTTCTTAGGGTATATGCCCAGTAGTGGGATTGTTGGGTCCTATGGTAGTTCTATATTTAGTTTTTTAAGAAACCTCCATACTGTTATCCATAGTGGCTGTATCAATTTACATTCCCACCAACAGTGCAAGAGGGTTCCCTTTTCTCCACACCCTCTCCAGCATTTTTTGTTTCTAGATATTTTGATGATGCCCATTCTGACCAGTGTGAGATGATATCTAATTGTAGTGGTGATTTGCATTTCTCTAATGATTAATGATGTTGCAGATTCTTTCATATATTTGTTGGCAATCTGTATATCTTCTTTGGAGAAATGTCTATTTAGGTCTATTTAGGTCTATTTATTGGATTGGGTTGTTTGTTTTTCTGACATTGAACTGCATGAGCTGCTTGTAAATTTTGTATCCATTCAGCCAATCTGTGTCTTTTGGTGGGAGCATTTAGTCCATTTACATTTAAGGTAATTATCGATATGTGTGTTCCCATTCCCATTTTCTTAATTGTTTTGGGTTTGTTATTGTAGGTCTTTTCCTTCTTTTGTGTTTCTTGCCTAGAGAAGTTCCTTTAGCAGTTGTTGTAGAGCTGGTTTGGTGGTGCTGAACTCTCTCAGCTTTTGCTTGTCTCTAAAGGTTTTAATTTCTCCATCAAATCTGAATGAGATCCTTGCTGGGTAGAGTAATCTTGGTTGCAGGTTTTTCTCCTTCAACACTTTCAATATGTCCTGCCACTCCCTTCTGGCTTGCAGAGTTTCTGCTGAGAGATCAGCTCTTAACCTTATGGGGATTCCCTTGTGTGTTATTTGTTGTTTTTCCCTTGCTGCTTTTAATATGTTTTCTTTGTATTTAATTTTTGACAGTTTGATTAATATGTGTCTTGGCGTATTTCTCCTTGGATTTATCCTGTATGGGACTCTCTGTGCTTCCTGGACTTGATTAACTATTTCCTTTCCCATATTAGGGAAGTTTTCAACTATAATCTCTTCAAATATTTTCTCAGTCCCTTTCTTTTTCTCTTCTTCTTCTGGAACCCCTATAATTCGAATGTTGGTACGTTTAATGTTGTCCCAGAGGTCTCTGAGACTGTCCTCAGTTCTTTTCATTCTTTTTTCTTTATTCTGCTCTGCAGTAGTTATTTCCACTATTTTATCTTCCAGGTCACTTATCCGTTCTTCTGCCTCAGTTATTCTGCTATTGATCCCATCTAGAGTACTTTTAATTTCATTTATTGTGTTGTTCATCGTTGCTTGTTTCATCTTTAGTTCTTCTAGGTCCTTGTTAACTGATTCTTGCATTTTGTCCATTCTATTGTCCATTCTATCTCCAAGATTTCGGATCAACCTTACTATCATTATTTTGAATTCTTTTTCAGGTAGACTGCCTATTTCCTCTTCATTTGTTAGGTCTGATGGGTTTTTATCTTGCTCCTTCATCTGCGGTGTGTTTTTCTGTCTTTTCATTTTGCTTATCTTAGTGTGTTTGGGGTCTCCTTTTTTGCAGGCTGAAGGTTCGTAGTTCCTGTTGTTTGTTGTGTCTGTCCCCAGTGGCTAAGGTTGGTTCAGTGGGTTGTGTAGGCTTCCTGGTGGAGGGTACTAGTGCCTGTGTTCTGGTGGATGAGGCTAGATCTTGTCTTTCTGGTGGGCAGGTCCACGTCTGGTGGTGTGTTTTGGGGTGTCTGTAGACTTATTATGATTTTGGGCCGCCTCTCTGCTAATGGGTGGGGTTGTGTTCCTGTCTTGCTAGTTGTTTGGCATAGGATGTCCAGCACTGTAGCTTGCTGGTCGTTGAGTGAAGCTGGGTGCTGGCGTTGAGATGGAGATCTCTCGGAAATTTTTGCTGTTTGATATTATGTGCAGCTGGGAGGTCTCTTGTGGATCAGTGTCCTGAAGTTGGCTCTCCCACCTCAGAGGCACAGACAGCACTGACTCCTGGCTGCAGCACCAAGAGCCTTTCATCCACAGGGCTCCTTAATTTGGGATGATTCGTTGTCTTTTCAGGTATTCCACAGGTGCAGGTACATCAAGTTGATTGTGGAGCTTTAATCCGCTGCTTCTGATGCTGCTGGGAGAGATTTCCCTTTCTCTTCTTTGTTCTCACAGCTCCCAGGGGCTCAGCTTTGGATTTAGCCCCGCCTGTGCGTGTAGGTCGCCGGAGGGCGTCTGTTCTTTGCTCAGACAGGACGGGGTTAAAGGAGCCGCTGATTCGGAGGCTCTGGCTCACTCAGGCCCGGGGGTAGGGAGGGGCACGGAGTGTGGGGCGGGCCTGCGGCGGCAGAGGCCGGCGAGAAGTTGCAGCCTGAGGCGCGCCTGTGCGTTCTCCCGGGGGAGTTGTCCCTGGATCCCGGGACCCTGGCAGTGGCGGGCTGCACAGGCTCCCCGGAAGGGCGTGTGGCTAGTGACCTGTGTTCGCACACAGGCCTCCCGGTGGCGGCAGCAGCGGCCCTAGCGTCTCATGTCTGTCTCTGGGCTCCGCACTTTTAGCCGCGGCTCGCGCCCGTCCCTGGAGCTCTCTCAAGCAGCGTTCTTAATCCCCTCTCCTCGTGCACCAGGAAACAAAGAGGGACGTAAAAGTCTCTTGCCTCTTCGGCAGTTCCAAACTTCTCCCCGGACTCTCTCCCGGCCAGCCGCGGTGCACCAACGCCCCGCAGGCTGTGTTCACGCCGCCAACCTCAGTCCTCTCCCGGCGCTCCGACAAAAGCCGGATCCTCAGCTCCCAGTCCCGCCCGCCCCGGCGGGCGAGCAGACAAGCCTCTCGGCTGGCGAGTTCCGGTCGGCCCGATCCTCTGCGCTGGAATCTGTCCGCTTTGTCCTCCGCACCCCTGTTGCTGTGCTCTCCTCCGCGGCTCCCAAGCTCCCCCACTCCGCCTCCCGAAGCCTCCACCCGCGAAGGGGCTTCCTAGTGTGTGGACACTTTTCCTCCTTCACAGCTCTCTCCCGCTGGTGCAGGACCCTTCCCTATCCTTTTGTCTCTGTTTAGTTTTTTCTTTTGCCCTACCCAGGTACGTGGGGGGTTTCTTGCCTTTTGGGAGGTCTGAGGTCTTCTGCCAGCGTTCAGTAGATGCTCTGTAGGAGTTGTTCCATGCATAGATGTATTTCTGGTGTATCTGTGGGGAGGAACGTGATCTCCGCGTCTTACTCTTCCGCCATCTTCCCGGAAGTCTCAGGAAATATTTTTATTGGTGTATCAGTAACTATGATCACAATACTGCTGCGTAACAAACAACCATGGAATCTCAGAAGCATACAGCAATAAGCCCACAGATTTGAAGATGAGCTTGGGGATGACTAATCTGGGAGGGACTAGGATGGGGAGGTTCTGCTCTCCGTGGCTCTCATTTTCTTCCCAGGAATAAGGAGATAATAAGTTCTTCTCATGGTTATAGCAGAGGTGCAATTGATAAAGTCCAACCTCTCAAGTATTTTTCAAGCCTCATGTCTCCTGACATCCCATTGCCTAATGCAAGTCAGTGGACAAACCCAGAATCAAGGGATTGGGCGAGTAAACTCCACCCACAAAAATGCGGGGGTGAATAAATAATTTTTTTTGAATAAATAATTTTTTAACAATAACTTACTATACCACAGTTGGGAAATCTTACAAGTTCTTAAACCATATGAGCTTGTTAACAGCCAACGTATAATCAAATTCCGTTTCAGTGAAATAACAGAAATTAACAGGTATGTTTATGTTGCCCTAAGAATTCCTTTGTTTCATATGTATCCAGTCCACATTTCATCAGTGACATGATCTCTTATGAGTCCAAAATTCATTTTATTAATCCTGTCCTCTCTTACAATATCAGTTCACCGTAACTTCAAGCTGACCGAACTGACTCCCTCTCTACACTTCCCAGTCTCTGAGAATGGTCCATCCAAATCTCCAGGCAGAAGTCTAGGAAACATTCCTGATTATTTCCTTCTCTTGGTCACTCCTTATACTCAATCAATCCCCAAGTGCTACGGGTTATCGTTCCTAAAATTCTCTCAGATCAGGCCACTTCTTTTCAGAGTTCAGGCTACCATCATTTTTCATCTAGTCTACTGCACCTGCCTCCTAACTGGTCTCCATAATTCCTCACTTGATTCCCTCAAATCCAAATTCCATACCTTAACTTAAGTGGTTTTTCAAAAATATAAGTGTGATAATGCTATTCCTCCTGCTTTCCAGCCAGATCCCACAATCCAGCCCACTTACCAACTGGATAATTGTATCTGAAACTGCTAATTGCCCCCGTTATCCATTCTTCCCTTTGAACTTTAGTAATAATATCGTTGAGTTTTTGCTGTGCATATGATGATCAGGTAAAGACTGCATTTCCATTCTCTCTTGCAATCATATTACTTGGTGCTGGCCAAAAGCGTATGAGCAGAAGTGATGAGTGAAATATCTGGCTCATTCACTTTGAAGGAAAGGAGCATGCCTTCCACACTCCTCCTGGAATACAGGCATGATGGTAGGAGTTGGAGTGGCCATTCAGACCGTGAGAAGGAAGCCGTGGGTTGGAGATTACAGAGTAACAAGATGGAAAGGGCCTGGGTAGCCCACACTGTAAATCTGTCTTATCTCCCTGGATGATTTATGATTGAAGTTACAAGAGAGAAGATGAATGTCTATCTTATTTAAGCCACTGGTATTTTGGAGCCTATATCCTAATATTATTGACTTCTGCCCATCTTTACTGCCAGATCATTTATAAGTTCCCAACCTAGCTAGTGATCCTTGCTTTGTCACACGTCTCTGCCCTTACATGTGTGCCCCACTCATCTACTGTGTTAACTTTCCATCCTTTCAAGATTCGGCA
Organism: Pseudorca crassidens; assembly: GCF_039906515.1. NCBI lineage: Eukaryota > Metazoa > Chordata > Mammalia > Artiodactyla > Delphinidae > Pseudorca > Pseudorca crassidens. The sequence goes on along the minus strand of NC_090317.1, from coordinate 122,303,206 downwards.
AGTCTTTCCTCCTCTGGAAGCCTCACTAATGGCTCCTTCTGTTGGTTATTTAAAAAAATATCTGTCCCATGGTCTTCCATAGCATTCACACTGTGCATTAATCTATTAAAGCACTTAATACACTGTGCTGAAAATAGGATTTGCTTCTCTGCTTTATTTTAACAAGTCTTCTTTCTCAACTGTCCCACTTATTCTCTTACTGAGGGTTCCTGTAGGGCAGGTTTGGTCTTTATTTATTTTTTTATCCTGGACATTTAACAGCTGGCAATGAGTAAATTCATGTTAAATGAGTAAATGGATAAATGATTTCTCTGCACACTTAGTGAGTGTATATCTTCTTGGGAGGTTTTGTGTCTCCTAGGAAGAAGGAAACTAGTCGAGTCAAAGCATTTGTTAAATTAGATGTTTCTGACTATAAGACGCTGATGAAAGAAATTAAAGATGATACAAACTGATGGAGAGATATACCATGTTCTTGGATTGGAAGAATCAACGTCGTGAAAATGACTACACTGCTCAAAGCAATCTACAGATTCAATGCAATCCCTATCAAACGACCAATGGCATTTTTCACAGAACTAGAACAAAAAATTTCACAATTTGTATGGAAACACAAAAGACCCCAAATAGCCAAAGCAATCTTGAGAAAGAAAAACAAAGCTGGAGGAATCAGGCTCCCTGACTTCAGACTATACTACAAAGCTACAGTAATCAAGACAGTATGGTACTGGCACAAAAATAGAAATGGAACAGAATAGAAAGCCCAGAGATAAACCCACGCACATATGGTCACCTTACCGTTGATTAAGGAGGCAAGGATATACAATGGAGAAAAGACAGCCTTTTCAATAAATGGTTCTGGGAAAACTGGAAAGCTACATGTAAAAGAAGGAAATTGGAACACTTCCTAACACCATACACAAAAATAATCTCAAAATGGATTAAAGACCTAAATGTAAGGCCAGACACTATAAAACTCTTACAGGAAAACAAAGGCAGAACACTCTATGACATAAATCACAGCAAGATCCGTTTTGACCCACCTCCTAGAGAAATGGAAATAAAAACAAGAATAAACGAATGGGACTTAATGAAACTTAAAAAGCTTTTGCACAGCAATGGAAACCATAAACAAGATGAAAACACAACCCTCAGAATGGGAGAAAATATTTGCAAATGAAGCAACTGACAAAGGATTAATCACCAAAATATACAAACAGCTTATGCTCAATATCAGAAAAACAAACAACCCAATCCAAAAATGAGCAGAAGACCTAAATAGACATTTCTCCGAAGAAGATATACAGATTGCCAACAAACACATGAAAGGACGCTCAACATCACTAATCATTAGATAAATGCAAATCAAAACTACAGTGAGGTATCACTGGTCAGAATGGCCATCATCAAAAAATCTAGAAACAATAAATGCTGGAGAGGGTGTGGAGAAAAGGGAACCCTCTTGCACTGTTGGTGGGAATGTAAATTGATACAGCCACTATGGAGAACAGTATGGAGGTTCCTTAAAAAACTAAAAATAGAACTACCATATGACCCAGCAATCCCACTACTGGACATATACCCTGAGAAAACCATAATGCAAAAAGAGTCATGTACCACAATGTTCATTGAAGCACTATTTACAATAGCCAGGACATGGAATCAATCTAAGTGTCCATCAACAGATGAATGGATAAAGAAGATGTGGCACACATATACAATGGAATATTACTCTGCCATAAAAAGAAACGAAATTGAGATATTTGTAGTGAGGTGGATGGACCTAGAGTCTGTCATACAGAGTGAAGTAAGTCGGAAAGAGAAAAACAAATACCATATACTAACGCATATATATGGAATCAAAAAAATTAAAAAATGGTTCCGATGAACCTAGGGGCAGGGCAGGAATAAAGACGCAAACATAGAGAATGAACTTGAGGACACAAGGAAGTGCGAAGGTTAGGCTGGGACGAAATGAGAGAGTAGCACTGACATATATACACCACCAAATGTAAAATAGATGGGTAGTGGGAAGCAGCTGCATAGCAGAGGGAGATCAGCTCGGTGCCTTGTGACCACCTAGAGGGGTGGGATAGGGAGGGTGGGAGGGAGACGCAAGAGGGAGGGGATATGGGGATATATGTATACATACAGCTGATTCACTTTGTTAAACAGCAGAAACTAACACAACATTCTAAAGCAATTATACTCCAATAAAGATGTGAAAAAAATTATATGTTTCTGGTCTATTTAGATATTTTAGGTATGCTTCAAATGAACTCAGGTTGGAAACCTCTCTTTTTTTATTCAGATAAAAGAAATGGAAAATTTCTCAGAGGGGAAAATTACTTAAGTGTGAAGTATTATTTTGATTTAAAATAAAAGTCAGTTGCCTGGTAAAGTACCAGGTTTTATTGGATCTCAGGAAGAGACCAAGTATTCCCTACACCTATTATATTCACATCTTCTAGATTTCAGTTTCTTTGAATTATCTGCCTATTGAGATTTTAAAAAAAGAGAAAAAGAAAAGGAAAAACACCCACTGTCTCTGAACAGAATGCATCTGTGTTTGAACTGCCTTCGAGGACGTACCTCTCTGTAGCAGCCACGCATATGTGCCTTCCTCAGCTGACACTTGTTTGTCTTCATCTAGGGGATTGTCCTCTCTCCTTCCTCCTTGAAAGGCCATTTCCTTTTTCTCCCACAGCCCAAAGACAAGTTCCTTTTGATTCATTCATTGGCAAAAGGAAAGTCCCAATGACAGAAGATAACAGGACCTAGAATTGTTACCTGACAGTGATGTTTGAAACCCTTTACCTTTCTATTGCCTTTGAGTGATAGCTAAGTCTCTGGGCAGAAGGTAGAACTGAAGATGCTTACATATATTTCCTTTTTTATGTACCTAAAAGCCTCAAGATTTGGCTTAAGAATCCCTTTAGTGTACTTTTTCAGTTGATTCCTTTTTCTGATAATAATTCAAAGTTTTTTAAACAATGTATGGTCATCGTAGAAAATACAGACAATAGTCAAATAAAACTAATAAAATTTAAATTATCCCTGATTTCAATAATACATGCATTATAGAAAAATAGACCATAGTTTAATAATAATATTCAAACTATCCATAAGCTCAACATCTAGACAAAACCACTATTAAAGTCTCTCTCTCTCCCTCCCTCCGTATGTATGTATACATATATAAAATACACAGATGTATACACACACATTTTTAAGCAAAGACATAAACATATTGTACATGTTGTTTCTTAGCCTACTTTTTCACTTTATAATATATAATGAACATTAACACTTTCCTTCTTAAGACAACCCTCAGAATGGGAGAAAATATTTGCAAACGAAGCAACGGACAAAGGATTAATCTCCAAAATATACAAACAGCTCATGCAGCTCCATATAAAAAAAACAAACAACCCAATCCAAAAATGGGCAGAAGACCTAAACAGACATTTCTCCAAAGAAGACATACAGATTGCCAACAAACACATGAAAGGAGGCTCAACATCCTTCTTAATTATTCTTCCACAATATTATTTTAGGGGCTGGATTACATTCCGTTGTGAATTATATAATAATCCATTTACTCAGTCTATACTTGGTGCATATTTAAGCTTTCTTCCCTCATGAACATAATTTTAGCAAATACTCATGTAAGCAGATTTTCAAAGCCCTGTGATTTCCTCCCCCCTTAGGATAAATTCCTAGAAGCAGATTTGCTAGATCAAAAGATCTGCAAACTACAAATTAAGTCTTTTCATATGCATTGCCAAATTGCCTCTTCTGGATCCGTTTTAGTACTTATATATTGCTTTTCAGTTATAAGCAATGTGTCTCATGAGCATATTCCGTCTCTTGCTCACTTCCTATGATCTCTGGGAACCCTGAGGGACAAGGGATGTTATGAACTGTGGTTGTGCTAGCTGCTGGCTGTGCAAGCAGAGATGAATCCGTATCAGACACACACTGGTGTCTGCCTTGCTGAGGTTCATCTTTACAGAGAGATGAACCCCTAAAATCTTCCCTTAGCCCTCATGGTGGCACCTTGGGAAAGCGCCAGCCAGAGTTTCAAACCTCAAGTCAGATGCCATGCCAGCAATAGCTGAAGGGGTGCATTGCTGGTGTTTCATTTTTAAAGGCTGGTCAAAGTACATGCCAATGGCAGACTTCCCATTACCGCTCCTAGCACAGCACATTGCTCCTAGTAAACCGTCAGTCAAGATCTGTTGAAAATTAAATGGATAGGTGAATGAATGTTGTCTGTTATTCTTGATGTGTAAAAGTGTCTATGTATGGCTGAAGGACTTGAGACTCTAGCCATGGCTGGGGGGTAGCCACATTCTTCTTGAGTCTCACTTAAATCTGCGGGAAGATATGAGTGGAGCTAGAAATGTAAGTCAGAAAGAGTAAGACTAAAAATTATTACACAATATCACAGTTCTGTCAATTAGTTATGAATAAGGTGCGTGGGATGGACCGATTAGGACTGGCAAGTTTGAATAATAATGATAAGAATGACAAGCCTAATTAATCCTGGAAATGTTGGTGTTTACATTTTTAGGGAATCAGATCGGCAACAAGTCTTGTGTGACGGGAAATAAGACTATGCCCATTAGAGGGGATCAAAAATCTCTTTGGAATCCTGCCTGATCGTACACACACACACACACACACACACACACACACAAACACACACTACTTCTTTGATGATATGCAGAAGATGCTATTTGGCATTTTTAGAAAAGAATCTGTATTCATTATCTATTGCTGCATCACGAAATACTCCCAAATTTAGGGGCTTAAAACAGTACACATTTATTATCTCAGTTTCTGTGGGTCAGGAATCCACATACGGCATAACTGGGTCCATCGTATCAGGGTCTCTAACAAGGCCACTGTCCCCTCAAGGCTAACTTAGAAGGACGTGCTTCCTACCTCACTCATGAGGTTGTGGGACCCATATTGGACTGAGGGCCTCAGTTTCTCATTGTCTGTTGGTCAGAGGCCTCTCTCAGTTCCTTGCCATGTGGTCTCTCCACAGGTCATCTCTCAATATCATAGCTGGATTTATTTGCACGAGCATATGAGAAGACAAGAGAAAGTCAGATGGGAGAAAGTCAGATGGAAGAAAGTCACAGTGATTTGGAATTTTTGTTACTTTCAATCGAGGAAGTAACATCCTATTACTTTTTCTGTATTCAATTTTTAAAACAACTTGCTATGGTGGTCCAGGCATACTCAAAGAGCATGGGTTATACATGGGTGTGAATACGAGGAGGTGGGGCTCCTTGGGGCCATCTTAGAAGTTTGCCTGCAGAATCCACAGAACCCATGAAGGGGAGTGGGTATATCTCTGTATCTAACTATCTGTCCGTCCATCTGTCCATCCACCCATCCATCCATCCATCCATCCACCTACTTACCTATGCATCTTTATTAAGATTCCAGTAGTTAAATAGCTCATGGGGAATATCTGCAGCATAGATTAGCTTTATAGACCTTTATCACCTCAAAACTAATTATTCATTCCACCAACTATTTCCTCATCCTCTGTCCTCCATAGATAGCACCTTGTTTAGCATCAGATTGAGAAGGATATTATGGCAGCAGCAGCAGCAGCTGGAAGACCAACAAACTTTGATTGGGCAACTAACTTCTCTATGTAAGGAACACGGAAGGACTAAAAGGATATTAAGTTCATCCATCCTTTTCTTTTTAATTTAATGAGCATTTATTGAGTGTCCTCTACCTACCCATGCAAAGCATTTGAGAGATACAAAGATGACTACGAATGTCTCATTGAATGTTTGTCTAGTTAAAGTCATTAAAAGAGGTCCAGAGCCCATGCTCATGGGGAGATTCTAGACTTGTCTGAGCAAAGAGGAGGTGCTACCCAATTTGGTCTCCCTATTCAAGTCCTTCCCCCAACAGCTCTCCATTGCAGTGCAGCTGGGCTGACCTCCACAGGCTGCGTTGGAACCTTCATGGTAAGCCCATGCCATCAACACAGCCAGCGCTAGAACAGTGGTTCTCCAAGTGTGGTGCTAGACTACCAGCATCAGTATCACCTAGAAAGCTGTTAAAGATGCATATTCTCAGGCTCATTCCAGACACCAAATCAAAATTTCTAGCAATTTGTATTTTAAGGAGGCTTACAAGTGATTCAGTTTGACAGCCACTGACCCAGAAGATCTTTTGCCCTTATTTCACAGTAAACAGTTTTTTTCTCCCAGTCCCAGAGATTACTTGGATTCCAATTCCAAGATGGGCTTAGCCCCAAAGCCCCCTAAAAATGCTGACTTGGAAATCGCCCTTTCTTCCATTGTCTTTCAGCTGCCGGTTGCTTCTCCATCTTTTCCCCTTCGGCCTTCTATGTACTCTACTGTACCCCTGTACAGGCACTCTTGCTCTGGTCTTTAAGCCACTGATAAATCAAATTCAAGAAGCTGGCCATCTCACTATGGAGAAAGAGGCACACAGAACCAAAGCATGTTCAGGATGATATAAATCCTAGCCATGATCAAGGTGGAGATAAATGTTGGCAGAATCCAGGGGAAAGATGATTTTGTTCCAGCTGGGAGGATTAGAGAAGGTGTTCCAGAAGAGACAGCACTTGATCTGAGCTTTGGAAGATGAGAAGCATTTTTATAGGCTGAGAAGTGGGGGAATTAGTGTTTTGACGTATACCTGAAGTGATGGGTGGAGTGTATGCTTAGAGGTAAAACGCTGCAGGCACCGCCACTGGACCTCTAGCGTTTCCCAAGTTGTAGCATTATCTGTTTTAACCTGGATTCATTCTGATCTGCCCCAGCCCCCCTTTAAGAAAGCCCATTGTCCAGATTTTCCTCTCCTTTCTCGTCTCATAAATGTTCTGAATTTTCTCCTCTATGAGATTAGCATCTTATAGACAAGTTGGAGCAGGGCACATTCACAGCTAGTGGAGACAACTTGAGAGTTTAGAATCTGGGCAAGACTTAATAGTTAAAATCATATGAAAGCAAGTTCACTTTGGTCGTAGTCTAGTAAGTCTTCAGAGCAGGCTTATCATCTTATGGATCTGGGTGATGAGCTGAGGAGTTTGGTTGGAAAAGAGGAGGGAAGTGGGTGGTTAAGAAAAGTGTTTAACTTCCCAAAACGGGAAAGAGCCCAGAGGAGGAGATAAATGAGCATTAGTGATCTTGTTTTGCTTAGATTTAGAATGTCATGATGGATTACAGTGATTATTAAGAGGGGAAAATTTTGTCCCCGAAGGGACATTTAGCAATATCTAAAGACACTTTTGGTTGTCCCAGTGCGGGGCAGGGAGCTACGCGGCATCTAGCAGATAGAGGTCAGGGATGTGGCTCAAAATCCTTCAATGTGTGGGACCGTCCCTCCCCACCACCCAACACCAAAGAATTATCCTATCCAACATGTCAGTAGTGTTGAGGATGAGAAGCCCCAGATTAAAAGTACATTCCATTACAATCAGATTGGCTAAAATAAAATATAGTGACGCACAAGTGCTGACAAGGATGTGGAGAAACAACAGAATCAGTCATGCACTGCTGGTGGGAAAGTAAAATGGTAGAGCCACTCTGGGAAACAGTTTGGTAGTTTCTTGTAAAACTAAAGCTGCAGTCATCATAAGACTCAGCAATTGTATTCTTGGGCATTTAATCAAGAGAAATGGAAACGTAAGTTCCTACCAAACCTGTGCACAAATATTCAAAACAGCTCTATTCAGAATACCGCCAACCTGGAAACAACACAGATGTCCTTCAACGTGTGAAGAGTAAAACAAACTATGCTACATCCACACCACAGAATTTGACTTAGCAGTAAAAACAAGAGACTATGGATAACATGCAACAAACTTGGACGAATCTCCTGAGAATTATGCGGAGTAAAAAAAGCAAATCCCAAAAGGCTACATGTTATAGGATTCCATTTATATAACATTCTTGACATGAAAAAAAGTGTATAAATGGAGAAGAGATTAGTGATTGCCAGGACTTAAGGACAGGGAAACAAGAGAGCAGGTAGGAGGTAGTTGTGCTTTGAAAAGGGCAATACGGAAGATTCTTGCGGTGATGGAACTGTTCAGGATGTTGGCTATAGTGGTGGATAGACAAACCTACCCATGTGATAAACTTGCATGGAAATAAACGAACACACATACACACACACAAATGAGTACAAGTAAAAACTAGGGCAATACCCTGGTTGTGATATTGTATTTTGGTTTTACAAGATGTTACTGAGTGAAACTGAATAAAAGGTATGTATGATATCTCTGTATCATTCCTTAAAACTGCAGGTGTATCTATAATTATGTCAAAAGAAAAAGTTAAAAAAGAAGCTAGCTCAGATCCACATACTTTGAGAGCATGAACGGTTTTTTTGCACAACCTTTCAGGAGATTATAACTTTTCTTTTTCCTGATCAAGGCCGTTGTGATTTTTGTCTTCTTTCCTCAAATTAAATGTAAGCCCTCAAGGTAAAGCAAAATATATTCACCCTTATCGATAATTTCTCAATGTCGCTAGATAGGAAAATTACAGTGACCCCCATCCACCTTGCCATCTTGGCTTGCAAATGCCACCGTCCCTACTAATTCCACATGCTTCACTAGGCTAAGAAAACATAGCCTGTTGACATCAATACAAACACAAAGTACTTGAAATAAGGCCATCCGCATCTCTAGTGTACTGTGATTCATAGAAGAATAATAAAAAACATAAGTTCAACAGAGATTATAAATATAAAAGTGACCTTTAAAGAAAAGCAAAGTTCTCAAAATAGCTCTTTCACTCCAAGTTTTATATATTCAACATTCCTCATTAATATGTTTCTAATTAGAACTCCATAGACATTACTCATGTAAACGTTGAGCCTAATGTGTTTGTTCTGTTAATTTGTCACTGCTAAGAATATGTGTTTATTTCTTCAGGATGAACGGTGATTTGCTAAACTGGTTCCCTGTTGCAGTTGGGCTAGTAGCTTTGCGTCTAAATCAGGGCCACTACAATTCAGAGTGATGGATCAAAGATATAAAACCTGCTTTGTAACATGAGGGACACTGCTATTTCTGAAACTATGGGAGGTAGAAAGCAATAGGAGAGTGTGAGGTTAGGTTTTTCAACTCTCTGATGGTAGATTTCTTTGACAAATAAAAGATAATCATAGTCTACATGTCAGGACAAGATAGAACCAGAGTGTCAGCACAATTTCAGAGAAACATCTGGAAAATCGCATAGGACGATGATACTGTGTGCCTATCACAGGTGAAAGAGAATTTCTCTTAGTTAACGAGCAATATAGTTGAGAAATTATTTGGCAAAAATTTCGGAGGATAAAATTTGACTAAGTAAGGCTCAATAATCCACTTGCTTGACTAAAAGTGATGTTTGTTTTCAACACTGATTTTGATAACTGAATGAGTGTTTCTTACTGCCCAGGAAGATACTGAAAAATTGTTTGATGGTAGGTATCGTCCTCATCCTGTTTTTAATGGGAATGTCTCTATTTTACTACTTAGTAAGAAGTTTGTTCTTGGTCCTTGAGAAATATGCTTGCTCCCGTTAAAGAGACACATTTTTATTCATCACTTACTAATAATCCTATCATGAATTTTTGTTTAATTTTAGCACATAAACCCATTAAAATGATGATATGGCTTTTTTCTCTTTCATTTGTAAATTATTTCCTGATGTTGAATTATCCTTGTATTTCTGATGTGTGGTGTATTATTCTTTTAGAATCCACTTTAATATTCAATTTGCTAATGTTTGCAGTATTATTCATAAATAAGATTTGTCAATAGTTTTCTTTCGGGCAATAGGGCTGTCATCTGATTAGCATGTCCGTTAGCTTACTCTCTTTGAAATAAATTTGGGCTTTTATCTTTTTTTTTTTGGAACAGTTTAAATAGAACACAGATTATCTTTTCTTTAAAGATATGATAGCACCGTTCTGTGGAACGAGCTGGGCATAATGGCTTTTGCAGGGCAAGGGAGAATTTTCACAATTAAAAAAAAATTTCCTTTATGGTCTACTCAGTCTTTCTAACTGTACTTGGGTCAGAGTTAATAATTTTTGTTTTCTTTGAAAAATATTCCAGTCATGCATATTTTCAAAGCTATTGGCATATAACTGTAATTCTCTTGCATGCTTTTAAATGCCTTCGGCAAAGCATAATTTGAACATACTTAACTATACCAGCTATTGTATCGAAAAAATATCTGTATTTAGGAAGGCTGATATCCTATCCTAGGTGTGGGAAAAATGAGGTCTCACTCAAGTGTCCTCTACTTTCAGTAAGGCTTGCTTTAAATACAGTCAGACTTGGGAGATGCCTGGATGACATGTATTAAAGGGAACCAAAAGCCTCTTTGCTTCAAATTCTTTGCTAGTTCTTGATCTCAATAAGAGTGAATTCCACCAATTAATCTCTTCTTTAGATTAAGACTTCAGAGGTAAAGTAAAAATACGCTTTACGGAAGGAGTGTCACATTCTCCATTTTATCTTATCACAATTTTGTTTAGTTTGAACAGATCCCTGGACATCCTGGTGGGATATATACCCATGGATTTCAAATTCAAATAAAAATGGGCCCAAGTGCTTGCCCTTGAGAAATCTATCAATGCCTATTGTTTTATTCCAGACTTTGTATTCTAGATTTTATTCCATGCCAGGCAACCTACACCTAATTTCTGCCTCCAATTTCCTTGCCTGTTTGATTTTGGATGTTTAACCCTGGACTGTGATCTTTGGCTAAGGCATAACCCCTCAGCAGGAATATTCAGAATCCCCACACTAGATGTAGACTTGAAAGTGCATGAACGTCCATCGACCACAGATGAGCTGGTGAAAAGTTAATTAACAATGAAGTAATTAAGAGCCAAATAACAGGGCCATCAGCATGCACGGTACCAATAGCTTGGAAATTTAGTTATTCATTACCCCTGAAATTTGTACTGACTAAGATGCATCTTCACGGCTTCCTGGCATCCGTTTACTTCCTTATTATATGCTGAGAGGAACCTTCGGACTACCTAACAGCAAACCTAATGAAACTAGAAAGTTAGTTTTCCTTAATTCTAAAAAATGGAGTCTAGGGACACCACTACATAGGGTATATAGCTAAGAGCCAGTAGTCTGAAATTCAACTCACCACGTTTAGCTCTCTCTATGCATTGTCTCCAACTGCTCTAAGATTGAGCACAATACATATTGATCCTTTACCTTCCAGGGGTGTTTTTCATGGTGTAATGAGCTGCTTGTGTAAAGTTCCTTAGAGAAAGCTACTGCTAACATACAGCACTTCAAAATGCATGGAAAGACGAGATAGGGCACGTTCAGGGTGGTATGGAAGACATACAGATTGCCAGCAAACACATGAAAGGATGCTCAGTATCACTAATCATTAGAGAAATGCAAATCAAAACTACAATGAGCTATCACCTCACACCAGTCAGAATGGCCATCATCAAAAAATCTAGAAACAATAAATGCTGGAGAGGGTGTGGAGAAAAGGGAACCCTCTTGCAATGTTGGTGGGAATGTAAATTGATACAGCCACTATGGAGAACAGTACGGAAGTTCCTTAAAAAACTAAAAATAGAATTACCATATGATCCAGCAATCCCACTACTGGGCATATACCCTGAGAAAACCATAATTCAAAAAGAGTCATGTACCACAATGTTCATTGCAGCTCTATTTACAACAGCCAGGACATGGAAGCAACCTAAGTGTTCATCGACAGATGAATGGATAAAGAAGATGTGGCACATATATACAGTGGAATATTAGCCATAAAAAGAAATGAAATTGAGTTATTTGTAGTGAGGTGGATGGACCTACAGTCTGTCATACAGAGTGAAGTAAGTCAGAAAGAGAAAAACAAATACTGTATGCTAACACATATATATGGAAACTAAAAAAAAAAAATGGTTCTGATGAACCTAGGGGCAGGACAGGAATAAAGACGCAGACGTAGAGAACAGACTTGAGGACACGGGGAGGGGGAGGGGTAAGCTGTGACAAAGCGAGAGAGTGGCATGGACATATATACACTACCAAATGTAAAACAGATAGCTAATGGGAAGCAGCCGCATAGCACAGGGAGATCAGCTCGGTGCTTCGTGACCACCTAGAGGGGCGGGATAGGGAGGGTGGGAGGGAGATGCAAGAGGGAGGGGATATGGGGATGTATGTGTATATATAGCTGATTCACTTTGTTGTGCAGCAGAAGCTAACACACCATTGTGGAGCAATTATACTCCAATAAAGATGTTAAAAAAAATGCATGGAAAAAGAAATCAATCGCGGCCTTATCAAATAAGATTAGAATACAGTTACACACACCACTTCTTTGTATCCTGAGGAAAATCGCACTTTTGGGGGGGTTTTGTTTAAATCAAGGAAGTGTTAAAGACTTGATTCCCTTTTCCCCATTAGTCCCAAGAAGACAGGGGCAGGGAAATACAGAGTGGACATGCCTGGATAGAAGAAAGCCAGGGACTGACTGCATCTCTGCTGTGCAGGCTAATGCCTCACCCAGGATGGTTCCGCAGGGGGAAATGAGAGGGCCGCATTTATTCTATCCACACCCCTCCTTAGCTCTGGTTGATGCTGGGCTGTGCTGCTGGGTTGTCAGTTCAGAGCGGGAAAGGAAGCTGCCTGTTAGCTTATTTTACATCAAAGTGAAATTGACTAAATTAGTCACAGTGGCCTGTATTTTAATCCTTCCTTTCAAATGTTTCAGAAAGTCTCCAGGTTTGTTTCTGTTTCACAGACTTAAAAGCTCACAAACCTAATATATTAGGTTTGGTGTCTATTTCAGAACCAAAAAGAATGCTTGAGCTCACAAGGAGTTGGCGAGGAAACATAATTCTTTCCAGCTTCTGCCTCCCAAATTAATTCCTTGCATTGGAATATACCCTAGACCAGGGCTTTCCTGATATTAAGGTGCACACAATCCCATGAGGATCACGTTAAAATGCAGAGTCTGACTCAGTAGGTCTGGGTGGGGCCTGAGATTCTGTATTTCTTTTATTTTTTTATTGGAGTATAATTGCTTTACAATGTTGTATTAGCTTCTGCTGTACAATGAAGTGAATCAGCTGTATGTATACACACGTCCCCTCCCTCTTGGACCTCCCTCCCATCCCCACCCCCCATCCCGCCCATCTAGGTCATCACAGAGCACCGAGCTGAGCTCCCTGTGCTATACAGCAGGTTCCCACTAGCTAGCTATTTTACACATGGTAGTGTGTTTATGTCAAACCCAATCTCCCAATTCGTCCCATACTTCCCTTTCCCCAGTGGCCATATGTCCATTCTATACATCTATGTCTCTATTCCTGCCCTACAAATAGGTTCATCTGTACCATTTTTCTAGATTCCACATATATGCGTTAATATACACTATTTGTTTTTTCTCTTTCTGGCTTACTTCACTCTGTATGACAGACTCTAGGTCCATCCACATCTCTGCAAATGACCCAATGTCATTCCTTTTTATGGCTGAGTAATATTCCAATGCATATATGTACCACATCTTCTTTACCCATTCATCTATCGTTGGACATTTAGGTTGTTTCCATGTCCTGGCTATTGTAAATAGTGCTGCAATGAACATTGGGGTACATGTGTCCTTTTGAATTATGGTTTTCTCAGGGTATATGCCCAGTAGTGGGATTGCTGGGTCATATGGTAGTTCTATTTTTAGTTTTTTAAGGAACCTCCAAACTGTTCTCCACAGTGGCCGTATCAATTTACATTCCCATCAACAGTACAAGAGGGTTCCCTTTTCTCCACACCCTCTCCAGCATTTATTGTTTGTAGATTTTTTGATGATGGCCATTCTGACTGGTGTGAGGTGATATCTCATTGTAGTTTTTGACTTGCATTTCTCTAATAATTAGTGATGTTGAGCATCTTTTCAGAGATTCTGTATTTCTTTTTTTCATAAATTTATTTATTTATTTTTGGCTGCATTGGGTCTTTGTTGCTGCGCGCGGGCTTTTCTCTAGTTGCGGCGAGCGGGGGCTACTCTTGGTTGCGGTGCGTGGGCTTCTCATTGTGGTGGCTTCTCTTGTTGCAGAGCACAGGCTCTAGGCGGGCAGGCTTCAGTAGTTGTGGCACACGGGCTCAGTAGTTGTGGCTCACGGACTCTAGAGCACAGGCTCAGTAGTTGTGGCGCACAGGCTTAGCTGCTCCACAGCATGTGGGATCTTCCCAGACCAGGGCTCGAACCTGTGTCCTCTGCCTTGGCAGGAGGATTCGTAACCACTGCGCCACCAGGGAAGCCCCAGATTCTGTATTTCTAAAACAACTCCCAAAGCAATGGCTGAACTGCTCTTCCACACACCACAGCACAAGGAGGGAGCCATATTGTCGCACAGAGGTGCTAACTGTTCCTTAAATGTCTTAGAATATTAAAAAGGAAGAAAAAGTAAACAAGAAGAAGAAAGTAACCAGACAATAAAGGAAACATGGGAAGGTCTAGATTTTTAGACAGTAAATGAACAACAAATAATTTACTATCACTGTGCAAAACACTCCAAATCAGAGGTGTGCTGATGTGATGGGCCTGCAAGTCCAATCATTTAAGCTATGTACAATAAGAAAATAGAACTAGTAGAGATAAGCAGTAACTGCTTTGAACATGGATTCCATTTCAGTCCCCAGATGGATAGAGATTTTCATTCTCTCATGATTCCTCAGGTAATGAGAAAAAACTCCTGAAGTGTGACATAAATGGCCATCAAGAGGCATCAGTGTTTAAAGACAAAACATCTTTACTTCAAGGTTATTGGGGAGAAAAGGAGCACTTCAAATTGCAGGAATAGTAGTAGCAAAGGGTGAGGCAGGATTTTCCTGCTTAAGTGGGTCAGTTGATGAACGATTCAAGTCTGCTTATAATCATCCAAATGTTCTAAGACACGTGATGTATCACAGCATTAGGTTGACTTGAATCTTGGGAGGAAATGTCAGAAGGAATCTTCCCTGTTCTGTTTCCTTGAGGTGAGGAAAGGACTGTTGGATGGATATGGAAGGAGGACTTGGCCCCTCTTCATCTTTAAGTAAAGATGTTGAACACTTGGGTTTAATAAAAGTGAGCACTCGGTGGGGAGTCAGAATATCTGAGTTCCAAAGCCAATGTCACCATTAACTAGCTGTTGGACCTTGGGCAATAGCTCTCTGAATAAGTTTCCTTCTTGAGAGGATGAATCTAGATGAACATTTCCCAAAGTGTGACAGGATGTTAATTGAAGTTATATGGAAAATCGCTATCTGTGGTTAAATGACGTATGCAGATATTGCAGTTAAGTACACTTAAACAGGTTTCATTAGAGGCAAGCTTCTTGAATTCTCTACGTGGAGCCTCTGAATATGGAGAGTAGTATTCACCAAACTTATCTGATTGTGGAACCCTTTTTATAAAGACCATTTCAAAAGATTAATGTTCTATGGAGCTTACTTTGGGAAATATAGATGCTTTGTAAGGCTACTTCCATTTTTGGTACGATATCCTACTATTAAAGTTAAATCAGGAATATCTAGAAATCTACCTACACCAAAAACTGAAATTAAAAAATAGTGAGGTTTCTACTATTTTTAATTTATTACTGTTTTATCTTGATAAAATCTGTTTTAAAAAACAGATCTTGTTCTAATTTCAAAATCAACGTACTTTTTTTTTTTTTATGCGGTACGCGGGCCTCTCACTGTTGTGGCCTGTACCGTTGCAGAGCACAGGCTCCGGACGCGCAGGCTCAGCGGCCATGGCTCACGGGCCCAGCCGCTCCACGGCATGTGGGATCCTCCCGGACTGGGGCACGAACCCATGTCCC
Organism: Pseudorca crassidens; assembly: GCF_039906515.1. NCBI lineage: Eukaryota > Metazoa > Chordata > Mammalia > Artiodactyla > Delphinidae > Pseudorca > Pseudorca crassidens. The sequence goes on along the minus strand of NC_090317.1, from coordinate 122,287,345 downwards.
CTGCATCGGCAGGCGGACTCTCAACCACTGCACCACCAGGGAAGCCCAACGTACTTTTAATGTAGAATTTGATTTGAAAAGTAAGGAAGAACACAAAAATTTATAATTTATAATTATTAAGAGAGTCACAACCATTAATATTTTCATAGAGATCCTTGTACAAATCAAAGTATATCCTATATCAGTTTCATCCTTAAGTCAAGATTTTTACCTCCCATTCAGCGGGTCATGTTCCAGTTTGCATATGGCCATGCCGCTTTCACATTTGGCCCATTTTTTTAAATAAGGACCTTCAAATACAAAATTTTTCTAATATAAAGTAGAATACTGAAGCTTAAAAATAGTCTCAAAACGAAAGATAGTAATAAAATGCAAAGTAGAAAATTAGCTTCATCATTATAGTAAGATACATTATTCTTATAGTCTAAGGCTGAATTCTTGCCATATCTGAGTATTCCCTGGCAGTGGCATCCAATTTATTTGTATATTTATACCCTACCCTGTTGCAAACATAATTGATGGTGACTCTTTAAGTGTCATTAAATTGACTCCAATAATTAAAACTCATCGGCTTTGAGATATTGAGAACCCACAGCCTCTTAAATATCTCTTGAGGGTAGGAGACGATGATTTTCATTTTATAGATTCATCAGAATAGCAGGATTAATCATAATACCTGAATAACAGTCTCCACCTTGGGGTGCTTTTATTGAAAAGGCTAGAAAAAATTCTAGGAGATTTTGTTTATAACCCTGCCTAGAAAAATGAGGGATCCACACAATGGCCTCTGGGGTTGCCTTCTAACTTCTAATGATTCTTTCTATTAGAAAAACAAGTTATTCAAGGAAGAAATAGTGGGTCTTTTTTTCTCTTCATAATGTGTTTTTCCCCATTAAATTTGTGCAGTCATTATTTTCTGAGATGTCTATCTTACAAAGTTGTATTACTGATATTTAAAGGACAAATCACAGGTTTTTGACTGGAGAGGAGTTTTACTGATTTTCTATGATTAAGGGATAAAGAGAAGATTGTACAATGCCAGTCTTCCTTTGCCAGCTACTGGTATTTTGATTGTAAATATCAAAATATATTTCCCTTTAACACTCTTAAAAAAATTAACAGTGAATCTAAGAATTAGAGGTAGTAATTGTTCAGCTGGTTTGCCGTCAGCTGAGGCCCACACCACAGATGGCTTAAGGATGAATGATCAGGCTCCCATCCTAAGAACTTTTATTTTTAATAATTGATGCTGCGTATGTCTTGCCGCCACTGTTCCCCACTTAATTACTTTTCTTTTTCATCAAACACATGAACGAAAAGAGACCTAATAAATCATGTGCAAAAACAGTAGAGTGCTTAATTAACATGTGTTGCCCTGATTGATGGTGATAGAAAGCCACAGTAGCACAGAGCAGGCTCAAAAGGGCACCTTCAACAGACGTGGTATCGTAGTATCTTGAACAAGCATAAGGCTGAGAGCGTAATACATAGACTCTATTCTCATTTAAGTACTAGTCGTCACACTACAGATCACAATGTGATTACAGTCCTCTTTCTTCTTTTTGACTCAGAGGCTCTGTGTTCCTGGCTTGGGGGATGTAAACAGTATGTGGGAAACATAAACTAACAAATGCTGAGGTAGGCTATTTTTAATCCTAACAGCCAGTATTTATTGAAGACTTATTATGTTCTAGGTACTCTGCTCTGTGTTTTAAAAGATTGCTCAGTCATTAAAAAAAACGTGGTACAAATGAACCTATTTACAAAACAGAAATAGAGTCACAGATGTAGAAAACAAACTTATGGTTACCAAGAGGGAAAGGTAGGGGGGATAAATTAGGAGATTGGGATTGACATATACACACTATTATATATAAAATAGGTAACTAATACACACTATTATATATAAAATAGATAACTAATAAGAACCTACTCTAAAGCACAGGGAACTCTACTCAATACTCTGGAATGACCTATATGAGAAAAGAATCTGAAAAATGAATGGATATATGTATATGTATAACTGACTCACTTTGCTGTTCAGCAGAAACTAATACAACATTGTAAATCAACTACACTACTCCATTTAAAAATTAATTTAAAAAAAGAATGAAATAATGCCATTTGCAGCAACATGGATGGGCCTAGAGATTATCATACCAAGTGAAGTAAGTCAGACAGAGAAAGACAAGTATATGATATCACTTATATGTGGAATCTAAAATATGATACAAATGAACTTATTTACCAAACAGAAACAGACTCACAGACATAGAAAACAAACTTATGGTTATCAAAGGGGAAACTGATGGAGGGATAAATTAGGAGTTTGGGATTAATAAATATACTCTACTATATATAAAATAGATAAACAACAAGGTCCTACTGTATAGGACAGGGAACTATATTCAATATCTTGGAATAACCTATAACAGAAAAGAACCTGAAAAAGAACATATACATATATGTGTGTGTGTATATATATATAACTGAATCACTCTGCTGTACACCAATAACTAACACAACATTGTAAACCAACTATATTTCAATAAAAAAAGATCGCCTTATTTAATGCTTCAACAATACACTTAGCTAGTGATCATTACTATCTTCATTTTATAAGGAAAAAACTAATACATATAGATGGTAAGCAATGGTCCAAGTTACACAGCTAATAAATGAGGTAGTCTGGTCAATTTTACCCCATAGCTTCATTTCATTGCCTGGAAGATGTTTTTTCATATATTTCCAGCTAATTTGAAATTCTGTGGGAGAATCACAAACTACTGTAGATGTCCCTGGAATGGGATCACCTGAGAACCAACAAGGGTTGCAATAACTCGGTTTTATACATACACAGTGAAAAAGCACATTGCGTTGCATGATGAAAAAACAGCAACATCTTAATTTTGTTGTGTGAGAATGGTAGAGCAGGGGAAAGTCAAGGGAAAGAAAAGATTCATGTTACATATGGAGTGCAAAGTACTTCTGTGTAAAGGACAATCAGGGTCTGGTTTAAAAAGAAAAACAGTTGAACAAGAGCTCCCCATAAGTTGTTGTTGTTCAACAGGTATTAAATTTCAGGTATGAAAGATGAATAAGTTTTAGAGATCTGATGTACAGCATACTGTCTATAGTTAACAACATTGTGTTGTGCCCTTAAACATTTCTTCAGAGGGTAGATCTCATGTTAAATGTTCTTACCACACACACACACACAAGGGACACAAGGAAACTTCTGGAGGTGATAGATATGGTTATTCCTTTGATTATGGGGATAGTATCATGGGTGGATGCATATGTCTAAACTCATCAAATTGTTTACCTTAAACATGAGCAGTTTTTTGTGCATCAATTATACCTCAATAAAGCTGTCAAAGAAAAGAAAAGGAAGAAAAAAAAGAAAGAAAACCAAGTCATCCTCTAGTGAAGTGAGATGCTCACAAATTAAGATTCCATTACTGTAGTGGTTTTTAACTCTTGGGGAAAGGTAGTGAGGACAAAGATCCCTTTAGGAATCTGATGAAAGCAACTGAACCCTCTCCACAGGTAAAAGCACACACATTCGTTCACATGAATTGTTGCACTGAATCCCAGTGGTTCTGCATCCCAGCTACGGTGTATCCGTGGACCCCATTAAAGAACACCAGCATTGCTGATTGCTCTCAGGGTTGTTCCGGGATTCCTCCCATCCTCAATAGGTGTATAAGGCGCTGCCCCTGTGCTGTGGGCATTTCTGTGTCTTGTCATTTTCTATGTATGCAACTCATCTCTAATTCAACAGTTGTCTACTCCCACTTTAGAATGATAAACCAGCCTGCTCAGACTTCATTTCTGCACACAGGGGACTGTGCAGGGATATGATTTTCCTTTTTCTGTGTTCAAGGCAGGTATTTGTGGATATCATGAAAGGAAACTGTTCCAGATTTTAAAAGGAAAAGGAAAACTTTCCAAATTGAAGAAAATATGGAAGAGAGATTCCAGTTTTTTCCCTTCATAGTTGATGGCGTGCTAACATGTAGAGAGTGAGGGGAAATTGTCACTGGAGCTTGTCTGGCTGTTTCCTGTTGCTCTGTTACATAGGAACACATTTGAAGAATGGTTTTGCACAGGATCCAGATGGATAATAAAATACTGAAGTAATTATATCTTCTAAATATGCATACTTTTCTTAATAAAAATGCCCAAAGCAATCCTTACGCCTAAGAGGTCATGTGTGTACAATGACTGCCTTCATTACAACAATCTGGAATTTCTGTGATGATGTACAATCTATTATGCATTCACTGAGTCTGATCTTATCATTAGACCATTTAATTTCCCAGCTCAGCAGGCTCTTCTTGAGTCATTTCCCTCTCTCCTATATGACCAGACAGTCAGAATCCAACTACTCTACCAGGCAGAGATTTATTGGTGGTTACCCTGCAGTCTTTACAGCTTAATCTGACTTAACATACTTTGCACCTCAGGCTGCCATGTTTAATGGTGCAGCTTGTGTCCTGTACAGATTATTGGGCTTGGGGGCTTGAATGAGGACTGTTTCCAGTCAGAGCTTACTGGCTAAGTGTCGCATTAGCCTTTGCCAAACACCCAAATACCTCAAACCTTGGTGGCTTAAACTTTTTTTTTTTTGCTCATTATTATAGTTTGGCAATATGGGTTGGGCTCAGCTGGGTGGTTCTTCTAGGCTTGGCTGATCTTGGCTAGCTTGCTTTTTCATCTACAGTCAGCTGATGAATGGGCTGGAGGTGGCTGGTTTAGGATGGCCTCAGCTCGGATGGCTGGGATGACTGAGACCTCTCCCCTTATAGACTCTCACCATCCATCTGGCTAACCTGGATGGACTGCATGGTAAGAAAAGTTACAGAGAACAGCAAGAGGGAAAACTCCAAAGTATAAGCCCTTTTCAAATCTCTGCTTGCATCATGTTTGCAGATGTCCCATTGGCTAAATCAAGTCTTAACCACAGTCTAGAATTAGTGTGGGAGAGCAGTACCAAAGAGTATGGGTAGAAAAGAATACTTTGTGGCCCTTGCTGCAATCTACCACACAGAACCATGGTGCTGGCCTGAGCCTACATTAATATGGAGGAAGGGGCAACTCTTTCTAGATGGTCCACTCATTAGGTGTGTGTTTTCCTAATTCATTTGCCCAGAATAGGTACCCCTTTTTACCACTCACAAAGGCACTATATGTGCTATCAGAGATTCTAATTGCCCCCATATGTTTTCCCTTACTAACTGGATTGTAAGTGGCAAATAATATCCCCAGGGGTATTTTACCTTTTTTGTCTTTTGTAGACTTTCCAAATCAGGCAGGCCCAACAATAAAGACTGCTTCTTTAAATCTGTTTATGTCTTTGAGGGAAGGATCCATGTCTAATTAAACTTTATAAACTCCACAACCTTTAGCCTAGCCTTAATTGGGGCTCAAAAATATTTAATGTGAATTATTAAAATTTTATCATTAATATCAGTTACAATGTCTACCCTAGAAACTTGCTCGAAGTGGATCTGCAGACAACCTGAATCAGAATCAGCTGGCACACTGGTTAAAATGCAGATTCTTAGGTCCACCTCAGGTCTAGCATACCACATTCTCTGCCTGGGGCCTGGAAATTCATCTTCAACACACCTGGGTACTTTCTATGTACATTAAAGTTTAAGAATCACTGTCTTAGTCATAGAGAAGGGGGAGGGGGATGGAGGAGGGATGGATTGGGAGTTTCGTATTAGCAAATGCAAACTATTATATATAGGATGGATAAACAACAAGATCCTACTGTTTAGCACAGGGAACAGCATTCAATATCCTGTGATAAACCAGAATGGAAAAGATTATGAAAAAGAATATATATATATACATATATATATAACTGAATCAATTTGCTGTACAGCAGAAATTAACACAACATTGTAAATCAACTATACTTCAATAAAATAAATTTTTAAAAAAAGAATCACTGTCTTAGAGAAGTGGGTTTTGCAACATTTTGACCTCTATCCAGGTAATAAATAATTTTTACATCCCAATTGCACACACACATACATACATTTACACAAAGACAGATGACTGAAAAGAAGATTTTGAGGAGAAAATACCTTAAGTTCAATAGATATTTTCTAATCAACTTTTCTAAATGCTGATCAGTGACTCAGATGTATTTCATGACACAGTAATGTGTCATGACCTGGCTTTTGAAAATCAGAACCCTAGGGAATATGCTTATAGTACATTTATTCAAACATTTTTGTTTCTTCTCCCATCTATACATGACAAATATATAATGTTTCTCCCTCCATGCTTAATAAATACCTCTTTTTTATGATGGGAAAGATTCACTTTCTCTTATGCAGGTCTCCTCACTTCTGGCTCCATCCAAATGAAGGAGCACACGATGAAAATTGGTGGTTGCTGTGGTGAAGGGAAATAACTCTGAAGGTTATCATGAAATATTCAACCCTAAAGGGATACACGTGACTTTCCCTCACAACTCATTGGCCAAAACTAATCAGCTGGCGACCACAGTGGGGTCAAGAAATGCAATCTCACCAGGATCCTAGGAGACTGAGAGGTGGAAACATACAGAGAATAGCACTAATGGCCGGTACAGTTTTCAACTCATGAGCATCTGGTTTCTATCCCAACTACTCCCTGAATTTGTCATCACCAATGACAAATCAAGTGAACTATATAAATGCCTCTTCATAACCATTCACTTGGGGTACTTGTTAAATCACAACTTTCTGAGCCCCGTCCCCAGAGTTTCTGATTCAGCAAGACTGGGACAAGGCTAAGAAATTGCACTGCTAACAAGTTGGCAGACTAATGCTGCTCCTCCAGGGACCAAGTTTGAGAACCACTGCCCTATATATTCCAGTCTCTTTTATTTGGTTCACAAGCCCTAAGAAATCCCCAAGTTCCCTGACTGATTTTTAGTACTGCTTTCTAACCACATTTGCCCCATTTCCTGATTGTTTATTACTGCTTTCCAGCTACATTTGCTTCAGCTGGGTTTCCACTTGCTCAGATTTCGCTTGCATTGTGTAATGAACATATTGGATTCAGCTGGCATTTCCCTAAAGCCTGCCAAGTGCACTCCAACCATTGTCTTACTGGCATGTTTCCTGACTGTGATTCTAAAGCTGTTCTTTTAGTTCCTCCCTTTCTTCAGAATGCACTAAGATGGCTCAAGTCCCAGTCTAGTGGTGCTGTTTGTTCTGTAAAGTTAGATTATTGTTGTCTCGGAGATAGGAGATCAGTCCCTCAAGGATGTCATTCTCATACTATTAATCATTTCTTCCTCCAAGGGTCTGCTAGGTCTCAGCCTGAGTCTACTGGCCTGTGTTTAGTACTGTGCCCCATGCTATTGGAAATTTCACTACAACAAGCAGAGAGCGAAACATTTTTGGAAATTTTATATGTTTGGTGGGAATTGGACAAAGCAGCAAGTTGTTATATTACCTTCTCTCCTCCCAATGCATGCATGTGACTTTTGTTTAACCATTCTATCCAGTTTGTTTTTGGCTGTGAAGAAAGAGGAAGGGGGAAACAGGTAAGTCTAGACCTCCCTGAAAATTCTGTATTACCCATGGTAAGAATGTAGCAGCTTTGAATGTTTTTAATACACGGGGATAGGGGACTCGTTCCTATCCTAAGAACCCTGCATTCTGCCCCCCCTACACGCAACTGTTGTCTCTTGGTTATTATAAGCTGATTAACACCTATGTCATGCATGCTTTCGAGGGAAAGATATTTGGGAATCTGATGTCATCACATGTTTTCTCTCCCTTACCTGTGACCCAGACATTCCTCAGGGCCAGAAAGGTGCTATGCTGCTCATGGCAGTTGACCCTAACACTTTCCTGTAAAGCTTCCAAGGTCAAAATATCTCTCCTATAACCTATAATCTGTTTATTTGGGGGAGTGGGTGGGATCTCTGTGTTCTCATGCAGGACTTAGAGCAGACTTTAAGTTCTTTTCTAAGAAAAATTTGGACTCTGTGCTCAAGGCTCAAGACCATCTGAGGCCCATTTCCATTTAAAGGTAGGATGAAATGAACTTATTTACAAAACAAAGTCACAGATGTAGAAAAACAATCTCATGGTTACCAGTACGGGGCGGGGGGGGGGGGGGCGGACGGGGAGGGATACATTGGGAGATTGGGATTGACATAAACACACTACTATATATAAAATAGATAACTAATAAGGACCTACTGTAGAGCACAGGGAACTCTACTCAATACTCTGTAATGGCCTATATTGGAAAAGAATCTAAAATAGAGTGAATATCTGTATATGTATAACTGATTCACTTTGCTATACAGCAGAAACTAACACGACATTGTAAATCAACTATATTCCAATAAAAACTAAAAAAAAAATAAAGGTAGGATGACTTTTTAATCTAAGTGAGAATACAAGCCAGGTTCTTTAATTTTCAAAAAAAAGACATTTATTTAAACTTTCCACATAGTCATCTGAAAGCAAGAGCATATGGGTCTCATTTCTATTAACAACACAAAGTATATACATACCAGATGCCCATTGGAAAGCTTATTTTTGTACTGATATGCAGCTCTGGCCAAATCATGTTTGGGAAGGGATATACTTGCAAGAGATGGTCTAGGTTATCCACCAATAATTCTAGGATCTCTTGCTTCTAGCCTTGTGTTAAGTGTTAGATCCCCTCAAAGCAATGAATTCAATAATATTATCTTGGCTACAGTAGAATCCGTCTTCAGGACATCACCCCAGTCCCACCCAAAAGGTAAGAGCAGTACCCTGGCAACCATTCTCTTTGACATGGCCTTGGCTTCCTGTGCACAGTCAATTGGTCCAGACTTGAATGTGTGACTCAGACTGGACAAAATAGAGGACCTTCCCTGAAAATCTGGAATTTGAACTGAGATTCCAGTTTCCATCAGGACGGCTTACTAAAAAGAAGGCAGTATGAATCCATGAATGGTGGTGTGATCCTGTTTTTCACCATGCAGATTAAAGAGCAGGGAATCCCAGGAGAAGGGAGAGGAAGAAACTTAGAGAAAGGGACTTCCCTGGTAGCGCAGTGGATGAGACTCGGCGCTCCCAATGCAGGGGGCCCAGGTTCGATCCCTGGTCAGGGAACTAGATCCCACATGCATGCTGCAACTAAGAGTTTGCATGCCACAACTAAGGGGCCCACCTTCTGCAACTAAGGGGCCCGCCTGCCGCAACTAAAGGAGCCCATGTGCTGCAACTAAGGAGCCGGTGAGCCACAACTAAGGAGCCCACCTGCCACAACTAAGACCTGGAGCAACCAAATAAATATTAAAAAAAAAGAAACTTAGAGAAAAAGAGAAAGAAATGAGGAAAGCTTGTAGAGTGATGCAGAGATGAGAAAGGGGCAGAATGCAGATGGTGTCTTAAGCCCTCATTCTAATCTCTTCCCAAGGCCTTTGGGGTCCATATTATTGTATCTTTTTTTGGGGGGGGGCTGTGTTGGATCTTCGTTGCTATGCATGGGCTTTCTCTAGTTGCAGCGAGCGGGGGCTACTCTTCTTCGCAGTGCACGGGCTTCTCACCGCGGCGGTTTCTCTTGTTGCGGAGCATGGGTTCTAGGCATGCGGGCTTCAGCAGTTGTGGCTCATGGGCTCTAGAGCGCAGGCTCAGGCGTTGTGGCTCATGGGCTTAGTTGCTCTGCAGCATGTGGTATCTTCCTGGACCAGGGTTCGAACCCGTGTCCCCTGCATTGGCAGGCGGATTCTTAACTACTGTGCCACCAGGGAAGCCCCAGGTTATTGTATCTTAATAATAAGTAGTGGCTTTTTAGTTTATACTAGTTTGGTCCACTTGAATCCATTTCTGCTATATATAGCCAAAGTTGTTGTAAGTAGGACTAAAGCCTTCTCTGAACTACTGTCTCATGTTACCTCTCAGCTTGTATCAGAATCCTTACGGAAAAGATATATGTATTTTGTACAGAGATGTGGTTGAAGTAGCCCCTATTGTATTGCTAGTTGGGTGAAAAATACTCACACTGACTTGTATCTTATTTGTGTGAATGTGTTTCTGTATGCATATAACGTTACATTTTCTCCATGAAACTGTTTACCTTCCTTCAGTCATCTGACAAATGTTTACTGAGTACCTACTATGTGTCAAGCATTACGATAAGACCTGGTTTTTTAAAAATGACAATTTCTTCTATTAGGTGGTGACAGTTTTATGACTTATAGGGTTTTCCTAACTATCTTGCCTACTAGGTAAAGTTACATGTCAGTTACAGTGACTATTTCATTTCATTATTTTATTCCTGTTATAGTCTCACAATTTAAATTGACCACAATTTAAATTCCTTTTGACTAGCCTGGATTCAAATGTCTATGCATTTTTATTTTAAGTTGACTCCAGTAGTTTTTTGAGAAGGTGGGGCACAGATTATTTGGAATTCATACTAAGAAATTTGGTTCCATTTGGGTTGGTCTTTGCAATAGAGTTGACATTAACTCATATGGTCATGTAACATGGATGAGGGAGGAGAGACTATCAGTCGAGAGAGAGAGAGAGAGAGAGAGAGAGAGAGACAGACAGAGAGACAGAGAGAGACAGAGAGAAAGAGAGACAGAGAGAGAAAGAGAGACAGAGAGAGAGAACATAAGAAAGAAGATAGAAGTAGGCATGTAGGAAAATAGAGGCAAAGCAGCGGATGCAACACTAAATTGGACTTTCAATGTTCACGTTCATTCTTTCAATTATCCTCCAGAGATTTACTGGGTGCTTAGAAGGAAGTGTGCTGAGTGCTAATATGGGAGAGAGAGTTTGCTCTCAGTTTTTACACCATTGAGGGATCATCATTTAAAACCTTCTTTAACTGAATCAGATTTAATATTGCTATACCCAGGATTTTGTTTGTTTGTTTGTTTGTTTCCAGACTAGCTTCCAATGGGTGTCGTGGCTTTATTTCTGATCTATGTGGCTGGATTCCACTTTTCACCTACTGGCCTAATTAATGCCCGGGTGGCCTCTCCTAGCCTTCACTAAGCCCTTGGTATTTACTGAACATCCCAAAGCCAGGGATAAGTCAATATTAGGCCCACACCCGATGGCTTATCTCACTGAGGTCAATGGTGAGTCATGAGACAGGGATGAGCGCTTGATATTGGCAGCTGGCAGTTCACGCAAGCTAGCAATTTAGAGTGAAAATTCAGCTGCTGGTCGCTTGAGCTCTTTCACATTTTAGCAATGGAGGTTTACTGGCAGGGTAAGTGAGGCCTATGCGGGAAAAACACATTAAAATATAGAAAATCACCCAATCTTCATTACTAAAATTAAAGCTATGCTACTTCTCCCACTATACACTCTAATATGTTGATCAGGAGAGAGTTTCCTTCATGCTGTGACTGTAAATGAATTACATGAGAGCCACAAAAATACTCTTATCATTTCAGGGCCTGAAGAGTGATTACAATGCATGGGAATAAAAACAACACACACACACACATACCCTCGTAGTGGTGAATTTTTCTTCCAATTCAATGAAATTTGGTCCTATTTATAAGTCTTCATTTTAGCCCACGCCTGTAAATATTACTTTGGAAAGCTGAAAGAAAAAAAAAGCAACTAAATGTTTGTCTTTTATAGAATTGAATACAATTAAAATGCTTATATGCACACAATAGCAAGTAGGACTAACCATTTGGTTTAATTATACATTCCAGACTTCTTAAAATGTGCTTTAACTTTCAATTAGTATTCTAAAATCTGAGAGCATACTTCCTGTGATAGTGAATGGAAGGAATTCCAGAATCCAAAGAAGCCTTTCTTGATGTCTCATCTCTAACCACAAAGAATACGTAATGCTCAGTGAACACAATTATAAATTAATTTAGACAAAGAATGCCCAGGGAATTATTTATTGAAATTCAGTGTGCCTGGTTACAGTGGACAATACAGACTGGAAGTAGATGTATGCACAGTATGTGTAATGAATTAGGTGAGATATTCCACTTACAGGCAACATGATCACACTATTTCTTTCAACTCTGGGAATGCTCTCATCTGTTCACAAGATTGTTCAGAATCATGTTCTGCAAATTCTAATGTCCGGGCAATGGGGGGGGTGGGGGGTGAAGGAACATTCATCTAAGAAAAAATCTTCTCACCCAGTTTTGCTCAAGTCAACTCTGGTTATAGGGAAATTGGTAAAAATTTCTTTCAAATGCTTTTATAAGGTCTCGGAGAGATGGCAAAGATGAAGTATGTAGAAGTCAGTAATGGACCACAGAAGAGCTCACTGAAGGATAATTTCTAATTATAAATATTATATTCTTAAGTATAAAACATAGAACATCTCAGCTAAGTGTCCTAAAATGTAAGGTTCTAAAATTGAGCATGTCATCAGCAGAGAGGGTTTTATCATCATCACCATCACCATTGTCATTGCCATGGAGTATATTTTTATGTACTAGGCATAAAGTTAAGCATTTTATTCTCAATAGCTCATTTAATACTTACAAAGACCCTATAAGGTAGATAGTATTATTCTCCTTTTACAAGAGAACAAACTAAGTCTTAGAGCAGCTAAAGATATACCACTAAGTCCAAATTCTGCTGGCCATCCGGTTATCTGCCACTATGGAGTCAGCAACCTTAAGTGTTTTTAATTTGGCATTCTTCCTAAGAAAACACATTTAAAGTTTGAAGCATGCAATAAACATTTGTAAACCAATAGGCAACCCTCTTCCAATATGGAGCATGAAAGAGCTACCTGAACGTGATTTAAGATCCTTTTACCATTACCTGTCTAGTCAAGAAGCAGCCTTTTTTTTTTTTTTTTTTAATGCGGTACGCGGGCCTCTCACTGCTGTGGCCTCTCCTGTTGCGGAGCACAGGCTCCGGACGCGCAGGCTCAGCGGCCATGGCTCACGGGCCCAGCCGCTCCGCGGCATGTGGGATCTTCCCGGACCGGGGCACGAACCGGTGTCCCCTGCATCGGCAGGCGGACTTTCAACCACTGCACCACCAGGGAAGCCCAAGAAGCAGCTATTTTTACATTATCATGACTCCTGCTTTCCAAATTTGTAAAAGTAGTACACAGACCAGGGCACAAAATAAAAAGTTCTCTCTTTTCACCCACAATTTGTTACTACAGTAAGTGGTAAAGTTGATTTTCCCACCTAGACATCAGAATGGCAGAACAATGCAGAGGTTGTAATGCAGATTCTGAAGGAGGACTGCTTGGATTTTTCCAGATCCTGGCTGTACCACTTGCTACCTGTATGCCTTGGGGAATTTACTTAACCTGACTGTACCTTAATTTCCCTGACTGTAAAATGGTGATAAAAATAATATCCTACTTCATAGGTTTGTAGTAAAGATTAAATGAGATGTTACATGGAACACAGAACTAAAACCATGCAATAAATCTGAATTTGTATTACTATCTGTCTATAGCATTCATCTCTTATTCACTACCAAAATGCCCCCTGGAAGAGATCATGGGCCTTTGCTGTCTTTAAAACCATTGGCTTCTAACTCTATCTCTCCATGATAATAAACTCCTTAATGGTGGGGGTCGTTTGTTATCTCTTTATACCTCCTAGAGTCCGGCACAATTGCCTTTTTATGTATAAGAATTCCATAATGTCTTACTGCATCAAAAAAGTGTGGGTGTTCTTGGATTGGAAGAATCAACATTGTGAAAATGACTACACTACCCAAAGCAATCTACAGATTCAATGCAATCCCTACCAAGCTACCAATGGCATTTTTCACAGAACTAGAACAAAATATCTCACAATTTGTGTGGAAACACAAAAGACCCCAAATGGCCAAAGCAATCTTGAGGAAGAAGAACAGAGCTGGAGGAATCAGGCTCCCTGACTTCAGACTATACTACAAAGCTACAGTAATCAAGACAGTATGGTACTGGCACAAAAACAGAAATATGGATCAAGGGAACAGGACAGAAAGACCAGAGATAAACCCATGCACATATGGTCACAGTATTTTTTTTTTTTCGGTATGCAGGCCTCTCACTGTTGTGGCCTCTCCCATTGCAGAGCACAGGCTCCGGACACGCAGGCTCAGCAGCCATGGCTCACAGGCCCAGCCACTCCGAGGCAGGTGGGATCTTCCCGGACCGTGGCACGAACCCGCGTCCCCTGCATCGGCAGGCGGACTCTCAACCACTGCGCCACCAGGGAAGCCCTGGTCACGGTATTTTTGATAAAGAAGGCAAGAATATACAATGAAGAAAAGACAGCCTCTTCAATAAGTGGTGCTGAGAAAACTGGAAAGCTACATGTAAAAGAATGAAATAAGCACATTTCTTAACACCATACACAAAACTAATCTCAAAATGGATTAAAGACCTAAAAGTAAGGCCAGACACTATAAAACTCTTACAGGAAAACATAGGCAGAACACTCTATGACATAAATCACAGCAAGATCCTTTTTGACCCACTTCCTAGAGGAATGGAAATAAAAACAAAAATAAACAAATGGCACCTAATGAAACTTAAGAGCTTTTGCACAGCAAAGGAAACCATAAACAACACCAAAATACAACCCTCAGAATGGGAGAAAATATTTGCAAATGAAGCAACTGACAAAGGATTAATCTCCAAAATATACAAGCAGCTCATGCAGTTCAATATCAAAAAAACAAACAACCCAATCCAAAAATGAGCAGAGGACCTAAATAGACATTTCTCCAAAAAAGATATACAGATGGCCAACAAACACATGAAAGGATGCTCAACATCACTAATCATTAGAGAAATGCAAATCAAAACTACAATGAGGTATCACCTCACACCGGTCACAATGGCCATCATCAAAAAATCTACAAACAGTAAATGCTGGAGAGGGTGTGGAGAAAAGGGAACCCTCTTGCACTGTTGGTGGGAATGTAAATTGATACAGCCACTATGGAGAACAGTATGGAGGTTCCTTAAGAAACTAAAAATAGAACTACCATATGACCCAGCAATCCCACTGCTGGGCATATACCCTGAGAAAACCATAATTCAAAAAGAGTCATGTACCAGTATGTTCACTGCAGCACTATTTACAATAGCCAGGACATGGAATCAACCTAAGTGTCCATCGACAGATGAATGGATAAAGAAGATGTGGCACATATATACAATGGAATATTACTCAGCCATTAAAAGAAATGAAACTGAGTTATTTGTAGCGAGACTGTCATACAGAGTGAAGTAAGTCAGAAAGAGAAAAACAAATACCGTATGCTAACACATATATATGGAATCTAAAAAAAAAAAGGTTCTGAAGAACCTAGGGGCAGGGCAGGAATAAAGATGGAGACATAGAGAATGTACTTGAGGACACAGGGAGGGGGAAGGGTAAGCTGGGACAAAGTGAGAGAGTAGCATAGACATATATACACTACCAAATGTAAAACAGATGGCTAGTTGGAAGCAGCTGCATAGCACAGGGAGATCAGCTCAGTGCTTTGTGACCACCTAGAGGGGTGGGATAGGGAGGGTGGGAAGGAGACGCAAGAGGGAGAGGATATGGGGATATATGTATACATATTGCTGATTCACTTTGTTATACAGCAGAAACTAACACAACATTGTAAAGCAATTATACTCCAATAAAGATGTTTAAAAAAAAACCTGACAGGCAAAGGAAAAATAAAGTGTGGGTGACAGGGACCCCTTATATTTTGTACCCTGATCTATCTTTATACTAGTTTTACAAGTTTCAAAAGCTACAGTCATGATGATATAAAAATAACTGCTGTACTTGACTGATGATGCAAATGGAAAAGAATCTTCAAAGCACATTAAAGCATCTCTTACATACTTTGCATCACCTTGTTCCTGGTTTTGTTTCAACCTAGTCAATGTTAACTGCTGATTATTGCCCTGTATTTTTTTTTATGTCTTAAAAAGAACACCAAGTCAAGAACACAATGTTGCTGACCTTATATTAGCAATTAACCCAACAGAACGAGAGTAGAATTTGGCCATAATTATATGAGTCCTCAGGGATATGAGTGATGTTAGGTACAGAAGGCATGAAAGTGGCCCAAAGGGATGCAGTTCTTGACCAAGTCTTTTGGTTAGACATGTATTATAAACCCAAGAAAGGAGAAAGCATGGTTTCTGTAGCAACCACGCATTAATTTGGTGTTCATAATGTTAACCTGAAAACCAGTGCCTGGTTCTGGCTTTGCAGACTGAGGCGTGTGGGGAGACACTGTGTCATGTTGGTAATGGGGTGTGTCATCTGTGAAAGTCACCTAGTCAACGAGGTCATATCAAAACATCCATCTTAAAGGGCTGATGCAATCAGAAAAGCATTCAGAAAGCATTTCACTGGTCAGCAGCAGCAGAAAATAATGGTCATCTCGGTAAATACCTAAGCTTTCTTCCAAGGGGCTCAAATGTTCTATTTATATCCAGATAACACAGAAATCTCAAAGCTCTCTGCTGTAAGCTTTCACGCTGAGGATCATGCTAAAATAGCTCTTGGTCTTAAAAAAAATGTCCTCTTGGAAGCCACATCGTTACAGCTACTCTTGTTTACTCTGATTATTTCCCAAGATGGGCATCATTGTTAGTGCCTATCAGATGGCTAAGTATCAAGGCTTATAGACATCACTCTTCCATCTTCACTACATTATCAGGCAAGCATCACCCAGGGTCACCACTTGAGTGTGAGGGTATCTCTAGCTTTAAGGAACTATAGGATATTAGGGTCTGAACTAGGTTGTCCTTTATGTCCATGTCCCATGAGGGAGAGAGAGGGACTATTTATTAAACATATACATACCATGTCCCAAACCTGTACTAGGCACTATGTGTGTGTGTGTACTTTACATATATTCCATATATGTCATACATACATTATATATGTACTAGACACTACATAATCTATCCTTATGATTGCTCAGCCAGAAATCTTAATGTATCATTCTTTTTTAAAAACTGAAGTATAGTTAAGTTACAATGTTGTGCCAGTTTCAAGTGTACAGCAAAGTGATTCAGTTATACATATATATATATATTTATATTGAATATATATATATATATATATATATATGTTCTCTTTCAGATTCTTTTCCATTACAGGTTATTACAAGACACTGAGTAGAGTTCCCTGTGCTATACAGTAGGTCCTTGTTGTTTATCTAT
The DNA here is from genome assembly GCF_039906515.1 of Pseudorca crassidens. NCBI lineage: Eukaryota > Metazoa > Chordata > Mammalia > Artiodactyla > Delphinidae > Pseudorca > Pseudorca crassidens. The sequence goes on along the minus strand of NC_090317.1, from coordinate 122,270,191 downwards.
TTTATATATACTAGTGTGTATATGTTAATCCCAAATGCCTAATTTAACCCCCCCACTCCCTTTCGGTAACCGTAAGTTTGTTTTCTAAGTCTGTGAGTCTGTTTCTTTTTGGTAAATAAGTTCATTTGTATCATTTTAAGATTCTACATGTAAGCGATATCATATGATATGTGTCTTTCTCTGTCTGACTAACCTCACTTAGTATGATCATCTCTCCGTCTAACCATGCTGCTGCAAATGGCATTACTTCATTCTTTTTTATTAATGTATCATTCTTGATACCTCTCTTCTTTTGATGCCTCTCTTCTCTTATGCCTCACAGTGGATTCATCAGCAAATATGATCAGCTTGGTCTTCATAATATACCTGGAATCCAACCACATGTCACTACTTTTACTGCCTCCACTCTGGTCTCATCTGCTATCTTCTCTCACCTGGATTGTTGCACTGGTCTCCCTGCTTCTACTCTTGCCTCACAAAGGTATATTCTCAATTAAGCTCCAGAGCGATACTTTGAAGACATAAGCCAGGTCATGTCGCTCCTTTGCTGAAAATCTTCCGGTGGCTTCCATCTCACTCCATGATCTGTCCCAGCCACTATTTCTATGATTTCATCTCCTGCTCTTCTCTATGCCTCACTGGAGAGAATGTGAAGCATTCTGCTTTGAGTTTTAAAGTAAACGGAAGCATAGATTGGTTATTATTTTCTGTTTGGCTGCCTTATTTCAACATTATAGTAATTAAGAGATGGCAGTATTGTCTCAGGGTTAGACAAACAGACTAATGGAACATAAGGGAGGGTCTGGAATTGTGCCCACATATACACAAGAGAGATGAAAAGACACTTAAAAAGATAAAGAGAGATGAAAGATACATGAAAAGAGAGGACCTAGAACTGGCCGGCATAAACAAGAGTTGGCATGGGAGATCAGTGAGTAAATAACCCATCTATTCAATAACTAATACTAGAATGAATAGTTACACCTATGGAAAGAAATGAATTTGTATCCCCATTTTATATCATAAACAAAATCAACTACAGATGGATAAAAGACTTAAAGGCATATACGTATAACTGATTCACTTTGTTATAAAGCAGAAACTAACACACCATTGTAAAGCAATTATACCCCAATAAAGATGTTAAAAAAAAAAAGACTTAAAGGCAAACACAAAACTAAAGCATAAAGAAGAAAAGATAAGAGAAAGATGTTACAACCTCTGAGTGGGGAGGATTTTTTTTTAAAGATAACAAATGCACAAGCAAAGGAAACATATGCTAAATTTAAGTACGTTAAAATCAAGAATTACTGTTTAATAAATACACCATAAAATAAAATGACAAGCCACAAATAGGGAGAAGATATTTGCAGTACACGACTGGCAAAGGATTCACATCCAGAATATTTTTAAAATCCCACAAATTAGTGAAAAAAAGAAAACAAGCAGGCATTTCAAAAGAAAAGCTATAAGACTGAAAATATCCCTGATCCATTAATAATCTCGGTACGCTAATTAAGGATACAATGAAATGGTATTTTATGCCTACCAGATAAACAAAAATGAAAATGTTTGACAAAGATGATTATTGCCAGAATATGGAGAACCAACCACTTCTTGAACTACTGGTGCGTGTATAAATCGGTACGGCCACTTTGAAAAACAACCTAGGATGACCTCGTAAAGCAAACATATGTGTACCGTTCTTACCTAGCAGTTTGACTCCCAGGCATGTACCCTAAAGAGGGTCTCTCTTATCTGACCCTACGAACATGTGAAAAATATTCTGGGTATTTGTAATAGCAGGAAAATAGAAACAACGCTATTACCATAGACTGAAGAGTGGATGAAAAAACTATAGCGTATTAATATACTAGAGCACAGCACAAAAGAATACCTAGTCTGTGCTTCCATTAAATAAAGTATGTTAGTATATTAATAAGAGCAGCGAAAATGACATACAGCTCTATGCATGAATAATGGGTGACTGTTAAACATAATATTGTTTAAAAAAGCAAGTCACCAAAGAACGCACACAGTACAATTCTATTTATCAAATGTCCCAAAACATGTGAAGTGAAACAAAATTTTGTTTAGGAATACACAAAAATTTTGGTAAAAACACACCAAAGAACTAAGGGAATGATGAGCACAAAATTTAGGATACTAGTTACCTCTGGGGGTGGCATGGGATACAAAAGGATCAGGCAGGGGCACTTGGGGAACCTTAGAGGTTTGGGTAATATTCTCTTTCTTAGGAAGGGCTGGAGGGTATGTGAATTATTTTAATATCATTTAAACTGTATATATTATATAATCTTTTATGTCTATGATATATTTAATAAAAATATAGCACCCATGAATGAAACAGTTCTTCTAGAACTGTGCTTTCCAATATGGTAGCCTCTAGACACATGTGGCTATTTAAAATTAAATAAGATTAAACATTCAATGCCTCAACCACACTGTCACATTTCAAATGTTCAATAACCACATGTGGCTGCTAGCTACCGCATTGGAAAGTACAGATTATTGGGCAGCACTGTTCTAGAACATTCTTGTTTCCTTAGAGTTAGACACTGCTTTTGTCCACTTTTTATAAAATCAAGCAATTCATTGGCTTTCTGCAAAAAAAGAAAAAGTCTCCATAATTCTTTCAATAACAGCAGTAGGAGATGAAGCAAAGATTTACTTCCTATGGATTTTGTTTCTCCTCTTGCTTGAAGGAAACTCCGTGAACAAATTTGTCAAACTTCATACTTCAGTTCACTTAATTCATCAAACGTCAGCATGAGCCTGATTATTTTTCTGCTTCAGGAAGTCAAATATTGTTTCCATGCAGCCTCTTGTGCCAAGAGGATTGCGAGCAGAATTTCATCTGCCAAAACATTTCATTGTGTGAAGATTTCCAAAGTTCTGTATCCTCCAGGGTAGAGTTCATAAGTCGACAGTGGTCTTCTAGAATGAGCTCCATTGGTACTATAGAGAAAGGAGATCTCTTCCTTCTTCCCATCTACTTTCTAGGTCCTCCCCAAAGCACGTGTTGCCAATCTGAGTGGTTCAGACTCTGATACTTCAGGGTGTGTTTCACCCTGTGTGTTAGAGGGTCAAATACACGGGTGTATTTCTCTGTTTGTCTTGCCTCCGTGGAGCAGAATCCGGCCTTGGGCTGTGGCTTCCTTTCCTTCTTTTCTATCTCACATACACTCGGATGTTCTAAATCCTAACCTTATATTTCTAATACAGCTTCCATAAGGATGGTAAAATTTGAAAGTGGGCTTTGGGATTAGAGGCGGGTTGAGCTCTCACCCCCCGCCCCGGGTCTAAGCCATGGATTCGTGTCCAGATACCTAGAAAAGTCTGCATTGGAGTTTCAGGCACAGGCTCACTGAAAAGAAATAAAGCCTTTCTTCCCGTGCCGTTGTCCATTGTGGGCACAGTGACCTTGAGGGCTTCAAGGAGAAGAGAAGGGATGAACCAAGATAAGATTCAGGTGATGCTTTATTCTTAGCTCAAAAGTCCATTTAATGGCACTTGAAGCCCCATCATCACCCTCAGAGATCCCAGATGGGGATTCGTGATTCAGAGTTGAATGGGGAGATAGAGAAGTAGCAGTTATGAGCCTGCTCTTAGCTGTAACACTGCTCTGTGAGGAGTCGACCTCCCTCTTTAAACAGGTGTTTTCCTCACCTTACAGGTGATCATCATCCCATCAACACTAGAGGTGGTATAGTAGGAGGCATCAAGTTACCTTCCATCCTTGCTAAGGGCACTTGGAACATTCCTATCCATCCTGGCAATGTTACATCTCAAAGCCATGAATGTTTGCATGGTCTGTAGTCCTGAATCCCCGAAGATAAAACCATCTTTAAAACCCATTTTAATAGTTAGAATCTACCTCTAAAGCAGACTTATCTCATCTGATTGCTCTACTAACACAGTTTGTTTACCCCAAAGCAACAAATACCCCTAAATTCATCACAGATGTTCAGAGCAGTAACAAGAATTATCACAAAATAATTTCCCATTCACAAACAAAAGTTATTGTAATTTCAGACTCAGCAAAGAGATCTGTTTCTTTCTGTTTTACTAATAAATCCAGGTTTGTTTTTCCCCCAGTTATTTATTTTTTTGTATTTATTCATTCGCTTATTTAGTAGCATTCATTGTCTAAGTCACTGGCTTCAAATCCTTGCACTGTGGACACTCAAGAACTCTGAGTGCTGCGCAAAAGCATCTTTAATCCCCCTGCTCACCAAGTACTGGCTGCATAATGAATAAAAGTAGATCTTCCTACATATGAACTGCTACTTTCAAATGTCTTCGGGTCTTGTGATTGATCAAATAATCATTTAAAACTGTTTTTGAAACAAGTCACTTCTTTTCCTAGTACAAGTATTTGCTCAATCAACTAATACTAGAGACAGGTAAAATTATATGACTTGGAAATTTTCCTGCTGGTATAAAGGGGTCCTCAAACGCATAAGGATTAGCAAACTCCCATCCAAGACATGCAAAGCTGGCTCCTCGCCCATCGTGAATTAATTGTAAATGGACTTTCCAAATCCTTGAGCCCCAGGAGCCACTGCTGACCCCAACTACATTACAAAATTGCTGGAGCAGAACCTGGGACAGATGTCTGGGATGTTAAAGGAAAATGAACAAAACCCTTTACAACCAAAGAAAAAACCCTTTTGCTGATATAAAGTGATTGTTTCCTTCCTCCTTCTGAAAAGTCCTTTAACACCACAACTTCTTTCCAAACAGAAGGGAAGCATAGCACCTAGAAGGAATATGATGAGAAATCAAGGGATCCCAGGCACCTGGCCATTGAGTCTCTCCCCCAAGCATGCCCTTGTCCTGCTTTTTACTTCCCTAGGTGTTCCCGGGAGGCAGTGCCCAGTTAATGCATTAGTCAGCACCCTCACTTTTCAGATAATCTTCTGCCTCTTTCTCCGGCTACTCATGTACCTGAGATTGAAGCAGTAGGAAGATGAGTAGCCAGCTACGAATCCTCCAGAGGCAGCACGTGCAATGTGCCAAACATCTCTGCGGTTCTGGTTAAACAGTCAATACCTCTTTTTCAATAAGCTGCAATTGAAGTCCAGGTGGGGCAGAGCGAGGACTAAAACTGCTGATGCACCTGAGCTCCAGTCCCAAGATCAAGAGAGAAGATGTGATGACTAATTCACTTCTACTGAATTTTTTCCTAGAGAAATTAAATGGAAAAGCAGATACAAGTATTATATGCTATGTATCTTTTGCTTAAAGTTTCAACAGTAGGGACAGACAATTCTCCAAAAAACAAATTCCTTCTGGATAATAATCTCTTTTAGCTCATGTCCACACTTTACCCCTCGGATTTCAGTTCATCAGTGTGCAAAATGTGTGTTTTTTGTATTAACTGGGAGGGGGGAGGGTGAATGAAACAAAGAAACAATGAAAGTTCTGTGCGCCTGATGCTAAATCAGTACTATCAGCTTCCTATAAAAGGAAACATACCTTGATAAGGGATGGGGAGATTGCAGAGGAGTGGAAGGAGAGTACAGAGGGAAAGACAAAAACTTCATCACCTTCTATTGCCTACACGGGTTTTGGTGGACATTCTCTAAGGCTAGCTTAGCATCCTTCCCATTCGGTATAATGATGGCCGGCTTCAGCATGAAGCACAATTCTGCACATAATAAGCACCCAATAAATATTTATTAACAGCATCCGACCAATTCGAGACCAATTTAGAAGACTGCTTCTGTCTTTTCTTGCCAGCTTCCCGGTCACCTCTACTTGATTTCAGCTCTCAGAATTCCTTTAACAAGGCTCAAGACTGAGAAGATAGTCCGAATTACTGTAAAACTTGCTCACTTTGCCCTGGTTTTATGCTCAGAAAATAATTTCTTTCCTGAGGGAAATACACCACCAATAGCTTTGCCTGTTTTTTCCTGTCTTCTGAATCCTAGTTTTTAAAACATGAACCGTAAGGAAAATAAGAAACTGTCTTCATGGAAAATTACTTTACGGTGGGCATTTCCTCTAAAATAGTTCAAAACTAGGGTTGTATTTTTACCTGCACTTCACAATAGTATTTTGCCACCTATGACTGCAAAAGGAGGGCCACGCACTCTCCTGTAAGCTGGCCATTTTGCTCACGGTTATTATTGAAGTCATTTTAGTCCTTTTTTTAGGTTTAGGGAAGTCTGGTCCTAAAGGAGTAATACATCAACACTCAGAAATTCGAAAATATTGGGAGAGGCATTTCACTTCCTCTTCCCAACTTTTAAATTCAGTTTTGTGATGAGTATAAATGAGTAAGCAGTGGTTCTCGAACTTCAGAATGCCTAAGAATCCCGTGGAAAACTTGGTAAGATCCAGATTCCTGTGCCCACCGCCAGAGATCTGATTCAGAAGGGACTGCCTGAACACTGGGATTTCTAACAAGCTCCCAGGTGATGCTGATGCAGCGGGTCTGCAGACCACTCTTTGAAAAGCGCTAGCCTCACGGCCTGGATGAGTTCATGGAGCCATTCAAAACACCTGACATCCTGGATTACGTGCGGGTTCAAGTAATCCTGCCTAATAAGCGAGAATGGATATCAGTATTCGGGCATCTTAACCTTTGGATATACTAGAAATAGTATGCTTTGAGACCAGCTACAGTTTGACAAATGTGTTGTCACCATCATGACCCGTGCCTACCAATTCTGTTGTTAAGGCAGCATAACTGAGAAGCAGGGGAAAGCCTGCTTCCCTACCTTGAGAACTACTGGGTCAAATCAAACTTGAGGTCATTACCATAGAACTGTGGAAAGGAGAGAAACCATCCAATCAGATCCAGTTACTTTCTATGATAGCAGTTTAAAATACCATAACTCAAGAGGAATGGGTGAATTTGCTTCTGTGGGAAGCAAAACGGGGGTGACAGTCACAAAAGTGTGGGGTGTATTTTCAATTAATTCACACCAGTTCTTTTTCCCACTTGAATTTTGTAGGAGCATATCATACGGAACAGCAGGCTCTCAACGAACTGGCAGACATGATTCAAAGGAGATGGATTTCGTTGAAATGCATTTATATCATCTGGAGTCCTCATGTGCTGTTAATCCTCCATTTATTTGCTGTGCTGGTTGTGAGACCAACAGAAAGCACATCCTCTGAGGCATATAATAAATTCAAAAGATACTGAGGACTTCTGGATCTGGATGGGATGGAGGAAGCACAATTCACCCTATCCTCCCACTAATCACAACTAAAAAACCCTGGACAAAACACATAAAGTAACTATCTGAGAATTGAAAGTAAACACACAAAAGTATGTTCAACAACATTAATCATTAGGGAAATGTACATGAAAACCACAATAAGAAATCACTACACAAGCATCAGAATGGCTTATAAAATAACCTGACAATACCAAGTGCTGATGAGGATGCAGAGCAACTGGAACTCTAATACGTTCCTGATGGGAACTCAAAATGGGACAGTCATTCCAGAAAAAAAATTGGCAGTTCCTCATAAAGGTCAACAGAACACCAAATAAACCAACATTCCTAAGTGATTATCCTACAGAAATGAAACTTACATCCACACACAAACCTGTATGTGGGAGTTCCCTGGTGGCGCAGTGGTTAAGAATCCGCCTGCCAATGCAGGGGACACAGGTTCGATCCCTGCTCTGGGAAGATCCCACATGCTGCGGAGCAACTAAGCCTGTGTACCACAACTACTGAGCCTGCGTGCCGCAACTATTGAAGCCCACGTGCCCTACAGCCCGTGCGTCACAACTACTGAGTCCACATGCCGCAACTACTGAAGCCGGCGTGCTCTAGGGCCTGCATGCTGCAACTACCGAGCCCATGTGCTGCAACTACTGAAGGCTGCACACCTAGAGCCCGTGCCCCGCAACGAGAAGCCACCGCAATGAGAAGCCTGCGCACCATAACGAAGAGTAGCCACCGCTCGCCGTACCTATACAAAGCCCACGTGCAGCAACGAAGACCCAATGCAGCCAAAAAAAAAAAAACCCCACAAAAACCAAAAAACAAAACCTGTATGTGAATGTTTACAGAAGCCTTAAAGAGAAAAAAAGTCAGTAGATGGATGAACTAACAAACTGTGATCCAAATAATGGAATGCTACTCAGTAATAAAAAGGATTAAACTAAGTATATATAAAGAACATAAGTGAACCTCAAATACGTTGTTCTAAATAAAACAATCTAAAAGAGGTTACATACTACATAATTCCATTTATTAAAAAAAAACAAAAAAGCAAAACTATAGAGAGTGATCAGTGGTTTGTCAGGGAAAAGTGTAGGTTAGGGGTTGACTATAAAGGGGGCAGAATGAGGGAATTTGGGGGGATTTTTTGCTGTTTAATCCTGATTATGGTGGTGGTTACAAGACTGTATGCATTTTTCGAGACTCACAGAACTTCACACCAAAATGAAAGTGAATTTCACTGTATGTAAATTTTAAAATAAACAAAAAAACAGTATCTACTAAGGCTGAACATACGTGTATTTCAGGACCCAGCCATTCTACTTTTTGGTTTATATCCAACAGAAATGCACATATTTGTTCACCCAAACACATGCACGAAAATGTCTGTAGTAATACTATTCACAATAGTCCAAATCTAAAAAAATGATACAAATGAACTTATTTACAAAACAGAAATAGATTCAGAGACATAGAAAACAAACTTATGGCTACCAGAGGGGAAAGAGAAGGGAGGAGGGATAAATTAGGAGTTTGGGATTAACATATATATACACTGATATATATGTATAAAATAGATAACCAATAAGGACCTACTGTATAGCACAGGGAACTATATTCAAAATCTTGTAATAACCTATGATGGAAAAGAATCTGAAAAAGCATATATATATATATATATATATATATATATATATATAAAAAACTGAATCACTATGCTGTACACCTGAAACTAACACAACATTGTAAGTCAACTATACTTCAAGTAAATTAATTAATTAATTTAAAAAAATGACCCAACAATGTAATGCATAAATAAATGTGGTTTGTTAATCCGATGGGAGTTAATGAACTGCAACTACACATAATAACGTGGTCTGCTCTCACAAAAATAATGTTGAATTTTAAGAAGCCAAATATTAAAGTGTGCATACTAGATGATTTCATTTATATGAAATTCAAAAGCAGGCAAACACTGAGGTGTTAGAAGTTGTGGTAACATTTACCCTTGCTGGGCTAGTGACTGAAAGGGGAAACAGGTCCTATGGGGGTGATGGTAATGCCCTATTTTTTTCTTTTCTTTTTTTTTTTGATAATGCTCTGTTTTTGATATGGGTGCTGTTGATATGGGTCTGTTCAGTTTGTAAAAATTTATCAAGCTATGACCTTTTGATTAGTATGCTTTACCTATGTTATACTTCAATATAATGTGAATATACATAGATTTTTCTGGGAAGAGGTTCCACAGCATTCATCAGTTTTGCAAAGGGGTTCCGGCCTCAAAACTAAGTGTAACTATCAAACTGGAAAACAAAGAGCAGATCTTGGATGGCATTAGGATTGTGGGTTAACCGCAACTTTTTTCTGGATTTTCCTAAATGGAACAAGTCCGAGTCTTGTTCTGCTTAAAGAAGTTGGTGGTCATGTGACATTTTCCACCCCGGCTATATTTATTAGAAAGCTTGTTCTGTGTTTTCCCAGGACTGCAGGGTTTCCCAGGACTAAGGACTTCCCCTGCTAAAGCTGGGTAAGTCCTGGGCAAACCAGAACAGTAGTGGAAGACTCCTGTTCTGCTTCTTTTTTGGAAAGAATACATCTTAAAAGTCCAGTGTCATTGGAGTTACGGGGCTTCAGGAATCACCTGCCCTCCTAGAAGCACCCAGAAGGGTTTTTTGGGGAAACAGAGTGGAATTTCCAGCAGTTCCTGTGTTAGAAGAAAACTAGCACGGGTCAGGGCAGTGTTTAGAATTTTCCTGGTGTTCTGAGGATGAGGGCTGCCACAGCACCTGGCCTTTAATCAACGCTCTGTATGATTTCTCCTTTCATCTCTCACGCTAAATGCGGGGACTTGGTTTCCTGTCACTTCAGCTGTCTGCAATTTCAGCCGTGGTTTCAGGACAAGTGATTAAATGAATGTCTTTCGGAGTCCTTGCTGGTGGATCAGATTTAGCCAAGGCAATCATGTGTCTCCGTACAACGCGTTCCCTAATGCCCAGAGAGAAGGCACAAATGGCCCAGGAGACCTTGAGGATTTTCATTGTGATGGTTTCTCTCTCCAGGATTGTGGGTTTTGATGTTTTTCTCTTATAACAGGTAAATACCACTTAAAAATATTCTCTATAAGACAATAAAAACTTGTCCCCTTAAGAAACGACCAAGACATTTTTGCTTTTTTTTAAAATAGGTGCTTCCTTTGCCTTGTTTCATAATCATGCTTTTTGCACTTGTGATTAACAAATGATCTCTACATGGAGTGGAGGAACAGACAAAGTGGCAGGATTCTCTAAACATTGTAGAAAATTATAATGTAGGCTAGTGGACAACATGTTTTACTTTTTAACCTGGTTTTAAATCTCCTCTAAAGGAACACATCTACACATGGATTTTGTTAGGTGATAAAGGGTCCAACTCTAGCCTCTAGAAAAGCTGCCATGATTGGTATGAAAACTAGAAAAGGGGCAGAGAGAGAATGATAACAAGCTTACTGAGCGTTGAGTACTTAAGAAATTTCTGACTGTGCATCTATATAGATATCTGACCATATATGTCTATTTCTGTGTCTATACCTATATTATCCTTACACATATATATGCATATAAGGATATATATGTGTCCACATTTATTACACACATATATCCTTATTTAATCTTCTCAACAACTTTTGAGTATATTATGATCTGTTTTGTAAATGATAATCTAAGATTGAGAGAGATGAAGTAATTTGCCTTAAGTATGCACAGAAAACAACAGAGAAAGGATTTGAAGCCAGCTCTTCTTTATGCCTAGTGATACATCAGGGGCTGTATGACCAATGTGGGCCTGGGAAATAAAACAATGCATTTTACAAAGGAGGACTTGAGCGGGGGGTTTTCAGGATAACTTTGTTTCAGATCATTCAAGAGAACAAAGAAAACAAATTCAAGGGCAGAAGTTCGTGAGCTTTGCTGTTTGCAGCTGTGAGGACTTCCATGTGTTTGCGGGGAGAAGAAATAAACCAGCACCCAAGGTCTACCTGCGGTGACGGTGAGGGGGAAAAAATGAGATGCCCAGATTACAGGGGGAGGAGAGCGGCTTGAACCCCAGGTAAGGCATGCTGGCTCAGGTGACCCAAAATTCCCCCTTGGCATTGAGAGCGGTGACTGAAACCCAAATGAAGCCATTTTATATTCTATTCATGGCACTATACACCTTTATCTTGAGTTTCTACTCTTTGAAGTGACAGACTTTTCTAAGATTAGCCAGATTAAATATGAGTAAATCCCACATCTGTGGATCGACCTCAGACATCATAACTCAGATTGTTTTTGAATACTCGGATATGTTTTCCCTCAGTTTTCAATGTATTTATCACTACTTTCCATCCTTGAGATGTGTCCGAACAGTCATCTCAGCTAGAAGGCAAGCAGAGAGGTTGATAATACTGTATTTGCTTTGGAAGCGTGGCAATCAGAGATTGAGCTGATCCTGCTTCCAAACATTATCTGCATGGGAGCACCAAATTATTCTAAATCCAACATATTTCCCAAGTGCATTTAGTCTGAAGGATTCAAACTACTTTACAAATTCTTTATTAATCCTCACAATATGTGATAGAGGGACCCGCTGTCAAATGTCAGGCCCATTTTACAGATGGAGGCTTTGTGCAGCTTAACCAAAGACGTGTCAGCCGCATCCTCAAAGCAGTGTGGATCCAGCCCAGCCGTGACCCTGGACCTGCTTGTTCCTGGCTGTTGCTCCTCTTTATTACAGAATGTGGCTTCTCTGGGTTTCACTCTGGTGCTGGTCTTTGGCTGGTTACTAGGCAACTTGAGCTATCACAGCCTGGCTGGTTCAAAATACCAGAGCATCAAAGTCCTATAAAAATGAGGCGAAATCTTCTCATTATACATCTGTTAAATTTAGTTTAGTACAATGCCATTCCAGGGAGGACCAGCCAGGAAAAACAAAAAGCTCTGAGGGGCAACCAAACAGTGTGCATCTGATGGACTGGGTTAATTTTAGGCTGATAATTATTACAGGTGTCTCAGCGCACAGAAAAGAAAGACAGTACAGCTGCTTGCTCTAGAGAGCATCGAGCCAAAGGCACTCAAATAAATACTTGTACCTCATGGAAAAATGATGTAAAGAGGATGATGAGGGATCAAGATGGAAGAGAGAAATTATCCAATAACCAGGGCAACTTGATCTTGGCTGCTTTGAGCTTGCCCAGTGATTTCAAAACAGGGAAGCAAAAAGGTGAAGGGAACAGCACCCCAGCTATTTATTTCTAAAGCATTAAGAGGAATGCCTTGTAAGAGTAAGAGGAGGAAAACGAGCCCCGTGCAGTCATTTACAGTTCTCAGTGTGTGGACCCACGTGGGCCCAGTTATGGGAAGCGGGTTTTGTCTTTGAGGAAAGAGGAGGGTGTGAGATATGGTCCTGGGTCTCGTAAACATCAGGCCTGCAGCACAGTCCTTACACATAGGGAGGGAGGGGCTGACTGAGCCTCTAGCTTTCCATCGACCCCGCATATGTTGCTGGGAGCGTTTTCACTCCATTCTGTTTAAAGAGAAGGCATTTTGACCAGACCTAACAAGTAAAAAGGTCAAATTTTCTTAGTTTTTAAAAGTGTGGCTACTCAAGTCTTATTATAAAACTATACTAATCAAGACAATGTGGTGTGAGCAAAAACATAGAAAAAAACTATCAGTGAAAAAGAATACAGACTCAGGAAATATACTCAGACCATACAGACAACTGATTTCCAACAGAGGTGCAAAGGCAATTCAGCAGAAAAAGGATGATCTTTTTCAACAAAAGTTGCTGAAACAATTGGATATCCATATGCAAATACATGAACTTTGAACCATGCCTCACACCACACCCCTAAATTCACACAGAATAGAGCACAGAGCTAAAGGAAAAATCTAAAACTATGAAAGTGCTAGAAGAAAATGTACTAGAAAAATCTATGTGAGCATGGGCTAAGCAAAGATTTCATAGATATCGCACCAAAAACACAATTCATGAAATAAAAATTAGATAAAGTTGACTTCACCAAAATTAAAAACTTCTGCTCTTATTGCATGTCAGCTACACCTCGATAAAGCTGTTTAAAATCATTTTTTTAAAAAAGCAATTGCGTGGGACAATCTACCCCTGAGAGGTACTTCACACCCCGTCCCACTCAACCTCACAGCTGGGCAGAAGAACTCTGTCAAAATGTGTCTCTTAAAACCCCTCTGATTCCACGTGGCTCTGCCAGGGAGCCGCTCTGACTCTGCAATATCACCCTGAATACGACAGACCATAGAAGGGATGTCAAAGTACCTGCTGTCACAATTACAACCCTAACGTGAACACTAGCCAGTAGCTTATGCTCGTTCAAGAAAGAGATGCTATTTTCACTTCTTCCAAGTTCTAGCTAATGCAATACACCTTAAAAAGTAAAGACGCTATGTAAATATTGGAAGAGAGACATATTATCCTGATTTGCAAATGATACAGTGGTTTCTTAGAAAAACGTTGAGGCACAATTAAAAGTAAATTATTAGATTACAAGTAAAATAATTTAGTAAGGTACCAGTTACCAGGAAAAATACTTTAAAGATCAATTCATTTACTGGTAGAAACCAGATAAAGATGAAAATGGGAAAAAAATACCATACACATCCCATTAACTATAGAGACAAAAGTTACAAAATACATAGGGAAAAATTTAACAAAGAAAGTGTAAGATTTATTTGAGAGAGCTATAAATTGTATTGAGCAACATAAAATAAGGCCTGAATAAATGTACAGACACACCATGCTCCTGGATAGAAAGTCATAATATAATAAAAACGTCAAACCTTTCCAAATAAATATATCAATTTTAATCAGAAACAAAACAGGCTTTCTTTTTAAATTTAAAATGATTTAAGAATGCACATAAGAAAACAAAGTATGCAAAATTGCCAAGAATGTTTTTGAGAAGGTAGAAAATAAGGAGAGATTTATCCTCCCTTCTATTAAAAGCTACTGTATTCCAGAATCTTCCTCTCGGCACCTGCTTCTGAGGAACCCAACATGATACAGTTATGAACAGTCTGTCACTCAACCATATTTTAATGGGGATGCCAGAATTCAATTTCAACAGTGGCTTTTATACAGATAAAAGAGCATGAAAGGAAAGTGAGTTTAAGTTTTTTTTTTTTTAATATCTTTACTGGAGTATAATTGCTTTACAGTGTTGTGTTAGTTTCTACTTTATAAGAATGTGAATCAGCTTTACATATACATATATCCCCATAATTCCTCCCTCCTGCATGCATCGCCCTCCCACCCTCCCTATCCCATCCCTCTACGTGGACACAAAGCACTGAGCTGATCTCCCGGTGCTATGTGGCTGCTTCTCACTAGCTATCTATTTTACGTTTGGTAGTGTATATATGTCCATGCCACTCTCTCACTTTGTCCCAGCTCTCACCTTCCCCCTCCCCGTGTCCTCAAGTCCATTCTCCACATCTGCCTCTTTATTCCTGTCCTGCCCCTAGGTTCTTCAGAACCATTTTTTTTTTTTGCTTTTTAGATTCCATATATATGTGTTAGCACACGGTATTTGTTTTTCTCTTTCTGACTTACTTCACTCTGTATGACAGACTCTAGGTCCACCCACCTCACTACAAATAACTCAATTTCGTTTCTTTTTATGGCTGAGTAATATTCCATTGTATATATGAGCCACATCTTCTTTATCCATTCATCTGTCGATGGACACTTAGGTTGCTTCCATGTCCTGGCTATTGTAAATAGAGCTGCAATGAACATTGTGGTACATGACTCTTTTTGAATTATGGTTTTCTCAGGGTATATGCCCAGTAGTGCAATTGCTGGGTCGTATGGTAGTTCTATTTGTAGTTTTTTAAAGAACCTCCGTACTGTTCTCCATAGTGGCTGCATCAATTTACATTCCCACCAGCAGTGCAAGAGGGTTCCCTTTTCTCCACACCCTCTCCAGCATTTATTGTTTCTAGATTTTTTGATGATGGCCATTCTGACCAGTGTGAGGTGATACCTCACTGTAGTTTGGATTTGCATTTCTCTAATGATTAGTGATGTTGAGCATCCATTCATGAGCTTGCTGGCAATCTGTATGTCTTCTTTGGAGAAATGTCTGTTTAGGTCTTCTGTCCGTTTTTGAATTGGGTTTTTTGTTTTTTTCATATTCAGCTGCAAGACTTGCTTGTAAACTTTTGGAGATTAATCCTTTGTCAGTTGCTTCATTTGCAAATATTTTCTCCCATTCTGAGGGTTGTCTTTTCATGTTGTTTGTGGTTTCCTTTGCTGTGCAAAAGCTTTGAAGTTTCATTAGGTCCCATTTGTTTATTTTTGTTTTTATTTCCATCTATCTAGGAGGTGGGTCAAAAAGGATCTTGCTGTGATTTATGTCATAGGGTGTTCTGCCTATGTTTTCCTCTAAGAGTTTTATACTGTCTGGCCTTACATTTAGGTCTTTAATCCATTTTGAGTTTACTTTTGTGTATGGTGTTAGGGAGTGTTCTAATTTCATTCTTTTCCATGTAGCTGTCCAGTTTTCCCAGCACCATTTATTGAAGAGGCTGTCTTTTCTCCATTGTATATTCTTGCCTCCTTTATCAAAAATACTGTGACCATATGTGTGTGGGTTTATCTCTGGTCTTTCTATCCTGTTCCAGTGATCTATATTTCCGTTCTGTGCCAGTACCATACTATCTTAATTACTGTAGCTTTGTAGTAGACTCTGAAGTCAGGGAGCCTAATTTTACCAGCTCCGTTTTTCTTTCTCAAGATTGCTTTGGCTATTTGGGGTCTTTTGTGTTTCCATACAAATTGTGAGATTTTTTGTACTAGTTTTGTGAAAAATGCAAGTGGTAGTTTGATAGGGGTTGTGTTGAATCTGTAGATTGCTTTGGGTAGTAGAGTCATTTTCACAATGCTGACTCTTCCAATCCAAGAACATGGTATAGCTCTCCATCTGTTTGTATCATCTTTGATTTCTTTCATCAGTGTCTTATAGTTTTCTGCATACAGGTCTTTTGTCTCCTTAGGTACGTTTATTCCTAGATATTTTATTATTTTTGTTGCAATGGTAAATGGGAGTGTTTCCTTAATTTCCCTTTCAGAGTTTTCATCATTAGTGTATAGGAATGCAAAGATTTCTGTGAATTAATTTTATATCCTGCTACTTTAGCAAATTCATTGATTAGCTCTAGTAGTTTTCTGGTAGCATCTTTAGGATTCTCTATGTATAGTATCATGTCATCTGCAAACAGTGACAGCTTTACTTCTTCTTTTCCGATTTGGATTCCTTTCATTTTTTTTTTTTTTTTTTTTTGCTTCTCTGACTGCTGTGGCTAAAACTTCCAAAATTATGTTGAATAATAGTAGTGAGAGTGGAGAAACTTGTCTTGTTCCTGATCTTAGAGAAAATGGTTTCAGTTTTTCACCATTGAGAACGATGTTCGCTGTGGGTTTGTCATGTATGGCCTTTATTATGTTTAGGTAAGTTCCCTCTATGCCTACTTTCTGGAGGGTTTCAATCATAAATGGGTGTTGAATGTTGTCGAAAGCTTTTCCTGCATCTGTTGAGATGATCATATGGTTTTTATCCTTCATATGGTGTATCACATTTATTGATTTGAGTATATTGAAGAATCCTGGCATTCCTGGGATAAACCCCACTTGATCACGGTGTATGGTCCTTTCAATGTGCTGTTGGATTCTGTTTGCTAGTGTTTTCTTGAGGATTTTTACATCTATGTTCCTCAGTGATACTGGCCTGTAGTTTTCTTTCTTTATGACATCTTTGTCTGGTTTTGGTAACAGGGTAATAGTGGCCTCGTAGAATGAGTTTGGGAGTGTTCCTCCCTCTGTTATATTTTGGAAGAGTTTGAGAAGGATAGGTGTTAGCTCTTCTCTAAATGTCTGATAGAATTCTCCTGTGAAGCCATCTGGTCCTGGGCTTTTGTTTGTTGGAAGATTTTTAACCACGGTCTCAGTTTCAGTACTTGTGATTGGTCTGTTTATATTTTCTATTTCTTACTGGTTCAGTCTCGGAAGGTTGTGCTTTTCTAAGAATTTGTCCATTTCTACCACGTTGTCCATTTTATTGGCATATAGCTGCTTGTACTAATCTCTCATGATGCTTTGTATTTCTGCAGTGTCAGTTGTTACTTCTCCTTTTTCATTTCTAATTCTATTGATTTGAGTCTTCTCCCTTGTTTTCATGATGAGTCTGGGTAATGGTTTAACAATTTTATCTTCTCAAAGAAGCAGCTTTTAGTTCTATTGATCTTTGCTATTGTTTCCTTCATTGCTTTTTCAATTATTTCTGATTTGATCTTTATGATTTCTTTCCTTCTGCTAACTTTGGGGGTTTTTTTGTTCTTCTTCTGCTAATTGCTTTAGGTGTAAGGATAGGTTGTTTGAGATGTTTCTTGTATATTGAGGTACGATTGTATTGCTATAAACTTCCCTCTTAGAGCTGCTTTTGCTGCATCCCATAGGTTTTGGGTTTTCATATTTTCATTGTCATTTCTTTTGAAGTATTTTTTTATTTCCTCTTTGATTTTTCAGTGATCTCTTGGTTATTAAGTAGTGTATCGTTTAGGCTCCATGTGTTAGCATTCTTTACAGATTTTTCCCTGTAACTGATATGTAGTCTCACAGCATTGTGGTCAGAAAAGATACTTGATACAATTTCAATTTGCTTAAATTTACCATGGCTGGATTTGTGACCCAAGATATGATCTATCCTGGAGAATGTTCCATAAGCACTTGAGAAAAAAGTGTGTTCTGTTGTTTGGGGATGGAATGTCCTATAAATATCAATTAAGTCCATCTTGTTTAAAGTATCATTTAAAGCTTGTGTTTCCTTATTTATTTTCATTTTGGATGATCTGTCCATTGGTGAAAGTGGGGTGTTAATGTCCCCTACTATGAATGTGTTACTGTCGATTTCCCCTTTTATGGCTGTTAGCATTTGCCTTATGTATGGAGGTGCTCCTATGTTGGGTGCATAAATATTTACAACTGTTATGTCTTCTTCTTGGACTGATCCCTTGATCATTATGTAGTGTCCTTCTTTGTATCTTGTAATTTTCTTTATTTTAAAGTCTACTTTGTCTGATATGAGAATTGCTACTCCAGCTTTCTTTTGATTTCCATTTGCATGGAATATCTTCTTCCATCCCCTCACTTTCAGTCTGTATGTGTCCCTAGGTCTGAAGTAGGTCTTGTGTAGACAGCATATATACAGGTCTTATTTTTGTATCCATTCAGCCAGTATATGTCTTTTGGTTGGAGCATTTAATCCATTTACATTTAAAGTAATTATCAATATGTATGTTCCTATTACCATCTCTTAATTGTTTTGGGTTTGTTATTGTAGATCTTTTCCTTCTCTTGTGTTCCCTGCCTAGAGAAGTTCCTTTAGCATTTGTTGTAAAGCTGGCTTGGTAGTGCTGAATCCTCTTAGCTTTTGCTTGTCTGCAAATTTTTTTTTTTTTTTTTTTTTTTTTTTTTGCGGTACGCTGGCCTCTCACTGTTGGGGCCTCTCCCTTGCGGAGCACAATCTCCGGACACGCAGGCTCATGGGCCATGGCTCATGGGCCCAGCCGCTCCGCGGCATGTGGGATCTTCCCGGACCGGGGCACAAACCCGTGTCCCCTGCATTGGCAGGCAGACTCTCAACCACTGCGCCACCAGGGAAGCCCTGCAAATGTTTTAATTTCTCCGTCGAATCTGAATGAGATCCTTGCTGGGTACAGTAATCTTGGTTGTAGGTTTTTCCCTTTCATCACTTTAAACATGTCCTGCCACTCCCTTCTGGCTTGCAGAGTTTCTGCTGAAAGATCAGCTGTTAACCTTTGGGGGATTCCCTTGTGTGTTATTTGTTGTTTTTTCCTTGCTGCTTTTAATATTTTTTCTTTGTATTTAATTTTTGATAGTTTGATTAATATGTGTCTTGGCATGTTTCTCCTTGGATTTATCCTGTATGGGACTCTCTGCACTTCCTGGACTTGATTGACTACTTCCTTTCCCATATTACGGAAGTTTTCAACTATAATCTCTTTAAATATTTTCTCAGTCCCTTTCTTTTTCTCTTCTTCTTCTGGGACCCCTATCATTCGAATGTTGGTGCGTTTAATGTTGTCCCAGAGGTCTCTGAGACTGTCCTCAATTCTTTTCATTCTTTTTTCTTTATTCTGCTCTGCGGTAGGTATTTCCACTATTTTATCTTCCAGGTCACTTATCCATTCTTCTGCTTCAGTTATTCTGCTATTGATTCCTTATAGAGAATTTTAAATTTCATTTATTGTGTTGTTCATCATTGTTTGTTTGTGCTTTAGTTCTTCTAGGACTTTGTTAAATGTTTCTTGCATTTTCTCCATTCTATTTCCAAGATTTTAGATCATCTTTACTGTCATTACTCTGAATTCTTTTTCAGGTAGACTGCCTATTTTCTCTTCATTTGTTTGGTCTGGTCGTTTTTTACCTTGCTCTTTCATCTGCTGTGTGTTTCTCTGTCTTCTCATTTTGCTTAACTTACTGTGTTTCGGCTCTCCTTTTTGCAGGCTGCAGGTTCATATTTCCTCTTGTTTTTGTTGTCTGCCTCCAGTGGCTAAGGCTGTTTCAGTGGGTTGTGTAGGTTTCCTGGTGGAGGGAACTAGTGCCTGTGTTCTGGTGGATGAGGCTGGATCTTGTCTTTCTAGTGGGCAGGACTGCATCCGGTGGTATGTTTTGGGGTGCCTGTGACCTTATTATGATTTTTGGCAGCCTCTCTGCTAATGGGTGGGGTTGTGTTCCTGTCTTGCTAGTTGTTTGGCATGGGGTGTCCAGCAGTGTAGCTTGCTAGTCCTTGAGTGGAGCTGGGTCTTAGCATTGAGATGGAAATCTCGGGGAGAGCTTTTGCTGTCTGATATTACATGGAGCCAGGAGGTCTCTGGTGGACCAATGTCCTGAACTCGGCTCTCCCACCTTAGAGGCACAGGCCTGACCCCCAGCCAGAGCACCAAGACCCTGTCAGCCACATGGCTCAGAAGAAAAGGGAGAAAAGAAGAAAGAAAGAAAGAAAAGAAAGAAAAAGAGAAAGAAAGAAAGAAAGGAAGGAAAGAAGAAAGAAAGAGAAAGAAGGAAGGAAAGAAATAAATTAACTAAAATAAAGTTATTAAAATAAATTAAAAAGTAATTAAAAAAAGAAAGAAAGAAAAAAGAGAGACACCAAACTAAAAAACAAATCCACCAATGATAACAAGCGGTATAAACTATACAAAAAAAAATAAATGGACAGACAGAAGCCTAGGACAAATGGCAAAAGCAAAGCTATACAGACAAAATCACACAAAGAAGCATACATGTACTCACTCACAAAAAGAGAAAAGGAAAAAATATATGTATTTATATATAAAAAAGGAAGAGAGTAACCAAATCAATAAGCAAATCTACCAATGCTAATAAACTGTAAATACTCAACTAAGATAGACATAAAACCAGAAACAAATTAGATGCAGAAGGCAAACCCCAAGTCTACAGTTGCTCCCAAAGTCCAACGCCTCAATTTTGGAATGATTCGTTGTCCAAATCAGGTATTCTAGAGATGCAGGGTACATCAAGTTGATTGTGGAGATTTAATCTGCTGCTCCTGAGGCTGCTGGGAGAGATTTCCCTTTCTCTTCTTTGTTCGCACAGCTCCTGGGGTTCAGCTTTGGGTTTGGACCCGTCTCTGTGTGTAGGTCGCCTGAGGGCGTCTGTTCTTCACTCAGACAGGACGGGGTTAAAGGAGCAGCTGCTTCGGGGGCTCTGGCTCACTCAGGCCGGGGGGAGGGAGGGGTACGGATGCGGGGCGAGCCTGCAGCGGCAGAGGCCAGCGGGACGTTGCACCAGCCTGAGGCGCACCATGCGTTCTCCCGGGGAAGTTGTCCCTGGATCCCGGGACCCTGGCAGTGGCGGGCTGCACAGGCTCCCCGGAAGGGGGGTGTGGAGAGTGACCTGTGCTCACACACAGGCTTCTTGGTGGCGGCAGCAGCAGCCTTAGCGTCTCATGCCCGTCTCTGGGGTCCGTGCTGATAGCCATGGCCCGCGCCCGTCTCTGGAGCTCCTTTAAGCAGCGCTCTGAATCCCCTCTCCTCGCGCACCAGGAAACAAAGAGGGAAGAAAAAGTCTCTTTCCTCTTCGGCAGCTCCAGACTTTTCCCCGGACTCCCTTCCGAGTAGCCGTGGCACACTAACCCCTGCAGGCTGTGTTCACGCAGCCAACCCCAGTCCTCTCCCTGCGCTCCGACCAAAGGCCGAGCCTCAGCTCGCAGCCCTGCCCGCCCCGGCGGGTGAACAGACAAGCCTCTCGGGCTGGTGAGTGCCGGTAGGCGCCGATCCTCTGTGCGGGAATCTCTCTGCTTTGCCCTCCGCACCCCTGTTGCTGCGCTCTCCTCCGTGGCTCCGAAGCTTCCCCCTCCGCCACCCGCCATCTCTGCCTGACAAGGGGCTCCTAGTGTGTGGAAACCTTTCCTCCTTCACGGCTCCCTCCCACTGGTGCAGGTCCCGTCCCTATTCTTTTGTCTCTGTTTATTCTTTTTTCTTTTGCCCTACCCAGGTACGTGGGGAGTTTCTTGCCTTTTGGGAGGTCTGAGGTCTTCTGCCAGCGTTCAGTAGGTGTTCTGTAGGAGTTGTTCCACGTGTAGATGTATTTCTGGAGTATCTGTGGGGAGGAAGGTGATCTCCACCTCATACTCCACCGCCATCTTGAAGGTCTCGAGTTTAAGCTTTTTAAAGCGATATGTGACAGCCAACTGGGTCTCAGGTGGGCTATGGCTCCAGAAAGCAGTCCTCGTGATCCCTTTCCCATTATCTTCTGCCTGGGCTTTGCTTTTTAAACATTTGCCTTTGTGACCTGGTCCTCTTCTTTCTTGGCTGGATCATTTGGCTTGTTTCTCCTCCATCACAGCCCCTCCCTGTTTTGCTTGTAATTCTGTGACTTGGCACCCCTCCTGGTGCCTTGTTCTGGCTTGGCCACCTTAATGTTCCACTTGGCTTTGGCCCAAGATCCAGCACTTTTTCTCCTTTGCCCCATTCTTGCAGGCAGTTCCAGAATTCCAGATTTAGTCAGAGCCTCATTCACAATTACACTGCTCCCTCCCTGCAGAAAACTGCCCAGTGGATTATGACAAGTGGCTAGACTCTGAGTGATTTGGAGTCTCGGGCCATGTCCTATTTACCCGCCAGGCATGGATATTGTAGTTGCATTAGTTTGTTAGTACCACGATCTAAGAGGCTTAAACAACAGAAATTTATTTCCTCACATTTCTGAAAGGTAGAAGTCCAAGATTAAGTTGTCAGCAGAGGTAGTTTTTTCTGAGGGCCTCTTTCCTTGGCTTGTAGACTGCCATCTTCTCCCTGTGTCTTCACATGGTCTTTCCTCTGTGCATGTCAGTGTCCTAATCTTTTCTTCTAGGGACACGAGTCATATTGGACTATGGCCAACCCCAATGACCTCATTTAACCTTAATTACCTCTTTAAAGATGCTATCTCCAAATACAGTCCCATTCATAGTTTCTTCAGTGATGCTTACTTAGTCTAGCAGGTACAGAGTGGTAGGGTGGTAAAAGAGGGGCTTAATGAAAGACCTGCTGACTTGAGCAGTTGACAGGAATGTTCTGATTCCTTGAATCCTCTGGAAAGGAAGAGGATTCCAAGCATCTACCTCCTGAAGGAGGTCCAGCATTACTGCATTTGCTGAATGATTAGTATCTCTTTCCAGAGGGTACCACAATCAGGGTAAGACCCTACTGAAGTCCAAGCTGAGTTACGTAGCATGTCAGCATGTCCTTGTGTGCCCTGTGGCTCCCAGGAAATGCTTGCAGTTGACTTACATGGAACTAGCATTCTCCCTCTTACTCAATTCCTGGCTGAAACCCTTTCCCTCTCCTGTGTGGCTATGGCTCACCTACTTTCAGTGTTTTCAGTGTTCTCTGCAATGCCAACAGCCAGCATTCTGCAAGGTGGCAGCATGGGGGCAGTGGACCCATCTCTGATCTGGGACTCACCTGGCCTTGTTCTACTCCATTCTGACACTGGACATTGGGTGTCTGTGAAAACCACCGGGGGGGGAGGCTTTTTTAAAGCCATCAGTGTGATTCAATATCCACAAATCAATCAATGCAATACACCACATTAACAAAATGAAGGATAAAAATTAGTTGATCAATGCAGTAGGTGCAGGGTGGTATGGAAGACATACAGACTGCTAGCAAACACATGAAAAGATTCTCAACATCAGTAATCATCAGGGAAATGCAAGTCAAAACCACAATGAGATATCACCTCACACCTGTTAGAATGGCTATTATCAAAAAGACAAGAAATAACAAGTGCTGGAGAGGGTGTGGAGAAAAGGGAACCCTCATGCACTGTTCATGGGAATGTAAATTGGTGCAGCCACTATGGAGAACAGTATGGTAGCTCCTCAAAAAATTAAAAATAGAACTACCATATAGTCCAGCAGTTCCACTTCTGGGTATTTATCTGAAGAAAATGAAAACTAACTAAAATTCAAAAAGATACATGCACCCCTATATTCATAGCAGCACTATTCACCATAGTCAAGACATGGAAACAACCTAAATGTCCATTAACAGGTGAACGGATAAAGATGTGGTACATACACACAATGGAATATTAGCCACAAAAAAGAATGAAATCTTGCCATTTGCAACAACATGGATGGACCTAGAGGGTATTATGCTAAGTGAAATAATTCAGACATACAAAGACAAATACCGTGTGATTTCACTTACATGTGGAATCTAAAAACAAATAAACAAACAAAACAAAATAGAAACAGACTCATAGATACAGAGAACAAACTGGTGGTTGCCAGAGGGGAAGTGGGTAGGGGTTGGGGAAAATAGGTGAAGAGGATTAAGAGGTACAAACTTTCAGTCACAAAATACGTCATAAGGATGTAATTCACAGCAAAAGGAATATAGCCAGTAACACTGTAATGACTTTGTATGGTGACAGATGGTTACTAGACTTATTGTGATCAATTCACAATGTATTTAAATGTCAAAACACTATGTTGTACATCTGAAACTAATATATCATATGTCAACTATGCTTTAATCAAAATTTTTAAAATTAATAATAAAAAAATCATGAAGGCCAGGCTCCATCTCTGACCAATCAGGTTGGCTCTGGAGGTGGGGCCCAGGCAACCCTATTTTGTAAAGCTCCCAGATAGATTTCATGTGCAGTCAGAGTGGAGAACCACCACTCTGATGTGAGTCTCACTTTCCTCATCTGTAGAAAAAGATGTTGGTAACTGATGAGTCCCAAGACAGTGTGCTATGAGCTACAATCCTAAGTTCTATTTCAAAATTACCAGGGCACTTCCTTTTCCAGTATTTCTTCCACTGATGGAGCTACTAAGATTTTCTTCCCCATAGCATGTTTACAGCGTCATTGATGTCTGTCTCACTATTTAAGTTTGGTAGGAAGTAAAGTGATTTTTCCCCTCCAAAGGAACTAAAAATGAAGGGGCAAAAATATAACTCAGTGTTCACTGAATGGAAAGAAAAGCACCATGATCTTTCCCATGCTCACTGAACTTGAACGCTCTCTGGCGTGAATTTCAACGCCATTTCATGTCTCTAATCGCATCCCTTGAGCACAGAGGTCTGAGTTCCATTGCTGCAGCTGGAGAGAGCAGGAGAGACACGGAGTTGAGCCAAACCAGTTTTTCGTTTTTGAAAAAGACCATGTCTGGGACTCAGAAAAACAGTTCAGATCGGAATCTACCAAGTAAGCCTAGAATAGATTTGAGTGGGCTGATGAGCAGAGCAGAGGCCACAAGGTTCTCGCCACAGGCCAAATGCTGAGTGAAGTAACAGGAGCACTTTGGCAGAGTTCTCAACAAATAAGATGCTAAAATTCCATGCTCGAGTTACTGAACAAAACCCTCCTTGGTTGATACATACCAGGTCTTCTTAAGGTAAAAGTAAGTGGTGAGAATAATTTAGATATACCAGTCAGCAGTGGTCTAAAGAGACTCCTTCTAGCTGTTTGATAAACGGAGTTAAAAAAAAATTATCCCCTGCTAACTTGATAGGTCCAGGCACTTGGGCCATGGACTGCATGGCGGATAAAATATATAGTTGACCTCTACCCGCCAAGATACAATGTTTTCCAAAACTGTCAGTAGTGAAGAGAAAAGCTGATGGAAAGAAGCTCTGACGAAAGTCTGAATTGGGGTCTAGGACCTTCCAGAATGTATGAGAAGTTTGGCAGGACTGACTAGGAAAACAGCCAGCAGTTATTGCAATTTGCATGGACAGCAAGTGACACTCCGTGACATCTTCCATGATTCCATGAGATCAGATCCCAGAGGGGAAAAAAATCAAGGCTGGATAGAGGGTGTTGTCCATGACAGACAGAATGCATCTACACAGGTAAGAATCAGAAACCTTGGGGTGAGAAGGCAGGATTGAGAAGGCCAGGCTCAAAGACTGGGCTCCAACAGTTGAAGGACTCATTGAGACTCTAAAGTGAGACAGAAACTTACTCAGGATTCCAGCAACAAAAACAGAGTGATTAGTAAAGAAACATCTGGGAATCAGGGGCTTTCTGATAGGATGACTGAGACCTTCTGAGTTTTAGCACTCAAAGTCCTACACCTAGGCCAACCTCTCAGACCTGGCAAAACAGGGACGGTAGAGCACCATACTGCTGTATAATCCTGAGCCAAGACCAGAGGTTTTCTGAGCGAGAGGAAGCCTGTTCTAAAGAAGATTATTAAAGTACGCAGCTGCTTTCAAGGTCAATGTCATAGAGGGGCTAGGGAATCAAGAATGCTCCTTATAGCTACCATACCTGGCCATGGGATCTTCTAAATGTCCTCTCATCCCTTTGGATTTCAGTTTCTTTACCTGCAAAATGATTACTTGGCTTTCAATCATTTTTATTTTCCTCTTTTAAGAGTAGCAGAATCCTTTCTTCAAATGTTATCTTAACCAGAAAGGAATCTATCCAGGAGCTAAAGCAGAGCCACTGGGCTGAAGGCAGGTTGGGGGTGTATAACCCAACCGCTTTGCTCTACACCCAACCCTTCCCCATTCTGCCCCAGACAGCCCATGAAACATCTGTGCTGAACCTACACAGCTCTGAAAAGCTGACTTTTAAAACCACCAACTGGATGAGTTTCAAGATCTCTCTGGGTCAGAAATCCCACGATGCCTTGGCCATCTGCAGCATTGTCACTATTTTTCAGAACTGGATTAGCTGCCCCTACTTGCAGAGTCCTGGCCTCAACATCTCTCTTTCTCTCCAACGCACACACTACTCAGAACACAGTCAAGGAACCAGCTTGACTGGGCTTTGCTTACCCTCCAAGTCAACGTATAGAAAACATACTGAAATAAGCATCTCTGGATTGTGGGAACATGGGCGACTGATTTCTTGTGATGTGTGTGTGTGTCTGTGAGTGCCTTTCTGTATTTTCTATAATTTGAATGGAATACTTACCCCTGGGGCTTGGACACGCTTTGGCCTGGTCTATCACATTTGACCTACTACCTCCCCCTGCTCAGAGACTCTTTTTCCTGGGCTCCTCCCTTTGGTCTGGCATCCCTACTCTGACAGTGCACTTTCTTCAGTTTCTCCTATATCATTTTCCGTCTTGCATTTCTTCTTCCCACTTTAGCTGGCAATGTGAGTTTCTATGATTAGCTTCAATGTCCCCTGCTCTCAGGGGACTGATCCAGCCCTAGGACACCACATTTTGTCTCCAGTGGGTCTCCCTAGGTGCTAATTCCCTGGTGAGGTCCTCTTGTTTTCCTGCAAATAGCTTAGTAATCACTCTGTTGTCACCTCCCAGCCTTAGGGGGGTGATCTACTCCTAGTTCCATTGTGTTTCTCTGTAAAGAGGATGTTCTGATGAAGAGGAGACAAGTTCTTGAATTTGTTGACCCTGGATAGTACACTATTTGGTCTCCCTGAGGATAAAGACCCTCCAATTGAGCCTCAAGTGGCACCAAAGGATGTGTCCTTCCCTTTGCCATGTAAAGTGTTACGGATAGATGCTGATGACCTTATCGCCTTAAAAGAATCAGGACCACTGAGTTATAGTGAGATCCAGACAGTACATTGGAAGGTGGCAGAAGAAACAGATGACAGCTGTTAATAAGAATATCTTTGGATGCTTTAGGAAAAAAAGGATGCTTAACAAAAGGGAAATCCTTTTTTCCAGTTTTTTACTGGGGTAGTTGCTTATGAGGAACACTCTATAGTCTGGCAACCAACTCAGTTTCAATCATTCTTATCTTCAATTACCTAGTACCTGACTCATGCCTCAGCTGGTTCTCCTGGTCTTTTGCTCCCAGTATTAATTTATGACCTTGGCCTATTGGACCCGATCCTTCCTGAGGTCATTATCTATCAATAACCCTGCATATTACAAACTATCCAACATTGCTCCGTGCTGATCCTTAAGGAAAGATGGTGGTGGACAGATGTGAGTCAGGAAGAAACATTCCACCAGTGATGGATTTTGTGACTTTCGGCCTATGACCTAAAGTCTCTAAACCTCATTTTCCATCTGCAAAACAGAAAAGAAGAACTGCCTCACAGGACTGTTGTGAAGACTAAATTCTGATATTTATGAAATATTTGCCATAATGTCTGCCCATTAAAAGGTACTGCTTATTATTTACATAGAACAGGGCTAATCAAAGTGTGGTTCATGGACCAGGGCTACTTTTGCATTACTGGTCTGTGATGAAAAAAAGAGTACAGAAATTGAGAGTTAGCATGCAGAAACTTTTAAACTAGAAATTTCCTTTTCCAATTTCCAATTTCCAATTTCCAATTCCAATTTCCAATTCCCAACTATACTTAGAGAAGCACTGATATAAATGGGACCTCAGTCGAGGAAATGTCTGTTGCACAGCTTAGCATATGTCACCTGGAAAGACATTCTTAAGAAATGTTACATGACCTCTTCCCTTTCTGCTGGCCAGTTACCTTCGTGGTATTGTTGATCCTTGAAAGTTCTCCTGTCACACCATCACATTTGTGAACGACCTTTTTACCTCTTCTGCTCATCTCTTGGTGTCTGTTAAGAAAACACAAATTAACGTTAACATTTGTTCAAAACATAACTCAGAAAATCTGTTTCAAAAGCATGCAGGATGCATTCCAAGGCCAACTGGCAATTCTCATTTGTGTTACCCATGCCATTTCCCAAAGCTGTCAGGGGATAATTCAAAATCGGAGGGGAAAATTTAATTCTTTTCATGTTAAGGTATAGTGGCTGTAGTAGAGAGAAAGCATTAACATTTTCAGGGGAGGAGGGGAAGAGTGCTTGATTAAATCCAAAGAAAACAATCAATTCTAGGCGTATGCTGTGGTCACTTTATCCATTAGCTTCAGGACAAGAGTGGCATTT
Source organism: Pseudorca crassidens (assembly GCF_039906515.1). NCBI lineage: Eukaryota > Metazoa > Chordata > Mammalia > Artiodactyla > Delphinidae > Pseudorca > Pseudorca crassidens. The sequence continues at coordinate 122,241,541 of NC_090317.1, read as the reverse complement.
GGAGCACAGTCTTTTCAAGGCATTGGCACCAGGCCATTCCTGAAGCACACGGTCATTATGGAGACATTTAATTAGTGCATTTTGCATGACTGCCTATGGACACAGGCGGGCAATGTGCCATCTAGTCCTTTTAGGGTCAACTGGCGGCTGGAGAGGAGGCCAGCCTGCAAAGTCATGGTAAATTCGATGAGGTTAGGGACTCCGTATTACTTCCATTTTTAATATCCCCCATGCCCATAATAGAGCCTGGAACACAGTAGGCGCTCAATACAATATCTGTTGAATGAATCCATGATTTCAAGGTCACCAAAGCTAGAATCCCTCCAGAAACCTGGTTTCATCCAGCATGCCTGGTTCTAGTAAACGACCGAACCAGGATTCAAACCCAACTCTGGAGTTCAAGGCTCATGCTAGTACAGCTTGCTGCAGAGACGACATCAGAAACAACTGCCATGCCCTCCATAATCGGGGTGGCCCCAGGATGCCCCCTCCCCAGACTCCATGGGGCTTAGTTACCTGCCACTGCTCTCAATCCTCCCTAAAGAGGGGTATAGAGTGGTGCCTCTTGAGCTTATTACCAGGAGAATAGAATTGGACCCTTCTACTGTGAGCAAAGAAGTGCTCCCTCCCTCTATGATCCTCCACCGAATGTGTTCTGGCCATATCTTGAAGAACATAAGCTGGCCCTCGGGGGTACGAAAGGAGACAGTACTGTAATAAACTGAAGTATAAAGCCAAAGTGGAATACGGTTCTAAAAATCCATTCCAGTCTCATCTTCATCATCCCTGGTTCGACAGCCTCATGTACTACATGACCCTTGAGCATCTTTCACGTGAATTTTTAAAAATACAGTGTAAGAACTAACAACAGTGTTTAAGTAAACATGAAAGCACTTTCCAAGTAAACCGATCTCCTTTCTTTGACCAGCCCCCCCCCCAAAAAAAGTTTAATATGAGCTCCGTGTTGTGCCCTGAAGGGTGAAAAATTCAGACTTCGTTATATTGTGAGAGCCAGACTTTGTTATATTGAGAGAGCAAAGGACTTTCAGACTCATAAACTCAGAGTCCTTTGGTTTGTCATCAATAATCCAATTTAGCGGCTTTATAAAGGGATGCTCAGGACTTAGAGGGCTATAAGAATTGGGTCCAGGAGAAAAATAGCGATGAAGGCATGGGTTAAGACTGGAAGAAAATAAGGAAGGCTAGTGTGAAGTAAGTCAGAAAGAGAAAAACAAATACCGTATGCTAACACATATATATGGAATCTAAGAAAAAAAAGGTCATGAAGGACCTAGGGGTAAGACGGGAATAAAGACACAGACCTACTAGAGAATGGACTTGAGGATATGGGGAGGGGGAGGGGTAAGCTGGGACAAAGCGAGAGAGTGGCATGGACATATATACACTACCAAACGTAAAATAGATAGCTAGTGGGAAGCAGCCACATAGCACAGGGAGATCAGCTCCGTGCTTTGTGACCACCTAGAGGGGTGGGATAGGGAGCGTGGGAGGGAGACGCAAGAGGGAAGAGATATGGGGATATATGTATAGCTGATTCACTTTGTTATAAAGCAGAAACTCACACACCACCGTAAAGCAATTATACTCCAATAAAGATGTTAAAAAAAAAAAAGGAAAGGTTAGAAAGGAAGAGAAGCAAATCAAGAAAGAAGGAGTTGAAATTTCAAATATTGCTCCTAATTAGTGCCTCCTCCTGGACTAAAAGCTATGAGAAGTATAAAGAATGGATTTCTGTGTCATCTTTAGGTGAAATATGTCTTACATTTAACGAAATAATTATATAAGAATTTAAAACCAAGTGCAAAGTCATACAGAGCATAGAAAACGTGCTAGAGCTGGTAAGGAAGAAGAGAAAGTAAAGTTGAGTCACACCTTACAAAACAGAGGTAAAGAAGAAAAGGAAAGGGAGTTAAAGGTCAGAGAGAAGAGTTTGAACTTGATCTCATGGGCAACGGTGGCTTGTATGTGAAAGCGTCCTGGCTGGGAACAGAGGGTGTACTCAAATGAGTTGATAGAAGAGGGTTCACTAAAAGGGCTATTTACAAAGGCCTGTGGTCAGGATTAAAGGAAGTCAATTAGAACAACAACAACAGCAGGGAGCTGTCACCATCTTAGGCCTGAAGGCACAAGAATGGATCCATTAATAAAAACTGGAAAGAACTATAGCTGTAAGAGAGCCCCACCTTCCAGGAACTGTGTGTGTGTGTGTGTGTGTGTGTGTGTGTGTGTGTGTGTGTGTGTGTGTGTGTGTGTGTGTGTGTGTGTGTGTGTGTGTGTGTGTGTCTTTTCTGTCTATATACTTTAATTGATATAAATGATACATTTTTCATTTGTATTTTTTACGTTATGATTTTAGTTTTTAACGTTTCTTTCCTTTTTTGTTCATCCATATTTTTTGTTTTGTGCTACGGAAGTTTGGTTTGCAACTTTTCTATCCATTTTCTATTGAGGTATACTTAACATACAACTATACTAGTTTCAGGTGTCCAACATCACGATTCAATATTTGTATACACTGTGAAATGATGACCACAGTAAGTCTAGTTAACATTTGTTACCATACATAGTCATAACGTTTTTTTCTTGTGATGAGAACTTTTAAGATCTACTCTCTTAGCAACCTGCAATACAGTATTATTGGCAAACATGCAACACACTATTGTTAACTACAGTCACCATGCTGTACCTTATATCCCCGTGACTTATTTATTTTATAACTGGAAGTTTGTACCTTTTGACCCCCTTCACCCATTTTGCCCCCCTCACCACCCCCAAACTCTGGCAACCACCAATCTGTTCTCTGTATCCATGAGCTTGTTTTGTTTTGTTTTAAATTCCACACATAAGTGAGATCATATGGTATGTGTCTTTCTCTGTCTGACTTATTTCACGTAGCATAACGCCCTCGAGGTCCATTCATGTTGTTGCACGTGATAAGATTTCATTCTTCTTTATGGCCGAATAATATTCCATTGTATATTTTCTATCTGTTTTAAATTGAGGTATAATTCACCCATCATAAAATTCACCCTTTTGATACACACAATTAAATGGTCTTAGTATATGTGTAAGGCTTTCAACTATCACCACTATCCAACTCAAGAATATTTTTATCACTCACCAAAGCCCCATATGCATTAGCAATCATTCCCCATTTTCCTCTGTCCCAAGTTGCTGTAAACCACCCATCTATTTTCTGTCTCTTTGAATTTGGCTTTCAATAGAAAAAAAAAAAAAAGCCCCTAGCAAATTTCTGCTCAGCTGGGAGGGAGGTGATGGAATAAATATTCCAACTCTCTTTCCTTCCCAGCTCTGATCTCCTGCTGGTGCCTCCTACTGGCTGAAATCGACTGGAAATCAACTGGTCAATAAAGCCTAATTTGTGTAAGCCACTGACCGGTCTCCAGAGGCTGGAGGGACATACAGGGAAAAGAGAGTGCCCAAGGGCCCTATAGATTCTTGAGAAGATGCTAGGAAGAGAATGGATTGCCCGACAGAACTGGAAAGTAGAAGGGGTATGCAATCCTGGTGCAAGAAGCTGTGACTCCATGGTGAACGGACATGCCCCTGGGGATAATGGGTCTAGTCAACATAATGGAATCAAGGGGTCTGAAGTCCACACTAAGACTGTTTTCAATGTTCTTATGTAACAGAAGATTAATAATGGCATCATTTCATCTTAATTTTTAAGTGGCTTCTGGAGACCCAAGAAAATGATTCATCATCCATTATTCATATTTCATCTTCATTCTTATCTGTATCAGTGTGACTTTGTATACATGACATTGAGAATTGCATTTACCATTTCTTTATGGTATCCTATAAATAAACTGAAAAGCTTATTTTCTAATTATATGATGGGAGCCTGTGCAACTAGATATTGTCTAGTATTTACTTAAAACCTGATTTAGTTTTACAATATAATTTAGCCTTATCTTGAAAGCATTGCAAACTGTAACAAAACTAGATTTCCTTAAAAGGAGAAAGATGAATGGTTACTCAATTGTTTCCATCTCTTTAGTTGATTACATTTCTTGGTGCCCTGGTCAAGAAGCAAACGCAATATTTTCCACAGAGTCAGTCTAATGTTTACATTAAAGTATCTGCAAGGATTGAAGACATGCTAAAAGGGAAGATTACATTTTTAGCATGTCTTCAATCCTTGCTAATCTTCCCTTTTAATAAAGAGGGAGTGTAAAAAACTATATCTCAATTAAAAAAAAAAGAAAAAGATGGAAGCATTTTCTTCCTCTTTCTAGGAAAAAAAATAAAGAGGGAGTGGGCAACAGTATACAGCTAGATTTTAATCATATTGCTGTTCATTGCATTTATTTTTATTTATTGGTAGTAGTAGTATAGGTTTTCCATTTATGGTAAGGACAACAATGATTTCATTTTCAAACCTATGTCTTTTAGTAAATAAAAAGAATCACTTTTAAGAATAAAAAATAAATAAATAAATAATCTCCAGCTCCCTTCAAAAATTTTTCTCTGCCAAGAAACCCTTTCCTTTGCGTCAATTTAATTCTCCCCTCATTCATATTTAGCAATTTATCCAAGTCATTTGGCATGATTACTCAACATACTTTTTATTACTAAAGTTAAGAACATAAAAGTTGAATTAGGGTTTCTTTCCAGAAGCTCATATGATAATTTCCCATCTGAAAAATAAAAGGATCTTGTTTTCTTCATCCATATATGTTTTGCATATACTATCCATCATCACTGAAAAATACCTCTCTCTCTTTTTCTATTTTCCTAAATTAATGTGAAATGTTGAATACAAATTATAATCCTCTCCTTAGAATGAAATGATTAAGGAAGCTATTACATAAATGGCCTCATGTGACTGTGATAATGAAAGCATTTATTCAAGAATAGCAATAGCTTACATTTATTGGAATCCTCGAAGTTGATACAGCCCTCTAACCCATGTCATTGGATCCCTGCTACCACCAGGGGTGGTAGACAAGGAAGGTGATACATCTCTCATTTTACTGAAGGGAAACTGGAGCTCAGAGAGCTAGTAATCTGTCTATATTGTAGAGCTAGTAAGCAGGAACTAGAACTTGGACATACATCTTCTCAATTCTCGATATCATGTGCCGTAGATGCACAAGCCTGGAGGGAAACAAGCAGGTGTATGACAGACCCACACTTTTTTTTTAAAGGCTCTGTTAATAGAGATTCCATCCATTTTTCCTTGCCTGGTACACCAGTCAACCATTTGGCAGGAATTCCCACCATTTATGTATCCTAGACCCATGGCCCCTATACGGCTGTCCTGAAAGATGGAGATACGCATCTTTGGCATATTTTAGAAAATGGACTTTACACTCTTGAGGGCAACAATTACATTGTCCTTTAACGTTCTTATATGAAGTGAACTAATTCTAGCATCTTAGTCTCTGAGAACCTGGAGTTAAGAGAGGGAGGGGGAGGAAGAGAGGGAGGAGAAGAAGGAAGAGGAAGAGGGGAAAGGGGGGGAAGGGGAAGGATGAAGAAGAGGAGGAAGAGAGAAACCTTTGATGAATATGTTAAACTTATTAACATAGTTAACTATGTTAATCCGATTTAACTTTTTTTTAGCATTTAACAACTTGTCAGAATGCCCCTCTGACCTTCTACTTCTTCTATTATTCTCTCTGCTCATCTTCATCCTCCTTAAGTTTTCTTTCTGCTCTATTCCAACGCAAAAACAAAAACCAACTTATTTTGTCTGAAATTAATATATACCATTATTATTTATTCATGTTTACCCATCTGTATAGCAATTTCTATGTTCACTACTTTTACTTGCATCTTATACCCTCCTTCTGGAGTCATTTTCTTTTTTCTTGAAATAGTCTTTCACTCTAAATTGTATTTCTCTTTTATTCCTCTCTTGACATTTCCATTGTCAGTAAACAGTCTCAGTTTTGTTTGAAAATATACTTATTTCACTCTTGTTTTTGTTTCTAAAAGAATTATGCAGATATATAATTCTAGATTGGCAGCTATATTCCCTCAGTATATTGAGTAATTAATTTCATTATCTTCTTGTCCTCTTATTATTGCTGAGAATTCAGCTGTCAGTCTAATCGTGGTCACTTAGTAATTTTTTTCTTTTTTTTTTTTTTTTGCGGTACACAGGCCACTGTTGTGGCCTCTCCCGCTGCGGAGCACAGGCTCCGGACGCGCAGGCTCAGCGGCCATGGCTCATTGGCCCAGCCACTCTGCGGCATGTGGGATCTTCCCGGACCGGGGCACGAACCCGTGTCCCCTGCATCGGCAGGTGGACTCTCAACCACTGCGCCACCAGGGAAGCCCGAATTTTAAAAAAATTGATTTCTGACTGATTTCAAGGTCTTTTCTTTGTCTTGAGTGTCTTCAAGTTCACTTTCACTACAATTTATTTAGGTGTCATAGATATTTCATTTATTCTGCTTGGATTTCATTTGAATTTCTGATTCTGATGCTTCAAGTTTTTCATTGATTCTGAAAAATTTTAGTCATTGCTTCTTCACAAATCACCACTCCTGAAATCTATTATTTCTTTGAAACACCTACTTGTCATGTGTTAGATCTACTCTCTCTATCTTCTATGTTTCTTAACCTCTCTTCCATGTTTTCAAATTCTTTGTCTCTTTGTGTTATTTTTCCAGATAATATCTTTGGTCTCTCTTCCAGTAATCTTTGGTTTTCTTTTTTTTTTTTTTTTACATCTTTATAGGAGTATAATTGCTTTACAATGGTGTGCTAGTTTCTGCTTTATAACATAGCAAATCGGTTATACATATACATATGTTCCCATATCTCTTCCCTCTTGCGTCTCCCTCCCTCCCACCCTCCCTATCCCACCCCTCTAGGTGGTCACAAAGCACCGAGCTGATCTCCCTGTGCTATGAGGCTGCTTCCCATTAGCTATCTATTTTACGTTTGGTAGTGTATATATGTCCATGCCACTCTCTCACTTTGTCACAGCTTACCCTTCCCCCTCTCCATATCCTCAAGTCCACTCTCCAGTAGGTCTGTGTCTTTATTCCTGTCTTACCCCTAGGTTCTTCATGACATTTTTTTTCTTAAAGTCCATATATATGCGTTAGCATACGGTAATTGTCTTTCTCTTTCTGACTCACTTCATTCTGTATGACAGACTCTAGGTCCATCTACCTCATTACAAATATCTCAATTTCATTTGTTTTTATGGCTGAGCAATATTCCATTGTATACATGAGCCACATCTTCTTTATCCATTCATCCAGTGATGGACACTTAGGTTGTTTCCATCTCCTGGCTATTGTAAATAGAGCTGCAATGAACATTTTGGTACATGACTATTTTTGAATTATGGTTTTCTCAGGGTATATGCCCAGTAGTGGGATTGCTGGGTCATATGGTAGTTCTATTTGTAGTTTTTTAAGGAATCTCCATACTGTTCTCCATAGTGGCTGTACCAATTTACATTCCCACCAACAGTGCAAGAGGGTTCCCTTTTCTCCACATCCTCTCCAGCATTTATTGTTCCTAGATTTTTTGATGATGGCCATTATGACTGGTGTGAGATGATATCTCATTGTAGTTTTGATTTGCATTTCTCTAATGATTAATGATGTTGAACATTCTTTCATGTGTTTGTTGGCAGTCTGTATATCTTCTTTGGAGAAATGTCTATTTCGGTTTTCTGCCCATTTTTGGATTGGGTTGTTTGTTTTTTTGTTATTGAGCTGCTTGTAAATTTTGGAGATTAATCCTTTGTCAGTTGCTTCACTTGCAAATATTTTCTCCCATTCTGAGGGTTGTCTTTTGGTCTTGTTTATGGTTTCATTTGCTGTGCAAAAGCTTTGAAGTTTCATTAGGTCCCATTTGTTTATTTTTGTTTTTATTTCCATTTCTCTGGGAGGTGGGTCAAAAAGGATCTTGCTGTGATTTATGTCATAGAGTGTTCTGTCCATGTTTTCCTCTAAGACTTTGATAGTTTCTGGCCTTATATTTAGGTCTTTAATCCATTTTGAGCTTATTTTTGTGCATGGTGTTAGGGAGTGATCTAATCTCATACTTTTACATGTACCTGTCCAGTTTTCCCAGCACCACTTATTGAAGAGGCTGTCCTTTATCTACTGTACATTCCTGTCTCCTTTATCAAACATAAGGTGACCATATGTGCGTGGGTTAATCTCTGGGCTTTCTATCCTGTTCCATTGATCTATATTTCTGGTTTTGTGCCAGTACCATACTGTCTTGATTAATGTAGCTTTGTAGTATAGTCTGAAGTCAGGGAGCCTGATTCCTCCAGTTCCGTTTTTCGTTCTCAAGATTGCTTTGGCTATTCGGGGTCTTTTGTGTTTCCATACAAATTGTGAAAAATTTTGTTCTAGTTCTGTGAAAAATGCCAGTAGTAGTTTGATAGGGATTGCATTGAATCTGTAGATTGCTTTGGGTAGTAGAGAAATTTTCACAATGTTGATTCTTCCAATCCAAGAACATGGTATATCTATCCATCTATTTGTATCATCTTTAATTTCTTTCATCAGTGTCTTATAATTTTCTGCATACAGGTCTTTTGTCTCCTTAGGTAGGTTTATTCCTAGATATTTTATTCTTTTTGTTGCAATGGTAAATGGGAGTGTTTTCTTGATTTCACTTTCAGATTTTTCATCATTAGTGTAGAGGAATGCCAGAGATTTCTGTGCATTAATTTTGTATCCTGCTACTTTACCAAATTCATTGATTGGCTCTAGTAGTTTTCTGGTAGCATCTTTAGGATCTCTATGTATAGGATCATGTCATCTGCAAAGAGTAACAGCTTTACTTCTTCTCTTCCGATTTGGATTCCTTTTATTTCCTTTTCTTCTCTGATTGCTGTGGCTAAAACTTCCAAAACTATGTTGAATAAGAGTGGTGAGACTGGGCAACGTTGTCTTGTTCCTGATCTTAGTGGAAATGCTTTCAGTTTTTCACCATTGAGGACAATGTTGGCTGTGGGTTTGTCATATATGGCCTTTATTATGTTGAGGAAAGTTCTCTCTATGCCCACTTTCTGCACAGTTTTTTATCATAAATTGGTGTTGAATTTTGTCGAAAGCTTTCTCTGCATCTATTGAGATGACCATATGGCTTTTCTCCTTCAATTTGTTAATATGGTGTATCACATTGATTGATTTGCATATATTGAAGAATCCTTGCATTCCTGGAATAAACCCCACTTGATCATGGTGTATGATCCTTTTAATGTGCTGTTGGATTCTGTTTGCTAGTATCTTGTTGAGGATTTTTGCATCTATGTTCATCAGTGATATTGGCCTTTAGTTTTCTTACTTTGTGAGATCCTTGTCTGGTTTTGGTATCAGGGTGATGGCCTCGTAGAATGAGTTTGGGAGTGTTCCTCCCTCTGCTATATTTTGGAAGACTTTGAGAAGGATAGGTGTTAGCTATTCTCTAAATGTTTGACAGAATTCTCTTGTGAAGCCATCTGCTCCTGGGCTTTTGTTTGTTAGAAGACTTTTGTTTGTTTGTTTGTTTTGCGGTACGTGGGTCTCTCACTGTTGTGGCTTCTCCCGTTGCGGAGCACAGGCTCCGGACGCGCAGGTTCAGTGGCCATGGCTCATGGGCCCAGCCGCTCCACGGCATGTGGGATCATCCCGGACCGGGGCACGAACCCGTGTCCCCTGCATTGGCAAGCGGACTCTCAACCACTGCGCCACCAGGGAAGCCCGTGTTGGACGATTTTTAATCACAGTTTAAATTTCAGTGCTTGTGATTGGTCTGTTCATATTTTCTATTTCTTCCTGATTCAGTCTTGGCAGGTTCTGCTTTTCTAAGAATTTGTCCATTTCTTCCAGGTTATCCATTTTATTGGCATAGAGTTGCTTGTAGTAATCTCTCATGAGCTTTTGTATTTCTGCAGTGTCAGTTGTTACTTCTCCTTTTTCATTTCCACTTCTATTGATTTGAGTCTTCTCCCTTTTTTTCTTGATGAGTCTGGCTAATTGTTTATCAATTTTGTTTATCTTCTCAAAGAACAAGCTTTTAGTTTTATTGATCTTTGTTATCATTTCCTTCATTTCTTTTTCATTTATTTCTGATCTGATCTTTATGATTTCTTTCCTTCTGCTAACTTTGGGGTTTTTTTGTTCTTCTTTCTCTAATTGCTTTAGGTGCAAGGTTAGGTTGTTTATTCGATATGTTTCCTGTTTCTTAAGGTAGGATTGTATTGCTATAAACTTCCCTCTAAGAACTGCTTTTGCTGCTTCCCATAGTTTTTGGGTCATCATGTCTCCATTGTCAGTTGTTTCTAGGTATCTTTTCATTTCCTCTTTGATTTCTTCAGTGATAACTTGATTAAGTAGTGTATTGTTTAGCCTCCATGTGTTTCTATTTTTTACAGATCTTTTCCTGTAATTGATGTCTAGTCTCATAGCTTTGTGGTTGGAAAAGATACTTGATACGATTTCAATTTTCGTAAATTTACCAAGTCTTGACATGTGACCCAAGATATGATCTATACTGGAGAATGTTCCATGAGCACTGGAGAAAAATGAGTATTCTGTTATTTTTGGATGGAATGTCCTATGAAAATCAGTTAAGCCCATCTTGTTTAATGTATCATTTAAAGCTTGTGTTTCCTTATTTATTTTCATTTTGGATGATCTGTCCATTGGTGAAAGTGGGGTGTTAAAGTCCCCTACTATGATTGTGTTACTGTCAATTTCCCCTTTTATGGCTGTTAGCATTCGCCTTATGTATTGAGGTGCTCCTATGTTGGGTGCATAAATATTTACAATTGTTACATCTTCTTGGATCAATCCCTTGATCATTATGTAGTGTCCTTCTTTGTCTTTTGTAATAGTCTTTATTTTAAAGTCTATTTTTGTCTGATATGAGAATTGCTACTCCAGCTTTCTTTTGATTTCCATTTGCATGGAATATCTTTTTCCATCCTCTCACTTTCAGTCTGTATGTGTCTCTAGGTCTGAAGTGGGTCTCTTGTAGACAGCATATATATGGGTCTTGTTTTTGTATCCATTCAGCCAGTCTACGTCTTTTGGTGGGAGCATTTAATCCATTTACATTTAAGGTAATTATCGATATGTATGTTCCTATTCCCATTTTCTTAATTGTTTTGGGTTTGTTATTCTAGGTCTTTTCCTTCTCTTGTGTTTGTTTCCTAGAGAAGGTCCTTTAGCATTTGTTGTAAAGCTGGTTTGGTGGTACTGAACTCTCTCAGCTTTTGCTTGTCTGTAAAGCTTTTAATTTCTCCATCAAATCTGAATGAGATCCTTGCTGGGTAGAGTAATCTTGGTTGTAGGTTTTTCTCCTTCATCACCTTAAATATATCCTGCCAGTCCCTTCTGGCTTGCAGAGTTTCTGCTGAGAGATCAGCTCTTAACCTTATGGGGATTCCCTTGTGTGTTATTTGTTGTTTTTCCCTTGCTGCTTTTAATATGCTTTCTTTGTATTTAATTTTTGAAAGTTTGATTAATATGTGTTTTGGCGTGTTTCTCCTTGGATTTATCCTGTATGGGACTCTCTGTGCTTCCTGGACTTGATTAACTATTTCCTTTCCCATATTAGGGAAGTTTTCAACTATAATCTCTTCAAATATTTTCTCAGTCCCTTTCTTTTTCTGTTCTTCTTCTGGGACCCCTATAATTCGAATGTTGTTGCATTTAATGTTGTCCCAGAGGTCTCTGAGACTGTCCTCAGTTCTTTTCATTCTTTTTTCTTTATTCTGGTCTGCAGTAGTTATTTCCACTATTTTATCTTCCAGGTCACTTATCCATTCTTCTGCCTCAGTTATTCTGCTATTGATCCCATCTAGAGTATTTTTCATTTCATTTATTGTGTTGTTCATCATTGCTTGTTTCATCTTTAGTTCTTCTAGGTCCTTGTTAAATGTTTCTTGCATTTTCTTTATTCTGTTTCCAAGATTTTGGATCATTTTTACTATCATTATTCTGAATTCTTTTTCAGGTAGACTGCCTATTTCCTCTTCATTTATTAGGTCTGGTGGCTTTTTGCCTTACTCCTTCATCTGCTGTGTGTTTTTCTGTCTTCCCATTTTGCTTATCTTACTGTGTTTAGGGTCTCCTTTTTGCATGCTGCAGGTTCGTAGTTCCCATTGTTTTTGGTGTCTGGCCCCAGTGGGTAAAGTTGGTTCAGTGGGTTGTGTAGGCTTCCTGGTGGAGGGGACTAGTGCCTGTGTTCTGGTGGATGAGGTTGGATCTTGTCTTTCTGGTGGGCAGGTCCACGTCTGGTGTTGTGTTTTGGGGTTCTGTGGCCTTAGTATGATTTTAGGTAGTGTCTCTGCTAATGGGTGGAGTTGTGTTCCTGTCTTGCTAGTTGTTTGGCATAGGGTGTCCAGCACTGTAGCTTGCTGGTGGTTGAGTGAAGCTGGGTGCTGGTGTTGAGATGGAGATCCCTGGGAGATTTTCGCCGTTTGATATTATGTGGAGCTGGGAGGTCTCTTGTGGACCAGTGTCTTGAAGTTGGCTCTCCCAGCTCAGAGGCACAGCACTGACTCCTGGCTGTAGCACCAAGAGCCTTTCATCCACACGGCTCAGAATAAAAGGGAGAAAATGTAGATAGAAAGAAAGAGAGAGAGAGAGTGAGAGCAAGAGAGAGAGAGAGAGAGAGAGAAAGAAAGAAAGAAAGGAAGGAAGGAAGGAAGGAAGGAAGGGGGAAAGGAAGGAAGGAGGGAGGGAGGGAAGGAAGGAAGGAAGGAAGGAAGGAAGGAAGGAAGGGGGAAAGGAAGGAAGGAGGGAGGGAGGGAAGGAAGGAAGGAAGGAAGGAAGGAGGGAAGAAAGGAAGAAAAGAAAGAAAGAAAGAGGATAAAATAAAATAAAGCAAGATAAAATAAAATAAAGTTATTAAAATAAAAAATAATTATTAAAAAAAATTTTTTTAGAAAGAAAAAAGAATGGACGGATAGAACCTTAGGACAAATGGTGACAGCAAAGCTATACAGACAACATCTCACACAGAAGCATACACATACACACTTATAAAAAGAGGAAAAGGGGAAAAAATAGTAAATCTTGCTCCCAAAGTCCACCTCCTCAATTTGGGATGATTCGTTGTCTGTTCAGATATTCCAGAGATGCAGGTACATCAAGTTGATTGTGGAGATTTAATCTGCTGCTCCTGAGGCTGCTGGGAGAGCTTTCCCTTTCTCTTCTTTGTTCTCACAGTTCCCAGGGGCTCAGCTTTGGATTTGGCCCTGCCGTTGCGTGTAGGTCACCGGAGGGCGTCTGTTCTTCGCTCAGACAGGATGGGGTTAAAGGAGCAGCTGATTCGGGGGCTCTGGCTCACTCAGGCCGGGGGGAGAGAGGGGTATGGATGCGGGGCGAGCCTGTGGTGGCAGACGCCAGCGGGACGTTGCACCAGCCTCAGGCGCACTGTGCGTTCTCCCGGGAACCTGGCAGTGGCGGGCTGCACAGGCTCCCCGGAAGCGGGGTGTGGATAGTGACTTGTGCTCGCACACAGTCTTCCTGGTGGCGGCAACAGCAGCCTTTAGCGTCTCATGCCCGTCTCTGGGGTCCACGCTTTTAGCCGCGGATCGCGCCCGTCTGTGGAGCTCCTTTAAGCAGCGCTCTTAATCCCCTCTCCTCGCGCACCAGGAAACAAAGAGGGAAGAAAACGTCTCTTGCCTCTTTGGCAGTTCCAGACTTTTTCCCAGAATCCCTCCCGGCTAGCCGTGGTGCACTAACCCCCTTCAGGCTTTGTTCACGCCACCAACCCCAGTCCTCTCCCTGCGCTGTGACAGAAGCCTGAGCCTCTGCTCCCAGCCCCGCCCGCCGCGGCAGGTGAGCAGACAAGCCTCTCGGGCTGGTGAGTGCCGGTCAGCACCGATCCTGTGTGCGGGAATCTCACCACTTTGCCCCCCGCACCCCTGTTGCTGCGCTCTCCTCTTCGGCTCTGAAGCTTCCCCCCTCCGCCACCCACAGTCTCCGCCCGCAAAGGGGCTCCTAGTGTGTGGAAACCTTTCCTCCTTCACGGCTCCCTCCCACTGGTGCAGGTCCCGTCCCTATTCTTTTGTCTCTGTTTTTTCTTTTTTCTTTTGCCCTACCCAGGTACGTGGTGGGGGGTGGTTCTTGCCTTTTGGGAGGTCTGAGGTCTTCTGCCAGCGTTCAGTAGGTGCTCTGTAGGAGTTGTTCCACGTGTAGATGTATTTCTGGAGTATCTGTGGGGAGGAAGGTGATCTCCGCATCTTACTCTTTCACCATCTTCCCGATTCCCCCTCTTCCAGTAATCTTACATGCTATATCTAATATAATATTTAAATAGCTCATTGACTTTTAAATGTAAATTATTATACTTTTAATTTCCATGTACTGTATCTGGTTCTTTTTGAGTCACTTATTTCTCACTCATTCTTTGCTTCTGTAATTGTTAAACATAATTAATGTATTTATTCTAAGTCTGATAATTTTAATATCTGAAGTGTTTGAGTATCTTCCTTTATTATTCATTGCTTCTGCCGGCTCTTACTTTTGGAGGCCTCGTTTTGTCATATGTTCTGTGATTTATATTTGCAAATCATATCCATTATAACTTTAGCTGAAAGAAAACTTTGAAGTGTGTGTTGAAATTTGTTTCTCCCAAGTGCATGAGCATTGCTTCCACCAGAGATACTTGAAGTCACCAACTCAGAACAACTTTAAATACATTCTTGGTTTGAGGTATTTGGATTATAGATTTAGGATCACAAGCCCATATGATGTTTTCCTGTGGTTACAAATTCTCAGATATGTTTTAGCTCCATTTAGAGTCAAGTTTTGGGTAGGCAAATGCTTCTGTGTTCTCTCTCCTTTTCTGTGGTTTATACAGAGGGTCTCCAAATAGACCACCCAGCTCGTCTGGGCTCTAGGCCTTCTCTCTCATTCTCCCTTCCCCATCCCACCAAGCTGCCATTAAAACCGAAGTCATAAATCTTGGGGGATAACGAGATGCTCTAGGATAACTCCTGTCTTCAGCATTTGAATTTTAGTTTGGATTCATGCTCTCTTGTTTCGGGTCTCTGAGAATTTCTCTTAATTCATGGCCAGTTCAACTTTGTTTTTAAAAACATATTTTATCCAGAAATTTTAGGTGTTTTGTCTTGAGAGGTTTTTTTCAGTCTATCCACTCTTCTTTATTGCTTGAACTGGAAGATGACACAACAGTCTCTGTAAACATTAATACTGACAATCCTTTGACATGGTTGCTATAGTTAATCTTCAAAGACAACTGCCCAATGAACCATACCCTCTAGTATTCACACCCTAGAGAAATTCCCTTCCACATTGAAACGGAGCTGGCCATGTGTAACCAGTAAAATGCAGCAGAAGTGACGCAGCATGACTCCCAAGACTGGGTCATAAGAATCCCTGCAGCAGTATTTTCCTTACTCTCTTGGAATGCTCACTGTTGAGACACACCTTCTCAGAACCCAAGGCACCATGTTGTATGAAGCCCAAGTCCCAGGGAAAGGCCATGTGTAGGTCCGCTGGTTGACTGTTCCAGCTGAGTTCACATCCAATACCCAACAAGTAATATCAATACCAGTCAGGCAAGTAAGCCATCTGGAAGTCTGACCCAATTGAGCCCTCAGATGACTCAAGCCTCAGCTTCCACACAACAGCTTGAGAGACCCCAAACAAGAATGTCCAGATGAACCCACTCCACGTACAGACCTTGAGAGACAAATAGTTGTTTTAAACCATAAAGGTTTGGGGGTACTTTACTATACAGCCACACATTACCAGAAGAACACTTGGGTCTTTCTGGATTAGGAGGCATTTTATCTCTTTGAAGCACCTTTGCAAAATTAGGCTCTAATGTGTTGTGCTGGTATTATAGGGCATTTTAATTTCCAAATTCTTAGAAGGACAGCACCTGGTTCCTGTTTTCATATATGATCTACACCTATCAATTAACAACTAAAAGTGCATGACACTCACACAGACAATTAAAATAGACAACATCTGCTCTAGGTATTAATCATTTAAACGTGAACGATATTAAAAACCTTGAAGATAACAGAAGAACACATCTTCACAATTGCAATACTGATACTTTATTACAAGACAAAAATAGCAAAAATCTTAAGGGAAAAATTAATAAATTTATATTAATAATACGATAAAGAAAGTGAAAAGCCACAAACTGGGAAAAGATATTTGTAACATATATGACTAGCAAAATATTGCTATAAAATAGTTTTACACAAAAATAAGGAAAAGGAAAAACCTAACTGAATAGTTTTCAAAAGAAATAAACAGATGTTTCACAGACATAACACAAATGGTCAGTAAACATATTGAAAAGGTACTCAGGCTCATTAGTAATTAGATAAATACAAACTAAACCACGAGATGCTATTTAACATTCTCTAGATTGGCAAAAATTAAGAAGTCTGACAACGCCAACTGTTGGTGAGTATATAAAGAAACTAGAACCTTTCTCCACTATGGTGAGAGTGTAAATTATTAGTACACTGTAAGAGACAACTTGGCATCATCTAATAAAATGAAGCTTTGCGTACCTTAGGATTCAGTAATTCTTCCTCTAAATATGAACATGTACAGGAGAAGAAAGGTACAAGAATATTATGCAGCATTATTTATCATAGCAAAAAACCTGGAAACAACTCAAAAGCCCATCAATCAACAGTGAAATGGATGAATAAATTGTGGCATGCTCAGAGAACAGAGCAACACAGTATGAAAATGAATGACTTCTTGCTACATGGCAACAATATAATATGGACCAAACAAAACAAGTCACAGAAGAATACAAACAATCTCACTCAATTTATGTACAGGTTAAAACATGAGAAACTAAACAATATGTGTGTATTGTGAGTGTCAGAATAATAAAGCAAAGCAAGAAAGCGATGAGATTAGTAGATTAGCATTTAGGGGGCTTCAGAAGTGTGGGTTATTTTCTATGTCTTATGCTATGTGTGGTTACATAGAAATTTGTTTTATCATTATTATGTATATTTTATAAATATTCCAGACATATATTTTTATAAATAGCCAATACTTCATAATATACCATTTTCCAAAAGCAATTTAAGGTAATAATTAGCAGTGAAGTTTAATTAGAAATAGAGCATCAAAGAGAGAGGTCTGAGAGCTAACTCAAACTCCAATCCAAGGAGTGAATAATAACAGATAATATAAATGTTCATAATGGGTATTATGAAGCTGGAGATGGCTCTATCAGTCTATTTGAGATAGGTTCTACTCAACTTTTTCACATTTCAACCATATGGTCAGATGGTTGACTATAGCTCTATAACTCTAACTTCAAGTTTATCATGAAACCTTCCTAGGCAGAATGCACCCAAGAAGCTTACACATCATCCAATCCACATGGGTTACTTGGCAGCCTGATAGCTACATTTTCATTCTGGTTTATATGACATATAGTTGGTATGTCACATCCTCGATTAGTAACATATTTGGGGCACAGACAAGATTAATTCTGTGAACCTGCCAAGCTAAGAACCAGAGTTTAAACGGTGAAGAACCCATAGGTGAATGTCACCTTTTCAAGTTCTTGGGTGTCAGTAAGCTGACCTCCCCGGATGATACCCTGACCTAGAGTCCTGATCCCATAATATTTATTTTTCTTACCTTCACATATAGATCATAAGTCCCTAGAGGGCAGAAATAATGTCTTATATTACTTTGCCTCATCTTCAGAGAAATACACAGTACTTTGTATATAGTAAATGCTCAATGAATATTTGTTGACTGGTTGATTGACAGGACTGTTGATTATCTACGTCCTTTCCCATTAGTATCTATGCTATGCTTTACAACAATAATAAAAATGTTGTCATTGAATATAATGAGTGGAACTCCACTTCAACTACCAAGGGCTAGCTTACTTGCAAATATAAAACTATTGCTATTGTCCAACTTAAAATAATTCACTCTTTCAAAATCAGCTTCTTTTTAGTCTTCTGTGAACCAAGAAGAGGCATTTTATATGGAGGGGGACAAACATTATCAAGTCAATAATAAAAGTTTAAAATCTGAGAACTCTCCAAAAGAAAATTTCAGCAAGAGTATCATGATAACTCAGGTGATGTCGAGGCGGTTTTCGTGTCAGTTGTAGAACCAAACCTAGGCGATTCTAAGACAAGTGATACTGCAGCAGTCAGTCTTCGTTATTCGTTATTTTCAGTTTGAGAATTGTGGCAAAGAAGGAACCTTTCCAATACATCCGAGTAGGATTATATTTGATTTATCCTCCAAATTATTGTTTGCCTACTTGGTGTTTATGAAAAAGAAATGCTGCATTTCTCACGTTAGCCAACAGAGAAGCAATCACTTGTATGAATCATCACTGGAAATAGAAATTGTTTCAAGTGCTGGACACATTTGTGGTCTATGAACATCGAGCACTAATAAGCAGAAGAATTCCAATCCTAAAATGATTTTTCTGACATCTAAGTCATTTAATCCAGAAATGCTCTGGACAGACATCCAATTGTCTGCATGGAACCTGGAAGAGCAGTGATTTCACATTTACACTTCACGGCCTTGAAGCTTGCCTCTCTACATGCTGAGCATCTTTATTCATTCCACAAGATAAAGAAGAGAGAAGCAAGCTAGATTTCTCAAAATTAGAGAAGAAATGCAGGGTGACAGCAGCTCTTTAGGCATCCTTGCTCTGTAGACAACGGTGGCCATTGAAAACTGCTTTAAATTCATCAGCACTAGTGCTTGCAGCAGCCTGCACAAATCAAAATGTGGGATCTACATTTTTTTACCTCCCTTTAAAAATTCCTGTCCTGGGGCTTCCCTGGTGGCGCAGTGGTTAAGAATCTGCCTGCCAATGAAGGGGACACAGGTTCGAGCCCTGGTCCGGGAAGATCCCACATGCCACGGAGCAACTAAGCCCGTGCGCCACAACTACTGAGCCTGTGCCCTAGAGCCCGTGATCCATAACTATTGAGTCTGCGCTCTAGAGCCCGCGTGCCACAACTACTGAGCCCATGTGCCACAACTACTGAAGCCCATGCGCCTAGAGCCCATGTTCTGCAACAAGAGAAGCCACCGCAATGAGAAGCCCTGGCGCCACAACAAAGAGTAGCCCTGCTCATCGCAACTAGAGAAAGCCCGCGCACAGCAGCAAAGACCCAACGCAGCCAAAAATAAATAAATAAATTTATAAAAAACAAATGCGGTTTCCATTTGTCATTTGTGTGTATGAATTTAATGGAGACCAAAATTCCATCAACAAAGGGGCACTTACTACAATGGACTCATAAACATAGTTATTAAAAATAGTGTGGGTATATAGTAGTTTCTCCGTGACTTGAAAAATATCAGTCATACATATGATGAGAAATAAGTCTGTTCCCTGGATAGGAAATATAGAAAGTGTGACTTTGTCACTTAATAATCATGTGGACTTGGGAGAATTGACCAACTTACATGAGCCTTAAATTCCTCACTGGAAAAAATATAGTGATTAATCATTGTTCTGCCTACTACATAGTATGGGTATTTTGAAAACTACAAAGCATTATGTATATGTTAGAGATTTATCAGTGTCAGTAAATGATACTGATGTTCAAACGATTCTGATGTTCATAAGAAATGTCTGTTTGTTTACATCTACTTAGAATTCTTTAATATGTGGCATCATATAGACCAACTATTCTGTATTGATCCTTATGATGTTACAGGATGGGTCAGAAACTTCTCATTTTTCTGATAAGAGTACAAAACGAGGGTGCCGCACGCCTCAACCAGGTGTGAATTAGAAGCTTAGGTGGATTTAACTTCAGGATTCTATTGCATTGCAAATAAGAGCTTTTCCAAGCTTCTGAGACTTACTGTCTTTGAAAGTGGAATTGTCCAAGGGACAGTGAAAACATGAATTGTAGCAGTCAATAGAGGCTCAGAACTGAGATTACCAGCCTAAAACACACAGTCAGCTATGATGTGATAAGACTTTCAAGAGTATTCCGTATTTTTTGTAGCAATATCATCATCTGTATTTTATATATTATGACAGTGAGGCTCAGTGGTATTAAATGACTTGCCCATGGTCATATAACTGATCAGTGTTAGAGGTGGTACCTGGATTAAGGACATCAGATTAATAGTCTCCTAGTTGTATTTTCATCTCATGCTATAGAGTCCTGAGCCACTGAGCTGGGTTTCCTTTCAAATCATCATAGTTCTCAACTTGGTAATTCCCTAACAAGTCATTTTTTTTTTAGATTTAAAATGATGAACAAGTAATTTTTGACAGAACGATACATATGTAAGTATACTGGGTTTTTTAAGCAGCACTGCTGGGTGCATTCAAAAAATTACATTCTCATCACCATCAATACCATTATGATTCCTGTCATTAACACTGAATGGATGGATATACCATGGTAGACAAAACCAGATGCTGCCCCTGTCCATTACAAAGCTCATTATCTAAGCAATTAATCATACACATGTATATGTGCAATGGTGACAAGCTCTTTGAATCGAAGTTGCTGAGTAGTAAGGGAGCCTGTAATAGATAGAGGTGTGCAGGTCAGGAAAGTCCTTCTTGAGAAAATAACACTTGAGAAGAGATTTGAAAAATAAGCTGATGTTAACAAGACAAGATGGGAGGCACGAGCACTCTCTGGGATTAAGCAAGATGGCAAGCACAAGGGACTAAAAACAGGCCAGTATGGATAGAGGAGAAGGAATGAGATGAGTAGCAAATGAGATGAAAGACAATGTAGGCATAGGCCAGACCACGTGGAACTTTTAGATCATGTTAAGTAGTTTTCTTGTTGTACCTAAAGATCAGCGGAAAGTCATCACGTTACTCAGAGGGTATGACGTGATCAGATTTTGATTTCTGAACAGTCGTTGTGGATGCAGTGTAATCATAAGGTGGAGGGGGATCTGCTGTTGGCACAGGTAGAGGAGTTGGGTAACTACTGCCGCAGTACGAGCAAGAGATCAGGGTAGCTCAACTAGGGTCATGGAGGCTGAGAGGGAGAGAAGTGGACAGACTTGGTAAATATGTGAGAGAAAATCAATAGAGCTTCGTAGAGAACTGAATATGGTAGGCGATGGAGAGGGAGTCTTAGCGTTGATGCCTTGGCTTTTGGTTGGTGATAATGAAACAGGCACAGCAGAAAAGAAACAGGATTTGAAGGAAGTATTAGAAGTTTGGTTTTGACCTGTGGACTTTGTGGAGCCTTTGAGACATTCAACAGGAATTGTTTAGGATGTGCAGGTCTGGACAGAAATATATATTTGTGTGTCATCTGCATAAAAGGAAAATGCAAGTTACAGATGTGTATAATATTGTCTAAGAGAGTGTAGTATGAGAAGATAAGAGGACCTCGAATACAGACTTTAGAAAATCCAACTTTTCCAAGCCAGGTAGAGGAGGATATGGCTGCCAAGGAGACAAAACAGGAGGCAAGCCAGGAGTGTACTGTGTCACAGGGTCGAGGGAAGAAAGCCCTTCAAGAGAGCAGAATGGTGGCTCTTAGGGACAGAAGAGAGGGGGAAATGAGGAGCTGCTAATCAGTGGGTATAGTTTCAGTGATGCGAGATGAGTAAGTTCTAGAGATGCACTGTACAATATTGAGCCTATAGTAACAACATTGTATTTTATACTTAAAAGTCTGTTGAGAGAGTAGATTTCAAGTTAAGTGTTCTTTCCACAATAAAATAAAAATAAATTTCAATAAAAGAAGGGAAAAGAGCTCGATGATGTTAAGTGCCATGTAAATGTCAAGTTAGATGACAACAGCAAAAATATCTTTCGGCCTTAGTTCCAAGGAATTCATTGGCAGACTTAGTGAGATCTGTTTCTGTAGATTGACGGAGCTGGAATCCAAATTGAGGAGAGCTGAGAAGTAAAATGAGGAGGTTACACTAGATCCTCTCTAAAGTTCCTTCCAACTCTAAAATAATACGTGCTTTGATCCCATGCTGCTAGCCAGAGTCTCCCTGTGTCACAGGTTTCCCTACTCACCCTACTCTTGTTTAATAACAAAACTCTGCTATTGAAAGAAATGACTTGCAAAGACTGTATTACTTTAAGCATCATTACAACCTCAAAAAATTTTAGGACAAATCATTTTCATATACTTTTACATATATATTTTCTCTTTTGGAAAGAATCTTGAGCACAAAAAAATCTTGTATGAGTTTTCCATAGCACCAGTTGAAGAAATATATTTCCAAGAATTGATTTTATTTTTTGGGTCAGGACTGCAGGGATAAAATCAGGTCTAGAGTTTCCATGTGGATGAATTCGGAAGTGAACAGATTCAAAGCTGCAGTCCAGGGATGTCTCACCCTACACCGTACTGTTTTCCTTTTAAATTGAATCACTTTTTCTGGGCTTCGGGAGTTAAGAGAACACTGCCAAAGAATTGATTTTGTATGTAAGCAGAATGCTTGGGCACTGCTGCTTTTCATCTAAAGAAAGGTCCTATATTCTCACTGTCTTGGTGGGGTAGATTTCTGATAAAAGGGCATACAGACCATTGCTACTTGACGTGTGATCGGTGGACCAGCAGAAACGACCTCAGCTAGGAACTTGTTAGAAATGCAGAATCTCAGGCACCACATCAGACCTACCAGATCAGAATCTGCATTTCAACAAGCTCTTCAGGTGATTTATGTTAAGATTAAAAGGTGAAAAAACATGCATTTTTTCTCAGAATCTACTTTTTGAAAACATAGAATTCTTCGTTACTCTGCCATAATATTTAAACTTATCCATGGGCATATTAGTCATTTATGGACTGAAAATTAATCATTTTATTTTGTTTTAAAATTAAGATCTGCAGTGGAGTGCCAAGGTGACGAACAAGGTACATTTTACAGACAAAAAGTAGGTTACACACCCAGCTCATGGCAGAACATGCATTTTTCATTCCCCCTTGCCAGAGCTGATAATTACTTACACTGAACTATCTACCCTTCCTCTTTTTTATTAATAACAACATTTGTAAGTTTAATTTGAAATAGCAAGGTTACCTGTCATGCTTTTGTACAGGATTCATAAACTTTCACTATTTTCTGTCTCTTTAGCCGATTTAGGAGAACATTTACACTTTATTACCTGACTCCTCCCTGGTGATTAACATCTGGAATGGGCAGATGAAACTCCACCCGCAGTCTCACCCTTCCTTGCTCCAGCTCTTACTCCGAGCCCTACTCTCTAACCTTTAACCAGGTCAAGTAAAGATTGCTACTGCCCCCTGCCGGCCCATTGTAGTCTTCCTCCTCTACAAATCCGTGACTTGAAGAGGATGCCCAAGGATTTTGAGCCGCTGAAGAAAGCTCAGAGAAGGGGCTTTCCCTAGTAAAAAAGTAGAGAGATCCTTTGGGAACCGGCAGCTAAAATCAAACGAAAACACTCAAGGGGCGAGGAAGGCATAAAGGGCTTCTAAATTAAATTATCGATCCTCGTGAACCATTCTCCGCATATGGGCTTCTCTATGCCAATGAAATGTCCCCTCCTCTTCAGCACAGGATTCCTCTTTTGCCTCTAGCTTTCACTGATAACGAGTAGACTACCCACTCCCCTATTATAATTTCAGTACTCTAGATCCTGTTCTCTGCTTCGCCCAATTTTCTTTTCCCACGCCTAGACCTTATTTCCCTTCTCTTCTCTGCTTCAAACTCCCGTCCCGCCCACCCACTGACAGACTCGCATTTCCAGGAGCTCAGACCCTAGCCTTCTTCACCCTCTCCATCTACCCTGACCTCTGCTCTTCCCTGGTCATCAACGCACCCCTTCAGCACCCCTTCGCGCGGAACGGCCAGTCACTCTTTGCCTTGGAATAGCAGGAACGTCCCCTCTGGAATGCCTCTCCCAGACCCCCGCCCCAAGCGACTGAAAAAGGAAACATGCGCACTTCGGAGCTAGGAGCTGTCCGAGTGCTGAAATTTATAGGCTCGGTAAGATCACGTCTCCGTCTTTCTGTAGCCCTCATTCCAGCACAGGATTTCAGCAATTTTGCCCTCTTCTTCCTACCCACTCCAGCACGCAGAGTCCTTTCTTCTCCCTCGTTTACAACTTCTTTTAAAAAGAGAACATTTTCTAGAGAAAAGGGATTTGCTAAATAGAAAGGACATAAAACAAAAGCTACAGCAACCCGACTTCCAGCATGGCATTGTCACCAGCCCCCTTTGCATGGTGATGCGATTAAGGTGGCAGCATTTTTATTATTCAGGAAAAGCAGCTGGGGGATCCATCAGTTCTAAGGCTTTGTCTTTCCTAGGTTAACTGATGGTCCTAAGCCCCCGTTTGACCTGACCATGATGCCCAGTACTGGCACTTTTTGTTTTTTCTCAGCAAACTGTACAAGCCCAAATCTCTTTTTGATTTTCAAGGAAACTAGATTCCTGCCAGATTTTGAGTCTGGACGATAAATAGATACTTTGTCCTAGCTTCTTTCTGGAATCATTTCGGGAATATTTTCCACAAGCATCACAGATACAGGAATGAACCGGCAGCTAGTGAACATTTTGACAGCCTTGTTTGCATTTTTCTTAGAGACAAACCACTTCAGGTAGGTGAAACGACTTTGCATGCTGGTATTTTCCACATGAAAACTGTTTGAAAGAGAACGTGTCATGCAATTTTTATCTATTTCTCTATGTCCCGGACCACATTATGTTAATTGAATAAAAGAGAGTTAAGAGTTCTTTTGTTCTTTTAAAAAGCTTAATTATGGTGGGAAGGTGGTAAATTTTTACAAAGGCAAGTTTTATGATGCATAACCCCACTCTGTGCATTTCAACGTATTTTCACAGCCAATGTGATATTAAGATACTCTGATGAGTTGCATGCTCTTTACATTTCTATATAATGGTGATTTTTTTTCTTTTTTGCTTTCAAATTCTTCTGTAAGTCATTTAAAGGGATTATTGAATGCAGTGCTTTTCATATGGTGGAAGTGATTGAATTAATTTGCCAGGAGCATGCTCATTTTATGTAAAATATAAAAGAACCCAAATTCTTAGCTAACTTGGGACTTCTATTGTATTTCGGCAACTAGATGCATACTATGAGAACTACAATTCAGGAAATTTCTTGAAATACCAAAAACATTTAAAATTTCATTTTACCACTGTACTACTGTTCAATATATTTAGAAATGTACTGCCTATCAAAACTGAATTAATATGACATCTCTGTGTTCGTGCACGCATGAGAAATGGATTATGCATAATTTTAAAAAGTGAGAAATCATTATTTGCACGCTTGCATTTTCTACTTAATTTACAAATCGTCTAATCAATTGATACCTCAAAATACCAGATTATTACCAGTAAGTGAAATAGCCATCCTAATGGCTAAGAGGTTCTAAGACAAGATAGAGATAAGAGATGTTCATACAACAAAGTGTAGGACTCTTCATTTAATTTTCACCACATTTTATGGTATTTTTTCACAGAACCAAGAGAAATGGAACATATAGCAATAATGCTATGAGTACTGGGAAAACCCACTATGTTCCTTTCAGGTTCACACCTCCTACTATGATTAAGAAAAACTGTAGGCTGGGTTTTATTAGAATCATCATCATCATCATCATCTTCATCACCACCACCATCACCATTATAATCAAATAATACTTGATTAATCAGATGAATCTGCATATGGGAATGTGAGTATTTCTAGGTGACTGTATCAATTTTTAACTCTTACCAAATGTTTATATCATCTTTGTACTTATATTTAATATTACTTCTTTGAAAAACCGGCAAGAATGTGGTATTTTCCTAGTGATAAGAATTAACAATATTATTTGTCAAAATACTGAAAAGAAAGCTTGTAAAATATATACTTTATGGAAGAAATCAACATTCAGTCAACCACTATGTATTGTCAAAGAATTCATTTCACTATAAACCATATATGCTCTTTTTATAAGCCTTTTAAGGAAAATGGAAGTCTGAGAAATTTTCCAATTACCATTTAGTGTTTTTGATAACGCAAAAGACAAAATGCTTTAGAAGTTCTTTTTCATGAATACTAGAGAGTCAACAATTTAAATGCTAATATATAAATAACAGCTGATAAAATGATAGAAGTACAGACATGCTCATTGTTGACCTATTTTAAAATGAAGTTAAATTTCCAAGTGAAGATTTTCTTTTAGAAAACACATTGGAAATTATTAATAGCTGAAAGCTGGAATAGAATCTAGCAGGTGACAAAATAAGCAATGGGATGCTTAATTCATGATTTACTTTGTTCTGCCCATCTTATTATGTATTTTTTTATAAAAAGTAGAGGACATATTAAGGGCCGAAATGCTGGAAGAATGTTTTGGAAGTCATGGGGAAATAATTTAACACAATCACATAAATTTTAGAAATTATCTTCATTTCTCTGATGACACTAGAAAGAAACAGCTTTGTATATCTGTAAAACCTACAAGCTAAAGCTATGCATGTTGTATCATCTTAAACATCTTATGAAAGTTTGGTAACTTAGGAGATATGACTCAGGATTTATACCTTTCATCACTTAAAGTTAACTCTAGACCATGTACAAGTTAGGAAGTTGACCAAAGAGTTTATAATTTTCCTTTTCTTCTTCTTAACATATCAAATATATTTACAAAACACGATGTCAAACATTCTGTGAGCATTAGTTCTCAGGTGATAAGAACGTAATTGTTGCTAAAAGAGTTAATGATGTGTTTAGGGCAGCTTTCTGCAAAGACCATGACTCCAGGTCTGGAAAACAACCTTCACAGACCCTATCTCCTTCAGATTTCTTGGACAAATTAATGGGAAGGACATCAGGATATGACGCAAGAATCAGGCCAAATTTTAAAGGTAGGTTTCACTGAAACTTACCTTAATTAAGCCTGTGGGAAATCTAGATGTTTGAATACTCTGAAAAAAATTTTTCAGGGCTTTTTATTATAAAATGAAAACAACAAGCATAGTATTCATTTCATTTTGGCATTCTTTGGAACTAGTTGATTTAACAGCTTAAATTTTACATGTTGCTTGCCACTTTCAAAAACCTTCCTCATTTGTGTTATGTTCCACAAAGAAAACTAACGTCAGAGATTATTGCCACATTGCCTATGTTATCTAAAGTGGGAGTGGGACTGGAAATGAATACAAGAACAAATGATGCACTTGATTTGTATGAATCGTTACACCAAAATCTTTGGTTTGGGTTTTAAATACGTACTCCCAAAATGAAGTTTACATCTCAATATATAACATGCCCTTTTATACACTTTCAGGCCTCTCTCATTTTTAAACCTTGTGAGAAAAGGCTCTAACTGAATATATTACAAAGTTTTGGTTTCCTCTTGTTTAAACATTCTAATTCTTTATTTGAAATTATTGATCTGAAGTTAACAAAGAAGATCATAGAATTGTAAAGTGCGTATGTCAAAGATGGTGGATACTTTCTTTGTTCAATTAGAAACAAACCAAAAAGTTTGGTGTTTTTGTATGTTTAACATTACAAAAATGTAATTAATAGAAATTACTTTTTAGAAATTACCTTTTATCTATTTGATTTATTTTTACTCTGAATCAGAAAAATACTGAAATAAGAAAGAACCTATTAATTGAATTGTTTTTGATGTTTTAATTTTTAGATACATATTTTAAATAAATGCATTTTATCTTGTAATTTAACTTAAAATAATGCATTGTGAAGTGCTTATATTTTATAAAAGGATAAATCTATAGTATTCTAGGTATTATGTCATAATTCATGCATCGCTTTGGTTTTGCTTATTAGCTATTTAATTGGATTGCTTTCCTTGAGGTTTGATTAATTTTTATTATTGGCAAATATGAGCATGAAAACTAAATTCAAAATTCTTTTCTTCTTTAAATGCTGCACCTCTGAATATACCCAGCTAAGGGCACATTTCATAAAGAAACATGTCAGAATTTTGACCAAACAGATGTTTTTGACTTATAGAGTATTTCCAAAAGAGACAACAGAACTTAGTTCAAAAGCTTGCTTTTGCTGAAAACAATTTTCATGTTTGCCCAATTTCATATTAATTTTGTGGTCAATGGAAGTCAATATTTGAAATAAAATCCTATGAGTAAGTATTCGAGAGTCAGCTTTTTCAATGGGCCGGCTCACTTGTACATTTATTCACTGAGCCATTCAATAACTTTTGAGTCTGAACTACATAAAGGATACTAACTACTGCATGCTTTGAAAACTTGAGAGTTGAAACAGGTTTGGATGCTACCATCAAAAATTTCATTGGACAGAGTAGATGTTATATGAATACTTATACAATAATATATAATACTAGATAGAAATAGTTAAGTAGTTAATGGTTAAGTAACATTAGGAAGTACAGATAAAATACTACAGGACTCCAACAAGAGCAGAGACGCTTTCCTATTAAGCTATTCACGGAAAGCTCCATAGAGAAGGACCAGAGATGGAAAATTGTTTCAAGTTTATGAGCATCTTGTTTAATAGCAGCTATTATTCATAATTTTTTAAAGGGAAGAAAAGTGCAAAGAGTAATAAAACAAACACCCATGTTGCCAATGCTACTTTAAGTGACCACATAGGATGAGCAATAATTTCCACACACAGCTTTTTTTTCTGGTTCTTCTGGGGATGTCACCCTTCGGAAATAACATTTCTCATGATTCTAAAGAATAAATAAATGAGGAGAATATCAAGCATAGCAAAGCATGGCCATGTTTTTGAGATCTGTCCTAAAGACATGAGTACAGGATGTTTTAAAGACTTATAAAAGGGAAATGGGTGGATATAATTTAAGACTCTAACGTTAATGAACTGTACTGACTTTTGGCCCCCTCTTCCCTTAACTCTCCGATTCAATGAACCCTGATATTCTTTCATAACTTTTACTTACATGGACCATTTATATCAGATCAATTACCTAACAGGTCTCACAATTCTCTTTACTGTGACGATCTTGGCTTTTCCTAGATGTAAAACATTCCCCATTATTTTAGACTAAAATGATTTTTCCTCCTTGGTGTTCCCATGAAACTTTCTATGTCTAATATAGTTCTTTTGCATATTTATGTTTTATCAACTCACCCCCGCACCGCATCTGAGAGGGCAGGGAGGTACCTTATTTATATATATATAATATTATATATATCTAGTTTATATATATAATATTATATATAGTTTCAGGTGTACAGCATACTGACTCAGGGTTTTTTTTTGCAGATTATATTCCATTAGAGGTTATTACGACATATTGGGAAGGGGTGGGAACTTTTGAGGGATGAACCAGTGGTCATAGTGGCTGGCTAGCAAAGATGATTTTAGCTGAGCTGAGGAGAAAGAAATAAAAGAAAGAGATAATAGGGAACTTGTAACAACAAAGAGACTAGGAAGACTATAGTACTTACTGCAGTTGATTAGCAATGTATCGATGAGAAATTTTATAGAGTAGGTAGAAATGGAAGGTGATTAGGAAATGTGATTTTATCTGGAATAGTGATACGCTCCCTGTAAATGCCAAAAACCAAACTGACTATGATAACAATAAACATGGTGATGATGATGACAATGATATTGAAAATAACAATAATGGTGATTAATAAGAAGACAAAAGGGCAAAATTTGACCACAAGTATATAAGCAAGAGCCCAATATGGGCTGTTGAGATAAAGGCTATGGCTTTTCTAGAAGTCTTATTAAATATTAGCACATTTCTCTGTTTTCCTTGCTGCCATGCATTGGCAAGGGAAAAGAAATGTATATGCACATTTTTTCTTACTGGAAGGAATTTTTCCTGCATCCTTTCAAGTCAGTAAAGTATTTCATGTCTATTCCATATCCCTGATGGGCTCTGAAAAATGTCATAATGGGCATATATACAAGAAGGAAGATGGATGTAAGTTAGAAAAGGGAACCAGAAATGATTCAGACTTAGACTCTGTAATTGAGAGTCATTCTTAGAAACTATAGGGAAAAAATAGCTTTTCTGATGTGCTGAAGCACAAGTGTATAAACAAAGTCGTGAGTCAGAGTTGCCAATTGCATTCCATCTATGAGAGCCATAGAGACTTGGGTCAGACCTCGTCAAAACATAAATTTTCAAAATCCTCAGTTCAGATAAAAACACAAGCTATGTCCATTCACAATTACCTGTTTCTGAAACCATGGTAAATGTTGATTCTATGTCAACAGGGAAGCCTCCTTCCCCACTTGGGTGATTTGTCTCGTTGTCAGTTGATTCATCATGGTGTTATTCCATCATCCTAACAGATATTCCTTTGTCAGTATTATTGTATCTTGAAAATGCCACTTTAAACATTAAGCTTTTAAAGAAGCCAAATGAAATGCTCAAACCTGGGCAAAATGCATTAGTTCTGATTCTCTCTCTTTGAAACAAAGCCTTTATCTATTTTAATAAAA
Organism: Pseudorca crassidens; assembly: GCF_039906515.1. NCBI lineage: Eukaryota > Metazoa > Chordata > Mammalia > Artiodactyla > Delphinidae > Pseudorca > Pseudorca crassidens. The sequence goes on along the minus strand of NC_090317.1, from coordinate 122,211,148 downwards.
TTTTCTTTGAAAAGAAAATTAACTTAGAGTTATATCCTAAGTTGCATCCCAATGTGAAAAAATACATTTCACCAGAACATTCATTTTGGGATAGGATCTGGAATAGATAATGCCAGGAGATAATTATTCCCTCCACTTCTTTGTGCAGGCCATGCACACTAATCTTTCTTCCATATCCGGAGACCTAAATTTTAAAGTGTGATGTGTGATATTAAAACCTACATTTGCATGCAGTATGGTTTCCTTTATTTTCCAAGGAGTTATCAGCTCAAAAGGTGTTTCAGATATAAGTAAGAAACAGATCCACTTCCAAAAAACTAGAGGTCTTCATGTTTCTCCCCTTGGAAAGTTTCTTGTCTGTAGCCAAGTGGAGCTCAAGCTCATGTGTTGTGCTTACCAATCCCAGGAGGGGTGACTTGAGCACAAATGTCCAGCAGAAACACTTGGAAAGAGTGATTCTCTCAGTTGGTGATAATGTAGCCCTAGTGTGATCATTTCATTCATCACTCTGGCAGATGCGGGCATCAGATATTACCATGGGTTCTGAGAAAAAGAACAGAATGCTTACAAGTCTCAGAAGTTTTTTTTTTTTTTTTGCAGAAGTATTTGACTTGAGTGCAGAAAGTAGTGGAAACCTTCAGGCACCTGAAAGGGTACAGTCATTTTATATAGAATAAGACAATAGGAGATAAAAGGGCGGAAGTGATTATTGAAAGAAAAAGCTGCGTGTATCAAAGAGAAATTTATATATGACAGTTTTGTTCAGGGATGATGTTGATGAAGATTTTTGAATATCCAAAATCCACTGGCTGTGTCACAATTTATTTTAGCTTTTGTGTACTGTATGTATACCAATCAACGCATTTGTATATACTAGGCTGCTACGATGGGTCTGCAAGTTGCTTGTCAGGGATTTGAGGTAACACCAAGGAGGCACCTACAGCATTCTAACACACTCTGGTAAAGTCTATTCCAAAGGATAAGTTCATTTATTGGAGTACGTCTTCCATTCCATGGTGACAGAGTAGTAGAGTGGGAGGGGCCTTGGACTTGGATCCAGAAAACCCAGGTTCATGTCCTGGTTCAGCCACTTTGGAGAAAAGATGTCTCCACCTCTCCATGACTCAGGTTTTCTTCTGAGCATCAAATGAGATCATACATCTGAATGATTTGTTTCCAACTATTAAAATTATTACAAATAATTTGAATTCTTATTACTAGTCTTCTACTTCTCTTTGATAACTGACTATGTATTCTCTTAGCCTTCATGGTGATTGGGTCCTTAAAGTTGTTTGAATTTTTTTTAATGGAAAAAAACGAGTCAAAGAAGTTCTAGCATTTTAGAGTCCTACCACAGTAACCAGGATGTAGATGTCACGTGTCTCAGTGGGTTCTCCTTTATCAGTCTGGTGGGAAGATTTCCAACCTGAAAGGGCTATTTCGTATTTCTAAATATGAGACAGAAAGGGAGCCATTTGTGGGAAGGAATCATTTTTATCCATCCAAATCTTACCCCTGATTATTTTCTTAGACTCATTTTTTAAATGAACCAAGTAAAAGACATAGAAGCAATTTCGCTTGGTCCTAGAAAGGGCTCTAAATTTAATGGAAGATACATGACTGTCATTTCTGATGTACTTTCTTGTCCAGTTACTGCAGTTGCAAGGGTCACTGCACAAACATGAATTGATTTTCTATTTTAGAATAAGTATTTTCAGGAGAACATTTTGTCTCTGCAACATGGCAGGTTAAGAGCACTGGAAATGGAAGCCCATAATTTAGTTTTTGAGAATGTATTGTTCCTTGGTTGATTCTGGGTGAGTTCATATCCTTAATTTTCATTATTAAAAGAGCCTAAACATTTTATCCTGAGTTCTATAGTGCTTTCTGTTACTCCCCATGCTGAAGAACAATTCAGTCCCTTTTGCTGATAATCTGAGACTTCATTTAAAAAAATAATGGCATATGTATCAGGGTATCTCGGTACTTAGAGAGTGGACATTATAATGTGTCCAGTTGGCACTATCAGGCTTAGAGAAAAAAATAGTTATTAGCTTGTTCTTGGTGGTGTTGGGTGTTTTTCTTGGTGTGTTGGATCAGACACGTTTGAAACAGGGTCTTAAAAATGAAAATATGATTGATTAAGCCTCATAACAAGGTCTTTGGAAGCATGCTGTGTTCTCCTTGGAGTTAACACCTGAGAGGCTGTCTCGACTGTAGGATGCAGCATATTCCTCATTAACTTCTCTCTTGAGAGGGTTACTCTGAACACTTGTGACTGACTGCAGACACTTTTGGCCACGTGAAGCCCATTAAAGGAAGGACCTGAGCAAAAGGAATAGGTCTCTAACTGGTATTCTTAAGTGTGAAGGACCTGTAAGAATAAAGTCACTAGATTTCCATTTTGGAGTCTAGCCTGGCTAGCCAACCAAACGTGGCCGTGGGGCAAGTATGAGAGGGAAACTGGACACTCTCTCCGACTCGTGCCCTGGTTTATGCACTCAGCACTCCTTTAGGAAGTATAATACATGAGTACACCAAATGATGGCTCTGTTTTATTAACATGTCCATCCAAGAGGGAAAAAGAAAATCCTGGATCGAGTCAAAATGCGGAAACTCAATAGGCAATTATCATGAATGTGACTGGATAAGTCTTGTTTTCTATTTTTCTATTTCTTCTTTTTTTTCTATCAGGAGGTGGCTCATACTTTCTTGAGGACAAATAAGCTACACTTGCCCATGCATTGTCAAAGCAATAGAATAAATTTGCAGCAAGGGAGCACATATGTGAGCACAAAAAAATTACATGTAAAGGTTTTCCATCTTTATATTTGAATTTAAACACACAATTCGTTTGTTTATTCCTTTAATAAATAAGTAGTGAGCAGTATCTATATGCCAGGCACCATGTTCTTGCTAAGTATACAGTGGTAAACAGAAATTGAAGCTTTTAAATGTCAGTTCTCACTTCAGTAAAAACTGGAACATAATTTGTAAGTTTAACGCCGTACCATCCAGGATCTTTGCAGGAAAGAAATGACACACTCCAACAGGGTGTGGGAGGGTTTGGAAAAAACCAATCCCTAAAGGGAGAATGTAGTACTCTGGGACTGCCAGCGATAGACCCGAAGAGGCAAGGGGGGGAGCAGCTGCCAGAACCTAGAGAAAGTGGCTCTACCGAGAGGCCACCTAATGAGATCTATGGAGCAATGGAGTCAATCTGTGCTGGCCTAGCAGGGAGGAAGCTAGGGAATAAATATTCTGACCTCACTCTCCTCCTGCATTCCATTTCCTTGCGGGAACCTCTCGTTGGCCAAATCCAGCTCGAAGTCTGAGGGCAAGGGAGCGGAATGACGCAAACCCGGAAGGTCAGCTTCCCAGAGCACAGAGAAGAACAGAAAAGAGGAGAGTCTCTGGGGGCAAATGGAAGATAATCAGCACAAAGTCAGCATATGAGCAAAGCCACCCTTCAACCTGGTGGAGCAGACAGCTCCCAAGCTGATAATCCGTTTAGTAAGCCTTCCTTTATCAGTCTTGGGAAAGCAGGGAAGTGAGAACGGGATATCATCTGGATATACTATCCCAATAGATAAATGATACCTCCAGATGCAGAGAAGAGAGAGGAAGATAGTAGAACGTGGTAGTTCTGTTTCCTAAGCAGACAACTGAAAGATGTGTAACCAATGGACGGGGGTGGGGCGGGGAGGGAGGGCGGGAAGGGAGGAGGGAGAGATCTTCCTGCGGAATATACGAAAATAATTAATATAGCTTCCTTTCTATCTGATTTAATATGTTAATATGTTTGCTAATATTGTTGTGTTTGCCCCACAGTCAATCCCCTCCAGGCGCTCCATGCTGGGATGGGTTGTGGACTTAGATTTGAGCGCAAGACTTAATGCCAAGTCTCTTGGGGCAGCATTTCTGAGACACAGTCTTTCCTCCGTGCTCTTCTGTCTATACAGAGCTGAAGTAGAAGTGTTAGAAGAAAAAAGGACTGGGTGGGAGGGTTAGAAGAACATGAAGCCCAGGGGCAGAGTATTGTGCATTGTGAGGAAACGGCAGGTCTAAGGGAGAGTTGCTTGTTTCCCACTCCTTGGTTGGTTTGATTACGGCACCTGAAATACAGCTACTACTCGTGGCAATTCTGCTACTTTAGGAAAACCTCAGAACCACTTTACCACCTAATTTTTCTTTCACTTTTAAAACCCAAGTATACGTAGACGATAATATAGTCTATCTTCTTCTGATTTATTTACATTTAAATACTTCAAGATGTTGATTTCTAAGAACCAATTCATGCCCAACAAGGCAGCTGAGATTTCTTTTATCAGGCTTTCTCTTAGAAATAGCCTTCTTTGCGCCCCTCCGCCTCAAATGTATTCAGAAAACAAGGGGTCTGTTTATTTAGCTTTGAACCTCCAAGTCTCTGAAAAGTGAAGGATACACACATTTGGCAAACCACACTGTAACAACCCCAGTTAGAAGATACAATTCAGGATAATTTACACATACACTGCAGTGCTCACGATGGACTTCTCATATTCTATTTTTTCCTTTGAATTAATTGTGTCTTTCATACTTGAACGTTGTATAGAGTATGCCAAGTCAAAGGACTTAGGATTTAATGGTAAACTAAACTGGCAACCAACCAGATGTGTTTCTCAAACCACGCTTTTCGGAATACCTGCTTTAGAGCCTGAGTCCTGTTAAAAAGGCACATAGCTGGGCCCCGCATTTCTCCAGCTCTACCTCTGCAGAAACACTGAATGATGGGATCTGAAAATACTGACTTTAATGATTTCATTACTTCCTATAGTTTAAGAACTACAGGACTAGAATGAGACATTTTTGCTCCTGTATCTGAAGAATAATATCTTCCTTATAGTATTTTTCCCAAGATAGTGTGGGCCAGCATTGCCTTACCAAATAAAAGCGGGGGGAGATCCTACAAGGAAAAAAAAATCTAAACTGAGACTCATGAGGCCTTGTCTTAACTACACGTTTGCCAGCTGTGACCTAGAGCATGCCACCTAACCTCTCTGGGATTAATTCTTGTCACCTCCAAAATAAAGGACTTGGACCAAGACGTCTAGGTCCAACTTTGATAGTCCCTAGTCTTTACAGTCTAACATCTTTGAGTATGTCCTTTTGTAAATTATTGATGCACCCACAGAAGAGCTTGGATGCATGCAATCTTCCTAGAGAATTGGTCTCTGAGAAATTATTAATTCTATCCAGAATTCTTAGCAGTTGCTGATATCTATGACTCCCAATATTTCAAGGATGATCATTATTCTCTGGAAGACTCTGGAAACTTATGAGAGGGTTACTGAAGAAATCAGCCATTCACAATTTTTGTCTTGTTTTTGAAAGGTTCGGAGGTAGCAAATTCATGTACAGAGGCTGCTTCTAGGGAAAGTAGCTAACATGTTTCTTTAGTTCAGCATCTGGCCAAAGATGTTTCTCGAAATGCTAGTCCCATGAGATGTTCTCAGATATAAGGTTTAAAATGTGAAATAAGAATGGAAATTCTGGGCTTCCCTGGTGGCGCAGTGGTTGAGAATTCGCCTGCCGATGCAGGGGACACGGGTTCGTGCCCCGGTCTGGGAAGATCCCACATGCCGCGGAGCGGCTGGGCCCGTGAGCCATGGCCGCTGAGCCTGCGCGTCCGGAGCCTGTGCTCCGCAACGGGAGAGGCCACAACAGTGAGAGGCCCGTGTACCGCAAAAAAAAAAAAAAAAAAAAAAAAGGATGGAAATTCTGCAAAACAGCCTCCAAGAGACTTCCAATATTCATTAGCATATTAAAATGTTTTGAGAAAACCTGCAGTAAAAATCTACAAATAAATAGATATTTTAAAAACTTCTTTTACCCAGGGGTTTATCCTCTACTTATTAGATCATAGATTCCTTAAATGAGTAACATTCTGGGAAACTGGTGTTTCATGGAATACACTTTGGAAAATGTGGTCTTGGTAAAATCCATAAATCTAAAAAAAATTTTTTGCCATGAAAATAGGTGATGATGATGGGAAACCTACATACATATAAAATACGATGATCTGCTAGAAAGATAACATTCCTAAGAGCGGGAAGGCCCCAGCATTCGTAAGTGTGGCTTTCATTTTGATACATGGTCAACATTAGCATTCTGATGCCACAAGAGAGTTACTCCACAAGTTAGATTATTATTGCAGGCTATTTATCTCCTGCTTCATTTACATGAATAAATAAGCAAGCAGTGGCATTTTGAAAAAACAAACATTGAAGACAAAAGAAAAAACATGTCAGTGCAGCAAAATACTTTGATCTGATAATCACCTTCTGGTTTAGTCTTTATGATTCTTGAATGCTGAGTGACAAATACACACTTAAACAAGTGACCTTTAACCCTGAACTAAAGACATTTTTTAGCAGAATATGACAAAGTTGCATGCCTGTATGGGAAATTTCCTTTTGGATTGCCATTCTCTTTTGGGCAGTTTTCCAGGATGGATAAATCTCATATCATTTCCATTCAACTGTTTGTTGAGAATGTTTTTCCCCATCACTTCCTTGAAATTTAAAAAAATTTGAATCCATACTAAAAAAAACTTCATTTAGTAATTGAAAGTATGCAATATTTATCTCAAATAATGTGTGTAGATTTAAGGTTAAGGTCTTCACTTATTAGTATTTTTTTAATAAATTTATTTTATTTATTTATTTTTGGCTGTGTTTGGTCTTCGTTGCTGCACGTGGGCTTCCTCTAGTTGCATCGAGTGGGGGCTACTCTTCGTTGTGGTGCACAGGCTTCTCACTGCAGTGGCTTCTCTTGCTGCAGAGCATGGGCTCCAGTAGTTGTGGCACATGGGCTCAGTAGTTGTGGTTCACGGGCTCTAGAGCGCAGGCTCAGTAGTTGTGGTGCACGGGCTTAGTTGCTCCGCGGCATGTGGGATCTTCCCAGACCGGGGCTCGAACCCGTGTCCCCTGCATTGGCAGGCGGATTCTTAACCACTGTGCCACCAGGGAACTCCCCACTTATTAGTATTAAAATATATTCTAAGTTGGTCTGCTCAAAATGGATGTTTCATATAGTTAGATATATAAATTCCCAGGAAAAACTATTGAAAATTGTTTTCAATGAAGATGGATGCAGAAAGAGAAATGTCTTTGAAATATCACGAAATGTCTTGGGAAAAGAGTTATCTATATATAAAACTTGTTTATTACTAGTTCTTCCTTCATACTTTCTCTGAGTTAGTTAAATAAGCAAGTACGATTCTTTCTTCCTGTTTCTTACTCTAGGGTCCTAGTAAAATACAGAGAACAAAGTAGGGGGTGGGGAAATATTAAAGTTACCTTAGCCTTAATGGCTTCTGATCCACGTCATTTATAGTTGACCCTTGAACAAAGCGGGTGTTGGGGCACCGAATCCCAGCAATTGAAAACGCATGTATAACTTAACGACGGGCCCTCTGGTATTCACAGTTCTGCATGGGTGCATTCAACCAAACATGAAGCGGATTGTATAGTACTAGCAGGTATTTACTGAAAAAAATTGGCATGTAAGTGGAGCTGTATAGTTCAAACCCACATTGTTCAAGGGTCAACTATATCTCACACAGTAGATGAAGACACATTGATGATGGGGCCACTACACATTCTGTATCAAACAAGTCCTTTATTTGAAACATTGCTTCAAGGTATCCATGTGATGGCACTGGCGTTGCTGATATTCCACTGTACAGCCCACAGATAATGGAATACCGAGGTTTAAGCTTTTCTGGTAGTTGAGGGTTGGCATATACTGGACCTTGAAGAGGAACTGAGTGAAGATTAACTATAAAGAAGTGATTTAGCACGCACTCTGTCTTCAGACTTTGTATCATATAGCCTGGGTGCCTGACTCAGATTCCTTGTTATCATTTGCTTCCAGTATCACTGAGGCTTCTGCATTTCTAGGAGGCAGACAGTGGCATCATAGTGGCAGATGGGGAGGTGGCTTTGCTGAATCCTTAGTTATAGAAGTCATGCAATATGAATAAGAGGGTAACAGTTTCCCCAGAATTTTCTGAGATTTGATTTTAAAATGAAGTATATAGTGTCTTCTCAAAATATAAAAACTTAAGAAGAGATCGTCTCTGTTTGAAAAGAAATGTCACACAGGTCCAATGCCTTGCCTGTGAATAGGAAACCCTGGCACTAAATTTTTTTTCAGGAAGATTTTTATAGATAAAATGCCACTCTGCTTGTTCTCTCTAAAATTTGAGGTCATAGCTTGTTACCAACAAGGTTGCTATGCTCTTCAGTATTTATTTTCTCTGGAATATTCCTATTATATTTTCTGGAGTTAGTGACCTCTCTGTGACCAGTGGCATACGTGACCTGACCCTTGCCAGACTAATCCTATATTATCAGACACGTTTTCTCTAGTTCTCCAAAAATAGGAGGAATTACCCACAGTCTGGGATACGTATTCCTTTTATTTCCCCCAAGCACTTACATTTCCAACATTCACATTTGTTTATCGTGCACATATGCCTCATTTAAGCTCATCCTTTATTCAAATCTTCTGAGCAAATATTCCCACTTAAAACTCAGCAGGCGGCTTCCTGTTCCATACATCTCATGATGCCAACCAAGTTTGTAACATGCAGGGCTTTCAGCAAATGTATAAATTTCTGACTTGGGACAAATATCCCAAAGCCCATTAAAAAAAGGATTTCCTCAGCAAGAGAATACACTTATCTCAAGGAAAAAAATTCCGCATTTCTACTTGTCAACAAGACTCTGCAAATAGCACAATCACAGGCACATTTTTTATTTTCCTCCTACTGGAAACTGGGCTTCTGTGAGCCCCTGGGTGAAAAGTCTGCTATAGTACCCAGTTGCCCCAACTGAGTTCATTTAAGAGATGTCAGTGTACAATTAACGGCAATATAGTTTGCGCGAAGGAGTCTTTGCAGAACTCAGTAGAAGTGGATGAACACGTGAAGCATCCGTGATTGTTATGAGTCCTTCACCATGGGACCTTTCTCACTCCTCCATACATTGAGAGAGCATAATTATTATATAAGAATCTGGAAGCGGGTGCTAATAATGTACCATAATAACTGCATATGTAAAGTCCCAAGAAAGCAGGTGTCCCCTCAGTGTCTAACTTTCCATATAAATGTCAGAATAAATTATGTGCGTCAGTGATGAAGCAAAGCAGTTGAGGGTATTAACAAAAAGTGTCCATCAGTGACATCGTGCAAAATGCCACATAAACTGCAGAATAACGCCTCTGAAAAAAATTACTGACTTCTGAGGGGGGATGTGGCAGGTGGAAAGAAAGCAAAGAAATACAGACTGGATAATAAATAGATCCTTCAGGAAAGCTGAGATCAGAAATAAACTCCTATGCTTTTTTTTTAGAAAATCCATAGTGCAGCTGCTCTGGGTGCCTGATTGGTTATGTCTTTATCTGAATGCACAGGAAAATCAAGCTGAGCTGTCACCCAAGGGAGTGAAGAGCTCGAATACTAGTATCCTTGAATTTCTAGGCCCCTCATGACTCTTGAAACTCTCCTGGGACTTCTCATCACTTCCGGATAAAGTCTATACACCTGTACATGGCTTACGGGGGTTTTCACGGTTAGGTTTTTCACTACATCTGTCTGGGGTTGGGTTTCTGAGAAGCAGATGCTGTGTGGAAGTAATTTATTAAGGATAAGTGAGCAAGGGAGACATAAGAGAGTGACGAAATCAGAGAAGGACGTGGGGGGAAAGCCCAGTAAGGGTGTGATCTCAAGCAAAGTCCAACAGTGGATGAGTTCGACCTGACCCCTCCGGGGAACTCTGGAGTGTAAGACACACCCCAGAGCTGTCTAAGTGGAGGCAAGAGAGCTGACTTTTCATACCCGCTCTGTTAGTTATTGGGTAAAGACGGCCTTCAAGGTATGCATGGGGGGCACGGTAGGGAGAGTAAATTCCCACATGCTTCTATCTCTTCTCAGGTGGGTAAAGTGAGCTCCAGTAGCTCTGGGACAGTCCTCTGTGAAAAAACACATGTTCTGGCTACTGGAAGCAAAAGCATAGAATTTTGCCATCTGCAGCAACATGGATGGACCTAGAGGGTATTGTGCTAACTGAGATAAGTCAGAGAGGGAAAGGCAAATACTGTTTGGTATCACTTATATGTGGAATCTAAGAAATACAACAAACTAGGGAATATAACAAAAAAAGAAGCAGACTTACAGACCTAGAGAACAAACTCATGGTTGCCAGTAGGAGGAGCGAAGTGGGGAGGGGCAATATAGGGGTAGGGGATTAAGCAGTACAAACTACTATATATAAAATAAATAAGCTACAAGGATATATTGTACAACACGAGGAATACAGCCAGCATTTTGTAATAACTATAAACAGAGTATAACCTTTAAAAATTGTGGATCCCTATATTGTACACCTGTAACTTATATAATATTTTACATCAACTATATGTCAATTAAAAAGAAAAAAGGATACTGAGGTGAGAGGCACAAAATGGTAAAGTGGGATCCAAGGAACTTGAGGGGGGAGCATCAATATCGTCTTCTTCAACATCACCATCCCACGTGCCCAGCCATACCCTCCCACTCTGTTCCAACCTCAGTGCCCTTTTCCCCTGTTCTCAAACCTTTTATTCCGGTGCTTTGCACTTTCATTTCCCTTCACCATGCCTTCCTTTTCAGCAGCCTAATTCCTACTCGTCCTACAGACTTAAGCATCAATACCATTTCCTCTAGAAAGCTTCCCTTACACTACTAAGTCCATCCTCTCCTACATGCTCAGCCTTCAAGCTCTCTTCTGATTGGCTGCTTCCCTGTCCCTTTCCCTCCTAGACGAGTTCAAGGAGGCCAGAGATTGGACTTATATCATTCTTCATTGTACCTCCAAACACCTGACGGTAGGTAGAAGCCAATAAACACGTATCAGGTGAATATAAAAATGTACAACACCAATCATTAACCACAGAATCTGTACTAATGCAAAGGTGGGTGTGAGCAGTTGAACTAAAATAATAAATTATTATCTAATATCTGTGATTCTTTCAAAATGCACAAAGTCTTCTGCCACGTATGATCTCATTTCACTCCTTACACATTTCTCATGATGGAAAACAGCTGTAATTTTGTTTACCATTCTTGTTATTTAGGGGGGAGAAAAAGTTATCTTGTTACCCGACAGGACTTAGACCAACACTAGCTCTCCAGATATATAAAGCCTAAGATGGGGAGGAATGTAGGCCATCATTTAGAGAATGATGACAATGACACTCATTCTCGATCTGCAGTACTTTATTGAAGGTATTTTTAACATAAATGTCCCCCCTTTTTATTCCAGGATGATTCTAATTTATCTTCAAAGTTGCAGGGTTTTGTGTACTTCCTGTCTTTGTAGGAGTTTAAATGTTTAATGTTGAATGAGATGAGTGGATTCATTCACATATAGATATATATCAAGCATTTATTATGCGTATGTCACTGTGCTAGGCACCAAGTAGAGGAGAATTAAAAGGCAAATTGTTAACGTACCAGCTTTCTAACCTCCAGCCTTTCTATCCCAGCCCCTCTACTTTGCTACTATTTCAGGACCAACATCCCATGTCTAAAAAGCTTTATTTTCCATGCCCAATACTGAACAGGGATTATGGTGGCATTAAGGTTACCCAGATAGAATCCACTGGCCTGAGGCAACTCTCCTCTTCAGTGCATGAAATGTTTAGTGAATAAAATCAATACACCCAAATGTTAATTTTGGATATACCTGAATTATCAGTAATTTCCAACTGCTAAAGTAATATCAGATTTACTTCATGGTTATAGCATTTAACTCCTTCCAACCAGCAAGCCTGTGGTTGATTCTCCTCTAGAATTGTCCTTTTGAGCCTTATCTTCCATCCTCATCAAAACTTGCAAAGTGGTTCTCAAGTTACAGGATTCTCCCAGATTATGAAACAATGGACCAAAAATCTTTATAAAGCCTGGAAGGCCCAACTAAGGTAGTTACTACTAATGATAATGTTTATATTTCTCTGGAGCCTTAAACATGTGAGAGCTCAATCTGCAGAAGAGAAAAAGAAGCAGCTCTAGGCTTCATATAAAAGGTGATGTTACAATTGGGTCTTGAGAGATGCATAGGTGTTCAAGGAATGGAAAGGGGGACTTCAGGTAGGGAACTCTCATGTCTGGAAAGAATTTGATTATTTGGGGGGGATAACAAAACATAAGTATAACTGAAGGAATTAAAAGGACGGAAGTCATGGAAAAAGAGACTAGAGAATGAAGTTAGTTAGGGCTAGAGTGTTAAGCTGATTATTAAGGCATTAAGATCTAACCATAGGTAACAGGAAGTCAAATCAAGGTTTTTAAGCAGAGAAAGGGCATGATTAGATGTGGATTCTAAGAAGGTAACTCAAGATGCCTTTAGAAGTGTATGCTAGAAAGATGGGGGTATCAGGGAATCATGACATTCACCCACAAGAGAGAAATGATGACAGTTCAGGCTTAGGCTGTGGGATTAGAAAGGGGAGGCTAAATTAACAAGATAAGTTCAAGTCAAATTGCATCAGGCAAGATATAGAGGGTACAAGAGAAAGAGTCATGTTTGACTCAAGGTTCCAAGTTAAGCAACTGAGCAGACGGTGTTCTCATTTACTCAAAGAGGAGACGTTAGAGGAAGAAGATGCTAAGGAAGATGTGAGTTCAGCTTTGAGCATGTTTTTGAGATGACCGCCACAAATCCACATAGAGATGTCTCATCTGCTGTTGAAAATATTAATCTGGAGCCAAAAAGAGATATCAGGGCTAGAAATGTAGGAATGGGAGTCATCAGATCATGAGAGTATTAACTAGGATCACTCAGTGCAAATGTGCAGAATGAAGAGAGAGAGGATTAAGGATGAGACTCCCATGAACATGAACACTGATGGAATGGGGGGAGAGAAGGACTCGACAAGTAATATGAAGGACTGGTCACAACATCTGGAAGAGAAGCAGGAAAAAGATGTAGTCATTGATGTCAAGGGAAGAGAGAGCTTTGAGGATGAGGAAATCAAACCTGCCAAGTGCAGCAGGGATGTTGAATAGAAAGAGGCAAGGAAGTGGGCAATTGGGTTTGGTCAGTGGGACATTTTTGACCTTAGCGAGGGCGATATCTCTAGAGCACTGAGACCAAAGCCCAGATTGTAGCTGGTTGTAGAGTGAATGAGATTGGAGAAAGTAGGGGAAAGTGAGTGTGTAGACTTCTCATTTAAAAGACTAATGCCAGCATATGGTATTTGTTTTTCTCTTTCTGACCTACTTCACTCTGTATGACAGACTCTAGGTCCATCCACCTCACTGCAAATACCGTATGCTAACACATATATATGGAATCTAAAAAAGAAAAAGAGGTTCTCATGAACCTAGGGGCAGGACGGGAGTAGAGATGCAGACCTAGAGAATGGACTTGAGGACATGGGGAAGGGGAAGGGGAAGCTGGGACGAAGTGAGAGAGAGGCATGGACATATATACACTACCAAACGTAAGGTAGATAGCTAGTGCGAAGGAGCCGCATAGCACGGGGAGATCAGCTCGGTGCTTTGTGACCACCTAGAGGGGTGGGACAGGGAGGGTGGGAGGGAGACGCAAGAGGGAGGGGATATGGGGATATATGTATACATACAGCTAATTCACTTTGTTATACAGCAGAAACTAACACACCACTGTAAAGCAATTATACTCCAATAAAGATGGTAAAAAAAAAAAAAAAAGACTAATGCCAGGGAGAAAAAGGGAGATCAGATATCAGTTCACAAAGTTTGAGGGAAGAAAGGTTTTTGGTTTGGGTTTGGGTTTTGTATGAATTGGCCTCCGTTTTCTTGGTGAAGAAGTGACCTGTCGTCTGCCGCAGAGGGGCCACCACCACCGCCTAGGCTGGCTGGTCCTCAGTATAGCCAGCATGAAGCTGAAAAAGGGCACTAGGGTCTTGATGTTTTGTCTCGATGCCCTTCTTTACCATCAGGACAGATCGCCCAGACATTCAGGAAACATTTGTAAAATTTAAACACATTATAAAACAGAGTTTTCTACTAAAATACACTTCTCAGTAGGTTTATTGAGTAGGGAGAATTTTTTAAATATGAGACCCAGAAGATGAAGCCGGAAGGTATTAGGTGCAATACTCAAACAGATGAGGGGAAGAAAAGGGGCTCAGGGTCCAAGTTCTCCATCATTCGCCTTCTTGGCCAACTCTTTATTCCTCACCGCATCCATCCATATATTTCACACCATTTTAATTGTAGCAACTCAGAAAGCGTTAATAATGATAACATTATTTGTTTATATTATTTGAGTCCTTACCATGTGTCAAGCATTCTTCTAAGTACTTTGCATATTCATTCATTTACTCCTCCCAATAACCTTACAGAGAAGTGCATGCATGTTATTATTATCCCTGCTTTATAGATGAACAAACTGAGAAAAGAGAGCTGATGTGTTTGCTCATGGTTATATGGGTAGTAAGGACGCAGTGCTAGCTTTCAATCCCAGGCAGTCTGGCAGGCATCTAGCCTGTTACCAAGAGTAAAGGCCTGGAAGATTTGTGTTGTTGTACACCAAGTTCATGAGTTAGACTTGTATGTTTCTTAATTACAGAGCTATGCTAGGGGCTGTGAGTCTGGAGGCCTGCAAGAGCCTTTGGAGCATTTTGCTTCAGAATCTGTTTATTATTATTCAAATTTGCGTCCTCAGACTCGAGCACATTATTAATCCTCCACAAATGTTTGATGAATAATTAAATGAATGAGCCAAGCTGATTTCTCTCCAATCACCCAACAGCTTTCTGCTTGGAATGTATTGGAACCAGCTTGTAGATCGTTTTGGAGGGGGGGTTCCGGGGGGCGTCTGGTGTGTGGGGAGGCAGTCAGTGGCTGAGGAAAGGAGATGGGATACAGCAACTGCTACCTTCATGGGTTACACATTCTGTGATTTTGTCTCTGACTAATGGCATTTTCTAGTCATTTTTTTACATCTTCTTTCAGAACAAATGTGTGATGCATTTAAATATATTCCAGGAAAATGCTGACTATGACATACCAAAAGCATGCCCTTCCATCTGGCATTTTCTCTAGCCCTATAGTCTGCTTCCTAGTGTACTTTATTATCTGGGCTCCAGGAAATGTTTTCATTTAATAATCTCAGTCATTTAGGCATAGTGGGAGAAAACGCTAAGTCTGAAACCTGAAGTTTGCAATTTGATTCTCCTTATGATTACTTTCCAACATATATGAAGAGTCCAAGCCTGCCAAGGGAACAGAGGAGGAAAGGTTTTGAGTGCTGCGTGCTTGCTGGGGTAGCATTCTTTAAGAATTGAGACTGCTCTCTCAAATAATGTAGGTGGTTGTTTCTTAAGCACAGGAAGTACTTAGTGCTTATGAACAATGTCAAGTTTACTTTGTAGCAAGGTACAAATGAATCACAAAGTATTTGGGAGAAACACTTAGGATGTGCCTAACTTATAGGGGTTTTGGGAACTTGCTGAAAGCGATAGCAGACAACCCCTGTCCTTTAGCAATGTGACATCTTGCAGAGCAAATGAAGTAGCACACAGAAAACAAGTCCGCGCAACACAAGCCAACTCTTGTCTTGTAAACATGTAAACATGCAGCTACATAGGGAATGATGTCACGGAAACTAGGATTTCTGAGTAAGGGGAGTTGATGATGGCTAAAGTATAAGGAAGAGCTAGAAAATGAGTGAGGACATGAAGTATAGGTGGGGTTTACAGGGAGAATGCGTGCCTCGTGATGTGGCAAGTAACATGTTAGGTGTGTTCCATGCATGATCTCATTCATTCCCGACAAAATTGATAAGCACTCCTGTTACCAGTTCCCTTTTTCTAAATCTACGAACTCATATTCAGAATCTTTACAGTTGGCACAGCTGTGAGAGGCAGAGCAGCTGGTCAAATCCAGGCTATCTGGGGCTGGAGCCTGCACATGTACCCACCGCACTCTTCCTTGCAGTGGTCTAGGCGGGCTACCAGTGTCCAGTAGGGAACATGTGGAGAGATATGCGTCGACCCAGGCTAATCCCCAGAAAGAAGACTCTCTTAGAAAGATTCTTGCCTTTTAACTTGAGGGACACGCTCCCTCCATTTCCTGAGAGTTTGAGAATGGGGCCATTTCTCCTCAAAGGATTTTCTTTGCTACAACGCTGCTCTATTGTGTTTGGTACCACACACAAAATTAGAGCCTTTTAAAAGCCTCAACAAATCTCTCTAGTATGAAAGGATTATGAGTACAAACCCCATTCTGTTTCTTTAGCAAAGCATTCAAACTCCCATGTCTTCAAATTGTAAGCCTCCCGAGGTCCCAAGGTGATGATGCTGTGCCCATGGTCATGAGCCCACAGGAAGTGATGGTGTCTCATAGGAGAAGGGCATTCTCCACTTTAAGTATAGACTCAGCAGTGCTAAATGCGAGGAGACCACTTAGCTTCCTGACTCTTGGAAGGACAGTTCTACTCAGCTCAGCATCAGAGATCCTGTCACACTGAGATGGAGGTGGAAATATATGATATTAAAATCCAGGGATAGGAATGTTTCTCCACAACTTTAAAAAAATCTCGAACAATGCAAACGTGGGGGGACCTTCGAATTTCAAGGAAGATATACAATACAAAGATAAATATGCAGGTAAAACTTTCAATTACTGATTACACTTTGCCTAGTGATATGTACTTTTTATAAAATAGAGCCGTCTCTCTCCCTCCCCTCCTCTGTATGTAAAGAAATTCATCAACATCCCTACAAAGAATCTCTCCTCTCCTTTCCCTTTCTCCTCTTCCCATGCACGATCCATTGCTTCCTCTGCTACATTCCCTTAACATGTTAGGTTTATTATCACGTTACATCGTAATTAGTCTAATTCATGTCTTTCTGCCATGGCAAATTGTGAGTTTATTGAATTCAAGGATCGGCTACATTTTGGTATTCCCAGCACCACAGAGACACCACTGTCGGCACCCAACCCATATCCCCAATCCCTTACCACATCACTGCACCATCTGACTTCCAGACACTAGCACTTGCATTTCTTTGCTTGAGGGCTTTCTCTGACCTAAGCCACTTTGCCCACCCTTGTGGCCGACCAGAAGCGAAGACGAATTAATGCCCCCTGAGAATACTCCCATCTAATGACAGCTGGGTGGTGATATAAAATACCCCAGCTCCTTCTCCCCTTGGGCAGAATAGCTCAGAAGAGTGTGTCTTCCAGAGTTACTTACAGGATAAATCTTCATGTGCTTTTTGGGGATGGATAATAGACTTGCTACAGCACCTTTTCTTGGCTTCCTTCCCTACCCTGTATCTCCTCCCCACTTCCCAACTGGTGTATTATTCGCCTCCTTAATAAACTACCTTCACCTGAATTCTTGCTTCGAGGGTAGCCCAAACTAAGTAAGCACCTAATATACAGAAGAAGTCCAGTAAATGTCCTTTTAATTAAACTGAGTTACAAAGCTGGCTAGTGTAGCATGAGATAAGAGAGACGGAAGCCTGTGCTACATAAACGCAAGGGGCCTATCCGTCAGGTGTGAGCACACGAAAACGCAACAAGCACCATGATTTCAGGGTTTCCCTCTGCAGTAGGCAAGTGGCTCTCCTAGCTGTGAGCAGAGAATAATGCATGTTAGGAACTCTGGTTTCTATTTTTAGATACCTTGCTGACATAGAAAACTTCTGTTTCCTCCCAGTGCAGTGGTGACCTTCCTACCCTCTGAGAAATGGTGCAGAATGCCTAATGAGGAAACAGGTTCCCATTTGTGGAAGCCACAGACGAACAGAGCAGGGATGTGAGAGCTTAGGTACTATTCACTGGCAGACATGGTGCTGTAATATCTCTTTTGACTGTGGAACTGGAAGTGCTGGGTTGCCCAGCACTGTCATGGCCTTGAACAGGTTTAGGTCTTTAAGCTTCCACAGCCTGGCGCTGAGTCTAACAGTTCCAAAGGGTAATAATTTCTTCTAACAACTCACATTAAAAGATAATTTTCAAAAAAAAAAAGATAGGGCTTCCCTGGTGGTGCAGAGGTTGGGGGTCTGCCTGCCGATGCGGGGGGCACGGGTTCGTGCCCCTGTCCGGGAGGGTCCCGCGTGCCGCGGACCGGCTAGGCCCGTGAGCCATGGCCGCTGGGCCTGCATGTCCGGAGCCTGTGCTCAGCGGCGGGAGGGGCCGCAGCGGTGAGAGGCCCGCGTACCGAAAAAAAAAAAAAAGATAAAATCACAACTCTCATGCAGATATAAAATGAATACGTGTTAAATTTTCTTTAACTCATTCATCAGTGAGGGAACCAGGCAGATGGCATAACCAGTTCAAAAGAAAATCTAAGAAACAGACACATTTATAGATCAAAACTATTGGCCTGAATGTGCAAATAGAGGCAAAACCAGCCTCTTCACGGTGGGGGAGGGCAGTCACTTGAACCTCTGTGGGACAGGACATGGCAGGATTTGCATGTCTCTAAGCAAGAGATATTTCCCATTGCTATGAGTTACACAATTTAAAGAGTTATAAAATAGCTCCCATAGAATGAGAGTCAGATGACATGGAGGCGTGTACTATAGACAATCCAGAGTTTTCCCTTGAAGCACAATTTTTCCCTATACTCATGATTGCTAGATTCAATAATACACTCCTTCTCCAATAAGAAGATCTCTTCTTTTTTGCTAGAGCCTATTTAAAATCCAGGTATTTTTCTCAACACTGTGAGTAAGGGTGAGTATAATAAAATGTAGAGCAGAGATATGATGCTTGAGAAAAGTACATCTAATGGTTAAATAAAGGGAAAATCTCAAGGTTTAGGAGGAAGATCCTTCCCTGATAGGGGAAGGAGATGGTAAGAGAAAAGAAATAGGTGGCATTTCACACACATTGTCACATTCTGTCCTCCCAATGAACCTATGAATTAGACGAAGATATTTCTTCTTTTATAGATGAGGAAGCTGGAGCCCAGAGTGATTAAATAGCCTACAGAGAGTTATACAAATAGTACAAAGCAGAGACAGGTTTTAAATCCAGTTCTAGCTCTGAAGTTTATGATTCTTCCCTTTACTCTATGCTGCACTGGTGAGGGATAATGTCAGGAGGGAGGGCCACAGTCCAGAAGTTTCCCGACCCCCACCTCAAACATGGCAGTTCAGTAGTAGTTTCAGAGGGCCATTGGTGCTCATTGGTGACTGTCATGCTTTTGTCAGAATTTGATCATTCTTGTCGAGTGCTTTGCAAAGAGAGCAAACAGAATGCACTTTCTATTTCACAGGCTGAGATGAAATAATTGATTTAAATGAAGGACTTTTTGAATGAACTCCTCTTTGAAGCTGAAGGGATAGAGGCAACTGATGGGCTTAAAATGCCTTGTATTGAAAGTTGCTCTGAAATAGAATGGAAATACACGCCACTGGCATTTACTTACACAAAAAGGCTTATATTCTGATCAACAGCATTCATGGAGCATTTATTGAATGCCTACTGTGTGCTTAGTACTATATAAATGCCTTAGGAAACACTACAGGGAATCAGATCTGAGCATACTGTCTAGAACATACTAGATAGAATTAGACAAACATGAACAAAAATGACTATACTACAACATGGCAAGGATTATAGGGCTCTGGAAGTTCCAAGAAAGATGACATTCAAGTAGGAAGAATCATGGGAAAATTCACTGTATATGTGTGTGAATTGCACCCATCAATTTCATTATTATAACCTCAAAACCAGCATAGTTCCCTCTTTAAAAATTACTAATGCAAAACAAATCTATTTTCAATTTGTCAGGCCCTAACAAGTTGATGAACTTGCTATTCATTCTGTAAAGTAGTAGGGGATTCAATTAACATGAGAGAAAGTCATCTTTAATCCTATTTTTGTTACTTGCTAAAATGAAAGGAAATATCATTTGGGTTCATGAGAAATTCTCAGATCTCTTCATTTCAAAACTACTTCCAAATGGCATTTAAAATCGTCTTCTTCTAAGGCTAAATGGGCCTTTATTTATTATCCACCCCAATCCCAAGATGGCAAGAATCTCACGTTTTCCAGCAATTCTCCATCTGATGACATTTTATTATAGCATAAATAGAAATATATGTCAATTACACTTACAAATTATTCCCAACATGAAGGTTTCTACTTAGTCTCTGAGAACTTTAAAATAGGAAATGAATTTTGTCACCACAAACAAAGAGCCCTAAATCTCCCAGAACATAAACTGCTCACTAAGGTCACTATGACTCTGCAAACAACAAAAAAGCAGCAGTTTGCTTGTATTAGAAAGAGGCTTAACGAAAATGCCCTCTCTGTGGTGCTTGGCTGGGCACACACTTTTTGTTTCATCTGACATTTCTTGCAGAATGAGTGAAGGGCTTTCCAGCAAATTGTTTCTGACTTGTCCTTAATGCCTGATTTTCTTATATTTTGTCCCACAATTCACCATCTAATTGTAAATGATAATTAGTACAAGACCAGGCACATAATGGGTACTCAATAAATGTTTGCTGACTGACTGAATGACTGAAGAGATATAAGACGGAAATGCACAGAATTCAGCAAGTGCCTGCAAAGAGGCACCAAATTTAATTTCTTGATGAACAAACCAAACAAAGGAGTACAAATTCCATAATACTGCCATTTACTCATCCAAAGTATGTTTATATATTTTTAAAAATCCACATTCTTTGTTGAAATACATAAGAGAGATGACTTTCTTATCAGAAATTCATATGACCAAAAATATTTGAACATGACCCTAGCATTTGCTTGGCTAAGCAGAAGAATACTCTGAAGCGTGTTTCATTGTTACATAACATGTAATCCTTGTTAAATTGCCTTTCCACTCATCCTGCACTTTTACCTGCTATTTATAATTTAGTAGTTCTCAACCAGGAGTGATTTTTGTCCCCCAGGGGGCATTTGGCAATGTCTGGACATATTTTTGGTTGTCACAGCAGGGGCTGTGGGAGGTGGGGTGCTATTGGTATGTACTGACTAGAGACCAAGGATGCTGCGCCACATCCTACAACTCAAAAGACAAACTCCCACAATAAAGAATGATCTGGCCCCAAATGCCAATCCTTAGGTTGAGAAGCCCTATTTTATTTTATTTATTTATTTTTTAAAATTTTATTTATTTATTTATTTATGGCTGCCTTGGGTCTTCGTTGCTGCGTGCGGGATTTCTCTAGTTGCAGCAAGCGGGGGCTACTGTTCCTTGCGGTGGCTTCTCTTGTTGCAGAGCACGGGCTCTAGGTGCACGGGCTTCAGTAGTTGCGGCATGCGGGCTCAGGAGTTGTGGCTTGTGGGCTCTAGAGCGCAGGCTCAGTAGTTGTGGGATCTTCCTGGACCAGGGCTCGAACCCGTGTCCCCTGCATTGGCAGGTGGATTCTTAACCACTGAGCCACCAGGGAAGTCCCTGAGAAACCCTATTTTAAATAAAGAAGCTAGCAGGAATGATCTCAAACCCATGGTGCTACATGGTTGTCCAGACATGAAGAATGTTTATGCATAATTCCTGAAAGCAAGTTATACAAGGTGGTTGGATCCTGCTAAAAATTTCTACAGAGATGAGAAAAAACAACTTATGGAGAGAAGAGAGGGGAAACTGGATGAGATGGGCATTATTTCAGGTAAAGCTTAGCATAGAAAAAGTTGGGAAATCTAAGTTGTAGTCTCAACATTTCAGTTTACTCTATATTAAAATGGGTTTAATGATGTACCTCCTGCAGAGGCATACTTTGACAATCCAATGAACTTGTAATAATGACAGTAATACTACTACTATTACTATAAATAAGCTTCAATTTATTTTACTATCATGGGCTTTCCATACATTACTACCAATTCTCACAATTAACATCAAGGCAACCATCATTATTCCCATTTTACAGAAGAATTAACAGACCCAGAGAGTTTCTATAATCTGTTTAAAATTCACAGGTAATAATAAGCAGAGCTAGTGGCAAAAATAAGACAGACTGGTAGTTACCATACTGCAAATATATCTTTGAGTAGTATGACCCAAAGTCCAGGTTTCTCAGGACAGTACTGGTTTATGCCTGGCGTTCTTGTGTAATTATTAATAGCACCCAGTTTCAGCTCGGTGCTTTGTGACCACCTAGAGGGGTGGGATAGGGAGGGTGGGAGAGAGGGAGACGCAAGAGGGAAGAGATATGGGAACATATGTATATGTATAACTGATTCACTTTGTTATAAAGCAGAAACTAACACACCATTGTAAAGCAATTATACCCCAATAAAGATGTTAAAAAAACAAAGTGATCATCTTGCATAAGATAATGGCCCCTGTCTTATCCCTTCTTTTTAAATCATGGAGAAATCCACAGTATGCAAAGATAGAAACTTGCCTGCATTCTCAAAGCCCTCTGACATGGATCTGAGCCGTGTGCACATCTGTCCATTCACTCATCCTTGTGTGAGAGCAGCTAACAAGTGGCAGCCATTAGTGGAAGGACTCACAGAATCTGCCATTTGGTTCTCTGTATTCAAGCTACCTAAGTTGCTAATTAATTGCTTTGTCTGGCAGTTTTACCATTTTATCAGCATGGCTGGTCCAAAGCAAATGGTTTGCTGCATCAGGCTGTGGGAATCAGTAAAAATCCAACCTTTTTTACTTATGTGAATAGTTTGCCCTCTGCACAGACCTGGATGTCAGCAACTAAACTGAATGTAGTAGGACTGATAAAATCGTTTTGACCATGTGTTGGGCAGAAGAATCAATAATATATAACTTACTAGTGGTGAATTTTCAAGAAGATTTAAAAAATGCAATGGGTTAGTTTCTGTGACCATTTCTAATTAATATCATGACATTAAAAAAACAACAACTTTCTCCATTCTTTGGGATTAGATGCTTCAAATCACCCCTCGCAAAGGGAGTGCCACCATGAAAAGCCATTCCCTCCCTTTACAACCCTCTCATCCTCCAAGACTCTCTCTTTCATGGGCATCAAATCAAAGTACCACGCAACACAGGAAGCCATCATAAGAAACAGCGCTTCGCCGTGTTCAAACAGCAAGTCTCTGACCGTTAACTATACATCTTCTTGATTTCTCTATGTGCTTTATTTTCTCCCTTTATCTCTTGAGCTAATGGTGAGAATCCTCCTGCAAGATAAAAATCTTCTTATTCCAAAAGAAATTTAATTTCTGTATAAATCAAGCACATATAGTTACTATTCCATTCCCATCCAGGGGCCCCACACTCAATCAGTTGTGATACTTGAGGACTCATTAAATTATTTACAAGGAATAAAATGCAAAATCAAAATGTCATTCTTGTCTATTTGTGACAAGAGAGAAAAAATAATTTTCATCTTAGTACTCAAAGAATGCCCTCTGCTCTCAAGTCTTTTGCCCTAAAATCATGTTGGAAAATAACATAACTGAGGCAAAACTAATGAACAGTGACTAGTTGTTTTGCTGTTACACAGATTCTCTATGCTCTCCTAGTGCTTATTTTTTTTATCTTTGCTGCAGCCCTCATTTAAATGTTTTCAAGCTTTATTGAGATATAATTGACATATAACGATGTCAAATGTGTAAATTTAAGGTGTACAATGTGTTGAGCTACACACTTACATATTACAAAATCATTACCATGTAGCATTACCTAACACCTCTATCATGTCACATAATTACAAATTCTTTTTCGTGGTAAGAACATTTATGATTCACTTAGCAACTTCCAAGTATATAATACAGTACTGAGAACTATAGCCACCACGCTGTACATTAGATCCCCAGAACTTATTCATCTTATAACTGTAAGTGTGTACCCTTTGACCAACATCTCCCCATTTCCCCCACCTCCCAGCCCCTGGTAACCACCATTCTAATCTCTGTACCTATTAGTCTGGCTCTTTTAGATTCCACAAATAAGTGACGTCATACAGTATTTGTCTCTGGTGATTATTTTTAAATAGAATCCATCACAAAGCTTTAAAAAATTGTATTTATTGTTAATTTAGAAAGCTTTGGTCAATACAAATATATATACGCTTATTTTAATTCAGTCACTATGAATACTAGATAAAATTTTCATTACCATGGTAGAAGTTATAAAAATCAGTTCCAGGTTTTAAATATGCAAGATACAGAATGCTCTTACCATTGATTCATTTTTATGAGCAAGCCTGAGTCATATTAAATATAATTACTGAGTCAAATATTTGTGGTCCACATTATCTGTCCTGGCCCCATTTCTCTTCCATACTGCCTCCTAGCTCTTGTGATAGCATATTGGTCTGACTGGGCCCACTACAGTGCAGCTGGCCCACTACAGTGCAGCCCACTACAGTGCAGCTGGCCCAAAGGATATCATTTCCCATCCACCCTTTCTGCTGAAGTGGATTTTATTCATGCCACAAAGCACAATATCAAGCTCATTGTAGACAGACCTACAGACAGTCCCTATGCTCCTCCATGGCCACGGCCAGTCCTCACTTCAAGATATGGAAAGATTATGGAATTCCAAAACCATTTCTGTGGTTCTCCAACCTCCAACTCTGAGAGTCCAGAGCAGGGCCCAGCAAACTTGACCCATGGCCAAATCTAGTCCACCACCAGTTTTGTAAATAAAGTTTTACAGTAACACAGCCACGCTCATTTATTTATATACTGTCTATGGCTACTTTCACTACAAAGACAGAATTGAGTAATTGTAACAGAGACCTTATGGTCCACAAAGCCTAAAATATTTACCATCTGGCTCTTTACAAAAAAATATTGCTGACCTGTCATCTAGGCCACTGAGTTTTTAAAAGAACTCATCTAGGAATTAATACACTTATCAAATCTGATTACAAGCAGAGTTTGTGACTTGCAACTCTGCATTACATTCCTAGACCACAGGATCATTACGTAAGTTGAGAGTCTTAGATAGATAACTGGGAAAGGTTAAGCTGATCTTCACTGATTCTTTGTTCCTCTTCCATTACCTCCTCATCCCAGGCACCTACCCTGCAGCCCCCAATAAAACATTCCCTCCTTGGCAGGATCACAGGGTATGATAATACCTCTATAATAGCCTTTAGTTCTTATAGTTATATTACTATCATCTAATATAGTTATTGTTCAACAAGAATTTGTTAATTGAATTAATAAATGAATTAATGTAGATCAGCATTTTCAAAACTATGTTTTGAAGAATGCCTGCCATATTTGCTCCATGAAAAGGATGGTCTATTTTACATAGAGAACAGACTTGTGGTTGCCAAAGAGGGAGTGGGGCAGGGGAGGGTTGGATTAGGAGTTTGGGACTAGCAGATGCAAACTATCATATAGAGAATGGATAAACAACAAGATGCTATTGTATAGCACCGGGAACTATATTCAATATCCTGTAATAAACCATACGGAAAAGAATATGAAAAAGAATATATATGTATAACTGAATCACTTTGCTGCACACCAGAAACTAACACAACATTGTAAATCAACTATACTTCAATTTTTTTTTTTAACAAAAAGGATGGTCTATTTCAAAAAAACAAAAAATCTCCTATGGTCAAATAAAGTTGGGAAACAACAACACATACTTTATTCTCCTTTAGAAGCACCATAATTCACATGACTGTGTTCAAGTTTTGCAGAGGAAAAGGCTGGCGTCAACAAAATGGCAGAGTAGGCATCTCCAAGCTCTTGTTCCCCACACAGAAACATCAGAAAGTAAGTATAAACTGTCAGAAATAACTTGGTCAGAATTCTGGGAAATAGTCAGAGGTCTACAGCAAGCAAGAAACGACTGAATCAAGAAAAAGCTAACTTCAAAATGGCAGGAAAGCTTTGTGGTGTCTTTACTTGTCCTTGTCCCATCCCCTCCTCAGTAGTGGTTTTGGTTTTGAATCAGTGGCAGCCTACATTCCCAGTGTGGAACCCTGGTCCCTCGTTCTGGAGGAGGCAAGGCAAACATTATTCACAAATTATTTTGTCTGTCTATTCTAACCTGTCTGCGTGCTACCAGAAGGACAGATGCAAAGCACTTGTATTAGTTTGCTAGGACTGTTATAACAAAATACCACAGACTAGGTGACTTAAACAATAGAAATTTACTTTCTCACAACTCTTTAGGCCAGAAGTCCAAGATCTATGTGACAGCAGTATTGGTTTCTCCCAAGGACTCTCTCCCTGGCTTGCGGGTGGCCACCTTCTCACTGTGTCCTCTTATGGTCTTTCCTCTGTGCACACACATCCCTGATGTCTCTTTTCTCCTCTTCTTTTAAGGACCCTATTTGTGTCAGATTAGGAACTACATTTATGACCTCATTTAACCTTAATTACCTCTTTAAAGACCTTCTCTCCAAATGCAGTTACATTCTGAGGTACTGGTGGTTAGCACTCCAACATATAAATTTCTTGAAGGGACACAATTCAGCCCATAACAGTGCTCAGCTTTGTTCCACCTAACGTGGTGGAACTCAGGATAGAAAAGCAGTAGGTATTGATCAAAAACACTGCAAGAAACACTAAAAGCCTTCAGATGCCTGGGTAAAAGATTACAGTTGAAACATACAACAGACTATCCAAGGCCTGAGAGCAAAAGCTGAGGAGAGTTTCTTAGGGAAATTACAAAATTCAAAATCAGCCATGGATGCAGGCAGGAAAATTTAGAAAGCCATATGCATTCTCAGGGCAAGATGCATGCTCAGAAAAGACCTGAGAAGATTTCACCTTGGGCTGATCGCTAGGTTCAGTTCAAGAATGGCTATGTATTGAAGGAGTGCCCCTGAACAGAAACAATCCATGAAAACTGGGAAAGGTATTTTTTTTGTTTGTTTGGTAGATTTTTTTAGCCCTTGGCATTCAAGAAAATTTCTATCGAAACCGTAGTTGAACACAAGCTGAGAAACAGAGACTATAAAGGCCATACACAAGAAGGAACATAGTCTTTCCAAAAATAGTGTAGGAAAGTCACCAAATAGATGGCCTACAATAGCTATCAACAATAAAAACATCCATCAAACTCTGGGCAAAGGGGGAGAATCTAATTTCCCCCTTTTCCCTTACTTTCCTCTTGAGTTATCAGTTATAACAGTCAAATATCTAATTATCAACAAATATCACACAGCATATAAAGAAACAGGAAAGTATGTCCTATTTGAAGATAAAAAATAAATTGACAGAAATCATCCCTGAGGAAGTCCAGACATTGGACTTTCTAGATAAATCCTTTAAAATAACTGTCTTAAATATGCTTAAAGATCTAAAGGAAAACAAGGACAAACAATAAAAGGAAATCAGGAAATTGATGTAAGAATAAAATGAGAATATCAATAAAGAGCTAGAAATTATAAAAAGGAACCAAACAGAAGTTCTGGAGCTGAAAAGTGAAAAAATAGAAATGGAAAATTCACTAGAGGAGTTTAACAGTAGATTTGAGCAGGAAGAAGAACCAGTGAATGCAAAGACGGGGCAAGTGAATTACTGAGTCTGAGGAGCATAAAAGAAAAAGAATAAAGAAAACTGAACAGAGTCTAAAGAACCAATGGGATACCATCAAACAGACCAACATACACATTCTGAGAGTGAGAAAGAGGTGGGAAGAATCTTTGAATATTTGAATAGAATATTTGAAGAAATAATGGCTTCTCAAATTTGATGATATATATAAATCTACAAATCCAAAACCTTCAATGAACTCCAAGTAGGAAAACCCAAAGAGATTCACACTGAGGAACTTTACAATCAAACTGTTGAAAGACAATGAAAGAATTTTTAAAACAGATAGACAAAAGCAATTCATTACTTACATGGGATGCCCAATAAAATCATTAGCCAATCTCTCAGAAGAAGCCTTGGAGACCAGGAGGCAAAGGATGATACATTTAAAGTGCTGAAAGAAAAAAAAATGTAGCTGAGAATTTATATCCAGCAAAACTTTCACAAATGAAAGATAAATTAAGACATTCCCAGATAAACAAAAGCTGAAAGAGTTAACTACAACTAGACTTGCCCTACAGGAAATGATAGAGGGAATCTTTCAGGTTGAAATGCAAGGATGCTAGACAGTAACTCAAAGCCTAATGAAGAAATAAAGGTCTCTGCTAAAGGTAAATACACCAGCAAATATAAAAACAGTATTATGGTATTTTTGGTTTGTGACTCCACTTTTTATCTCCTACAGGATTTATAAGACAAATTCATTAAAAAGTTATTAATTTATGTTACTGGATGTACAATAAATAAAGATATTATTTGTGACAAGAAAAACATAAAGGGAGGAGGATGTAGCTGTACAGGAGTAGAGTTTTTGTATGTTATAGACGTTAAGTTGATATCATTTCAAACTAGACTGTTATAAATTTAGGATGTTAAATGTAATCCCCAGAGTAACCACAAAAAAAAATTCTAAAAAGTATACCTCTTTGAAATAAAAGAGAATCAAAATGGTTCACTACAAAAAAATAAAAATCAACTAAATACGAAAGAGGGTTGTAATAGACAAAAGGAAAAACAAAAAACCTGTAAAATATACAGAGATCAAATACCAAATGGCAGAAGTCATTCCTTAACAGTAATTATTTTAAATCTAAATGTACTAAACTCTTCAATCAAAAGACATAGATAGGAAGAATGGATAAAACAAACTATGATCCAACTATATGCTGTCTACAAGAGACTCACTTTAGATCCAAAGATACAAGTAGATTGACTGTGAAAGGATGGAAAAAGATATTCTATGCAAATAGTAACCAAAAGACAGCTGAGGTGGCTATACTAACATAAGTCAAAATCTCTTAAAAGAGGCAAAGAATGACAATATATATTGATAAAAGAGTCAAGTCATCATGATGATATAACAATCCTAAAAATATATGCACCAAACAACGGAGCCCCAAAATATATGAAGCAAACCTTGATAAAATTGATGGAAGAAATAATACTTTTACAGTAATAGTTGGAGACTTTAATACACCAGTTTCAGTAATAGATGGAACATCAATACAGAGATCAGTAAGGAAATATAGGATATGAACAACACTATAAACCAAATAGACCTAACAAACATAAAGAATACTCCACACAACAACAGCAGAATACACATTCTTCTAAGTGTACATGCAACATTCTCTAGGACAGACCATATATTGGGCTACAAAATAAATCTTAATAAAATTTAAAAGATAAAAATTATAAAAAGTATTGTATCTTTTCCAAACATAGTAGAATGAAGCCAAAAATCAATAATAAAAGGAAAATCAGAAAATTCACAGATATCTGGAAAACAACACACTCTTATACAACCAATGGGTCAAAGAAGAAATCACAAGGGAAATTAAAGAAGAATGAAAACAAAAACACAACATACCAAAACTTATGGGATGCAGTGATAGCAGTGTTCAGAGGGAAATTTATAATGTAAATGCCTGCATTAAAAAAGAAGAAAGATCTCAAATCAATAACCTAACATCACACCTTGAGGAACTAGAAAAAGAAGAGCAAACTAAACCCAAAGCTAGCAGAGGAAATAAATAATAAAGATCAAAGTAGACAAAAATAAAATAGAAAAGCAATTAGAGAATCAACAAAACCAAAAGTTGGCTCTCTTAAAAGATCAACAAAAATTACAAAACTTTAGCTAGACTGACAAAGAAAATAAAGAAGACTCCAATAATAAAAATCAGAAATGAAAGTGGGGGCATTACTACTGACCTTACAGAAGTAAAAAAGAATTATAAGAGAAGATTGTAAACAAATTAGGTAACCTAGATAAAATGGACAAATACCTAGAAATACAGAAATTACCTAAACTGACTCAAGATGAAATAGAAAAATCTCGAACTTATAACAAGTAAAGAAATTGACTGAATAATCAAAAACCTTCCAATAAAGTTCAGGACCAGACAGCTTCACTGGTGAATTCTTACAAACATGTAAAGAAGAATTAACACCAATCCTTCTCAAACTCTTCCAAGAAATAAAAGAAGAAAGAATACTTCCTAATGAGGTCAACATTACCTTGACACCAAAGGCAGATAAATACACCACAAGAAAATAAAAACACAGACAAATACCCTTTGTGGATATAGATGCAAAAATCCACAACAAAATAGTATCAGAACAAATCCAACAGTGAAGTAAAAGGAATATACATCATGGCCAATAGAGATTTATCCCAGGAATGCAAAGCCCTTTTCAATATAATGAAATTGATCAAATACACTACATTAATAGAATGAAGGAAAGAAAACATGTTATCATCTCATTTGATGCTGAAGAGGCAGCTGACAAAGTCCAACAACTTTTAACAGTAAAAAAGGAAAACCACTCAGAAAACTAGGAATAGAAGAGAATTTCTTCTACACAATAAAGAGCACTTATGAAAAATTCCCAGCTAACAACATAACTCAACTATATGCCTTCTATAAGAGGCATACTAAATGGTGAAAGACAAAGCTTTCTCCCTAAGATCAGGAACAAGACAAGGATGCCTGCTTCCACCACTGCTATTCAGCACTTTATTGGCAGTTTTTTCCAGAGCAATTAGATAAGAAAAAGAAATAAAAGGCATTTAAATTTGAAAGGAAGAAGTAAAACTATCTCTGTTTGCAGACGACACGGTCCTATACATTTAAAACCCCAAATAATCCAAAAGAAAACTGCTAGAGCTAATAAATGAATTCAGTAAAACTGCAGCATACAAGATCAACACACAACAATCAGTTGCGTATCGATACAACTGCAATAAACAATCTGAAAAGGAAGTGAAGAAAACAATTCGATTTACAATAGCATCTAAAAGAATAAAATACATAGGAATAAATTAAACCAAGGAGTGAAAGAGTTGTACAAAGCAAATCACAAAACATGGCTGAAATAAATTAAAGAAGACTTTAAAAAATGGAAAGACACACCATGATCATGGGAAGAAATACTTAATATTGACAAGGTGTAAATACTATGCAAAGCAATCTATAATTCAATATGACTCCTATAAAAATTCCAACAGCCTTTTTTTTTTTGAGGAATTGAAAAAACCAATCTTCAAACTCATATGAAATTGCAAGAGGCCCTGAATAGCCAAAACAATCTTGAAAGAGAAGAACAAAGTAGAAGGGTTCACAATTCCTGATTTCAAAAATTACGGCAAAGCTACAGTGATCAAAACAGTGTAGTACTTACATCAGCATAAACATCAGTTCTATCCAATGGAATAGAACTGAGAGTCCATACATCTATAGCCAATTGATTTTGACAAGGGTAGCAAGTCCATTCAGTGAGGGAAATACCAGTCATCAACAAATGGGGCTGGGACACCTGGATTTCTACATGCAAAAGAATGAAATTGGACCTCTATCTCACATCATATACAAAAATTATCTCAAAATAAATCAACGGCTTAAATATAGGGCCTCAAGCCATAAATCTCTTAAAAGAAAACAGGAGTCAATTTTTATGACCATGGATTTGGCAATTGAATGTCTGTTTCTTTTTGATGACACCAAAGCATGAGCAACAAAAGAAAAAATAGGTAAGTTGGACTTCATCAAAACTAACAACTTTTGGGTATCAAACGACATTACAAGGAAAGAGTAGAGACAATCTACAGAATGGGAGAAAATATTTACAAATTACATGTTTGATAAGGGTTTAATATCCAGAATATATAAAGAACTCCTGCAATTCAGCAGCAGAAAGACAACCCACCCAATACAAAAATAGACTTTTCTCCAAAGAAGATAGCAAATAATCACATGAAAAGATGCTCAATGTCATCAGTCGTTAGGGGAATGAAATTCAAAGCCACTTCACACCTACTAGGATACCGATTATCAAAAAATGGAAAGTAAGCACTGGTTAAGATGTGGAAAAATTAGAAGTCTTATACATTACTTGTGGCAATGTAAAATGGTGTAGCCAATGTGGAAAACAGCATGGCAGTTCCTTAAAAAGTTAAACATAGAATTACTATATGACCCAGCAATTTCACTCCTTGATATATACTCAAAAGAATTGTAAGCAGAAACTCAAACAATTCATTGCAGCATTACTGACAATAGCCAAAAGTTGAAAACAGCCGAAGTGTCCACCAACAGAAACATTTTTTAAATGTAGTATATACATACAATGGATTATTACTGAGCCATAAAAAAAGAAGTTCTGATACATGCTACAACATGGATGAACCCTGAAATCATTATGTTAAGTGAAAGAAGCCAGACACAAAGGACAAATATTGTATGATTCTACTTATATGAAATATCTTGAATAGACAAATTTATAGAGACACAAAGTAGATTAAAAGTTGCCGGGGGGCTGGACAGAGAGAAGTACGGGACACTATTGCTTAATGGTTACAAAGTTTCTGTTTGAAGTGATGGAAAAGTTTTATAAATAGATAATGGTGATGGTTGCACAACTTTGGGTTTGACCTAAGAAGTTTTATTAATGGACTAGAGTTGACATTTCAAGGAACACTCATGAACGACTGAATGACACAAAGAAATGATTTTGATCTTGAAAGGGAGAAAAAATTGATCTGCAGGAACAAATCCCCTTTGTTAAAGTGAAGACCACTTCAGCAGGACTTGAATGGGGCCTGAGTTTCTGGGACCAACAAGGTCCCAGGTGGTGCTGATTCTGCTGATCTTCCAACTCCGGTGTAAGCAGCAGGGGACACAATAGTTAGGATGCACTATTCACAGTGATCCTATTCCCTCTTACAGTGAATTTGATCAATTGATCCAAAACTGAAGATGTTAATGAGCAATAATCAATAACTCTATTACCCCTCTCAAGCAGCATAACTGTAATTTTACTTGGGTTACCAAAACAAATGCCTTACTCCAAAGAAGACAGTCTGAGAGAGATATTTAGCAACAAAGAGGATCAGTATGGGATGAGGCTTGTTATAGCTTGTGCTGGGGGTCAGGGAGGGGAACCATCTTTCCTAATCCCTATGAAGTATTCTAAATATATTTTTTACTTCCATTTATACTTGAGTTATGGCAAGGTTGTTCTCTCTCATAAGAATAAGGCAAAAAATAAAGGAAGAGAGTGAGAAAGAAAGGAAAAGAGGGAGGGAGAGAAGGTAGACGGGAGAGAGGAGACAAGGAAGGAAGGGAGGGAGGGGAGGATAGGGATATGAGAGATTAGATGTCTACATAATTCTTCTTCCCAGTCAAATTCTCATCCAATTCACTTTGGAATATCTTCGGTGATAAACCAATTAGATGAGGTTAACTAGTGTTAACTCTTTCTGCAGTTTATAGAACACATTCATTCGCTGGTGATCACATCTAAGAATATGTTCTTGTTAATTAGAACACCTTAGCAGATTATTGGGCTAAAACAGAGGAAAGGTTGTGCCGGCACATGTCAGGATAACTCTTAAAAGTGAAAAATGATTCTATCATTCAACCCGAAAAACTTGCAGGCATATTCCCATATTTAGGTAACTTCTATCCTTAGAATGAGTCTATTGGCCTCAGGCATTTTATCCCTGTAGTTTAAAAAGGTGTCCCTAAACTTAGGCAGTTTCTGCCTCTTACAAACTCTGTGACCTTGGGAAAATTAATGAATTTCCTTTATGCCTCAGTTTCCTCATCCGTAAAATGGGGGACATGGAAGCATGTAATTACTGAAGAATGAAATAAGGCACTCATTGGCATGCAGCGAGGTTTTAATATATGTGGGCTCTTATTATACGCATGTGCTAATCCTTTATCAAAAAAAAGTTACTTTTTTTCTTCCCAAGGTTTTATACCCAAATGCAAATGAACCTTAAGGCAATGCCCAAGATTGAAGCGATCAGATGTGAAGGATTAAATTATCCCAGAAATGTACAAACCAATGGGAAATACCATGGTTGGCAGGTCAGAGGATATTATGCAATGAATCCAGTGCAGCAAAGGGGTTTAAAGTTTAGGTTTTTGGAATCAGAATGATGAGACATTGAGTCTCAGCTTCTCTAATTACTGTGGCATGACTTTAAGCAAGTCACTTAACCTCTCTAACCCCCAGTTTCCTCATCTGAAAATATTTATTGGAGCAGTAAAACAATTCCTCTTTTGTGAGGATTAAACTAGGTAATTTTTTTAATGTGCTTAGTACAGTGTGTCAATATGTGGTGGCTTAAAAAATATTTTGAATTCTAGCAATATACTCACACTGTCATTTACTGGGAACGTTAGAAACAGATATATGATGGTAGGACCCAGCCTTCTAATTGGTTTCAAGCCAGGTGGGGAGTCCAGACAATCAGATAATGTACAGTATGAGACAAACTACATTTGGATTTTCAAATTCTTCCTGTTAAGATGACATTTCTCTCTTTCCTGTTTCTTTTCCCACATCATTCATTTTCTACCTTGCATATAAAAATTCATGAAAGTTTTCCATCCTGAATTGGACCATCTAAAAGGAAATATTTTCTTGTGAAGAGAGGAAAAAAAAGCAAAGATACATAATTTCTCATGACGTGCCTCTACCTTGTCTAATTTATTTCTTATTAGCAGAAGAATATATTTGTTATAGAATAAAATTCTATGACCAAGAAAGAGACTCTTTTTGGTTTTCGTTTTGCTTTGTTTTGTTTGTTTTGAGTAACCGAAACAGAAAAACAAAATCAAGTAGAGTAGGAAGTGACCATGGAGAGGAAGTCAAGTTGGCAGATACTGAATAACAGAGGGATGAACTAAAAGATGGAATATTTCAAAGATGCAGGCTGAAAATGCTTTGGTAATATGGTGGTGCCTATGATTCCACGCCTGCAAACACTTCTTAAAAAATAAACACATTTTCATTAAAAACAGAAAAGTTAGTTATGTTAAAAAGAAAAACAGCTCAATACATGTCTTTTACCCAAACTCCTTGCTCCTTCTTTTACCAAAAGTCCTTGCCTGGGGGAGTCCATTAGCTGTTGAGTCCTTTTCCTTTCCTCATTTTGAGAACTCAACGTGGACTTGTAGAAGTAAAAACATGGCGCTCAAGTGTGGCCACAGCTGTGTTTTACTACCAGCCTTTGAGGGAGGCCTCAAGTCAAACTCCTCCTCATTCAGATCCTACTGGCTTGTTGGGTACTGAGCCAACTGGGGTGTACCTTGCACCAGGTTGCTGAGCCTTTGTCAAGTGAAAAGAGACAAATTTCCACAGGGGAAAGCAGTGAGTGAATAGACAGTTCATGGCAGTATGAGCCATTTCTTATCTCAGAAAGCATTATGGGGAAACTACATGAGGGCAATAAACATATTGCTCAGCATAACATGAAACCGGAAATCATCAGGAAGTGATTTATCTGTTGTCAAAGGGCAAAGAGTCTGTGGCCATACCCCTTGAACACGCCTGATTATACCTGAAGCTAAGCAGAGTCAGGCCTGGTTAGTGCTTGGATGAGAGACAAAGGGCAAGAGGAAAGAGAGTTAGTCCCTCCGTCTCTGGAGGAAAAAGTAGGCTCTTTGTTTATAGCACATTTAGGATTAATAAATCTTTCTTTACAGTACATTTACTGAGGCGACAATCTGGACATTAAGTGACACTGCTGTGTTTGGTTCTTAAGATGAGCTGATTTTCTTTGATTTTGTATTTCTGTGCATCATTTTTCATTGGGGGGGTCACAGGATATAAAGAAGGAATAGGGTAAATTCAGAGGTATCAAGAGAATCAAACTAGATCCACTGATTTAAAGGGTATCACATGAAAGGAGGTGGATATTCCTGACCCATCCACAGTTCAAAACGCAGCTCCATTTGAACTCATAAACGTGGGCTATTTCATCACCATGGGCGCCTACTGTTGACATCTACAATGTTGATGAGCCTAAGGTCAAAGAAAGCCACCCACCCAAAAGGCAATTTTGATAGCAACTATTGACAATGAATTCCGTTTAATAGTCTTCAGCTTATATTTTCCAAATCCAAAACTCTTCAGGGTAAGTTACTGCATAACTGTCATTATTGGAAATGCTAGTGGGAATGCTATCACTGTTAACCTCTCTGGGTAAAACTTTTTTTTTTTTTTTGCAATCTCACCATCATTTTAATTTTGTTTACATCTCTAGTCATTTGCACAGATGTTGATGGAGCTGTATTTTTGCTTCAATGTCTATTGCAACATTCTTATTGCGTTCTGCAGGTCCTCCAGTAAACGTTACTTGCAATATTTTTATCAACAGTTTTGGATCAGTCACAGAAACCACCATGGTAAGTGCTACAACGCCACTGGCAAGAGAAAAACGTGACTTGATTATGCCATGAACACAACCTGTCAAATTTTCTATTTATTGTTCAACTTGCAGGGCCTCCTGTAAATGTTACCTGCAACATATTTATCAACAGCTTTGGGTCAATAGCAGAAACTACAATGGTGAGTGGGACTGAGCACTGAAGCCATCGTGTGAAGGAATGGGATATGCGATCAAACAGTACTGTTGTATATTTGTAGGACATTTACTGAGTGCCAATTTCCAAGTTCATTCACCTCTAGAAAACAATTAGTTATTTATTTAAAATTCAATAATCTTTTATCCATCATGCCAGAGAAATTTTGGAAACACATGATGTTCGGTTAGATTTAGGTAGAATTATCAGTATTAAGCATGGTTTACAGTTAAGGATATTTAAATATTTGCATCTCCAATGTTTCAGAAATACAAATTTCAAAGTTTGGGAGATATTTTTCATATAATAGGAAGTTTTAACATAATCAAGCCTCAGACATGCTACATTTAAGACAGGGGTCCCCAACCCCCCACCCCCCGGGCCTCACATTGTTACCGGTCAGAGGCCTGTTAGGAACCTGTCCGCACTGCAGGAGGTGAGTGGCAGGCTAGCGAGCGAAGCTTCATCTGCCGCTCCCCATCGCCCGCATTACCACCTGAAACACCCAACCATTCCCCTCCCCCCCGCCCCGCCCCCACTCCATGGAAAAATTGTCTTCCTCGAAACTGGTCCCTGGCGCCAAAAAGGTTGGGGACCGCTGATTTAAGATATACGCCAAGGAGCTGACCTTACAATGAACACACACACACACACACACACACACACACACACACACACAATTTGGTGGCAATAGAAAGTTGTTCCAAGTCCAAAGCAATTACATCACATGCATGGCTTTTCCAAAAAAAAAAAAAACATAAACATAAAAAACTAATAAACCACCATCACACTCTAAGTGCAGACATGTTTCACATACATGAAAAAGATCTCAGATACTGTAAAATCCACCAAGATTCCTTATCAATGTCAAGATGGCGTTGTTGCCTGTGACACAGCCTATTAGATAAGTAGGCTTACAGTGCTAGGCTATTGTGTGGAGATTACATTTTGGGTAAAACATTTTCTTGGCCCCCATACAATTTAAGTCCTAAGTCAATTGGCTGGTTCAAATTTTCAGTACTATGTAAAGTATACAGTCATATTATTGAATGAGATCGAAATAAACTATAGTTGAGCGTGACTATACTACTATGGTGGCCGATGTCCTAGAAACACTCAAGAAGTGAAATAATGAGCATAATGCCATTGAGAAGTAAAAAATAGTGTTCCCCTGTGTTTATGAATTCTCTCTTTTAGGCTACCAGGATTGTGTTTAACAAATTACTGTACTTTTTGGTGTCCTTAATGTTATAAAAGAATAATTTACCTCTTATCACTCCTTTCCACTGGCAAGTCAGACATAATGCAACTCCACTACCCGTTTTAATATTATTCTGACACAGCATTGTCCAGAAACGAGACTTTTGGGGCTTTGACAGTATGTAGTGCATTAAGAATTTTACCCAACCAGGATAGTTTTGATAGGGTTATTAAATGACTCATAAGAAAAGCTGAACATGGAAAGAAGACTCCAACTCTGTACTTGGCATTCAGTTTCTGTCTCTCCCCTCCTGGTTTTATCCTGGTAACAGAGGGGCAAATCTTCCAGCCGCCCAAATCACTATCACCAGCTTTACACGATGGCATTCAATGACAATATTTGCACGACCTAACGCTGATTGCTTTAATTAGACCCTTAAGTTGCTTTGATTAAATCTCCTTATTGCCTTTTACCCTCAATCAAAAATGTAAATGTGCACCTTTCCAGTGTTCATTAATGCAAGAAAAAGCTAAATATTTAAGGAGATGAAAATGGAAACGATGGATATCCTTGTTTTCCTGTGTCTTTAAGAGCTACTGAAGGTGTTTAATAAATGGGCTGCTTAGGTGCTTCTTGGCCACTTATTAAGGTGTCCTTTGTCATGTTTCCTACGCAAAAATTTGGAAATCATTGTCCAAGTGTAATATCAACGGCCTGTCTATTCTGCTGTATGAGACGTACTGAATCGCATGACCAGAAGAATGATGTGTATTGTGCTTCTTTTATTTCATTTCTTGGCTTCTGATGTAATGACAAACTGAATTTGGCTTTTAAAAATATCTTTTATTTTCTTCAATTATGGCTTTTGTGTGAAACTAAAAAAAATGTTTTTTGAAACTCTACCATGCTTAAATCAAAGAATAAATCATGTCATGTAGGGTAGGGACTGGCAAACATTTTTCTCTAAAAAGCCAGACGGTAAATACTTAAGACTTTGAGGACCAGACAGTCTCTGTCACAACTACTTAATTCTGCCCTTTTGGCATAAAAGAAGCCATAAACAATAGTAAGCAAATGGGTGTGGCTATACTCCAAAAAAAAACTACTTATAAACACAGGCTATGGCCAAATTTGGCCCACAGGCCATAGGTTGCCAACTCCGGGATCTAAGGCATCACTATTTAAAATGGACATTATTCAGGGGCTCATAAGAACATGAGAATTGCTCCACCTTGAAAAGGTCTTACTTTCCCAGACCCCTTAGGCCCTGCCTGGGGACCTACCTGATGTACCCACAGAGTGTCATCACAGCCTGAGCTTCCCTTACCAAAACCCTGAGATTCTACCATCCACGAACATTCTCACAAAATGTGACTCCAAAAAATGGTCAAAAAAGTTAAACAGAAACAGATTCTTCCTTGAACTGTCTTTAGTTGGAGTCAAGACATCAGACCTTTAGGTTTTATGCACAGTAATATATGTAGTCATTGAGGACGTTGATTAGTGCTATGGTGGGGGGATAATAGTTTTGCTTTCTCTATGTTTTCTGGAATGATTTTTTTCCAAGAATGTCTCAGAGTTTCGAGTTTCTGAGCATGTTGATTTCCCTCTCTTCCCTCATGTCCCACTCTTATCCCACAACCCTTGACAGCATTATTGAAGGATTTAGTTTGGATGTTTGTTTCTAAATAAGAGGCAATAATTATCTGTTTTAAGAATGTGATATGACTTTCTTTTGGTTCTATCCAGTCTGCCCTCTTATGTTTGATGAAATCCCACTAAACTACTGTTGGTACTAACTGCCCACAAAGATTAGGCTCACTTACAGACACAGTATTGCCTCTTACTCCTTTGGTATGTTAGTGTTTAAAGACTGTGCTCACAGGACAATATATTTGTGTTATTCTAAGGAATATTTTTATGGATCATTATGATCATGCACATTATTTCAAAACATGTACTTCTGTTCATTAAGAGTCACAGGGATCCGGTGACGTTCATTACTAGCTGACCCTGTGTTAAAAGTATTCAGTGGAACAATTTTTTTTTTTCCTTATGATTCCAAAAGACTCAGAAGACCAGTAAGGGATGTATGATGAGACAGGTTATCTTTCGGTTTTGGAACGTCAGTTTACCATTTCCTTTTCTTTCTTTCCCCTTTTCCTTTAGCTAGTGATGGCAAGTGAATTTACAGGATGAGGAGTGTATTTGCAACCGCCTCCTTCCTACTATAAAGTCATAGTTTGGGAATATCGATAATGTCAGTAAAGGTCAAGAGTATTTGCATGCCATCTGCATACAGCTGTCCCCAAGGTTGGGCCATCAGAAAATGGAGAAGAGATAGTCTCCTCAAAGCTTCCAAATGACTGCCTGGAAGGATGTGGGTGAATAGACTGTGATTTGGACCTATGGGTGCTGGAACACTCCCCATGCTACAGCAGCAGACTCAGACCCTTTCCTCATTTAATATTGAGAGACTGCAATAGGGGGAAGGGGGTAGAAAGAGCTGAAGGTGTACAAAACGTGTCCACTTGGAGAGCATCTCCAGAATATGATTCCAGCTCCCCAAACTCTTCCCCAAATTCCACATGCTCTGCTGGTTACCGCTACAGGGTGAAGAGTTGTTTTATCTCCGATCTGAAATCACTTTCCTAAAGAACTGGATAAGGTGTAGACAGTCCCTTAGGAGAATGCAGGCTACGCTGTAACTGCTGGAATGACATTACAGACCTTTCATTCTATAGGTGCATAAGCAACTCATAAGGAGATGCTAACTTACCAGGAATAGCAGGTAGCTACATTCCTTATTTCTGAATTTTTAAGGGAGAACCAAGAATCTACCTAACATTTTGTTAATCTGAGATATAAGGTGTCTTTGGTCTCTAAATTAACAATGCAATGTTAAAACCTGGATTCATCATAAAGCAACTGCCCCCCCTCCCATAATTTCAAATTCAAAGCTAACTTCCCATATTCAAAGCTAGCACAGACTCAAGATGATGAAAACTTCACTGCAGTGTAGCTAGAAGTTAAAACTGAAGTGCCACATAGGTCTGTGGGAAATCCACAAAGCATATGTTTGTCTATAATAACTTTATAACATAACTGGATTGAAAAATATATACCTATAAAAATAAAAAGAGAGCAGTAAAGTTTAATAACAATATTTATGAGACAGAGTGGCAATCTCTATGTACAAATGCTACACTAAATATAATAGTAACAAAATAATTCAATTTAAGGAAACAATCTTTGTGGCAATGGGCATAGAATTAGAAGGTACCAAGAAAAGTAAAACTTTAGAAATTCTAAATTTGATATGAAATAATAGTATGGAATATAGGTACTTGTATTAACTGTGCTAAGAATATAATAAAGATTCTATGACTTACACATAGCTTTTGAAAAAATAAAAGATATGTGTATGTATTTACACACATACACATGTGCACACATACACATATATATACACATATATATATAATATATACATACACACACACTTTTTAATTTGAATTTTTCTATTACCTAATCTAGTACCCAGAGAGTCAATCATAGGAAAACAAATTTTAATACAAGGAAATACGTCATTTATTTGAAGTAGAATCTGTCTCTGGAGAGAGAAGGCAGTATAAAAGAAAATTCAGTCTACACTTAAGCATGTCTCTTAATATTTACTTCTTTAATATTTCATTAAACCTAGAAGCAAAAATAAAGACAAAGAAAGGCTACAGAGCAATATAACTATCTCCTGTGGTTTGGAATATCTTGAGAGAATAAACCTATCTGTAAATAAACAGAGGTGATGCACAGATAAATCATGCATCAAATTTGTACCCTACATTGAAAATGATAGTGAACTGAAAGAATTACAGAGGCACAGCCCCGGAAAATCTTTTCTTTGGCTATCTACTTCTCTATATCCTTGGGCGCCCTTTTCTATTCTTAAAGGTTTTAAGGGTTGCCATTTATTTTGGAATAATGTATAGCATCATGAAAAAAATTATGGAAAATTTTAATTCCTATACATTATAAAGAAAAAACACTCCCAAAATATCTAATAAAAGTCTTGTTTCATATAATTCCTGTCATTGTGGAGTAAAATGTATTTTCTCCTCTAACTTTTCCACTTATTCTTGCTTATGAATAGGCTAATTAATTTATTTTAAATTAACTGTTAGATATTTAATGGTTCTATTGTGATAAGATAGATTCAGTGCTCTTTTTAAAGTTCTGATATTGGGAGAACCTATTTTATTATTTTAAATAGATAAAATTCAAAATAGAAAAGCAGGAAACACTGGAGAAGAATACTTGTGGGAAAGACTTTTTAAAAAGATGTATTAATACATTAGCTGGGAAATTTTATATTGAGATTTTTTTTAAAAAAGGTCAATGTTTTCATATTGTATGTCACCAATGTAATATTCTCTAGAGGCTCTCAAAATGCATCTTTAAATCATTCTCAGGTTCAAAGGAGGACTGCAATGATGTTGTCCTGGTGATTCTGCCGCCCAGTGCTCGCTATCTGGCGTCTCATGGCCTCTCCCATTTTATGTTTCCTTCCTGGGTGGGGGGCCTCAATGGCCTCCCAATGGCCTAAGAAATTTAACCCATTCACCTCTGTTATTTCCAGCTGTCATTACTTCTTGTACTTAGAGTTCTTCTACCTCCAGAATTGGCTAAGAGATGACGTCCTCTTCTTTCCTACTGAAACAAGCTCCTAGACCCACACACACAAAATTTTATGAAGGATAATTGGTTCCCACCCTAAGGGAAATAAAAGGGGTAGATGTCACACAGTGAAGACACTGCATCTTTTTCCTTCAGGAAACCTTAAGAAAATCTCACAGTTGATCTATCCAGTGCCTATTTATACGCAAACTGGATTATTATATTTTCAATAGCCCCTGTTTTGATTTTCTACAAATCACACATTCCCACTCTTTACTCACACAAAACTCCAAAGGTTCCAGTCACTCCTATTGCCAATGAAACACTGAACTGATAATCTCTTTCCAGTTACTACCCTCTGGTCTCTTTGGACAATCCCCAAAATGCAAAATATGTGATGGGGAGAACTTTGAGGTTCTGCCATCCTCTTGGCTCACTCATGGAAGGAGGGGGCAGCCAGTGAGCAAACAGAATGGGATGGAAGCCTGGCTGGCCTCACAACAGCACCCTCTTAGGTCTGGGAATTTGCTGTGCAAGCCTGGTATAATCCCAAATAAAAGTCAGCTGATAAAATTTTCCAAGTCAGAAAGTCCTTATGTTGTACAACAAGGAAACGTACAGTTATTTCTTTTAATATTTCAGCTTTTCCTAATAAGCTGGGTTCTGATGACTGATTTTCAGAAGTTAGTAACTACTTGATTATTAGCATTCTTTAAACCCACAGTGGGCACTCTTTCTAAGAACTGCCACTTCCAAAATACTCTACCAGCCTGATCATCAGGATGGCTGTATTTGGGGGGGAAAGTCATGGGAATTTGGAGAGTTTAGTAATAAGCAGAAGGAACTGGATTTGAAGCTCTCTTCCATACACCCTGAT
This sequence comes from Pseudorca crassidens, assembly GCF_039906515.1. Taxonomy (NCBI): domain Eukaryota; kingdom Metazoa; phylum Chordata; class Mammalia; order Artiodactyla; family Delphinidae; genus Pseudorca; species Pseudorca crassidens. The sequence goes on along the minus strand of NC_090317.1, from coordinate 122,168,015 downwards.
CTTTATAACTTACTTACAGATTTTCTTTTGGCTCTAAAGGGATTAACCAAAACCGACCAACCCGAGGTGGTCTCCATTGTACCTTATAGAGTAACCAACCATCTGAGTTTTGCCTAGGACTGAGTGGGTTCCCTGAAAATTTCATTTTTACCTGAGGCTAAAATGGGAAAGTTCTCAGGCAAACCAAGGACATGTTGGTCACTGTTAGAGAAAAGTAAACAATGACTCAAAATCCAGGTGCCCAAACAAAGATGTGGAAACAAAGCAAATGAAGGTGAAAAAGGTAAAGGAAAGAGAGTAAAATGGGATGAGTATATATCACCCTAAATGACCACAGTGGCAGATGTGGACCACTGTTAGCTCTGAACCATAGTCCTGCTTGACTAGGGAATACTGTTGAAGCCTTTATTGGGTCTGCTCTGTCAAGCGAAGCAACAGTTTCCATGAACCTAAAGACCTTTGAGTAGAAATCCTCTGAAGAGAAGTTACTGTCCCAAGCTGATTCATTAGCACAGAAGAAAATTCCCATGCCAAGTGGGAATGACAGGGTGTACCTGAGGCTCCCACAGGGAGGAACACCTTTATCAAAAGGTGCTCAGATTAGGAAAACATGAAAAAGATTTCTGTTTTGAAATCTCCAGTTGACTACTGTAGATACAACCCATTCAGAGAAATGATAAAATATTTAAGAATTTCAAAAGTAAGTAGCTGTAAGGGAATTATCTTGTCAACATGAACCATCTTAATATTTATGTTGACGAATTTAAAAAATATTGGCCCATCATGTCAGAGTTTTATGATAAGATTTCTACTACCAAAATTACAGAGTGGGTTTTCTTCTGCCCAGAGCATCTGAGCAGATTGAAAATAGAGATCATGTCATTTCTGATTTGGAAAATGAATAGGTTTTATTTGACAATCTGCTATCACAGACTGACTCCTGTACTTATCATTACCTTTTTCTACAGCAAAAGCAGATTGAGTTAGTATTATTTCCTCCCAGAACGATTAAGTGAAACAAAAATTCAACCAGCTCAACTTGTTCCATTAGTGTTCTGCTTTGGTCAAGTCTTCTTTCCTTCTTGTCTCTGTTCCCACTCCTAATAGAATTGAGTGGTTTATCTTGACCAAGATATACACAGCTGGGTTTACTCAGATACCAACACTGCATGCATCGAATCAGGCAGAAGAGTGAGGGGAAAATATGCCAGAGTGGGCAAGAAGTAACGCTTACGCATGGCGTTTCTGTAGGACTACCGAGTGAATATTTTTCTGAGACAACAGTGGAATGATTCACGGCTGGCTTATAGCGAGTACCCTGATGATTCTCTGGACTTGGACCCATCGATGCTGGACTCCATTTGGAAACCAGATTTGTTCTTTGCCAATGAGAAGGGGGCCAACTTCCATGATGTCACCACCGACAACAAGTTGCTTCGCATTTCAAAAAATGGCAAAGTGCTCTACAGTATCAGGTAAGCTTCCTTCGGCTGCCCCCTGCTCCCTTCTCCATTTTTCTCCTGGCCTAGAGCTGCATGATTCTGCAGGGCAAGATGTATATAAATATTATCCTTTGTGGTCTCTTGTTTATTATTTAAACTTAAAGTTGGTGAGAGTGCCAGTGGTTCCCATGGTCTCAGAAGTGTAATTCTCCATAACCAAAATATATTTGGTTGGATGGTGGGTAGGTGATGGTATCATATAAATATCTGCACAAATATGTTTTTATTTATTTGTTTATTTTATTTATTTATTTTTGGCTGCGTTGGGTCTTCGGTGCTGTGCACGGGCTTTCTCTAGTTGCAGCGAGCCAGGGGTACTCTTCTTTGCAGTGTGCGGACTTCTCATTGCGGTGGCTTCTCTTGTTGCAAAGCACGGGCTCTAGGTGTGCAGGCTCAGTAGTTGTGGCTTGCGGGCTCTAGAGCGCAGGCTCAGTAGTTGTGGCTCACGGGCTTAGTTGCTCCATGGCATATGGGATCGTCCCGAACCTGTGTCCCTTGCATTGGCAGGCAGATTCTCAATCACTGCGCCACCAGGGAAGCCCCATAAATATGTTTTTGATTGGTTCAATAAAGGAAGTGCAGGCCCTTTAGTTCAATTACCACTGAGCATAACATACAAATTCTCATTTCAAATAATTATGCCATTCTATAGCATTTAAACACACACACACACACACACACACACACACACACACACACACACACAAAGATTCAATGGCTCAGTATCGTCACTGACAGCATACTTTGAGCTCAGTGAATGGAAAACTGGTTCTAATCCCAGATCTACTTCTAACTAAACATGTGATCTTGATCTGTTAACATTTCTTGGGCTTGAGCTTGGGATAGATGCATTTTTGCTTTTTTATTCAAATATGATCTTCTCCAGAATATTCTCCAGAATACCACCCTACAATCAAAATAATCACTCCCTTTTAGGAACTCTCATAATAGTTTCTCTGTGAATCTGTAAGTCTCTGACTTCTTCCTATCCCATATTTTGGCTACTTCTGTACACAAATATAGCATAAGAGCATAGACTTTTGGAATCAGACAAACCTAGAATTAAACTGAAGCTTTGCCACTTACTAAGTTACATAAGCTATAACCTTCAGTTACCTCAATTGGAAAATGGGAAACACCATATTTAACTCAGAGTATTCTTGTGAGAATGAATTATATACAGCAGAGGTCAGCAAATATTTTCTGTAAAGGGCAGATGGAAAGTATTTTAGCTTTGCCTGTCAGACTGTCTCAGCTCTGTCAGAGCGACTCAACTCTGCCATTATAGCACAAAACAGCCATAAACAATACTCAAACAATTAGGTGTGGCCATGTTTCAATAAAACTTTATTTACAAAAACAGGTGGTGGACTAGATTTAGCTCTTTGGCCATAGTTTGCCAACCCCTGATATAGAGTAAATAAAAATACTTGCCACAGTTCATGACACAGAGTATGTTCTCAATAAATGAAATGATGGCTGTTTGCATTTTTAAGTTAACATTCTTTCTAAATAATAAGCTCTTTAAAGCCAAGATATTCGGATTTTTCATCTTTTGTAACCCCTCCCAAAGGGCCAAGACAGTGTATTGTATATGAGAGAAATCGAATACATTGAATAAATATTGACATGTTAAAGATTCTTTAGAGAATTCCCCCTTTCTCTCCAATCTTATTACCAACAACAAAAAAAAGAGGCAGCTAGTGTCTTTGCAAATGATTTTCACAAGTTTGCAGACTCACCACCACCAAAACTGCATTTCACAACTCTATATACAATTTAGGTCTGTACTGTAGATTCCATTCTTAACCTAGTAATTTCACAGCTTGCTGGTGGCAGATAGCTGCAATGTCTTTTGGAAGGAAAGAGGCTGCTCATTTGTAAAAAGTGGCAAAGTCACCGCTTCCACAAAGAACCAGGGAAACTTCCCCCACTTTATTTTTAAGAAACTTTACATTTATTTTTACAAAAATTTTTAAGGAAACACAGAATATTCCACATGGTGATGCATTTGGTGTAAGATGCAGTATTGGGCACAACCTAAGTCGATGTGACCTGATGAAATGGGACATATATAGAGCATGGTGCTGGGAAGGAGAGTTATAAAAAGCAGCACAGGGTATCAGCTGCTCCAGCTAACCCTCTGGGCCTTGGGTGGCAGTTGCTCTAGTAAATACCTGGCATCATGCACTGCCGAAATAAAACCAGGGTTTTTTTTTTTTCCTTCTGTTCTATAAAGGCCCTTCCATTCTAGAACCATGAAGAATAGAATGTCCCCGAGACTCGATCCAGAGGCAATTCTTCTATCTCTGGTTCCCAGTAGGCTCTGAAATACCCCACAATTGTTTTGGGTTGGGTAGAGTTTGTCCTGTGGCAGGGTGGTTTAGACTTTTCCTTCACTGTGGGTATTCTATGAAATCAGGGGAAAGACCCCTGGTGCAGGAGAACTGGGCATGCCATTTTAGGGAAACACAGCTCCTGGCAGATTTGAATTGCAGGAATCTAATTACTTGCCTGGAAGGGTTTTCAATGAGCCAGACACGGTGCTGGGCCTAGAGATCCAGAGGTGAGTAAAATGTGGTCTCTGTCCTGGAAGGGCTCCAGTCTAACAAGGCAGGCAGACATAAGATAAATTGAGTAGTAGGAATAAATAGGGAACAAGGAAAAGAAAAGTGGCTCTAACTTTGCAAACGAATTCTGTGACTCAAATATTGTTAGAATTTTGGGGTCGGCACCCACACTCCTGTTTACTTGAGTCACTGGACTCAATTTAACTAGAGGATAAGGAGGAATTAGTGCTAATATAGGCCCAGCTGCAGGTCCAACTCAAGTTTAAAGTACAGTTTTTGGTGTCTTAAAGGTGCTGGAAAGTCCTTGCTGACATTCCATTAGGAAGGACTTTCCCTCAACTCTAAGGTTCACAATGCAAATACCCCCAGGAGAGGGAAAACGCTATCCTCAATTCATACTAAGCCATAAAGAGCTGATACGAAATTTTCTTTCTGATAGTAGGTTTAATGTCTGTGAAGAATAGGGACAGAGAGCATGTTGGATGCCTGAGAGGAAAAATCAGATAGGACGAAGAGAGTTAAGAAAGATAGAAGGGAGGCATACAACAGAAGTACCAAAGATAAACTCATGAATTGCCTCCACCTGACACATTTTAATAATTACTCCAACACTGGGCCACGTTAGAAGAATAATGTTCTATGGTTATGTTTTGTATTTGAATTTTCCTAAAACCTAAAGCAAATGGATGGTAGCGTTTCAGCCAGGAAAAGTTCTGTGCTTTCTTAGCTCTGTAGGAGCAGAGGTAGAATTAACTCTGCATGGAAACCAAAGCCCAAGGCTTTGATGGCCAAACAGAACACAGAGAACTCTGCAGCCCACTGACTTCATAACAAGCAAGGTCACACTCCCCAAGAGGTAATATATCTGTTTGCCAGAAGACCAAGATTTAAAAAAGGGAGTGACAACAGACCGGAAATCCATACACGTCCTGCAGATTCAAACACCTGAGGCACCTGAGTAAAATTTAAACAAATCTTTTAAATAGGAACCAAAGGTCTTAGCTCAGTGTTAGAAAATTTCTATCCAGTGATGCAGGACATAGTCTCTGATGATGAAGATGTCAAATCTATTTCTGTCCACTTATCCTCTGATTACTTTTTTAATTATTCACTTCCGTCATATGTTTGATCTTACTCTGTTTTCATGTTTTTTGTTGACCCACCCCATTAAGTATTGACCATTTTTGACCAAAGTGTAAACAAGGACACACATCTTGCTTTGTATACCCTCTTCAGAGACAGTCAAATTCTAAATTCATATTACTTTAAAAGGCCTGAATCCACAGTGGAATAACGAGGTGAGCCTTGGGTATAATACATATTAGTGCTCAAACAATATTTACTGAATTGAATATAATGAATTGTAGTAGAAGTCAGGGCATCATGACCTATGGTATGCAATATGAAAGAGAAAAGGAGAGGGTGAGCATTTTTGTTTTTTTGTGTTTTTTTTTTTATTTTGTTTTTTGTTTTTTGCGGTACGCGGGCCTCTCACTGTTGTGGCCTCTCCCGTTGTGGAGCACAGGCTCCGGACGCGCAGGCTCATGGCTCACGGGCCCAGCCGCTCTGCGGCACGTGGGATCCTCCCGGACAGGGGTACGAACCCGCGTCCCCTGCATCGGCAGGCGGACTCTCAACCACTGCGCCACCAGGGAAGCTCGAGGGTAAGCATTTTTAAAGAGAAGCAGCTGGTCTCATATGTCCACAATGTCTTTGCTAATATTTGTTTTCTTCCCTTACTTCCCACTGCTTCTGAGACTTCTCCGCCAAAACTCTGACTTTTATAGAAGCATAAGATTTTTTTTTTAATTGAAGGTATTACAGGGCAAAATATCCTTGTTTTACTGATGAGGAAGTGACTTCTTTAAAAAGTTAAATGAGCTAAAATAATGGAGCCCATAAATAGGAAAGCTAGGACAAGAATCAAAGCTCTTGACTTCTATTTCAGAGCTATCATCTCCTACCCCACATTAATTCTTCATTTACTCCAACTCAAATCCAAAGACACAAACAAATACAATACCAAACACATGTCATTTTCGAACCAACCTTTTGGGGACTCAGTTTTCAAAGGACTAGTGGAGGAAGAAGGTAAGATTTAAGATGAGAATATAAAGTATCTTAAAATTTCGCAAATGTCTAAAAAGACTTTAAATTCAAGATGCCACAATTGACCTTCAAATAGGAAGCTCATTTGATAGTTTTATACAGCATGTATAGCTTATATAGCATATCTACTTTCTGAAAACTTTTACTATCCCAGGGATCAAAGGGCTGAAAAGACCCATTAAAGTTATTAAGTCAACTCCTTACCTTCAGACAACCTGTTGAGAACTTATTCTATTTTTAAAGACCTTCAGAGAAGGAGATTTTATATTCTCTCCTTGGATCTTATAATAAGTTACTCGAACATTGTGCAGAAACTCCTCCTTATATAACTTAAATCATATTTGCTACAACTTAAATCAGTCACTTTTTCCCACATTTGTTAACATGATAAACAAATGGCTACCATTTTTAGAAGGATGGAGGGATTACCTCACTGTTTTTGTTTCATTTTTGAAAATGAAATACATTTTCATCCCACCAGAGTTAGTGGACATATGTTTAGTCACCAAAACTATGCTGCTGGTTTAATTTTACAGTGTGTAAAATCAGCACCAAGATGTTCTTCATCTTGCAGTTTTCAGTTCGCTGTATGGTTCAGAGCGCCTACTCTGAACCTTATGATGTTGAATGTTATCCTGGTTCCTTCTGATACTATAGTAGACTGGGGTTTTACTTTTTTTTTAATTAATTAATTAATTTTTTTTTGCGGTACGCGGGCCTCTCACTGCTGTGGCCTCTCCCGTTGCGGAGCACAGGCTCCGGACACGCAGGCTCAGCGGCCATGGCTCACGGGCCCAGCGGCTCCGCGGCATGTGGGATCTTCCCGGACCAGGGCACGAACCCGTGTCCCCTGCATCGGCAGGCGGCCTCTCAACCACTGCGCCACCAGGGAAGCCCTAGACTGCGGTTTTAGAGTCAAACACCCTTGGGCTAGGGTCTCTGGCCTCAGAACTAGCTGTGTGACCTAGGGAAAATTTGTTCGCTCCCTGAACCTCTATTTCCTCAGCTTTCAAAAAGAGATGATTTGGTTAACTTTAGTAGAATACACTATATGCTATATGCATAGACAGTCCAAAGTGGCATTGCCCTGTACTCTAGGGCCCTTGGTATCTTCTTGTAATTTCATGATTGTGCTTTCTGTCCCAGTCTCTAAGATGAAGAGTAAACTGACCAGGATAGATCCCCACGATCTCCAGACATTATTGTTTGCCTTCAGTGTCTTTTATTTTACTGACCAGGTACCTAGGGGCCCTATGCTACCTGCCAACTGCACAGAGTTCTCCAAACAATAAATAGTTATGGGATTGATCCTCTACAACAGCACCCCGCATCATCAAGACATCTGAGCCCCTCATCATCAAACTTTATCTGACCTGAAACTTATTCCTTTATGGTGTTAGAGGTGATTTACTTGTTAATTCCTTTTGATTCAGTTCATAATTGCAGGTGTTGATGATTCAGTGTTCCACCACCCCAGTAGTATCTGAGTTGTCATAGAGAACTCTTGGGGATTGACATGCCTTCTACCCCTGATGATAGATTACAGGCACCACTGAGAGTAGGTGGGGTGTAGATTTCTAGACAGACATCCAACAGAGCTCCCCAAATAATCCTGTCTAATGACCAACTCCATCCACACACATAAAAGGCCAACTTTTCTGACAAAGCCTCCCACCCTTGACTCATCCTACAGCCTGATGCAAGAACTTCAAAGATTCTAACTTTGGCTATAGAAGGATTTTTATGGCATAGGAAAAAAGAACATTCTTTATTTAGATGTCAGAGCTGAAAACAGAATGCACAGTGAACTAAAACCTGCCTAAATGTTACCAATGGTGATACTTTGATTTATCTTACTCTCAATTGTGATGAGACATGTAAGCCCATATTTTCTATTAGAAGGCAGCTATGCAAAGCTGTGATTTCTTCTCTCTGTGCATATTTGGATCATGTTTATCTTTATATCCTATAATCCAGGCAAAATTACATTCTCATCTTCCAAATCTGTGTCCAAATCCTCATTAGTTTTGGGACTTGACTTAATGCAGTAATTAATGACTGTAACATAAGCGCCCACATCAGAATTAAGCAATGAGGCTTCAGAGAAGTGCTGGAAAATGCCATGGAAACCACGATTCCCTTCTTCCTAGGGCAAGCAAGGTTGGGAGGGTGGGAGGTGCTGGCATGCATATATGCCGGTGGCTTCAGCAGGAGCTGAGCTAAGTGGTGCAGAAGGGGCACTTTTGGACAGTGGTCCTCAAAAAAGATGCGTCTGAAGGTAGAAGCATTAAAGTCTAGAAAGTGTGTTCTGTACATGACAGACTCTCTTAAAGTGCTGGAAAGCTCTGCTGAGCTCCTGATTGGGTTCAGAAAGACACATACACTCAAGGGCATAATACTGGTTCAAACACAACAGAGTAAGGATTTTACCCTTGTTTGAAGGAAAAAAAGGGGGTTGTGCAATGAAATACATGGCAGGTGGCATGACCACTTTTCCTTGACTGTTTGCCTGATTGGACTAGCAATAGCAACCAGTAGGTTTTTCTCCATTTGGAGGTGACTTTCCACTGCATTAACATTCATTAGAGTTTGCTCTGAAGGTGATGGTGCAAAGAACAGAATACCAAGAAGGTAGCTTAGGGCATCAGGAGAGCCACACCTCCTTCCATCATTTACTGTATCCCCTAGGCTCAAAGACCAGCCTCTCTAACGCCATCAGTTTATTATTCTGAGTTTCGGTTTCCTTACTATAAAATGAGATTGAACCAGGAGATGAGATCAAGTCTGAGGCTCCTTCTAGCTCCGTCATAAGTCTCTAATAAGTCTCAAAATGATCTCCTCTTTCCCAAACCGCAAAATTCCTTCTGTATGAGGAAATAAGAGTGGGTCCTTCATGTCCCTTAGGGTTTGGGAGCCAGCAAGAGGGGATTCTGAATTGTAAGGTGCCTATCTCAAACTACTTTGGGATCTTTGAACCGTTTCCTCCCAAACTGAACATCTGAGGAGAGGAACTGATTTTGGAGTGGGGTAGGGAAGGTTGGACTACCTGTTGTTTAAGAGGCAGCCTTATACTCAACATATAGTTTACACCGTGACAAATACTTAACACTGAGCTCCCTATTGAGAAATTTCCCAATTGCAGATTAGATCATTTGTACCCTCTGATTCAACCAGCAGGAGCACCCATGAGATATTATTTTAGAATGTGTTCGTGAATTATGGGTTTATATACTTTCAGACAACTATAAAAGATGGTTGGCTAGGATAATTATTAACTGGATATATAAGACTAAAGGAGATCACCCGGTAGCTTGGAGCCAACAGAGTTCGAGGGCTAGTCTGCCATTATTAATCACCTGACTTTTCCTGTGGCAGGAAGCCAAAGGAAATTCAGAGGTCCTGGTGAACGTGCTCAACTTATGTTGACGTGTGCTTCTGCCTGGTCCACAGTGCTGCTTTTCAAAGGCTCCCTGGATGGCATTAATCCCCAAATAAACACAAATAATATCACCATGGCTCTTATGAAACGCATGAATTACTTTAGTGCATTCTCATAGCACATAATTCAAAGGAAAGACACTCCGTTTTAAAATGGGAAAAAATCGTCTATCCTCAAAGCTCAACAGTCTTTCCAATAAGTCTATCCTTGCTCGTGGCATCTAAAATTACAAACCAACATCTGATACAACATTTATCACCGTACAGTCATTGAAAGACAATTAAGGACATATATAATTATGTGAAGTTCTACAACGTGACACACACTCAGGGCAAGGCCGTCCCATATGGGATTGATCATCCCTTTCCAAGGACAACAGAACAAATGTTTATTCGATGTTTCATTTTAGTGGGGATATTTTGCTAAATATGAATAGTTAGATGAAAGAAAGCAACAAGTGAGCTAAGAGATTAAAGACAACACTAAGGGGGTGGGGCAGATGTCAGTTCTGAAGTTCAGGAGGACTTGGGTTCAAATCCAGTCTTACTAAGTGACCATGAGAAGTCACTTAATTTTTCTTTGATCTGCAGTTTTTCTCAGTCCCCGATAAATGTTCAGTGAATGTCATAATCACCCTGGGTTGGCTGTAGAATAAGGGGAGGGGAGTGGCGAGACAGTTCTCCCCATTCTTCCTAATCCGTACACACGGACATTTCCTTACTCAGTACCTGTTACACTCAGGCTCCACTCTCCTTCCATGAGTCCCAAGCAGATGACTACTCTCTGTGCCTTGGGTTTCCTTCCTTTGGGAGGTATATCGCTCCTAGCAGAAGTGACAGTTGCATCTTTTTTCAGCTAAGGGCTTGGGCCCCCTCTTCAGCTGCTTGTTAAGAGTCAACTAAGGAATTGTGCTTGGTTTCAAAGTGTTATCTAATCAAGAATGGACCATCCTACCATCTGACCAAGACTCCGTTCTTTCTCTCTCCAACCTTTGCCACCAGAAACAGTGGCCAGCAAGTCTCCGCCAGTTACCACAGCAGAAGTCTTAGTGCGGCAAAATACCAGCAAAGTAACCCAATTTTGCTCTCAGCTGTCAGCAGATGAAAAGTTACTTTGGTTTTCTTAAAACCATATCTGCAGTTCACAAGCACTTGTTCTTTTTCTCTTTCACCAAAAGTAAAATAATCCCAAATAAAACACTGCTATACAGTGCTATTCCCTCTTTTTTCACCTCAGTGTCACCATTAAATAGCTGTGAACTGAGGCAATAGAGTGACTGTGGACAAGTCAGTTGTCATTATTTTAATGTGCAGGCTAATAACATTTTATCTTCATGAATATTTGGTTGTATAAATAAATACTAGCTGTGAAATGACTGAAATTTAAAATGTAACTAAACTGTGGGCAGAATTGGTTATATGACTCTTTGATAATTTGAGCTCTTCTTTCTGATGGTGTTCCATTTAGTCCTCTCCCATTCACCACCTTCAAACCATTTTCGTTCAGGAAATATCAAAACATTTGGAAAAGTTTTAGCTGCAGATTTATCAGTCGCTCTCCAAGTTGAATCCAATCCATATTTGGACTTAATTAACATGGGCCCACCATATGCGGGCACATTTTCTGAAGGGACCAGGCACAGATGGGAGCAGATATTGTATTTCTGTCCTTCCCAGCTAGTAGTGCTCAATGCATATGGGTATTTTCTGTGATGCCTTTATAATGTTTGGTAAACATGGACCTTCCTAGTCAGCCACTGGCATTTTAGTCAGGGGACAGGAGTAGAACAGCTGATGAACCAGCAGTGTTGCCATTCATCTCCTGAAAATCCCAAGGTCAACATGGAAAAACAGGTTTTATATTTATTTGGAATTAACTAAGGGGATAGAGTCTAACTGCACGGCTTACGACCAACCTGGGGTTTACTTTCAGCCCTAGACAATACTGAAAAAATGATTTCTCCCTGGTGTCCTAGCCACGGGGTTCTGAGCCCTGTTATCCACCTAGGTTCATCCTTCTGTTTGATACTCTCAGTATCAAAGTCTGCCCTCAGGGATATGGGTAGGGAACCTGAGAATCTATCAACTCATATAGACAAAGGAGGAAATGACTAACGGTACTTAAGACACCATACTCTCCCTAGATTTGCATCTTAATAGTCATGGAAGCCTTTAGCTAAATGTCTATTAGCTCATTATACTTGGCAGCCAAGAATTTTCAACCTTTACTTATATAAAAAAGCACAGCCACATTTCATGCCTTGCCTGCCTAGCCAAGCTTGGACCAATTACTTTTGTCCTCTGTGGATAAAGATCCTTTCGCCGGTACCTTGATTTGATTCAGGATCATCAAATGATTATTGCAAGTCATGCTTCCCTGACAGACCCAAAGGGCCCTCTCGGGATCTAGGTCTGGAAGGGCAGATTATCTGCTCTACCCGATCAGTGTGAGCGCTTATTTAGGCCCCAAGGGAGTAATGAAAAGCCTTTTACTTGATTTAGTTCAACTATGTCTGATTTACATAATCTGGAAGGATTCTTTAAATGAGAATTTGAAAACAACTTTAAAAAGTTGAATAATAAATGCAGAACTATTGGGATAGACTCCACTGAAAGAATATATGTATGTACACACACACCTATAGACACATATATATTAATATCTCAGTAATGTTAAACTACGACCTCCTTCAAGAGAGAAACTTATTTCAAGTGTCTGTTAAGTATGATGCTCAATAAATGCTTGCCAAGAATTGCTAAATGGATGTAGTAGGTTACAGCCCAGGTGGAGTTCTGTTTAACACGAATCCCTCCTCACTAAAGACCTGGAGCTGGTCTTCCTCCACGCTCTGACCTCCTCCCTGCTCAGTACCAGGAGCTTTTGTAAATTTTTAGTTGGGGTGCATGCAGTGAATGTTGCAGCCACCACCCCAATTTCCTTTGAAATTTCTCGGCGGCTGGTTTTTCTAGTCAGAGACCAGAGACAGCGCCCTGAGTAGAGTTCCACTGTCCACCTTTGCACACTCGTGTGTGTTAATGAGCATCTCGTCTGGGTTCCTCTCTGCTGTACCTTCCACCCCTCTTAGCAGCGTTCCCAGTTTTCTAGCCACACCCACCATATTCTTGGCGCCAGTGAACTGACCTTGTTATTACTGCCTTGACCTTAGCAGCATGCCACTCCATGGTGACTGAGGCTCGTGATTAAGCCCCCTTGGCTCACTACCCCCGGTCCAATCACTTAGAAGCCTACTTGGGCCTCATTGGCCGGACCTGGTTTCAAGTAGAAAGTCATATTTTCCAAAGACAGTGCTAGAGCTACTGAAAAATCACAGCCCCCTTTCTCAATCCCTTCCTATTTCCCTTTCAAATTTTTCTCCTTTTAGTCCATCACAGGGACAGTACATAAAAGTCCTCCCTTGGGACATGCTGAAGTAGAGCTTCTTAAAATGTGCTCCACAAGACCAGCATCAGTTTACCTGAGCTGCTTCTCAGGAGGGCCTGAGAACCTGCATTCCTACCAAGCCCTTCGGATGACACTTACGCCCACCAGAATTCGAAACCCATGGTGCTAAAGGAGATCTCGATCAGACAACCAGCCTGGTGGGGTCTTTTAATCCAATGACTCCTCTAACTCTTCCCTCCCTCTCCCCATATGTGTGAGTTGTATAAATGATGCACATCTGGGACTTTCCTGGTGGTCCAGTGCTTAAGACTTTGCCTTCTAATGTAGGGGTGCAGGTTCGATCCCTGGTTGGGGAGCTAAGATCCCACACGCCTCGTGGCCAAAAAACCAAAACATAGAACAGAAGCAATATTGTAACAAATTCAATAAAGACTTTAAAACACGGTCCACGTCAAAAAAATCTTTAAAAAAAAATAAATAAGTGATGCACATTTAACTTGACTTCTAACTTGCTCCACGATAATTTCATTTAAGGTCTAGGTAGGTTAGGAGGACACTCTTGTTCAATACATGATGCATCCTGTCAAATCTCCCTGACATTAGAATGTCACATGGTTTAGAGATTTCCAGGTACACCTGAGAGGAAAGGGTCAACAGACCTACATTGTACAGTAAGGCTGTCCTAATGTTCTTGGAGAAAGAGTGGACAGCATTCTAGGATGTTGGATGACAAAGCCCTGTGGGGGCAACAAATATCTCACCTATATACCCAGACTACCAGAAAGTTCCAATTTTAAGAAGCATTATTATTTGGACTTAAGGCTTTCATCATATTCAAGAGTGGAAATTCACCTATAAGAGGAAATCTTCATGCTGGTCACCGTCACTTACAGTTTAGAATCACAGAAATTTTGAGCAGGATGGGGTCGTGGGTGAGGAATGAGGCCCAGAGATTTAGTTAAGGTCAAATTGCTCTTTCTCTGTAAGTCTGGTCCACCACCCAGGTCCCTGGATCCCCAGTCAATGGTGCTTCTCTGTGAGGTGGCCAGGAGAGGCTGGAGGAGTTTTTAAAAGGAAAAGTCATGGGAAGCCTGGATGCCTGCAGAAAAAATGAAAGGTCTACAACCTATTCTGCTAGCTTCACAGACAAAAGAGGATGATAACAGATTCTTTTTCTAAGGAGGAAATGTAGTAGAGTGGAAAATAATAAATAAACTTTGACATCAATTAAAGTTGGGTTCAAATCTAACTTTGGTTGCTTACTGGTTTTGTGACTTTGGGAAAACGGCTTAACCTGTCTGAGCTCCAATGTGCTTACCTCAAAGACAGAGAATGCTGTGTGCCTCGTGGGATGGTACTCCATGACTGCAAAATAATGAGAGCACCTGACCTACAGCAGGTGCTCAGAGAACGATTATCAGTACTATTGACATCACTTGAATTTTTATCTTTCCTTATTAAATATTCTGATCCTAAAAGAACACCACAGGTTCTATCCCCTCTGATATTTCTGTATACTGCTAGGGTTTGCAGTGTGCTACACAGAGTGTGCTAAGCATGGTCTCTGACAGAGGAACAGCAGCAATATACCTGAGACTCTTGCTTTTCCTGAAACACAGAAGCATCCCCTTACCCTTCCTTTCCAAACAAGACAGACTACTATAACCGTCAGAATTCACTCTCTCAAAAGAGGATGCTGGCAATCTTTGCTTTAAGCAGGAAGATCCCTAATGACAATTTGTAATTCCACCTGAAAATTCGTTTTCTCTTCAAGTGGCTTTTTTTCCCTCAAGAATCTTTTGCTGGGAATGGACTTCCACTTCTAATACTGAGTGCCTTATGAACAAGTAGTTGCTTTGTGAGTCAAGGAACCTCCTGTCCGCCATGACGTTATAAAGTTAAGTGATTAGTTCGCATGCTTCTAGCAATAGGAGAACAGTCCTGGCCGTGGACCCAGCTACCTGAGCAAGGCTCAAGGACAGGTGGACAGGGCTTCCGGGCTTTCTTTCAGCTTGATTTGCCTTATCTCTAGTTCCCACTAGAAATGCTAGCAACTTACAGAAAGGGCCAGGCCAGCTTTCTGGCTTCTTTTGCCCGTCCGGGAATTTGGCAACACCCCGTGGGCTCAGAGGACCCTTCTTCTCTTCTAAATCCTCTGTCTTTTCCCATTTCTGCTGAATAAAAGCCTTAAGTTCTCCCACAGAGCTTGAGGACGAAGATTCATTCATTTGCTCAACAAATGTTTACTGAATACCTCATCTGTTGAAGGCATTATTTTAGATGGTGAAAAAGAGAGAGTTGTAGCCTTTGTGGTTCTTGCATAAGGGAAGAACCTTGCGTAGGAGAGAAATAAGTAAATTTTAAAATATATTTGATTTAAAAAAGTATAACATTAACTCAGTTTACAATGTCTGCATCTATCATTCTTTTAAACTTTAAATAAGGTATAAACCCAAGAGCTGGTTTGATGGCAAGGTGAACTGAATAGGAGAGTAGTAAGGAAGGCGAGGGAGATTTGGGTGGAAGCTGACTTCCTGTGCTTTGTCTTATCCTTTTGCCTTTAAAATCAAAATGTTCACTCAGCCTTCTTACTCTCTATAAAGAAGTAGGGCCTCTATAAGGGAACTTTATTCCTTCCTTTGTGCAAACAGGAGCAGGGGCGCCCTGAATGCATGCATGTCGCCACAGTGACAGTGGGAGATGCGCGACAATGCTTCAGGGAATGAGTTCTTTAAGAAAAGTCAAATGGAAGATGGGTGGCCTCAGCTCACCGCCTTCACACGCAATGGCCTTAATATTTTAGATGGTGAGGAAGAGGAGAGCAAATCTGACATGCTGTAGGCAGTGTCTGCTAGCAAAAAATCTGACTTTCAATAAAAATACTTAATTCTGTGAGACACCCCCCAAAAAAGATGGAGAGCCAGAGTAAAGGGGATAAAAATAGTTCACATTTTAGTATATGTTGTATGTGTCAGTATTATTTGGTGCAATTTCGCATCTCTGTACAAAATAATATCGTCTCGTTCTTTCCCCAAAACTCATGTTTTTAAATTAAAAGATAGCTTTTAAATAAAGCAGTGGTGGTTACTTTTGAAGGTTCTTGACTGAGAAGAGAGCACATGGGAATGTTCTGGGGTGATGGGAATATTCTAAGTCTGGTCTGGGTGCTTGTTAAACAGGTGGGTATAGATGCAAAAAGGTATCACGCTGTAACTTAAGATTTGTGTATTTTTACTGTGTTTAATATATGCTTCAATGAAAAGGAAAAAAATAAGTAAAAGGCAAGTCTGAGTTTTAGGCCTGCGGATGTGTGGTACACTAGACATCATACATTATGGGCTCTGTTGGCCATGAAAGAACTGATTAGATCTTTCCAATCGCTTCCCATTTGCTCAGCGGATGACGTGATTTAGCAAAGTGGGGAGCTGTTAACTTGCCTCCTTGTTATTGGCACCCATTGAGTTCCCATACAAAACCTACCTAGAAAGGAAATTAGAAAAATAAATAAGGAAGAAGGGAAATACCCACTGAGTTCTCAGCTGAGACAAAATTCAGAGAGAGTTTCATGCTCATTGGGAATTTCTCTCAGTGGGGTTTTCCATGGCTGTTAATAGTTTTGACCCCAAGAATTCTGGGTCCCTATAGGATTGTTAGATCTGCCACAAAAGCAGAAATATCATGTCTGAAGCCTCTTCCCCCTAAATAAATGTGAAAAGTTCACAGAAGAATTGTATTCAGCAAACCTATGATTAAGAATACTAAAATTGCGTTGTTTCCAATAGCAAACAAAATACAACTGAATTTCCTGTTGCACGTTTTTAAGCTGTGTTCATTTTTGCTATTATTATTTTCTAATTTCTCAAAAGTAAACTTTTCAAAATCATAATGAAATTTCCAGGTTGTCTAGTTTTGATTCACTTAAACTATACACATGCCCTCTGATTATTTTTATATGATGGACATATTTTTGTTTGATGTAAGTATTTCCTCTTTAAAAAAATAGAAAAGAATAAATAGATTCTTACTGTGTTAGTAACAGTTTTAAACCCACAGACCCTTTTGAGATTCCCCTCCCTTATTAAAGTGTCAAATTAAAAAAAATTTTTGATTACTAGAGATTTTCATTTTGATTCTTTTACTCTTCCCTTACTTTAAAGAGTTCATGGCATTGATCTCAATAAAATAAAATCTCAAAAAAAAGTCTTTATGCTGGGAAGAAATGTAAATATCTTTAACTATATTTATACTGCTATCTCTAAATGAACTCCACAACTGACAAAAATTATTTTTCCTGTCTAAAATGTTATTTTAATTCAGATGTTTAGAACCCAAAACTATTGTTTTTCCTTTAGAAACATGGTATTTGTGTTCTCAGAATAGCTCAGAGAAGGTAGGTAATTTATTTAGCAATGAAATACTGTATGTTTGTGGCAAAATTTTAATAATAATAATATAATTATAATATAGCAAAACATTATTGAATAAAACATAATTTAATAATTTTACCCTTCAGCTATTGTTTAAAGAAAGGCATGTTTAATTACATAAAGACGGACATCTTAGAATAGCCTACACTTGTCAATATAGATAATGCAGAATGAACAGAGTAAAAAAAAAAAATATGAATCATCCCACCAACCAGAACTATCTACTCTTAATATAGTGTTGTGTTTACTTCCAATATTGAAAACATATTTACACAATTGAGATTATACTGCACTGTTTTGTATCTTGCTTTTCCCAGTCGCTGTTGTATTTTGATGATTTTGAAGATTGTCAGCATGGATTCTTTGTCTAACCTCACTTCAAATCCCAAATCTTTTCTTTCTTTAAAGTAACTGGGCCACTCTTTTTTTAATTTTGTCTTGGCTTGTAAAGAAGGTATAACATGAAGCTGAGAAAGGAAAGAGAAGGGAACCAGGAGGGGAGAGCATGACAGAAAGGGAGAGTTTAGGTAATGGTGTAAAAGTCAGAGGGGTCTATGGATAGAAAAGATGTTTGAGAGAAAATGAACAGAAGTTGGAGCAGTGAACTTCAGAATAACATGGATTCTAGCATTAGAGCTAAATGGCAATGAGCATCATTCGGTCCTACCCCATCATTTGGTGAGGATGCGTGTTTATTGAATTTAAGGTCTTGCTTTGGGGACAGAGACAGTTGCAGGCAGTACTTGAAAGGGAACACAGGTCTGCTGATTCTCAACCTTAATTTCCTCCCTTGAATCTCTGAGGTATAGAAAAACTGAAGAGCAAGAGGTGTGTACCATTTCCTTGAGGACTAAAAAAGGAAATAGTAGAAAAGAGGTGGTGGCTTAATCAATGTCCTGATAAAAGACTTGATCAGAGCTGGCTGGAGCTTGGAAAGTTAAGGAAAGGGGGAGCACAGTAGTCCCCCCAGGGTGCAGAGAGGAGAAGACTATGTATTTATACAAGCCACCATCCTCAAATGGTTTTGTTTTTTTTAGATCAAGGATTACCCGCTCCAGATTTGTCAAAATTCTAGAATGAATGCTACAATGTACAACTGACCTATCCATGTAGTTAGCAAATGAAAAGATATTGAAGTTTTTGCCCACCTGATGGAAGGAGAACGAATACTTATCACAATCAATAATGCTTATCACATCATTTATTGTCCTTGAAGCAAAGCCCACCTGTCCAATTCTAAAGCAGTATAAACTTTACACCTTTTGGACATCAGTGTGTGTAAGAAGAGCCCACGGTTCTTGTTACACTATTTCTCAGTGCTCTTCTCGATTCTAGAATAAGCGTGAGACCAGTGCCACTGGGGAGATGAGACTCAGAGGCTGGAAGATGGGAAATGGAGAGTAAGGGGTTACAGCGAAATTGTACAGTATTTTAAAACTTTACCAATGACTACTGTTCATTTGAAAATTAGAAAGCATTGTCCTGAGTGAGAGCCGAGACTTCATTACTTGAATCACTGTCACTCTGCTTAATGCAAAATGTGTTTTTGGTTTGCTTCTCAAGAACCAGACCTCAAAAATTAAAAACTTGTTTTAAAAATTTGTTTTCTCTGCTAAGGCTCACCTTGACCTTATCCTGTCCCATGGACTTGAAGAATTTTCCAATGGATGTCCAGACGTGTACAATGCAGCTGGAGAGTTGTAAGTCACTACTACTGAAATAACCACCTGCTTGTTTTAACCAATGACCTGGTTCTTTCAATGTGTCATTAAGGAGAAAAAACCCGTAAGACTCATTCTCTACCTACTTAACAACTCCCGAGGTCCTTAAGGGAAGGACAAGCAAAAGTGAATGTGTGTGCATGTCTTATATCCAATAGAGAGAAGACCATGTTTCAAGGTAAAATGCCAAATAACTTGCCCTTCCTCAAAAAATGAGCCTGATTTAGTAAGCTTTTCTTTGAAATGAAAATGTCTCCTGGGAAAATTAAGATTATTAGTCATTTAACCTCTATAATGAATCACATTCTAGTCAGAAAATTGTATCTCCTTCTATCTCATGCTTGTATAGACCTTCACCCCAAAGGAATTTTGGCAGGAAGGGCTAATTGATTTGAGGACAAGATGCAGGGGCCTTAGCCAGAGGAGGAAACAAAAATGAGGGGCATGAGATGATAAGGAATAAAGGCATCTCCCTTAGATGGGCAATGGATATCCAAAGGCCTGGTGAAGGGAATAGGAAAACGCTACTACTTTGTCCCCTTTATGTCATGGTCCTGACGCCGCTGAAATCTTTGACATGTGCCGTAAGTTGCTGATGCCTCCAGGTAATGGGATTTTTAGACAGGAGACATGAAGTGTTTTCTGGCTTGCTCTGTCAGTTCCTCTGTTTGTAAAATGCAGAGAATAATAAGTGCTACTGACCTACAGGGATGTTAGGAGATCTAATGAGGCAGGGGCAAGAAAATACTTTTAACTTCTTGGTTTAGAAAAATAACAAATGTAAAAAGACATATCAACTATTATTAAAAGAGGCGGTGACAGGGTTTCCTTCTGATCATTTAAAATCACCGTAGACTTCCCTTGAAACTTCCTACAGAAATAAACAAAATAATGAAGCATCTTTGTTTGAAGAATTTGTCAGGAATAAAATGAGAATTTCTGGTTTACAATAGGCTTTATGTATTCATATTTTCCCTATCGCCCCTTCTCTTGAGAAGACAGTTAAGAAAAACTTTTTCCTACATAATGATTCCTTCTTCGTGACTTCTCTACTGCTCCCAACTCTCCCCTGACTCAACCCAACACTTAGTTTCTCTATAAAACAGCAACCATAGCTGTCATCTGAGGCTCCTCCAAGGCTTAAAAACTCCAATTAGTAAATATGCTTGGCCCTTGCAGGACCTAGAAGTAATGAAATGAAAGAAGCAGTGATGTGTTTACCACTGACTTTGACTGTGAAGGGTGGGAATTGCTCTTTACTTTTCTACCCTCATATCACGTCCTCCTTCCCCACATCTTTACCTCTTCTGTTTGCCCCCACCTGGGGTTTCCGGGTGGCTGACAGGGACTATTATTGTAGTGGTCAGCAAGAAGCTGACCAGACAAGAATAGGGGTGTTTGGCAAGCTTCTGGTATTTGGTGGAGATACTCAAGAAGGGCTCATGCAGCACTGATGTGGAAGAGATAGGGTTGGCCATTCTCTCTGTGGACCATCAATGCTTACACGAAGTCCCCTTTGTGATTCCTTGCTTGTTCTTATTTTCTGGCTTTGAATGGAAAAGGTGGCCCAAAGAAAGAGGAAAGTAGATTCCAATTAGCTTTGCCATTGATTTCTGGGTAGCTTTGGTGAGTCACTACCTTGCAGTAAACAAGAATAAGAATCTATAAACTTAATAAACTTGCTGAGGTTACTGGCCAGCCAAAACCTCACATAATAACCTTGTCTTCCTCAATCTCCTTTTAGAGTTCCAATATCACAAATAAAGGAAGAAGGGGGAGAACTGATGCCTGAAAAAAGAGTAGCCTTCATTTCCGGGGTGTAAAAAACCCAGAAGCCCTTGACATAATGACCTAGTTAGCAGGAGCTTGGAGACTAAGTGCTAACTTCGGTTTACTAAACTGGTAACAGTCTTACTCTGGATGGTTCAAAAGTCATATAACAATATGACTTTATATAACAGAGCATCTGTTTTACTTCATATTAATCATTGTGATGTGTGGGCCCCTTTAGCAAGACACCAGCACAAATGAATATGCTTGACTTGCATATCCCACAGCTTCCTCTTAGGTTACCTGCCTATAGCCTTCCCCGCTTGCTAAAGTAACTGAGGATTGACCATAATGACTTGAACATAAACTTTCTCAAAACAAAGCTAATAGACCCTAGGAGAGGGGCCAAGTTTGCAATGGAAATATTTTAAGCAGGTCTGTGATAAATCCATTCTCTTTGTTTTTTTTAAAAAAAGGAATGCTTTTCATTTGAAATACTAAGACTGGTGCCGTGAACTGCATTGTCTTAATGGATATCCACAGACACAGCTCTTTAAAGTAAAGACAATCTTCAAAGGATTTTTGTTTGTTTACTTGTTTGTTCTTCAGAAACATTTAGTGGATAGAGCGGGCAGAAGAAAAATGGACTTTATAAGTTCCATTCTCCCATTACACAGAAAAAAAAATCATTCAGAAATAGCTCGTTGTCTTCCATTTCTTTGGCTCCAATGACATGTAGTTGTCATGATGATTGCAGCTCTTTTATTAAAAAATGCTCTTGAATTGATCGAGCATATGTCGCTTTAGATAATGTCCTTGTTTGTTTCTTTACGTGGCTAGACTTTCAAGCTTTCTTGGAAAGATGCATCCAATTTTTTACTATGATTTGTTTACTCCAGTTGGGTACACGATGAATGACCTGATATTTGAGTGGTTAAGTGATGGTCCAGTTCAAGTTGCTGAAGGATTGACACTGCCTCAGTTCATTCTGAAAGAAGAGAAGGAGCTCGGCTACTGCACAAAGCACTACAACACTGGTAAGTTTCCTTTGAGCTGCTAAACCCAAGTGGGCTCCATCTGCCGCTTGGAGTATATATCCCATCACCTTAATTGCCCCATATTCACCAAGAAAGTGGAGCTATGAGGCACGGTCCTGGGCTTCGGTCAAAATGCCCTCAACACATAAGATGCCTATATCCTTTCGAACAGGTCAGGGAGCCCAACAGATAATTTTTCCAAGAGAGAGAGAAGGAAAGAGATTTGGGGATCTTTTGCTGCTCTCTTGCTGACCATCTACTATCAAATGAGTCTGAGGAAAAGTGCATGAGACCTTGTAAATGGTGCAGGAAGTGTATGAATTCTCGCCCATTCCCAGCATCCATTCTTGACGTTAGCTCCTCGGGTCAATTTGCACTCTCTGCCTTAGTGGAAGACACAAATAATAACATAGGTCTTTGCAAACCCAGAAATACAGCTGTTGTACTCTCCAGTCCTATAGACAGCGCGCATGAAAATCAGCTTGCGGGGAGTCAGCTGGCTCTAAAGTCATGCATTGTCTGTGGTGCTGACAGACACATGGGTCAGGGGGAGAATGTGAGGTAGTAGCAACAAGTGGGCATCTGTTGTTTCCCGGAAGATTATGCCCGCCGAGTAAAGTTGATAGCCTTTCCTATGAACGTCCTCGTCTGTGATGCCACACAGCTGATCAAGGAGAGGCAGTCGAGACATGATGGTTTGTTCAGTGACTGCTCTGGTCCATGAACACTTGTTCCAGAAGTCAACAGTGCTTCCTATGAAATAACTAAAACCGGACTCTAAGGTGTCCTTCCTGGCCAAGAAGAACCTAACCCTACCTCATAATTTGTGTGAGCTAAGCCGAATTACCTTCTGTGTTTCTAACTCCAAGCCAATTAAAGAGGAAGGAAAGTGGGAAGGGGCAGGAACATCTGTCTCTTAATAGTAGGTTACAAGTTTTAATATCTTTATATGCACTCTATTTTATAGGCAATGCAACACTGTAAACAGATTCTAGGAATATTCTAAATGACCTCAAGCAATTATCCAGGAGGTTATGACATTTTTACAGTGACTAGATTATATTCATGGTTTCTACAAATGTATATTTTTCTTTTGCTATTGGTAACACAAAGATAGATACACAATTATCCAAATCCTTTAGGAGCCCCATGTGAACTTTACTACTTAGGAAGGAATGGTTTCAACTATTTCATATTATATGTTATATATTATATGCTGTGTAGTATGTGCTATACATATATGTTGTAGGTTATATGTTATATCCTATATATTACATACTATAACCCCCACAAAACATGAATGTTTTCTTTCCAATGGATAGTCTAGAAAATTCTGAAGCTCTGTCTAAATAATCAGGCTGCAACAAGCACAGATTTGAAAATTAAATCTGCCACATGGTTTTGGTCCAGTGACTCCTTAGATCACTCGTTCTCACACTGTCATTTCCATTACGGGTTGAGTTGGAAAAGAGTTGAATTGGGTGTGTAGTGTCAGCGTTTTGTGCGATCTTTCAAATCCATCGTTAATGCTCCTTTTTAATAAAAATAAAGTGGGAGGCTGGAATGGGAAAGATAAATTCAAATTGGATTTTAAATCATCACTTCCTGTTTCCAGGAAAGTTTACCTGCATCGAGGTTAAGTTTCACCTGGAACGCCAGATGGGATATTACTTGATCCAGATGTATATACCCAGTCTGTTGATAGTCATTTTGTCCTGGGTCTCTTTTTGGATAAACATGGATGCAGCCCCTGCCAGAGTTGCACTGGGCATCACGACAGTCTTAACGATGACCACCCAGAGTTCAGGCTCCAGGGCATCTCTGCCAAAGGTAAGAAATCTCCTCACTTGACAACAAGTGACCTGAGAGGTTTGTCAAAGGTCTTACGGGCTGGAGAATTCTGTGAAGACAGAAATGTTTGCTACCCTGCGGCACTGTTGGAGATGCAAATGCAGTAAGAAGAGAATGGAAAGCTGAGTTTGAGAGTTAGAGCTCTGAGGACACGGGGGATCTTCATAATCAGATCAATTAGGGGAAAGGAGATTCAGGGTTGAGAGACAAGAGGAATGAGTGGAGGCAGAAACATGTCTCAGGAATTCTAAGAAGCCCTCGAGTACTTTTGACCTCATATTGTTTATGAGGCACGAAGCTTGCAGGAACTGGAGTAAGACTGATGCAACTTACGTTGTATTGTCAAGCAGTTACTGGGGAGGCTATTGCGATTCACGTGCTCAGTGAAGTCATTTACAGTAACAGAAGAGTGACTTAAGCTCCTGCAAATTTACAGAAAAGCCATATGCGATGAGTATGCATAAGAAATAAAGGTGCAGTATGAGGGTGCATCAAATCAGACACACGGGTGTTCGCTATGCCTTAATTTACCTTCATGGCTAATAACACTACTATTTTAAGCGACACAGTTACCTAGAGAACAGTGGACTCACCGAAGATGCTGAAAATTCCGGCTACTGTGGCAGGTTGACAGAGAAGTGTGGGGTGGATATTGGGGACAGAAGGACATTTTGTAGCGCCCTGAATAAGACATCATAATGGCCACATAATCTCTTTTTATGTAAGAGCGGCCCTCTGCATTTGTAAATATTGCTTAAGCAAGTAATGATAAATGTTCTGCTTGCGAAATGCCCCAGCACCCCAAAATGTGCCTGTATTTCCCCCTTTCACTGAGTACATTGAGCCACTAGCCTCAATTTTCCAGGAATCTGAGTTCAATTAGTATTCAGTATACACTGTCTCATACTGGTTTAGCAGTCCCTCCAAAACTCAGTTCCAGAAAGTAACTGAGATGTAATCCCCTATCTTGGCTGGCTTGGGCTTATGTTCAGTTGTGCTGCAACTGACATGACGAGAAATGTTATATAATGCTCCACATTACCTCCTATGTTGGAAGATAAGATGACGTACAGAAGAGGCCTTTGGCTATAATGGAGTGGGGTTGAACAGTGGGAAAATAGTTATACAAATTTTTCAAGTTCCATGCCTCCAAAGATAAACATTAGATTTTGTATGCTAATAGAGAAAGGAATAGACCTGTCTCCGATACTTTTTTACTTTCTAGAATAACAAATAGTACGAAATACCTGTGTCATATTTCTGTTGCAATACAGATGTCAAAAATGGTAACAGCTTTTTTTTTCCGCTACATAATCACAAATCAATATTGCCTAATACAAACTCTAATCCCCTCTGTACCTCCTTCCAAACAGGTTCATTTGATTATATCCCGTTATTTATTAGCTACTGCCATCACTGTAATGCCATGACATTAAACACTAGGACACACAACTATATTTTACATTTTACTAGACAGCTAAAGTACTGGCGGCACACTGCAAGCAGATAATGTGAAAACATAAGACATTTAGCCTCCAACTACTCATTGCTGCCAAAAGAATAGTCATTTATTTTCAAAATGAGAGCTTGAGGTTTTTTACAAATTTGTTATTCATTCTTATTAGCCATTGTGATTTTACATGGTCAAAACTATTGTTAAAAAGGAGACCAATCAAGACGGTAGAATAGGAAGACATGGAAGTCACCTCCCCCCATGAACACATCAAAAATATATCTACATGTGGAACAGTTCTCATTGAAAACTAACTGGAAACTGGCAGAAAGACTCCTGTACAACCAAGGCTATAAGAAAGATATATATGGAATTGGGCAGGAAGGGAAGAAAAGCAATCAGGTCAGGACCCATGCCCCTGGGAGGGGACTCAGAGGAAAAGGGAGAACACATGAACAGACGCCCGCCTTGGGGAGTGAGCAGTGAGAACCACAATTGGAAGCCCCAGTCCTGGCATCCTACACAGGGAAGACAAGCCCCCTTGGCTGCTGGAAGGACCACTGGGACTAACAGGAGGGCTGGGGGAAGCCTGGACCCCGCTCCTGAGGAACATGCATGTGCACGAGGGCTTGTGCTCTGGCTTGCTCCTGGGGCAGGGCAGAGAGGGTGGTGAGAGGACTGCTCCAGCGGCTGCCAAGTTTCCCACAACTGCCTCGGTGCACGCTCCAGCAAAGCTTACCCCACGTCGCCGTGTGGTATGGAATCTAGGGCTGCCACGACCAGAGGAAAAAACTTGGCTGTGGGATGCAGAGATGACCCAGTCCCAGGGCAGAGCCTGGGTGAGGCGGCAGTAGCCAGTGCTGGCACTTACTCAAACGTCATATCAGAAGCAGCCCAGGACTCTGATGATGTCCACTCCACCACAGCTTACCCTAATACACAAAGAGAGTCCACACCGGCCCCGCCTGCCCTGCAGTGCAGCTCCACAAAAGCGCAGCGATGGCAGAGACTGGGGGAAGTGATTAGCAGTGAGGGACAAAGGGGACTTGGACCCGAGGCTGCATCTGAGCAGATCGAGGGAAATAACTGCTGGCACCTGTACTGGCAGCACATCGGAGACAGCTCAGACATCTGTCTGTGGCAAAAATGAGCCGAGATTCCAGACGGGCCTCCCTTGCCTCAGCAATCCCCAGCTCTGGGGCAAAGGTCCCAGTGCTAGAAAAGGGGAAAGCAGACACTTAAAGGGAACAGGGCCAGATCAAGCCCAACCCTCAGGGTTTCTACTCCAGCAACTTGGAGGGCAGTGATGGCCACTGGGCAGAAGGGAAGTCCCACCCCACACCCGGCTACAACTCTAGCCCCTCCATCTTCAGCCTCATGTCCTACCAAGGTGATAGCTAACAGGACATCCTGAGGAAAGACCTGGCTTATGTCCACATCAAATCTGCTCTCCCACCAAAGGCATTAGGCACATACAGTCTATAATATGAACACCCCTTCCAGACTGGAATAGATAACTGTTTCATTTAAATCCATAGAGGCAAAGAAAGTTAAGCAAACTAATAAGGCAGAGGAGCTACTCTCAGCTGAAACAGCAAGAGAAAACCACTGAAAATACATAATTAAACAGAAATAAATAACTTACCAGATAAAGAATTCAAAGCATTGCTAGTAAGAATGTTAATTGAACTAGGGAAAAGAATAGATGAACAGAGTGAGAATGTTAACAAGGAACAAGAAAATATTTTAAAAACCCCAATCAGAAATAATGAATTCAATAACTGAAATAAAAAACACAGGAGAAGGAATGAATAGCAGACTAAGTGACACAGAAGAACACATAAGTGATCTCGAAAATAGAGTAATGGAAACCACCCAATCAGAAAAGCAAAAAGAAAAACAAATTTAAAAAAATGACAACAGTTTATGAGATCTCTGACATAACATTAAGTGTACCAATATTCAAATTATAGGGGCCCCAGAAGAAGAGAGAGAGAAGGGAATTGAAAATGTATTTGAGAAAATTATGGCTAAAGACTTCCCAAACCAGTGAAAAAGGAAACAAGTGTCCAGGTACAGGAAGCACAGAGGGTCCCAAACAGTATAAACCCAGACAGACATATCATAATTAAAATGGTAAAGCTTAAAGATAAAGAGAATTTTAAAGGCAGCAAGATAAAAACAGAGCCATATACAAGGGAACCCCCATAAGGCTATCAGCTGATTGTTCTGCAGAAAGTCTGCAGGTCAGAAGGGAGTGGCATGATATATTCAAAGTGCTGAAAGGGAAAAACCTGCAACCCAGGATACTACCCAGCAAGACTGTCATTTAGAATCCAAGAAGAGGTAAAAACTTCTTGGAAAAGCAATAACTAAAAGAGTTCATCAATACTAAACCTACCATAAAGGAAATGTTAAAGGGTCTTCTCTAAGTGGAAAAAAGTAAGAATCTGTAGGAAATGGAAAATCCGAAAAGGAAAGGCAAATATATACTAAGGACTAAGGATCTACCACTTAAATAAGCCAGTACAAATATTAAAAGACAAAAAATTGTAAAAGCAACTATAACTACAATAAACAGCTAAGGGATAAACATGAAGATGTAAAATATGACATTAAAAACACAAAAGTTTCGGGAGGGGTGTAAAAAAATGTATATCTTTTATGAATGGAGAAAGAAGATGTGGCACATATATACAATGGAATATTAGCCATAAAAAGAAACGAAATTGAACTATTTGTACTGAGGTGGTTGGACCTAGAATCTGTCATACAGAGTGAAGTAAGTCAGAAAGAGTAAAACAAATACCATATGCTAACACATATATATGGAATCTAAAAAAAAAAAAAAAAAGGTCTGATGAACCTAGGGGCAGGACAGGAATAAAGATGCAGATGAACAGAATGGACTTGAGGATATGGGGAGGGGGAAGGCTAAGCTGGGATGAAGTGAGAGAGTAACATTGACATATATACACTACCAAACGTAAAATAGATAGCTAGTGGGAAGCAGTCGCATAGCACAGGGAGATCAGCTCAGTGCTTTGTGACCACCTAGAGGGGTGGGATAGGGAGGGTGGGAGGGAGGGAGACGCAAGAGGGAGGGGATATGGGGATATATGTATACATATAGCTGGTTCACTTTGTTATACAGCAGAAACTCACACAATATTGTAAAGCAATTATACGCCAGTAAAAATGTTTTAAAAATGTAGATCTTTTAAAATGTGTTTGAACATAAATGACTATCAGTTTATAACAAGTAGATATAGTTACAGGTCAACATATATGAACCCCATGACAACCACAAATCGAAAACCTGCAATAGATACACAAAAACTAAAAAGAAAGGCACATGAGCATACAAAAGAATATCATCAAACTACAGGGGAAGAAACAAAAAGAAGAAGAAATGAACAGAGAAAAACTATAAAAACAACCAGAAAACAAGTAATAAAATGGCAATCAGTTCATACCTATCAATAATTACCCTAAACATGAATAGACTAAATGCTTCAATCAAAAGACATAGGGTGGGGACTTCCCTGGTGGTGAGGTGGTTGAGAATCCGCCTGCCAATGCAGGGGACACAGCTTCCAGCCCTGGTCCGGGAAGATCCCACACGCTGCGAAGCAACTAAGCCTGTGCACCACAACTACTGAGCCTGCACTCTAGAGCCCGCGAGCCACAACTACTGAGCCCATGTGCTGCAACTACTGAAGCCCGTGCACCTACAGCCCATGCTCCGCAACAAGAGAAGCCACCACAATGAGAAGCCTGTGCGCTGCAACAAAGAGCAGCCCTCAGTTGTTGCAACTAGAGAAAGCCCGCGCACAGCAATGAAGACCCAACACAGCCAAAAATAAATTAAAAAACAAATTTATAAATAAAAAAGACATAGGGTGGCTGATTGTATTAAAAAAAAAAAAGACCTATCTATATGCTGCCTACAAGACTCACTTCAGAACTAAAGACACAGACTGAAAGAGAGGGAATGGGAAAGGATATTTCATGCAAATGGAAATGGCAAGAAAGCAGGGGGTAGCAATACTCATACCAGACAAAACAGACTTTAAAACAAAGGCTGTGACAAAAGATAAAGAAGGGCATTATATAATGATAAAGGGATCAATACAAGAAGAAGATATCACACACATTAACATATACGCATCCAGTAAAGGAGCATCTAAACACAGAAAGGAAATATTAACAGGAATAGATGGAGAAATTGACAATAATACAATACTCGCAGGGAACTTAAATGCCCCATTTACATCAATGGACAGATCATCCAGATAGAAAATCAATAAGGCAACAGTGGTCTTAAATGACACGTTATACCAGTGGGACTTGATAGTACCTACAGGAAATTCCATCCCAAAATGGCAGAATACATATTCTTTTCAAGTGCACATGGAACGTTTTCCAGGACAGATCACAAGCTAGGCCACAAAGCAAGTCTCAGCAAATTTAAGAGGATAGAAATTATTTCAAGCATCTTTTCTGACCACAACAGTGTGAAGCTGGAAATCAGTTACAGAAAGAAAAATGAGAAAAGAACAAACACGTGGACACTAAACAACATGCTACTAAAAAACCAATGGGTCAATAAAGGAATGAAAGAGGAAATAAGAAAATACATTGAGACAAATGAAAATGGAAACACAACTTTCCACCACAACTTTCCAAAATCTATGGAATGCAGCAAAAGCAGTTCTAAGAAGGAAGTTTATTAGCAATACAGGCCTTCCTGAAGAAACAAGAAGATCTCAAATAAACAGCATAACCTACCACCTAAAGGAATTAGAAAAAGGACAAAAAAGCCCAAAGTCAGCAAAAGGAAGGAAATAATAAAGATCAAAGAGGAAATAAAAATAGAGACCAAAAGTAAGAAAAGATCAATGAAAGCAAGAGCTAATTTTTTGAAAAGATAAACTTGATAAACTTTTAGCCTGGTTCACCAAGAAGAAAAGAGAAGACCCAAATAAACAACATAATAAGTGAAAGAACAGAAATAACAACCAATGCCACATAGATACAAAACTCATAAGAGAATACTACAAACAGTATATGCCAACAAATTGGACAACCTCGAAGAAATGGACAAATTTCTAGAAGCATACACCTGCCAAGACTGTATCAAGAAGAAACAATTTGAAAAGACCAATCACTAGCAATGAAATTAAATTTGTAATTAAAAAACTCCCATCAGACAAAAGTCCAGGACCAGATGGCTTCACAAGAAAATTCTACCAAACATATAAAGAGAGCTAATACCTATACTTCTTCAAATATTCCAAAAAACTGAAGTGAACACACATTCCAAATTCAGTCTATGAAGCCACCATTACCCTGATACCAAAACCAGAAAAAGACGCTACAAAGAAAGAAAATTACAGGCCAATATCACTGATGAACATAGATGCAAAACTCCTCAACAAAATGTTAGCAAACTGAAGCCAACAATATACGAAAAGGATCATACACCATGATCAACAGGGATTTATTGCAGGGACTCAAGGATAGTTCAATATTTGCAAATTAACCAATGTGATACATCACATTAGCAAAAAGGATAAAAATCACATGATCATCTCAATAGACCCCCCCAAAAACAGCATTTGACAAAATTCAACATTCATTCATGATAAAAACTCTCATCAAAGTTGACATAAAGGGAACATATCTCAATATGATAAAGACCATTTAGGACAAACCCATAGCTAGAGAGGGGGAAGATGGCGGAAGAGTAAGACGTGGAGATCAACTTCCTCCCCACAGATACATCAGAAATAGATCTACACGTGGAACAACTCCTACAGCACACCTACTGAATGCTGGCAGAAGACCTCAGACCTCCCAAAAGGCAAGAAACTCCCCACGTACCTGGGTAGGGCAAAAGAAAAAGAAAAACAGAGACAAAAGGATGGGGACGGGACGTGCACCAGTGGGAGGGAGCCATGAAGGAGGAAAGGTTTCCACACACTAGGAAGCCCCTTCGTGGGCGGAGACTGCGGGTGGCGGACGGGGGGAGCTTCGGAGCCACAGAGGAGAGTGCAGCAACAGGGGTGCGGAGGGCAAAGCAGAGAGATTCCCGCACAGAGGATCGGTGCCAACCGGCACTTACCAGCCCGAGAGCTTGTACCTGCTGGGGCAGGCAGGGTTGGGACCTGAGGCTCGGGCTTCGGTCGGAGCGAAGGGACAGGACTGCGGTTGGCGGCATGAACACAGCCTGAAGGGGTTAGTGCACCACGGCTAGCCGGGAGGGAGTCCGGGAAAAGTCTGGAGCTGCCGAAGAGGCGAGAGACTTTTTCTTCCCTCTTTGTTTCCTGGTGCGCGAGGAGAGGGGATTAAGAGCGCTGCTTAAAGGAGCTCCAGAGACGGGCGCAAGCCGCGGCTAACAGCGCAGACCCGAGACGGGCATGAGACTCTAAGGCTGCTGCTGCCGCCACCAAGAACCCCGTGTGCAAGCACAGGTCACTCTCCACACCTCCATTCCGGGGAGCCTGTGCAGCCCGCCACTGCCAGGGTCCCGTGATCCAGGGACAACTTCCCCAGGAGAACGCACGGCGTGCCACAGGCTGGTGCAACGTCACGGTGGGCTCTGCCGCCGCATGATCACCCCACAATCCGTACCCCTCCCTCTCCCAGGCCTGAGTGAGCCAGAGCCCCCAAATCAGCCGCTCCTCTAACCCTGTCCTATCTGAGCGAAGAATAGACGCCCTCTGGCGACCTACATGCAGAGGCGAGGCCAAACCCAAAGCTGAACCCTGGGAGCTGTGAGAACAAAGAAGAGAAAGGGAAATCTCTCCCAGCAGCCTCAGGAGCAGAGGATTAAATCTCCACAATCAACTTGATGTACCTGCATCTCTAGAATACCTGAATAGACAACGAATCATCCCATATTGAGGAGGTGGACTTTGAGAGCAAGATTTATTATTTTTTCCGCTTTTCCTCTTTTTCTGAGTGTGTATGTGTATGCTTCTGTGGGAGATTTGTCTGTATAGCTTTGCTTTCAACATTTGTCCTGGGATTCTATCCATCCGTTTTTTTTGTTGTTTCTTCTTTTACTTTTTTTAAAAAAATTTTCTTTATAATTATTTATTTTAATAACTTTATTTTACCTTACTTTATTTTATTTTATTTTATCCTCTTTCTTTCCACTTTTTCTCACTTTTATTCTGAGCTGTGTGGATGAAAGGCTCTTGGTGCTACAACCAGGAGTCAGTGCTGTGCCTCTGAGGTGGGAGAGCCAATGTCAGGACACTGGTCAACAAGAGACCTCCCAGCCCCACAGAATATCAAACGGCGAAAATCTCCCAGAGATCTCCATCTCACCACCAACACCCAGCTTCACTCAATGACCAGCAAGCTACAGTGCTGGACACCCTATGCCAAACAACTAGCAAGACAGGAACACAACCCCACCCATTAGCTGAAAGGCTGCCTAAAATCATAATAAGGCCACAGACACCCCAAAACACACCACCAGACGTGGACCTACCCACCAGAAAGAAAAGATCCAGCCTCATCCACCAGAACACAGGCACTAGTCCCCTCCACCACGAAGCCTACACAACCCACTGAACCAACTTTAGCCACTGGGGACAGACACCAAAAACAACGGGAACTACGAACGTGCAGCCTGCAAAAAGGAGACCCCAAACACAGTAAGATAAGCAAAATGAGAAGACAGAAGAACACACAGCAGATGAAGGAGCAAGATAAAAACCCACCAGACCTAACAAATGAAGAGGAAATAGGCAGTCTACCTGAAAAAGAATTCAGAATAATCATAGTAAAGATGATGCAAAATCTTGGAAATAGAATAGAGAAAATGCAAGAAACATTTAAAAAGGACCTAGAAGAACTAAAGAGGAAACAAGCAATGATGAACAACACAATAAATGAAATTAAAAATACTCTAGATGGGATCAATAGCAGAATAACTGAGGCAGAAGAACGGATAAGTGACTTGGAAGATAAAATAGTGGAAATAACTACTGCAGAGCAGAACAAAGAAAAAAGAATGAAAAAAACTGAGGACAGTCTCAGAGACCTCTGGGACAACATTAAACGCACCAACATTCGAATTATAGGGGTCCCAGAAGAAGAACAGAAAAAGAAAGGGACTGAGAAAATATTTGAAGAGATTATAGTTGAAAACTTCCCTAATATGGGAAAGGAAATAGTTAATCAAGTCCAGGAAGCACAGAGAGTCCCATACAGGATAAATTCAAGGAGAAATACGCCAAGACACATATTAATCAAACTATCAAAAATTAAATACAAAGAAAACATATTAAAAGCAGCAAGGGAAAAACAACAAATAACACACAAGGGAATCCCCATAAGGTTAACAGCTGATCTTTCAGCAGAAACTCTGCAAGCCAGAAGGGACTGGCAGGACATATTTAAAGTGATGAAGGAGAAAAACCTACGACCAAGATTACTCTACCCAGCAAGGATCTCATTCAGATTTGATGGAGAAATTAAAACCTTTACAGACAAGCAAAAGCTGAGAGAGTTCAGCACCACCAAAGCAGCTTTACAACAAATGATAAAGGACCTTCTCTAGGCAAGAAACACAAGAGAAGGAAAAGACCTACAATAGCAAACCCAAAACAATTAAGAAAATGGGAATAGGAACATACATATCGATAATTACCTTAAATGTAAATGGATTAAATGCTCCCACCAAAAGACACAGACTGGCTGAATGGAAACAAAAACAAGACCCATATATGGTGTCTACAAGAGACCCACTTCAGACCTAGACACACATACAGACTGAAATGGAGGGGATGGAAAAAGATATTCCTTGCAAATGGAAACCAAAAGAAAGCTTGAGTAGCAATTCTCATATCAGACAAAATAGACTTTAAAATATAGACTATTAGAAGAGACAAAGAAGGACACTACATAATGATCAAGGGATCGATCCAAGAAGAAGATATAACAATTATAAATACTTATGCACCCAACATAGGAGCACCTCAATACATAAGGCAAATACTAACAGCCATAAAACGGGAAATCAACAGTAACACAATCATAGTAGGGGACTTTAACACCCCACTTTCACCAATGGACAGATCATCCAAAATGAAAATAAATAAGGAAACACAAGCTTTAAATGATACATGAAACAAGATGGACTTAACTGATATTTATAGGACACTCCATCCAAAAACAACAGAATACACATTTTTCTCCAGTGCTCATGGAACGTTCTCCAGGATAGATCATATCTTGGGTTACAAGTCAAGCCTTGGTAAATTTAAGAAAACTGAAATCGTATCAAGTATCTTTTCCGACCACAACGCTATGAGACTAGATATCAATTACAGGAAAAGATCTGTAAAAAATACAAACACATGGAGGCTAAACAATACTTAATAACGAAGTGATCACTGAAGAAATCAAAGAGGACATCAAAAAATACCTAGAAAAAAATGACAATGGAGGCACGACGACCTAAAACCTATGGAATGAAGCAAAAGCAGTTCTAAGAGGGAAGCTTATAGCAATACAATCCTACCTTAAGAAACAGGAAACATATCGAATAAACACCCTAACCTTGCACCTAAAGCAATTAGAGAAAGAAGAACAAAAAAACCCCCAAAATTAGCAGAAGGAATGAAATCATAAAGATCAAATCAGAAATAAATGAAAAAGAAATGAGGAAACGATAGCAAAGATCAATAAAACTGAAAGCTGGTTCTTTGAGAAGATAAACAAAATTGATAAACCATTAGCCAGACTCATCAAGAAAGAAAGGGAGAAGACTCAAATCAATAGAAATAGAAATTAAAAAGGAGAAGTAACAAGTGACACTGCAGAAATACAAAGGATCATGAGAGATTACTACAAGCAACTATATGCCAATAAAATGGACAACCTGGAAGAAATGGACAAATTCTTAGAAATGCACAACCTGCTAAGACTGAATCAGGAAGAAATAGAAAATATGAACAGACCAATCACAAGCACTGAAATTGAAACTGTGATTAAAAATCTTCCAACAAACAAAAGCCGAGGACCAGATGGCTTCACAGGCGAATTCTATCAAACATTTAGAGAAGACCTAACACCTATCCTTCTCAAACACTTCCAAAATATAGCAAAGGGAGGAACACTCCCAAACTCATTCTACGAGGCCACCATCACCCTGATTCCAAAACCAGACAAGGATGTCACAAAGAAAGAAAACTACAGGCCAATATCACTGATGAACATAGATGCAAAAATCCTCAACAAAATACTAGCAAACAGAATCCAACAACACATTAAAACGATCATACACCATGATCAAGTGGGGTTTATTCCAGGAATGCAAGGATTCTTCAATATATGCAAATCAATCAATGTGATACACCATAT
This sequence comes from Pseudorca crassidens, assembly GCF_039906515.1. Taxonomy (NCBI): domain Eukaryota; kingdom Metazoa; phylum Chordata; class Mammalia; order Artiodactyla; family Delphinidae; genus Pseudorca; species Pseudorca crassidens. The sequence continues at coordinate 122,132,351 of NC_090317.1, read as the reverse complement.
TAACAAATTGAAGGAGAAAAACCATATGGTCATCTCAATAGATGCAGAGAAGTCTTTCGACAAAATTCAACATCCATTTATGATAAAAACCCTCCAGAAAGTAGGCACAGAGGGAACTTTCCTCAACATAATAAAGCCATATATGACAAACCCACAGACAATGTCGTCCTCAATGGTGAAAAACTGAAATCATTTCCATTAAGATCAGGAACACGACAAGGTTGCCCACTCTCACCACTCTTATTCAACATAGTTTTGGAAGTTTTAGCTACAGCAATCAGAGAAGAAAAGGAAATGAAAGGAATCCAAATCGGAAAAGAAGTAAAGCTGTCATTGTTTGCAGATGACATGATACTATACATAGAGAATCCTAAAGATGCTACCAGAAAACTACTAGAGCTAATCAATGAATTTGATAAAGTAGCAGGATACAAAATTAATGCACAGAAATCTCTTGCATTCCTATACACTAATGATGAAAAATCTGAAAGTGAAATCAAGAAAACACTCCCATTTACCATTGCAACAAAAAGAATAAAATATCTAGGAATAAACCTACCTAAGGAGACAAAAGACCTGTATGCAGAAAATTATAAGACACTGATGAAAGAAATTAAAGATGATACAAATAGATGGAGAGATATACCATGTTCTTGGATTGGAAGAATCAACATTGTGAAAATGACTCTACTACCCAAAGCAATCTACAGATTCAATGCAATCCCTATCAAACTACCACTGGCATTTTTCACAGAGCAAGAACAAAAAATTTCACAATTTGTATGGAAACGCAAAAGACCCCAAATAGCCAAAGCAATCTGGAGAACGAAAAACGGAGCTGGAGGAATCAGGCTCCCTGACTTCAGATTATACTACAAAGCTACAGTAATCCAGACAGTATGGTACTGGCACAAAAACAGAAAGATAGATCAATGGAACAGGATCGAAAGCCCAGAGATAAACCCACGCACATATGGTCACCTTATGTTTGACAAAGGAGGCAGGAATGTACAGTGGAGAAAGGACAGCCTCTTCAATAAGTGGTGCTGGGAAAACTGGATAGATACATGTAAAAGTGTGAGATTAGATCACTCCCTAACACCATGCACAAAAATAAGCTCAAAATGGATTAAAGACCTAAATGTAAGGCCAGAAACTGTCAAAGTCTTAGAGGAAAACAAAGGCAGAACACTCTGACATAAATCACAGCAAGATGCTTTTTGACCCACCTCCCAGAGAAATGAAAAGAAAAACAAAAATAAACAAATGGGACCTAATGAAACTTCAAAGTTTTTGCACAGCAAAGGAAACCATAAACAAGACCAAAAGACAACCCTCAGAATGGGAGAAAATGTTTGCAAATGAAGCAAGTGACAAAGGATTAATCTCCAAAATATACAAGCAGCTCATGCACCTCAATAACAAAAAAACAAACAACCCAATCCAAAAATGGGCAGAAGACCTAAAGAGACATTTCTCCAAAGAAGATATACAGACTGCCAACAAACACATGAAAGAAGGCTCAACATCATTAATCATTAGAGAAATGCAAATCAAAACTACAATGAGATATCATCTCAGACCAGTCAGAATGGCCATCATCCAAAAATCTAGAAACAATAAATGCTGGAGAGGGTGTGGAGAAAAGGGAACACTCTTGCACTGCTGTCGGGAATGTGAACTGATACAGCCACTATGGAGAACAGTATGGAGGTTCCTTAAAAAACTACAAATAGAACTACCATACAACCCAGCAATCCCACTACTGGGCATATACCCTGAGAAAACCATAATTCAAAAAGAGTCATGTACCAAAATGTTCATTGCAGCTCTATTTACAATAGCCAAGAGATGGAAAGAACCTAAGTGTCCATCATCGGATGAATGGATAAAGAAGATGTGGCACATATATACAATGGAATATTACTCAGCCATAAAAAGAAACGAAATTGAGCTATTTGTAATGAGGTGGATAAACCTAGAGTCTGTCATACAGAGTGAAGTAAGTCAGAAAGAGAAAGACAAATACCGTATGCTAACACATATATATGGAATTTAAGAAAAAAAAATGTCATGAAGAACCTAGGGGTAAGACAGGAATAAAGACACAGACCTACTAGAGAATGGACTTGAGGATATGGGGAGGGGGAAGGGTAAGCTGTGAGAACGCGAGAGAGTGGCATGGACATATATACACTACCAAACGTAAAATAGATAGATCGTGGGAAGCAGCCGCATAGCACAGGGAGATCAGCGCGGTGCTTTGTGACCACCTAGAGGAGTGGGATAGGGAGGGTGGGAGGGAGGGAGACGCAAGAGGGAAGAGATATGGGAACATATGTATATGTATAACTGATTCACTTTGTTATAAAGCAGAAACTAACACACCATTGTAAAGCAATTATACTCCAATAAAGATGAAAAAAAAAAACAAAACCCATAGCTAACAACATACTCAACGGTGAAAAGTTGAAGGTCTTTCTTCTAAAATCAGGAACAAGACAAGGATGCCCACTCTTGCCACTTTTTAAAAAAAATTTGTTTATTATTTATTTATTTTGGCTGCATTGGGTCTTTGTTGCTGCGCACAGTCTTTCTCTAGTTGTTGTGAGTTGGGGCTACTCATCGTTGTGGTGCGCAGGCTTCTCATTGTGGTCGCTTCTCTGTTTGCCAGGCACAGGCTCTAGGCATGTGGGCTTCAGTAGTTGAGGCATGTGGGCTGAGTAGTTGTGGCTCCCAGGCTCTAGAGCACAGGCTCAGTAGTTTTGGCGCATGGGCTTAGTTGCTCCATGGCATGTGGGATCTTCCCAGACCAGGGCTGGAAGCTGTGTCTCCTGCATTCACAGACAGATTCTTAAGCACTGCACCACCAGGGAAGTCCCTATCGCCACTCTTTTAAACATAGTATTGGAAGTCCTAGCAACAGCAAACAGACAAAAAATAAAAAACAGAAGAATGAAGGAAGGAAGGAAGGGAGGGAGGGAGGGAAGGAGAGAGGGAGAGAGGGAAGGAGGGAGAGAGGGAGGGAGGGAGGAAGGAAGGAAGGAAGGAAGGAAGGAAGGAAGGAAGGAAGGAAGGAAGGAAAGAAGAAAGAAAGAAAGAATGAACAAGCATCCAAATTGGAAGGGAAGAAATAAAACTATCACTATTTGCAGATAACATGGTACTTTATAGAGAAAATCCTAAGGTCTCCAACAAAAATCTACTAGAACTAATAAATGAATTCAGAAAAGTTGTAGAATACAAGGTTAATATAGAGAAATCTGTTGCTTTTCTATACACTAATAATGAACTATCAGAAAGAGAATGAAAAAAATCCTGTTTAAATCACATCAAAAAGAATAAAATACCTAGAAATAAAACTTAACAGAGGAGGTAAAAGACCTATACTATGAAAACTATAAAACACTGATGAAGGAAACCGAGGATGATACAAAGAAATGGAAAGATATCCCATGCTCTTGGATTGGAAGAATTAATATTGCTAAAATGGCCATACTACCCAAAGCAATCTACAGATTTAATGCAATCCCTATCAAAATACCCATGATAGTTTTCACAGAAATAGAACTAGTAATCCTAAAATTTATATGGAACCACAAAAGATACCAAATTGTGAAAGCAATCTTGTGAATAAAAACAAAGCTGTGAAATCACCCTCCTTGACTTCAGATAATAAAACAAAGCTACAGTAACCAAAACAGCATGGCACTGGCACAGAAACAGACACATATATCAATGGAACAGATTATAGAGCCCATAAATAAACCCATACACCTATGGTCAATTATGACAAAGTAGGCAAGAATATACAGTGGAGAAAAGACAGTCTCTTCTATAAGTGGTGGTGGGAAAACTGGACAGCTACATGTAAAAGAATGAGATTAGAACATTTCACCACATCATGTATAAAAATAAACTCGAAATGGATTAAAGTCCTAAATGTAAGACCTGAAACCATAAAACTCCTAGAAGAGAACATAGGCAGAACACGCTTTTACAAAGGGTACCAATATTTTTTTGGATCTGTCTCCTAAGGCAAAAGAAGTAAAAGCAAAAATATACAAATGGAACCTAATTAAACTTAAAAGCTTTTGCACAGCAAAAGAAACCATCAACAAAACGAAAAGACAACTTACCGAATAGGAGAAAATATTTGCAAGTGATATGATCGACAAAGGGTTAATATCCAAAATAAATAAATAGCTCATACAACTCAATATCAAAAGCAAACAACCGAAACAGAAAGTAGGGTAAAGACCTAAATAGACATTTTTCTAAAGAGGAAATGCAGATGGCCACCAGGCACATGAAAAGTTTCTCAACATCGCTAATCATCAGGGAAATGCAAATCAAAACTAAAATCACCTCACACCTGTCAGAATGGCTATCATCAAAAAGTCTACAAATAACAAATGTTGGTTGGTGAGGATGTGGGGAAAAGGGATTCACTGTACATTGTTGGTGGGAATGTAAATTTGTGCAGCCACTAGGGAAAACAATATAGAGATTCCTCAAAAAACTAAAAGTAGAACTACCATATGATCCAGCAATTCCACTTCTGGGTATAGATCCAGAAAAAATCAAAAACACTAATTCAAAAAGATACATGCACCACAATGTTCATAGCAGCACTATTTACAATAGGCAGGATATGGAAGCAACCCAAGTGTCCGTCAATAGACAAATGGATAAAGAAGATGTGGTATAAATATACAATGAAATATTACTCACCATATAAAAGAATGAAATTCTGCCATCTGCAGCAATGTGGCTGGAGCTAGAGAATATCATGCTTCATGAAATAAGTCATACAGAGAAAGACAAATACTGTATGATATCACTTAAATGTGGAATCTTAAAAGTAAAATGAATGTATATAGAAAAACAGAAACGATCTAACAGATATAGAGAACAAACTAGTGGTTATCAGTGGGGAGAGGGAAGCAGGTGGGGGAAGACAGAGGTATGGGATTAAGAGATACAAACTACTATGTATAAAATAGATAAGCAACAAGGATATATTGTACCTCACAGGGAATTCTGGCCATAATTTTGTAATAAGTTTTAATGGAGTATAATCTATAAAAATATTGAATCACTATGCTGGACACCTGAAACTAATATAATATTGTAAATCAACTATACTTCATTTTTTAAAAAACTACTGCTAAATAAATGGTCACTGATTAGTGACCTCTGTATGAGAGGCAGTCGGAAACTCAGATAAACCAAAAGAGGGTATAATACAAAATCATTTTATATTCAGCTCTGACCTCATCATGGTTATCCTTTTGCCATCACAGGTTTACCTTCCTACATGTTTTTCTTAGGCTATTATTAAACACGGTTGGCTCTCAACTGTGTGGGGAGTTGTGATTCATATGGATAACAGTAAGAAAGGAAAATGGGATACAAAATGAGTCACGGAAAACAATTACTTACACACATACACACGCATTCTAATTTATAAACATGGCCATCCCTGACAAGGTGCTTCACTGTACTGATTGTACAGTTGCTCCAGGGCCTAGGGCAACACCCTTTACAGAGTAGGCATGCACACTGCACTTCCTAATCTATAACAAGTAAGACATACTTCTTTATATATACGATAGAAAACACAGAAAGTATCATTAACGTTAACCAGCCAGTATGTAACTGTCGAGTGTTTTTTCCACGCGCGTTTGTAGGCAAACCCCCACACATGCACACAGAGAAAACTTAGATCTAACTTCTATACATTTCTATACTATGTCCATTTCACATGGCATTAAAAATCTATCATGACTATAATTTGCAGTAACTTAACAGCCTATTTGATGTAGACTAAACAAATCAGCATTTATTTTACCGTCTTGGATATTTCAGATTTTTTTTGCATTTGTGAGTATGATCATTATAAATATATCTGTATATGAGTGTTGTATCTTTGTTTTAGATGACAAATGCTTATACTTTCTTAAATATTATTTTGCAGTGGAAAAAAAGAAGGAACTGAGGGTGAGTAGAGTAAATGAGAGATGATCTATGGGAAGAGGCTAAATGGGATGTATGCTCCATTCAGGGAGAAACTTTGTCTTATCATGTTAACTTCAGCACCTAGAACAGTGTGTGACTTAGACTTGTTGATCAATAAATCCTCACCAGATGGATAAATAAATAAATAAATGAACAAGCATGTTCCCCCATGTGAAACCATGTAGAAGATATAGAGTAGGCTTGAAGCAGAATCTATGGGTAAAGGTTTTCCAGAAAAATATTAGGGCTCTAATGTATGGAATAATATCATAATACTGTGACATATACTATAGAAGAAAGGAATTTCTCTAGAGGAGTATGTCTTCCTTTTCAGAAGTTCTCAAGTAGACTTTGGGAAGTTAAGAATATATCCACGATGGTATCTTAATATTTTGAAACACAGACAGGCCTGTACCTAAATCTTAGAGCCTTCATTTCACTCAACCTCTCTAAACCTGTTTCCTCATTTTTGAAATGAACATATTATTTTCTACCCCTTTCATAAATTAAATGAGGATAAAATAGGGCATTATCTGCATACGTTGTTGAGCTCAGTTTTTCTTTTACAGGGTAGGCAGTCAATTCCTTCTGGTTATTTGGTCATTTTTCCCTGTCCATAATGTAATAGAAAAGACTGCTCCATGGGATGGGAGGTTGTATTAGAAGACTCATACAGGGCCTTATGAATAGAAGACACCATGTTCTTTGGATGGCCCGTTATTTGCTTATAGTCATGCTGCCAATGTGATGAGCCAAAGTTTATCATATGTGTGCGTGTACATGCATGTGTGTATTTTTCATAGGTAGGCAGTTTATTGAATGGGTTAAGCTCTAGAGGGTCTGAATAAGCAATGGCTGTTTTTCTCCAATCACTGCCATTAAACAGTTGGTTCTGTTTACCCTGTCCCTGGGGGACTTCAGGAAGATTCCATAGATTCTCAGTCACTACATATCATGTCATTAGACCCAGAATGAACAAATGTGTGTTTTACCATTTAATAGACACCTAAAATATTGGTGATAGATACTTTATGATAGTCCACTATCAGGTTTTTAAAAAGTCATCTAGCCTGAAGCAAAACTTCAGTCTCACACCCAACTTCATATTCTTTCCATCCCTTGCCCCCAGCTCAGGCCTGCCCTTTGGCTTGAAGATATGCAGTGAGGCAGGCACACTGCCTGTTCCTTCACAGTTCCTCCCCTTGCTTTTCCAATTCTCCTCCCCGCTCCTGTTGCTGAGTTCACCAGGCTGAGGGTAAAAGGGTGGATGGAAGAAAGTTGTATGTGACTCACACTGTGGTATTCTAACTCTTGCCTTCTCTAATGGCAAGCCTCCAAATGCCAGCTTTCTTGTGAATTGAACTTGATTTCTTCGGAGAGTTCTGGGGGTCCCACATACCACGCCATCCCTGGATGAATAATGCACTCTGGCTGATGTCTTACAGTCTCCTCTTAGCTATCGTCTCCTAGCAGCATATTCCATACATTTTCTTACTTGCAGGGCCTCCTTACTCAACTAGACAGCCCTCCTGGTTGGCATGCTTACAAGATTCACATCTGGCTACTTTCCACACCATTTATTTGGCCCACCAAGAACATGTGTTCTTGCCATGCTAAATAGTGGAAGTGCAACTTAATTGGTAACCCTTCTGCCTTCACCCTTGCATCTTGGGTATTCCAGCTACCTACTGCCTTTGGAATTTATCCAGGTAAGAAAGAAGTACTAGTGTTCATATTTTTATACAAAACCCAACCTGCTGAGGACACACGACAGGTTCTCCTAAGAACTCTTTTACTCTCCAATTCCAGGGCAACTTGGAATTTCTGCAGCTCAGCAGGTATGACATGTGGAGGAGAGCTCTTCTCTTGCTGTGGTGGGGTAAACCACCTTCTCCCGACCCGCTTTAGGAGAGTAGGGAAAATGCCATAGTGCTGTCAACACCCACAAATTCCATGACTTCAATTAATTCTTTTCAAATGTCTAGTCTTCCAGAATACAGGGTGTCGGGTATAATGGTCTCTAGATAGCATTTCTTCTAGAAAGTCCTGCATCCTGCATGCATATGTGTAGATTCTCCCTCCAGAGTGAGGCTTTAGTCGAAATCCCATTCCCATACTACTATACTTATAAAATAAACATACCCGATTTTAGAGTTTTAGCCCTATGAGGGCAAGGACTCTTGATTTTGTCCATGTTTACCTACCCACCACTTAGTATAACACCTGCCTCAGAGGAGGTGCTCAGTAAAGAGTTGGTTAGTGAATGAATAAACAGTGTTGAAAAGCCTTGTAGTCAAGTGGTATTCCAGGTATAATTTAATTGGCAGTTCATTCATCCATCATTTATTCAACTAACATTGATTGAGCATCTCCTCTGGGCTACTCATTATGCTAGGAGCTGGAGAAATCAAAGATTAAAAAAAAAAAAAACAGTCCTTGCCCCTGCCTCAGGGGCTTGTAATCTGATATGCCAGAGACAGATACGTGGAACGGTGATTATGAAACAATGTGGAATATAAGGATATCGATGAGGATGCCTAACATTATTAAATGGAGGAGGGGGAAATGGAGGGGGAGGAGGGAAGGGCAACAGGGGAAGGGAGTCAAAGAAGGAAGGAGCAGTGCTAGGAACATGGCCTGAAGGAGGGAGCCTGAGCTGAATCTATGAAGCAGACTGAACAGGTGGAAGTAGGAGGAGGTAAAGGTCATTCCAGACAATGAGGACTTTGCTCTTCATAATATTTGGGCTACACTTATAAAACAAGATTTTCTAGAAGACAATCTGGGCAGGTTTCCAACATGCTTCACGAATTTTAAACACATTTCAAGTAAGAAACTTGTGTTTATTGATTCCAAGTTAATTCCCTGACTTCTGCCAACCAAAGCTTTTTGTGGTTTTTGCTTCGTTTGGTCTGGTTTTGTTTGGTTTGGTGTTTACAAGTTCAGTCTCTTCCCTCAATACAGAAAAATGAAATACTGGCATTATATCTGTTCCAGAGGTACTTTCCCATTTGAAGCTATAAAATTGGTTTTTAAAATACACATCTTTATCAACCTCCAAGAAGCTGTTTTGCTGGTAATATTCTAACAGTTTGGCGCATAAAACCCCTAGTGGCAGTTATCACCTGACTGTAATATTATCTTAAACCTGGAAATCCCTGGGACTTGGGACATTTTAAAGATTTAAATAGAAACAAACTCTGGCTTTTAAAAAGCTTTAAAAAAAAAAAGACTGAAGGCTGGGTGTATTGTCGTCTTTCTAACCCACAGGAAAATATCAGGATGAACTGAATAGAAGGCTGTGAGACACCAGGCAGGCTTTGAGTGTGGCCAAACGGAGTTGAACAATTCTTTTCCTTTACACTGTGTTTGTTATTATAGCTAAATGATGCGCAGCCACTCCTAAGTGTGTCTTGAGTCCCATTTGTGGCTACAGCCCAGAGGCTGTAGAGCTGAGAGCAAGCATTGATAGGGCACAGTTGGGATGCAGTGTGCAGGTGACTCTGACAGGTCCATAACCATCTCCTTGGAGCAAAGATCCAGAGGCATTATCTTTAGCCATTATTAACTGAAATGCCCTATTTCCTATATAAGGAAATTTTGCCTTACTTTTCAGCCATCTGGTCAACTAAGACCAGCTGGACCATTTCAAGAAGCTGCCAAACCCAGGACAGCCTGGAATTTAAAACAAAAGAGTGCTGCCATGTTTGGTCTTGCTTTATTCCCCATGAGAATGTTTCTATCTAGAGACTGCAGCAAGAGAAACTATGAAAGCAGGAAGACTGATACCTATAGAAGTTTTGAAGTAAGGATTTTGGGGGGGGATGTCTGTTTTAACTCTAAAAAATAAAGATGAATGCTCCTTGAATCAGGTACGTCCCCAGCTAGTTGCAATGAATTTCCTAGGTCAGATCGGTATTTCTGAAAGAGGTGGGGAACAATTCTGTTTTGTGAAATCAGGATTTTACTGAGTTCCTGGATAAAAGATTGAAAAGTAACAAAGCCAAGCTTTGGCAAATTGACCTGCAGGCCTGCTTACTTCAACCAGATGTCTGTATACGTGGGAGACTTCATAAACTTTCCCTTATGACATTTCCTGAGCCACAGCAAACTAAAGAGTTGTTGATGTAGTGACTGTGTGATACAAATATGCAGAGAGATGATGTGTGCAAATTCTCCTGGGACAGAGCCGGAGCACTATTGGCACTTTAGTTCAAGAATGTGGTCGGCAAATTTTACAGGGAGCTGGCAGTGGGAGAAGCTACCCAGGCTGCGCTTCTGCTCACCTCCTGGCGAGGCTTATCAATATTTGGGGGATAGCATTTTGAGGTTCAGGATTATTTTGAACTCTCTTTCCATTTCACTAAAATGGGGAACTCCATCCGGGTCATATAACCTAAATGTCTTCGGTTCTTATAAATGCCACACAGTGAAGAAAAAATGAACTATTATGGAGCATGTACTACAAACTCAGGATATAGACATGAAGAAACAGACTGACATATACGTAAAATAGGAGATTATAATTCAGTAAAGTAAGGGCAATGGGGTAGACTTTTAACAAAAACTGGCTGTAATAATACCCTTCTCTGTATCCATACCCTTTGGGTAATAGCCCCCTCCCACGTTGACTGTCAACTTGACCGTGTGACTTGCCTCAGCCGAAGGAACAATGGCAAATGTGACATAACCAGAGACTTGAAAAATGCTTGCACACTGTAGCTCACTTTCTCTTGCTGCTCTTGGGACCCTATGAACACCACCATGTGAAAAAAGCCAGGCTAGCCTGTTGGGTGATGAGAGACAAACGACCCAGTTATTCAATTACCAAGATGGCAGCCAGCTAACTGCCACTTTCCTGCTCATTACTCCAGGCACACTGGCCTCCTTGCTGTTTTCCGAATATGGCAGGTACATGCTGTCATCCCTGGGCCTTTGCAATGACTGTTCTCTGTGCCCGGAATGCTCTGCCCCCAGATATTCACATGACTAACTTCTCGACCTTTTCCAAGTCTTTATTTAAACCTTATCTTCTCAATAATGCCCGTTCTAGCCATTATCCCTTCACCCATGCCCTCATCCACACCTTGACCCAACTCAACTTTTTGATTTGTTTCCCCACTGTACTTTATCACCTTACAGCAACACTGATTCATATCAAATTCTATTACAGATCGTCTTTATTTTATACTGTCTGTTTCCTTCACCTTGAATATGAACTCCATGAAAGCAAAGATCTTCATCTGGCTTGCTCCCTATAACAGCACCAAGCCTGTAGTATATGCTCAATAAATGTTTGTTGATTGAATTAATGAATACATACATCTCTAACGTCTAGTCACTGAGACAAATCCATCTAACCTTTCTCTAGAAGACAGAACTAATAAAAGGGGAACCGTATAGCCAGGGGCCCACCTTTCCTTAACTGGCTATTCTTTACCACCAAGAATCCTGGCTACCTACAGTATGTCACTCTAACAGAATATCATTTTCATAAAGTTTTACTTCTCTGACAGATTGTATCAAGCAGTGTTATATTCATTCTTCTCTGACAGCTATTTCTTATAGAGTAATATACCCAAAGAAACAATAATAAAGCGGCAATGGTTTAGATGAGAGGGCATCCAGACAGGCTATTTTTATCTCAGTTTTGCTTCCTCAGCACCGTCACAACCAATTTGGAGGTTTCTCAATGTGCCGATGCAAGTGCCCATTTCCGCTTCCAGCTCCTCCAGTTTGTTTGGATGCAAATATATTCTTTGGATTCTGATAAAGGCGTCCAGAGCTCTCCTCAGCTGAACTCTCTACAGCCACTCTGGGCCAGAGGTGAAGCCCCCATACTCTTCCATAGGGGCCCAATCATCAGAAAATACCCCCTTTTCTTTACCTAACAAGAACCAAGTGGGGTTTTGCTTTCCTCTGATTTTAATGTGTCATTAAAAAGTATCTGTGCACCTGAACTTAAGGATTGCTTTGGACTGCATCATCATCTAGGACTTGAGAAGCCCTGAGCTCCAATCTGAAGCAAAGTGCATGACATGCCTAAAGCAAACCATTTTCCATCCCTAATGAAAAAAAGGGGGTGACCCCAGTTTGCTTTCCAAAATTGACCATGCCTTAAGGAAACTGGAATATCCAAATATTTTCCAAACTACACAGGAACTGATAAAATCTAAAACTTTTGTGTTGTTAGCAGAAGGGGTCCCAGCGATCCTGTTAGGGATGGGAAAACTGATGACTAGGAGGTGAATTCACTTTCAATCTTTCAAGATCTGCTTGAAGTAGATGCCACTTCTTACATGAAGCCCTCATGGATCCATCAAATATAAATAGCCTCTCTTCCTTACCTCCATGGTACTTTGTGTCTTATATCAGTCATTGCATTCAGACTTGTGGCTTAGTGATTAGGGCCCTATGTACTTGCTCTAACGTTTTGTAAACTCTTTGTCGAGAGGACCAAGTATTGTTCAACTCTGAATGACCTGAGTGACTTACATAGAAGAGGCCCTCAGTAGTTATTATTATAAGGGGACTGTGTTCAATGGTTCCTGATGTTCTGTGATTGGAGTAGGAATAAGTGCAGGAGCTTAATTGGCCTGATAAGGGAGTGTCAGTAAAGCAGGGGGCCTCAACCTTTGCTGCACATTGTAATCAGCAGAGATGTTAAAGCTTTCCTATACTCCACCACAGATAAATTAAACTATCTGGCAGTAGGGTTCAGGCATCAGCATTTTTTAAAGCTGGTTTTAATGTGTAGCCAGGGTTGAGAACTGTGGCTCTAAGTTTTGTTGTCTTGGGAAGTGTTTTCACTGTGTATCATTTGCCGGAATACAGATGCGTTTAAACTTCATGACAACACTATGAACTACATATTATTATTATCATCACTTTGTAGAGGAGGATACTAAGGCACAGAGGGGTTAAGTAAGTGCTCAAGTTCCCACAGAGCTAGACTTGAATCCAGGCAGTTGAGTCTGAGTTGGTATGATTCATCTCTTGGCCACACCACCTCCCGTTGTTAACGGTTACCGAGTTTCTTCAACATGCCCAGCACTGTACTCAAAGCTTTACGTAGGTTATCTCACAGCAAACATATAAGATAAGTATTGATACAACTTCGCATCACTAATTTACAGGTAGGGAAACTGAAACATTAAGAGGTTAAGCAATTTGCCCACAGTTATGTTGCTAGCAAGTGAAGAAGCAAGATTCAAACCACTGGTCAATTCAAATCCTCCCAGAGGAAGAACTAAGAATTTTAAGTTTCATCACGTTGTCCGTACCATGCTAATTACAGGTGGAAACTTTTGAGTGTGAGATAAGTTATTTTCCAGGCTCTGTAATCCCTGTCTTTTGGCTGCGCAGATTGCATTCACTGTGTATTACATGCAGTTGGCAACTCTGTTCACCATTTTGATGAAGAGACAATGTTTGCCTGATTGCCCTTTCTCTTTCATATTAAGAATAACATAATGATTCCTGAGGCTTCTGTTACACATTCATCCTCAGCAGACTTTCTAACTGAATTCAATTGCTGTTTATTGCTTGTATCAGCTGTAGCCATTTGAACCATCATTTTCATCAGTGTGATTATGTTAAGAGCCCAACCTGGTAGAGGCTATTATCCATCATTTAATGGCAAGTAAAAGGTTGAAGGAAAGCAGATTGGATGACCATGAGCAATAAAATGGTTAAATTGTGGCCTATTCATACAATGAAATACTAGATGGAAATAAAAATGTAAGAACTGCAGTCACACATAAAAACAGAGATGAATCTCTCAAATTTTACATTAAGGAAAAGTTAACAATCATAAAAAAATATTCACAGGCAAAATTCATCTATGGTGTCCCAACTAGAATTCTGGTAGGATTTGGGAAGTAGCATGGGACTAGTGATGGGGATGGACCGTGAGTGACTGAGCTTCAGGGGGCAAGAAATGTTATATTTCTTGACCTGGGTGGCAATTAGAGGGCATGTTCATTTTGTGGTCATTCGCTGGACAGTTGTGATCCTGGTGCTTTTTTTCTCCACTAGGAATGGGACATCTTGTTTATGAAAAGATGAATAAAGGTTGTTTTGTAAAGCAAAGAAATACAGGTTCCCCAAATAAACTTAGAGGAACATTTTAGCACAAGCCCATTCTTTCTCCTCCTCTTTTTTTGATCCTGGTACTTTTAAATGTTTTATTAAAGAAGTTAACCCAGATTGTACCAGTAATGAATAAATAATAGAGGATACTCATACACTTTAGGCAGTTTCCTCCTCTTCCTTTTTCAGAATGAAAACAAAAGCTGATATTGATTGACTCCAGGTTCCAGACCTGCTACTAAGTGCTTTTCATTTATGTATTATTTAATCTTCTCAACAACCCTATGAGCTAGATATTATTGGTCCCACTTTCTAGATACGTAAATTGAGACTCAAGGTTATACAACTAATAAGTACCAAAGCCAGAATTCAAACGTAATTGCACCTCAGCTCTGGTCCTGTCTTACTTAATAGTCACTAATGTCCCTTCAGCCTTTAAAATGGATGTCCTTTATGCCTGTTGCAGTTTATACACTTGAGGGTTGATTGATGGAACTCAAAGAATTCAGTAACCTACAGATTCCTTCCATATTCTTAAATTACGGTTCACAGTTTGGAGTAATCATAGTGAGTCTTCCATACAGTTCTGAATTCACCCTGGAACAGTCCCACCCTTTATTTTGCTTTCCACTGCTGTTTTCTGCTCACTTCCTAAACAATCCTTTCTTATGGCAAGGGAAATTAGCACCTTTCTGTCATCGGAGAGAATCTGAAGGTACAAGATACTAAACAGAAATTGGTATCTATTAATGTTTCTTGCCCCCATGTAACCCTAATTAAAAGAGGAATTGAAATAGGAATTAACATTTTGTAATTGGCTCATGCAGAAGACCATTCCCCATAGACCATACATTTTATTGTTGGTTCTAAATCTTATACGTGGATTTCTCTTTTGGGGAGACTCCAGAGAAAGGATGCTCTGCAAATATGGAAATATGTGTTATAGGATTAGTTTGTACTCATTCATTCAGTTTACTTACTCTTCATGGTATATACTGTATTCTAAGACCCTTTTTTTCCCCTATTTTCACAGCTTTGAGTTTGGGTTGTAACTTAAAATTGAAGACAAATCAGTTTAATTGGAGATGTTTTTCTTTCTTAGTGCTGTGTAAAATAATGGTGCATCTTATAGTCACTGGCATCTTAGATTTAATGAACTACTGTACTGAACTTCAAGAGCCAACCATTATGCTTGGCACTGGGCACACAGAAGTGAGTAAAACAGATGTGCTCTCCACTCTCATATCCCACTGGAGTGACAAGTACTGAGCACGTAATTAGCTGATAATGCTTGTTAAGAAGTAATTCTGGGTGCCATGGGAGCACGTAACAAGTAAATGGGTGCTTGTCCAAGTGTCAGAGGACACTCTTCCCAAGGGAGTGAAGTCCGAGTGGGATGTGAAGGCTAAGTAAGAAGTGTCTAGATGAAGGTGACCAAGGATGATCCCAGAGGAAGAAAGAGCTGGTCTGCAGGATCTGAGGTTGCAAAGAGCCAGTGAACTTCAGGGAATTAGAAAGAAAGAAAACCTGACTAGAATGTAGAAAACTAAAGGGGAAGTGGCAAACACAAAGCCACCCAGGTCACACAGGGCCTTGTAGGCCTCAGTAACATGTTTGAGTTCTATCTCTTTAAAAGGGCTATGATGGCCACTCTGTGGACTAAGATTTGAGAGGGGCCAGGGTGGATGTAGGGAGACTAGTTGGGGAACAATAGCAATAACAAGGGAGAGATGGCTTGGATGGGGTGTTGGCTGTGGGAATAAAGAGAAATGGATAAATTTTGAGATAAATTTTGGAGGTAGAATTTGGACATGGTAAGAAACATATGACCATATGTAAGGAATTGGTGGAGACAGAAATGGAGCCAAAGTCAACGACTGGAGGAGAACTCATCCTAATGGAATTAAAAAGGAGGGCCTAGAGGCTTGAACCTAGGAAAACATCTCAGGATTGGAAGAAGTAGGTGTTTTGAGTACAGCCTGGGATTTGTAACTCAGACGTGAGTACTAGGGAAGGAAGGCTGTGAGAAACCATGGAAAGCCTCCTCCACAAAGCCCTGGGAGCACAAGCAGCACTGACTTGTAGCTAACATATCAAAGAGTCGTGTCATTGGGTGCCAAAGCGTACTTCCCATTTCGGGGTTATCGGCAGAGCACAGTGGATTGAGTAGCGCTCGTCTGAACCAGAGAAGTAGCGGGAGAGTCCATGGCCTATGGTTGGCATCAACAAGAAACAGTAACTGCCTCCCCACTTCTGTGACACCAGCAACCTGTCAGGCTCATGACCATTAGCCCTTAGCAGAAAACCCCACCCAGGGGATTCTTAATTGAGATGCTTAGAATATTCACATTTAATATGATTATTGATAAGGTTAGATTTAAATCTATCATTTTATTATTCATCTTTTATTTGTCACATCTATTCTTTAACCTTTTCACTCCCTTCTTTTGGATAGAGTACCTTAGAGTGTTGTATGTGATATCTTTTGTTGGCCTGTTGTCCATGCTCTTTTTGTATTATTTTTGTGATTGCTTTAAGGTTTATAATATAAACCTTCAACTCATCAAAGTCTACCTTCAACTAATATTATATTCCTTCTCATATAGTACAAGAGTCCTACAAAGCAAACTTCCATTTCGTCTCATACAGCTTTTATGCTACTGTTGTCAAATTTTTTATTTTGAAATATATTATAAACCCTATATTATTTTTGTCTCCACTCAATTATCTTTTGCATGATTCTAATAATTTGAAACATATCTTGTATATTCACCTGTAGAGTTACCATTCCCAGTGTGCTTCATTCCTTGGGTAGATATATAATTCTATCTGGTATCATTTTTCTTTTGCCTATGGGACTTTTTAACATTTCTTGTAGTGCAAATATGCTGGTGATGGATTCTGTCAGCTTTTGTATGTCTGAAAAGTCTTTTATTTCGCATTTGTTTGGGAAAGATATTTTTACTGAACATTAAATACTAGGTGTTTTTTTCCGATCAGTACTTTAAAGACGTTACTCCATTGTCTTCTTACTTGCACTGTTTCTAAGTTAAAAATCTGCTGTAATCCTATCTTTTCCTATGTACATAACGTGTCTTTTTTCCTCTGATCATCTTAACTATTTTCTTTCAATCCGTACTTCTGAGCAATTTGATTATGATGTGCCTCAATGTCATTTTCTTAATTTTTCTTGTGCTTTATCAAGCTTCCCAGATTTGTAGATTCATAGTTTTCACCACATTTGGGAAAACTGTATCCATTAGTTTTTCAGATAAATTTTCTGTACCCCTCTCTGTCTCCTCCTCTTCAGAGAATTAAATTACATGTATATTAGGCCACTTGACCTTGCTCCACAGCTCACTGAGCCTCTGTTCTTCTTGTGATCTTTTCTCTATTTCATTTTAGTTTCTACTGTCATATTTTAAATACATTAATCTTTTCTTCTGTAAAGTATCATCTGCCATTAATCCCAATCCAGTATACTTTTCTTTTCAGGCATTATATTTTTCATCTCTAGAAGTTTGATTTCGGTCCTTTTTTTTTTTTTTTTTTACCTCTTCCATGTCTCTTATTACCCTGTTCAGTCCTTTCTCCAGCTTTTTGAATAGACTGAATACAATTTAAATGACTTTTAATGTTCTTATCTGCTAATTCTAACATCTGTATCAATTCTGGGTTGTTTTCAAATGGTTTATTTTTCTCCCAGTTACGTATCTCTTTGTGCTTCTTTGCATGCCTAGTAATTTTGTGTTAGATGCCAGGCATTGTGTTTTTTACTTTGTTGGGTGCTGGATTTTCTTTTTCTACAAAAATTATCAAGATGCTCTGAGACACAGTTAAGTTACTTGGAAACAACTTGATCCTTTTGATCTTGCTTTTAAGATTTGTTAGGTAGTCTCAGAGCAGTAATTTAGTTAAGCAGGGCCCTTCTGAATACACTGTCTAATGCCCCATGAATAATCAGGTGTGCTAATCTGGCTTGTGGGAACAACAAGCACTATTTTCAGCCCTGTGAGAACTCCAAGTACTTTCTCCTCTAGTTTGATTTTTTTTTTTCTTTTTGGCTGCGTTGGGTCTTCGTTGTTGCGTGCAGGCTTTCTCAAGTTGCAGCGAGCGGGGGCTACTCTTTGTTGCAGTGCGCAGGCTTCTCATTGCGGTGGCTTCTCTTGTTGCAGAGCATGGGCTCTAGGCGCATAGGCTTCAGTAGTTGTAGCTTGTGGGCTCTAGAGTGCAGGCTCAGTAGTTGTGGCACATGGGCTTAGTTGCCCCACGGCACGTGGGATCCTCCCGGATCAGGGCTCGAACCCCTGTCCCCTGCATTGGCAGGCAGATTCTTAACCACTGCACCACCAGGGAAGTCCCTAGGGTTTTTTTTTTTTTTTTTCTGTTTTGGTTCTTTTCTTAGCCTCAGCTACCTTCCTCACATGTATGCACTTATCACTACTTTGCTGACTGGTCCAAAGGAACCCTCTTCAGACTTCTGAAGTTCTCTCTCTTTCTCCCTCTCTCTGCAATTCTCTCCATTCTGGTACTCTACCCTGTCAACTCTAGCTACTGTGGACTCCCCAGATTCTCAGCTCCATCTCTTTAATTTTGGGAGTTTGTTGGGCTCTGCTTGGGTTCCTCCTCTCTGCATCATGACCTGGAAACTCTCTTAGGACAGTAAGTTAGAGCAATAGCAGGACTGACCTTGCTTGTTTTCCATCTTTCAGGGATCACTGTCCTTTTTGCCTAATGTCTAGTCCCTTGAAAACCACTTTTTCATGTTTTGTCCAGATTTTTTTAGTTGATTCAGGATGGAGGGTCAATCTGGTCCTTATTACTCCATCTTGGCCTTGAGTAGAAGTCACTGCCAAGGTTTCGAATCTTTGATTTATTTTTAAAATTAGACACAGCATGTAAATAAACTGAGTGTGACAATTTAGATAATTGAAATAATTACCAGAACCAGCATCAGACTGTAAATGCTAAGAGTACAATTGTTCTAATCAATGAAGTCTGCATTTATCAAATACATGGTCTATGAACTCTAAGACTGAGAACAAATGTTTTGGAAAATAAATAAATAATTGGTATGTGTGGGCCAAAATATTAATATCTTAATGGGAAAATCGGTTTTGTTCTATAAGATGTTTCATCAAAAGATTTGCTTCAAAGTGATATATTCCAATATATTTAGGCTTATAGCTGACTGATAATTCTTACCTCTTTTTTTAATAACACATTCTGGACTGCTTTGGGAAGAAAGGACCTTATCTCTCATACAGCAACTCCTCTTTACATGTCAATTTCTCTTAATCGTCCCTGCTTTTTGCTCCCATGGATGCAGTCACTAAATCACATAGTTAGTTAATTAAGTTCAACTCAATTCAATAAGTATTCAAGATATTACCTACTATGTTAGGTATTAAGTAGGTTTAAAAATAGTAAGATAGTCCCTGCCCTTGAGGAATTTTTAATCTAGTATAAGAGTCAGCAAATATTGTCTGCAAAGGGCCAGATAGTAAATACTTTAAGTGTTAAGGTCTCTGTCACAACTACTCAACTCTGCAGATGCAGCACAAAGGCAGCGGTAGACAATGCATAAACAAATGAGTGTGGCTGTGTTCCAATAAAACCCGTGATCTAGTGGGAAGAAGCTGAGAAGTACATTGAAAAGTATATGTATTACAAAGGTGATCAGAGGCAAGTCCTATGGGATGTCAAAGAAGGGAGATTCATGTCTTAATAGGTGGTTTGTAAAAACAATGAATGATTGAAAAGAAGCAGCAATATTGGAGTTGATGTATGAAGATTAGATAGAATTACAACAAGCAGAAGTGACAGGGGAAGATCTGAAATAAATATTAGAGATGAGGAAGCACTGAAGATTTGGGGGAAGAAGTAAGTAGTCCTGTTTATCTGGAATGTTAATTATACTCAGGAGTGAGGTAGAAAAAATAAGGCAATGTAAGGCCTTTGAATCCCCCCAGACAGAAAGAAGGTCTTCCTCCTCTAAACGGTTTAGCTCCTCTCTTTGGTCCATGATCTCATCCTGCCTTTACAGTATGGTGGTTTCGGGACTTCTCTTTGTTCCTCTACTAGACAACTGTCACCTTTAGGGTGAGGATTATATATTGCTCATAATTATATGTTGCTCATCTTTGAATCTCCACTGTTTCTAGCACAGAGATGGAACACAGCAGCAGAGCAAAAGTATCTGTGGGATTACTAAAAGAAACCATTCACTTCAGTCCAAACCATTTGAATTTATTAGACACTGAGGCACCGCAGAAAGAGTTTAAAAACTAGGTGACTGACAAGGAGTGAAAATGTTCACTCGTTACCACATAGCACCTTTATTTTTCAACAAGGGTTTTGGTAAGGGATCTTGCAATTGCGCATGGGTTAATTCCTTTAATTCCTCCATCATGTAGATTTGACCGTAATCAGTAGCCACTTGAAATACAGCTTCTAAGGTGCAATTCTCCACAGTCTATTTCAAGGGAAAAATCCATATAGATAAGTACTGGGGTTTTATTTTCTAATCAAAAGGTTAATTAAGTGAATTAATCTTTATGTTTGCATGGAATTTGGAATAATTTAAATGGGTTAAAATCAAATCAGTGTAGTATTAAAATGAATAATAAAGCTAAGGGAACGAGTAAAAATCTTATGTGTTCTATTAATTATGCAACAGCAGACAAAATTGCCTCTGGCAAGTTTAACCTGAGAAGGCAGGAAAGCTGATAAAGGTGCTCAAATCCTCTTGCAATGGCTAGAATCCCCACAGAAATCATTTTGTAAAATGTATAGTGCTTCACAAAGACATAGCTTATGAGCAGTTCTTTAAAGCGAAACACCAAGTGGTTAGCATTTAAATGAACCTTCTGAACTGCACTGACAGTAAATAACTGCAGAATTATAAATTGGCTTTATCACGTCCACTGAGAAAATGAAGACAGACAGCAAAAATGGAATCTGACTAAACACGGGTGGCTGAGAAAAGAGGAGGCCAGAGTCGTTTACTGAAGATTTTCAAGGAGCAAATAGCGACACCATCCATCAGCGTGATCTGTTTATGTAACACCTGTGTGTCTGTGAGAGTACGTAGGTGGTAGCTTATGAGTGGGAACCTTCTTTTCTTAGTAAATGTCACCAAATAAGCAAATAAGTTAAGAGAAATATGAGGGCTGCAGCCCATGTCACTATTCAGAAGGAAACAGAAGGCTATATTTATAAGAAGGATATGATGGACACTTCGTACACTTCACAATATCAGAGTGTAAGACAATTTCTGTCACGATCTTTGGGGGGCCTCCGGAGAACTGTTAATTTGTTGTTTATGTGACATTAACTCGGGCATGCGAGATACGTATCTCATGTTTTCTACTGGAAACAATTCCTAGGGAGGAGTTTGGGGTACTGTGTATGTCTCCTAGCCCCAAATCATGGGGATCAAATATCAGTCTGAATTGAGAGCAAAGAGATAGAACTCCTCGTGCCCAAGCAGAATCACAGCTCCTGGTCTTCCCTGGCCATACGGAGATTGGGAAAAAGAAAGAAAGAAGGAAGGAAGGAAAGAAAGAAGGAAGGAAGGGGGGAGGGAGGGAGGGAGGGAAGGAAGAAAGAGAGAAAGAGAGAGAGAAAGAGAGAAAGAGAGAAAGAAAGAAAGAAAGAGAGAAAGAAAGAAAGAAAAGAAAGAAAGAAAGAAAGAGAGGAAGAAGAAAGAGAGGAAGAAAGAAAGAAAAGAAAAGAAAAACTCCTAACGGTAGAGGTATGTCAAAGGGACATAGGAGCCAACCGAATGAGTTCCCAGTGGCCAAAGCTGGAACAATTTAAGCAACAAAATAAAGTAGTATTGGATTATAACCGATATTATAAAACAAAATATCCAGGACTCCATACTAATATAAATAAATGATTGGATAGAAAGAGTTGAGGGATAGTAGACAAATCTCCCATGCAGAAGAATTCCAAATAATTTCTGTAAATATTCTACCCTCAAGGAGGTGCAGCATAATTCCCCACTTCTGAAGTGTGGGCTCTGTATAGTGACTTCTTTCCAAAGAGGGCAATATGGAAAGGGCAAAAAGAGGAGAGGAGAAACCCGGCAAACACTACCTCAGCCAGATGACCAAGGTCAACATCAACAGTGAGGAGTCATGTTGACAGTATATACTCTTGATATGATGTGATGAGAAGGGAACTTTACCTCTGTTGTCTTCCTTCCTAAAACCCATAACCCTGGTCTTATCATGAGAAAATCATCAGACAGTTCCCAACTGAGGGGCATTCTACAAAATGCCTAATCAATACTCCTCAAAACGGTCAAGGTCATAAAAAACAAGAAAAGTCTGAGAAACTGTCAAAGCCAAAAGGAACCTAAGGAGATACAAGAGCTAAATATAATATGGTACCCTGGATTGGATCCTTGAACAACAACAACAACAATTAGGCAAAAACTAAGGTATCCATATTGGCTTGTTAGGCGCAACAAAGGTACTGTACCCAAGTGAGATGTTAACGTTAGGGAAAACTGGGTGTAGGGTATATGGAACCTCTCTGTGTTATCCTCGCAACTTTCTATAAATCTAAAATTATTCTAAACTTCTTAAAAAAATTTTTTGAAAGTGATACCTATTTTGAAACAACTGAAAAATCTTATGTAATCTAAGAATTGATGTGCACGTGGGCATCCAAACTGGACTGGAGAGATGAAAAAGAGTAGGAACCTCTTTGTCTGTCTCTAAATAAGAGATGTGATTTGTTCTGGTCTCTCTCTCCCTGCCCCCCACCCAACCCTCCCTCTCTCTCTCTCTCTCCCCCTTGTCTCTTATTTGCACACGGTACAGAGCCTGGCTACAGACTGTGCCACGATGTTCATTTGTGTAATTCTAGGCACCTGAACAGGGATTGCTTTCTTTCTGGTCCAGTTCCAAATTCCCAGAGGAAAGGGTCATCTGCTTTGGGACAGGACTCCACCTCTGTTTTCACCAGCTGTGATAGGCAGAGTCAGGGATAGGACTCTGATCACCCGAGTTCAGGTTGTCTGTTCACTCTGGACAAATCAATTACCATCAAAAGAATAGTTACATGTATGTACATGGTCGCCCAGAGACCCACCCCTGTGGATAGTAGGGAACCATGGAGGAGGTGAGACAAGGAAGAGGAGTTTCTCCCAGGGTGGACAGCAGTGGGGACAGCAGGGGCGCTCCCACCAAATAAAAGAATGACCATAAAGCATCTAAGATTGGGGGAGGGGGAGCAGACTTAATATAAAATGTAAATAGCTAGCACTTCTGAAAATGTACAGGTCCAAAATCCCTTAGCCACACCTCTGAAATCCCCAAAGCTCTGAAAACCAAAAGGTTTTCCATAGCTCATTTGGCAGCAAACCTGTCCTGAACTGATGGGAGGCTAATTATAGGGTCTACAGATCCCATTCAGTGTGAATATTCATACTGCTTGCCAAAGAAATATTGTGTTTGATTACAGGGTTGTCCCTAAGCCCTACTATAAGTAATATGTAATAAATTGTATATGTTACAGCACTACCTTAATAAAATCTGAAAAACTCTGAATTACAGTGCTTAATTGCTCCCACGAGCTTAAGGGATACGCATATAATAGCACATATATTGAAGAACATAAATTTGTCAGTTGCCATGTGGCTCCAAAAATAAGAGCCACAAAAAAACCATAGAAAACAAAGAAAAAAACCTTTAAAACGTTGAAAGGGAAGTACACAGTACCTATGCTGGTTCTGGAGGATAGGCTAACTCTATTAATAAGAATACATTTTCACATAATGCTTAGTCCTCAAATCTGTTATTTTTTTAATCATCAAAACAAGTTTTGGACATAAGCAGGGCCGATGCCTATTATTGCCTTTTATGGATGAAAGAGTGGTACCTAGAGAAGATTTTACTATAAAAAGGGTAGGGTCTCAGTTGCATGTCTCCTAATTGCTAATCCAGTGCCCTTGAATCCCAGCACTCTGTCTCAGATGGAAAGGAGTTGTTGAATTGGCATTTTCAGCATGTAGGTAAAAGCGTACCAAAGCTACTTAATATATGGTTTGTTTGATGTTTGAGGACTATGAAAAGAAAGGTTTTTTGTTAGGATCCTTGGGAAGGGTGGTGGTGAGGCAGCCTCCTGTAGTAGGATAAAATATCCAGGGCTCAGATTTCCTTGGATCTGAATCCCTTATCAGCCGTAAGTGCCCTTGGTCAAGCCAGTTATTATAATAGCCCATGCTGTGGGGTCTCGCATGACATTCTATAAATAAAATGTCACATGGTGTATTCCATAAAAGGTAGTTCTTTTCTCCTTCAAACTCCTTTCTCAGGAAGTCACCCGAACTTCCCTTCCCGGGTGAATCTTAATGAAATCACGTCCGTAATGCTGAGAAATATGACACTGTAGACCATACACTTCATGAAGGCAGAGACACATTGTGTACCCAGCATAACACAGAGCTTGGTACGAAGCAGGTGCTCAATTTGTATTTGTCGAATGAATAACTAGAGGAAGATTGGGAATTTCCCATTGGAGGAAATCTCACATCAGAGGCAAGGAAATCCTCAACAGTTAATTATTTAAATTAGATGATTTAACACTCTTAGAATAAATTCCCTCCTGCACTGCAATTATTTACGGTTTTAGTTATTTGGTGACAATAACTTTAGCTTTTCATACTGACACTGAAATAGCTTTTCTATTTCAGCGTCAGTACGGGAGCCCCAGGGGTGATTGCTGAAGCCAGCTCCTCAGTTCTGGGCCCTGGGCCCCTCTGCTTTCTACCCTCAAATGCTGCTCATCATTAGCAACTCTGAGACTTGGGGTGCCTCTGTAAGATTCTAAACTCTTATAAATGCCTGAAAAATCCACAAAAAGGACTGAAATCTACCTAAACCTGAGAATTTTATTTAAATAATCCCCCATTTGTTTGCTATATTTGCTCTTTTTATCTTTAATGGGAATGTTTTCATACAACTTTTAAAAACTTATATTATTTAGCAGAATATTTGTAATAATAAAGAGAACTACTATAACAGATGTCAAAATAGCCATAGTAAAAAAAAAAGTTTTTGTATGATGTGTAGAACAAGTATATCTTATATGTGAATTTCACATATTTGGTGATCCAAACAGCATTTTAATACTGAAATTCAGTTTTGATTCCTAATTGGGAGAATATTTTACAACACTTTTTCCCTACCACTGCATTGTTTCTTCCTCTTTGCATGGCCATAGTATAGTGACACCCTTAAAATGGATATAAATTTTTGTTTTCCTTAAAGATTTGTCTTTGTGGTCAAAAAAGAAAAAAAGAAAAGCAGCCTACTGCTTTACCAAGACAGAGGCAAAATACAGCAGGCGTTTTTAAGGAAGAAAAATTGCAAAGCTTCAACATTTTTGTTTGGAAGATACCTATGTGGTAAATGCATCATAAGAAAAATAATCAACAAGTATTGCACCGTGAGGAAAGGGGTATCATGCAAATGACAAGGAAATGAAAAAGCGCTAAAATGTCCTGTTCAACCATATGTAAAAAAACTTTCCCAGGCAGAAATCTTTTCCTTTTTTCTGGAGTTGAAAAAACTACATACGTTAAAATGCCCTAATGTTCATTGTACTGCCCAATGAATTTTAACATGGATATACATTTCAGATCAAGATAGAGAACATTTCCAGTATTCCAGATAGTTTTAGTTCCCCTTCACAGTCAACACCTCTCCCCAGAAGTAACCACCGTTCTGACTTATTTAACTATTGATTAGTTTTGCCTCTTCTTGAATTTCATATTAATGGAATTTTACAGTATGTATTCTTTTATAACTGGCTTCTTTTGTAGGACGTAATGTCTGTGGGATGTATCCATGTTCGTGTAGCTGTAATTTGTTCCTTTTTGTTGTTCATTTTCCCATTGACAGGCATCACTTCCAGGTTTTAGTTTATTAGGTGTTAAATCTGCTATGAACACTTGATATATAACTTCTGATGGATATACACATTCATTCATTGTAAGAATATATCTATGAATGGAATTGCTGGGCCACAGGGTATGAATATGTTTGGCTCCAGTGCATATTGACAGTTTTGCCAATTAGTTGAAACAATTCACACTTCCCCAGTAATGTATGAGAGTTCCAGTTGTTCCACATCTGTGTCCACACTCATCATTGTCAGTCTTTTTCATTTTGGCCATTCAGATGGTATTTAGAGGTACTTCACTGTAGTTTTAACTTGCGTGCCCCTAATGACTAACGATAATTAGCACCTTTTCATATACTTAGTGGTCGTTTAATTATCTTCTTCTGTGAAGTGCTTGTTCCAAGTTTTTGTACGTTATGTTATTGCCCAAGCACAATTTTTGAGTTTAACTCGATTATCTGAGTACACTGTGTTGAGTTCTACATAATTTTAGTAAACCAACCTAATAAGGTTTTTCAGGGGTAACAACTTTTACCTTTTAAGAAGCTCTCTGTGGTGGTTTTCAAAAACTGATTTCAAAATGACCATTTTTTGAAGTGTAGAATTCTATATGATGGGGTTCTTATCCTGCATATATTATCACAAGTGAGATAAAATCCTGCACAGTTTAGTAGTTCAGAGCATAGACTCTGAAGCCAAGATGCCTGGGTTCAAGCCATATGATGTTGGTTGTGTTTATATGCCTCTGACACCTCATCTGTATAATGAGTATCATGACAGGACTTGCCTCATAGTGGAGATGATCGGGGGTAACCTATATAAAGCTCTTAGAGTATGCGCAGTGTACAGCAAGCTCAATAGCATTATTGATAACATTACTTGGGGGGTCAGATTATGCCCTCACTGTGTCTGTTCAATCAAAAGAAGGCTAAAACATCATCCAACGAATTGAGGAAACATTCACATGTGGATCTGGACACTCAAACAAAAACTGTGAGACTGGGTGTGAATCTACAGAACTGGCTATGTGAAATGACCACTGAAGTGATCACTGAAGCCTGTTGAAAATGTTCTTTCTGGTCCATTTGCCTTTGAGGACCCAACATATGTCTAATGGCTCCATTGGTGTATGAGTTAGGAGGGCCCAAGCCAAATTATACACATTCATGACTTGTAAATTGTTCAGCCTGGCTCTGAATAGGAACTAAAAGATTTAGGAGAAAAAGAACAGCTCCCCTTCCAGGCAGCCCAAGACCCAGGAGCACTTTAATAAAATGAGGACTTGGGTTCCACAAGAATCAATTTCTAAAATCTATAATAAAATAAAAAATATAATAAATATATTATATAATAATATAATAAATAAAACATGGCCAAGATCAGGAGTGCCTTGACAGCTCCATCAGTGAAATGGGAACATGCTGACATCATACATCCTTTTTATAATAAAAATATAATAAATAAAATCTATAAAACACTCCTCTAAAGGTTATATATTCAAGGATATCCAGTGGCGAGAGAGCACAAGTCAAATGTGGCAGGGGAGAAATTGCCTAAGTAAGAGCACTTTCTTTCTGTCAGTAACGTAAAGGAGGCCATGAGCTTTTCCTCTCATTAAGTCCATCTATCTAGGCTAGGTGCCTGGCAGTTCTTCTGCTAATGAGAATCTGCTCTTCCTGATACTGGCAGAAATAAGTCTTCATCTCTACTCCTTTGCATGGGCCAGCATCATGTCAGGAACAATTTTTCAGCAAAGAGACATTTCAAGGTACAACCACGCATGATCATTCAGTGACCAAGCCCCTCAGTCATTTGATGCGATGCAGACAGACGACAGTGCTGACTGACTGTCCTTCCTCTCATGACTCATTAGATTCAGAGGGGAATCACACCCTTATTATCCAATGCCATCAGAATGTTAGCTTCCCATAAATGCTCACAAAAGAATGTGCAACGATTTGCACTTGGTCACGACATTTTTTCTTTTGCACAATTCAAGTTATAACTACATGGATTTCTTGCTATTAATATGTCCACTGAGCAGATAGTTATTTTTATTTTGCTTATGTTTTTTTAAAAAAATCTTTCTACATCACGGATTTTAATAAAATGATTCTTGAGAATTATTTGGCTCAAAGGAAAGTCAGTCCTGGGACCCTTTTTCATATGCTCTTTGACCTGGTGTGGTAGTCAGAATTCTAAAAATGCCCCACCAAGACTCCATGTCCCTTTCCCCCAGAATCTGTGAATGTGACGAGATGTCACTGCTGTGACTGTGTTACGCTGTATGGCACAGTTGACCCTAACACATGGAGATGGTCTGGGTGGGCCAGATCCAATCACATGAGCCCTTAAAAGCAGAAACCTTTCACTGGCTGGTTGCAGAAGAGGAAGTCAGAGAGATTTGAAGCTCAAGGAAGATTCAACTCTGGCTTAAAGACAGAGGAGGTCACAAGAGAAGGAGTATGGGCTGCCTTAAGGAGCTGAGAGAGCCCCCTGGCTGACAGTGATCAAGGAAACAGGTACCTCAGTCCTACAACTACAAGGAATTGAATTCTGCCAATAACAGGAATGAGCTTGGAAGAGGACTCCAAGCTCCAGATGAGAACACAGCTGACTGACACCTTGACTTCAGCCTTGTGAGACCCGAAGCCCAGCCATGCTGGGCCTGACTTCCGACCTACAGAAATCAGCTAATAAGTGAGTGTTGTTTAAAAGCCAGTGAATTTGTCGTAGTATGTTACACAGCAATTAGAGAACTAATAATTCTGGTTTCTTCCCTTTGCATTCTTTTAAAAGGCCAAGCAAGGATTGGGTAGAGAAAATTAAAAGGCCTAAGAAACACGCAGGGATTAACTCAGGTTATTAGAGATCATGGGGTCATCTCAAGAAGAGGAGGGTCCAGTTGATACCATCTTGATAGTAATTATCACAATACTATTAGGGCAAGGAAAAGAATATTGAGTCTTCTAGTGGGAGTATAAGAGAGTTCACCAGGTGCTGGGTTTGACAGTCATTTTTCCTCAAATTTGAATCATACCAGGAATGTCATCTTGCTTTTTGTGCTTCCCTTTCTTCCTTGACTTCGAAGGGCTTTTTCTCATTTCTGTAGCAACATGGCCAAGATCAAGAGTGCCTTGACAGCTCCATCAATGAAATGGGAACATGCTGACATCATACATCATTGTCATGAAATCCATTATTAAAGCCTACACAGCATAGGTGTCACAAGGTGTTAGAAAAATGGAAAGTGGGAAGTGGTGCTAAAAAAATTAATTTCCAGGATTACAAGAAAGTATAATATGTAGATTCAGGAAATTTCTCAGAAGAGAAAGCGGTTAGGAGTACGGGTCCTATGTGTGTTTAACACAGAGCAAAATTAGGAAGCCATTAAGCAAGGAATACACTTCTCCACCCCCTACAGCTTCTAGAAACGGCTCTGCGGGCCCTCTACTCTGGTGCAGATCACCCCCACTGGGCTCTGCTTACCCAGGTGTGCCACCAAAATACTGGATTTTCTCTACACTCCTGACCTCCTTTGCCCTTCTCTTTCTGTGGCCATTGGGACAGCCCTTCCAGTTCTTAGATTTTTTCCAGAGAGTTTCTTCATGATCATGCCCAAATGGCACTCTTCTTTCTGATTTTCAGGGGCCCCTCCTCATCAGAGCTCACATCTCCTGCTCTATTTGATGGGAAACTGGAGTTTAGACAGACTAGTGGGATAATCAAAGAAAGGAAGTGAATTTTTTTAGCAATAGAGAAATTGAGGATAATGGATTTTAATAAACTAATGGGGCAAGCTAGACATTTGGAAAATCCTTCTTTCAAGTAATATTCCAAACTTCCTAAAAAAATAGAGAATTCTGTATGGGGAAAAAAAAAAGTGAATTCAAAGCCTGTTAGTTCAAGCAAGGTAAAGAGGTATGGCATTCCCTAGAGCCAAAATCTCAAAAGGAAAAGCCCAGGACATCAAGTCAGAGTAAATTAATTTTATAATCCTAACTTACAGTGTTTCTTTTGCTGACATAAGGTTTCAGAGGATGGATTTTATTTATCTTTTTAATTAGTATGCTTTAAAAAACTAAATACCTAGAAGGTTCCTTGGTCTACCAAACAATAAACTTTATTTCCTACCTAAGTGAGTGGTTCTAAATTGTTTAAACTATTGCTCTGTCCTTAAACATTCTTACTAGTCAAATTAAATGCCGGTTTGAGGGAAACGAATTAACAGGAGAAGATAATTCAGTTCAGTATTGGCTTTTGGCTTTATAGTTTGATAAAAGCAATTTCTTACTTGCTTGTTTATACTATACCTTTCTAGTGCTAACCTCTAGTACTAATCACAGCACTTTAATGGGTACTGTAAATACTGTTCATTGTTCAATCTCCGAAAACATATTAATGCTTAAGCCCTCATCTTCGGGTGAAGAATTCTGATGGAGGCATAAATAAAAATGGCCCGAGCAACTTTCTTCTATGAGCATTAATGAAAAATACCGATTTTATACAACTGATATGACTTCTGTGATCCATAGTAATGGCATAGGCAGGTAAACGTGAACAGCAAATTCCATGCCTGCTCTGCCCACGGTTTGATTACTCAGCTTGGGTAGATAAAAGGTAACTGCAAGGTGGAGGATGTATATTTTCCTTGATGTGAGCCATAGAGTCTTTTTACCTACAGATCAAAGTGTCTAATAAATATTCCTCCTTTTCTTGCACTAGAGTAAAGGTGAACACTTAATTGACGCCCTCGTTCTTCTCTTCTCCATTCCTGATGGCTGTACATGATTCATTTTCTTATTGGGTTATATTTCCTAGTCTCTTCCTCTGGGATAGGAATTAAGTTATACTGTTAGCAATAGAAAACTGAGAAAAATATGGAGAAATAACCATAAACTCTATTTTGGGGTCTTTTCTTCTTTGAGCCCATAATTAGACACTATACACAAATATGTGTGCAAATGGCAGCGTCATTTTTCAAAGAGAAAAGCTTTGAACACAGATGCAAACAAAACGCAGCTCTCAGTCCATTATCTTGCCTCTTTGGAATTAACCTAAAGGAAAGACTGGAGCAAGAACTCATCACAGCTTTTGGAACAGAGTCCACCTGGGGCTTGCCGGACTTGCTGCAGTATCAGATGGCTGGTTTTTCCCACAGTGTGAGATGATAGATGTGCTTGAAAACTAATTAAAGGGCTTTTATTTGTTGGGTTAATTTAAACTGCCCATTTGCTTGCCTGTTCCCTTGCTTGTCTTCCTTGTTCAATACCTCTGTTGATCCTCTGTGAGTTGAGAAGTATCACAAATCTAGTTTATGCAAAAATAGCTCTTCTACCTTCTGACCGGACTTTACGAATATACGATGAAAGCCATCCCTCTGGAATAAGTGGAGACATTTGGACAATGCTCCAGAAGACCATGATTAAATAATTAGGAAGGGGAATCCTACTCATCTAAGAAATAAAAGTACCCAATTCAAATGCATGCTTATTATGTACCAAGCACCGTGCTGAAAGTAATTTAATACATATGTTATTTAATGCTTAACACAACCCAATATGGTGAAGGTACTATTATTAGAGATGAAGAAATTCAGCCTACAAAGATTAATTACCTAGACTTAGATTGTGTGGCCAAGAAATGGCAAAAACAAGATTAGAACATAGACAGTTAAAGGTGTGAAGCCATGTGCTTTATGTCTCTGTTCCAGGTTCAATTCAATTAATTGGCATATAGCACTTGTACTGACTGCTTACTTGGTACTGGGCACTTTAACAAATTCCTTATGTGATAAACTCATTAAACCCTTTAATAGACTCATTTAATCCAATAAGAAATGAGGTAGGGACTCTCAGTAGCCCATTTGACAGTTTTATAAACTGAGGCAAGAGAAGTTCAATAACTTGCAATCATCAGAAAGAGAGTATGGCAGAGCTGAAATTTGAATTCAGAAAATCTTGCACCAGAGGCTATGCTTTTAACCATGGCCTCTCCTCGTGTCATTAAATAACTAACTTGAACCTTCCCCATGAGAGGGAGTAGGGAAAGTAGGTGCACTTAATTTGGGGAACCAGACTCAATCTCAGACCAATCCAGAGGGCTTGGAAGAAGATAACTGGGATGTGCAGGAAGACATGTGACAAAGGCGATTGAGGGTGATAACAGTCCAGAGGGGAAGGTTTAATGAAGGGGGAGAGGGTCCAATAGTCAAAGAAAGTGGACAGCCCATTTGCTATAACCTCGCAGTTAGTTTTGCCTGGGGAGGTACAATCCTTTGATGGTGTTGAAAACAGGAAGGGACTGTTCACTCTGGGCTTCAGCTTTCCTTTCCTGCCATCCGGATCCCTGCCCCTCATAAAAGACAGTGACAGCCACATTCAGGCCACGTTTCACAACTACAACAACTTGAGTAAATCAGGCGAAATAAGTCATCATTCCCCTTCACATTAGCTGTAGAAAGCCTGTCAGGAGGAAGCGTGCACAGATGTTGAGTGTCGCACAGAGGGATGCAAAAGCGTCTAACTGAACATAAAGCAAAATGTAGGGAGGAACAAGAAGGTGGTGTTCAGGGCTCACCTAGGCCACAGGGAGGCTCAGGAGTTAAGGGCCATTTTAAGCAAATGCCATAAGTACATCCGCCCTAAAACATTCCTCCCAAATACATCTGTCTTCAACTGTGAGGGCTGAGAGATGCATGGAATCAAGCTAAACGTTGATTACAATAATGGTTATAATAGCTTGTATTTCTGTGGCATGTTAACTTTACAAGTGACTTTCCCAGCCATTGTATTATTTAATTTCTAGAGCAGTCTTTAAAGGCAGGCAGGATTAGATCTGCTTTGCAAAGGAGACAATTAAGGGCCCAAGTCCCACCGCCACTGCCTGACACAGCTAGAGTTGGA
The DNA here is from genome assembly GCF_039906515.1 of Pseudorca crassidens. NCBI lineage: Eukaryota > Metazoa > Chordata > Mammalia > Artiodactyla > Delphinidae > Pseudorca > Pseudorca crassidens. The sequence goes on along the minus strand of NC_090317.1, from coordinate 122,099,415 downwards.
ATCCAGATCTCATGACTCTTTGTCTGAGGATATATGAGGCCGAAGAGGGCAACTTGGAGGGAAGAGCATCAGCGAAGCAAGGGGAACCCACGAATCGAGGAGAGCAAGCACGCCACAGCCAGGAGATAGGTACCAAGAGAAAAATGGTCTAAAGCTAAGGACAAACACCATTTTTTTTTAACTTAAGGTAATAAAGATGGAGGTGTGTGGTTGTGTAAAGGAAGGAGCAGTCCCATTTAGCTGGTCATTCACCTGGTCAGAGCCTGGGAAGGTACATCAAAGTATTGGCTTTTGAGATGAGTAGGATATTCTCAAGCAGAGATGGGGTAGAGAGAATTTTAAGGTGGAAGAGATGAATGAATGTGAAGAGGCAGAAATCAAGGGCACAGATAAAGAACATGGCCCAGGGCAACTGTTCCATTGGCTATGTGAAAGGGGATAGCAGAAAACAAAGCTGGAAAGGATAGGGGGAATAATATCATAGACAGTTCTGAATATCAAGCTAAATAGTTTGATCTTAATTCATTAGGCTTTAGAGAACCAATAATAGTTTATAAACATGGAGGTAACACAATGTCTGTCTCACAGGTTTCTTGTGAGATGTTAATGAAGTACTGACACGAAAGTGCTTTGTAAAAATATGATTTAAGGAATTAAGATTGTATAATTGCATTCTTTCATTTATTCATTCACCAATTCATTTCACAAGTATTGTCTGAAAGCCTATTATATATCAGGCATGGTCTAGGCATTTGGTATTCATAAATGAGTAAGACTTATCACTGTGCACTGAAGCTCACAGTCTACTGGGGAAAATAAACATTTAAATAATTGCAATTAAGTACTCTGAGATAAATGTACATATGGTGCTATGAAAGTACGGAAGGAAGGTTTGATGAACTCTTCCTCAAAGAGTCACAAGGAAAATGATACTTGAAATGAATCTTGACTAACCATAGATCTAAAAATCTAGGAGTTAAAATTATTAAACTTTAACAAAACACAGGAGAAAATCTGAAATACTGGATTAGACAAAGTTCTCTCAGACAAATCACAAAAAGCACAAACCATAAAATAAAAAATACTAACATGGACCTTATTAAATTTAAATTGTCATTTAAGCAAATGAAAAAGCAAGACATAGACTGGGAGAAAATATCTGCAAGACATGTAACTGAAGAGAAAGCTTATATCTGAAATATAAAAAGAGCGGTACGAGTCAATAATGACAAGACAAACAACCCAATACCATGATGGGCCAAAAAGTTGTAACAGACACTACAAAGAAGATACACAAATGGCCAATACACACCAGAAAAAGATGCTTGACATCATTAGTCATTAGGGTGATGCAAAATCAAATCACAATGAGACACCATTATACATCTACTAGAATGGTTAAAGTTAATGAGACTGATTATACCTAATGTTGGTGAGAATGTGGAGCAACTGAAATCCTCGTGTGTTGCTGGTAGGAATGCAAAACGTGAAAGCCTGTTTGGCAAGAATATGGCAGTGTATGGTAAAATTAAAGAGACATATCATAGAACACAACAATCCCACTCCTAGGCATTTACCCAAGAGAATAAGATATACGTCCACAGAGAGACATGTATGTAAGTGTTCACAGTAGTATTATTTACGATATTCTAGAACTGAACATAACGCAAATGTCCACCAATAGTTGGACGAATAACCTCACTGTAGTACATCTATACCATGAACTTCAAGAGTATAAGAATTGGGAGTTGAGGAAGATGGCGGAAGAGTAAGACGCAGAGATAACCTTCCTCCCCACAGATACACCAGAAATACATCTACACATGGAACAACTCCTACAGAACACCTACTGAACGCTGACAGAAGGCCTCAGACCTCCCAAAAGGCAAGAAACTCCCCACGTACCTGGGTAGGGCAAAAGAAAAAACAGAGACAAAAGGATGGGGACGGGACGTGCACGAGTGGGAGGGAGCCGTGAAGGAGGAAACGTTTCCACACACTAGGAGGCCCTTCGCGGGCGGAGACTGGGGGTGGCGGAGGGGCGAAGAAGCTTTGGAGCCGCAGAGGAGAGCGCAGCAACAGGGGTGCGGAGGGCAAAGCGGGGAGATTCCCGCACAGAGTATCGGGGCCGACCGGCACTCACCAGCCCGAGAGGCTTGTCTGCTCACCCGCCAGGGCGGGCGGGGCTGGGAGCTGAGGCTCGGGCTTCGTAGGAGGTCGGAGCGCAGGGAGAGGACTGGGGTTGGCGGCGTGAACACAGCCTGCAGGGGGTTAGTGCACCACGGCTAGCCAGGAGGGAGTCCGGGAAAAAGGCTGGAGCTGCCTAAGGGGCAAGAGACTTTTTCTTCCCTCTTTGTTTCCTGGTGCGTGAGGAGAGGGGATTAAGAGCACTGCTTAAAGGAGCTCCAGAGATGGGTGCGAGCCGCGGCTAAAAGCGCGGACCCCAGAGACAGACATGAGACGCTAAGGCCGCTGCTGCCGCCGCCACCAAGAAGCCTGTGTGCGAGCACAGGTCACTCTCCACACCTCCCTACCCGGAAGCCTGTGCAGCTCGCCACGGCCAGGTTCCCGGGATCCAGGGACAACTTACCCGGGAGAACGCACGACGGCCTCAGGCTGCTGCGACGTCACGGCGGCCTCTGCCGCCGCAGGCTCGCCCCGCACTTCGTGCCCCTCCCTCCCCCCGGGCCTGAGTGAACCAGAGCCCCCAATCAGCTGCTCCGTTAACCTCGTCCTGTCAGAGCAAAGAACAGACGCCCTCAGGCGACGTACACGCAGAGGCGGGGCCAAATCCAAAGCTGAACCCAGGGAGCTGTGCGAACAAAGAAGAGACAGGGAAATCCCTCCCAGAAGCCTCAGGAGCAGCGGATTAAAGCTCCACAATCAACTTGATGTACCCTGCATCTCTAGAATACCTGAATAGACAACGAATCATCCCAAATTGAGAAGCTGGACTCTGGGAGCAACGATATATTATTTTTTCCCCTTTTCCTCTTTTTGTGAGTATGTATGTGTATGCTTCTGTGTGAGTTTTTTTTTTTTTTCAGTACACAGGCCTCTCTCCCACTGTTGTGGCCTCTCCCGTTGCGGAGCACAGGCTCCGGATGCGCAGGCTCAGTGGCCATGGCTCACGGGCCCAGCCACTCCGCGGCATGTGGGATCTTCCCGGACCGGGGCACGAACCCGTGTCCCCTGCATCGGCAGGCGGACTCCCAACGACTGCGCCACCAGGGAAGCCCTCTGTGTGACATTGTCTGTAAAGCTTTGCTTTCACCATTTGTCCTAGGGTTCTGTCCATCCGTTTTTGTTTGTTTTTTTTTTACTTTTTAAAAAAGTTTTTCTTAATAATTTTTTATTTTAATAAACTTATTTTATCTTTATTTTATTTTATTTTATCCTCTTTCTTTCTACTTTTTCTCCCTTTTATTCTGAGCTATGTGGACGAAAGGCTCTTGGTGCTCCAGCCAGGCATCAGGGCTGTGACTCTGAGCTGGGAGAGCCAACTTCAGGACACTGGTCCACAAGAGACCTCCCAGCTCCACGGAATATCAAACGGCGAAAATCTCCCAGAGATCTCCATCTCAACGCCAAGACCCAGCTTCACTCAACAACCAGCAAGCTACAGTGCTGGACGCCCTATGCCAAACAACTAGCAAGACAGGGACACAACCCCACCCATTAACAGAGACGCTGCCTAAAATAATAAGGCCACAGACACCCCAAAACACACCACCAGACATGGACCTACCCACCAGAAAGAAAAGATCCAGCCTCATCCACCAGAACACAGGCACTAGTCCCCTACACAAGGAAGCCTACACAACCCACTGAACCAACTTTAGCCACTGGGGAGAGACACCAAAAACAACGGGAACTATGAACCTGCAGCATGCAAAAAGGAGACCCCAAACACAGTAAGATAAGCAAAATGAGAAGACGGAAAAGCACACAGCAGATGAAGAAGCAAGATAAAAACCCACCAGACCTAACAAATGAAGAGGAAATAGGCAGTCTACCTGAAAAAGAATTCAGAATAATGATAGTAAGGATGATCCAAAATCTTGGAAATAGAATAGAGAAAATGCAAGAAACATTTAACAAGGACCTAGAAGAACTAAAGATGAAACAAACACTGATGAACAACACAATAAATGAAAAGAAAAAGACTCTAGAAGGGATCAATAGCAGAATAACTGAGGCAGAAGAACGGATAAGTGACCTGGAAGATAAAATAGTGGAAATAACTACTGCAGAGCAGAATAAAGAAAAAAGAATGAAAAGAACTGAGGACAGTCTCAGAGACCTCTGGGACAACATTAAACGCAACAACATTCGAATTATAGGGGTCCCAGAAGAAGAACAGAAAAAGAAAGGGACTGAGAAAATATTTGAAGAGGTTATAGTTGAAAACTTCCCTAATATGGGAAAGGAAATAGTTAATCAAGTCCAAGAAGCACAGAGAGTCCCATAAAGGATAAATCCAAGGAGAAACATGCCAAGACACATATTAATCAAACTATCAAAAATTAAATACAAAGAAAACATATTAAAAGCAGCAAGGGAAAAACAACAAATAACACACAAGGGAATCCCCTAAAGTTAACAGCTGATCTTTCAGCAGAAACTCTGCAAGCCAGAAGGGACTGGCAGGACATATTTAAAGTGATGAAAGAGAAAAACCTACAACCAAGATTACTCTATCCAGCAAGGATCTCATTCAGATTTGATGGAGAAATTAAAACCTTTACAGACAAGCAAAAGCTGAGAGAGTTCAGCACCACCAAAGCAGCTTTACAACAAATGATAAAGGAACTTCTCTAGGCAAGAAACACAAGAGAAGGAAAAGACCTACAATAACAAACCCAAAACAATTAAAAAAATGGGAAAGGAACATACATATCGATAATTACCTTAAATGTAAAAGGATTAAATGCTGCAACCAAAAGACACAGATTGCCTGAATGCATACGAAAACAACAGCCATATATATATATGCTGTCTACAAGAGACCCACTTCAGACCTAGGGACACATACAGACTGAAAGTGAGGGGATGGAAAAAGATATTCCATGCAAATGGAAATCAAAAGAGAGCTTGAGTAGCAATTCTCATATCAGACAAAATAGACTTTAAAATAAAGACTATTACAAGAGACAAAGAAGGACACTACATAATGATCATGGGATCGATCCAAGAAGAAGATATAACAATTGTAAATATTTATACACCCAACATAGGAGCACCTCAATACATAAGGCAAATACTAACAGCCATAAAAGGGGAAATCGACAGTAACACATGCATAGTAGGGGACTTTAACACACCACTTTCACCAATGGACAGATCATCCAAAATGAAAATAAATAAGGAAACAACCTTTAAATAATACATTGAACAAGATGGACTTAAGTGATATTTATAGGACATTCCATCCAAAATCAACAGAATACACATTTTTCTCCAGTGGTCATGGAACATTCTCCAGGATAGATCATATCTTGGGTCACAAATCAAGCCTTGGTAAATTTACGAAAACTGAAATTGTATCGAGTATCTTTTCCGACCACAACGCTATGAGACTAGATATCAATTACAGGAAAAGATCTGTAAAAAATACAAACACATGGAGGCTAAACAATACACTACTTAATAACGAAGTGATCACTGAAGAAATCAAAGAGGACATCAAATAATACCTAGAAACAAATGACAATGAAAACACGACGACCCAAAACCTATGGGATGCAGCAAAAGCAGTTCTAAGAGGGAAGTTTAGAGCAATACAATCCTACCTTAAGAAACAGGAAACATCTCAAATAAACAACCTAACCTTGCACCTAGAGGAATTAGTGAAAGAAGAACAAAAAACCCCCAAAGTTAGCAGAAGAAACCATAAAGATCAGATCAGAAATAAATGAAAAAGAAATGAAGGAAACGATAGCAAAGATCAATAAAACTAAAAGCTGGTTCTTTGAGAAGATAAACAAAATTGATAAACCACTAGCCAGACTCATCAAGATAAAAAGGGAGAAGACTCAAATCACTAGAATTAGAAATGAAAAAGGAGAAGTAACAACTGATGATGCAGAAATACAAAGGATCATGAGAGATTACTACAAGCAACTCTATGCCAATAGAAAGGACAACCTGGAAGAAAGGAACAAATTCTTAGAAATGTACAACCTGCCAAGACTGAACCAGGAAGAAATACAAAATATGAACAGACCAATCACAAGCACTGAAATTGAAACTGTGATTAAAAACCTTCCAACAGGGCTTCCCTGGAGAGATATACCATGTTCTTGGGTTGGAAGAATCAACACTGTGAAAATGACTCTACTACCCAAAGCAATCTACAGATTCAATGCAATCCCTATCAAACTACCACTGGCATTTTTCACAGAACTAGAACAAAAAATTTCACAATTTGTACGGAAACACAAAAGACCCCGAAATGCCAGAGGAATCTTGAGAACGAAAAATGGAGCTGGAGGAATCAGGCTCCCTGACTTCAGACTATACTACAAAGCTACATTAATCAAGACAGTATGGTACTGGCACAAAAACAGAAATATAGATCAATGGAACAGGATAGAAAGCCCAGAGATAAGCCCACGCACATATGGTCACCTTATCTTTGATAAAGGAGGCAAGAATATACAGTGGAGAAAAGACAGCCTCTTCAATAAGTGGTGCTGGGAGAACCAGACAGGTACATGTAAAAGTATGGGATTAGAACACTCCCTAACACCATACACAAAAATAAGCTCAAACTGGATTAAAGACCTAAATGTAAGGCCAGACACTATCAAACTCTTAGAGGAAAACATAGGCAGAATGCTCTATGGCATAAATCACAGCAAGGTCCTTTTTGGCCCACCTCCTAGAGAAATGGAAATAAAAACAAAAATAAACAAATGGGACCTAATGAAACTTAAAAGCTTTTGCACAGCAAAGGAAACCATAAACAAGACCAAAGGACAACCCTCAGAATGGCAGAAAATATTTGCTAATGAAGCAACTGACAAAGGATTAATCTCCAAAATTTACGAGCAGCTTATGCAGCTCAGTAACAAAAAAACAAGCAACCCAATCCAATAATGGACAGAAGACCTAAATAGACATTTCTCCAAAGAAGATATACAGATTGCCAACAAACACATGAAAGAATGCTCAGCATCATTAATCATTAAAGAAATGCAAATCAAAACTACAATGAGGGGCTTCCCTGGTGGTGCAGTGGTTGAGAGGCCGCCTGCCGATGCAGGGGACACGGGTTTGTGCCCCAGTCCGGGAAGATCCCACATGCTGCGGAGCGGCTGGGCCCGTGAGCCATGGCCGCTGAGCCTGCGCGTCCAGAGCCTGTGCTCCGCAACGGGAGAGGCCACAACAGTAAGAGGCCTGCGTACCGCAAAAACAAACAAACAAACAAAAAACTACAATGAGGTATCATCTCACACCGGTCAGAATGGCCATCATCAAGAAATCTAGAAACAATAAATGTTGGAGAGGGTGTGGAGAAAAGGGAACACTCTTGCACTGCTGGTGGGAATGTAAATTGATACAGCCACTATGGAGAACAGTATGGAGGTTCCTTAAAAAACGACAAATAGAACTACCATATGACCCAGCAATCCCACTACTGGGCATATACTCTGAGAAAACCATAATTCAAAAAGAGTCATGTACCAAAATGTTCATTGAAGCTCTATATACAATAGTCAGGACATGGAAGCAACCTAAGTGTCCATCATTGGATGAATGGATAAAGAAGATGTGGCACATGTATACAATGGAATATTACTCAGCCATAAAAAGAAACGAAATTGAGTTATTTGTAGTGAGGTGGATGGACCTAGAGTCTGTCATACAGAGTGAAGTAAGTCAGAAAGAGAAAAATAAGTACTGTATGCTAACACATATATATGGAATCTAAGGGAAAAAATGTCATGAAGAACCTAGGGGTAAGATGGGAATAAAGACACAGACCTACTAGAGAATGGACCTGAGGATATGGGGAGGGGGAAGGGTAATCTGTGACAAAGTGAGAGAGTGGCATGGACATATATACACTACCAAACATAAAATAGATAGCTAGTGGGAAGCAGCCACATAGCACAGGGAGGGTTTGTGACCACCTAGAGGGGTGGGATAGGGAGGGTGGGAGGGAGGGAGACGCAAGAGGGAAGAAATATGGGAATATATGTATATGTATAACCGATTCACTTTGTTATAAAGCAGAAACTAACACAGCATTGTAAAGCAATTATACTCCAATAAAGATGTTAAAAAAAAAGAGTATAAGGATTGGTGGTCCTTATTTATCTGCAGAACTAAAACTAAATTAAGGCTATAAAGGAGAAAACATAGCACATAATGGCTTTATGATTGACAGTGTAGATATAGAACAGCTAGCATAAATTAGGACAGTAAGTTCACTGCCTAATAATTTAAAAATATTTAAGCAGCTTTAAATAAACTTTATTTTTAATGCTGAGGGATTAAAATAACTTTTAAAGTAAATAAAGTTCAAGATGCAATATGTCATCTTTCTCCCTAATATTTAAGTTGTGAGACCTGCCTCATCTGATTCCAAACATATATTCCTAAGTCTTCTTCTCTATCTCGTCAGGTATACATGGATTTTGATCACTTACTCTAAAAAAAAAAAGTAGAGCTAAAAAATGTTATCCAAAACATTTGGATAACTGTTTCGATAACTGGATAACTTTTTGGTGAGTTCCAAAAATTTGATCTTTAAAATTCTTTATCGTTGTTTTGAATTAGTTAGTTGACAACTATGTAATGACTGTTCAATGCAAGAATTCTACAGAAGACAAATAAAACACCGTTTTAGATTTATATGAAACATCATCTTCCAACCCAGGTAATGTTATATTGCACGTATTAAAGTATAGTAGGAATATTTTAGTTTCTGATTATGACAAGACTACTGAACTAGTCACCTTCAAGAACTAATCAAACATCGAGGCAAGGAAAACAAAATCTAAACACACCGTGATGATTATAGGGAAATCTCTGATGAAATATTATTATATATAATAAATGACAATTTTGAAACCTTTCTCAAACTGTGTTTTAATCATATTTGTCTCCATTAAGCCTTTAAGTTAATTAACTAGGCATACTGACTTGAGACAAGGAAATTGATTTTCTGCATAGGACTCCCTCAACAGAGTAGCAGACATAAGAAAAGGATCAATTTTTCTTCATGGTTTGCAAATTAAGCTCCATGCAGGAAAAAAATTAACAAAATCCCTGTTCCCTTCTGTTCTTTTGTTCTTTAGTGACATGTTAATCAAGTAAATATGGCAGAAAGGGAAAATACATTTGAATGTTCTTGTACCTTTCACCTTTGGGAAAACAAAGAAGTCTCCTGTCTCATTAGAGAGCACCTCCAACCACTCCTCCCAGCCTCCTCCGTAATGGAGCCTGGGCATTGAAACCTAAAGAGTGGATCCCAGCTCCTTTCTACCCACCAAGGAATTCTAGTAGCCATCTATTCAGTATGGACCAAAAAAAAAAAAAGAAAGAAAGAAAATGTGGCTTGTATATCGCATTCTTTTATTACAATAGAGACAACTCACTCCTTTGCCTTCTATTTCATCACAATCTCACCTTCACCCCAATGCCCCCAAGTGCACAAGGGTCTCATTTTCATTTGCACCCTCAAAAGATACACCAGGAGGACCCACATTTGCCTGTATTTGTTAGGTAAAGCTCAGTTGTGACATCCCAAGCTTGAGCTCTTTGATATGGGATTTTATTGCTTTAGTGGCTTCATCAACGTCCACTTATAATCTGGAATAAGTGCTATGCTGTTTAACTAAAAATCAAAAGAATATGTTTTTTTGTGAATGTTGGTACTGAGAAGTGTGTTCTTAGATGGAAGGTAGAAGGAAGGATTTTTCCTATAGCCTTTTGATTATCTACATAATGATATTATGAAAACTCTCTGTATTCCAGAAGATGTGTGTCAACAGTTTAACTATCATAGTGGAGTAGTCACTGTAGAGTATGTCATCTCTGAGATGACTGCGTGCGAACTTTAATATATTCTTTATTCTTCTCCTGTTGAATTTGAATAACAGACCTTAATCATTTGTGATAGTGGTATTATTTCATGAGGGAAGAATTTGCCTATAAATGAAGTTCAAGCAGTAGCTTTTAAATTCAGTTGATCCTTGAACAACATGGGTTTGAACCGCACAGGTCCACTTATACGTGTCTTTTTTCCAATAGTAAATATTAAAGTACTACATGATGTATGGCTGGTTGAATCCACAGATGCAAAACCAAGGGTATGGAGGGCCGACTGTAAAGTGGTACTCGAATTTCTGACTGCATGGAGGGCCGGCACCCCTAACTTCCAACGTTGTTCAAGCGTCAACTGTAATTTCAGAAAACTGTTTTTCCCACACTTTGCAATTCCAAACCTGTGTATAGGGAGCAATGTGCTTTGTTAGATGTGAAGATCTGAGTGTTGAGAGATTTCAAAGTAAAATGATGCCTGATACTATACTGTATATTATAATATAAAATTCTATTATATAATTTAAAATATAAAATGCATTGTTATATAATATTAAAATATACATTTATATTATATATATATCACACAATTATAGCTTAACTCCATGTTATTGTATTCAGATATCCCACAGTAAAATCAGGTTTGTTGAAATGTAAAGCTCCGAAGAACCAACCTAACTTAGAACACAGGCAACTCCCTTTGCTTAGCGTGCATTCTCAAGGCTGTCATCCAGTCAGTCCTTCACCTGCCTGAGCAGAAATCGAGTCAGGGATGTAAATGAGGGCAGAGAGTCATCCTGATGTCCTTGAGGTGGCCTCCCTCACCGAGTTCTCTCTCCATACATACTTAGCATGTGGGCGTTTCTAGCCCTAATGCATCTGTAGTCTCTGAAATCAGCATCCACCTGTGGTGAGCTTACATTTATACTCAGTGCCTTAAGCATGACAGATGCTGAACATACTTGGGGATGAAGGATGTGGCACCTCGGATTTTCAAGGTATTCCGGGATGTAGGAGAGAGACAGCTGTTTGGATAGATGCCAATAAGCCAGGTGTGATAGCCACACTGAGCTGGGCCTACCTGCACAGTGGGAATTCTCACAAGACAGAAGTTTCAGTGCCCACTTAGGTCAATCCCAGAATCTTGAAGTTTCATTTTGGAAATAGGAGATGTCGGGTGAAAACAAACCAGGAGAGATCAGAGCCAGGCTGGGTTGTGTGGAGAATCTGTGAGCAGGGAGGGGAGTGCCTGCCAGGGCTCTCTATTACTCTCATGGTGGTGGGTACCCCTTCTCCCCCTGTACTCTGGCCAAGGACACCTGGGCTGAGTCTCGCCTAATTTTCTCTTCAGCCACCCCTGATCTACTCCCTGCTGTAGATCTGGAAAGGTGATGACCAGATCAGATTCCCATGAGACGTCTGCTATTTTTGGTGAAAATAATCCAAACTGAGAGTTCCTGTATAAACCCCTCCTGACTCTTCAATGGACACTATTCCCTGGAGGAATCTGTAGTCAGTTTCTGCAGCTGCATTTATGGATTTGCTCTATTCCCAGAATCCATCCAGAAGAAGGTTTCCATAGCTTGGTACTCATTTTCCATTCTTAGGATATTTTATTTTTTTAATTTTATAAAAATTGAACTATAGTTGATTTACTATGTGTTAGCTTCAGGTGTAGGGCAAAGTGATTCAGTTATATATATATATCTATATATCTTCTTTTTCAGATACTTCTCCAGTATAGGTTATTACAAGATATTGAATATAGTTCCCTGTGCTATACAGTAAATCCTTGTCGTTTAGGATATTTTCTTAATTGCTTCCCTCTGCATGCTCCCAGTATTTATGGGGTATGTTTTACAATGGGCTGAGTCGCTTGCATTTGTACACTGTTGTTTTTCAATTTTTTCCCAACTACAAGAGAACCTCACTATGAAATATGGAGTCTATGCCATGTATCCATCTATGTTATAGCATGGCTCTCTACATATCTATTTCATAACTATACAAAGACTTTATTTTCTAACACAGATCACTTCCTACACTCAGGAACCTCCCTACTGCGGTCAAGGACCAGCAGTCCTGGCATCACCTGGGAGCTTCTTAGAAATGTAAGTTCTCAGGACCTGCCCCAGACCTACCACATCACCATCTGCAATTTAACAAGGTCCCCAGGTGCTTCATGGGCACATTAGCATTTGAGATGCACTGGGCTATGGCAATGGCTTTTGAAGCAGAGACTATACATTAGTCACACAGAGGACTTAAAAAAAAAATACCAAAGTTGCGTCCCACTCCTAGAGATTCTAATTGTAATTAGTTTGAGGCATAGCCCCGATATGGGGTTTAAGTTTATTTTTAAGTTTCACATTTAATTTAAAGGGAAACACATTTAATTTAATTATTCTGAGAAACACTTCTCTAGAATAAGCAATATTAGGTAAAATTTGTACAGCTAAAAGCTGTGCATGTTGTGCATTCAGTGTTAGACTGGAAGATCCTTGAGGGTCAAATCCACCTCTTTTATTTTATTTTTTTTTGTGGTATGCGGGCCTCTCACTGCTGTGGCCTCTCCCGTTGTGGAGCACAGGCTCCGGACGCGCAGGCTCAGCGGCCATGGCTCACGGACCCAGCCGCTCCACGACATGTGGGATCTTCCCGGACCGAGGCATGAACCCGTGTCCCCTGCATCGGCAGGCGGACTCTCAACCACTGCGCCACCAGGGAAGCCCCCACCTCTTTTATTTTTTATGTGTTCTCCAAATTGCCCTTTGTACAGTGCTTAACATATGGTAGTGACTCAATTACATGTTCATGCTTGATGGGGTACTAAAGCAAAAGACTAGGGTTCATGCTCTGAAAGATATGACATCTTTGACCTTGGGCAGGCCCCTGAACTTGCTGGGAAGTCAATTTCTTTGTCAGTCAAATATGAATGACTTTATATTAAAGTAGTTATTAGTCATTCATTCATTTGCCAAATATTTATGAGCATCTATTCTGTTCTGGGTACTGTTCCAGGCATCGAGGATACAGGAGTAAATAACAAAGACAGGAAAAGCTCTTGTCCTCATAGAACTTACATTATAATGAGACATGAATAACAAACAAGCAAATAAAAAATAGAAAGCAGAATAGAGGCATAGATAGTCGTAAATACTAAGAAAAATGAAGCATAGTAAAGTACCGGAGAGTAGTAAACTGTTAGATGACAGTGGGGAAAGCTAGCTCAGCCACGTAATCAGAGGAGACCTCTCTTAGGAGGGGACATTTGAGCAGAGACTTGAATGATGGAAGAAGCCAGCCAGGGAATGATAGGCTGAGATCCTGCAAGAATAATACCTCTGAGGCAGAAACAAGCTAGAAGTGGTCAAGGGGGAGACAGAGGGCAAGGGTGGTTGCAGCAGGATTCTTTGTAAATGTCTCTAGTCTATGACTTAAAGACTCAGGTAGATTTATTTAAGTCTTGAAACTAATCAAACCTTTAGTCCATTCATGGGAAACATAAATTACCTGAAGGCAAAAACATCTAATACTTGGGGCAGCAGAAAAGTAACAGAAAACCAGAGCGTCATCATCATTGGCTCAACTTCTCTACTCAGTGTAATATTCTACTTTGGAATCTGCAGGAGTATGCTACCAACACATACAGAGATAATATCACTGCTCTAGGCAGTGCCTTGAGTTCAGTGGATTTACTCCTGCTCTCTTGGGTGATGAAAAGGTCCATTTAGGCACTCTCCTGCTTCTGTCTCTTCTCCTTTGATTTATCAAAGTTCTGTGAATGGCTCAGAAAACCAGGATCAGGAGAATGTCAGCCCTCTGGGCCTGGAGTCCATGGCTCTGGTTCCAGACTTCATGAGTCTCTGGTTCCAGCCAAGATGCGGAAAATCATTATATTGTTGCTAGCTTGCTTCTTCAACCACTTTCCCCCACCCCCAGATGTCATGGTTTTATTTCTACAGTTCAACTGCCAAAATCCATCTAGGATTCAGAGGTTTGTGTCCCAGTAATAGGAATCTTAATTGCAAAATCTTGAAGTTAGAATATAAGCCCCCAAAGAAACAATGCTTGAAGATGATTCGTATGATGATAATGATTAATGTATCTATGATGGGTCTCCCCTTTTCCACATGCTATTTGGCTCCATTAGTGCAGGTAAAATAGTCATAATTACAACAACACTGACTAACATAAGATAGACTTAACTGTGTTTCATCTCTCTTCTAAGTGCCTTGCATGTGTTATCAGATTTGATCCCCACAATCTCCTTATGCATTATTTACTGTCGCCTTCATTCCCAGGAACCTGAATCACATAGAGACTGGGCAACTTGTCCAAAGACAACACGAAGCGACTGAACCAGGCCTGAAACTCTAGACTTTCTGATTCCAAAGCCTAAGCTCATACTCATACCACTTACCTGCTCGACAAACATCTACTTAGCTTACAAAATTCAACTTAGGAGTCTACCCTCTATGTAGCTTTCCCTTCTCTCCCCCTCATCAGGTAAAAATACTATAACAAAAATGACATAATTCCCATGTTAAATTCTTATTCTATGTCAGGCTCTGTGCTTAGTGCTATACTTACATAACCCTTATAAAGTTAGGCTGCCTCCTGGCCAAGCAATAAAATGGTTGTATTTCAAGTCCTACGCTGTAAAATTAAGTTGTAGTTTTAGTCTTTACTGCACACCCTAAAACTCCAGAAGGAGAATTACATTCGTAACACAGAGCAACACTTCTTAGAATCCTTCTCTCCCTCCTTCCCCACCCCCATGCACCCCATACACCCTCCAGCCTACAAAGCCATGCATGAGAGCTGCCTCCAAGAACCCACCTCTTCCAAACTTCTAAAACTCTCCCCCCGAAACCCATCCCAGTATGGCTTTTGTTCTCCTTCCCCCTCCCTCCTAATGCTTTCCAAATCCAGATTTTTCTCTCTCAAGTAGCTTTGTATCCTTTCCAGTATAAACCAGTCTACTATGTTTTAGGCTTCTCTTGCCCCAACCTTGGTTCTACAGAGCCAGTGGATGAATGCTGAATCAACTGACCTCACCACAGAGGTAGAAGTGCTAACAACAAAAAAACCTTCCTCTTAGAAGAAAAGGAGAAAACACAGTGGCCATCCATATGTTTATATTTTGCCCTTGTCATATACACTTTCTCAATTTATTATCACCACTCCGAGATGGGTTAAAATTTTTGCCATTTTAAGATTTTTAAAAATGAGGGTTAACTCATTTACCCAATGAGATAGGTTAAATTAATGCAGACCCAGAATTTGAATCCAGTCTGAGTAGATAAAAACCCTTGAGTTTAGCCACAACAGACATTGGGTATGTGACCATTCAACTTCCCTTAAGGGCTCCAGTGTCCTCTAGAACTGAGGTCAGCAAGGGTTGGCCCATGGGCCAAATCCGGCTTACTCTTTTTGTAAATAAAGTTTTATTGGAACGTAGTCACAGTCATTCATTTACATAGTGTTTACAGCTGCTTTTGCACTACAGAGGCAGAATTGAGTAGTTTTAACAGAGAATGTATGGCCCACAAAACCTAAAATCGTTACCATGTGGCCCTTTACAGAAAAAATTTGCTGACTCCTGCTCTAGTAGATGACCCTCGTAGCATGTCTAACAATTAACTAGAAACAGGGCAATTCATCACAAATAGTTTTTAAATAATTTTGGTAATTTGAGAAGTTTTTTTTAATATGGTAAATTGGTCATTCGATGAATTTATTTGTTGCAAATTGGGTTCTGGCAAATTTTTTCAGTCAACAAATTCATTCAAGAAATGTTTATGGAGTATCTACTATGTGCCAAGTTCTCTTGGGATTTATGAATGAAAAAGACCCTCCACACTCTTACAGGTTACATTCCAGTGGGGCGAGACAGATAACAAACAATACATATAATAAATAAGTAAACTATATGGTACTTCAGAGGGAGATATGTGCTTTGGGAAAAGGGGAAGAAAAGTCGATGGGCAATTGAGAGGACAAACGGCAGCATGCAATTTTAAATACTGTGGTCTTCTCTCATTGAGAAGATGATACTGAGCAAGGACTAAATGGCGTAAACAGAAAGGCACATAGATATCTAGGAAAGAACATTCCAGGCAGAGAGAACAGTCAGTGCAAAGACTCTAAGGCAGGAACAACAAAGAAGACAGTGCCTCTGGAGTAGAGAGTAAAGGGGAAAATAGTAGATGAGGTGAAAGTAATTATTGTGGATGGAGCGTGTAGATCTTTGTTGACCACTAGAAGAATTCCAGCTTATATTCTAAGTGAAACATGGGCCATGGAAGGTTTTGAACAGAGAAGCAACATGATATGGTTTATGTTCTAAAAAGGTTACTGCAGCTGCTTTGTTGATTATAGACTCTGGGAGAACAAGGGAGGGAACAGGGATAGTAGTGAGGAGTCTGCTATGTCATTCAAATGAGATGATAGGGAGTGGGACCAGTGGCTGGCAGTGGCGAGATGAAAAAATGGCCACATTCTGGTGGATGTATATTGAAGTAAAACCAACAGAAATTTCTGATGGATTGGATATGGAACTTAAATGAAAGAAAGTAGTTAAACTTTTTAGTATAGCCTCTAGAATGATGGAGCTACCAACCAACGTGACCGTGAGAAAGACTGCAGGTACAGCCGGTTAGCACAGATGTTCGTTAGACACCAATGTTCGTTGGCATTGGATATACAAGTATGGAGTTAATAGAAGGTCCTGGATAGAGATACAAATTTCATTGACTGTAATGAAATGAAAAGCTCATAGCATTTCTTTGTTTCTTTTTTTAGACTATAAATTCTTTGATGGCAGGACCCTGTCTCATTCATTTTTTTTTTTTAATATCTAGCCCTTAATATGGTGCCAGGAGCACAGTGGATAACATTGTATTTTATTGATGTTCAAAAATGCTACAGGAATGAATGAATGAATGGACAGATACTTTCATGAGACTGATTTACACACTTTGGGAAAGGAGCGTTTTCCATCTGTGGAAGGAAAAAACCTCAAATTGTCTCATTTACCATTAATGATATTTAGGAGGGCATGTTCAAGTAGGTGTCATGGTAAAGGATCAAATATGACCTTCAAACTTGGCAGTATACTGTCATTCCCATCATTTTAGTTGTACTGAGATAATAAATACATTGGCAGCCCGAGTTCTTGTTATTCTTGATATAAGAGAATGGCTCGTATTGATCAAAGAAAAGTTGTCAATTTCTGGACAAGCTGGATGATCAGAGAAATTGAATTCCAAAACAAAAAAATAATTCCAGAAAAATTAACTCATCTGGGAAAAACTCTATAGTTGAAAATTATGCCAAGAGAAAAATAATAAATTCTAGGAAGTATTTAGCTCTGCTAAAACTTAATTTTAAAATAGAAAAGACTTATCGACATCATCCAATCTAAGAATTGAGTACATTTTCAGAGATTACTAATAATTTTTGAGTTGAGTAATATTAAGTCTATGATTTATTAAAATTTGCAACTCTGTGCAAATAAACATAATAGTGATATAAATAGTTTATCACTTTTAATTTCCATATCATATCTGAGAAAGGGGGTAGGTAGAAAGAAATGAAGTGCCAGGACGGCTGGGATTTATCACTTTCCTGGATACTCACTAGTTTGTCACTGTAAGTCCATTTGGGGACTTGTGATAAATGAGGGAGAATTATACATTCTAAGATCTATCTCTAAAATTCATGAAGCAGAACAAAACATACATTCGTGCATGCATACACACACACAAACACACACTCACACACAAAGACCTATTAATGAAAATTCACGATCAACAAGACAATTTTACTTAAAGGGACAGATTTAACTTGATTTCAGAGTTCCAGAAAGCTCAGCTCAGATTTTTTCACATTAACTTCAAATTATATATTACTGCACAGAAAGATGAACAACACAATTCACTTAAACTAACTCAGTTTCAAAACTGTATTTTAGATGTGAATAATGGCTTAAAAATAGAGAAATTATCCTGGTAAGAATTTCAGGCACCAAACAAAATATATATGAATGCTCAGGCTTTAGGTGTTTAGTTGTACCTGATTAATAAAAATATTTAATTTTCTGAACAGGTAATGCATTTGCATAAATACCCGTACAAGGTAATAAAAAAGTCTCCCCTGGGCTTCCCTGGTGGCACAGTGGTTGAGAGTCCGCCTGCCGATGCAGAGGACGCAGGTTCGTGCCCCAGTCCGGGAAGATCCTACATGCCGCGGAGCGGCTGGGCCCGTGAGCCATGGCCGCTGAGCCTGCGCATCCGGAGCCTGTGCTCTGCAACGGGAGAGGCCACAACAGTGAGAGGCCCGCGTAACGCAAAAAAAAAAAAAAAAAAAAAGTCTCCCCTGACCCCATCTTCCACAGGCACAGGTCCTAAGTTTGTATCCCTCTCAACAGGTCAACATTTCATCTTTTTATCAGGAACACATTATAGTTACAAATTTAACCCATAAAAGGATTAAAACTTAAATGATATTGTGCCATCCTACACAAGTCCATGGAATGTTTTTTCATTTGTTCAAATCAACTTTTGCATTCTTACGTATTTCAAGTTTACTCAAATATTTTATTCTTTTTCTATTGCAAATATTTTTATTGTATATGAATAAAAGTTTTTGATTTCTATATATTAATTTTATACTTTGCTATCTTACTGAATTATCTTAATTCTTATGGACTTATCAGTTGATTCTCTTGGGTTTTCCAGGTAGATTGTTCTGTCATTCACTAGTAGTTAGATTACCACCACCTTTGCAATTTTTATACCTCTAGTTAAGTTCTTTTGCCTAAATGCTTTAATGTCAACCTCTAGTACAATGTTGCATGATAATGGTAATGTTGGCATCCCACAGTTTTGTTACTAATACTAGCTGTAATTCTACCAGTGTTTCCCCATTAAACATAGTTCTGGCTTTTGCATACATATTTTCCAAAAATTAGTATTATTAAATATTTTATTAAGAATTTATGTTGAATTTTACAAATATCTGTTTAGCATATCAGTAGATGACCTTATAGTTTTTCATATTAGATTTCACAGGTCCAGATGGTTTCACAGAGGATTTCTAGTATACCTTGAAAGAGTAAATAATTCTAATCTGTTTTGTCTATTGCAGAACCTAGTGTATGAAAGAAAAACTTCTAAATCATAAGGCAAACCTAACAGTGATGCCAAAATTCCCCAAAAAGATTACACACACACACACACACACACACACACACACACACACACACACAAACAAGAGATAACTGCAGACGAGTCTTACTTAGGAAAATGGACACAATAATTCTGTGTGGCAAACAATTCAGTAAGGCATTAAAAATAATAAGTTATGACCAAGTGGGATTTTATTCAAGAATGCAATAATTTGCTATTAGAAAATCTAATACTAAAATACTTCATATTAACATATCATATGGTTATCTATATGCTGAAGAATGTAGCCCTTGAAGGAATGTCTCTATTTCTTCCAGGGAAATGGTCTACTTGATTTTTTAAAAAAATTTCTTCTGGGATCACTTTCAGTAAATCGTATTTTTCTACAATATTGCCCATTCCATCCAGGTTTTGAAATATATACGTTTAAGTTGAACAAAGTAGTCTCTTATGAATCTTAATTTTCTTCCTCTTTAATTATATAAAAATTTTGAGTACAGCTCTAGTTATGTCTTACAAATTATAATACATAGCTTTATTACAAGTTTCTAGATACTACGCAAGTTCAGTTTGTATTTCCCCTTTGATTCAAGGATTATGAGAAATTCCTTTTTCCCCCAGAAAGAAAAGACTTTTTATTTTCTGAGCTTTGTTGTTCTTGTTTTTGTTATTTCTAGTTTTGCAATATTATCATGAGAAAATGTTTGCTGTACTGTTTCCAATTTTTGCAATTTATTCAGATCATCTATGTAGTCTAATACTTGGTTGATTTTGGTGAATATTCCGCGGGTGTTTACAAAGAAGCCATATTCTTTAGGGAGTTCAGAAAATGTCAGTTAGAGCTTCCTCATTAATTACAGTATGAGGTCTTCCATTTGTGCTCGCTTCAAGTCTCAACTTACTGGACATTTCCTCTGAGACATGTTTTCAAACCAGGTACACCCTAAGCCCAGATAAGCTCTTGGCCTATCTGCTCCTCTAGCACCTGTACTTCCTGCTATTTTAACAATTCTTGCACTGTGTTATAATTGCTTATTTACTTGTCAATGGGCATTCAAGGTCCTTAAGAACAGAAAGCATGTGTTGTTCACTGTTGCATTCTCAGGACCTGACAGCTCTTGGCACACAGAAGGACCTCATAATCATTTGTTGCATGAATGGATGAATATCTCCATAACTTTCCCTTCTTTAGAATTCCTCTTAGAGAAAGAGACTGGAGAGAGGGGGTGAGACACTGCGAAGAAAATATTAAGGATAGACTGGAGGTGTCTGGCAAGTAGGTAGTCTTCCAAACAAGTCCTATGATTCCCATCCAGACATCGGCGGTCTACCATACTGGTACTCAGATGTGGTCAGTAGCCCAAGTGAACCAGGAAAAATGGCAAAGCGGTCAGTGTTTATCACCAGCATTTTCTACATCCCTTATTCTGTACCCTGCCCCAGAAGAAGCCACTAATCTCATATCACTGCTCTGGTTCCAACATTCAGAAACTTCCTCAGTCCTTTTTTCCCTTCTGCAATAGAAATTCCAGGCAATTAGGCCAGTCTAAGTTGAGTATTGGTTTTATTAAAGTAATTTGCTATGAGTAGTGACTGACTGTATCAACTTAATTTTTCAAGACATATGTTCATCCCCAAATGGAAGCCTGCTGATCCGTATCTTGAGCTAGTGGCTACTTATCTCTTCTGAATACCCCCTCCCCCACCATGCTTAATTATGCTTGCAAAATGCATGGCAGGCAGACATATACAATCTTCCCCTTTTCCTTGCCTTTCCTCATCTGAAAAATGAGGGAATTTGATTAGTTGATCTAGAAAGTTGTCTCAGCTCTAAATTTCTATGATTAGTATTCTGTCATCTACCCTTTGCAAACTACTCTAAATAGATCCAATCACCATAGGAGAGTTAGCAAGGACAGCCAGGCAAATACTGAACTCAACAAATCCTCAAATTAGGGGAGGGGGTCATATAGTCAGTCTTTGACCATCCACAGCACTGCTGAATGGCAAAAATCATCTTAGTGAATAAGACAGAAATCTGTTATCAATTATCAAAGACAAAAGAATCGGGAGGGGTCTAAGAGAACATCTGGTTCAAACCCTTTCCAGAGGCATAAATTTCCTGGAAATAGGTATTGTAGGAAGCATTCTGGTTAATCAAATATTCCAATTAATGGTTAGATCTAAGACACTAGGAAATAAAATGTTGAAAGAATTACAATACAATAAAAATATTTCAAGTGTTAAAACTAGAATGAATATGTGACACTACAGTGGAAATAAGATTAGACCAAGAATCCTGTTCCAGGTCTAGCTTTGTTCTTTTTTTTTTAACATCTTTATTGGAGTACAATTGCTTTACAATCGTGTGTTAGTTTCTGCTGTATAACAAAGTGAATCAGCTATATGTATACATATATCCCCATATCTCCTCCCTCTTGTGTCTCCCTCCCTCCCACCCTCCCTATCCCACCCCTCTAGGTGGACACAGAGCACCGAGCCGATCTCCCTGTGCTATGCGGCTGCTTCCCACTAGCTACCTACCTTACGTTTGGTAGTGTATATATATCCATGCCACTCTTTCACTTTGTCCCAGCTTACCCTTCCCCCTCCCCGTGTCCTCACGTCCATTCTCTATGTCTGCGTCTTTATTCCTGTCCTGCCCCTAGGTTCTTCAGAACCAATTTTTTTTTTTTTAGATTCCATATATATGTGTTAGCATACGGTATTTGTTTCTCTCTTTCTGACTTACTTCACTCTGTATGACAGACTCTAGGTCCATCCACCTCACTACAAATAACCCAATTTTGTTTCTTTTTTTTTTTATGGCTGAGTAACCTAGCTCTGTTCTTAACTGTTTTTTTGACATTAGGAAAATCTCTCAAGCTCTCTGAACTCAGTATCTGCATAACTATAGTATGTGGAGACAGAATGAATTATATATTGAAATATTTTTGAAAGATCAATGTACCCTACACAACATACATAATACTAATTGTTCATGATGACAACATGCCTCAGAATGTTAGAGAAAATTGGGCAAAGTTATGCAAATTTATCATTTTCATACTGTTACTCATAAACGAAATGCCTTCAATATTACCACCGTGAGTCATAATACTGGATAAAGCTCAACCAAAGTTTATAAAAAAGATCAAATTCAATTATGAATTATAAAAACATCAATGATTCTCTAAATAGCATCTGAGAGAATATAGTTTGCATCCTCTTTATCTAAAATTCCACAAGAACAATTTTTCCCAGTTCTCAGAAAATTCGGTTTGGGATTTAAAGGTAAAATCGAGCCATTTCAGGCCAAAGGGTAATTTTAAAACAAGACCAGTAGCAGGAAAATTAGCCCTCAGTGATAGCACTGATTTCAAGATACAGCAGTTGCTCGAAATCTCTTAAGTGCTTCCATCCAGAAAGAAGTCACACGAGACTGACTCCCACATTTAACTTTAATGAAGAACCTAAATTGGATGAAACTATTAATTAATCTAACTAATTTGCAGTACTCAAGGCATTGACTCTAATGGCAGGACGTGAGTCCAAGAAGTCAACTCCACCATGGTGATGAGAGCTGACGTGTTTGAGAACTTGCAAGGTACTGGGCCCAGTTCTAAGCACTACACGCTTGTTAGTTCATGTGTGTCTCAATCTTTACACCAAATCTATGAGATGGGCTTCATTATTGTCCCCATTTTTCAGCTGAGAAATCTGAGGCACAGAGAGATTAAGTATCTTGCCCAAAGTGTACAGCTAGGAAGAGGCAAGACCTGATTTGCACCCTCAAAGTCGAACACTGGTGCTAATGGATTTTACCACCACGCCAACCCAGGATTGCTAGAGTACATGGCCGTCATCTATTTTCTTGTCTTTCTTTACCTCTATAAAGCAGGTTTCTGAAAGGAATGAACCAAATGTCAATTATCTTTGTGTATCTCTCAGCACCTCACACATGGGGAACAGTTTACAATCATTTGTTGACTGACTGCTAAAAATATGCAAATCATTTTGGGACCCTATATCTGTATTGGAAACACAAAATTAAGAGAGAATGTAGGTAATTCCAGAAATAAAAATCCTACAGTGGAATGTTTTGGATTATGAACTATCCAGTTTTATTTTCTATGTTAACCAAAATCTAGAGAAAAGTTATTAATTCAGACTGCCTTGGATAGTGGTTACTTTGAATTATAATATATGATTAGATCAGGAGTTCATTAAAAAAATGTTCTGTAAAGGGCTAGGTGGTAAACATATTAGGCTTTTTGGGCCGTAAGATCCCTGTTGTACCTACTCAACTCTACCACTTTAAGTAGAGAATAAGAGAGCCACAGACAATATGTAAAAGAATGGGCATGGCTTTATTTACAAAAGAAGGTAGCAAGACTGATTTAACCCATGGGCAATAGTGGGCTGACCCCTGGACTCCAGCATAGGTAAATTGATTTTCAATAGCTACTTGATACATGTTTAAGCAGGGATCTTATTTGAATGAATAGATTAAAAGATATATTATGGTTCTTGTTCTCTTATACTGATTATCCTCACAGATATCTCACTAGTTTTCTTAATTAAACTTTCCTCTTTAAAAAGTCCAAAAATAAATCATCAAATCTTACCAAATTCTAGATTCATGAGGCCCAAAGTAAACAACTTATCTCTTCTCTCTCCCTCTCTCTCCTAAAGACACCACATATGAGTTACCTACCGTTGTCTGACAAATTCCCACCCGCCCCAATTCAGTGGCTTAAACAACAACATTTTAATCTCACAGTTTCTATGGGTCAGGAGTCCAGGCACAACCTAGCTGAGACCTCTGTTTCAGGGTCTCTCAGGAGGCTAAAATCAAGGTGTAAGCTGGGACTGCAGTCTCACATGAGGGCCCAACTAGAAAAGGATCCACTTTCAAGCTCACTCAAGTAGTTCTTGGCAAGATTCAGTTCCTCCTGGGCTGTTGGACTGAGGCCTCAGTCCCTCACTGACTGTTGACCGAACGCCACACTCAGCTCCTTGCCAGGCAGCCCTCTCCACTAAGGCAAGCAGTGCGGAGAGCCAGAGAGAATGCCAGCAGGAAAGCAAGTGCAAGCAAGACAGACCTCCAGCCTTTATAACCTCAGCGTGAAAGTAACCTCCCTTCACTTTTGCCATATTGTATGTTAGAAGCAAGTTGCTAGGTCCAGCCCACAGTCAAGTGGAGGGGGTTACCCAAGAATACGAATACCGGGAGGCAAGAATCACTGGGGTCCACTTCAGAAGGCTGCCTACCACACGCTAGTAAAACAAAGTCTTCATTGGTCTTCCAGTGTAATGCTATTAACATTTAAAAAAAATTTTTATACAGGAGGTTCTTACTAGTTATCTATTTTATACATATTAGTGTATATATGTCAATCCCAATCTCCCAGTTCATCCCACCACTACCCCCCGTTATTAACATTTTTAATTGATGTCCTGTCAACAGGAGTGTATGGCTGTTAGCACAACTGAGGCCATCCTGGGCCCTTACAGTTTCTTGTGTCCTTTCACTGACCCTACCCAGGACTGTACTGTGCAGTAAAGCCCTTCTCTGTCAGGGGCTTTGTAGCTAATAGATATTGTTTAATAATCATTAGGACCAGGTGGCCTCTGTGCTCCGTTAGTCCCCAAATAATGATGAAAATCTTTGCTGACTTATTCCTAGCACCCACTAGACTAGTTACCCATTCATGAATTTTGACTTAGGAATGCATGTCCTATTTCCAAACACCTACCCCCATACCCTAGGTTAACTATACAATTGTCCCAGTGGCCCCTTGGCCGTGTGGAGTGCAGCTGCGAATGCTTCCGGATCGTTGTCTGCCCGATCCCGCTCCCACCCTGTGAGTAGGTTACCCTATAATAAACTGATTCATTAATAATATGGAGCTGCCTCCCTCATTTTTCGGTTTCAAGATGCCTTCTCAGTTGGGTGGGCACGTTTCGTTCCCTCCATTCTCCAACAAGGAGTAATTTGTACCTTCATAATAGCTATATCCTTTTAGGCTCAAAATATAACTGTGATTCAATCTTCCTAACAAACTTCATAGCCAGCATGGAACAGTTTCTATGATGTTTCTACGAATAAGCTGCTCTCGTTATTTCCCTGACCCAAGGAGGGTTGGTATATGCGGGATGACTTGCATAGTATTAGATTGGAAATTAGTTTCTGTTACAGTTACACAATTGTAATTTGTCAATTTAAAATTAGATGTGCAGAGCAAAAAGGGAAGTAATGGGTGTTAAATGACATGGGTAATATAGATCCCAAATTGATTTGATGCTTACTTCTCCAGATTGGTTTTTGAACTGTGTTGACACTCCATTCTCACTGATGATGAGGAAACCAGCCAGATATAGGGCTTTTGTCAATAGGAAAGGAATTTTCAGGAGGACCTGTGGTTGGTTGCTATCCTGGTTCTAAACGGTGCATGATGTGACAGGCATCACGTTTGTGTCAGCCTTCCCTGATCTAATTTTAGTTTTGGGCCATTTGCTTCAGTAAACTACAGACCCCATAACAAGTATTTGGGTGCAGATAGTTCATTTGGGAGGGGGCCTCAGGAAGGACAAGTGAGAGAGTACGGAGTGTAAACAAGGAAAGGGGAAAAGCCAATAAAGTCTATTACTGAGCCAGTTACCATGGACGGCAAGTATGGTTCAATCCTGCTGGGGATCCTCTGAAAAACCATATAGAATTCTCATCAGATTTATCCCACCAAGTAACTGGAAATCCGGCGTCTTTATCCACTAACTCCCATCCCTCTATGGTTGAGAGGCGTCCCCCTGGAGTGTTCTAAGCTTCCTTGTATGCAAGTTGAGAAAGTTATTAAAGTGCCAAAAAATAAAACAAACAAACAAAAAAACAACTCTCAGGCAGAAAAGCAGCAAGGTTCAGGGCTTGAGGTGAGTTGCTGATGGTTTACAGGAGACTTTCTCACTCAATTTGCTGGTGAATTTGCAGTACATCTGCTACACATAGTCTTATGCAGGTAAATGTTTTCATCAATACAAGTTGTTTCTAAGCAAGGAATTCTCCATTTTAGGCAGGTGCCGCCTGGCACACAGAGGTGCTCAATGAATACGCATTACTGCATGACACTGAAGGTTGTTAAGACGGCACAGCAGAGAGCCAGAAGGCCGCTTCTTGCACTCACGGCCCTGATCACCTTGAGATTGGGACCCCATCCTGCTACTGACTTAGTTTCCTCCCTCATCACTTTCTCTTTCCCTTGAGTTATAGATTTTCAGAAACCTTAGAGATGATCATCCAACCCTTTTATATTTCCAAGAAGGAAACTGAGGCCCAGAAGGGTGAAATGACGTGGCCACCTTTGCAAAGTCAGCCAGTGGCAAAGCCAAGACCCACATCCCTGGCATCTTCTCACTGCTCTCTCCATCACAGCCCTGCCTCCTTTTCTTAGCTTCTGTAATGCTACAGGATTGATTTCCATCAAGGGACTGGGACTCATCTAAACTCTCTGAAGCAGATATATGCAACTGATGTATTAGAAATTGATGTACTCAATAAGCCCAACCCAAATCTTTCCACTTTCACAATTTATCTTTTGTTCTTTTTATAGCAGTCTGTACAATTCAATATTGAAATACAGAAATGTCTCCTGATAGCACGGTCTTTTTAATTTCTTCAAAGAGCTTGCTTATCTATTTGTGTCATTTTATTCAAGAGGCTGTAGGATTTCTTTTTAATTACGAACAGATTCCTGCAGGCTCATATCTAGTGCAAATAAGTAGCTAATTATTAGCGGGTGGTTTGTGTTTCTGGTTTTTGTGGTGAGGAGAAAGGCATGGAACTGACTTGCATCAAAATGTTGCTCTGCTACAAGAAATGGACACAGTGGAGGCCAGCTCTTGGGTAATTTACAGTAACAAAAAGTGAGATCACCAGCCCAGCCAGAGGCTCTTGTACCACGTTAATTCCAGGCCTCTGATTGACCTGGAGCTCTTTTTCTTGTTTTCTTCTCCCCATATGTAACCTTGAACATGATGGAGGCCTGATTCACTTCAGGAGCTTGAGGTTGCCATGCCCCAGGCATGAGCGCCCAGGGTCTCAGGCCAAGAAGGGAAGGTTTCTATCAAGGTGACTTCCGCAGAGCCCTCCTCACTCACCTGCTGCCTGCACCATGAGCTAACATTAAAGTGCAGAGCTGAAGCTAAACCAGGCCACAGGCCAGGGCGTGGGTGGTAAAGCTTCTTGGCTACCACTGACTGCCATTCAATAGATATTAATATCTCAGTTGTGAAACACTCTTGCCCTCCACCAAAGGAACATCCGTCCTTATCCCCAGGCTGTGGCATCCCAGGGCTCAGAGGATTCAGGTGCATTGCAGGGAAGCTCAGCACCTGGAGAAGCCTCTTTGCACCCCAGATTCATCACAGGATCCCAGGTGCTCTTGAGGAAATGGCTTCTCTATCACTACAGGTTGGAATGGGCTTCTAAGCCTGCCACCGTTTGTAGTCCAGGATCGTCCATTGCTCACCTATCTCACCCACCCCACCAAGCATCTCAGAAGTCCGCTTGCATCAGAAGTCCGCCATCGTGATTGCTCTGGGATGACCAAGAGCCCGCACATACCGAGCAATGGCCTGCCTGCTCACTCTGCTAAGGTTCAGGGTTGCAAAAATGGTCGGGGGTGAGAGATTTGGCCCGTGTTGCCTTCCTGATCTGGCCTCCTCATGCTACTCCAGGGAGCGCAGCCGACTTGGAAATCATAAGGCAACGAGCCCAGTCTAGGGGGTGGAGACCACTCAGCTTCTCCAGATTTCCCCTCCCATCCAGCCCCCTCTCTGGGCAGCAGCAGACGGAGGACAGGAGAAAACCACTGTCATCGCTACAAACCCTAGCCGCCATCCCAAGGCCTTTCCCTCAGCCTGAGTCAGAGAACGAGACTGGACGGTTTTTATTAAACTTCCCTCCTCTCCTTCCTTGTTCATAAGAATGAAATTTGAAGCTGCGACGAGGTGGGTGGGGGAGTAAATAAAGAAGTGGAAACAGCACCCATGGCTGAGAAAGCAGATGAAGGGCAGTGTAGCTCTCTCTTATTTTCCCACATTTCTTTTCACAGTAGCTCCATGGCTGCAGGTGTGACTGTGCTGTCTCGAGCTCGCCCAGCCCGCTGCCTGCACTCTCTCACCTCTTTCACATCAGATGTTGTCATCTGGTGAAACCACAGCCTGTGAGTAATTCTGCCGACTCACTCCCTGGGGACAGTTTCCCTCAGGGGTCAGGGAGCCAGAAAAGCACGGAGGGTGGAGTCAAGCCAGAGGAGATGTGAGGAGCAGCTCACCCACTCTTCTGCCGTGTGATCTTGCTAGAGTTAAAGAGTAAACTCAGCTTTCTTATCTATATCACAGAGATAACTCCTAGAGTTCTGTGGCTGAAAGCGTTTCACTGATCATGGTGGTGGGAGTTCGTTGTTTTGTTTTCGTAACAGCACATCGCAGCCCCCCTGACATATAGGAGTGCTCGCTACGACGAGATGCCATTTTACGTGAACTTAGCTTGTGTGAGTTTGAAATAGGGCAATGTAAAAATACTAATAAAGTCTTAATGCATGCACAGAACATGAAATACAACCAAATTCTACTTTTTATGTATTCCTCTAGGGAAAATTGCCTTGAATTATGCAAGCTTTGAATTATGTAATATCTTCAAGAGCTCATTCCTGGCAAACCAATGTGACTGAGGGTCCACAATCTGCCAAATGAGTGTTAAGATTTACCGGAAGTGTCTTATGCAATCCTTCAGTGACCCCATGACACTGGGATCCTTGGATCATTTCCTTCCTTTTCCCGTCTTCATATTCTCCCTGATTCTCTCCCTCTCTCCCTCTCTCCCTCTCTCCCTCTCTCTCTCTCTCTCTCTCTTTCTCTCTCTCTCTCTCTCTCTCTCTCTCTCTCTCTCTCTCTCTCTCTCTCTCTCACACACACACACACACACACACACACACACACACACACACACACACACTGACTACACAGATATCTATTAAGTGGAGCATCGTCTCATTATCCACCAAAAGCCTTTGGTTGCCTTTCCAAAACTGATATCATCCAACTGGCTCTTTTCTTCATTGTGGTTATTCTTACACTGCTGGGCAATTTGCTCCTGACTCCCAACTCCCTCCTCATTCCTGCCCTTGCCTAAGAAACAATATACTGCACTTCTTTTGTCGTTGAAGGTGCAGCCACCGGAAGCAGACTATGGAAGGAATCAGTATTCCTGTCCATCAGCTGAGAATATGGTGAGACATGTGGCAGACGCAGCACAGGGAAGAAGCCCCACCAGCCCTGCTCCCTCCCCTTCCTCCAGATGCCACTCCTTCCTCACCTTGCCTCCCTCCCCCAGACACCTACATTTGCAGAAAGCTGAGCCTTGGGGCTGCCTTTTTCCAGGGTGTCCCTATGATGCCTCTAACAGTGGCTGTCACCTAGGATTATTCGTGCATTCTGGGGCTGGCAGTTCTACCCTTCTCTTGCCTCTCCACTCACAAAACTCACACGGAGAGTGTGCTTTGGCAAGCAACTTTGAACAGTTTTCTGACCACCATAATGGAGAGAAATTTATTCATCTTAAGAAATAATATCAGCTAACTAGACCTGTGTGCCACCCAACACCCAAATTATTTGGTCCCTGAGGTTGTTCAGGTCCTGTCCTGATGAAAGCTTTGTGGTCTAAGGAATGCCCTTGGTAACTAGTTGGTTCCTGCAGGTACGGGCTTGGAGGCACTGCCACCCAATGGCTCTTTTTACAAACAGCACCCTTACAAGAGTTGTGTTTATTCAGTACTCTACCCAGAACCTAGTAAGAGTGTAAGACATGGAGAGAAAACGGGGTGCGGTGGTTACACTGGGACAGGCCAGGTAGTCAGTGCTGCCACCATCCTTCTCTTCCAAGGAAATGTGATTTTCCTGGCGTTAAACGGCAGATGTGAGCTCTTTAATTAGGCAATAAAAATGGCAACTTGGCAGTGAAATTGTAAAGATAAAATTGTACAACACCATGAATCTCTGGCACTAGGATTAATTCGACTGCTTATATTTTTTCTGATGATATTTTTTACCATGACTGAACGTAGGTAAGAGACAAAACAGAAAGTCAAAGCCAGAATTCTCATTTCCATCTTTGTTGCTTACTACTTGTATAAGATTTAGAAATGCATTTAATAAACTTATTTTTCTCCCCCATAAAATGAGGATGGAGAGGGTGGTGGTGTACTTCATAGCACTCAATAAAAGACGATTGATTGGAGCTACCAAAGGCTTCTGTCCCATGTAATGGAAGCGCAGGTCAGGCTACTGTGACCAACGGGTATCCATTTCAACAGCTGCATTAATCAGGGTTAATTAAGATTTGTCCTTCTAAATTGGATGAAAAGAAACTGTACTCTACAGAGCAGAAAATCTTCTATTCTGGTTTAGCAGTGGATTGTATGCATACTCTGAGAATAATTAAACACTGACTCAAGCAGGTGGGTGTGAGACATCATTCCACTTAAAGCAAGAAAAATATCTTAGTATTTTGACATTGTCCTATAAATTCCATTTTGTCTCTTTTCTATTAAAAAAATACTTGGTTTATCACAGTCATTTGTGATTTTTCTCTACTGGAGAGAATTTCTCTTCATACGTGTTCATACCCATCCTCCTTGGCTGGCTGCTAGAGGAACGTCTCAGCTCTCTGGGGTCAGCCTAGGGGATGAGAATGTGGATATATTTCAGTTGGCACATTGTCAAATGGTAGTGCCTTGCCCATGAGGGATGGAGAGGGCACCCAAGCTGTAAGGACATTCAGGCAATCCTTATACAATGACGAGCCACTCTTCTATGATGGGGATAAACACTGGGTAGAAAATGGCCGAACCCATGAACAACTGGCTTCATGACGCAGGAAATGGTGTAGTCTTTGAATGTAGACAAAACAAATTATGGGACTAAAGTAAATAAATTCATGGTTTGATTTTCCATTTTGAAACTGATCTCAGTATTATAATTAATGAAAAAATTTCCTCATGAAAAACTGCCAAGGTTTTCAAAAATACCTAGATAGTGTTGAAAAAAAAAAAAAACACTAATGAAAAGTATCTCTAAGAAATGTCAACATGATGCCAAAGTAACTGAGTAATGAGATAAACTCCATCAACTAACTGGTCTGTTCAAATATCAGATAAATGTTTATTTAGTGCCACAAAAACCTAAACAACTTGACTGGCTCTACTGTTTCACCAGATATGTTTGTAAACTACAGGAATTGTAAATTCAGCAGAATAACTATTCTTCTTTCCCTTAGTGAAAATAAATCTAGAGTAATCTTAATATCATCAGCTATTGGCTTTAAAAGACGTGAGATAAATTTTTTCCCTTTAGTGATTGTGAGAGGAATTTGAATTTATATGCAGCTTGAATAACTTGTCAGTCAACAGAAACTATGCGGCATTTACTCAATGCACAAAGACTTGTTCTTGGGGGGTATAGATACAAAAGACATCCCTGGGTCTTTATCCTCCAAGCATCCTATACTTTAACTAGGCAGATAAAACATGCAAACATGAAGCACACACTCAACTGTCCGATGCTAACTACCAGTGCATTACAAATCCTAAAGATGGGTAAGACCACTGTGGGCTAGAATAGGCAGAGAAAGCATCACTCTGGAGATGGAGACTGAGCTACTCCTTGAGGAATTACCTGGAAATACATAGGCAGAGAAAGCAGGAAAAGGGAGGAAGAATTTCTATGCTGGGAGAAGAGTGTAAACCAAGATTTCTCAGCCTTCGTACTATTAACATTTGGGGCTGGATAATTCTTTGTCATGGGGGCTGTCTTATGCATTGTTGGGCTTTTTAGCAGTATCCCTGGCCTCTACTCACTAGAAGCCTGTGGCAAAATCTCACTCCCCAGGTGGGACAACCAAAACCACCTTCAGACATTGCCAAGTGTCCTCTCACGGCAACATCAGCCCCAGCTGAGGACCACTGAACCAGGCCTGGATACCTGGGTTGGGGGCGGGTGCTTTCTCTATCTCAGAGCTTATCAATCTCAGAATTATTGACATTTTGGGCTGGATAACTATTCACTGTGGGGACTGTCCTGTGCTTTATAGGATGTTTAGCAGCATCCCTGACCTCAACCAACTAGACACGAGTAGCACCTCCCCCTGGTTGTGACAACCAAAAATATCTCCAGACATCGCCAAACGTCTCCTGTGGTGCAAAATTACACCCATCTGAGAATGACTGAGATTCTCAGTAGGAATGCACTTGGCTTCCTCAGGGTAAGAAGAACTGCTTAAACAAAGCACAAGGTTCATGTTAGGAAAGAGTGGAATAAGACTGAATAACTAGGGTGGACACATGCTGTGTGAGATCTTGGATACTAGAGCCTGTACTAGGCAGCCACAGTAGTTCTCAAGATGTGCTGCAAAATGAGTTGGTGTTTAAATTAAATCTGGCAGAAGCAAAAGCATAAAGTGCCACGAGGAGGAACTGGGTACAGGGTGATCAGTTAGGAAGTTGTTATAATAACCAGGTGTAAGCGTTGATGGCCAGGATTGCAGTGACATCTTTGGAATGGAGAGAAAAGGGTGAACCTAAGGGTGCTTTGCAGAAGTCAATGTTGAGCTTTTGCAACAGACTGAATAGAGGTGAAGGCAAGGAAAGAACTAATGGTGAAACTAGTGTTGCCGGTGGGAAGCAAGATTCAAATGAAGTGAATGGGAAGGTGGGGCATTTAATGATTTTGCTTTTGCAAATCCTAACTGCGGGCCCTTTTTATATATTTTTTGGCCATGCTGCAGGGCATTGTGGGATCTTAGTTTCCAGACCAGGGATCAGACCCATGCCCCCCGCAGTGGAAGCATGGGCTCCTAACCACTGGACCACCAGGGAATTTCCCAGGCCTTTTATTTTTTTAATTTATTTTTTTAAAATTTATTTTATTTATTTATTTTTGGCTGTGTCGGGTCTTAGTTGTGGGATGTGGGATCTTCGTTGTGGCATGGGATCTTTCGTTATGGCATGCGGGTTTTCTCTTCTCTAGTTGTGGCACGCAGGCTCCAGGGTGCGTGGGCTCTGTAGTTGTGGCACACGGGCTTACTATCTGCTGTTTAATGCCAGGAAAATCAGATTTCCTTGGAAGAGAAGGATGGTGGCAGCACTGACTACCTGGCCTGTCCCAGTGTAACCTGTTGCCCCGTGGCACATGGGATCTTAGTTCCCTGACCAGGGATGGAACCACCCACATCCCCTGCATTGTAAGGCGGATTCTTTACCACTGGACCACCAGGGAAATACCACCACCACCACCACCTCACCCCCACCCCGCACTGGGCCTTTTATAATGAGCACAAGAATACTGGTGAGAGGTCAGGAGGTCAGGACTGAGTGATGGGTTTGGGAACGTTGGAAATACAAAACCCTGAAATCTCCATGGCTTTAAACAATAAAAATTTATTTCTCACTCCTATTACATTCCAC
Organism: Pseudorca crassidens; assembly: GCF_039906515.1. Lineage (NCBI taxonomy): Eukaryota > Metazoa > Chordata > Mammalia > Artiodactyla > Delphinidae > Pseudorca > Pseudorca crassidens. Next base: position 122,065,649 of record NC_090317.1, on the reverse strand, counting down.
TGTGAAATGGGTGGCCCTGCGTCTTTTAGGGATCCAGGCTTCTCCCATCTTTTGGCACTGCCATCTTAGATGAGTGACACCCAAGGTGGCTGCAGAAAGGTTAAGTCCTAATGACCTCTTGGGAGATTTCAGAGGCCCTGAAGCAGTGTATATGACTTCTGCCCACATTCCACTGGGGAAATCTTGTTTACTGGTGTCCCAGGAAGAGGAAATGGGATTCACAAGAACTTGGCCAATCTCTGCTATGGGAGAGACACACACACACACACACACACACACACACACACACACACACAGAGAGAGAAACTATAGGAGTGAATGAATTTATTGAGGACCTGAAGATACAGGGAAAATAGAAGAGGAAAGAGTTCAAGGACCACAGATAAGAAATCGAAGAAGATTCAGCAAAGGATTCAGAGATGTTGTTAGAAAGCTTGGAAGAGAACTGACTCTGTGTAGAGTTGAGAGTGTCAGGAGAGAAGGTAAATTTCTATATGGAGGGAAAATGTCTACTTTTGCTAAGACTCTTGCTTTTGAGACAAAGAAATCCAAGCTAATTAGAAAAGGCCTTATATATCTATACCCCACCTCAAAACCATAACTAGCTTATCTTTACAAGCAGTCTGAAACCCAGATGCCTCTGCCTGGAAGTTGTGTTGGCCCAGCCTACCTGTCCATACCTCACCATGCACTTCCCCAGTACCCAGCACATCCCAGTCACTGGATTGCTGACCATCCTCAAGTCCACCTATTCTCTCCCATCTTCATGGTTTGCTTTCATAGCTTCTTCCACCCATCAAAGTCCTGGCTTTCCTCAAGCCCTAAGTCAAATGCCACGCCATCCAGGAACGAAGCCTTTTCTGATTTTCCCTGTCACTACTGAACTCCCCACATCTTCCAGCCACCTTTTGGTTTTTCCTCTACTTTGGCATGTGAGACCACCTGCTTTGCATCAGTTTTATGTTCACTTGACTGTCTCCCTCACTAGACCGTGGTTTTCTCAAGCACCAAATAGGGCCACCGAGATTTACATCCCCAGGACAAACCAGACAACACTGCAGTCTATGTCAGGGGCTGGCAAACATTTTCTGTACAGGGTCACATAGTATTTTAGGATTTCCAGACCATATGGTCTCTGTCACAACTACTCAACTGTGCCATTTTACTGTAAAAGCTGCCGTGGACAATATATAAATGAATGAGTATGGCTGTGTTCCAATAAAACTATTTATAGAACGTGGTGGGGCAGATTCGATTCATAGGTCCTAATTTGCTGCTCCCTGACCTATGTGAATGGCGCTTTCTGGAGCACAGCATGAACAGGTTCCCCTGGGGTATCATCTGGGGAGTCCTGGGAAGAATCAATGTGCATCTTAGTTATTCTTGTATTTCTGCCCCACCTCCCACCAGCACCTACTACAGTGCCTTCCACATAGTAGGCCCTCAGCGTTTATGTCTCTGAATTAAATATACCTGGAGAGATAACACTAAATGAATCATACTAGCATTTTGAGAGCTTCATTAATTTGAAAACTGTTTTGCAAGACTGTAGTAATGTAGTTCAGGAAGGGCTCATGTAAGCCCAGGAATCATAAAAATAATGTGACAGGAAAAAATGTGAGGTAAAAACATCTAAGAATTAGCAGCCAAAGGGAGAGAATGTGACATCAGAGCTGGATGGAAGTAACAAAAAGGCATTTCAATCCTGAGAGACCAGCACTGAAGGACATCCCATCATACGTAATAGATGTCTCACAGCACCACCTAAATCCGTGTGAATAATGCAGTTAATGCCAGCACTTCAATGCTGGAAAGATGATCATGATTTGGAGGAAACTCGGAGACCAACCAAAATCATTAAGAGACTGAAAGGATTTGTTTATGAGCAGTTATAAAAGAAGCCAAATACGTGCCTGGCCTGCTGATGGCTAGAAGGAGAGGGGGGAAAGGTTTACAAATGACTGAGTGCTATAAACACTAGCAAGGGGAGGAATGATGGTGAGTTCTACTGCACTTAGCTTTTGGTATGGACATCTATCAGGCACTGACAAATTCTTCTCATTATTAGGTCTTAAAACATTCAAAGGCCACCTGAATAATATATAACCGGAATGCTGTGATTGGTAATGTTCGATTATTACAGGAGAATAGGACTGCTCCAGGACAGCAAATACAAGAAAATTATTGCTTATTAAGGAAAGAAACATTCCAGGAATGCTTGGTGAGCTGAGAGAATTTAAATGCACTAACAGTCCACTCTCAGAAATATCCAGTATGTGCAATTGTGGGTAATGTTATATAGTAAAGAATTGTTGAAGTTAAAGTACAAAAATGGAAAGATGGCCAGCTATTTCCTTCATTCCTTCCTTCTGTCATTCAATCATCCATTTATCCATCCATCCCACATATCTAATGTTTACTCACTATTTGCCAGGTCCTGGGCTGGTGGTGATACAAAGAGTAATACTACACAGGACCTTTCTTAAAAAAAAAAAAAGTTTACAGTCTAGTGAGTCTAGTGGTTGGGTCAGGGAAGCTGCTGGACTGAAAAAGAACAGACAGGCTCAATAGAGAGTTATAAGGGAGCAAGGAAAAGTGGCCCCCAACCCAGATGAGACAAAAGTAGGAAGGTTAGGGATGCTTCCCAGAGGAGCTGGTATCCAAGCCAAGTCACGAAGGATTCTGAGTCATCTGTTAATCAGAAAGACTGAGAATAAGCATCGCAGGTGCTATACCACTTTGTCACAACATATGTGGGACTGCCAAGTAGTTCAGATTGATGGAGACAAATAGTGCAAGGCAGGTGGTAACCTTAAAAATAATAATTGGAATATATTAGGACAGTGGGCAGTTTTTATTTTCTTTGTTGATTTTTCTGTCTCTTCCAAGATTTTTCTATTAACAAAATCACACCCTTATGTAGTCAAATAATTACAAACATTTATATAGTACTTACTCTGTGCCAAACACTATTCTAAGCACTTTGCATACATTAAGTGATTTTATCCACATAACTCTACGAAATAGCTACTATTATTTTCCTTTATACAGATGAGGAGGGGAAGCAGAGACAGGTTAAACAATTTGGCAAAGTTAGAGTAACAACAGAGCAGTGTTTCTTACTTCGGGCATCTCATTCTAGAGTCTCTGCTTTTACATCCTCTATGCTCCTACTAACTTTCTAAGTCAGGAGCATATCTTCTTAGCATTTACTCCCATAATCCCAGTCTAAAAATTGACCTAACAAATAATCAGAGATATAGTTAAATATCTGGTGGGGGGGGGAAGAGTATTCATAGCTCCCAAATTTACAGTAGCATAAAATGAAACTAAAAATCACCTAAATATCCTATCATACAGAATGATTAATGATGGTATAGACAATTATACAAGCACTGGAAATTATGATTTAGAAGAAAGTTAAATTACATGGGAAATGCTCACTACAAAGGTCAAAGGGAGATGCAAGGTACAAAAGGTATAATCCCAGTAGTATGTTTGTGTGTGTCCAGAAAGGAGATTCGCTAGTCAGACTGGGTTCCAATTCCAATCTTAGCTCCGCCACCTTTTAGCTTTCTCACTTTGGGTAATAATCTAACCTCTCTGTACCCCACTTTCCTCACCAGAAAATGGGGGTAATACAGTTGTCATAATGGTTAGAAAATTAATATATGTAAAATGCATAAATTCTGGATGGCAAACACTCAGTAACAACTATCAAAAAACAGGAAACCCTATTTAAAAATTAGAACTAGATAGTACACATTCACATAGGCAGTTGAATAAGAATCGTTTGTAGTCTGTGGTCCAACATGTTACAACTTCATCTAATTATTTTCCCCCTCCTGTTTAAAAAAATAATTGGAAGTTGAGTGAGATGAAAGGAACTTTGCATTGCAAGTAAAAAGTATTTGCTTTCAGAATCTGCTTTATCAAATAAGATGTACAAAGCACTCAACCAATCACAGAAGGGTCATAAAAGTTTCCTTTTTAACCAGATACCTTCCCAAGGCTACAGCCCTGATATTTTACTTTGGTTGAATATCTTGATTTGTGATAGTTTACAACTATTTAACCTCAACATAATGAAAGCCATATATCACAAACCCACAGCTAACATCATACTCAACAGTGAAAAGCTGAAAGCATTTCCTCTAAGATCAGGAACAAGACAAGGATGCCCACTCTTGCCACTTTTATCCAACATGGTATTGGAAGTCCTAGCCACTGCAATCAGAAAATAAGAAATAAAAGGAATCCAAATTGGAAAAGAAGAAGTAAAACTGTCACTGTTTGCAGACGACATGATACTATACATAGAAAATCCTAAAGACGCCACCTGATACTACTAGAGCTCATCAATGAATTTGGTAAAATTGCTGCATAAAAAAATTAATATACAGAAATCTGTTACTTTTCTATACACTAACAACAAAATATCAGAAAGAGTAATTAAGGAAACAATCCCATTTATCATCACATCAAAAAGAATGAAATACCTAGGAATAAACCTACCTAAGGAGGTAAAAGCCTCTACTTAGAAAACTATAAAACACTGATAAAAGAAATTGAAGATGACACAAACAGATGGACAGATATACCACATTCTTGGATTGGAAAAATTAATATTGTTAAAACGATGATACTACCCAAGGCAATCTACAGATTCAATGAAATCCCTATTAAAATACTAATGGCATTTTTCAAAGAACGAGAATAATTGTAAAATTTGTATGGAAATACAAAAGACCCCGAATAGCCAAAACAATCTGGAGAAAGAACAGAGCTGAAGGAATCATTCTCCCTGACTTTAGACTATACTACAAAGCTATAGTAAACAAAACAGTATGGTACTGGCACAAAAACAGACACACAGATCAATGGAACCGGACAGACAGCCCAGAAATAAACCCACACATTTATGGTCCACTAATCTTCAAGAAAGGAGGCAAGAATATATAATGGAGAAAAGACAGTCTCTTTGATAAGTGGTGCTGGGAAAACTGGACAGTTATATGTAAAAGAATGAAATTAGAACACTATATACAAAAATAAACTCAAAATGGATTAAAGACCTAAATATAAGATCAGAAACCATAAACATCCTAGAGGAAAACATAGGCAGAACACTGTTTGACATAAATCACATCAATATTTTTTTTGGATCTGTCTCCTAAAGCAAAGGAAATAAAAGCAAAAATAAACAAGGAGCACCTAATCAAACTTAAAAGTTTTTGCACAGCAAAGGAAATCATGAGCAAAATGAAAAGACAACCTCTGGAATGGGAGAAAATATTTGCAAATGATATGATCAATAAGGGGTTAATATCCAAAATATATAAACAGCTTATACAACTCAACATCAAAAAAAAACAAACAACTTGGGCTTCCCTGGTGGCGCAGTGGTTGAGAGTCCGCCTGCGATGCAGGGGACACGGGTTCGTGCCCCGGTCCGGGAAGATCCCACATGCTGCGGAGCGGCTGGGCCCGTGAGCCATGGCCACTGAGCCTGCGCGTCCGGAGCCTGTGCTCCACAACAGGAGAGGCCACAACAGTGAGAGGCCCGCGTACCACAAAAAAACCCCCAAAAAACCAAAAAATAAAACAACGTGATTAAAAAAGTGGGCAGAAAACCCGAATACACATTTCTCCAAAGAGGACATGCAGATGGCCAACAGGCACATGACAAGATGTTCAACATCGCTAATCATCAGGGAAATGCAAATCAAAACAACAGTAAGATGTCACCTCACACCTGTCAGTATGGCAACCATCAGAAAGAACACAAATAACAAATGTTGGTGAGGATGTGGAGAAAAGGGGTGCAGCCACTAGGGAAAACAGTATGGAGGTTTCTAAAAAAACTAAAAATAGAACTACCATATGACCCAGCAATTCCACTCCTGGGTATATATCTGAAAAAAACAAAAACACTAATTCGAAAAGATACATGCACCCCAGTGTTCATAGCAGCATTATTTAGAATTGCCAAGATATGGAAGCAACCTAAGTGTCCATCAATAGATGTATGGATAAAGAAGATGTGGTGTGTATACACACACACACACACAATGGAATGCTACTCAGCATAAAAAAGAACTAAATTTTGCCATGTGCAACTAAGTCAGACAGAGAAAGACAAATACTGTACGATATCACTTATGTGTGGAATCTAAAAAATACAACAAACTAGTGACTATAACAATAAAGAAAAGAGGGAAGAGATATGGGAACACATGTATATGTATAACTGATTCACTTTGTTATAAAGCAGAAACTAACACACCATTGTAAAGCAATTATACTCCAATAAAGATGTAAAAAAAAAAAAAAAAAGACTCACAGATATAGAGAGGTTACCAGTGGGGCAAGGGAAGAAGGGAGGGGCAATTTAGGGGTAGGGGATTAAGAGGTAAAAACTATTGTGTATAAAATAAGCTACAAGGGGAATACAGCCAACATTTTAAAATAACTACAAATGGAGTACAACCTTTAAAAATTGTGAATCACTATATTATACACCTGTAACTTGTATAATATTGTATATTTCAATAAAAAAAAGAAGAAACTTGTTTCTGCATCAGTTAGGATCAAAAGCTGAATGGAAATTACAAATTGGTTTTTGAAGGACCCAAAGCCAGATATAGTTTATTTCTCATCCAAGTTTTGGAATTATCTTAATGAGTTTTTAAATGGTAAGAAAAAATAGAAGGAAATGAGCAGTTTCAAGAGTAGCACCCACTGTTTTACCTCAAAGTTTTTTCTTTCTTTTTTTTTTTCACGAAGGCAGTTCTTGTAGTCACCTTTGGAGCTGGTCTCAGGGATGAGGCTACTTGAGCAGGTGGGCTACACTGAGAGAAATGGAACAAGGGCCTGGGGCAGGGGGGCATGTAACTTTCACTGCTCTGCCCAGAATCTGCAAAGTGGGATGGAAAACGCTTAAGCACTTTCTTAAGGAAAGCCTAGAAAATAATCCTTGATGAAGGGAAATGACGTTATTCTGCTGCTCACACCATAAGGAGCCTGGTTTCCCCACAAGTTTTCACGGTGTCTCTGTCTCTCCCTCTCTCTCAGGTCTCCTACGTAAAAGCGATTGACATCTGGATGGCAGTGTGCCTTCTGTTTGTGTTTGCAGCCTTACTGGAATATGCAGCAGTGAACTTTGTCTCCAGGCAGCACAAGGAGTTTCTGCGGCTCCGGAGAAGGCAGAAGAGGCAGAATAAGGTACAGTTGACCCTGAGTGCAGACAAAGTCAGGTAGAGCTCGAGGTGGTTATCCAGGCAATGTAATTTATAAAATAGAACAATACATAGCGAGCAAGAAGCTGAAGTTAATTTTTGTCCTGATTCAGCCTTCTATACTGAATTCCTGCTCAGGTTAGTCCTTTAAAATTGAGACAGAGTTGTCACATTTAGCAAATAAAATTCATCAACAGATGAATGGATAAAACAGATGTGGTGTATACACATACACACACACACACACACACACACACTGAAATATTACTCAGCCATAAAAAAGAATGGAATAATGCCATTTGGAACAACATGGATGGACCTAGAGATTATCATACTAAGTGAAATAAGTGAGACAGAGAAAGAGCAATATCATGTGATATCACTTATATGTGGAATCTAAAAAAAATGATTCAAATGAACTTATTTACAAAACAGAAATAGACTCACAGACATAGAAAACAAACTTATGGTTACCAAAGGGGAAAGGGGGAAGAGGGATAAACCAGGAGTTTGGGATTAACACATACACACTACTATATATAAAATAGATAACCAACAAGGACCTACTGTATAGCACAGGGAACTATACTCAATATCTTGTAATAACCTATAAGGGAAAAGAATGCGAAAAAGAATACACACACACACACACATACATATACATATATATAACTGAATCGCTTGGCTATACACCTGAAACTAACACAACATTGTAAATTTACTATACTTCAATTTAAAAAATATATAGGGCACACAGTTAAGCCTGAATTTCAGATAAATAATAAATATTTAGTATAAGTACATCCGAGATGTTGCATGGAACAGACTTATATTAATAAATTATTTGTTGTTTATCTGAAATTCAAATGTAACTGGGAGCCCTGTGTTTTACCTAGCAACTGTAGTTGGAGATATATATTCCGTTTGACAAAATTATTTTAAAATCCTGTTGTTTTGAACATTGATAATTTGTGTGCGTGTCTTTGCTCACAAAACTGCTTTTTTTATGAATTGCTCGGCTTTATGTAAATAAGGTCCCTACTCATGTTGATTTCAACCTGATAAATCCAATTAGACTGATCTCATTGTCTCAACTTTAATTTTAATGCAGAAACCCAAAACTTACATTATCTAGAAGTTTGAGGTTGGAAATACATGGCTCGAAACCTCCAGTTCAGTGGTTCCCAAACTTGCCTGCACATTAGAATAGCTTGGAGATCTTTCAAAAATCCCAAACCGGGTCTTCCCTGGTGGCGTAGTGGTTGAGGGTCCGCCTGCCGATGCAGGGGACACGGGTTCGCGCCCCGGTCCGGGAAGATCCCACGTGCTGCGGAGCGGCTGGGCCCGTGAGCCATGGCCGCTTGGGCCTGCGCGTCCGGAGCCTGTGCTCCGCAATGGGAGAGGCCGCAACAGTGAGAGGCCCGCGTACCGCAAAAAAAAAAAAAAAAAAATCCCAAACCTTGGCCATACCCCATACCCATTAATCCCAGTCTCGGAATGGGGCACAGGTGTATCTTCTGAAGGTCCCCAGGCAATGCCAGTGTGCAGACACATTTGGGAAGCAGTGCCCTGGTTTATAACTTAATTTCATATAGGACTCCAGAAGCCTTGCACTTGCTTTCAGTTTCAGATTCTGGGAGAGAAATATGCTCTTTGATACGGAGAACTCCAGTGCCTGTAACAATACACTAGCGAACTGAAGTCAAAATTTTACATACAAGAGATGAGAGAGAGTTTTCAAAATCTGTTCCCCCTAAAAAATGATACATTAAACTTGCTGGGAGCCTAGAAGATAGCATGGAAGATCATGTGGGATCATGGGAGGAACCTTTTTTCGAAATGGAAAATAAAAGAACATGTTTGACAACAGGAATACTGTAGCAAAAAGGGAGAAATCAACAACGCAGTGAAAGGACACCATAATTTCTAGGAAAAACAAAAAAACCTTTAGAAGATGAGAAAGGGTGAAATCCAGAACCAAGGGTCAGGGGTGGCCTTACACGAGGACAGATATTTCAGCCATTTTAATAATGACTTAAATTAGTGTCAGTTCATTGATGAGGATACCAAAGCACGGTTAAATAATTTGCCCGTGCTCATGCGCCACGAAGTAGCACAGCAAGATCTGAGGTGTGATGCTGTGTCTCCAGAGCCCATGTGCTACACCACTGTACCGACAAAATGGGAGAATGACACTGGTAGTTGGATGATGGTACGATGTAGAGCTCCTAATTGCTCCTATCATTTCCAAGGATTATGAGGCAGGTTACCAGCTGAAAATGGCATGGAAAGGAGGAATGTAGAAGGTTTAAGGAGGAAAGATATAGTATTAAATAGTAGTTTGGGAGAATAAAAAAGCCATTGCTCAAGGAGAGAGATGGGGTCAGAATGCTGAGGCAGAGGTAGTGGGAGAGCCCAGCTGAGGTGTGTGGTTATGAATTTAAAGTTTACGATTAAATTTAAAACTTTAATTAAAACAATCAGCAGGTGCCCCTTTGCAGTCAAAGCTCTTACTATCATTGACAATTGACTTTTGAAAAAAAAAAAGGAGGGGGAGGCATTTCCAATTATTTGTCCCGTAGGAAACGGCATCTTTCCAAAGTAGCACTTTCCAATTTTTTTGAGTCTGAATTATGTTTAGAAAAAATGGTAACAAGAGCTCACACTGATTGAGGGGTTACTATAAACCATACTTTCCATACAAGAATTGATTTAGTCCCCACAACTGTGAGCACTGTGATCATACAGCCCAGTTTACTGCAGAAAGTCCTGTTTCTGCCTATTTTCCTGATGCCCTGTGTAATTTAGCATTTGTCTTGGATTATTCATTTTAAACCAAAACACTTATTAATAGTTGCATTAAAATAAACTCAGATGGGTTTGGTGGACCTCTACTCTATACATCTGCTTTCTGTCATGGTGTGATCTTCTTTCTGGGTTGGGGGTACACAGGTGCAGTACACAAGTTCTCACTTTAACATGTGTTGAAATCTAAAAAATAACCATCCCCATCCCTGGCCTCTGTTCTTGACCCTTTCCAGAAGCAATGTCATAACTAACACTCTTTCCAGGATAGCTGGAAGGGAGCTTGCTGATAAAATGAAGTGCACTCAGACACAAGAGGCTAGGGATAAACCTTTCTTTCTTTTGGTCTGTCAGTGACATGAGACCAACAAAATAGAGGCTGAGCAGTCTTGCTGTGGGCATCTAAATGCTCATGATTGAATGGCTTTGTCATTTCTTGATGATTTAAATCTGTAATTGTCTTACTGTTTGATAATTACTGTAAAATAAAAAAGCATCAACATTATAGAGCTGGATTGTCCGAGCCACTTTCCACTATCAAAACTGTCCTTGTTGGGATCAGTTAAGTGGTCATCCTGCCAATAATGAAGGCAGTGTTCTTATCTCCACTGTACAGATGAGGAGAGGAAAGCCCTGAGAGGTTAGGTAAAACGCCCAAAGCCACACACGCAGGCAGCCTGGCTCCAGCGTTCCGGGCCTCAGCTGCTGCTCTGCAGAGTTCACATCATTTTACATCTTACATTCTGATCCAGAATCTCTCTCCCACTCACACACTTGAAACAAACATCTCTAATGCACCCTAATATTTTCTATTCAGTTTTTTTAAGGCTGGTCCATCAGGGATGAGATTAGGGTGAGGCAAGTGAGATTAAGTCACACAAGTACAGGGTCAGATCTTGTATTTATTTAAATTTGGTAGTTTTTCCCCATGGCTTTTTGCATTAATAAGGAATTTTTCAAATATTGCATTAAAATATTGACCTGAAGTACTGGGGTTTTGGCACCCCCCTTACATTTTGCACCTGAGACCTTACCTTGCCCTAGTTCCAGCCCAGCTGGTCTTGAACCATTAGACTTTCACAGACCCTAATAGGTTGTGGCCTGAGTTTAAAAACAAAAACAAGGCCACCATGTTAAAATGTTCAATATTCCCAATAAAAAAGTCATCTCTTTAATTTCCCATTAGGAAACTGACCTCCCCAACACAATCCAGCCTGATTCTTTAGACGGTGTAAGAAAATCCCAGCGCAGATTACTTCCCAAAGTGACACTGGCATGATGTTCAAGGAAGATGTTTACTGAGAGAGCCCTGAGATTACATTTACTTACATGGGAAGAGTGCCGGGTGTTTATTGAACCGTCAAGTTATGAAACGGGGTCACTTTCAAGGAGGGGACCAGGCAATTTGCAACTAGGCGTATCTGCTTTACCTTTTCTACATCTCAAAAAGCAGCCAATTTTATCAGAGCAGAGTTTCTCAGCAACAATCAAGGTGAGATCTTCACGGACAGAACTTGCAAATCCCTATGGTTGGGCCAACCCCAGCCTGTTAGAAGTTGATGTGCCCCAGGTCTAAGTAGTAAAATCCTATTTTTATGTTACGCCCTCAGCTCCAGTAACTTTTCACACCATGTGATGGCTTAACAACTTCCCCATAAGAACTTTAAAGCCTCACCTGCGCTTCTCTCGCCCTGTCTTTTTATATCTGGCCACACCACTCCTGACTTCGGCATTGTGCCTGATTTCAGGTTTCCAGTTACCCATAGAGCTCTGACTGCTTTATTTTCAGTGACTAAACAAATTGTAGCTGCTTGAGAACATGGCTACGGCTTCTAGGCCACCTGAGGATGAGCCGCCTTTTAAGGCAATGTTGTGAACACACTGTTTAGACTTCAACCTCCCCGGAAGAAAAGACGGGGCCTCAACCTAATTAGACAACAGGGTGAGAATGTGAGGCCCTGACCAAAATGTCTCACGTGACAGTAACTTGGAAAAGTCCTCATTTTTTTTGCAATTTTGCCTTTCCCTCCCTTCATTTCCCTGTCCTTTAATTCTTAGATTGCCAATTTCCCAAAAGATAACTTCCTAGTAATCTGAAATATATATACATATAACTGAATCACTTTGCTGTACATCTGAAAGTAACACAAAATTGTAAATCAACTATACTTCAATTTAAAAATAAGAATTTCCTGATCCTACCGGGTGGAAATGATACCACTCTTTCAAGCACGCATAGTATGTAATTTGTTCCTTTCATAAGGTGTCACTTTCTACCCATTTGTTGTACGCTTTACAGAAGAATATAAAATTGAAATGTATTGGGGGGGTTATTTAGGACACTCTACCTAGAAATACTTGAATCCTGCTCTTAACCAATCATCTTCCCTTTGGAGGGGAATTGGACCCCTCCAATTCCCCTCCATTGGACCTATTGGAGGGGAATAAACCTACAAGAACAGTAGCTATTTTATCGTTATCCAGGTTTTAGCCTCAAATCCCAGTGCACTGCCCCAGGAGGGGAACAACTTAGAAGCCCTGTCCCTCCACTCGGAAGGTCCAGAGCCCTGCACTATTTCCTCCTCAATGTTCCAAGGCCCTTAGATCTTCCCATTCCAGTGGGGCGGAAGCCCCACTGGTGAAGGCCAGAAGACAAGGACCCAGAGCAAATGGTCACCTGGGAGTGGCTTTTTCACACCCATGGGGTCCTGGAAAGTCCCCAGTCAGACCAACACTCCTTCCCCTTAAGGACCAAAGTCTCCTTCCTCTCTTTCTGGAGACACCCCTTCAAACACTTAAGGATGGTGAGCCGGCAGGTCTTCTCAAAGTTTCTGAGCTAAACTGACCTACTCTTTCCTATGATACAGCTTACAGCCTCTTAGCACACTGCTCACCCTTTCTCTAGTTCGCTAGTGACATCTTGAAGTATGAGTCACAGAATGTGATAGTGCAGGCATGATCAGCATGTAATACAGAAAAGCAGGAATATCCCCTCTCTTTATCTGTACTTTTTTTTTGTTTTGTTTTTGTTTTTGCGGTATGCGGCCCTCTCACTGCTGTGGCCTCTCCCGTTGCGGAGCGCAGGCTCTGGACGCGCAGGCGCGGCGGCCATGGCTCACAGGCCCAGCCGCTCCACGGCACGCGGGATCCTCCCGGGCCGGGGCACGAACCCGTGTTCCCTGCATCGGCAGGCGGACTCTCAACCACTGCGCCACCAGGGAAGCCCTATCTGCACTTTTTAATAGAGCATTAAATTACAGTAGTGCTTTTCAGTAGTCATATTCCACGATTGGCTCATTTTGACGTTGCTAATGCTTGTTCATTTCCCAAGTCTTTTTTTTCCTATTAATACATATAGCTGTCAAGTTATCTGTTCTTGATTATGTGCTTGATTTTTTTCAAACCTAAAGAAAGGACTTTATATTTATTGCTATAAATATTCACCTCGTTGGATCTGGCCCATTTTTTAGAATGTATTAATCTTCTTGATAGTGATTTACTCATCTGGAAAATCAGCTACTACTTCTAGCTTTTTAACACTGACAAATAGGTGTCAATGCCCTTCAAGCAAAGGCCACCAGGAGCAAGCTGGTAGTTAAGTTGGGTTTACTACTCTTTGCAGTGAGGGGGAACATAGAGAGGGCTCTAAACTGGGCGATTTGGGAGGAAAGACTACGGAAGCAGAGGTTTGCTCTAGACTGGATGCTGTCAGAAAGCAAGGGAAATTCAGTGATTAGGTATCTCAATAAATCTTATTTATAGGAGGGCAGACTAGAGTGAAAATAAAACTATATTTGGTAAAGAAGCAGCAGTCACTCATTTTAACTGAAAGAAAGATGTTTAGTATTTTCTGGGTGTCATAGTGACCTTGTTTTCATCTGTGCTTAGATAACATTATGAAGTGGCCTTGTTTTGTCTCACTCTATCATGGTCTCAGAGTAACCCTGAGCTTGGTATTCTGTGAGATTACTACAACTGGCAACATTCAAATGGAGGCTCTGTAATCTACCAGCTCTGTGACCCTGGCAGGTTACTTAAAAAAAAAAAAAACCTACCTGTGCCTCAGTTTTCTCATCTGTAAATAGAGTTAATATGTATTCACCTCATAGGACTGTGGTGAGAATAAAATGACTTCCCATGGGTAAAGCTCCTAAAATAGGCCCTGGTATGTGCTAAGTTCTACATTTAGTGATTGCTTGTTTTAGTATCCACTTTCTGCACCACAAGGGTATGTGGTAGACTCAGAGTCATAAAGGTTTTGCTCAATGTATGGGGGAACATAGTCTACAGATTAAAATCAACTATCTTACAATACAGCAACAGGCTGCCGACCTGCTCCCTCCCCCATTTTTACTCCTCTCGTCTTTCTTCCACAAAGGGAAATTAGACTGCACAGCAAGATGTCAGCCAGGTACAGCTATTTTTATAATCATAGGGTTGAAATAATGAATTCGTGCTCTTACTCTACAGTGTCCAAACAAGAGAAGTAGAAAGATTGAGGCTAAGCTGAATTCTTCCATTTTACCTCCCACTGCTAAGATGTAGTTTAGCCACAGCCAGTCAGTACAAGGGCACTTTTCTCAAAGTTACAGAGCCCATTAAGACCCTGCCAACCCAATTAGAATGTAAACGGACTTTGAAAGAAGGCTGCTGAAATGCAGATGTCACTACCACTAAGCCTAACTGACCAAACAAATCTAAGCAAACAGGGAACCCACTGAACTATATTCAGAGTAAGGTCAACCTTTGATAATCTTGCTTTTTAAGGTCTCTCACCTTTTTCTTCCTCTCCAAAGGATTAGAGCAGTGGTTCTCAACCTGGGCTATTCTGCCCTCCCCCCACAAGGCACATTTGACAATGTCTGGAGATATGTTTGGTTGTTACAGCCAAGGGATGGATGCTACTAGTCCCTAGTGGGTAGAGGCCAGGGATGCTGCTAAACATCCTACAGTGCACAGGACAGTGCCCACGGCAAAGGATGACCCAGCCCTAAATGTTGACAGTTCCACGGTGGAGAAATCCTTGCTTTAGAACATTGGTAGGTTACACTTCTCAGTACGAAACATTCTAGGTTATTTTCTGTTTCTTGTATGTAAATTGTGCCACGCTTGCAAACACCCGCCCACCAAGGCAGGAGAGCACTTCCGGTTCTGCTAACATCAGTCAGGGTCAATTCCTGCTTGATTCACATTCACGTGGGGCCCATTGGGTGATGGCCAGTTGTCTTTCCCTTACATTAGAAAAAGGCAAATTCTATTCAGCAGCCTACCTTCTAAAAATTGATTTATTTATTCAAATGCACACTCAACTGAGTAGGAAGGAAAACTGCATCTGATTGGCTTCATTCATTAAGACACAATTCATGTGGATGCCTCCTACCCCCTAAAAAGATCTCTGATGCTATGCATAGCTTCACGCATGAAGTAAGGCAGGGTCACATCTGGAAAATACTAGGTTCAGACTCTGAATTAACATCCTGATTCTGAGAGATGAAGATGCTTGTATGTGGGTAGGGAAAAAAAATTAAGCTCTTTATCACACCTATTTCGGGAATGCTCATTGATGTGAAGAGTCATAATGTAAACTTATTTTTAGGATTAACATGTGAACATGTGTGGTTCAACAGGCGCACACATCCACGTTTGGTGTTAAAGAGAAAGGGAAGGCAGTAGGACAGCATTAAACAAGCAACAAACAGTGTTGTTCATTCTAGAGAAAACCCAGTGGGGAACTCTTAAAGTGGGTTTGTTACTCAGATTGGGAGAATGCCTAGGAATCCTCACTCCGCAGACCAGCACAGGAATTGAGAATAACCAACAACAAGTGCACTTGTCCGGTTGCAGACTGCAATGAACAATTCACAGGTGGTGCTGGTGTATGGACTCCACCTTGACCGTCCTGCTCTAGATCAGTACTTCTCCAGCTTTGGTGCACGTGAGCATCACCTGAAGCCTAGGCAACACACAGAACTCTGGGCTCCAGCCCGAGAGACGCTGACTCAGTAGGTCAGAGCCTGGGACTTTTGCAACATTTGCGGGCCAGGTGATTCTGATGCTGCTGGTCCAGAGACCCACACTTTGAGTAGTGAGGCTCCAGAGAACTCTGTAAAACGGCTTTCGGTAAGAAAATGCCGTGATTACCTCATACCTTTGCTACTAACGTGTCCATAGTCATGTCAAGGACATTAACCTCAGAGATTCCACGTTGGGAAACTAGCCACTGAAAGATTAACAAACAGAAAATACTTTATAAAGGTATTTTTAGATTGAAGATCCCTACAGGTCTCCTTTTTCCTTGTCCTTGGAAGGAAGCTTTTTTGTTTCCTTTCAGGAAGAATGCAGTGCAACAGTGTATGTTCTCTCTTGTCATTTAGCATTTTTTCCATGTTCTGCCACATGTTTGCACAAAGTGCTTAAAGAGGATTTCATACATCATTAATTAAGGTAACAACTGCTTCCTTAGCAAGCAGGATGTTGAAGAGGTTGTAAATGCTTCTCCTGGGAGGCAGGAGGCATGTTTGGTTTTTGTCTTAAAGGTTGAGGGGTTCAGATGAGGCTTTCACAGACCTGTGTGGATTAGGAGTTTGGACTTAACTGTGAAAGCCAGCAAGAAAAAAGAAATGTCACTGTACTTTGTAATTCCCCTATACCACCAAGGTACAGAGCTGATACTTGTCAGGGGTATAGAGGCCTGAAATATTTTTCAATTGTTCCTTCTTCCCAGCTTCTTCCATTTTGTTAGGTATTGTGACAGACTGTTCTTTTAGGGCATCCAGTATGGAATTCCCTTTTGCAAGATGCAAAGTGACTTGCAGAAGCAGCCTTGCAAATTAAATGCCTGTCTTTGTAGTGTCTCCCTCCAATTCCTTCTTTCATCTCAGGCTATTTCCCATTATCTCTATTTTCTTTACTACCTTCCTTCCTACTAGGTCATATTTTTCTGACTCTGATTTTCTTCTCTTCAAAATTTTCACTTTCCCTTACCTTCAGACTATTTTATTGATTCATTCACTCATATATTCAGTGTAGATGTATTGCACACTTTCTACAAGCAATCCACAAAGTCTGCCCTTGGGATGCTCACAGGCCACGGAGAGACAGAAAATGTGTCGGCTTATTAGTCTATGTACATATGATATATTGTGATACAGACACTACGGTAAACGCTGTGGACGCCCCACCCATATCCCCACGGCACTCTCTGCTTCTAAATACAGTGGTGGCTTCCTACTACAAGTTCTGCTCTGCCTTGGTGTGAGGAGAAGGAGGGTGTCTTAGGCCCCAGAAGCATGCTCCAGTTTTGCAGGGCAAGCTGGCAACACTGAGGGCTTACTCCAGGAACAGCCCTCCATCAGTAACCGCTGGGGGCGGGGGTTAAATATACCAACTTCCTTGTCCCTCTGAGGCATGTTCTACACTGGCTCCCAGGGGTTCCAAGTGGCACTGAGCCCCAGGTGCCCACACTGTAACCTTTGTACCAATGCACCTTTGACATTGTTTCTTTCCCCACCTCACTTTCCCACTCCTCTACTGGTGCCTCCTGAGATCGCCTCCCGAGATGACCTCCCATATAAACTATCTGTACTCATATCTTTGTCTCAGGGCCTTCTAGAAAAAGCCAACTAAGACAGTACCAAGCCAACACGTGTGCTCCCTCAGGGTTGAGTAACAAGACAGGAAGCTGGAGAGGTGAACAGGTGCTAGGCAAGGAAAGGCTCCACACCATGCTAAGAGGGTTGAACTTCCTCCTCAGGGCAATGGGGAGACACTAAGTTTTTAAGTAGGGAGGGGATGCCATGGTGAAATTTGCATTATGAGAAAAAAGTCCAGTTGGGCACTATGGAAAATGCTTCAAACAGAGCAGGACAGGAGGCAAGAGGAAGAGGAGATGGTTCTTGTTTTAATCAATACCAGAGATAATGAGGGACTGAAAGGTAACAAGAAATTAAATAATTTCTAAAAAATTAAGAAAGCAAAATCACCCACTCTTCTCACTTTTATTCAAGATAATCCTAGCCACAGAAATTAGGCAAGAAAAAGAAATAAAAAGCATCTAAATTGGAAAGGAAGAAGTAAAACTGTCACTTTTTAGAAAACCCTAAAGATTCCACCAAAAACCTGTTAGAACTAGTAAATGAATTCAGTACAGTCACAGAATACAAAAATCAATATACAAAAATCTGTGGCATTTCTATACACTAATAACAAACTATCAGAAATAAATTAAGAAAACTATCCCTTTTACAGTTGCATTAAAAAGAATAAAATACCTAGAAATAAATTTAACCAAAGAGGGAAAAGACCTGGGCACTGAAAACTTTAAGACACTAATGAAAGAAATCAAAGACACAAATGGAAAGGTATTCCATGCTCATGGATTGGGAGAATAGTTAAAATGTCCATCCTACCCAAAGCAATCTACAGATTGCAATCCCAATCAAAATTCCAACGGCATATTTCACAGAACTAGAACAAATAATTCTAAAATTTGTATGGAACCACAAAATATCCCAAATAGCCAAAACAATCTTGAGAAAGAAGAACAAGATTCTGGTTCTGGTGGCGCAGTGGTTGAGAGTCCACCTGCCGATGCAGGGGACATGGGTTCGTGCCCCGGTCCGGGAAAAGTCCACATGCCGTGGAGCGGCTGGGCCCATGAGCCATGGCCGCTGAGCCTGCGCGTCCAGAGCCTGTGCTCCCCAACGGGAGAGGCCACAACAGTGAGAGGCCCACGTACCGCAAAAAGAAAAAAAAGAAGAAGAACAAAGCTGGAGGCATCACATGCTATGATTTGAAACTAAACAACAAAGCTATAGTAATCAAAACAGTATGGTACTGGCACAAAAACAGATCAATGGAACACAAAGGGCACCCCAAAATAAACCCACACATATATGGACAATTAACTAACAAAGGAGCAAAGAACATCCTAAGGGAGGACACTCTCTTCAATAAATGGTGTTAGGGAAACTGGACAGCCACACACAAAAGAATGAAACTGGACCACTATCTTATACTATACACAAAAATTAACTCAAAATGGATTAAAGACTTCAATGTAACACCTGAATCCATAAAATTCCTGGAAGAAATCATAGGCAGTTAGCTCCTTGACATCAGTCTTACTGAGTTTTTTTTGGTGGATCCGAATCCAAAGGCAAGGGAAACAAAAGCAAAAACAAATGAGACTACATCAAATTTAAAACCTTCTACACAGCAAAGACAACTATCATCAAAACAAAAAGGCGACCTGTGCAATGGGAGATAGGATATTTGCAAACAATATGTCTGATAAGGGGTTAATATCTAAAATACATTAAAAAACAACCTAATTAAAAAATGGGCCGAGACTCTCAATAGACATTTTCCCAAAGAAGATATACAGATGGCAAACAGGCACATGAAAAGATGTTCAACATCACTAATTATTAGGGAAATGCAAATCAAAATCACAATGAGATATTGCCTCACACCTGTTAGAATGGCTATTACTGAAAAGAAAAGAAATAGCAAATGTTGGAGAGGATGCAAAGAAAAAGGAACCCTTGTACACTGTTAGTAGGAATGTAAACTAGTGCAGCCACTATGGGAAACAGTATGGAGACTCCTCAAAAAATTAAGAATAGAACTACCATATGACCCAACTATTCCACTTCTGGGTGTCTGTCCAAAGAAAATGAAAACACTACTTCAAAAAGATATGTACACCCCTATGTTCACTGCAGGTCACATGCCTGTGAAGAGTAAGGCTTTTGCCAGACAGAATGGATAAATAGACAAAAGTATGACTCATGTGATGGTCCAAGGAGGGGGGTAGAGAAATAGACATAATGTCAAGAGGAGAAGAAGGAGAATGAAAAGAGAATGAACATTTTCCACGTAAATGAAAATGTGACCAATACAGTAGTTACCCCCCACCCCTTTTTGGCAATAAAACAGTTACCCCAGGTCCTTAACATCAGTGATCCTCTAATTATCAAACTTAGTTGAAGTTCTAGTTTTGCACACAGACTCTTTTAAGAGACTTTTGCTATACAATTTTTTTTAAAGGGAATTCAACATTAAAATAAGAAAACTTGCATCAACTAGTCTCCTTTTGGTGCTATTTGTGTTTTGTTTGCTAGGATAGACAGACTCCCAGACAAATGATTTCAACACAGAGTGTTGTGTACCACATGAGAGGTTTAAGTGCAAGATTTGGTGATGACCAAGGAGAGAGCATCTCCTCCACTTAGTAGCACCAGGGAATTGACTGTTCACCTGGGTCTTGACACAGGAATAAGAACTTGACAGATGAAAAAGGGGTGAGGAGGATGTTCTGGCTGAGGGAACAGTTATGCAAAGGCTCAGAAGCAAGAAACAACAGGGTGCTTTCAGGTCATCATCAAGAGTTGGGTCTCAAATACCATATGATATCACTTATATGTGGAATCTAAAATATGACACAAACGAACTTATTTACGGAACAGAAACAGACTCACAGACATAGAGAACAGACTGGTGGTTGCCAAGGGGGCGGCGGGGGGGAGGGATGGAGTGGGAATTTGGGATTAGCAGATACAAACTATTACATATAGGATGGATAAACAACCAGGTCCTATTATATAGCACAGGGAACTATATTCAATATCCTGTGATAAACCATAATGGAAAAGAAAATATATGTGTATAACTGAGTCACTCTGCTGTACAACAGAAATTAACACAACATTGTAAATCAACCATACTTCAATTTAAAAAAATACTTTCATAAGGATGAAAACAGATAATGAACTTAAAGCAAAAAAAAAAAGAGCTGGGTCTGGCCAAGTGTTGGGGACATGGAGGGATGAGGAAGAAAGACTACAGCTGCTCACGAAGTGGGAGCCACCAAAAGGTCTTAAAGATGCTATAATCAGAATGGAACTGTAGGAATGTCGCTCTGTACAGAAATGGCCAGGATGGAATGAGGCAGTGTCAGGAAAATGCTGCTGCAGCGTTTCTAATTAAACACTTTTAATTGTACACTTACCTAAAAGCCCCTCCCCAGAGGCATAGATTATTATGAATACACGTTTATCTTTTTGTAGTTTTGCTGCAACTACCTTTCCAAATCTGACATACATACTGTGACCTTAGCAAAGCTTGCCTTACATAAGTGTAAATACGAAAATGCCTTTGCGGTTTGAATTATTTGCAATAACACATGCTTCTCTCTCTTTTTTTAATATTTATTTTTGGCTGCGTTGGGTCTTCGTTGCTGCGCGCGGGCTTTCTCTAGTTGCGGCGAGCGGGGGCTTCTCATTGCGGTGGCAGAGCACGGGCTCTAGGTGCACGGGCTTCAGTAGCTGTGGCATGTGGGCTCAGTAGTTGTGGCGCATGGGCTTAGTTCCTCCGCGGCATGTGGGATCTTCCCGGACCAGGGCTTGAACCCATGTCTCTTGCACTGGCAGGTGGATTCTTAACCACCGTGCCACCAGGGAAGCCCCACACACATGCTTTTTTTTTTTTTAACATCTTTATTGGGGTTTAATTGCTTTACAATGGTGTGTTAGTTTCTGCTTTATAACAAAGTGAATCAGTTATACATATACATATGTTCCCATATCTCTTCCCTCTTGCGTCTCCCTCCCTCCCACCCTCCCTGTCCCACCCCTCCAGGCGGTCACAGAGCACCGAGCTGATATTCCTGTGCTATGCGGCTGCTTCCCACTAGCTATCTACCTTACGTTTGTTAGTGTATATATGTCCATGCCTCTCTCTCGCTTTGTCACAGCTCACCCTTTCCCCTCCCCATATCCTCAAGTCCGTTCTCCAGTACGTCTGTGTCTTTATTCCTGTCTTACCCCTAGGTTCTTCATGACACATTTTTTTTTCTTCTTAAATTCCATATATATGTGTTAGCATATGGTATTTGTCTTTCTCTTTCTGAGTTACTTCATTCTGTATGACAGACTCTAGGTCTATCCACCTCATTACAAATAGCTCAATTTCGTTTCTTTTTATGGCTGAGTAATATTCCATTGTATATATGTGCCACATCTTCTTTATCCATTCATCTGATGATGGGCTCTTAGGTTGTTTCCATCTCCGGACTATTGTAAATAGAGCTGCAATAAACATTTTGGTACATGACTCTTTTTGAGTTTTGGTTTTCTCAGGGTATATGCCCAGTAGTGGGATTGCTGGGTCATATGGTAGTTCTATTTGTCGTTTTTTAAGGAACCTCCATACTGTTCTCCATAGTGGCTGAACCAATTCACATTCCCACCAGCAGTGCAAGAGGGTTCCCTTTTCTCCGCACCCTCTCCAGCATTTATTGTTTGTAGATTTTTTGATGATGGCCATTCTGACTGGTGTGAGATGATATCTCATTGTAGTTTTGATTTCCATTTCTCTAATGATTAATGATGTTGAGCATTCTTTCATGTGTTTGTTGGCAGTCTGTATATCTTTGGAGAAATGTCTGTTTAGGTCTTCTGCCCATTTTTGGATTGGGTTGTTTTTTTGTTATTGAGCTGCATGAGCTGCTTGTAAATTTGGGAAATTAATCCTTTGTCAGTTGCTTCATTTGCAAATATTTTCTCCCATTCTGAGGGTTGTCCTTTGGTCTTGTTTATGATTTCCTTTGCTGTGCAAAAGCTTTGAAGTTTCATGAGGTCCCATTTGTTTATTTTTGTTTTTATTTCCATTTCTCTGGGAGGTGGGTCAAAAAGGATCTTGCTATGATTTATGTCATAGAGTGTTCTGCCTATGTTTTCCTCTAACACATGCTTCTTATCATTGCTATAATATCACCACAAACTTAGTGGTTTACAACAAGACAAATTTATTATCTTAAGTCTGGAGGTCAGAAGTGCAATACGGGCCTCCCTGGGTGAAAATCAGGTATCGGCAAAGTTGCATTGCTTCTGGAGGCTTGTGGGGTTGTCAGGATTCGGGGGCTGATCAGGGGAAACTGTGCTCGCGAGCGGCAGTACCACGGCACAAGCTGTAGGGATGGGCTTGGGCAGGACTGCACGGGGGGATGGGGGGAGTCCCTCACGGCAGGCACCGGGCCAGGGGCTGACAACGAGGAGCTCCCGACGAGAAGGGACGAGGAGATCCGAGAGCGGGCCTTATCTGTCTTGGTGGCGGCATTCAGCAGCATGCAGGCAGGGTCCCATTGGAGAGCTCCGAAGGGCAGCAGCGGCTTGGGGTCTTCTAACCACAGGCTCTACCTTATCACTGGCCAGCAGACGCCAGGCATAGTTATATGAGGTGTGCGAAGCAGGCAGGCTCTAGGGGACTAACAATCTGCTTGTTTGGGCCATTTAAAAAATGATTCAATGTGTAAAATTTGCATTTGGTGCCAGCAGGCTTTTGAGCTAACAGGTCTCAGCCTACAGTGGAGAAATAAACAACCTAGGGGGCCAGTACGGTGGCCACCTTCATGTTGTTATGTAACAAAGTTCTAGGGGAGAATCTGATTTCTTGCCTTTTCCAACTTCTAGAGGCCACCGACATTCCCTGACTTACAGCCCCCTCTCTCCATCTTGAAAGCCAGCAACGCTGCATCTCTCTGACCCTCCTTCCACAGGCACGTATCCCTCTGACTACAGCTGGGAAAGAGTCTCCACTTGTAAGAGCCTTGTGATTAAATTGGGCTCAGCTGGATAATCCAGGGCCCTCTCTTCATCTCTAGGGCCTTAACTTAATCACACGTGCAAACTCTCTGCCCTGGAAAGTAACATATTCACAGGTTCCAGGGATAAGGACATGGACATCACTGGTGGCCATTATTCTGACGACCACACATGGCAGTGGTTTCCTGCAACTGTCTGAGAGCGTCCACAGACCACTCTAGCGCTCTCCATGCATCCTTGAGGCAGGCCAGAAGTGCCAGAGTGGCTCTCAACCAATGAGAGCTGGGGTGTGGGGGCCAAATACTCAGCTTCCGCAGCCCTTGGTAGGTCCCAGTCTGAGGCTGTGAGAGGTTTGAGCCCCACTTGCCAACCCTGGTGATGGCTGATCATTCGCACCCCCTCTACTGACTTTCGCCCTTGTCCTGTCCCACTTCCCGCCAATGCTACCTTCCAAATAAACCACTTGCACACAAATACCTTGTCTCAGGGTTGCTTTGGAGAGAACAAAAGCAACGCCTCCTGGGCAGAGGACTGATGACAATCACGGTCCCATTTAATCCCGTCCTCTGCCTCCTCACCAAATACCAAACAGATCCTGGAGTACCTTTTGTGCCCGAAGTGTGAAAACAGAGGGCTAAGGATCTAGAAAGAGCAGCGAGTGGCAAAATAGTGGTTTCTTCAAATTACAGATAAACAACTGCATTCCATCTATTGCAACCTACAGTCGGAAATGCTAAAATATGTTCGTGCTACTGGATTTTCCAAACAACTTGACAGGTTTCAGTGATACATCTCTTTATGTCCCGGAAATCTAAGCCTGTGCCTTCAGCTCTGTTACTGTCTAAGACTGATGGCAGATATCTTAAACCTTCTCCTTTGACTGGATAGCTCTTAATTGCTGTAGAATTCTTCACGATGATGCAAGCTGTAGTTATTTCAACAGAACTGGATTCTCATAAAAAGATCAAACTAAATGAGAGAAGCCTGGTGCCTCTCTGACATTAAATTAAAGAGATGTGGGTTTACTAAGCACAATATTAATTTGTCTTCTCTCAATAGTATTCTTGTTTGTAATAAACTCACCTGAGGACAAAACGCTTAAGTGAAGCTGGAGTTACTTCCCATCTGACTGATGAATGGTCATCAAAAGCAAGAGCAACCATTTACAAAATATATGATCCTGGCTTTGCGCTGAAGCGGTTAGAAAGAAATGGGCCGTTTTCTTAGTTTTCGCTCTAAGCTGCTGAACAGCCCTAGAATTCATTTGATTAACAAATATTTTTTATAATGCTTGCTTTGTACAGAGTTATGTTTTAGTTACGGAGAGTGAGGCTATGAAAACTGCTTGAAACTGGCTCCATGCAGCTTCAGAGATCAATAAGAAAACAAATTAAATGCAAAATTTTTCTAATATGGAATAGAGAATGTTAAGAACCATAATATAGTCGGAGTCGTGGCAATTCCTAGGAAGGGAAAATACTCCCAGCTGACGAGGAGGGGCTGTTCCCAAGGAGGAAGTGGCACTTGTAAACTTCATTTCGTCTTGGAATGTTAAGTGTAGGGTATTCTAATATCATCGTGTTATTGTGAATAAATAAAATAGAATTAGATATTCTATTTCATAGGTAATGAAAATTCCACTCTTGAAGTTGACGTTCAATGCTCACCAGAAAATGGTCTCGTCCTATCTTGCTGATAGTATACCTCTCATTTGCAATAGATGAACCTGGAGAGCTTCCCACACTGAGATGTTCAGGGTGAAAGCGAGAGTCAGTGACATGGAAACGTCCTTTGATCTAAAGCAGTGGTTCTCAAGCAGAGGCTAGCTCTCCCCTGCCCCAGGGAACACTGGCAATGTCTGGAGGCATTCTGGTGGGGGTGAGGGGGAGAGACTACGTGACACTGACATTAAGTGGGTAGAGGCCAGGATTCTGCTAAGCACCCTACAAAGCACAGGACACAGCACTCACGGCAAAGAACCATCTGGTCCAAACGTCAACAGTACCAAGATGAAGAAACCCTGATCTCAGGGACAGAGACACACAGAGGGCTGAGGCTTTTGAGAGAAAAAAAAAGTTTAGCTTCATAATTACAATCTGCTTACAAAGATACTACTCAGGTGAGGAGTAAATAATTAGAACTGATACAACCCAAAAGAAGAGCCAGAAAAACCTTTTAATTAGGAATTTCCTCTTTAGTAAGTTAGCTTTTTATTCTATATAAGCTTCTATTTATACCAGATAGTAAAAAAAGGGGATCCAAAATATGGTTCTTTGTCCTGGTAACAAGAGTATGAACTTTGTTGGCACATAATTTAATTGCTTTTCAAGAAGTTGACACAAGTATAAACATGAGGAGGTTAAGTTATTGAATGTTCCCACTTCATTGCACTCTGTCTGCTGTTGGATTTATTCAAAAGCAACAAAAGTCGCATCAGAAATGAGTCCTCACATTTTCTAGAGACAAGATAATGCAGTAGAGCAAGGTTCTCAATCCTGGCTACACAGTATAGTCACCTGGGAGTTTTTGAAGATTTCCGCATGCCCAGACCACACCCCAGACCAATTAAGGCAATCTTTGTGGGGGGTGGGAATCAAAACATCTTGATTTTTTTTTTAATCTTTACCAGCTGATTCCAAGGTGTAGCCAAGTTTGAGAACTACTTTGCTAGATCCTTGCTTCTTAAAATGCACCTGTTGACCAGCAGCACAGGCATCACCTGGAGCGGGTTAGAGATGCAGACTCTCAGGCCCCACCCCAGACCTACTGCATCAGAATCTGCATTATAACAGGGTTCGCCAGGGGATTCACAAGCACACTGAAGCTTGAGAAATGCTGCTCTAGAACATCTTGCAAAACAGTCCATTTTTTTAATGTACACATATTGCAGTATGCACAGTCTAAAATAAGGCACGCTATTAAGGCATAGGAAAATGCCCCAAGGTGCTAAATAAAATTAATTTTCATGTGATGAGGAATGCTAAGTTCATCACTATGACTGCTCTCTTTTTCAGTAATTTTATTTATTTTTAATTATGAAAGATTTCAGTCATACAGAATAATTTAATCGTGTGTTGCTTATTGTCAGTTGGTTTTGTTTTTCCTAAGAAGAGCAGCTCTAGCTATTCAGTGGCCTAGGATTATCACCTGGTACTGAGAGCCAAACGGGAACCTACACAACACCTTTTCCCATAACTGAGAAGGCGCCCTCTCTAAGCTCTGTGTTCACACGAGCGAGGAGGAGACCATGAGAAATGCCATCCAATAGAATCCATGCCAGGGTGAGGAGTTTCACTGTGGTGAACAGGATTGAACTGCGCACGCCTGTATGATAGTAAAACAGTTGTTCTAAATAGTCATACGACTTCTGGAAAGAACAAAATGCTTCGAATTAAGAGAGTTTGGCTGTGGTATCTCCATAGGGAGTTTCTGAGGTTTGCTAAATGTCGTACAGACAGCCAGTTCCTGGCTGCCAGACCGTAGATGACTTAATTCATCATAGTATCAACAAACGCTCTTTCACACTTCCAGTCTTTGAGGACAGATTGATGAAAAGAAACTTATAAAAATCTCTTTCATAAAGCCAGATTTTTTCGTACCAGCCAAATATCCCCTCAACATGTTTCATTATAGCACACTTTTCTAGAATAATTCTGCCATAGAATTCCTGTCCTGTTTAAAAATATACACCTCTTCTCTTAAAATCATAAAAACAAAGAGATAGGAGACAATCATGGCATAGTGAAATGAGCTTTGGCCAGGCGTCCAGCTGGCTGAATTAAAATCCTGGCTGGTACTATATCTGCTGAGTGATGTGGAGCCGTGGTCTTATACTCTGGGTCTTAGTTTCTTCATCTGTAAAAAGGGTCTAATAAACCCTTTGTCACGGGGTTACTATTAAGAGGAAGCAAGATTATGCATGTGAACCACGGTGCCTTGCACACAGCCAACACTCATCAAATATTTCCTTTCTCTTCCCTTCGTCTGTTTTAAAAAAAAAAAAACCTGCAGGAAAATGTCATCAGAAATCTAACCAGCAAAGGCTATTACTCATCTTTCAATCTGAAGAGCCTGTCACATTGTCTGGTACATACTAGGTACCTGAGAAATGTTGAATGAATTGTGGGTTTCTACTCGGGGCTCATAGCTCAGTGGCCTGAAGGTGGGAAACCAGCCAGCACTAAGTCATCAGAAGTCATGCCATTTCTTATACGAGGCAGTTAAACATACAGAGCTGTGTCTTCCTAAGGATCCAGCCCGCTGGCATCTGACTTCTAGCCCAACACACAACAAATCTGTGGGGAAAGGGATGGACAGCTACCTGGATTAGTATAATAGAGCCCTTGATGTAAACGTATCTCCTCACGCTCATGTACAATGTCCTCTGACTCTTGAAAACGACCCTATGTATTATTTTGACTAATTTCATCGCCCACTGTTTAGTGCACAAGAGACTCATAACTATAGTATTCAACTCCAACCTAATAAAGGCAAGCATTTAGGAGAGGATAGGAAAAGGGCATGGCTACTGCTACACAGAGCTGAGCTAAGGATGGAAGGTTGACTTGTCATTCAGCAGGCAGACAAGTCAAAGAGAATCGCTAGACACGAAGAACAGGACATGGAAAGGCCTAGAAATGTAGAAAAGTTTGGGCCACTGAGAGAACAGAGTTTCTAAAGCATAGGTTATGTCATGAGAAATGATGGAAAATGAAACTCGAACAGTCTGTTACGGCCTGATTATAAAGGGGCTGGCAATCTGTGCCAGCAGGATCTGCATGTTTACTCCGGAGGCAAATGATCAGTTCATGGATAACCAGAAAAGTGAATTCGGAATCCTTGATCACTGAAGCTTATTTCTTGTAACAGAAAGTTGCTTCTCCTGTGAAGCTCTAGAGGACTTGGAAGCATTTACTGCTACCTTATTGCTAAAATCAAACAAAAGCTGTACACATGTAGAGTCTAGGGCTCGGTAGGAAGTGGCAGGGCCTAGCACATGTCCTGTGCTACATACCTTCACGCACACTCTCTTAATTAGAAACTCGACTTGTTGACAATTAGATCAACAGATCCTGGTATTATTTTCAAATTGTGCCCAATCTCTGTCTTCTGGGTTTACTGCAATCAATCTTCCCTCTGGGCCTGCAGACAACTTTCTGTCTGAAATCTTAAATCTGGTAACCATAGTAATGAAGCAGAGAGGAGGGGAGATCTTGGAAATGCAGTACAGATAAAAAGAAAAAAAAAAAAAGAAAAAGGAAAAGGAAAACAAAACAAAACAAAAAAAACCCTTCCATTCTTTCCCATTTTCCTTTTCCTAATTTTTTTTTTTGCAAGAGTTGCCTATAAGAAGCTATAGTTGAAGTACTAGTGAACAAGTGGTTGCAGGGAAGGTAGAAGAGAGCTGGGGCATAGATGATTGCAGAACTAAATGATAATCCAGAAGGATGGAGCACAGGTTGTGTTTCTGGTTCACTTTGCTGCTCTGAATGTCCTTGGAAGGTAGAAGAGAGCTGGGGCATAGATGATCTGCAGAACTAAATCATAATCCCGAAGGATGGAGCACAGGTTGTGCTTCTGGTTCACTTTGCTGCTCTCAATGTCCTTGGAAGAAGCAACAGGAAAAGTGCCTCCTCATGGTTTACAGTGTTCGTCTGCTGTTAATTTTAAAACAGAACCTACAGTCCATCCACACTCAACAGAGAAGACCTAGCTTATCAGGAGCATTCAAATTCCAAAAGAAATAACGATCGGCCAGAGAAAGCAGGTTTATAGTTTTTCACCTGGAGAAAACGTGTTCGTTCTGCAACTGCAGAAAGCAATGAAGTAATGGCCCGGGGACGTCTCTCTCCTCAGGATACGCCTCACTGCCCCTCTGTCAACCCTCCTAAGCCTTCTCCAAGTCACACCTGGGTGATTTCATCATGATGTTAACCTATCTTTTCAAAGTTGGGAGGAAGGGATCAAGGGCAAGACCAAATATAGATCCAATCCTGTGGACTGAGTTCTCAGTTCTTGAGTTTATTGAGCTCCCTGCAGAAATGAACAGCTCGCCAACCTTTGACAGCCAACAGCGTCTACTCCTCTCCCTCTGAGCTCCATTCAGCAGAAACTGAGCAGTGGGAGGGAAGAGGAGAAAGAAAGAAGTGGCTGTTTGGAAGGGTACTATTATGGCGTGGAGCCTCTAGGCTGTCAAAAGTGGCTATCATAAAGACAGGCCTCCACAAACATGTTGTGTAGACCTCTAAAAATGCATCCATTCTGTGCCTAGTTTACATAATATGAGGTTGCACATTACTATTTGTGGTTTTTTTAATTATTCTGTATTATATATTTTATATATTCTATATTAGAATCTTCTTCAACATTATAACAGCAGCAAGGGACTTGCTGCTTAAATGAAACCCTTAGAAATGAGGACATAAAATAGTGTGCGAGTCAAAAATAATCAAAAGAGAAAATACACCTGAACCAAACTGTTGCTGTGGGTTGATCACATTAGAGCAGGATTTCTCAAAATGGGATCAAAGTGATCAGAAACTTCCAGGAGGTCAAGGAGGGTCATAGCAGGGCACAGCTTACTAAATACATCTTTCCTTCACTTGGGTCAGCACCTTCAATTTGGTTTTCCCTCCTGGACTTCTTACCTTACCAATTTTCATACCCAACCAGAGACTCCCACAATTAGAAGGTACATAAATGGTTATCTTGGCCACTAACCCGCACGTTACATCAATAGCAAACATCTCCAAGAAATGATCAAACACTTGAATATCTCCAGCAACAAGGAATTCGTTACCTTCCAAGATGTTGTGCTCCACGTTCAGGCAGAGTTGTTTAAAGTTCTTTCGCATGTTGAGTTGAATTCCGTCTCCCTGTAACATCAACCAATTGTTTTTGATCAGCAACCTTGGAATCATTAGTACAGATGCTCTTCCCTCTTCTGAAAACACCTGTTATATAGCCACGCTTATCTGGAGAGATAAGAGAGACAAGAGAGGCCAGCCTCTCTTGTTCCTTCTATGGTTCCTCGTGTGGTGGGCTTTCAGGAACACTCAGCACCCTGGAAGGGTTCCCTTGCCCCCTACCCTGCACTCAAGCTGTCCTGTTTGTATCTCCTACCCCTTTTCCTATCCGATGACTCAAGTACAACAGTCCATAAACTGGGATATCAGTGACATTCTCTCTTTCAAGAATTTGAATGAAGAGTGCTCTAATTAGTAAGCTCTAATGGTAGTAAGGACCTGAGTTGAAAAGGTTCCCATAGGGTTGAAGTTGGGGTGGCCCAGTTGAAATATGCATAAGTAAAGGAAGCTGAAAGGAGAAAAGCAGAAATGGGGGAGAATCACAGCCCTGAGAGATGGTGAATAATCTCGTTTGCTGACTTGCTTATTGGAGTTCCTGGACTGGTAGCCCTGCTTACACCACCATCAATATCACCATCGTTGCTAACATTTACTGAGTACATACTATATACCGGCACTGATACAAGCCCTCAGTGTGCATTAGCTCACTGAATCCTTTCAAAATCCCTAAAAGGAAGACGCCGTTGTTCTCTTTTTTTACTGCAGAGGAGACTGAGGCACGTAGAGATCTGAGTGACTTATCCAGCTCCCACGCTGGTTAGTGACAGAGACAAGACTGGAAACCAGGAGCTCTGGATCTAGAACCCAGCCTTCTTACCTTTACAGGGCACTGCTTCTCTACCCTTGGTGACTCGAGAGATTTTCTTACACTATTTTTATAGTAATTTCCTAAAGAAATTCCCCCATTTAAGCTGTCACAAGCAGGTTTCTGTCCTTTGTAACAAATCCTCCCTGATTAAGATACAGGAAGATTAAAAGATACTAACACCTGGCCAAATGGCACAGACAAGTGTCCTTGAGCTGCTCTGTAGTTGCACTAAAAAGCAGGCTCAGTGAACCAAACGAGGCTGCCTTTACATTCGCTTTTCTGTAATATATCTGTAATATTCATGTATTCTTCCAGAAGCAGTGCATTCCATGGTATTATTACAGAAAAAAGTACCATCTAACTTTCCTTTAATGACTCTAGCCTAACATCCTCTTCCATAGTATCCCGTGGCCTGTACATTCCTTTATCACAGCAGATATCACATTATACTGGAGTCATCTGTCTGTATCAGGGTTTCCCAACCTCAGCATTATTGACATTTGAAGCTAGATAATTCACGCTTTGTTGTGAGGTGCCGTCCTGCGTATTGTAGGATGTTTAGCAGTGACCTGGCCTCCACTGACTAGTTGCCAATAGCACCCTCTGCCCCATGTGACAACCCAAAATGTCTCCAGACGTTGCCCCACGTCCCCTGGGGGGCAAAATCACTCTTGGTTGAGAGCCACTGGTCCACATGTTCTAGGCCCCCTCCACCAATCCCACACTGACTTCAAGGGCAGGGCTCTGTCTTTTGTGCCCTTATTTCTTTCTAATGCTTGGTACATTATGATGCTCAATAAGTCTTAATTGAAGAAAACTACAGTAACTTGCATCAAGATGCTGTTTTGTACTTGTAAGCCTGGATTACCTGTATATCTGTATCTGGATGGGTTTAGTCAGGAAAACAGAGACACTATACACACTACTAGGATAAGGCGTTTATTATAGAAATTACGGTTTATATAAATATGAGAGTAACTGGGGGAAGGAAGGTCTGGAAGGCTATAGTCAGAGGACAGAACTTTAAGCTGAAGCTCTGGGGGGAAAAGCAGGTATGGACAGGAAAATCTGAGAAGCTACCATATCTGGCCTCCAAAGTGGAATCATAAAATGGGAGCCCCCAGAAAGGTCTGTAATGCCGCTGTGTCTAACAGAGCAGCCGCATCTGCCTCCCAGAGACTCCCCAAAATAATGGCCTCTCCTTCCCTTCTACCTTCCAAATCTCCCAAATTCCTCTCACCGGCAAACCCACACCTGGAACTAATCAAGGAGGGAATTCTGGAAAA
Source organism: Pseudorca crassidens (assembly GCF_039906515.1). Lineage (NCBI taxonomy): Eukaryota > Metazoa > Chordata > Mammalia > Artiodactyla > Delphinidae > Pseudorca > Pseudorca crassidens. The sequence continues at coordinate 122,033,042 of NC_090317.1, read as the reverse complement.
TGTAGTTCTTCCCAGCCGTAGGCAGGCACGTCTACAGGACTGGAAGTGCCAGGTGAGCAACAGATCATCTCACACAGTAACCACTTTTTGACACCAAGTGTGTATGTTATATATAGAGATCAAAGCATGATCATGGTCTGAAGAAGTTGGCAGTCACAGCCATCCACGTTAGAAAGCAAGTGAATGCCTGACATGACGCGCTGCTGCTGCCGCTCTTACGCCTTTTAGTTCGGCAGTGGGCTCACCCTCTGACCACCTGTCCCCTCCAGTCTGCACTGTGTAGACAGTCTCAACATTCACTTTGTTTGTACCCTGAACAGATGGCAGACTACGCTAATCATCGAACAGCTCATACTCCAGATGGAAGGTGTTCACCTTCACGCTTCTTAGAATTTAGTGTGTCTTCTGAGCATTCTGGCCAGACCAGATTTGACAGGGACTACTAGGAAAGAATTTCCATCTGCAAGGCACTGCTTCCCTCTGGGCATCGAAATATCACAACCATGTAACTGATTTCTGAACTACTCTCTAAGACTGCAGCTGACATTAAGTGAAAACATTTCTGCTTTACAGATTTTGAACCAAAAATCAAACAATTATTTTTAGATAATTACTTCCAGTCTATTAAAAAATAGGGTGCTGCAGGTGAGGTGTGGTCCAAAATAGAGTGAAGTACATAGTTCACTTTAGGAAATTAGATTCAAAATACGCATTAAAGGGACCTATACTTCAGGATGGCCCATGATGTCTAAGATATTTCCTACCCGGCCCTTTACAGAAAGTGTTTGCTGACACCTGGGCTAGAGGGAAAGCAGCAAGAGCTGGGCTCTGAGAGGTAAAGGGGGGACATCACAAGGACTTGGACTTTACTGAGGTGAGAGCCGCTGGAGGTTCGAGCTCATGAAGATCTGACCTGACTCACATTTTAACAGGATCCCTCTAGTTGCTGGATTGAGAAGAGACCTTCTTGTTGGGAGGGAGGGTCTAGAAGCCAGGGGATTAGGTAGAAGGTGATCACTATAATTCTGGTGGAAATGGTTCCGATACGCCACTGTCAGGTAGCTCAGCTCAGCACGGAGTGGAGGCTCTGGTAAGAGGTGCCTAGATTCTGGTTTGGAGATTGAGCTGGTTAGACTTCCTGGTACTAGATGTGTCGCATGGTCCCACACAGGTGCAGGGAACGCTAGAAAATACAGCCTCCCCAGGCGCACATGGGTGAGCAGCTAAAGCAGGGCTTCTTAAGTACGGGAGAGAGACATCTGGCAATGTCTGGAGACACTTTTCATGGTCACGACTGTGGGGGAAGTGTGTGTTACTTGCTTCTAGTGGGTAGAGGCCAGGGACGCTGCTAAATATCCTAAAATATACAACATAGTTCCCTACCACAAAAATAATTACCTGGTCCCAAATGTCAACAGTGCCATAGTTAAGCAACTTGGAGCTCAAGAAAGACCCACCAGTGGAAGAAGAAAGAAAGATGGGTTTTCATGGATAACTAGGAGTCTTAGCCCAGCTCAATTCCCAATGCCCCAATCCCTGCAAGGCATTTGCGGGCTGGGGCAACAGCAGTTTTGGAACCCCAGCTCACACCACAGCTGAGTTCTGTTTGTCCTCTCTTGCCCGCATATCTTCTGCCTGTTATTGGAGGTGAGCTTTGGCCCGAATAAGAAACCTTGCTGGCTTTTTTCTTTTTCTTTTTTTTTTTGTGGTACACGGGCCTCTCACTGTTGTGGCCTCTCCCGTTGTGGAGCACAGGCACCGGACGCGCAGGCTCAGCGGCCATGGCTCACGGGCCGAGCCGCTCCGCGGCATGTGGGATCCTCCCAGGCCGGGGCACGAACCCGTGTCCCCTGCATCGGCAGGCGGACTCTCAACCACTGCGCCACCAGGGAAGCCCCCTCTTTTTCTTTTTTTTTTGTGGTACGCGGGCCTCTCACTGTTGCGGCCTCTCCCGTTGCGGAGCACAGGCTCCGGACGCGCAGGTTCAGCGGCCATGGCTCACGGGCCCAGCCGCTCCGCGGCATTCGGGATCTTCCCGAACCGGGGCACGAACCCGTGTCCCCTGCATCGGCAGGTGGATTCTCAACCACTGCGCCACCAGGGAAGCCCGCTTTTTTCTTTTTATATACACAGAGAGGCTTGTAAAAATAACATGTGTGATTGAGGCGATGAAAGAGATTTCGTGAAGGAGATTTTGTGTAATGATTTTGTGTACATTGTGCACAGCACCATAGTGCAGGTATTCATGTGTTTTAAGAGATTTGTGAAGAAAAATGTTCCAATAATTAAAATTTCAAGACTTAAAACTGATATTTGGTGATGACCGTAGATTTATAGGAATTTTACTCTCTTCACCAAACCCAAATGGATGGCATATGAATTCAAATACCCTTAATATTATGCAAATACTCCTTAGTCTTTGCTATGGGTAATAACTGATAAGGTCTCATTTATTTGGTGAAATACTTGCAAGTATATAATACATACTGGCTTTTCATTTGCCTAGCTTTATTATTTTGATTTGCAAATAGATGCATAAATGAAAACCAATTTCTCTGTATTCTGGAGTCTTTGTCTCTTCTATTTATTTTTTTTGCAAAGAAGCATGTATTTTTTGCTAAGATTGTTAATAAGAGGGATCTAATTTTACATATTTTCACGCTCTCTGGGCTGCTCACTAGCTTAACACTGGGCCAGACAAAATGGACAGTGTTTCAAATATAGACCATAAATACCTCAGTTCTTGAGTGGCACTGCTGAGCTTAGGTTTGCCCTAACTTTATAGAAATTCAATATGCAAAAATAAACCATAAAATAAATAAGCTAGGAAATCATTTTTCATATCACAGAAGACTTTTTTCCAACATTCATTTAAGAAGCATTTACCTTATATATAATATTCAACATAGGCAGCTTTAGCCAAGTATTGTTCTAGGTACTGGGGCGATCAAGATATGCAAAAGTGGGTCCTTCCACTTGAAGGTCACATAAAAGAGGCCGACATGTAAACTATGATGACAGCAGGTTCCATTATGGAGGCATGCGACCCAGTGCTACAGGAGCTGAGGAGAAACCCAAGGCCCAGGCTCAGGGGTAGAGAAAAGGCACCCTGAATGGGATGAGTAGAGCTTTGAAGGACATGCAGGAGCTCGCCAAGTGAAGAGAGGTGAGGAGTATTCTACGCAAAGAATAAAGCCAAAGACCATGAAACCCCATTAGAGAAGCAGGTATAAGACAGGACATAGGGGGTCCTTGAATGTCACAAAGGAGCTTAGGAGTGGTCATTAAGGAGATGAGAAACTCTTGAAAAGTATTAAGGCAGGAATGAAAGCAATGGGCCAGTGGCATTCCTTTAGTTCCACTGGAGCAGAAAGCAGGGCTGGCTTCAAAATCTGTGGGACCCAGTGCAAAATGAAAACGTGGGGTGCTTGTTCAAAAATCATTATGAATTTCAAGATGGCTACAGCAAAGCGTTAAACCAAGTATAGTACCCTTCTAAGCAATGGGGCGAGTGAGGGCACAGTATGCATGCCCACAAGGCCAACCCTAGCAAAGGCATGAGAGCAGCAGGAGGAAGGCGGCTTTAAGATCCTTACCTGCATACTGTCTAGTCTGCAGTTGGGAAGAATGTCTTAAACATATCAACCAGCTAGAGATTAGTATCAAGGCAATATACTAGCCAGCATTATAGTCCTATACTCAAACTAAGAAAATGGCCAAATGGCTAATCTCTTCATTTTAAAGAGGAAATAGAAGAGCAAAAATGTTGAGGGACTGAGCCTTTTAGATTCTATCCCAGTGTTTCCTCTGCTCCTCTACAATGCCAAGGCTAGTGAGTCTGCAGTGAAAGGGATAGAATGGAAGTTCTTTGGGCAAGACTGATCCAGAGGCCGCAGAAAGGGCTGCAAGTGTCAAAGAAAGGGAAATCAGCTGGGAGACAATCGCTGTCCCCTCCCTTTCCCCAGGAAGCATGTCCTTTCTGAGACTGTTCTCAGAATCAGGAGGATCTTGCCAAGCACGGGTTTTGAATAACTCATAGGCCCAGCACTGTGCCAGGGAAGAGGACTACAGAGATGAGGTGGGCACACTCCTAGGAGCTTATCCTTTGGTGAGTAAAGACATTAGTGGAAATCAGCTATCATAATCCAGAGTCCCTGTCTACCTATTCTTTAACATGACTGGGAAGCAAAAATTTTAAATAATAATAAAAAAAGAAAGTTGGAAATGAGTTCTAAACACCAATAGGTAGCTACAGAGTCTTTTCCAGGTTAGGGGGATCATAGATGATTTGCATGTTGCCTTGCATATCTCAGCAGCATTACCGTCCATACCCTCACCAACTCTAAAGGCTTCAGGCCCACCTGAGCTCCAATAAACCTTTGTACATATCTCAAGAATCTCTCTCATATAATTCTGTATTTGGTTCTGTATGACCCCCCCCAAACCCAAGGTCTTATTCATCTTTTCCTTCCCTTGGTTCTTAAGATAAAGCTCCAAACCGACAGCACGGTTTGCAGGGTCCTATGTGATCCAGCCCCTGGTCTTTTCTGAAACTGTGTCTCACCCCACTTTCCTTCTGCATTCCACGAGCCATCCTACCATCTCTCAATTGCAGCAAACCTTCCTATCTCAGACATCTCCCAACTCTGCTGTGCCCTCTTTAATGCCTCTCATTTTTCAGATCTCTAACGAAACATCACTTCCCCAGGGAAAAGCCTCTCCTATCAGCCAGATTAGACCTGGACCCCCGTTAATACGCTCTCCTAACACCCTATAATTTCCCTTCAGAGCCCTTATCATAGCTAGTAATTCCGTGCTCATGTGATGCTTCCATGAATGTTTGTCTTCACCTCAAGGTTGGGAACCACGTGAAGGCAAGAGTCTGATCTGTCTTGCTCGCCACTGGATTCCTGCCAAATGGCACAGTGCCTGGCATGTCCTTGGGACTCTTCTGACCACTCACTCTAAAACATCCACTTCTCTGTCACTCATCTCTCTTAAGGGTCTTACCTTGATTGTTTTCCTTCAAAGCCTCCATCATTATCTGTGTGTGTGTGTTTGTGTACGTGCAAATGTGTGGGGTGTCTTATCTGTGTATATGTATAAATATGTAGTTGTGTGTGTGTCACATAATTACTCTACTTCTTACTGTTTTCCCCACTAGAATGTAAACTCCAAGAAAGAAGAGACTTCATCTCCTTGTTCACTGCTGTACCCTCACCACACACCTGGCACATAATAGGTGCTCAAGGAATCATTTGTTGGCATTATGAATACATAAATGACAAGCACTCAAGAAATGAACACCAGCAGTTCATTCTTCTTCAAAAATCAATCATAATGATATCCTGCACTGAAAAGAGATGATCCACTGATTTGCTTTTCTTTTGGAAAAAATGCTATTCACTGTCTTCCCCAAAATGACACTGTGACAGTTTTAATTTATTTCACCACATGCCATTAAGCAACAAGGGGTTATATTTGGTTTACTTTATTTCAGATCTGTTGTTCTACAAATTTCAGTGGGATTCTTCTTCCATAATCTTGAATGGAAGCCATTTGGGGCTTGCTAGGGACAAATTCATAAAAACCAAAGACTTCCAGAGTCTTTGGAATCAGACAGTTTGGAGATCTGACAGACCTGATTTGAATTTCAGCTTCAACATTTATTAGCAATATAACTTCAGGAAGCCACATAACTTCTCTCTGTCTCAATTTCCTCTGAAACCATGTGATTTGTAGGGATGGTTTGGTGATAGGACTGACTGTGGTTTTAAGAGCATGGTATATAATTATAATCAATACATGATATCTATTTATTATTCATATCTACTCCCAAGCCCCCATGATACAGAGGAGAAAACTGAGGCCATAAGAATTGAGAATTTCAGGGCTTCCCTGGTGGCGCAGTGGTTGAGAGTCCGCCTACCGATGCAGGGGACACGGGTTTCTGCCCCGGTCCGGGAAGATCCCACATGCCGCGGAGCGGCTGGGCCCGTGAGCCATGGCCGCTGAGTCTGTGCGTCTGGAGCCTGTGTTCCGCAACGGGAGAGGCCACAACAGTGAGAGGCCCGCGTACCGCAAAAAAAAAAAAAGAATTGAGAATTTCTCAAGGCCATCCCTCCTCCCCAAGGCTAGGAAGCCCAAGCAGGGCTACCATTAAGCATCACCCAGCCTTCATTTGCTCAGGGGACTTTTTTGGTAAAAACCTACTTGTGTTTGGACTCACACTGTTTCCTAAGGAGGGCTGGAGACTCCATAATGTCCTTGCATTGACTGAAGCTCACTGCAAACTTCAGTTCCAACTGGGCCATTTCCTATTCCAGTAGAAGGGCAAAGATTCAATCAAAGAATCTGGGTGAGAAATGGGATGGAAAGAGTTTTCCCCTACCCCCGTTTATAGGAGTCCTTTTATTTCCTCCTTTCTAGGACATAAAAGAAAAATTGGAAATATGGGTCCCACTGAAATCTTTCATTGTATAAATCCTATACTCTTTAATTATATTGAAATTATTTGCTTAAACAATTCAGTACGATGCAATTCTGGTGAGCTTTAGGTTCAGTTTCACATCCAGACAAGAGTTATTCCAAACACAGGAATGGGTGAATTTTACAGTAAGTAAAACTGATGGATAAGATAAAATAAGATGATAAATCTCCAATGAATTGCATAGCACCATGGCAGTGCTTCCTACTTACAGCAGACAGGGTTTAAGGAGACTTTATCAAAGTGGGATATAGAAATTGCATGTACTGAAACTTCAACTGGATGATTCATTTTCTGTGGGAATTTAATCAGTGAAAAACAAAACAGAGTGAGCTAGAAGTATTTACTGCTCAAAGATACTGAAGGTGGCAGGTCAGTAGCAATAATTAAGTAATTGGTTTTCTGGCTAATTAGAAGAAATGGAGAATATATGCCTGCAATTCTTTCCTCACTGAGAGGATTACACCGACTGTCCCTGTGAATACATTCAACTAATCTGTGCCTACAGATTGTTCTTTATTTTAGCTTCAGTTTATCCATGACTCAAGCTCATCTCCACTTTGCCCTCATGTAGGAATCTTGCCACATTACCATAACGTTTTTATTCTGAACCTGCTACAAAGGCAATTAGTCATTCATTATAACACAAAAATTCAAATTGGTTGCAATTATGTTTTCTGAATCAAGACCATACCCTTTGATGTGGGTAATTTAAGGTTCTATATTTAAAATGCATTGAATGAATCATAATGGTAAATAAGAAGACCCTTAAACTAGCATTCATATCTCCTGCACATGAAAAATTAAATGGATAAATTCTACCTGTGACAGATTTATTTTTGTGGTAGAGAATTTTAAAGAATTGATTTAATTAGTTGTAACTATGCTCAGAAGCATAATTTGAAATACTGTTGAATGAATGGTGAAAGTATTTTCAAGCAGAGAGAAACTCTCTTAAAATTCCCTTTGTTCATTATTCAACAAACGTTTATTAAGCGCCCACAGTTTGCACGGCAATGTACGACATAATAGTAACCTAACCTGGTATTCTCTTCTGCTTCTGCTAGTTAATGAATGAGTTAATCTCTTCAGCTGTCCATTCACAGTATGTGAAGAAAGACCACAGAAATTAAATGAATGAGTCAGTCTGAAAAGAAACATGGATGTGTGTATTTAGGTTTCCTTTTGTTTCATGTGCTAAAAACAGGTTACTAGCCAACTACTCTTTCTATTTCTTCAGGGACCCAGGAAATTTAAAAGAATCTTATCTCACTCAGGCAGTGAACTATACACTTATTCATGACTTTCTAAGTGTTTATAGAGGTGAGAACAGCAATTTGTAAGATTCTACAGATATGGAAAGGAAAAACAGCACAGTAAATTTAGGCAGATAAGGGGAAATGTATTTTGAGGGATTGTTTCCACTTGAAAAGTTATATTAGACTTAATAACATAGACTAGGTTAGAGATGGACATTAGAGCTGATCTAGGCCACTGGTTTCCAACCTTTTGCATTAGAGTCACTGGATTTTTAAAAAAATATGGATTCTCAGCTCTCATTCCCAGAGATTCTGATTCTGTTGATCTGGAAGAGGCTGGGAGGAGAGGCAAGCATACATATACTTGTACAGCTTCCCTAGCAGCCAAAGCTGAGACCCACAGACCTAGTCCAGACTCAACAGTTTGGCATGAGGTCTCCGAGCCCTTGAGAGAATAAATATCTTGCCTCAGATCAGCACAGCTTATAACCTGTGGAGCCAGGCTAGAACCCAAACAGCCAAATTCCTAGTCTGGATCTTCTAACTAAACCAAATCACACCGTTTCTACTTCTCTCACACACTGGTTAAGATCTAATTACCAGTTAGTAATAGGCAGGAAGAATAAGACTGCTTATAACCCATGTGACTAACAAGTCCCCTCCTCCTAGTGACCTGTGTGCTTCCATTCTTGCTAATAAGTCTTCCAACATTCTTGCTAATAAGTCTTCCAACGACGCTGTAATGATTAATATATCTGTTTAGTCCACATTTTTAAATATTTCACGTATTTGAAAGTTTTGCACCCATAAAATATATCATTCCCATTTTAGACAAAGAAACCAGATTTACTCTTTGAATCTGAGTCCAGCTGAAGTCTTCATTACAGAGCTTACAGAGCTGAGTACATGGAAGTATTCTAATGTCTGCCTGGGTTTTCTTAGCCAGCTTCCCTATATGAGAATGCCTTTAGGTTGACCACTTCCACTGGGTTCTGAAAGCTCCATGCAGGTAGGGCTCTTGTCCAACTTCATCAACTGTCTCCCAGCATCTAGCAAAATGCTCGCCATAGACTCAACACTCAACAGTTAATTGTTGAATGAAAAATCCTTATTACATTTTGTTAACAAATGAGACAGAGTATCCTGAACCAACTTGTGCAGGACAATCTCATATACATAAAAGTACTGGGAAAATGGTTTTATAAAGGAGTAGTTTTACAGTTATTTTATTAGAAGAGCTTTGGCCTGATTTTCCTGACCTAAATTTGTCCTTGCTGTACCATTTGGATTACAGTTGGGTTATCTCACATTAATATTACGTTAAAAGTCCTTCATTCAAATGATACAAATGAACTTATTTATAAAACAGAAACAGACTCACAGATTTCAAAAACAAACTTACGGTCACCAAAGGGGAAACGTGGCGGGCGGGGGGGGTTGAATTAGGAGGATGGGATTAACAGATACACACAGTACTACATATAAGATAGAGAACCAACAAGGACCTACTGTAGAGCACAGGAAACTCTACTCAATATCTTGTAATAACCTATAAGGGAAAAGAATCTGAAAAAGAATATAGATATATAGATAATATACATATAACTGAATCACTTTGCTGTACACCTGAAACTAACACAATATTGTAAACCAACTACACTCCAATAAAATTTTTAAAAGTCCTTCATTCAGTATATCTTTTGTATGTGTGAAGGCACAACTGACATGCAATAAACATTGATGAAATAAAATTAATACCAAATTTTACTGTCTTTTGGAAAAATATAACCAAATTAATTAATATAATATTCTTCTCTAGCAAGATAAAGAATGCAGTGTCTTTGGTGTTTCAAAGGGGTGGCACAGTATTGTAGAAAACAGTAATCTAGCTGCAGAAGCTGATGATTCAATCGATGGCTATTTAGAACTAGATTTTTATTAAGCAGGTCATTTCAATCCCATCTTTTCAACCCAACCACGCACCCAAATTCCATACATTTGTCTCTATGTAGGGTATTTGCTCTTCACCATAAGGTTACAGTTTTTCAGTCTTGTATCTAATTCATGTAGAAATAACACAAAAAAACCACTGACATCAGCTAAAACGACGTATGTTCATATGGTAGATATGAATAGCCAAAGAATCAACGTAAAAAGTTGACACTAGAAAAACTAACCATGGTAGAAATATTCAACTCCAAACACTGAATATTTAATGTCTGCTATATAACTGAGATGAACTAGAGGGCTGGAGAGGAAAAGTTATACATTTAAGGGGTTAATCTTAGATCTAACACAAACATTAAAGCCAATGTTAATGGAAGGGACTGGGCTATGAATGAGCCACAATACTAGAAGTTCCTGGCTCAGGGCCAGGTACAGGGCAGAGATTCAGTAAATGCTTTGTTGAATGAAAGAATGGGTGAATGAATGAATGAGTGAGTGAATGAATGAATAGTCCCCTTCTTAGATTTAGAGTGTAATACTGGGATTTGGAGATTTAGCTTTAAAACAGTCTATTCAAAGCTGTGGATCAATAAACTAGAATTTGGGAACGTCAGTCAGTGCTGAGTATAGTGTAGGTATTTCTGTTTGTTAATTAATTAAAATGACCACAGAGTCATTATTCTTACACTTAATTTCTCAGCCAGAAAAGTTAATGAACTGTATCTGTTCCATGAATAATTGAGTTGAACTTGAAAGACAACTCCCCATTCCGAAAGCCTTCCACACGACCAGTTAACTGCGATTTATCCTTTTACTTCTGAAGAATTTTAAGCACCTTCCATCTGATTTGACTGACAACCTGTCTGTGCTTTCCCTCTCTTTATTCTTCCAGGAAGAAGATGTTACTCGTGAAAGTCGTTTTAATTTCAGTGGTTACGGGATGGGTCACTGCCTTCAAGTGAAGGATGGAACGGCTGTCAAGGCCACACCTGCCAGCCAGCTCCCACAGCCGCCCAAAGATGCAGATGCCATCAAGAAGAAGTTTGTAGACCGGGCAAAAAGGATTGACACGATTTCTCGAGCTGCCTTCCCATTGGCCTTCCTCATTTTCAACGTCTTTTACTGGATCACATACAAGATCATTCGGCATGAAGATGTCCACAAGAAATAGACGTGCTCTTCAGACCCTGGGACCTTCTTGCCTAACTGTTGTGCTTGTAAATACACAGTGAAATTGTCTTTACATCACTTTGACAGAGGAGAAGACTGGGGGAGGGGGGAGGGAGGATCATGGGGGCGGGTTTCCTGGCACCTACATGAAAAAAGATAAGTTATCCGGGCAATGAAGGAAAATGTTTGCACAAAATTACGGTGTTGCAGAATCACGTGAGCATAATTCCCTTCACAGTCTTTAGCACTGCTCTTTCCGATGATGCATTAAATAGACATGATATGCAAAGTCAAGTACTTGAGGGCTATTTGTCTTTTGGTTCAGTTTGGTTTGGTTTGGTTTTGGCTAATTCTGGTACTGAAAAGACAGCTTAAACACACGCGTGTGTGTGCACACACATGCGTGCGCACACACACACACAAAAGGAAAATGCTTACCATCTGACCATCGTGACTAGCCTATAGTGAGTTGAGGACCAAACTTTTTCAGGAAAATGCTGCCTCGTTTTTAAAACAAGCCTGCTGAGCTACGTTCTTTACGATGTCCGTAATTAGTGCTTCACCTGAGGAATCCTTTTGTGGGTCATAAATAATTTCTACTTATCGAGAAAACGACAACAAAAAATAAATACCAATCACAAAGAACAAGTTTATACTTTACTGTCCGTGTAGGTGTGCATTTTAATACTCTTTTTCTTTCCTAGATGTAATTTGGGGATTTGAATTGTGTATTGTGAAATTGATTTGACCGTATGTCCTCTTAAAAATAAATGCCCATTTTCTTTTAGATCCAAGTTAGCACACTACATTTTTTTTCACTTTGGCTATATTTACGTGCAATTAAGTACTCAAGTGTGACTTAGCCGTCGCAGCCTCTCAGCCACAGTATTTATGGAGATGATGTGTCCTGAACGGTGTAGCTCATATTAGCTTGAACTTCCCATTTCTGCTCTCATTGTAGGTGTAACTATTAGTCCTAATGTCAACTGACCCATGATTTCTACTGTCAATCCAAGTGAATATTGTTGGAAATATCCTTAACTAACTTAAAGAATTTTAAAATTGTACTGTGATTTTCATAACCTGTTGCCTTTTTGGTACCAGAGCTACGTGGTTTGAATCCTGGCTACATGTTTTAAGTAAGAAAAAAAAAAAAAAAGACGTATTTTTGCTTACTCAGATAAAAGACAACCTGTAAAAAATATAACGAAAAAATTAAATTTTACATGTGCTGTAAAAGGGGTTATTAAAAATATTTGTTCAATTTCAATAAAGCTAAGTGTGCCACAGAAGCTATGAGTCTTTCCATTTTTGCATTACAATGTAAATAATTTAGATGACAATGGTAACTTGGATTTTTGTTTCTGGTCTTCCTCATAAACTTGAAGCATTTACATAGCTATTATATTTTTATTGTAATATAAGAGTAGCTTATAGTATCCCCATGAAGAAAGAAAAAAGTACATTATTCTCATTGTAGAAACAGGGAAATGGAGACATGGAAGTATTAGTAGCCATTGCGAGCAGAATCTAATACTGGATACTTCATATGAGATATGGAAAAGTTCCAAGAGCACTGCGTAATCGTAAAATACCAAAGGGAAAAGCAATTTAAAAGACCAATCTGTCCACCTATCCATCCTAATCTTGTCAGGAATGGAGTTCCATGATGAAAAACAATTCTGAGAACCCCAGTGAAATAGAGGTAACTCATCTTAGCTCTTGTAGATTTTCCTTAACTAAAGGTATCCTTCATAAAATTTTCAGGAAGACATGGATTCCTAAGTTGATGTTTATACCCTTTTAAACCAATTCAAATATTGAATCATTTCCATAGAGAAGAATATCACAGAATGGCTAAACACATGAATTTTGGAGATAGAAAGACTAGCTCGGCCACCTATCAACAGGGTTATCTTGGATAAGTTACCTGATTTTTCTGAGTAGCTCCTATTTCATAGAGTTTTAAGAGGATGAACCGAGAAAAATGCAAGGAAAGCCATGAGCTTGATGTCTAACATATCGTAAATTCTCAATAACTAACAGATAATAATAAAATTATTATTATTATGAATTGCACTACACTACACAATTCCTAGCTTTGGCAAGATTAGTGCCATGCTTTGTGCCTCTTTCCTAAAACACTATTTCTATCTTATTGCTCGCTTCTTTCCAAATAAATAAGGCAAAGACTTTGATTGGTCTCAATTCTCTTCCTCTAAAAGTAAGGCTAAAATGCCTCCCAAAGATAGGCCTGACCCCATAAGTGTCCTAGGAAGAGCCCCGATGCTACACATGGTGGGATGGGCGGCGCCTTGGGGGAAAATCCTAAGCTAAACGATCATGTCTAATCGAAGTGTATACCGTATAATTTTCGGAGGCAGGGTGTGGTCCCCACATTAGAAAATTTTTTTTAATATTCACCTCTAGAGGAGGAGCTTCAAGATGGCGGAAGAGTAAGACGCGGAGTTCACCTTCCTCTCCACAAATACATCAGAACAACATCTACACATGGAACAGCTCCTACAGAACACCTACTGAATGCTGGCAGAAGACCTCAGACCTCCCAAAAGGCAAGAAACTCCCCACGTACCTGGGTAGGGCAAAAGAAAAAAGAATAAAGAGAGACAAAAGAATAGGGACGGGACCTGCACCGGTAGGAGGGAGCTGTGAAGGAGGAAAGGTTTCCACACACTAGAAGCCCCTTCGTGGGCGGAGACTGCGGGTGGTGGAGGGGCGGGGAGCTTCGGAGCAGCGGAGGAGAGCGCAGCAACAGGGGTGCGGAGAGCAAAGCGGAGAGATTCCAGCACAGAGGATCAGTGCCGACGGGCACTCACCAGCCGAGAGGCTTGTCTGCTCATCCGCCGGGGCGGGGCGGGGTGGGCGGGGCTGGGAGCTGAGGCTCGGTTCTGAGCGCAGGGAGAGGGCTGGGGTTGGCGGCGTGAACACAGCCTGAAAGGGGCTAGTGCGCCACGGCTAGCCAGGAGGGAGTCCGGGAAAAAGTATGGAGCTGCAAAAGAGGCAAGAGACATTTTCTTCCCTCTTTGTTTCCTGGTGTGCGAGGAGAGGGGATTCCGAGCACCGCGTAAACAAGCTCCAGAGACGGGCGCGAGCCGCAGCTATCAGCACGGACCCCAGAGATGGGCATGAGACGCTAAGGCTGCTGCTGCCGCCACCAAGAAGCCTGTGTGCGAGCACAGGTCACTCTCCACACCTCCCCTCCTGGGAGCCTGTGCAGCCCGCCACTGCCAGGGTCCCAGGATCCAGGGACAACTTCCCAGGGAGAACACATAGTGCGCCTCAGGCTGGTGCAATGTCACGCCGGCCTCTGCTGCGCAGGCTCGCCCCGCACTCCGTGCCCCTCCCTCCCCCCAGGCCTGAGTGAACCACAGCCCGCTAATCAGCCTCTCCTTCAACCCCCTCCTATCTGGGTGAAGAACAGACGCCCGACGGTGACCTACATGCAGAAGCAGGGCCAAAACCAAAGCTGAACCCCAGGAGCCGTGTGAACAAAGAAGAGAAAGGGAAATTTCTCTGTGAAGCCTCAGGAACAGTGGATTAAATCCCCACAGTCAACTTAGGTACCCCACATCTATGGAATACCTGAATAGAAAACGAACCATCTGAAAATTGAGGCAGTGGACTTTGGGGGATTTGCTGTATGCAACTGACTAGTTTCTGATTTTTATGTTTATGTTAGTATGCTATGTTAGTTTTTAGCACGTGTTATCATTAGTGGATTTGGTTTATTGGTTGAGTTGCTCTCTTCTTTTTTTTTCCTTTTAAAATTTTTTACATTAATAATTTTTTAAAATTTTAATAACTTTATTTTATTTTATTTTTCTTTCTTTCTTTTCTTCTCCCTTTTCTTCTGAGCCATGTTACTGACAGGGTCTTGGTGTTCCGGCCGGGTGTCAGGACTGAACCTCTAAGGTAGGAAAGGCGAGTTCAGGACATTGTACCACAGAGACCTCCCGGCCCCATGTAATATCAATCAGCGAGAACTCTCCTACATATCTCTGTCTCAATGCTAAGACCCAAAGGGGGGGCAAATCCAAAGCTGAACCCCGGCAGCTGGGCAAACAAAGAAGAGAATGGGAAATCTATCCCAGGAGCCTCAGGAGCAGTGGATTACATCTCCACAATCAACTTGATGTACCCTGCATCTATGGAATACATGAATAGACAACGAATCATCCCAAATTGAGGAGGTGGACTTTGGGAACAACGATACATATATTTTTTTCCCTTTTTCTCTTTTTGTGAGTGTGTATGCGTATACTTCTGTGTGTGATTCTGTCTGTATAGCTTTGCTTTTACCATTTGTCCTAGGGTTCTGTCCACAGTTTTTCTGGGGGTTATTTTTGTTACTTTTTAAAAATTTTTTCTTGGGCATCCCTGGTGGCGCAGTGGTTGAGAGTCCGCCTGCCGATGCAGGGGACACGGGTTCATGCCCCGGTCCAGGAAGATCCCACATGCCACGGAGCAGCTGCGCCCGTGATGAGCTATGGCCGCTGAGCCTGAGCGTCTGGAGCCTGTTGCCCCGCAACGGGAGAGGCCACAACAGTGAGAAGCCCGAGTATCGCAAAAACAAAAAAAAAATTTTTTTCTTAATAATAATTTTTTATTTTTAATAACTTTATTTTATTTTATCTTCTTCCTTCCTGCCTTCCTTTCTTTCTTTCTTTCTTTCCTTCCTTCCTTCCTCCCTCCCTCCCTCCCTTCCTTCCTTCCTTTCTATTTGTTCTCTCTTTTATTCTGAGCCGTGTGGATGAAAGGCTCTTGGTGCTCCAGCCAGGCATCAGGGCTGTGCCTCTGAGGTGGGAGAGCCAAGTTCAGGACACTGGTCCACAAGAGACCTCCCAGCTCCATGTAATATCGAACAGCAAAAATCTCCCAGAGATCTCCATCTCAATGCCAAGACGCAGCTTCACTCAATGACCAGCAAGCTACAGTGCTGGATACCCTATGCCAAACAACTAGCAAGACAGGAACTCAACCCCATCCATTAGCAGAGAGGCTGCCTAAAATCATAATAAGGCCACAGACACCCCAAAACACACCACCAGCTGTGTATCTTCCCACCAGAAAGACAATATCCAACCTCATCCACCAGAACACAGGCACTAGTCCCCTCCACCACGAAGCCTACACAACCCACTGAACCAAGCTTACTCACTAGGGACAGATACCAAAAACAACGGGAAGTACGAACCTGCAGGCTGCGAAAAGGAGACCCCAAACACAGTAAGTTAAGCAAAATGAGAAGACAGAGAAGCACACAGCAGATAAAAGAGCAAGGCAAAAACCCACCAGACCTAACAAATGAAGAGGAAATAGGCAGTCTACCTGAAAAAGAATTCAGAATAATCATAGTAAAGATGATGCAAAATCTTGGAAATAGAATAGAGAAAATGCAAAAAACGTTTAACAAGGACCTACAAGAACTAAAGAGCAAACAAACAGTGATGAACAACACAATAAATGAAATTTAAACTCTCTAGATGGGATCAATAGCAGAATAACTGAGGCAGAAGAACAGATAAGTGACCTGGAAGATAAAATAGTGGAAATAACTACCGCAGAGCAGAATAAAGAAAAAAGAATGAAAAGAATTGAGGACAGTCTCAGAGACCTCAGGGACAACATTAAACGCACCAACATTCAAATTATAGGGGTCCCAGAAGAAGAACAGAAAAAGAAAGGGACTGAGAAAATATTTGAAGAGATTATAGTTGAAAACTTCCCTAATATGGGAAAGGAAATAGTTAATCAAGTCCAGGAAGCACAGAGAGTCCCATACAGGATAAATCCAAGGGGAAACATGCAAAGACACATATTAATCAAACTATCAAAAATTAAATACAAAGAAGACATATTAAAAGCAGCAAGGGAAAAACAACAAATAACACACAAGGGAATCCCCATAAGGTTAACAGCTGATCTTTCAGCAGAAACTCTGCAAGCCAGAAGGGAGTGGCAGGACATATTTAAAATGATGAAGGAGAAAAACCTACAACCAAGAGTACTCTATCAGGCAAGGATCTCAGTCAGATTTGATGGAGAAATTAAAACCTTTACAGACAAGCAAAAGCTAAGAGAATTCAGTACCACTAAACCAGCTTTACAACAAATGCTAAAGGAACTTCTCTAGGCAGGAAACACAACAGAAGGAAAAGACCTACGATAGCAAACCCAAAACAATTAAGAAAATGGGAAAGGAACATACATATCGATAATTACCTTAAATGTAAATGGATTAAATGCTCCCACCAAAAGACACAGACTGGATGAATGGGTACAAAAACAAGACCCGTATATAGGCTGTCTACAAGAGACCCACTTCAGACCTAGGGACACATACAGACTGAAAGTAAGGGGATGGAAAAAGATATTCCATGCAAATGGAAATCAAAAGAAAGCTGGAGTAGCAATTCTCATATCAGACAAAATAGACTTTAAAACAAAGATTATTACAAGAGACAAAGAAGGACACTACATAATGATCAAGGGATCGATCCAAGAAGAAGATATAACAATTGTAAATATTTATGCACACAACATAGGAGCACCTCAATACATAAGGCAAATACTAACAGCCATAAAAGGGGAAATCGACAGTAGCACAATGATGGTAGGGGACTTTGACACCCCACTTTCACCAATGGACAGATCATCCAAAATGAAACTAAATAAGGAAACACAAGCTTTAAATGATACATTAAACAAGATGGACTTAAGTGATATTTATAGGACATTCCATCCCAAAACAATAGAATACACATTCTTCTCCAGTGCTCATGGAACATTCTCCAGGATAGATCATATCTTGGATAACAAATCAAGCCTTGGTAAATTTAAGAAAATTGAAATCGTATCAAGTATCTTTTCCAACCACAATGCTATGAGACATCTCGTCTCACAATGTTATGAGACGAGATATCAATTACAGGAAAAGATCTGTAAAAAATACAAACACATGGAGAGTAAACAATACACTAGTTAATAACGAAGTGATCACTGAAGAAATCAAAGAGGAAATAAAAAAATACCTTGAAACAAATGACAACGAAAACACGATGACCCAAAACCTATGGGATGCAGCAAAAGCAGTTCTAAGAGGGAAGTTTATAGCAATACAATCCTACCTTAAGAAACAGGAAACATCTCAAATAAACAACCTAAACTTACACCTAAAGCAATTAGAGAAAGAAGGACAAAACAACCCCAAAGTTAGCAGAAGAAACCATAAAGATCAGATCAGAAATAAATGAAAAAGAAATGAAGGAAACGATAGCAAAGATCGATAAAAGTAAAAGCTGGTTCTTTGAGAAGATAAACAAAATTGATAAACCATTAGCCAGACTCATCAAGAAAAAAAGGGAGAAGACTCAAATTTCTAGAATTAGAAATGAAAAAGGAGAAGTAACAACTGACACTGCAGAAATACAAAGGCTCATGAGAGATTACTACAGGCAACTCTATGCCAATAAAATGGACAACCTGGAAGAAATGGACAAATTCTTAGAAATGTACAACCTGCCGAGACTGAACCAGGAAGAAATAGAAAATATGAACAGACCAATCACAAGCACTGAAATTGAAACTGTGATTAAAAATCTTCCAACAAACAAAAGCCCAGGACCAGATGGCTTCACAGGCGACTTCTACCAAACATTTAGAGAAGAGCTAACACCTATCCTTCTCAAACACTTCCAAAATATAGCAGAGGGAGGAACACTCCCAAATGCATTCTACGAGGCCACCATCACCCTGATTCCAAAACCAGACAAAGATGTCACAAAGAAAGAAAACTAAAGGCCAATATCACTGATGAACATAGATGCAAAAATCCTCAACAAAATACTAGCAAACAGAATCCAACAGCACATTAAAAGGATCATACACCACGATCAAGTGGGGTTTATCCCAGGAATGCAAGGATTCTTCAATATATGCAAATCAATCAATGTGATACCCCATATTAACAAATTGAAGGAGAAAAACCATATGATAATCTCAATGGATGCAGAGAAAGCTTTCAACAAAATTCAATACCCATTTATGACAAAAACCCTGCAGAAAGTAGGCATAGAGGGAACTTTCCTCAACATAATAAAGGCCATATGTGACAAACCCACAGCCAACATCGTACTCAGTGGTGAAAAACTGCAACCATTTCCACTAAGACCAGGAACAAGACAAGGTTTCCCACGCTCACCACTATTATTCAACATAGTTTTGGAAGTTATAGCCACAGCAATCAGAGAAGAAAAAGAAATAAAAGGAATCCAAATTGGAAAAGAAGAAGTAAAGCTGTCACTGTTTGCAGATGACATGATACTATACATAGAGAATCCTAAAGATGCTACCAGAAAACTACTAGAGCTAATCAATGAATTTGATCAAGTAGTAGGATACAAAACTAATGCACTGAAATCTCTAGCATTCCTATACACTAATGATGAAAAATCCTGAAGTTAACTTAAGAAAACACTCCCATTTACCATTGCAATAAAAAAGAATAAAATATCTAGGAATAAACCTGCCTAAGGAGACAAAAGACTTGTATGCAGAAAACTATAAGACACTGATGAGAGAAATTAAAGATGATACAAATAGTTAGAGAGATATACCATGTTCTTGGATTGGAAGAATCAACATTGTGAAAATGACTCTACTACCCAAAGCAATCTACAGATTCAATGCAATCCCTATCAAACTGCCACTGGCATTTTTCACAGAACTAGAACAAAAAATTTCACAATTTGTATGGAAACACAAAAGACCCCAAATAGCCAAAGCAATCTTGAGAACAAAAAACAGAACTGGAGGAATCAGGCTCCCTGACTTCAGACTATACTACAAAGCTACAGTAATCAAGACAGTATGGTACTGGCACAAAAAGAGAAAGATAGATCAATGGAACAGGATAGAAAGCCCAGAGATAACCCCACGCACATATGGTCACCTTATCTTTGATAAAGGAGGCAGGAATGTACAGTGGAGAAGACAGCCTCTTCAATAAGTGGTGCTGGGAAAACCGGACAGGTACATGTAAAAGTATGAAATTAGATCACTCCCTAACACCATACACAAAAATAAACTCAAAATGGATTAAATGGCCTAAATGTAAGGCCAGACACTATCAAACTATTAGAGGAAAACATAGGCAGAACACTCAATGACATAAATCACAGCAATATCCTTTTTGACCCACCTCCTAGAGAAATGGAAATAAAAACAAAAATAAACAAATGGGACCTAATGAAACTTAAAAGCTTTTGCACAGCAAAGGTAACCATAAACAAGACGAAAAGACAACCCTCAGAATGGGGGAAAATACTTGCAAATGAAGCAACTGACAAACGATTAATCTCTAAAATTTACAAGCCGGTCATGCAGCTCAATATCAGAAAAAGAAACAACCCAATCCAAAAATGGGCAGAAGACCTAAGCAGACATTTCTCCACAGAAGATATACAGATTGCCAACAGACACATGAAAGGATGCTCAACATCATTAATCATTAGAGAAATGCAAACCAAAACTACAATGAGATATCATCTCACACCAGTCAGAATGGCCATCATCAAAAAATCTAGAAACAATAAATGCTGGAGAGGGTGTGGAGAAAAGGGAACCCTCTTGCACTGTTGGTGGAAATGTAAATTGATACAGCCACTATGGAGAACATTATGGAGGTTCCTTAAAAAACTTAAAACAGAACTACCATATAACCCAGCAATCCCACTACTGGGCATATACCCTGAGAAAACCATAATTCAAAAAGAGTCATGTACCACAATATTCATTGCAGCTCTATTTACAATAGCCAGGACACTGAAGCAACCTAAGTGTCCATTAACAGATGAATCGATAAAGAAGATGTGGCACTTATATATAATGGAATATTACTCAGCCATAAAAAGAAACGAAATTGAGTTATTTGTAGTGAGGTGGATGGACCTAGAGTCTGTCATACAGAGTGCAGTAAGTCAGAAAGAGAAAAACAAATACCGTATCCTAACACATATATATGGAATCTAAGAAAAAAAAAATGGTCATGAAGAACGTAGGGCCAAGACGGGAATAAAGACACAGACCCACTAGAGAATGGACTTGAGGAAATGGGGAGGGGGAAGGGTAAGCTGGGACAAAGTGAGAGAGTGGCATGGACATATATACACTACCAAATGTAAAACAGATAGCTAGTGGGAAGCAGCCGCATAGCACAGGGAGATAAGCTCGGTGGTTTGTGACCAGGTAGAGGGGTGGGATAGGGAGGTTGGGAGGGAGATGCAAGAGGGAAGAGATATGGGAACATATGTATATGTATAACTGATTCACTTTATTATAAAGCAGAAAGTAACACACCATTGTAAAGCAATTATACTCCAATAACATTGTTAAAAATATATATATATATATTCACCTCTAAACGTATCTGCTGGCCACTGAAGTAGGTAAAGGCATCCTGGATGGCAAGAGGGATTCTTGACTTTTCTGTAATTCTAGTCCACATTCAGTGGAAAGAACTCTTGAATTGGGGTTAGATAAATAAAATCTCGGGGAAAAGATTTTGAGCAACACATACTCTGGCAAAATAGATAATTCCTCTGTAATGTTATTGGAGATTTTATTGAGGACGTTTTTCTTTGACAAAAGTATTTGAAAGAAAATAGTTCAAGAGTAAAATCATGGCTCTGACGAAGAGAACTTACTACGAGTTTTCATTAGATTGGAAGCTTGTGGAAGAAAATGGTTATGGTTCCATGGGTTTTCTGCACTGCCTGCCAAAGCTCAGATGCTCAATGAATATTATTACTATCACTAGGGGAAAAGTTGGTGAAGGTGGCTATGCTGTGCCTATTGACAAAGTTACATAAGTTTTTCCCAGCCAAGCAATGACAAGAAGTAACCAACTACTGCTACCATTTTTCAGATAATGGATTATTGGGGGATTTGTCTTTTAAACACTTTTCAATTCCTACCAGTTGGTTTTAAGAACAGATTGAGATGACTTAAGGCTTAAGACTCTTTATGGCATTCTCAAACACCTTGGTCCAAAACAGATGCTACAAACCAGACTGGCTGTAGATTCTTTAAATTCCTCCCAAACAACAGTATTAGCATTAAGCTCCTCATCTATGCCACTGAAGAGAACTGCCAAATTCTGAAAGCAGATTTTCCAATAAAGATTAAATGAGTACCATTTTACATTTTGCTTACTCCATTAACATCAAATAAGTAGGTTCTAACCAAAACACAGCATAAAATTCCATATCGTATGATCCACAGCTCTGGAAAAGAGAGAAAAGCCTGTTCAGAATATTTTTTAACATTTTTGCATCTCCTAGTTTAAGCCTGAAGCCAATTTGTCGAATGAATGTAAACCATATATCTGCCAAATAGCCTTTTTTAATGTTTTAACCTCTGCTTTAAACTTCTTATTTTCACCAATTTGCGTTTGCTTTTTTTCTTTTTTTTCCTCAGTATAGACTGAGTGATTCAAGTAATGCATACTCTTCATAGATCACGAAGTAGAAGAATTAAAAATAACACCACAACTTCATATTCATATAGTGCTTTCAACATATCAACATGTTTTGATGTCTACAACAGCAACAGCATTCAATTCTAATAATTGTCCAAGGTGGCCAATCACAAAGGGTCAATAGATAAACAGACGCTCCACGAATCAGACACCTCACCCAAGCCACCTATCATATTCAAGGTTGAACATCTGGCATAATTTGCTTCCTAACTCCTCAGACTATATCCTTTCACTATATCCACACTGTCTAGGAAAATAAAAGCCTGGAAAGTAAAAAGTCATGGTACCACTGACCCACCCTCATGGATAACAAAATAAATTGGTAAAGGACAGCGTACAATAGAATATTTCTGTTGAACACGCCCAAGAGAGGTAGCTCAAATGGTGCATATAGTATTAAGAACATCTTCACTGACAGTAAATATCGTGTGTTATTGAATGGCCCAAAAGATACTGGAGTTGAATAAAAGACCAATGGAATTCATTTTAGAAGGTGTTTATTTCCATTTTTGAAGGAGGGGAAATGGTCTTCACATCATCACACATGTCCCCACATAAGAAAAGATGGAATATTCCTATGTTGGTGCAAATGCATCTCAAAAATAACAAGTAATATAGCTTCCCCCAAGCTGAGGGTAGTGTGTATTAGATGTTTTTAGACCACAAGTCAGCATTTAGAAAGTACATTATTACTTTGGCATAAATGATTCATAAATAGGTGAATGTGTCTTCAAAGAGAAGAGCAAAGCTCTGGGGTGGTCTTTGTGAAGTGTGTGCCATGCCAGCCTTTTTCTGGTAGGCCCTAGGGTTGGTCATGGAGTGGACAGCTCGGTCAGTCCTCACGCACACTGAAGCCTCATCAGAAGCTCCAGGTCCTCAAACATGATAGAATCAAGAGCTAGGAGACCCTTCATATGCAAGGATTAGAACTAACCAAGGCTTCAACACCTCAATGTATAATCACTTCTTAAGCTATCCCTGCTTTCTGAGGCCAAAGATTTAGGGGCAGGGTATTGAGAAAGGCAGAAGAGATACAAGAAGGACAGTAGCGAGAAAGCTCCTTTCAAGGCATAAATCAGATCATGTCACTCTGCTTTAAACCTCCAGTGGCTTCCCATCTTACTCAGAGAATAAGCCAGAACCTTCACTGTGGCCACATGATCTGACCTTCCCTCCCTCCACTCCACAACCCTCTCCCATCCATCCCCACTTCCTCCAGGCATACTGCCCAGTGCTTAAACATGCTAACCACACTTCTACCTCAGAGCCTTTGCACGTGCTATTTCTTCTGCCTGGTACCCTCTTTCCCTAGACCAGGAGTTGTCGAACTTTTTAAGGCCAGATAGTAAATTGGTTAGGCTTTGCAGGCCATATCGCCTCTGCTGCAACTACTCAACTCTGCTCTTATGGTATGAAAACAGTTATAGACAATGTGTGCACAAATGGATGTGGCTGTGTTCCAACAAAACTTTATTTACAGAAGCAAGTGGCAGGCCAGATCTGTCCTGTGGGCCGTACTTTGCCAGCCCTTACTCTAGATACACTCAGGGCTTTAATTCACTGATTTAATTAACACACTCACTGATTGAATTCAGGTCTCTGCTCCAATGTCTTCTTATCAGAGAAGCTTTCTCTGACCATCCTATATAAACTAGTAGCCTCTAACCACTATAATCATTCCTGCCTTATATTTTACATAGCATTTGTCACTTTCCAAATGATGCTTTTATATACTTATTTCTTGTTTCTCTCTCTCTCTCTCCCCCCCCACCCCCCCCACACACACTTAAAGGACAGCTTCATGTAAGAAAGTAGAAACATAGGTTCAGTGTTGTATTCCCAAGGTCTAGATCTGTGCCTGGCACTTAGTAGGTGGTTAAATCAGTACGGTATTTCTTCAGTGAATATTGAATACTTATTAAGAACTTAATTGAGTGTTGCATGAGAGGCTCAGAGAACTAAGGAACCTATTACTAGCCAGTTAGATAAAAATTGCTGTGAAAACTTAAGCAGGTTTGGGGTCTGTAACAATGAAAGAATTGCACTAGATTAGGATTTTTCAAAGTGTGTTCTGAAAAACCCTAATTCTACAGATCCTTAAGGGTCTGGGACATTAGCAGTTCTGCCTGTATTAAGTTTTTGTAATAGTTTCCCATTGACCTTTTCCCTTCACTTTTTTATCAGAAGGCATGGGCCTTCTAAGACATGGAGCTCTAAGAGGGGGTCTGCTGCATTTCAGATATATTTACATGCTTTCCTTTATTCCCATCGTATAGTAGCAACTCAATTTCCTCTTGATCCTCAGGAACAATCACCCCAGCTAGCACATAACCCCCTTCTTTGCCTGTCAATTGCTGCAGAAGGAGCCCAGAGTGCCAGGTGACTGTCTCGACTTCCAGTGCCATTGCTGTGTCACTTGGAGGAAGCAGAGGCAGAGATTCCAGAAAAGGCTATAGATTTGAGGCTTCCTAGCTAAAAACTCTTAAACCATAATTTTCAAATCATGACTCTCATACAAATATAAAATTAACACAAGTCAAAAATTGTATTTAACTTATTAGTTGATTTAAAAAAAAACAGTAAAGTATTAAAACCAGTCCTAAGAGAATTTGAGAAGTTAGGTATTTATAAGCACTGTTAGAATAAAGTTTTCTGGCCTTAGAAACCAAACTGGTCGATGTCCAACAGGCCATAAGCAGTAACCTTTGGAGTTCTCTCTTCTTCAGACAGAAATTATTCACATTTCTACTGAACAAAATTCTGCACGTTCACCTCTGCCTCTACAGAGTGGTAAAATGGCCCAGATAACGCAATGTCAAGCCCAGCACCGCGCCGAAAGAACGCTTGTAACCCCCCCTTTTTTTTTTTTGCCGATTTGCCTATTTCCAAGTTTCAGATAATTTTTCTGAAAGACAATTGCAGTTCAAACTTAATGCCTAACTATTTTCTGACTATTAATACCATATCTTATCAGGACCAAAACACATAGCATTAGAGTGACATGCCTCATACCACACAGCACGTTAATGTAACTTTGGGCTCAGAAACCAAAACACACTGAGTGCTATCCCAGTTCCTTTCTAAATACTCCCATCAGCTTTTGCCATGTATACCAGGTAGAAAAATTTAGAAAGGGAAGTTTTTCTCCTTCAAATTATTCTACCTCTATGTAGTTATTTGCCCATTCTTCTGGAAGGCAGGTGGCATCGTTGTAGAGGTATAGTTTGTGGAGTCAGATCTGAGTTTAAACTCTCCCTTGGTCTCATATCTGCAGGCTGTCCTTGGGGAAAGCTTTAATGCCCCAGTACTGAAGATATTGTAAAATACATATAACAATAATATCTACCTTATACATTGTAGGTAAGGGCTAAATTGATTGGTACCCGAATAAACATTAGTTCTAACTTCCCTTCCTACCCACCTTTAATTAATAATGTTTTATTTCACTACAGACATCATTCAGAATCTATCACCTATGAATGAAGTCCATTCTTGTGTGGTCTACTGTAACTCTTACAATTTTAAATTATCATCTAAACATCAAAAAGCCTGACTGAAAATGAAAAGACTCTATCTATAGACAGTATGAATAAACTTCTTTGGTAAAAGGGGACAATAGAGTTTTTATTGTTTCACTTTGACCTAATACAGAAAGGAAAACATTTTCCTGATTTAAGTGTTGAAAATGCCTAAGTTGGCATACCAAGGCCAGTGGGAGGAACTTATTAGGAGGACTTTTGCTGTATATAACTAACATTTGTGCAGCACAAGGACAGTTTACAAATTGCTTTCACACAAATTCTGCCAGATCATCCTGTGATCACAGGAATGGTGGCCTTGGTCAGTTTATTCTCCTGTAAAATAGAGAAGAATCGTTTCCCATCAGAGACCCTAGCATGGAGTTAGCCTGCGGTACATGACAACCATCATCATCACTGCCATCAGCAGCAGCATCACCACCATCATTACCATCAACATCATCACCATCATCATTCTAGGGATAAGGAAACTGAAACACAGTACAGTTAAGGGACTGATCCACTGTCACAGAGGCAAATCCATTCACCATGTCCTAGTGTGTGACTCTAGGCAATGTCTTCAGCCCATTTTTTTGATTGGGTTGTTTTTTTGATTGGGTTGTTTTTTTGATGTTGAGTTGTACGGGCTCTTTATACATTCTGGATATTAACCCCTTGTTGGTCACATCATTTGCAAATATTTTCTCCCATTCTGTAGATTGTCTTTTTGTTTCATTGATGGTTTCCTTTGCTGTGCAAAAGCTTTTAAGTTTAATTAGGTCTCATTTGTTTATTTCTGCTTTTATTTCTTTTGCCTTAGGAGACAGCTCCAAAAAATATTGCTACGATTTATGTCAAAGAGTGTTCCGCCTATGTTCTCTTCTAGGAGTTTTATTATTTCCAGTCTTACATTTAGGTCTTTGATCCATTTTGAGTTTATTTTTGTATATGGTGTGAGAGAATGTTCTAATTTCATTCTTTTTCATGCAGCTGTCTGGTTTTCCCAGCACCACTGACTGAAGAAACTGTCTTTTCTCCATTGTATATTCTCGCCTCCTTTGTAGTAGATTAACTGACCATAGGTGCCTGGGTTTATTTCTGGGCTCTCTATTCTGTTCCACTGATCTATATGTCTGTTTTTGTGTCAGTACCATACTGTTTTGATTACTGTAGCTTTGTAGTATAATCTGAAGTCAGGAAGAGTGATACCTCCAGCTTTCTTCTTTTTCCGCAAGATTGCTTTGGCAAGTTAGGGTCTTTTGTGGTTCCATATATATTTTAGAATTATTTGTTCTAGTTCTGTGAAAAATGTCATGGGTATTTTGATAGGGATTGCATTAAATCTGTAGATTGCTTTGGGTCGTATGGCCATTTTAGCAATATTAATTCTTCCAATCCAAGAGCATGGGATGTCTTTCCATTTCTTTGTATCATCTTCAATTTCCTTCATCAATGTTTTACAGTTTTCAGAGTATAGGTCAGTATGACTTCATCTTAACTAATTATAACTACAAAGATCCAGTTTTCAAATAAGGTCACAATCTGAGGTTCTAAGTGGACATGAATTTGGGGGGAACACTATTCAATCCAGTACAGGCACCAATTGTGTTTAATTTTTTACAGTCCTCTCGGCACGTAGCCCAGTGTAAGGTACATACATACAGATTCAGCCAGATATAGCTTAGTGGTTGGGCATGCAGGTGCTGGAGTGAGACTGCCTGGGATCAAATCTTTGTTCTGCCTTTACTAGCTGTGAGCCTTTGGGAAAACGTTCCAAACTTTCCATGCATTGGAGTCCTAATGTGAAAAGAGTACTGATTTCACAGAGTTCTAATGAGATTTAAATCTGTCAATTCATGTCAAGTGTTTGGAACAACCATTAGCCTGTAACAAGTGTTCAGCAAATAGTATTAGCATTATTTTTAGAGGAAAAAACATAATATTTGTTAAATAAAATAATGAAATCAAGGATTGTCAGAAAGCACTGAAAACAGCTTATGTTCAAGCTGTTGACATTATAAAATATTTTCACATCAGCCCTTTGTCTGTGCACAGTCTTTTTAGAGCATGAATGAACATTCAATTTAAAAGAGAGAAGGGCTGTAGGAGAAAAGAAGGTGAAAAGGAAAAGCTTGCTTTTCCTTCTCCCTCAGGGGGAAAAAAATTCAACAGAGCCATGGAGAAGCAGTATTATTTCTAAGAGACCAATGCTAGGAAAATGGAATGCTTTTCTGAAAGAAAGGAGATTAATACCTGGAGGGTCTAAAATGTAATTACGGTATTGATTTCAGGAAAGCCTTGGATGGATCTTTTTTTTTTTTTTCCTTTTTGCTCTCCAGTGTCATTAAAATGGGCTCACATGTAAGGGTCTGCAGACTGTAAATATCGGAACAGCACACATCAACACAGGTAAAAAAAAGTCC
Organism: Pseudorca crassidens; assembly: GCF_039906515.1. Taxonomy (NCBI): domain Eukaryota; kingdom Metazoa; phylum Chordata; class Mammalia; order Artiodactyla; family Delphinidae; genus Pseudorca; species Pseudorca crassidens. The sequence continues at coordinate 122,004,681 of NC_090317.1, read as the reverse complement.
TGTTAGTGGATCCTGGGAGGTATCAAAGTGACATTCAATACATGGTGCTCCCATTGGTTCCCTCTTACCAGGAATTTTCTAAATGGCTTTACCGACTGGTTTAACAAGCTGTTAATGAAGCGGTAAGGCAACACCGGGCGGCAAATCAACCTGAAGTTACCGTGACCTAGATCCACCCAGCCTGTGTGTTGACTGCGGGTGAGAACCCTAAACCCACATAGCACAGGGAGATCAGCTTGGTGCTTTGTGACCACCTAGGGGGGTGGGATAGGGAAGATGGGAGGGAGACGCAAGAGGGAGGAGATATGGGGACATATGTATATGTATAGCTGATTCACTTTGTTATACAGCAGAAACTAACACACCATTGTAAAGCAATTATACTCCAATAAAGATGTTAAAAAAATTTTTTTAATTTAAAAGTTAAAAAAAAAAAGAATTAAGGCTGACTTACAACTTTCCTTTCTAGCCCCACTGAGGAGATGACCTTTTCTTGATTCCAGCTATACCTTCACAGCTTCTTTGCTTTCCTAGCTGTTCCCATTTGGTTGACCAAACACATAATCCAATGTTTTGCTGGGAGCCTCTGGTCACCTCTAAACCCAAAAAAACCCAATAAAAGCCTTCAGACTGATGACTGAGGACTCTGGATTTTTAAGAAAGTCAACTTATTATGAATATACTAGGGGTACTTTGGGGCAGTTGGTGGGCAAATTGGAGATGTACTTGAGGCCTTTTGGGGATCTGATTCTATGGTTATATTTTTACCAAATCATTCGGTGAAAACTCAGTGTTCTACATCCTCCTTCATAGAGAAAGTATGCCAGCTGCAGATAGTTTAAAATGGCTGGATCTTATTCTGGAATGGGAATGAGAAATGAGGCTGGAGAGAAAAGCGGGGATGAAAAATATGAAGTCGCATGCCTGGCTAAGGACCTTGGGATTTCTCTTATAAGTAATGGTATGCCATTATAAGGTTTTAAGCAGGGGAGGAACAAGACTGATTTTGCATTTCAGAACATAATTTTGGTTGCAGAGTATAAAGGAGATCAGACAAAGATGAAAGAGGGCTGATCTCTAAAGTTTTGAAATTAAATATTCCTGTTGTAACCTGACAAGATCCATCGACTGCTGAACATAACCTAAGCAAAGGAGGAAAACTTCTGGCCTGGACAAAGACAGAAACAAAACGGACCCTAGAAACGTGGATAAAATTTTTTACTAGTTTCACCATGTTATCAGCTAAAAATTCAGCAACATTCCACTTCCACTTACAATAAAGACTTAAACATGGTATGCAAAACAATACGGTATTATCATTCTGTGGTTAAGAACACAGGGTTTAGCATCGGATAGGACTGGGTTCAAGTCTCAAATGTGTTACTCTCTGTCCCTATTTGTTCCTGTTCCTTTGATAGGTTGCTTAATCTCTTACATTCTTACTTCGCCCATCTATGATGGCAATAATGATGGCAACACCTGATTTGCAACGCCACTGTGAGATTCACGCACGTAAAGTGTTAGAGCCTACAATACAGGGTTTGTCGCAAGGGTCTTGTCTCCCAAACTCGGGGCTATCTTTACATGTGGAGGGAACTCTCTAGGGTATTTCTTCTGGCCTCTCTCAGTCCCTCCCTGGAAAGGAAAAGTGACTGAATCTGATTGTGAAGTTTGAAAGTGTTTTCCTGCCCCCTCCTCTCTCCTTTCTCTTGGGGGGGCCACCGATTTTCCAAAATTACATGTTGTGCTCTGGTCTTGCCATGTGCTTTCAACCTAATAGAAATGTTTCCCATAAAGGAAATGTTTTCAACATTTCCCTTCAGGGAAAGCCCACGGTTCTCCAGCATGAAGTATGACTCAACAGATAAGTCTAAATAATTCTACAGAGCAGAATTTTATTTTACTTTATTTTTATTTCCAGTTTACGATTCTGGCCTGAACCATCTTTTTTTTTTTTTTAACATCTTTATTGGAGTATAATTGCTTTAAAATGGTGTGTTAGTTTCTGCTTTATAACAAAGTGAATCAGTTATACATATACATATGTCCCTATATCTCTTCCCTCTTACGTCTCCCTCCCTCCCACCCTCCCTATCCCACCCCTCTAGGCGGTAACAAAGCACCGAGCTGATCTCCCTGTGCTATGCGGCTGCTTCCCACTAGCTATCTATTTTACATTTGGTAGTGTATATATGTCCATGCCACTCTCTCACTTTGTCCCAGCTTACCCTTCCCCCTCCCCGTGTCCTCAAGTCCATTCTACAGAGCAGAATTTTAGAGCCTGCTCGCCCACAGATTTAAATCACATTTTCCAATATCAGCACTATTTACAATAAAAGTGACACAGGCATATACCACACAGAATGTGTCTTTGGTTAATGTTTTCTCAGGAAAGTGTCTCTTGGTTTTTAATATCCAAACTTCACCTGAATACTTTTCAGGGGAATGAGGATTGTATTAAAAAAATTACATTTATGCCTTAAAAGATCAATACAACCTTTTAAACAAAAGAGCATGCAGGGAATGTCTCAAGTTTCACTCCTAATACAATTGGCATTTAGAATAAATCAAGTTTGGATGGATCAGAAGCACGCAAAGATACTGTGAAGTTCTCCAGAGTGTCAACAGAGGGGATTTGTGGCTAGGATGTCGCTGGCACTAAGAATGACGTGACTATAGATGAAGTAACGGCTTGTCAACAGCCATATTAATTATTTGGTGTCAAGTAAGCCATGTTTTAAGCATTTTACCTCATGACATGACAGTTTGTTCTTTACATAAGGGCATTTTAATGTGCTTCAGTTGGTTGGGGGTGTGGGTTGATTTGTAATGCGTAGTACTTTTTCCCATTTAAAATAATTGCAAAAGGTCTCCTGTAGAATTTTTGTGCAGAACATCTAATTTCATTAACAGAAAACCAGCATTAAGCAAGAGATGTCTGCATTTGGGCCTCCCATCTGCCTCACCTATCTGTCTGATTTTTCAATTAGTTCACAATTCAATGGAAAAAGCAGATGGCTATTTGCTGGTCTCCACTAATAAATAAAATATGGCAAAAGGGACAGGATGTCACTTCTGGGATCAGGTTACAAAAGACTGTGATTTCTGTCTTGCTCTCTCTGGTTCCTATTGCTTGCTTGTTCTGAAGCAAGCCACCATGTTTTGAACTGCCCTATGGAGAGGACTACGTAGCAAGGAACTGAGGGAGGCCACTGGCCAACAACCAATGAGAAACTCAGGCTCTTCAGACCTATGAGGCGTATGAGAAACTGAAGGCTGCCAACGATCAGATAAATGGCCTTGGAAACAAATCCTCCACCAGTTGAGCCTTGAGTTGATTGCAGTCCTGGCCAACACTTTGATTCCAGCCTCGTAAGAGACTCTGAGCCAGGGGACCCAGCTGAGCCCTGCACAGATTCCTCACCCACACAAACTGTGCAATAATACATGTTAATTGTAGTAAGCTGCTACATTCTAAGGCAATTTGCTGTGCAGCAATAGATAACTAACACATTCAGTAAATGTATGCTGAAGAAAGGGTAAGTGCGTGACAATGTATTCCCTAAAGAGCTCAACTGATTCGGATCCTTAGGTACTTACTGCTAGGAAATAGACCAAGACTTTCTGAGTCTGCTCTGGTGTTGATGGAAAACTAAATAGGGCATGAGCCCCAAACTTGGCTGGATCCCATCAGCGTAAATCAAGCCTAAATTTAGAGAATTTCTGTCTGGAAAGGAACTTTGAGGTCATCAGCCAAATGCCCTTATTTTATAGAAATGGAAACTGAGACTCAGAAGCATTAAGTGACTTGTCCAGGGCCACAGGGTCCTTGAAGTGTCAGGCTAGATCCAGGACTTCTGGTTCCCTCTTCAGGGCTCTTCTGCAGCATCCCATGGCAGTGTTTAGAGGACAGGAATATCAGAAAGCCTGGGGAAACCCTGACTATAGAAAGTAAGGCTCGGGAATTCCCTGGCGGTCCAGTGGTTAGGACTCGCGCTTTCACTGCCGAGGGCCTGGGTTCGATCCCTGGTTGGGGAACTAAGATCCCTCAAGCTGTGCACTGTGGCCAAAAAAAAAAAAAGAAAGAAAGAGAAAGAAAAAGAAATTATGGTTCAAGCAGGGCTTGGAAGACTGGGTAGGATGAGGGAAGGCATTACATACACAGGATGCATGACAGAAAAACAGTGATGGGACTGTACCTCATGAGAATCAAAATCTCCATGGTTTCGTCAATTATCTTTTTCTTTTTTTAACTTTTTAAAAATTTATTTATTTATTTATTTTTGGCTGTGCTGGGTCTTTGTTGCTGTGTGAGGGCTTTCTCTAGTTGCAGCGAGCAGGGGCCACTCTTCGCTGCGGTGCGTGGGCTTCTCATTGCAGTGGCTTCTCTTGTTGTGGAGCACGGGCTCTAAGTGCGTGGGCTTCAGTAGTTGTGGCATTCGGGCTCAGTAGTTGTGGCTCGTGGGCTCTAGAGCACAGGCTCAGTAGTTGTGGTGCATGGGGCTTAGTTGCTCCGTGGCATGTGGGATCTTTCCAGACCAGGGCTCGAACCCGTGTCCCCTGCATTGGCAGGCGGATACTTAACCACTGTGCCACCATGGAAGTCCCTGGTCAATTATCTTGACGCTCATATGAAAGGTAAGGGTGGGGAGGCCTTGCAAAGAAATGGTACCTACAAGGAGGAGAAGTCAGCAGAGAAGAAAGGACAAATCTTGGTGGACAGGCAAACCAAGGAAGGAATATTTGCATGAGACTTTATGGCAGGCAGCTAGAGTGAGTCTGGAAGTAAGAAAAATGGGTAGGCAGGGTAGGGGGAACTAGATGAAGGCAGTCAAAAGGTACAAACTTCCAGTTATAAGATAAATAAGTACTAGGGATGTAATGTACAACATGATAAATGTAATTAACACTGCTGTTATATACAAAAGTTGTTAAGAGTAAATTCGAAGAGTTTTCATCACAAGGAAAAAATTTCTTTTCTATTTCTTTAACTTTGTATGGGATGATGGGTGTTCACTAAACTTGTAATCATTTCATGATATAAGTTAAATCATTATGCTGTACACTTTAAACGTATATGGTGCTGTATGTCACCTATATCTCAATAAAACTGGGAGGAAAAAAAGAAAAATGGCCAGGCAGGAAGAGATAGTGAGCATCAGAATTTGGGAAACTTGCTAGTTTCCCAGTCTTGAAGTAGAAGGAAAGAGGAAGGGCTTACAAGGGCTCATATCTGTGCTTAGAATGTGCTAAAACCCTCACCTGGATCTTGTGGCAATTGTATCATCATTGTATGACCATATCAGCTGCTAGATATGGTTATGTAGTGATCCACCTACACAGCTGTACAACATAGCCCTGTGATAGGCTAATAAGGCTTTGGGAACTAACATGTAAAATTAGCCCACAAGAAGCCCACTTTAAAGAAATTAAGAAATTGATTTCTTCAAATTACTAATTCTTCAGACCCAGATTGAACAACCTCACATGTAACAGCTGATCATAATGAGGTTTGGTAGATTCTGCCATAATTCCCCGACTCCTGACACAGACACGGGGGCATCACAGAGGAGCCAAAAGGACAGTTGACTGAAGTCACTAGTCTGGTTTCTAGTTCAGCGTGACTGAACCTCTCTGCACTTCATTTTCTTCAACTGCGCAGTGGAGATAATAAAAGCTGCCTGTCTTATGTCACAAAGCTTCTGTGAGGGCTGAAGTTTGAAAAGCATAAAAGAGCTGTACAAATTCATGGCTATATACAAAAAGTTCCACTAAATTTTCCATTGTTGCCACGAAAAGGCCTTTTTTTCATTCTGTACTGGCTTTCTTCACAAAGAACAAAGAGTTTCAAAGGCTAAATTACATTATATTACATTACATTGTCACAGCACACGCAATAAATAATGGGGCTTAAGATGATTCACAAAGATAATCAGATCAGGGTCCTGCAAGAGCAGAGCATTTACTTCCTATGATTCTGGCCGGTAAAAAGAATCAGGGAATTAAGTCTTCAGGGTTGCAGCCATGGAAAAGGTACCAGAATCCAAATGAGGGAAGCAGGAGGAAATGGTGAGATGAGCCTGGAGGTTCACCACGTGTATTAGTTAAGGTAACAGCAGCTGCTGTAACAGACAAGCCCCCAAATCTCAGAGGCTTGACACAACAGAAGTTTATCGTTCTTCACTCTGGCAAAGTCCAAATGGGCGTGGGTTTTTTTTAATACTTATTTATTTATTTATTTATTTGGCTGGGCCAGGTCTTAGTTGCATCACGTGGGATCTTTTTTCTTTTTTTTTTTTGGCTGCGTCTGCATTGTGGCACACGGGCTCTTTGTTGCAGTGTGTGGGCTTCTCTAGTTGCGGCACGCAGGCTCCAGAATACAAGGGCTCAGTAGTTGCGGTGTGAGGGCTCTCTAGTTGTGGCACATGGGCTCAGTAGTTGCGGCATGTGGGCTTAGTTGCCCCGAGGCACGTGGGATCTTAGTTCCCTGACCAGGGATGGAACCCACGTCCCCTGCATTGGAAGGCAGATTGTCAACCACTGGACCACCAGGGAAGTCCCCCAAGTGGGCGTTTCTGATTGGCAGGTAGCTTTCCTCTCTTCCAAGCTGTGATTTGGGACTCAGGCTCCCTTGATGGCTTCAGCATCACCATGGACTTAAAGGTCCATACTGAATTCTCGGGGTCTGTCTGGTATGCAGAAAAAGATAGGGAGGAGGAGGAACACCTGCTTTCAACTATTTCTGCCTGGAGATGATGACACATCACTATCACTATTCCTGTAGTGAGAACTTGTCACGTGGTCCCACTAGATACAAGCAGGATAGGAAACATAGCTCCTGGTTTGCCAGCAGCAACTGGACACTACAATAGGGAAGCTCAAATTTGGGGGAAACAGGTAATATCTTTGTCTCACCTGGGAACAGAGAGAACACAGATCTTACCATTTTGCATCCTTTTCTTTTCCCAGCATTTCTAGGCAATACACACATCAAAGGTTTTTATAGCTAGAAATGTTTATAGCTAGAAATGTTACCAATAAAATAAATAGCATTGCTTGGAAAGGCACTACCATTTATCCTTAAATCATATGAAAATAGTCTGGCATGGTTCTAAATCTGAGATCAGAAACTTATGGGAGGGCATCATTTAAAACAACGACAACAACAACAGGCTTTGAAGTCAAGTCAGGCTGGGTTCTAATCTCTGCTCCAGTCCAAATAATAAGGGACTTGCACAATTTATTTAACACTTCGAAACCTCAGTGTCTTCAGCAGCAGCGTAAGCTCAAGAATAAGATCCTGAAAGGATTTTGTGAGGACTCACTGAGATGGCATGGCAAGTGCGTGGGCCAAAAAAGGCATGTGCAGAATAATGCCCTCACAGCATCTACCGAAGCTGAGCACACACGTCTCCTAGGGTGCAGCAATTTCACTCCCAGACATATAGCCAACACATACACATGTTTATCAAAAGTCAAGTACCAGAACATTCAGAGCAGCACTGTTCAAAATAGCTGTAACACAAAAACAACACATACGCCCACCAAGAATAGAATGGACAGACAGGTTGTGGTATATCTTACATGCAATACTACACAGCAACGAAAATGAACAAACTACAACTACATGTACCAATACGGATGAATCTCACACATGCTGAGTGAAAGATACGAGAGAGTACCTACTGTGTGATTCCATTAATGTAAAGTTCCAAACAGACAAAACTAATATGCTGTTAGAAGTCAGAATGATGGTTACCCTTGGAGGAAACTACTGAATGGGAAGAGAGTGAGAATGGCTCGTGGGATGCAGGTAATGTTCTCTTCGGGAATGGGGGTGGGGGGCTGGTGACAAAGTGCATTCAGTGTGAAAATTCATTAAGCTGTACTTACATCAATACAAAGTTGTTGTTTGTTTTTAATAGCATCCTTCCTCTGAGAGACTCCCAAAGTGCTTAAATATTGCTCACGAGTGGCACCAGCCTTTGAAGGGGTGAGGGGTAGTAAAAAGGGGCAGGAGGAAAGAAATGTGAAAGTAAGTCATTAAGAGGGAGGAGAGGTGGCGAGGATGCATCATAAAGCTGCAGGGTACCAAGAGCCAGAGATATCCAGCACTTTTCTAAAAAATGCCATTTTGTGTTATGTATCCCAAATCCCTGACAATAACAAAAGGGTCCAGGACACTTTTCCACAGTGACACTGGCATTCTTATTTGGGCTAAGTTTTAATGCTGCTAAAAATACAAGTCTTACCTATGGGCAATTCACTACATGTCTTCCAGATTATAAGGTGTCTTTCTGTTCCATATGCCACCCTGTCATTTCTGTCACTGTGATTCTTCGCTCCTGTGTCATTTTGGGGAGCTAGGGTTATATGTATGTGTGTACATTGAGGGGGAGGGGAGGGTGTCAATCCTTACTAATCCCAGGCCTTGCAATCTATATCACTTACCCTGATCACCAATGAGGCCCTCCAATGTCATGACTGTGCAAAAATCGTTCTCTGCTAATATCACCCCCAGATAGCCTAGCTTCTACAGGGGCAGCCATGTAATAACCCAAGCCTATGCCCACTATACTTCTACATATGTAATGAGGCACCCATCTACAGCCATAAATATATGGCATGTGTAGTTACCACATAGTAACCAAGGGTCACTAAGATTACAACACTAGAAGTCACTGATCAACACATTTGATTTCATTTTATAAGTATTTTATAAATGTTAGCAACATTAAGAGCCTTGAGAGATCACCTTCCCATGTAATCTAGAAAGCAAACTGAGGCCAAGAGAGTTGAATAACTTGCTTTAAAACTTAAAGATAGTTGTGGCAGAACCAAGACAAAACTCCAGATGTTCTGCTCCCTCTCCACCAGCCTCTTCACTACCCTTAAAGGGCTTCTGTTGATCTCCACGTGTCTTGGGCATAAAATGAGCACGATTCTAGCATCCTCCATTTCCCATTTCAATCATAAGCCCCTAGATCTGATGTCTACATAAATACATATCTTGGCTTCTGCCTAAAACATATGTGTTGAGATAGTGTTGTTAGAGGGTTTCTGAAGAAAGCTACATCAGTTAATATTTTATTTCCTCAATTGTTGAGTTTTTCCTTTTTACATTTTTGAAGTATTTTTAAACTTAAAGATACAAGAATAGTATAAAGAACCTCTATATAACTTTACCCAGACTGATCAATTTTTAACTTTTGCCACAGCTGCTTTATAATTCTCTCTCCCTCCCACCTTCCTCCTCCTGTCCATCCCCCTTGCCTCTGTCCCTCTCTCCCTCCTTCCCTCTCTCCCTCGATCCCTCTCTCTCTCCCCCTCCCTCCCTCCCTCCCTCCTCTCTCACACACACATTATTATTATTATTTATTCTTTGAGAGAGAATATCATTCTTGTTATTTTTCTCTGAGAGTAGGTTGCATAAATCGTGTCACTTTACCTCATAACACTTCAGTGTGTATTTCCTAATAGCAAAGATATTTTCTTACATAGTCACAACATAATTACCAACTTTAAGAAAATTAATATTGTCACAATACTATCATCTATTCTATTGCCCGTATTCTAATTTTTTTTCAATTTTTCCCATCAATGTCTTTTAGAGCATTTTCCCCACCCAGTCCAAGACCCAATCCACTATGACGTGTTACATTTGATTTTCATGCCTCTTTACTCTTCTCCAATCTGGAACAGTACTTTTCTTTCACGATATTGACAGTTTTGAAAAATGTAGCTTTTTTTGGTAATAGAACATTCTTTGACTTAGGTTGTACCAGTTAGTTTTTGCTATATAATAATAAACCATCCCTAAACTTAGAAGCTTAAAACAAAAGTTTATTATAAGAAAAGTTTATCATTTCTCACAATTCAGCAGGACAGCTAGACAATTCTTCTGCTTTGGGCCAGCTTGGCTGGGGCTGGATGGCCCAGGATGCCCTCTCTCACCTGTCTGGCAGTTGGCTGAATACGAGCTGGGGTGATGAGGATGACTTAACTATGTGTCTGTCATCATCTAGCAGGTTAACCCGGGCTCATTCGTGTGATGGTGCCCACAGTTCCGAAGCTCAGCAAAAGAGTGAACCCCAATGCACAAATGCTTTCCAAACCTTCTCTCACATCATGGCTGTGAATGTCCCACTGGCCAAAGGAAGTTGCAAGGCCAGCCTGGAGTCGGTGTGGGAGAGCACTCCCCTAGATCACGGACAGAAGAAGTAGAACAACTGTGACCATTTTCACAATCTACCACAGCAGCTAAATGCAGGGGATAAAATTGTTGTTGCTGTTTTTAAGGAATAAAATATGCTATTAATGGAAGAAATGAGAAGACAAGCTAAAAGCCTCCAAAATAGGGAGGTACGAACACTTAAATTTATAACCTTGAAAGAATCTGAAATGAAGATGCTACACCAGTGAGGGAAAAGGGCCTATAACCCAAGCTGACTGGGAAAGGGTTTGTCACCTGGCTTCTTTTTATTGGTCAAAGGGGTCACATTTAAAAGCCTATAAATGAACTGGAATGATCACCCTCTGAAGCTATAATGCACTTAACACAAACAACTGAATGACAGAGAGAGTTCTGTGCAGAGTAATAGGTCCCTATTACAAGAAAAGCAACAAGGAGACAATGTTGATAAAGGGAAACTGACACTCCCCCTCCCTGGGGGGCAACACCAGGGAGTCCTGGGACTGCGGAAACAGGGCAGCCGCAGCTCCTCTATTACTGCTGAGTGCAGCTAGGCAGCAGTGGAGGCCCTGGAATACCAAGTTGACCTTTTTTTTTTTTTTAAGAAAATACTGAAATCTAGACTTAAGTGTGAAATTTCCAGACTTCTAAATTTGGTTTAAGTATTTTTAAGAGCCCATTTTCAGGCTGAGTTAGACCCAGAGGCCATATTTGAAATTTGAAAACTTGACTTTTCTCATCTAAAATCAAAAAAATCAAACTAGGAACTTCCCTGGTGGCGCAGTGGTTAAGAATCCACCTGCCAATGCAGGGCACACTGGTTCAAGCCCTGGTCTGGGAAGATCCCACATCTAATCAACTAAGCCCGTGTGCCACAACTACTAAGCCTGTGCCTAGAGCCCACAAGCCACAACTACTGAGCCCACAAGCCAGAACTACTGAAACCCGCTCACCTAGCGCCCGTGCTCTGCAGCAAGAGAAGCCACCGCAATGACAAGCCAGTGCACCGCAACAAAGAGTAGCCCCTGCTCGCCACAATTAGAGAAAGCCTGTGCGCAGCAAAGAAGACCCAATGCCGCCAAAAATAAATAAATACTTTTTTAAAAAATTAAAAACTTAGTGGTTTAAAAGCATAAAAAAATCAAACTATAAGAACAGAGAGGGCTTAAAAATTGAATACGTGAAATGCTTATCTAATCCCCTTAGAGAGATATAATACCTCTCTTAACCTGTGACTGTGTAAAATATACGTTGATTTGTGCTCAGTAACTACAAGACTCAGCATCATGTATATAGCATGCCTGCACCTTTATGTTCAATAACTGTCATTTTTAGCATGATATATCATATATAGCATAGATGACAGAACTCTGTTAATACTGGCATAGGCAGACATTCAAGACATAGTGGAAAACTGACAAAGGATAAGACCGTCACACAATTTCTGAAACCAAAAGACTGAACTTCTTTCTTAAGTAAGTAAGGGAGAGCTTTACTGGTCAGGCAGACTCTCCGTGAGCAAAACAAACTGCTCATTTAGGGGATGGGTTTGTTTTCAGGTTACATTTGTCAAAGAGACAGGAGTGGTCAGCCTTACAAACGTGCAAAATCAGCAGCTTTCCTTCAGCTGACTGTCAAAGTGTGAGATTGTCGCTGATTGGCTGCCTTTCAGAGAGTAATCAGTGATGGATAAAACAGATCTTGTTCTGGGGTTTCATTGTTACCATGGCTAGAGAGCGGACTGTCTTTCTCTGGGAGTGTGAGGGCTTTTGTGAATTAGCAGAACTGTGTAGAACAATGGGGGACACTGCAAGGGTTACACTGTCATGGCTTCACACGGGCATGGATGCTACTTCACAGTGGGCTATGAGCTTATTACCACATGGGCTATGGCTCCTCTGGGAAGTCATGGCTGCCCAAGTATAAAGTCTGGGCCACTTCTCATCTCAACCTAAGAAGAGGTCTATCAGTGTAGACGGGTAGATCTTGCTGCTTTGAAAGGAAATGTTCCCACCGTCATGAACTACAAAAACCATAAGTCCACAGAATGGTATCTTGTTGACAGCATAATCTCTTTGATTGCCCCAATACTAGCACAGACGGGGAGAATAAGAGAAAGTATGAGATACTGAAGAGGAGCAAAAGGAGAAAGACAAAAAGAAACAAAGGTAAAGGCAGTCTTGTGTCTTATTACAACTATGTGTGGAATCAGAGAATAGATTAAAATTCAGGCAGCTGGATAGCACTAATTTTTTTATATACTTCTGTGAAACAGTTCCTGAATCCCAAGACTGACTTTTTTTCTTATTGATAGCGTGTCCCTAGCTTTAAATAAAATAGGATGTGGGGTATCTCTTTAGAAATAAAGAGAAGCACAGGTTAGATCTCATGTGAGATTCCCCTCACCTGACTTCTCATGTAAAGAGAGTCATAGGTGGCCTTAGAGAATTGGAAGGTCTCCAAAAAGGACCACAGGCAGTAGGTGAGCCAAGAAGAACCTTTCTGGGTGTTCAGTGACAAGTGACAATGCCATGTATTCAATCAGTCTTATATCTGTCTGACTCTTGCAGTGGGAAATCTGTCTCCCCTTTCCACAAAATGAATGGGATGTAAGGAATGGCTTTTAAAGCTATATGACAAGAGAACGTGTTATTTCTCATAACTGCTCATTCATCCATTCACTCCACAAAAACTGAGCATCTACTAAAGGCACAGACTTCAGAGCACAACAAAATTCATCCCTGTGCTCAAAGCACCATAATCTTAAAAGGAGAAAAAGACACAGATAAACTTACATACCAGGTGAGTACAGAGATAAAATCAGTGCCTGAAGGAAGAAGCTATTTGAATAAGTAACACTTCCTGTGGATATGGAGAATTCACGGAGGTGATATTTGAATTGAGGAAAAGGTTTGCCAGGTAAAGGAAACTGCATGTCCAGGGACTCATTAGAGATTCATTTTGGGTAAACCACAGGATTGAGGTTCATGGTGGGAAATGGAAATTTTAAAAGTAGATCTGGCCTTGGATTTGGCAATAGAGTCTTAGTTATGACACCAAAAACACAAGCAACAAAAGAAAAAATAGATTAATTGGACTTCATCAAAATTAGAGAACTTTTGTGCAGAAAGGGGCACTATCATGAAAGTGAAAAGACAAGTTACAGAATGGGAGAAAATATTAGCAAATCATATATCTGATAAGGGTCTCATATCCAGAATATATAGAGAACTCTTAAAACACAATTAACAAAAAGGACAAATCTATGGGTAAATGGGCAAAGGCCTTGAAGAGACGTTTCTTCAAAAAACATATACAAAAAGCCAATAAGCACATGAAAAAATGCTCAACGTCATTAGCCATTAAGGAAATGCCAGTCAAAACCACAATGAGATACCACTTCACATGCACTAGGATGACTATAATAAAAAAAACAGAAAATAACAAGTATTGACAAAGATGTGGAGATATTAGAACCATCATACATTGCTGATGGGAATGTAAAATGCTGCAGCCCCTGTGGTAGTTCCTCAAAAAGTTAAACAGAGAGTTACTATATGACCCAGCAATTCCACTCCAAGGTATATATCCAAAAGAACTGAAAGCAGGTATTCAAATAAAAACTTGCACACAAATATTTATAGCACTATTCATAATCACCAAAAGCTAGAAACAACTGAAATGTTCATTCACTAGTAAATGGATAAACAAAGTGTAGTATATCCATACAATGGAATATTATTAAATAGCCATAAAACATATATATCGTTATAGAGGTGATCTTCAAAGGTTTTAAAGAGTAACGCAGCAGTTTAGTATTTGAGGAAGAGTCTAGATAATTGTAAATAAATTACAGAAGGGGGAATGGTGACAGGGAGGTCAGTTGCAGATGATTCCAGAGGTGATGAAGGTCTGAATTAGGGCATGGCAAAAGAAGTGAAGGGGCTGGCATGAGATAAGCTTTTGAAAGAGAATGGATAGCACTTCATGATTGGATATAGGGGTGAGAGATCAGAAGGAGTTGGGGACACAGCGCTGGTAGAAGTAGATGGTATTATTACCCAGGTTGAGTGATAACACCAGGAACAGGTCAGAGGGGAGTCCTGGTACTTAAGCATGCACAGACTGGGGGAAGGTGTGTAGACAATGGATTAGCAGCGTGACTGTGAGATCTGGGCAAAGAGTGAACTTTTCGAAGGCTAAGAAACAACTGCCTCCTTTGACCAGCCCCAAGGAACATGGGTCCATTCTGGGTCCATGCATCTCATCACTTTTCAGAACAGCGATCAACGGTTTTATAGTATGGGCAGCAACAATCTCAGAAACTCTAAAAGTGAATACGATTGTGGTGCAGGTGGAAGCAAAGTGTCAAACTTTGGGTTCTGTTTGTTCTTCTTTCTCTAGTTGCTTTAGGTGCAAGGTTAAGTTGTTTATTTGAGATTTTTCTTGTTTCCTGAGATAAGATTGTATTGTTATAAACTTCCTTCTTAGAACTGCTCTTGCTGAGTCCTGTAGGTTTTGGATTGTTGTGTTTTCGTTGCCATTTGTCTCTAGGTATTTTTTGATTTCCTCAGTGATCCATTGATTATTTACTAACATATTGTTTATCCTCCATGTGTTTGTGTTTTTTACAGTTTTTTTCCTGTAATTGATTTTTAATCTCACAGTGTGTGGTCAGAAAAGATGCTTGATATGATTTCAGTTTTCTTAAATTTACCGAGGCTTGATTTGTGACCCAAGATGTGATCTATCCTGGAGAAGGTTCCATGTGCACTTGAGAAGAAAGTATATTCTGCTGCTTTTGGATGGAATGTCCTATAAAGAAAGATCAATTAAGTCTATCTGGTCTAATGTGTTACTTAAGGCTTATGTTTCCTTATTAATTTTATGTCTGGATGATCTATCCACTGGTGTAAGTTAGGTGTTAATGTCCCCCACTATTATTGTGTTACTGTTGCTTTCCCCTTTTATGGCTGTTAGCATTTGCCTTGTATATTCAGGTGCTCCTATGTTGGGTACGCGTATATTTACAATTGTTACGTCTTCTTCTTGGATTGATCCCTTGATCATTATGTAGGAAACCATAAACAAAATGAAAAGAAAACCCTCAGAATGAGAGAAAATATTTGCAAATGAAGCAACTGACAAGGGCTTAATCTCCAAAATATACAAATAGCTCATACATATCAAAAAAAAAAAAAAACAAAAACAAAAAAACAACCCAATCAAAAACTGGGCAGAAGATCTAAATAGACATTTCTCCAAAAAAAGACATATGGATGGTTAAAAAGCACATGGAAATATGCTCAATATCGCTAACTATTAGAGAAATGCAAATCAAAAGTACAATGAGGTATCGCCTCACACTGGTCAGAATGGCCATCATCAAAATATCTGCAAACAATAAATGCTGGAGAGGGTGTGGAGAAAAGGGAACCCTCCTACACTGTTGGTGGGAATGCAAACTGTTACAGCCACTATGGAGAACAGTATGGAGGATCCTTCAAAAACTGAAAATAGAACTACCATATAATCCAGCAATCCCACTCCTGGGCGTATATCTGGAGAAAACCGTAAAAGATACATACACCCCAATGTTCATTGCAGCACTATTCACAATAGCCAGGACATGGAAGCAACCTAAATGTCCATCAACAGAGGAATGGATAAAGAAGATGTGGCACATATATACAATGGAATATTACTCAGCCATAAGAAAGAACAAAATAATGACATTTGCAGCAACATGGATGGACCTAGAGATTCTCATACTGAGTAAAGTAAGTCAGACAGAGAAAGATAAATATCATATCATATTGCTTATATGTGGAATCTAAAAAAGGCTACAAATGTACTTATGTACAAAACCAAAACAGTTACAGATGTAGAAAATAAACTTATGGTTACCAGGGGGTAAGGAGGGGGGAGGAATAAATTGGAAGATTGGGACTGACACATACACACTACTACATATAAAACAGATAACTAATAAGAACCTACTGTATAGCACAGGGAACTCTAAGTCAATACTCTGTAATGGCCTATATGGGAAAAGAATCTAAAAAAGAGTAAATATATGTATTTGTATAACAGATTCACTCTGCTGTACACCTGAAACTAACACAACATTGTAAATCAACAATACCCCAATAAAATTTGTTTTTAAAAAAGACATTACTTTCTGGACATACGAAAAAAATTGAAGTAGGGTAGGTAGCCTGGGCAAGGAGGTCAGCTGGAGTCATTTTGTCGGGGTCACTCGAGAGATGCTGAGTGACTGAAATAGGGGTAGAAAGTCAGCAGTAAGTGTGGGAAGGAAAAACTGGTCATGAAAGGGTTTTCTGAGATAGAGTAGACAGGATTTAGTGAATGGTGGTGAGAAAGACTATGACAGACCAGGAAAAACAGTGGAGGGTGGATGGTGGATACATGGGGAACAGACATGACACAGGTTTCAGACAGGTACAGTCCTTGCTGGAGAGGACGGGCATATGCCTACTTACAGAGTGAGCTTCCTATAAAGGGAGTGAAGAAGGGTGTGCTCTGAACGTGTGCATGATGTAGACATAATGGCTAAGCCTGGTTGGGGGTTTATAAAGACAGCGCGAAGGGGGAAGCCTAGTCATAACATGGGGAAAGGACCATTCTGGGTGGAACGGTCTCAGTGTATGGAGGAGGGGGTGTTGACCACACATGTCTAACCAGAGAGAATGGACGATGCCCTCTTTGCACAAGCATAGGCCTGCATTTCCATTACTGAAGTACTGGAATCATGCTTCTCCTACTGTGGTCGCAGGCCCCGCTCAGACAGTGGCCCTCGGACTTTTCCTGTGTTCTTTATAGTAGCATTTGCAGAGTGACAGCCAACAAAAGCAAACCAGCAGCTCCACCAGCCTCCCCATTCTTTTGTGAAAAATGCCAGCTAAGTCTTCTGGCTGATCCAAGAAAAAACAATGATTAAATGCAAGGTCCTTTAGCAGAAAACATCAACACCAGACTCATTAAACCCTTACAAGATAAAATATGTCTGTTGTTCACAATTATTGAAATAGTCAATTTGTCTCCCTGCACCAGACTTGCTTCCTTTCAATTCATTCTCTAAAATTTAGCTAAGAAGACATATTTTAAATGAATTTTGAGCTTTTACTTACTTTAAGCCTTTAAATGGCTCCTTGGAATAAAGTCAAATTCAAACGTGGCTTGCAGGGCAGGGAGCAATCTAGCACTGGCCTACCCTTCTGACATCTATTTAGATAACCCTCTCCTCTGAACACTCATATTTCAGAGGGCGGTCTAAGCCAAGCTTGGAAAGGTAGGCTGGTGCTAGATTGCTTCATTCCCCATAAGTCACACTAAATGCCCCACTCCTTGATTTCAAACGGGGAACAACCCAGATCACCCAGATGAACGTGAAGCAATGTGGTCTCTTCTTAAAGGGGAATACTCCGCACCCATGCGAGAAAAGTAACTATAGCTACATGCAACAACAGGAATGAATCTCACAAACATAACCCTGGGGGTAACCCAGGTACAGAAGAGCCTATGCTATATTAGTCTAAGCATGTGAAGTACAAGAACAGTCAAAACTAAACTATGGTGTTACAGTCAGGACAGGGTTACCCTTGCAGAGAAGGAGGTCGGGTCACTCGCTGGAATGGGACACAGCGGGGCTTCTGGGAGGCAGGTAGGACTGTTTGCTGACCCGAGCGACAGTTGCAGGGGTGTTTGCTTTGTGAAGTTTGTCAAGCCGCACACAGGATTTAGGCACTTTTTCTGTCATACCGCAATAGTTTATACTTTCGAAAAATTCTCTTCCTTCATATTCCACATCTCTTCTTTGTGCCTAAATAACTCTTCCAACTTTCAAAATCACTTCCTCCAGAAGCCCTTTCCTGAATTCCTAGGCTATTTTATTTTAGCTCACCCTACTGTGTGTTCAAAGTCCCCTGCTGTTCACCTATCATAACAACTCTCCACATTTAATTACAACTACTTGTTGAATCAAGTTTTTCCAAATTGGCTTTCTGTCTCTTTTCAGGCACACTGTGAAAGCGCATGCAGTTTAATAGAGGGCATGTGATGGGAGTAAGATTTACCAATACTCTCCCGAAGGTGGAGTGTCAGCCCCAATGCAGCGCCAAAGGTAGAAAGATGAACTAGTGATCTACTGCTTTGTAACTAATTACCACATGGTCAGCAACTTAAAACAAGACATATTTATCTTCTCAGAGTTTTCGTGTATCACAAGTCCAGGTACAGATTAGCCAGGTCCTCTGCTTTGGGGTCTCACGATCAAGGCTGTAATCAAGGTGTCATCAGGGCTGCATTCCTTCCAGGAGCCTCAGGAGCCTCTCCCAAGCTCATATGGTGGTTGGGTGAATTTAGTCCCTTGCCACTGTAGGACCAAGATCCCCGCTTTCTTGCAGACTGTCAGCCAAGGGCCACTCTCTCTCTGCTCCTGAAGGCCACCCACCTTCCTTGTCATAGACCCTCTAGCTGACTTCTCAACATGGCAGCTTCCTCAAGGCCAGCAAGGGAGAGTCTCGCACTCTAGTAGGCTAAGACGGACTCAGACAATGTAAAAGAATTATGAAAATAAAATCCCACCGCCTTTGCCATATAACATAACCTAATTAAGGTAGTGACATCTCATTACCTTTATCATATTCTCTTGGCTAGAAGAAAGTCCCAGCTTCTGCCCAGGGGAGGGTATGATACAAAGGGACAACTCATTAGGGGTTACCTTAGAATTTGGCCTACCAATAGGGTAATATTTGGAGATTGAGGAAGATTTTACTAGCAGCCCTGAAATCCCACAATATAGATGTGGGAACCAGCCTCCAAGACGGCACCCTATGATCAGACCCTTGGATAAACTCCTCTCACACTGTATCAGAGTTAGTCTATGTGGCCAACAGAAATTGGCAGAAAGGATAACACGTGACTTCTGAGGTTAGATCATAAAAGACAAAGTAGATTCCACCTCTCTACCACTCGTTCTCAGGAAGGCTGGCCACCACACCATGAGAACACTAAAGCAGCCCTGGAGAGAGGTTCACACAGCAAGGAAATGAGACCTACTGCCAATAAGGTTGTCAGATGCAAAAAGAATGCCAGCTAAATTTGAATTTCTGATAAACAATGAATAACAGTTTAGTATAAGGATGTCCCAAATATTGCTTGTAACATACTTATACTACAGAATTATTTGTGGTTCATCTAAAATTCAAATTTAACTGGTCATCCTGGGTTTTGTTTTTGTGTTTGTTTTCTGCAATCTACTAAGTTGACCTGCCAACAGCCACATGAGTAAAACAAATTCCTCTGCCCAGCTTCAATCAAATCTTCATCTGACTGAAGCCACAGCTGACATCTCGACTGCAACCTTGGGAGAGACCCTGAACCAGAACCTCCTGCCTAAGCTGCTCCTGAATTCCTGACCCACAGAAACTGAGATCATATATGCTTGTTGTTTTAAACCACTAAGTGTGGGGAGTAATTTGTTACACAGTAAATGATGACTAATACGATAGATAACTATCTACCCATTATCTTGGCCAGTCAGCCTGTCTCTTTCATGAGACAATAACCGAGAATGGTTCCAGCATTTAAGAAGCAAACCCCCTTCTCTAGTTGAAGAGTAAGAAGATAGCTCAGAAATGACAGTTAAGTTCATCATTTATTAACGAAATGCCTCAGTATCTATTTGATTGAATTAAATCTGTCAAACAGGACCTCTTGGTTAGGGAAGTCAGAAGGCATTTTTTTGTTGTTCTTGCTTACTGAAGTTGGCCACAGCAGCTTCAACATGACAAAGCCTGACAGGCTGATTCAGCCCAAAAATGCTGATGACGGGCGAGCGATGTTTGTTGCACATATGAGCTCCTGCAGTTCCTCAAGCAAAGATGGGAATGGCAAATGCACATTAGACAACTGAGAGACGTGCTAGTAGCAGCTCAGCTGCTGGGGGAATGGAAAGATCTTTAGAAACAATTTACACATTATTAAACAGGCAGCTGGAGAGAAGGGAGGAAATGGGGAACCGAACGATCTTAAGAGCCGTGGCTCTCATCTGGGGTGATTTTGCCCCCCAGTGGACACGTGCCACTTTCTGGAGACATTTTTGGAGCAGAGGTGGTGGAAGCTACTGGTATCTAGTGAGTAGAGCCCGGGGATGCTTCTAAACATCCTACGGTGCACAGGACGGCCCCACATCAAAGAATTATCAGACGCCAAATGTCATCAACGCCGAGGCTGAGAAATCCTGCTCGAGAGAGATATAAATGAACAATTTGTTATACTGACAAGTCAGATTGCTATAATTCTCTGGTACTCAGAAAATCTCTCCTTTGTTTGGGATTGACATGTACACATTGCTATATCTAAAATAAAATGCCTTTCCATGAGAAAAAAAGAAGAAAATAAAAGAAAATTTCTCCTTTGAAAACATTTAGTTCATTGATGTATTCTACACTTTTCCATTTATTCATTCCATAGTCATTCATATACTCATACATTTATTTGTTCATTCAATAAATTTTTGAGGGCTTCACTGTGCCAGGTGCTTTGGGAAAACCTAATGTGTGACAGACAATTCATTCAACCATTAAATAAACTAGGAAGCACCTGGAAGTAATGTGGGGATGAATCAAATTTGTGTTCTTCCCTCAAAAGACATCAAATTTTGAGTTAATACTAAATGCAAACAGAAAACAAAGCAGGAAAAAATGAAGCAAAACCCTGCTGACTTAACAATCAAAGCTTTGTGTAATTCCAATAATGGGTAATCTTCTTCAGGCAAACATTTAAAGAGCAGTTGTCACAAGTCCATAGGCTAGGCAAAGGATGCATCATTGCGCTTATGTGTGACGCTAGCTGGTCATGCGTGTTTTCATTGATTCACCTTCAGTTTTCTTTAATCTTATATAGCGTATAGCAATTTACGAAGAGGTTATTTTAAAAAGGTATTTTAAAAAACAGCAGTCGAGTGAAACCCAACACTTCAATGATGATTGAAGAGCTAGCTCTAGGACATACACATGCCTTGCACAAAACTTCGGGTCAGAAGAAAGTCCGACCAAACTTTCAAGTTAGCAAAGGCGAGGGTCATGAGTGCTCTGAACGTACTTCTTATGAAAGGTGAAGTATCACAATAGTGCTATTCCAATCAGAAAATGAGAGGATCTAGGAGTCTTGGAAGAGGTTTCAAAGGCAAGAAAGACAAAGGTACAGTCATAAAGCACTGTGGCTGACATGCAGGATGCAGGGAGGAACAGGAGAAAAAGACACCTGTGGAAAGGCTGAGACTGAAATTTAGAGGATACTCAACACTCAGTGAGATCCTCACATCTAAACAAAGGCAGGGAGGGAAGGAGGGAAAATATCTCTTGTATTGCTCAGTATTACTTCAAGAAAAACTATATTTATATCACCTCACACCTGCTAGAATGGTTACTACCAAAAAGGTGACAAGCGTTGGCAAGGGTGTGAAGAAAATGGAACCCTCCTACACTGTTGGTGGGAATGTAAATTGGTGCAGCCACTATGGAAAACAGTATGGAGATTCCTCAAAATATTAAAGATAGAACCACTATATGATCCAGCAACCTCACTTCTGGGTATTTACCCAAAAGAAATGAAATCAGTATCTTCAGATATCTGAACTGCCATGCCCGTTGCAGTATTACTCACAATAACCAAGATATGGAAGCAATCTAAGTGTCCACAGACACATGAAGAATAAAGAAAATGTGTTACATATACACAATGTAATATTATCTAGCCATAAAAAAGAAGGAAAGTCTGCCATTTGTGACAATATGGATGAACCTGGAGGACATTACGCTAAGTGAAATAAGCCAGACATAGAGAGAAATACTGTATATTCCCATTTATAGGTGAACTCTAAAAACGTCAAACTCAGAAACAGAGGGTAGAACAGTAGTTGCCAGGGGCTGAGTGGAGGGGGAAATGGGAAGATGTTGGTCAAAGGGTACAAGCTTTCAGTATAAGATGAATGAGTTCTGGGGATCTCATGTATAACATAGTGACTATAGCTAATTATGCTGTATTGTATACTTGAAATTTGCTAAGAGAGTAGATTTTAAGTGTTCCCACCACACAGGAAAAATAGTAACGATGTGAGGTGATGGATGTGTTAATTAATTTGATTGTATTAATCATTTCAAAATGTATACGTATCTTAAATCATTACATTGTATATCTTAAGTATATATAATTTTTATTTGTCAATTATACCTCAATAAAGCTGGAGCCAGGGAGAGAACTATCTTTAGCGAAATGGGATTTCTTGGCTCCCATAACCAGCAAGAGTGTGATCCTAGTTACAGATACCTGGAGCTAGAGGTCCATGCCACCAGACACTCAATAGGTGTCAGCTTTCTTCCTTCTTGCTACGTTCCCATGAAGTGAACCCATCCTTGGTTATAATTCTGGGCTCACCACCTCACATTTCTATACCTGACGAGATTCCCAATTCAAAGAGATCCCAGGGAAAGAGTTTGACTGGCCTGTCTTGAGTCATAGATCCATCTGTTGAACCAATTACCAGGGCGTGATGAGGTTCTTTGTTTAATGGCCCTCAACCAAAGCACATGATTAGACTGAGATAGGAGCAATTACTCAAAAGGAGGGTAAATAAAGATCTGACAAAACAATCAACGCCTACAACCTAAATATCCAAAATAGCATAATGGTTTGATAAATGAGGGTGTATCAGTATGAAAGAATATTAAGCAGCCATTAAAATTTTTTGATTGTGTTTTATAAATTTAATGAGATCCCAATGAACGCCAGGATTTTTTGTCGAGAGTTACGCAAGCTGATTATAAAGTTAAATGAGAAAATAGATGAGAATAGCTAGGCAAACATCTGAAAAATAATGAAAGCATTGAAGAATGACAAGTGCTATTAGAAATCAAAACATTTATAATGGCACAATAATTTAAAAACATGGAACTAGTGCACAACTAGAGATGCCAATATAACTGAACAGCCTAGAATTATAGGATAGAAATACACATGGGATTTAGTACATGATAGAAGGGGCATCTCTAACCTGTTGGGTAAAGTTGGACTTTTTAATCAGTGGTGTAGGAACAACTGGGTAGCCTTGTGAAAAAAGATGAAGTTGGCTCCCCACTTCACGTTGTGCACCAAAATCAAGTCCAAATGCACCAATGATTTCAACGTAAATTTTTGAAATCTTAAAAGTACTAGAGGGGGGCTTCCCTGGTGGCACAGTGGTTGAGAGTCCGCCTGCCGATGCAGGGGACGCGGGTTCGTGCCCCGGTCTGGGAAGATCCCACATGCCGCGGAGCGGCTGGGCCCGTGAGCCATGGCCGCTGAGCCTGCGCATCCGGAGCCTGTGCTCCGCGACGGGAGAGGCCACAACAGTGAGAGGCCTGCGTACCGCAAAAAAAAAAAAAAAAAAAAAGTACTAGAGGGAAAAAAATGGACAAATTTCTTTACAACCTGGGAATAGGGAAAACTTTCCTATGATTCCTGGGAAGTATATAACTCAGCAGAAAAGTACAAATGTTTCAATATATATTTTCTTTCCTATTCCTTTCACAGGTAGCTAAGGATCAGATTCCTAAAGCCCTGGCCATGTCTCTTTATTATCTGCAAACTAGAACATTTCCTTTTGGGACCCACTTCTGTTTCCACTCTGTTATTTCCAGGCATCTAACCCAATCTTTTTATTTTGGTATCATTTGGTACAAGCTTTCATAATCTGCTTCAAATGTTTTGAAAGAGGGTATATATTAGAAAATAAAGAAACGAATGAAAAAAAAGAAAAGAGAGGAAGGGGAGCTAGGAAGAATCAGAACAAAGAAAAGAGAGAAAGCATGCTAACTACTGCTATAATAGCCTTAAATATTCATCACATTAGAATCTGAGGTTCCTAGACGCCAGGGCATGCAGGGAAAAATGAAATTACATATATTTGGTTTTCATTAAGGAGAGTGAACATCAGTTCCTCTGAGGACATATAGCATTTTCCTGGCACTGTATTTTCAAAGAAGTTAAAACCTTAGAAGGATAACAATGCCCAACACCCAAGGTTGTTAAGTGACTTAAGTATATATAAAGCCTTTATCAACTGCAAACTATTATTTAACACTAATTAACATATCACTGTCTTTTCTATACTTGCAGATTTTCCTACTGCCAATCCTTCCCCCGCCCTCCTTACTCTGTCTTTCAATACAATCAATGTTTGGCCAGTGTGGATGGAACAGGGAACCCTCAGGAGAACTAGACTGAGGCAGAACATGACATGATGAGGACACCTGGGAAGCCTGGCGCTGATAGGAAGCAGCAAGGAAAGGAAGCTGCCTATTCTGGACGAGTTCAGCGGGCTCGAGAAGATTCCAGCTCGTAGACAAATCCTAAGCTGTGAGAATTACTTTTTACAGCGTAGGGGACTCTCAGCGTGAGCGTCTCCTGGGTCACCGAGGGAATTGAGACTGTCTGGGCATGTCTGTGGGCCCAGAGGGTTGAGTCTTCCAGAAATCTCTTTTTTTGTTTGATTGTTTGTGGAACTAAGGCACCTCCTGGGACAAAACTTTTTTAAAACAAAATAAAACAAAATTTCCTACATAACCAGCTTGATCCAGATACCCAGTAATAGTGATCAGAGGGTTGGGGCCATTTTGAATACCACATGATAAATCAGTTAGAGTTATCACTCTACCCAGCATCTACTATAGGACTTCATGGAGGGCTCCCGGTCACGTTCATTAAAAACTCTGTAAAGCTCCCAGGCACAAGAAGCTGCTATAGGGAGGATGACGGAGAAAAGAGAGATTCTCGGGCTTTCCTGGTGGCGCAGCAGTTAAGAATCCGCCTGCCAATGCAGGGGACACGGGTTCGAGCCCTGGTCTGGGAATATCCCACATGCTATGGAGCAACTAAGCCCGTGCGCCACAACTACTGAGCCTGCGCTCTAGAGCCCGTGAGCCTCAACTACTGAAGCCCGCACATCTAGAGCCCGTGCTCCGCAACAAGAGAAGCCACCACACTGAGAAGCCCACGCACCGCAACGAAGAGTAGCCCCCGCTCGCCACAACTAGAGAAAGCCCGCACGCATCAACAAAGACCCAACTCAGCCAAAAATAAATAAATTTATTTTAAAAAAAAAAGTCTTCATGCACTCCACACTAGATCTCCAGGCAAGAGCAGCAGTGCCCAGTGGACAGGCCACCAATGGCCAGAAACTCAGCTGGGAGAAGGCAGAGCCTGAGATCAGCGAGCCGGCTGGGGCTCAGGACAATGCGAACACAAACGGTGATTTGTTTGTGGGCACGTTTTACGTCCCCTGGTAGCTCTCAAAACCACAGCCGGGGGTAGGGAGGACGGGGCAGGGAGAGGTCTCCTCATGATGGGACAAGCTACATATCATCAGCTTGGATGTAGTACCTTCTCAGAGAGCTTTTCAGCTCAACAATGATAAAGCAAATAGTTCAGACATCCTAGAGAAAATGCCTACCTGCTTCAAGTTTTAAAGAATATCTATCTAGTGGACATCTGGCCACAAGGGTTGGGAGGACCACTGAGGAAAGAGCACTGGGCCAGTTCAAATCTTGCCTCTATCAAACACAAGCAGTGTAACTTTGAACTTGTGCCTGTAACTCTTGGGGACTAAGTTCCGTATTTGTAAAATAAGGAGGCTGGACTAGACCAGTGATTTGCAAATGGTATTGAAAGGAATGCTCCAGTCTAGGGAGTGTCTGACCTTAGCTGAGAGGGGAGTCTTGAAGACTGGAGAGAGATGGCCCAGGGTCCCCTGCTTCTCCAAAAGCAATGGCACATGTGTCTTGTTTCACAAATAGGGGCTTAGTTGGTTTTATTTGAGGGGAATACTTGGCTGCTAAAATAAGGTTTGACAATCACTTAACCAGACTAGACTAGTTATTCATGAGAAAACAACAAAGTAAAGCTGTGAGTAGTGATGGACGTTAGCAAGAGAGGGGGTTGTTTATCTTGTGGGTGTGCCACTCTGAACCGAATAAGGAGCAAAATGGGACTTGCTAATACAAAGGCTGAAGATCTGCCATCTGGGCCACAATGGGTAGGGTTTTGGGCAGTCAGGGGGATGCAGCTGGGGGAAGAGGTTGAAAACAGAAGTAGAAAGAGGGAGAAAGGTAGGAGGACTCCTGGGTACCCATG
Source organism: Pseudorca crassidens (assembly GCF_039906515.1). NCBI lineage: Eukaryota > Metazoa > Chordata > Mammalia > Artiodactyla > Delphinidae > Pseudorca > Pseudorca crassidens. The sequence goes on along the minus strand of NC_090317.1, from coordinate 121,978,295 downwards.
TGAGGTGGGCTGGGGTATCGGGAAGGTGCTTACAGGGGAGTGGCCGGCGATGCTGGCCCGTCTACTGCTCTCTGCGGGTATTTCTGCTTTCCCACAAGTAAGAATAGGTTGTTTCAGAAGCCTTGCCAGGCATTGCTGGGTCTAAAAGCAGGTTTACAAAAATAAAACCAATCATTATAATGCTGAAATACTTAAAGGTTTACAAACCCAAATCCCAAAGATTCAAAAGCCTCTCATAAATGAAGGTCTGGTGTAGTGTAAATTAGCCGGTTTTTCCCAGGTGTCTACCAATTAGGGAACCTGCTGGGAGCAGTTTCTCAGCAGTTACCGATCATCACTTTGGAAAAGCTTGAAAACAGCCAATTATTTTTCTAGGATGAGAAAGTAATGACTTTGTACCTGTTCAAATTCCTGAGATTACAATTTGCAATATGCAATATATTTTTTTTCAATTCTATCTGCTCCTAATAGAGATATAAATATTCAGTGGTGAAAACTGAATTAAGGGGATAATTACTGGATTAGGATAAAGTTGCAATTACAGTAATTTGATGATTTCAATTACTCTGGCTATCTCTTTGACAAGAATGACTGAAACAGTTGAAATTGGAACCCATAGGTCATATAAAGATAAGATTACTGGATGGCATTTCGTATTGAAATATTCACTCCTAAATATGCCTCATTAGAATCACAGTCACAAAGCATTGTCAATCTTCCTTCTAAATAAGAAATTGGCACATCCTGTCTGACACAATAACACTCATTCTATTCCTCCTGTCCCCAATAAGATGTTATCTAGGAAACCATCAATCATTACCCGATATCAGAGTCTGTCAATGGCTGCTTCTCAAACACTGGATGGAGCAAGGCAGTCTGCATTCAAATCCTGCCTCCTTCAGAGACTTAAGATATGATGTATGTGAGCTCTCTGGTCCCTGAGATCCAGCTGTTGCTCAAAGCATGGCTCCTCAAATTCTTGCACTTGAAATATATGAATTTCCTCCCTTTCGCCTTCCCCAATGCCAAAGCAAAGCAAAGCAAAACAGCAACGACCAAAACACAAAAATGATGCATGAAAACAATTGTATTATTTAAAGAGAAAAGGAACAGCATTTAAAAGGTACTGCTGTTGGGACTTCCCTGGTGGCACAGTGGTTGAGAATCCGCCTGCCAATGAAGGGGACATGGGTTCGATCCCACATGCCGCAGAGCAACTAAGCCCGTGCACCACAACTACTGAGCCTGCGCTCTAGAGCCCGTGAGCCACAACTACTGAGCCCACATGCCACAACTACTGAAGCCCGCACACAAGAGAAGCCACCACAATGAGAAGCCCGCGCGCCACAACGAAGAGTAGCCCCCGCTCACTGTAACTAGAGAAGGCCGGCGCACAGCAACGAAGACCCAACGCAGCCAAAAATAAATAAATAAATAAATTTATTAAAAAATAAAAGGTACTGCTGTTATTCAACCTGCATTGTTTCCAAGACTGAAATCAACTCTGCACATTTCCTAGGAATGTCTTTAATCCAGTGGTTCTCAACCAAGAGTGATTTTGCTCCCTAGGGGACATTTGGCAATGTCTGGTGACATTTTTGGTTGTCATAACTTGAGGGAGGGCTACTAGGACGTACTGGGTAGAGGTCAAGGATGCTGATAAATATCCTACAGTGCACAGGACAGCCCCCCACCACTACAAAGAATTATCCAGTCCAAAATGTCAATAGAGGTTGGGAAGTTCTGCTTAACCCAAGTACAGATGATGCATCCTTGTAACGGTGTTTAACTGGACTAAATAGAGAAGCTCATAATTCATTCCATGTGTCATAGAATAGAGACTAATTCTAGATTATGGCCAGGAGAGCACGAGTTGCCAGAGACTAGCAAAGTGGAACAATTTCAGATTTGACACATGTGGAAAACCTCTCGTGTGCTAGTTCCCTAGGTATCTTTTTTAATCTACAGAATAATCCTCTGAGGTATATAGAACTATGCTTACTTAAAGAAGCACAGTCTAAGAGACTAAGACAAGTTTAGACATATGACCAAGGTCCCTTGGTTGGGTAGGGAGCCAAGATTCGCTCCCAGGGCTCTCTCCTTCCCGTGGTATTTGAAAGTAGAAGGTGGTACCCGCCACACGGCAAGCACATGCTAGAGGAAACGATGTGATAGAAACTGAGCTCCCTCACCAATTCTGGGCACCCTTCCCTAGCTTCAGTGTGATTCTGCTTGTAACAGCTTGTAGCTGTGACTTTGGTTAGAAGATGCCCTTAGATGCTTAGAGTCACTTTGCCCGCATGCATGGAAAGCCCACAATGCCTGGGGTCCTACTTGCCCCTGAGCGGCCCTTAGCCAGGAACTCAGGACCCTGAGAGCATAAAACTCTAGCTCCTATTCCGCAAGGCAAGGCAAAGGCTGAGAAGCAACGCCCACTCCAGAGCTCCCCCGCGGGATAAGGCCGACGTACCCTCCGTGAGACCTCACCTGCAACCCCACTCTTCCCTATCCTGCGTGCCCTGCTCCCTCACCCTTTTCTCCCAAGAGCACTTCCGTAAGAAGTCACTTGCACACATAATTCAAAAAGAGTCATGTACCAGTATGTTCACTGCAGCTCTATTTACAATAGCCAGGACATGGAATCAACCTAAGTGTACATCATCGGATGAATGGATAAAGAAGATGTGGCACATACATACAATGGAATATTACACAGCCATAAAAAGGAACGAAATTGAGTTATTTGTAGTGAGGTGGATGGACCTAGAGTCTGTCACACAGAGTGAAGTAAGTCAGAAAGAGAAAAACAAATACCGTATGCTAACACATATATATGGAATCTAAGGAAGAAAAAAAAAAGGTCATGAAGAACCTAGGGGTAAGACAGGAATAAAGACCTACTAAAGAATGGACTTGAGGATATGGGGAGGGGGAAGGGTAAGCTGTGACAAAGTGAGAGAGTGGCACGGACATATATATGCTACCAAACGTAAAATAGATAGCTAGTGGGAAGCAGCCGCATAGCACAGGGAGATTAGCTTGGTACTTTGTAACCACCTAGAGGGGTGGGATAGGGAGGGTGGGAGGGAGGGAGATGAAAGAGGGAAGAGATATGGGAACATATGTATATGTTTAACTGATTCACTTTGTTATAAAGCAGAAACTAACACACCATTGTAAAGCAATTATACTCCAATAAAGATGTTAAAAAAAAAATCACTTGCACACAAATCATTGTGTCCCAGTCTGCTTCTGGGGGCACCTAATGCGTAAGAAGAGATAATGGAGGCCAGAAACGTTGGGGATGCTTCTCAGAGTAAGAGGACATTTAACTGGAGGATAATGGGAGATAAGCTCAGTGATATAGGCTGCACCCAGGATGAGTCTAACTAAGGAATCTGGATGCAGCCTGTGAGCAATGGAAAACTATTAATGATTTTTTTCAGTAAGGAAGAACATTCCACATGAAATAGAATCCACTACATTAATAAACCTTAGCTGATACTAAACGTAAGTTATTGGATATTTTCCAAATGCATTACTAAGTACTGGATAACTCGCAAATATAGCAAAATGTAATAAAGGAAAATGAAAAATTCTTAGGTGTTGATTACTTTCTGTGTACAAAGGGGCTTCGTGCTCTAGATATACATGAATAGATCAAATGACTTTGAACCATGATTATGTCCAACCGTGAAAAGGAGGCTTGTTTCCCTGTGGCCTGGGACCACTTATTTTACAAAATGAAACCCTTCTCTCTATAACAAGTTAAATTTCTAACATGATACAGGAGAACTACTTGGTCTCACAGTAAAGTATGGTCACTTTTCATTTGTTTACTGTTAAATATTCCCTACCTGCTTACTATGTGCCAAGCACTCAGTAAGAGTACTTAAGAAGTAAATCGTAAGGTTAAATACTGAAATCGTTTTCTGGGTTTTTAAACTCTTATGTTCTATACATACAACCAGAAGACAGTTTCCAACAACATAACATCTTAGTCTGAGGTCTAAAAAGTCGGTTATTAATGATAATTGGGTAGATATTCGGCTAAACTTTTTAAATGTCTAAAATATTCTGAAATAAATGATTTTGATGTAACATAGGTTAGATTTTAGCCTATACTTGATAATGTTACAATTCAATTTAGTAGAACATGTATTGCCCAGATCCACGGGTCAGCAAGCTTTTACTGTAAAGCATTAGATAGTAAATATTTGAGGTTTTGCAGGCCAGATGGTTTCTGTCACAATTATTCAACACAGCCCTGCAGTGCAAACGTAGATAATACAAACATTAATGGGCGTAGCTGTGATTCAATAAAACTTTACAGACACTGAAATTTGATTTTCATATAATTCTCATGTGTCACAAAATATTATTTTGATTTTTTTCAATCGTTTAAAAATGTGAAAAATCATTCTTAGCTCACGAGTGAGCTCTATAAAAACAAGTAGTAGGGTGAGTTTAGTCCAAGAACCTGGTGTCCCAGTTTTGAGTTTCCCCGAGGTCGGGCTGAGGCAAGGGTTTGGGGGTACAGGTAGTTTATTTGGGAGGTGACCCCAGGAAGCAGGAATGAAGGAGCATGGAGAGAGAGAGAGATTGGAAAAGAGATCTGTTACTGAGGGCAGCTGGACTCTATCCCACTGGGTACGCTCTGAGAAACTGGTAGAATGTGCCCTAGACATTCTCCTCTGAAGGATGGGAGGTTGCTCCTGACGGCAGTACTGAATTTAAAGCGTGGAGAACACGCTTTAAAGCCTCATATGCCTAAGCTTTCACCTCGAGGCACAGATGAAAATCAAAGATTTTCTATAACACGCTTTAAAACATTTTCTCTCTTACAGCAATAAAAATAAAATATCCAAAAATCTAACTCAGACTTTGAGTCTGATCAAATCCAAGTTTGCTTGCTGAATTACAGTATCAGTTGGATTCACAGCCCTACCACGTCTTTGATGTGAGTGAAGGCAGTGCCCTGGAAAGAGTGCAATTCCAGCAATTTGAATGGAAATATGTGGAACACTTTGAAGAATACCCTGAATCCTCAACTCCCCATGAAGTGCTTCCCACTGGGCCTCCTGAGTCTGCAGAGCAGTTCTCCTACCCTTGCTTAGAGAAACTCTTACTTCCTGGCCTGTGTGCCCTCGTGGAACAAAATTAATATTTTGTAGCCCACCAGTCATTGTCACTCAGTCAATAACCATAATCAGATTCCAGCCCTGGGAGAGAGGTTGAGTGTGGCATCAAACTTGGGAAGAGAAGGCTTATATAATGGAAGACCTTTAGGAATTTATTCAATTATAAGAGCAAAAATCAGAGGGATATTTGTGGGAACAGATCTTGAGGATTTTGAACCCAAAGGGAAGACTATATAAAGGAAGAATAAAAAAAGAATGTATTTCACAACAAAAACAACGCATATTTCAGTATGGAAATGCTGGGGCATAACTACAGGAGAAGATACTCTGGAGTAGATGGACACTTGCCCCTATCACCATGCATGCAGCAGTTACAAATGCCCATGGATTCAGGCGTGCTATGTTAGCAATACATGCCTGTGTTAGTATGAGTTTCCTATTGCTGCTGTAACAAACTACCACAAACTTAGTGGCTTTTAAAAACAACACAAATCTATACTTTTACAATTGTGGAGGTCAGAAGTCTGAATTGGTCTCCTTGGACTAAGATCAAGGTGTCAGCAAGGTTGCATTCCTTTCTGAATGCTCCAGAGGAGAATTCACCTTCTTGCCTTTTCTAGCTTCCAGAGGCTGCCTGCATTCCTCAGCTCATGGCGCCTTCTCCACCTTCAAAGCTAGCAATCTTAAGACCCTTGCGAATCAATGAAACAGAATAGAGAGCCCAGAAATAAACCCACACACCTACGGTCAATTAATCTATGACAAAGGAAGCAAAAATATACAATGGAGAAAAGACAGTCTCTTCAGCAAGTGGTGTTGGGAAAGTTGGAGACAGCTTCATGTAAATCAATGAAGTTAGAACACACCCTCATACCATACACATAAATAAACTCAAAATGGCTTAAAGACTTAAATATAAGACATGACACCATAAAACTCCTAGAAGAGGATATAGGCAAAACATCCTCTGACATAAATTGTAGCAATGTTTTCTTAGGTCAGTCTCTCAAGGCAAAAGAAATAAAAGCAAAAATAAACAAATGGGACCTAATTAAACTTAAAAGCTCACGCACAGCAAAAGAAACCATAAAAAAAAACACAACCTATTTATGGGAGAAAATATTTGCAAATGATGCAACTGACAAGCGATTCATTTCCAAAATATACAAACAGCTTATACAGCTCAATATCATAAAAAAAAAAAAACAATCAAAAAATGGGCAGAAGACCTAAATAGACATTTCTCCAAAGAAGACATACAGATGGCCAACAGGCACGTGAAAAAATGTTCGACATCACTTATTATTAGAGAAATGCAAATCAAAACTACAATGAGGTATCGCCTCACACCAGTAAGAGTGGCCATTATTAAAATATCTACAAACAATAAATGTTGGAGCAGGTGTGGAGAAAAGGGAACCCTCCTATACTCTTGATGGGAATGTAAATTGGTATAGCCACTATGGAAAACAGTATGGAAGTTCCTTCAAAAACTAAAAATAAGTGAGGTGGATGGACCTAGAGTCTGTCATACAGAGTGAAATAAGTCAGAAAGAGAAAAACATATACCGTATGCTAACGCATATATATGGAATCTAAAAAAAAAAAAAAAAAAAGGTCATAAAGAACCTAGAGGGGGCTACCCTGGTGAAGCAGTGGTTGAGAGTCCGCCTGCCGATGCAGAAGACACGGGTTCGTGCCCTGGTCTGGGAAGATCCCACATGCCGCGGAGCGGCTGGGCCCGTGAGCCATGGCCGCTGAGCCTGCGCGCCTGGAGCCTGTGCTCCGCAACGGGAGAGGCCACAACAGTGAGAGGCCCGCGTACCACAGGACAGGAACAAAGACGCAGATCTACTAGAGAATGGACTTGAGGCCACGGGGAGGGGAAAGGGTAAGCTGGGACAAAGTGAAAGAGAGGCATGGACATATATACACTATCAAACGTAAAATAGATAGCTAGTGGGAAGCAGCCGCATAGCACAGAGAGATCAGCTCCTTGCTTTGTGATCACCTAGAGCGGTGGGATAGGGAGGGTGGGAGGGAGGGAGACGCAAGAGGGAGGAGATATGGGGATATATGTATACGTATAGCTGATTCACTCTGTTATACAGCAGAAACTAACACACCATTGTAAAGCAGTTATACTCCAATAAAGATGTTAAAAAAATAAAAATAATAAAAAATGAATAAAAGTGGTGGGGTCTGGCCCTTCTCCCTGTCATTGGTTGCCAAGAAGGGAACCTGAAAAATCAAAGAACCTCCCCCAAAGGAAAGAAACTATTTTTAAACTCCTATTTGTGCTAATGCCTATTTCACCTAGTCTCTCTTTGGCCCTTGTGGCAAGAAAAGGGAGCTGAGGAAAACTGTACCTTGAATGAGCCTTACCATGTTCCTGATAAAGTGAGGAGAAAGAACCCCATAATTAGTATGCAGGAAGCAGAATGGGGTAAAATTGTCCAAGAAGCAGCAATATAATCTTTTATTGGGCCTCTAGTGGTATCAAGAAGTTCATTACCACCCAAGAACTCCATGAGTTCAACCTTGCCCTGGCTGCCACCTCCTTAGTGCCAAGCTCTCCATGTTTGTGACTCCAGAAGGATTTGTCTGGAATCCAATGATAATATATTTCATAGACCATGGATTTAGAGCCCAGTGAGTTGAATGATGTGAAACGTCAGCGTGCAAAATGTTTCAGTGAAGAAAATGGGTCAAAGGCAAAATGGGGATTATGACTCTGAGGACAGGTAACTTTTATATGGCCTCGGTCACTATATGGTGAATTTCTTGGGAGAACATGCCCACCTAGGCTGGGGGGATCCATTAGGGGGAGTGAGAGAAGTAAATGCAAGGAAGTGAGAGGAAGGAAAAACCTCCATTTTCCTCAGCATTTAAAATATTCTCTCATCAGTGCCCTTTGAGATTCATTCAGTTCTTGCTTTCTTCATGAAAAGTCTCTTAAAACATACATGAGGCATACCCGTGTTCATAGCAGCATTATTCACAATAGCTAAAATGTGGACTCAACCCATGTGTTCAGTTCACATTTTATAATAATAAAATATTTTATAATAATAAAATAAATATTTTTTAAAAAAAAGAATTAGCAGGAAAAAAAGGGAAAATCTGGCTAGATTGTGCCAGAGGTGAAGTTCTAGGTGAAGTCCTGGGGCTGGAGCTACATTTGGCTGAAGTAGCAGGAATATGCCCCACATGGACTGAGATCCCAGGAAGCTGGTATCAGGGTCCAGACAGGAAAACAGACACCATGCCAGGTATTTTAATAGAAAAGATTTAATCTAGAGAATTCACTGAACTGTTGTCAAAGAAACCATAAGACAAAATCAGGAAACTAAAGCAGCAACCTGTCCCTATATGAGAGATTAGAGTTAGTGGAATTTAAAGGTTTGGAGGAAGAGCCCCATGGAATTGGAGCCCAGCCCTGGGGGCATGGGTGGAAGGGGCAGGCACTGCCCAGCTGGTCCTGGTATCTCTGAGGAGTACAATGGGGCTAGTTCTGGGAGTGTGGCAAGTACTGAAACCAATTGCCACTGTCAGAGTGAAGAACCATTGCTGTGTTGACATTAACTGAAGGAACAAAAGTGGACAGGAAGGAACAGGTCCCTTCTCCTCCCAACTTTGAAGTCTCCATCTAGTGCCCCCTACTGGCAGAGCCTAACAGGGCATCAGCTGGCAAAGGTTTGCAAAGTCCCATCCCCAGCATGACAAAATACAATGCTGTCCAGTCTGGTTGTCACTAGCTACAAGTAGCCATTTAAGTTTCAATTTAAATACATGGAAATTAAATAAAATTTAAAATTCAGTTCCTCACTTGCACTAGCTACATTTGGATTGCTCAAGAGCCACATGTGGCTAGTGGCTATTATGTTGGACAGCACAGCAGTAGGAGATGGTGATGCCCTAAATCACATAAGAAGGAACACAGTGCATCTTGTAAGTTTCACTTTCTATGCTGTATCTTCAGACCCAGAGAAACCATCCATACTCTAGCAAAGGTGATCTTTCTTCAAACAAATAATGGTATTATGCCATTAAAAAAAGGACTCTTCTTCAATACAATGACGGTGGTGGTAGTGATGGTGGTGGTAGTGGCAATATTTTATTAAGCATTTACATTTAGAGTCACGTCCTGTGCAAAGTATTTTGGTTTCAGTATTTCATTTACTAGCACAACACTAAGAGCTAAGTACTTTTTGGATCCCATCTTACAGATGTAGAACCTGGAGTTTAGAGTGGGTAAGGAACTCGTCAAAGCCACACAGTTGACTGCAGAGCCCTTGACTTAACCTCTGGCATACATTGTCTCAGGCTGTCAAAGGGAGCTGATATTTCACAAAGAGGAGATTTTATTTGCTTGCCATTTTTCAGTAGAACATTATTTCCTCAGAAAAAAATAAATTACACCAAGAAAATCAACAATTAATAATGGGGCTTAATAACATAAGGAATTATGACAATGAAAGTAATTTCACTTCAGTAAAATTCACTCCCAGCAGACTTGCAACAACCAAACGGGGAGAAGTAAAGGTTCTTTCTGGTTTTGTGATGAGTCATCACACTCCATCAGATTCAATGTGTAGAAATATCTTGGATTGAATCCTTCACCTTTCGATTATGATGTTTGCAAGATGATTGCTTAATTTATGAGTAGAGACTAAAACTTCGTCTGCCCTCATTTTCTGTTGCGTTAACAATGCAGTTATCTAAGTTATGCTAATCAGAGGCCACATGATCAAAACGTGGTTGGGTCAATCATAAGCTTTGTGATATTGAATAGCTATGAAGTTCCTCTAAGTCTTGGTTTCCTTACCTCATAGGGATATTGTGAGGATTAAATTAGATCACGGATATACGTAAACAATCTTGAACATTCTTTGACATGTATAACTGTGCTATTATTAATGGATTTTAGGTGGCCCTCTAACAGAAGGCAAAAGAGACAGAAACAATTATTTCTTGTCTTTTAAGCATATCTACATTCATTTGTTCACTCAACAAATGTTTGTCAAATGCCTACTATGTGCCATGCACTGTTCCAGGTTCTTGGGATACATCAACGAACACACCAGACAAAAATCTGTGCCATTATGGAGCTAACATTATATCTAGTGAGCACTCGTTCTGTAAAAGACATTAACCCCATTTGTCACAAATATAAATAGGAATCTTCCCTGTCTTTAAGAAGTTTATATTCTATTACCTTAAAAGCTTGTAAAACACCCTCTAAAAGGAACAACATTTATTAACATATGAAGTATTCCTGGAAACAGGAATTAAATATATAGTGGGGAAAGATGCTAATTCAGGTATCAGAGAATCTAGGTTCTAGCCCTATCTCTGCCTCTAATTTCTTGTATTATCAATTATACTCTGTGAGCTTCAGTTTTTCTCACCTGCCAAAATGGGAGTAGGTATTTTCAACAATAAAGTTATATTTTCTATACATCTACTATAATCATACTAGCAAGACAGGCCACATTTATGAAGACTAGAAAAATATACTTTTCATAGTTAATATCATAATCAGACGCACTACTATCATGTATAACTTGAGATGCAACCTTACAGAGGAATACTTAGTTTTTCTACTGAAGGTAGCAAAAGCAGCTGTTTGGATAGTCGCAAAAGCAGAGTCTGAGACAAAGAGATCATCTCAGCAGAGTGTTGGTAATTTGTTTGAGGGGAATCCCAAGAAGTTGTAGTAAGGGAAAGGATCAGTGAGACGGGAGAAAGCCAACGTCAGGGTGTGTTAATAAAGTTGCTGTTGTAGCAAATGGGACGCAGTCTTGTCAGGACTTCTGAGAAAAGATGGAATACCTGCTTGCCAGAATAATCCATCCAAAGGAGAGGAGTGTGGTGCATTTTTTCACGGGTCCCATTCCTGACTGATTGAGGATTGCCCCAAGGGTGTCAACAGGCTCACCTTCTGAGCCCAGCAGCTTCCATGGCTTCAGCTCTGAGAAGGCCATGAGACAGAAAGCACGGTGCGAGTTTAAAATGTGACACTGCTATAGGTTGAACTGTGTTCCTCCACAGAATTTATATGTTGGAGTTCTAACCTCCAGCGCCTCAGAAGGTAACATTATTTGAAGATAGGTTCTTTACAGAGGTAATCAAATTAAAATGAGTTCATTAGGATAAGCCCTAATCCAATACGACTGGTATCCCTAGAAAAAGGGGAAAATTTGGACACAGATATAAGCACACAAGGAGAATATCACATGAAGACTGAAGTTCTGCTACCACAGCCAAGGAACTGCCAGGTGCTAGGACAGAAGCCGGGAACAGACCTTCCCTAGCACCTTTGGAGGGAGCATGGCCTGTCAACAACTTGATCTGGAATTCCTAGCCTCCAGAACTGTGAGACAATTCATTTCCGTTGTGTAAACCACTCAGTCCACCCGATTTTGTCACTGCAGCTTTAGCAAACTGATACAGACGTTGTTGTGGTGCATCTGAGCGTGCAAGGAACTGTGCGACACAGCAATGGCTGAAGTTAGAAGTAGGTGAGGGAGATGACATGGGCACTAAAGACATCTACAGAGTCCCTAGAAGGAGGATGTGCTGGAGCTGAGCAATTACCCTGCCGCTTCTCAGCTCCACTTCAAGAAAGGGTGAGAAAGCTACAACCTGCAACGGCTAGACCTATAACCCAGAATGTCAAAAGGTGTGTTCTGTATGTTCATTATACTTGAAGCAGTGATAAACCCTCCTATTATCCTCTCAATTGTTAATATACCTTTTCCTCCTAAGGTGGCCATTGAGAGCCCATGTCCTCTTTTATATGAACCAATTACATTTGTTAACACATTTGAAAAAGGGACATTTTAACAGCCTGGTTTCCAGAGCAGCCTCCATTCTTTCTAGGGTAAGAATGACAAAAACAAAAAATGGATGACAACTGTGTTACACCTAAAAATCTTACATTTATATTCATAATATTTTATATTGGGAAAGGTTTAAAAATTGTAATGAATCCACTCAAATGTGTCATAGAAATGCCGTGGAAATTGGGAGCACGGGTTTTGCCTGAAATTTGAGATTCTTTAACTAGGTCAGGAATATCTTCCTAAAAGCGCTGCGCTTAGACACTGTCATTCTGTACTTTCCCTCTGAAAGCATCAATCTCAAAAGAAATATGTGCACAAATTAGTGAGAGGAGTTTTTCAAGACACTGAATATGTTTGATCTGAAGAAAAAGCAAGGCTCTCCACAGAAGTTAGTCACTTCATCATGCCCTACTTTGGTTAGAACCTGACTCTCCCTCCCCACCTGGCTGACCTGTCCCTCCCTGAAGCTAAGCAATTTTCTGGGATGAATATATACATTGAACCCTGTTGGCCAACAGAAATCAGAGGCTAGGTTTCAATATTAATGCCCCATTTAAAAAAAATTAGACCTATTGCCTCATTGTAAAAGGAGTTGTAATTTGTCAAGAGTTAAAAACACAAAAAGTAAGTTGGAAGTAATCTAGACACTTTGTCATAAATATTTCATTTATAATACTGTAAATTGAAAAACGGAAACGTGCCATTTAGTATCTGTGTTGTTGGATAAGGAATTTAAAGTGCAGGTTTTTTCTAACATGAATTTTCACTTCTTTTTTCACCATGTGGTACATTAGATCCCCAGAACTTATTCATCTTATAAATGGAAGTTTGACCAACATCTCCCAATATCTTCCACCCCTCAGCCCCTGACAACCCGCATTCCACTCTCTATTTCCACGAGTTCAATGTTTTTATTTTATTTTTAAACAGTTTATATTCATAGTTAATATTTTTTTAATATTTATTTATTTGGCTGTGCCGGGTCTTAGTTGCAGCACGTTGGATCTTCATTGCCTCGTGCGGGATCTTCACTGTGGCATGTGGGATCTTTAGCTGCAGCATGTGGGATCTAGTTCCCTGACCAGGGATTGAACCTGGGCCCCATGCATTGGAGAGCGGAGCCTTAGCCACTGGACCACCAGGGAAGTCCTGAGTTCAATGTTTTTAGATTCTATATATAAGTGAGATTGTACAGCATCTTTCTTTCTCTGTTTGACTTATTTCACTTAGCATAATGCCCTCAAGGTCTATCCATGTTGCCACAAATGGCAAGATTTCCTTCTTTTTTACGGTTGATATTCCATCGTATACGTATATAACCACATTTTCTTTACCCATGCATCTGTCAATGGACACTTATGTTGTTTTGAAAGTGAGGTATTAAACTTCCCTACTATTATTTATTGTTGTCTATTACTCCCTTCAGATGTTAGTATTTGCTTAATATATTTAGGTGCTCCACTACTGGGTTGATATATATTTACAATCATTATATCCTCTTGATGATCCCTTTATCATTATATAATGACCTTGTCTCTTATTACAGTATTTGACTTAAAGTCTATTTCACCTGATATAAGTATAGCGACCCTGTCCTCTTTTAGTTTCCATTTTCATGAAATATCTTTTTCCATCCCCTCACTTTCAGCTTATCTGTATCCTTGAAGCTGAAGTGAGAGTCTTGTAGGCAGCATATAGTTGGGTCTCGTTTTTCATCCATTCAACCACTCTACAACTTTTGATCAGAGAATTTAATCCACTTACATTTAAAGTAATTATTGATAGGTAAGGACTTACTATTGCCATCTTGTCAATTGTTTTCTGGCTGTTTTGTGTGTCCTTTGTTACTTTCTTCCTCTCTTGCTGCCTTTCTATGCAAACTGATAAATTTCCATGTTGGTATACTTTGATCCCCTTCTCTCAATTTTGTGTGTATCCACTACAGGATTTTTCTTTGTGGTTACCCTGAGGCTTACTTGAAACATGTTATAGAGATAATAGTCTATTTTAAGCTGATAAGAACTTAACTTTGATTACACAGAAAACTCTATCCTTTTACTCCCACCCCCACATTTCATGGGTTTTTTTTTTTTTCGGTATGCGGGCCTCTCACTGTTGTGGCCTCTCCCGTTGCGGAGCACAGGCTCTGGACGCGCAGGCTCAGCAGCCATGGCTCACGGGCCCAGCCGCTCCGCAGCATGTGGGATCTTCCCGGACCGGGGCACGAACCCATGCCCCCTGCATCAGCAGGCGGACTCTCAACCACTGCGCCACCAGGGAAGCCCAGAGCTGTATCTATTTTTAATACTTTCATCCTTAACCTTTATACTAGAGTTAACTGGTTAACACTCCACCATATTATAGTATTAGAGTATGTGAATCTGACTACACTTATCTTACCAGTGTGTTGTATATTTTTGTATGTTTTCATATTACTAGTTACTGTGCTTTCATTTCAGCTTGAAGAACTCCTTTCAGCATGTCCTATAAGGCAGGTCTAGTGGTGATGAGCTCCCTCAGCTTTTGATAGGAAAAGTCTTTATCTCACCTTCATTTCTTAAGGACAGCTTTGCTGGGTAAAGTATTCTTGGCTGGCTGCTTTTCTTTTTCTTTCAGCCCTTTGAATCTACCATTCCATTCTCTCTTGGCCTAGAAGGTTTCTGCTGAATAATCCACTGATAGCCTTATGGGGGTTCACTTACCTGAGAGAAATTTTTTCTCTTGCTGTTTAAAAATCCTCTCTTTGTCTTTGACTTTAGACAGTTTTATTATAATGTATCTTGGAGAAGATCATTTTGGATTGAAATTTGGGGGTACCTATTAGCTTCACAAACTTGAATTTCCAAGTCTCTCCCCAGGTTTGGGAAGTTCTCAGCCATTATTTCTTTAAATAAGCTTTCTACCCCTTCTCCCTCTCTTATTCTTCTAGGACTCCAGTAATGCATAGATTATTTCTGTTAATGGTATCCCTAAGGACCATAGGCTTTCTTCACTTCTTTTCATTCTTTTTTCTTTCTCTCTCTCTCCTTTTTTTGTTCCAACTGCACTGCATGGCCTGCGGGACCTCAGTTCCCCGATCAGGGATTGAACCTGGGCCACAGCAGTGAAAGCCCAGAATTCTAACCACTAGGCCACCAGAGAACACCCTCATTCTTTTTACTTTTTGTTCCTTTGATTGGATAATTTCAAATGATTTGTCTTTGAATTGACTGATTCTTTCTCCTTTTGGTCCTATCTGCTGTTGAAGCTCTCTATTGAATTTTAGTTCAGTCACCGTTTTTTTCAGCTCTGATATTTCTTTTACTTTTTTCTGTCCTTTTGTTGAACTTCTAATTTTGTTCTTGTATTGTTTTCTTGATTTCATTAAATTGATTATTTGTGTTGTAGCTCTCTGAACATCTTTAGAACAATTATTTAAAGAATTAATTATTTAAAGAATTATTTCATTCTTTGTTGGGCAATCCCTGTATCTTCACCTCTTTGGTGTCAGTTACTAGAGGTTTCCTGTGTTCCTTTGGTGAAGTCATGTTTCCCTGAATCTTTGTGATCTCTATAGCCTACCACAGGTGTCTATACATTTGAAGAAGCAGTCACCTCTTCCACACTTTACTGGCTGAAAGGAAAGGAAAGGAAAGGAAAGACCTTCACCTGTGGGTGGGGCATATTGGAGTATGCTATGACCCTGGGCCTAGTGGTGCAAGGTGCCAGGTGCAGGGGTATGTGGCGACTCTGGGTCTGAGAGGCTGTGGTGACTTGGTGGTTCTGGGTACCATGGCCCACAGCATCAACAACTGCACGGTCCTTGGTGAGCACTTTAGGGGGTCCACAGAGGCTACAAGGGATGTTGGGGTCCTCTAGGACACTGTTACAAATATGTCTTGTGTGTAATCAGATGAGTGACATGCTTCTGTTTACCTGGAGCCAGGTAATGGTCCAGGTTGAAAAGTCCAGAGTCATAACCAAGGCAGAAGTGGGGAGGAAAAAGACAGGTTATAATTTTAAAGGCAGAATCAACAGTTTGTTGACTGACAGATCCTGCGGATGAAGACTGAGGGAGAGGAAAATGAAAGATGAAGGATGATGCAAAGGTTTTTAGGTTGGATGACTGAGTGATGTTGCTGTTAATTAAACTAGAGGACACCAGAGGAGAAAGGATGAAAGGAAAGATAATGAGCTGTGTTACTGTGGTGAAGATGCCTTTATGAGATACCTTTGAGATATGCAGTTAGAATCATGGGTTTGGATCTAAGGAGAAAAGTGGGGCTACATACATTTGGAAGTCATCTGTGAATATGGAAGGCAAAGAAAGTGCCGCCATAATAAATGTTTTCAAAATTATCTCATTTAATGTCCATGACAATTCTGAGCTGTACATTATTTTTACTGATGAGGACACTGAGATTCTAAAAGACTAAATCACTTCCCCAAAATCATATAGCTAATAAGTGGTAGAACTGGCATTCAAATAACTCTTATTAAATACAAAGTCCATGTTCTTTCCTCTGTGTCTAGCTGACGCTCTCTAAGTCATGGCAATGATAGACTCTTCCATGAAAAGCCTATAGGATGAGGAGAGAACAGGTACATACAATATTGGGTGTGATGGAAAAATCAAATGTAGTCAGTTTGTAGTTTACATTCCAAATGGAGAATGTAATAAATGGTGTGATTGAGAGAGAGACAGTAGCCACCCTGCTACAGTGATTCTCACACGTATTAATGGCTTCCTAGGGAAATTTTCATTATGCTCTTTGAGTGAATGTGACTTTCAGACTTGGCAAAATAAAGAGAAATCAAGAACACTTAGGTAGCAATAAAAGAAAGGTGTCTTGGATCTCCAGCCTCTTAGTTTCAATATGATGCTTTAAATGTTGTAAAGTGGCCATTAGGTTGCCAAATTGGTAGTTGACCACTAACCAGACACATCTCCATTTTAAGTTGAATACCTTTGTAGCTTCTTTTACTACATCTCTGGTGAAGAGGCTGTAACTTCCATCTTAGGTTTTATTTTCAAGAAAAGGAAATACAAACTTTGGGGTAGACACTGAAAAAGAATAACTCTATTCTCTATTAAATGCTTCAGTATTTTCAAAATTAATACATTTACTCATGTATTCAATGTATCTTCATTAACAAGACACCTCCCTTGCCTTCTAGGTTACAACAGTTGAGCTGGGGAAAGAGTGCAGGCTTCAACCATGAGTAGTTTCAATGAGAAGAAGCTAGAAGAGAAGAAGCAGTGAAGATGTAGACTCACCCTTGAGGAGAGGGAGAGATAATGTGATGCAGAGCACAGGTGGGAATATTAGCCTGTGAAAAGAGGACATCAACTTTCAAGAATAACAGCCAGAGGAGAAGAAAAGA
Organism: Pseudorca crassidens; assembly: GCF_039906515.1. Classification (NCBI taxonomy): domain Eukaryota; kingdom Metazoa; phylum Chordata; class Mammalia; order Artiodactyla; family Delphinidae; genus Pseudorca; species Pseudorca crassidens. The sequence goes on along the minus strand of NC_090317.1, from coordinate 121,960,942 downwards.
TTGGATACAAAAGCAGTTTGATGACAAGAAAATTAAGGGAATTTGTGTCTAGTGGCTTCTATTATTTTTCCTATGGAATTTTCTTCTGAAAATCAAGAGGAAAGGTTCAAACTAGCAGAAAAATTTAGAACAATATTTTGTCTTTCATAGGGCTTTTACTCTGTTCCAAACACAAAGATGTCTACACCCAAACATGAGATAACAGAATTACTGGAGCTGCAAAGTCAATTCTGAGTGCAAAGAGACAAGGACCAAGGCAATGTAATATGGTCCAAGAATGAAGCTCATCGATGGGAGGCTTGGCTTGGACATAGGATGAAACTGGAAAATACTGAGAAGCAAAGAAAAGTCACCACTACAGGTCTGTTGCTTCGCCTAGACATTTGACAGGCCCCTTACCATATAAATAAGTGGTCAAGATCCCTTTGAGTGCCTAAAAAGCAGGTATTTCATGATTTTTACTGATGGGAGAGTAAAGCAGTTCGCCTTAAGCTTGGCTGCATAATGGAATCACCTAGTGTGGTAGTCATCTATTGCTGTATAACAAATTACCACAAAAGTTAGCAGCTTAAAACAAAGAACGTTTACTACCCCATGCAGTTTCTGTGGATCAGGAATTTGGGAATAGCTTAGGTGGGGGATCTGGCTCAGCATCTCTCATGAGGCTGCACTCAAGATGTCAGCTTGGGCTGCAGTCATCTGAAGGCTTGACTGGGGTTTCCAAGATGGCACACTCACAAGACTATTGGCAGAAGGCTGCATTAGTCTAGGTTCTCCAGAGAGGAACCAATAGGATATAAATGTGTATAAAATAAGTAATTGTCTTGCACACTTACTGAGGCTGAGAAGTCCCAAGACCTGTAGTCAGCAAGCTAGAGACCCACAAGAGCCAATGTTGTAGTTCCAGTCCAAGTACAATAGCCCAAGAGCCAGGAGAGCTGACGGTGTCAGTTCCAGTCCCAAAGCCAGCAGGCTTGAGACCCAAGAAGAGCAGCTGTTTCAGTTAAAGTCTGAAGGCAGGAAGACTGATGTCCCAGCTCAAGGACTTAGGAAAGAGGAGTTCCCTCTTAGTCTTTTTGTTCTATTTAGGTCTTCAGTTGATTGCATGAGGCCCATCCAATCTGCTTTGCTCAGTCTATCTATTCAAATGTTAATGTCATCCCGAAACACCCTCACAGACAAACCCAGAATAATGTTTGTCCAAGTGTCTGAGCACCCCATGGCCCAGTCAAGCTGACACATAAAATTAACCATCACAAAGGGCTCAGTTCCTCGCTGGCTGTTGGTAGGAGGCCTCAGTTCCTTATAACATGAGATCCTCTCTAGGGCTGCTCGAGTGTCCTCATGGCCATGGTAGCTGGCTTCCCCCAAAGCATGTGATTCAAGAGAGAAAGCCAGGAGGAAGCCTCAGAGTGTTTTATGAGCTAGTATTGGAAGTCATATGGTCACTGCCTCCATATATTCTTGTTAGAAGCAAGTCACTAAGTCCAGCTCACTCTCAATGAGCTGAAGGAATTAAGTTTTACCTCTTGAAGAAAGGAGTATCACAAAATGTGTGGGTGTATTTTTAAACCACTGAATCTGACAGATTTAAAAATACTGACACCTAGCTACCTATCACACCTAGCCCTTCTGATTTAATTAGTCTGGGATTTTTTTTTTTTAAAGATCGCCAGGTGATTCTAATGAGCAGCCAGGTCTTCCCTCTATCATCTGCATCTACTCTTGTGTCTCTGAAGACACAAGTCCTTAGACAGCAAGCACACAGCCCTGTGATTTGCGCTTTACCAGCCCCAGTGTTGCACCATATCATGCCAGTGGGTGTGAAAACGTCCTCTGATAAAGAACTCAATTTCATTAAAGGAAATATTTAAATAATCAAAATGCTTCCTTTTTTTTTTTTTTTTGCTGTACGCGGGCCTCTCACTGTTGTGGCCTCTCCCGTTGGGGAGCACAGGCTCCGGACGCGCAGGCTCAGCGGCCATGGCTCACGGGCCCAGCCGCTCCGCGGCATGTGGGATCTTCCCAGACCGGGGCACGAACCTGTGTCCCCTGCATCAGCAGGCGGACTCTCAACCACTGCATGAACCTCTTTTTCACTTGTTTTTTCACATATGTTTGTGTATGTGTTTATGTGTATTAGATCATAACAAAACCGTTTATCCTTCTGGTGGGGGAATCATGTTTTTAAAAGTTTGAAAAACAGAGCTCGCAGCATAATAATGATTCCCAGATTGCCTTCCATCTAAAGGACCACTAGACCCTCGCACTGCTAACACAGCCACCCTTCCTCCATTTCTTTTTATTAACACCATGTTCCCAGGCCAACAGTACTGGTGCCTGCTAGGAAAAAAATGAATTGCAAAGACTCCAGGCCTTAGGAAACACAAAGAACAGGGCAAGATGGAAAATAAGAAGAGCTTTGTGGCTTATTCTCCTTTAAGAGCTCTGTGATTTCCTTGAAACCTTGGGACCGAGGCCATATGACCTGTCTTCCTCTCTTCTTGTGGCTATTTAGGCAAGAGAGTCAAAGATAAATGGATCACGGCTCCTCCTGAAGGTGCTCCTGGACTGACAGCAAAAAAGGACGTTTCAGATAGTACCATTGTAAGGTGATGCTGTGAGTGATTTATTGCGGGTGCTACCAAGGATAAGATGTTCTGAAAAGATAACTAGGAGTTTCCCTATCAGAGGAGAGGAGGAAGGACCCTCCAGGCAGAGAATGGAATATGCAGGGTATGTGAAAGGAATGGCGAGGCCATGGAGCCAGGCACCTCATAGGATGGTATGGTATCACATGATGTGGCTAAAACATTGGGTCACAGGGCAGAATGTCAGACCATAGGGTAAGGAGGGAGGGCAGAGACCAGGTCACAGAGGGAAAGGCTTGGTGGTTACACTAAAGAGTTCAGGCATTACCCTGTAGTCATGGAAAACCACCCAGGGGTCTTAAGTTGTAATAAAACAATCAGATTTGCAACACAGAAGGGTCATTGTGTAAGGACGCCAAGACCGATTGCTGAGATCAGGGGCAGTAAGCTTTTGGAGGCAGGAAAGTTTGATAGGACCCTGTTACCATAGATCATGTAAGACGTGATGGGGACCTTCATCACAGTGGTGGGAAGGCAGAGGAGAAAATGGAAATAAGAGATTGAAGAGATAGAATCAAGAAAATTTGGCGACTGGTGAAGAACCAAGAGGAGTCTTGGGTAACTCCCATCCTTCTCAATTGGGTGTCTGCATGGGTGGTGGTACTATTCTTTAGGACAGGAATTGTGGGAGGAGAAGAAACACTGGGCACAGATGATAAATTCAGTTTGGGCTAAACTGAATTAATGTGAATATAGGACATCCAAATGAATTAGGATATTAGGTAATTGAATCTGGTACCTTCTTTTGTTTTCTAAGCTGAAATGCAATCAAACAACCCAAGAAATGTATAGGCCTTAAGTCAAGCAACACTTTCCTTTAAAGTCACCAGGCAGTGGTTTCTACTATGGTCCTTGAAAATGTATTTCAGGAGAAAAGATTCAGCATGCACTGAATACAAGAAATTCTGGAAAAACTAGGGCCCCAATGCTGCTATCTTCAGATCTAGGTACTGCTGAGACTTGAATAAATTCTCTTCATTCCAGGATATGAAGACCAACCTTCATTTTGAGAGCCAAGACATTTGCAGTGGTGGAAAAGAGTCATGAATTTGTCTCTGACTCCAAGAAAGCTACTGTTTTTTACATGCCAAAAGGACTGGGTTCTGAATCATTTAGCCTTGAGCTCTCCCAAAGGGAGTAACGTTTATTCCTAGGGACAAATGTGCAGATCACCCAGGGATTTCGAGACCTGTCTGTCGATTAGCCACAGGCATGTATGGTGCTGAGGCAAAGCAGACGTGCTACTTGGATTTCAGCAATAAACTTGGTGCCAGAAAATGTTATTGCAGAACAAGACTCCAGTTTAATCTGTTACCTTAAAGACCTCCGGAATTCTTTCCGCCACTCAATATTTTAAAATGATCACCATGTGTTTCCTCACCGATGAAGAGATTGCATTTTGAAATGCCTTAGATAAGCTACCCACTAATAACTCTGGGTGTGTGTAGGTGGGGGAGCGGGGGAGGGGTGGGGTGGGGCAGAGGAGTGTTGGGGAGGAAAAGAAGCTCACGCCAACCTGACAAGCTTCTTTTTTTTTTCCGGGGGGGAGGGGAGGAGGGCAGAAGGAGCATCATGTAGCTATCAGTAAAGTTAAAATAAGAAAAAGTGTCAGAAGTAAAAATTTAGCACGTTTCTGCCTTCCAATACCATGCCTGGTGTTCATCCTCGGCCCACAGAGGTAACAGATATAGTTCTGCTGATGTGGGTTAGATTTCACCCTCTTTTCCAAGTTCATTACTCACCTCAATCCCTTTTCAGATTGTTAAAGAACTACCTGTCTCTGCCAGTTGTTGGGGGGGGCGTGCCTTGAAGAAAGTAGAGCAAACTCAAAAGGCTAGGGCCCGCTTCTCAGCTCCATGCCATTTAGCAGAGCTAAGAAATCAAGAAATCAAAAGCTACAGTTTGGCAAAATGGATTCGACTTCTGTTTCCCTAACCTACAGCTCCAGTTCTGATACCACCCAAGTTCCAATCCTGACTTTTTAGTGGCTTTTCTATGCCACTCTGTCCGCTCAAACTCCACAGGTTGAAATTGTCTCCTCCTTTTCACCCTACTAGCCAGCACTTCTGGCTTTTGTCTTTGAACCCACCCTTCCTGAATTCTCCTGATCCCCCAAAAATAGACGTGTGAGTCTCACTCATAGGCTACATGACTCATTCTTTTTTTTTTTTTTTTTTTGCAGTATGTGGGCCTCTCACTGTTGTGGCCTCTCCCGTTGCAGAGCACAGGCTCCAGACGCGCAGGCTCAGCGGCCATGGCTCATGGGCCCAGCCGCTCCACGGCATGCGGGATCTTCCCAGACCAGTGCACGAACCCGTGTCCCCTGCATCAGCAGGCGGACTCTCAACCACTGCACCACCAGGGAAGCCCCATGACTCATTCTTAAACACCAGTTTTTCACCTCCTGATTTACATTTGTGCTACAGGAATGTCATGCTCCTTAAGAACATTCAAAACCAAGCATGCTAAATCTGTGGGTGCCGGCATCTGGGGGTCTACAGCTGCCGACTCAACATCTTTGAGAGGGTGTCACTGGTACCTCAAACTAACCATAGGCATAACTGAATCCATGGTTTCCTCCACCCCCGCCCCCCGCAAAGTGCTCCTCCTTCCATGTTCCCTCGTCTCAGAGAGGGCACCAGCACGCCTCCACTGCTCAAGCCAGGTCCATCCTCTCACTGACTCACCTACCCACACAGCTGCTGAGCCCCTTCAATCCCACCTTCGCAATAGCTCTCAAATCCATTTCATGCCCCTCCCCTTGTCCTGCCTCAGCCCACACATTTCAGAGTTCCTTCTGCAGTCAAAGTCTTATGACTGTTCTCTCTGACTCCACGCTGTGGCCCTCTGACCCAAGCCAGAGTGATCTTTCTAGAATGTAGCTTTGAGCATGACATTCTGCTCCTTAACATCTTTCAAAAGCTTCCTTCTCCCGAGATAAACCCACGCACCTATGGTCAACTAATCTATGACAAAGGAGGCAAAGATATACAATGGAGAAAAGACAGTCTCTTCAATAAGGGGTGCTGGGAAAATGGGACAGCTACATGTAAAAGAAGGAAATTAGAACACTCCCTAACACCATACACAAAAATAAACTCAAAATGGATTCGAGACCTAAATGTAAGACCGGACACTATAAAACTCTTAGAGGAAAACAGGAAGAACACTCTTTGACATAAATCACAGCAAGATCTTTTTTGATCCACCTCCTAGAGTAATGGAAATAAAAACAAAAATAAACAAATGGGACCTAATGAAACTTCAAAGCTTTTGCACAGCAAAGGAAACCATAAACAAGACAAAAAGACAACCCTCAGAATGGGAGAAAATATTTGCAAACAAGTCATCAGACAAAGGATTAATCTCCAAAATATATAAACAGCTCAGGCAGCTTAATATTAAAGAAACAAACAACCCAATCCAAAAATGGGCAGAAGACCTAAATAGACATCTCTCCAGAGAAGACATACAGATGGCCAAGAAGCACATGAAAAGCTGCTCAAGATCTCTAATTATTAGAGAAACGCAAATCAAAACTACAATGAGGTATCACCTCACACCAGTCAAAATGGGCATCATCAGAAAATCTACAAACAACCAATGCTGGAGAGGGTGTGGAGAAAAGGGAACCCTCTTGCACTGTTGGTGAGAATGTAAATTGATACAGCCACTATGGAGAACAGTATGGAGGTTCCTTAAAAAACTAAAAATAGAATTACCATATGATCCAGCAATCCCACTACTGGGCATATACCCAGAGAAAACCATAATTCAAAAAGACACATGCACCCCAATGTTCATTGCAGCACTATTTACAATACCCAGGTCATGGAAGCAACCTAAATGCCCATTGACAGAAGAATGGATAAAGAAGTTGTGATACATGTACACAATGGAATATTACTCAGCCATAAAAGAAATTGAGTCATTTGCTGAGACGTGGATGGACCTAGAGACTGTCATACAGAGTGAAGTAAGTTAGAAAGAGAAAAACAAATATCGTATATTAACGCATGTATGTGGAACCTAGAAAAATGGTACAGATGAACCAGTTTGCAGGGCAGAAGTTGAGACACAGATGTAGAGAACAAACGTATGGACACTAAGGAGGGAAAACTGCTGGGGGGTGGGGGTGGTGGTGTGCTGAATTGGGTGATTGGGATTGACATGTATACACTGATGTATATAAAATTGATGACTAATAAGAACCTGCTGTATAAAAAAATAAATAAAATAAAATTTTAAAAAAAAGCTTCCTTCTGCCCACATGATACTCCCCAAGAGCCTCCATTACACAGGCCATTCTGACCACTCCAGTGTCATCGGCTACAGCTCAGCAAGCTCCTGTGCTCTCACATGCTACTCTTCCTCCGCACAAAGTTCTCTACTCCTTCTCACGCTCCTCAAATGACTCGATGCCTCATACTGCTTCCTCCTTTTTCTAGAAATTAGGAACTCCCATTTCAAACAATGTGCTTGATTAAAGAAAACGCTGAACTGAAAGCATGTGTTCCCAAAGGGTGTCTACCCAGAGTAGACGGCCTTTGTTTGGCAGAATGTCTGGCTGAAGTTTATAAAATAAAGAAGCAGGGGAATTCCCCGGCGGTCCCGTGGTTAGTACTTTCACTGCCAAGGGCGTGGGTTGAATCCCTGGTCGGGGAACTAAGATCCCGCAAACCCCATGGCGCGGCCAAAAATTTTTTAAAAATTAAAAATAGAATAAAATAAAATAAAAGAAGCAGGACCAGGGTTGAGTTAAAGATCAGGAAAGTCAAAGTGTAGCACATACTTGAGTAAGGGTGATTATGGGCTTCAAAGGAATGGGGTGAGGAGAGTTTGAGAGAGATGGAGGGAGAGCCCTGAGAAAGGAGGGCAGGGAACATGTTAGAGAGTGTGAAAATGAAAGAGAGCCCAGTATCATGGTGACAGGCTATGCCTGAAAAGAAAGACACCCACCAAGCAATTCCCAGTAATGAGGACGGCCACGGGATGCTAGAGAACTGGCGTGCCTGTGATTCAACGTCATATGGCCTGTCTTGACTATTCTGAGTTGCGGTCCCCCTCTAGTACCCCTAACCCTTCCATCAAAGTCTGCTACAACAGCCCTGTGTGCTAGCGCAGAGCGGTGCTCTAACAGAGGGGATGTACGCTTGGTGAGAGTGCTGCTGGTGTGGAGAGAAGATAGCAGCCACTGGGGTCCAGAGGTGACACCCCCCGGACACAGTGTGGACAGACCACAAGAAAGTCAGATACATGGAACAGCCCGGATATCTTCGTCAGCAAGTTAGATTTTCTATCACCTGAGAGACTGCACCTCAGGGCAGTTTACTTGACATGAGAGGAAAAGGAGACGAAACTCCCAAAGGCAAAAAGAACTGAGGATTTCCAGGCAGCTGACCCTTGTGTTACAGTTACAGCTCATGCAATAAAGATACAGGATTGCTACGAAGTAAATAAACACTTTTGAGTAAGTAAATAAATGCAATAATAAATATGTTAGATATAAATTATAAAGGATGAGCTTATGTTTAGAAGGGGTTGGTAAAAAGCACATGGGATGGTAGATATAAAGTAACGTTACAAGAGTACTGATGATAACTTAAAAAGAAAAGATTGGTCTTCAGTCTCTGAAGCCTTAACCTACCAAAAAAGGTAAATTGTTTCCAACAGGTCAGAGAAATGATGACATAGTTTTGATTCAAATTATGGAGAAAGCGAGAGTGAAGTGTGTGGATGAGAAGAGAGAGAGGTTGTTTACCACTGTTCTAGAAATTTTCACACTCTCTAATCTAGAATTCAGGAAGCTAAATAAAGTCTACATTATAGCTTACATAACAGAATTTATACAATGAGCAGGTAAAAGTCATCAAACTTGAGATGTCACAATTCAGCATATATTTTAATGTCAACAGAAAAATCATTTCAGACATAAAATGTATTTCCAAAGCCTAAAAAAAAAGTTCCTTCACATGCAGCCCAGAAACTATATGAGAGAACATTTGCTGCTTACTGCCAAGTCACTGGAGTTTTATACAGACTAACATCTCTCTAGAACCTCAATGCTAATCAGAATTTGAGAAAGCAGTGTGAATGAATATGTATGTGAAATATTAATATATCCTGATTCCCAAGGCAGAAGCAACACTCTAGAAATTTGGGGGTTCAAGAATTCCAGAGTAGTTGCTAATTAACTTGGATGTATTAGTCAGGATAAGTTAGAATGTACTACAATAAGAATTCCAAAATTCTCAGTAGTATAGCACAACAAAAGATTGGTTCTTACTCACGCAAAGTCTAGCAGATCTGGGAGACTGGGCGGGATTGCTGTTCTCCACTGGTGCGGTTTTCCACATTGCTCAGATGTTATGGTTTCTCCATACCAACATACACTCCCATGGTTGCTGTGGTCTAGGACGAGAGCATGGAAGATCATGAATTTGCTTCCACTCATAATTCACATTTCAGTCACATGACCACACCTAACTTCAAGAGGCGTGTACTCAACACACTCCCCACCCACAAAAACTGGGGGCAAATATTAGCATTGTCTACTACAGATATGTAGCAGATCGATTGACTGATTGATTGATTTACATTTTTGGCCGTGCCATGCATCTCGCAGGATCTTAGTTCCCTGACTAGGGATCGAACGCATGCCCCCTGGAGCGGAAGCACGGAGTCTTAACCACTGGGCCACCAGGGAATTCCCTGTAGCAGATCTTTAGATTTTCCTTGTATTCATATAGAAAAGATAAAATAAAAATGTTTTCAGGTATTCTCAAGCACCAGAAGCTCTTTGCCACCTTCCTCCTACTTGTTCCTTGCTTCAGTATGGTGTGACCAAGAAAAAAAAAGAATAAAAATAGACTTCAAATAATTATTCATTTTAATCCAATCCACAATACAAGTGAAGGACTAAGCTTTCTTTTATCTATTGTGCGGTTCCTCAACCTCAGCGTTATCTACCTTTAGAGCTGGACCATTCTGGGGAGCTGTCCTGTGTTGCAGGATATTTAGCAGCGTCCCTGGTCTCGACCCACTAGATACCAAGAGCAACTTTCCCATTTTACCCTGGGGGGTAAAATTACTCCTGCTTGAGAACTGCTTTTCTATTTGCTTCCTTTGACCACTAGAAGTGTTCAGGTCATCTAACAGATGGTGGGACCCACTGCTGAAGAAGGGGAGAAGACATACAGATGGCCACTCTAAGCCCATGGTGCACAGGCTTAGACCAAAGATAATACACTTTCTCTCAGATCTACCACGGAGACATTAGGCCAATCTCTGAACCACTCTTTGCCTAACCTATAAAGTGGGGAGAAGTGTTACCTGGTTCACAAGCTTTTTGTAAGAATTAAATAAGACACTAAGTAACCCATTCTTTTCTCTCTGTTTTGGAAAACTACTTCTATATACATCCAGTTCCTATATATACATGGAATCTATTTCTGGACTTTCTGTTCTGTTCTGTCTCTTTGCGCACTTCTGTGAGAGTTCGTCACTGTACAGATTAACCATTGTTATCATTAAGCCCACTATTATCTGTTGGTGACTTGTCTGGGAAACTCAGCCATCAGGAAAGAAGCTTGAAACTGAGAAGTGAAGAAAAAGGCCTGCAGAAGCTCTGCACTGAAGTTCAGACACTTCTCACTGTGCAGTCCCCCAAGGTTATTAAGATGGTTTATAAATTATTTCTTCTTCAGCCCCTGTACCATCTTGTGCCTGTCACACAGGTACAGGCACCCAGCAAATGGTTGCTGAAGGACTACATGCCCAACTTCAGACGTAAGTCAAACAAGCTCCCCATTACTGGGTTTCCCCACGTCACCTTAGCTTAGGAGTCCCAAATTACTTGGGACGAGGGCAGGGAAGGTATTAATACAGGCAGGGCCAGCGTTAGCAATAAGTGACAGGTGACAGTCTGACATTAAAAGAGGACATTAAAGGGCAGACATTAATTAAAAAATAAAAACCACTGCTGTGGAGAGTAAGCACTCATTCACAACACAATAACCCCTTAGCTGCATTACACTGTCAGTGCATAATAATTGACATCCCTAATAATGACTCTGACATTTTAAAAAATGCTAATTTCTGTTCAGCATGTTCTATTTTAAAAATTCAGAGTAGTATGTAAGGCATTTGAGAAAGATTTCCAACATAGACTTATAAAATATGTGATTTGCAATATACCTTAGAGCTTACCTAATCTCTTTTCTAGATGAAGAAAGTTCCAGAAAGGTGAAGTGCACTTGTCCAAGAGCAGGTTGCCCATAGAGGCAGGAATGGAACTAAAATCTTAGCTTGCTGACTCCGCGGCAAATTCTTTTTCGACTACAGCACATCTTCAAAAATATAAATATATTTCTTTAATTAGTTAAAATTGCCAAGTTTAATATTTGGCAACTCAATAAGGGTACAGTTCAACTATATGGAATATTCTTGCACTGGTCCTTATTGAGCCTTCGTGTTGCTCCAAAAAAAAATCATAGTTTAAATCCAGTAGATGTGTCAAATGAAAGAGAAAACATGATGGTTTTTTTTTTTAATTATTTAATTAATTTATTTTTGGCTGCATTGGGTCTTCGTTGCTGTGCACAGGCTTTCTCTAGTTGGGGCGAGCGGGGGCACCCTTCGTTTAGGTGCACGGGCTTCTCATCGTGGTGTCTTCTCTTGTTGCGGAGCTCAGGCTCTAGGCGCGTGGGCTTCAGTAGTTGTGGCACGTGAGCTCAGTAGTTGTGGCTCACAGGCTCTACAGCACAGGCTCAGTAGTTGTGGTGCACGGGCTTAGTTGCTCTGCAGCATGTGGGATCTTCCCGGAACAGGGCTCGAACCCGTGTCCCCTACATTGGCAGGTGGATTCTTAACCACTGCGCCACCAGGGAAGGCCAGATGCTTTCTTTTTTAATTTTATTTTTGAATTTTTTATACAGCAGGTTCTTATTAGTTATCTATTTTATACATATTGGTGTATATATGTCAATCCCAATCTCCCAGTTCATCACACCACCACCACCACCCGTGCCCCGCTATTCCCCCTTGGTGTCCATACATTTGTTCTCTACATCTGTGTCTCTATTTCTGCCTTGCAAACCGGTTCATCTGTACCATTTTTCTAGATTCCACATATATATGTTATTATACAATATGTGTTTTTCTCTTTCTGACTTACTTCACTCTGTATGACAGTCTCTAGGTCCATCTATGTCTCTACAAATGACCCAGCTTCGTTCCTTTTTATGGCTGAGTAATATTCCATTGTATATATTGTACCATATCTTCTTTATCCATTCATCTGTCAGTGGGCATTTAGGTTGCTTCCATGACCTGGCTATTGTAAATAGTGCTGCAATGAACATTGGGGTGCATGTGTCTTTTTGAATTATGGTTTTCTCTGGGTATATGCCCAGTAGTGGGATTGCTGGGTCATATGGTAATTCTATTTCTAGTTTTTTAAGGAACCTCCATACTGTTCTCCATAGTGGCTGTATTAATTACATTCCCAGAAAGCAGATGCTTGACTCAGTGACTGAACTTTCTAGAAGGGAAGGGAAGATTTACATGTAAGATGTCAGAACAATGAAAAGGGGTACAGAGTGTGGCAACGAATCTGCGCATGTAGAAACTAACTCTGTGTGCTCTGGGAATTAAGAAATGGGAGACATCAACCCATGGCATGTGGTCAAGGATGGCACAGGGGTGGGATGGGACAGGTCATCTGAGTTGGACCCAGAGGCAATGTAGACTTTGGAAAAGAAAACAAGGATGTTCCAGATGCAAAGAACAATGACAGAAAACACTAGAAGGGGGTGGAAGCCTGGATCACATTTTCTAAACCATTCATTCGAACAGGTTATCTAACAATTATGAATTATTTATGAAGATGGAGGGGGTGGTTATAGGAAATATTAAAAATTTAGCCTGCCCTGGAAAATCTAAGTTGAAGGGAGGAGAGAACAAGGAAAATGGCCCAATTGTTCTAGAATAGCACTGCCTGATAGAAATGTAATACATGCTACACATGTAACTTAAAATATTCTAGTAGCCCTATTTAAAAAAGCAAAAATCAACAGATTAAATTCACTTTTAAAATATATTTTATCTAATTCAATATATCTAAAATGTTATTTCAATATGTACTCTATATATAAAAATTATTAATGTGATATTTTAAATTCTTTTATCCATACTAAGTCTCAGAAATTTAATGTGCATTTCACACTTACAGCATATCTCCATTTGGATGTTAAATTCATCTGAAATAATTAACCTGCATTTAGATATTGTAAAATTTACAACTGAAAAGATGAACTCGTTTACCCAAGTTGTTCCAAATACTTATACATAAAAGTTTCCCTGGGGCTTCCCTGGTGGTGCAGTGGTTAAGAATCCACCTGCCAATGTAGGGGACATGGGTTCGAGCCCCGGTCCGGGAATATCCCACATGCTGCGGAGCAACTAAGCCCATGTGCCACAACTACTGAGCTTGCGTGCCACAACTACTGAAGCCTGCGCGCCTAGAGCCCATGCTCTGCAACAAGAGAAGCCACCGCAATGAGAAGCCCATGCATCACAACGAAGAGTAGCCCCCACTCGCTGCAACTAGAGAAACCCCACGCGCAGTAACGAAGACCTGACACAGCCAAAAATAAATAAAATTTTTTAAAAAAAGAAAGTTTCCCTGTAACTGAATCAAATACTAAAAATCATTTTCTGTTAATATTTGCATCCACATTGACAAAGGTGCTTCAGTTCCTAAATTTAAAAGCCGGTCAATTAAAATTAAATAAAAAGTGGCTACGCATTAGGCTGCACAGGTCTAGAAGTGCGTGTCAGGGGTGGGAAGCAGGATGGCCAGGTGACATGCAGCCCTTGGATGGCTGACTCCGAGTGCCTGGAGGGAGACTCTGCATAGGAGCTAGTACACAAAACGGTGCCACCCTGTCCTACCTGCCAAGAAGAAAGGCGCTATCAAGACAAAAACAGATTTCTAGGGAGACTAATCAGCAACAGGATAGAGAAAACAAAACAGAAAAAAAGCAAAGTCAGGAAGACCAATGGACAGTTAACTGTAATAAGTAAAATGTGAAATAACAAGGACTGGAACCGGAGGTGGGAAGGAGGAATGAGGGGGAGTTGATGATCCGAGAGGCTGTTTGTTGGATAGAAGAACAGACAAGACTGAAGAATGGGTGGGACACATAAGTAGAGCCACTGGCTGAAGACGTCAGAGGGACCTGGTTTATGTTGGCTTGTTTTGTGTTTTGTTTGGGGTTTTGTTTTGTGTTTGTTTTTTCTCTCTTCTCTCTTCTATGCGTATAGCGGTTTCCAGGAGTCCATGGATTCTTCAGGTGCAACACTTGGGAATGCAAAGGGTCTATTATTATGGACAAGAGCTGAAGAGAGGAGAGGAAGGAACAGAGGAGAGGGGAGAAGGAGACAGAGGGAGAGGCTATAAATTCTAAATTTAGGATTTACCAATAAATAGAAGATAGATCAAACCATTTGAGTGAGTGAGATCACCCAGGGAGGTGTAGAGAGTGAGAAGACACGGGCCACCTCAGGGATAATACATTTCCAGGGACAGAGAAGCCTTCTGAGGAACGTTTCCAATGTGCAAAGTGACTGAACCAGACAGCTTAGGGGTCTGCTCCAGGGCCTCATTCACTTGACCAACATTTACTGAGACGAAGGTCTAGGTGTTCTCATTCTACATACAAGTGAGGTGGGCCACACTGGAAGAGTGCCCTGCTAGGGTCACAGCCAGGACTGAATCCCCGATGGCCTCTGCCCACAGCAGGGTCTCTGTCCTACACCACAACAGAGCAGGAGTCATGCACGGTGTCACTGGTGAGGTTCTGGCCTTGGAGATGGGTCAGTCTAAATCGTGTTCTTTTCCCTTGATGTTTCATTTGCCATTTCTAAGAATGCTCTTCAAGGAAGATCCTACTTTTACCACCAAGAGCAAAGTAGTTAGATTCACATTTTAAAGGGAAAAGAAAAGATGGGGCTGTGTAGAGTTGGGATGAGGGAGAAGTCTTCTCCTTTACAGTAGTGATGGTGTGGAGGCAGCACAGGGCTTTGGAGAGGGAAATAGGTGTTGGTCTCCCATCCATTAGCTGATACAAAAAGATGGGCGTGAAGGTACAGAAAAGGCAAATTATGATGCAAGAAAATTCAGAAGACGTTCCGTTCAATATGAACTGATGACACATTATACCATTTAACTTCGGAAAGGGGTAGTGCTCAAATTGACTTGGGATGGAAAGGTCTAACTTTGTAACTTCTCTTTCCATAGAAATGTCATAACATTTTCCCTTAAGGCTCAAAGGGGCCACCATAGTTTCACTTGCTGGAACACAGATTTCTATCCCACCCTGGTGAACAATTATGATTTTACATTGGTTAGTTATGAAAATTCTATTTTGCCTGCTTTGTAATTTGGAGGAATGTTTAGTATTCTCGGTTCAAGCTGTGAAATACAATAGAGAAAATTACCCATCTTGGAAACGTAATTGCTTTTATTGCATAGTTGACTTAACAAAAAAAAAGACCTTTAAAGGAACAATTTATTCATTAAATCCAACAGTGTGCATAAAACAATGCCGTACCTCAATTCAGTCCTTATTTCTTTCCAAATTTTTCATAAAAGGTAGAATTCAGTCTCATTAACTTCACACTTCTCTCAGTGACATTCAAGATTCTGAAATCAGAGGACCATGGAACGTGCAGTAAGAAAAAGCAGTTGCCTGGGGTGTCTTTCTTCCCCCTCCATCTGACATCTCCTACACATCATTAATGTGGACTCCTCTGTGCCCTTCCAAAATCTCTACTCTTTTGGAGAAATCTACTTGTGTTTTTCTTATGTGTGAATGCATCTGACTGCGCCAGACCTTCAGGGAAGGACTCTCATGCACATCTTTGTAACTCCAGAGGTTACCCCAGTAACTGGTCTAGGAAGCACCCAGTAAATATTTGTGTAAGAAATAAAGCATGGATATATAAATGAACAAGGAAATGAAGTAGAAGAACTGGACTGAGGACTTCCCTGTTGGTGCAGTGGTTAAGAATCCGTCTGCCAATGCAAGGGACACGGGTTCGAGCCCTGGTCCAGGAAGATCTCACATGTCGCAGAGCAACTAGGCCTGTGCACCACAATTACTGAGCCTGCGCTCTAGAGCCCACGAGTCACAACTACTGAAGCCCGCGTGCTTAGAGCCCGTGCTCCGTAACGAGAAGCCACCGCAATGAGAAGCCCGCCCACTGCAACAAAGAGTAGCCCCCACTCACCGCAACTAGAGAAAGCCTGCACGCAGCAACCAAGACCCAACGCAGACAAATTAATTAATTAATTATTTTAAAAAAGAAGAACTGGATTCAGAGCCAGAATTCTTACTACCTAGAGCAATTCACTCCACTTCTCTGAGCTTCAATTTCCTTATCATAATAAAGAGAAATAGTAGACTGCCTAGTGAACTTCTCAGGGCATTGGAAAGCATAACATATGATAATATATGTGAAAGCCCCTGACAAATGGTAAAGCACTATGCAAATATTAGTTACTGTCTGGTGTCTGGATAGAGACATAAAAACCTAGCCAAGTATAAGACACGGATAGGAAGCAAATTCCACATGTCTGGGAATGGTGCCATTGTTGATCCAGATCTCAAAACAAAATCCTGAGAAACATCCTTGATTCCTCCTTCTCCTTCACTCCTAACACCCAATCAGAACCAGTGTCACCTGTCTCACCATCACTAAGGACAATACAGGCATGAACAATTACACATTCAAGGCTCCACCCCTGCTGGTAGCAGCAAGTCCATTTCCTCCCTGTATATCACATCTCCCCATAATTGACCACGGCCTCCAAGGCCTTACCCAATCCCAGGGGTGGGATCAGGACACAAAGGATGGTATTGGTTCTTCATACAAACACCCACTGGAGAACCAACTAGAGGACTGCTACCTGACAGAGTTCTCCCACAATTTTGTGTTTTAAACAAGTTCTGTACAGTGACTGCTGCTGGAAAGTCTATTCCAGAGCCCATCTCAGGCTGCGAGGCATGTCACATCATGTACCACGATAGCTCGGGAGGTTAGGTCCGGAGGAGCCTCCAGCACCACAGACTATGCTTAAACGAGCCCTTCTCCATAAACTCCAAAACCCCTGTCCTGGTCCCTGTTCACAAGCCCCCTTTACTCAGTCATTGCATTTACAGGATTTCATTGTCTGTCTCTGCCACTGGTTCTCAGAGAGGTCTTTCTGACCTAAGTTTACAGGTCTTCCTAACTTTGAATCTTGGGAAGCAGGTACGGAGTTCTCACATATTTTCCCACACTGAATAATGGGTGCCTTCCCCTCTTCTGTTTACATCACCAAAGGAGTTCTGTAGCTTTTATAGAACAATGAAGATCATTTCAGGGATACCACCCACCATGGGCACTCCATTCAATATCTGCCTTAACAGGCAATCTATTACACAAGCAGCCACAAAGTTCTGCCCTTTTGAATGCCAAAATGTTTCTCAATTCCATTCATTTGCCTCACCACCACCTTGTTCAGGCCACATCTTTCACCTGGGTGATGGTGGCGGCTTCCTGACGTTGCCTGCTTTGAATTGCTCTGTTCCAATCCATTCTCCAAACAGTGAGCAGAAGATCCTTTGGAAACGCGAATCAGATCATGTCACCTCCTTGTTCAAAACAAGTCAGATGTTTCCCATTGACCTCCTAGTGAACCCCTTAACATGATTTTCCATGACCGTTGTGATCTACATACTTCCTCAGCTTTACGTGTCATCTTCCTCTGCCTCTGCCACTGCTTACCAGTCCCTTCCCTTCTTTCCTAATCTTATCCTCCCATCTCCCCAAAGGAGTTTCTTGTTGCCTCCTTGACCTAAGTTTGAAGGAGGAGAGAATGACCCCACGAGGAAGAAAACAAAAATACCAGGATGTTCTCATTTCTTTTCACTTTGAGAAATCACCTCTCTTCTAATTTTTCTAATAAGTCTCTCTGGGTTTCTCCTGAATAAGCTGGCGGAGGTGGTGAGCACTGAACCAGTCACTTGGGTGATTAAGTCATCACCTGTCTTTAGAATGACTAGACACGTGACACCCATTGGCCTCAGCTCTGAGGGCTTCATGGGACCTCTCAGACAATAAGAAAAGCACCATTTAATATCACTTTACATTAGCTTAACAGGGCCTGCTTACGTGACTATATGAATTTGTAGCAGACTAAAAGAGAACCTTCTGGAATAATAATCTGTTTAAATAATTAGGTTATATATATCATAAATCACATTAAATGTTTTATTCTATTTTATGTTCTATGTCCTATGTCATAACCATTTGTCATCCGTATGATAGAGGGTTAATTTGTTAGAGGGCAACATTTTCTGAATACATATTTTAAAATATAATGAAAACATGAAATTAGATAGATGCTTTTTTCCTGCTTTACTGGCTTTCATCAAGCTTATACCCTCAGCATGGGGCTTCACTTTTTTTTTTTTTTTTGCGGTACACGGACCTCTCACTGTTGTGGCCTCTCCCGTTGGGGAGCACAGGCTCCGGACGCGCAGGCTCAGCGGCCATGGCTCACGGGCCCAGCCGCTCCGCGGCATGTGGGATCCTCCCGGACCGGGGCACGAACCCGTGTTCCCTGCATCGGCAGGTGGACCCTCAACCACTGCATCACCAGGGAAGCCCGGGGCTTCACTTTTCATGTGGTATTTTTTTTCTCTGTCAAGGGTTTTCTGTAATTGAGACTTGTAACTTATTACTGAACTGTGGTACAACGGTAGTGCATGTCAACAAAATTGATGTGGCAGTTTCTTACCTAAAAATAATATTTTAGCCATTGTAGGCATTATGGAATTTTGAGAATCAAAGCTGTTTACAGTAAATATATCAATTTTCTATATATGCTTTTATCTTTATAGAGATAAAAGAAATTTGTAACAGACCAAAATCATTATACTTTTAGTAAAGCAATGAATAGAATATTTTAGGCACTCCAAATATATATCTGAATTTCTAGATCAGTATTAACTTTGACAAATGTTCGGGTTCTCATCTCTTTTGTCTTGACATATCTGTGGAATTCATTTTTTTGAAGGGGATTACATAGCTAAGGGAAGAATGCATACAAAAAATCATTTTTAAAAACTTTTAAATTTGAGTTCCTATATAGAGTTCTTGTATACTCTCCTTATGCTAACATCTTGCATAACTATAATAAAATGCATTTTAATAAT
Source organism: Pseudorca crassidens (assembly GCF_039906515.1). Taxonomy (NCBI): domain Eukaryota; kingdom Metazoa; phylum Chordata; class Mammalia; order Artiodactyla; family Delphinidae; genus Pseudorca; species Pseudorca crassidens. Next base: position 121,942,026 of record NC_090317.1, on the reverse strand, counting down.
AAAATACGATTTTTTTTTTTTGCAGTACGCGGGCCTCTCACTGTTGTGGCCTCTCCCGTTGCAGAGCACAGGCTCCAGACGCGCAGGCTCAGCGGTCATGGCTCACGGCCCCAGCCGCTCCGGGGCACGAACCCATGTCCCCTGCATTGGCAGGCGGATTCTCAACCACTGCGCCACCAGGGAAGCCTAAAATACGATTTTTATATCAAGTTTTAGACAGCTGAGATTATTGCCATCTATCTTTCTCAGTTATCTTTTTTAGATTTAAACTTCAAGAAGGTAAAATCTAGGTCTAACTGGATTTGTACCATAACAAAGGCTATTTATTACCAGTGCCCTGAATTTAATAGTTTAGTTACTTTTGATATTAAATTTTATTAGGTTTTATTTCATGTATGTGACCTCCTGTGGTTACATTTTTATTCTGTACCTCCTATCGACTAAACTCTTAAAAGTCCCTGCCCTCAATGAGCTTCCCTTCTATTTAGGAAACAAAGAAAAGACAGAACAAATGAGATGGGCAATTATAATACCAACATGATGGGTATTACAATACAATAAAATTAGTTCAATAGTTATGAGAGCATATAAAACATGACTCTTACCTAGTTTTGGGGTTTCAGCAAAGACTTTTTCCATGAAGTGGCTTTAAATTGTGACGTAAAGGAGAAGTAGGAAGCATACCAGTGAAGAATGGAAGGAAGATTATTTCAGACTGGGGAACAAGAAGGGGAAAGGCTGGGAAGTGAAACGTAGGGGAACAGGGACGGGGAGAGAGGGAGAGAGATTGGTTGATTGATTAGTATTTGCCAGAAAGGGAAAATAAATCAGGAGGATAGGACAAGGAAAGAAGGGAAGGGACTGGTAAGCAGTGGCAGAGGCAGAGGAAGATGACACGTAAAGCTGAGGAAGTATGTAGATCACAACGGTCATGGAAAATCATGTTAAGGGGTTCACTAGGAGGTCAATGGGAAACATCTGACTTGTTTTGAACAAGGAGGTGACATGATCTGATTCGCGTTTCCAAAGGATCTTCTGCTCACTGTTTGGAGAATGGATTGGAACAGAGCAATTCAAAGCAGGCAACGTCAGGAAGCCGCCACCATCACCCAGGTGAAAGATGTGGCCTGAACAAGGTGGTGGTGAGGCAAATGAATGGAATTGAGAAACATTTTGGCATTCAAAAGGGCAGAACTTTGTGGCTGCTTGTGTAATAGATTGCCTGTTAAGGCAGATATTGAATGGAGTGCCCATGGTGGGTGGTATCCCTGAAATGATCTTCATTGTTCTATAAAAGCTACAGAACTCCTTTGGTGATGTAAACAGAAGAGGGGAAGGCACCCATTATTCAGTGTGGGAAAATATGTGAGAACTCCGTACCTGCTTCCCAAGATTCAAAGGGAGAGGAGTTAAAGGGAAATTATAGGAAGTCATTTCTCACCCTGCTCATGGAATGCAGCAGGGCCAACGCCTCCAGGAGGATCTCTGAATAGCTCACACAAACAAGCCTTGAAATGAAGAGCCTTCAGTCGGGCAGGCTGCTGGGACAGAGGTACCAACAGCCAGACTGTGCTAAGGCCAATCCGGAGGGACTGCTCCTTGCCTTGAATCTCCACGTCAGGAGCCAGCCTGGACAGCTGAGCGCGTGAGGTCCGGATACAGTCTAGTCCTCTTCCTCACCGCTGGTCTGCAGAACTGAGGGCCCAGCCTGAGCTGAGAAGAGAAGGAAATCTTTGTATTAAAGGATATTTACAGTTTACATTTTTTTTAATTTAGTTATTTTATTTATTTATTTTTGGCTGCGTTGGGTCTTCATTGCTGCACGTGGGCTTTAGTTGCAAAGAGAGGGGGCTACTCTTTGTTGCAGTGCATGGGCTTCTCATTGCAGTGGCTTCTCTTGTTGCGGAGCACGGGCTCTAGGCGCGTGGGCTTCAGTAGTCGTGGCTCGCGGGCTCTAGAGCGCAGGCTCAGTAGTTGTGGCATACGAGCTTAGTTGCTCCGCGGCATGTGAGATCTTCCCGGACCAGGGATCGAACCCGTGTCCCCTGTATTGGCAGGCGGATTTTTAACCGCTGCGCCACCAGGGAAGCCCTACAGTTTACATTTTAAATGTAAATGTACTCATCTCATTCGACAAAATAAACAGTATAAAAAGATTATCAGTGAAAAATCTTACTCCCACCTCTGTTTCAATCACCTAATTCTTCATAAGAGGTAATTATTTTTATCAGTTTCCGAATGAGTTTCTTATGGCTACTGTAACAAATTACCACAAACTTGGTGGCTTAACAGAAACGTATTCTCTCAAATTTCTGGAGGCCAGAAGTCTGAATTTAGTGTCACCGAGGAGAAATGAAGGTGTCAGCAGGGCCGCGCTCGCTGGAGACGCTCTAGGGGAGACCCTGTTCCTTGCCTCCTCCAGCTTCTAATGGCTGCTGGCGTCCTTTGACTGCGGCTGCGCCACTCTATTCTCCGTCTCCATGGTCACACTGCCTTCTCCTTGGTGTCTGTAATCACTGTCTGCCTCTCCTGTGATGGTGTTTAAAGCCCACCTGCATAATCCAGGAAAATCTCCTTAACTGAATCGCATCTTCTGCCAAATAAGGTAATAGTCACAGGTTCCAGAGATTACGAAGTGGCTCTATCTTTAGGGGCCAGTATTTAGCCTACCAGTTTCTTATGCATCTCTCCAGATAGAAGCAAATGCAATCACACAGGAAAATATACTCACATTGTTCCATATTCTAACACAAAAGGTGATTTGCCATACACAGCTCTGTACCTTGTTTTACTGATGGAACAATATATACTGAGATCTTTCCATATTACTGCATAGAGGGCATACTCCATTTTGACAGGTGCACAGAACACCACTGAATGGATGTATGCAATTTCTTTACTTCCTTTCAGTTTTCACTGTTTTGCCGTTACAATGTCAAAGTAAATACGTACACACAGATACATATGTTTGCAAATATATTTTAAGATAAATTCCTAGAAGTAGGATTTGTCAAAGAGTATACACGTTTGTAATTTCGTTTAGATATCACCAAATCGCCTGGTTAAGGGATATATCTGTTTGCACTCCCACCTTTAAAACGTAAGAGCGCCAGTTTCTCCATGTCCTTGATGGCAGAAGGTACTGTCAAAGAACATTTAAATTTGTGCCAATCCAATCAATGAAAACTGTTATCTCAGTAAACTGAATGATTTTTAAGAGTTGCAGAACATTTCATCACATGTATGAAACAAATTCTAAAACCATTTTTCCTACTGCTAGACATCTCATTTTTTTACTGTTTGAAATCAATGATCATCTCTGAGCATATATATCTTTTCCCACATACTGGATTGCTTCCTTATAATAAATTTCTAGCAGTGCCCATGCTCAAAGAGTTTGAGTATATATTGTCTGTGATACATATTCTAAAGTGGCTTTGTAGAAAAGTTTTACCTGTTTTATTCTCAACAGTAGCATAGGAGGGGCAGACAGCAGAGTCTTCACTGCAATTATTTATAGGAATTGCTTACAAGTAAGCAATTACAAGTCTCGGGTTTTTGGACCCAATTTCAACGTGTGGGGGTGGTTTCCGCACACCTCCAACAAACAATTCTCTGGACACCAGCTGGTGCCTATCTACCAAGAGGCAGCATCAGATGCCACAGGTTAAGGGTTCAGTCCTACAAGGCAGCCCGCCCTCCCACTTCAGATGCCAGTCGCAAGCCCAAGTTATTATTACCTGTACTTCTTGACCAACCAGTTATATATCAGAGGTTCCCATGACCCTTCCTTGGGTTCCATCAATTTGCTAGAGCAACTCACAGAACTCAGGAGACCCATTTACTCCCTAGATTACCAATTTATTATAAAAGGATAGAACTCAGGAACAGCCAGATGAAGGAAATGCATAGGGCAAGGTGTGGTGAAAGAGCCCAGAGCTTCTTTGCCCTCTTCAGGCACCACCTTCCCCAAATTCCCGCATATTCACCAACCTGCAAGCTCTCCAAACCCCGTCCTTTGGGGTTTTTATGGAGACTTCATTATATAGGCATGATTGATCAAATCATTGGCCATTGGCGACTGAACTCAATCTCCAGCACCCCCCCCACCCCGCCCCTCTCCCCCCTCCCTTCCCCCGGGGGCGGGAGGGTGGGACTGAACATTCCAACCCTCTGAATCACAGGGCTGGCTCCACTGACAACCAGCCCCAACCTTAAGTGCAGTCCAAAGGTCACCTCATTAACATAACACACCATTGTAACTCTCTTTACAGGAAATTCCAAGGGTTTTAGGAGCTCTGTGCCAGAAATGAGCATGAAGACCCAATACATTTGACCTTTGAACAATGCAGGGGTTAGGGGCGCTGACCCTCTTCGAAGTCAAAAATCAGAGTGTAACTTATAGTCAGCCCTCCACATCCCTGTTTCTGAATCCTTGGATTCAACCAAGCTCAGATCACGTAGTACAGTAGTATTTACTATTGAAAAAAATTCATGTATAAGTGGACCCTCAAGGTTCAAACCCGTGTTGTTCAAAGGTCAACTGTATATATATATATATATATATATATCTCACAACATCACAAGAAGTTTTAACTCAGGGGTAATACTAATAATAACAATACTAAAATAACAATACAGACACTTATTGGGAGTTTACCATGTGCCAGATGTTCTAAACATTTTATATTCATCATGTCATTTATGATCCCTCATTTTACAGTTGAAACTGAGGAGTCCAGCTTCTAGCGAAAAACCTATGCATGATTTCTCAGGCCCAACCAGAGGCGATTACAGAGGCTTTACCTGGCAGGCGTCCTGATGCATATCTGCCTTCCTAGCCCAGGCACCTTCATTCAGAGGCCTCCTTCTTATCCTCTGGTGCCTCCCATGAGACCTCTTTATCAGGGGGGAGAAGAGAAGATCCTTGAACACACTTTCCTCCACTCAGACTCAGTCCTTTTCCACACCGAGTCCTTCCCCTCTCCCTCCCCCCCTGGCCCCCAGGTCCATGAAACTGCAGCAGCCTCTTGTATGGGGCTCCCTCAGCAGGGAGATGACCCCTCTGTGCTGATCCAACTCATCCTCCACCAATGGGCCCTTCCACGTGGGCCCATGCTCTCTCCGCTCTTGCTTATACTATCACAGTAGGTAAGTAAATGCTTGAATGCTATTCAGTACTTTTATTTTGGCTGGCTGTCTTAATCAGCTACTTTGACACCTGGCAGCTCAGCTCTCTCCAGCTCAGCTGAGTTCCAGACAAAAACCAAGGCCCGTGGAGGTTAAGTAACTAGCCTAATGTTCCTAGCTACTAAGTGGTGGATCCCAGATTTGAATCCAGACTGTTTCCTAAAATAAGAATAACATGCATGATTAGCTGAGAGTAATTAAACCTACAATGAGCCATTCCATGCAGAGTTCACAAAATAGTAAACTTTACCATAAGACTTCATACTCATTGCAAATAATTCACAGGATTCTGGTATTAATTTTTGGTCTGAACCCTCCTGAAGCCAAGTGTGTGGTTGAGGGAAATGATTCTCCCAGTTCTACAAACTCTAGAAAATTCCCATTAACTATATTTCTAGGTTTGCTTCCCTCTAATGACTGCAAAATGTTGCTTGCTCTTTTTACCTGAATGATCTCCACAAATCTGAACCATGGTAGATTTTCACTGTGAAAATGGGCATCACATGATATTTGGTGTTAACTTTATATCTGGGTATATTCTGTAGTTTCTAGACAACATGGAACCTGAAAAATTAGTCTATTCTTACTGTCTGCAGATTAATATCACTATGCTGGCCTGCTCTGGCTTAATGTTGGCATGTTATATCTTTGTCCCCCCTTTTACTATTCACCTTTCTGTATCTATTTAAAGTATATCTCTTGTATGTAAGAGACAAATCTAAAGTAAGAAATATACAAATAACACTAACAACTTGTAACTTTTACCTGGAATATTCAATCCACTTACATTAAATGTAATTACTGTTATCGTTGGATTTATATCTGCCATCTTACTATTTGTTTTCTATTTGGCCCATCTGGTTTATGTTCCCTTTTCCCTTTTCACTTGCCCTTTTTTTTTTAATTGAAGTATAGTTGATTTACAATCTTGTGCCATTGGCTTCTTTTTAATTAATAAAATTTTTACTACTCTTTCCTTAAGTTGTTGTTTTGGCAATATTTTTTTTATCAAGGTAAATTTACATAAAATAAGATACACAGACTTTAAAGGTATAGTTTGATGATTTTTAACAAATATATATTATACACTTACGTAACCAACACTCCAATCAAGACTTAGAACTTTCTATCACCCCAGAAAATTTCCATGCCCCTTTCCAGATAACATCTTCCCCAGTCATGGATTAATTCATTATTATTATTATTATATATTTTTTAATTTTTCGCTGCATTGGGTCTTCGTTGCGGCATGTGGGCTTCTCACTGTGGTGGATTCTCTTGTTGCCGAGCACAGGCTCTAGGCATGCAGGCTTCAGTAGTTGTGGTCCACAGGCTCTAGAGTGCAGGCTCAGTAGTTGTGGCACACGGGCTTAGTTGCTCTGTGGCATGTGGGATCTTCCTGGACCAGGGCTCAAACCCGTGTCCCCTGCACTGGCAGGTGGATTTCTAACCACTGCGCCACCAGGGAAGTCCCTGGATTAATTTTATCTGTTTTAGAACTTCATATAAATGAAATCATGAAGTATTTGCTTGTTTTTGTTCCATACAACATTGTTTATGAGATTAATCCATGTCATTGTTCTTTTTTATTTCTGAGTAGTATTCCATAGTAGGGATATTATACCACAATTTATTTACCTGTTTTCCTATTGAAGGACATATGAGTTCTTTCCTTTAGCGGTTATTAAAATAAAGCCACATAGGGCTTCCCTGGTGGCGCAGTGGTTGAGAGTCCGTCTGCCGATGCAGGGGACACGGGTTCGTGCCCCGCTCCAGAAAGGTCCCACATGACGCAGAGCGGCTAGGCCCATGAGCCACAACTACTGAGCCTGCGCGTCTGGAGCCTGTGCTCCACAATGGGAGAGGCCGTGACAGTGAGAGGCCCGCGTACCGCGATGAAGAGTGGCCCCCACTCGCCGCAACTGGAGAAAGCCAGTTGTGGGATCTTCCCAGACCAGTGCTCGAACCCATGTCCCCTGCATTGGCAGGCAGATTCTTAACCACTGCGCCACCACGGAAGCCCCTGACTGGTAAGTTTTATACTTTCATATGATTTCATGTTACTACTTAGCACTCTTTCTTTTCAACTTGAAGAATTTCCTTTAGCTTTCTTGTAAAGTATGTCTAGTTGTGATGAACTCCTTCAGCTTTTGTTTGCCTAGGAGTGTAATTCTCTCTCCTTCATTCCTGAATTTCAACTTTGCTGGGCAAAGTATTCTCAGCTGGCTTTTTTTTTTCTTTTAGCTATTTGAATATATCATCCCACTCTCTCCTGGCCTGCAAGATTTCTGCTCAGAAATCTACTTATGTTGGGGAGTGGGAGTGGGGATGTGATTTCTCTTGTATGTAATGAGCTTATTTTCTCTTGCTGATCTTCCTTTCTCTAGAAAGATGCTCTGTCTTTGATTTTCAGTTTTATTACAATGTGTCTCAGTGAAATCTTAGTTGGGTTGAACCTGATTGAGGACTTTTGACCTTTACGTACCTGGACATCCATATCTTTCCCCAGATTTGGGAGGCTTTTGGCCATTATTTCTTTAAATAAGCATTCTGTTCCTTTCTCTCTTTTCCTTCTATGATTTCTATAATGTGAATGTCATTTGGCTTGATGTTGTCCTGTAGGCTTTCTTCACTCCTTTTCATTCTTTTTTCTCCTCTGACTGGATAATTTCAAATGAAGTGTCTTCTAATTCACTGATTCGTTCTTCTCTTGCCCAAGTCTGCTGTTGAAGCTCTCTATTGCATTTTTTTTTTTTTTTTTTTTTTTTTTTTTTGTGGTACGTGGGCCTCTCACTGCTGTGGCCTCTCCCGTTGCGGAGCACAGGCTCCGGACGCGCAGCCTCAGCGGCCATGGCTCACGGACCCAGCCGCTCCACGGCACGTGGGATCCTCCCAGACCGCGGCACGAACCCGTGTCCCCTGCATGGGCAGGCGGACTCTCAACCACTGGGCCACCAGGGAAGCCCTCTATTGCATTTTTAAATTTCAGTCATTATATTCCTCAGCTCCAAAATGTGTTTGGTCTTTTTAATGTTTTCTCTGTTGAACTTCTCATTTTGTTCTTGCATCATTTTCTTGATTTTGTTAAACTGCCAATCTGTGTCCTCCTGTAGCTCTCTGAACTTTAGAACAGTTATTTTGGATTCTTTGTCAGGCAGTTTGTGGCTCTCCATTTCTTTGGGATAAATTACTGGAAGTTTACTTATTCCTTTGGTGGTGTCATTTTTCCCCACTCATCATGATCTGTGTAACCTTGTGTTGTTATGTGTCTGTGCATCTGAAGAAGGAGTCACCTCTTTCAGATTTTATGGACTGATTTTAGTAAGGAAAAAACCTCACCTGTGAGTCAGGGCATGCTGGTGCATGCTGTGGCCCTTGGTCTAGTGGTGTGAGGTGCCCAGTGTGGGGGCATGTGGTGTCTCTGGGTCTGGCGGGTAAATAGTGTCTCATCAGCTCAGGCAACTGTTTATCACAATGTTGACAACTCCAGGATCCTTTGTGGTGAGAGCTGCAGGGTGTCTGCTGGCTGCAATGGATGTTGGGGTCCTTAGTGATGCCTCCAGGTCCAGAGGTGAGGGTGTGGGACTGGTAACAGTTCTGGCCAGAGCTGGTGGTGTGCATGTTTGACTATGGGAACTGGCTGTAGGTGCCTTTGTGGGGTCAGAGGCCAGATGCGGGTACACATGCAGTGATCAGGGCCAATGTCAGGGGCTGGGGCCATCAGTGGACACACAAGTATCTGCAGGGTTCCAGGCTATATAATATGCCCTTGTGTGGCTGCAGGGGCTAACTGCAGGTACATGCATGGCAGTAAGGTCCAGTGAAAGGATGCAGGGCCAGCTCCAGGCATACAAGGAGCTGTGGTGCCTGGGCTTTGGCATGCACTCATGCATCTACTGGGGCTAGCTGCAGGTATGCACATGGTGGTAATGCATGGACCTAAGCTGGCATTATGCACCCACACAGTCACAAAGACTGTGGCTAGTTGCCAGTGCAGATCCCAGGTCCTGTGCATCCTGCAGCAAGGTCACCAGGAGAAGGTAGAGGAAAACAGGAAGGGACTGAGGCAGCTGCTGTCTGCAAAGGCAAAATCCTGTGGGGCCCTCAGTAACAGACGCTGTAGAGGGTCCACAGTGGCTGTGCTGCTATTGGTTTCCTCAACATCGAAAGCTGTTGGGATCATCTGTGGAGAGGTCTGCTGAGGTCTGTGATGAGGTCCTCAATGATGAAAGCTGCAGGGGTTCTGCAGCATCCTGAAGGCCGTCGTGGTCCTCAGTGGCAAAGGCTACTGGGGTCCTCTGCAGAGCAGGCCACTGGGAACCACGTTCACTCCCACTGCATGGCTGATACTGGTAGCCCCTGCCCTTCTTCCTTGTTCCCAGCCATCTCTAGATGTTGCAGCTATGCCAATCTCTGGGTAGGATGAAATCAACCAAGTCTTGTGCAGTGCCCCGAAAGCCTGGGTGAGCTGATCACTCATTCCTTTCTCCTTTTCCCAGCAAAGGGAACTATTTTGGACCAGGGAGCTCCCTCTTGGCACTGAGCCGTGTTGACTTGGCACTGGGATGATGCAGGCAAGATGAAACTGTTCTTCCTACTCTTGTTTTATACAGTTATTCTCAGGTTTGTGGGCCACTGTGTTGCTGAAGCTTCTCAAGTGGACTCTTGAGCACACCCAGAGCCATTTTTCTTTGTGGATTTGCTAACTGTGGTTCTTTGTAGGGAGACAGAGGCTTGGGTGTCCTGCTGCAATCTTGGCAATGCCACTCTTCTGTTGTCATGCATTTTAATTGTACATATAATTTAATTTAATTGTACATATAATTTAAACTCAAGAAATGACAATTACTGTTTTGTACAATATTTACTCATATATATTTACTATTTATCTTTTAATACATACATTCTTCATTCCCTCCTGCAATTTTCATGTTTCCATATAGCACCATTTTGTTCCTGCCTGGAGAAATCCCTTTAATATTTAATATTTCTTTTAGAGTACGCCTGCTGGCAATGAAATCCTTTAGTCTTTGTCTGAAAATTTATGTATTTTATCTTCATTTTTGAAACATATTTTTGCTATACCTAGAATTCCAGGCTGTTATTTTCTATAAGCAGTTTTTTTAAAACATCTTTATTAGAGTATAATTGCTTTACAATGGTGTGTCAGTTCTGCATCAGTTATACATATACATATGTCCCCATATCTCTTCCCTCTTGTGTCTCCCTCCCCCCCACCCTCCCTATCCCACCCCTCTACGTGGTCACAAAGCATCAAGCTGATCTCCCTGTGCTATAAGGCTACTTCCCACTAGCTATCTATTTCACATTTGGTAGTGTACATATACCCATGCCTCTCTCTCGCTTTGTCACAGCTTACCCTTCCCCCTCCCCATATCCTCAAGTCCATTCCCTAGTAGGTCTGAATCTTTATTCCCGTCTTGCCCCTAGGTTCTTCTGACCATTTTTTTTTTTTAGATTCCATATATATGTGTTAGCATACAGTATTTGTTTTTCTTTCTGGCTTACTTCACTCTGTATGACAGTCTCTAGGTCCATCCACCTCACTACAAATAACTCAGTTTCGTTCCTTTTTATGGCTGAGTAATAGTCCATTGTATATATGTGCCACGTCTTCTTTATCCATTCATCCGATGATGGACACTTAGGTTGTTTCCATGTCCTGGCTATTGTAAATAGAGCTGCAATGAACATTGTGGTACATGACTCTTTTTGAATTATGGTTTTCTCAGGGTATATGCCCAGTAGTGGGATTGCTGGGTTGTACGGTAGTTCTATTTTTAGTTTTTTAAGGAACCTCCATACTGTTCTCCATAGTGGCTGCATCAATTTACATTCCCACCAACAGTTCTATAAGCAGTTTAAAGGTGAAATTCCCTTGCTTTCTGGGTGTCAGTTGTTTCTGATAGGACATTGACTGTTGGTTTATACTCTTGTTCTTTTGAGGGCAATGTATTTTCTCTAACGCCTTTTAAGATGTTCTAACTGACTTTATCAGCTGTTTGTCCATGATGCACATAAGTGCAGTTTCCTACTTGCTTCTTGAGTCCCTGGGTTGATGTCTTTCACCAGTTTTGAACAAATTCTCAACTATTATCTCTTCAAATATTGCTTTTGCCCCATTCTCTTTCTTCTTTTCCTCCAGAATTTTGATTACATGAATGTTAAACCATTTGAGTATGTATTACATGTCTCTTATACTCTATTTTTTCCACCCTTTCTTTCTCTGCTTCAGTTTGAGCATTTTTTATTGACCCATATCCCAGTTCACTAATCCTACATTTTGCTATGTCCCCTCTGCTGCCAAATTCATACATTGCGTTTTAACTTTTAGATATTGCCTTTTTAAAAAAAATTTTTTGGCCATGCGGCATGTGGGAACTTAGTTCCCTGACCAAGGATCGAACTTGCACCTGCTGCAGGGGAAACACAGTCTTAACCACTGGACCACCAGGGAAGTCCCTAGATACTGCCTTTTTCAGTTCTAAACTTTCTATTTGATTGTTTTTTTAAATAAAGTGAATAGTGTGTTTTTTTAATTTATTTTATTTTTGGCTGCATTGGGTCTTTGTTGCTGTGCGTGGGCTTTCTCTAGTTGCAGTGAGCAGATGCTACTCTGTTGCAGTGCGTGGGCTTCTCATTCTGGTGGCTTCTCTTGCTGAGGAGCATGGGCTCTAGGTCCATGGGCTCAGTAGTTGTGGCTCACGGGCTGTAGAGCACAGGCTCACTAGTTGTGGCTCGCGGGCTCTAGAGCGCAGGCTCGGTAGTTGTGGCTCACGGGCTTAGCTGCTCCACGGCTTGTGGGATCTTCCCGGACCAGGGCTCAAACCTGTGTCCCCTGCATTGGCAGGCCGATTCTTAAGCACTGCACCACCAGGGAAGCCCTGATTATTGTTTAAACATCCCAAGTGTTTTAGATTTTCCATTCTTTTCGCCTATTTTGTCCTTTTCCTCTATTTAGAATATATTATATAACATATTTGAGTTCTGATCAGCTAACTTCAGTATCAGCAACATCTATGGATCTGCATCTATTTTTTTCCCTCTTAATTGCCAGTCTGACCTTTTTACACATCTAGAAATGTTACTGTGTGCCAGGTAGTATGTATAGAAGAACCATAGAAGTTTCACAGAAAAGAGGGTTTCCCTTTTATTTCATTAGGCTGCTAAGGTGAGTAGCTAATAAACTCTATCCAGTCAGAAATTGAGCTTGATCAGGAATATACTGTAAGTTTAGTAAGACTCTATCTCCTTCTGGTATGTTCCTGTTCGTAGATTGTGGAAATACAGATCTCCTCACCCCTAGAAGCTAACAGACAGTTCTGACCTTCAGAGGTTTTCAGCCTCCTTTAGCCTCCTACTTCACGCAGCTTTAAAACTTGGCAAACGTCTTTAAGAGAAAACTCACTGTGTTTGAAGAAGAGCTCCTCTCTCGCAGCACTGTGCAACTGAAAGGTACCTCAGTCTGTCTTTTAGAAGTTTCTGTGCTAGCTCCACCATTTCCTGTACAGCTACAGAACAATGAAAATATCTCAAGGTGAAAACTGTGTGCATTTAGGGTCCCTTAATATTTCAGTTTGTCACCACAGTACTATGCAACTGCTAAAAGGCTTCTGACTTCTCTGTCCTCAAGCAGAAGCCCTTTGCCTGGAACAAGCCTGATCTACATCCTGCTCCCAAATAAACAAAGGGCTGGCAATTATCAAATCACTTTGTAACAATTTTCCCTTTTCTGTAAGTTCAGTTCATCCAGTCCTTTGTTTCCACAGCTCTCTGAACCCCTTAAAATGTGATTTTCGTAGTGTATCCAATTTTGTCTAGTGAGAGAGTGGGCCTGTGGCAACACATTTCATTTCACCGCTACATGAAAGTCCAGGGTTTTTGGTTTTGTCACTAAGGGTATTTGTTATTTTCAGTTACACTTTGAATTTTATGTACAAAATTTCCTACCAGTCTGAACGTTCTTCACAGCATGCATTTCAAGGTTTAGGCTTGCTGAAACCACATATACATCCAAACAGTTTCCCAATACCACAGAGCTGAAAGCTGTCAAAGTCGGTTTTATTGATGCAGATTCTTTTTGCTTTTGTGAAGTTGCACATGTTGTTAAATCTTTATTTGCATCTCCTTTTCCATTAGTTTTTTATCTTTGCCCTTTTTTTCTACTGACATTTTCCCTTTACCATTTTCAAGACATTTCCTCTGTATTGCAGATACTAGTCCTTATTTTGAGCTATGTCACAAATAATGTTTTCCCCATATTATCTTGTCTTTTGACTTTATTTTTTAATAAAGATGTTTTGATTTTTTCTTTCTATGTGACTGAATTTTATGGCTTCTGGAATTTGTGAAATAGATTGGTAAGTCTTTCCCACTCTAAGTTAACATGGAAGTTATTACTTATTTTCATCTTTTTTGTTACCTTTTTTTATACTTGAAACTTTGATCCTGGTAATGGGCACATTCTCCCTTGTCTTCCCCAGATGGCTATTTGGATTCCCTAAGACCATCCTTTACTCAATGAAGTGGAATGCTGTCATTATAATGTACAAATTCTCATATGCATTTTGTTCTATTTCTGAACTTTCTATTCTGTTCTATTCTGGTGTGTGTCTATGTGTGCACTAGAAACACACTTTTACTTATTGATATTTTACTACATATCTTAATATCCAGTAGGGTGACTCTCCACTTGCCACCATGCTTTCCTTTTCAGAGTTTTCATGACCTTTCTGGCTTGCAGATTTTTCCACAAGAACTTTAGAATCAAGATAACTTGTTCCAAAGAAAACCTATTGGTATTTTTATTGGGATTGGGTTATATCCATAAACAAACATAGAGAGAACTGACAACTTAATGACACTGAGTTTCTACCTTAAAATAATGTGTTACTATTTATGTTTTCTTTTTGGAGGGGAGGATCCTTTAGTAGTATTTAAATGTTTTCTTCATTCACGTCTTGCACATTTCTTGTTATGGGCATTTTTTTGTTGTTACTGTAATTATGCTGTATCTGCTTTCTTATATAGTCTCATTTCACAGATAATAGATTGAAATGAACTTTTCAATACTTGAAAAAGGGATTGCTCTTCAGTACCCAGAAGTAGCAGAGAAGCTATAGGGATGTGTGAGAAACACTGTTTGAGAGTAGGGAAAAAAGATTGCCTTCACTGAGTTCAGTCCATTTAATAAAAAACTGTTTTCGTAAAATGTAATAGATTCATTGAAGGAGTTCAAACTACTCTTTTCCCTAAATTTTATCATTAACCCACAATAAAAACCTGGGAGTATTCCTTGAGTACTCCCACTTGGTCTGCTGACCATCTATCCATAGTTTTTATTCTGATGGTGAACATCAGAATTATACTTGTAGCTTTTAAAAAAGCATACAGCCAGCTTCTACCCTTGACCGTTCTGATTCAGGTCTAGGGCAAGTCTAGGCATGTGTGTGTGTGTTTACACACACAACTCCAGTGACTGTGATTCCCCACCTTTTAGGAATCATTAAAAAATCAAAAACTAAGTCCTGTTGACCATAAATCCTAAATATCTCTGCAATATACTTCTTCATTTTTACCTTTGCCAATTTAAACCAATACTTCATCATCTCGTGCCTAGACGACTCTAGCAATCTCCTTGTTGCTATTTTTAAATCTACTCTTTGTCCCTTACAATCCAGCCTCCAAACAGCTAACAAGACTATATATATGTAAAATAAAAATCAAGCTGTGCCACATGCCAACATAAATTCCTTCAAAACTTCCCGTCTACGATCCCTAAACACTGATCCACTGACGAGTGCCAGTCCCTAAGTTTCCACTGGTGTGTTGCACAATGAGACTGAGAAAAAATAAACATGGTGATTTTTTTATGAAACCAAATTTATTCAGTTTAAATTATCTGCATTCTATGATTATATATTTAGCACCAATATATTATGTTTTCTGAAATGATGGTGGCATGGGTGCCATCTCTTAACATGAATTTTACGTGGTAAAACAGAAAGATGTCAAATCTATGCTGGTCTCAATTTTTAAAATTACACCTGCTCACATGATCAAAGTCTGGGAACCACGGATGGAAGAATTAAGTACAAGCTTCCTAATGTGGTCTGTGATATGGAAATCCCCTAGTACCACACAAACACACCAAGGTTGGCTCTTTACTTGAATTTGTTAAAACTACATTTCATTCATTAACGTTTTCTTTTTAAAAAATTTACACTAATATTAGTTAATTACCAGTTATGTGCAAAGTACTATGCCAGATGGGATAAAAAGGTGATCAAGAGCGGGAAGAGAAATGGGAACATATGTATATATATAACTGATTCATTTTGTTGTGAAGCAGAAACTAACACACCACTGTAAAGCAATTATACTCCAATAAAGATGTTAAAAAAAAAAAAAAAGAAAATGGGCCCTGCCCATAAGGAAGTTAAGCGTATTGGGGGTTTTAAATTTTGGAGTCAACAGCCTTGATTTCAAATTGGAGTTAACTATAGTACCTGCCTATAATTAGTTAGCTATTAAATTACAATTATAGTACCTGGAAAGAAGTACGGTGTACTACAAAACTACACACCAGGGGAACTTGGCCTAGTCCTCGAAGGTCAGAGGTTTCCACGAGGAAGTGAATTAAGAACTGAGATCTGAAGGATGAATGGGCATGAAACTAGGTGAATGAAGAGCAGGAATGAAGAGAGAGCAGCACAGATAATGGGAAGAGCATGTGCAGAATATGAGGTGGGAAGCACAGGCTGTGCTTGAAGAACTGATGGGCTATCGGTGACTAGCGCCCATGGGGACAGGAGCAGAATCCTAGCTAGGCTCGTGAGGAAGACTAGGTGACACTGGACCTCACATGTCACATATGGATTCTGGTCTTTATTCTAAAAGTAATGGGAAGTCGCTGAAGGAACACTGAAACAATGGAAAGATGATGACAGAATCTTATATTGGATTGGCCAGAAAGGGTCGTTCGGGTTTTCCTGTAACATCTTATGGAAAAACCCAAACGAACTTTTGGGCCAACCCAATACTTTAACACTAACAACCATCGGCTTAACAGTCCTATGCAAACATCATGCTGTTGTACTTTTCACTGCCTTTATAATAACCTGCCCTCCTTCCTCCAATACACTCTTGATTTTTTAATATTTAAAACTAACGTAATGGATAAGTGTTGTATTAGTTTCCTAGGGCTGCGGAAACAAAATGCCACAAACTCAGTGGTTTAAAACAACAGAAATCTGTTTCACAGTTCTGGATGTTAGAAGTCGGAAATCGAGGTGTAGGCAGCATCATGCTCCCTCTGAAATCTGTAGGGGAATCCTTCCTTGCGCCCTCTAAGTTTCTGGTGGCTTGCTGGTAACCTGTGGCATTCCTCAGCTTGTAGCTATGTAACTCCAATCTCTGCCTACATTGTCACACTGCATTCTCCCTGTCTCTGTCTTCACATCTTCCTATAAGGACACCAGTCATACTGGAGTAGGGGCCCACCCTACTCCCGTATGACCTCATCTCAACTGATCACATCTGTAACAACTCTATTTCCAAACTAAGTCACATTCTGAGGTACTAAGGATTAGGACCTCAACGTACCTTGGGGTGGATGGGGGGAGGACACAATTCAACCCATAACAAATACCTACGTAAAAACATTTAGGTAGTACTAAACAGGAAGCAGTGAGGTCTCCCTCTCATAACCCAGGCCTAAGCCAATCACTACAGGATATTCAATGACCATAGACCATTTCAGGACTGAATGTGGGTAGTAAGACATGAGGGGGAGATGTTCCTCACTCTTCTGTAAGCTTTCTCCCTCTGGACAGAGTGGTGTGTAGACGTGTACACCTTAATATCCTGCTGAGCTGCCTAATTAAACCATCTCAAGCTTGCACACCTCCCACCAGTTACAATAACCATGACATCTCCTTCGCTGGTAAGTTTGTTTTGAGTCGGACGTTCCTTTAATATAAGTCCTAATGGATAAAGGGTGTCATCTGGCAATGTACAATCATTATCTTTCCATTGTTTCAGTATTCGGAATAATTCTTCATGGTTACGAATTAAAGAAAAGACACCTTTCCACAATGATTATGGACATAAGATATGGAAGATAACCTAAAGTGGGAAATGTCAAAGAAGAAAGTAAGATTAAGCTTATGTATTCCTTGGTTTTCCTTTCATCACCAAAGATGTTGGGATAATGCAGGGCAATATACTTTTGGGTAGGATTTACATCAATGGAAGCACAATGCCAGCAGAGATGGATGACCTTGTAGTTAGCCATCCAGAAAACACATCAGACTGTGAGGATTTTATGGAATGACAACAAGATGATATTTGGAAACTTGAATTTTCCCCAACACAAAAGTCTTGACTTTGACAATACCATAAAGTTGCTTATCACCTTGCCTTTCAGAGTGTGACCCATGAACCAGAAGCATCAATATCACTGCATGTTAGACATGCAGTCTCAGGTCCCACTCTAGACCTGCTAAATCAGAATGTAGAGTTGAACAAGATCCTCAGGTGATTTGTACATACATGAAAGCTTGGGAAATAACGGCATTATTACACTGTGAACAGAAAGATGACAAAGAGAAGTCTGTGAAGACATGTCCCCTGAAATGGTCAAGCTGATTTGCTGCTTGTTGTAATGCACTGGCTCTAGCTATACATCAGAATAACCGCAGAAGCTTTTAAACTGATGCTAAGGCCCAAGGCAGAACCTAGACCAACTGGATCAGAATCTTCGGGGTGAGGCTTAGGATCAGCAAAGCCCTTTAAGAAGTCCTCAAGTAATTCTTATCAAAAACCATGGCTGAGAATTATTAGTGTAAAGCAAGGGCTAGGGAGAGGAGGACTGAGAATTCATGTTTAATGAATATAGAGTTTTGGTTTCACAAGATGAAAAAGTTCTAGAGATCTACTGCACAACAATGTGAATATACTTAACACTACTGAACTGTACACTTAAAAATGATTAAGACGTAAATTTAATACTATGTGTTTACCAGAATAGGCAAAATCATTCAGATAATCAATTTTAAATTATTTGCTTTACTATACACAGATATGTTATTTGAATTTTTAGAATAAATTTGGTTTTCTAAAAGGGTTTTGAATGTAATTATAGTATGGGTTCACCAATACAGTAAAACCAATTTTTCGATCAATAAATATTTCAAAATTGCATGATTTAAATGCTTTAGACCCCTGTTTACTGTCCCAAGTGCTCTGGTTTGAACTTCTCTCTTTGTGTATACGTATCTCTCTGGGCCTTTCTTCATGGGCAGCAACAGGTCTGGTGGAGGCTCCCTGAATCATCAGGCAAAATTCCAGTATATTATAATACCACTTTAATCCACAACCACCCCAACATGAATATCCTTAGAGTTTACCAGATCCCCGAAGAGTCCTGTTATGCAAAATTAAGAACTCTTGCTTTCAGATGGTGTCCCTGCTGGGTACAGTGCCCCATAAGGGTATTCCTATGAGACCCCAGGAATACTTTTATGAATTAGTATAGCATATAGCTCTGTGCCACTGTCTCTCCCATTAAGACTGCAAGCTTTCTGAAAGCTGTGGAGAGTCATATTTATCTTTAGATCTCTAGCACCTACTTATATATTTGGGCATGACAACGTATTCAATGGAACATCAATAAACACATGACTGGATGAAAGATCTCCATATCCTCTTCCACTTCACACACTATTGATATTTTGAAAGAGACAAAATGTTTTCTATAGGCACATCATTTGGAAGGATTAGAGCACACACAGGATGAAAAAAGAAAACAGAATTCCATTCCTTTTCTTCTCAAGTAATGTACTCATGTGGAATAAAGACGTAGTTTTCTAAAAGGGCTAACTTTTCCTGGAATTCCAAGCTCTACTGCACTGACTCCCAGCCAATGACAAACACTTCAGAGAATCTCAAGACTTCCTAGAGACGTCTCAAAGAGAAGTTACTTAAGGGTTATTTAAAGAACTAACAATTTCATTTAAGAAACTCCAAAATATAAATGAGCAATGGTAAATGCAATAATTCTGGAGAGTGATAGTTCTAACAAAGACAACTGAAAGGTAATAAGAAAGAGAGACTCAGGTATTTAGATATAGTTGGAGGCAGTAGTCAAGAGATAAAACTCAGCTGGGGCCAGCAATCACCTCTAAGAGCTCACTCATAGGATTTAAGATAACATGGTGCACAGCAAAGGAAACCATAACAAAATGAAAAGACAACCTACTGAATGGAAGAAAATATTTGCAAATGATATGATCAATAAGGGATTAATATCCAAAATATATAAACAGCTCATACAACTCAATATCAAAAAAACAAACAACCTGGTTAAAAAAAATTAGGCAGAAAACCTGTATAGACATTTCTCCAAAGAGGACATGCAGACAGCCAACAGGCACATGAAAAGATGCTCAACATCGCTGATCATCAGGAAAATGCAAATCAAAACCACAATGAGATTTCACCTCACATGTGTCAGAATGACTACCATCAAAAAGAACACAAATAACAAATGTTGGTGAGGATGTGAAGAAAAGAGAACCCTAGTACACCGTTGTTGAGAATGTAAATTGGTACAGCCATTGTGGAAAACATTATGGAGGTGTCTCAAAAAATTAAAAATAGAACTACCATATGACCCAGCAATTAAATTCCTGGGTATATATCAAAAAAAACCCCCAAAACACTAATTCAAAAAGATACATGCACTATTATTCATAACAGCACTATTTATAATTGCCAAGATACGGAAGCAAACCAAGTGTCCATCGACAGATAAATGGATAAAGAGGATATGGGGTGTGTGTGTGTGTGTGTGTGTGTGTGTGTGTGTGTGTGTGTGTGTGTGTGTGTGTGTGTGTGTGTGTGTGTGTGTGTGTATACATACACACAATGGAACATTACTTGGCCATAAAAAAGAATGAAAATTTTTCCATTTGCAATAGCATGGATGGACTTGGAGGGCATTATTCTAAGTGAAGTAAGTCTGAGAAAGACAAATACTGTATGATATCACTTATATGTGGAATCCAAAATAATACAGCAAACTAGTAAAAATAACAAAAAAGAAGCAGACTCACAGATATAGAGAACAAACTAGTGGTTACCAGTGGGGAGAGGAAGGGGGGGAGGGACAATATAAGAGTAGGGAATTAAGAGGTACAAACTATTATGTATAAAACAAGCTACAAGGATATACTGTACAACACAGAGAATGTAACCAATATTGTATAACTATAAATGGAGTATAACCTTTAAAAATTGTGAATCACTACATTGTACACCCATAACCTACATAATACTGTACATTAACTATACTTCAATAAAAATATTTAAAAAAATAACATGGCCCAGATCGTATAAATCTTTCGCCTTTTACTAAAAAAAAAAAAAAAAGGCCCACATTTCCCAATGTCTCAATATTAATAAACTTATACTTTTATTGAACTATACATTTTTTGTAAATTTTTAAAACAGTAAGTGCATTTTGTTAATATAAAACTGTCAGAAGACATGGCACTATATTATTACAAACTGACTTTATTACAAACTGACCTTTGCTCTTTCACCACGAAGAGCATAGTGGTGAAAAAGCAAAGGTCCTGGAGCTACACTGGATGTCAATCTTGGCTCTGTTCCTTACTATAGCTATATGACCCTGGGTGTAGTACTAAACCTGTGTGGGTCTCAGTTTCTTGATTTGTAAACAAGAGATAGTTAATAGAGCACATCTTATAGCAGCATTGTCTAATAAAACTTTCTGAGACTAAGGAAATGTTCTATTCTGTACTGTCCAAATAGTAGCCACTAGCCACATGTAGCTATTGAGCATTTGAAATGTGGCTAATGCAAGTAAGAAACTGAATTTTTAATTTAGTTTTAATTCAGTTAAATGTAAATAGCCACACAAGACTACTGGCAATGTCCTGGAAAGCACAGTTTCAGAGTTGTAAGGATCATATGGGGTAAGCATTCAAATCCATGTCTGACACACAATAATCAATATATGTTAGCTAGTGCTATTGCCCAGCATATCACATTATAGAAAACTAGTACCCAAGCGCAGATTACAGTTTTATTCAACTCTTTCCCTAAATTTTATGTAATCATTTTTCCTACTATTTATAGTTCCAGACTAATTCTTTCCCCTTCCAGGTGGCACTGGCTTCAGGAAACACAGACCAGTCTGCAAACCAAGCCCCATCTCCCCTTGTTAGGCTCAACACATGTACTATATGGTCACTTTCTCTGAAGGTTTTGAAGACTGTCAGAACACATTTGGTCCTGGCTCCCTTCGGATGGTACCCGCTGCCCCCACTCCCAATGTTTTGACTACATTTACCAGAATCTTTCAAGTGTTACAGCATATTAATTTCCTTTTTGGATAATGTATCAGAGGATTTTATTGTCACACTTGACATAACCAAATTAGTCATTCTACACCTTAAAACATTTTATCAGGCTTATAAAAACGACACTAAATATTTCCATCATCTTGTTTTTTGTATGAGGCTACAGTGAAGTTTAGAAAGGTTATCTTTTGCTCCCTGGTATATATTAAAATGCAACTACTCATGTTCTAGCACATATTTGTTACCTTGAAAAAGGCTGCAAGCTCTAAATCAATAAGGCTGTTCATCTCTTTTGATACAGCAATACTACTCTATTTCCAAAACAGTCTCATAATATCACATTTGTTTTTCCTAACACAAAGACTCCTAGAACAATCAAAATTGGTAAAGATTCCTTTCTCTTCCCATTGGAGAAGATATAGCTGAGAATATGAGAAAAGATGTCAGAAGAGAATTATAAGTCTGAATTCTCCTGCTAAGTAACACAATAGATGTGGTTCTTACATTGATAATTTTATATTCTAAAACACGAAATATGGAGAAATAGTTAAATAATCTGACATATACCTCTAACCCAATGAGGAAGGCATCATTAAACAAGTGGCCTGGTGTAATACCAGAGGAAAGCTAAGGAAGACAGAAAAGATAAAGAATTAAAAAAAAATACAGCTTATCTCAGATATAAACTACTATCAGGTATGGACTAATTTGAGTTGTAAACTTACAAAAAAAAAAAAAAAAGAAAAGAAAAGGACAAAACAGGAAAGAAGCCTAGCAAGCCACTGCCCAGAAATAAACTGTGGGGAGTGGGGGCAGGGAGGGGCAGCTTTTGCCTACACTGCTTTTAGCAGGTACAAGCACCCTGTTTCTGCAGGAAACTCTTCCTGTCCTGGGACTGCACATGTGTGGACAGTCAGCTTTGTTCTCTGGGATTCTTTACCCCATTTCAAGCAGTGAGAAATGATTTCAGCTGCAAGTAACAGAAACCTTGACTTCTGTTACAAGGAATTTTTTTTTTTTCCTGAAGTAATGGGCAGTCCCAGGAAACGGTGAGCTTACATTCAATTCAGTGGCAAAATAAAACAATTTTTCAGTCTACAGTGTCAGATTCATTCTAAAGCCTAATTTCCTGTGATTCTCTCAACTTCTCAAGTTAGGGCCACCTACTTCCAACAGGACAGGAAAAACCTCTTCCTAATTGGACTGAGGGGAAGAACCAAGCCCTTCCCCTCAGTCTGATTCGGCCCAATTTAGGTTTTGTGCCCAGCCCAGTAACGGCTGCCTGGGAAATGTCCTGCACTAACTGGCTTAGACTCGTCAGGACTAACCTCTGGAACTGGGGATGGAGTCCACTTACCCAGTCACATGAATGGTGGGAAGGAAGTTTCCTGAGCAAAATGAGAGCTCTGCTGTGAGAAAAGGAGGAAATTGATGTGGACCAGGCAATCAACCGATTGCATCACACTTACCTCCCACTCCTGGCGGACTTGGTATCTAGTGCTAAATGCTTTGGCTGGATACTAAGAGTATGTTTTACTGGCCCATAACACTGCTTATACTTTGTGGGTAAGTGACTGCTGCTGTGGGGAAATGGATAATCCAAGACGAAGTTAAAGATGCTAAAGAAGTTTCCTAGCTGAACTCAGGACTATTATGTTGACCTCCAGTTAGGCACACAGGCACTTGTCCAGTATAGCTGCTCACAAGTGTAGCACAGGAAAAATCTGCATAGTGAGGGCACAGCAGGTCTGATTTTCTGCCCTTATGAACATTCACTACCTCAATAGTGCCTGCCATGCTACTGAACAAAAAGGCAACACAGGATTATTGAAATAAGGTCCTAGGAAATGGCCACACTATTAGCACTGTGAAGAAACTCAACACAGTAGGATTTTACAGGACAGGGCTATTTTGTAGAGTCCATAAGCAATTCAACTCAAAAATTGAAAACAGAAAAAACCTTTGAAGGATTCAATTAAATACACTGTTTACAGATCAGCATTCTTTCCATTGCACCATACTGTCTTTAGCAGTAAAAACCTCAAGTTCCCCAGAGAAGATTAACCAGGAAAGAGCTCTCACTCTCAAATTCTTAGGATGTTAAGTAATGTTTTCACAATTTGAATAGAAGAAAAAGGATACCTTTCAACATTTGGTATTAGCCCAGTTTTGCGGAAAAAAAAAAAAGGAAAGGATACAAAGCTTTGCTTTTACTGGGAAGGGCAGGCAAAGAAGTTAACTGGATCTTTTCCTTCCTGAGACGGGGAGAAAACTGAGTGGTCAATTCTATGTAGTACAAAGAGATGTTATCAGGACAATAGAAGATTCACTTGTACATTATTAGAATTCTTAAAGGGTCTGCTGATTTAAAAAAAAAACCTCTAACAAGGTTATAGGATCAAGTTGCTTGCATGCAACCCCTTAATTTGGTTTAACATTTTTTTTCATACTGGGGACAACATTAATGAGCTGCTATGAAGGATTAAACCATATATATGTATAGGTATGAATATTACTGTGGGAGGGGTATGTGTGTGTTTTCAAGCTGTTTGGTATACAGTTGAAGGAAACAATAGCATAATAACTGAGGCAGAAGAATGGGTAAGTGACCTGGAAGACAGAATGGTGGAATTCACTGCTGTGGAACAGACTAAAGAAAAAAGAATGAAAGGAAATGAAGACAGCCTAAGAGACCTCTGGGACAACATTAAACGCAACAACATTCACATTACAGGGGTCCCAGAAGGAGAAGAGAGAGAGAAAGGACCAGAGAAAATATTTGGAGATTATAGTCGAAAACATCCCTAACATGGGAAAGGAAATAGCCACCCAAGTCCAGGAAGCGCAGAGAGTCCCAGGCAGGATAAACCCAAGAAGAAACACACCGAGACACATAGTAATCAAATTGGCAAAACTTAAAGACAAAGAAAAATTATTGAAAGCAGCAAGGGAAAAATGACAAATAACATACAAGGGAACTCCCATAAGGTTAACAGCTGATTTCGCAGCAGAAACTCTACAAGCCAGAAGGCAGTGGCATGATATACTTAAAGTGATGAAAGGGAAGGACCTACAACCAAGATTACTCTACCCAGCAAGGATCTCATTCAGATTCGATGGAGAAATTAAAAGCTTTAGAGACAAGCAAAAGCTAAGAAAATTCAGCACCACAAAACCAGCTCTACAACAAATGCTAAAGGAACTTCTCTAAGTGGGAAACACAAGAGAAGAAAAGGACCTACAAAAACAAACCCAAAACAATTAAGAAAATGATAATAGGAACATACATATCGATAATTACCTTAAACGTGAATGGATTAAATGCTCCAACCAAAAGACACAAGCTTGCTGAATGGATACAAAAACAAGACCCATATATATGCTGTCTACAAGAGACCCACTTCAGACCTAGGGACACATTCAGACTGAAAGTGAGGGGATGAAAAAAGATATTCCATGCAAATGGAAATCAACAGAAAGCTGGGGTAGCTATACTCATATCAGATAAAATAGACTTTAAAATAAAGACTATTACAAGAGAAGACGAACAACACTACATAATGATCAAGGGATCAATCCAAGAAGAAGATATAACAATTATAAATATATATGCACCCAAAAAAGGAGCACCTCAACACATAAGGCAACTGCTAACAGCTCTAAAAGAGGAAATAGACAGTAGCACAATAATAGTGGGGGACTTTACAACCTCACTTACACCAAGGGACAGATCATCCAAAATGAAAATAAATAAGGAAACAGAAAGTTTAAATGACACAATAGACCAGACAGATTTAATTGATATGTATAGGACATTCCATCCAAAAACAGCAGATTACACTTTCTTCTCAAGTGTGCATGGTACATTCTCCAGGATAGATCACATCTTGGGTCACAAATCAAGCCTCAGTAAATTTAAGAAAATTGAAATCATATCAAGCATCTTTTCTGACCACAATGCTACAAGATTAGAAATGAATTACAGGGAAAAATATACAAACACATGGAGGCTAAACAATACGTTACTAAATAACCAAGAGAACACTGAAGAAATCAAAGAGGAAATCAAAAAATACCTAGAGACAAATGACAATGAAAACATGACGATCCAAAACTTATGGGATGCAGCAAAAGCAGTTCTAAGAGGGAAGTTTATAGTTATACAAGCCTACCTCAAGAAACAAGAAACATCTCAAGTAAACAATCTAACCTTACACCTAAAGGAACTAGAGAAAGAAGAACAAACAAAACCCAAAGTTAGCAGAAGGAAAGAAATCATAAAGATCAGAGCAGAAATAAATGAAACAGAAACAAAGAAACAATAGCAAAGCTCAATAAAACTAAAAGCTGGTTCTTTGAGAGGATAAACAAAATGGATAAACCATTAGCCAGACTCAACAAGAAAAAGAGGGAGAGGACTCAAATCAATAAAATTAGAAATGAAAAAGGAGAAGTTACAACAGACACCGCAGAAATACAAAGGATCATGAGAGATTACTACAAGCAACTCTATGCCAATAAAATGGACAACCGGGAAGAAGTGGACAAATTCTTAGAAAAGCACAACATTCCAAGACTGAACCAGGAAGAAATAGAAAATATAAACAGACCAGTCACAAGTAATGAAATTGAAACTGTGATTAAAAATCTTCCAACAAACAAAAGTCCAGGACCAGATGGCTTCACAGGCGAATTCTATCAAACATTTAGAGAAGAGCTAACACCCATCCTTCTCAAACTTTTCCAAAAAATTGGCGAGGAGGGAACACTCCCAAACTCATTCTATGAGGCCACCATCACCCTGATACCAAAACCAGACAAAGACACTACAAAAAAAAAAATTACAGACCAATATCACTGATGAATATAGATGCAAAAATCCTCAACAAAATACTAGCAAACAGAATCCAACAACACATTAAAAGCATCATACACCACGATCAAGTGGGATTTATCCCAGGGATGCAAGGATTCTTCAATAAATGAAATCAATAAATGCGATACACCATATTAACAAATTGAAGAAGAAAAACCATATGATCATCTCAATAGATGCAGAGAAAGCTTTTGACAAACTTCAACACGCATTTATGATAAAAACTCTCCAGAAAGTGGGCATAGAGGGAACGTTCCTCAACATAATAAAGGCCATATACGACAAACCCACAGCAAACATAATTCTCAATGGTGAAAAACTGAAAGCATTTCCTCTAAGATCAGGAAAGAGACAAGAATGTCCACTCCCACCGATATTATTCAACATAGTTTTGGAAGTCCTAGCCACAGCAATCAGAGAAGAAAAAGAAATAAAAGGAATACAAATTGGAAAAGAAGAAGTAAAATTGTCATTGTTTGCAGATGATATGATACTATACATAGAGAATCCTAAAAATGCCACCAGAAAACTAGTAGAGCTAATCAATGAATTTGGTAAAGTTGCAGGATACAAAATTAATGCACAGAAATCTCTTGCATTCCTATACACTAATGATGAAAAGTCTGAAAGTGAAATTATGGAAACATTCCCATTTACCATTGCAACAGAAAGAACAAAATACCTAGGCATAAACCTACCTAGGGAGACAAAAGACCTGTATGCAGAAAACTGTAAGACACTGATGAAAGAAATTAAAGATGATACCAACAGATGGAGAGATATACCACGTTCTCGGATTGGAAGAATCAATATTGTGAAAATGAATATACTACCCAAAGCAATCTACAGATTCAATGCAATCCCTATCAAATTACCAATGGCATTTTTTACAGAACTAGAACAAACCATCTTAAAATTTGTATGGAGACACAAAAGACCCTGAACAGCCAAAGCAGTCTTGAGGGAAAAAAACGAAGCTGGAGGAATCAGACTCCCTGACTTCAGACTATACTACAAAGCTACAGTAATCAAGACAATATGGTACGGGCACAAAAACAGAAACATAGGTCAATGGAACAAGATAGAAAGCCCAGAGATAAACCCACACACCTATGGTCAACTAATCTATGACAAAGGAGGCAAAGATATACAATGGAGAAAAGACAGTCTCTTCAATAACGGGTGCTGGGAAAATGGGACAGCTACAGGTAAAAGAAGGAAATTAGAACACTTCCTAACACCATACACAAAAATAAACTCAAAATGGATCAGAGACCTAAATGTAAGACCGGACACTATAAAACTCTTAGAGGAAAACATAGGAAGAACACTCTTTGACATAAATCACAGCAACATCTTTTTTAATCCACCTCCTAGAGTAATGGAAACAAAAACAAAAATAAACAAATGGGACCGAATGAAACTTCAAAGCTTTTGCACAGCAAAGGAAACCATAAACAAGACCAAAAGACAACCCTCAGGCTGGCAGAAAATATCTGCAAACGAATCATCGGACAAAGGATTAATCTCCAAAATATATAAACAGCTCAGGCAGCTCAATATTAAAGAAACAAACAACCCAATCCAAAAATGGGCAGAAGACCAAAACAGACATTTCTTTAAAGAAGACATTCAGATGGCCAAGAAGCACATGAAAACCTGCTCAACATGACTAATTATTAAAGAAATGCAAATCAAAACCACAATGAGGTATCACCTCACACACACCAGTCAGAATGAGCCTCATCAGAAAATCTACAAACAACAAATGCTGGAGAGGGTATGGAGATAAGGGAACCCTCTTGCACTGTTGGTGGGAATGTAAATTGATACAGCCACTATGGAGTAAAGTATGGAGGTTCCTTAAAAAACTAAAAATAGAATTACCATATGATCCAGCAATCCCACTACTGGGCATATACCTGAGACAACCATAATTCAAAAAGACACATGCACCCCAATGTTCTTTGGAGCACTATTTACAATAGCCAGGTCATGGAAGCAACCTAAATGCCCATCGACAGACGAATGGATAAAGAAGTTGTGATACATGTACACAATAGAATATTACTCAGCCATAAAAAGGAAAGAAATTGAGTCATTTGTTGTGACGTGGATGGATCTAGAGACTGTCATACAGAGTGAAGTAAGTCAGAAAGAGAAAAAGAAATATCGTATATCAACGCATGTATGTAGAACCTAGAAAAATGGTACAGATGATCTGGTTTGCAGGGCAGAAGTTGAGACACACATGTGGAGAACAAACGTATGGATACCAAGAAGGGAAAATCACAGTGGGGTGGGGATGGTGGTGTGCTGAATTGGGTGATTGGGATTGACATGTATACACTGATGTGTATAAAATTAAAGACTCATAAGAACCGTCAGTATAAACAAACAAAGAAAAAAACAACTAATACTAAACTTTCTTTGGGTTATTTGTATTGAAATATGTTAATATAAATGTTTCAGACATTACATGAAATTTCTAAAAATCTTATATGTTTTGGTATAATGTTATAAGTCATACTTCTACTTATTACTTTAAAATGTATGTCTCAGAAATAAGTAAATTTCCTTGTCAATTGCATTATTATGAACTTTCATCAGATCTTTAACCGTGGTCATTTTTAAGTCTTTTGTCATTCCCAGACAGTTCTGGGTGTACTGTGATGCTTTTGCAAAAATGTTCCTATAAAAGGGTTTCATCTTCAAGAAATTCATGGAAAAGACTCTGACAAGTACAGGTTTCTGGTAACTGACTATACTGGTGAACTGAATGAATAAGCATTTTCAGAACTCTAATGGAAAACTGAACTCATGAAAGTGCTAACAGAAGATCAAGATGAGAAAAAAATGATTATATGGGACTGAGTGAACTGATGAGGATGATTAAAATTTTTGTGACTTTCTGTTTGAATAAAAAAAAATCCCACAAGGACTCAGAGGCAAAAAATATACAAATCAATGTTCACTGGAGGGGGGCAGAGGGGAAGATGGCGGAAGAGTAAGATGCGGAGATCACCTTCCTCCCCACAGATACACCAGAAATACATCTACACGTGGAGCAACTCCTATAGAACACCTATTGAATGCTGGCAGAAGACCTCAGACCTCCCAAAAGGCAAGAAACTCCCCACGTACCTGGGTAGGGCAAAAGAAAAAACAGAGACAAAAGAATAGGGACAGGACCTGCACCAGTGGGAGGGAGCTGTGAAGGAGGAAAGGTTTCCACACACTAGGAAGCCCCTTCGCGGGCGGAGACTGCGGGAGGCTGAGGGGGAAAGCTTCGGAGCCGCAGAGGAGAGCACAGCAACAGGGGTGCAGAGGGCAAAGTGGGGAGATTCCCGCACAGAGGATCGGCGCCTACCGGCACTCACCAGCCCAAGAGGCTTGTCTGCTCACCCGCCGGGGCGGGTGGGGCTGCGAGCTGAGGCTCCGGCTTTGGTCCAAGAGCAAGGAGAGGATTGGGGTTGGCTGCGTGAACACAGCCTGAAGGGGTTAGTGCACCACGGCTAGCCGGGAGGGAGTCCGGGAAAAGGTCTGGAGCTGCCGAAGAGGCAAGAGACTTTTTCTTCCCTCTTTGTTTCCTGGTGCGCAAGGACAGGGATTTAAGAGCGCTGCCTAAAAGAACTCCAGAGACACGCGCGAGCCACGGCGAAAAATGCGGACCCCAGAGACGGGAGCGAGCCGCGGCTGAAAACGCGGACCCTAGAGACGCGCACGAGACGCGGCTAAAAACGCGGACCCCAGAAACGGGTGCGAGCTGCGTCTAAAAGCGCGAAACCCAGAGACGGAGCACAGGTCACTATCCACACCTCCCCTTCCAAGAGCCTGTGCAGCCCGCCACTGCCAGGGTCCCGGGATCCAGGGACAACTTCCCCGGGAGAACGCACGGCGGGCCTCAGGCTGGTGCAATGTCACGCCGGCCTCTGCCGCCACAGGACCGCCCCGCACACTGTGCCTCTCCCTCCCCCCACCCGAGTGAGCCAGAGCCCCCGAATCAGCGGCTCCTTTAACCCCGTCCTGTCTGAGCAAAAAACAGACACCTCCAGCGACCTACATGCAGAGGCGGGGCCAAATCCAAAGCTGAGCCCCTGGGAGCTGTGAGAACAAAGAAGAGAAAGGGAAATCTCTCCCAGCAGCCTCAAAAGCAGCGGATTAAAGCTCCACAACCAACGTGATGTACCCTGCAACTGTGGAATACATGAATAGACAACGAATCATCCCAAACTGAGGAGGTGGACTTTGAGAGCAAGATTTATGATTTTTCCCCTTCTCCTCTTTTTGTGAGTGTGTATGTGTATGCTTCTGTGTGAGATTTTGTCTGTATAGCTTTGCTTCCACCATTTGTCCTACGGTTCTATCCGTCCGGTTTTTTTTAAATTTTCTTTTCTTAATAATTAAGTTTAATTTTAATAACTTTACTACACTTTACCTTCTTTCTTTCTTTCCTCCCTTCCCTCCTTTAGACAACGAATCATCCCAAATTGAGGAGGTGGACTTTGAGAGCAAGATTTATGATTTTTTCCCCTTTACCCCTTTTTGTGAGGGTGTATGTGTATGCTTCTGTGTAAGAGTTTGTCTGTATAGCTTTGATTCCACCATTTGTCCTAAGGTTCTATCTGTCCCCTTTTTTTTCCTAAATAATTATTTTTTAATTTAATAACTTTATTATACTTTATTTTAATTTACTGTATCTTCTTTCTTTCTTTTTTCCTTCCTTCCTTCCTCCCTCCCTACCTCCCTCCTTTCTTTCCTTCTTTCCTTCTTTCTTCCTGCCTTCCTTCCTTTCCTCCTTTCTTTCTTTCTTTCTTCCTACTTCTACTACTTCTTTCTCTCTACTTTTTCTCCCTTTTATTCTGACCTGTGTGGATGAAAGGCTATTGGTGCTGCAGCCAGGAGTCAGTGCTGTGCCTCTGAGGTGGGAGAGCCAACTTCAGGATACTGATCAACAAGAGTCCTCCCAGCTCCACATAATATCAAATGGCGAAAATTTCCAAGAGATCTCCATCTCAACACCAGCACCCAGCTTCACTCAATGACCAGCAAGCTACAGTGCTGGACAACCTATTGCAAACAACTAGCAAAACAGGAACACAACCCCACCCATTAGCAGAGAGGCTGCCTAAAATCATAATAAGTCCACAGACACCCCAAAACACAACACCAGACGTGGACCTGCCCACTAGAGAGACAAGATCCAGCCTCATCCACCAGAACACAGGCACTAGTCCCCTACACAAGGAAGCCTACACAACCCACTGAACCAACGTTAGCCACTGGGGACAGACACCAAAAACAACGGCAGCTATGAACCTGCAGCCTGCAAAAAGGAGACCCCAAACACAGTAAGATAAGCAAAATGAGAAGACAGAAGAACACACAGCAGATGAAGGAGCAAGATAAAAACGCACCAGACCTAACAAATGAAGAGGAAATAGGCAGTCTACCTGAAAAAGAATTCAGAATAATGATACTAAAGATGATCCAAAATCTTGGAAATAGAATGGACAAAATGCAAGAAACATTGAACAAGGACCTAGAAGAATTAAAGATGAAACAAAAAATGATGAACAACACAATAAATGAAATGAAAAAGACTCTAGATGGGTCAATAGCAGAATAACTGAGGCAGAAGAACGGATAAGTGACCTAGAAGATAAAATACTAGAAATAACTACTGCAGAGCAGAATAAAGAAAAAAGAATGAAAAGAACTGAGGACAGTCTCAGAGACCTCTGGGACAACATTAAATGCACCAACATTCAAATTATAGGGGTTCCAGAAGAAGAAGAGAAAAAGAAAGGGACTGAGAAAATATTTGAAGAGTTTATAGTTGAAAACTTTCCTAATATGGGAAAGGAAACAGTTAATTAAGTCCAGGAAGCACAGAGAGTCCCATACAGAATAAATCAAAGGAGAAATATGCCAAGACACATATTAATCAAACTGTCAAAAATTAAATACAAAGAAAGCATATTAAAAGCAGCAAGGGCAAAACAACAAATAAAACACAAGGGACTCCCCATAAGGCTAACAGCTGATCTCTCAGCAAAAATTCTGCAAGCCAGAAGGGAGTGGCAGGACATACTGAAAGTGATGAAGGAGAAAAACCTGCAACAAAGATTACTCTACCCAGTAAGGATCTCATTCAGATTTGATGGAGAAATTAAAACCCTTACAGACAAGCAAAAGCTGAGAGAGTTCAGCACCACCAAACCAGCTTTACAACAAATGCTAAAGGAACTTCTCTAGGCAAGAAACACAAGAGAAGGTAAAGACCTATAATAACGAACCCAAAACAATTAACAAGATGGGAAGAGGAACATACATATTGATAATTACCTTAAATGTAAATGGACTAAATGCTCCCACAAAAAGACACAGACTGGCTGAATGAATACAAAAACAAGACCCATATATATGCTGTCTACAAGAGACCCACTTCAGACCTAGAGACACATACAGACTGAAAGTAAGGGGATGGAAAAAGATATTCCATGCAAATGGAAACCAAAAGAAAGCTGGAGGAGCAATTCTCATATCAGACAAAATAGACTTTAAAATAAAGACTATTACAAGAGACAAAGAAGGACACTACATAATGATCAAGGGATCGATCCAAGAAGAAGATATAACAATTATAAATATTTATGCACCCAACATAGGAGCACCTCAATACATAAGGCAAATACTAACAGCCATAAAAGGGGAAATTGACAGTAACACATTCATAGTAGGGGACTTTAACACCCCACTTTCACCAATGGACAGATCATCCAAAATGAAAATAGATAAGGAGACACAAGCTTTAAATGATACATTAAACAAGATGGACTTAATTGATATTTATAGGACATTCCATCCAAAAACAACAGAATACACATTTTTCTCAAGTGCTCATGGAAAATTCTCCAGGATAGATCATATCTTGGATCACAAATCAAGCCTTGGTAAATTTAAGAAAATTGAAATTGTATCAAGTATCTTTTCCAACCACAACACTATGAGACTGGATATCAATTACAGGAAAAGATCTGTAAAAAATACAAACACATGGAGGCTAAACAATACAGTACTTAATAACCAAGTGATCACTGAAGAAATCAAAGAGGAAATAAAAGAATACCTAGAAACAAATGACAATGGAGACACAACGACCCAAAACCTATGGGATGCAGCAAAAGCAGTTCTAAGAGGGAAGTCTATAGCAATAGAAGCCCACCTTAAGAAACAGGAAACATCTCGAATAAACAACCTAACTTTGCACCTAAAGCAGTTAAAGAAGAACAAAAAAACCCCAAAGGTAGCAGAAGGAAAGAAATCATAAAAATCAGATCAGAAATAAATGAAAAAGAAATGAAGGAAACGATAGCAAAGATCAATAAAACTAAAAGCTGGTTCTTTGAGAAGAAAAACAAAATAGATAAACCATTAGCAAGACTCATCAAGAAAAAAAGGGAGAAGACTCAAATCAATAGAATTAGAAATGAAAAAGGAGAGTGACAACTGACACTGCAGAAATAAAAAAGATCATGAGATTACTACAAGCAACTCTATGCCAATAAAATGGACAACCTGGAAGAAATGGACAAATTCTTAGAAATGCACAAACTGCCAAGACTGAATCAGGAAGAAATAGAAAATATGAACAGACCAATCACAAGCCCTGAAGTTGAAACTGTGATTTTAAATCTTCCAACAAACAAAAGCCCAGGACCAGATGGCTTCACAGGCAAATTCTATCAAACATTTAGAGAAGAGCTAACAACTATCCTTCTCAAACTCTTCCAAAATATAGCAGAGGGAGAAACACTCCCAAATTCCTTCTACGAGGCCACCATCACCTTGATACCAAAACTAGACAAGGATGTCACAAAGAAAGAAAACTACAGGCCAATATCACTGATGAACATAGATGCAAAAATCCTCAACAAAATACTAGCAAACAGAATCCAACAGCACATTAAAAGGATCATACACCATGATCAAGTGGGGTTTATTCCAGGAATGCAAGGATTCTTCAATATACGCAAATCTATCAATGTGATAAACCATATTAACAAATTGAAGGAGAAAAACCATATGATCATCTCAATAGATGCAGAGAAAGCTTTTGACAAAATTCAACACCCATTTATGATAAAAACCCTGCAGAAAGTAGGCATAGAGGGAACTTTCCTCAACATAACAAAGGCCATATATGACAAGCCCACAGCCAACATCATCCTCAATGGTGAAAAACTGAAAGCATTTCCACTAAGATCAGGAACAAGACAAGGTTGCCCACTCTCACCACTATTATTCAACATAGTTTCGGAAGTTGTAGCCACAGCAATCAGAGAAGAAAAGGAAATAAAAGGAATCCAAATCAGAAAAGAAGAAGTAAAGCTGTCACTGTTTGCAGATGACATGATACTTATACATAGAGAATCCTAAAGATGCTACCAGAAAACTACTAGAGCTAATCAATGAATTTGGTCAAGTAGTAGGATACAAAACTAATGCACTGAAATCTCTTGCATTCCTATACACTAATGATGAAAAATCTGAAAGTGAAATCAAGAAAACACTCCCATTTACCATTACAACAAAAAGAATAAAATATCTAGGAATAAACCTACCTAACGAGACAAAAGACCTGTATGCAGAAAATTATAAGACACTGATGAAAGAAATTAAAGATGATACCAATAGATGGAGAGATATACCATGTTCTTCGATTGGAAGAATTAACATTGTGAAAATGACTCTACTACCCAAAGCAATCTACAGATTCAATGCAATCCCTATCAAACTACCACTGGCATTTTTCACAGAACTAGAACAAAAAATTTCACAATTTGTATGGAAACACAAAAGACCCCGAATAGCCAAAGCAATCTTGAGAACGAAAAACGGAGCTGGAGGAATCAGGCTCCCTGACTTCAGACTATACTACAAAGCTACAGTAATCAAGACAGTATGGTACTGGCACAAAAAGAGAAAGATAGATCAATGGAAAAGGATAGAAAGCCCAGAGATAAACCCACGCACATATGGTCACCTTATCTTTGATAAAGGAGGCAGGAATGTACAGTGGAGAAAGGACAGCCTCTTCAATAAGTGGTGCTGGGAAAACCGGACAGGTACATGTAAAAGTATGAAATTAGATCACTCCCTAACACCATACACAAAAATAAGCTCAAAATGGATTAAAAACCTAAATGTAAGGCCAGAAACTATCAAACTCTTAGAGGAAAACATAGGCAGAACACTCTATGACATAAATCACAGCAAGATGCTTTTTGACCCACCTCCTACAGAAATGGAAATAAAAACAAAAATGAACAAATGGGACCTAATGAAACTTCAAAGCTTTTGCACAGCAAAGGAAACCATAAATAAGACCAAAAGACAACCCTCAGAATGGCAGAAAATATTTGCAAATGAAGCAACTGACAAAGGATTAATCTCCAAAATTTACAAGCAGCTCATGCAGCTCGATAACAAAAAAACAAACAACCCAATCCAAAAATGGGCAGAAGAACTAAATAGACATTTCTCTAAAGAAGATATACAGACTGCCAACAAACACATGAAAGAATGCTCAACATCATTAATCATGAGAGAAATGGAAATCAAAACTACAATGAGATATCATCTCACACCGGTCAGAATGGCCATCATCAAAAAATCTAGAAACAATAAATGCTGGAGAGGGTGTGGAGAAAAGGGAACGCTCTTGCACTGCTGGTGGGAATGTGAATTGGTTCAGGCACTATGGAGAGCAGTATGGAGGTTCCTTAAAAAACTGCAAATAGAACTACCATATGACCCAGCAATCCCACTACTGGGCATATACCCTGAGAAAACCAAAATTCAAAAAGAGTCATGTAACAAAATATTCATTGTAGCTCTATTTACAATAGTCTGGAGATGGAAACAACCTAAGAGCCCATCATTGGATGAATGGAAAAAGAAGATGTGGCACATATATACAATGGAATATTACTCAGTCATAAAAAGAAACAAAATTGAGCTATTTGTAATGAGGTGGATAGACCTAGAGTCTGTCATACAGAGTGTAGTTAGTCAGAAAGAGAAAGACAAATACCGCATGCTAACACATATATGTCGAATTTAAGAAAAAAAATGTCATGAAGAACCTAGGGGTAAGACAGGAATAAAGACACAGACGTACTGGAGAACGGACTTGAGGATATGGGGAGGGGGAAGGGTGAGCTGTGACAGAGAGAGAGGCATGGACATATATACACTACCAAACATAAGGTAGATAGCTAGTGGGAAGCAGCCGCATAGCACAGGAATATCAGCTCAGTGCTCTGTGACCGCCTGGAGGGGTGGGATAGGGAGGGTGGGAGGGAGGGAGACGCAAGAGCGAAGAGATATGGGAACATATGTATATGTTATATGCATAACTGATTCACTTTGTTATAAAGCAGAAACTAACACACCATTGTAAAGCAATTATACCCCAATAAAGATGTTAAAAAAAAAATTTTCACGCAAAGTAAAGGAGCTGTTACAGTGGAGGATTACTGGACTGAATGTCAATATTATGACATAGTATGAGTGTGTTTGGTAATTGCAATCATTGTTGCTTTTGTTGTAGTCATCCATTTACAATGCTTGTTGTCAGTTTATTTATCTCTTGTAAAAATAAAATACAGTGTGTGTGCGTGTGTGTGAAAAAAGAAAAAGAAAAAGAAGAAAAAGAAAAACAAATTATACTGGAGTACAAAGCTCACTTGTAAAGAGGTTATTTGGTACATACAGATTAACACCTTTTGTTTGCTTTTATAAATAAAAAATAAGCAATATGCTATTTTTTTTTTTACTATCCTAGCTTTTCTATAGATAAACTATTACAATCAAATTCTGTTTAGTTTTTTGACAGCCTCCATTTTACAATTTAGTTCCTATATTTTCTACCTGGTTGTCCTTCAGAACATGTCATGGGAAGTTTCACTACACCTACTGACACACATTGCTTTCTGACTTCCACAATTAATCCTGAAATTATCACATTTTCATTTCCAGAAAGTCTGAAATATTTTTCATTGAAATTTCATAGAAATCGAGCTATAGAGCTATAGAACTCAATTTGCAATGGATTACTAAAAAAAGAGGTAGCATATTATATGGACAACCATAAAAACCGAGACAAGACAGTAATAACCTAGCTTCTCAAAAACCCACTTGCATCACCAGATCATTAGGGACAAGCACTTCTGAGGCATGGGGTGGGGGGATTAGCACTTCAGTGCTGCAAGTGTGAAATGCCGGTTTCTATAATCATCTTTATGTCTCTCAAGTGAGACAGAAACTTCCATCTCACTTATGGATTTTAGAGCAAAAAGGATCAGAAACATTCCTTTTGGCCCATATCCTTTTGTGTCTTTTTCCTTCTCCTGACATTCTCTTATTACTTCAGAATTCTTATTTTTTCCAAAAAGAAAAGAGAATAGGTTGAATTTTTATCCCTTTGAAATGCCTCACTGGACCCCTTAAAAAATCACTTAACTGAAGTGAATTTTCACTTATTTTTAAATTTCTCAGTCCCTAAGGAGTGCCATATTCTTTAAGTTACTTTAGTTAGGATTTTACATTTTAGCTTTGCCTAGAGTTGGAATTTCAGATGGCTTAAAGGCAATTTCAATTTTTTAAAAATAGTGGCCTATGAGGTATGCTTAGCCTTTTGAAAGAGAGATGCTTTTCAAAGAAATGCCCCCAAATTTTCACATGCCTATAGATTTACACAATTTCATAGAGGCTTTCTAAGAAAATTTAATTTAATAAGGGTTTCCACCATAATGGTCTCACCTAGACACTCTGCCATTTAAACTTCCACAGGGGCTTGATATTTACAGAAACTTCTGAATCGTGACAACCTTGTTTATCTGTTTGAAGCTTTTTTTTTTTTTTTTTTTTGCAGTACGCGGGCCTCTCACTGTTGTGGCCTCTCCCACTGCAGAGCACAGGCTCTGGACGCGCAGGCTCAGTGGCCATGGCTCATGGGCCCAGCCGCTCCACGGCATGTGGGATCTTCCCGGACTGGGGCACGAACCCATGTCCCCTGCATTGGCAGTCAGACTCTCAACCACTGTGCCACCAGGGAAGCCCTGAAGCTCATTTTTATATGCTAGGTTTTACTAAGCAGAGTATAATAAAAGGGCTACTTAAGGTTTTTTGAAGATTTAGAACAAAATATTGTTCCATCACCTATGTCTTAAGTGGAAACACTAAGGCAGGATTTCTCCACCCCGGGCATTATTCACATTTGGGCTGGACCCTCCCCTGTCGGGGACTGTGCTTTGCTGTGTAGGAAGTTTAGCCGCATCCCTCGCCTCAACCCACTAGATCTGAATAGCACCCCTCTCTTGCCCTCCCCACCTGCCACTACTCCTGACAACCAAAAAATATCTCCAGACATAGCCAAACGCCCCTGGGAGGCAAAATGAGCCTAGGTGAGAAGTGCTGCTCTAAGGCATGCTATTTTGTGCATCTTCAAGATTCTACACTAAGCCTCAATCTTTACTTTTACAGAGAAGGCATATAATGTAAGATGAAAACAAGTAGGACCAAAACATTCTGGCAGGGAAAAATATTCTAAAATATAACCAAGCCGAGATTGTAATTATAAATCAGTCACTTTCTGGGCAGCAAGGTCTGATTTCAGCTGAACCTCAGCTAATTTCAAAGTCATTTCTCTGTAAAGGGCACCACTCACTTTTAGGTTCGTCCCCAACTTTTGCTTCTTTTCTCTCTGAAGTTCTTTTCTGTAGGCATGGATGCTTTCCTCTATGTCTGATAAAGCAGCCACATCACCACTAGTCTTTTCTTTGCTTGCTTCACAACTCTGCACCAAGTTGCTTTCAACCTTAACTAAGGCAGAAGAAAAAGAACCAAGGATAACCAATTCCTTCTCCAAAGCTAATCCCAAATGACCAATTAGGAAATCCTCACTTCCTAATTTTAGATATTTGAAGAAACTGTTTATAGGGAGAACACTGCTGAGATTATGAAGGCACTGGAACAAAACTGTTTGATTCCTGGAATAAAAAACCAAACACAATATTACACAACTTAGGACAGTGAAAAATGGTCATGTACAACATACTGTAGTAATCAATTAATATTCATTTCTAAACTCTCTAGTAATCATCAGAACCAATAATGCATTCATGTGGTCACTGACATAATTCAGACTGTAGCAATCAAATACGGTCAGCCCCGTGGTTGGTTGAATTGCAGATGTGGAACCCATGGGTATGGAGGGCGGACCATACTACGCCGTCCTCTAGGACTCGAGCATCCGTGGATTTTTGTGTCCACTGGGGTCCTGGAACCAATCCTCCATGGATACAGAGGAACA
Source organism: Pseudorca crassidens (assembly GCF_039906515.1). Taxonomy (NCBI): domain Eukaryota; kingdom Metazoa; phylum Chordata; class Mammalia; order Artiodactyla; family Delphinidae; genus Pseudorca; species Pseudorca crassidens. The sequence continues at coordinate 121,902,170 of NC_090317.1, read as the reverse complement.
GCCGTATACACATCCTAAACCAACTCAGTTAGTATTAATCAGGTTGCTTCCTGATTAAAGTTCTTTTTCTGAGTAATAAGATCAAAATTATATTTTTAAAACTTCACTGTGGGGGAGCAGTAAGGGGAAATCTTAAAGTCATTATTAGGCCCTAATCAACCCCACCAAAAAGCCAAAAACAAACATAAAATCAAAACGGCTTCAGTTTCTAAATGAGACCACCTGTTCATTCACGTTGTACCAGGCGATGACCTGGACATGTCCCACAGTGGTATAGAACACTACCACGGGGATCCCTGTTGGCACGCACACACACACACACACACGCACGCAGCCGCGCACACACACACACACACACACACACACACACACACACACACACACACACACACGCACTTCCCTGGACCAATTCCAATTTGATGTGCATTACCTGGAATAGACTATTAAAATCCCTTCAAATGGTGTTCTTTGTTTCCAGTTGAAGAGTGTCCCATAGAAGCTTCCTGGCCTTTTGCAAAAGCAAATTTCTGGAAATTCTTTGATAACTTCACATTCCATGTGTTCTAAGAGCCATACCTTCATTGAAGTCAGAGCATAGCTGGGTGATATGATTTGAAAACAAGCTCTCTGCCAGGCCGCGAGAAGCGCAAAGAGATCTTCCATGTGTTCTATGGCAAAAACATGTCACAAGTGCTGTCATTAAACTCTGCCCATTATCACATAAAGGGAGTTCTTAAAATTTTCTGATTCTATTAGGTATATGATTAAAAAGGACCCACAAAAATTACCTATAGGTTTCTTCTTTGGAAATGTCAGCAGGTATTTCCCACTTGAAAGATCTTCTAGACTTAAAGCAATTCTGCCACACTGAACGTAACGAGTTGCAGAACGGTTACCATTCTCTCTCTCTCTAATTTGTAGCAGCACAATGCAACAAAAATTACCGAATGCTAAAAGTGGGGAAAGAGATGTTACAGCAGTAATCATCTGCACATACTCTTTCTCAGATGGTTGTACAAAAACAACGCTTTCCTCTTTCTCTTCCTCTTCCTCACTATCAACACTCAACTTGATTTTTTTTACCTCTGATCCTATTTCATATGGCACTGAGCCTGGTACTGGGGAAGATTTCCTACTCAACTTGATCACCCTACTTTGACACTTAATGAGCAGAAAGCTGGAGTTAGGGGCTTGATCCATTGACAGCGATAAAGTCACATGATTCAGGGACCTGTAAAAAATACAGAGTAAAAGCTCATTCTTTAAAATCAAACAGATGATTAAATGCCACACAAACAACAACCAAAAAGTTTTATTCTCTGCTTTCCTAGGAAACATCATTTCAAATGTAAAATATATCAGAAAATTAAGTGTAAAAGCCAAACACATTTTTTTTTTTTTTTCCGGTACGCGGGCCTCTCACTGTTGTGGCCTCTCCCGTTGCGGAGCACAGGCTCCGGACGCGCAGGCTCAGCGGCCATGGGTCACGGGCCCAGCCGCTCCGCGGCATGTGGGATCTTCCCAGACCGGGGCACGAACCTGTGTCCCCTGCATCGGCAGGCGGACTCTCAACCACTGCGCCACCAGGGAAGCCCAAACACATTTTTAAAGATTCTGTAATAGCACTTCTCTTGAAATAGGAAAGCAAAGACATTATAAATATGCTGGACTTAAGGAAGTAATTTTTTTAGGAGAAAGGAAAGGTAAAGTAATGCCTGTATTTTATTTTTGAGGTAGATTTTTCTCCTTTCCTCTTAAACAAGAAAAAAAAAAACTACTAAGTTTTTAAAAGAGTCGATTTTGGTAGTTATTTAGAATGAAATACCTCCATGCACTATATTTCTGTTGGACAGTGCTGTTGTAGAGCATCAAGATAATGTTATCATGTTAGAATTTACTTACACCTTCAAAGAAGATGTGGTTTTCACTCCAACAACCAAGCTATCTTCTATTACACGATACCATATCTTCTCTACTAGCTGTTCTGAATCTTGAAAATTATCTGATAACTTTTCATCAAAGGTACAGACAGGATTTTCTTCTTCACCACAAAGAGTGGCAAGACATTCCTTATGGAAAAATGTTTAAATAACTGATTACAAAAAAAAACAACAACAAAAAAACCTGCCAAATGTATCAAAACTAAAAAAAATAATATAAACCAGCTTTTGGCTGGGCCTTATGGCTTACATATTTAAAAATAAATTATCATCAATAATATATTATAGATTATACATAATTCACTAAAATAAAACTTATAAAACATATAATTAACCATCTACTTGGATTAAGAAGCATGGCCTGACTGTAAACAGGGCTCTGGGTACCCAACACAGAGCCAGCAGGGATGTAAACCTGGAGTCCGTTTTGAAAAATAATCTCACAATATGTGCTCAAGGCATGCTGAGAACAATCCAATCTTTATTTTAGCAGTGACTAACTCTAAACTGTAACTGAAAACTTTTGTATGAATAACAGTGATTAAACTATCTTAGGACAGCTGATCGATTATTGCTAAAATTTTCTTCTTTTATTTTTCCTTATTTAAAAAAAATTCTAGTAGAGTTGATGCCAAAATTTTCTTCTTAAAGACCAGGCCACTCACTTATTTCTGCACACATATGGATTTATAATAGAAATGGAAATAGGAGGAGGAGTAATGATAATAATAATACACAACACTTACTGAATGCTTGCTATATGTTAGGCACTGTTCTGAACGCCATTCATGCGTCAATTTGTTTAATCATCACAATAACTCTAGTACCCTAGGTCGGTAGTATTATTATCTACATTTTCCAGATAAGGAAACTTGAGGCACAGGGAGGTTAGGTACCTCCCCCGGTCACCCAGTTAGCAAGACTCAGAGCTGGAATCTGAACCAGAGGCAACTGCTTCCAGAGCCCATGTTGCACATTAACCATTACTCTATACTGCCCCTCTATGTGGTAATTACTGAAAAAAGATATGGGCACTTACATTATAGTGAATGAAACATGTTCCTAGGAATCTGACACTTCTGCCAGTAGCTGTGAGATTTGAGGCAGGCTGTTCACCTGAAACCCGCAGAAATTTTTATTACCTGCCAGAATTGCTCTTAAAGTTAACAATGTAAAGGGCCCAAAACAGTGCCTTGCACGCAGTGGCTTCAATGCACTAATTTGTAACATTTCTTCCCCTTTTCTAACACCGGCAAAATCACCGGGGTCAAGTGGGGAAGGGAAATGGGAAGACTTTGAACAGTGACTTTCTACAAGGACTCGCATGAGGTTTCCCAGGAGATGAGAACAGTAATACAGAAATGCAAGACGATGTGCTTTTGTTTTTTACGTTAATGGAATCATATTTTGGGGCAAAATGATCATATGGCTAAGACCAAAATACAGACACAAGGCAAAGAGCATTACAAGAACAGTAAATCTTAAAGGGAGTCAAAGCAAGGCACTAAAGTGATTTGAGGGAAGAAAATGCAACTTCAAGTGTATCTATGTCCAGCTTTTCTTGATTTATCTGTAACTCTGCTACGCTATCTTTCTCTGTAGGGAACGAATGTGCATAAATCCTATTTTTTATGAAGTCAAAGCAGTTTTTGCTCACTTTCTACATTACTATACTGGCACAAGTAACTGCAAGGTACCTGAAGAGGTTCTTATGATGGTCAACCACAAGGGAAACTAGAGTAAAATTATAAAAAGCAGATATGAGGACTAGAAGAGCATAGCAATTTAGGGACATTAAGTAGAGGAATAAATATCCTTAGAAATGAACCATGCAACAGACTAAAAGAATAATTATATTAATGATGAAATTATGTCACCATTAATACAAGGTAAAATAATACTCAGTATATTGTTTAAGAAGTCAGAAAACATATACAATTGCCCCTTGAACAAAAGGAGTTTGAACTGCGCAGGTCCACTTATATGTGGATTTTCTTCAATAGTAGATACTACAGTACTACTTGATCGCCAGTTGCTTGAATCTGCAGATGGGGAACCAGGGATACAGATGGCCCACAGTAAAGTTACTTGTGGATTTTCACTGCGTGTAGGGTCGGCGCCCCTGACCCCCATGTTGTTCAAGGGTTAACTGTAATTCACTTAGGAGTAATTTCTATTCAAACTATACAAAAAAAACAGTTTAATATTTAAACCTTGTTTAAACAAAAGGACTTGTTCCCCGAGGTTCCTGATAACTGAGATTTTAATATCCTACAGAACAATTTGCAAATTGGTAAAATATTGGCTTTTTAACCAAATAGTTTTCAATGTCATAAAAGCCCACCATTACAGAATCCCTGCCACTTTGCTTCTTGATCCATTGTGCAGCATTTTCTAATATATTCCAATATTCTAATTTAAAGAACTCTTCAATAGCTTATAGGTTTTCAATTCATAAAATGATAAAACGGTCACATGATCAAGTTTACCTCCTCTGCACTTGATGTACTATCATCTTTCCCTTGAAACAGGTTCATTAAAGCCTTGTAAGATTTTGAAATAACTTTTTCCTTAAGCAAGAGATGCTGCTGTAATTCCTGAACAGAAACCAAACCAACCTGTAGAGTATAAAGAAAAATCATTGCCAGAGACATAAGTTCAAATGAAACCGAACGTACCAATAATTCAGTAAGTATTTTCTCCAAATTTGCTTATTAATTCATTTTTCTATAGACAAGTAAAGAATACGTGTCAGAGCAAAACTACAAATTTTGAGTCTCTAATTACAAAGGAAAATAAACACAGCAAATAATTATAATAGTTTACATATCAAATTGAGAGAATGCCAATGTATTTGCATCTGTTTCACTAGTGAGTTAAGTAATGAATCAATATGAATAAGTCCAATCAATATTAATAAAAAGCAAGGCCTACCAACACTCCTACTCCAACAAGAAAACTGTTTTGCTTGTTGAAATAATTTCTGCTTCAAAAAGCAAGACGTATCATTATGAACAGAAATGCTTACCTTTGATTTGATACTGCCTGAAATCCTCTGTTCATATGACCTTTACAGCAAAATTTTAACGGTAACATGTAACTGTCACACGTTAATTGTTGTGCAAATAAACTCAGTGCTCGGGTCCAGTCTTAACTATCGGGGGGTAAAAACTGGCTCTGAACTGGGCATACAGCAAACCGTTCCTTTTATTATACTAGATAAATAGATTTCAGCACTAAGGATGAAACATTCATGAAATATATTTTACTCCTGAAAATTTAAAAAGAGTCGCGTCACTGAACATTTAGAAGCTGCTTCATTTCAGGTGGATATCTGAGACTGTTTAAGTATTAATTCAGCTTTTAATATAACATGTTCTTCTAGACTAAAAAAAACAAGATGCAGCCTGTATTTGCCTTTCTTTTAAATTACATTTTAAGGCAGATAAATTCTTTTTCCTTTTATCAATGAATAGAAGTTGGAGAGTAAAGACTGAATTCTATCTTCCCTCGGTGCACAAAGCACGTCAAGCGTCTACCTAACGTTTTAAAACTTCATCTGTTAGCCTACCTCCGAGGGCTCCACGTCATGCACGTCCCATCATTCATTGGCCGAGTAACTCACGACTGTGAGGCCGTGAGATGTACCTGTCTGGGGTGGAGAGCCAAGTGTGAGGCTGCTGGAGGGGCAGGGAGTGGAAGAGAAGGCTATACGGGCAGAATGACAATGAGGGCACCCTCAGAAATTATCCGTGGTCTCTCTTCCCTACTCTCTTCAACATGACCCCCACTCCAGGAATAAATCGTGTGTCACTAGACTTCTTAAATATTCTATGTTGTTACAAGTTTTGTTATAAAATTATGAAAATAAGCCCATGATAACAAATTTAAACAACATAAAAAGATATCTCACCTTCCCTTCCTAGACCCTCAATCCCATTTGCACAGCCAAAAGATTGCTTACCTTTCCAGAACTTTCCCATGTATATGTTAAGGTATGCTTTCATTCTCCTCCTCATAAACAAGACCTAACCCAAACCAAACAGAGGAGCACACTGCACTGCGTGACACCGAATGTTGCTTTCCTGTTCTTATTGTGATCTCTTTCATACGTGCAGAAGAGTTTGCAAGACAAAAAAGCAGTTCATAGACTAATGATGAAGTAGATACCCCTGGAATCACACCCAGGTCAAAAAAGCAGCACTTTAGGAGCAGCCCATGGGCCCTCCCCAATAGAGAACCTCTCTCTGCCGGAGGCAACACTACCCTGGCCTTTCAGGATAACTTCCTTGTTGATCTTCATCATCTTACCATCATCATATGAACTCCTAAAGAATATGTTTAGTCTGTGTGTGTGTTCTGCTTCTGAACTTTTATAAGTGGAATCGTTCTGTACGTAATCGCTTTTCGAGTCATCTATTTGTCGCTAGTAGCTGCAGCTCGTGCCTTTCACTGCTCTGTAGCATCCCATCGGCTCACTACACCAGTTCCCCTCTCCTTCCTCCCGCTGATGGACAGCTGGGTTATGCCCAGCTGTGGAGCACTACAAACAATGCTGCTGTGAACATTCCTGTACCTAGGCACAAGTGTCTCCAAGGTCCTGGCCTCTCCTTATCCCTTCCAACAAGTGGCTGGAAAATAAAATGCATAGGGGAGAGAACAGTGAGCCGAACTCTAGCTGTAGCTCTGCAAGCCACCTCACATTTCTGGCTCTCCATCTGCTTCCTTGTATGCAAAATGGCGGAGAGGGTAGATTTGTTCATCTCTAAAAGGCCTTCCAGCGCTTAGAAATGTTTTGAGCCACATTGAGAGCTAGTGGTAACATGTGGATACTTGAAACAACATGGACGCTCAGCTATTTCTCGTACATCCCTGCCTTCCCTCTCCGTTTCTTTCATATTTTCCTTCTTTGTCTCTGTTGATACCTTCTAGATAATTTTCTTAACAGTCTAGTTTGCTTATTTGCTCCACATCTCTGAGTCAACTGTTAAACTCATCTGTTTTTTTAAATTTCAATTTATTTTTAGTTTATAGAAATGGTTATTTTCTGTGAATAATTAATCATGATGCCTTGTTTCTTCATGTGCTTAGTTATTCTGTAGGTGGCTCATTTTCTTTAAAAAATTACTTGTGAGATTCAGAAGAGACCTAGGATAAATGTGTATTCCTAGAGAGCATTTTATGTTGTTTCTGCCAGGTGACTAGGGCACTCTTGCTTTATGTTAAATACAAATGCTCCCAGGGCAATAGTAGCATCAGTGTTCTGCTTGCCTCCCTGGGTTCCAGCCTTTAGAGTTTGGCCTGCTAATTTATTCTTATATTTTCAGCTTTTTGAAGCTTTTAAGAATATATTAAAAACATATTTCATCTATCATTTTAAGTTGTTTTTATCATCAAAGTTGATCCAAATAAATTAAATGACATATTACCAGAAGTAGAATTTCTAAAAGTCATGCTTTCATAAATTAAATTATTTTGGCATCATTTAACAATCAGTATAAAGAGGTACCTTAATCTTTCTGACAGCTGCACACTATTCCATGGTTCGGTTATATCATATTTACCATACTCCTAATGATGGATATTTAGATTTTGATTGAACTTTGTTTATTAATACTACTTAAACGTTCCTGTAAAATCAGCTTTGCTTACATGTATAAGTATATGTTTAGAACAGATTTCTAGAAGTGAAACTGCAACAGTAAAAAGATATGTGCAATTCACATTTTAATAGCTATAACAAGTTTCCTTCTGAGGAGGTTGGACCACTTTACATACTCAACAATACTGTTTTAGGGCTTCCCTGGTGGCGCAGTGGTTGAGAGTCCACCTGCCGATGCAGGGGACATGGGTTCGTGCCCTGGTCTGGGAAGATCCCACATGCCATGGTGCGGCTGGGCCCGTGAGCCATGGCCACTGAGCCTGCGCGTCCAGAGCCTGTGCTCCGCAACGGGAGAGGCCACAACAGTGAGAGGCCCGCATACCGCAAAAAAAACCCCCAAAACTCAATACTGTTTTAGAATAATGCCTATTTATATTAAGAAAATTAATCCTTTGTCAAATATGTTCCAATTTCTTTTTATATAATTTGCCTTTTTATTTATTTTACTTTGTTTGGAGCAAAGAAGTTTTTAATGTAATCAACCTTTTCCTTTATGGTTCTATGTCCATTATGTTTTATTTATCTACTGTTTACATTCACATCTAATACGTGTTCACTAAGCATTTACTGAATTCACTTTAATATTAAAATACTTGCAATAAAAACTTTTAAAGGGCCTGCAAAGTACAAATATTTACTATCTGGCCCTTCACCAAAAAAGTTTGCCAGGGATAAAGGAAAAAGATAAATGACAACACAAGGAAACAGACAAATCAGAAAGGAGGGACAACTGGCCTGGCCTCCTCATTAGTGTCACTTTTTTCAAAACGGGGAGAGGGCATAATTCTAGATGAAAAGACCAATGAGACATATAATAATCAAGTGCAAGTGTAAACTGATTGGATCCTGAAAAAAGCAGCCATATAAAAACATTTTTGTGGCAATTGAAGCCATTTGAATATGGACTGAATAGTAAATAAGATTAAGAGATTATTATACTAACTTTCTAAGTGAATAATGGTATCGGGGTTACATAGGAGAATGTCTTTATTTTTAGGAGATTCCTGCTAAAACACATAGGAGTGAAGTATTAGAAGATGTGCAACTTTCAAATGGTTCTGCAAAAACGTACAAATACATGTACATACGCACAAGCAGAAACAGATGAGGCAAATGTGATTTTTTATAAAGTAACAATAGTTGAATCTACATGGGGACTAGAGATAATCACTGTTTTATTCTATGAATTTTCTGTATATTGGAAAATTTTTATGAATGAAAAAAGGCAGGTTACATAAGAACAGGCATCTTATAATCACATTTCCATGTAAACTTGTATATATTCATTAAAAACATCAACAAGAATACGCAAGTCAAAGTGTTAAAACTGGTTATATCACAGTAGTGGAATCATAGGTAATTGTGAGTATCTCTTGAATATTTCTTGGCATAGTCTGAGTATTTTACAGGGAATGTGTGTTACCTTCGTACATTTGGGAAAAAATCAAAAACTTTTAGAGAGCTTTGTATGGAAAACTTGAAGGTAAACTGATCATGTTTAGAACATGTCATGATTCATCATATTTGCTGCTCCTTTAAAAGAGTTATGGTATGCTGATCCTAAAAACTAGGAAGAATGTGTTTTCAAAAGTCAGTCTCTATTTTATCTTATAAGGCTTATTAAATTTACATAATCTTACGACAAAAAGGTATCATGTTTAGATGACACATTTATAAGTAATGTCATAATAGCTTTTACAGAGGTACCAAAAAAGGAAATAGATTCTTTGAAATACAGGTTTCCCCACTACCCAAAAGTAGAGCATGCCTATGAAACCTTTTGAAAGCCATTATGAAATGATGTAAAGCAAAGAAGCAATTACCTTAGGACACATCTTGCTAAGGGATGCACAAAATAAATGGGAGATAAAGCACGGGTGCTCACAGACACAGGTCAAAGCTATGGCAGCTGGATGCTGAGATGCCGAACTCAGTCCCCAGGAAGGAGCTTGGCGGGGTTACTCTCGCTTCTCGGGACGTGAGGTATAACGGCTCATCGCAAAACAAACGCTGAACGCTATTTTCGCTTTCGCCTTTTCTCATAAAAGTGAAAGTCCTCTTTGGATTTCTTTCTGTTAGCAAAAACAGGTGCTAACGCAGGTCTTTCGTAAAAGCAAAGTGGCATAAAGCAAAGTGGCATAAGGCGAACTTTCAAAAAGCAGGGGATACCTGTACCATATTTTTCCCTCCCAATCACTCAGCTTCTTATACTGTAAGGACCTTTCTTTCAATGTTCTTTCCTTCATTTAGAACAGCACTAATCCAAAAAAGCAAAAGCAGAAAGCAAAGACACTAACTTTCAATCTTCTTTCCAGAGGTGGAACCACCAAATAATTCTCTTTGCCGTCAAATAAGTCATCTTCATTGTAATCCAATGATTCACTCTAATAAATAAAACAATACACTAAAACTGAAATTTTGAAAGAAACTGAAAATTCTTAAGATTAACAAAATACAATTAAAGTTTATCCAAAAGGCAGTGTGCCACAATACACATTGTTATATAAAAGACAAGATACATATTTTCCCCCTCATCTTCTCATAACTAGAAAAAAACTTATTATTTCCACTATTACCACCCACCTAACATTTGTATACTGCTTCAAAAAGTATCAGCTTGGGCTTCCCTGGTGGCGCAGTGGTTGAGAGTCCGCCTGCCAATGCAGGGGACACGGGTTCGTGCCCCGGTCTGGGAAGAGCCCACATGCCGCGGAGCGGCTGGGCCCGTGAGCCATGGCCACTGAGCCTGCGCGTCCGGAGCCTGTGCTCCGCAACAGGAGAGGCCACAGCAGTGAGAGGCCCGTGTACCGCAAAAAAAAAAAAAAAAAGTATCAGCTTACTAGGCTTTTATAAAATCCCATAACTAGAGAAAATACGAATTATCCTCATTTTACTAATGGAAAAAGAAAACAAAAAAAAAACCCCTGAGGCTCAGAGATGTTTTATATAGATCTGAAACTTCCAGAGTATTATTTTCCTTATGCTCAAAATCTTAAGATATTATGAACTGTTACTTCTTTTAGTAAAGCAGTTTCGCTTTATTTTGTTCCTTAATTAATCCAATATTATCATGTTTATTGGTATAAAATGTGCTTTTCAGAAGCAACGATAGTTAATTTACAGTATTTGTCACTTGAGTGAATACCAGATATACTATATTCCAAATTTATAACAAAAACACCTACACTAATATGTATAAAATAGATAACTAATAAGAACCTGCTGTATAAAAATAAATATTTTTAAAAAGTCAATTTGTATAACATTTGTTGAAAGAAGAGTCAATGTACTATTTAAAAGATTCAATGTATGTATTTTTAAAGTTCTAAAAGCTTACTTTAAGTATGAAATCAAAAATATTTAAAGGGTAAGTCAAAAGCTTTAAAGTGCTCAAATTTTCTAAAATATTCTTAAGTAATGCATAAAAAGTAAACAGAACTTACTGAATAGTTTAAGTTGTCCAGGTCTGTTATTTTAAAGGATCTGAGGCAATCTGAATTCAAGGGGTCCTTAAAAAGTAGCAGTACTTGTTCAGTTCCAGTTCCAAGAAAGTCATCTATCAGTACTGAGCTAACTTTCTCCCACTTAGCAGCAACCTGAAAGAGAGTGTTAAAGAAGGAATAGAGAAAGAAAAAAATCAGATGTGAAGTAAGCTAAATCCTTTTGTTGCACGTAGCTCTAATTTGTCATCTTCAGTCTTACAAACAAGCCATGAAAATGGTAGGGTAAACACTGAAAACTAAACTAAAATAAAGATATTGGGAGATGAGAAGACATAAGCAGTCATCAATTTATAAATAGCAAGGTACTGACATTTCTTTATCAACATCTGTCCAGGGACTGTCACGTTCCTGATTTGTATATTAAAATTTTATAATTTATAAATTCTAACACTTCTCATGACTAACTCTAGTGAAGATTCTTTCTCTAACCGGTTAATTTAAGGATGACCCTCACTCCCATAAGCCTTAGTGGATATGTATTTATGATCAAACCAATTAAACAAGGAATTCAGTGGCATTAGGTAACTAGACGGTACTAGCAAACACTTTAAGAGCTCTCAAAGCAGAATAACATTTAAGAGTCCATATAAAATTAATTAATACCCTAAACTCTGGTAGGACAGAACAGTCATTATGAGGGGCACAGAAGGGGAGGGATCCTAATAGTAGGGCACCTAGAATCATCCTAGCCTAATGAAATGATTTCTTAGGTTTATACAAGAACGTGAGACCCCAAGTTTAAAACAGAAGACAACTTCTTAAAGATCCATAAAGCTGAAAGCTTCCAGATTGGTTCCCTAGAAAACTAACACCCTGGGGATCAGAAATCCCTTCTCCCTCAGGCAGAAAAGCTGAAACTCCCACTTAGAATCCCGCATGGATACATCATCCTCTAGGTGGAGGGTAGCCTGCATTACAGCAAGAACATAAGACTCTCAATCTATATAATGAAATATCAATCTTTCCCCTATAAGGTTAATTCCAAAGCAGTGATTTTTCACTCATGCAGGGAGAAAGCTGTAAACTCATATCCTCCCTTCCTCCCACTGCCCCACCATGAATAGCATGGACTATAATGAACCACGTGAAGAGACACTGGTAATAAGAATGTGCTCAGCACGCAAACACCATAGAGCTGTGCACGCATGCATGCACACACACTCCTGCAATCTCTAGCTCTAGAATAGCGTCATCCAAAAGAAATATACGTGAGCCACAAATGCAAGGCACATATATAACTTTAAATTTTCCAGTAGCCAATAAAAGAAAGTTCTCTAGTAGCAGTAAAAAGGTGAAACTTATTTAATCTATCTAAAATATTATTTCAATTCAATATAATCAATAAAAATTATTAAAGAGATATTTTATTTCCATTTTTTACTAAGCCTTTGAAATCTGGTGTGTATTTGACATGGACAGCATGTTCTAATTCACACCAGCCACATTTCAAATGTTGAATCACCACCTGCGGCTAGTGGCTACCGTATAAGACATCGCACCTCTAGAATATATTAGCCTCTTTCTATCTACAACACACCACTATCTGTTTCACATATACCTGACAATGATCTCAATTTTGAAATGCCTGCTACATAGAATACTTGTCAAAACTTGCAGAGACAATTTCTTAGTTGTGGCATGTGGTATCTTTAGTTGCAGCATGCGGGATCTAGTTCCCTGACCAGGGATCCAACCCGGGCCCCTCGCATTGGGAGCACGGAGTCTTACCCACTGGACCACCAGGGAAGTCCTGTGATAGAAAATTTAATTGAGCTTCTAATTAAATGGACAGGGCACATCAAGTAAGGCAGTATCTGCTTTTTTTCCCAAAGCAGCACAGGAACTTAAAAGATTGTATAATGTATTAAAAAAAACTACTTTGGAAGATCTTAAAGTATAAACACTTCATATCACATAAATGAATGTGCTGATAAACATCTTAAGCCAGGAGGACGCAATGTTAACAAAACACCAGGGTCAGAGAAATATTATCGGAGACGCACAGTTACAATCCTCCAACTTCCTTTTCATTTTCTGCACCTTTTTACTTGTTATTGAATGCTCAATACCAGTGAGTATTTTAAAGCAATTTCCCAACCTTACGTTAAAAGACATGACTACATGTAGATAAAATGTGAATGCTTGCTCAAAGGACAACTCTGAGTTTCAAAATGTAACATTCTCTAAGCAATGGTTTTTAGAAAAATTAACCCATCACTTTTCTCTGGAGAACAATTATTTGTCTCTAAAGGGACAATGATAGATTTCAAGGAATTCCTCTAGATTTCATTTTAACTTTAAAACGATAATGACCAACTTTTAAAAAGCTCAACAACTGGGCTTCCCTGGTGGCGCAGTGGTTGGGAGTCCGCCTGCCGATGCAGGGGACACGGGTTCGTGCCCTGGTCCGGGAAGATCCCACATGCCGCGGAACGGCTGGGCCCGTGAGCCATGGCCGCTGAGCCTGAGCGTCCGGAGCCTGTGCTCCGCAACGGGAGAGGCCACAACAGTGAGAGGCCGGCGTACCGCAAAAAAAATAAATAGATAAAAATAAAAAAAGCTCAACAACTGATTTGAGTTTTCTAGAAAGGTTTATGATCTTATTCTAAGTAAAAATACAAAGCCAATTATTACCAACTTATGAAAATTAAAAAGTTATAGTAAAAGACAAATAAATAGATAATAATTGTAGTTATGTATTTATGTATTCCCCAAAACTCAAGGGTTTTGTGACTCAAAATCGCAAGGCAAAATCCTTATCAAGTAATATTCAGATAATTTTAAGAAAAAGGACTGATGTAACATATATGATTTTCTTTTTAGTGCAGCACTAAAAATTGATTTGGATAATAAGACTCCAGGATGAACCCTATGAAGCACAGGGATGCTTAGTAGGTCTAAGACTATGCCAACTGAATGATTAAAAGTACCATACCTGGGGCTTCCCTGGTGGCGCAGTGGTTGAGAATCTGCCTGCTAATGCAGGCAACACGGGTTCGAGCCCTGGTCTGGGAGGATCCCACATGCCGCGGAGCAACTAGGCCCGTGAGCCACAACTACTGAGCCTGCGCGTCTGGAGCCTGTGCTCCGCAACAAGAAAGGCCGCGATAGTGAGAGGCCCGTGCACCGCGATGAAGAGTGGCCCCCGCTTGCCACAACTAGAGAAAGCCCTCGCACAGAAATGAAGACCCAACACAGCAAAAATAAATTAATTAATTAATAAACTCCTACCCCCAACATCTTCTTTAAAAAAAAAAGGTACCATACCTGAAAGTTCTTTTCCCAAACAGCACAAGCATCACTGGCCCTAAAGGATATGACGAAAAGGAGGTCTCCTCCACCTGAATCCATAAGTTGAACTGCACAAGGATCTCCAAATGGAAGCTGGCACACACTTTTAGGAGTCCCATCTTGGAATGAAATCAGCTGATTCTTTTGAGTAAGAGCAATCAGCGACATTCTTAACCGGTTGTTGACAATCTCAGTTGCACAGACATGCACACATGTTATCACACTGGTATAAACAGGAGGGATAATGTATGTATCACTTATTACTTCTTCCCTTTCGAGCGAGTATACACAAAATTGAGTATTCCAAGTTGCATAATCTGATTTTGAAGGCTGTGGGGTACATCCTTCCTCAGATAAGTTACATCTCTTTCGTCCTAACAAAACCATACCTACATTTTCAATCTCCCCTGCCCACTCAATAGAGGAAAACTTAATGGACATAGTAACAACTTTGCCAGTTTGGGAAGAGATATAAAAGAATGTTTGGATATGTCTCCATAAAACTAAAGGGCCATTAAGGACCCTTATGCTGTCCTTCAACTCACAGTGTAGGCTAAAACTCAAACGCTTTTCAAATTTATTGGTACTGTGAAGAAATAGTAGAAAATATCTGAAAACGTTACTCTTTTTAATGCACTGTATCATAATATAAGGCAGATTAATTCCAGTTCTGAAATCTGAAACACAGTCGCAACCCATAATTCTTAAATGAGAGTATTCTTCTTTTATGCTGAAGAATCCAGTGGATTTCTGAACAAATACTCCTGTTCCTCTGTCAAATACCATTCTTCGGACATGTAACACAGTTGTTTTTGTAGGCCCTTCATCTACAAAATTTCCTTTAGACAAACGAAAAACAAGGACTTCTCCATTATAACAGAAGAGCCTTTCTTGTTCATTAGATGACATTGCTTGTTTGCTAGTAAAGCCACAGTATCAAGTCCAATTTTCAAATGTAAATCGATTCCAGTTGATGCTTCTAAACCTAAAAATGAAATGAGGGAAACTGCCATCCAGTAGGCAGAGCTGAAAAGAAAACACATGTTTTTGTTAGAGAACCATCACATAGGTAACTATAAACTTTGACATTTTTAAGCTTTTTATGCTATTTTAACAACGTCACACTTATCAAAAAACTGTATCCCAAATGTTATTTCTGTACAGCCGTTAAAAAACACAGTTTGCAAAGAATGCAAATAACCACACCACAAAAGATAACCGAATGTGTTAACAGCATCTATTAAAAGGTGTGGGTGCTCTATTATAAGGAACTGCACACATTCTCTCTGGCTCAGGGAATTTCTTAAGGGTTCTACTTCTGTCTCTCAAACCTACCAACCTAATCTGGTTTCTCCCTGTCGGCCTGAGTCCCTCTACAATGACAACTCAGTCAGTCAAGGATTCAAATTAGAGCACTCCCACAGACCAGGCGCTTGGGTTCCTGCTTCCCTGAGAAAGGAGTTCGAACGGACTCGATGGCCAAAATGAAAGCCCAGAAAGAAAAACAGGAGATGCTGTAACATGGCTTTAAAAAAACTCCATAAGCATAACAGAAATAAATCTTAAATCTTACTTTGCAAAAACAGTGCAGTTTTACACCCTAAGGAAGTCACTATCCTCATTCAAAGTAGAAGAAAATAGAGATTATGGAGGATCTATAAAATAGAGGATCCTCTATAAAACAGAGGATTAAAATAGAGTATCATTGTTATAATGAACACAAGAATTAAATAATAGCTATCAATTACTCACGCTTATTATATGCCAGGTACAATACATGCATTATTTCACTTAAGGCTCACAACTACTCTTTTAAAGTAAGTATTCTTATTATCCCATCTTATAAACAAGAAAACCGTAGTCTAACAAAGGTCAGAAAATTCTTCCAAGCTTACAAAGCTAATCAGCAATGGCACTAGATTTGGAAGAGGGGCCCAATGCCTCCTGAACCTACACTTTTAACCACTACACTGTCCTGGCACACATTCCCTTACTCTGAACACTGGTTAAGAAAGGCAACTTGAGAGAATTAGTAAAGTAGAACACATAACAAAGGAACACCCCCTCCACTGAACACATGTAAGAAAACATGTAAGAAAAAGATGTTGATGTCTCTTTATCCAGTGGCTATATATGCTGAGTCACTCCTGTAACAGTTACCAAATGCTCAGCATATGCTAAGAACCGTGCACCTTTAGAACACCCTCTGAGTGTTGGGCCTGCCTTGTACTAGATGTGTGATCTATGGCAAGTTTCTTAAGCCCTTTATGCCTCACATCCACATCTATGTAATGGGGTGTAGTAACAGTATCTACCCCACAAGGTGCTGAAGTTAGCTAATATAACTCACTTGAAATAGAAGCTGGCACGTAGAAAGTGCTAATAAAGGCTAGCTACTATCATTCTCATCATCATGGCTGGCTCTGGTTCATACAGTACCTAATCTTAGAAACATCAGAATAGTTGCATACTTAATGGTCTGTGAATGCTGAAATGTCTCTCGTCACTCACTATAAGTAACTCTAACTCATACTCTCTCTTTTCTCTTATTTGTGGATCACTTAAACCAGGAAAATAAAGTACTTTAGAAATAAATGAAAACTAGGTCATGTACAAGGAAGTAATATTGTTTTCCTCTTTCAAATGAGAAGCAAACTCCAAAGGCTTAGGTTTTGTTCTTTTAATATAAAAATCTACCAATAGTCCAATTAGAAAAAAAGTCACTGAACCATTAATCTATAAATTTAACTTAATATAGCCTGCATTTTATTGAAATGACTTGATTTAGAGGCAATTCTACTTAAAAGCAGACTAGTCAGCATCTACATTCGAATTGGAGATGCTGCACCTTATTGTCTAACTTCCAAATACATGTGGTTTTAAAATATGTTCACAGCAACTAAGTCCATGCGCCACAACTACTGAGCCTGCACTCTAGAGCCCACGTGCTGCGACTACTGAAGCCCACGCACCTAGAGCCCGTGCTCCGCAGCAAGTCACCGCAATGAGAAGCTGGCGCACTGCAACAAAACGTAGCCCCAGCTTGCCGCAACCAGAGAAAGCCCGCGCGCAGCAACGAAGACCCAATGCAGCCAAAAAAATAAAATAAAATATGCTCACAAATCTCTTTGAAATTCCTTCCATCAAGAAGGAACTCTCCTCCCCTTGAGTGAGGCCTGGTCATTATGACTCACTTCCAGCCAACAGAATACAGCAGAAGACTGGGTGACAGAGCATGGTGGTTTCCTCAGTGACCTGTTCCTTGGCTCACTTGCACTGGGGAAAGCCACCTGCCGTATCATTAAGACACTCGGGCAGCCCCGCGGAGATGTACACGTGGCAAGGAACTGTGGCTTCCTGCCAACAGCCAGCAAGGGACTGAGGCCTTTTGCCAAGAGCCATGTGAGTGAGCCTTCCAGGGATCCCATCTCCCAGCTCCAGTCAAGCTTTCCTGAGCAGACCCACCCCAGCTAAGCGGCTCCCAAATTCCTGGTCCTCAGAAATTTTAAGGTAATAAATGTTTGTTGTTTTATGCTGCTCAATTTCGGAGTAATTTGTTATGCAGCAACAGATAAATACATTCCTCTATGGCATTTGGGGTTTTTTTTCAAATCAAATTGATGATATTGCTTTTGAGAATTTCAAGAAGTATTAGTGAAGTAACTGGAGATACTAGATCATAATACAAACTAGCAGAAGCCAAACAGTTTCCTGGCTTGTTGTTAAGCAATTCATGCGAAGATCTGGGACAACAGGTACCCCAGAGTAGTTTCAGCTTCATCAGTAAAGAAGATACGTAGGGTAACCAAAGGTGTGGCTTTTAATTACGAAACTACGTTTTACTTGAAAGGAAATACACATATTGGTTATATTACATCAAAATGTATGACTACTAATTTATTTCAAATTTCCCACAGACATCTCAGACCTCTTAGAAGACTTCTAAGAAAGTTTCCTTTTTTAGCACTAAATGATATATTCTTTTTTAGCATTATATATTATAAATATAAATTATATATTCTGAGGTAAAGATCTAAAAACTCATTGTCTTTTACTACCTACTCACTTCAAAAGGTGTTCAGATTTCTTAATACTAAAAACAACCAAAAATACCTTCTGTCCAGGAAAGGATTTTGTTATTTTAATATTAAATGTCACAACTAATGTGTCATCAACACAATGCTCTTGTTCACCAACACCCAAGTGTGACAGGAGTAAGGAGGATCTTAGTGGTAAGACCACTAAGTAAAAGGTCACAGAACCGCCCCCTTCAAAAATCTTTGGAGTATGTATTGTTGCACCTTCATAAAGTAATGAGTTAGGAAAATCAGGCCCCTTACATTCTATTCTTTTAATGCTATCACCAAGTTCCTTAACTTAGAAACTTCTTTCTTCCAACTCTCTGATCCAACTGCCACTATGATGATTCAGGCTTTCATCTCTCATTTAGGTTGCAATAAAAGCCCTTTAATCAGTCTTCCTTAATCTAGTCTCTCTCCCCTGCAATATATCCATTCATTTATGCTACCTCAGTTATTGTTCTAAAACACAAACTTGACTGGGTAACTGTCCCCTAATTTAAAAGCTTTGCATGCACTTACCGCCACTCCCCCACACCCCCCAGATCTACGATCTATGATCCCTAAACTACTACCTGGAAAGACAGATGCGAAACAGTGTACTGACCATATGAATGACATAGAGATAAAAGGGTGCAAGCCACTGCTAAATTATAATCCTATTATCCTATTATAATCCTAACCCAACATGCTTTTAGCATGAGCTCTAGGCAAAAAGCAAACTTCTTCTCATGGACTTAGACTCAAATAGATTTAAAAAACATAACTGTTATATAAAAGGTCATTATTTTTTATTTTTAAATACTACTGCAAAAACATGCACATTTTTAAGGTAAGTTATTCTAAATGGACCATCTTCAGGGTTAAAAATTAGAAACTATAATATATTTATAAAGATAAATTTTTTCCTCAAACTTTCTGTAATCTCAAGGCTTACTGAATTCACATATCTGTGAATACCTGTTTTATTTTATACTATGCAACATCTTTTTTAAAAGTAAAAGTTCTGAGTATATGTACATAAGACAAACCTTTAAGTCTATGGAATAAGTGGTAATGTTCTTTTTTCAGATAGAAATAATCTGGAAACAAACCCAGGTTCAATTTAGAGGTTCTTAAACCAATATAAACAAGCCTTGATTAATCAAATCAGGACACCAGGCTTAGTATTCCAGCCTATTAGTCACTTGACTTTTTACTTGGTACTCTTATAACAGTGGCTGCAGAATAAAACAGGTAACTCAAACCAGTTAAGTTTTACCTCCTGTTTCAGCTCTGGAGGAGGGCGGCGGAGGGAAGGAGGGAGGGGAGATTTGGATGCAGATTATTTGTAAAATACTAGGTAGTTAATTTGAGCTTTTCCTGTTCTGTATTACCACACATCAAAGTTGACTGTATATATTTCACATACAAAATGGAAACAGATGTGTGAGTATACTAGAAAAACAATACATGCTAACCTAAATATAGTAGATGGGCAACGAATTATCACCCTTCTCTCCCAGCCTCCCACCAAATAAACAATGCTCCCGTTCAATGCTAATAATAACATCTGGCATTATAAATTTCAGAACTCTTAAATAAACTACAAGTCTGGTTCAGGAAGATCCTAAAAGACACTATATTATCTGCAGGTGAAAGCTATAAAACTCTTAAGAAACCAATCGATAGATTGCGACCAATGGAAAGTGTCTTTGGAATTCTACCCTTGGAAAAAAGATAGAATTAAGACTCCCAACTAAAAACTTCACCTAATAATATTAAACATAAACGTATGAGCGTAATACCCATAGATATCATTTTTCCAACATATAGGACATTCTTTACCTAAGTAGATTAACTTGGCTACAGAATGGGTCCACTGTTAAAACTTTTTCTACCTATATACCTAGGTCATTTGTTGGGGCTTGCCCAGAATCAGTCTCCCCTTTCCCTTTCCCAACAACACTTAGTGAACCTGAAATGTAGATGAATGTGGGGGGATGGTGGTCCACTAAGAGAATCAGGAAAGATTAAATTAAAGGTTCTTGATACCATACTAAGGAATTCTAGCTTTCTCTAAGCAGTGATAAATCACTGAAAGATTTCAAAAATAGAAATCAGAGGGGCTTCCCTGGTGGCACAGTGGTTGGGAGTCCGCCTGCCGATGCAGGGGACACGGGTTCGTGCCCCGGTCCGGGAAGATCCCACATGCCGCGGAGCGGCTGGGCCCGTGAGCCATGGCCGCTGAGCCTGCGCGTCCGGAGCCTGTGCTCCGCAACGGGAGATGCCACAACCGTGAGAGGCCCGCGTACCGCAAAAAAAAAAAAGAAATCACAGGATTGTACTTCTGAATAATAAAGATCCTGGTGACAGTGTTGTACTTCTGAATAATAAAGATCCTGGTGACAGTGTTGAAGATGGGGGAGTGAATTGAGATTGGAGGAGGAGCCATCAGTTAGGAAATCATTACAAGTATTTAATTAAAGGGAGACTTTGGGAGGCAATTTGGCAGTAAACAGAAATGCATATACCCAGCAATTTCATTTCTAGATATGAACCCAGAGAAATAATCCTACATAATAATGCACAAAGACATTGCTCTAGAATGTTCATTTTGCCGTTATTTGCAATTTTTTTTTTTGAAAAGCAAGAACTTCAATGACCACCAATAGGGGAATGAATACAGATGGAATATCATACTACAGTTAAAAGGAATGAATTAGATGCGTATCCTTGGGGCTAGACTTCAAAAGTCAAATGAAAAAAATTAAGTTGAAGAAAAATGTATACTGTAGTACATTATGTATCAAAATCAAAACACATAAAACAGCATGAAATATTTTGTTTACCTGCAATGGCTGTATTCCCTGACTGCTCTCTCTATGCCAGGCACTGTTCTAAGCACTTTGGACTAATTCATTCCTCAGAACGTCCTTATGCTGTATGCAGTATTATCCCATTCTACAGATGGGGAAACTGAGGCATGGAGTTTAAGGCCTACAGATAGGAAGTGATAGAGCCAGGATTCAAACCTAGGCAGCCTGGTCCAAAGCAAAAAAAGTAAAGGTGCAAAGGTTCATGCCAAATCCCAATGACTACTGATTTTGGAGAAGAGGAATATCAGAGTAGGGGAGTGGAGCCAGAGAGAGGCTTTAGCCATATCTGAAATACTATTTCAAGGGTGTATTCAAATACTTTTTAAACAATGTTCATTTTTCCCCCATTAAAAACAAGTGAACATATAAACAAAGTTTGGAGCAAAGAGTGTCCATCGTGGTTGACTATGGCTGGTGGGAATACGGGGACCGTTCTTACAACTTCTTGGTAGTCTTCTGTTGCGAAAACCAAAAATGTCTCCAGACATGGTCAAATGTCCCCCGGGGGGGCAAAATTGCCCCGGCTGAGCACTTCCTTAATTAATAAACCGTAAGACGCTTTACATCTTTTAACTCTATATACCTGTTTTAAAGATGTCAAAGATATATTCTCTGTTAAGTATTTCACCCTCCAAGTGAGAAAGATGCTGCAGAGGTGAAGAAAGTGTCAAGCGAAATAATCCTCGAATAGAGTAACCACTTGGAATAATCTAGTTATCCTTCCAGAGAAGGGTGCGCACAGGCCCCGGATAGCTCACTTCCTTCGCGCTCTTCCGCAATAAAGGGACTAGGGGAGCAAAACCCTGCGCCGCCGCCACCCCCTCGGCGAAGGCTGGGTCAGGGAACACGCCGCCGGCCCTACCTCAGCGTGTGAGGCTCTAGCACACCACAGCCGCCACGTCCCCAACGTCGCAAACCCGCTCAGCGCCAGGAGGCTCCAAACCTCCCGCCCGCGCGCTGCATCTTGGGAGGCCCAGGCCGGAGGCTGCGTCCAGCGCAGAGAAGGCGGAGCCTGCCTAGCGGCCAGAACCGGGTTGCCAAGGGAGGCTGAGGAGGCGAGGCCTCCGGGGAATGTTGTGAAAGCGAATAGCAGGAGGAGCTAGTCAGGGCTGAGCTTGAAGAGGGAAGCGCCCGCGATCCGCCGGTTGGCGGGGGCGGGTCCGCAGTGCAGGAGACGTCAGGGGGCGGGGCCCGAACAAGAAGTGAATGGGAAGCCAGGTTGAGGGCCTGGTCCCGCCTCCATTCCCAGGCGGCCGCACCGGATTGGGCGGTGCGGCGGCGCTGCTGCCCGCCTTCCGTTGTCACGCGACCGCCTCCACCTCCCGCCCTTCCCTCTTTACCTCCGGGCCGGCTTGCCCTGTGATGAGATAGTCAGACCGCAGTCGTGGAAGTGGCGACGGCAACTGCAATCACGTCCACGACCGCGACCATGGCCGAGGTGAGGAGCCGACCGCACCGCTGCCGAGCCCCTCCAACTCGGACCCCGAAGCCGCCTCAGCCTCGGGGGCCGTGCGCCCAGGTGCAGGTGGGCTGGGCAGCGGGGAAGTGGGATGGAGCGCGTAATGTCTAAGCGTCCCTTCGTGTCTCCCTTATAGTGTCAAGCCCAGAATAAAGCCAAGCTCATCTCTGACGTCCGACGGAGGTTCGAAGCTGAGTATGTGACAGGTGGGTACCGCAATCTCGGTGTTGAGGCAGGTGTGAAATGAGCGTCCCCAACTTTGCTGGGGTGTTTGCGGGAGTCATTAGGGACCATTTCGATCCTCACGGGGTTAGGGACCGTGCCCTCCACGTTTCGCAGGTTTTACTCTCCGTAATATGGCAAGGACACTGCTCCAATTGGGCAAGTGATGCGTCCATTGATTCCTAAAGGGTTAACGTAAGTTGGAAGTGTTTTGAGCGTCTCGAGTTTATGGAACTTGCAGGACACTTGTCAGGCCCTCAGCTCAGGTGACACTGTACCTCTAATGACCTTTCACGAGCAACAATCTAAAAAATGAACCTGGAAACAGCTGTAATACTACCCACGTGTGCTTAATTGGGGATCTGAATTCCTCGGCCATTTTGCCTAATTGCACTTCCTACAACCCAGCAGG
Organism: Pseudorca crassidens; assembly: GCF_039906515.1. Lineage (NCBI taxonomy): Eukaryota > Metazoa > Chordata > Mammalia > Artiodactyla > Delphinidae > Pseudorca > Pseudorca crassidens. The sequence goes on along the minus strand of NC_090317.1, from coordinate 121,878,744 downwards.
CTCCCCGCGAAGTAGGCCCTCTCGTGCTGGAGCGAGTTCTTATCTTTTTATCCCACATGTACATAGCAAAGTACTTGTGAGTCCAGAATTGATTTATTGGGTGAACGTTCTGTGTCCAGATGTCACAGATAACTTGAGCTGTCCAGTATTTGATGATTTAATCTTTGTACAGTAATTTTCAGAAGCCTGTAGGATAATGTATTATAAATATGGAATAAATAGTCTAATCCAGACCCTGCCACTTACTAGCTTGCTTGTCTTCTCTGAGCCCCTGATTCCATAAGTGTGAAATGTGAATAATTAGGTTAGGAGAATTAAATGAAAAGGCATATATCAAACTGTGTAGCATGGGGTTAGCATATAGTAGGCTCTCAGTATTTTTCCTCAGTAGTCTTTTTGGTTATGTGAAAGGAGTTCAGCTTCTACATCTTGATTTTAGTGCTGAGCGGAGGTTCCCCACAGCTTTAGACTGCCCTAGATGGTATGTCAGTTAATGACCTAGAACAAATAAAGAAATATGTTTGGAATAACCTAGTCAGTAAATCTTTCATCCCTCCCTGTCAGTTTTCTTCACATTCCAAACTTTGTACCAGAGAGTTGCAAAAGCACTTGATTCACTTGTAGCCCAGAGATCTCATTTCTAATAAGGTAGCTGGTTCCAGTAAAGAGAGAATTCTAAAATTGCTTTCTGTGGAAATGTAACTCTTAGAGCTACGTGGTTTATAACATTGTAAGAAGTAACCCAGAACTTGACCTAATGAGCTAGTTCTCCCTAATGGTCATTTACTTAGGCCCGAGGGAGGAAGCAGGATGTAGTCATGGAATTTAGCGATAGATAAGATCTTGAAGGTCATCTTGGTCCAACCTTCTCATTTTTACAGTGAAGAAAGTGAGCTCTAGAGAGATGAAGTGATTTGCTCAAACGCCCTAGTGTTAGTAGCTAGGCCGGGGCTGGTGCTCAGGTCTTCTGAATTCACTCTAGTGATCTTTTGGCAGCACCGTCATGTCTAATTAGATCATGGCACTCCCCAGCTTGAAACCCTTCAGTACCTTTCTGCTGTGTTTAGCATAGACCCCAATTCTTTATGGTGGCCTACACTGTGAGGCCATGTATGCACGAGCTGGATGAGCTCCACCCTCATCTTTTACTACTCCTCTTGCTTAGTACAGATTTCACCACTGCCCACAGTAAGAAACGTATTATACGTTGTAACTTAGTACACACGCACACACATAACTGAAGCAGAAGTTCATTAAAGAATACTTATGCTGAAAACCTATGACTCCCTGATACAATGACCCATAAAACTGACATCTCAACCTACAAATGTGACCCACAGTTTGAATAACATGGCCAGCCACACTGCTGCTTCTATGCACTCCAGATGGACTGAGTCTGTTTCCATCTCGGGACCTTTCCAGTTCTCTCTGCCTGGAAGGCTCTTTATAGGGAGTGAGCATGGCTACGTTCTTCTTTTCTTTTCCATCTTGGTTTACATGTATACGAGAGACCTTTGCCAATTATTAAGTAGCCTCCCTGTCTTGTCTCCTTTACGGCTCTTACCATAACCTGTAATTTCCTGTTCATTTGTTTCCTTATTGTTCATTTCCTTCAGAATGTCTGTGGGTCTGGGGCAGCCTTTGGGCCTTGAGGGCAGGGTCTGACTCGCCTCTGTATACTTATCACAGCTCTGAATACATAGTCATTGATTGAATACAGCAATGCTTAAATACATACATATGAAGATGAGTCCAAGTCTATATTAAGAGCTGGCCTGACCTTCTCCCCTCCCCCACCAAAATCTGGCAAAGAGCAGCCCTCACAAAATGTCTCCTAAAGACCAGTGTTATTTCAAATTAAAGCACCGTCTGGCATTAAGTATAGGGAGGGTTTTGTCACACCTGGGGATGTGTGAATGTACGTGGGTGAGTTATCTGCACAGCCATTGCAAATATTAATTAATTTAAAGACTTGCGTTGGAAAGGAAAATAAAAGTTCTTTAAAGACTTTCTCCCCTTAAAGTTTCAGCTGTTTCCTGAAATACAGCACTGGGTAAAGGTAGAGTAGGAAAGTGGTGAAAAGGGTTTTTTGATTTGCCTGTGTTCTCCCTTTCAAGTTTACTTTTTAGAAGTTAGGTGTTGAGAACATCCACTTTCCTCCTTCCTCTGTCTTTCATTTTCCCCTTTCTCTTATTGTTAACAATATTTTGTTTCAGAAGAGGCTTAAGGCAGGCTTAAGCAAACATGATGTTTTTCCTAAAGGAAAATATTATTTGCAAGTATGTTACCTTACACACTGGCTGTACTCCAACACGTCCTTGGGGGGTAGGTTCTTGGGAATTCTGAGCATGTTTTTGTTTCCACAGAAATTAAGTTACCAATTATGAATAGATTTGTAGCTGCAAAAAGAATAAAATCTAAGTCCATAATTGTTGTAGCAGTACTACTGTTTCTGTCCTCATTGTTTCTGTAAGAAATTTCATGCTGAGCCTCGAATGAGGAACATTTTCCCTTCTATCTTCCTCCTTCTTATGGCCAAGGAAAGAGACTAATCCCTTGTGACAATAATGTATTCAGTTCCTCACATACTATGTGCTTAATTCTGGGAAAGTGTGTCAATATTAGAGAAAGCGCCGAAGAAGGATAGAGCCCCTTCCTGAACGACTACAATCTAGTAGAGTCATCAAAACAGAGCTCTATCAAGAGGAATGAGTGCTAAAATCATTTCTGTAGGAATCAAAGAGCAGGAAAAAAATCACACCTAATGGGGGTGACTGGGTTAGCACCGAGTTAGGAAAAACTTCTTAGAAAAGGTGGTGTTTCTCAAGAACTTTGGAAGATGCTAGAATTCGGCTAGGTAGAGATTGTGATCCAGGTGGCTCAAAGATGCTTAAGTGAGAAGGTGTGGGGCTTGTTCGGGTGGTGTTTCTCAAGAACTTTGGAAGATGCTAGAATTCGGCTAGGTAGAGATTGTGATCCAGGTGGCTCAAAGATGCTTAAGTGAGAAGGTGTGGGGCTTGTTTGGGTGGTGTTTCTCAAGAACTTTGGAAGATGCTAGAATTCGGCTAGGTAGAGATTGTGATCCAGGTGGCTCAAATAGTCCAAGCTGAGATGCTTAAGTGAGAAGGTGTGGGGCTTGTTCGGGAAGCCATAGGAAGTCCGCTTTGATGAGCCTTAAGGAGGGTAAGCATACCTGCCTAAAAACAGTGGGAATATAGCGTAGAGAGCCTTGGCCACCAAAGCGATGCATCTGTACTTTATTGAGTTTGAAGAGCAACTGAGAGGTTTGTGGGTTTTGTAATTTTAGGTTTGTTTTCTGACTCTATAAGTATATGAATTCATTTAAATAAATTTGGGTGATACCAGAAACAGTCTGGAGAATCTCTCATAAGCTTATCATCCAGAGATAGCTCTTCTAACAGTGGGTGCATTTTTTTCTGGCCGTTTTTCTATACATTAAAAAAATAGTTAAAAGGTCATCATGTATGTAGTTTTTCTGTGTTGCATTTTTTATTGACGTGATCTTATTTCCCCATATTATGAAGTAAGCCACGTTTTACATTACTACTTAATATTCAGTTCTATAAATAAAAGAGAATTTTCTTATCTTTTATCTGAAGTAGTCCCTTTTGGACATTTAGATTCTTTCCAGTTTTTTGTTAATACAATGTTTTGCACAGTAGTTCAGATTTTTTCCTTAAGAGTCATGTGTAGAAGTAGAATTGTTGGTTTGAAGAGTGTGAATATTTTAAGATACTTCATATGTATGCTTAATTCTCCTCCATACAAGTTGCACCACGATTCATTCCCAGCAGCAGATATGAAAGTGTTAGTCTCGCCACAGCTTTAGGATCATTTCTTAACTCATGCTTCTTTGTTTGCATTTGATTACTAATGAGAATAAACTTCTTTTCATATGTTTACATCCATTTGTAGTTAAAAAATTTTTTTTCTTTAGTATGGCTTTTAAAATTGGTTTGGGCTTTTCTTGTTTATGTCATTTGGACTTTTTTCCTTTTTTGAATGTATTCAAACTTATCCATTCCTTTGTGGTTTCTCCCATTGCTGTTAAGTTTAATAATTGTCTCTCATCCAATAACTTTTTCTAGTCTTTTTGTTTTGTCTTGGCCTCTTATTTTTAACTTTGAAATATCTTGTATGTACAAAATGTATAAAACATGAATGAAATAAACACCCATGTACTCGCTATTCAACAAAAGAAAAAGAACTTTGTGGGTATCCTCAACCCGGCCATTCACAGGGCAGCTGCTTATCCTACATTTGCCGTTACTCGTTCTCTTGCTTTTCATTAGCTTTACCACCTGTGACGTATTCCTCACCAGTACTCTATTAAGTTTACCTCTTTTTTGAACTTGAAATATCAATAAAAGCTGAATATTCTTTTTCCATGACTTGCTTCTGTTGCTGAAGAGTCATTCATACTGTAATCGATTCCTTTTTATAGCTGTGTTGTAGCTCACAGAATGAAAATACCAGTTGATGGATTTGGGGTTCTTTCTAGATTTTACTATTATGTACAATGCTGCTTTAAACATTCTTAGATATACCTGGGGCCTAGACTTTCTCTAGGGCAGCGGTTGTCAAAGTTGGTATAGGAATTAGAGTTCCTTGAGCCCATTTCAAGGGGCTTGAGACTCCAAAACTGTTTGCATAATAACACTGAGACATCATTTTCCTTTTTCACTGGCATTCTCTCACAAGCATACAGTGGCGTTTCCCAGAGGTTACATGGCATGTGATATTGCTGTGACAGATGATAGAATGTGTGCTCATGTGTCCTTATATTTAATTGTTTTCTGTTATAATACCTAATATAGTAACTACCAGTAAATATAACCCATATAAACAAACAAACAAACTCTTTAGAGCCCTCATTTTTAAGAGTGTAAAAGGGGTCTGGAGACCAAGAAGTTTGAGAACTGCTGCTCTAGTTTGTAGCCAACAGTGAAATGGGTGGGTAGTAGAATAGGCACATGGTCCACTTTACTAGATGATGCCAAACTAGTTTCCAAACTGATTGCATCTGTTTTCATTTTAACCAGCACTTTTTGAGTGTCCTTATTTTTCTACATCCTGAGATCTGGCATTGTTAGTGTTTTTTTAAATTTTTGCCCATCTGATGGGAGTGTTGGGATATCTCATTGTGGTTTTAATTTGCATTTCTTTAAGTACCAGTGAGTTTGAGCATCTCTTCATATCTTTATGGGCCATTTGGTTTCTGCTTATGAAAATCACTTCTTCAGGCTCTTCTTGGCCCTTTGTTCATCCATATAAATTTTAGAATCAGTTTATCATGTTTTTGCAAAAAAAAAACCCCAAAACAAAACAAAACAAAACCTCTTTTGGGATTTTGAGTGGAATCATGTGAAATCAGAAGATCAGTTTTGGGGGACTTGACATCATCTTGGTTAAATTTTCTAAGAACCTGGTATACCTATCTGCTGAACTCTTCCTTCTTGAAAGATTTATAATTTTCTCCATAAAGGTTAACCCATTTTTGTTCAGTTTATTTCCAGATACTTTATATGTTTTATTTTTATGGTGGTTTAGACAGTATCTCTTCAGAATTTATTTTCTAAATGATTGTTGCTGGTTTATAGAAAGTACATTTGACTTTTTTACATTAATATTGGACTCAACCTTACTAACTCTTATTAATTTCAATAATTTATCTCTAGATAAGTTGTATTTCTATGTAGACAATAATATCACCTGGAAATAATGATAGTTTTCTTTCAAACTTTGCAATTTTTAGAGCTTTAAGTGCTTCTGTTTTATACTCACTGGAACATTTAGAACACTGTTGAATTGAAGCATTGATAAAAGCCTACTTGTCTTATTCCCGGTCTTAGAGAGATACCCCCGAACACGATCTCTGTAGATATCTTTTATCAAAATGAAGAAGTCTCCTCTGTTCCTGCTTTGCTAGTCTTAGGGTTTTGTTTGTTCTTTTGTTCCCATCACAGTTGCGGGTTGAATTTTACTAAATGCATTTTCTTCATCTATTGAACACATTGTATCGAATGAAATGTTCACTTGGTTTTTCGCTTTTAATCTGTTAATATGGTGGCTTATATTAATCAGGTTTTTAAAATATATTGCTGTAGTCGGTTAGGTGATACTTTGTTTGGGCGTTTTACATCTGTATTGAAAAATTGGCCTGTAAATTTCTTTTCTTGCACTTTTCTTGTGTGACTTTGACATTAAAATTATGCAACCTTCATAAAATGAGTTAGCAGTGTTTCCTCTTTTCTACTCCCTAACAGGTATGGTCATTGTGGAGTTCTAACCTGGTTTCCCATAAATCACCCCTCCTCCAATTGATTATTGTTGTTTTATATATTAGTGGTTGCTTACATACCATGTATTTGCCAATATCTTTATCTATCATTCCTTAAGTTTCAGATCTTTTATCTGGTATCATTATTGCTTCATCTTAAGTATAACCTTGAGATTTTCCCTTGGTGAGGCCTTGGTGGTAAACTTAATTTTGAAAATGTCTTTATTTTCTCTGTTTTCTTTAAATTGTGCAGCTAACCTTGCAGAATGCCTTCGTCTTATTAGGCTGAGGGAGACAAAGTAGTTAGAGAAGTAGAAGAAGTAGGAAATGTTAGTATCATAGATGATCTCTGAGAGGAGAATTTCAAGGACAGGAAGATCAGTGAATAGAAGGAAACTCTGTACGTAAAGGTACATAAAAACGGGATTGTTCTTATCAACTGCCCTCTCTGGAAAGGAAGGGTGTAAGGAAAATGGCATTTAAAGTGGAATTAGTATAGCAGATTGACTTTGTTATAAAGCAGAAACTAACACACCATTGTAAAGCAATTATATTCCAATAAAAATGTTAAAAAACACAAAGTGGAACTACACTCCTGGACATTTTACGTAAACTCTCTGGATTATGAACCATCAGGGATCAGCTCAGGCTTTATTCATCTTTGCGTCTGCAATTCCTAGCTCTCTTTTGAGCTAACATATGGTGGGTGATAATAAATTAGTCCTCATAACTAATGAATTATGTATTATCCCCAAGAGAGGAAGCCTTTAGACGATAGGTAGGTAGACAGACAGATAGACACACACACACACAGGCACTTGGATTTCCTTAAATTCTACTCCAACATTCTCCAGGTCAACCTTTTAAAGTTGTCATGATCACAAGAAGAGGAAAAGATGGGTTAAGAGTTTATCGAGTTTTGTCCTTAATACATGTCTAAAACTATCAAGCCTTTGATAATAGAGAGTATAATATGATGTTGTAACTTTATGTGGGTACAATATATATTTGTGCTCTTGGAACTTTTGCAAACATTCACCACATATTAAGTCATAAAGGAAGTCTCAGAAATTCCAAAGCAGCTAGATCATACAGACCATATTCTCACCCCATTAAGCAACTAAATGAGAGGTAAGGTACTTAAAAAGAAATCAAATGTTAGGAAACTAAAATAACACCTCTAAATAACCCATGGGTTAACAACTTTCCTGCAATGTGTGTAATTCTTACTTCTGCTAAATAACTCATAGGGTAAAGAGGATATCACAATGGAAATTACAAAATACTTAAAAGCTGAGCAAGAGAATATCTGTGGTCTCACTTTCATTTATTAGAAAACAAGGCCCAATAAAAATCAGGTAAAGATTCAATTCAAGGAGCTAAAAAAATGCACACGAGTAAATTAGAGAAAGTAGAGGAAAAAAGAGCAGATATTCATGGTATAGGAAAGAACGATAGTAGGTATAATAAACCTAAGTTGGCCTTTTGAAAGAACTAGTAAAATAAACAAACCTCGGATGACTGATTAAGAAGATAGCGAGAAGGCAAACACATACACTAGGAACAAAAAGCAGATAGAATTATAGATGTGGTAGAGATTTAAAAAAATCATAAGAATTCAATGACCAGCTTTATCACAGTAAGTTAGAAAACTTAGATTAAGTGGAAAACTTTCTGGAGAGAAGAAAAATCATCTAAAATTGTCTCAATGAGAAGTAAAAAACCTAAATACATCAATGACTATTAAAGAAATTGAATTGGTAGTCACAGACCTCTACCACTCTTCCCACCCCACCATCACAAAGGCACACACATACTTGTAAGGCCCAAGGTCTTTTGTTAGCCCCAGGAATGCAAAGATAATTCATAATCAGAAAATGCAGCAGAGGAATTTACCACGTTAACAAAATGCTTCTCAGTGAAATTTTTGAACAGGCACAGTTCACAACCAAAACTATAAAAAGGTACACATTGCAAAGTCTCTTACACCTCTTGTGCCTCTTCACTCCCTCTTCCTCTTCCTTCTTTAGCTAGCCATATTTGTTTTCTGTTTCTTTTTTCTATATTTGTTTAAGCAAATACAAACATTTGCAGTAACCAGATTAAATGAGGGGAAATGTTTATTTCAATAAAGACAGAAACCACACTGGCTATAATTCACCTTTATGAAAAACGAACAAATCTTTTACCAAACGATAAACTTTCTTAGCTCTGAAGTGTGCCTTCTAAAATTCTACAGCAAAGGTCATGGTTAATTGTGAACCTTCAAAATGATTCCCAGAGCGTCAGGAAAAAGACAGTGATCTACAATATTATTTCTGTAATTCTACTGGATATAAAATAACCTAGTTATCAATATGGCAAGGAATATAAGAGGTATAACGTTTGCCAGTCTTGTCAGTATTGGCTCATGGTAGCAACACAAAAATCTCTAGACTACTTAATAATCTGATAGAAGAAATATACAACTTTTTTTCTTTTATGGAGAAAATTATAAAGTATGATTAAAGAACATTGAAAACAATAGATCAAAAGGGAGATAAGTCATCCAAGATACAATATCTCGTACATATCCAGCATATGAATTGAGCTCTTCAAGGATAGGAGCTGAAGCACAAAGCACCTCCCCTCTCTACAACAGACCAGAGGTCGGCTCAGTCCTGTTGTCATTGTTGTTGTTTTTTAATAGCCCTTGAGCTAAGAATATTTTTTGTATTTTTAAAGTGTTGCTAAAAAAAAAAAAAAAAGAGGAAGAATCGGCAGCAGAGGCCATATGTGACTTCAAAGTCTAAGATACTTAGATGTTTACCATCTGGCCCTTTACCGAACAATTTTGCCTATCCCTGTAATAGGCCCGTAGTTCTCAAAGTGTGGTCCCTGGGGCGGCAGCAGCATCCTGTAGGAATTTGCTGTAAGTGCAGATTCTGGGATCCCACCCATGAATTAGACACTCTAGAGGTGGGGCCCAGTTATCCCCGTTTTAACAAGCCTTCCTGCTGACTCTGAGAGGTGCTAAAGTCTGAGAATCGCCGCTATAGGCCAATGGCTTAATCCCATCGTAGATGATCACCTGCCTCTCAGTCTCTCACCAGCTAGCTTCACTGGAAAGAGAAGATTCAGGGTAGGTTGTGGCCAACCAGCAGAGGATGCCCTAAAGGGAATATTCCATTATTTCAGCCTGATCACTCCCATTGTTGACATTTACATGGTCCAGCCAATAGAAGTGGTCCATCCAGTACAAATGCTCTTCCGGGGTCCCACCAGGACTTTAAGTGGATCAGTGCTCAGAGTCCTTGGAGAAATAACAGATGCTAAGAGGTTTTAAACTACTGTTGATGTTTGATAGTTGTATATTTGCTGCATCTGAACAGTATGACACCCAGTTAATAAATTTTCTGGTTTTCATTGTCAGAATACTTTTGTATTTTTTCAACCTTTCTATATGAATTCTAGGCACATTTATAATATCTATAATATACTTTCAAGATTTTCTCAACCAACTAATAAGTCAGTTAGAATTTAATATTCTGTTCATAGGGAGAGTTCTACCGTATGTTAATAAAAATTCATTGGCGTTGTGTTTAAAATTTTCAAAGTGCCCTTGATCTTCATTAGACTGTGGATAGATAGGCAGACCTTATCTCCATTGTACAGAGAAGAAAATCAAGCCCAGAGTGACTTGCTCAGTCTCCCTGTACATAGTTAGTAGCAGGGGTCTTCTGATTTCATCACTGTGCCTGGTATCCTGAATCAGGCTATGAATTTTTTTCACACTTGTTAACCTTAAACCACAGTTTCTGGCTGGTTGGTAATTTCACCAGCCAACAAATGCACGAGGGAAGAAGGAAAGTTAATAATGGAATTCTCTGTTTTATGAGTAAGCACTGTATTCTGTTTATCCTGCAGCACTTAAAATTGTGTATGTGAGAGAGAGCGTGAAGGAGGTGAGCATGCACACGCAGGGAAGAGAGGAAGAAACAAAAAGCTGAGAGGTCATCTTTACCCTGGAACATTTAGTCCTGTCTGACCCGGAGGTGAATTACCATTGCCATTTATTTAGTTCTTTCTCTGCAAAATTAGGAACTTTCCACTTTGTTTGGTGGGGATACACTGTATAAATATAAGACCAATTTACAGAGCAAAATTGATGGAAGAAGAAATAAATAGTAGAAAGAGACAGTGAACCATACAGGTGTGGTGATGGTTCACTGAGGTTTCTTAACAGAGGAGTGGCCAAAAATGAGCTTTGAGCTATTTTGAACAAATGTAAGGATGAGGCTTAAAAGTCCACCACTTGAGATTAATGTTGGTTTGTGGTGAAGTTTTCACTGGTCCTCAACAAGATGAAAGTAATAAGGACAAGGTATTATGAGAGTATACACATATATATCTGTGTGTAAGGCAAATCTCTTCCTCATCGCTATGCTTTAATCACTGAGAGGTAAAGTCTTTCAAAGTGATGTGTCCTAGGTGGTGGGGAGGGGTGTGCGCACATGTGTGTTTTGATATCTTCAGATACCTTTTGAGTGTACATGTTCAGCTTCTTCCTGTAACATCTGGATTTACTGAAGGACTGGTTTTCAGAAAACTCCCTAACACTTGAGGGTTCTGTGGAGGGGAAAACATTTTCCTTTTACCCTTCTAGGTTCTTTGACTGGCCTAATAAATTGATATAAGACAGATGAACCGGAGAAAAACACAAGTTTAACATGTGTATCCCTTGTATACGTGGGAGAGACCCAGGAGGACTGAGTAACTCTCCGAAGTGGCCCAAGCCACCACCTTCAATACCATCTCCAGCTAAAGACAGAAGATGCTAGGGTGGGGAGTCAGTTATGAGAGGTGACCAAGAAAAGCTCAGTGAACAAGGGTATGGTTGTGCAGATCTACGTCCTGGCCTTTCCCGTTGATAAGAGTTTCTGGAGATTTCCAATCCTTCTCCTCTTCCTGTCACAGAGAGGGAGGCACTTACAAATGGAGACTTCCTTTATACGTGTAAATGTTTCTTATAAAAGGGTGACTTGTACTCACTTTAAAGATTCCTGTATGTGCTGTTTGTTAAAAATATCGGCCTAAAATAATCAGTATGCCAAAGAGGTATGTTTTGGGCTGTGTAGTTTGCTTCCCCTCAGTTCAGTTGTCTGGGAGCTGTGTTTGAAAGCGGCAAATGGTGTTGTCATAAGCAGTTATTATTACACTTGGCCTTGTGGTCCCAGGCCAAGTTTTCCTTACCTTGAATGCTCAGTTTTCTCTCTGTTTCTCCCTGTGTGTCCTTCTGTCTCTCCCTCTCCTCCCCTCAGCCCTCTTCTGTGTCCTCTTCTGCCCCTACTTTTCTCCAGCCTCTCTCCCTCCACTCCTACATGACCTCCTCCCCAATCCTCTCTTGCTCTGTCTTTTCTAGCTGTTTCCATCTCTACCTGTCTCTAGGGGTAAATGTTTAACAAGAGGTGTCTCATATGTAAGCACATGTCCTATTAATAACAATAATTAATCATTTTAATCTAAATGGAGATTTCTGATTTCAAAGATCTGTATCCCTAAAAGCTATCCAAGAGCAATAAGCTTTACATTTCTTGGTAATGGGCACTGTCTTGTTTATGGTGTCCGTAGTGGTAATATCAGCAGTGGTAGGAGTAATGATAACAATAATGTTTGATTCTTCTTCTTATGGCTAATATTTTTTGAGTTTTTACCACTTGCCACATGTTGTCCTGGGGAAGTGGTAGTCTGCGGACCCTTGGAGATGCCCAGGACTCTTCAGGAGCCCATGAGGTCAAAGCTGTTTCCACAGTGATGCTAAGAAGTTTTTTTCCCTTTTTTGTTTGCTCTGATTACGCAGAAGCAATAGTGGGCAAAACTGCTGCCTCGTTGGCCCGAATCAAGGCACTTGGCCATTATAGTCTTCACTGTCAGCACTCTCAGTTAAAACTTTTTTTTTAAGTCAATTTTATTTTAGAAAGCCCCCGATGAAGCAGTAAATTTTATTAAATCTTGACCCTTGAGTACATGGGCTTTAAATGTTCTGGGTAACAAAATCAGGAAGTACACATTAAATACTTATGTGTATTTGAGTTGCTAGCTAAATTAGTCACATTTTTCATGGACCACCATTTTTATTTGAAAGAACAACTGTTAAGTAAACTATGGTTATTCAGATTGGGGTATTTGGGAGAAATTTTCTTGAAGTCAGACAGTAATTTCAAGGAAAACACTATATTGGTCCAGTGGAGAGTGCTGTCCAGTGGCCAAACTGGATGATCTGACTTTAGGGGCAGGTGCTCCCAGGGTCCTTTTTGCTGCTAAACAGTATATAAATTCTTTTATATCTCAACTCATGTTTATAAATCATAATTAAAGAAAAGTTGTCCTTTGAATACTGATGAACTTTTGAATAGACAGAGCTAAAATACCATTTTCCAAGGTTAACTTACAACAGAACCACTCATTGTAAAGATTAGAAAAATAGAGCCCAGATATTGAAAGCCATATCCAAGGTAACACTCTACAAATACATGATTTATGGCCTCATCTTATATTTTATAGTGCTTGAAACTTTCAAGTACTTTCATATATACATTTTTCTCTGATCCTCACACAACCCTGTGAGTATCTAAAACAGTTTAAAGGTAAGGAAATTGGGACTCGAGGATAATTCCACAGATGCTCTTTATATTTCCCCACCCTTTCAGCTGTTATCGCTGAGGGCCTGAAATAACTCAGAACTACTGGAGAGGAGAGAGAATCTATACAATTTGGCAACTAACTAGGGGGGAAAAAAAAAAAAGAGATGAAGGAGCCGGGCAATTTTCTGAAGTTTCTTCTTTGGGTCCCTGGGAGGGTACCATTGACAGAGAAAATAAAAAATAGAGACGGAATAGATTCAATCAACAAATGTTTCCTGAAGGCCTTTTCATTGGCACTATGTAATCTGCTTTGGGGGCTTCTTAGGATGTATATAGACTGTGCTGTTACGATCTGTATATGGGAAGATGTGGCATAAACACGAGTAACTCTGATTCAAGGGTGCTAAGTGCGTAGTTTAGGTCCTGTAGCTAGTCACAGGAGGGAAGGAATTACTTCTAGGCCCAGGGAAAATTTTTATGGAAGAGGAAGTATTTGAAAGGACTCTTGCAGAATGGTAGAATTTGGATGTGCAAAGGTGGTTGTGAGGAGACAAGGAAAATTTAGTTACAGAAAAATAGAGCAGGGTGTGGAAGGAGGATATAGAGGTATGTAGAGGTTGGTGAGAACACAGCATGTGTGTAGGTGGATAATGAGAAATTATTGGCAACAATTATTCCAGTGAATTAAGGGAAATGTTGACTGCTACATACATAGTTTTCCATTTTGTATTTAGTTCATTTTCAAAAAAGACACTTGGCAAACATGTCTTTTTAAGTACAACCTAGTTCTTTCTTTATACATAAAAGTTCATTTTTCATTGTCTAGGGTGAGTATTTTAAGTTCACATAACATAATCGATCTTCCTAGATGTTGGTTTATGGTTTTAGAGGGTTATGCAAAATATTTTACTATGGTCTTATTTTTTAACTCTGTGGTGGCTTGTCTTAAAATAAAGCTGCAATTTTTAGATAACTTTATTCTAGTCATACTTAGAAATTCCATCAATCCTTTAAATTGCATTTTCATCTGAACTGCATCCCTGTGTCTATCTTCAAGTAGCTTAGCTTTATCTTCCAGGTCTTTCTTCTCCTTTGGTATTAGTGCTGGTTATCATTCACTGCTGAATTTATCTGACTTGGATATTTATTACTGTTTTTCCCCTAGATAAGTCAGATAAGTATGATCTACGTGATGTTGAAAGACTACAACAAGATGATAACTGGGTTGAAAGTTACTTATGCTGGAGGCATAATGTTGTAGATGAAACACTGAAGATGCTTGATGAGAGTTTTCAGTGGAGGAAAGAAATGTCTGTCAATGGTAAGCTGTTCGGGCTTCCCTGGTGGCGCAGTGGTTGAGAGTCCGCCTGCTGATGCAGGGGACGCGGGTTCGTGCCCTGGTCCGGGAAGATCCCGCGTGCCGTGGAGCGGCTGGGCCCGTGAACCATGGCCGCTGAGCCTGCTTGTCTGGAGCCTGTGCTCCGCAACGGGAGAGGCCGCGGCAGTGAGAGGCCCGCGTACCGCAAAAAAATAAAAAATAAAAAAAGTAAATGGTAAGCTCTTCAGTTTAACCTTGACTGTGTACTATATCCCCTGCATAAATGTTACTATTTTACACTTATAGCGTATTTGCAGATATTCTTGGCAGTCATCAGAAATATCAGAATATAATGTTTTATAAAGACACAGTAACATTTGAAAGGAACATCTTATGAATAAATCTTAAAATAGGATTATTCATAAGGAAATCAGATCACCAAGGAGCAGAATCACAGATTCTTCACTGACAGCAGAGTCTCCTATTCTGTGTCTATTTGGTTTAGAACCATTAAAATATCAAGACAGCATCTTCGCTACTAGGCCTAGAAATAAGGGGATACTATTTGCCTGTTTTTCTCAGTTGTTGCCTGGTGTCTGTCTCTATTCCCAGAGTTCCTTGTGCTAATAGGTGCTCCATGTGGAATTACTATACGAATGGGAGTCCCCAAAAAGCCGGCTTATCCCCAAGGATGCCTATAGCAGCCTCCTCTTAACTTCTTGATTTCAAGGCCCAATTCTAGATTGCAATTCCCCACCTCCCCCAAAAAGGAGTTTTAAATCTTAGAGGGGATTTTATAATAGTGTTCAAGTACATGGAGAACTCTTTTCAGGAGAGGTTACCCGTTATCTCTCTCCTCCTAAAAAATTTAACAGGAAGAAACTGGCACAACTACTAGTTTCGATGAGGTATAAAGAAGGATTTCCTGACCTTGAGGATTATAAACTCTGGAGTGACTGAGTCTGGAGACTTAATACAAAATAGTCAACAAATAAATCCAGAGCAGATACTCTCCGCAGTCATCCTACTTGGAGAAGGAATCTATCAGAAGGAGAGTATTTAAAAAATAATTTGATTGGAGATATAAAAACTGTAGGTAATTTCAACAGTGAAGCATTTATTAGTCAAGCAAAGAAATGTAAACCTGATGTTTCTAAATCATTTAAGTACAGAATAAACCTTTAAACTCAAGAATAGTTTTCTCTTACATAGAATTGCTAGTTTCTAGTGGCAGACAGCAGAGAGATGATGAAAGGTGGCTGGGGAAAGATAAAGAAACCTTTGAGAGTTCTCGGAGAAGTACTAATGAATGACACAGAAGCCTTGACATTTGCTGCCTTGCTGTGTTGGTTCTCGGCCTCACTAGAGAGTGGACCTCCTGCTGAAGGATCTAGCATTTTTCTTGAAGTATTTCCCACCTGCCCCAAGATTATAAATGTATTAGACTCTACTGGTTATCAAACTTTGATTTCTTATACCACTTCTGAGGCTATAATGTGGACATTTACTGCCATGTTCTTTTGAAATTGTCCAATCGTGATAATATTTGTTTGCAAGTCATTAGGTGAAATACAACTAGAACATGGAGATGTGTCCACATCATAATGGCTGATATGTAAGAGGAAATGGATTTTTTCCATTTCTGTCATCTGTGTCTTTATGTAGTTTTTTTTCTACTTAGTAAGAAACACCATTTTTTATCGTCAGAGGTTCTTTCCAGATGTTTGCATAACCGTTTTCTTTTTTTAGTAAGTTTATCTTTTTTTATGTCAGAGCTACTATATTAACAGTAACCTTTATGTTGTAAGTTTTGTCTTTAAAAGGCATCTAAGTTACAATTACTCATCCAACTTTATCACTTTTTAGACCTGACTGAAGCCTCCATTCCCAGGTGGTTACTGGAAATTGGTGGTATTTATCTCCACGGTTATGACAAAGAAGGCAACAAGTTGTGTAAGTATAATGTACGTACTGGCTTTTCAGGATTTTGAGATGTAGCCATCCATCTCAACTGAATTAATAATAGGCAGAGCTTTCTACGTATGTACCACACGTCAGGTTTCCTACAATAGGGATTGTTAGGGTCAGCTGGACCAAGCGTCAGACACTTAGTTGTTGAATGTACCGTTTGCATTATAATAAAGTAGGCTGTAAAGGCAAGTGCCACATCCCATCACACAGCCAAAAGGATGTAACTCAGAGTCATTATCTTCTTTCTAATTTACTGATGTTAAAATTCAACCCAGTATCTTTATGGAAAATCTTTTTGATAGTCACTAAGGGTGGCTAAATGGGCCAAGCCGAATTTGGGGCAAAGGGGATAGAGGAATAACTTGGTTTGTACCAATGCTGGGACTCAGCAGGAGTGTCAGAGCCCCATCCTGAGCAGATGTCCTGCCAAGGCAGTTTGCTGCACGGTCGTGCCCGCCTTGCGCACCCTGTGTGTGGCCCGTGGTCGGCTCCTGTTGTAACAGTGCTCTCGTAGCGTTTTCCTCCCATTGCTGGCTCCCCCTCAGTCTTCCTTTCCCATTCCTCTTATTCCACCTGTATCTCACATGTGCTTCCCAGGCTTTGTTCCTTTCTTGGCCTCTTTTCCTTTCCAGCTGATGCAGTCTCCTTGGGTGATCTCAAGTACGTTGGCACCTTCAGCTGCCTTCTCCCCAACAGCGGTGACCCCAGGCTGTCCCCAGGCCACATGCATGTACACATCCAGCTGCCCACCGGATTGATGGTTGGCCGCCTTCAATACAACACACAGCTGAACCACATGCGTCCCACCACCCGCCCTCCCTGTACTCCCAGCTCGGGCCCACAGCCGTCGGCTCTTCCTCTGACAGAGCTTCACTTTAGCCCCTCCTCTGATTTCAGTAGCACTTCCTCAGTTCACTCCCAACCCCTACCCCCTTAGCATTTCATGCAGATTTCTTCAAGCCCCGCCTGTCTCTCTGTTTAGCTGCTCCTCTCACCACTCGTCACATCTTGTCCTAGCTGCCACCACTCTGAATGGTTGCCAGGCTCCGTCCCCACACACGACACCCGCTCATGCTGCCATCGTGCTTCTGTCTGGGCTTTTCCTCTGGACGGAACATTTTTCTAGTGCTCTGTTTTTTGTTAACCACAGTGTAGAGTACTTTTAGGTTATTACCAAATATTGTTTTTTCCCTTACTAAGGGGGGAAGTGTATTTTCTAAGGGGCGAAAATAGTTTACCTTTCTGCTACTCTTTAAGGTTCCCTAGTATATACTATTTCGAAGAGATGTTTTTAATCTGAGAAACAAAATAAAGACAAATGTTAAGGAAAAGGAATGATATAATATATGCATAAATAATATTATAATGCCATAAATATTTTTTCTTATTTTTATCTTATGACCTGCTTAAAGTCTGGATCAGGGTGAAGTATCATATAAAAGACCAGAAGACCATAATGGACAAAAAGAAGCTTATTGCGTTCTGGTTGGAACGGTATGCTAAGAGAGAAAATGGGAAACCTGTAACAGTGATGTTTGACCTGTCAGAGACTGGAATAAATAGCATAGTAAGCATTTTTCATTAATTCTAAATCATTGTTTATCATGACATCCTCCCTCTCTCCTGTCCTCCCTGCCACTACCCCCTTGACCAAGTTGTCCTGTAAAATAGAGCTAACCAAGTCATGTTTGGGATTTATTTCCAACCCCTGCATTGTGAGTGAAGTCAAACGTGGAATAGGATTTGCAAAAAATTAAATGTGCTTCAGTATTTGGCATTGAAACTGTAGATTTCCTAGAAATGTTCCTTGTCTGATACATGGGATATGGAAGGAAGACGTCGAGGCTGGCAGAGTAATGAGTAGATGTGGTAACAGTGAACTTTTCTATCAGAGCTAATAATACCCTATACAGCACCTCCCCGTGCCTGGCACAGAGTAATGCACTCAGGAAATGTGGAGTACAGTAACGTATGCTCTCCAGCGTACCATTACCCGCATGCCATGTTTTGCAGCGGCGAGATGTTCACCTGCATTTTTGCACATCCAGCACTTTGTGATTTTGTTGAGGTTTTTTGTTTGCTCGTTTAGGTTTGCTTTCTGTTTGATTTGGTTAGCTTTGGAAACCAGTTTTCTTCAGGTGATTTTGCCAAGCTTAAAAAATAAATAAAACCTACCGGTCTTTAATTTGGGCCCTTGTGACCTTAGTGCCAACTACAAACCCTTCAGCAGCGATGGGAATTTGTTGGCGCATTTATTAGAGCTGTTGTCTCTTAACACTCAAAGCTGGGCTAATTCTGGTAGCAGTGAAGTGGTGTTCGGAGACATGCCTGGGGCAGCGTTGAAATCTTTTTCAAACTCCAGTTGGCAAAGTATGTTAATATCCCTGAAGTGTTCGTATTCATACTCTTTGCCTGGTAACTAACTTCTGGAAATCTATTCTAAAGAAATAAACCTGAGTATAGAAAAAGTGTACATCAAAATGTTTTTTCAGAGTGTCATTTAAAATGGTGAAAAAGTAAAAAAAATGTAAATGTCAATACAGTGAAGTGAATTATGGTGTATCTAATTGATGGAGTATGTGTAGCTATGTAAAATGGTGTTTGTAAAGAATTTGTAGTAATATTGGAAAATAGCTTTTTTTTTTTTAAGAGAAAAGGGCGACAGGGTTATATCATAGTGATACATAGCCCCCAAAAGGGAAGTCTTAGACATTAAACAAACAAACAAACAAAAAACAGGCTAGAGTTTTTTTAGGCAGTGGGACTACAAGTTTTTTTTCATCTTTCTTTGTCTCTAAGAGTCATTTGCCCTGGGTTATTTTTTCAATCTAGTTTCCATGTCAATGAGTTCTAGATTACAGAATAAACCATTTTATACCCAAAATCTAAATCAAAATGCCTAGATAAGTAAATATTGCATAATAATAAATTATGATTCTGTTATTCTTTATGTATGATAGTTTTCTATTTATTAACCCAGAATCATAAAAAATAAATGTTAATGTTTTTTATTGACAAATACAGGGGCAAGGAATTGAGCTGATTATTTTTCAAGCTACTTATATACTGTTTCATTATCTTTAATTTATAAAGTTTATTTGCATTACTAAGTAGTTAAATCATTAATGTTTTCAAATACTAGAATCTTACTGAATTATGTTTATACATGACCCTCGTAATTCAGAAAAGATTTAAGTCAACCTTTAAAGATGTATACATAATTGCAAGTCAAAATTTAAATTATTTACTAGATTTAGGCCACTAATTTGGCTTTAAGCTTGCCTGAAAGAAATGGAATCATTTAAAATTACTCAGTGAACACAACATCATAAAGCAATTATACTCCAGTAAAGATAAGACAAATAAAATAACTCAGTGGACATACTTTAAAACCAGCATTTTAGGGAAGTTTATCTATTGCTGATACTTGAACCAGAAGAAAAGTCTTTCTTTTTTTTTTTTCAAGTTTTATTCTTTAATTAAAAAAAAGTTTTTTGATTGACTGATTGATTGATTTTTTGGCTGCACGCATGTGGAATCTTAGTTCCCCTACCAGGGATCAAACCTGCACTCCCTGCATTGGAAGCGTGGAGTCTTAACCACTGAACAGCCAGGGAAGTCCAGAAAAGTCTTTCATGGGTCTTCAAAGGGAAGACATTTTACAAGATAATGAATAGCATCCTTGAAAACATCCTCACAGAACGCAGAGCAGTGGGTTTCACGGAGCTTCTTTATGTAGTACCCACCAATACACGTACACCAGTGGCATCCTATCAAATCGGCTTGAATTAGCAGTAATTTGGGATTTTATAAGCAAGGTTATTCAATTAAAGATGAAAAGAATATTGGACAGAGACTTTTGGGGCAAAGTCTGGAAGCCACAGATCATATACTAGGTAACCAAATCTTTACATAACTAGTTATTTTGAGATACCTTCTTTGACTCTTACTTAACTACAAATTATTCAACTCTGTGCACAGTGGATATAATGATTAGTTATAAAGGTATTGTTATATGCTAGGATTTATCCCATAATAAATACGTAATATAGTTATGGATGCTTATTTTCAGTTTATTAGCGTTAAAGATGCTACAAGTCACATGCTAGGAATAACTTTATAGACTCAGATCTCTAGGGCAGCTCACCTTTGAGTAACTGATAGATTTAAGTTTGCCTGGTTGTATCTTTCATCCTACAGTCCTTATAAGATGGTTGATCAGTAAGTCAGCCTGTGGCCAGTGGAAACACACGGAATGAAATGATCCATGTGAATAGTAACCCTAATAATCTAGTTTCATGTTGCTGTGTTCAGTGCAGTAGAACCAATAGTCAACTGTGTCTCCTAGAAATTGAAGTCAATGAACAACCTTTAAATATAAACGAAAAAACTCTAATTCTTATTCTAGGCTCCTACACAAGAGGAAAGAAGCTAGAAGTGAAGTAGATACAGCACACCAATATGATCAGATTAACTGTTGTATAAAAGATTAATAAAATATATTTTATTGACTATTATGAGGTATAGAAATTAGGTTTAAAAAACAAACATATCAGAATTAACATGCATATATATTGTCGTTCCAAGTAGTCAGGTTGAAAACTATATACTTGTTCTAATAATTCTTTAATTGTTCGACAGATGTTTAGAATTTCTTTATGGGGTTTCCTGTTTATTTTTTATTTATTTTATTTTTTTTTTTTGCGGTACGCGGGCCTCTCACTGTTGTGGCCTCTCCCGTTGCGGAGCGCAGGCTCCGTACGTGCAGGCTCAGCGGCCATGGCTCATGGGCCCAGCCGCTCCGCGGCATGTGGGATCCTCCCGGACCGGGGCACGAACCCGTGTACCCTGCATCGGCAGGCGAACTCTCAACCACTGCGCCACTAGGGAAGCCCGGGGGTTCCTCTTTAGATCCGTTTTATAATGCCACATTACCTTAGCAGCCTGAAGTATCTAACTAGTCTGGGGTAACATGAATGATGTTTAAGCTAATTTCTTTAACTCAGTTTTAGGACTGATTATTATAAGTAGCTTAATGACTTAAAAACTAACTCCTGGGAATATAAATATTTATTTATGAACTATTTTTTAAAGAATTTAATAATTACCTCATTTATATTTAATAATTTATCACTTTTAGAAATATGCAATCTAAAATTCTCTAATGTGGACACTCTTAAAGATTTAAATGTATAATCTTTCTTTTAGGACATGGACTTTGTACGCTTCATCATCAACTGCTTTAAGGTTTATTACCCTAAATACCTCTGTAAGTAACTTCCTCCTTTATAAAAATACAATATAGCGAAACTGTAGACAGTGTCTAAGAATTGTGGAGCTTTGTATTATTTTAGACTTTAATACCTGAGACATTGTTTTCTGGTGAAGAGCTTAAATATGTTCTAGAAGTTGAAGTACATATCCTAGTAGATACAGGAGAAATTTTTCATAAATAATCATTGTCCTTTACAGTTAGTTTTAAGAGTTCAAGTTATAATCTGTGTACATGCCATCCTGTCACACACACACACACACACACACACAGAGACGTAAAAACGTACATTTATTTCCAAGATTATCCCATTTTTACTAATTTTTCAATTGAGAAATTAATTTTAAATATTATTTGGAACTTCTTACATGCAAGAAACAGATGAGCAATATTGGTAAGTAAAGTATACTGTGTGATAAGCAATACTCATACATAAAGTACATTGTGTTTCTAGTTGCTTTTTTTAAATTGTCATTAAGAAAGCACTTGACTAGTGTGCACGACATTTGAATCTGGTTGCATTTGGAGTTTGTTTGTTTGTTTTTTTTTTTTTGCGGTATGCGGGCTTCCCACTGTTGTGGCTTCTCCCGTTGCGGAGCACAGGCTCCGGACGCGCAGGCTCAGCGGCCATGGCTCCCGGGCCCAGCCGCTCCGCGGCATGTGGGATCCTCCCGGACCGGGGCACGAACCCGTGTCCCCTGCATCGGCAGGCGGACTCTCAACAACTGAGCCACCAGGGAAGCCCTGGAGTTTGTTTTTAATTGTGACTCTTCTATTAATTACCTGAATGAAGAACTCCTAAATATTATATATTCATTTTTGACTTAATAGATTTACATGATGGCTTCCCCCTAGGGAAATCAAGATGCCATTCCACATAAACAGTCAAATATTTTTAAAAACCCCAGTGGGTTGAAAGTGAAGAGACAGAAGAGAGGCAACAGGGACATCAGAAGTGGAAACTCACAGGTCTGCCTGGGCACACCCCTGGCAAATACCACAATTAGCGTCTTTGGGGACTTGTGACTCAGGTGACACTACAGCATGAAATGCCTAAGTCATTTTATTTTGACGTGCTTTCACATTAGTGTTAATGTGATGTGAGAAACAGACAGAAAGCGTGGTGGATATCGAGGATCATTGCCACTCCTAGCCCTGTGCTCTCGTGTCTTCAGAGAGAGTGTTGATGAACATTTTTAGGTAAAGAGAATGTCTAGTTTGGGGAACCTGTAGGATCTGCTGTTCCTTCTGAATTCTTCCTGGATCTGGCATATACCCTGATTCATTAAGACTTGCTGAGTGGTGCCAGTCATTGGTCAGTAGGGAATCACTGCCCTGGATTATTAGATTTTTTTCTTTCATGTACAAAATGAATATAAAATATCCACTTGTTTACTGAAATATCCAAAGGGATTTGTGAAGAGCTATTTATAAAGAACATAAATATTACTATTACTTTATAAAACACATCTAAGATTCTTTTGAGAAAACTATTAATAAATTCATGGGTGTATATCAAGATGAACTGAACACTGTCATTCCAAATAACTAGAGATAATATATTTATTCCAGCTACATAATGTTTTGCAGACATTGAATTTTTTTTTTTTTTTTTTTGCGGTACATGGGCCTCTCACTGTTGTGGCATCTCCCGTTGCGGAGCGCAGGCTCCAGACGCGCGGGCTCAGTGGCCATGGCCCACGGGCCCACCCGCTCCGCGGCATGTGGGATCCTCCCGGACCGGGGCACGAACCCATGTCCCCTGCATCGGCAGGCGGACTCCCAACCACTGCGCCACCAGGGAAGCCCACAGACATTGAATTTTATAGAATCTTAAGTTGATCATGTTTCAAAATTTGTCATGAAATATAATATTCTTAAAATCTTGAGTCAAAATCTTTTTAGGCATATCTCAGATGAAAACTGAGGTATTGAGCACCAGGGTACCTCTTTGCAAGTACCTTGTTCCTTACATGTGCATTATTTGTCCTACATTAATATAATCATTCTAGGAAGTTCTCTGTTCAGGGAAGAATGAAATTATGTTTTGATTCATCTGGAATAGAAGAATGAATTTGTTATCAAAAATCCCCTCTGTGGGTTCTGATTCTTTCTCACAATTGTTAATAGGGCTGCTTAATATCTTCATCTAAGTATACAAATAAAATTTCTGTATACTTTGGAATTATTGGTTTCCTGAGGCTCATAATATTAAGAAAAGTTGAAATCATTTTTGTTTCTTAAAACATAATGATTTCTTAAAAATGGGGCAACTGTCAGAGTGGGTTTAACAATATAATATCTAGAAAACTAGAATTGAAGCCATAAATTAGACATTGAAATCATTTTAAAGCTCAGTGGACTTCAGCACTAATATGACATGCCACATCCAGAGTTTCCACTTACCCACTTAGTATTTTGTTTGGTACCTTTCTGCAAACAACAAAAGCAATAAATGAATAAAAGAACACGCTATTTGCCAAAGGGCAGTGATAGTACATTATTCATTTCACACAAGCCATCCTCCTAGGTGAGCCCCTCACCATTGTGAGAAGTCAGTTTAGTTCTAGCACCACTCACACTTTATGGAATTAAAACTGAGTCATCCATCTCAGTTTTTAGATATATTTAGATCACTAGTTTTTTTTAGGCCAGGTATAAGTGACTACTATTGTGGTACTAAGTCACAGACAATGAATTTTTTTTATCTTTCAGCAAAAATGGTGATCTTTGATATGCCTTGGATAATGAACGGTGAGTATATTACTTATACTTTCCTAACATAAAACGTCTGATTTTTTTTTTCTTTGCCAATTTAGCCGTATTTCTATGGTTGTTTAAAAAAGAATGTTATTGTGTTTGGTGTGTAATTTTAAGAGGCTGGAGCTAGAACATGCAAAGGCTGTTCCTAAGCAAACTGGGCCAGCGTTGTACCCCCAGGCTCTGGGGATACCCATTAGTCTTGTCTAAAAACAGTTTTAAAATGTTCGGTCATTCAGGTAAAACTATAGCCAGAAGACCTGTTTGTCATCTACAGATGGGATATGTCACAGAATGCAGACCTTGGCTAGGTTCTCTCATGGGCTTCAGGTGTTGAGGAAGAAAATGGGATGAATCTAAAATTTAGTCCAAATCTCTATAGTCACATAATCCTTAGGACAGTCATGGTATATATTTTTGGCAAAAAAAAAAATTTAAACCATTGAAAAACATTCTTTACCAACTCGGATGTGGTTGTAAATTTAATGTTATTTTCAGAATGTGCATTTTCATTCATGTTTGCCAATCAATTGTTACATAGAAAGCAGTAGAGAAAACCAATGAAATCAAAACTCGGTTCTTTGAAAAGTTCAACAAAATTGACAAAACTTTAGCTAAACTGATGAAAAAAAAAAGACTCAAATTATTAAAATCAGGAATGAAAGAAGAGACATTACTACTGACCTTACAGAAATGTAAAGGATTATAAGGGAATACTGTGAACAGTTGTGTGCCAAGAAATTAGATAACCTAGATGAAATGGGCAAGTTCCTAGAGAGACACAAACTATCGAAATGGACTCAAGGTTCTGAATAGAAGTATAACAAAAGAAATTGAATTAGTAATCAAAAAACTTCTCACAAAGAAAAGCTAAGACCCTAAATGGCTTCACTAGTAAATTCTACTAAACATATAAAGAAGGATCAACACCAGTTCTTCTCAAACTCTTCCAAAATATAGAAAACACTTCCCAACTCATTTTATGAGGCAAGTATATCCCTAATAATAAACATCACAGAAAAAGAAAACTAATATCAGACTAATATCCCTTATGAATATAAATGGACCAGCCCTCAATAAAGTAACAAACCGAATCTAGCAGCATATATAAAGGATTATATACTATGATCAAGTGGGATTTATCTCAGAAATGCAAAGTTGGTTCAACATATGAAAATCAACCAGTTATCCAACATATTAATAGACTAAAGAAAAAAAACCACATGATCATCTTAATAGACACAAAAAGTATTTGACAAAATCCACTACACTCTCCTGATAAAAGCACCCAAGAAACTAGGAATAGAAGGTTCAAAGAGTTGGGACAACTGCCAAGTTAGTTGGATCACAGTAGTTCACACAAGACTACCCTCACTTATGACACTAATTGTAAGTTCAAGGGGTTTCCAAAACTACCCTCAGGTTTACTGGAATCATTCACAGAACTCACTGAAAGCTATTGTACTCAAAGTTATGGTTTATTACCAGGAAACAATTCAGATTAAAATCAGCCAAGGGTAAAAAAAAAAAAAAACATATGGTAGAATCCAGGGAAGTACCAAATGTGGAGTGTGTTACTTTCACGTCATCAATATGTGACAGTGCTCATGAAGTATTTTCAAACAGGGAAGCTCACCCAAACCTCAGTGTTCAGAGTTTTTATTGGGGCTCCATTTCCTAGGCCTGACCAGTTTATCACATGGTTCATCTCAGTCTCCAGTCTCTCCAGAGATCTACAGATACTGTGTGACCCAAAGCCCCCACCCTAAATTGTATTGTTCCAGTGTGACTCGGGGTCCCTAGGCAAACAAAGACACTCCAACAGGCATGAAGGTTACCTCCAGAAGCTGAGGGTAAAGGCCAGACCTTTCTTTGGGTAAAGTTAATTTTTCACAGAAGAGAATTTCCTCACCCCGATAAAGGGCATCTATGTAAAACCAACATCTATGAAAACCCACGGCTAACATCATACTTAGCAATAAAAGAATGAATATTTTCCCCCCTAAGATCAGGAACAAGATAAGGTTGTCAGCTCTTACCACTTACATTGCCAGGGCACTTTGGCAAGAAAAAGAAAGAAAAAGCATCCAGATTGGAAAAGAAGAAGTCATACTATCTATATATGCAGGTGACATCTTCTATATGGAAACGTTTAAGGAATACACACACACAAAAGCCTGTTAGAACTAATAAATGAGTTCAGCAAGGTGGCAGGATACAAAGTCAATACACAAAACCAGTTGTATTTCTGTACACTGGCAATCAATAATACAAAAATGAAATTAATTCCATTTATAATAGCATCACAAAGAACAAAATACTTAGAAATAATAAAAGAAGTTGAAGACTCATGCTGAAAACTACAAAACACCATCGAAGGAAATGCAAGACCTAAGTAAATACTCATCTCTTGTTAATAGATTAGAAGACCTAATATTGCTAAGATTCAATGCAGTCCCTGTCAAAATCCCAGCTGCCTCCCCTTTTTTTTTCTACAGAAATTGACAAGTTTGTCCTTAAATTCATATGGAAATGCAAGAGACCCAGAGTAGTAAAAATAATCTTGAAAAAGAACAGTGAAATGGAAGGACTCACACCTCTTGTTTTTTTTTTTTTTTTTTTTTTTTTTTTTTGGCTGGATTGGGTCTTAGTTGAGGCACACAGGATCTTTTGTTCTCATTGCAGTGCGCTGGCTCTTTGTTGCAGTGCACAGGCTTCTCTCTCGTTGTGGCGCACCGGCTCCAGAGCACATGGACTTTGTAGTTGCGGCATACGGGGTCTCTAGTTGTGATGTGTGGGCTTAGTCGCCCCACAGCATGTGGGATCTTAGTTCCCTAACCAGGGGTTGAACCAGCGTCCCTTGTGTTGCAAGATAGGTTCTTAACGACTGGACCACCAGGGAGGTCCTGTACCTCTTAGTTTGAAAACTCACTACAAAGCTATAATAATTAAGATGTTGTGGTGTGGACATCAGAATAGACACATAGATCAGTAAAACAGAATTGAAAGTCCAGAAATAAACCGTAACATTTATGATTAATTGATTTGTTAATGGTCAGACAATTAGGTGGAGAAAGATTAGTCATTTTAATAAATGGTACTGGGACAACCGAATATCCACATTCAAAAGAATGAAGTTGGACCTCTACCTTCCGTCATATACAGAAATTAACTCAAAATGGGTCAGAGTTAAAATTATAAAACTCTTAGGAAAAAACATAGGAGTAAATCTATATGACTTTGGAGTAGGCAGTGGTTTCTTAGGTATGACACCAAGAAAGCACAAGCAACAGAAGAATAGATACATTGTACTTCATTAAAATTGAAAACTTGTGTACCTCAAGGGACACCATCAAGAAGGTAAAAAGACAACTCTCAGAATGGAAGAAAATATTTACACATAAGACATCTGATGAGGGACTTAGGTCTAGAATACATAAATAACTTTTATAATGCAACAGTAAAACGACAAATGGCCAAATTAAAATGGGTGAAAGATTTTAATAGACATTTTTCCAAAGAAGATATGCAAATGGCAATAAATACATAAAAGATGCTCAACATCATTAGTCATTAGAGAAATGCAAGTAAAAACCGAATGAGATACTACTTCATACCTACTAGGATGGCTGTAATTAAAAAGACTAAAGTAACAAGTGTTGATAATGATGTGGAGAAATTGGAGCCCTCATACATTGCTGGTGAGTATGTTAAATGGTACAGCCACTGTGGAAAAACAGTTTGGCGGTTCCTGAAAACATTAAACATAGAATTACCATATGACCCAGCAATTCCACTCCTAGGTGTATCCCCAAGAGAATTGAAAACATGTCTACACAAAGAGTTGTACACAAATGTTCTTGGTAGCGTTATTCATAATAGTGAAAAGTGGAAACAATCCAAAGTTCATCAGTTGATAAATGGATAAACAAATGTTACATATCCATAAAATGGAAAGTTATTCAGCCATAAAAAGGAATTAAATACTGATACATGCTACATCATAGATAACCTTAACATGCTGAGTGAACAAAGCCAGTATGAAAAAAAACACATGTTGCATGATTCCATTTATACAAAATGAGCAAATCCATAAAGACAGAAACTAGATTAGTGGTTGCCAGGGAATGGGAGAAGGGAGGATAAGGAGAGATTGCCAGTGGGGGCAGATTTCTTTTCGGTGTGATGACAGTGTTCTAAAATTAGATAGTGGTGATGGGTTACACAACTCTGTGAATATACTAAATAAAAAACATTGATGTGTATACTTTAAAAGGGTGAATTTTATGATATGTAAGTTTTATCTCCATAAAGCTGTTATAAAAAGTCAGATTTTGCACTTCAGTTAATTCAAGTAGCATAGCTTCAAACATGTCAACTCAGACTTTTTAAATTGAAATTAATGAAAATGTAAATGTTATGTAAAAAAATTTTAAGCACAATTAGCCAAAGTAAAAATGCAATTTTCTGAACCACTGTTTAATCTTTATCATGCGGTTTTATTTCCTGATTTTTTTTCATTGACACTTCTGAAAATTTAATGCTGGATTTCTCTTTTAATTCCTTTAAAATGTGCTGAGAAAGTCATGATGGAAACGAGGTTTAAAAGTTTAAGTAAATCAGAATGGCATGACAGAACAAAATTGTAATTACTAAACAGCTGTGTTTGATAACAGTTTATTCTTGCGGATTCTATAAGAACGTCACAGTTCTAAGCTGCAGGGCTTGGGAGAAAGGCACAGAAGTTCAGGCTTAGGATGGAAAGTCTGGGTCTGGCTCACGCATAATGAGGAAGCCCGCTTTTTTCTCTTTATGACTTCTCATTTGAGAAGGTTTTTCAGATTGGGGGTTTATCAGAGAGGCATAAGGCAAACGACTCTTCTCATACTATTGTACATATTAGTGAATCACAATGCTGTTTGATTCATTGTCTGGAAATCTTAGTAGTTGGGATCATTGATGGATTTGTACAGAGGCCAAAACCCTGATAGGTTTATTAATGAACATCAGGATAATTTAATCTTCCTGAATCTTCCTGGAACATTTGAAACCCACAAGGGACAGTCAAAATGTAGATGCCTACAGAGATTAGAGAATGTGAATTAAGTACTGTGCCATGGAAAAATACATATTAACAGATTTTAGCCTGAACTAATTTCAGAGGACGTGGGTTAGCACATACAGTAAGTAAATCGAGAAAGAGAATGAAAGGAATTTAATGAAGTGACTGTTTTTTCTTCAGCTGCTTTCAAAATTGTGAAATCCTGGCTTGGTCCAGAAGCAGTGAGTTTGTTGAAGTTTACAAGTAAAAATGACGTCCAAGACTATGTCAGTGTAGAATACCTGCCTCTTCACATGGGCGGAACTGTAAGTACAGTACTTGAAACCTGTTTCTAAAATAAGACTGGGTCATGGCACATGAGGCTGTATTCTTTCCTCAAGGAAAAAGGAAAAGCAATATCTTACCATCCTAAGAAAAATCATAGATATCGTAAAATAGCAAGCAGTGTTACAGACACTTTTTATTTAAGTTTTCAAGTTGTTAAATGTTTATTTGTGAATAGGTCATGTCTTTACATGGTTCTAAACTGAAACCTATGGAGTAAAAGTATTCAGAAACAAGTATTCAGTAAAAAGTCTTTGGACTGCTATGCCAACCACACTGTTCCCCTCCCTAGTTTCATTTCTTATTTTTATTTCCAGGGATCTTTGTTACCTATATAAGCAACTATAGTAAATATGCAATACATATATAAGCAACTACAGTATATATATAATTCTTTCTCCCTCCCATCTGTTTTAAAAAAGGAGTGTATTTATACACTATTGTGTATCCTGCTTTTTTCTTCACGTCTTACAGATCATTCTAAATTAATATGTGATAAGCTGTCTTACTATTGTTTATGGCTGCATAGTATTCCAGTGTCTAGAGATGAACCATAAATTGTTTAAGGAATAACCATAAGTTATTTAATTTCCTTTTGATGTGTCTTTAGTTTGCTTCCAGTTGTTTACTGTTGAACAATTTTTAATATATACTGTCATTTCCATTTTTTGGAAATGATCTTACTACTTAGAAGTAAGAGACCAGGAGTAAGTAGATATATGTTAAATTTTTAATACTCCATAACAATGAAACATATTTGGATAATGACTTTTTTAAATAAACTGTGAAACCTATGGATTTGGTATGCTTTGGGTTAATTTGATTAATATTTCAATTATTTGATTTTTACAATCTACTTTGTACTGGCAAAATTGTATTCAACTAGAACCAAAGGACTAGCAAAATGAAAAGTTTTCGTGTGTGCTTTTCTTTGTTTTCTTTCATTTTAAAAAAGTTGAACCAGTATTTTTGGGGGGGAGCTATCAATCTTTTATTTTTATAGTACGTATTTTATTTGTACAATACATCTGGAACCTATCAAAGATCATCTCTTAGCGACTGAATAAAATATCTGAACCACAATTTACTCTTTTTTTTTTTTTTTTTTTTTGCGGTACGCGGGCCTCTCACTGCTGTGGCCCCTCCCGCCGCGGAGCACAGGCTCCAGACGCGCAGGCTCAGCGGCCATGGCTCACGGGCCCAGCCGCTCCGCGGCACATGGGATCCTCCCGGACCGGGACATGAACCCGCGTCCCCTGCATCGGCAGGCAGACTCTCAAGCACTGCGCCACCAGGGAAGCCCCACAATTTACTCTTACTCTCCATGAGGATGATGTGTTATACAGAAAGTTCTCAGCAGCTTTTGGCAACCAGCTAAAGATGATTTTAAAAAGGAAAAAAAGAAAAGAAGAAATAGTACAAAGTCCTTAGACAACACTTATGATCTGAGACTCAGATTTATTTTAAAGGATAACAAATATATATTATCCTTAGGTCTAAGATTCTGTTTCCAGACTATCAGAACTCAACATAATCCTCCACAGAACTCCCAACACACTTCAACTCACTGCAAGAGAAACTGGGTGGGGTGGGGGTAACAGAAAATTGAATTTTTCCTATACAGACATGCACAATAATTTCTTCAGCCAAATTGGACCTTAAACTGGTTATGAGTATCTTGATTCCCAGACATCTGAAAAAGCAAATGAAAAGTCTATTATTACTGAATGATGGTCATTAAAGGTGGCTGAAAATATGTTTCTTTTTTCCCCCTTAAACATCCAATTATTTCTTTTTTTTTTTAACTTTTATTGGAGTATAGTTGCTTTAAAATATTGTGTAAGTTTCAGGTGTACAGCCAAGTGAATCAGTTGTACATATATATACATACATATCCATTCTTTTTCAGATTCTTTTCCCATATATTACAGAGTGTTGAGTAGAGTTCCCTGTGCTATACAGTAGGTCCTTGTTACTTATCTGTTTTATATATAGTAGTGTGTATATGTTAATCCCAATCTCCTAATTTATCACTACCCCCATGTTTCCCCTTTGATAACCGTAAGTTTGATTTCGAGATCTGTGAGTCTGTTTCTGTTTTGTAAATAAGTTCATTTGTATCATTTTTAATTAGATTCCACATATAAGTGACATCATGTGATTCTTGTCTTTCTCTGTCTGACTTCACTTAATATGATCATCTCTGAGTCCATCCATGTTGCTGCAAATGGCATTAATTCTTTCCTTTTATGGCTGAGTAATATTCCTTTATATATATGTAGCACATCTTTATCCATTCCTCTCTTGGGCATTTAGGTTGCTTCCATGTCTTGGCTATTGCAAATAGTGCTGCAGTGAACGTTGGGGTACATGTATCTTTTCAAATTATGGTTTTCTCTGGATATATGCCCAGGAAGTGGGATTGCTGGATCATATGGTAGTTCTATTTTTAGTTATGTAAGGAACCTCCATACTATTCTCCATAATGGTTGTACCAACTTTCATTCCCACCAACAGTGCAGGAGGGTTCCCTTTTCTCCACATCCTCTCCAGCATTTATGATTTGTAGATTTTTTTAAAAAAATGATGGCCATTCTGACCAGTGTGAGCTGATACCTCACTGTAGTTTTGATTTGCATTTCTCTAATAATTAGTTATGTTGAGCATCTTTTAATGTACTTCTTGGCCATCTGTATATCTTCTTTGGAGAAATGTCTATTTAGATCTTCTGCCCATTCTTTGATTGGGTTATTTTGTTTGTTTGTTTTTTTAACTGCATGAGCTGTTTGTATATTTTGGACATTAATCCCTTGTTGGTCGCTTTGTTTACAAATATTTTCTCCCAATCTGTGGGTTGTCTTTTTGGTTTTGGTTTCCTTTGTTGTGCAAAAGCTTGTAAGTGTAATCAGGTCCTATTTCTTTATTTTCATTTTTATTACTCTAGGTGGTGGAACAAAAAAGATATCGCTGCAATTTATGTCAGAGAGTGTTCTGCCTATGTTTTCTTCTAAGAGTTTTATGGTATCTGGTATTACATTTAGGTCTTTGATCCATTTTGAGTTTACTTTTGTGTATGGTGTTAGAGAGTGTTCTAATTTCGTTCTTTTACATGTAGCTGTCCAGTTTTCCCAGCACCATTTACTCAAGAGACTGTCTTGCCTCCTTTGTCCTAGTTTAGTTGACCGTAGGTTGGTGTGTTTATTTCTGGACTTCCTATCCTGTTGCATTGATCTATATTTCTGTTTTTATGCCAGTACCATAGTGTTTTGATTACTGTAGCTTTGTAGTATAGTCTCCAGATTGCTTTGGATATTTGGGGTCTTTTGTGTATCCATACAGATTTTTTAATTTTTTGTTCTACTGTGGAAAATGCCATTGGTAATTTGATATGAATTGCATTGAATCTGTAGATTGCCTTGGGTAGTGTAGTCATTTTGACAGTATTGATTCTTCCAGTCCAAGAACATGGTACATCTTTCCATCTGTTTGTGTCATCTTCAGTTTCTTTTATCAGCGCCTTATAGTTTTCAGAGTACAGGTCTTTTGCTTCCTTACGTAGGTTTATTCCTAGGTATTTTATTCTTTTTGATGTAATGGTAAATGGGATTGTTTCCTTGATTTCTCTTTCTGATCTTTCATTGTTAGTGTATAGGGATGCAAGAGATTTCTGTATATTAATTTTGTATCCTGCACCTTTACTGAATTCATGGATGAGCTCTAGTAAGTTTTCTGGTAGCATCTTTAGGATTCTCTATGTATATTATCATTTCATCTGCAAACAGTTGACAGTTTTACTTCTTTTCCATTTTGGATTCCTTTTATCTTCTCTGATAGTTTTGGAAGTCCTGTACACAGCAGTGTTGTATAAAAGTGGTGAGAGTGCACACGCTTGTCTTGTTCCTGATCTTAGAGGTAATGCTTTCAGCTTTTCACCATTGAGTATGATGTTAGCTGTAGGTTTGTCATAAATGCCTTTTATTATGTGGAGGTATGTTCCCTTTATGCCCACCTTCTGGAGAGTTTTTTATCATAAATGGGTGTTGAATTTTGTCAAAAGCTTTTTCTGCATCTATTGAGGTGATCATATGGTTTTTATTCTTCGGTTTATCAGTTTGGTGTATCACACTTATTGACTTGTGGATATTAAAAATCCTTGCATCCCTTTGGATAAATCCTACTTGATCTTGCTATATGATCCTTTTAATGTATTGTTGGATTCAGTTTGCTAGTATTTTGTTGAGGATTTTTACATCAATGTTCATCAGTGATATTGGCCTGTGATTTTCTTTTTTTGATATCTTTGTCTGGTTTTGGTACCAGGGTGATGGGGGCCTCATAGAATGAGTTTGGGAGTGTTTTTTACTGTGCAGTATTTTGGAATAGTTTCAGAAGGATAGTTGTTAGCTCTTCTCTAAATGTTTTATAGAATTCACCTATGAAGCCATCTGGTCCTGGAGTTTTGTTTCTTGGGAATTTTTAAATCACAGTTTCCATTTCAGTACTTGTGATTGGTCTGTTTATATTTTCTATTTCTTCCTGGTTCATTCTTTGGAGATTGTACATTTCTAAGAATTTGCCCATTTCTTCTAGGTTGTCCATTTTATTGGCATATAGTTGCTTGTAATAGTCTCTTGTGATCCTTTGTATTTCTGTGGTGTTTGTTGTAATTTCTCCTTTTTCGTTTCTAATTTTATTGATCTGAGCCCTCTCCCTTTTTTTCTTGATGAGTCTGGCTAAAGGTTTATCAATTTTGTTTATTTTCTCAAAGAACCATCTTTTAGTTTCATTGATCTTTTCTGTTGTTGTCTTCATCTCTATTTCATTTATTTCTGCTCTGATCTTTATGATTTGTTTCCTTCTGTTAGCTTTGGGTTTTGTTTGTTCTTCTCTTTCTAGTTGCTTTAGGGGTAAGGTTAGGTTGTTCCTTTGAGATTTTTCTTGTTTCATTAAGGTAAGATTGTATTGCTGTAAACTTCCCTCTTAGAATTGCTTTGCCGCTTCCCATGGGTTTTGGATCTTTGTGTTTTCATTGTCATTGTCTCTAGGTATTTTTTGATTGCCTCATTGATTAATTCAGTGATCCATTGGTTGTTTATTAGCATATTTAAATTCCACGTGTTTGTGTTTTTTACGGTTTTTTTCTTGTAGTTGATGTCTGTCTCATAGCATTGTGGTTGGAGAAGATTGTTGATATGATTTCAGTTTTCTTAAATTTACCAAGGCTCACTTTGTGGTCCAGCATGTGATCAATCCTGGAGAGTGTTTCCCGTGTACTTGAGAAGAATGTGTATTCTGCTGCTTTTGGATGGAATGCTCTATAAATATCAGTTAAGTCTATCTGGTCTAATGTGTCATTTAAGGCCTGTGTTTCCTTATTGATTTTCTGTCTGGATGATCTGTCCATTGATGTGAGGTGTTAAAAGTCCCCCATGATTATTGTGTTACTGTCAATTTCCCCTTTTATGTCTGTTACATTTGCCTTATGTATTGAGGTGCTCCTAAGTTGGGTGCATATATATTTACAGTTGTTATATCTTCTTTGATTGATCCCTTGATCATTATGTAGTGTCCTTCTTTGTCTCTTGTAACAGTCTTTAGTTTAAAGTCTATTTTGTCTGATATGAGTATTGGCACTCTAGCTTTCTTTTGATTTCCATTTGCATGGAATACCTTTTTCAGTCCCCTCACTTTCAGTCTGTATGTCCCTAGATTTGAAGTGGGTCTCTTGTAGACAGCATATATATGGGTTTGTATCCATTCAGCCAGTCTATGTCTTTTGGTTTGAGCATTTAATCCATTTACATTTAAAGTAATTATCTGTATGTATGTTCTTATTGCCATTTTTTATTTTATTTTTTTGGCCATGCTGCATCACTTGCAGGATCTTAGTTCCCCAACCAGGGATTGAACCCAGGCCATGACAGTGAAAGCACCAAGTCCTGTGCACTCGACCATCAGGGAATTCCCTTCTTAATGCCATTTTGTTAATTGTTTTTTCCATTTGTTTTTGTATGTCTTTTTTCTCCCCTTCCTCTTTTGTTCTCTTGTGATATGGTGACTTACTTTAGTGTTGTGTTTGGATTCCTTTTTCCTTTGTGTGTGTCTGTTGCAGATTTTTGGTTTGCGGTTACCATGTTTTGATATAGCAGTCTATATACGAATAAGATTGTTTTAAGTTGCTGGTCTTTTAATTTCAAATGCATTTCCAATATCCTGCGTTTGTACTTCCCTCTTCTCATGATTGATGGTTTTGATAGCATATTTGTGTGTGGATTATTTCCTACCTTTACTGTTAGTTTGCCTTTACCAGTGAGCTTTTCCATTCATAATTTTCTTGTTTCTAGTTGTGGCCTTTTTTTCCCCCATCTAGAGAAGTTACTTTAGCATTTGTTGCAAAGCTGGTCTGCTGGTGCAGAATTCTCTTAGCTTTTGCTTGTCTGTAATGCTTTTGATTTCTCCGTTGAATCTGAATGAGATCCTTGCTGGATAGAGTAATCTTGGTTGTAGGTTTTTCCCTTTCATCTCTTTAAATATATCGTGCCACTCCCTTCTGGTCTGCAGAGTTTCTGCTGAAAAATCAGCTGATAACCTTCTGGGAGTTCCCTTGTATGTTATTCATTGCTTTTAATATTTTGTCTTTGTGTTTAATTTTTGTCAGCTTCATTAATATGTGTCTCGGGGTGTTCCTCCTTGGGTTTATCCTGCGTAGGACTCTCGGCACTTCCTGGACATGGGTGACTATTTCCTTTCCCATGTTAGGGAAGTTTTCAGCTATTATTTCTTCAAACATTTTCTCAGGTCCTTTCTCGTCCTTCTGGCACCCCTTTAATGTGAATGTTGGTGCATTTAATGTTGTCACAGAGGTCTCGCAGACTGTCCTCATTTCTTTTCTTTTTTCTCTATTCTGTTTCGTGGCAGTGATTTCCACCATTCTGTCTTCCACTTCATCTGTTCTTCTGCCTCATTTATTCCACTCTTCATTCCTTCTAGTGTATTTTTCATTTCAGTTATCATATTGTTCATCTGTGTTTGTTTTTTCTTTAGGTATTCTAGCTCTTTATTAAACATTTCTTGTGTCTTCTTGGTCTGTGCTTCCATTATTTTTCCGAGATCTTGGATCGACTTTACTGTCATTACTCTGCATTCTTTTTTGGGTAGATTGCCTATCTCCACTTGATGTAGTTGTTTTTCTGGGGTTTTTATCTTGTTCCTTCATCTGGGACATAATCCTCTGCTGGTCTCATTTTGTCTAACATGCTGTGATTGTGATTTCTGTTCCACAGCCTACAGGGTTGTAGTTCTCCTTGCTTCTTCTGTCTGCCCCCTGGTGGATGAGGCCAGTCTAAGAGGCTTTTGCAGGGAATTCCCTGGCGGTCCAGTGGTTAGGAGTCCATGCTTTCACTATTGAGGGTGCACATTCAGTCCCTGGTTGGGGAAACTAAGATCCTTCAAGCCACACGGTGCGGCCAAAAAAAAAAAACCATTTATTTAAGAGGCTTGTGCAGGTTTCCTGTTGGGAGGTACTGGTTCCTGCCCATTGGTATACAAAGCTGGGTCTTGTCCCTCTGGTGAGCAGCTGTGGGCTCAGGAAGACTTTAGGCAGAATGTCTGCTGATGGGTGGGGCTGTGTTCCCACTGTGTTGGTTGTTAGGCCTGAGGCATCCCAGCACTGGACCCTGCAGGGTGTTGGGTGGGGCCAGGTCTTGGTGAGAAAATGGCAGCCTCCAGGAGAGCTCACGCCAATGAGCACTCCCCAGAACTACCACCAGTAGTGTCTTTGTCCCCACAGTGAGCCACAGCTGCCCCCCACCTCATAAGGAGACCCTCCAGTACTAGGAGGTAGGTCTGGCCCAGGCTCCTATGAGGTCACTGCTTTTACCTGTGGGTCCTGGTGCTCATCAGACCTTATGTGCGTCCTCCAAGAGTGGAGTTTCTGTTTCCCCCAGTCCTGTGGATTCCTGTGATCAAACCCTGTTGGCCTTCAAAGCCAGATGCTTTTGGGGGCTCCTCCTGATGCCAGACCCTCAGGCTGGGCAGCCTGATGTGGGGCTCGGGACTTTCACTCCTGTGGGAGAACCTCTGCTATCTAATTATTTTCCAGTTTGTGGGTAGCCCACCCAGCAGATATGGAATTTGATTTTATCGTGATTGCACCCCTCCTATTGTCTCGTTATGGCTTCTTGGTTTTGGATGTAGAATATCTTTTTTGGTAGGTTCCAGTGTTTTTTTGTCAATGTTTGTTTAGCAGTTAGTTGTGATTTTGGCGTTTTCATGAGAGGAGGTGAGCTCATGTCCTTCTACTCTGCCATCTTGTCTCGGTCCTCAATCACAAACGTTTCATTTTGGTGTGCTCATTTTTTGTCCATATTTTTATGCCTTCTGGGTTTCATGTTTTACTTAGAAAAGGCCTTCCCTTACTTAGTTTTTGTGTTTTGGGGGTTTTGTTGTTTTTTTAATCCTCCTATGTGTTGTTCTGGAGCTTATGTCGTTTTTTTAAAAATACACATATACATTTAAAGCTTTCATACATCTGAAATTCTTTTTGGTATAAAGAATGAGCTAGGGACTTCCCTGGTGGTCCAGTGGTAAAGAATCCACCTTCCAATGCAGGGGACACGGGTTCGATCCCTGGTCGGGGGACTAAGATCCCATGTGCTGCAGGGCACCTAAGCCCACGCGCCACAACTACTGAGCTCGTGTGCCTCGATGAGAGAGCCCACATGCCGCAAATTACAGAGCCCATGCACTCTGGAGCCCGCGCACCACAACTGCAGAGCCCGTGCACCCTGGAGCCCGTGTACAACAGCTAGAGAGAGAAAACCCGCACGCCACAACTAGAGAGAAGTCCGTGCACTGCAACGAAAGATCCCACATGCCACAACTAGGACCCGACACAGCCAAAAAAATAAAAAGTAAATTTTTTTTAAAAAAAAGAATGAGCTGAAGATCCAATTTCGTTCTTTTACAGATGGCTGGCCAGTTGTCCCACACCACATCCTGCTTTTACCCTTGCTGTTTCAAAATGCTTGCTTTGTTTTAAATTTCACTATCTAATTAGCTCTGTTTTCTTGGCCAGAGGAATGGATTTTAACTTTACTAAGAGAATTATTTCTCCACCCACCTCTTAGCAAGCTGATACAAAATTCTTTTCTCTCAGGATCCTTTCAAGTATAGCTATCCACCACTTGTAGACGATGACTTCCAGACACCATTGTGTGAAAATGGGCCTATTGCCAGTGAGGATGAAGCTTCAAGTAAAGAAGATATAGAAAGTGATGGCAAAGAAACCTTGGAAACAATTCCTAATGAAGAACAAACAGCTCTTCTTAAAAAGGTAAGTTTTTTAACATCTTTATTGGAGTATAATTGCTTTACAATGGTGTGTTAGTTTCTGCTTTATAACAAAGTGAATCAGTTATACATATACATATGTTCCCATATCTCTTCCCTCTTGCGTCTCCCTCCCTCCCACCCTCCATATCCCACCCCTCTAGGTGGTTACAAAGCACTGAGTTGATCTCCCTGTGCTATGCGGCTGCTACCCACTAGCTATCTTTTTACGTTTGGTAGTGTATATATGTCCATGCCTCTCTCTCACTTTGTCACAGCTTACTCTTCCCCCTCCCCATGTCCTCAAGTCCATTCTCTAGTAGGTCTGTGTCTTTATTCCCGTCTTACCCCTAGGTTCTTCATGAACTTTTTTTTTCTTTTTAGATTCCATATATATGTGTTAGCAAACGGTATTTGTTTTTCTCTTTCTGACTTACATCACTCTATATGACAGACTCTAGGTCCATACACCTCACTACAGATAACTCAATTTCGTATCTTTTATGGGTGCGTAATATTCCATTGTATATATGTGCCACATCTTCTTTATCCATTCATCTGTCGATGGACACTTAGGTTGCTGCCATGTCCTGGCTATTGTAAATAGAGCTGCAATGAACACTGTGGTACATGACTCTTTTTGAATTATGGTTTTCTCAGGGTATGTGCCCAGTAGTGGGATTGCTGGGTCATATGGTAGTTCTATTTTTAGTTTTTTAAGGAACCTCCATACTTTACTCCATAGTGGCTGTATCAATTTACATTCCCACCAACAGTGCAAGAGGGTTCCCTTTTCTCCACACCCTCTCCAGCATTTATTGTTTCTAGATTTTTTGATGATGGCCATTCTGATTGGTGTGAGGTGATACCTCATTGTACTTTTGACTTGCATTTCTCTCATGATTAGTGATGTTGAGCATTCTTTCATGTGTTTGTTGGTAATCTGTATATCTTCTTTGGAGAAATGTCTATTTAGGTCTTCTGCCCATTTTTGGATTGGGTTGTTTGTTTTTTTGTTATTGAGCTGCATGAGCTGCTTGTAAATTTTGGAGATTAATCCTTTGTCAGTTGCTTCATTTGCAAATATTTTCTCCCATTCTGAGGGTTGTCTTTTGGTCTTATTTATGGTTTCCTTTGCTGTGCAAAAGCTTTGAAGTTTCATTAGGTCCCATTTGTTTATTTTTCTTTTTATTTCCATTTCTGTAGGAGATGGGTCAAAAAGGATCTTGCTGTGATTTATGTCATAGAGTGTTCTGCCTATGCTTTCCTCTAATAGTTTGATACTTTCTGGCCTTACATTTAGGTCTTTAATCCATTTTGAGCTTATTATTGTGTATGGTGTTAGGGAGTGATCTAATCTCATACTTTTACATGTAACTGTCCAGTTTTCCCAGCACCACTTATTGAAGAGGCTGTCCTTTCTCCACTGTACATTCCTGCCTCCTTTATCAAAGATAAGGTGACCATATGTGTGTGGGTTTATCTCTGGGCTTTCTATCCTGTTCCATTGATCTATCTTTCTGTTTTTGTGCCAGTACCATACTGTCTTGATTACTGTAGCTTTGTAGTATAGTCTGAAGTCAGGGAGCCTGATTCCTCCAGCTCCGTTTTTCTTTCTCAAGATTGCTTTGGCTATTCGGGGTCTTTTGTGTTTCCATACAAATTGTGAAATTTTTTGTTCTAGTTCTGTGAAAAACACCAGTGGTAGTTTGATAGGGATTGCATTGAATCTGTAGATTGCTTTGGGTAGTACAGTCATTTTCACAATGTTGATTTTTCCAATTCAAGAAATGGTATATCTCTCCATCTATTTGTATCATCTTTAATTTCTTTCATCAGTGTCAAAATTTTCTGCATACAGCTCTTTTGTCTCGTTAGGTAGGTTTATTCCTAGATATTTTATTCTTTTTGTTGTAATGGTAAATGGGAGTGTTTTCTTGATTTCACTTTCAGATTTTTCATCATTAGTGTATAGGAATGCAAGAGATTTCTGTGAATTAATTTTGTATCCTGCTACTTTACCAAATTCATTGATTAGCTCTAGTAGTTTTCTGGTAGCATCTTTAGGATTCTCTATGTATAGTATCATGTCATCTGCAAACAGTGACAGCTTTACTTCTTCTTTTCCGATTTGGATTCCTTTCATTTCCTTTTCTTCTCTGATTGCTGTGGCTAACACTTCCAAAACTATATTGAATAAGAGTGGTGAGAGTGGGCAACCTTGTCTTGTTCCTGATATTAGTGGAAATGCTTTCAGTTTTTCACCATTGAGGATGATGTTGGCTGTGAGTTTGTCATATATGGCCTTTATTATGTTGAGGAAAGTTCCCTCTATGCCTACTTTCTGCAGGGTTTCTATCATAAATGGGTGTTGAATTTTGTCAAAAGCTTTCTCTGCATCTATTGAGATGATAATATGGGTTTTCTCCTTCAGTTTATTAATATGGTTTATCCCACTGATTGATTTGCGTATATTGAAGAATCCTTGCATTCCTGGGATAAACCCCTCTTGATCATGGTGTATGATCCTTTTAATGTGCTGCTGGATTCTGTTTGCTTGTATTTTGTTGAGGATTTTTGCATCTATGTTCATCAGTGATATTGGCCTGTAGTTTTCTTGCTTTGTGACATCCTTGTCTGGTTTTGGTGTCAGGGTGATTGTGGTGTCATAGAAGGAGTTTGGGAGTGTCCCTCCCTCTGCTATGTTTTGGAAGAGTTTGAGAAGGATAGGTGTTAGCTCTTCTCTAAATGTTTGGTAGAAGTCGCCTGTGAAGCCATCTGGTCCTGGGCTTTTGTTTGTTGGAAGATTTTTAATCACCATTTCAATTTCAGTGCTTGTGATTGGTCTGTTCATATTTTGTATTTCTCCCTGATTCAGTCTTGGCAGTTTGTGCATTTCTAAGAATTTATCCATTTCTTCCAGGTTGTCCATTTTATTGGCATGTAGTTGCTTGTAGTAATCTCTCATGATCTTTTGTATTTCTGCAGTCAGTTGTTATTTCTCCTTTTTCGTTTTGAATTCTATTGATTTGAGTCTTCTCTGTTTTCTTTTTTTGATGAGTCTGATTGAGATGAGTCTAATTGATTAATGGTTAATCAATTTTGTTTATCTTCTCAAAGAACCAGCTTTTAATTTTTTCGATCTTTGCTGTCATTTCCTTCATTTCTTTTTCATTTATTTCTGATTGGATTTTTATGATTTCTTTCCTTCTGCTAACTTTGGGGGGTTTTTTGTTCTTCTTTCTCTAATTGCTTTAGGTCCAAGGTTAGGGTGTTTATTTGAGTTGGTTCCTTTTTCTTAAGGTAAGATTGTATTGCTATAAACTTCCCTCTTAGAACTGCTTTTGCTGCATCTCATAGGTTTTTGGTCATCGTGTCTCCATTGTCATTTGTTTCTAGGTATGTTTTGATTTTTTCTTTGATTTCTTCAGTGATCACTTGGTTATTAAGTAGTTTATTGTTTTGCTTCCATGTGTTTGTATTTTTTACAGACCTTTTCCTGTAATTGATACCTAGTCTCATAGCATTGTGGTCAGAAAAGATACTTGGTACCATTTCAATTTTCTTAAATTTACCAAGGCTTGATTTGTGACCCAAGATATGATCTGTCCTGGAGAATGTTCCATGAGCAGTTGAGAAAAATGTGTATTCTGTTGTTTTTGGATGATGTGTCCATTGGTGAAAGTGGGGTGTTAAAGTCCCCGACTATGATTATGTTAGTGTCTATTTCCCCTGAAAAAGGTATTTTTCACAAAAAAATGAAATTGAGACAGAAGCTGTGACATAGCCCCAATTCTACCATAGCTGGCTATGTAAGTTTAGGTAATGCACTTAACTTGCTGCCCTTCCATATCTTTGTACGTAAAAAGAAAGAGGAAGGATGGCACTAGTTGACTGGTAGTGTGCTACAGTATATAAAAGGTTGATTCCTTGCTTTTGTATAGAAATTGGCTAAACACATCTTACAAGAGTCCTTTTTTTCTAAAGTATTTTTTATCTATCTAAAATAAGTAAAAGTAATTAACTCAGAACATTACCTTGATCTACTTTCTCTTTTTCATTTTTAAAGAACACTTAGTTATGTTTTTATGAGATATCAGGGACTTGATAGAGGGATAAATATATTGCAATGTAGAACAGATTTTAAAACGCTTAAAAGGGAGGGGAATTCCCGGGTGGTCAAGTGGTTAGGACTCTGCGCTCTCACTGCTGAGAGCCTGGGTTCAATCCCTGGCTGGGGAACTAAGATCCCACAAGCCATGTGGGGTGGCCAAAAAATAAAAACTCTTAAGGGAATGACCATGTTACATTTTCTAAAAGGGCCTATTTACATAGTAGGCATTCAAATATAGGTCAATCATCAGGTTACTATATGTTAAATATATAATTTAGATATAATAAACCCATGTTAAAGATTGCAATTTGGATTGAGTCACTATAATGCTTACTTTTTGACCTAATGAACTGCCTGTCAGTGTGAAATTCAATTTATCTGTTTTTCTTCATATATATATATATTTTTTGTCTTTAGGTTAACATAATTGAACCTACTTTCAAAGCAGAAGAGAATGAAAAAGTTGATTCCAAAATGAAAGCTTTCAAGAAACCATTGAGTGTGTTTAAAGGGCCCTTATTACACATCAGGTACTAGTTGAGGATTTTATTAACTATGCTTTCATAATATATCTTGATCCTTTTGAGGGAACTGCAAAATTAAGAAAACTTCTGGCCTGTTTTTGAAACTGTGGAAATATAAAATTAAGGGTTATCTGAAGACTCACATTGGTTTCCAGATATAGTGGGTATTTGTAGCTACCTTTTTGTTATTTATTCTGTTGAGTGTGTTTAAAGGGCCTTTATCCCGCATCAGGTAATAAGAGTGAATATTCATATATTAACAACAAATCTGAATGACATATATTTTTCTCATTTTACTGATAGTGTTTGACTTGCACAAGTCTGAGGTTGCCAGAAATGACACTGAAGTAGCCATTTATCAGTTTGACCTTCCAAAAGCTAAAGCTGAACCAGAAAAATAGGGTTTTTACCAAAGCCGAATTTCAGCACATCTCTCTTTTTCTGTCTAGGTTGTTCAATCCAAAAAATTCAGTATTGTTTCCTTATCATGATGTAAAGACCTTTCTCACTAATGATGCTTTTGGTTGGTAAATCTGTACAGCCTTATGTTAATACTGCTTTACCAACTTTATTTAGTAATGGCCTACTGTATCATTTTCTATCCCTTTACTTGAAACCTTTGTA
The DNA here is from genome assembly GCF_039906515.1 of Pseudorca crassidens. Taxonomy (NCBI): domain Eukaryota; kingdom Metazoa; phylum Chordata; class Mammalia; order Artiodactyla; family Delphinidae; genus Pseudorca; species Pseudorca crassidens. The sequence continues at coordinate 121,834,521 of NC_090317.1, read as the reverse complement.
TGTTACTGTTAAAGACTCATGAACAACAGAGCCAGACATTTTAAACATCAAATCTGAAATTCTCCGACAGGATTGGTTTGTTTACATATATTTTGAAAACTGTTCTATTTGGATTTATCTTCACCATCTGCAGGAGTCTGTGTGTGAGAGGGAAGGAGGGAAACACACGTGCATGTTCTTTTCCGTGGTTTTTCTTTGTAGTTTCCCCCACTTTGGAATTTGTTTCCCATTTTTCCCTCTACTAGTTTGGAAGTTACTGTTTTTTCTCTGGAGGCCTGTCAAAACCATAGGTCCTGGCTTGTAACTATCAAGGTATGGCTAGAAGATCCGGCTAGGGAGAAAGCCAACTCTGCAGTGCCCACCCATCTCTCCAGAAAATCAGCACTCCCTCCCTCTCCCTCCCTCTCCCTCCCTCTCCCTCCCTCTCCCTCTCCCTCCCTCTCCCTCCCTCTCCCTCCCTCTCCCTCCCTCCCTCTCCCTCTCCCTCCCTCCCTCTCTCTCTCTCTCTCTCTCTCTCTCACACACACACACACACACACACACACACACACACACCACACACCACACACCACACACCCCTAACCAACCTCTGTCTCCCTAGAGCTTTTCATGGTTTTTGTGCTGGATACTGAGAGCAGTTCTTAGATCCATTAACCTTCCTGTTTTTTCTGTGGTATATTTCAGATTGGGTTTTAAAAAGATGCCAGCAACCATGCTAATTTATGTCTTGTCCAAAGCTGGGCACAGCTCTCCTGGGAGAGCACTTTTTTAAAATGTGTGTTCTTTACATGAATAAATATCTCTGACAACGCACATATTCCTGATATAAAATGAATCTATTTAAAGGTGGAGCTTATAGTCAAGGGCTATCTGAAGAATTCACCTTTTTATCTAAAAATCACAGTCTGAGCTTCCCTGGTGGTGCAGTGGTTAAGAATCCACCTGCCAATGCAGGGGACACGGGTTCGAGCCCTGCTCCGGTAAGATCCCACGTGCTGCGGAGCAACTAAGCCCGTGTGCCACAACTACTGGGCCTGCGCTCTAGAGCCCGAGAGCCACAACTACTGAAGCCCGTGCGCCTAGAGCCCCTGCTCTGCAACAAGAGAAGCCACCCAATGAGAAGCCCACGCACCGCAACAAAGAGTAGCCCCAGCTCGCTGCAACTAGAGAAAAGCCCACGTGCAGCAACAAAGACCCAATGCAGCCAAAAATAAAAATAAATTTTTTTTAAAAGTAAGTAAACAAATAAAAATCACAGTCTTCTGCATCATTTGGAGGCACCCGATTTGGCTCATGTAATTAAACTACACAAACTTTGCTTGAGTCTTTTTATTTTTAAAATACAGTGGCCAGTAATAGTAAAATTTGCATTTGAGCCTCACTGATTTTTTGACAGTTTTTTCCTGTAATTCCTGCCCCATATTTTGTGTTTTTCTCCTTCCATATTATTTAGAAAAAACCTTTCTATAGTCAGGACTTATTCTGTTACTTAAATATATCCCTGATGACCATTTTGAGTTATACTCTTTTCTCTTGATGTATAAAAATGTGCCCCATTCTAATGTTTGTAATTAGGTAAAGTTGAAGCAGCAGTTTCTTCTCTGATTTTTATCTTTCACCTACCAAAGAGTTTTAATAAAGAAACCTTAAGATGGTGCTGATTATAGGACTAATTCAGAATCTTCCTAATTCGCTCCTGTACGTCCCTATTTTGCTTTTAGATCTAGGGGGAAACCATAGGACTTTTTAGTGTGCATTGAATCAGTAAGATTAAAATACAAAATATATTAGGTATTGTTTTGTAATCTCCTTTGATGAAATCTCTTTATACAAATGAGTGTAAAATATTAACCAAATGTTTTTCTTCAAGCTGATGATTAGATTGTCATTTATCCTGAGCAATACCATTGGCTTATGCTTTTGTTGTCACCTAGCCCAGCGGAAGAACTGTATTTTGGAAGTACAGAATCTGAAGAAAAGAAAGCTTTAATAACGTTGACAAATGTAACGAAAAACATAGTGGCATTTAAGGTAAATACCTGAAAGATATAAATTGTGTGTGAAAATTGAAAGATTGATAATTTTGAACTTGCACAGTGGTTTTATTTCTGTTTTTAGGCTTGTCATACTGCCTTCTATCTCTGTGTGTCACAGCTTATCTAAAATTTTCCCTAAGGTCTGTATCTTAGTCTTTAATGTGCAGTAATAGGGTACTGTCCAAATTAGTCCCAGGGTTGGTTTGTTTAAAAAAAAAAAAAGACACTTTTCATTGTATGAATAATTTAATTCAGAGAGTGAAAAAATAAAACTTTAAAATCTAAAGTGCAGTTTCCCCCAAGTGTAGTATATTCTGGAGTATAGTTTAGTTTATACTGGATACTAACCTGACACTGAGCATTAAGTATAACAGGACTGACTCCACCACTGCCCCTTATTGTAGGGTATTACTTCCTTAAATCACCTACTTCCTAGATGTCCTTTGATTGCTGCTTTTAAATTTCTGGACACTATTGTAACATGTGTTCTAATGTGTGTTGTTTTTGAACATGAATTATTAAATTCAGGTGATTAACAGAATAAATATGTAACAGTTTTTAGTTTAAGAGGAAGGCTAAGTAACAGACTGATGAGTGTTTTTTTCTAGTAGATTGAGATGCTTTTTTCCTGCAGATGGGAAAAGATATATTCTATATATGTAACCACCAAGATTGTTTTATAGACTTTATTAATGATTTTTAAGTCATTTTAAAGCCATTTCCCCCCAAAGAGCATAAAGGTTATGTGACTACTGTTTTTTTGTAAACAGGTGAGAACAACTGCTCCAGAAAAGTACAGAGTCAAGCCCAGCAACAGCAGTTGTGACCCGGGTGCATCAGTTGATATAGTCGTGTCTCCCCACGGGGGTGAGTTGTCACCTGGCTGGCCACAGTGGGGTGTTATGGGAGGCCTGGGGCTGGGTGATGACTCAGCAAAGCTGGACTGGAATCTAGAAATTAGCAGGGTATCAGCAAGTCACCTCGCCACACTCTGGGCATCTGTTTTCTCACCTGTAAAATGAGACGGGTGAATGGCTCTCATTAGAACAAAATTTTTTTAAGAAGTAAAATTGTTTAAACTGATGCCAGTTAAAATTGAATTTCAAACAAAAAAATTATTCATCTTTAGGAGAACTTTTTCCTTTTTTAAGATAGTTCCGGGCTTCCCTGGTGGTGCAGTGGTTGAGAGTCCGCCTGCCGATGCAGGGGACACGGGTTCATGCCCCGGTCCGGGAAGATCCCACATGCCACGGAGCGGCTGGGCCCGTGAGCCATGGCCGCTGAGCCTGCACGTCCGGAGCCTGTGCTCCGCAACGGGAGAGGCCACAACAGTGAGAGGCCCACGTACCACAAAAAATAATAAGATAGTTCTATATTATTCGTTTTCCTTAGTGTTTTCTAGAATAATGCTTAAGCCACATAGCCAACCCTTTGTCCCTTTGTAAAGGTTCCTGTTTATTATGTAATAAGTTACCCCTTTGGAATGCAGGTTTAACAGTCTCTGCCCAAGACCGTTTTCTGATAATGGCTGCAGAAATGGAACAGTCATCTGGCACAGGCCCAGCAGAATTGACTCAGTTCTGGAAAGAAGTTCCCAGAAACAAAGTAATGGAGCATAGGTATGCTTTTCCCTTACAGGCTCTCAAATTGCAATGGGAAAAATCCCAAAGAGGAATGCACCTACATGGGCTAATAAGCAGGCATCCCTTCCTCCTGGCATTTGGCAGACATCTAGGCTTACACTGTTGGCCCCAACCCCTGCAAGGCTCAGGTACAAGACCTGGAGTTTCTCTAGGAGATTGCTAATAGCAGAGATTTGTTTGCTGGCCAATGCAAGAATCTGAATGTGTCAAAATTACAAACAGATTTTCTCTTACAGCAGTTACCTTTGTAGGAATGCTCACCTTATGTACTTGAATGTTTGCTGCAGTGAAACATTGTTTCACAAAAATTGTCTAGTAGTGGAAAATGGAAAAGAACCTAAATGTTCATCCGTAAAGTAATAGTGAAATGCATTTGAGAAGTACTCTGAAGCCATTCAAGAGTGTAGTGCATCTGTTTGTTCTGATACCTGTGACATACTATTAGGAAAAGAAAAAAACCTACTCACAGAAAAGTATGTATGACAATTATCCTATTTAAGAGAAAACCCTGTGACTATATAGGCATATACACGTATGTCTGTGCATGTGTGCAAAAAAGATGTATAGGAAAGAGGAGGAGAATAGAGAAGAAGGTTGTGGGGTTTTTTTTGGAGTGTGCCCAGTCTTGCTCCCCAAGGGACGCAATACCTGGAGACATTGTTGGTTGTCATAACTGGACAGTGGGGTGCTGTGGAGACATTGTTGGTTGTCATAACTGGACAGTGGGGTGCTGTGGGCATCTAATAGGTAGAGACCAGGATGCTACTCAATATCCCACCATGCACAAGACAGCACCCCATGACAAAGAATGATCCAGCCCAAAATGTCAGTGGTGCCAAGATTGAGAAAGCTCAGTTGAGGGTAGTTAGGGATGGCCACACTGATGACATTTGAGTAGGACCTGAAGGAAATGAGAGTAGGCCACATAGATAACAGGGAAAAGAGCTTTGCAGGTAGAGGGAACCATAAATGAAAAAGATGTGTGCTTGGCCTGGGTGAGGAACAGCAAGGAGGTCAGTGTAACCTGAATCCAGTACGGGATGCCAGATCATTGCCATAGTGAGAACTTCTGGTTTTGAGAGGAGAAACCATTAGTTGGTGCTGAGCAGAGCCATGAGGTGATAGGCTTGTTTTTTTTTTAAAGGATTACTCTGGGAGGCTTTGTAGAAAAATAGACTGTGGGCAGACATAGATGAAAGAGTGATACTGAGTTAACAACACTTAGACTAGCGCTGGCATATAGCAAGTTCTATTTAAGTGTGGTACTCTCCTTTATTCATTTAGTCACTAAAACAACCCTAGGTCATAGGTAGTTATTTTTCCCTTTTTATAGACGAGAAGCTGAGAAACCTAGTAAGGGTTGTAGTTGAGTTCAATCTTCAAATAAGGAGTTGAAAGAATACAGATGTGGCTGGAACAGGGTGTGAGAGGATCCATAGTAAGAAAGCATGTTGGAGGCAGACAGGGCCCAGAGGAGCAGCTTGGGCACCATTGTAAAACCACTGGGAGAACGTCAACCTGCTCTGAAATGCCTTGGGCAAGATTACCCTTTGCGGGCAATTCATAGAGGGTAGGAGAACAAGAATAAGAATGGGCCTGGGAAGACGAGCTTTATTTCCTCTAGGCTAGGTCTAACTTGTACCCAGCGAGAGAGGGTGAAAGTTAGACACAGCTCAGAGGAATATTTAGTAGCCAAATGAAGGAGAACAATACAGGGCGTCAGGAGGGAAAGCAGTAGGTGAGCTGTGTCAGTAAGGCCCGGGGTAGAGTGTGTTTCACAGAGGACGAACAAAGTGCTACCAACGTCAGTCAAGGATGAGGTGTGAGACGTGGCCGTTGCTGGTGACGTGATGGAGGTAACTGACGACCTCACGGGGAACACTGTGAGTTGGTAGGAGCCAGATGCCAAAGAAACACAGGCAGTAAGACTTCTGGACGTTGGGCTTGTCGGGGAGGGACCAGGGTCATAGTTGGAAGGAAGACTGTGTTGTTGAGAAGGGGTTGTTTGGGATTTTGTAATGGGAGATATTTGAGCGTTGTTTAAAACCATAGTAAGGACCATTTCCGAAGGAGAGGCTGACCTTACAAAATAAACCATTGACAGTGAAATTCCTGAGAAAGTTAGAAGGAACAGAACCTAAAGCCGAGGTAGGAACACGGATCTAGATAAGGCTCATTGTGACAGTTGTGGTGACAGTTGTGGCATGTTTTTAGATGGAGAAGATGTTTAAATTTTCAAGTTACTTTTCAGGAGGGCCTACTTTTGAAGTTCTTATCAAACAGTACCTCAAAATTATGGGGTTTTTTCTTTCTTTTTGGGTTGCTTTGTAAATCAGTTTCTAATGGCTTTCTGTTCTATAACTGTCAAAAGAGAATGAATCACTTACCTCACAGAAACAGGGGGACTTGGTGGTTTGGTACTGAAGGCCCAGGTGAAAGCACTGCCTCCCATCTAGAAAGGGTGGCTTCCTGCAAATCGGAAGATCAGGTGAATTCTACTGAATATCATATAAAAAAACTTCTCTTAGGTTATTGAGCACTGTGTCTAATTTATACCTGCATTAAGAAGCTGGAGGATGTAGGAAAGGGAAAATAATTCTCCCTCTACCCTTCCAAGTTCTTGGCTGAGACCCACTGTAATAAAAGACAGACGAACAGGAGAGAAACAGAAGTTTCATAACATGGACGCCTCCTGTATACGTGGGAGAGACCCAGGAAAACTGAGTAACTCTCCCAAATGGCCCAAGCCACCACCTTCACTACCATCTCCAGTGAAAGACAAAAGAAAGATGTTGTGGGGTGGAGGAAGGCTATCACGAAAAGCACGGTAAACAAGGATAAAGTTATTATGCTAATTTAGGCAAATTCCTGTCTTCTTGAGGTCCCCAAAATATTCTGAGGTTCCTGAGCTTGCCAGGAAGTGACTTTCCTTACTCACCTAGTAAGGCTGTCTGGAACCCTGTAAGCAAGGTACCAGGTCAGTTGTTTCCAAGGGTCTTTAGTTCCTTAAAGCCATCTGGTCATATCCGACTTCATGCATTTCATTTTCAAATATGACATTCAAGTCAAAAGCTTGATAATACAACCATATTTCCAATTGTGTCCTGTTACAAGGAGAACAGATTCTCATTGAACTTGTGCAAATAACTATATCACCATGAAAATGAGAACATTCACTAAGAGTTTCTAAATTCTGGAGGGATCAGGTATGGAGAAAAATTGTCTCAGTTCTGCTTACAAAGGTATAATTCACCAAATTGCAGTAAATCATAGATAGCTTAAGAGGAAAAGTTCTCCTTAAATCTGGAGAAACAAAACGTGTTTCAATCATTCTCATCAATTCATTCAATCCCACGTTATTAATTTTTGTTCTGCCTGAATTCAGTTTTTTCCATTAGTTCTGGAAATTCTTACCCAGCTCAGTTTTACGGTCTTAAAAGTTATCAGAAACCTGTGTTCTAGAGTACTTGTCAGAGTCCTTTTTGTGAATCTCTTTGAAGGTGAAACATGTATCTATACAAGTACAATCAAGAAGGTTTAGTATTCTTATTTGACAATGTGTCCCACATAATTTAACATATCAAATAAGCCTAAGTGGTTTAGTATCTTTTTATAAAGAGAACACATCTTTTGAGATGTTCCAGGGGCCGTGGGGAAAATCCCAAAGTTAGTTTGAGGTCAAAAAGACTTCATTTAGAATTTGATTTGGGGACGTTTGTCAAAAATATCAAAAGGTTTTGGACACTTGGCTAAATAGAATCATATATCATTATGAACAATACTTAATTATCCAGTTAACCAAAGTGACAGTTAAAAACATTTCAAAGGCAAATACAGAAGGTCACATAGTTGCGAGCAAAACGTAGCTCCTAATCTTAAAACTGAGTCTTTTAATTAAAGACCTGCTGATAAAGATAAGATGAAGCACAGGAAATTATTTTGATAAAATGCAAAATCTTTTCTTTCTAGGCAGATTACTTAAAAAGGTAAAGAAAAACCTTTCACAATCTCTTATCAGGAGCAGACCACACCACACCAAGAGCCCAATAAAACTGTCCCTTTAGCAAAAAAAGAAAATTTAGTTTCATGTAATTACACTGTTGATATTAAGCTTATTTTTAAAACCCTTAAAACAAATTTATTCAATTTTAGCCAGCCTGACTACACAAGGTAAAATTTTCTCTTTCTGTCTCTTCCCAACTTTCTGTATCCATTTATTCTCCTACTTTCTACTCTGAAATAACTATAGCTTTACTTTAGGATAAAATCACTTTCACTTCCCTTAACAAAAATGCACCTCCCTACTTCTCTTGGCCAAAAACACATCCTAATTCTTATGTACAGGGTTGATATACTTATTTCTAGTCGTTTTAATAATCCTTAGAAATGTTACTTTCTAGTGAAAACTGATAAATAAGCACTTGCAGTCTGTTACACCAGCATTCTTTGGATTGGCAAATTTATGAATATATTTCATAATTTCTAGAAATAGATACTTCCTCACAGTATAGTTTTTCATTGTGGCACAAGATATGTTTACTAATATACCCAAATACCTTTCATTCTGTAATAAGAAGCCAGAAGTAGATAAACCTATGTGTAGTAATTAATGTTTCACTATTTTATCTTATTTGGAAATGATCTAGATATTCAGTGAATTTCCTGTCATTTAACTTAGCAAAACTCTAAAGTTTCAAGTTACCAAAGACATTTGGAAAACTGTTTGTAAGAGATATACCATAAAATATACTCATTGCTGATAAGTTCACCTAACGTTTATCTCGCTGACATTTATCTAAATCACTTGCTACCAACAATTGTTTAGACTCTTCACACAAACACCAGGAGACATTACACAAAATCAGCCATCATGCCAAGGTGTTCTTGCTGACAAATTTTGTAACAGAGATAACATGAACTTACTTATTTGAATAGTAAGCCCAGGTAGAATAAAGGTTGCATGTCTCTATTATATCAAGACCTGTATAATTAAACCAACCAGTTAACCCAGTTTGTTTGTTTTGTATTGAAGTATAATTGATCTCCATTGTATATTCTTGCCTCCTTTATCAAAAATAAGGTGACCACAGGTGCGTGGGTGCATCTCTGGGCTTTCTATCCTGTTCCATTGATCCATATTTCTTTTTTTGTGCCAGTACCATACTGTCTTGATTTAACCCAGCTTTTATTTACCAAAGATTATCCCAGATCCTGTGAACTTGAAAAAAATTTGGGGTTAGTTTCTCTATTTCTGAGTTTTAGGAATATTCAATTTGAAAAGCACTTATTTTTCTTTAAGCCAGTTGAATAGTTTTTATGAATTAATCTTGGCAGTACCATTCAGAAGTAGGAAAATATCACACATTTAGAACATATATATATACACACATGTAAACATACAGATGCAAACCAGAGACCTTATAGCTTTGGTTCCAGAATTTTAGCCATGAATTAAGGTACAGTGACACAAAACTCACTAGCTTATTAAAGAACAGTTGGATCCGAACTGTGTTTCTGGCAGTTGGAATAAGTTTACCTGCTCAGAGTGCTAAAGCTTTTTTTTTTTTTAAACTAATATTTGTGGGGGTTTTTGTTTTGCTTTTTTCATTTGCCCAATTTCAAAATAGCTCCTTTTCTTTAACTTCTGATGAGCTTCATTTTCCTAAAGTTTGCATTTCTATGAGCTGGCTATCAGGTCCTACAGAAGGTGGGGTAGAAAATTTACACCTCAAAGGGACAGAGAAAGTAAGGTTTTTTTTCCTGGAGTTTTGGGGGTACTTTACCTATTATCAGAGGTTTAGCGAAATTACCGTTTAAATGTTTTCTTACTTTTCTAAGTACAGAACAGTTCTGTTTCCAGTGATGTGGTCTTTTATAATACCTGCAAGTATTTTGAGATAAACAGGGCAGGTTTTGGAATGGTTAGAATAGGTGAACTTTGAATTGCTTCTAGAGCCGAATTTCTGGTTTTGTGAAGATCTGCAAGACAAAGACAGTTGCTTTTAATTCCTCAAAAAATTGGATTGCAGCCTGAATGGCATCCAGCTACATTTTCTTCAGTTTGCTTTATATCAGGGAGATTTCCAATTACGACGGAAATCAAATGATTTCTATGTTCTGGAGTTTCAGGGCTTAACGCAGCATCTGTACAAAGTCTGTAGAAAGCGTCCAACAAAGGCCTTTGAATGCTCTCCTTTTTCTGAGTGCACAATTCAACCTTGGACCAATTCACCTTAGGGGAAAAAGCCCCTACTTCTGTCAGCCCCTGAATATTGGCCTTCAGCTGATCCATTTCCTGATAATTTGGGAGGAGTTCTGGTCATATGCTGCCCGTGTGAGTGTGCCTGTTTTCCCTAGGGGGGCCATCGGGCTTGTCTGATAACTACAGTGTAATCATGGGTGTGAAGAACACCCCTTAGCAGCCAATCAAGGTCCCTATGAGTGGGGAACTGAATGGCCACTAGTCTTTTTTAACTCTTCTCTAAATTTGGTAGATATCTTCTGAAAGTGGAGGTAAAAAGAGCTTTGTAATTTCATCTTACTAAGGACGTCCCTAAGGCTGGCCCCCATACTCCTTCACGTCCTCCTTTCAAGTTGGTCTTTCCATAGATACCAAGAAAAACAATTGTTTAGGCTGAGAGCTCTCTAAAAAATGTTTAAACACAGAAGTTTTTCCAATTCAAAAGATCCATCTTTTGGCCATTGCTGAGTAGTATGATCTTATATTAATCTCAATAGCAACTCAAACTTATAAGCCTTTTTATGGCTTAGCCATGGATGCAAGAGGCATCCCGAAACGGGGTGCAAAAGATGCAGCCCTCACACGATTCAGAAAGCTCACTCCCAGAGTTAGCCTAAGGAAGCAAAGACCTTCATTGTCACACGTGGTTAGAATGGGGTCGTGAAAAGTGTCTCCCGTTTCCCATAAGAATGATATGCCTTCAGTTACAAACCTGCGACACGGGGTAAGCACTACTGGAACAGGACTTTTCCAGCCCTAAATAAGACAAGAAGGTGGAGACCACAAGGGGCCCTTATGACCGACGCCCACGAGAGCCGGTAGCATCAGAGAATGCTGCTTATCAGTTAGTGTCCCGGATCCCCAGCCTATTCAGGTGGTCGCCAGATGCACGCAGACACATGCATCATCCCTCTGGCAGAGACCAGAGAGACTGTTCTCCCTGGTCATAAAGCCAAGCTCTCAGGACAGAGTAAAACGAAAGGAAAAGCTCATCTGTCGTCCTGTGGTTCTCCTTCTGACAACACAAGAGACAGAGATAAAAGAGAACAATGACCATCTGTGGGAGGAAAGAGGACCAGTAGAAGACAAAAATACTCATAACAAAAATCTCTACCAAAGTCACAATACTAAGGAACTGGCTGACACAAATATTTTCTCCTGCTAATCTCAATTTGGAAAAGAAGGGACAAGGTGAAATTTTTACCTTCCTCTCTCAACTGCACCAGACTGAGATCCAGGAGAGCTGACTTTAGTAAGAATTCTTACCCTTCTCGGGCTTCTGCCCGTTTTCCAGAATCCCATCTGCAGGCTCCCAAGTGAGTATGGTATCTCAGCAGCTCCCAGGGTAGGTTGCCAAACTGTAGGAGAGGAAAAATAATTTTCCCTTTATTTTTCTACGTTCTTGCCTAAGATCCCCATCCCACCCCCCGCCATACCCCCGTAATCACAGACAGGTGAAAAGAAGAAAACAGGAAAAAAACAGAAGTTTACTAGCATGTATACCTCCTGTATACTTTGAGAGACCCAGGAAAACAGTAAAACTTCCCGCAACGGCCCATGACACCACCTTAAATACCACCTCCAGCTAAAGAGAAAAGATGATGTTGTGGGCGAGGGAGCCAGTTCTGGGAGGATGGTGGGAAAAGCACAACATACACGGCTAAGGTTGTCCTGCGGATTTAAGTCTCTGCCTTCTCCATTGATAAGAGTCTCGAGAGATACAAAGTCATCCTCCTGTACCTGGCAGAGAGGGAGACACCCTTACAAATGGAGATTTCCCTTGTAACTGTGCATGTCTCACAAAAAGGTAACTTCTCTTCACTTTTCAGAGCTTCTACTGAAAAGTGAAAAAGCTTTCCACTTTTGTCTGCTTTTTCTTAAAAAATAACCAGCTCAAGATAAACCTTGTGCCCCAGAGGCACGTTTTGGGGTGGCAAATTCTGCTCCCCTTCAAAGATAAACACACGTTGAGCTAGCTGCTCCCTTAGGTATATCTGGGGAGAGGAATGAGTACTTTCACCTCTGTTACATACACTTCTGTGTTTAACTGTTTTCATTTTACACTTTACTTTTCAAAAATTCATTAAAAACTTTAAGAAGTTATGTTTCCTTTGTACTTTCATAGGTTAAGATGCCATATTGTTGAGAGCATTAAGCCAACCACTCTTACATTAAAACACCATGCCTTTAACATGTCAGATAAAACCAGTGAAGAGCTCTATCTACAGGTAAGTGTTCTTTCTTCCTAACTATAAGTCTTTAGTGTTAATCAATATTAGAAATCCATTTTTTCCCCACTGACATAAAGCAGACCTTTGGCATAGCCACGACAGGAATGCTCTCTTCTTTGTGAAGGGAAGCCAGATCAGAAATGGTAAGTGGTGCGTTACTTTTGGAGATCTTCTAACTAACTTTCTGAAAGCTCTGGCTATTTCAATTTGGACTAGGGACCTTATAGCAAAGCGCATGGTATTTTGGGGGGTATCGAAGAACTTGATCTCATGGAAAAGGTACCATGTAGTGCATTTAAATTTGAAAAAGGTGGAGGGGCTCTCTTTCTGAATAGCTGGTTTCAGTACCTCCAGGAAATGATTGCTTTGTTCCTTTCTCAACTAGAGAATTAGACCTTTTCAAAATGAGAACAGATACACATCCGTTCAGCAACCAAATTGCATTCCCAGCTCCCAGCCTTTCAGAGTAGATGGACTCTATCCCATAAATGTTTGTGGGATTTCTAATATTCCCATTTGTCATGCACTTGATTATTGTACTGTTTTATTGATACAAACCTTTCATCCTTTTCTCCCCTCTTTAGCTCAATCGTTTACTAGAAAGCAATAGGAAGCTTGAAGACCAAGTTCAGCATTGTATCTGGTTCCAGCAATGGCTGCTTTCCTTAACAGTGGTCTCGCTTGCTTTTGTCATCTCTCTCTTCTATTTGTTGTACAGTTAAAGAAGTGGTGCTCGGTAGGAAACATGGCTTTTCCGTTCATTAGTTGGAAAAAGTACCACCCAGAACTTCTCCACCATGCTGAAAGTGTCACACATCTGTGCTTCCTTCCTCCAAGGAAATGTACAGCATTTGGGGGGGGGGGGGACTGAAACATGTCTTGAAAATAAACTGTTAACAATAAGGAAACGCTGAAGATACTGATTACAAGAAACTATAGGTAGTTAGTCAAGTAAGTAAAGGTATATCTGTTGTGTGACTTAATAGAGATAATTTATTTTTCCCTTTTGATTTAATACTTTTAAAGCTTGTTTTATCATGTATATATGTTAGCTGAACGGAAAAGTAACATGCTTTGTTGCAGCCAAAAACTGTCATCTGCTTTTTTTTTGACAGAATTATTATAGCCGAGCCAACTTATTAGCTTTTCTATACTATGTATATAGAAGAACATGTATATTGAAAAAACATACAGAGTAATTTCTGTAACCATGACTTTGTAATTTTGAGAACTACTAACAGATGCTAGTCGATGTTCTTTTGGAATGTACAACTACTTAATGCCAAACCACCTTTAGCCTTTGTTTCTTATCCGTCTTCCTTAACGGCCTGCCTGCCTTTTATTAATCTCAGACTTTTTAATGAACACTCACACTCTCATTTAGCTAGGATTTGGGGAACTAAGTCTGGTTGGATTTTCTCTAAATTCTGTCCGTCAGTAACGTCCAGAAGAAGAACCTCTCCTGTCTTTTTTACGCAGTTTCACGTTGCTCTCTCTGGCTGGACAGGGACCCTTTTGCTTCACTTATTATAAAGGCCTGATCCTCCACTGGACCATCTTCACCCTCCTTTCTAAACGAAAGGAGTTAGATAAAATTTTTTTGCAAAGTTAGTTTTTGAGATGCAGAGCAGTATAATTCATTTACATTTCAATTCCTTGCTAAAATCAGCCACGAGAAGGGAACTTTCGGTAAGGGTGAAAAAATAAATCGAAAGTGTCACTTCTCGGTTTAAGAGTGAAAAATACTGTAAAAACTTCAGACCAGGGTTAATTGACTCACTTGATATATTCTGCCTTTGTCACAGCAATACTGAGGACGGTTCCTCAATTCGTAACATGATACACCTCGCAGGAGCAGAGCCTAATGCAAGTAGTTTGTTTTCTCATTTAATATAAACAGTTTTGGTCCATGTTGGTTCACATATAAATCTACTTTATATGAAAGAAAAAAATAGTCTGCCTGTAAAATAAATTTTGAGTTTTGATTGAGCCATGTTTGCAGAATGTTTTATTCTGAGGTTGTAGTGTTGGCGGCTTTCATCTTGAGAATGTGATGATTCCCAAATGGCATTATGAAGAATGAAAAAATAGAGTTCCTTCAAAATTGGCCTAGGAAATAAAACCTTAAATGGACACTGGTCTGATACTTCGTCTTAATTTGGGTTTTTCTGTTTCAGTTTGCCACCTCCAGACGTGAAACTGACTGCAGCCCACCCTAAGTACTGTCCATAGTATCTCCCTGTGTGTGTGCACAGCGATTTCCCCTTATATGTTAGATTCCTGGCTTTGTTATAATCTAATCCCGAAGTATCTGTGTATGTGTTTTGTTCTTCAGCAAATAAGCGAGGAAATAGTCAAAATTGGAAATGTATTGTCCTGACGGTGTCCCTTTAATGTTTCACATGAAAATTACATTGACTCACTAAAATGTTTTTCCCTGATGTCTGGCCAGTTGAATTTAATAACATTTCTTGTTAACATTTGTGTGTCTATTAAATGTGACTAAGCAAAATATATTGAAAATTAACCATAAAATCAAAGGCATCTAAACTTCTGTACTTGTCTTAATTGATCACATATATTTACATTTGATTTTATTGTGTCTTTGTTTGATTTTATTTAATCACGTCTGTATGACTGAGTACGCTATAATTAATAATTTTATTTTTTAATATGTCATTACCTGTTCATGACCAAATTACCAAGGACCAACATTCAGATTTAAATTATCTTCACTTGGAATGGAAATTCATAGAGTTTCCATGAAAACATTAATGAAATACTTGGAATGGAAATTCATAGAGTTTCCATGAAAACATTAATGAAATATCATTATAGGCAAGTAGCCTAAAGATACAATTGCTGGTAAACCTAGCCTCAAATTTCATAATAGACCATAACTGTTTTTATATCTTGCCACTAATTTTGACTGGATTTAATAGCACTTTATTGTACAATTGCAAAAAACAAAAATATATTCCTAGAATTGTTGCCGGTGTAATTTCTCTAATGTTCTGGTGCTTTTCATATATTTTCAGTATTTTTATTACTATATTGGTATTTTCTTTGTATAAACTGATCAAAAGAACATGTTTTCTATTTTAATATGTTTTAGAAAAATAATTACATTTATGCAATAAATATCATCAGGAAAAACCTCTGGTCTCTAATTGATAAAGCATCTTAAAAATCAAAGCTCAGGTTCACTCTGACCTTCCAAAGATCACATTAATTTCTTCTGCGCCTACTTATCTTTTTATAAGGATGGCACCACAAACTTCCAAAGGCACAATTGTGTCATCAGGTGAACCCGTCCCTAGTGTGTCCCGTTTCTCCTCGCCCCTGGGTCAGGGTCTGGCTGCTCTTCAGGGGAGCCCTCCATTTTCCGGACCTAGCGTTGGCCTCACTGTCACAGCTGGGGGCTCCATCACAGAACCTATCACTAGAGTGGCCACACATGTCAGAATTGCCCTACATCCCTCAATCCTAGTACCTATACACCTGCCTGCTGGCAGGAACCTGCAGGAAGCAGGCTGACAAGAAATCCTACCTGGCTGCCGGGCGCATGGCAGGTGGTCCCGGCGAGAAGGCACCGGAGCACGGCACGTGGGTGTGGTTCAGGAGGGGCGGCCCCGGATAGCGATGGCAAAGGCCCTGGGGATTGTTTGTGTGGTTCCCCTCGCCACTGGAAGACACAGCTCCCAAGTGCAGCTCCATAAAATAGAACGAAAAGGACAGGTCCATCTTCTAAACTGCAAAAGAGGTCGAGATACAAAACCATGGGAGAAATTCAAAGGAGAGCCACAAAGACCGGTAACCTACCAAGGAGCCCCACACCTACCCAGGACTCTGAGGGTGTGGCCTCCTTTCCCAAAAGATGCAACTTTCTAGGGAAGAGCTCCTGTGCGGGGAAGGCTCCAGCTAGGAAAGGATCAGTTACTTTACAGCGACCCGGCTCTTCTCTAAATATTACCAGCAACTCAAGGTTTCTTGATGTCAGAACAACATGGGTCCCCAGAAGCACAGGACTCCCCTTTTCTTCCTGGCCCGAGGGCACGGAATGGAAGTCCTCCCATTTGTCCCAGCTGACGGAGTGGTGGTCAGGAGTGAGGGCTCTGAATGAAGACTGCCCGGGTTCAAGTCCCCTCTCTGACATTTGCTACCTGTGTGACCCGGGAATGTTAATTAACCTCTTTCAGCCTCAGTTTCCTCATCCCTAAGTGCCTCTGATATCAAAGTACAACTTCCCAGGATGAGTGTGAGAGGGAGAGGAAATCTTGCATTTAAAAGCAGCCCTGGGGCTTCCCTGGTGGCGCAGTGGTTGGGAGTCCGCCTGCCGGTGCAGGGGACGCGGGTTCGTGCCCCGGTCCGGGAGGATCCCACGTGCCGCGGAGCGGCTGGGCCCGTGGGCCGTGGCCGCTGGGCCTGCGCGTCCGGAGCCTGTGCTCCGCAATGGGAGGGACCGCAGCGGTGAGAGGCCCACGTAACGCAAAAAAAAAAAAAAAAAAAGCATCCCTGGAGAGGCTAGCCCGGCTTTGTTGATGTTGCCTCCACCACCTTCCACTCCAGCTCCCTAGAACTTTTCACACTTGGGTTGATGTCCTGAATATCCCATCTCACTCAAAGCCAAATGTCAATTCTCCAAACTTTTCCCTGCTCTGTACTCCCATCCTTGCCTTCCTGGTACTTCACTCTGAATTCTGGTGCCCAGGTCAAGGGACGCATGTAGATGGCCAGTGATGATCAACTGCCTTGAATCCTGTAAAGGAGTATCCCTTACCAGTCTGAGGAAGACTTGGTTTGATGCTTCCTTCCACCACTGCACCCACACCCCGTCATAACAGCACACCCACACCTGGAATTCATCTTGCAATATTCCACCCATAACAGTTTCCCGTTACATTTGTAACAATTCCATCAAAATATCACATAGGCTCTTTCACATCTTCATAACAATTTCATCCTTAACACTGAATATAATTACTTCCCTCTAATGTCCAAAGATTCTCTTCCCTACCCTACTCATGCCCCCTGCCATGCAAAGTAAAGCCAATCTCTTGCACATGTTAAAATATTTGAGACAGCTGGTTCAACGGGCAAGAATACAGAATCCTTGAAATGACCAGTTGTTCGTGTTCCTTTGTCTGAACAATGTGAGAATACATGATAAGACCTTGTGTTTTACAGATAAGGAAACCAAGAGCCTGAGAAATAATTCTTTTTCCCAAGGTCACAGGCTAGTTGGTTTCAGAGCCAAGAGTTGAACTAGTCTCCCAAGTCCACTGCTTGTTACAACCACTCAGAACTGCCACATCTGAGTAATAGGTTACAATGTTGAAAGGACAGCTCTGAGAACTTTACCTACCCTAAACAGCAGGGGACGAAAAAGAGAAGATAGAATACTTGAGAAGCAGAGGTGACAAAACACAAATAACCACTCAAGACCCTTGGTTGGAAACGTACTTGGAATTCTAAGCTACAGACAGAACTTACTTTGTGAAAGGTTTGAAACGTACAGGTTAATGTACTGTTTACTTTGATGGAGGGCTGTGCTGTGCAGCATCAACCTTCTGAGAGGTTTATCCATCACTCCGTAGAAGGGCACCTAGTAGGGTTGCAGCTACTAGTTGTCTCAGCCATAGTCTCGTCACCTCAAGGAGTCATGTGTTTAATACAATCAGATCATAGAAGTTTTCTATTGCCAAGTAACAAATTACCACAAAGTTAGCATCTTAAAACCACCCGAATTATTTCATAGTTTGTGTGGGCTGAGTCTGGTACAGCATGGCTGGGTTCCCTGGTCAAGGTCTCACAAGACTGTCAGCCAATGACATCCTCCATGGAGGCTCAACTGGATAAAGATCTACTTCCAAGGGCTCACCTGATTAGATCAGGTCCAGCCAGGACAAATCTCCCTTCTGATGAACTCAAAGATAACTGATTAGAAACTTTACACCTGACAAATCCCTCCTGCCGCGTAAGCTTACCTAAATCATGGGAGTGTTATCCCATCACATTCACTAGCCCCAGCCCCCACTCAATGGAAAGGGTTATACAGAGTGTGTATTGGGTAGAACCTGCAAGCTCATCCAATCTGGTCCCCTCACTTTGCAGACCAGGAGACAGAGGGTCAGAAAGCTGAACCCAATCTTACCCAGTCTGACTGACTGCTTTGAATTCACAGATGTCCTCACATGAAAAGAAATAGACTACAACTTCTGTGTTAGGCATCAAATGATAGTCGAGGAGGACAGTATATCTCTATCCCGGTTGGCTTTCTCCAGTCTCATAACTTCAGTGCACAAAAATATTCAAACTTTTATAAATCATTTGTTAAGGGAAAGTATGTCTCCACTATTTTAAACATTGACTCGATCATAAACACTCAAACATTCTCACGATGAGTTAATGAGCTAGGGCAAAGAGGACTTCCAGTAATTGTGTGCTTTTGTAAATGAAGCTGTAGTGAAAAACAACTAGTTTTTTTTAACTTTCCTTTTTTTTTCCGAAGAATCCATTTCAGTTAGTTTATTTAAATTAGTGTTCTCGGACAGACATATGCTCTGTTAAGGTAGCTATGAGAAAAGATTACAACTAAGAAAGGAAAAAAATCATTTTCTTATGGAGACTTGCATCATGATTCCCAGTATATTTACTATCTAATTTACTTTGTATCAAAGTCCAGTGCCTTGAATTCTAATTATTCCAAAAAGTCCCCTGCAAATTTTCAGGTCATTATAGAGCAGTGCATGTATGTGTGTGTTGAAAATGTCACTAGCTTTTTTAAGTCACCCAAAACTCCTTCTGCATGGATTTGCTGTTGCCCCATGAATTCAAACTTGATTTTACCTTCTATGTATGTTCGTTTCTGACTGCAAGAAACTTTAAAACTACTAATATTATGACTGTCCCCTTTTGCAGTATCTGGGACTATAACAAACTAAGACGTGAATCATCTGTCTTTCCCATTCCAATATTCCTCTCTCTTTTCTGCAGCAAACCCTCACCCTAATATTGTCATACAGATTCATTCAGTACAACTTACTATTTGCAGTTAAATTTGCCCTGAACTGTTTTCACCCACTAACAGGCAAATGTGCTTGAGTCAAATACCAAATCACTGTTCTCAGTCATAAACTAAATGTCAAAAATGTGTTTTAGGTACTTTTCCAACACTCTGTGACTCCAGCTACTTCCTTTGGCAGGGGTGGAGAGGGAGAAGGTTATAATTAGGGGAAATAACAATAGTATGATGCAGTCTACCAAGATTTAAATTTTTTTCATGTGGCTGAACTAATAAGTTGCTTAAAAGGAAACTGATGGAAAAAGCAAAGCTTCCTTGTAAACCCAGTATTTACTGCTCTGAGATCTCTGAAACCACTTAAGATCTTAGTCATTAAAGGTGGAGGTGTATCTTATAGAGAAATTATATCCTCAACTCAGTGCTTAGGGTAGAATTGAGTATCGTCAGAATTTTCTTTCCTAAATTCATTGGGAAGGTGCCAAAATAGAGATGGATATAGTAACCATATCTTGGTGAGTCCAAACCTTTCTAACACCAGATAAAGCATTTGGTTTGCTTAATAGTGTGTGTGGGGGGGGTCATGTAGTATAATAAATATATGTATTGTCTTTAAAACTAGAATCACCATCAGCAAGATTCTCTTAAGAGACACAAGAGAACTGAGAATGAATGAAAGGAAAACGTTCATATTTACCATTCTATATACAGTGGAAGAGACCATCTTGATTCTAAGAGTTGAGAGCCAGATATAAGTGAGGTTGCTCACATAGTTAAGGCCAAAATCAGAAGGAAAATATGGGCTTCCTCTTAGACAAACCTCTTTAAGAAGGGTCCTCACCACATCTCCACTTCCACCTTGCTCCCTGCTATCTCACTCCATTCTAGTGTCTATTCCCATCATTCTAGCAAAACGGTACTTGCTATGATCCAGCAACGACCTCCTTACCACTTCTTCCATTGGACTTGCTTCAGCCTGAAACTGAAGTGAGTTCCTGCAGCAGCATTTGGCTGTATCAACCACTAGGTTTCTGAGACAACAAACTCCTGCTTTTCTTTTCTCCCACTTTAGTGTCCTTTACTGGCCAAGTCCTCCACCAAGTCTTCAAGACGTTAAAGTTAGAACTGGACTCTTTCCTTTCTCTCCATAGGTGATCTCCTCCACACCCAGGGCTGCAATTAGCAACAGCAAGCCATTAACCCTTCGATATTCTAACCATACCTCCTGTTCTAGGTCTAGATATATGTATCCACCATCAACTCAGCAGTTCCAGGTGTCCATCACAAAATGTCAACAACAACTCATGATCCTCCCCCAGACCTAGTTGTCCAGTTTCTATCTCAATGGATGGTACCACCCTCCATCCATGTAAAACCAAGTACCCCTAAAACTGAGTTCCTCTGCTGAGTTTATAATTAACCTCTCTATCCAAAACTTTATTCCCTTTCTTGTTCCACACCTATTCCCCCTCAAGATTTAGGAGTATCAAGGAAAAGGGAGGATTGTAATCAAGCAGGACCCTATGGGGCCTTCCTGGGACAGACCTTTCCCCTGCCAGGTCCTCTGCCTGCCTCCTGTTTATAGGAAAACTTTAGCCTTTTAGGCCTTCCCCGAGTTACAAAGGGCAAATTTAATCATAGGAATGAGAAAAAGCAGAAACAAAGGAAAACAAGCAAGACAAAATAACAATAGTTTAGCTACGGAACAAATTTAGTTCCTCCTCAAGGACTACAGATAATATTCTGAGCCATATCCTTGAGCTGTTTTGCAAATACTGAAACTCCCACCAGGTGGAAGAAGTTAACTGCATGTTAGCCACAAGCACATAGACCACAAGCACAGATGGAACCAGAACGTTGATGATGCTGAGTCCCAATTACCTCACCACCAACCAATCAGAAGAATGTCCACGAGCTGATCACACACCCTAGAACCTTCTCCCTCGCCTCATCTTTAAAAACTTTTCCCTGAAAGCCAACAGGTCTTTTGAGCCTTAGCCACCCATACTCCCTGCTTGGCCTTGCAATAAATGCTGCACTTTCCTTCACCACACCCAGTGTCAATAGATCGGCTTTACTGCACGTGAGCGAGCAGAACCCAGTTTGGTTCGGTAACACATTTACACCAGCTAGAAACCTGACCTTCATCCTTGACTGTACAGGGCCTCTCCCCTTTCCACTGCCATCCCCCTTCTTCAATCCACAGCATCTCTCACCTGGACTTCTGCAACAATCTCAGGCAGTGTCTGGGCCTCCTCTCTGACTCTCTGCAGTCATTCTTTCATACTGTAGTCAGGGACATTGAGGACTCTTTGAAAATGCACATCCTATCATATCACTCCCCAGGTCCTATCATATCACTCCCCAGGTTAAAACCTTAAGTGTCTTCCATGGCTCTCAGCCTGTGATTAAATTTCCTAACTTGGCCTACAAGCTGCTGAAGGATGACCTTCCCAGCCTCATTTTCCCCCTCTCTCTCCCTCTAAATAGTCTGGTTCCATCTCTATGCCTAGAACTTCTCCCCATCCCAACCTCCCACCTTCACCTCTTCAAGGTGGCTCTCAGCTCCTCATCTGTTCATAAAAGATACCTCTCTGCACACCCTCACCACTTTTCTTCAACATGGTATTGGAAGTCCTAGCCAGAGCAATTAGGCCAAAAAATAAATAAAGTAAAAGGCATCCAAGTTGTAAATGAAGAATACAACTGTCAGATGACACGATACTATATATAGAAAACCCTAAAGACCCCACCAAAAACTGTTAGAACGTATGAATTCAATAAACTGGCAGGATACAAAATCAATATACAAAAATATGTTGCATTTCTATACACTAATAATGAACTATCAGAGAAATTAAGAAAATAATCTCATACACAAGGTGCATCAAAAAGAATAAAATACCAAGGAATAAGTTTAACCAAGGAGGTGAAAGACATGTACAGTGAAGCAATATTAGTGAAAGAAACTGAAGAAGACACAAATAAATGAAAAGATATTCTGTGCTCATGGATTAGAAGAATTAATACTGTTAAAATGGTCCATATTGCCCAAAGCAACCTACAGATTCAATGTAATCCCTACCAAAATTCCAGTCCATTTTTTCACAGAAATTGAACAAGCAATCCTAAAATTATGGAACCACAAAGACCCTGAGTAGCCAAAGCAATCCTGAGAACAAAGAACAAAGCGGAGGCATCATGCTTCCCGATTTCAAACTCTACTATAAAGCTACAGTAATCAAAACAGTAGAGTACTGGCATAAAAACAGACATATAGATCAATGGAAAAGAATAGAGAGCCCAGAAAAAACCCCATGCATATATGGTCAATTAATTTATGACAAAGAAACCAAGAATATGTAATGGGAAAAGGATAGTCTCTTCAGTAGATTGTGCTGGAAAAACTAGATAGGCACATGCAAAAGACTGAGACTGGACCACTATCTTATACCATACACAAAAGTTAACTCCAAAATGAATGTAAGACCTGAAGGACTTGAATGTAAGACCTGAAATCATAAAACTCTTAGAATACATGAGGGTAAGCTCCTTGACAGTGGTCTTCGCTATGATTTTTTGGATTTAACACCAAAAATCAAAGGCAATAAAAGTAAAAATGAGCAAGTGGGACAACATCAAGCTAAAAAGCTTCTTTCTGCACAGACAACAACAACAAAAAAGGCAACTAGAAGAATGGGAGAAAATATTTGCAAATCATATATGTGATAAGGGGCTAATATCCAAAATACATAAAGAACTCATATAACTCAATAGCAAACAAACAAACAAACAAAATACAGTTAAAAAACAGGCAGAAGACCTAAAGAGACATTTTTTCAAAGATGACATACAGATGGCCAGTAAGCAAGGTACCTTAGGTCAACTGTATAAGGCACATGAAAAGCTGATCAACATCACTAATCATCAGGGACATGCAAATCAAAACCACAATGAGACATCACCTCACACCTGTCAGAATGGCTATCACCAAAAAGACAAGTAATAACAAGTGTTAGCGAGGATGTAGAGAAAAGAGAACACCTGTGCACCGTTGGTGGGAATGTAAATTAGTGCAACCACTACGGAAAACAGTACGGAGGTTCCTCAAAAAGACTAAAAACAGAGCTACCATATGATCCAGCAATTCCTCTCCTGGGTATTTATCCAAACAGAATGAAAATACTAATTCAAAAAGATATACACACCCCCATGTTCACTGCAGCATTATTTACAATAGCCAAGACATGGAAACAACCTGTGTCCACTGATGGATGAATGGATAAATACACAATATATACATAACAGAATATTATTTAACCATAAAAAAATAAGAAATCTTGCTATTAATGACAACCTTGAGGACATTATGCTAAGTGAAATAAATCAGATAGAGAAAGACAAATACCATATGATCTCACTTATTTCTTGACTCTTAAAGAATCACCAAAAAAGGAGCTCATAGCTACAGAGCATGGAGGTGGAGGGTGGGGGGTGGGCGAAATGGGTGCAGGGGTCAAAAGGCACAAAGTTCTAGTTATAAAATAAGTTCTGGGGATGTAATGTACAACATGGTGACTACAGTCAATAATACCGTATTGGATATTTGAAAGTTGCTAAGAGAGTAGATCTTAAAAGTTCTCAACACAAGAAAAGAAAATTCTGTAACTACATGTGGTGATAGATGTTAACTAGATTTGCTGTGATCATTTTGCAATATATATCAATATTGAATCCTTATGTTTTACACCTAAAACTAATATAATGTTCTATATCAATGATATCTCAAGAAGAAAAGGCCTCTCTCTCTCCAAGGACGTGGTTGATCAGTTTCCGCTATCAGATGTTCCCATGATACCACCATGTTTTCTTCATAGTACTTACTGCTGTTCATATTTAGATATTTATGTGTTTTTTAATTGAAGTATATTTAATTTACAATGCTGTTAGTTTCAAATGTACAGCAAAGGGATTCAGTTACAAATATATATATGCACATATATTCCTTTTCAGATTCTTTTCTATAGGTTATTACAAGATACTGAGTATAGTTCTCTGTGCTATACAGTAGGTCCTTGTTGTGTATCTATTTTATATATATTAGTGTGTATATTTTTTTGTTTTTTTTTAATTTTTGGCTGTTTTGGGCCTTCGTTGATGCGCGCGGGCTTTCTTCTAGTTGCCGCAAGAGGAGGCTACTCTTCGTTGCAGTGCGCAGGCTTCTCACTGCAGTGGCTTCTCTTGTTGCAGAGCACGGGCTCTAGGCACGTGAGCTTCAGTAGTTGTGGCTCGCGGGCTCTAGAGCGCAGGCTCAGTAGTGGTGGTGCACGGGCTTAGTTGCTCTGCGGCATGTGGGATCTTCCTGGACCAGGGCTCAAACCCTTGTCCCCTGCATTGGCAGGCAGATTCTTAACCACTGCACCACCAGGGAAACCCTATAGTACTGTGCCTATGTTAATCCCAAACTCCTAATTTATCTCCCCCCCACCACTTTGGTAACCATAAATTTGTTTTCTATGTCTTTGAATCCATTTCTGTTTGATAAATAAGTTCATTTGTATCATTCTTTTAGATTCCACATATAAGTGATATCATATGATATTTGTCTTTCTCTCGTTTACTTCACTTAATATGATAATCCCTAGGTCCATCCATGTTGCTGCTTGTGTGACATTTATTAATGCCTTTCTCCCCATTAGACTATAAACTCCACAAGGGGAAGGGATGACATTCGCCATCGAGTCCCTAGCACCTAGCACATACCTGCCACACGGGTGGAGCCTACTTGATGAAGGAATTAATTCCTTAGTTTTAAAAAATAGACTCTTCTGAAGTTCAAGGTTAGCCTTCCCCTTCCTCGTTTCTAGCTTTTGTTAATTAAGAATTAATTAATTGTTAATGTCAATTAATTAACATTTACCAAGCACAGCTTTAGGCAAAGCATGTAACTTGGTGGCATAGGAAAAATATCAAGTAAAAGAGACAGCGGCTGTTCTCGAAGAACCTAGAATAGCTGGTTTGCAGCCCTGAGGGGAATTATAGGTCAGCAAGGCCTCACAATGATGGAATTCCTTCCGTCATTCGTCATGTTCAGGCTCACCCAGATGTTGAGTGAGCAGGGAGCTTCCCCCAGCTTTTCTTACCCTACTCGCATCTCAGCAAAAATGACTATAGCTTCATTAATATCATGCCCGAGCAGTTTCTTAAGTGCTGCTTTCTCTCTCCATAGGCCTGCATTTCCCCCCAAGGAGATCCTTCAGAATACTAACTCTACAGTTTACTCTGGGCCAAAAGGCTTCCATCGTCATACAATTTTGAGAAACACTGTACTAAACCAGCCTGAAGTTTCCCCCCCATAAACTTCCTCAGACTCTTCAGTGTACTAACGTGCCTGACAAATCTGAGAATATTATGTGTTTCCCCAGTTTTTATAAAGCATGGAAGCCTCTTTTCAAGCAATGTATTTTGGGACTCAGTGTCCTAAGAATACACTTGGGACAACATCGTGTTAGGAGTATTAACACATGTTGAAGGGATCCCGTATGCCTGTAAGCCCAGCCTGCAACAGAAATTTGTCAGTGCCAAAGGTGAGGCTTCCAAGTTAAAATGCCATGACGCATGTAAATATAGAGATCTATACCGTTCAGCCTGGTATAGCTCTTTAGACTCTCATTTTCTAAATTCCATTTGTAAAAGTAACTGAATACGGCAGAAAGTCTATTTTAACTCAATGCTACCTGCACGCTCCAAGACCTTCCTGTGGATTTGCATTTCGATGTCCACTTCCCCCCCTAGAGCTAGTTTATATTTTAGTCATGACCAGACTGCCTATGTCTGACTCTCCCTTCCTTCCTAACCCTATCTGGACCAATATTTGTCTGCAACCTTTCTGTGGATCAAATATGTGAAACGTGTCTGGGACTCCCTTAGATGGAAGCTTATGAATGGCAGCCATTGCTGCTCTCTGCTCCACAGGACCTCAGCCAACCCATGCATGACTCTGGGCCGCAGCTCACAGCCCATAGGCAGCTATGACCTCCGGGAAACACACCCGCTTTTGTTGGCTTTCCTTCACTAAGGGCAAATCCAAATAGACCTCAAGGCCGTTATGAGAATCCTAATTTAGGGGATTTCATTACAGCCATTCAATGTAAGTATGTTTCAAGTTAATGGCATTTTCTAAGTATTGGCAGACTTGGATATAACTGCATATAATCCTATCATCTCAGCCTGCCTCTCTCCCTGTGTTAATGGCATTTCCTTTTTGAGTCTTCTTTTCCATCTTGATGTCTCTCTGAAGACAGAAATTCTGCTGAGTACTTCACTTCATGCCAGTAGTAGTTTCTTCTTCACTTTCATCTTTGAATTTCAAAGGTTCTGGCACCGATCTTTGGCTACTTGTACCTATTAACCCTTCCATTTCATGGCTTAAAAATCAGTATACAGGGGCTTCCCTGGTGGCGCAGTGGTTGGGAGTCTGCCTGCCAATGCAGGGGTCATGGGTTCGAGCCCGGGTCCAGGAGGATCCCACATGCCGCAGAGCAACTAGGCTCATGTGCCACAACTACTGAGCCTGCGCTCTAGAGCCCGCGAGCCACAGCTACTGAAGCCCACGCACCTAGAGCCCACGCTCCGCAACAAGAGAAGCCACTGCAATAACCCTGTGCACTAAAACGAAGAGCAGCCCCCGCTCGCCGCAGCTAGAGAAATCCCGTGTGCAGCAACGAAGACCTAACTCAGCCAAAATAAATAAATATGTAAAAAAACAAAAATCAGTATACATTTTTTGTTCAAGGTTCAGGGGAGAAAAGGTGACTGACTCCTGTGAGGTACCTAAGTACAAATGCATTTTATTTACTCCAGGTACATTTTTCTCTAGCTATTGAATCTAATGTTCTTTGACTCAATTATAGGTGAAATTTCCACGTGCCTTCCCTTGCCCACAGGACTCATCATTCAATATTGGATTTACCTGTCCTCCAGTAAAGAGCATGCGTAAAAGTATTAGACTGTTTGCCAGGCACCCCCTAAACAAACACGGCTTGAATCAAACGGACTGCAAGTTCAAAGTTTTATGGTTTCAGGAAGTTACAAGAGATATAAATCTGCTTTGTTGCCCCTCAAACATAAGCTTGGAAAAGCCAATCAATTATGAAGGAGCTATAGAGGCACCAAAGAAATGATCACTTCTCAAGAAGGACCTGGTAACCTGAGAGAGAGAGAGAGACAGAGAGAGAGAGAGAGAGACAGAGACAGCAAGCACAACAGAGAGTCCTTGGCCCTTTTCAAAGAGTGAGTTTGAAGGAATCAAGAACCTATGAAGACACAGACCTACTAGAGAATGGACTTGAGGATATGGGGAGGGGGAAGGGTAAGCTGGGACAAAGTGAGAGAGTGGCATGGACATATATACTCTACCAAATGTAAAACAGATAGCTAGTGGGAAGCAGCACAGGGAGATCAGCTCGGTGATTTGTGACCACCTAGAGGGGTGGGATGGGGGGGTGGGATAGGGAGGGTGGGAGGGAGGGAGACGCAAGAGGGAAGAGATATGGGAACATATGTATATGTATAGCTGATTCGCTTTGTTATAAAGCAGAAGCTAACACACCATTGTAAAGCAATTATACTCCAATAAAGATGTTAAAAAAAAAAAAAGAACTTATGAAAAAAGAGCCAGAATCTGATTAAGAAAGGCTGGGCGGGGCTGAAGATTCTGCATTTCTAACAAGCATCTAGGTCATGCTGACGCTGAAGCTCCCGACCACAAGGCTTTAGAAATGTTAGAAAAGACCATCTCAGGGCCTACAGCAGATCCCCTGCATTAGAAATTGCATATAAAATAGACAGCTAGTGGGAAGCAGCCGCATAGCACACGGATATCAGCTCGGTGCTTTGTGACCACCTAGAGGGGTGGGATAGGGAGGGTGGGAGGGAGGGAGATGCAAGAGGGAAGAGATATGGGGACATATGTATATGTATAACTGATTCACTTTGTTATAAAGCAGAAACTAACACACCATTGTAAAGCAATTATACTCCAATAAAGATGTTAAAAAAAAAAAGAAATTGCATATAGACACCATCCCAGGTGGTTCATATGCACATTAAAGTTTAAAAAACACTGATCTAAACAACTCCTTCATTTTGCTCCAAAGTCCTTTTTCCTAAGGGCCTTCCCATTTTATCTGACTTTCCATCGTTCCCTTGGCTGCAGCAGTTTTGGTTAGAAGGTGTTATGCTCTTTTTATGGATTTTGCGAGCTAAAGAGTTTGTGGCCATTTATAAGTGGGCTACGTATGTATATTCTTTAAAATAAGTTAAACATTTATTGACTGTTCTCTAGGTACTGGGTACTGTGCTGGACACAGTGTTACAGAGAGGAGTAAGATGTGGGCTCTATATCCTCAGGGAATCACAGCCTTCGGATGGGGTGGCCCTGGCCCAGGTTTAACACATGGGGTATCACTTACACAAAAGGAGCCATTTTTGTCATGAAACTTATTCATTGTATACTCTGATAATTAAAAGGATGACACTGACATTTTCCAGCTGGCCGTGAAATCCATAGATTCCAGGTACATTTACCATAAGTAATCCTATACAAACTTGATATATCCTGACAAAAACTTTCCATAGGTAAGGACTCCCCATTAGCAAATACCATCATGAAGTCCAGCTAGCAAATCTACAAGATTTGCTCAGGTCATTTTCCCGGGGTGTGACCTCAAGGCGGGAAAAGCTGGATTGCAGATCAGCTGTTAACTCTTTCCTTCCCACTTATACAGCTGTGTCATGCTGGGAGCCGGCAATGAAGCACAATGTTTAGAGAGTGTGGGCTTTTCAGAAGCAGAAGGACAGGAGAGGCAAATTTCTAAAAGACTTATGTGGAAAATAGTTGCCCTTATTCTAACGAAACTCATCCTGGAAATGTAGCATCTGAAGCAGGGGAGGCATTCAATAAATATTTGCTGAATGAATGAAAATGTAAATCTGCCTTAGGGGAAACAGCTTAGAACACTAACCATAACACATCCCTGCACTGGTCTTGAGGCAATTAATGTTTACCCTCTTCCACACTTGTGAAAGCATACCCCTTGTGCAGGGTTCATCTTGCACAGTTTAAAAAAAAAAAAAAAAAAAAAAAAAAGGCAGGGTATGGCCTGACCTCTATTCGGTTGGGTCTAGTTGTTAGAACTGCTGGTGCAATCACTAGTAATAAATGGCTCTAGGTTTATTCTCATTTCAAAAATTACTTTGATATTCAGCTTTGCAAAACGAATTCAGATGTTTAATGCTCCACTGAGAATTAATGGATTCGTTTAATGTTCGAAACCCATTAGCTAAACAATTTATTCTGGGGACCAATTATTCAACATTCTGAGGCTCTCCAAAGCACCTATAAAAGACACACCTTAACAGATGCCATTAACAACTTTCTACCCTCTAAGATGGTCCTCGGAAACAGAAAATACTAAATGAATCCTCTCCTAGCAATCGCTCCTATTAAGTATGTTTTCTTTGGGTACTAATTAAATGGATTTTTGTTTTGCTGGATCTGTGAAATTACTCCATTTCTTATTTAGCTCCTTTAGATAGCCCGTAACCCCACTACTTTATCTCCTTTATTTTCTTTATATCAACAAGGGATTCCCAGGGACTTCCCTGGTGGTCCAGTGGTAAAGAATCCGCCTTCCAATGAAGGGGATGCAGGCTCGATACCTTGTCAGGAAACTAAGATCCCACGTGCTTCGGGGCAACTAAGCTTGCGCGCGCCCTGGAGCTCTCGCGCCACAACTAGTGAAGAGAAAACCCGCACGCCACAAATAGAGAGAAAGCCACATGCCACAACTAAGACCTGAGCTGTAACTAAGATCCAAAAAATAAATAAATAAATAATAAAATGTTTTTTAAAAGGGGGCGGATCCCTGAATCTAGGGCTAGCTACCAAGTATTGCCAGGACTGGAGAGAAGGGCAAGGCTTTTAGATTATGATTAGAGCCAAGAAATGTCACTGGAAGGCAGATGGGGAAAGAAGAGTTGTTTTGCATACTATAGCAACCCTGCCTGTCACTCGTAAGGAGAGAGTAAAAGGGCAAGTTTGCATCTACAAACAGGTTCTACAAATAGCCACTGAACAAAAGCAGCAACTCCCAGGCTTTGCTGCCAACACAACGATTAGATTCCTTCTTCCCGACTGAGGAAAGTGCTTGGTTGTACTGGAAAGGGCTCTTGGCTCAAAAAGCCCTTTGAGTAGATTGTGGGATGTTCAGGATATTATGTGGGGGACGTGTCTCTCCAGGTTAGGAAATATAGGACCTTTGAAATTCACATGGGTCTGTGCAAATCCAGGCACCTCCCATAAATCCTCAGAATGGTTTTGAACTGTTCAAAACAAGACAGCAGGCCCCAAACGGAACTGCTTATGCTAAGCCTCATGTCACCAAACCAAGACTTAATTACATTTTCGGCTCTCCCAGAAACGGAAACTTAAACCAGTCAATAAGAAAATCACCTGATCAGCAATAGTTAGGTAATCCACCTGATAGACCCCTGCCATCCCCTGAAGGAAAGGAACCTTGCAATAACCAACCTGCTTTTTTGTCCACAATGACTTCCTTGTCCCTGCTTCCTTCTGCCTATAAAAACTCTTTCTCTTAGTACAGCTCCTCAGAGCTCCTTTCTATCTGCTAGACTGGATGCTGCCCTTCATGAATCGTTGAATAAAGCCAGTAAGATCTTTCAAATTTACTCACTTGAATTTTGTTTTTTAACAGACTCAAAACAAGGCAAAGATCACACAATGACAAAGAATAAAGATACAGGACAAAATAAAAACAAATTCTGACTTATGTTAGTTATATGATTTTTTGACACTTTAAAAATGCTAACTATCAATCATCAAAAAACAAAATTAAAAAGAACTGTCACTGGGGCTTCCCTGGTGGCGCAGTGGTTAAGAATCCACCTGCCAATGCAGAGGACACGGGTTCGAACCCTGGTCCAGATCCCACATGCCGCAGAACAACTAAGCCCGTGTGCCACAACTACTGAGCCTGTGCTCTAGAGCCCGCGAGCCACAACTACTGAGCCCATGTGCCACAACTACCGAAGCCTGCGTGCCTAGAGCCCGTGCTCTGCAACAAGAGAAGCCACCGCAGTGAGAAGCCTGCGCACAGCAACGAAGAGTAGCCCCCGCTCACTGCAACTAGAGAAAGCCCGCGCAGCAACGAAGACCCAATGCAGCCAAAATAAATAAATTAAAAAAAAAAAAAGAACTGTCACTGGGTATTAACAAGCAGCATAAACACAATTCTGGCACAGTCTATGACATGTTGTAGACACTCCGTGTTTCCATGGCCGTTCTAGCACTAGGGCCCTTTCATTTTTTATTCATTATAGCCAAGATCTCAAAACTTGAATTACTTTTCTGGTTCTTTAGTTAACGGACCATAAATAATGATACATCTCAAGTCTCTGTAGAAACTACTCAACTCCGCTGTCATAGAAAGCACCTGAAGGGGAGCAGAATATGCCGCCCCAAAATGTGCCTCTTTGGCCTGAGGATTATTTTGAGCTGATTTTCTTTTTTTTTTCTTTTTTTTTTTTTTGTGGTACGCGGGCCTCTCACTGCTGTGGCCTCTCCCTCCGCGGAGCACAGGCTCCGGACACGCGGGCCCAGCGGCCATGGCTCACGGGCCCAGCCTCTCCGCGGCATGTGGGATCCTCCCAGACCGGGGCACGAACCCGTGTCCCCTGCACCAGCAGGCGGACTCTCAACCACTGCGCCACCAGGGAAGCCCTAGCTGATTATTTTTAAGAAACAAAATATTCAGCAGACACAGGAGACTCTCCAGAAACATGGTAGAAGCTACTCTTTTGTAAAGGATATTTACATTTTTAAGGGAAATCTCTATTGGTTAACATCTCCCTCTCTGTACCAGGAAGAGAAGGATGACACTACATCTCCAGAAACTCTTCTCCATGGAGAAGGCACCACTTAAATCTGCATAACCTGACCCTTGGTGACCATGCTTCCTTTCCTGCTAACCTTCCATAACTGGCTCCCTCCCCTCTCCAACATCTGTCTTCTGTCTTTAACTAAACAGAAGACATTTAAAGTGGTGGCTTGGGGCCATTTCAGGGACTCTTGCTCAATTTTTCTGCGTCTCTCCCATATATACAGGAGGTATACGTTATTATTAAACTGTCTTTGATTACAAGGTTCCCAGCTGAGAACTCAGAAGAATACAGGGAAAAAATGATTGTTTCCCTCTACACAACTATATCTAAGTGTGTGACCTCACTATGATGCAATAAAACTTTCTTTACAAAAACAAGTAGGAGGCCACATTTATTTATTTGTTTGGGGGTTCTTTTGGGGTTTTTTTGTTTTTTGTTTCTGGCCGCGCGCAGCATGCAGGATCTTAGTTCCCCGACCAGGGATTGAACCCATGCCCCCTGCAGTGGAAGTGCAGAGTCTTAAGCACTGGACCACCAGGGAAGTCCCAGGAGGCCAAATTCAACTTATGGCCAGTAGTTTGTCACCCCCTGCCTTCGAGTATTCCCCTGCCTAATCCATCGTTCTGCCCACCTCCAATGTTCTTTCCCTACAACCTGTTCTCCTCACTGCTAGCAGAATGGTCTTCCTGAAATGTCAACCTGACTGTGATGGAATTTTCCAGAGAGGTATGGATATCAAACATCTTCTTCCTCCCACTTACTATGTCATACAGTTCTAGTCTTTAGTTTAGTACATGGCAACCCAGGAAAACAAATACATCACCTAGCCTCCTTCACAGTCAAGTGTAAATACACAGCAAGTCCTGGCCAATGAACTGTATGTAGAAGTATGGTGTGGGATTTCAAGGAAGACTCCTGACAAATTAGGAAGTGGTTCACTGACCTGGAGGGGAGATGTGATGGGTGGAATGTCAGCAACTATCATGAGGATAGAAGTCAAGCAGTGAAAAAGACAAATAAACAGAGTTCCTGGTGTTTTGTGGTAAGGAACTGCCATTCTAGTCTAGACTGCATATTGCTCTTTTCTCTACGTGAGAGCGGTAAAGATATATCTCGCTTAAGCAAATGTTGTTTTGGATTTTGTGTATGTACAAACACAACACCAACTGATATATTAATGATGTGTCATTCTAGGCTAGTCATAGGAGGGCTTTCAGTTGCAAGTAACAACAACAAAAAAAACAAATAGTACCTGGAGGAAGCGTCTCCTCACTTCGATTCCACAGTCCAAGAGATCAAGGCTCGCCTAACACTGGCCTTTCTCCCATAGTCAAGATGGCTGCCACAGCTCCAGGAATACAACCTCATTAAAGGCAGAAAGAAACAGCCAAGGGACCTGCCGGCCACACGTTATTTTAATCAGGAAAGCAGTAGCTTTCGTAAAGATCTCCACTGAGGTGCTCTGCCCTTCCTCCAGCAGCAAGGGAGTCTGGGAAAGTCAATATTAAGCTACGTGCACATCTACCTGGCACCTATGGTAAAGGCAGGCAGGAGTGCCTGGGGATACTAGTTTAGCTAACCTCCAGTGCCTAAAAACCTTGTAATCGTTACCTGTATCCCTGAGGATAAAGGCTCAATAAAAAATTCAGCCTTCCTATGTCTTAGAAGTGCTTCTCAGGCTCTACTGAGAATCCCCTGGGGTTCTTATCAAAACACAGATTCTGAATCAGCCGATCCGGGGGCAGGGCCTGAAAGTCTGCATTTCCAGAAAGTTCCCAGGGGATGCCAGTGCTACTGGTCCTTGGCACCATACCTGGCATAGCAAGGGCTGACAAGGACTTCATGATCTGATGCCTGCATTATTTCCACAGCATCATCTTTTTTGCCTCTTCCCCTTCTACTCTCAACTCCAGCCATGTTTTACTTTTAGTTCCCTGGAAGAGTGGTGACTAACTGCTGACTGCCTCGCATGCAGTACCCTCTGCCTGAAACTCACTCCCTGCCTCCTCTGCTTCGTCCTTTGAATTCTTAGTCATGCATTGGGTCCTGCTGGACATCACTTCCTCCAGGAAGGTTCTCTGAATGCCACTACCCTCCCCTCAGAGGTGGAATTTCTTCCTCACTTATCTTTGGATCCCCAGTGCCCAACCCAATGCCTGGTACACTGTGGATTGTTGAACAAATACATGTTGAATTAATGAATCAATGAATGAATCAAAGAAATGATGTACTATCTACAAGACAAATGCTGTATTTCAGCGGGAGTCTTCATAGCCAGCTTTCTGATGGATAACAGCTATAAATTATCATGCCAAAAAAACAAAACAAACAAAATTATCATGCTTTTCCAAAGGCATGTATTCCTTTTAAAAATTAAATAGAAGTCACCAACAAAACCACTAAAGCTAACCTAAATCATCTTATTTATTTATATATTTTTATAAATTTATTATTTTGTTTTATTATTATTATTATTATTGGCCGCATTGGGTCTTCGTTGTTGCATGCAGACTTTTCTCTGGTTGCAGTGAGCGGGGGCTATTCTTCGTTGCAGCGCGCGGGCTCTAGGGCACAGGCTTCAGTGGTTGTGGCATGCGGGTTCAGCAGTTGTGGCTCACGGGCTCTAAAGCACAGGCTCAGTAGTTGTGGCGCACAGGCTTAGTTGCTCGGGGCCCTGTGGGATCTTGCCAGACCGGGGCTCGAGCCCATGTCCCCTGCACTGGCAGGCGGATTCTTAACCACTGTGCCACCAGGGAAGCCCTAAATCATCTAATTTAAAGGTGACGAAATGTTGAACATGATATAAAGACTTCAGAACAATTTCTTACTATGCTGCAATTACTTGATTCAATGCATTTTTTCTTAGTCGAACTTGCTCCAAATGAGTACTACTGAGGACTGAAGCCAGTCTACTGGTCATTACTCATCCATATAAGTACAGAAATGGAGAGTAAGCATTTGGAAACCTTTTTGCCAACTTCATAGAGTAATTTTGTTTCATTTGAATCTAACCATTAAAAAATTGGTTTGTATTTTACGCCCTTTTGTTACTTTACTTTTTTTAAGTAATTCATTTTTATCGTGTTTCAGAATGTCTTGGTTCACAATGGATTGGAAATGTTTTCAAAACCGGTTTTCTCTGCAAATCATTTGGGGGCCACTTCGAAGTTTTCTCATCTGGGTCAGATCTAAAGCAGTGGTTCTCAACTTGGGGGTCACCCTGCCTCCCAGGGAACACCAGTCAATATCTGTAGACATTGCTGATCCTCACAACTGCAGAGGAGGGGCAGGTTCTACTAGCATGTAGTGGGGAGAGACCAGGGACGCTGTTCAACGGCATCCCACAATGCACAGGACAGAGGGCCCCCCTGCCCCCCAAGAATGACCCAGCCCCAAATGTCAGTAGTGTGAGGTTGAGAAACCCTGATCTAAAGATCTAAACCCACAATCTGAAGCCAGTTTAGGGCCCAAAACGTTTTTTTCCTGTGCCTCTTCTCAGCTGCTGAGTTGCTTCTTCCCATCAGAACCACCAACGGAAAAGTCACATG
Source organism: Pseudorca crassidens (assembly GCF_039906515.1). Taxonomy (NCBI): domain Eukaryota; kingdom Metazoa; phylum Chordata; class Mammalia; order Artiodactyla; family Delphinidae; genus Pseudorca; species Pseudorca crassidens. The sequence goes on along the minus strand of NC_090317.1, from coordinate 121,798,838 downwards.
CTCACAGGGTTAGATTTGATAATGATCTTCTGCCCTTCCTCTTCTTTGTGTCAAAGATTCTTCCCTCTTCCTGACACCCTTGATTCCTTCGAGGCAGAGCAAAAAGAGAAGCACAGTCTGATGATTTTGCTGCAACAGGGCCTCGTGACTCTTTTCCCCTCTCATCGGTGTTTTTTTTTTTTGTTTTTTGACAGCTGGCTCTTTGGTTTCTCAATCTTGCACTTAGAATGTGTGCGAGCGCTAATGTGAACGCAACGCTTAGATGTCCATGTTACACAAAATTCTCTGCTGATTCTTCTGGCAACCATCTCGAACAGGACTAAGTGAAAACTCTTTTCTTGTTGGACTTGTAGTTGCTGTTTAAGCTTCGTTGAATATAACTTTCCAAACACATATCAATAGGCTCTCACAAGTTTTGCTGAAGAAAAATAGGAAGCGATGGATCTAAAGTTGTTCATGCTTATTTGCACTGCTCCGAGAAATCATTTCATTTCAGAGAGTTTTCATTCAATGACCTGATCCTTTTTTCACTCTGGCAGGGTCAATGACTCTGGCGATAAACATTGGCAACTGGGCCAATGCATGTGAACAACTCAACCTAACAGATTTCCTGAAGTTCCTGGAAATGAGGTCTTTGCAATCTTTACTGAAGCTCTTCTTAAAAATAATCTGCCCTCTGCTATTGCCTGGTATTTTTTTTTTAAATAACGAACATGGTTGATTTTACTTTGTTGATTTATTAAAATGATGCTTATAAAGCTTATATTCCATAATAAGAGTTCTGAATGGGATGCTATAATAATAAGAACTAATACTTTGGGAGAGCTCACTATGTGTGGGTTACAGTGCTAAGCACTTTAAATATATTATCTCACTTAATCATTGTGACCAACCTACACAAGATGTACTATCATTGTTCCCTCTTTACCGTTGAAGAAAGTGAGGCACACAGAGATGACAATAGTTGGCCAAGCCTATAAAAGTAGTGAGCGACCGGGCTAAGATTCCAAGCCAGGCGCAATGGATCCAAAACTGCAATTCTACCCATCTCCCCTGTCTTGCAAGGTGAGAGTCACTTAAACAAGAAATGCCAGTAGAATAAGAAATTGGAAGGTATGATTTGTGTGCTCTCAGGCTGGTCATGAGAAGCACCATGAAGAAACTAATGTAAATAAGTTCCGTACCTTTAGGAAATGCATCTTACCCATCCTTGTTTCTCCCACAGGCTTGTTGGGTACCATAAGAGTGCCTCTCACAGAATGAGCGGGCAGTCAGTACTGGGAGCGTTGCCCCACACTAGAAGCTGGTCACTCACATCCTTGCTCTCCACTCACTCCATCTTCACCCCTCTGTAATTTGCAAGTCTGGTCTGGAACCAGTAGCTACGAAACCAGGCATTCTCTCCCCGGGCAGACCCTGAGGACAGCCCATGAGCCACAGTCACACATCTGTGCTACGCTCTGTCACTATCTCTAGCTGCCTGTTCATCCTCAGCAGGGATCGTGGAAGCTGATGTTCAAGGTAGATTAAAAGACAAAATCTTGAGCACCTTTGCTGTTCAGCCGTGGGATGGGAAGTCTCAGGCCCCTTTCCGCAGAAGAGGGGAGGGATGCTGAACAATGGTTAGGATTGCCTCCCCTCTGTCCTGGTGAGCTTTTCATTCCTTCAAGTCAACGTATCTAAAGTTTTTTGTTTTTGTTTTTTTGGTCTTTATTTTACTTATTTAAATTTTTTTTAAAATTTTATATTGGACTACAGTTGATTAATAATGCTGTGTTAGTTTCAGGTGTACAGCAAAGTGATTCAGTTATACATACCCATGTATCTATTCTTTTTCAGATTCTTTTCCCATTTAGGTCATTACAGAGTACTGAGCAGAGTTCTCTGTGCTGTACAGTAGTTCCTTGTTGGTTACCCATTTAAAATATAGCAGTGTGGGGCTTCCCTGGTGGCGCAGTGGTTGGGAGTCCGCCTGCCGATGCAGGGGACGCGGGTTCGTGCCCCGGTCCGGGAAGATCCCACATGCCGCGGAGCGGCTGGGCCCGTGAGCCATGGCCGCTGAGCCTGCGCGTCCGGAGCCTGTGCTCCGCAACGGGAGAGGCCACAGCAGTGAGAGGCCCGCGTACCGCAAAAAAAAAAAAAAAAAAAAAAAAAAAAACTGAGTAAAATATAGCAGTGTGTACATGTCAATTAAAGTTTCTTCCTCTCTTCTCCTTCATGTCGTCAGGACTATTTGTAGCTTAGCAGTCTCAAAATTAAAATCGCAGATCAGAATGAGACCAAAGAGTGAGAATTACTTTTCAATGCCTCCCAGGACAGCCTGGGAACTTGCAGAAATGCAGATTCTCAGATCCCACCCAAGACCTACTGAGTCAGACCCACTAAGGGTGGAGGCCTGCAATCTCTGTTTTTAATGTTCTCCTGGTGATTCTGGCATGGATTCATGATTCTCAACCCCGATTGCATATTAAAAGTCACCTTGGGAGTTTTAAAAGTCCCAAATTCCAGGCTACATGACAGACTAATCAGACTTTCTGGGGCTGAGACATATGCGTAAGAATCTCTTAAAGCTCTCCAGGTAATTCCAGTATGGAGCCGAGGTTCAGAACCAGTGGGTTTGCACAGGGTTCCTCAACTGGGACAACACTGACATTTTGAGGCAGATCATTCTTTATTGTCGGGGCTCTTCTGTTCGTTGTAGGATGTTTAGGAGCACCCCAGGGCTCTGTGCAACAGCACCCCTCTCTCAGCTGTTACAGCCAAAAGTATATCCAGACATTAGCAAACGCCCCTGGTGGAGGAATGGGGGTGGGGGCAAAATCACCCCCCGCTGAGAATCACTGGGTTAGAGGTCATCATTCTCTCTGCAAGAACGATCATAGGCCAATGCACAACACAATTATCTGCAGGGCTTATTTAAAAAGCAGATTATTAAGCCCCAGCAGGCCTCCTGAATCAGAATCCTCCAGGAAATCAGGCAGCTTGAGCGTCTGAAATTCTCAAGTACCTTCAAGGTGGAGAACAACTGAATTGAGTATTTCTTCTTAAAGGCAAATTGAATTTGATGTCGGTACTTAGGAAAGCAAAATTCGGCGTGTTTGGAATCCTTGTTCTTGATCACAGGTGGAAGTGAATTGATTTATGTTTCTTCCAAACATTCCAGCTTAGCCAGACAGAACTACTTGGAGAGTTTAGCCATGTCTCTGATGTGCAGTGAGATAAAGTAAAACTCTAAAATTTCCATCTGGGCTTCCCTGGTGGTGCAGTGGTTAAGAATCCGCCTGCCAATGCAGGGGACACGGGTTTGAGCCCTGGACCAGGAACATCCCACATGCTGTGGAACAACTAAGCCCGTGCGCCACAACTACTGAGTCTGCGTTCCAGAGCCCCCGAGCCACTACTACTGAGCCTGAGTGCCACAGCTACTGAAGCCCGCACGCCTAGAGCCCGTGCTCCGCAACAAGAGAAGCCACCGCAATGAGAAGCCTGCACACCGCAACCAAGAGTAGCCCCCATTTGCCGCAACTAGAGAAAAGCCCACGCACAGCAACGAAGACCCAACACAGCCAAAAATAAATAAAATTTATTTTAAAAAAATTTCCATCCAGTGACAGTAGTGTCATGTTTTGTGTAAATGAGTATTTCAGCATCTGCACAGTAACTTTTTATAGAGATTCTTGACTGTTAAAGGACATTTACTGTGAATGTCGATTCAGACATCTTGAAAGTCACAAATTACAGGGCGAGAGGAGTTTGCAACACTGATTCCAGTTTACTTAAGGGTATGAACAGCACTGATGACCATTTTTCTTAACAATTCTGGTCCTGGGTGTTCTCTTTATGGATGCTATCACCCCCTTAATTAATTTTTTAATATGTTTGGAGAGCTTCTCGGCCATGTTCCAAGCACGCATCTACTTCTGATTACTTTTGCTCTGTCCATTGACTGTGGGTGCATGAAACATGCTTCTTGGTTTAATAAGAGTTGGCTAGGCCTCATCCTCCAGCTTCTGCCTATAATGTCACTTGGAATCATTCCTTCATTCACTCACTATGCAGGGATAACTGTAATAACAAATAGATGCTTTTAGCGGAGCTTCAGACCTCTGACAAAGGCGTCATTTTTCTTTGGAAATTACCAAAGACTTTACAAATGAGGCGGCATTTAGGCTGGCCTTACAGGATGAGCGAGAATTCATCAAGCAGCCAATAGAGGTCTTTTTCGAAGATAAATCTTACATCATAGAGTAGATGAGAATCTGTTTTTGTGTCTCAAAGAGTCCACAGTACCGTGGCCTGAAACTAAGGGGGCCATTTTCCCAACGATTAAAGCCTCTTATAGGTACATTTAGAAACATAGTTTCTCCCAAAGAAGAAAACAAACCGGAGAATGAAATATTCCATAATTTGAAGTGTTACAAAACCAGACAACAGGCCCCAAATGAAGTGGCTTATGCTAAGCTCCACATCACCAACCCAAGAGTTAATTACAGTTTTAGTTCTCCCCAAAATGGAATCTTAAACCAATCAGGAATCACCTGATCAGCACTAGTGAGGTCATCTGCCCGAAAGGAAAGTCACCTTGCAGTAACCTGCCTGCTTTTTCCCCCTACGTAACTTCCTTGTTTCCACTCCCTTCTTTCTGTAAGAGTCATTTTTTCATTTTGTACAGCTCCTCAGAGTTTTCTATCTGCTAAACTGGACGCTCAGTTTGAATCATTGTTGCTTAAATAAACTCAAATTCTTTAATAAGCCTCAGTTTATCTTTTAAGAGTTCGAACACAGTCATGTAAAATTCCAAATTAGGCCAGAAAAACCCCAAATAAAACCAAATCCACCAAAAAGGCCATATATGACTCAGAAATTCATTTCATTCCAGCCCAGTGATTCTCAGCAGGGGGCGATTGTGATCCCTAGGGAACATCTGGTAATGTCCGGAGACACTGTGTGCATTCACACCTGTGGAATGTGTGGATCCTAGAGACGCTGCTAAACATCCCCCGGTGCAGAGAAGAGCCCCACCAGCCCCCATACAAAGAGCGCTCCAATCCAAACGGTCAACAGTGCCGAGGATGAGAAACTCGGTTCTAGCCCACACCGTGTGGCAAAGGGGACATTTATTTAAACTGCCGTGCTTGGTCGAATGGAAATCAGTCCGGCTCTGCTCTTTGTTCCTTAGACGGTTTAAATGATGACATGTAAAATTTACCTTGTTCCGCCCTCACGGCTGCACAGTTCCATCTATAAACAGGGTCCTCGTGAACTTAGGACACTGCACACTCATGTGAACTTACTAATTTGAGTTGAGGAAAAATAAGATAAGACTCCAAGGGTGGGGGGAGAGCATCGTGACTCCAAGGCTGGGGGCCCATCAGTGTTGGCGCAACATAAATATTTTTGAAAGTACATTCCACTGCGAGTGCATGTGTCTAGAAGAGAACTGTTTCATGCGGCTGTAAGAAGAAGCAAAGTTTTCTAAACACAGCCTGTATTATTTGAAATGAGTAGCCTTACATTTGTGCCAGGTAGAAAGAGGGCAAGAATTTCATATTCAGTCAGCAAACATGCAAAGAACGGGGCGGGGGGGGGGGGAGAACAAGAGTGTCCCTGTCTAAAACTCTATTTTTCCGTTTAGTAGTCGCTAACCACATGTGGCTGTTGAGTACTTAGAATGTGGTGAGTCCAGCTTAGATGTGCTATAAATATAAAATACATACCGGCTTTCAAAGACTTAGTCCAGAAAAAAGAATGCAAAATATCTCAACAATATTCAGTTTGATTACAAGTTGAAGTAATTTTTCAATATACTGGGTTAAATAAAATATATTATTAAAATTAATTTGGCCTACTTTTTAATGGGGCTACTAGAAAATTTTTAATTTTGTATATATATATAAAATATACTAATAAATTATGTATTTCTATTGGACAGCACTGTTCTAAAAGCACACATTCCTTCCTGCCGTTGCTTCTAAATCCTATTGTGACGCTGCTCCTGAAAAATCTGAGAGTTCAGATTTCTAACAGGTGTGTCCTTCTATCACCAGGCCACTGGTTCTCAACCCTGGTTGCACATGGAAATCACGCTGGAGACCTGTTAAAAATTACTGATGCTTGGACATCCATCGGCAAAAACAAAGCAACAAAACTCTAGACCTAAATCCCACATCTTATACAAAAATTGACTCAAAATGGATCAACAGAGTTCAATGTAAAATGTCAAACTATAAACTTGTAGAAGAAAACATAGGGGAAGAGTTTCAGGATCCAGCGCTAGGCAGCAAGTTCTTAGACTTTATACCGTAAGCGCCATCCATAAAGGGAAAAATGGATAAATTGGACTCATGAAAATTAAAAGCTTTTGCTCTGTGAAAGCCCACTGAAGAAGACAAACTACAGACTGGGAGAAAATGCTGGCAAACCGCATATCTAGACTAGCCAGAGAAGACGCAAACTCAACAGTAAAAACACAAATCATCTAATGAGAATATGGGCAAAAGACATGAACAGATATTTCACTGAAGGAGGATACAGAGACGGCAAATCAGCACATGAAAAGACATTCAACAACATCTGCCATTAGCGAAATGCAAACTAAAACCATTGCGCTGGGATCTACAATGATCTCAATACAAATTTCAATTTTAAAAAGTACTACCACCCCCCTTCCCATCCTCCCACTCCTCTAGACTCTGATACTCTAGAGTATGGCCCGGGCATTGGGAGTTTAAAATCTCCCCTCGTGATCTTAACGTGTGGCTAAGGTTAAGGACAATTCTTCGGGGATGAAGAATGTCGCTTAATAGGAATTGATAAAATAGAGCCTGAAGGGAGGTGAGGGAAGGTGCTGACTTGGAGCTTTCTGATTGAGGGTTATCTTCACACTGAGTCCCCGAATACGAGAACGCGGCTTATTCTCAGGATGTTTTATGTTCCAGCATTAATGTCTAGCCAGAGACACAGCTATTTCTATCCACTGGAAAGAACAGGATTTGGGCAAACTGACCAGGTGGGATTAAATTGTGATGCCTTCTTATATTCTCTCACCTTCTGAAACCGAGCGGGGCCCTGTGAGGCTCCCAGGCATGGAGGCCTCTTTTTGGTCCCCCTTTCTTGTAGGCAAGACACCAGCCTCCATGACCTTCCCTGAGTTCCAAAGGACACATTAGAACAGTTCCTAATCAAGAGAGGGACAGCCAGGAAAACACCTGAGGCAAGATTAAAGGGACCAGAGAAGCTCATCAAGGTTAGAAGACCCACCACCTGAGACCCTGCACACACCCTCATCTTGTCAGCAACCCCACCCTTGGGAAGCATTGCTATAAAACTCCTCCTCAAATCCTCCTGGGTTGGGACACATAGGTTTTCGAGGCAGGAGCCTGCTGTGTCCCCCTTTGCCTGGCAAAGCAATAAAGCCATCCTTTACTACTTCACCCAAACCTCTGTCTCCAAGATTCGATGTGGCACCGGTGTACAGAGAGGCTGTACTCTTTGGCACAAAGATTATTTTGAGAGACAGCAGGCACAGGAGACGTTCTGAAGACAGAGTAGAAGTTACCTTCTTGTAAGGGGCATTTACATTTACAAGGGAAGTCTCTATTTGTAAGGGGGTCTCCCTCTGTCTACCAGGAAGAGAAAGATGACTAAATCACCAGAAACTCATCAATGGAGAAGGCACTGCCTTAGTAACAAAACTTACCCTTGTTTACCGTGCTTTTCCTGGTCACCTCCCATAACTGGACTCCCTCTACCACCACTTTTCTTTTGTCTTTAGCGGAAGATGGTATTTAAGGTGGTGACTTAGGCCATCTTGAGGCCACCTCAAGGAGTTAGTCATCCTCCTTTGGTATTTCCCATGTATACGTGAGGTATACATGTCAATAAACTTCTCTTGGTATTTCTCTTGTTAATCTTTATCACAGGGTCTCAGCTAAGAACTCGGAAGGGTTGAGGGAAATTATTTTTCCTCCCCTACAGCAAGGAAATTTGAGGATCACTGTTTTAGGCCACTGGCTCTCAACCTTGCCTGCAAGTTGGAATGACTTATGGGACCTTTTCAGTATCCTGACGCCTGAAAGCCAAAGACCCTGATTTAATTGCTCTGGGGTGCGGTCAGGTCAGCTGGAGTTTTAAAGCTCCCCGAGGGCTTCTAACATGGAGTCAAAATCGAAAACCACTAGTTTAGGTATTCATCTTCGCTTATCTTCAACAACTACATCCTTACGGAGCAGGACCCTGTGGAGCTCCTGGGCACGAAAGCCCTTCCGTGTCCCCCATTTCTTGATTACAGGCAATAGGCTTCATTCAGCCCCCCTGACCTTCCCTGAGTTCCACCAGGTCGGTGCTAATTAGGGAAGGGAGGGGATGCGGAGACAAGGGAGGAACAGTCAACAGAAACAACAGTGCAGCCTTGGGGCAGGGTCCTGGTTCCCCTCAAGGGACACACACACATAACAGTATCTTTGAGCTGTTTTGCAGATGCTGAAACTCCACCAGGTGAGAGAAGTTAACTGCATGCTGCCCACAAGCACGTAGACCCCAGACCAGCTGGAACCAGAAGGTTGATGATGCTGCCGCCCACTTACCTCCCCACCAGCCAATCAGAAGAACGTCCACGAGCTGATCACGCCCTCTGTGAACCATTACTATCAAACTCCTCACTACCCCCTCCAGGTGGGGACACACAGTTTTGAGGGCATTAGCCTGCTGTGGCCCCTTTGCCTGGCAAAGCAATAAAGCTATTCTTTTCTACTTCACCCAAAACTCTGCCTCCAAGATTTAATTCGGTGTTGGGGTACAGAGGCTGGATTTGGCTTCAATATCAGCTGTGTTTAGGCACACAGGATTCAAGAGTGAATGCTTTCATAGGTAGGAGAAAACTTTACAGGCTGGGGGGCGGGAGAGAACCCTGTCTGTTCCTCCAAAATCACTGATGACCTGTTTTTAAGGCTGGGCAACTTTTGCCACTTAGCCTCATTACCAGAGCATAGCACGATATCCCCTTTCCCTTGTGAAATGGATTCACCTATCCTGAGCTCACAAGACCCTTCCCAACCACCCATCCAATGGCCGTGTAAATTGCCTAAGTCAGTGGTTCTCAATTTGCTGCGTTTTAGAATCTCCTGGAGACTTTTAAAAAATACCGATGCCTGGCCCCCACCCACAGATGGTCTGATGTAACTGGTCTGGGGTGCAACCTGGGCCTTGGTGTTTGTTTTTGGGTTTTTTGCCGCGCCGCAAGGCTTGTGGGATCTTCGTTCCCCAACCAGGGATTGAACCCAGGCCCTCGACAGTGGGAACGTGGAGTCCTAACCCCTGGACCGCCAGGGAATTCCCAGGGCCTTGGGATTTTTAAGAGTCTCCACGGATCCTAAGGTTCAGCTAAGTTTGAAAACAACTGATCCAACTGAGATTTGATTTAGTGTTGGGAAACTGACTTTGCACCAAAAGATCCTACCAAAAATAGTCAACAAGGCAAGCAGGCATGCAGAATGGGTCGTATGTTCAAGCTAAGGACTCCTAAACAATGTGGTGAAGCGTTCATAAACGCAACAGAGAATGCTTGTAGGTGAATCATTCCTGGGAACACCGTATTCCAAATCTAAATCGCCCCCTCCCACAGCTGAGAGCCCTACAGTGTATCAGAGTCTCTGGCGTGATCTATGCAGGGTTCACGTGCATGCCCAGTTCTACAGATGTGAAGGCAAAGTAGTTCTTCTGCAAAACAGTGACTCTCAACTCATCAACTCTCTACCTCCTGGTGGGCCAATGTTATACCAACATCAAATGCAAATTAAAGATAAACTAATTTAAGTCCTAACTGCCTCTACCTCATCTCCCGAGGGGGGCTGGTGTTTGTGATCACACGTCCAAAGCGGTGTGCCACCTGCGGACTGTCATTTTCATCAGACGTGCCTAATGACAGCTTCATTTTGAAGCTGTCCGCCAGCATTCACTCCTAGGTTCCACAGTAGTGGAAGACATTTTCCCCAGTTAAAATATCCTCTCTGCCCCTTTTCAGAGGACACTTTCAGTTTCCAGATGAGCATCCGAGAGAAGATGCCACCCCTGGCAGCAATCTTTAGGGAGATTTGGAAGAGAAGTTTAACTAAATGTCATAAGAGAGAATCGGGTGTTTTGCACTGTGGTTAAAAGTCCATCCTCTGCCTGCAAGGGATGAATGCCAGAAGATGAGTCACACCGAGTGGGATGTGAATGTGAATAGCAAGGAACAGCATGTAACAGGGGCCTTCTGAACCATGGCTAAAGGCAGACAAGTGGGATGAAATCTCGCTGCCTCAGATTTTCTTGGGCTGAGCCATCTGGAAGCAAACACACAGAACATCTGGGAGACACTGTGGTGGTTCCGCCCAGCTGAGCCCCCTGGAAGCTCTCACCACATGCAGATGGAGATGTGGACTCGAGGAAAATGCGGGTTAGAAGGAAAATGTTACTTCTAAACGTCCCACTGGTTTGACATGGTCCTCTTCCCACACAAAGGGCAGTCTGTCCTGGGGTAAACAGATGACTCAACCAGGGAATAGAATGACTCTGTTAGGTTCAGCCGGGAAGCTCAGGAGATTCTGCTGGCAAACCTGTGTCTCCAGGTTACAGCCAGAAATAGAGAGACGAGAAGCAATTGCATTTCATGAAGCCCACTGGCTTTTCTGTACTGAGTTTCAAATTCCAGTACAATTAAAAATCTATACAAGTGGTTCTCACACTTCAGCATGCATCAGAATCCCCTGGAGAGCCTGTTAAGATGCACCCCCAGTGTCTCAGTGTTTCTGGTTCTGCAGGTCTGTGCTAGAGCCTGAGAATTTGCATCTCTAACAAGCCCCCAGAAGATGCTGATGGCCCAGGGATCATACTCTTCGAGCCACTGCTCTGAGGACAGCTCTGGGTATTTCTTAACCACAAAGGATGACTTACACATGACTCTGAGCACTTACACCCAAGTACCTCTTTCTCTGTAGATATTTGGGACCCCAGCAGGTCAAGTGAGCACAGGATTTGGAGTCACATGGAAGATGCTGACTGTGGATGCCCGTGATGTGACTGGTGCGACAGCAACTTCTGGTTTCATAAACAAAACAGCAGCTGACTGCAAAACAAGAAAAATAACATTAAACAACTGCTGGGAGCATAAAGGGAAATACCAAACCCCACATGCAGAATGCAGAGTGTGTGTGGGACTGGGGAAGGACTCAGAAGATGAAGGGATGTTATTTTGTGGATGAGATGCTCATCTTTTATATGGAAGACAGAGCAGCCTTGAGAGATGCAGCAGGAGGGTTTTGGTTATTTATTTACTAATTTCATGATTATTGATGCCCGCTGGGTGCACAGGGTTGTGCTGAGTTACACATCTGAAAGAATATCATAGTTGGGAGGTTTGTGATGTTGGGATATGGTGCCAGTGGAAGTGGAGTTCATCTTCCCTGAAGATTTAAATTTGGGACTTGACCACTGTTTATTGGTCAGCCAGAGCTGGTTTTAGTCAGACTTGCCTAGATGCAGGAGAATGGATTTAATGATGTCTCAAGTGCTATTTCTTCTTTAGGTAAAGAGAGCATGTAATGGAAAGTCAGCGCTTCAAGGGGAAGCTCTGCTATGTCCATAGCTCACCTTTCCCCATGATCTCATTCCGAGTCTATGAAAGCCATTTAACAACTCTGTAAGCTGGAGGTAACTGATAGCAAAACAATTATTGCCTATAGAAATGCAAATGGAGGGTCCATCAACTTCCCTCCCCCAAGGGAAGAAGGAAGAAGCTGGTTTGATCTCTACCATTCAGCAATACCATTCTGATGCTAGCCACCTGGAGTTAGGGTGGACTCAGCAGGCTAAGGGCACGGTCCGCAACAAGACTGCCCTCGTTTCAGATGCCAGCTGCAAGTCTGGGGGTCCTCAAGCTACCAGCGCTTCTGACTAACTGGCTACAAATTCAGGGAGGCCCACTACTCCTTCATGTTTGAGAATTCATGAGAATGACTCATGGAACTCGGGAAACCTCTATACCTAAGATTACAGTTTTATGATAAAGGATACAAATGAGGACCAGTCAAATGAAGAGACACATAGGGTGAGGTCCGAGAGGGTCTCAAACACAGAGCTACTGTGTCCTCTTCCCGTGGAACCAGGGCATGTCATACTCAGCACACGTGTGTTCACTCACCAGGAAGCTCACTGGAGCCTGGTGTCCTGAGTTTTTACTGGGGTCTCACGACATAGGCATGATTAATTGGATAATTGGCTACATGATTGGACTCAATATCCAGTCCCCCTCCTCTCCCTGAAGGTCCAGCTGACATCACCTGGCTCGAAGCCCCAACCCTCTAATTACCAGGTTGTGTAACAGGGAAGAGCCAATTCTGACTGCATATTGGATCTGTTTCTTTGACTTGAACCTTTGCTTCTCGTTGCTTTTGTTATTATAATCACTGTCTATAGCTGCAAGCATACATAATAGCCTGTCACAGGGAACCCTGCCCCTCTGCCTGACTGTTAAACCAAAAGGCCTTTGTTCAACTCACACAAGAGACATTTTGACCCTGCCCACCTGTGAATGGCTGCAGAAAAGAAAAAAATTAACACATCCCCTCCTAGTTCGCAAGATAAACGGCCTTTTTACTTTACTTCCCCACCTCCTCCCCCTCTCTGTTCTATAAAAGAAACTGGTGTCCAGACCCCAATAAGACGATTTTTGGGGGACCCTAGTCCGCCATCTCTCGATCTGCCGGCTTTCCGAATAAAGTCGCTATTCCTTGCCTCAGCACCTCGTCTCTCCATTTATTGGCCTGTCGTGCAGCGAGCAGAGCGAGCCTGGATTCGCTAACGGTTGGTCTAATCACATGAGTCGTCTCCTTAGCATAAACCCAGTTGTGGTCCAAGGACCCACCATGAATAACAGATGCTTCTATCACTCAGGAAATTCCAAGGATTAAAATTTCCCTCCCAGGAACTATAGGGAGTCAGTCCCCATTTGCATATTCATTTTAATATTCTTGATCCATAAACGTGTCTGTTTTTCAGATGGGTGGTTTAAGTGGTTACAACATCACTGGGTTCCTTTGTTTTTAGTTTTAAAACTTAGATATCTGTAGCGGGAGGACACTTGGAACTGATCTTGGATCACCCTATCATTTTGTGGTTAAGTACCCAATGCCAAGAGATAAGTGACATGCCCTGGGGCCTCACAGCCAGGCGGAGCTGACCTGGTGTTACAGAGACCAAGCTCGCTCTGCCCGCCACATGACAGGCCAATAAATCAGAGACGAGGTGTTGAGACAAGGAAGACGACTTTATCCAGCTTTGGAAAGCCGGCAGACCGAGAAGATGGCAGACTACAGTCTCAAAATAACCGTCTTATCAGGGTTTGGATGCCAGTTTCTTTTATAGCAGAGAGGGGGAGGAGATGAGGAAGTAAAGTAAAAAGACTATAAGATTTGCAAATATCTCCTGGAATAGCCAGCCTCGGGGGAGGGGATGTGTTAATTTCTTCTTGCCTGTAGCCATTCACAGGTGGACAGGGTCCGGATGCTTCCCTGAACAAAGGCACTTTGGTTTAACATTCAGGCAGAGGGGAAGAGTTCTCCGAGGCAGCCATTATGTATAGACAGGATCCTTTTAGTGAACCAAAGCGATGGGAAGCACAGGTTAAAGTAAAAGAAACAGATCCAACACGTAGTCAGATCTGTCTCTTCCCTGTTACACTGGGATTGGAATTTCTGCTTCCAGACTCAGACTCTAAGTTGTGTTTGTAGAAGGGAAAAATAATTTTCCCTCTGCCCTTCTAGGTATTGATTCTTGGCCCCGTAATAAAAGACAGATTAACAGGTAAAAACAAACAGCAGTTTAACAGCATGTGTACACCTCCTGTGTACATGGGAGAGACCCAGCAAAACTGAGTATCTCCCCGAAAGGGCCCGAGCCACCACTTTAAATACCATCTTCAGCTAAAGACAGAAGATGTCGGGTTGAGGGGAGTGAGTTAAGGGGAGGTTTTCAGGCAAAGCACAGTAAACAAGGGTAAAGCTGTTACGCAGATTTAAATTGATGCCTTCGCCACTGATAGTTTCTAGAGATTTAGTCACCCTTCTCTTCCTGGTACAGAGGGAGACGCCTTAACAAATGGAGATTTCCCTTATAAATGTTAAGGTCGCTAATAAAAGGGTAACTTCTACTCTGTTTTCAGAGCTTCTCCTGTGTCAGCTGTTTCTTAACAATAATCAGCTCAAAGTAATCCTTATGCCAGAGAGGCATATTTTGGGGTGGCATATTCTGCTCTCCATGTTCCTCATGAACAAAGTGTTCCCCTCTCTACCCTCCCCCAGACTCCCTGAAGAGAACACCACCCAAGGCCTGATGTACTCCAGTTAGGAACTCTGTTCGTCCTGACTCTTCCTTTAGATCAAGAACTTGTAACCGAGCAGGACCCCATGGGGGCCTTCCCCCACGTCCTCTGCCTTAGCTCCTCTCTGAAGTACCTAGAAAATAGCATTCGATGCACATTCCCTGAGTTGTTTTGCAGATGTAAAAGAACCCTCCCCCTCTCCAACAAATGGAAGAACTACTTGACGACCATGGGCACAGAGCCCCAGGCCTCCTGGAGCCTAAGGACCGATAACGTTAACCCCTGTGACACCGCCCTGCTACTGCACCATCAGCCAATCAGAGAACTGTGCACAAGCTGATCACAGACCCTGCGACACCACCCCTCACCCGGCTTTTAAAAGTGCTTTGCCGAAACCCTTCGGGGAGCTCAGGGCTTTTTAGGGCCTAAGTCACCTGTCTCCTTGCATGGCCTTGCAAATAAACCTTTCTCTGCTCCGAACTCCTACGCTTCAGTTTGTTTGGCGTCACTGTGTCTCTCGGAAGCACGTTAACAAACCCCTTGGCGGTGAGTGTGGGACCTCGTCCCAGTTGGCATCTACATTACCTAAGACAATTGCACTGGCACGTGGAATGTACTTAAAACTGTTTACAAATATATAAATGATACTTAATACAAAAGCACGTAAGTGAATAATAGCAAACAATGATGATTACCATTCATAGGACATTGGCTATCTGCATGCAAATAACTTTCCTTGCACTAACACATTTAAAACTCACATCAACTCCACAGATTAGGTACCATTATTATTATCGCTACTTTACAGTTGAGAAAACTGGTTCACAAAGTTTGAAAAACTTACGGAGACAGAAGATGGCAGAGCACGGTCTGTTTGCTTCTCGAGTTGAACTCAACCTCTAGCCCAGCAGTTCTCAAACTTGAGTGTTCATTAGGGTCAGCTGGAAGGCTTGTTAAAACACCTGGGGTGGGTTGTGGAATTTGCATTTCTAGCAAGTTCTCAAGGGATAATGACGATGCAGGCTTAGAGTCCACAGGTGAGCCACTGCTCTAGGCTTTGCCCGCCAACCCTGAATAAAAATAAACACAAGGCAACACAATCTAAGAAGAAATGCAGGCCAAGTTTTATACACCGCGCGCCATCTTCTTGTACATTTTACATTTTTCCCAAGCAGACAGGAGCGACCCAGGTCTACTCTTTCATTGTTTTTTAAGCATATGATGGGATTGGGGCGGAGCGTGAAATTAAAGGAAGGGATGTCTTCTAGTGTTATTAGGATCTTTCAAGAAATGGGAAAAATGCCAGTAACCTATTTCTGTGCAGATTTCAAACCTGAAATACAGGACTGCCTTCAAATCACAACATTATATCAATTATGTGTTCTGAGAAAATGATACAGAGGAACAGAAAAAAATCTGAAACTCTTTTCTTCTATCCAAGCCTGTGCCAAACAAGAAGAAGGTGCTGGTGGCGGTCGTGGGTACCTGCAGTGGCCTTTAGGGGAAAAAATAGTCATTGTTTATCAGCCCAAGCCTTTTGTAACATAGCCCCCAGCTGTGACATCGGGGTCAGCTGCTGCTCTGCTGACCACGGTCCACACAATACCTCTAGTCATTTTCAGTTTCAGGTGAATGGATCTGGACTGTTGGATTAGCTATCAAACACGCACTGGAACAATCCTTTAAACAAGCGCCCACACTGACCAAGGAGGAATCTTTGGAGAGGAAGAGTGGGCCGTTTAAAGTGGTCGTTCTCGAACTTCACTGCAAAATGGCATCACTTGGGGAGCTTTTATAAATCCAAAGCCCAGGCCCTAGCCCAGACCTATTACAATACAATCTCTGCAGGTGGATTCAAGCATTAGCTTTTTTTTTTTTTTTTTTGCGGTACTCGGGCCTCTCGCTGTTGTGGCCTCTCCCGTTGCGGAGCACAGGCTCCGGACGCGCAGGCTCAGCGGCCATGGCTCACGGGCCCAGCCGCTCCGCGGCATGTGGGATCTTCCCAGACCGGGGCACGAACCCGTGTTCCCTGCATCGGCAGGCGGACTCTCAACCACTGCGCCACCAGGGAAGCCCAAGCATTAGCATTTTTGAAGCTGCCCAGGTGATGCCAATGCGCACCCAACTCAAGAGTGTCCTGAAGGGCACTTCTAACATTTTACATTGCATAGGATTCCCCTGGGGATCTTGCTAAAATGCAGATTCCAACTTAGTAGGCCTGGGGTGGGGCCTGAGATTCTGCATTTCTAGCAAGCTCCTAGATGGAGCTGATGCCGCAATGTATCTCAAGTGCAAGAAAAGCAGCAAAATGACCGGCAAAGTTGTGCTCCATTGAATGCAAAGATCTCCTGTTGCTGAGACCCTCCTGCTTGCCTGGAGTCAGAGCAAACCCCAGATAATGTCAGGAGGATGTCTGCTGTTCAGCCCCATTGAGCGTGTTAATATCCTGTCTTTGGCGAGGAGGCAAGGAAACTCCAGAAACAGCTGAAATGCTAATTTCTCTTACCTAGCCTCACTGCATGAAATGCTCCGGATTTCCTGGTATAGAATATCGTGCCCCTCTGGACAGACTGAGGGATTCAATGAGCCCTTAGCAATCCTATGTTTAGCACTGCTCAGTGAAATCAGATTTCAGAGGACATGATATTCTTCCACGTGATGTGCATCGGCCTAAGCCTTGCAAATGAATTTCTAAGTCGTCAGGCATTCCCCTTTCCCTCCACCACCCAAATTCTGTGAAATGTGTGATTTGCGTTGGACATGTTATTCAGTGACATCCCCCCCCCCCCCCCCCCCCGCTTTCCTTCCCACACTAGCTGTTCACCAAATGCCATCATCTTCTTCCCTACTGGTCTACCAATCACAGCCTCCTTTGCTCTTAGGTATGGTCATGTGGCTGGATTGTAGCCAATGGAATGTAAGTAGAAATAATGTGCGTGGCATGCAGACCAGGCCTATAAAAATCTCTCCCCATGTGATCTTCTAAGTGCTCTCCCCTCTGCCAACTTTGTGCAAATGAGTTCAGCAACTTGGAAGCCATGTGTTGCAGATGGCAGACCCACAAGATGGAAAGGGAGCTTCCTGCCGATTAGGAACGCTTCTTTTTGACTTTATGGAGAAATACAGTTCTTTTGTGTTTGAATCATTCCACCTTTTGTAATTCTTTACAGCAGCTAGCCATATTTTAATTAGTATACCTTGCAACCAACACGGTCTACCTTCCATGGAGCAGAACTTGGGGATGTGGAGAGAGAACCATGGGTCACCCAGGTCACAGCATAGCCCCCATCCCATCCTAGAGAGCAAGGTATTTGTCGCAGGACTGGAAGAGGGTCTCTTCCTCCTTGTGGACCCCTCTTGCTATGCCTCTCTGCTGCTAGACTGTTGCAATAGGGCTTGGGAGAGTCCCTCTACTAAGAGGAGAGTATGGGGAGCCAAAGAAGGAGCAAGGAGAAGCTGATTGCTTAGGTCTACTTCTTGTGTTGGTTTTAAGAATGAGAATGATGATACATGCACCAACAATGTCCACAGCAGCACTATTTACAATAGCCAAGACATGGAAGCAACCTAAATGCCCATCAACAGATGAATGGATAAAGAAGCTGTGGTACACATATACAATGGAATACTACTCAGCCATGAAAAAGAATGAAATAATGCCATTTGCAGCAACATAGATGAACCTAGAGATTAATCACCACACTAAGTGAAGTCAGTCAGACAAAGACAAATATCATATGATATCTTTTATAGGTGGAATCTAAAAAAAATGATACAAATGAGCTTATTTACAAAATAGAAATAGACTCACAGATATAGAAAACAAGCTTACGGTTGACAAAGGGGAAAGGTGGGGGGATAAATTAGGAGTTTGGGATTAGCATATACAAACTATTATGTATAAAATACATGAACAACAAGGTCCTACTGTATAGCACAGGGAACTATACTCACTCTCCTGTAATAACCTATAATGGAAAAGAATCTGGAAAAGAATATCAATATAAATAATTAATATATATTAGTTAATAATTAATATATTAATTTTAATTGATTGATAGAATGATTATTAATATATCATTTATTAATATATTAAGAATATGTTAGTAATATTATTATAACTATATAATTTATAATTATTAATTATACAGCAAACAATAATAGTAATTATATAATTAACAAGAAGCAGTGATTAATTATTAATAAATAATATTACTAGATAGTTAATATTAATTATATAATTAACATATGGTTAATTAATATATATTTATATATTCTTTTTCAGATTCTTTTCCATATATAATATATATATTATATATATATATAACTGAATCACTTCACTGTACACTTGAAACTAATATGACATTACAAATCAACTATACTTCAATTAAAAAAAAGAGGGCTTCCCTGGTGGCGCACTGGTTGAGAGTCCGCCTGCCGATGCAGGGGACACGGGTTCGTGCCCCGGTCCAGGAAGATCCCACATGCCGCAGAGCGGCTGTGCCCGTGAGCCATGGCCGCTGAGCCTGCGCGTCTGGAGCCTGTGCTCCGCAACAGGAGAGGCCACAACAGTGAGAGGCCCGCATACCGCAAAAAAATAAAAATAAAATAAAAATTAAAAAAAGAATGAGAATGATGAAAAGACGATTCACAGACTGTCCAAGTAACCTCACGAGAGGAGACAAGGCAGGGATAATAACAGTGATGGTGATGGTGATGATGACGATGATAACTAACACTATTAAGGGGTTATCACATGCCACCACTGTTATACAGTTTTACACAGATTGCCTCATTTACTCTCCACAACAACCCGATTATTAAGTACTATTAATATTCTCCTTTTGCAAGGGCAAAAACAGAGGCCCAGAGAAATGAACTTGACCACTGCAAGGGGCAGAGCCAAGAGCGAAGGCAGTCTCCCTCCAGATCTCAGGCTTGTATCCACGGAACTAGGCAGTTTCAGGGTCTGGGAGAGGAGATCCAACCACCAGTGGAAGGGTGTGTGTGTGTGTGTGTGTGTGTGTGTGTGTGTGCGTGCGTGCGTGCGTGCGTGTGTGTGTGTGTGTGTGTGGTTTCTCTTCTCTCTCAGGAATGAAACTGCAGCTGAACAGAGCAGGTATCTGGCAAAAGCAGGGAACCCCAACAACTGGGGAACCCTCAACACATGTGGCACAGTCATAAGAAGAAGCTCTCAGGGAGCTCACACCTGGCCAACTACGTGCTCTATTTTTCACGACTGCTCCTGGCTGAGACCCAAAATAACACCTTCAAACATAACCTTATGGGAACCTTAAATGAATTAATGCATGCAGGCATCTGAAGAGGCTCATTTTCTTCTATGCCTGTTTCCTTACACTTATAACTTATCTGTATCCTCATAATTCTTGAATTTTAGTATCTTGTAAAAATTTAATTATACAGGCAAAAAGTGTATGCAATATATAAGCATCTTTGAGGATTATAAAATGTACATCTGTGTACCCACCACCAAGCTGAAGCTAGAAGACATTCCAGGATCTTTGAAGTACCTTCCCTAGTCTCATATTTTTACTCCCCCACCCCCAAAAGGTATTCAAAATTATTTCAGTCATTCCCTCGCTTTCTTTTTTGCCGTACTCCAGGGTTCCTCAGTAGCAGCACTATTGGCATTTTTGATGGGATAATCTTTTGTTGTGGGGCGCTGGCCTATGCTGTTATGAGTTGAATTACACCTCCCCAAGGATATACTGAAGTCCTAACTCCCAGTACCTCAAATGCGACCTTGTTTGAAAATAGGGTGGTAGTAGATGTAATTAGTTAAGATGAGATTATACTGGAGTAGGGTGGATCTTTAATCCAGTATGACTGGTGTCATATAACTCTACATACATGGAATCATACGTGTGCTCTTCTGTGACTTGCTGCTTTTTTGATCAGTGTTATGTGTCTGAGATTTACCCAGGCTGGTGCATGGAGCTGTCTATAGTGTATTCATTTTCTCTGCTCTTTAGTATTCCACAGCATCAATATGCCTGGTTCCCCATTCCTTCCATCTGGGGAAAAGGTGGAGACAGGGAAGTTTCTGAGCTCTCTCCTCTGCATTATGGGTGGATTTCTTGTTCACTCTAACCCTAAGGGTGAAACTCTTCATGATCCTAGCCTTATGGAGGGTTCTCCTATTAAAGTCTCTACTTAGTATTTCCTAAGCTTTATTTTCTGCTCCCTGGGCCCCATGAAGCCTCTAAAACAGAACTTGGGGGTCATCAGACACCCTCAGGATGAAAACCAGGTAGAGCCCGCCTCAATTCTTGAGATTCCCACTTTCCCTTCCCCTTTGACCTTTATAGATTTCCTTCTTTCTTGCCAGCCTAGGAAGTGCATTTGAAAAGCTCATTTTTCCAGAACTATGATCAGGACTCTTAGAACTGAAGAAGTGTGGTTCTTCTCTTCCAAGAAAGAAGAAAAGCAATTCTTGGAAATGAACTCATCAGTCTGGTAAACCATAAGAAGTCTTGGAGTTGAACACTGAAACACAAGAAATGGTATGTTTACAGCAAACCATCATTGTTCCTGTCGCATAACGAGATCTTGGGCCATCTATGGAAGACTGATCCTCTAGCATTTCCCTCACCCATTGCATTCCCGTTCATTACTTAACTGCATAATTCCACCATTAAGCACACATCCATCCCTGAGCCTAGTTCCAGACAAATCCCCTTTGCTTTACGTAGAGAATCAGAAACATTGAGTTAGAAGCATCATCTGCATTCTTAGCCCGAATTTACAGAGGTCACATGCCCCCTCCTCTGCATTCTCTTGAGATTTCTAGGGTCATTCCATACTTTCCAGGTCCAGTCATTCTCCTGTAGAAATTTCACTACGATGACTATGAGACCTGCCTTGCAAAAGCCACACAATCACGCCAGAAGCCAGTTCTGGGGCATCCTTTCCTATCAAGAGATTTAAATGCAAAGCCAGAGGCAAACTTTTATGCAAAATGAATAAAACAAAACCAGGCTGGGGAACAGCAGGGCATGATTGCAAATATTCTGACATATTCCAAATGCCAAAAGCCCACAAGTCTAATTTCTACTCCACTGGTTTATGTGTCTTTCTGTGAGAGGTCAGCTGCTTAATAAACACCTGCTACCTGGCCGCGGATTCTCAGAGATCTCTTTTGGAGTCGATTAGACCTCACGGGAATTCAGACACACTCTCAAGTTGAATTCAAGGCCGTGTTTAACTCCTTTCCTCCCTCTCTTCCTCGAACGCCAGCGAGCAAGCAGGTGACAGATATCCTTTTATTCCCACAGCTTTACTGAAGTACAATTGACAAATAAAATTGTCAACTATTTAAGGTGTACATCATGATGATCTGATACACGTATATACTGTGAAAGGATTCCCCCTATCTAATTAGTGAACATGGCCCAGGTGATGGACATCTTGACGCTGCCACGCATGCTTCTGCTGCCAAGCACCACTAGGGCCGTTCCCTGTGGCTCAGGTCACCCTTCAACCAGCTGCTCTCCACGGATGTTGGAAATAGGCAGAAATCACTATACAATCACACACCATAATTCCTCTCTCTGATACTGCACTCAAGAATGACTTTGCTTTACACACCAAGAATAACCAAAGCAAGACTCTAATCTCATGGAAAATCTGTTAGGACAGACTTCTGCACCCGTGAAACAAAAGTGATCCTTTATTAAAGTTGGAGTGGGAAAGATGTTACGGGCAAAAGCTGAGCAAGGTTAAAATGATGTCATTCTCCCGCAGACAAGCCTCCATGATTTCTGGGAGCACTTATAATAAAGCCCTTACCATGCCTTACGTGCTACGTCTCAGGTTGGGGCATCACCCAGGTCTTATCCTGCTGCCTTCACTCGCTTTTCTCAGACTTCTGTTTTCTGGTCCTTCTCCCTGGAATGCTCTCCTTCCAGGTCTTTCCATTGCTGCCTCCTTCCTCCTTATAATTCAGGTCTCTGACCAACAGTGATCCACAGAAAGGCCTTCCTAGACCACCCCTTGTCAATTGCTTCCACCCCTGTCATCTGTCTCTCTCCACACCTTTACCTTGCTTTATTGTCCTCAGAGCACTGAACTCCACTTAAAATACATTATTTACTTATTCTCATAATATTATAATAAAATCATTATATTATGATTTAATGATTAAATCATTATATTTTCATAATAATATATGTATAAATTATTTATTTTAACCTACTTACATTCTGTCTTCTGCACAAGAAGATCTTGGTTACCTCTGTATCCAGGCTTCGCTCAGAGTCTGGCACATAGTACATGCTCAATAAATATTTGCTGAATAGTAAGATATGGAGAATTGGAATTAGAAATAATATATATATATATATATATATTTTTTTTTACTACAAAGTATGTGCTATTGTTTAACTATTCTTTTAAAAAAAATTTTGGCCATACTGCGCAGCATGCGGGATCTTAGTTCCCCAACCAGGGATCAAACCCGCGCCCCCTGCAGTGGAAGCGCAGAGTCTTAACCACTGGACCGCCAGGGAAGCCCCCTATTTAACTATTTCAACCCATTTTCTGCATTCGTAATTAAGGACCAGGTGACATTAATCTAGCATTTAGGGGGAACCAGTGTTCCCCACGTGAATAAGACGGTATTAAAATTAGAAGGCAGCTGACTTTTGAGCAAAGAACCTTTCTATTAGGTTTTGATCATGATCAAGTCTCTCTCATCTGGATAAAAAGAAAGAAAACCTCTTTCGAGTCCATTTCGACCCCACTTCCCACCCCCAGAAAGTGCTCGCCTTTCCCTCTCCCTTTAAATTACACTTTGTGTCTGAACTTTCAGCATTTATTCACTTCCCAACAAGGCTTTCACCAAACAACTCCCTCTCGTGTCATCAGGATTTCCAAGCCACTAAATCCCAGAAAAACTCTTCTGCTTCCATCCTTCCTGAGCTCTTGGCGTCATTAAACACAGGTGACTGCTCCCTTTCCAAAAGCAACCTCTTCATGGTGCTGGCACGACACCAGCTTTTCTGGTTGTCTTCCTAAGGCTCAGGATGCTCCCTCGGAATCCCCTTGTCTCTTCTATTTGACCTTGAAGCCTAGTCCTTCCCCTTTGTTTCTCCCCTTTCTTCTTCCTATTTTCTACCCGTGTCATTCACTCTCTGGCTTCATTTACCCATGGTACCCCTCTCAGCCACAGGTTAAAGACGTGTATGCCTAACTCTTAACTTGCCATCTTCATCCATTTGTTGCAGAAGCGTCTCCATCTTAACATGCTGCAAACTGGACATGCACCCTTTCTCCCACCCTAGGGATGCCCCTCTCTGGGAATGGCCCCATCACCTACCCACAGTTTAGAAAAGTCAGAGGCCCAGGAATCACTCCTGATACGTCCTTCTTCATGTCTACATCCCAAATCCAGACAGTTAAACATCTGACACTCTGTACTTTGCTCCATCCCCATGGCCCCAGCCTAGCCCTGGCTTGCTACAACAATGCTGTCTTCCTTAAAAGCAATTTGTCCCCTTCAATCAGTTTACTAATAATAACCTTTTAAAACACAAATCTGCCCATATTTAAGCATTTCAATTTCTTCCACTTGCTCCTTAGTATAAAATTCAAAATTCTTACCAGGGTATTTCACGTTCTCATTCCTTCCGCCAATCCTCCACCCCCAACATAGAAAACTTTCTGCTCATTATGTAGTTCTCAGTTTATTTTCCACCAAAAAACCTCTTTTCTGATTCCCAGGTAGGTGAGACCTCCGTTATATGATTTCTTAGCATCTAGTACTTCTTCTTAGCACTTATCACAAAGGTAATGAAGTAATCATAAATAATAACTATACAAACTATTGTTTTATATATGTATGGTCTTGTAATAGGATGAAAACTCAACGAGGTTGGGGGTTTGCCTATGGTTTTTAATTGCTTCCTAACCTTTTCCCACAACATGGCACAAGGAGAAAAATGATATTTATAAGGGAAACGGGAATAACCAGGGGAAGAGGCCACTTCTGGCCAGAGGCCACCAACCTGTGGTCTCTGGCTGTCCTAGACTCTGCCCTCCACCTGGGAGGCTGGGGGAATAAATGTGTTAGCACACGTGGGTACTGGGCTAGTTAGGAAAGTCTGCTTTACATCGACACTACATCCCTAGGACTTGCATGACTTTTCTACGCTAACACATTGCTCTCTAGTCGCTACAGCTTCCCCCCACTCCCGCAGAGATATTTAAGACAGAGTCTGGAGGAAATTTCTTCAAAGTAAAAAGGTTACCCGATAGTCATCCAGCAAGGCCTTGGATACTTCACTAGCTTAGATGAACAAGGAGACTGGAGGTACAAGTCAACATAGGAAGGGAGGCGGGGGCACCCACAGAAACACCATTGAATACAGGCATTACAAAGGAGCTCCAGCACACAGAAGCCTGGACTTACGGTGCCTAGTTTTTTTTGGTTTTGTTTTGTTTTTTTCCGGTACGCGGCCCTCTCACTGTTGTGGCCTCTCCCGTTGCGGAGCACAGGCTCCGGACGCGCAGGCCCAGTGGCCGTGGCTCACGGGCCTAGCCGCTCCCCGGCATGTGGCATCTTCCCGGACCGGGGCACGAACCCGTGTCCCCTGCATCGGCAGGCCGTCTCTCAACCACTGCGCCACCAGGGAAGCCCCTGGTGCCTAGTTTTGGTATATTGTACACTGCTCTAAGGGGAAATAAAGGGAAATTTGAGTACCTACGTACTGTTACATGCCTGGTTGTATAGTTTTTAATTATATGCATATATTATAGTTGATACAGTACCTAGATTGTAAAAGAAAGCAAATTTGCAAACTTAATGTGATACAGATGAAATAAAAGAGATCTTAAAAGTCTGAAACACAACAGATACTTAATGTGAATTTTTTTCTTTTTTTAAAAATGTTTATTGGAGTAGAGTTGATTTACAATGTTGTGTTAGTTTCAGGTGAATTTTATTCTTAATTGCACTGCATGAGAAACTTTATTTCAAGTAAACTTCTTGATCATTTTGAATTTCTCTTAGCGGACCTTTTAAAGTTAGATTTGATTGGTTTTCATTCCTAACATGACTGATACACATCTCATTTCCCCCCCCCCCCCGGGGCTGGCATTATTAGTGTTATTAATATTATTGTTGTTTACTGGTATTTTTAAAAGTCATTTGTCCATTTGGGGGGTTCAAGTTAGTCACCACTCGATAATACAATCTGGAGACGCACTGCATGGGCATTTGTAAAGTCCACTATTTCACGATACACTGACAGCCAGAAAATGAAGGCAAAGAGGCCACTGGCCACTCCTCCCTACTATGAGATGCCAGTACTTTCTCCAGATGCATGAGCCCATATGGGGACATACTAGAAGATCTGATTGTTCCCTTTTATTAATAATGAGAAAAATAACTGTAAAGAAAAGTTTTCTTTCCCCTGTACTACACTAGAACATCTTGTCCCTAAAAGGTGTGGACTCTATTTTTTTTTTTTTACAGATCTTTAGTCTCGACCAGGGGGCAGCAAACTTCCTCTGTAAAGGGGCAGAGAGTAAATATTTTCTACTTTGTGAACCACAGTGTTTGCAACTACACAACTCTGCTGCTACTGCGCAGAAGCAGCGACAGACAATACATGAATGAATGAGCAGAGCTGTGTTCCAAAAGAACTTTATTTACAAGACCATGTGGCAGCCCATTTGGCCCATGGCTATAGTTTGCCCACCCCTTGATGAGGGCAGCAAAAGCCCAGGTCCTCACAAGGGGAATTGGACACGAAGAGCCTTACTCACAAGAAATAGTACAAGGTGATAAATATTTTTAGGCTCCAAGAATTCTAAATGTAGCTAAGGGTCAGGAAAGCAGGTGCCGGCTTCTAGCTCACTGAATCAAAGCCTTAAAGGGTAAACCGACAGACCCCAAGATCAGAGGGGCTCTCACGGTGTGTGTTAGGTTGAACTGTATGAAAGTGCTGATAGTTGACCGTCTTCTGGCTGCACCACGTGGCTTGTGGGATTTTAGTTCCCCGACTAGGGATTGAACCCAGGTCCTCGGCAGTGAAAGTGCGGAGTCCTAACCACTGGACCACCAGGGAAGTCCCTGATAGTTGGCCATTATTGACAAGCAAAGATGGCAGCTCCCTAACTTATCTATATGTAGAAATATGAATAATAATGGTTAGAGGTTTTTAAAATAAATTTATGTATTTATTTATTTTTGGTTGCGTTGGGTCTTCGTTGCTGCGTGTGGGCTTCCTCTAGTTGTGGTGAGCGGGAGCTACTCTTCGTTGCGGTGCGTGGGCTTCTCATTGCGGTGGCTTCTCTTGTTGTGGAGCACGGGCTCTAGGCACGTGAGCTTCAATAGTTGCAGCAAGCAGGCTCAGTAGTTGTGGCTCGTGGGCTGTAGAGCACAGAGCTCGGTAGTTGTGGGATAGGGGCTTAGTAGTTCTGCGGCATGTGGGATCTTCCCAGACAAGGGATCGAACCCGTGTTCCCTGCATTGGCAAGCAGGTTCTTAACCACTGCACCATCAGGGAAGTCCCTCTTCTTTTTTTTTTTTTTTTTTTTAAGATGTGGACACTCCCAGGCATGTTTTCGTTTGTTTGTTTGTTTGTTTTTTGCGGTACACGGGCCTCTCACTGCTGTGGCCTCTCCCGTTGCGGAGCACAGGCTCCGGACGCGCAGGCTCAGCGGCCATGGCTCACGGACCCAGCCGCTCCGCAGCATGTGGGATCTTCCTGGACCGGGGCACGAACCCGCGTCCCCTGCATCGGCAGGCGGACTCTTAACCACTGCGCCACCAGGGAAGCCCCCAGGCATGTTTTGTAGGCAGGCTTTCTGTGCTTTCTAGTAAAAGGGACCTTGATATATGCCCTTAGCGGTCAGTGGTGTAGGTGAGTTATTTAACCACGAAATATCTAACTTTTTTTTTTTACAAAGCACCCCTGCTTAAATCAATAATCTCAGTATTCCATTTCCACGTTCACTTGGTAATTCATGAATGCTATGGGCAGAACGTATTTAGGTCATTACATTTTTTTTCATTATTAAAAAATCATAACTACACCTAGAATAGTAATGCAAATTCAGCAGAGATAGCTTCTCACAGTTCAGTCATTTCTTAGTAGAGGGTCTGTATCCTATTAGAGTCTGGCCCAATATAATCACAGTATACAGACTCCAGCTCCAAGTAGAAATATAGATTATGCTGCTAACATCCCGTTCCATCAGGTTCATGAAAGGATCCCATCAAATTCGAAGCCTTCAAAGAGTCTCTATACATTTTCTGTCATGCTGAATTTGTATGAGAGCATAATATTTAAATCCATTGTAAAATGTGTTCTCTGAAAAGGAGGAGAAATCACAATTCTGGTGCCCTAGAGCTAAAGTAGTAAGTTAGAAGAAGTTACAAAAGCACTTCAGATGTTAGTCTCATGGGTCTTCACATTGAGGATGGGGAACCTTTGATTTTCAAAGACCATTTATGATGAAAGGATCCTGCACTGCTCTAAGACTGAGGGTGTCTATCAAAGCATTGAGCATTTACGTTTTATAAAATACCTAAGAGGGCCACTTAGGCTGTAACTGCTAAAGAGGGAGGTTCTGGAGTCCGTAAGTTTCCTCCAGCACAGTTTCCAATGATGCCAAGGAGACAGTGATCATTGGAGCCCTTGGTGTCTTTCTGTCCCAAGTGGGTTCTAAAGCAAACAGAAATTCTTCAGAAAGTAGCAGAAGAAATAGTTTTCTCTTTTAGAATTCTTTTTCTTCAGGGAGGCTTGCCAGAAATTGCCTTCTACAGCTAATACTAAAATTTCTCACTTAGTCTTACAATTTTTAGGCCCAATGAGTTGCAAAATGATGAGAAATTTGTAATGTATTGGAATTTGAGTTATGTTTTCATTTATGCAAATATCCTTTTGCAATTTGTTACATAACCACAGGAGGCAGGGTTCCATATTAAACCAAGCTCTCTAGAGAACTGATACTGTTCTCAGATAAATGCTTCCTCTTTTGGTAGAGCTCAGGAGGAGGAAAAATAGAAAGAATGTTTGCAAAGATACAGGATAGTTGAAGGTGTATTAAAATGAAATATTGTAAGTCAGATATAAAAGACTAACTATTTTTCTCTTCTAGATTTTGAATGAGAGTGCAGTTATGCAATATTTTAGATGAAATAAAGTATTCTGGTTAATCAAAGTTCTGTTTCCTAAAACTTTCACGAGATATAGGTTATCTACTTTTAAGGAATCAGGATTTAGGAAGGTAATATTAACGCTATTCTTAAATAGAATCTAATAACTAGTGCAATTGAGCTCATACTGTGTGCTAATCACTTTAGAATACTATCACTTTCAGTTTATTATTACACGTATTAGTAAACATGGTTCCATTGAGAAATATACTTTAATTTGTCCTGTACTTGGGAAAGATTAGTTGGACTGATTGATAGACACTTCCAAGTGATAAAATGGTTGCTAAGTAAACCATTTCATTATAAATAATGAAAACGAAAGGAAAATATTGACAACAGAACTGTGTAAGAATTAAAATGGAAGGTATGTTGAAAATTAAGTAGATTTTAGCTTAATTATCTTAATCTTTTTCAACTTTACAGATAGCCCACTATGAACCATCAAGGAAATTAATACCATAAAGTACATACAGATAAAATGTAAACATTAGCACGTCCAGTGCCTGGTGAGGGCAAATTAGAAGATTAAGATCAACCTTCCTATTGATATATAAAGACCTCTTACAAATGAATAAGAAAAAGACAGACAATGCAAGGGGAAAATAGGAAAACCACCTGAAGAGGCACATTCCAATATCATATGGAAAGTTGTTCAACCTCATTGGCTACTAGGTAAATGCAAGTTCAAACTACAGCAAGATGTCACTACATACACATCAGAGTGGCATCTGATAATACGCGTGTATCAGAATGGCAAGATTTTTTTACATATATGGGTTTGGTAGATATTAACAAGGATGTGGAGCAATGAGAACTCTCATGCACTGGTGATGGGACTAAACAGTGTAAACTCACATTTAAGTAGTGTCTGACAATAACGTTGAAAATGTGTACAGACTATGACCTAGCGATTCTGTTTCTGGCTCTCTATATCCCACAGAAATGCATGCTTATGTGGACCAGGAAACATGCCCTAGCATGTTCCCAACAGCACTGTTAGTAGATGCTCCAAATAAGAACTCAACAGTAGAACTGGTAAGCAAATGGAGGCAGGTCCACACCATGCTCTACAGCAAGAAAATGAATGAACTGCACCTCCATATGACAGCATGGATAAATCTTAAGCACAGAAGACTGAGCTAAGGAAGCCAGACTACATACTGCATGATCCTATTAATATATTTATATTTCAAATCCTGGCCAAATTAAATTATTATTATACAATACAATAATGATAATATAACTATATAATAATTATGCACAACTCCAAAGGAAGCAAAACAATACAGTGGAAGTCAGGATAACGGTCTCCAATAGGAGGTAGTTCGGGATTGTGATCAGGAAGAAACAGGTGGAGGCCTTCTAGGGGGCAGATGCCATTCTATGTTTTGACCTGCAGGGAGGACACATGGGTGTTTTTCAATAATTTGTTAAACTAAATATTTATGTCACAAGATAAAACATTAAAGAAACTTATTTCACTGGTATTTCAGAAAGATGAGTTTATTTATGCCATAAATATTTAATGGACGCCTAGGGTACTTGGGCTTGTGCTAGAGAGAGCTCATGATTTAAACCAGGTGAGGCAGAAGAGAACCAAGGGAGACTAAGGGAATTTCACTGCTTTTATTTAGTTAGAGTTATCAACAGAGGATGATTGGAAGATGCTCCAGTTAGGGATGAAAGGAACAGAAAAACTGGTGTCTCAGTAGAGCCAGAAGACTGTAAATGGTCCCAGAAACCTCTTACATCTGGGAGGAAGTTTATTCTCTAATGAATTTCCTCCTCAGGGTTGAGCTCTATCCTCAAGCTTATTTGAAAACTGCTTGACTTCCCTCTCTGGTTCTTTGTGCTCTTTCTGCATTGCCTGTAAGACTGTTTTTTTCTTAATTTCCTTAAACTACTGACCAAGCGCCTATGACATTCATTATTTGGAGGAAAATAAATCAAATTCCATCAATTTGAAAGCCCCTGACTAAGTGTTGGAACCTATGGGGTAAATACAAAAATCAAACTTGAGAACTTCTGACCTTCCTCTTACTGACGTACGTTGAAAGCAATTACATGAATGTGTATTTCTGCCCTGGGAAAAGAACAAAACAAAACACGCGGCCATGACTAAATTTCCCACAAACAGCTTACTGTGCCATTTTTTGACAGCTTCCTCTACTACCATAATTAATAACCTTGACTGTGACAGGAGATTTTTCAACAAAGTTTGTGGCTCTTGAGTTAAGAAGTGTAGAGGTTGAATCCCAAACAAGGGAGTGAGTCTTTAGTCAGAATGTACTTGTGTACCAACCAGTAGAGTGGCTAGAAAAACACAGTGTTGTAACGAATAACAATTTACTAACATTTTATTGTGAGTGGCACAGAAGACCAAATTTGAATGCAAATCCCTGAATTAGAGCAAGCCAACGTGTTCTACCACTGTAGCCAGGTAAGAGTGGGAAGTCAAGAAACTTGGAGTAGATTTGTCATGAAGATTATGTATAAGGTATGACTACTGAGATGAAAGTACTCTTATCTCTGTTAAAATACCTTGCTCTATCCTGTTTAAATAAATGTTAAAAACATTCTCTGGGAAGTTTAGGTAGTAACTTCAAATCTTTCCAGAAAAGCACATGTACTATCCACGCTAAGTGTTTGAATCAGCTGTGGTTGCTAAGACACCAGAGCTTTGAAATTAGTTCTATCTTCAATGGGCAAGGTTAGGAGAAAAAAAAAATCATTTTCTCCTAACTGGGAAAAAAGAAGTATGCAGTTTAATGTTTAACTGTATAGAATGTCTCTATTTGTCTCAGAATTCGTTTGCATGTTGCTGGAAATCATTTAGAACCATGTGTCCACTAACTGCCGGCAAAACAATTTGCACTGAGGGAACGTTAATTAAGAAAAACTAATGCTTGTTTTTAATTAAATGTATGCAGATATTTAAGCTTTTTCTAGAATGATGTAGAAACTTCCAACATGTTAATGTCATAGCTGCCTTAACCTTCTCAATCTATGATCTTCACTTCCCCATCTACTTAAGGCTTCTACGCTCCTAGGCACCTTTTGGAACATAACATTGCCTGAAAATTTTCCACCTCTAAAATCGTGGACTCTGAAGCACTGCTCTCAGTTCATAACCTCGTATGGTATGGTTATCTCATTCTCTTACTCCTATGATAGGACTTGATAGAGGATGAGGTGCTCATCAACTTTTGACTCTCAGGTTTCTGCTTTTAGCATTGGACAACATTATGGAAGGCTATCTACTAAGATACAAACCCTGAAGGTGAAGCAGGTTTTGGAAGCAAAAATGATGAGTTCAAGTTTAGATACAATTAGCCTAACATGCCCCAGAGATAATAAATGTATCTAGAGTTCGTGAGAGAGAACCAGTCTGAAGCCACTGACACACTGACAATAATGAGGCCATGGCAAGAGGTGAGATCATTCAGGTAGAGAGTAAGAATGAAGAAGAGAAGCAGGCTTAGGGTCAGTGTCTCAGTTGATTAAAAGAAGAGGGCCTTAGAGCGGCCAGAAAGGCATGGTGTATGTAAACCACAGAGAGAGAGAGTTTCAAGGAAGAGACAGAGAGCACAATATTGTCAAAGGTAGTGAGATGTTAAGTCAGAAGTCTGAAGATTGTCCACTGGATTTAGCAACATGGAGGTCACCAATGATCTTGGTAAAAGCAGTTTTGATCACATGGAAGTTGTGGAATCAGAACGTGAGGTGTGAGAGGAAAGTGAAGAAATGGAAAGTATTGAGCATCCTTCGGTGACGTTTGGGTGAGAAGAGGGAGAAAAAAAAGACCATCTGTTTGATGAAAATTGGATAGAGTGAGGGATTTTTAACTGGGAGAAGTGTAAGTGACTTTGAATGTTAATGGAGAGAGAGAAAGACCTGGGATCCAGAGCATGGGAGACACCTGAGGCTTAGAAAGGAAAAGACATTCCACCACTGTAAATCTGGTTTGCAAATCTGGTGATGGGCTGTTTAATAATTTCTTCTTCCTCCTTGAAATAAAAGGAAAAATTATCTGCTGAATTTGTGGTAGAGATAGAGAGCTCACCTAAATGTCATGCTTCTGGTGTGGTCTGAGCAGGGCTCTGGTTCCATTTCTTTGTCGTCCCCTCAGCCCTTCCCTTTTTCAGGAGTCAGCGCTCTTCCAAGACAGGCTTTCACCATAAGGGTAAACTGTGGAAGAAGATCCAGTCTTCACGTTTGCATACCACTGTGGTATGCAAAGGAGAAAGGGTTTGTGTTTCAGAGTTCCCCCCAAAAGTCCTGAGATTCACTCCATTGGACAGGCATAGGAGATGCGCCTGCCCATGAGTAGATGGCCAGAAAGATGAAATGTTCTGACTAGCTTGTCTGAATTCATGTTTGACTCACGGGCCTGAGAGACAAGTGCGTGCACCTAAAACCCATGGGTCTCCAATGGAAATAGAGGGTTGCTTGAAACGTGGGACATGAGAAATAGGTGGTGAGAAGGAAAAGAAAGTGGCTACTACAAAAGAACAAAGAAGGGATCCTGGATTCCTTCACAGCACTGAGAAGGAAGCAACCTTGCTACAACTTGATTTTGGACTTCTAGACTCCAAAACGGTGAGACAATAAATTTCTCTCGTTTAAGCCACAGTTTTCATTTTTGTTGTTGTCATTGTTGTTACAACAGCCCTGGCAAACTAATGCATTTAGTTTCTAAATATTTGGGGGATTTTTCCAGATATATTTAGTTATTTCTCATTTAATTCCATCGTGACCAGATGATACACTTTGTACAATTTAAATCCTTTAAAATCTATTGACACTTGTTTTCTGGCCCCAAATATTATCTATCTTGGTCAATGTTTCATGTGCACTTTTTGTTTTTCACTAGTTTGTTCTGTAACTGTCAAGGGGTCAAGTTGGTTGATCATGTTATGTCTTCCATGTCCTTGTGGATTTTCTTCTTGTTCTAATCAATTACTGAGAAAGATATGTTAGAATCTCTGACTATAATTGTGGGAATTTATTTCTCCATGGAGTTCTATCAAGTTTTGCTTTATGCATTTTGAAGCTGTTTTAGGTCTAAGGTCATTTAGAACTATGATGTCCTTTTGATTAATTAATGTCTTTGTCATTTTGAAACTTGCCTTTTTATCATTGGTAATATGCTTCGTTCTGAAATCTACTTTGTTTGATATTAATATAGCCACTCCAGATTTCTTTTGATTAGGGTTATCATGAAATATCTTTTCCATCCTTCTACTTCTAAGCTATCTGTATTTTAATATTTAAAGTGATGTTTTTGTAGGCAATATATAGTTGGGTCTTTTTTTTTAACTTTTTATTTTATATTGGAGTATAGTTGATTAACAATGTTGTGATAGTTTCAGGTGTACAGCAAAGTGATTCAGTTATACATATACATGTATCTATTCTTTTTCAAATTCTTTTTCCATTTAGGTTGTTACATAATGTTGAGCATATATAGCAGTGTGTACATGGAAATCACAGACTCCCTAACTATCCTTTCCCCCAGTTGGGTATTGATTGTTTATTTAATCTCATGATTTCTGCCTTTTAATTGGAGTATTTACACCATTCACATTTACTGTGCTTATTTATTTATTTATTTATTTGGCTGCACCGGGTCTTAGTTGCGGCATGCGGGATCTTTAGTTGTGGCATGCGGGCTCTTAGTTGCGGCATGCATGCAGGATCTAGTTCCCTGACCAGGGATCAAACCCAGGCCCCCTGCATTGGGAGCACTGAGTCTTAACCACTGGACCACCAGGGAAGCCACATACTGTGATTATTTTTATGTTTGGGGTTAAATCTATCATTTTTCTACTTTTTAATGTTTGTTTTATTTGTTTTCTGTTGCTAATTTCCCCTTTTTCAGGAACATAATAGTGTTATCTTACATCAAGTTTGGAATCGATGGAACAAGAACAGGGATATAAATACATTATTTAAAATTACAAAAGTAACCAAGTAACGTAACTATAAACATTGGATGTAGGATATGGGAAACAGGTGGAAGAAAGTATATAATGAGCTAATTCTCACATTTCCTACAGGTATCAGTAAAATTATCATAACTGATAAGTCAAGAATATTATTTAGAATTATAGAAATCATCACTAGAAGAACTAAAAATAGAAATGGTTAAAGAGTCCCATCAAGGAATATCACTGGATGGTAGTATGGGGTGAAGTAAGAGATTATTCTTTTTCTTCATAAGCTCTCCAGTCCTCTTTGCTTTTTACCATGCAGATGCTTCAGTTTAATCATTTTTAAAATGAAAACTAGACATTGTAGAGAGTAGGAGAGTTGACTAGGAAATATTAGTGGGACTTTCAACTAATATTAAGGGCCTTTCTAAAATTGTTATCTGTTAGAAAAATAAATGGGAGGGAACCTTACTTTGGGAAGCAGAGGTGGAAGGTATGCCCTTGTGACCTGAGTGTTCTCTTAGACCAACTTTCATACACTGGGTTAACAAAAGGGGTACCATATAACAGAAGGATTCTTAGAATCATCCCCATCAATATTTAAGCTGGAGCACACAACTGTCACCAGGTGATGTTAAACCAGAGCAAGGACAAGAATGAGTTTGTGAAATAGATAACTAATAAGGACAGGGAACTCTAATAGTACAGGAACTCTACTCACTACTCTGTAATGACCTATATGGAAAAGAATCTAAAAAAGACTGCATATATGTATATGTATAACTGATTCACTCTGCTGTACACCTGAAACTAATGCAACATTGTAAATCAACTCTACTCCAATAAAAATTAATTAAAAAAAAAAGAATGGGTTTGTGGTCAGCTAGCTGCACAGGCTTGCAGCAAATGATTCATTCATCATGCAGTAACACAATTCAGCTTTTTGGACTCACTTATTGCTTTACGCTGGGGAAGAGTTCCCGTATTTTTTTATCCTTGACTGTAATTGTGTGTCCTTCTCGTAAACACTGTGATTTGTAGTGTTTCTTACAATTGACATGCTATGCTTAACTGATTACTGCCATATTATTTCCAGTATCCTACCACCAGTTAGTATACTATTTTTCTATGAGAAGTTTTGCGTTTTTAGATTATAAGACATTATTATCTACCTGATCAAATACAGAAATAACTAGAACAGGGACTTCCCTGGTGGCGCAGTGGTTAAGAATCCGCCTGCCAGTGCAGGGGACACTGGTTTGAGCCCTGGTCCGGGAAGATCCCACGTGCTGCAGAGCAACCAAGACCGTTGAGCCACAACTACTGAGCCTGCACTCTAGAGCCCTCAAGCCACAACTACTGAAGCCCATGAACCACAACTACTGAGCCTGCGTGCCTAGAGCCTGTGCTCTGCAACAAGAGAAACCACTGCAATGAGAAGCCTGCGCACCGCAACAAAGAGTAGCCTCCGCTCATCGCAACTAGAGAAAGCCATGCGCGGCAACGAAGACCCAAGCAGCCAAAAATAAATAAATTTTTTAAAAAAAGAAAAAGGGAAAATTTTTTTTTGCATAGATCAGTATCTAGCCAAATTTAAATCTTCAAAGCAAAAGGAAATTCCATTGTATTACCAGTCCCTGCCTTAGTAGGGCTTATCTTTACTCTTCACTCATCTCTTTCACTTTATGAGTATTTGAATAGTACATAAAGTAACCATGGTTACTGGAAGAAAACTCCTTTCAGGTGTGAAGGCAGAGGCTGAATATGTTTGAACTTTTACTTCTACATCTTAAGATTGTTTAACAAGTTGGACTTGTCTCTATTGTTCTGCTTCATGTGGCTTTTGTCATTATTTGAAAAGCGTGTACTTCTTCATCGGAAGTACCTGCTGGTTCAATACTCGTCACACTTCCTTGATATCACATTTAGAGAAAATTCTCCTCCTGCCCTATTGCCTGATGTTTTCCCCTCCACGGAATTCATTTCCAAGTAAATAGAATAAGAAGTGGTTTTATGAGCATTAAACAAGTAATTCTCTGGCACATTAATTTTGAAAGCATTGGATGGTAGCAACTATGGAGAAAGAACAAATCTCAAGGCTGACATTTTCTATTCCAGGGAAAAGAAAGCTTTTATTCATAGATTACCTAAATCAGGTAGCTGGACATTCAATGATTTAATAAAAATATAAACAAAAATATGATTATTGAGTGCCAGATAGTGTCTTAGGCAAGGGAAATAAAATTTCTCATTTCTAATACAACAACCTTGCAAGGAAGATTCTATCATCCCTATTAAACATCCCAACTAATAAGTCCCAGAGGGTGGAGTCCAAGACTGAAGATCCCACCCTCACCATGCATCACTTACTATTTTTTAAAAATAATTACTGAATATCAATTTTTATGCTAGGTATTTTTAAGGCACTGTGATCTTTCCTTTTACAAAATTTATCTTTGAGAGATTTGATCTGTTATCTCACTATGTTATGGTAGACATTTGCTTCACAATGACTTTTTAAATTCCCACTTCTGAAATGTGGGTAAAATCATAATAAATGGCCACTACTGATCTTGATTTTATTTCATCCTCTATTACCATAATAAACTAGTGAATGTTGGTTGTCATTTTGACGAAAGTGGCATCTCTAAGAAGAATGAATTAATACGTAGTACTTTTCAAAGCAATGATTATTGACATGTTGCCAAGATTTTGCCTTACTATAATGCTCTCTCTTTAAGGACTCAAGGTAACATGCAATGATGGTATCTCAGCTTAGCCCACAACTAGCTGAGTGAACTTGGGTCATTTCTTCACTTATAAAAAGAAAGGCAATAATGCCAACTTCACTGGGTTTTGTGAGACTCTAGGGAAAAAACACGAATAAGAACATTTTGGAAATGGAAATGCCCTTTACAAATTTTATGTTTATTACAATTGCTGCTAAATTTGGAAATGCTTTTCTTCAGTTTGATTATTTTCAGACCATAATACAATTAAATCATGAATCCGAGTGGTAATTTTCTCAATTAAGAGTTTCAACCCACTTTCCATGAAAATCCAAGAAACCCTGAGATACTGACATATTTTTAAAGAAAATATGATCACCGTTAGTATTCCGCAATCTTTCAGCGTCAATCTGAATACTACAGCAGGAAAGATAGTTTCAAGGTTTGGAAAAAATCTTAACCACATTCCCAAAGCCTATAAACCTTGAAAGACATTCTTCCTTTTTTTTTTTTTTTTTTTTTTTTTTTGCGGTACGCGGGCCTCTCACTGTTGTGGCCTCTCCCATTGCGGAGCACAGGCTCTGGACGCGCAGGCTCAGCGGCCATGGCTCACGGGCCCAGCCGCTCCGTGGCATGTGGGATCTTCCCGGACCGGGGCACGAACCCGTATCCCCTGCATCGGCAGGCGGACTCTCAACCACTGCGCCACCAAGGAAGCCCCCATTCTTCCATTTTAAAATGAAATATTTTAAAGAGCACAACTGGTGATGATCAACACTACTATCCAACTACAGAGAACATATACGAAGGTAACACTCCCAAGGGTGCCAAAAGATATTAATGATAAAGTCAGTGTAAACAAAGATAAACCTCAAGGATCAAAAAAAAGTCAAGAACGGTCAGGACAATATCTGCAAAGCCTAAGAAATTTTGAATTGTCATCAGCTCTGAGACAATCATCAGAATCCTGTCGGGAAACTAAACCAGTGACAAAGTTTTTCTCTCTATTCGACTTTCAACCTGGGACCACAAATATATGTAATCGAGACTTCTTACCTATTTTTGAGTTATTCAGGTAGAGTGAAGGTCAAAGAATTCTTTTCTCCCCAATTTATTTATTTCGTCCGTCATTTACAGATATTAGTGTTGATGCATGCCTATTTATCTTATACTTTGGGTTATAATCCAATACTACTTTATTTTGTTGCTCAAATGGTTCCTGAGAGCATGTTCAGATCAGCTCCTGACATTCCAAGAGTTTCACTGTGCTTTGGAAAAGGAACAACGAGTGTGGATGGTGGTGCCTGGAAACAGGGGTGAAGCACTGAACCGGAAACGAGGAGACTTCAATTCTAGTCTCAGTCCTGAAATAACTGGTTTTGTGACTTTGAGCCAATCACTTAGGCTCTCTGAGCCCCAAAGACCTAAAGCACTGTAGCTTAGTGGTTACGGGCAAGACTTGGAGCCAACCCTTCTGCTCAGTCAGGCTCCTCCACTTACTGTGTTAACTTGGGAAAGTCAATTAACCTCTCTGTGCCTCCGTGTCCTCCTCTGGAAAACGGGGATGAAAATAGTAACTACCCTCTAGGGTTGCTGTAAGGATTAAACAAGTTACATGATGTTATAATCTAATCTGTTTAGAACTGTGCCCAATAAATTGGGAGCACTGAATTATATGGTAAAATGAGGACAATATATAACAACATTGTAAATCAACTATACTCCAATAAAAATTTTTTAAAAAAACAAAAAATAATGAGCACAATATAATCTGCCTAACTTTACCTCTTCAGGTGCTGTGACACATGGGAAAGAGCAATATATTCCATCAAATTGTTGTTGCTTTGTAATGAAGAATAATAAACACCAACACAGTGTTTTATAACCACAGTTCATCTTTCTTCAGACCACCAACTTCCCACACACTCCCGTTTTGCTTTTTCTTTTCTTATCTTTTTTTTTTTTACTTTATTTGGATTTCACCAGTGTTTGCACTAATGTCTTTGTTGTGTTCCAGGATCCTGTCCAATATACTACATTGAATTAGCTGTCAGTAGCCTAGTCTCCCTAGGCTCTTTGGTCTGTGACTGTTTCTCACACCTACCTTGATCTTAATGATTCTGAAGACTGGTTTTAGAATGTGCCTCGATTTGGGTTTGTCTGACGTTTTCTCATAATTTGGACTGGAGATACAGATTTTGGAGGAAAGAACCAAGCAGGTGAAGTACCCTTCTCATCACATCAATTCAGGGCATACATAATGTCCACATGACTTATCGCTGGTATGTTAACTTTGACCACTTGGATACGGTGCTGTCCACCAGGCTTCTCCACTGTAAAGTTACCACTTTTCCCTGTCCATCCTCTGTTCCTTAGAATGAGTCACTAAACCTAGTCCACACTGGGGTGGGGGATTAAACTCCACCTCCAGGAGGGGGTGGGTATTTAAATGTATTATTTGGAACCCTTTATAAGGAAGGTCTGTCCTTTCTCCGCTATTTATTTATTTGATCATTTATTTCTATTTGTATGGGTGCCTGGCTATTTATTTTCTACTTTGGGTTATAACCCAATACTACTTTATTTTGTGGCTCAAATTGTTCCAACTTTGGCCATTGGGAGCATGTTCAGGTTGGCTCCCGTGGCCCTTTGACATGCCGCCATCTTTGTTTTTCTGAGTACTTCCTTGCTCTCTGGCACCGCAAGATGCTGGAGGCTCATCTCGTCTCACCTTGTCTTCCCTGCTCCAGTTCTAGAAGCAGCAATTTCCCTAAGAGGCTCTGGCGCATTTTAGTGGAGAACAGTACGGCTCTGATTCTTAACAGGATGGGAACAATATGCGGTCCGAAGTCCAGATCTGAGTCCTGACTTCCAGCACATAACACCCATGTAGCTGGGGACAAGCTCCCTGATTATAACACGGGAGAAGGAGACAGGACACCTCATAGCACTTAGCACAGTGCCTGGCACACAGGGAGCACCCAATAAGTGCTGCTTATTGGATTCGTTTCTTAGGGCTGCTGGAATAAATGACCACAAACTTAGTGGCTTAAAACAATACAAACTTCTTGTCTTACAGTTCTGGAGGTCAGAAGTCTGAAACAAGTTAAAAGGGGCTGAAATGAGGTGCTGACAGGGCTGGACCTTCTGCAGGCTCCAGGGAAGAATCTGTTCCCCACCTGTTACAGCTTCGGGAAGCTGTCCTCATTCATTGGCTCCTGGCTGCATCTCTCCTATCTCTCCTCCACCTTCTTCACGTAAACTCCTCCTCCTCCTATCTCCCCCTTATAAGGACCCTTGCGATTACATCAAGTCCACCTGTAGAATCGAAGACAATCTCCACACTCGAGAGCTTTAACTTAATCACACCTGCAAGATTGCTTTTTAACGTAAGGTAAGATATTCTCAGTTTCCAGGGATTAGGATATGGGCATCTTTGGGAGCCGCTATGCAGCTTATTATCTTTATTCTTATTATTTCAGGTCTTGATTTGTTAAATTAAGGGTGTAGGAGAAGAGAACACTGAAAATAAAGGGAGTGAAAATACCAGATATTCATTTTCATGACAAAATTAACGACGGTTAATAATTGTTATCTTAACTAATAATTAGTTTGGAATCTTACCCCAAAGGCCTTAGAAATATATTTTTTTGAAGTTGTTAACCACATTTGGCATTCTCTTTCTGGCCTCACAGGTCTCTTTGCCAAAATGAACTCCCACCTACTTAGGAAATGTTCCTTTGCAGTTAACCCCTCTCTTTTTGTCTTCATAATGTTTTTTCTTCTTTTCCATCAAAAAGTCACATGTCTTTTCTGTGATATTCTCTGAATCTCTCCTCTGGCTCTTACCCAATCTTCTCATTTTTCTCTCTGCAAAGCTCTAAGAAAGAGTTCCATACACCAGCTGCCTCAGTTATCACTTCTTAATATTTTACTCTAACGAATACATCAATTATTATAATGCTATATTATAAAAGTACTTATTATTTATTAATAAATTAAAATTATTTTAAAATTTCTAATAACTACCTAAAATCTTAGTTCGGTCTCCTCTTTTCTGGTGAAAACATACACTTGAAGGTAATCAGGACTTCCCTGGTGGCGCAGTGGTTAAGAATCCGCCTGCCAAAGCAAGGGACATGGGTTCAAGCCCTGATCTGGGAAGATCCCACATGCCACAGAGCAACTAAGCCCGTGCGCCACAACTACTGAGCCTGCGCTCTAGAGCCCGCGAGCCACAGCTACTGAGCCCATGTGCCACAACTACTGAAGCCGGTGTGCCTAGAGCCCACGCTCTGCAACAAGAGAAGCCACCACAATGAGAAGTCCGCGCACCGCAACGAAGAGTAGCCCCCGCTCGCTGCAACTAGAGAAAGCCCACATGCAGCAACAAAGACCCAATGCGGCCAAAATAATAATAATAATAAATTTTTTTAAAAAAGAAGATAATCAATAGCATCTTTAACCACCAAGCACAATAGCCATTTCTTTGTTCTCTCTGGACATTTGTTACTATCCGCTTTGAGATTCTTAAATCTTTTCCATGCTTGGAAACCATACGTGGTAGATGGCATTACTGTTTACCAAGCAGTCACCTCCCCTGCTCCCTGCTCTGTTTCCATGGGAGAAACAGTATTCTTCCCATCTCCCTATGAATACTGGACTTGACCATTGAAGTGACAGGGGGGATTTCAAAGGCTAGTCCTTAAAAAGCCTTGCGTGCTTTCTCCCACCTCTCTGGGAGTCTGCACCTCCTGCCGTGGGGAGAATGCACCACCTAGTCTCTGTCCCTCTCGCCTGAGTCAGGGAGTGAGGCCTGTGTCGTAGATCTGCATCCTAAAGCAGTGCAGGCCTGGCCAGTTGTAGACCTGTGGGCATGAGACTGGAGATGGCTCCATGAAGGGGACCACCAACTTCTAGCATCTGTGTCTCTTTGCCAAAGAGCTTCCTCTGGCCACTGGAGCCCACCCTGCCCGTGCTCACACAGGCCAAAAATGCTGCGAAGTTTACATCCTTGACAATAACTCTCAACTCGTGACTGACAAAGATGGCTGTATAGCATCCGTCTCCCTTCCTCCTTGGGCAGGATAACTCTAAGACCCGCATTCTATATTAGCTCCTGGAGTTTCCCAGGGAACTGAGCTCCAGCTCCTCTAAGGGGTAAGTTGCTTGCTGATACACTCTTCACTGGCTGGCTTCCTTTCTCTGTCTCACTTCCTACTCCTTTTCTGCATTTCTTGTCTGACAGTATGCTTTTGGGGACCCAAACTAAGGCAGTAAAGGGATTCGATCCATCCCGTTGATATGCCAGCCAAGATGGCTGCCTACTCAGTGAGATAACCTCAGTAATGAGAAGCTGTGGGGGATGAGAGGCTGGAAGGGGCCAAAGCTGAATGTCTCAACCTCTTCAGGGTCTTGGGCAGCATAGAGACCCCCTGTCTCTCTGGTACGCGGACAATGAGAAGCCCGCGTACCACAATGAAGAGTAGCCCCCGCTCGCCGCAAGTAGAGACAGCCCACGCGCAGCAACGAAGACCTAACGCAGACAAAAATAAATAAATTTATAAAAAACAAAAAACAAAATAAGGCTTTTTTTCCCCTTCAAAATGAAAAGAACATGAAGAGAGAAAATTCTTCCAAGAGGGCACAGCCATATTGATCTAGAACATAAAATGTTACAGCTGGAAAAGACCTTAATGATCTAATCTAAATTTTATAAATCCAGAGGCACAGCACACAGTCACTTCAGGGAAAACATATACTTCGGATCGTAGCCTTATGCTCGTGTAACCAGAAACCTTCTAACTTTGGGCCGCTAGGACCAATGACAATGACATTGGTATAGATGAATCTGCTTCTTTTGCACAGCCAGATTTCATGGACACTTCATTTTCTAAACATAAGAAATTTCACACTGCTTTATAGATCAAACTCTATAATACTCTTCCACTGGCTGGAGAAAGAAGAAGGTGTGAATTTTAAAGAAACGCCTCCTTGTCCCACCTTTTGGATATTTTCCAGGTGGAAGGAGGTACTTTCCAGAATCCTTGAAAAAAGGTAATGGAAACTTTTAGACTGGGTCTGTCTCCATTATTAAAATTTTGTATGGGCTCATGTATCATTCTTTATTTGTTTCACTGTAGTGATACTAGCAAGTTGTCCTTAAATTAGGGTGCATAGTGTATTTGCCTCCAGATCAAATGACTGAAAAGCTAACAAGTATTTTAAAATCAGACAAGGCCCAAAGGAAAAATAATCAGACTGGTTTATCTGTGGAGTCATATCTTGGGAGAGAGAGTGAATAGAAATATTCAAAATGGAAAAATTGGCAAAATGTAAAAAGAAAAAAAGTGAGATTGAGTCATGGATCCCATAGAAAAAAAGGGGGTAGGAGGGGAGACAGGCAAGGATTGAAGGGTCCTCTTGGGGCCTTAACTATCACGTGGTGATGTTTGAGGGATGCCTGGTCCTTCTCTCCAGGGTCTCTAAGCGCACTGCCTCTTTTCAGTGATGCCCAGTTCCTTATTTTAAAATTCTGGCCCTATAAGCAACCCCTGGCGCTGAGATAAGAGCATATTTCTTGTTTTTATTGCACTTACTCTTAGAGCATGAAACTTAACGAATGATTGTCTTGTTTTCCTCCAGCCCCAGGATCTTATAAGCATGCCCAGAGGCTCATGAGTGATGGAATCGACCAATAAATACGCTAAACACCACTTTACCAGTGTTTTCAGAATCAAGAACATTGATTAAACAAAGCACTAAAAATAGTTTTGACAGGAGAAACTGTTTCCAAGTAAAATTAGTCATTATTATGAGGCTTTTCTTTTTTTTTTTTTTTTTTTTTGCGGTATGCGGGCCTCTCACCGCTGTGGCCTCTCCTGTTGCGGAGCACAGGCTCCGGACGCGCAGGCTCAGCGGCCATGGCTCACGGGCCCAGCCGCATCCGCGGCATGTGGGATCTTCCCGGACCGGGGCACGAACCCGCGTCCCCTGCATCGGCAGGTGGACTCTCAACCACTGCGCCACCAGGGAAGCCCATGAGGCTTTTTTTTATGGATGTAGAAAACGCATTAGGTGTTGTGGATACAGCAGTGTGAGACAGAGACTCTCAATTGCTTTCCAAAGCAACCTGATTTTGCAGGAATATGAAGTTTATGACAGCTATCTTTAGAAGCACTGGAAAGCTAAAGGTATTTCACATTCAGACATGGTTCAACTAAAAAAAGTATGATTATGATAGTCTAAATTCTCATTTATCTTAGAGGAATCTAAACCAGAATTTGCTAAATAATAGACGTAC
Source organism: Pseudorca crassidens (assembly GCF_039906515.1). Lineage (NCBI taxonomy): Eukaryota > Metazoa > Chordata > Mammalia > Artiodactyla > Delphinidae > Pseudorca > Pseudorca crassidens. The sequence goes on along the minus strand of NC_090317.1, from coordinate 121,754,332 downwards.
TTCCCAAATTGAGAAGTTAACTCTCACCTTCCAAAAGGAGTAACTGGAAATTGTGTAAGAAATCTGAGTTTTAAAGTGGTAATATAAACATGTTCAAGATCAAGCATAGTTGCATCTGGGAAATAAGGACATTATGAATAAGGAATGTTGACACTATTCTCACAAACAAGCTAACCGAGGAAAAACTCTAAGAAACAGGCATTAATACATATGCCATCAAGAGGAAATCAGAAAGCGTGAAAAATAAGAAATCAGAGAACAATACTTGGCACAATTTCTCCCTATCTAAATAGCCTGGAACCGAATGAGATCTTTGAGGGAGAGGAGATGGCCCTCAGAGAAAATGTGAATTGATCATCACTGTTACTTACAGATGATATTTTTGTGTCTGTTCCCATACATCCATTCTCACTGTTGCTATACTGGACACTGGATGACACACTGGGACTCACAGGATATATGAGCCATTATGAGAAAGCTGAAGTGAAATGATGGATAGTTGATGACCCTTGGCATTTGTAGGTGCGTAAATTGCATTCTTTTCAGGCAGACAGATAAACATTGTGAAAAGACATTGTATCTGTCAAAAAACTTGCAGTTGAAAGTCATAGAAACCCAACTCAAAATAATTTAAGCAGGAAAAAGCTGAACTTAAGGAGAAGTTAATGGATGTAATTAATCAGACCCAGGGCTTCAAGTGATGTCATCTAGCAACACATTCTGTCTCTCCATCTCTTGAAATCTCTCTCCATTCATCGGGCAAGATCACACCAGTAAATCAAGACTCATGTCCTGCTAGCTTAGTAACACCAGGAATAGGAAGTCGTTTTTCCTAATCGTCCAAAGAGGATACGTATTAACCCAGCCTGGAGCAATATGCTCATCCCCGAATTAATCACTCATTCAGGGGGATGAGAGACTCTGATTGGCCAGAGTTTCTAACAAGATATTTAATCTCACAATCCTAAATACGAGCAGACACTAAGGATTACCAGATATCTGAAGAAAGCGTCTAACACAGCCTACCAGAAAAAACGCCAGTTAGATATTACAGTGGCTATGTAGGGAGAGGACAATTCAAAAACCAAAAACCGGGCTTCCCTGGTGGCGCAGTGGTTGAGAGTCCGCCTGCCGATGCAGGGAACGCGGGTTCGTGCCCCGGTCCGGGAAGATCCCACGTGCCGCGGAGCGGCTGGGCCCGTGAGCCATGGCCGCTGAGCCTGCGCGTCCGGAGCCTGTGCTCTGCAACGGGAGAGGCCCCAACAGGGAGAGGCCCGTGTACCGCAAAAAAAGAAAAAAAAAAAGATTTCCCACCTAGAATTCTATATTCAACCAAATTTATGTCAAATGAGAAGATATATAAGGTGTCAAAAACTTACTTACCATCTTATATTCGTTATTAGGAAGCCACTTCAGGGTGTGCTTTACCAATGAAGAAACCCCTGAAGAGACCAGAAACCCCAGGAGATCCAACACAGGAGAGAGGTAGCAATTCTCTAGCACGGCAGCAGTGCAAAAGGCACAGAAGGCAATGCAGCTGGAGTAGCACAGATGGGAAAGCGCTGAGAGAGGTTTCTAAAAGAAAAGTAAACATTGTAGAACAATGAGTGTGAGGGGACCTCTTGAAAAGAGATTCAGACATTTGTTAAAAAGTATGGTATTTAATTAATGTTTAAAGCTAAAAACATAGGAAACAGCATTCCTATGCAATTATCAATCACAGGAGAATCAAAAGTGTATGAAAGGAAAAGCAACCGCATTTTACTACAAAGCTCACCAGTATATAGTATTTATATAGCCATAATGAGGTAAACAACAATATTAGCCTACCTGGAATTAAGATATAAGAACATTGGGGAAAGGGGAGGATGTTAAATGCTCATTTTCCACAGTGGGAAATCAACTAATTATACCTGAGCTGAAAAAACAAGAAGCAGTGATTATCGAGAGAAATGTCCTATTTAGAGAAATAGAATAGTTAAGTAAAAATAAATCATCTAAGAAAAGGAGAAAGTGATTTTTCTCTGGAAGGGGGCAAATGGCAGGGCAGACATTTGGTTTTTATATAAACCAGTAAAAACATTATACGCACATTGTAACTTCACACATAGAAATATAACTTTGATAAATGTAGAAGTTAAAGAAACAAAAACAAATCTTGTGTTCTATCTAGTTCATTCTCTATTCTTAGAAACCCTAAGCTCTAAATTTCTTTGGAACTGATGGTTTTCACGTCAACAATTAGCTAAAAGAAGGTGACAGCAAATAGATTTGTTTTTCTTTCTTTTGAGATGTAAATTTAGTAAGAGTGACATAAATAAAAAGGAGACTGAATGAGGCATGTTCACAGTAAAAGAAATCATTTTTATGCCAGTCTATTTATTTACACTAACATCAAGATTTTATTTTTTAAAAGACCTATTTTTCCATAGTAGATAAATATTGGAAGACTATTATACTTTTCCCGTGGGGGGAAATCAATGAAATTATCTTATAGCAATTATTTAATAACTTGTATACTTTTATGATACGTAAAATCAGAACAATGTCTTCTAAAATTGCTATGTGCTCAATCAGTAACAAAATCTCTCTCAAACCAAATTTTTTCTCAGAAGCAACTCAATTTTATCAGGACAATCAAAAACTGTGAAATTAAAAACAAGCTCTGCTATTAAAAATAAAATAGCTTTCTAGTCAGCTATATACTGGTTGCAGCCCTCAAGTTGCTCACAGTCTGGTATTGACTGGAGAGACAGAAGCGTAAGCAGATACAATGTGAATGGACAATTAAAAGACAACATGGCCAGGGTCCAAATGGGGTTGTGGGAAGAAAATTAGAGAAGGGTATGTCTAACTTCCTGAATATGAAGAGGGCACATTTCAGGCAGAGAACTCCCTTCTGAAAGACCAGGAGGCTGGAAGCACCAGAGCATGAGCTGCTGGTAGCCTCTGGTTCAGTACACAGAGGGACGCCTGGATAAGGGGATCCAATACAAAGTAGGCGCCTGCCCTAGAGGAGGCCATTCACCAGGGAGGGAACACATTTAATGGGGTGCAGAGGTGCAGGGTGGTCCTGAGAGGCTGAACAAGAACAGCTGAGGTACAGGCTTGGGAACCAAGGTCAGAAGATCAGAAGATTAGGAAGAAGAGTGGGTCTGGGAGAAACATCCCAAGAGAGTGGAGTCAGTTCAGACCTCTGAGGTTTTTTCTACAGGCCTCCTGCTAGGATCAGGTCTGAGCTGCAAACAGAACCAGTAAGTAAGTCATTCGCTACTTCAGTCTTGGCCCAGAATGCCCCACTATCCTTTTTTTTTTAATTGTAGTAAAAAATCACATAATAGAAAAATTAGCCTTTTAATATTTTTTTAACTGTACAATTAAGTAGTGTTAATCTTATTCACATTGTTCTATAACAGATCTCTAGAACTTTCATCTGGCAAAACTGAAATTCTCTACCCATCTGGTTCTCTTCCTAGATTTTCCCTCCATGTTGGGAGACCCACCAGATGTTTAAAGGATCAGCATCGCCCACTTGACTTCTCCCACTTGGAGGAGGTCAGAACCCCAAGCCAGGCACTTTGAAGCTCTAAGTGTTGGGATTTTCCAAAATCTGTTAGCGTACTAGGGTGGAATTTTCAAGTTTATTCCTTTTCTAGAAGCAGTTCAGCAAAGATCTGCAAGGGGCTGCATGAATCAGCATCCGGTTTGAAAGAAGATCGATATAGCTTAGTGTTCTCAATAAAATAAAAACAGACAGCCAATTTAATTATTATATTTCTATTGAGTTTTCTAACCCCAAAGCTAATTATTTTTTGCTGAGGATCTCTACCTTGATTATAGCCCATGTTATACAAAATTTAGAATTCAATCATGTTGCACCAGCTTTAGGGAGTCCGGCTCAGCAAACACATTATTATTAGCTAAAAGTTTTGGTAAAGGCAGAAACCCTGACAAAGACAGAGAAAGATAAATATTATATGATATCACTTATATGCAGAATATTAAAAAATGATACAAATGAACTTATTCACAAAACAGAAACAGACTCACAGACTTAGAAAACAAACTTTATCAAAGGGGAAAGATAGGTGGGGGGAGGGATAAATGAGGAGCTTGGGATTAACATATACACACTATTATGTATAAAATAGATAACCAACAAGGACCTACTGTATAGCACAGGGAACTCTACGCAATACTCTATAATAACCTATATGGGAAAAGAATCTGCAAAAGAATTGATACATGTATACGTATAACTGAATCACTTTGCTGTATACCTGAAACTAACACAACATTGTAAATCAACTACACTCTGATATAAAATAAAAATTAAAAAAAAAAAGCAAAAGGGAGTGGTGGGGGAAGACAGACAGACAGACCAGACTTTGGGGTAGAGAGTCTTTAAGAATTTCTTTCAATATGAACAGATTTTCCCACAAATTCAAATTAGAAGGGTTCGTTATAGCGCACATTTAGATTTACTCTACTGTTTCAGATACTGTGACCTCATCTCTGATAAATGGATTTCAACTACTGGAGATGCTGAGTGAATTCAATATCTGGCTGTGATCCCAGTTACCTTCATTTGGTCCATCATCTTTGGCACCATCTCTCCAGACCCTTCCTATGAGTCCTTCAGCAGGTGAGGGAAGGAGTAATTATGGGAGGTAGCCGTCCCCTAGTCTGGTGTCACAGATGTTAAGGGAAACCCGTCAGGTTTTAGGTCTGAAAAGCAGACTCAGATGGGGATTAGCATGAGGGAAATCTATTGGGAGATGGTCTTGGAATCAACACCTATGAGGGAAGGGAAGGAAGCAGGCTTGGGCAGAAGGAGAAGATAGGCCTCAGACAATCACAAGGGGACCTCTTAGGGTGATCAACTTGTCCCAGTTTGCCTGAGTCTTAGCACTGAAGTCTCGAGTCCTGGGAAACCCTTCAGTCCCAGGCAAGCGAGGAGGGCTGGTCACCCTCGGGCCTCTAGAGCTGGGATGGCCCTGCAGAAATATCCTGACTGCAACCAGGTGGCTGGGCCTTTATGTTCCTGTATCAGCCAGTCATTGGATAGGGGATGTCCTCTTAGCTCCCAAAGAGGCATAACCTTGGACGAGGTGACTCTCTTCAGCCAAGGGCAATTTCTAGAGAGGGACTCAGCTGTGAGCTGTCCTTGACCAACCTTTTCAGCAGCTGGAAGAATGAGTGTTTCAGTCCTGAAGGGGGCAGTACTGGGAGATGCCTGATTTTGCAATAAGTTACATTCTGGGCTCTTAGAAAGTCCCTGAATATTGATGGATCCAAATGTGGGTCCAGTTGGTCCCTTACAGAGCAGCCATCTTAATCTGGAGAACCAAGGGCCCCACACTGAATGGCCTTTCCCCCCAACTGTTTCTGCTAAGTTCTTGGCACTTAGGGAAATTCTGGCCAACCTTCTGCCTATATGAGAAGCTATTCTAGCCCTCTGATGTGAGTACATCAACATGCGGGTGCTATAAATCCTGGTGGCCCCAATTCACCTTCCCCATTCATTTCAGCCGCTTTGGAGAGGGGCTCTGGCCAGGTCAAGGGCTGCCAATGAGCATTGGGAGGACAATGGCTGGTCCTACCTGCTTAAGCAAATATAATCTTCTATGCAGCAGAAGCACGTGCTCAGGAGTCAGCCAGCCTGCATTCCCACCCACCCCTGACCTTGTGGGCAAGTTGTTAATATTTCTAAACTTCAGTTGCCTCATCTATAGATGAGGCTACAATGCTCACTTTTTAAGGTTCTTGGGAAGATTAAATGGAATTTAGATAGAGACAGATAGACAGACAGACAGGTAGACAGACAGGGCTACAGACATAGGTTAAAAGGTACTATATCTTAACGGTTAAGACTCACATTTTCTTAGTTTCATATTTTTGGCTCCACTATTCAGTAGCTATACATCATATATCGCTGGGTAAGTTACTAGCTTCTATATACCTCAGTTTCCTCATCTGTACAATGAGCTATAGTGAAAATCAAATGAAACAATCTATTGAAATGACCATGACTACAGCTTAACCCACAGGTAAGCACTCAGTGTATGCTAACTCACTGTTATTCAAAGCCCTACCACAGTGTTTGACATATACTAAGTGTTCAACAAATTGTCTGTTATTAAGATTGAGGTACAATTCCTGCAAATAGCAATGAAGCAATGATAGAAGACCTCCTCCTTCTGATGATGCTTCTCTTTTCCTTTTTGAATGGGGCATCTTGGGTGGTGAAACTTGGAGGTCCATGTGCCTTCTTGGAAGGTGCCTTTGGGACAGAAGAGCTGAGAGGGCCTAGAGTGGTATCTGGGTGAGAATAACAGGGGCTCTGGTTGCTTGGGGCTGGCTATGTCTTGGCCCAGTGGTTCTAAAAGTCTGGTTCTGAGACCAACTCTATCATCAACTGGGAATATATCAGAAATGCAAATTCTCAGCCTTCACCCGCAAACTACTGAATCCAAAACTCTGGGGCTGAGGCCCCGTAATCTGGTTTTCTAACAAGTCCTTCAGGTGATTCTGATGCGCATTCAAGTTTTAGAGCTGATATGCTAGGCTTTGAAAAAGAGATGAAAGGGACCTTGATTTTTTCATGTTAGATGGGGAGCAGTACCTCTGGAGGCAAGAAACTTCCAGAAAATTCCTTCATGGATGTCCATAAATGGACATCAACCCTTAGAGTTGGCCTTCCATGGAGCAAGCAGTAAGAGAGGACCACTACCACCTCTCTGTATGCCACATCATAATGTGTAGATGCAGCTCAGCTACTCTGTGTGTGCTTGGACCATTGGCCCATAGTAGGTGTTCAATGAGTAGTTACTGAAGAAGGGAAGATACGCCAAGGACAAAAGTCCTCAATGTGTTCCAGTGCTTAAGCTACCATAATCTCTTCTTCACACAAATCCTAGAATAAGCAACTTCCTGTCTGTGGGCCTCCTTATGCCATACCTGTGTACCTGGCTCAGCATAGCCGTTGAGTTGAATAAGCACAGGATTTCTTTCAGGCTACGGATATGGCCATCCATCACCTAAACTACCCATGTGGCCAGGCCCCCTGTCCACACACTCAAATCTCTAAAATATTAGAGATTTATGGAACCAGGAGAAAACCCCCTGAAAAATCTCCCTCCATTCAAAGGTTCTGATGTTCAGTGTAAACTCACTGCTATTAATCACGTACACTTTGGAATCTTGCTGTAATCAGAGACATGAAAATTGTGATAGTTGAGAAAAAGTTGAAACACTTGTTTCTGTATTTTTGTTTTAAGATAAGAAAGCATATGGGAGTCCTGTTGGACACAAATGGCTCCATATTTTCTAAATCTCTAAAACAAAATGCCTAAGTTAGAATCTTCTGCTCTAAATTCCATATGGCATTAATTAATTCACAAAGTGAGTAAATGTATTTTCCATTTAATGGAAAAGGCTTTTGGCAGTAGGACTACTTACTATGCAGTAGTTAATGGAGCATTAAGAAAAAGACAGAGAAGTATTAATCACATTTGAAAATATGGCTAGCTTCAGGGTCAGGCTATTAACCAGGTATAGTGCCACTGACAGAAACGATACAACATATTCAAAGGAAATGATTATCCTACTATTAATAGTATCTTATAAGAATGAATAAACCAAGATGTAATATTTTGTAAAAATAAATAGAAAACATTATATCTCCTGCAACTGAATAATGCCATCTTCCCAGTTAAAGTGTCTTATCATTTCAAACATGAGACTTTATCATTTGTCACATCTGCTCTAAGAAAAACGAATAGGAAGAGTAGAAATATTAGAATTCTTGGTCATAAGATTTGCAGGGAATGTTGTTCTTCAAAAAGAGAGGGAAACTGTAGATTCCCCAACAACAAAGGTGTCATGAAAAGCTCGAAGTCAGCTTCCTTAAAAAGTACAGCCTTTTGCTTCTAAAAAGGCTGTCTTTCGTATTATTGATTTCTACCCACAGAGTGAGGGTACTACGCATAACACCAAGGTCATTTAATCCCCCAATTTATAAAAATTGGCTTTCAAGCTGAACACATGCAACAATGATGAATGCTGCTTCATTTAGAGCAGATGGGAACATCCTGGCAGCATCAAAAACTGTATTTGGCAAAGTGGCAAAGTATGTGAGAACAGTTCTTGAGGAATAAGATGGTGTTGGATGTATTCCAAGATAGTATACGCCAACCCATTGAGATAACCAAGATATATAACCAAGATATATTAGTTTGCTAGGGCTGCCATAATCAAATACCACAGACTGAGTGGCTTTAACAACAGAAATTAATTTTCTCACACTTCTGGAGGCTGGAAGTGCAAGATCAAGAGGTGAGCAGGTTTAGTTTCTTCTGAGGCCTCTCTCCTTGGCTTGCAGGTGGCTGCCTTCTCGCTGGGTCGTTACATGGCTGCCCTTCTGTTTGTGTTTTCTGTGTCCTAATCTACTCTTCTTATAAGGACACCAGTCATATAGGTATAGGGCCACCCTAATGACCCAATTTTAACTTAATTACCTCTTTAAAGGCCCCATTTCCAAATACAGCCACATTCTGAGATACTGGGGGTTAGGGCTTCAGTATATGAATTTTGAGGCAGGTGGGGCACAATTCAGCCCATAACAGAAGAGAACAACATTCTTCTAGCTTTGAGACTGTAGTTTTTCTTCATTCACTAATTCAACACAGTTATTCATTTAATGAACAAATAACTGTGAATCTCAACTGTAATTCAAGCGAGATACGTAGGGTGATGAAAGCTTATATTAGGAAGAATCAGCCTGGTCAGAGATGTGAATGAAAACCATCCCTAAGGAAGTAACAATTCAACCAAGGTCTGAAAAATTATTAGTTATGGAACAAATGAAGGAGAGAAGGAAGTGTTTTAGAAGACAGTGTACACAAAGACCCCCCATGTCACGAGAGGATGTGTGAAGGAGTAAAAGAAGGTCACTATAGCCAGATCAGGAGGATGGAGGGGAAGTCTGGGACAAGACGAGGCTGGATAAATGGGTAGAGGCCATACAGGAAGGCTCTTGTGGCACAGACTAACGATTTTGTGTCTATTTGATGAGTAAACATTTTAAAGTGTTTTAAACCTAGGGACGAGGGTGAGGGTGGAAATAATCCTACCAGTTGGATCATAGTGTTAAGAATGAATCATAGAGGTAGAGAAGAAGTGGGCAAGCAAGTGAGGAGGTGTTTGCAGAGGTTCAGGAGATGGTGGAGAGGCAAAAGAAGTGGACAGGTTTTTATTTTTTATTTTTAAAAAATTTTTGGACAGGTTAAAAAATATTTAAGAAGTAAAACCAAAAGGATCCAATTAATGATGGATTAGACATGTGCTGGGGAATGGCGATAAAGAAGAGAGACGAATTGAGAATGATTACTAGGTTTCAGCCTTTCAAAACTTGATGAATGGTGTTAACATTCCCTGAAGTAGAGATCAACAGGACAGTACAGGGTGTGGGAGGAAAGGTCGTATCTTCCTTTGGATCCTGTTGAGTTTGAGCTGCCTTCAAGAGATCAAAGAGGTATAAAGTAGATAATTAGATATGCAGGTCTGGAGTGCAGACTAAAGGTTTGGGCTAAAGATACAAATGTGTGATTTATTTCCTTATGGGTGGAAACTGAAAGTGAAAATGTAGATGAAATTATCCAGAGAGAGAGTCTAGATTGAGAAGAGGAGTGGGTGTAGAATTGAGCCTTGGAGAACCTTCACATTTAATCTTTAGTTAGAGACAGATGGGCCTGTGAGGGAGACCAGGCAGGAACAAGCAGAGAAATAAAAAGAGAACCAGTGGTACAAAAATAGTGTCAAGGTGTCAAGAGAGTATTGCAAGAGGTGTATGCAGTCAATTTGTGTAATGTCGCTCAGAGACTAAGTAAGTAAGGACTGAAAATGCCCTTTGCATTCATTAACACAGCAGTCTTCAGTGACACGATGGGGCAGAACCCACATGGGAGTGACTGGAGAGTGGTAAGAGGTGATGAAATAGAAATGGGTTGTCTGAGGTCTGGCTCCCCCAGAAACAGATCCTGAGACAAGAGTTTGACATAAAGTGGTTTATTTGGGAGACAATCTCAGTAAGGGAGAGAGAGGGGAAGTGAGAACGAAAGGGAAAGAAGCAATCGAAGGGTAAGATACTGAGCATATTAATGCTGTGGGCAACTGTCGTTCAGCCCTGCTGGGGATCTCTGGGAGACGATGTAGAACGTAACTCAAAGTCATGCTCATTTCACCCAGTTGCTGGGAAGTTCGCATTTTTCCTCCAATCCCCACCCATCACTGGCTGAGGCATATTCCCAAGGGCACGAATTTCCCAATTCTTCTGGTGTGCCCTGCACTAGACTGGAGAGAAGTCTCAAGATGGGTATCCAAGGTGCTTAAAGTAGGATGCCACTGGCCTGTACCAGGAGCTGAGTGTTGAGTGGAGTTGAGGGGGTCACTGACTGCATCTGCCTCAGCGTAGTATGGGTAACTCAAGAACTTTGGAGATGACGAATAGGAGGGAGATTTGGACTTGACTGGAGCGAGATATAAGGTTAAGAGAGATTATTTTGTTGTTTTAAATGGAGAGATTTAAAAGTTCACGGGAAGGCAATAATGACAGGGAGAGAGTAAGCATACCAAAAAAAAAAAAAAAGGATAATCATTTAGACAAGCTGACTCCTCATAACTTGTACCATTGTTGATAGATACGTCAAGTTGTGTACTCCATAATTTCTTCATTTCCACACCACCTGTAATCATGATTACTACCTATACTGATCAGCTGGCAGAAATTTCTGTAAATAAGATCAAAATCATGACATGCATTAAGTGACTTCCGGTACAGTTTTTAATCTAAGACGATCTGCTGAGAGGCTAACTGGGAAGGACTGAAGGATGAGGCATGCTGAGCTGCTTTAGTGGGTATTTCTGTGGGAGAATTTCATTTTCAAATGGAAGTGATAGATCAACATATTCCATACAATGCTATATATATTCTTCTGGGTGACTGAAATATATTAAAAGATGATGTAAGCTGAATCTTTAAATTAGCCTCTTCAATTTACACCGAATTCTTTATTCTAGTTCCACTATTGGGTTGTTCCCCTGCCAAAGTACCTTATGACAGAGCCAGGAAAAGCTTTTAGTCTCTGCTTATTTGCATTCCACTTCTTAAAGTTAGCATATATCTAACCAAATCAAATATGAGATTGGCGATTTGCACCATCTCCAACTACTTGCTGAGCTTCAGCATTAAGGTACATTGTTTTACGGAACAATCATCAAAGTGTGTCCACTAGGGTTTATCTTGGATTTTGATTTTTGTATTTTCATCTCTCTCCTTCCTTCCTCCCTCCCTCCCTCCCTCCATTCCTTCCTTCCTTTCTTCAATAATTGTAATAATTATTTGTTGAGTGCTAGTCAATATGATGTGTTCTTTGGATATGAGAGTGAATAACAAAAATACAGTAAGTGATTGTATGAATGTAGATCAGCATTCATTCATTCAATTATGTCTTCTTTATGTGATCCAAGTCACAGAAAACCTAACTAACATAAAGATCTTGTTTACTACATGAAGTCTGTTGGTAGGTGGTCTAGGATTAGCTCAGCAGTGCAATGGTGTCATCAAGGACCATGCTTCTAAACCTTCTTGTTCTTATTGGCCCAGCTCTAAATAGAACATCTTCCCAAGACAGTGTTCAAAGCACTAAGTGGAGGAAGAGGGAAAAGGGCTTTCTCTTTGTGCAGATTTTAACTTCTTTGCTTCCCCAGAATCTCCCCAACAGGGTTCCCATTCCATTTCTTTTGCCAGAACTGTGTCACACTCACACATCAACAGATTGCTAAGCAAAGGAGAACAGGACTGCTGTTATGGTTTAGATTCGTCATGGTTCACCCTCTAGTTTCAGATCCATTTTTTCCCAAGTAAAATTAGGGTTATGATAGCTACGAATAAGGGAGAATAGTGCTGGGTAGACAGCCAAAGATGTCTATCACAGGTTTCATCTTATAAATAGTCTTCTAAACATCATAGTCAATATTTACTGAGAACATTCTACACACACACACACACACACACACACACACACACACACACACACACACACACACACACAGAGGTTCCATAGAGAGATTACTCCTGTGATTGCCATGGATGTTGTCAGCTGCTTCCAACAAAGGAATAGAACCATGGCCTCCTCCTTAGTTAGACTACCCTCTGGGGAATACAGTCCTGTTGTGGAGTCCATTGAACAATATTTTCATTGTTGAATCACTGATATGAATAGTAGAGCTCAGCCAAATATCTAGAATATAAGGTCCATCTGACCACAGGGTTAGGAATCTTTGTCTATACAAAACAACTACACAATACCATTATGTGGCATGAGGAAGATTTGAAATCCCCTTTTCTCTGCTGTCTTTGACTCTCTGAGAAACTGTATAGAGTCACCACCTCACTGCATCTTCTGTTGTTTCCATGCTTATCATGGTGTGTACACATTTAATTCTCTAATCATCCTTCTTCATTTTAGTTTTCCCTGGTCATTTCTCCCTTGCTCATCCTTGCATTTTTCTCATCTTTTATCAACCATCTTGGAGCTCCATTTTGTGCCTCATCTTTTTTCATTTTCCATTTACCAACTTCTAATACGTCAAAAAAGAGTAAGTACAAACACCCACATATATGCTTAATGCAAGGGGGTCTGTGTTTGTTACAGGAACGGAGAGGATTCATGTTAATGGAAAAGTGCAACTGAATTTAGTAGCAAGTGTCCTGCAATCAGACTGCCCAGATTTCGATCCCCTCCCTACCACTTATGAGTCCTACGATCACGGGAAAATTTCTTAACTTCTCTGGGACTCAGTTTCTTTATCTGAAAAATAGGAATACTACTACTACCAACCACAAAGTGTAGGTGTAATCAAATATGAAAACACAAAAGCACTTAGCATAATCTCCGACACATAAGTTCTCAATCCTAACTTTTATTATTATGTCTATTAGATAGGAGTGGGATGAGAATTAATGAGGTGTTTTATTTATTCAGTATTGCTTTATTTTGTTCACAAAGAATGAATTCACATATTACTTGTGGAAAAAATTAAGATAAAGAAGAATGAATTTTTAAATAAGTTTTTAAGAACCTGAGAGTTGGATTTAAAATAAATAAATGGTATTCCTTTGAAGAGATTGCAGTTGATAATAAACTATCTCCCATGACCTCAATATTTTCCATATGTTCTATGCCATTAGTATTACCTTTACTCTTATTTTAAGGCATGGATAGATGTAGGCTCTGGCTTCCACTGGGCTAAGACTTGAAATAACAAAGCAATTATCTCTTAGAGGAATTTCAATAAGGAATGTATTCTTACATATATAAGTATAATAAGATCGAAACAGTCCTGAGCACTTGATAACATGGAACTTTTGCTCCAAAAGGGTGTCCCTTCTTGGACTCTCACCCTCAGGACTATCATTAAGCCAGAATATCTTATACATTTTTTATTACCCATGGTTAGGATAAAACTAATATATAAAATTACTCGATAAGCTCTCTGGTCCTAAGAGAGTGGCACTACTTTCTGACCAGTGCTAAATTCTCATTGGAGTGACCTTGGTCTCAGAATGATTCAAATATGTTGCAAATTGTAAGGGGAACACAGCGTTACAAAGGACTACCATACTTTTTGGTTTTCCTTCCTTATGTTGTTGGCCTGGAAAGTACCTCTGTCAAGTGTTGTGTTTTTATAGCCCACAGTAGACTGGATGGGAAAAGTGAGACCTGAGAGACAGCGATATACTGGCTCTTCTGATCTGAGTTAGATCAGAAGATACTAACTATAGCCTCTATGGTTAATGTACTCTTTTAAAAATATATCTATTAAATATTGAGTAGATACAAAATAATTTTAAAATTACGTGTGTATGATAAAGAATTCCAAAAATGTAAGCACGTATGAACACTTCCTTCTTTAAAAGTCCCCATTCACCCATTCTCATCCCGTCCTGCCCCTCAGAGATAACCACTGTCTTGAATTCTGTGTTTAACTTCCTCTTGCTTTTCTTTATAATTATTTTTTCTTTATAACTGTTTAATTTCACATGCTTTTGAACTCTTAAAAATACAATCATCACACTGTATCCATCCTCCTGGGACAAATATTTTCACTTGACATTATGTTTTGAGATTCATTCACACTTTTATGTGTAGCTGTAACTAATTCCCCTTCGACAGCTCTACAGGGATCCAAACAAGTGTTAATTATATGGGTGTTGACTGTGCAATACTTTTTTAAAAGTTCTATATTAGTATTTTAGCCTACTTTCCTGGATGTGCATTACATTTCACAATAAGAAGTTTTAACGGTTTGGGGGTAACAAAAAGCAGAACCCAGAGAGATGGGCAGGAGGCACTGGGGAAGGAGGGAAGGAGGGGGCGCAGCTACGGCTTGTGTGGTGGGAGGACCCAGTCCACTCTCCCTGACCTGGACCCAAGTGCCTCAAGTTTCCTAGGTACCCAAGACAAGGGGGAGAAATTGTCTCAACATAGGACCCCAGCAATAATCACCCCTGTCCATTCCAGGACAGTGACTCACGCCTGTCTTTTGGTGGTACTACCTGGTGGTCCCAAGGTCTCTGCAGGGTGGAGAGTAACAGTAGCCTCAACTCAAGCACGAAGGGGCCCTGGGTGGCTGCCACAGACATAGGGCTAAAATAAGCTCTAAAATGGGAAAGCCGCATCGTCAGGGATGGAAACAAAATGAAAGGCAGCGATCGATGGGCAACGTCTCCCTGATAAAGAAATGTAGAGGTTTTAATATGCTAGTGGGTAAAGCCAGAAGGGAGAAGCCCCACACCTCTGCTTGTGTAATTTTGTTACACCGCCCACCTTCTGTAATTGTCCTTCCTCAGACTTCTGGCCTGGAAAGCAGCTTTTCCTGGTATTGTGGTCTTCTAGCTCACAGCAGATTGAATGTGAGAAGTGAGACCACACAGATAGCCACGTGTGGCGTTGACTCATTGCCTGACATTTAGCAAGAAGGTAGAAAATGAAGGGTCAAAGCATTCCCTGAGTGGCATGACCTGGGGCAACTGTCACCTATATCAATACTGATAGAAGTTATCTCTGCTTGATTACACAGTGTAAAGATAGATGTTCTCACTGAACCTGACCCTTAATGGAAGCTTAAACCATGTCTGTTACAGCCTACATAAGAAGAGAAGAAAATATATACCTTATTTTATTGATCCCAAGATTTCCCCTCATTTCACATCTCCGAACCCGGATGTAACTGTCCATTTGTGACATAGTTTTATGTGCCCAAGCACGCTCAGATTTGGTTGTGACTATTGATATTGTTATCACTTCAACAGTCACATACATGGATCGTTGGTGTCTCACTTGTATAGTTGCCAGTTTTAAAATGGCTTCCGAAGATTCCATTGTGATTTGGGATTGAAATGAACAGTGACTAGGTTCACAGAAAGGCATAAAACTAGATAGGGATATGACTTTAATAGTAGAGAAGCAGGGGGAGACCTTCAAGATGACAGAGGAGTAAGATGGGGAGATCACCTTCCTCCCCACAAATACATCACAAATACATCTACATGTGGAAAAACTCCTACAGAACAACTACTGAACGCTGGCAGAAGACCTCAGACTTCCCAAAAGGCAAGAAACTCCCCACGTACCTGAGTAGGGCAAAAGAAAAAAAGAATAAACAGAGACAAAAGGATAGGGATGGGACCTGCACCAGTGGGGGGGAGCAGTGAAGGAGGAAAGGTTTCCACACACCAGAAGCCCCTTCGCGGGTGGGGACTGCGGGTGGAGGAGGGGGTAAGCTTTGGAGCCGCGTAGGAGAGCGCAGCCACAGCAGTGCGGAGGGCAAAGTGGAGAGATTCCCGCACAGAGGATCGGTGCCGACCGGCACTCACCAGCTTGAGAGGCTTGTCTGCTCACCTGCCAGAACGGGCGGGGGCTGGGAGCTGAGGCTCAGGCTTCGGAGGTCAGATTCCAGGGAAAGGACTGGTGTTGGCTGCGTGAACACAGCCTGAAGGGGGCTAGTGCGCCACAGCTAGCCGGGAGGGAGTATGGGAAAAAGTCTGGAACTGCCGAAGAGGCAAGAGACCATTGTTTCGGGGTGCGTGAGGAGAGGTGATTCAGAGCACCACCTAAACAAGCCCCAAGGATGGGCACAAGCTGTGGCTATCAGTGTGACACCAAAACACACCACTGGATGCGGTCCTACCCACCAAAAAGACAAGATCCAGCCTCATCCACCAGAACACCGGGACCAGTCCCCTCCACAACCCACTGAACCAATCTTAGCCACTGGGGACAGACACCAAAAACAACCGGAACTACAAACCTGCAGCCTGTAAAAAGGAGACCCCAAACACAGTAAGTTAAGCAAAATGAGAAGACAGAGAAACACAGAGCAGATGAAGGAGCAAGGTAAAAACCCACCAGACCAAACAAATGAAGAGGAAATAGGCAGTCTACCTGAAAAAGAATTCAGAGTAATGATAGTAAAGATGATCCAAAATCTTGGAAATAGAACAGACAAAATGCAAGAAACATTTAACAAGGACTTAGAAGAACTAAACAGCAAACAAACAATGATGAACAACACAACAAATGAAATTAAAAATTCTCTAGGAGGAAACAATAGCAGAATAACTGAGGCAGAAGAACGGATAAGTGACCTGGAAGATAAAATAGTGGAAATAACTACTGCAGAGCAGAATAAAGAAAAAAGAATGAAAAGAACGGAGGACAGTCTCAGAGACCTCTGGGACAACATTAAATGCACCAACATTCGATTTATAGGGGTCCCAGAAGAAGAAGAGAAAAATAAAGGGACTGAGAAAATACTTGAAGAGATTATAGTTGAAACCTTCCCTAATATGGGAAAGGAAATAGTCAATCAAGTCCAGGAAGCACAGAGAGTCCCATACAAGATAAATTCAAGGAGAAACAAGGCAAGACACATATTAGTCAAACTATCAAAAATTAAATACAAAGAAAAAATATTAAAAGCAGCAAGGGTAAAACAACAAATAACAAACAAGGGAATCCCCATAAGGTTAACAGCTGATCGTTCACCAGAAATTCTGCAAGCCACAAGGGAGTAGCAGGACATATTGAAAGTGATGAAAGGGAAAAACTTACAACCAAGATTACTCTACCCAGCAAGGATCTCATTCAGATTCAACAGAGAAATTGAAACCATTACAGACAAGCAAAAGCTAAGAGAATTCAGCACCACCAAACCAGCTTTACAACAAATGCTAAAGGAACTTCTCTAGGCAAGAAACACAAGAGAAGGAAAAGACCTCCAAAAACAAACCCAAAACAATTAAGAAAATGGTAACAGGAACATACATATCAATAACTACCTTAAATGTAAATGGATTAAATGCTCCCACCAAAAGACATAGACTGGCTGAATGGATACAAAAACAAGACCTGTATATATGCTGGCTACAAGAGACCCACTGCAGACCCAGGGACACATACAGACTGAAAGTAAGGGGATGGAAAAAGATATCCCATGCAAATGGAAACTAAAAGAAAGCTGGAGTAGAAATTCTCGTATCAGACAAAATAGACTTTAAAATAAAGACTATTAGAAGAGACAAAGAAGGAAAGTAAATAATGATCAAGGGATCCATCCAAGAAGAAGATATAACAATTGTAAATATTTATGCACCCAACATAGGAGCACCTCAATACATAACGCAAACGCTAACAGCCATAAAAGGGGAAATCAACACAGTAACACAATCATAGTAGGGGACTTTAAAACCCCACTTTCACCAATGGACAGATCATCCAAAATGAAAATAAGTAAGGAAACACAAGCTTTAAATGACACATTAAACAAGATGGACTTAATCGATATTTATAGGATATTCCATCCAAAAACAGCAGAATACACTTTCTTCTCAAGTGCTCATGGAACATTCGCCAGTATAGATCATATTTTGGGTCACAAATCAAGCCTTGGTAAATTTAAGAAAATTGAAATCATATCAAGTATCATTTCTGACCACAACGCTATGAGACTAGATATCAATTACAGGGAAAAAAACTGTAAAAAATTCAAACACATGGAGGCTAAACAATATGCTACTGAAAAACCAAGAGATCACTGAAGAAATCAAAGAGGAAATCAAAAAATACCTAGAAACAAATGACAATGAAAACATGATGACCCAAAATCTATGCGATGCGGCAAAAGCAGTTTTAAGAGGGAAGTTTACAGCAATACAATCCTACCTCAATGAACAAGAAAAAAGTAGAAAAAAAAAAAAAAAAAAACCTAACCTTACACCTAAAGCAATTAGAGAAAGAAGAACAAAAAAAATCCTAAGTTAGCAGAAGGAAAGAAATCATAAAGATCAGATAGGAAATAATGAAAAAGAAATTAAGAAAACAATAGCAAACATCAATAAAACTAAAATCTGGTTCTTTGAGAAGAAAAACAAAATTGAAAAACCATTAGCCAGACTCATCAAAAAAAAAAAGGGAGAAAATTCAAAACAACAGAATTAGAAATGAAAAAGGAGAAGCAACAACTGACACTGCAGAAATACAAAGGATCATGAGAGATAACTACAAGCAACTATATGTCAATAAAATGGATAACCTGGAAGAAATGGACAAATTCTTAGAGAGGCACAACCTTCCAAGACTGAACCAGGAAGAAATAGACAATAGAAACAGACAAATCACAAGCACTGAAATTGAAACTGTGGTTAAAAATCTTCCAACAAACAAAAGCCCAGGACCAGATGGCTTCACAGGCAAATTCTACCAAACATTTAGAGAAGAGCTATCACCTATCCTTCTCAAACTCTTCCAAAATATAGCAGAGGGAGGAACACTCCCAAACTCATTCTACGAGGCCACCATCACTCTGACACCAAAACTGGACAAAGATGTCACAAAGAAAGAAAACTACAGGCCAATATCACTGATGAACACAGATGCAAAAATCCTCAACAAAATACTAGCAAACAAAATCCAACAGCACATTAAAAGGATCATACACCATAATCAAGTGGGGTTTATCCCAAGAATGCAAGGATTCTTCAATATATGCAAATCAATCAATTTGATACACCATATTAACAAATTAAAGAGAAAAACCATACGATTATCTCAATCTCAATGCAAATCAATCAATTTGATACACCATATTAACAAATTAAAGAGAAAAACCATATGATTATCTCAATAGATTATTTCAACAATATTCAACACCCATTTATGATAAAAACCCTCCAGAAAGTAGGCATGGAGGAAACTTTCCTCAACATAATAAAGGCCATATATGACAAACCCACAGCCAACGTCGTTCTCAGTGATGAAAAACTGAAACCATTTCCTCTAAGATCAGGAACAAGACAAGGTTGTCCACTCTCACTACTATTATTCAACATAGTTTTGGAAGTTTTAGCCACAGCAATCAGAGAAGAAAAAGAAATAAAAGGAATCCAAATTGGAAAAGAAGAAGTAAAACTGTCACTGTTTGCAGATGACATGATACTGTACATAGAGAATCCTAAATATGCTACTGGAAAACTAGTGGAGCTAATCAATGAATTTGGTAAAGTAGCAGGATACGAAATTAATGCACAGAAATCTCTGGCATTCGCATACACTAATCATGAAAAATTTGAAAGAGAAATTGAGGAAACACTCCCATTTACCACTGCAACGAAAAGAACAAAATATCTAGGAATAAACCTACTCACGGAGATAAAAGACCTGCATGCAGAAAACTATAAGACACTGCTGAAAGAAATTAAAGATGATACCAACAGACGGAGAGATATACCATGTTTTTGGATTGGAAGAATCAACACTGTGAAAATGACTCTACTACCCAAAGCAATCTACAGATTCAATGTAATCCCTATCAAACTACCACTGGCATTGTTCACAGAAGAAGAACAAAAAAATTCACAATCTGTATGGAAACACAAACGACCCCAAAGAGCCAAAGCAATCTTGAGAAAGAAAAACAGAGCTGGAGGAATCAGGCTCCCTGACTTCAGACTATACTACAAAGCTACAGTTATCAAGACAGAAGGGTACTGGCACAAAAATAGAAATAAAGATCAATGGAACAGGATAAAAGCCCAGACATAAACCACACACATATGGTCACCTTATCTTTCATAAAGGAGTCAAGAATATACCATGGAGAAAAGACAGCCTCTTCAATAAGTGGTGCTGGGAAAACTGGACAGTTACATGTAAAAGAATGAAATTAGAACACTCCCTAACATCATACACAAAAATAAACTCAAAATGGATTAAAGACCTAAATGTAAGGCCAGACACTATAAAACTGTCAGAGGAAAACAGAGGCAGAACACTCTATGACATAAATCCCAGCAAGGTCCTTTTTGACTCACCTCCTAGAGGAATAGAAATAAAAACAAAAATAAACAAATGGGACCAAATGACACTTAAAAGCTTTTGCACAGCCAATGAAACCGTAAGACCAAAAGACAACCCTCAGAATGGGAGAAAATATTTGCAAACAAAGCAACTGACAAAGGATTAATCTCCGAAATATACAAGCAGCTCATGCAGCTCAATATCAACAAAACAAACAACCCAATCCAAAAATGGACAGAAGACCTAAATAGACATTTCTCCAAAGGAGATATACAGATTGCCAACAAACACATGAAACGATGCTCAACATCACTAATCATTAGAGAAATGCAGATCAAAACTACAATGAGGTATCACCTCACTCCGGTCAGAAGGGCCATGATCAAAAAATCTGCAAACAATAAATGCTGGAGAGGGTGTGGAGAAAAGGGAACACTCTTGCACTGTTGGTGGGAATGTAAATTGATACAGCCAATATGGAGAACAGTATGGAGGTTCCTTAAAAACCTAAAAATAGAACTACCATACAACCCAGCAATCCCACTACTGGGCTTACAGCCTGAGAAAACCATAATTCAAAGTGAGTCTTGTACCACAATGTTCACTGCAGCTCTACTTACAATAGCCAGGACATGCAAGCAACCTAAGTGTCTATCGACAGATAAATGGATAAAGAAGGTGTGGCACATATATACAATGGAATATTACTCAGCCATAAAAAGAAACAAAATTGAGTTATTTGTAGTGAGGTGGATGGATCTAGAGTCTGTCATACAGAGTGAAGTAAGTCAGAAAAAGAAATACAAATATCTTATGCTAACACATATATATGGAATCTAAAAAAAAAAAAAAGTTCTGAGGAACCTAGAGGCAGGACAGGAATACAGACGCAGACGTAGAGAATGGACTTGAGGACACGGGGAGGGGAAAGGGTAAACTGGGATGATGTGAGAGAGTGGCATGGACATATATACACTACCAAATGTAAAGCAGGTAGTGCGAAGCAGCTGCATAGCAGAGGGAGATCAGTTCAGTGCTTTGTGTCCACCTAGAGGGGTGGGATAGGGAGGGTGAGAGGGAGGGAGACGCAAGAGGGAAGAGATATGGGAACATATGTATACGTATAACTGATTCACTTTGTTATACAGCAGAAACTAACACACCACTGTAAAGCAAGTATACTCCAATAAAGATGTTAAGAAAAAAATAGTGGAGAAGCAAACGTTCATCACCACTGGAGGAGTAACTACCTGTTCCATGCTTCACACAGAGCTTTGTGGGATTAAAAAGGAAGATGCTCACAAATGAGTGAAACTGCATTACATTTTGAGATACAAGAAAAAGTACTGCCTCTCAACACCAAGCCTTGAGACGGAGACTGGAGAAAATGCCAAATTTCTTGGAAAACATGAAAAAGGTTTCGAAGGAACGAGCGCCCACTGTGACCAATTCATGCAGCACTATCATTAAGGAGCAGAATATCAACATGTCAGAAACTCCTTGCTGACTCTGAACAGAAGCTGATGCTAAACTTGCTGCTACGTTTAGTTTAATAGAGGAAATATAAGAGAATGAGGCAAGTAGGCAGTAGTCACAAAACGCAGTGTTCTTCAACGTGCCACAAAATTATACTGGCAGTATTAAAGGTCAAAGAAAGTCCTTACTGCAAGCACAAGCTTAAATTCAATTCATGAGAAAGCACTGTAGCAATTTAATTGGCAGGGATTTTTCCTCCTTAGTGGCATGTAACGGCGAGTCTTGGTATCTTTGACTTATCACAATACAGTACATCCAGAAAATGTTCCCTAAAAACTTCTATATATATTATAAAAAAGATTTCAACAAGTTTTGATAGACAAACAAGAGACTTGGAAAAATATTTCTAACACAGAGAACAGACAGTGGGTTAGTAAAAAGAATGCACAAAGCACTCTTAAAAATTGCCCAAAAGGGAAAAACAACCTACCAAAAACAATGGATGAAGAATCTGAAGAGAGATTTTCCAGAAGAGTAAATCCATTTGGCCGACGAACAAAAATACTAATCTGGATAATACTTTTTAAAGTAACAAGACATCATGTTACACTTACCAGACTGGCAAAAATTTGGAAGAATCATAACATTCATTGCTAACAGGCGGAAAGAGTACTTTCAAAATTTGCTTGTGGAAATCTGAATTATGACATTTCTTTTGGAAAGCAATTAGGTAGCATCTATTGTAACTAATATAAATATATACTTTAACCCAGCAGTCCCTTTATTAAAAGACTATCGTGCAGAAATAAGAGTACTACAAATAACGGAAGATATGTTTGTCAAGGATTGAGGCAGACTGTCAGCAGTGTCCAGCCCCTATATGCTCACTTTATTGCATCACTGCCCACCAGTCTGCCTTGCAACCAACAGACAGTACCTACATTTCTTTGCCTGAGAGTGTTGCTGGAGCCTGCTTGGCCATACTTACAAAGTACTAGGGAGTAAATGTTCCCCAGCGGTAGCCCACAACCAATCACTGCTGTGAACTGGTATAAATACCCCAGCTCCCTAACCCTTGGATAGAAAAATCCAGAAGCACGTTTTCTATTACTGGCTCTGAGAGCTCCGCAATGGGATTAGGTTCCAATTGTCCACAGGGACTGCAGTCTTCATAATGCACCATTCGTGGCTGTCTTCCCTCCCCTGTCTCATTTTCCCACTCCCCTGCCGGGAGTGCCTTCCCACTTTCAAAAAACGATCACGCTTAAATCCTAAGGAAGCATGGCATTTTGGTCACATGTTATATGCTGTGGTGGCCAGCAGTTTCACACAGATGCAACCTGACAGTGCTTTGCCACGTGTCACACCTCTTACTTCTTCTTCGTGCCCCAAGGTTTCTGCAACACCACAGCATGAGCCACTCAGGGGAACCCACTTGGCCCTCATGCAAATACAAGGAGAAAGTATGTGTGGGGATGAACACGTGCAGATCCACCCTTGGCCAGTGGGGTTGGCAACTGAAGGATAAAGGCTCCCTTCTTTGTGCCCTGGGCAGACAGTTCTGAGATGCACCTCCTAAGTCTCCTGGGAGGGGCCTGGGTCATCAAGTACAAGTAGCCTAGAGCAGGAGCTGACTCAATGACACATCTTTGCATTGGCTTTCCTACTTCCCTGATTTACCAACTGACCCCCTCGCCCCGGCCCCAGTCTTCCTCTCCTACATCCTTGGATCAGGTCTCAAATAAACGCTCTTGCACGCAAGTCTTCTTCTAAGGCTCTGCTTTTGGAAAATCACAGGCTAAAAGATATAGATACCTGCAAATTCTCTCAACTCTGTGATACCTCCATCCCATCCATAAAATGTTTCGACAGCATTTCGTTAGCACTGAGAAGAGAAAAAAAGAAATCCACAGGAGCACTTTTACTTTAACCTTGCAGAAGAGAAGGATTAACTAGATGGTGTGGAAGAGGTGCCTGTTGCAGAATTAGAGGAGAGGTCTTTGCCAATGGCGCTGAGGTTAACTGAGTGATGCAAGTCTCCTGCATGACTGGACTTCCGGTGAAATGGTGCGTTCGAAAGGAAAATACAAGTTCTGATAGGGAGCCTGGGGAAAGGCCCCCAGGAAACCTGAGACCTTGTCCATGAGGAAATACAGTGTGGATACATTAGGCTAGTGATTTTTACTAAATATAAGGAACTTTCAGAAAAGGCTAGATTTACTTTGATTGATGCATTTGGGAATGAAATGCGTGTTTCCCGACGTGCAGTCTCGCCCCTACCCGAAAATCATACTTGGGCCAACTTCACGAAACCTTCTTTCTCACCTGAATGGCGTGCTTCCAGTCGAGTGCTAAGTGCCAAGGATGGGGCTGTGACTCAGCATGGGAGAAGTGTTCCAGAAAGGGAGAGGGGAATTATGAATTCCAACTTTGCCTTTTTGGGGGGTTCCTGCTGTGTGTGTTTGTTCTGTGGACTCAGTAAGACAACCTCTGTACAAGAGAAGCTGGTTGGAGAGCAGGAGAGCAGGAGGCTGGTAGGCAACAATGTCCTTTCCCTTCCCTTTCCTCTGGAGTTCTGCTGGGAGGATCTCAATGAGATTATGTCATAACTGGGTCTTACGATGGCCTAAGTCTACAGCTATCTCTCACCTAAACTTCATTTTTCCTCGATATTACAGAGGTACATACCTCTATGTATACCTCTATGTATTTGGGTACATACACAACACACCAGTGAGGGTAAATTTCAACAGTAGTTTTCACTTCAGAGAAATCAAAATAGTGATTCTTTTTGTTTTAGTTTTTAACCCCAAATCATCATTCTACGGATGTTAGAGTAGATTCCATAAAAGCCTGAATTTGTCTATTTCCCTACCTTATATTTTGCATCAAGTAGAAATGTAAAATACTGAATAGATACAATGTATAGGTTGGAAAGAATTAGAAGAGTTCATACAAGGATATGAGAAATTTAAATCTCAAAAATGCATTTGAAAGTGGTACTTCTTAAATACATTGATGTAGCCATGATAATAGCAAATATATTTCTCTCTTTTCATTTAAGCACATTGTATGTGTTCAGATTATAAGAAAAAAACTGATGGAAAATGGTTAACCTATATTTGATTCCTTTAAGTAAAGTTATTTCCTCTAGAAGGGAGATAGGATAATCTGAAGGAGGTAATTTTGGAAATTTTCATTAAAACAGCATGGTATATGTCTTCCTATACAACATTATCCGAAGAAAACATTCAATTTAAATGAAATAAGATAATACTACTACACTTTTTCTTGGAAAGATATAAATGCAATCAACAAAATTGAAACGAATTTTTTTCTGTTTTGCAGACTATCTATAGGCAAGAAAACAAACGTTCCTGTTGAGGGCTGACTGAAACCATAATTAAGGTGAGCAAAAATTACAAATATACTATATGTTTGCACAGCTAATTTGGCTTTGCATAAAAATTTAATTGAGAAGTTGAATTCAGATCCCGAAGGTGAATATTTGCACATAAATGTAAAACCCCAAAGAGGTATCCTGTGAAGGAAATGCCACATAATTTTTCACCCCCCAAAAATTCAGAGTAATACAGAAGTTATCATGGAATGACCCTTTTTTTGGTTGTTTTCTGGGCCGCATTGCGCCACATGCGGGATCTTGGTTCCCTGACCAGGGATTGAACCCGCGCCCCCTGCAATGGAAGTGTGGAGTCTTAACCACTGGACCGCCAGGGAAGTCCTGGAATGACACTTTTAATTCAGAAAGAGAACAGTCTTTCCCAAGAGGCTTCAAAGCTGCCACAACCTTCTGGAATTTTGAGGGCTTCACCACAACATGCTCCTGGAAGCATCTACATATTTCCAACAGAGGTACTGGGGAGCAGAGAGCAGACAGAGAAAGAAGAGATGACTGATGTATTTTTAATTGATTCCTATGGCTACAGAGAGAATTCACCCAATACTGGTAATTCAGTAGACTCTGGAAGTCCTACTCATCCTGAATCCCAGCCCGTATGCCATTTTCCCAGTGATCCCAGGCCATGACAATCAGTGTCACTCTCTTCCCTGCCCACAACCGCCAGGGTGCTAACTTTCAAAACCACTTAATGAGGCCTGGGGGTTTACACAAACCACACCAGGCAGGTTCTGTGGTAGGGGTAGACGCTGGGGCCTGGCACTAAATCTGGTCAGGTACAGGAGTGCTCGACTGAGCTGTCAGAAGAGATTTGCTCACCAGGCATGGACGGCGTTCAAGGGCAAGATGACCTCCAGCTTTAGTTCAGGCAAATGTTCACACCCAGGGAAGAGGTGAAGTAATCTGTGCTCTCCCTGGTAGACGGAGCCCTTCTTGCGTGACCCTGGCCCTTGGTCTTTGCAAGAGCCCATGGTCAAGCATCTGAGAGTGTGTTCACGGTAACTGTGCCTTATCCAATGACAAGAAACGTGGTTTAGTGAGTATTGTCAGGGAGGACAAGACCAGGCTCTGGTTTTTAAAGAAAAGCTGAGAACCAGACAGACTACTGGCAGAGGAACTGTAGATAGACAGCAAAGCAGAAGCACAGCACTGCTCTGAGATGTGCAGAACATAGAGGCTGGGGAGAAGGAGGAACCCAGGTCAGGAACTCAGCTGCCAACAGTTAGACAACAATGGGGGAGGAGGAGTGAGCCACCACAGAGAGGAAGGGGGCCCTGTGATCTGCACTCATTCAATAATACCAGAGGCTTTACAGGGACAATGATGGAACCTGCAGGGAACTTCCAGATCAGCCTCATGACTTAGGTGCCTAAGTATTTCCCCTCTGAGCCTGGATCACTCTGGGAAGCAGGACCGAGATGATCAGCCCACAGACCAGTGCATAAAGCTTCCAGGGAGATGGGGAAGATGGAGGCAGGTCATCAGTTATACTTCAGTTCTACCCCATGTTAAAGCTTTTCATGTATGTCTCATCTACAATGATTAGTTCACGGAGGGAAGGAGGAGCACCCGGCCTAACTCATGTGTGCATCTCTCCATGGCATCTACCATGGTACAGGCTCTATGCACAGTAGGTGCTCCAAGGATATTTATAGTGGCAGGTTTAATTTTGAGTGGGATTATGCAGATTTCTTGTCTGTAGCAGCCCATCAATCAGGATGACAGGTGTTAAGATGGAGGAGCAGGTAAAAGGTGCTTAGGACCAGAACCTCTTCCACCCAGTGGAGTACTTATGAGACTGTCCACTCTATCACCCACTGGGGTCACCATCCAGGGCCCAAGAGTAAGCTCCTTCTTATGTCATCAGCATCTACTGCACAGCAATGGCAACTAACACACATTCCTTCTCTCAGTACATGTTGACACAGCTGAACTCTAGGGCTACAGTAGTGAAGACGACAAAATCCTGCTCTTGTAGAACTTAGTTTAATGAAGGGAAATAAGGGCATTAAAAATAATCACAAAATAACTGATGGCGCTTGTGAAGAGGGCTGCAAAGTAGAGATGCAAGGTCATACGGAATCTCTCACAGGGCATTTTCGGAAGCTGTGAGGGGTTGCTTGGCCCAAACAGGAGAGTGCTGGAGAGTCAGTTTCCCAGGGCAACCTTCAGAAGGGCTGCTCCAGCCTCACCATCCATGGAAAGGGCAATTGTGAGCCTTATTCTGCACGGTCCCTCAGAGGGCCCTTGGTGGGACTGGGCCTCCGTGGCCTCCCAGGGGTCTAATGACTCATTAACACGCCATTTGGATTTTTCTCCCTCTATGTCTCGCTGCTCATTTTTTCCATGATGCCTCCTGGGATAGGGTTGCCAGATAAAACACAGGACAGTTCAATTTTTTTCTTTTTTTACTAAAAATACTTTAAAAAGTATTCACTGTTTATCTGAAATGCAAATTGAATGGGGCATTCCATATTTATTTGCTAAATCTGGAAACCCTAACCTGGGAACCAGTCTCCAATCAACAACCTCTTTCTCAAGTTCTTGGTTTGAGCTCTATTTTGAGGGGGAACACAAACTAAGACAAGCACTGACATCTAAAGAAAGGTCAGCAAAAGAAACAGAGTGGCCTGGCAGCCGGGAGGAAACACAGGAGAGTGATGGTCTGGAAGCGAAGTGGACACTGTTTCACGGAGGCATGCTTATCATTTGCCAGGATTCGTCAGTGATGCCAGGCTCTGCCAGGATGCTAAGAATTTTCATGGCTTATCTCAGTTCCTCCCACACAGGCCCGTGGGATAGGTAATGTTCTCACCCCCCTCTTCAGAGGTGAGGACCAAAGTGCACAGAGGTTAATTAACTGGGCATGAGTCGCATAGTTGCGCAGGAGAGAAAAGTCATTCTGGTCCCCCGATCTAAGCTGATATCCCTCCAACGTGCTCCTAGGTGGCCCCAGGCCTTTATTAAGGACTCATCCCTCCAGCCTTCAGCTCTTAACTCACAGTACGAGGTAGTTCACTCAGGGGAATATGGAGGCAACAGGACTTGTAATTAATAATACAATTAAGAATAGTCAACCTCTGAATAGTCATGCCACAGGGAAAGAGGTCTGTTTGTTTATTTATTTACTTGTCTTAAAACTTTTTATTGGAAAATTTCAAATATATCCAAAAGTAGAGAAAATAATATAAGCCCTCACGTCTCTCACTCGGCTTCAAAAATTATCATCGTTCTGTCCTTTCATCCCTCCCCTCGCTCAAATATTTTAAAGCAAATCTCAGTCAACGTACTATTTCACAGGCGAATACCTCACTGGGAATTTCTAACAGATAAGGACTTTTGAAACAAAAACATAGCCATAATGCCAGTCTCAAACTCAACAAAATAGAAAATTTCTTCATATCATCTGTAGTAGGCTAAATAATGGCCCCAAAGATATTAGGTCTTTATCCCTACAACTTGTAAATGTTACCTCATAAGGGAAAAAGGTCTTTGCAGATGTGATTAAGTTAAGGATTTTGAGATGGGGAGAGGATCCTGGGTGAACTGGATCAGCCCTTACTGTAATCACAATTGTCAGTAGAAGAGGAAGGCGGAGGGAGATTTGACACGGAAGGCGGAAGGCTACGTGACAATGGAAGCAGAGATTTGAAGATGCTACACTGTTGGCTTTGAAGATGGAGGAAAGGGGCCATGAAGGTATATAGCTCTAGAATCTGGAAAATGCAAGAAAACAGATTTTCCCCTAGAACTTCCAGAGGGAGCCTGGTCCTGCTGACATTTTGGTTTAAGTTCAGTGAAGATGACCTCGGACTAGCTAATTTTAGAACATTTTCATCACCCCTCCCCCCTGCAAAGAAACCTTATAAACCATTATTTTAAATGCAATTTTTGTCAAATCTACAGAGTAAGGCATACTTACAGGAGTGTAGCTTACAGTTCTGCCCCTTACATCTTTCCCCCACTCTTCCTATAGGTAACCTCCTTTGTAAAAGTTTTTGTTTAAACACCGTTTTTCTTACTATAAACAAATATGTGTAGATATTCTTCTCATCCTTTTTAGTTAAAATTTATTATTTATATTTTAGTTATATATATATATATATATTTTTTTTTTTTTACACCATGCTTTTTTCACTTGATAATATACCCTGGCAGTCATTCCAAAGTAATACTAGAGATATACCATGTTCGTTTTCACAGCTGTACTCTTCTCTGTTATGTGGGTGTATCCTAGTTTACTCTACCAATCTCCTAATGATGGGCATTTGGATGTTTCTAAGTTTTTTGCTATTATAAACAGAGCTGCAGTAAATAGTCTTGGGCACATATTTTTTTCATATTTTTGCTAGTGTATACATGAGACAGATTCTTAGAAGTGGGGTTGCTGAGCCCTATTTAAACAACACAAAACTTCTACTCTTGTCAAAGCTAGTTTATTTAGTTTTTCCATGCTCACTCAACTTCCTTTGGAGATCTTACTGAAAGGCTGTTTATGGACAAATAATCAATACGTGAATACACAGCATTTGAATACTAGTTTCAAATCACAGCAAAATCTGGGCTTACATTGTTCTATAGTAAAACAGAGTCATGTTCATTAGTGATGGTGCTGGCCATTCTAAAAATGACATATCATGGAGGATTTGGGGTTTGACTATTCCAAGGATACCATGGATTTACTTTGACTTGTTTTTTCTGGAGAAGAGAGAATGTCCTGGTATGGGGAGCTGATCTAAAGTTCTATGGGGATTCCCTGGAGGTCGAGTGGTTAGGACCCCGTGCTTTCACTGCTGAGGGCCCGGGTTCGATCCCAGGTCGGGGAACTAAGACCTCGCGAGCCGTGTGGTGAGGCCAAAAAAAAAAAAAAAAAAAAAAAGGCACTTCTGCTACAATTGTCAGTGAATCTCCTCCACATGCATGTCTTTGGATTATAAAACAAAAAACAAACAAAAAATAAAGTTCCGATAGCATTTGTATCACGTCCGTAAGTAGCACTTAAATAAAGTCTGAGCTTTCTTCATTTCTTATCTATTCTTATGGATACACAACTCATTAGCCTGCCTGTTCACATGGTTTCTTTTCTAGAAATGGAAAACATTTCATTCCTTTACAACTCTCAGATCCACAACTGTGCAGACAACAAAAGTACCAAAATCAGGTATTATTCAGATGACATTCAAAGGGACCCTGTAGCAAAATCATTCCACTAGCCCGCGAACCAGTGGAGCAAATTCACCTTTGAGCAACACGCACATTTACAAGTTCCTCTGAGAACACTTTGTTCTCATTCCTCACCTTTATGAACAATAGCTATGAGCTCTTTCAAATCACACTGTTATTTCTCATAACCTCCCTGTACAGCTTTGGCAGGTGAAAATTACAATACTGAAATTTCCCAAATGGAGACAGACAAATGCCCACTACGTTAACCATGCAAGATAGATTAGATTTCAACTTCTTCGTAATGACTAAGACTCTGCCAACAGCTTAGGAAAAAAGAAAAAAATTCCCCCACCCCCATGCTTTCCTCACCTATCCTCGCAAGGCTGATGTTTCAATGCCTAATAGCTTCCTTTGTTGCCCCAGGCAAAAGTAGTGAGCGATCAACCATCCTCTCTCCACTTCAGTGTTGATAGGATATAAGAAGCCATTTTACCAGTATGATTACTTAGTTTTTTAAAATCTATTTTATGCCAACACTTTGGCCTGAATTATTTCATTCAAAGCACACTAACTAGAGGGCATGAAGTCTTATGGCTAAAAAGAAGGGCTTGGAGTCTGTCCGACAAAGGCTGGAATTTAACTCAATCAATGCCTCTGAGTCCCTGCTAAATTCCCCCAACTCTCTGAGTGTCACTGTCTTATGCATAAATCAGGGCTAACGGGGCCCACCTCACAGGATACAATGATATGACCCAAGATGGAATAATACAACGTATGTAAAAGTCTTAACTCTAGGCATCACACTTGGTAGGCACTCAGTATGTGAGAGTGTTTCATGTTGTTATTCATATTTGTAATTTGCAGACCTGAGGGTTAAATTAGTTTAAAGAATTTGGTTAGGGACCCCCTGCGTAGTGAAGAATTAACCTTACCCAAAAGAAGTCTCACCTTTACCCTTGACTACTGGGAAGTGATCTCTACCCCTTGGAATGTCATGCCTGGTTGGAATATCTTTGTTTGCTTTGGGACGTTGGTCACAAGATAGTCAAATAATAAGATTTATGATGGGAGCTTTGGACCATGAGGTATCAATTCTACCTCTGGAAGGGCTCTCAAAAATAAGGACAGCCACATGGGTAGTAACTGATCAGGCCCAAATAAAAACTCTGGACACTAAAGCTTGAGTGAGCTTCCCTGGTTGGTAATACTTCATATGTATTGTCATACATCAATGCCAGGAAAGTAACACTGTCAATGACTCCATGAGGAGAGAACAAAGGAAGCTCAACATGTGGTACGTTCCCTGATCTCTGCCCTATGCAATCAAAACCACAATGAACTATCACCTCTCACCTGTTAGGATTGCTATTATGAAAAGACAACAAGTGTTGGCAAGGATATAGAGAAATTGGAAGCCTTATACACTCTTTGTGGGAATGCAAAATGATGTAACCATTACGGAAAACATTATGGAGGTTCTGCAAAAAATTAAAAATAGTACTACCGTATGATCTAGAAATTCTACTTCCAGATATATAACCAAAAGAATTGAAATTGGGGCTTCCCTGGTGGCGCAGTGGTTGAGAGTCCGCCTGCCAATGCAGGGGACACGGGTTCGTGCCCCAGTCCGGGAAGATCCCACATGCTGCGGAGCGGCTGGGCCTGTGAGCCACGGCCGCTGAGTCTGCGCATCCAGAGCCTGTGCTCCACAACGGGAGAGGCCACAACAGTGAGAGGCCCGCGTACCACAAAAAAAAAAAAAAAAAAGAATTGAAATTGGGATCTCGTAGAGATATTAATACTCTCATGTTCTTTTTTTTAAAGTATTTTTTTTCAAATTAATTTTGTTTTTTGGCTGCGTTGGGTCTTTGTTGCTGCGCGTGGGCTTTCTCTAGTTGTGGCAAGTGGTGGCTACTCTTCGTTGCGGTGCGCAGACTCCTCATTGCAGTGGCTTCTCTTTGTTGCAGAGCATGGGCTCATGGCACGTGGGCTTCAGTAGTTGTGGCACGCAGGCTCAGTAGTTGTGGCTCATGGGCTCTAGAGCACAGGCTCAGTTGTTGCGGCGCACTGGCTTAGTTGCTCCGCGGCATGTGGGATCCTCCTGGACCAGGGATCAAACCCGTGTCCCCTGCACTGGCAGGCAGTTTCTTAACCACTGCGCCACGAGGGAAGTCCCAATACTCTCATGTTCTTTGCAGCACTATTCACAACAGCCAAGAGGTAGAAACAACCTAAATGTTGACTGACAGATGAACAGATTTTAAAATGTGGCATATACATACAATGGAATATTATTCAATCTTAAAAAAGAAGGAAATTCTGCGATATGTGACAACATGGATAAGCACTGAGGATACTATGCTGAGTGAAGTAAGCCGGTCACAGAAGGACAAACTCTGTATGATTCCACTTATATGAGGTGTATAAGATAACCAAACTCACAGAGTCAGGGAATGGAATGGTGGTTGCCTGGGGCTGGAGGGAAGCTAGGAATTGGTAATCAATGGGTATAGTTTCAGCTATGCAAAATGAGTAAGTTCTAGAGATCTGCTATACAACACTGTGCCCATAGTTAATAATACTGTACTGTACTCTTAAATTTTTGTTAAAAGTATAGATTTTATGTTTTCTTACTATAATAAAATACTATTTTAAAAAATTGTAGGAAAATATTGTGTTTCAATGAACAACGATGCATGGTCTAGAGCTCCCCCTGCCCAGGTATCAGATTCTAGCCTTTCACTGTCTGAGCTATTTCACAATTCTGTAAACCATAGTTAAGTGATACCAATGTAAAATCATTCTTATAGGCGTGCAAATTCTGTCCTCTCTGATAGAGGTCTGACTTCTTTGACCCTTGTGGAAAAACCAGTTTTGTGTCCATTTGCACACTCAATTAAATATTTCTTTTTTGCATATAAATTTGTGCTTTTTTTTTTACTTTGCCCTTGAAATGGCTTTCTCATGAGTTAAATAATACCTTTAGCACACGTTTATTTTTATATCTGTATGGGAGTCATGATTTTACCATTTTCTGAAAATTATCTTTGAGTATGCAGAGTATGCTTTTGGGGGGGTACCCCTAAAGGGGAGTGACTATCATTCTTATTGATGGTAACACACACCTTATGGTGCGTTGATTGGGGAAAAATGAGAACTTGACCTTAGCAAAATATCATAACTTGTTCAAGTGGAAATTTACTGATTACAGCTGGTAGCCATCCAATTTCAATTCTTTTCGGTAACAATGTCTGACATTTTCTGTGGTGAGTACCCTTCTGCCATTCCAAGCCCATTGATTTTTATGTGAAGGTGACTCCACCCCAGTTCCAGAGATCGACATGGGAATGCAGGTCTAAGCCAGATAGAGAACAGAGTATAGTGGTTTCTACTGGGGGCTGGAGCAAAACTACCTAAGTTTGACTTTCAATTCTACCACTTATTAGCTCTGGGACATAGTCTTTCTATGTCTCATTTTTTTTCCTCAGTGAAGTAGGCAAAATAATAATGCCTATCACATGAGAAAAGTGCTTGAAACCAAGCCTGACACAAACTGAGTACTCACTAAATGTTCATTTTTATTATTCTTCCATAAACCTGCCCACAGTGCTTGCGTCCGGGATGAGCCCATGACTCTCACTAGAAGTTGAGTCAGTGAGAATGAGCGCTAAGGCTTCTGTTAAGGTTTTTGGAAAAGACTCTCTCTCTCTTTCTTGCTGATCTTAAATCAGGAGGATGTAGGTCTGAAGCCTTCATCTTGGTCCCCTATGGGAGCCTGAGCACGAGCCAATACAGAGAAGAACGGATCAAAGAGATACAAAAAGAACAACTCCTGCGGATAAGGCTGGACTTCCTGGATTTACCAGTTGACTGACTGTGAAGCCAAATTGACCTTTGCACTTTTCATCTTCATGAGTCAGTTTAGTCCCTTTTTGGTACTAAGCCAGCTCGACTTGGGTTTTCTATCACTTGCAATCAGAAGATCCTAACTGATTCAGGAGCCACAGATGAAATATCTTTGGGATCCATACCGCAAAATCTTTTCTAGTATCTCTGCAACTGCATTACTGAGGTGATTACTCGCATGTAAAGCCTGGTCCACTCACCACTTTCCATTGCTGGGGAGCACAGGAGGGAGGGAGACTGCATCAATGACCCAACAGGAAATCCAACTCTCAATTTAGGATAATTTGAGAAAATCTGTTACAAAGAGATTATATATAAAGCTGTGGAGAGAGTGTCACAGGACCACAAGGAACAGGCAGAGCACTGGGCTGGGTGCAGGGCAGCCACTGCCACTCACAGGCCTACAGGATGCGTGAGATTTAGAATACAGAAAGCGGAGAGAGCCGTATGGAGAAAGCCCCTTATGAAAGAACACTGACCTTCAGTGGAGGTCCAGGAGAGAACCAGAGGAAAAACAAAACCAAACGCCGATTTCATTCTCCTCCTTCCCCCAGCCTCTTGCCAAGCTCCTCATTAACTAAATTGGAAGAAAGATGGCAGAAAGCAGAGGAGGAAAAGATGGAGTATGGATCTGGAAAGGCAACGAGAAGATTCCAGTCCAAGGACCCTAGTGAAGCTGTGCTGGTTCAGACTCTCTCAACAACTCAAAAAAAGTTAAGCTCTACCATATTTGATTCTATGATAAGATTTCCTGATGAGTTCATTGAAACTGCCAATTTGGGGGGCCTACAGGGATCACGTTTTAGACTAACCATCCCCTAGAAAACAATGATGAACTTGAAGTTGTCCAAAGGGAAACAGTGATCATAAAAATAACTTCAGTAAATGAAAAGTTTTATCCCTGCAAATGCTTTATAAGGAAACCAGTTAAATTAAGTATGGTATACAGTATAAGCAAAACTGAATACCATGCAGCCATGCAGAAGACTGAGATGGATTTATGTGCTAATGGGGCTATCGCTAAACTATGCTGTCGTGTGTAAAAGCTATGTACATGAAAATCTATACAGTATGGTCCCTTTTGGGTAAAAACAAAGAATAAAAAAGAATTTGATATATTTTCACTACATTTTCTTTTGTCCTATTTGAAATTTTTTCTACATTCAAGTCTTACCACTTCCACAAACTAAAACAAAAAACATGGAAAAAACCCTAAAGACTGATAAGAACCAATTGTGAGTCATTAAAAGATTATCTGTACATCAGTGCTTTTCAAATATAAATGTTCATACAAATTACCTGCGGATCTTGCTAAAATGCAGGTTCTAATATAATACAGTAGGTTTGAGATGGGACCGGAGATGTTACATCCCTAACAAGCTTCCGCATGACTCTGATGCTTCTTATCTGTGGGGCATACTTTAAGGAACAAGGTTCTAGACCAAGGATTGGCAAACTTACCCTGTAAAGGGCCAGACAGTGAAAACTTCAGGCTTTGCAGACTGAAGTCTGAAGTCTCTGTCACAACTCTGCCTTTGTAGCACAAATGCAGCCACAGACAATATGAAGACAAATGGGTGGCAGCCGGATTTGGCCCACAGTCCAGTGTGTTAAACCCTGCTCTAGACTATTAATAATAGCAATAATATTTATTGTGTCATGGGTTTTCTGCAAAACGCCTGTTATGGGTTAAATTCTGCCTTCCCTAAAATATATGCTGAATTTCTAACCCTCGTACCTGTGAATGTGACCTTATTTAGAACTAGGGTCTTTGCAGATGTAAAGGATTAGGGTGGGCCCACCCTAATCCAGTATGACTGGTTTCTTGTAAGAGGAAAATTTGGACACAGACACAGATGGAAGATGGCCACGTGAAGATGGAGTTCCATTGCCATAAGCCAAGGAATGCCTGGGGCAACCAGAAGCTGGAAGACGAGGAAGGATGCTTCCCTAGAAGATTCGGGGAGGGGGAGCATGGCCCTACCAACACCTTGATTTCAGACTTCCAGCCTCAGAAATGTGACAGAATAAATTTGTTATTTTAAGCCTTCCAGTTTGTAGTACTTTGTTACGGTAGCCCTAAGAAACCGATACTACGCTTAAAACAAATTATTTAAGGCTTACAAGTACCCTATACGTCATACACAGTTATTACCTCTATTTTAAAGATGAAGAAACTGAGACTTAGGGAAATTAACTTACTCTTTTAGGACAGGACTACCATTTGAATCTTCTTCAGTTCCAGAAGGAGCACCATGTATCTTTTTATTTATGCGAGACATTACTACGGAAGACACAAAGCTGAGTAAGATATTCAGGGCTTGAGGGCTTCCAATGACACCGTGGGGTAGGTAAAAGAGAGAATATGAACTGTTTCAGAACGGGTAGCAACTTTCCCACGGTCATACAGTTTCCTAGAGTATTACAGTTAAGAAGGAGTAACTCAGGTCTCCTAATTACTAGTCCAATGATCTCTCCCCTGCTTCTTCAACCACA
This sequence comes from Pseudorca crassidens, assembly GCF_039906515.1. Classification (NCBI taxonomy): domain Eukaryota; kingdom Metazoa; phylum Chordata; class Mammalia; order Artiodactyla; family Delphinidae; genus Pseudorca; species Pseudorca crassidens. Next base: position 121,717,450 of record NC_090317.1, on the reverse strand, counting down.
AGTAAGGCACTGACCCCATTTTTCTTCCTTTAAAATTCTTAAAGGGTACCCTAGTTTTATTAGACATAGATTTATTTATATAGTTATATGTTTATGATTTATTATACATAAAAACAGGATCAATTAACGTCCCTCTTCCACTGTGAAGAATGACTGCTACATAAATCAAAACTATGATCAACTGTTTAATATTTTTTGGCTCAGTTTAAAAAACCTTGCCGATATTCTTTTTCCCCTTTTGGATATAACAGCTTACTTGCCATTCTTCAGCGCAGCAATGTCTGATAGGAATATGTGAGCACGGAAGTAATTTTAAAATTTCTGGTAGCCATGTTAAAAAGGAGTAAAAAGAAATGGGTGAAATTAATTTTACTGATAAGATCCCAAATACTACCATTTCAAAACATAATCCATAAAAACAAGTATTAATGAGATATTTTACATTTTTTTCTTACTATGTCTTCGAAATCTGGTGTGTATTTTACATTTATGACACATCTCATTTTGAATTAGCCACATTTCAAGTGCTTCATACCCATGTGTATCGGGGGCTACCAAATTGGACAGCATGGCTTCAGCAAGTCTTGGTGCAAATGTCAAGATCTACCATCCTGAATCTGAACAGTTCTCCCCACCTTGATCAATACGTTCTGGGTCTAAACTACCATTCTCTTCTCCCTGGATCATTCTGAAAGCCTCCAAGTCGACCTCTCTGATGAACCCTTAGCTCAAAATACTCTAATCTTACCTTAATAAATTCAAATCCTTAAAGACCCAGAAGGATCTTTAGAAAATAGAAATTATTTCAAGACCCTCCCCTGATTTTCAAGCAGTCTGTGGGAGAATTAGCACATGTAGTGTAAAACATGAAGTCCTCACCAATGATTCCAAGGCCCTCATTATCTGGCCCCTGACTATCTCTGACTCAATTTCCTACCAGCCTCTCCTCATTTGCCCTATTCCACACACTTCTTCCTCTGTTTCTCCAAAGAGCCAAGGTTACACTTCAGGGTTTTTCTACTTGCTTATGTTAAACTTGCTTGTGTTGAAGGACAATTTTCAAAATAGTAAAATCATGACTCATATAGCTATAAGATGAACATGTGTTACGGATTTAACTCATTATCAATGAAGGAACCAGTAGCATGTTACAGTCAATTCAAAGGACAGACACATTTATAGATAAGAGATATTGAAATGAATGTGCAAATGGAAGCAAAATCAGCCCCTTCCCCAGTGTGGGGAGGGACGTTAATTGAACCTCCAAGGGAAAATTTATTACATGTCCACAGAGCACTATTATTTTGCATTCCTATCACTTACCGGCAACTTACTGAGTTGTACGGTAACTCGAAGGTAACGAAAGGCGCAGAGCCGTCACAGAACCAGAATCAAATAATCTGGAAGGGCGTGCTTTAAACCAGGATTTCTCAACCTCAGCACTATTGGCATTATGGGCTAGATAATTCTTGGTTGGGGTGTGGGGAGAGGGGGGGAACCTTTCTGCACACTATGGGATGCTGAACAGCATCCCTGGCATCTACCGATGAGATGCTAATAGCAACTTCCCCCCAAAGCTGTGACAACCAAAAATGTCTCCAGGTATTAC